>NC_143099.1:7537500-10037500 GCF_061535455.1 Colias philodice | reverse complement strand
ACCAGACAATTTAACATGGTATGGGACAAATAAGTACGAAACACTCAATGAACAAGTCAGACTAGCTTTTGGCTGGTTTTTGTTTGTTAGTATCGCTTATTTTTCGGGTCTATTAGCCGTCCCCTATGCTGCGCTAACGAGCGTTACTATACTTCCTATAATTTATTTGACATTGAAAATGGTAAAATATATATTACATGTTAATGTTTTTATAATCTGCATTAAATGGCCTTTCAGAAAGTATTTTTTTATAAACCAGGTTTAATACAAAAATATTAAAATATACTGGTTTGTTTGGATTTTGCCACTGCCAAAAGTTTATTATTTTAAGGATTGCTACATATTTTGCTACGGAACCCTAAAAAACTGGTATGGGGAATGAATCGGGCATCATCTAGTTACCTGAAAACGATACCAAACTCGACTCAAAGGTCCAAATGGCTCCGCCAGAATTTATTTTCGGAGCGCCGGGCGCTCTTTTCTATAACCCCCCCCTCCCTCCTTTCTGCAGGGGAGTAAAGACTGGCTACCGGGCGATTTGGGCTTAGGTGGACGAGTACAACATTCGTACCAAATGGCATTGCTTTACTCAAAAATGTATACCTTTTCCCATAAGAAAACGGACTATAAAGAGAACCTTCACATGGTTTTACCCAAGTTTGTAGGTCGCAAGTTGATATTAACTTGACAAAGATAAAGTTGACAAGTGGCATACAATGTATCATAATCTAATCAGGCCGACCGAGATTACTCCTTTATTCATCTTGGTGTTTCTTATCGGACCATGTTACAGATTTGGCGAAGATAAATTGTACCGTGGGATACTTTAAATTTCACAGCGTATAAAAATAAAAAATATCCTGACTTAGAGCCATAGACTCTGCAGAGTTTAAAAGAAATATATCTAAAAGTATAAAAAAAACTAACGTTTTATGTTTAAATGGATCTAATTACTTTTTTTAGAACGTTTAAACACTTCATAAAATAACATCGCATCTCTAAACGAAAAAATACTAAGAAACCAAACAAAAGAATAAAGGCACATTATATTCCAATGTCTCCGAGACGTAGGAGTGAATGTAGGTGTATATTTAGACAACGAAGAGAGACAAATTAAGTGCTTCCTATTAAGAAATGGGTTTTCAAGGCATTAACCCAATTGGTTCGTAGAAAAAGCTTGTTTATAGAAGATAACGGTTTCCTTGTTACGATTTCGCCAATCAGCTCTATTACCGTGTCCGTTTGACAGCTTGTATCAGTTTAATCTCTCATGATATGAAACTGCACTTCAAAGAAATTTTAGGAAACATCGAAATGTTCATAGTTCAAGAAGAAGAAATCATTTCGATAAATAGCTTAGTAGGTATATTTTGATAAAGTAAGTGAATTTGAATCAATACAATTTTGGAGAAATTTGATGAAGAAGGTCGTTTCGTCACTTTTATTTATATAAATAAATAAAAGTGTCATTTTGATATAAATGCAAATAATACATTTAACGAATTGTTTCACAATTACCCTACTGGAATAAGTAAGAACTGATAGAGATCAAATATCCTTAATTGATTCTGTCTGTTTGGATAATAAAGATCAAAATATATTACAAAAATTAAATACGTAATTACGATAAATACGATAAAGCTTGCTTTCAATATTCACCGCTGAATACACTTTTATGTATGTCAGTATTAATCAATCTCAATAGTTACGTAAGTGTGTTGTGAAGGTTGAATATTTTCAGTATTATCTTAAACTTCTGTTCATACAATGAATGTTTGTCTCGCGGTCGTGGTTTTCGCTAACTCTGTCACTTTATGGATATGATTGAATGATGAATGATATAATACAGTTTATTAACTATGTACTTCTTTATTATATTTTATTGTATCTATGAATTTGACATGATTAATATGATTTCAAAAGCACTATAACTATAAATTGGGGTGTTGTATTCATAGAGTTATGATTCATTTAATTTAAAACCTTATATTATCCAATTATCCATTCATTGAAGTGTTACATATTATGTGATACATAAGTGGCATACAAATGATTCATGTATTGTTTTCTTTCATTTCAGCCTTGGTTGGAGCTTTGACAATGGGCACAACGTTCCTACTGTCACCACTGTCGGGCGTCCTCACTGGTCTCCTGGGACTGCGACTGACTGCTGTCCTGGGAGGCTCCATCGCTACAGGAAGTTTGCTCCTTACGTCCTTTGTCGTTGACCACGTAGATGCCCTTTATTTCACCTATGGGATTATGTACGGGTTGGGCGCGTCCCTCGCGTATACTCCTTCCTTGGCCATACTCGGACATTACTTCAAGAGATACTTGGGACGCGTCAACGGCTTCGTCACTATAGGCAGTTCTATTTTCACTGTCATCATGCCGTCGCTAATGAAACATATGATTGAGAACTACGGCCTTCCATGGATGTTCAGACTCTTAGCTGTATTCACGTTCGGAATTGCTCTATGCGGTTTACTATTCAAACCGATCCCGCTTGTTGTAATAGAAAAGCCCTCACGTGAGAATAATACTTTCGAAGCCCTCATAAAGACCATAGTAAATGTTCAGATATGGAAGAATAGGAAATACCGACTGTGGGCCCTATCTATGCCGGTCGCTTTGTTCGGATATTTCGTTCCTTATATTCATATTCAAAAGTTTATTGAAAAAACCTTTACAAATGTTAATGTTACGTTACCCCTTCAATGCATCGGTGCTACATCTGGTCTGGGAAGGCTAATGTTTGGTATTTTAGCTGATAGAAAGGGCATTGATAGGATCCTGTTGCAACAGATATCTTTTTATGTCATTGGGACGTTGACGATTATTTTGCCTTTCGTTAAATCATTCGAACTGTTCATTGTGATATGTTTAGGTATGGGTATATTCGATGGTGCATTTATAGCTTTGATAGGTCCGATAGCGTTTGAATTTTGTGGGAGTGCTTATGCCGCTCAAGCTATAGGGTGTATGTTAGGATTGTCAGCGACACCTTTGTCCATTGGTCCTCCGTTAGCAGCTCATCTCTACAAGTTCCATCAATCGTATACATTACCCTTCGTGTTAGCAGGAATATCTCCTATAATTGGTGCTTCACTTATGTTCACTATTCGGTTCCGATGTCGAAAGAATGAAAGAAAAGGGGCTAGCACAAACGGACACCTTTCTAGTACACAAGATATTGGTGAGTTAATTTTGCAATATCTTTAAATAAACATGAGGTATTTGTAAAAATACACCGTAAATTGTAATAGCACAGCTTATAGTAAGATTGTTTTATCGTACTGTGCATAGCTAATTGAATTTCATCCTTACTAATCAAATGACTGCTACAGCAGCACCCGTAAAATATATTTTTACCTTTACCTTTTATATTTGAATTTTGAACAAACCTTATAATTAATCTTTTGACCATCGTAGCGTATATGCAATAAAAGTGTACCATTAAATTAGACTACAAAACTATAATTATTTCGCTAACATGATAAAGATCTTCCATTTTAAGGACGTTCTCTTTTAATCATAAAAAAATTTAGATACACATCTAAATAACAGTATCTATTCATAATTACATGCGGTTGACCACAGACTGAAACGGGTTCTTTTTTTTTCTTAAAATTGTTCAACGGTGTTCGTTTTTTATTTAAATTTACAAATTATGTTTTCAGAAAAGCCGCCGTCTCCGTTGCTGCGTCAAAATGGCGTCTCTCAACAAACCACATTATAACACTGGAAGAAAATCTGTCAATTCAAGTGCCTATCTTGCAGTTTACGTCTAATTTTAAGTGAATCTCTATTTTACTCTCTACACTAGAATTTAACAAATTGAAATTAGTTATCTGTTGCGTTTATAAAGAGAATGAATATGAATCGGCTGTGAACTTCATGGATTTGTAAAAACGAAATTGTTTATCTCGAATGTGTTATAGTTTTTCTTTTAAAGTTTATAGAGGCAAAAAATTTCTTTAATAACGTCACTATATTTTTTGGCCAAAGGTTTTTTTAATTATAATCAGTTCACAGGACTGGACTATAAAATAGATAGACCAAATAGATAGTGTTTTCCCACTGAAAAATCGTGACGATACATATTTTCCTACTCAAATTATGTTAATTTGCCATATATGTTCCTAATTGTTATAGTTTCACCGTGTTAGTGTAGATTAGGCTATAAATGGTTAAAAACCGTGTTAGAAAAATAAATAGTTTAAACCCATTGGTAGAATTTGTATACATATCATATGGAGTTGATAATTAGTATGAACATACCTATTTCAAATGACATTTATTTCTAAGAATGAATATTGTCTACGTACTCTGTATTCATATTTACGAGTTCAAGATGTTTTCTTACAGTATAAATGTGTATTTTCTGAAAGACTATATTTTTTCCCAAAAATTATTTCTCAGTTCTTTTTGGGTGTGAATGTTTGGTGCTATATAAATTGTAGATGTATCTATATTTATAAAACATTCATTTATTTTAATTCTAAGGTATATTTTTCTTATACACACTAATTCTAAGCTCAGCTTATGGAATCAAAGAAATAACTAATTTTAGTTCCATAACCTATAAGTTATTGTTACTCGAATGGTTTCTACCTTATCTTATTATTGATTGCTATAGAATATTTATATTATGCAAATTGGTATTTTCCTAAAAATCACTCGCCCAACTTTTTAAATGACATTAAAAAAAATATTTGACACAATGAGCTGGCGGGAAAATTTTACTAATATGTATGTATTTGACATAAGGTGATGTATCTACTACGTCCATATTTTTTTTATTACATGCAATATGTAAACTAAATGTTGATTCCTTTTGATTCATTAGAAATAGGATTATTTACTATTAGACTTATTTTATTCGTTTATTTTACATTATATTATTTGTTAATTTTAAGTACAATTTTAAATTACATTTAATTTGCATTTTTATACTTTAAATATTATGTGTTTTGACGCATTTAATCTGAATGTTTGTATTGTGAATGTATTGTTACCTTTAAAGTTCCTAATTTAGATATTTAATGTTAAGTTATTCTATTTAGTTATTAAGTATGTTATGTTAGATATAATATACTTTTTTTTTTTTTTTTTTTTTTTATGCTATTGGATAGCAAACGAGCAGACGCGTCGCCTGGTGTTAAGCGATACACGCCGCCCATAAGCATCCACTTCACTGGGAAGTGGATGTGTTGCTGTCCACAAGGAAGGACTTTATCCTAAAATTGCACAAAATCTCGTCTCTGTCCCTTGCAGTGCAATGTAATTTTATATACTGAGTAATTTATCGTATATAATATTATAATATACTTAATGTGCATTTTCAATATACGAAAGTTTTGTAACCTAACTACATGATTATGAAGATTTATAAAACTATTATTTTTTATTTAACATGTGGCAATGTTGTCAAATATATATTGTTAAATTATTTGTTATAATTAATATGCCACGAATATCCATAGGTACAATATTTGTTAACCTTTAAGTATGGACGTGGAGTCTCACAGGCTACTCAATGTTTACGTTTTCATAGTTTCACCTATTTCCCCCCGCTTCCCGGGATTGAGCGGCTCAGTAGCTTTTGTTTTAGTTGCCAAACTACCAACGAGGGAGGAGGTTGTGTCGTCCGGTGAATATTACGTGAGTAATAACCATCCAAAAATGGACTGGAGCCTGTCAGGCTACACGTCCATTGTTGTCATATAATATATTTTATAAGGGCGATTATGTTTGTTTCAGATTTTGTAGTACAAAATGTCAAATTATAAATAATGCCGGTAATTTTTCATCAAAACTACCGTCTACGACTTCTGTTCAGGGCCCTGCGCAAAAAATTTCCGTGTCGCTGATCCAACTTTCGAACAAAAAGTGAGTGAGTTGTTCGCTACGGATTAGTCTGACAATGAAGAGAATATTGAAGGTTTTTTTTTATATTGGAGTCCGAACTAATACAAAATCATGAGAGTGACAGTGATGAAGATCAGGACCAAGATCAGGACCATGATCAGGACCAAGATCAGGACCGGGAACCGGACCAGGTCCTAGGAGAAGAATCGGACAGTTCCAAAAGCTGTGGAAAGAGGAGATTTAAAAAAAAAACTAGCACTCGTGCTTGTAGTGCCTCATGTGCAAAGACGTGTTATAAATACTTCATTGCCAAGAGAACTGAGGTTGACTATGAATCGCTTTTTAGGTAATGATATGGTTACAGAAGGTGTCCAGGATCAAGAAACCATTCAAGGGTCCAGAAGAGCATGTAGAATCTGTCCCGCGAAAAAACATAGGATAACTACCTATGTTTGTGTTGGGTGCAAGAAACCTGTGTGTCTCCAATGTTCTAGACCTTTGTGCACTGACTGCCAATAAATTAGCGTTATTAGACCGTTGTCAATATTTTTTGTATTAGTTACCTGAAGTAGGTATTTTGTGTTTTTGGTTCCTTATATATTATATTTTAAGAAAAAAAGACTCATTTTGTTATAGTCATAAGTTTGGCTGTTTTTAATATCTAAAAATGTAGCCTAAGTAAATTTAGACTTAAAAGTGTCACGATTTTTTATTTTTTACATTTCCATATTTTTTTTAATAAAAGGTGATTACATAAGCACGTTATTTTATTGCTAAATCCCTTAAATTCAATATCCAATCAGCTTTAAAGCAACCTTATATCAAATTCTCAAAAAAAAAAGTATGTACATATAGGAGCCTGTGAGACTCCACGTCCGCAGTAGTGTTAAGAAAAAATGACGTCCATACTTAAAGGTTAAGATATGAATTTTGAATTTTATTTCATTTGTAAACAGTAAAATACATATAAATGCGGATATTTCAAATGTTGCTTTTAAAGAGCTTGAAAAAAGCACGTAGCTTAAATTACACACAAAATACATAATGCAATCGTACTTATTCATCCGAATAAAATTTTAAGAATGTTAAACATTTAAAAATTTATTGTCTTGTTGCTTATTTTATTATTAATTAAATATATGCATAATACTAGAAACGAATATAGCTTTTACAGTTTTTTTTTATCAAGGTCAATTTTAAATATTTAATTACCTTGCGCGACGAATTGACGACATTGGATAAAAAAGGGCATAATTAAGTTTTAAGAACCATATTACGTACATATACGAATTACGAAGTACATAATATCTAGTATGGAATTCAACTAAGAATAGGATTGAAATAGCGCCAATATGTTATGTCATAATCTTTTATTTCAAAACAATTAACCACTTCAGTTAAGCAATTACGATGGTATTTTAATTGATTTAAGAATCAGCCAAAATAACTTTACTGATAAGCAAAAAGTCATATTTTAAAATGGCATTTACCTACCAAAAGAAGATCATTGACGTTCTTATTCGTTGTTTTGGATAGTACACGCTTGTCTCGAATTTTATTCAATATTTCGATAGTAAATGAACTTAACAAAATTTAAATATACATATTGTAATTTATGACCCTTTGTGAGTTTGAAACTGTATTATTTTAAAACAAACCATGTGGTAAACATCAGATGAAAGTTAATATATGAGGAAACTAGACCAGAATAAATATTTACCCGTAAGAGTTAGAAGTTTTATTTCAGTTTTCATTTCCCATTAAGGTTTACAATGAATATCAATCTTCAGATGTACCTATATGTTTTGTTAGAGTGTGGTTACTACCGATAAAAAATAGTAAAAAGTTAAGAAAATAAAATACGTTTTTATTTCAAGATTTAATGTGTCTTTTTCTCCGGATTTGCCTTACAAAAGTAATAAATCTGTACCACAATCTTATAAAACCAATGTGCTGAGCTGGTACGGTTTCTTCAGAGGCATCTCTAGTTATATTATTTGCTCCACTGCTGAATGAATATACTCTCATTTCTACCTCTTCGTGCGACGGAGAATTTGTTTTTTGAGATGCCCATCGTAACGGTTTTGATAACCTAAAAGTAAGGTTTCATGTAAGGAATAACCAAAATATTTAACACTAAAACTGATAAGTAAGAAGTTAAGACAGGAATTATATACCGAAGTCCTATATTTTTTTATTTTGAGTACCGGAAACCAATTATAAATTTGAGATTGTTATCTGTTTCATGAAGAGATAAAAAAGTCCATGCCTTTGAAATAGGTGATTATGACACTATGAAAGTATGTTATAATTGATTTTAAGGAGAAATTTTTCTCCATAAATATTTAATTCACTTTGGAATGAGGACCATGACATTTACGATAATGTGCGAAATTATTGATGCGCCAACAAGTTAATTGCTTCCGAGTCGTAAATAATTTAAATTAGATAACTTGACATTTATTAGTGTAACTAATAGCTTTTCAAAACAAAATACATATTAAAAATTATCAAAACAGTGGCATAGCATAAATAATATGTAAAGCATGGGAACTAAAAATCTTTGCAGGATTGCCTTGTGTTACAAAATATGCTTTTTGTCTCCGTACATGATAAAATAAAACAGCGCATAATTACTCTGAAAAATAGTCCATGTCCTTGATCGTATCAGGCAACTCTCTACCATCCACATCAGGTATAACAAAACACAAGGCAACTAGCAAGACCGTCACTACAAGGACTGTTATGATCATGGTTGAGTCATTGATAGCTCGTAAAGATGTTATAAGGTAACAAGTGATTGTTCCTAGATGGCCTGACGCGTGGCAGCAGCCGACCAATGTTCCCCTAATGTTGACAGCGAAGAGCCGTGGTGTGATGTTCAATAATAATGCATTACTTATTAGCCCTGATGCTAGTCCGATTGAAGTTAGAAGATCAGATATGGTAGTCTGAAATAAAGATATCAACATAAGATATTACTGAACTAATTAGATACTAAATAGTAAATACGTAGTTGTATTACCTATTAAATATTTAATTAATTATTGTAAGTAATCACATATTAAATAAAAATTTAATAGTTT
Source organism: Colias philodice (assembly GCF_061535455.1). Taxonomy (NCBI): domain Eukaryota; kingdom Metazoa; phylum Arthropoda; class Insecta; order Lepidoptera; family Pieridae; genus Colias; species Colias philodice. The sequence continues at coordinate 10,028,543 of NC_143099.1, read as the reverse complement.
CTATGATTACAATAATTATTATGAATATTTTTTCATCTAGGTATACCAGAATATACCTAGATGAAAAAATATTCTCGGTCTAGCTGCAGGTTACCTAGATACCTAAGGCTGATCATGCTCTTGCCCTGTATTGAAAAACGATCGTAATTCGTAATGAATAATGATCATATAAGTAGTATCTAACTAGTTCTCTAATGGGATACGGGATATTTATTACAGATTGAAGATCTACTTTTTATTTCAATTTTTTATTGGAGCCAAGTTTATATTGCTCATGCGCCGAATGATAAACATGACTTAGCCCTTATTTAGCCTATAGATTAAATAAAATGGTTAGTCAGGTATACAAACAGTAATTTAAACTTTAAAGAATTCGCTAATTTTTCGATACATAGAGAAAAGTATTCTTCATTCTGTAAATAAGTCTGTTACCATAAGAATTTTAGTTGATGCTTGCGTATCTATAGTTGTAGACGGACATAAATAGTGTCGCAACAAGCTCTAGTTAAAAATAGAGAGAACGCATTTTGCTATGTCTAACTGCATTCTCGAGAAGGTAATAAACTGGTACTAGTTGCGAGTTAAAACCTCGCTAATGTTCATATTTTATACCTCATGTTAGACCATGACAAGTTATTTATAAACGCAAACGCCTGTGTGAAAGTTTAAGCAAATTACTGTATTTAATCATCTCTTATTAAATTTGGCGCCTATAATTTTATCAGTGATAAGTCGTTTTACCGGGTTTGCTAATTGTCATAAATTATAGAGTTGTAATTTATAACATTAATAATACGTTGTTAAGCGCGTAGGTAAGTGTAGTGAAATGCGTAAGTAGGTAGCTATTTTTACACTTTAAAACACGATTTGTTCTGCAGTGATATAATATATTGTAGATTTCTTTATTAAAATATTAACTTTTGAAAAACATGATATTCTATTAACCGTGTATATACAAATATTACGAACTGCGGCAGATAAATTATGAGCAACCTGTAGCCTTAAGTCCTTATATCGTAGATGTTTTATTATCTGTGCCTGAAGGCATAAAGTCTAGACTCATAACGGTTTCACCACCGTAGCCGAAATTATTTTAAATAATGAATATTGCTTACATTAAAGTCAATTTGGTCCACGAACGTCACGAGAGCGGTTGAACTTCCCAAAACCATTACATTTATTGTCAACAAATATCTCATTTTAACTTTCAACATGATAAAAACATTTAGAAGTCCTACAAATAGAGTTATGCTCAAAAGTTGAAGCGGGGCATATGCATGCATCCGTGTATGTAGTTTTATGAACAGTGGAGCCCATAGAAAATGATATAGCGCCCAGAACAAAAGCATCACGAATATTAACACTCTGACGTTATGGTTGCTTAAAATCATCAAACAAGTCCACTCCTCTTCTAGGCAGTCATAAGCCTGCAAATGTTTTATTTAATTTTAGTTGTTTAATTTAATTTTAATATCAATAGCTTTTAGGAATACTTCCTCCTACCTCCTACTCCTTGTGAATAAAACATCTAAAATCATAATATTGCGAAATTATCCTTTCACTATCCATATTTGAAACTTCTAATAGATCTTTTATTATTATTAAATACGAATGTCTTATTACCAGTTCACCAATCTATAGAAGATTCATCACTACATATCGACGTCATTTGATTATTATATATTTGAGATAAGATAAGCTGTGTTTAATATTGCGTATAGGACTGATGTAATTACCGAACTAACTTCATATTCCCAAGAAAGTGATAAAGCACAGAGTAAATAAGATTCTGTGCTATAAATAATTTTTATAATTGTAAACATAGACATACCTACTCTGTTATTTTCTGGTCTTATTTTGAATTCACTGCAAAGCTTGACGCCATTTTTCTTTGCCGCGCTTAGTAACGTATTTTCTGCCTTTGGTATTTTTCTGTTGTAGAGTAGCCATTGCGGTGATTCTGGTATCCATCTATAGTAACATTTATTTAGTTATCCCCAAGCCATTTGTTATTGCATTCTAAGGTATTTAAAACAATTGATTAAATATATAGCTTGGATACAAATCATTCAAAGAAGATTCCCCATATTTTTTTCGAAGTGTCTAGTCGTCCGCTAAACGGATGAATAAAATAAATTAGTCGTCCGATTACCGGATGAATAAAATAATTTAATCGTCCGATTACCGGATGAATAAAATAATTTAATCGTCCGATTATTCGGATTAATAGATAACCTTTTAACACTAAAGCTAGTTGGGTTGGACTAAAGAAAAGGGGGCGCAGGACTTAGAAAATTTTTGATGGAGTTGGTGTCATTATAACACCTATTTATTATTGTTTTATCGTAAAGATTACGCTAATATAAGCATGTTTTATAGGAACAACTTTTCTCTAAAATCAAAAATGGCCGAGATATTTGCCCTTAATTCGTTAGTCTAGGTTTAGGTTAGGTTAGCCTTTAGGTTAGGTTAGGTTAGGTTTCTTAAAAAAAAACTACACAGAAATAGGAGCCCCGCGAAGCGGGGCTCCGTCGACGCGCAAAAAAAAATCAAGTTTAGGTTAGGTTAGCCGTTAGGTTAGGTTAGGTTAGGTTTCTTAAAAAAAAAACTACACAGAAATAGGAGCCCCGCGAAGCGGGGCTCCGTCTACACGCAAAAAAATAATCAAGTTTAGGTTAGGTTAGCCGTTAGGTTAGGTTAGGTTAGGTTTCTTAAAAAAAAAACTAAACAGAAATAGGAGCCCCGCGAAGCGGGGCTCCGTCGACGCGCAAAAAAAAATCAAGTTTAGGTTAGGTTAGGTTAGGTTTCTTAAAAAAAAAACTACACAGAAATAGGAGCCCCGCGAAGTGGGGCTCCGTCGACGCGCAAAAAAAAAATCAAATACCTACGTGTGCCCTCCTCCCCCCACAAAAAACCTATAATACGTGCGGCAGTTCTCTAAAGAAACCCCGATAACCTAATTATATAGATAAATAGATGTTATCGGACGATTAAATTATTTTATTCATCCGGTAATCGGACGACTAATTTATTTTATTCATCCGTTTAGCGGACGACTAGCTTTGTCCTATTTTTTATATGTAATTAGAAATAATATCTTCTTTATCTCGCTTCGACTACTTACATTTTTTAAAATTTTGTAGAATAACTACACTAAATAACTATTATCTACTATTTTAGCCTGAAAAACGTAATAGGAGGAAATCATTAATATAATTTATACTTTTATACATACGTAGAATACCTACTGCGCAGTGCGTAGTTATTTAATATTGCTTATAGATAATTAACAATGTTAAATTATCAATGTTTATAAAAATAACTATTACAAGGTTATGACTATCAGTGTGACTTTAGATGTTCGATGCCATAAATTGCGGTCACACATTAAAGTTCAAATACCCAATTTTTGCTACTTTGACCTGTTTTATTCCGTTTGATCTGTGCTGTTTGATTATTATTTATTATTATTCTGTGATCATTACAACGATTTTAAAATTAATCAGTTATAAATCCAAGTGTCTAATTCATTGAAATATAAAGATGAATTGCTCTACAATACAATTTTCACTCTATTAAGCTTTTTAGTGATAAGAAGAGCAGAGAGTGACGCCTCCTTACCTTAATACAACGAGCAGTAATGTTCCAAGCAAAAAAGCAATGAAATTGTAAGTATCAAGATTGGGCGCAGCATTAGCAAACGGAATAGCGCAGAGAGAAGCAAGAATGCGCGGAGCGGAAACTATGAGGTTCAGCTTCGTCCGCCAACTGTTGCTTGCGATTTCACATACTGTAAAATAATACTTGTGTACTATATAATATGATCTAATCAATACATAAGATACCAATTCCCCATTGGACGCATAAATACTACCGTTAGCGATTAACTTTGTTTACACAAGTTTCTCATATCTACCTACCACATAACTAGACTAATTGATCGAAGGGAATGTTGGTTATAAAATAAAATATATTGAAGCTAAACATGACACTAGTTTGTATGTTATACTTAGATAGTTGACTAAGATATCATTGATATTGTTCGATATATAATTTACTAGCTTTTCGCTCGCAGCTTCGCCCGCGTAGTCAAAACTCAAAGGGAAACCCACATAGTTCCCGTTCCCATGAGATTTTCGGGATAAAAACTTTCCTATTTTGTTTTCCAAGTTACCCTGTATGTGTGTGGTAAGGACTAACAAGCAAACATACAAACTTTAGCATTTATTAGAAGGATGGCCTACCTACATGTATGGAAACACTGCACAATTCGATTATAATGCAATAAACAGCATACAACAAGCAACCTACTATTCCTATGGGATCTTTGATGTGATTAATTTAATTATTTAACTCAATCTTCAGTCAGATCACGTACTAACACAATAATTATTGATCAAGACAAGTCTCGTGCAGTATGCAGTCATTATAATAAACGTAAGTGAACCTTGAGAGATCTTTTATTTCCGTAGTTGCTTTTTTATTTAATTGTATTTACTTAATTGGCTACATTGTCAAAATATTTTTCACAAACAATCCAAAAAATAAATAGATTGCTGATATCGGTATGTTTTTTTTAATAACCAATAATTTAAAATTTTTAATTACCTCTTGACGTAATCAATTGTAGGTAAGGAATAAAATTTTCACTACTGAATTTAGTATTGCCAACATACGTACTTTATAACCTACAGGTAAGTACATACCTACTAAGTATGAAGAAATAGTAGGTATCTACTTTGTGAAATTGAAGTTTATTTATGGCATCTGAACTGAAGACTATCGCGATCGTCTGAATTTGGATTGCTTCATAGATAGGTATATACTTGTCGAAATAAAAATATTTTCATACCTATACCTACTCTACAATTTATAAATCTGTAGCCTTGTCGAAAATATCTTTTTTGTGTTCGTCTCTTAACCTGAAGTGGATCTCAAAAGGTTAATGCCTTAACGTACACGTATGTAAATGTGAGTACTAAATAACAATACAAACGTCATACCAAGAATTAATTCCAAGTAATAATTAGCGCTTGTGAACATGGATTTTAAAAATATTAAGAGGCGGTACCAACTTTCCGAGTCACAAAAGACTAAAGTGAGTCTGAACACAAGGTCAGCAATTAGACTAATTATAATGGCTATCCTTCTTCCAAAACTGAAAAAATATTATTGCTTTTTTAGGTAATTCAGCTTTTGTCAAATTTAGATAAGTTGGATCGTTTGACAAATCGTTATTTTCACGAGTTGTTCAATATCTGAATAATTAGTTTATAATCGAGCTTGATTTAAATGCAATCAATAAATACTCTAAATCTAATCTCTCAATAAATCTACAAAGTAGAAAAATATTCCATGTAACAATAATAAAAATAAATAATGTTATATTAACAAACCTTCAAACATTTATTGTTTCATCTTAATTCTAAACAATCATAAGACAATCACATGAAACAACAGATAATTCAATTATTTGCTAAATAGATAGATAACAATTACCTGTCAGAAACAATCCCAAATATTACACATCCAAATACCAAACCCAAACGGCAAATTACCGTTGTTGATAACAGCTGCATACTCTTATCACAGAATATAAGCCACTGCAATGATATAATTAACACACAATCAAATATCAACATAGAAAGATGAAAAGGTTAATTGTATGTGCATTGATATTGGTAGTGGGTAAAGGGTGACTCCTTGGTGACTCTATATAATTTCTTTTATATTTTAATTATTATATTTTACTAGCCGTCCGGCTTCGCCCGTGGGACATGTTTATGTTTTCTTTCCATAAGAACCATCCTCGTACTTCAAGGTATATTATTATACCTTGAAGTACGAGGAATTATACCTTATTAATATAAAAAAGAATTGTCGAAATCGGTCCACCCGTTCACGCGTGATGCCGTGAGTCGTGACCAAGGAAAACGGGTTTCATAATTCATTTTTATATACATATATAGATAATCATTTTTTGTACCTACTTACATGAATATATATATGTAAATTATAATAGGTAATTAATTCCTAAAAAATAGAGTCAGCAAAGTAAGTTTTAATCAATAATTACCTAATCATTAAGATTTTCTTGAGCGTTATTAAAAAAATATATATATAAAATCGCGATTTCTTTTCCTTTTCAAATAATATTGTAGAATATAATAGTGTGTATAAACTATAAAGCTAAGTCTTGACCTAATGTTCTGATATAACAATACTAATGAATTATCAATGTAAGTCATTCTTCCGTTTTGCCACTTAACACATAAATGCTAACAAATAATTGGCGGTTTTCATCACGATATCCAACTACCCACCGATATTTATGTTGCAGATCTAGTTATTAAATATCAAACCACAAGTAACGTGAATATACTGTTTCAAAATGGTTGGTGGTTTCAGTTTTTAGATGACAAACAGTTGGATTTGTTATACGAATGTGACTTTTAAGCTTTTGCTATATAATCTTTAAGGTTTGCAATTTTGAAACATGCCCATATACGTAGTTATAGCCGTTTATATACCTACGAACAGTTATAGGAACTTTTTTCACATCACAGGAATATCAGGGATGTTAAAAGAATGACGTCAGCCCGACTCTACATTTGAAATAATTGTATTATTTCAAAATTACTTCAAATATACTACCCTAAAGCTACATTAAAATGATTTAAAGAATGTGAATAAACCTAAGCAAGTCTCAAAAGAATTGCTATAAAATTGTTACCGTCTTTTTAATCCAAATCAGCCACATAAATTCGACATGCCATTTATCACAACTCGCCACGGTAGCATTAGTGATTGTGTAACTACACAGGCTTATATTTGCAGTCTCTTGGCTTGGTACACACAGAATATCTTGAGACGGTTTCAAAAGAAACATATCGTCATAGTGATTCAACATAGTTGGTATCACTAGGGCTGTTGCTAACAATGTCACAATCCACTGCCAGGCTCCGATTTTACCGAGAACATCTGTAGTTACATCTTCGTGGATGGTCCCAATTCTGTAAAGGAAAATTGCTTATAAACTTGTAGAATTTGATCGACACTAGGAAACTTATTGGCACATCAGTGCATTGACGATATTATGTAATTTTACTAAATTAAAAGTGGATGTGGTGGTCCAATACAGGTAACTTATATCCTGATATAGATCCTGTCTCATTTTAAATTATATCGTACTGCAACATAGAGTAGGTTTTTGTAGGCAATGTAAATATCATATTATGTCTATGTATCAATAAATATTTATGATCGTCTTTGTACTTTGAGCAATTACACTTCGCAAAGCGATAAATTACAACCTTTAGGTATATGAACATCATCAATATCTAAGAATTACATGTCAGCCTAACTGGAAATTTATTCAACAGAACTAAAAAAGCATTTAGTTCTTTTATTTGCCTTGATAACACCACCAGATTCCAACGAAAACTCTGTATCAACTTTCAATTATTTTATAACAATGTTTTTAGATGATAAGAAAAATAAACTAACAATCGAACATGAGGACGACCAAATAAAAATTATTCACAAAACAAAAACACATTGAATATTTTCATGGAAACTTACTACTGAACAACAACTTTATTATGATTAAATTCAATATTTTACATAGATACTAGAATTGTATATATTAATTTCTTACATCGACATTGTGGTCATTATTTTCTTTCGCAAATCTTACATGGTTGGACACATTGGTTGGACATTGATTTGGCATGTGATTCCATGACCAACTAGATTAGGACTCGATTAGCATATTCGCAGAACTATCATAGCTATTTTCAAAGTATGTTTGCACTAAAAATTCTCTCGCTCAAGATGAAAATAACCACTCTTTGTGACAGGACCGGTTTCCAAGTGTTCTTTCCAGTGAATCCCCTGATATATTTTAGTTAAGTCATCTTATTCGAGGAAAATGCAAGTAAAGTATTAATGTTTTGCATTACATAATATGTTATACAATAAAAATGATTTGAGTTTACATATTATATATTAACACCTTCAATAAGGAAAATGTAATTTGTAAACTCCATAATAGCTTTAAGCAATACTATAGCTATCATTTCAAAAATAAAAGTAAATAAAATCACCCCTTTTTGGTTAAGTTAGTATATATTTAAAAAAAATTGTGAAATGCGTGTGCCTTTTGCAGATTTTCCACTTGTATAGTTGTATGGATTTAACTGACCTTTAAATTATCCGCTACTAGGCTGTAAGTGCAAATACGCTTATCAATGTCATCATATCTCATACCTACTTATATCTGTTATTTTTTCGCGCTTTATATGTAACGAAACATATCATAGTTTTAAAAGCATTACGTCATAGTGTATTAAGATTGATAAAAATAGCTGTATTTGCACACATTTGCTTGTAAGATAACAATTTAAATAATAAGGAAAAGCAATTGGGATGTAGGTGTCACTTGATTGTGTGCGATATGGAAACTCTTTGCCCACTGGAGTGGAATTTTTTTTAATGACAATTTTATACGTTCGCGTCTATAATTGTAACTAAGATTGTAACTTACATATCAATGAGAGGTCAGTGACCGCGGGCTAGGACGCGTTGCGCAATAAACCACGCTGTTAACTTAGTCTGAATTTATTCAACTCATTTCCAATTTACAATTTCTTAAATTGTTTTTTTTAATTATACTTCGAAAAAAGATGTAATTTATTGCTATTTCGTTTGCTGCCGATAAATGTTTTCCTATTAATTTTAAAAATACTAGAAAATTTAAAATTGATAAGCAAATTCTAATTTATAAAGTGACCCTTGAATCAAGCACCAGAATATAATTTAATTTATGCTATTATATTTTTTTATATAAGATTGCCCGAGGTTTCGCTTGAACAATACATATACATATACCTATGTATCGTGCTCTACATTTTCCCTTTAGGTTAAGTACAGGCATATATATAACATTAAAATATAGGATTAGGAAGCATAGTTACTAGTATCTAATCTGTGGTATTTAAGCATAGTAGATAGGTAACAAAAAGTAGGTGTTATGAAAACTTCATTTGAAAGCTCAGAAAATTCCAGCCGTTTGCGTTGAAATCGAAATAGATACATTTTTTTTGCTTCCTTTTTAACACACTTTTATAAGCTTCACCTGTATATTTATATGTATGCTTGTATCTGTGTATATATAAACGACTCCTTTATACTTTATTTTAACCCACATTTAGCGCGATCAATCAAACAAATAAACTGTTTAATATTAGTATCTAAGATCAAATAAAATAGTGTAAATTAATATTTACTATTAACTTTTATTATGGCATCGCATCGCGGTTGTATTAACTCCATTGGCGCCAAGAACAGTCACGACCTCGTCTAATTACTTAATCAATATTAATACGCTTTTCTAAATTAACATTCAGAAACTCTTTTACATAGTACATATAAAGTAAATTCGTAATTATCAGTTGGATAATAAGAATGCAAAGTGAAGGAATAATTAATAATTTAAATATATATTAACTGACGTTACGAAAAGCTTTCCCATTTTTCATAAAATATTCCGCTGGTAATTATTTTATATTAATACTTAATAAAGAAATATTTATACGTATATTTTATTTTTAAGTTTAGAGAAATCTCTTGATTAGTTAGGTACATGTTAATGATAGACAGATAGATAATTTTTCAATTTTAATTATAATATTTATTCTTAGTTAAAATTTTAATAAAAAGTTACTTGTAAAATGCAGCTCTACAAACTAAGATTTGGGGAATAAATTCAGTAAGCTATAGCCAAATGGCTCGGCCAGTGAATACACATGGAATACTTATATCGGGTGTTGTCAAGGACAAAGAACTCGCATCGATAATGTACAGTATAATTTTTATGTAGTTTGACCGTGAACTGAAAACAGAGTTATGAAATGTGTATAAAAATTTGCAGTTAAAATTTTTTAAGTGCGTTTATCTTGTGTGAAGTTTTTATTTTATAATTATCTTATATACATGTATGTATGTTCAGACTAAACATTTTATCTGTTCTTAGAACGTGTGTTGCGTTAATTAATCATCTTTATACTATTCAGTGGTCATATTTCATAATCACAATAAAGAAATTTCAATCTTTGTTTAGATAAATATTGAATAAGCCATGCGTGTATCTGTGTTTATAATTAATTTTAATTAAAATGGTTTAATTTAGTTCAATTTGAAATCAGTGATAGAGTCGCGTTTTAATCCGAATACAAGCTAAATAACAATTGTCTCTAAGCAAAATCGTATGAAAACGTCAAATTAGAACACTTTGAGGAAAACTTGGAGCATCCTAACTCTAAGTCGAACTTTCCGTTATCACAGAACACGTGGTGTTAGGTTATGTTGTCGACGGCGCGATAAGAGCAGCTTTTTGCCGCCCGCGCTCGGCGCCGCGTCGCGATACCGCTCATTCGTACCTCCGCCGCCGCACAGCGCTGGCGTCAACGCTGACAGTTCATGTGATTACAGGAGTCTTTGAAAATAACCGGGAACATGGATAAGGAACACGCGCTCGAAGAAATGATGGGAAAGCTTGGTGAGTCCCCTTTTAGCATTCCGCGCGGGATTTGTAACGATACGTGTGTGAATGTGAAGCATATGTTGGATTCGGAGAATGCTTTAAGTTATAAGGAATTACGGTCAGTGGTACTTTCATTTTTCGTACTTGAATTATTGTAATTACTTTTTATGAGTTTTTACTGCGATGTTAACGTGGTGTTGAAATAGTTGAAAACTAACTTAAAAGTCCTGCAATAAAGTTTCTATAAATATACATTTTTATTGATAAATTAAGTATCGATATAGTATTAAATCACGGAAAACTATACGCATTACGCGACAGGTTTATGAATATCGATATACTCGGAATATTATTTACTTTATTTATCCTCGAAGTATATTTAATTGCTTATTCACGGTCACAAGAACAATTTAAAAGATTTAAAACAATAATGTTCACTAGCTAACAATCAGACTTATGCTAATTTATATTAATTGTTTGACATTTAACATGTATGAGGGAACTCTACATTTTTTATATTAAAATAAAAACTACTAAATTATATTTTCCGCGATCACAAATGTAGTCTTAACAGTTATGTCTTCCAATATTTACATACGATACATTCCTACATAGGCACCTTTTATACAATATGTAATTTATAAGCTTGCACTCATTACTGATTTATATAATAGATCCTAATGTAAGAGCAATAGTCTAATGGTTTGTATAAACTCAAAGATTTTTCCCTCATTGATATCAAATAAAAAGTTGTATTCATACAGGACTTCAGTCCTGCAGAGCCTAAACTGACAAAGAAAATCGATCAGTGCAAAAATGTTTAAAATATCTGCAATACGCCTGAAAACGGAATGAGACTTCACTTGCATACAGATCACTATCTTACTTATCTTATATATAAAAATGAATCGCAAAATGTGTTGGTAAGCGCATAACTCGAGAACGGCTGAACCGATTTCGATAATTCTTTTTTTATTATATTCCTTGAAGTACGAGGATGGTTTTTATGTAGAGAAAACGTAAATATGTACCACGGGCGAAGCCGGGGTGGACCGCTAGTAGAGTATAAAAAATAAGTTACAATATATCAATGAAATTAACAAAGAAATTTCCCATCAAACTTGCGCGTTCAACACATGTTTTATGCATCGCAGAATTCGAACTCACGACCTAACGGAATCGTATAAATAAACAACAGCTTCCTGGAATTCTTTGTTTGTTTATTTGTTTCTTTTGTTGCAATTTTGTGCCGAAATTATTTGGTGGAATGTTGGTACATAGTTGTTGCACTAAGTACCAACATTGCCTGTGTTGTATAATGTAGAGTATTGTGTGTACAAATGCAGCTTATCTTTTTTATGATTTATCTCAGTAATCTTATCTTTCTTTTAATAGTATATTTATAAGAAATGTACATTAGATGCAATGATTGGTCATTAACACGGTTCAAGTTATAAATAAGGTTAACAATTGTGTTTATAATAAAATAAACATTTTAAATTATTTGTAAATGTTCACATTATATTTAATTTGAAAACACATACTTTTTAAAGGATAAAATTTGTATACAAAGAGCATGTAGGTAATACTTTCGCCTTTTAATTTAAATAATAATTAACGTTGATACAGGACGTTGACTTTAAATTTTTTAATTAAAGTAGAGCAATTGAAAAAATATATTATCCTTGTACAGTTTTTAAAATAAAAACCTCATTATTAAAACATTACATTTTGTGGAATACTAAACGTAGGTAGTTAAATATAGTAGATAAATATTTATAGTTTATCATAAAGTATATCATAAATAGAAATAAGGTCAACGTGATCGTGAAATGAGTATGTTAAAATAAAAATATTATGAGTTAAAAGTATTTACTTCTGACCTCTTTATTAAGACTAAGTAAATATTTATATATTGATATTATAAACTTATGCGAATCAGATTTGAAAATCATCTTCCCCAACTGTTTCATGGAACATCGAGTTACATTAATTTTATCATAGAGTAAGATCTGTAGAGAAAAATTTCCTACAGATGGCGCTAAATTAAGATGTTAGGAAAACTGCCGTCATTTCTGACCTTACAAGTAAATAGTAAATAACATTCGCAATAATACCTCAATGTAAATAATTCGTGACTATTGAGTAATACACATGTTAATTGTTATCGGAAACATGACGACTGTACTGTGAACTTATACCATTATCACTATAACAAAAACGGAATCGAAACCGGAGCTTGACCTTTATTATGATACTAGCGACCCGCCCCGGCTTCGCACGGGTGCAATGCTGATACTAATAGCACAGTATTACAATATTTAGGAAATATGGCAATACTGTGCTAATAGTATATAAAAACATAGCGGCCCGCTCCGGCTTCGCACGGGTATAAAATAGATAGCCGGGCCGCGGCCGGACGGTACCGCCGCAAACGCTACGTCCCGCAATTTTTAAATCTGTAATATCTTCGAAAATATTCACTTAAATCATACGGTGTAAAAGGCCATATAGATCTATATTAAATGAACAATGTATTCAAGGTATTTAATTGGTTAAGGATTAATGCTGTATTGGTTAAAATCGCATCGAAAATTAGCCATTATTTGTCGTAAAAAGTAAATGACAAAAAAAAGTTATTGTGGGTTATCCATAAGAGATAGACATATACCATCCCGGACTTTTCTGTCGACCTTTTCAATGTGTATAATACTTAGTACATTATTTTGATAAAACTCCTAGGGTTCAGCCTGCGTTTGCAATGTAAGCGGAAAAAATGTAATTTTTTACGACCTCACATTAGAAACCTCAAAAATAACAGTACTTCTCCACTATTTAATGGATGTTATTATACGTATAAACCTTCCTCTTGAATCACTCTATCTATTAAAAAAAACCGCATCAAAATCCGTTGCGTAGTTTCAAAGATTTAAGCGTACAAAGGGACATAGGGACATAGGGACAGGGAAAGCGACTTTGTTTTATACTATGTAGTGATTAAATGATACCAGCACACACCCTATATGAATAAGTTTAGTACTCATGTACCTACCTAACCATGACTACACAATATAATATTTTAATTAGTAAAACAAAACCTATTGGAAGAAAAAACGTCAAAGTTCCGATCGACTTTATTATCACTTCACGAGTATCGTTACTCAGACTATCATTTTAAAATCTGTATGTTTTCAAACTTGTGTTTCTTCTCAAATGTTTCTTAGTTTACCCAACTCTATAGAGTAATAGGTATAGAACAGAAACTTACCGTTAGTAAAACAATTGCCGTATATTTCACGCACATAATATGTATTCCATGTTTAAGCATTGACGTCTTGCTGCCAACCGACTGTTTTCAAGGCCTTTCGATATGAATTAGTGACGACTGATGAGAAATCAATTATTTAATGATAGGTGTGTTTGAGCTTGAACAATTAAGTTTTTAAAAATAATTAAAATGTGTTTCTATTATTTATTTACATAGCTGTGAAAGGCGACGTCGCCTGTTCAGAGTAATTTATGACAAATATTATATAATTACTCATTAGATCTTATTTTTAAAGATATGTTTGCGTAAATATCACTTCAAATTTATCTCAATAAATAATGTTGTTCAATAGCCTTACAGCGTTCTTCAGTAGGTATCTTCTATTGAGGCATTCAATTAAAAAATAATGTATGAATTATTGAATTTCAATTAGCAACTCCACATCAGCTTTTTAAGCAAACTAAATTTAGATCTAATAATATATTTATATAAGAATATAAATATACTACATTTTAATGTTTTGCTTCGCTCATTGACCTGAAATATTGTGTATATATATAAAATAACATTATGTATTCATAAAGACAAATTGAATCATACATTTCCACTGACGTGCAAGCCAAGATCATCAAATTATTAGTTACAATAATGTTAATGGTCAATTTGGCACGAATATATTTAAATAAATTAAATTGTAAATTAAGCTATTAGCTCTAGAGTCTACTCTATTTCGAGAAGATTCTTCGATATCTCCAGGTAACACCACATAGTGTTGGTAGTAATATAATAATTAATGTTTTATATTTTAAGGTAAAACTTTAACCGTATAATTATATGCGTAGGTGTTGTTCTATTTATTATTTGTGAGATTGTCTTTTAATTTCACCCAAAAAAAGTAGTCTCTTATATAAAAATATAATACAAAATAATACGAATTTGTCACTAAAGGACGTAAATAATTGAATAAAAAAGTTTTATCGATAAAAAGTATTATATAACTGCAATTACCTTTTGCAGTGGTCACGCTTTCATGATCTCGTGACGTAATCTGAAAACGTGCTAAGAATTACCCTCACAAAAATCAACAGCGTTCAATAAAATCAATCGATTAACATATTGGAATAATTAGTGTTGTCAACTGTATGTGTATTTTTACTAATTACTCTTTTGTCAAAATCTTTTTACTCATAAAAAGTGTAACTGGCGCCAAAAGTAGGTACCTACGTATTTACATCTATAATAGCTGAGCGTTGATATAAGCATAAGCAATCTCAGTACACATATAATTTAAATTAGCGATTTTATTAATGACTAAATATGTATAGTTACTTTTTAATTATGATTATATCAAGATATTGAACACATCTATCATTGAATCAATGCCGAGTATCAAATAACGTGTGTATCATTCGATTTTAAATAATTTATTATATCTGTATTTATCGCAGTCCAAACTTCGTTGCATAGTGATAATTTATCTATGATAAGTCACAGTTTAATAAGATTTGGAGCTGTCACTACGCAATACCCATTCACTATATTATATATGTATGTCAGTACTTTCATTTTGTAAGCAGAGAGGAATTTCAATTATCACCAAGTATAGGTACAGGTAAATTTAATTTTATGTATGTAAACATGCCCTAATTTATATTTTATACAATTTACTGAATAGCATTAAACTATTTAAATTCATTTGAAATGCGTTAAACATACATAGGTAGTAGATAAAATGTAGAACGCATTTGTGTAAATAATGAAAATTGTTATTATAATAGCGTGAAAATTAAATACGTTGAATATTATTATAGAAGGTTCAATAAAATTGAATTCATCTTATTATATGGGTAGGTATAGGCCATAATGAATCTAGTAGATTGATTGGAGAAACAAATTAGATAACTGATAATATTTAAGCTCTATATTCTATCAATGACGTGATAAAGGCTTATATAAAGAACCAAATACCAACCCACCGTTGATTTTTTAAATTTCAATAAATCAATCAATCATATCAAAACTCAATAGGGGTAAAATAAAACTTGGGTATTAACAATATAAATTTTTCACTTCACACCGTAACGGGAAATATAAACTGAAATGAAAATGAACATATATACAAGTACTGGCAACGTTTTTTTAAATGCAAAGTAACCTTAAGCTGGGTATCGACTTCGCGCTCCTGGCGCGCGCGCCATGAATGACCGCGCCGATAGTGCGTTCCGCGGAGCGCGTTCCAAATAATTGAAGTATATCAACTAAGCGCGCCTGGCGCGCGTGGCAACTGTTCCAGTGTTTGACCGTTCATCATGGAAGCTAGTCGTGTACGAGCAGCAGCAGCATTTTTTTCTTTAACTCCGGCACAGGGACTCCCATTTCACTACTGATTTCTCTCCAATCAATAAATCGCTCAGAGAAGATCTCTAAGCGATTTATTATGATACGAAGAAATTTTACTGTTCCACAAAACTTCTTTCGTACCATATAGCTGAATTAATTTACGGCAACTTTGGTTATCCATAATAATTAATACTCGGAGCGCAACAAACACAAAAAATACGACAAACCCGTCTCCATTGGCGCGCGCGCCACGTTTGATGCGCGGTAAAAAACCGCGTTCGACCGCTCCAACGAACATTTTGGCGCGCGTTCCAAACTGGTATCCATTTCACGCGGCTGGAGCGCGCGCCAATGTTCGACCTCTTGGAGCGCGAAGTCGATACCCAGCTTTAATTATTTTTATCAACGTTCCTCAAAAAAGCACACGTTCTTATTCGCCGCGATAAACTTTTCCGACCATACTATTTCGCCTAAAAGAATAAAATACCTACAAATAAACTTGTCACAAGGTACAAGTATTGCAATTTATCTTGATATTGCCGGATTACTTGTCTGTTAAGTGCAACATTCCTCAATCACAAATACCTACACAACGCTTGTACTTGCTCATAAGTTACCTTATAGGGGGTGGGAGGGCATTGGCCGTCGTTATCAGCGACGTGTAGATTCTTCACATAAACATTCTTATCCGAACGCTTTAAAAATAACAAATACATGTAATAATTATAAATGTTTACTTTATGGTGATGTTGTTATGTTGTTTGTCACTATATTTAATTAAATACGCTTTGACAGTCGTGTTAATAAGTTAAAATGTTAATGATTTATTTTGACAAATATTTCAGATTTAAAAAGAAATACATTGTATTGTTTTAAATTTATTTGATGCACAGTGCCGAGTGCGTATATATGTATATACATACTACTAAGATAACCGCAAAAGATTAATGTCAAATTAAATCAAAGGAAGAGCGCCAAAATAAGATGTAGAGTAGATGTAGAGTTATCAATATCAATTTTTATCATAGTTTTATTGTCGTTATAAATAAATACACGCATAACATCACGCATTGACCATTAGGAGCGGAGCAGCAATGAAAAATGTTGTAAAAGCGAATAAAAATTGCCCTATTAAAACCTCACGAAGTTGCGTGTATCAGCTTGTAATCGATATGATTTTATATTCATTAGACCATAAAAAATTAAGAATTTCGCTTCTTTTTCGTTTCATAGAAATTCATTCATTGAAAATTTAAGAGATTTCTGTGACGACTACGAGTTTTTTGTTTGGCTTTAGTATATTAATTCAGTAAATGACATACTTTCACAATTATAATTTTTTGGTATATCATTAATTACTAGTAATAATTATCGATCTCAATATAATTTGGCACACAGATAGCCTATATTAATGGAAGGACATTTTGTTTATCGTGTCACGATAATAAGATTACTACTGTTCTACATTATTACCTCATTTATATTCACAATGGTATTCCAAATAATTTTAAATTATTATATACATACCTGCTTTAAGTAAACAAGGAAACAACTGCATAGTCTGTTAAGAATTTGGAAAACTACCAAACGTGTATAATATCAAATTTAAATTTTATTTATTTACAACACATGATCAACAAACATAATATTTGATATTTACGATTTAAAACTTCATAATTTATATAAGAAATTACAAATATGACTACATATTATATAAAATAAACATTATAAGGAATCGAGATCATATTATGTTCATGTGGTAAAAATGTATGTTATGTTTGTTTTGCGTTGACGTCAACCACACATCGACAGTGGTTTCAATTATTAAAAACTTTTATTGGAAATAAAAACAACGGTCAAAATGAAGGAAACTATTACACAGTGACATTAATTTTAACGAGATCGAACATAAGAATATTTTTTATGTAAGTACCTATAACTATTTTATACGTAATATTTTTCAGTCTTTTAGTAAGTTCAAACCACAGGTTTAAACTGTACGGCATCAGGCATAGGCATTAGTTTCTAAGAGCTAGATATGAAATGCAAATTTTTATTTGATGTGCAAATTTTGATTGCAATGAGACACGTGCTAAATCTGGTAATTCAAATTATACACCTATGTATAATTTAATGTGTAATCGTTGACACACTTTGCGATACCTACTCAAGTATTTCAAGATGAGATGAGCGAGGCACTAGCGCATTGCGGTTCATATTATGTTACAGGCAAATAGAAAAATATCTGATTAGAACTTGAAGTACTATCCTAGGTTCCGTAGGAAATATTTTTATCTTTATTATTTTTCTATAACTAACTAGTAAGATGAGATATATAGATACATCTTAAATGAACATTACAAGATACAATATTCACATTTTAAATGCAGTTAAAGTTACTTACGGAAAACCATATGAAACTAAGACAAATTTATTAAAAAAATCATATAGGTAGATAGTTATATACGGTCGAATTGAGAAAGTCCTCCTTTTTTTGAAGTCAGTTAAAATATTCTGAAAATAAGTAGGTACTTATTCGTAATTTTTCTGCTAATAATATCACTCAATAAAGAAAATCAATTGTAGAATTGTGTTTCTCTTTGTGTGAGGCTTATAATTTTCGTGACATTGGTAACTTAAACGTAACAAGGTCTGAGTTACGTAAACATTATCATACACCTGTATTGCACCTGCTTATAAATTGTAATAAACGACTTTATTTAGTCAAAATATTAATTCTCTACGTAATACGTATTGGTTTGTAACCGAGCATTAAGAGTGAAATGCTTTACAGTTAAATTGTATTGTAATGGATTTGACACGCAAGTTTTATTGTTATGTTAAATTAAGATGCATACTCGTGACTGCTATTTAGAATATTGAACAAGTTAAGTTATATAATACAATTACCAGGGGGATACCATGAATCATGATGCAATATTAATTCCAATTTTGAAAAGTGATGGCGCTGTTATTTTTACACAATAGATATTTCTAGCCTCTCTGGATATTTCTATACCGCTATGTATATTGTAAAACTGTTATGACGATTCAAAAGTACTTCTAGAAGAAGTCTAATTGAATAAATAAAGTTTTGAGTTTTAGGCATCATGATACAAGGGCAGGGCCCCAAGTCTGCTATTTTTTATAAATTCGTCATTCCAACACGATCCCATTGTCATTTTGATAAAAGTTTGTAATCTGCTAAATTCATAGTGGTCGGTCAGTGGTCTCGTAATGGAATCGTGGCAGAATGACATTGTCTTATTGCCATTATTATAAAACCCGGTAGTAGAAATGATTTTCGAAAAACTACTACTAAATTTTAACATTTACTCATGCCAGATTTCATTTTTAAACATTTTTACATATTATTTAATAATGTTATAAGCAATCTGAAGTAGTAAGAAGTTCGTAAATAGCAAAAACATTAAAATGTGTAACGCGGATAAAAGTGAAACTCAATAATGTTTTATCTGTTTAGCTGTCAAAGTCAAATGTGACATTACTACTTGTTTACAATTCTAGCGGCCGGTGTTTAGCTATTTATTTTCATTGTGTTTTATTTATTTATAATATTGAAAAATGGTGCTAATAGAGCAAATTTCGGCTCTAATTGATTTTTTGGAAAACCACCAAGACCTGGCGCTTGGCTACTGCAGCCGCACCAATGAAGGGCGAAGTTTAAGCAAAAGATATTGGATGGAATGCGCCCAAATTTTAAATTCCATATCGGTGGACTGCCCCAATAAAACTCCCGCAGAATGGCGCACAGTAAGTACCTATATACAGTATTATTTAATAATAGGTATGCAAAATGTATCATTAATATAATTTTTGCACTTTTTAGGGTTCCGTAGCCAAAATGGCAAAAACGGAACCCTTATAGTTTCGTCATGTCCGTCTGTCCGTCTGTCCGTCTGTCCGTCTGTCACAGCCGATTTACTCGGAAACTATAAGTACTACAGTGATGAAATTTGATGGGAATATGTGTTGTATGAACCGCTACAAAAATATGACACTAAATAGTAAAAAAAAGAATTGGGGGTGGGGCCCCCCATACATGTAACTGAGGGATGAAATTTTTTTTTTCGATGTACATACCCGTGTGGGGTATCAATGGAAAGGTCTTTTAAAATGATATAAAGTTTTCTAAAAAACATTTTTCTTAAAGTGAACGGTTTTTGAGATATCAGCTCTCAAAGTCGTAAAAAGTATGTCCCCCCCCCTCTATTTTTATAACTACGGGGTATAAAATTCTAAAAAAAATAGAGGTGATGCATGCTAATTAACTCTTTCAACGATTTTTGGTTTGATCAAAGTATCTCTTATAGTTTTTGAGATAGGTTGATTTAACTGTAATTTATTATATTTGCTGCTACGGAACCCTTTGTGCGCGAGCCCGACTCGCACTTGGCCGGTTTTTATTTAGTTCTACAATGAATACAAAAGCAAAACCTTAAAGAAAATTAAATCACAGAAGAGTGAAATAAGTGCAACAGGTAAGCAATTCTTTTCTTCTGGCAGCCTTGCTGAATTATAGTGGAAAGCATATAGTAATAATATTGTATAATTTGCATTTAAGGTAAGTTAATGCAGTACTCGGGGTAGCATATTTTCTTCGATTATTATTTTGTAGATCACGCCCCAAGTGTTAATCAGTATTGCCTACGTTTTTTTATGTATAGATTTTATTTAAGTTGTATGTTATTCGTTTTTTGTTATTTTGATTTTGTATAAATTTATATTTTATACCTATAGATTTTCTTTAAAAATGAAAAAATGTATTACTTACTGTCACCATTAGTTGAATAATATAATCATGTTAATAAAATAATTTTAGTTTCAATTATTGTTGTTTTATTCGCAATTCAAATTCAAAAATAATTATTAATATTATGAAACTTAATATAATTAATCTATGTAGATTTGATTAGATAATTGCCTACCATCTACTACACAAGATAATGTTTAGTACCTACTTACCTACTTAAAATTAGCTTTTTCTTATGCCATTTAATTAATGATCATGAATCATTTTTCATATGTTCGATTCAAAAACAGTGTATGAAGAACTTAAATTAATAAATTCTACCATGTAAGTGTAAGATGAAATGATGGCGATGTAGAATTACCTATATATTTATTATTTATAAGTTTTAACCATATTTTTTATTAAATAATAACACCTGCTAATTTTTTTTTACATATTTCAATTGTACAGACACTACTTTTCTACAATTTTATTATATGTATTGATAACGTAGGTATTAATAAATAAAGGTAGGTAGGCTTCGTAACACCTAATTCCGTAGGTAGGTACCTATACTACCTTATCATATAGAAATTTTAAAATGATAGAATCAAAAAAATAGCACTGATGAATGGATAAAGAAAACTAAGCTAAAGATTTTAACTAATTAATAGTCCTATTTAAATTGTTGGCTTACAGCTAAATCACTAAAATACCTAAGGGATTAGAAACATTGAGAAAACAACTTCAATAAAAAATCAACAAAATTCAATTTAATGTAACTAGATAAGGAAAAATGACGATAACAATTAACTATTTGTTAATTTCGAGCTTTTACATTTTAATATCAGCTACACTCGACAGGGGGACTTATTTATATAATTCAGTTTTTTGTTAGTGTATAAACAAGACAAGAGGTAACCATTTTTATTCAAGTAGGTAGGTATATGAACATATTCAATGAAATTAAAACACATTATTTAGGTATCTTATTTTGTATTGTATCTTTTAAAAACACGTTTTGCAAATTTCGAAATGATTTTTTTTATTAAATAATTTCAATCTTCTATTTTCATTATTGCTTCTGTTAAAAAAATCGCTTTCTATATCGAAGGCGTTCAAAACTGAAAGAGAAATTAGTGATATTTAAATTTTGTATTATAGGTACTGTGTATAATATATTTAAAGACAAGTAATGTTTCACTCAGTAAATGTTTAATCAAAACCTCACATTTCCAAATTTAATTTCAAAATCTTAGCTAAGATTCTCATCATTTTTATCAGTAATTTGGTACATCAGATTGACTGAAACACTACTTTAGATGACACAACTAAAACAAAATGCAGATGTTGTAGTCAGTTAGTTATTTACATTTTACTGTTTTCTCCAAAATCAGAAAAAGTGGAAAAGTGAGGTTTTGTTCTTCACCTCCTCAATTAGTAAAAGTTTGGGCAGTAGGTAGAAATTTCTACTTTCTACCCAATACTTACAATCATAACATTAAGAGAATGGAAGCCCTTTCTGTTATAATATCGCTCCTCATGTATGTGTGGTCTTAATATTGCTACATGTGTGCCGTCAATACAACCCAGGACGCCAGGAAATTTAAATTTCTGATAGAACCTGAAAACTTTTTAACTAAGTAATTCTGATAAGGTACAACAGGCAATACAAACAAAACATCAGGGTATATTTAATTTCTCACTTGGCCTTTATAATATTCCTTTCATCACATTGTGTAGGCCATTTAATATATTTGTGGTATATTTTATTGAGTGCCTTTGTCACTTCATTAATTGATCTTGACACAGTAATTTGTGCAACATTATGGAGGGCACTCTGTCCAATCAAAGTTTGATAGGACCCTGATGCATAAAATGCAAGTGCTATTAGAATCTGCAATAAAAAATATAACAAATCAACTATTTCGTGTTTATAGCTACAGAACAATAAATCAATGAAAATCAAATTCAGATTACTAACCTTCATTTCTGCCGATATGCTATCGTTTCGACGCGGTCTGGCCATAAGGGGAATGAGTTCTTCAATTAACCCCCTTACTGAGTCCTTTCCAAGGCGAAACGTTTTTACAAATTCCGCCTCGGAAATATCAATAAAGGGGTTTGTACTAATTCTCGTCAAGCGACGGGCTCGACGACGTCTTTTGCATTCCGCCCGTCTTCTTTCTCTAGCATCCACTGCGGCTAGCTCGAGAATATTTGCTCGTAGTGAATACATTTCTCCACTCAATATTTCACAAAGTACAATACAAACACGATAGATAACAAACTCTTTTCGACAACCGAGCTATTATAAGCAATGACTGCACAATGACGATCCAATGGTAGGTCAATGATCAAAGGAACTGTCAAAATTTTAGCAGATTACCCCATACGTCAGTCATTCATTTGTCATTATGTACGAGATTACCATTCTAAGCCATTTCTTTCAATGGAATGTCAGTGGTTGACCATTGGAAAGTCATAATGACACCATTATAATAGTAGATTACCAAACTTGTCAAAATCAACAATTTTGAAATCAATGATAGACCATTCTGACACTATTGTAATAGCAGACTTGAGGCCCTGGTATTTATAAAAAAATGCTTCCTACGTGATAATTTTGGATAAAATTAGAGTTATTGAGAAATTTATGCAGATATAGTACGGTGGCGTGTATTTGATAATATATCAATGATAAGATATTCTGTAACTAAATATAATTAGTATTTTTCAAAGATAATTTGTTTACATCCGTTGCAATGTTGATAAAATAATTCTTTATTTTTATATTATATAGTTATTTTATTATTTGATTTATTTTATAGATTATGAAACCTAACTTTTAAAGCTATTAACACACTTTTATAAATTAATGTAAAGTTAATGAAATGTTTTCCGTTAATGTATGTAAAGTAAATGGATGTATATATTTTAGCTTTACTGAATTGTAATTTATTTAGACGTAAATTTACAAAACTGACTTTTTACTGAAAATGCAAATTCTCTCATTTCACTTCGACATACACGTGGTCGTTAAAAAGCTTTGGCAAATGGATTAAATAAACGTCAGTTTTCTTATATTACGGAACTAAAAGCAAAACATGTTATTATTACTGTATTATTATAAAGATCTAATCTTATAATTCTCTGTTATTGCAAATATACAATATTATCTTATTGTAGAGATAAGTATTTGTAGATTTAATCATTACTCGGTATATATTATAATTAATTTTATTCGTAATAATATATGTATAATTGCACTTCTTTTTTATAATCTATATTCTCTTCTATGAGAATTTCTTGACTGTAAACTTGCTACTAAACGTTAGTAGATAAGAAAAAGAGTCAACCTATAGAGTCCACTATTTATGCTTCAATAAAAACATGATGAAACCAAAAGGTGTGGAAATTATTATATATCTTCATAAACTTTGCTTCTACTTTCCAAAATATTAATTATATGGATATATTGTATTTAAAATAATACTAAAAGATTTTCTTATAAGATATTTCTGATCCAATTCTTGTTATCATTACAACACTTGCAAAACCATAAAATGTTATCTTCTTCATAGTTCATTATTGTTTATATTATGTGATTTGAAGACTCGGGACCGATAGTATAAACCAACGAGATTTCTTTTTGTTAATTTAAATTAATTA
Source organism: Colias philodice (assembly GCF_061535455.1). Taxonomy (NCBI): domain Eukaryota; kingdom Metazoa; phylum Arthropoda; class Insecta; order Lepidoptera; family Pieridae; genus Colias; species Colias philodice. The sequence goes on along the minus strand of NC_143099.1, from coordinate 10,003,967 downwards.
ATAAAAAAAACTAAGACAAAATTAAAATCTGAGATGAAGATATCAGTGCACGTACAAATCTAAGAGTAGCTTATCATGCACGAAGGCTTAGTAGTATTGATAACTCACGTATTTGAGATAAAATATTATGTAAGATATTATAATTATATAGATATTTATTTGTTAATGTTATTACGAGACTGCACAAAAATTAGATAATGTTTATAGATTGAGTTATTCCGACACACATTCAAAATGCTACAAAAGACACTGGTTCTTTAAAAATATTGCCATCCAGTATTTATATAACTTTTTGTATTCATGATCGATGAAATAGGTACGATTAACTGGGGCGTTAATATTGTTGTAAACTATGTTCATAAATCATAATAAAAATCTTCAAATATATATTTTAAGAAGAAAGAAAAGTAGAACATAATATACTTATATGAATAAATTATATGAATAAACAAATATTTCTAAATCAAATTATTTTGATACGGAAATTTAACATACTGTTCCATTTTAAATAATGAAACCAATATCACGTGCTCTTACAAAAAATAGGTTAATGTAGTTCAGCGAACTTTAAAGCATATAATTAGAATCACGCAGCCAAATTGAGAAAGCATCAAAGCACTGATTCTCTGTCCAAAAATACTTCAGTAGTCTATCACTAAACCTTTATCACATACTAGCTGTGCCACGTGGTTTTACCCGCATTCCTCCGCCCCTATTAGTCTTAGCGTGATGATGTACCTGCAGCCGATAACCTTCCTTCGATAAATGGACTATCTAACAGTGAAATAAATTGTCAAATCGAACCCGTGGTCGGTGGTTCCCATTGAGTTACTATGTACTGGAGGTCCCCAAGATTAGCGCGTTAAAGCAAACAAACTCTTCAGCTTTAGAATAGTAGTATAGACTAAATAACACCTTTAAGTTAAAAATAATTTGCTTGATAGAATTCGTCGGTACTTCTTATTGGCTAGTCCTTGGCATTGTAACAATTACCCTATTACCATTTAAGCGAAATAGCGTCTTGCCCTTGTGGAAGTGGGCCACAATTTTACGCACAAAGTTATTTTGAAGCGAATTTTATATTAAAATAACAGATACAGTCAACAAACAATATTTATAGTCTACCAAAACTTTATTTTGTGTCCCTATTATTCTACATTATGTAAAAATTAACATGATATAAATAACTTTTGACGTCGCGTTTATTTAAGCGTAGATATAATATGATAATATGTATTTTTATAGTAAATGCCTTGTAATTTCCTCACGTGACTTAACTACCTACCTACTATGCTCAAGCATTATTTCGGTGTATGAAATAAACATCTCATGACTTCCAAATTCGCGGACGTTCCATTCTCTCCGTTTCTCTTTATTCTTTATCCAACAGATATTCTGTTTTTTATTTACAAATATACTATACAATATATGTATATCTATTACAAATATACTTAACACTATAAAAAAAAACATATGTTGTCGTCATGAATATTTAAAATTATACAGTTCGTGTCATTTACGCGTGCTTTTTGCCGCGCGTTTTTTTTTGTCTAGAAAGTCAAAGCGCGCGTTTTATAGTTTTCATACAGTAACTACAGAATACAGATAATAAAATTATCATGTACAGATTATCGATTGCTATGTTTTGAATTCGCTATGGTTCGAGCTGGAGCAGTTATCATTGGGTTAATGAGCTCTCGTCACTCGCAAATTGTGTAAGTGGCTGATTACGGTTAACGACTGAATATCCTCATAAATTACGATGCTCTTTACTCCAGCATCGATGTCTATTAGGAAGTTAGTATTTTTGAAAATAATTATGCTTCTTCATTTAGGTAACGTCTTTTGCTTAGATCAATTTAAGTAAGATGTATAAAATTTATAACAAGTAAATAAAAATAGAACTTCTCAATATTTTAAAGAAGTATTTATAATTCATTTCATAAAAAAAAACCATTGTTACTATTTTTTTTTAATTCATAGTTACCTTTTATAAACTACCTATAGGTATTGTTAACAAAACGTGACAGCAGTTTCTAAAAAAATAAAATAATCGATTACCGAAAGGTCAATGTGCAACTCTTATCCTATTACCTATAAGTAATAGTAAATATTCGATCCATTTTAATTTCATGCCAAAAATCCAATTTAAGATATTATGTAGCTGATAGGTGTATTACTTATTTCAAGTAAGTAATTGAGTTTTTTTCTACAGTAATATTATATGCTATTAATGTAAACAAAATGTCAAATAGAACGAACAAATTGATCGAAATTATTGTATCCTTTAAAATTAGGAAAAAATAATTTACAAAACGTCATACAAAAACGACAAAAACATATTTTATTATTTTTCTGCAAAATATTTAATTATCTGAGATTTAGCAAATGCCTTAGGCAAATGCAAATAAGATTAGTTAAATGTTGACTATGAGAATTCTTTGAACTCGTGATATAAAGTCTATCTTTGTTATATAATTAATGTTACGTTGTCTTAATTTCGATTATAAAATATTTCGATTATAAAATAGTATGTTAAATAAATACCTATGTAATAGAAAATTAAATTATAGCAAGGTATTCCTAGAATTTTCGTAGTCCGTCTGTTTATATGTTACACTGTGTTGTATGAACAATTTTTAGCATCATATTAGAAAAAGAAAAGAAAGAAAAATAATGTATTCAACCAAAAGCACACACATTATTACATTATTAGCTTTTCCGTACGCGACAGACCGTAAAAGATTACCTACCTATTATTATGTCTTTTATTCTGACGTCATGTGCAAGTTGTGATAGAGCTAACATTGGTAGAGACAACCTATTAGAGAATTAGTTAGTTTAACCTTTACAAACATAGCAATAAGTTTGTATACCGTACCTATGATGCTATAACGAGAAAATAATTTGACGAAGAGATGATTCGAGATGTCCAAGACAAAAAGATCATTTTATTACAATAATTAAATTTTTAAGTTAGAATTTTAATAATCTCATTCATCTCTTGACAACAACCTACACATTAATCTTTTTAATATATATTTTACATATTATATAAATCTCGTGCCACAATGTTTGTTCTCAACGGACTCCTAAACCACTTAACCGATTATAATAAAATTCGCACACCATGTGTAGTTCGATCCAACTTGAGAGATAGAATAGTTTAAACATGTAGGTACCACGGGTGAAGCCAGGGCGGACCACTAGTTAATTATAAATATCCTGTTCCTTATTGTTGAATTGTCTAAACCTTGATTCACTTATAGCTCTGTCAAGCAAAGGCCCAGAGGGTTATCATAAAGTGCTGAGTACATAATTATCTCAACAGGATGTCATATTATATGAGATTCTATTTTCTATATATATTTATAGAAATCGTGTTGAGAAACCGTGCGTTAAAATCAACAGGTTTAATCGTGATTGGAATTTCCTTTTCCGATTTGTAATTCCACGTATTACTTAATGTAAATGCCATGCCGGTGTCTAGTTGTCGCATGAATTTATAACACCTGTAATTATTGTAAGATAAAATGAAATATGAAATTTTTGTGCATTTTTCACGTCTGTTTATTGATAAAGTTTTGACGGAAGTTTTATGTTATTCGATGTCCGGTAGAGATAAAACAATAATCCTTTATTTTTTTTTTTGACACAGATTATCTAGATGATAGAAAATTTGTCAAACATTATTATCAATATTTCATGTTTTATATGCGTTGGAATATAAAGTCTAATGTACTATGTACCTACAGCTAGTTGCTAGGTATTAAGCGTATCGAATTTTCCTACTGCAATAACGAGCAGGTATATAGAACCTTATTACTATAATTATTTAGATGCTTACTGAGTAATCTTCTTTAGGAATAACTACCATTGTTACATCAGTAGATGTATTATTTTAAGTAATAAGATTATATAGATGATTTATATTTGGGATCTATCTAATCGTTCTATTGCTTTTGCTAAAAATCTGTGAATTTATAATCTCGTTGGTTCAGCCAATTTTGTGTGAAAGAGAAACAAATATATTTAATCTTCAGAAACTTAATTCATAGTTAAACATAAGTTAATTAATTATTATTTTCCGTTCCAGGGGACTTCGGCAAGTACCAGGCTTTTCAGTTCTTTCTCCATATCCTGGCGGCAATGACTGCCGGTCTTCACATGCTGTCCTTAGTCACTGTGGCCGCTGTACCAGACCACAGGTAATAAATATAATACAGATTACATAATCCTTTTTTTAGTTCATTTTTTATATGTATGTGTATCATACAGTAAAAAATAAATGGTACATCAATACCAGAATAAAATCGAATACCACGAATGGTGAAGTATACAATTATATCGGTGAATTTAGAGGTCCGTATCAATTAATTCATAATTCTTTTGATATTTTATGTACAAAATTGAAATACGTTAAAATACAAAATTAGCATGTTTCATAAAACACATTGAAATAAATAGCGATGGGCGCGACTTTACCTAAGTATTTATATTTAAATGTAGGCTATAAATTTCCAGTTTATGAGTTGAAAACAATGCGTTTCTCCCAAATGTCCTATTTCTAAATCTGAATATTAGCGATTCCACGATGTTACACGTTACGCATTTTAGACGAGACATTTGCATGTTTACGAAAATAGAATGGCTACAGCTATTTTCATTGGAAATCCTTTATAATTAGGTCGAGAAGGGAAAGAATCAAGAAGAAACTTATTCAAACCGTATAATAGTAATATAATACACTGACACTAAACACACAATTTAATCGAAGTTTCAAAAATACAAACATGTTTTAGTTTTGATATATTTGAACAAAAAAAGATTAGGTAATAAGAAATTTTCTAGGGTGTTATTTTTAAAGTGAAACTTTTATTACATCGTCTCAAACTTTTTGGTCTGTGTAGCGCATGTCGCGTGTATCGCGGCTGCCGAGTAGGTATACTCGGCAGCCGACCGTCACGCGACATGCGCTACACAAAGCAGTGTTCGGAACCGTTCGAACAGTTTCACTTTTACCGTGGTTTCATATAACCACACAACATTTTTTTTAATTTTTCAGATATTTTCTATCAGATATTATATAAATCAGAAATTAAGGTAAAAATTTGTAATAAAATCAATTGGCGTGTAGCTTAAAAGTTACAGACTTCAATAATTACAAACAGGTTTAACATGCATGTACATTGTACAACCATATGTATGTATTTATCCACATTTCCAAATATATAACGCATTATACAGTGATGGCTATATAATATATTATATTTGTCCTTGTCTGGCATGTGCATGTTATTTTTCACTTTCATGAAAATTACGCTATGGTTGTTTTTGCATAGATAAAGAATGACATTATGATTAAGTAAATATACAATTTAAGTATCATATTCAATTACAACCACGGTTTAGTTCATAATAAAATTTGTTAATTCCAGGGTTGAAAGTTAGTACATATTGATGAATAGTATATTAAGTGCGTATTATTGTTAGCTAGCATAAATGTTATTACAAGATTATAAATTAAGAAAATATAAAATTCTACCTATCACACTGTTATAATTTTTAATGAAAAACATCTAGGCAAGTATCAACAGTAAAATCTCACAGTTAGCATAGCATTATAATGATTGAATACTATGGTCAGGAATTTATTTATGCTTAATATTAGTTTATTTAAGAATTATTCTAAATAGCAAAATTCTATTAACCCTGAATGGTCCTGGCTTTCCTCTCAAGTATTTCAAATGCAATTATTATCAATTAATTTTAATACAATATGTTGAGTCAAGACGAGGTATTTGGTTTGTACAGTCCGCTTGATATAGGCATCAGGTACTTTGTACTGTTTGTTTCGGCTTTGGTATATGTTTCCTATGAGTGAATTCCAAGGTGCTGTCTAGTTTATCCCATGTGAGTATATTTCCAATTAAGCTAAATATGTTCTGGCAACGAATAACTTTTGCTTCATATAATAACTTGCAAAATTGCTTTCCTACATGACTAATATTTGGTCTAATATCTCATCATCTTTTGCATGCTACTAATCACTCTATGTGCTTTTTATCTGTTATCACGTTCAAGGGATCATTTATGTCAAATTCGCTTTGGTACATTTTTCATATAAATTCATAGGTCATTAAACAAAACACGTGAAACTAAAACAAAAATCTTTACGTTACCATTAACTTTACCTACCATTATTTTCTTCAATCTTCGTGAAAATAGCACAAACTTTTGTTCATTAGGACATATTGTGATTAAAATTTATGCACTGAGCACAGAGCTTGTACACCTATTAATGTGTGATCTATAAATAGATGCTAATTATAGTAACACGAAATTATGATATTTCAGATGCGTCCTGGACGGAGTGGACACTTCCAATTTCACGGAGAATTGGAATTCTTCGCTGGTACTCAATTCTATTCCTTTAAACGACCATGGGAAATTAGAATCTTGTCAAATGTATGGCGAAAACAAAACATTGGAGACTTGCAGTTCATGGGTATTTGATACGCAATACTTTACTTCCTCCCGTGGTATAGAATGGAACTTCGTTTGCGACAGACGCTGGATGGGAGCCGCTGCACAAACCGCGTACATGTTTGGAGTTATCGTCGGGTCAGTTGTACTCGGGCGCCTATGTGATAAAATAGGCCGAAAAACTGTATTCGTCTGGGCGGGAATTCTTCAACTAATTTTTGGAGCTTCAGTTGCATTCTCAAATGATTATTATACATTTGTCGCAATACGCTTCCTTTATGGAATATTCGGATCTGGGTCATACATTGCAGGATTCGTATTGACTATGGAACTGGTCGGACCGAGCAGACGAACAATTTGCGGTGTGACCTTTCAAATAATGTTTGCTGTTGGGATAATGCTTTTAGCTGGTTGGGGATATCTAATTGATAACAGATTTTACTTGCAAATTGTGTATGCGCTGCACGCAGTTGTTCTTCTGCCTCACTGGTTTTTAATGGACGAATCGCCAAGGTGGTTGTGGTCACAAGGTCGTGCTCGAGAATGCGTGGCCATAATCGAAAAAGCCTTAAAAATGAATAAATCGTCTGAAACTGTGGACACGCCCACTCTTGTCTCGAACTGCAAGGCAACGAATGCTAAATATGCAAATGAGGAATCAGCTGGAACTGCTGACCTTTTCAAGTCGCCAAATATGTTTAAAAAGACCTTGATTATTTGCGGATGCTGGTTCGCCAACTCTGTGGTGTATTATGGATTATCACTCAATACTGGGAAGCTGAATGGAAATCCCTACTTTATTATATTTTTGATGGGCGTAGTAGAATTGCCAAGTTATGTGATAATTATGTACTATTTAGACAGAGTTGGGCATAGAGCGCTGATCAGTACGATGATGTTATTGGGTGGTATTTCTTGTTTAGTAGTAGTTGCCTTACCGCACGGGTCTACGGCCGCTACAGCGGTTGTAATGATTGGTAAGTTATTTATATCCGGATCGTATTCAATCATTTATAAATACTCCGCTGAATTGTTCCCCACCGTTGTACGCAGTTCAGGAGTCGGTTTGGGAAGCATGTGTGCTAGTGTCTCGGGTGCTTTGACACCATTAATTAGTTTGCTCGATACATTAAACCCTAAGATACCCACAATCATATTTGGATTTTTAGCTCTACTATCAGGGTTTTCAACATTTTATCTGCCTGAAACAATGGGTCGCGATCTACCTCAGTCGATCGAAGACGGCGAAAAATTTGGTGTAGGTGATACTTGTTTCACTAATTGTAGTGGAAGACGTATGAGCGATGCCTCTATCGATTTACCCGAGACCATGGTGCCATTAGAAGAGAAAAAGCAATAAACATGTACAACATGAAACAAACACTGCCATAATAATCCCAGTCAATTTTTCTAGTTAGTGTCTCTCATATTTTTCTTGCCTGTTTAATTATTTTGCTAACCGTCGAAACTTTCTATCTTACTTTTGATTCTATTGAATTAGGTTAATTTAGAACAATATTAAGTATTCTATAAATTTGAGGTTTCTACAATTTTTACACCCACAAAAGCATTTGAGTTATAAGTAATGGTTATAAAAATGCTTAGCGTTGTTTTTGGATTTAGATTTAATTAAATATTAATTATCTAGTCAGGTGATTAATTTAGACTGGATGATACTAATAATAATAGACTTTATCATAAGGAATAATGCGTCATAAAACGTTTTGATTTTTCGTGGATTTTTTAAATTTTATACAATTTATGGACTGTATAACAGGGTTGTTGATGTTAAGATTATGTAGCAGTCTTGACATATTAAAAAATATACCGACAAAAATCATAATTGGTTTTTAGGATTAGTGAATCTAGTGATTTCGTTTTATAGTGGCTTTTATTACCTACTCCATCGTAACATTTGCCAAAATATGGACATTACAGATCTTTTAATCAGTAAATTAATTACAAACACAATTATATCAATACTCCTTATCAAAATGTTTTAAGTAGGTATATACAATACAATCTTGAATCTACGTAGCACCTAGTAGTGTAAATTGTATCTTAAAAATTTAAAAACGTCCGTTATCTATTTGAATTTTACGATGGAGTTATGGAAAGAGATATTGAATAAGATGGAGATATTGAAGTATGAATATGGGTTTTGCCAATATTTGTATTTAATGTAGTCTATGAGTATGCGATAAATTAGGATATAAGTACAAAAAATATTCTAACATTGGTACGAATTAAAGTGATTTTTGACTGCAGGAATGAAATTACTGTTCTACTTGACTTACGTTTTATACTAGGCTAGGGTGCTCATAAAATACAGGTAATATTTTTAGTCTGGATACATCACGGTTTAATAAAGACTGTTATTGCAATGTTATATGTAAGTTTATCATTTTTATACATGCAACTCATTATAAATTATTTTTACCATCACATCGTTCATATAGCGTAGTAAATGAAGTTTATAAAGCTCAAATAAAACATTAAATAATTGAGGCAGGGCCTTATCTAAAATGTTAAGGAATTTATGGCATTAGATGCTCAAAAGTACTTAATTATAAATTGATTGGTTATTGAAGTGAAAACTTCTTTAGCGGCGTTGGGTATCGCGTCAGGACACGTGACCTGATCGAAAAAGCGTAAGACGGATGGATATCAAACATGCTCAACGTTAATAATCAAGTTTTCACTTCTGCCGGCACTCCCGGAGTGCAACCCGTATTTTTTTTTATTAGCCCGAGTACGATTTTCTTTACTAGTTACTTAAAATTTTCCAGTTGTACCTTTTTATTTATTGTATTAGTGTTGCTCTGTTCGTTGTTCTGTACTTTTCTTTCCAAAATGGGGAATAATTACAATATACATTGATTGTTGTTTTTACAACCAATTAAATAAGGACTTCTCTTCTTTCGTTTAAAAAAATGCAATATTTCATATTGGTATTTGATGCTAAATGAACTTTATAGTATTAGTAATTAGTATGTAGATTGTACCTATAGGTACTTAATGAAGTACCGTCTTCAAGGTTTCTTTTGATAAGTGGCAATTTTATGCATGAACAAATAAATATGTAGCCAATATTATTTAAAATAGGTAGTAATAAAATACGTTAAAAACATGTTTTTAAAGTAATTGGTCTAAAGTAGATAAATTGCAAATCGGTGCGGTTGCTTTTGTGCATGACCACGAAATACTTAATAGTAGCATTGAGATAATATTAATATGGAGACGACACCGCCTACATCACTTATGTTCCACTCAACATACGTCATGTGACGTATGTTGAGCGGTATTTTTTAATGGTTTTAAAGTGAAACGCATCAAACATGCCTTCGTGTGTGTTACGATATTGTACAAATAATACAAATAATACGGAAAAGTGCAAAGGAATAACTTTCATCGTTAAGTACCTAACTAGATAATAATTTTTAAAACTTAGTTAGAGCAAAAAAATGGCGCACAGACTTTGTTCGTGGTGTCTCCTCCATACGTAGTAATATTATCTCAATGAATAGTAGCTAAAATGACATTAGGTACTTCGTAGTAAAAGTAATATTTGAATTAATTTTTGAAATTACCTCTTCAAAATTAACAACAAAATTATCTTTTCTTTTCTTTAGATCTTTAAAAACATGTTTTTAACAATTTCAAAATAAAACTGAAGTTAATCCTACTTCTCTTCATTTACATCTATTAATTTTACAGGTATATTAGTTTTACAGGTAATATAGTCTTTGTAAGCATTTGTTTTTTTATAAGATATTAGACTGCATATAATATACTATTTTGTATTTGAAATTACGAAACATAAATTTTCAGTGTGTTTTCAACAATAAATTTTAAATATTATATTCCTGTGTATTATTTTCTTTCTCACTCTTTTACCTATTTATTTTTGCTTATGTTTTAGAATTATGTAGTTTCATTTAAGCTTTTTTAATCCTTTTTAGATGGAACTTGTTAAAATAATGAAAAAATTATAAATATATTTTTTAAATCTTTTTTCAGTTAGATAATCGTTTTTCAGTTAGATTTTACGTATCTACATGATTCATATTTTAAATGTCAAATCAATTCGGTTCATATCAGTGTATAGAGTAAAGTATTTAAATTGACAAGAAATCAAGTTCACAAATTTTTTTTAATGCCCATATTTGGTTTTACATACTTTATTTCTATAGATACATTTTAATCGATAATTATACATCATTGGTATGTACAATACCTATTACCTACCTGAAAAACAGGCTAACAATAGGTAAAACTGAATAATTATAACGATTTTATCTGAAAACGAGTGAAAGTAGGTACCATAATTCGTAAGTAATTTATGTACTTTTATAAGTATTGCTTACCTTCTTACATATTTATATCACGTATAAAATTATTCTTTTACAACTAGGACAAGCAATATTAAAATCTTTTACGTATTCAAATTGTGTGATGTACTTATTGGAATTTTAACATCCAAAATATCTTACTATTTTGAAATAAAAAAGGAATTTGGAAAATTTATTTAATAGAAACTGCATATTTTATTAGTGAAAGTGGCCAAATTATCATAAAATTTGCACAGACTGTCTAATGAGAAATGTATAATGGAAGGACCTACAAAGCGGACTTAACAATATAAGCCTTTGTTGAAAGAATTTTCAAGAAACCCCTGGATATTAAGCTGGAGTACCTAATTTTAATTTTTTAAATTTAATTTAATCAAATATTTTTAATCACTTAAACCGTAAATGACATGTCTCAAATACCTTCTGTATAAGAAATTTATGAAGTATGTTCTTATCCAAATCAACTTTTATTTTTCAGATGCTGGATAGACGGCGTGGACACAAACGAATCCATAGCTAGTTGGAACTCTCCGGAAGTATTGCAGTCAATCCCTTTAACTTTAGCTGGCGGTTTACATAATTGCTTAATGTATACTGAAGATAACGAAACAGCCGCGTGCTCTAAGTGGGTCTATGATTCAAAATATAGGACGTCCTCTCGTGCCATTGAATGGGATCTTGTTTGCGACCAAAGATGGAAAGGAGCTTTAGCTCAAACTATTTACATGTTAGGAGTATTTACTGGAGCTGTATACTTGGGAGGTTTAGCAGACAAGCTTGGGCGTAAAACTGTGTTCTGTTGGGCCGCAGTGCTACAGTTAATTTTAGGAATAGCTGTAGCATTCATACCCGAATATTGGTCATTTTTAGTTGTTACTTTCTTCTACGCATTATTTGGATCAGCCGGTGCATATATACCAGCTTTCGTCTTAACCATGGAGATTGTCGGACCTTCGAAACGTACTACCTGTGGAGTAGCCTTTCAATGTGCCTTTGCTGTAGGGATAATGTTAGTTGCTGGATGGGGGGCAATTATAGATAATAGAATTATTCTTCAGGTAGTTTATGGAATACATAGCATAATTTTGATACCGCATATATGGATTATGGATGAATCACCAAGATGGCTCTGGTCCCAAGGGAGACCTAAAGAAGCTGTAGATATAGTCCAAAAAGCATTAAAAATGAATAATTCAGATGAGGTTTTAAATAGAGCAGAATTAGTTTCAAAAGGTAAAGTTGAAGTATCAAAAGGATCTGAAGAATCAGCAGCTGGTTTATTTGATCTGTTCAAAACTCCCAATTTACGAATTAAAACTATAAACGTATGTTTTTGTTGGTTCGCTAATTCTTTAGTATATTATGGACTTACGCTCAGTACAGGAAAATTAGAAGGCAACCCATATCTCATCACAGCAATTTTTGGAATTGTGGAATTGCCTAGTTACGCTGCAGTTATTTACTTTCTTGATATTTGGGGTCGAAGAGCATTAATGAGTTCTATGATGATAATAGGTGGTGGGGCATGCGTTGTTGCTACTTTTCTCCCTGCAGGATCTACAGTATCGACTGTTATAGTAATTGCTGGCAAATTATTCATTGCTGGATCATTTGCGATTATTTACAATTATTCAGCTGAATTGTTCCCAACCGTTGTTCGTAATTCGGCGATAGGTTTAGGTTCAATGTTTGCTAGGCTATCTGGAGCACTGACTCCGCTAATAACCTTATTGGACTCTTTCAACCCTAAAATACCGGCGGTAACTTTTGGCTGCGTTGCTCTTTTATCTGGTCTCCTTTGCCTGTTCCTTCCTGAAACAATGAATCAACCAATGCCTCAATCTCTTTCTGATGGTGAAAACTTTGGTAGAGGTGACACATGCTTTGCCAGCTGCCTCGGTAAGAAAAGTAATAAAACCTATGCGAGTGAGGATAAAATAGCTGAAGCTATGGTGCCTTTAGAAGATATGAGTAAAAAAGCGTAAAAAGTTATAGTTATGTGAAGGAAATTATATACTATAAGCTAGATTGGAAAAAATGAAAATTAGTCGACGTTCCGTCCAAATAATGTTAGACCTCCGATAATGTTCTAACAGGCTTCAATAGAATATAAAGAGCTATTTTAAAGTATTATGCAAAAGTCTATGAAGCTTAGTTTTTAAAAGGGGTCTATCAATTAGAAATTTATTGAATTCAAAAAGATCTTTAAGTGATATAAATCTCAGATTATATTTTACTAACATATATTTACAATATATTTTTAATATATTATATCTCGTACCTAAAAATATTAAGAATAAAGAAACAGTAATGTCGTAATGATTTCATAATAAGGGTGGTTCCATTTAAAATTACGTTAACAATTTTAATTGTGTTTTAGTTTACTGTGGATCTTATTTTATACTGTAATTAATAAATTGAAGAGAGAGATAAATTGATTGAGACCATGTAATTGAGATCTCAAAAATAAATTGCGTGTCAATCTCTCATAATTATTACAGGAACATAAAATCCCAAAATTTCAGGAGGCTTGATTCCAAATTATTTATCAAATGTAGATGATTAGTTATTTTATTACCAAAGCTATAAAATGTATTAAAATATTGTTATTATTTCGACTTGTTACATTGTTAAAGCTACGTATTTTTATTGAATATTGGAATTATTATGTGATGTTATTAGATCTTTGAACTTGATCTGAAAGTATATTTTTGTAAATTGTATTGCTAATGTAGGCATAGGTAAGTCAATTGAATATTACTTTATTTTAAATAGATGCTTAGTAGGTAAACTTAATTGCAAAGCCCACAGATTTAGTATGTGTATGATAGATAGATCTAAATGTTAATTTTTAAGTGAAAAATTACTCATATTGTTTAAAATTGACGAAAGATGTTCGTTATCAGAGCTAGGTTTAGAAAGTAGATAAAGTATAAAGATATTATTTTTGCTATAAGTTGGTGTTTATAATACGTGGGTTAATTAAAAACATTAGGCTGTTCATCAGCCTGTTTCATTGGTAACTTTTTATTGTTTGTGTGACGTTCGTTGGATTTCTGTTTTTTTTTCGGAATAACAGAACTTTGACTAAAATTTGCCTCATTATTAATATAACTCCAATCACAAATCTAGAACGTTATGTTGCATATATTTATTGTAATCATACGCTTGATTTCAGTACATCACATCTTGTTATTTTACTATGTTCAATCATAGAATTTTTGTCTTCTCTAAAGTGCTTGATAGTTATATTAAGTTATTAATGTATTAGGCTTTATATTTGATACTTGATAATATGTTTGTATCAAATAAATTGCAAACATTTGCGACAAAGTAACGAATAGCTATGTACAAATTGTTATTGTTATGTTGAGATTATAAAATTTATATTGGTGTTAAAGTTACTAAATATTAAAATATAGATAATTATAGCCTTACCGTACTAATATATTGTTATTATTATTTTAAGACTCCATGTTGAAACGAAGTGTGTAGGTACCTTATCGCGCGTTGCGAAAGGGGGCTAGACGGAAAAAATTAAGACAAAAAATAGTAACGACACTTTTTTAAAAAAGCAAAAGCTATAGTTGTAAAACGTGCAGCATGCGCGTGTTTCTCGGTCTGTGTCTCTCTCTCTCATAGATAGCAAGCTAGTTATTTTTGTAACTTCGTTCCATCCGGGTGTTGATATCTCTCATTTTTTTATTTATAACTAAATGTTTATTTGTTATAATAACTAAAATATACTTAATAAGAAATATTGCTGTATAATATACTTACTAAGATCTTTTAAATCATAGCATATATAAAATCAGAAATTATAAATTCAAAAAGCTTTTTGTTTGTTTTATGTCTGTTTGTATGAGAAAAGTACTCAGCTGATGTAGTAACTTTGCTGGACTTTTTTTTACTGGGAACGCATTTCAGAGTTCCAACTTGAAATTAATTAATTTGATCAGTGTTCCGCCTCTTTCCTTTTCAAATTATTTAATGCAAGGAAAAGTAACAATGCAGTGATTACTTCAAATACTGATTACAACATAAGAAATAATTAGTAATTTATGGGGCGTTTGTTATATTTAAATTTAGTGACAAATGTTGTCAATTTTGGTTCCTTTTTGCCGCCTGATTAAACGTCATTATGTGATAGATTAAGCTTAGAATCGTACAAATGTAAATTCATATGGCAACTAAATGAATCAAAGAAAATAATAAATATATTTATGCTACTATTGTTTTTCATTTTAAATACTCTATTTGAATGGAAATGAACATCTACATAGACAAATTTTTATCGATTCATGTATCTACCATAATACAGAATACATAATAAAAGTTTTATGTCTTTGTTTTTTTTAATTTAATCAATTTTATTTTAATTCACTACATGCGAATACATTGAAAAAGATAGTTTTAGGCGATAACGTAGTAAAATTAATTAATAGAAGGTAACCTACCTAATATGTAGGCAATAAAGATCGAATCGCATCGAAAAAAAAAGGATTACCTATACTGGAAATTTACCACTTCAAACTACCTATATAATATATAAATATTATGTATTTGGACCTAGGTAATTAGATATGTACCCCTTACTTAAACCTAAGCTAAGGTACTAACTTAGGTACTTCAAATGGTTAATAAATTGGAAATATTTTTTATAAATAGGTACTTACCTACATAGATATTATATTCTTTTAAATACAAACAGGTAAGGCATCTTTTTATTTCCATATTACAATGTTGCTATGAGCCTAATTCCTTGTAGAATTGTACATAGTCCCTTCTAGTTTAATATACAAATAGCTATGAGAATATCCAAAAATCGCGCTACTATCAATGTTTGCAATGTACATACCACCTTACTGTCCCATCGAATAGCAAAGACACGAGCACCATATTTACTCGTATTTGTTGCTAATTTTCAGATGCTGGATCAAAGGTGTAGATACAGAAGAATCCGTAGCACAATGGAACTCGACAGAAATATTAAGAGCCATACCTTTAACACCCTCTGGGAAACTCGATCAATGCTTAATGTTTTCCGAGGGAAATGATACGATCGCGTGTTCGCAATGGGTATATGACACCACATATAGATCGTCTTCCAGGGGAATAGAATGGAATCTTGTTTGCGACCAAAGATATAAAGGAGCTCTAGCACAATCTTTTTATATGTTAGGAGTATTCACCGGAGCAATATATTTAGGTGGATTAGCTGATAAAATTGGTAGAAAACCTGTATTTTGCTGGTCGGGGATATTACAACTACTTTTAGGCGTTCTAGTAGCATTTATGCCGGAATACTGGTCATTCGCTGTCGTAACATACTTATATGGCATTGTTGGCTCCGCTGGTTCATTCATACCAGCTTATGTATTACTTACAGAAGTCATAGGACCCAGTAAACGAACACAATGTGCTACTATCTTTCATTGCATGTTTTCAGTCGGCATGATTTGTGTTGCAATATGGGGTGCATTTATAGATGATAAAACCATCTTGCAAGTAGTCTATGGATTACATAGTATAATTTTAATACCACATATTTGGTTAATGGACGAATCACCTAGATGGTTATGGGCTCAGGGAAAAACAAAAGAGGCTGTGAATATCGTACAAAAGGCATTGAAATTTAACAAATCAGACGAAGTTTTGGATGTAGCAGAACATGTTGCAAGGGCTAAAATCGAGTTAAACGACAAATTACAGAGAGAGCCTGAAGTATCCAATAAAACTGGAGTTTTAGATCTATTTAAAACACCACATATAAGAAAGATGACATTGATAATTTGCTTATGTTGGTTTGCGAATTCGTTAGTTTATTATGGACTAGCATTAAATTCCGGTAATACAGAAGGAAACCCTTACTTAAATACAGCTATATTCGCTCTGGTTGATATTCCGAGTTATGCGGTTGTCTTTTATTTTCTTAACGTATGGGGGCGAAGAACTTTTATCAGCTCAGCAATGTTAGTTGGTGGTTTCGCATGTGTAGTTGCAGCTTTTCGACCAGTAAGTGTTATGGTTACAACCACAATTGTGGTAGTTGGAAAACTGTGTATAGCTGCGTCATTTGCTATAGCATATATTTATTGTGCTGAACTATTTCCGACCGTGGTACGAAACTCAGCTTTAGGTTTGGCTTCAATGTTTGCCAGATTGAGTGGATCTTTAACGCCGTTTATTTCTTTACTCGAGAGCTTCGATCCTAAAGTTCCTTCTATAACTTTTGGCCTCATTGCACTCCTGTCCGGCTTCCTGTGTTTATTTCTACCAGAGACGATGCACCGAACGTTGCCACAATCTATTGCTGATGGCGAACGGCATGGTAAGGGAGACACTTGCTTTTCTCAACGTTATAAAAATAAAGCAAGATCTCAGAAAGAAGAGGATGAAGAAGCTACCACATCCATGGTGGCTAAGGACAACGACAGTAAAATATAATTGTTAACAGTATTAATTACTATTGGATGTGCCAAATTACGCATTATTATTAAACAATTTAACTAGATTAGATTTAGAAACTGACAGTTTTTTATGGGGTTCGGTGATAACATTATTTTTACTTTCTATTGCATTAATTAAGGAGTAGCAAGGTATGTCTTGCCATTTAAGTTAGATATTAATGTTTTACACATTCTATTATTATATTTTTACATTTGATTTTATTGTACTTAACATACATAATTTACTGCATTTAACTACTAATACCTACTTATCCGTCCATGACATATTTTATGTACCTAACTATAATGAACAATAATACCTATACGTAAATATATTTTTTTTTACTTTTAGATAGCAATAGTTACCCAAAAGATAAACTATGACCCTTAATTTACTTTAGTTTTTTTTTTTTTGAAGATCAAATAGGTGATCTATTTAATCGCAAAAAGAGACAAAGAAAGACGAAAAAGACTAATAAGATGGCTGAAGACGTGATGTGATGTGTAGTGATGCTGAGAAGATTGTAGGAATTACGACGTATCACGTCTGTGGTATCACGTTGATGGTGGTTATTTTTGTTTCATACTTCTTTATGTATGAAACCTTATATTTGAACTTAGCAGTAAATAGTTACATTTTTATACAGGTACAATCCTCTTGTTTCTATATATAATATTGTAGCGACGACAAGCCAATTTACGAGTTACCGAAATATTTCAAGTGTAGTACCTAGTACCTACTAAGAAAGTTCCCACCATAGGTTCACACGGTAACTCGTATATAAACAGTTCGTGCGCTATGCATGAACAGTTAAGGGCTTGTCGGGACGCGGGTTGGTCGCATTAGGTCGAATATTAATTACATACGGATAAATATATTATGTAGTTAACGAAATATAACCTTTGCGTAGTTATTCATCTTTCATTACACCCGCACATAACAAGCCCCTACATTGGTGACTCCTACATTGGTGACTCCCACATTGGTGACCCCCGACGAAAAGTGAATATTATATTAGTGAATTGCATAGATATCGTTTGTTTAAATTAAAAATGAATCCGGCAGTTAAAGCAGTTTCGTCGGTACCGTTAAACCTCGAGCAGTTAGCACAACTAAAGCAGCGGATAGACCAACTGGAATGTGCAGGCTCGAGAGGCAAATCGTTTAGCGGTCGAAGGTACGGAAATCGCTCGCATCGCTCCGCATCCCGAAGTCGCGATCGTGCAGGGATATCAAAACAGAAAAATCCCAATTGGCTACGTTTTTTCCATTACCGCTATAAGCATAACGCCAGCAAACGCATTCAACCTTGTGCGTGGCAGAAGCAGCAGGAGAGCCAATTAAAAAACTAGATACGGTACAGACAGAGGCGGATGTTTGTACCACCGTAAATAAACGCCTGTGTATAAAAGACAGGAAGAGTAATATTAAGTTTTTAGTGGACACCGGCGCAATATTTTAATTTTACCAGTGTCGAAAAATAACCAATCCGCGAGTGAGTGTACTGTGTAGTTTAGTGTAATTAAGACATTTGGTACTAAGTTAATGACTTTAGATCTTAGTTTACGGCGACCGTATAAATGGTTATTTATTATCGCCAAGGTAACTCAACTTATGTTTTTGTTTATAAAGTGCAGATTTTTTTAGCACCCTAGGGCCGATGCATCGCTCGCACTTATGACGGACGCATCGGATACTCATGTAGGTTATTTTTCTAAGAATCTAAGATTGAACGCAAGTATAGTACGTATGATAGGGAGTTATTAGCAATTTACTTGGCTATTCGTCATTTTCGGAATATGGTCGAAGGACGACAGTTAACGGTGTATACGGATAACAAACCGTTAATTTACGCGTTTTATAAAGTAAATAGCGAGAAAGAGTTACCCAGACGTACATGACACTTGATATTCATTTGTGAGTTCACCACGGATTTGAGACACGTAAGTGGGCAAGATAATGTCGTTGCGGATTCGTTATCTCGAGTCACAACAATAATTTGTCCCACTGTAAGAGATTACGCGGAACTTGCTAAGGAACAACAACAAGATTCTTATATGTTACAATTATCTAATTCGAAAGACGCTAATAATAGGTTAAAGAAAATTATGTTACCTGAAAGCGGTACATTTATATATTGTAATTTAGATAATGATAAAATTAGACCCTACTTGACTGATAAATTTCGACGTATTGCATTTGATAGTGTGCATAATTTATGTCATCCCGGAATAAGGACTACACGCAAATTGATTTAAAATCGTTTTTATTGGCCAAATATGATTCGTCACGTTGGCCAATGGCTTAAAAGTTAAAACATGCATTGAATGTCAACGATCGAAGGTTAATCGACATACAATGTCAGGTTTAGGATCGTTTCTGCAGTGCGATAGGTTTGAACATATTCATGTTGATTTAATTGGACCTTTACCCACTTCACCCGAAGGTTTTAGGACGTATTGCCTAACCATAGTGACAGGGGGACGCGATGGCCATAATGTTTTCTTACGAGATATATAACTGCTGAAACGATTTCGCGTGTAATATATGAAGGATGGATCTCTCGTTTTGGTTGTCCGAAAAAGCTAACAAGCGATCAAGGACGCCAATTCGAAAGTCAATTATTTGCTACACTAATGAAGTTATTAGGTATTAATAAGTTGCGTACGACACCTTACCACCCACAGAGTAACGGGGCGGTAGAGCGTTGGCATAGGTCGCTTAAAGCGGCATTAACGGCTCGTTTATGCAATATACCATCATCTTGGGTTACGGAATTACCAACTGTGTTGCTAGGACTTATAACAGCAGTAAGAAGTGATACCGGCATAAGCGCAGCAGAAATTACGTACGGAACAACTTTACGATTACCAGGTGATTATTACGATAAAAAATCGAGTTTTGAATTAGATAGCAGTCTTGAGTATGTAAGTAAATTACGAGACTCTATTAGGAAATATCAGTCAGTAGCTATTAGGCAGAATGAAAGACGGAACATATTTATTCACCCCGATTTAGAAAAGTGCGATTATGTTTTTGTAAGAAACGACGCAGTACGTAAGCCTTTACAACCAACATACGACGGTCCTTATCGTGTGTTGAGTCGAGAGGAAAAGGTATTTTATATTCAAATGACTGGCAGGAAAGTTAGAATATCTGTAGACCGTCTAAAACCTGCATATTATTTGAATGATGATAGCGATACGATATCTGGGGCAGATACTGAGGTTCCGTTACAAATTCCAAGTAGCAAATTGCCTAATACACATACCACGCGTAGTGGAAGAGCTAAGTATACGATTACCAGTACGATTTAGGTAATAGTATTGTATTGGTAATTTTTTCCACTATTTTATATTTATTAAAATTACGATGATTATAAGTATTCATAAGACTTCATAAAAATGTATAATAAATACTTAGTAATCAACACATCGTATTTAGTAAATAATAGAACTTAAGTAATTTTGAAACGAGTTCATTGTATAACGTTTTAAGTATGATATTTCAAATTTATGTTTGTGTTAAGTATTGATTGAAATGTTTACTAATTATAAATTTAAGTACTTTGGATTTATGGCTTATGAGTGTATAGTAATAGCCTTTGTAATATTAAACGATACAAGTGTAAAGAACGTATTGAGATTTGAAATTTTGACGTTACTAAGTGTTAATTGACGTGTAACAATAATCGCACGCCACTTAGAAGACCCAACCGAGTTTTTGTAATAACATAAATAGTTTAACGAAATTAGGTGTTAACTGTAACCACTTGTATACGTTATGATTGATTTATATTGTGAACATTTTTTATACTTTATATTGTAAACATTTTGTAATCTTATATAGCGACACTTTATATATATACCCCTTTGTTTATTGTTTAATTTTATTGTAAGATTTTTTTACTTGTATACCCTTTTTATTTTAAGGGGGGAATGATGTAGCGACGACAAGCCAATTTACGAGTTACCGAAATATTTCAAGTGTAGTACCTAGTACCTACTAAGAAAGTTCCCACCATAGGTTCACACGGTAACTCGTATATAAACAGTTCGTGCGGTATGCATGAACAGTTAAGGGCTTGTCGGGACGCGGGTTGGTCGCATTAGGAATATAATATGTAATTAATATTCGACCTAATGCGACCAACCCGCGTCCCGACAAGCCCTTAACTGTTCATGCATACCGCACGAACTGTTTATATACGAGTTACCGTGTGAACCTATGGTGGGAACTTTCTTAGTAGGTACTAGGTACTACACTTGAAATATTTCGGTAACTCGTAAATTGGCTTGTCGTCGCTACATCATCATTGGGTACAATTAACAACAAATATTATGCAATTAAATAAAATACATTTTAAACTAAATATTTTATATTTACTTCAAACAATAAATATTTTAATCACAGTACTTAAGGAAAAACTTTTATAGACACTATAGTATAAGAGACGAGAAACATATATTTTAACATCAAGATCATTTAAAATAAGTACCTATGATCACTAAGATTTTCATGCAAGCTGACAATTTTTTTATAAGTAGGTAAGTACATTCAGTATCCAATAATTATTCTAAGTACATAAATATACAGGGACGGGCAGTTATTATTTTATAGTACTTAATAAAAAGAAATGAGAGGAAAAAATGTAATTTTCTTTTATGCAATAGGGGGCAACAGAGCAGACGCGTCACCTTGTGGTAAGTGCTCCTGGAGCACTGCTCCACGTCGCCCATATGTACCCACAGTGCCAGAGACATTGTGTGTTGCCGGCCTTTCAAGTAGGACTATGCTCTTTTCTTGAAGGTCCCCAGTATGAGAAGAGCCCACAAAATAAAACAAAAATAATTCCATAATAATGTGCATTAGTAACTAGGTATTTTTATTATAGCGGAACCATTAATTTTAGGTTGTAATAGGTGATAGAGCATACATAACTTTAAAATTTAGCCTGTATCGCCGTAACAAATTAAAAATATTTATTGAATGTAGTTAAATTATAAGAATGTTAAAAAATCAAGAATTGAAACACTCAATTCGTGAAAATCCTACCCAGTCTACTCGTAAGCGTTCCAGGGGTTTCAACAAGATGGAGCAACCGCACATACTACCTCTAACGTCGCTATGCCGGTCGTCCGTAGAGAAATGGCAATCATTACAGAGCTTACTTGCCGCGCAAAGATGGATAATTTTAAATGTCGCTTACAGGAGTGCCGCGATCGTAACGGATTACATTTAGATGATGTAATTTTCAAAAAATAATTCCCGTTTTATAAGGATTATGACAAAATAAAAACCTTTTTTATAATGTCATTACTTAGTTTTTTTTAATTATTTTTTTACATTTCAAGGGACTTATGGGCCACCCTGTATTTTATTATTTTGCTTTCAATTGTAGTGCATCAGAAATTATTATATTATTAATTAATCGTGCACTGTCCTTTTAACAGGCACTATTTGAATCCCATTTTAATAGTTGGTCATAGCAAATTTAATTGTAACGATAATTATATAAGGTTGAGTCTTGCATAACATCAATTCCGCGCTTATTTTAATTTTTAATTATTCCCTATTTTAAATTGTCATTCATTCATCATTGCATGATCAACTTATTCGATAAAATATTATTTGTGAATTCAAGAGGATATAGTATTTTCGAAATGAAATTAAAAGCAAGGAATTAACATAAAAATATAATAATACATAATGTATTTGACAAACATCTCTTAATGATAAAAAAATAACAATTTGGTTAAGCAACTAATTTATAAAGCTGTTTTAAATTTATCACGAGACCACAACACAGAGACTTAGAACAATTAATTTAGACCACAGATATAAAATGTAACACTAAGGGCCAATTTCACAACTACAAAAATCTAATATTTTTTGGCTTATATTTTCATACATTATGTGTAAGTTAACTGACTGATAAGCCAATGAGAACATATCCAATAGTTGTGAAATTGACTAAAAGTATGTTTTAAGTACATGAATTTAGGTAACAGACATCTTAAAATATATCAAACACCTACAGAAGCATTTATCCTTTAATTTATCTATTAATAAAAGGAGATGTTTAAGTTTTTAATTAGGGCTTGCACATGTACATTATTATAAAGATAGCCTAATTATATTGTAGAATAAATTTGAAATAGGTCTTCTATAAAATACATAATTTAAGTACTTTCACAGTTATTTCATTCTTTTAATACTGCATTGCCATAATTTGGTCAACATACCAACAATGTGAAAAACAAATAATTTACAAAAGTATTTATTATAAGTTGTTTCTATACTTCCAAAGCATAATAATAAATAATTACAATATGGTAGACTAAGATGTCCTATAAGATATTCCATGATATAAGATAGCAAGTAAACATTTTGACAAGTTTATTAAGCTATTGCATAGCTTCTATCGCGGGCCTTGAGCGCGGGGACCGAATCCAGAAATTGCGTAACGAAAAACCTCACGCTCCCCACTCCGACGGTCGCGGAGGTATGGCTTGAAGGCATAGCATGCAATAGCTTTACCGCGGCAGTCCCCGAGTGACACACGTCTTTTTTTTATTATACATAATCAACAGGCAAGCTAAAATAACATCTCCTTGAAAATCATAAATAAATTGCTAAACCCTGATATAGTGATGCAAAGAAGCTCTTTAACTACCTAATATCTGCTAATATCTATTATTCTTTGTCTCTATAAAAACAACAGCTCTTGTTATATACAATATTTCCTATTCTGGTGTATTTGTCACACTTTCATATAAATAAATAATTTTATTCTATCTTTGTTCATCAAATTAAACCTAAATACTACATAAGCTAGACACATGGAACTATACAATGAGAAACTGGATCGATTGGCATCAAAAAAATTTTTTTTGAAAACTGCCGATTTCCTTGCTGACCGTACATTTTTTCAAAAATCTGTGAATGCAGATTAAAATTTCTCAAGAATTTAAGGATAGTCTCCTAAGAACGTTTTCATGTAGCTACAACGGTTAAGGTACCTGCCCTTCATGCCCCATCTTAACCTTCCACCCTGTATAATTGAGATTCATATATGATTATAACTTAGTGACCAGTCATTGAAAATTTACATATCAAGAAACAAAAAGCAATAAGAATACTTCAGAATATAAAAATAGTAGATATTTGGTAGTTCAAGATAAGTGATTGAGCAAAAGTAAAATGAATAGTGGCTATAAAGAGCCTTGATATGTGCTATTAACATTTTTTTCTAATACTTAACATTAATTTTGGATTTACAACAATTTCACCATTTTACAAATACTTCAACATTGGTGTTACTTGTTCATTTACATATAAAAATTAAATCTATATTATCTAAGAATCATAAACATAAATGTTATGTTAGTTAAAAAATAGCACCAATATAATTTTAACAATAATCACTTTACATGATGAATTAAATGAAACATAAGCAAATTCACTATAAGCCTCTTTAGGACAACTATCAGACGTGTCAACGGATATAGTAAATCTGCACTATCTTTGGCATCACCAGTCAGACAAATTGACTTATGTGACAGAATAAAAGCATTTAGACTGCTACTCTAAAAACACAATTTATCTACAAATATCAACAAGGCATATCAATATTCAGGGCATCTAGTGTGTTGAATCTTACAACCTATTGGTGCAGTAGTATCAGTTGCGAGTGCAGTGTGAACAATAATTGCCGGTTGAGTAGGTGTCGGCGCATGCAGCTCGTGACTTTCTCCCGGGGCCAAACTCGATATGGCTGCCAACAAATCTGCATTCACTAAAGGCTCCCCTTCTTCCCGCGGCTCCCATCCTACTGGAGGACTGGCTGGTGGTGAAATTAAAAATTGTTTCACAGGCGCCGGCGGTTTCAAATTCTTTAACGATATCGGCGTCACGGGCTGAGCGAAATAACAATTTATGCACGAATTATAAAACTGGTATTGGTGGAGTTGCACACGCGCGTTAGCCGCAGCCAAAGGACTGTCATAATTAACACGTAGGCGTTTAAAACTTTTTAACCACTGAAATGTTATATTATCCGAAAACGTGCGAAATAAATCTTCTAATTCCTTTTTCAATTTTTCGTCAGTGAACACATTGCTGTGAATGTTGGTGACGATGACTGATTTCGGTAAATCGTCGAATTCGTTTAATTCGTCGTGCGAATCAGCGTCTTGCTCTATATCAGCGATGTTTGGATGAACGTTCGGCATACCATCTTCGGGATTAATATAGACTTCTTCCTCTTGAAAGGTCTCATCTTCTTCCTTGTTAGCCATTTTGAATTGAAATGTATGATACTTTACTAAAAAGAACCAACGAATCTTTGCAATATCTTCGTGATCTAAAAATATTTAACTGTATATTTTAACAAAACAATCGATTACAATACACACACTTCCAAAATGTCACAAAACAGTAAATGCCAAAAGGTCTTGCGTCAAAATGACATTTGTTGATCGTAAAATTACTAAAATGTAGACGGGGTTACCTCCTATTTGAAATATAAATTATTTTTAATAAAATTTTAATTCGTATATATGTATTATAAGATAAATTAATATTTACATAATTTCGTTTTTCATCCTTTATCATATTCATGTAGAATTAGGTAAACTCTACTTTCACTTAGATATTTTCCTATTGTAAAATCCATTTATTTTAATGATTTGGATTTTAAAATGTTAAATGTTCGGTTATATTGAAAATAAACTTAATTATTTATATATTATATTTGAAACTGAACTTGAAGAAAACTGGACCAGTAAAAAATATCCTTTATTACCTTCTTTACAATCCAGTTTGGTATTTTTTGTAGCTTATTTATATATCAATAATGTCTGAGGACAATAAAACAAAAAACATATTATTTTATAACTGTACTCCAAGGACCACATATCAAAGTATCAGCATTAGAGTATGATTTCCTAAAACATTCAATTTTTTGGATACTTTCTACACAGAATCCCAACTGTCCATATTTATTACAGCCACTAGTCCAAACTGAACCATTTTCAAGTAGTATGGCAGTATGTCTGCTACCACATGCAACATCTTTAATATTTATGTCTATTTCCCTTCCATTTTCATCATAAATATCTACAAGCATAGGTAGGCCATAGCTTTGAAGATCAGAACTAGAAGAATCTTCATTGTGCTTTTCTTTTACTCCTAACTGACCAGTATCATTCCACCCCCAGACATACAAATCTCCAAATTCACTTAATGCACAAGTGTGCCAACCTCCTGCACTGATTTTTTTTATTTTTATGCCAGATAAAGCTTTGACTTCTGTAGGTTGATCCAAATTGTTTAAATCTCCATGACCAAGTTGTAATCTCCTGAAAAAATATATATAAGAAATAGATTGGTTATTATTTTTTAATAAAATGTATATATGTTATATAGATATACTAATTTTTACCTGCCATTACCCCAAGTACATATTTTACCAGATTCAGTTAGTAGGACATAATGTTCATATCCAAGCGCAACATCTATAACTTTCTCAACCAAGCCGGTATCTGACAGTATTGGTAGCATACCAGAATATATATCTCCTGCACTAGTTAAATATATGCATGAATTTTTTGTTGCAGCCACCTTAACTATTCTTATATCTTTATTCACACTCTCAACAAACTTAACTTTCTTATATAGTTCTGTTAAAAAATCATACACATATATGATATTTGATATGCTATTGACTATAACAAGATGGTAATCATTCCCAGTTATTAAGATATGTCCATCTGGCAAATCATCAGGTAAATCTAACTTTACAAACTGTTCTTCTTTTCCTCTAAATGCTCCTGATATGTATAGGTCTTTTTTAATCATAAAAATGTTATATGACCAGCCAATATATGCCAGACTAGAATCACTTTCTACATTATCATTAATAATTGATCTAAAGTGGTCAAACACACAGTCTTCACTTAACCATTGGCCAAACAAATTTGAACCAGCAACTTTGTACATGGCTGATTTTCGATTTAATACCTTCTATCAGTTAATTTGTATGGTTATTTTTACTATTAGTTAACATGTATATACATAAAATAATAAATTGATTATAATTGCATTTTGCAACTAAAATAAAAAAAATCTAAATACAAAATAAAAAATTCTGTTTATCCAACTGTCAAAATGTCCAAGCTTTATGTCAACAGTCAAAGTGACAATGACATAAAATTAGCATTATTAAAAACTAGCTTTCCGCCCGCGGCTTCGCCCGCGCAGTCAAAGAAAAACCCGCATAGTTCCCGTTCCCGTGGGATTTCCGGGATTGCGTCATTTTCCCGGGATAAAAAGAAGCCTATGTCCTTTCTCGGGTATCAAAATATCTCTATACCAAATTTCATGAAAATTGGTTCAGTAGTTTAGGCGTGATTGAGTAACAGACAGACAGAGTTACTTTCGCATTTATAATATTAAGTATAGATTTGTCGCAGAACTTTAGTTTGTGTTTATTTGGTAATTTTTTTTTGAAAATATTAAATCAAGATTAAATCATTTTTATAGTAAATCTTACAATGACTTTCATTACATGTCTTATTGGGTTCATAGGCATATTTTACAGACATAACATTTTTGAACGCTACCAATACCGAATTGTCATTTGTCAATTTATTGACTTTTGGAACTGGACGCAAAAAGCCGAAAGATTCAAGATCTGTGATTCAAGATTGTTTGTTTATCGTAAACTAAACGTGTTGTTTATTATTTGAATAATTAGTCAAAAAGTGATTTGTTGCGATACTCTTCTTACATATTTAATTGGAGTGATATATAGAAAACCGCTAGAAGTTACGGGAATGAAAATGGCGGGACTCGAATCAATGGTTGTTGAAGAGGTTAAACCAGCAGAAAAACCAGTGGATAGAGAAAAGGTATTTTATTTTTAGATAAGAGTAGATATATTATTAAAAGAGTTTCATATTCGCTCATCATGATGACCCTGAATTTGGCAGACAGCAGACAAAATGTAATTTCAGATTGGGATATCTCTAAGCGAAATTAAGTTTTACATGTTTACCAAATTGGAAATTGTTTGTCGTTGATTTACCTACAGGTGATAATAAAGAAAATTTTATTTTATTTGTTTGATTTTTTTTTAAATAAAAAATAAAATTTTGGGAAGCTCTCACCGTGTTCCCAATTGTTTTATAAATGTGAAACTTTCAAATTTAGTTTATTATTGGATTCTGAAAAGGTGATATCAGTTAGTTTTTTCATTTCGGCTTGGAATATTCTGGGACGTGTATCTACCAGAAAAAATAATTTTTAGTGGAAAAAAGAAAAGTCATATTTTCGTCTTTAAAAAATCTAGAGGTGATATTTTTTTAATTTTAAATTTGTCAGTCGGATCATAAGATATCCTAATTTTTAAATTTTGATACCGGATATCAAAGTGAAAATTAATCAAAATAAAAATAAAAAAAATGTCATGTCTTCATTTTTAATAAATCTACCGATGATATATCTCAGATTTTATAATTTCTTGTTTATTTGTTGTATATCCTCGTCTTTCGATTTTTTATCCGAAATGGAATATCAGGCATGAATTATTCTTTTTTATATTAAATAAAGAAAAACATATTATCAAGGCAATTCAACTGTTAATATTCAGCCCATAATAAGAGTAAATGATGGAATAAAATATTTTCAGTCTTTATATCATAGCCCGGTCAAATTAGAACTTTGCAATAACAATTCCTACAGAGCCAAATTTTTGGTGGAGAGCTGGTGAGTTTATAGGCACACCCTCTAAACTCTCGTAACTCTTGGGAAAGAAAACATCGCGATCATTTTTGTACAGAATAATTATAAGATCTAGTACTTATTTGAGGTTTTTTTTTTATAAAATTTACCGTCCTGTCCGTTTTTCCTTTGACCCCGAATAACTTTTGTTGCACACATGGGATCTTAAAACTTGTACTTTTAAAACTTTATTTGTTATGGTACACCCCTACCACAATTTAGCTCTGTAGGAATTATTGTTATTGCAAAGGTCTAATTTGACCGGGCTATGATATAAAGACTGAAAATATTTTATTCCATCATTTACTCTTATTATGGGCTGAATATTAACAGTTGAATTGCCTTGATAATATGTTTTTCTTTATTTAATATAAAAAAGAATAATTCATGCCTGATATTCCATTTCGGATAAAAAATCGAAAGACGAGGATATACAACAAATAAACAAGAAATTATAAAATCTGAGATATATCATCGGTAGATTTATTAAAAATGAAGACATGACATTTTTTTTATTTTTATTTTGATTAATTTTCACTTTGATATCCGGTAACAAAATTTAAAAATTAGGATATCTTATGATCCGACTGACAAATTTAAAATTAAAAAAATATCACCTCTAGATTTTTTAAAGACGAAAATATGACTTTTCTTTTTTCCACTAAAAAATTATTTTTTCTGGTAGATACACGTCCCAGAATATTCCAAACCGAAATGAAAAAACTAACTGATATCACCTTTTCAGAATCCAATAATAAACTAAATTTGAAAGTTTCACATTTATAAAACAATTGGGAACACGGTGAGAGCTTCCCAAAATTTTATTTTTTATTTAAAAAAAAATCAAACAAATAAAATAAAATTTTCTTTATTATCACCTGTAGGTAAATCAACGACAAACAATTTCCAATTTGGTAAACATGTAAAACTTAATTTCGCTTAGAGATATCCCAATCTGAAATTACATTTTGTCTGCTGTCTGCCAAATTCAGGGTCATTCATCATGGCTACTTGTTTTCTGCTTTAGATATGGCATTTTTAATCACAATATTATTTTGCAAGCCAGAAGAGTTTCCGTTCGCTTTTATCAAGTAATTATTGCTACATTCCATTATCATTGTTAATTGAACATTAATAAGCCTATTATCTGTATTTGACAAACTACAAATCCTCCATCTATCTTCTTGCAGACATGCCCTCTGTTGCTGAGAGTATTCTGTTCAACTGGCAGACACAATTCACCAAGCGATTATGCAAGGGGCGGTGTACCACAAAATGAACTGCAAATCTACACATGGATGGATGCAACATTGCGGGAACTCACTAGTCTCGTCAAAGAAGTGAACCCTGAGACAAGACGTAAGGGAACTTATTTCGATTTCGCAATTGTATACCCAGATATGAGGACCCCCACTTATCGTATGCGAGAGATTGGCGTCACTTGCTCAGGACAACGGGGTAATGACGATAACAAAACACTATCGCAAGTAAAGTTTCAAATCGGTAATTATTTGGATATATCTATCACACCAGCCAATAGAATGCCTCCACCAATGAGACGGCCACAACCATATATGAATAATCGCCCATATTAAAATTAAGGAAGTGAATTATAATAAAATATTTTAAGGTAGTTCAATGTTTTTTTATGAACCTTGTCTAGATTTTGTATGATTATTAAATGAGAAGTGAACTGGACAAATTTGTTTTATCATTATTGTAGATGTTTGAATTGATAAATTGCTAATGTAATTAAAGGCAACCTAGGCCTATGTATAAAAAATATTTTTAAATATCTGATCAAAATGTGACTGCAAGACTTTTGTAAAGTTCTTGATAATTATGCTTTAAAAATCTATCTGTTTGTTACAACTACTTGGGATTCCTCTGTATAAATACAAAAATGAATTTGTATCTAAAATAATAATATTGACTAGTGTTTGTCACTGTGTGATATTTTTTATAAAGTGGATAATGCATAGTGCACAGCATCCATACTAATATTATAAATGCGAAAGTAACTCTGTCTGTCTGTCTGTTACTCAATCACGCCTAAACTACTGAACCAATTTGCATGAAATTTGGTATGGAGATATTTTGATACCCGAGAAAGGACATAGGCTACCTTTTATTGCGAAATATGTACCACGGGCGAAGCCAGGGCGGACCTCTAGTTACAGATAAATTTATTCTTATAAGAGAGGATAATGTATTTATCACAGCGTATTACATACTATAGCATCTTTTATATACAAAACATTTTGTAATAATTAATTATGTACGAACATATGTAGGTAATAAAAGACAAGTTAATTTTTACGACAATTTTATTGTTGTTATTTCCATCGCTCTCCAAACTTAGTGTCAGATACACCAAATGACAAGAGAAACATTCTTATAATTACAATCCTAAAATAAATATATGTTAAAAGCTAATACTCTAATGATTACTGGGTGATCTAAATGGCCTCTTTGATTTTTTGCCCATTTGATTGAGATCGATTGTGATACCATTTGGCAAAACTGCCTTATTTTCTTGATAGTCTATGAAGCCCTTCTGTTCTTTATCTTCTTTGGTCTTGTCACAGGCGATACCTGTCTCGTAATTGTATTCCCTCCTGAGACCGTCGGGGTCTACGTAACCGTATTTACCTCTTGTGATACAGTCCACACCAATAGTTTCTTCTTTGAATGAGCCATCATCATTCTCGAATCCCCAAGTGATGCTACCATCTTCGTTTTCATCTGTGAACTTACGGATGATTTGTGCAACGGGTTTCTTTTCCCTAGGGTGAGTTGACGCGTATTTGTTTGGTACGCTTTTTACAGGGGCTGGACGAATAGGCTCTTGAGGTCTGTTGTATTGTCTGATTGGTTGAAGGTCTTCCTCTTCCGCGAATGGTTTTGGTTCTGGGCGGATTGACGGGCGCTGTGGCCTGCTTGAGAGTGGTTGCAGTCTCGCTGGTTGTGGTCTTGGTTGTGGTTCGTTTCTGTTCGGGCTGAAAGATTGTGGTAATAAAGGACGGTACTGTGTGGGCCTCACGTTTTCGAATTTAGGGATAGATGGGGTAGTCTGGGCGTATGGTGAAGAATTGAAAGCGCTGGGTGGTTTGGGTTGCGATGTAGTGGTGATGTCGAAGTAATCACTTTGAGGTTCGGGTGTAGAATAAGAGTTGGCGTACGCGGTGGGAGTGTTGATTTCTATTTCATCTTCGGGTTCCTCTGTGACTGGTTTGGAGGGTTCTTCGATGGATTGAAGGCTCGGCCGGGGCGCGGCGTCCACGGATTTGAAGGATGGTCTCGCGAGTCCCGGCCTCCTTACTCTTGCGACTGGGATCTGTCCAGCTTGAAGTCTTCCTTGACGGAAGCCTCCTTGTCTCGGGCCGCCTACAGGGATAGCACCAGGAATCTGAAGTCTTGGTGGTGCAGGGCCGTCATACTGTGCGTAGGCTGTGACTGCACACAGCGTTAATATCTGAAAATACAGAATAGCATTATTTTAACTAGATTTTAGCGGATTAAATTTATTCGTATTATGTAGGTGTGTACCTAATAATATAGAGAATACCATTACTATTCATAATGTCAGGTTCTTATTAGTTATTATGTTATTTAGTAAGAAACGATTTCCTAAACTGTAGAGCCTAGAGAAATAATGCTCCATATCAGGGTCTATGACGTGACTGACATTATATTATTAAATCGGAATGTACTTCGCAACGAATATTGCATACTTTCGAGTTTCGAGTGTAATGGGCCTTGTCGTGTTCTAGCAATGCAGCATTAACACCTGACTTGATTGACCGGCTGTGCCCTGGTCGACTTTGTCTCTTATTTTAATCTAGGTACCTCTAGCCAGATGATAGAATATGAAACGCTACAACGTTTTATTGCTTACTAAATAATTCATGATGTTTATCTGTGATCGTGCTATTACACATTGTAATATTAATTTTTATCGATGTTGAATTTCAATTTTGATTTCACGATTTCGTAGAAAAATAATTGTCTATTTGCGCCGAAATCTCGCACGCGAGGTTATGTTTATCGAGTAAGAAATCGATTATAACACCTAATTACGAGGAGGAAATCGATTTAATTCGCGAAGAACATGGATTTTATATAATTTCCCATTTTCGTTATTAAACTAATAATTTTGGTCCATTATATTCAAATGAGACGATGTATTTACAATTTATGGTCAGGAAATAAGCTATTTTAGTGTTATTTATTGTGAAAACAAGCAGTGTAAGACAGTGCGCGCACGAGCAACTTTGTCTCCGCAACTATTTTGTCTCCGCAACTATTTTTATAGTATGAAAGTACGCGCACGTAGCGACGCAACTCCCCATACAAATTGATGGGAGAGACAAAATAGTTGCGGAGACAAAGTTGCTCGTGCGCGCTCGCTCTAAACGTATCTCATTATTTCATAAAAGTATTTGTATTTACCGCGTAATTTTATTGTATTTAAATCAAACCTTCGTGAAACTAAAATTCATGACAAAATTGATGCGCACATTATGTAGGTACTTACTTCAATAGGCTAACTATTATTATGTAGTGGGACTAATTTATCTTGATACCAAAAATGTTTGTGACCTTAGTAACAAAAGGTAACCTAAAGAACTTTACGAACGTAGGAATCTTCTTGAAAATTATTTTATTATTAAAACTATGAATTCATGGATGAACTGAATTATAATATTATGTCAGTAATCAAACCAAATGAAACTTCAGTATTCAAATAAGCATGTTTTACATAAGGATACATCGCATGTGTTTGTTCGTAACTCACACGCTTCACTTCGCTTCGTTCTAAAACGGTTTATTAATTATTCACTGTAATTTGCTTAATTGATCATTACATACTTTTTAGGATTCTGTAACAAAATGGTTAAAAGAAAAAGTAACTACGAATGAGTTACTTACTATAGTTCTTACACAGTTCTTATTTAAACTTTAGTCTGTGATGTATTTATTATTTTATAGACAATATTATGCTTTGTGCACCTATTATCTACTATTATATTTTGAAGATTAGATTTTTTTTTCATGTTACTTCTACTAATTATTAACAATTTTTTTTGTTTTAAATGTTACATATTTGTAAAACACACTTTTAATACTACGCAACCTTGTTCCTATGGTTCGGCATACGCTTGGCTGCTTTTTCTAATGATCTTATGTCTGCACTCTGCAGGTTGGTTAGTTGCATATGTATGCGTGTTAGTGGAGTAAAAAGTTTAAGTATAAAATATAAATTGGAAGTAATTTAATTGGTTGAGGAAGCAATTAAGACGTCGGCAGTATCTACTCTTTAATGTAGAGGTGTTGACGATGACAGAATAGTTGGTGGAACGTGAGAACATAGTCATTGAATAAAAAGTAAATAATTCGATTAATTGGCTATTAATGTAATGAAATTCATTCATATTATTTGTGGAAAAAATTTAGTTTTTAAATTGGGGAGTAGTAGGTATTAGGGAGTTGTGCCATTGAAATTTTTTTCGATTTTATTCCATAATCACTTCACTACATAGTCTATAACAAAATCGTTTTCTCTGTGCCTATGTCCCTAATCCCTATGTATGCTTAAATCTTTAAAACTACACAACAGATTTTGATGCGGTTTTTTTTAATAGACTGAGTGATTCTCGAGAGAGGAACCCAATAAATTATATACTTTTAGTATAAATTATATAAAAAATATGTAAAAATTATATACTAAAAGTATATAAAATTTATTGGGTTCAGATAAAGAGGGCGAAGTCGCGGGCGGGTCGCAAGTACCTAACAAATAAAGATTGATAGAGATACTCTCCTTTCCATACTTACCACATTTATTTTTAAGCTTAAAAGTTTAAAACCGTTATAGAAAGAAGTTTACCATCAGGCGATATAGGTTTGCTTGGAATTTAACAGGCCTCAATATGAAAGTCGTAAGGACAGCGACTCAAGCTTCCGCCAGTCAAGGTCGTGTCTCGTTACAATGTGATGTAAATTGTAACATTTATTTACTTGGCATTTATATGCGTGTGTGTTTCAATCCAAAATGTAAATCGTATTTGGAATTGAAATCCACTTTTTTATGTGGCAAGACAACTTCCAGAAGCTGGATATAAAAATGCCTTCATATTAAACAAAAATGTTAGTGCCGGTTGTTGCAATTATTATATAATTTGTCGTATTTATACGTATGTGTATACTGGAACTATTGCAAGGCGATTGAAAAAAGTTGTTAATATACTTTTTAATTCATCAATTAAATTCTATAGTGATTAGTGGTGTGTAGCAAGATTATGTTCTATCTGGAAAGTAGAACAACATGGTTGATAATGTCAATTTAGCCTTGCTACGTACATTTACGTACACTCCAATAGATACTAGAAAGAGCAATTATTTGATAGGAAAATATCTATGTCCCTCACACAACTATTTGCCCTGTCTGGGAATCGAACCCACGACCTATGGCTTGGAAGGCAAGGTCACTACCAACCAAGCCAACCGGTCTGTCAAAAAAAACTAAGTAATTATATTCGAATATGATCATAATAAATTAAACAAATGTAAATAAAATTATGACTGACTAATAAAATGAATAACTAGATAATATTAGATACAGTTCCGCATTTCTGCGGTATGAAATAGTTCTGGTATATTTAATATGCATTTAAGTGCCTACTTAACTCTGACCGTCATATGTTGCTTTTTTTATTATACATAATTGATTATTAATACAGGTTTTTATAAAGATCTAAAGATTAGAAGACATGTAATAAAAGTATTTGCCAACTAATGCAGTAGGTAAATAAAAACATTCTGAAAAGAGATTTAATTGAATATTCTTTTATATGTTAATAAGCAAATAATCAGTTGAATACTCTGGTATTCTGCTCTATTTAAATAATGTAAAGCATGAACTTTATTGTGCATTGTTTTGACAAATTGCGATTGGTATCACAACATTAAGATGCACGTGTCATCGCGAAAACAGCGCGTTGAAGTCTTTTGTTTGATTCTTGTTAATTTAACGAAATATTATTGTTTCTGTAAAGTTGTTGACTACATTACAGAATTACATTATATTTGATTATGTGTAGCATAATTTTTAATATGTTTCTGATATGTTTTGTCTATCCTAGATACGATCATATTTCAGAGACGCATTATGTCATCGATCATATTTCAAACGCTATATTACTGAGAATAAACAAAAGTAAAGCAATATTAAACTGGTTTTATATTGTGCATAAATAAATGGCACTGTTAGAATTAAATCATTCTTACAATTCTCTGCAATAAATAAATTATAAGAAGCAATAATTCCGCTGTTTATAGCTTAACGTAATCATTCTCATTTATATTATTAACTAGCGGTCCGCCCCGGCTTCGCCCGTGGTACATGTTTACGTTTTCTCTACATAAGAACCATCCTCGTACTTCAAGGAATATAATAAAAAAAGAATTATCGAAATCGGTTCAGCCGTTCTCGAGTTATGCGCTTACCAACACATTTTGCGATTCATTTTTATATTTAAGATAAGATGTAGGTAAAACACTTATTTTTTGATCATATAAAAATACTGAAAAATAAATGATCTTTCTTTCTTTCAAAAAACGGTAAATTTTTCACAACTTTGAAAAAAGCAAATAATGGACTGTGGAAGTCAACCATCTGATGAACGCTAGCCAGTTTTTATTTATTTCTTGCTTCCTGTCTGTAAGTCTGTAAGTATGTAGGTAAGTAGCATGCATGGTTAATTTATGTTTATTTATAGACACTGAGACCTTAAGTATTTATATGCGTCTGTAACATTGACTTTCATAGGCACTTATGTAACGTATAATTACAAGACATCGACTTTTTTGAAGTGAAATTAAACAAAAATGTTTAAATCACCCCGAATTAAAATGAGCATAATAGAGCATAATATGTGTCGAGCACCCATGTCAGGAGCGAAACTTTTTTTGCAAGATTCAAAGATAACAAAATCATCGCCTTAGTCCATGACGTGACGGTATTGCCATGACACGACTTGAGATTTTACTCTCAACGCGCCTAAAGAAGTTTCACCTCAAAAAAAGTTCGATGAATTTATCGTCTTTCTAGTTAGAATAAGAGAAATGACTATATAGACTGCTTTCTATACAAGTAATTTCTATATAAGCCTTTCTTAGGTAGTTTATTACAGTACTTCTTAAGTTTAATTAGACACTAAAAAGTTGGATGATCAGAGTATTAAAAATAATAAAGAATGTTTGAACAAAGTTGCGGTTAATACAATAACAAAAGAACATTTGACAAGCTAAATTATAACGTTACTTCAATGTACGTACAAATAGGTTTACGTAAAAGTCTCTACTTAAAAATGTATGTAGAGTAACAATAAAAATACAATAGTACTCCATGTTGCTCTATGTACTGAAATTTGTACATCGATTTGTATCGAATTATAGACATAACTTTTGAATACGTGCTGCTATATGCTGTATCTAGTACCTATATAATATATATCTTCAATCCTTATATTATTAACCAGTGAGGAAAACTTGATATATGCAAATATGTCCTTTCAATTTAATTAAATTTTAGAGATAAAATACAGTATTTATTTCTAAACCTCGATACTCAATCATTATTTTAACAAAATATAAAAAAAACATGTATGTATATGCTAATGATGTATGACCAATGATATGCATAAGAAATATGTTAAAATGTATGTAGAGTAACAATAAAAATACAATAGTACTCCATGTTGCTCTATGTACTGAAATTTGTACATCGATTTGTATCGAATTATAGACATAACTTTTGAATACGTGCTGCTATATGCTGTATCTAGTACCTATATAATATATATCTTCAATCCTTATATTATTAACCAGTGAGGAAAACTTGATATATGCAAATATGTCCTTTCAATTTAATTAAATTTTAGAGATAAAATACAGTATTTATTTCTAAACCTCGATACTCAATCATTATTTTAACAAAATATAAAAAAAACATGTATGTATATGCTAATGATGTATGACCAATGATATGCATAAGAAATATGTTAAAATGTAAGTCGTGTAATGAGAGCTTAATTAAAACAAGTACTCTTGACCGTATTTTGGGACAGCGGCCAATGTCAATAGAGTCATAAAGAAATGATTTTTTAATCGAACGAATATGTATCATTTAAAGTCGATTACAAATTACAATGTCATTCATTGGTTTCAGCCTCGTGGCTCTGCTTCTGTTATTATCGTGATGATATATAGCCTATAACCTTCCTCGATAAATGGGCTATCCAACACCGAAATAATTTTTCAAATCGGACCAGTAGTTCCTGAGGTTAGCGCGTTCAAACAAAAAATCTCTTCAGCTTTATAATATCTATTAGTAAGTATAGATTATATCACTCTGAGATAATATTTTACATAATGAGTACATTATCTCGGCTTTTTTGTTTTCTCACAAACTAAGAACAGTCACACATTTAATTTGGCATAAAAACATTGTACGTACATTTACAATATACGTACATTTTGTAAATCAATCATTCATATCGTATGCAATGACTGTGTAAGTAATCCACGTGTGACTCCCGATATGCTCTAATTAAAACGGTTTTATGAAATTTTTGTGTGTTAATTTGGTAAGAAAAAGCCGACATGATCATTATCAAATGTTTACAACGAAATATTTGAAAGTGTTAATTTTGTCATTTAAATGCGCGCGTAAATTGAGGTAGATTTTACGGTCTGTAGGTTCGTAGCAGAATGTTTGTTTTATGTTTTTTTTTGCGCAAGAATAAAAAATAAAAAACGTTTATTCTGTGATTCTGCTCAATTGTCGTTCTTCTATAAACATTGTTATTTTGCGTGGTTGTGGATGTTGGGCGGGCATCATTAAAATAAATTAGTGTATTGTTTCTGACTTCACCTTTAGGTGATTGAAAGACATTTCGTAACATAATACGCTGGAACGTGATGTTGCTCCTTTTCGTATAGTTTGCATTCAAAGTTCCTCCTTTCGAAGATTCGTCGTATCGAATATATAGTAGGCGTAACGAAATCAAAATTTCTTCAGGTGCAATTTCGATGCGCGTAATGCGATTTCTAAACAACTGGCAATATATTGTAACAAATAAAATCACAGTTTATTTCTTAATTCCCATGGGCTCGATAAGTATTGCAACTCCAGACCGGTATAGATAGTTAATTATTAAATCTTACAATTTGCAGTGAATGGAGTTCGGTTGCGTTGAAATTTTAACGTATCTAGTAGTCAATCCAGTTACCGATAACAGCGGGCTAGTTGCCAACATTTGCCATTGCGTGCTTTACGTAATCATGAATACGACAATTGTTTAAAGTTTGCACATTGCTACAATTAGTTCCGCTTTCTGAATTAAAAAGGGCAAATTTTTGAGAGGTTAGAAGAAAACCGCCTTCACGATAGATTCAAGGCTAACCTGCAATCAATACCTACGTTATGAATGTCGATTGTAATATGACCTGAATGCGTTGCACTATACCTATTTTATGGTTGTTATTATGCTAGGCGCGAGCGCAGAGCTTTTATATTGTTCCTTGAATACTTATTGCGTATGTTATCATTATGTTTTATATTTATCATTTAACAATCTAAAATTATTTATCTTATACAATTGTAATAAGAATGCTGGTTTATATTATTACAAAAGAAATAGTTTTATTACAAATATGTTTTACTATAAACATATTATGAAAATTGGCTTCATACAATTTTTATGTTACCTAGGTAGGGAATAAACTTTGAAATTTTTGGCCTTAATATTAAAACTTTAAAAAAATTTTACTCACTAGATAATATTTAATGATTTTACAATTATTTTTTAATGAATTAATTTAAATTTAATAATACTATATAAAACGAATTGTAAATCTGAAAAAGGATGAGGCAATAGATATTATTTCACAAAAAATAAAAGAATCCTGAGAATGTGGAAATATTTTTAATTTATTTTTTGTAATTTACATGAAACATTTAATTTACACGTATATTTATTTTATTTTTCAGTAATAGCATAATCCTTGAAAATATTTAACCCTTTTAACCTAGTTTTTTTCACAAAAAAAAATAACTAAAAAAATCTAGATTTTTTATTTTATTTTGCTCATCCCTGCACCTAGATGATAAATAATCTGACCTTAACTTACCAGTAATGTCCGCATGATGTCCTTTCACACAACACAATCACGGCGATCACAACTAACAAATAAAGGAAATGTGTCCCGCGCAAGCTATATGAGGTCGCCCACTCTCGCCCTGGCTCCACGCGACCACCATACCTTATTGCAAGGTGACCAACTGTAGAGGCATATATCGACGAATGTACTCCCAATCAACCACAATACTTCACAATTTGGCTGCACTTCCGAAGATACCGCTAAGCGCACCAATTAATTACGATTCGTGAATTCATACGAAAATTTGACTGGAACGCGTCACCTTGGTATTCTAGCGTCTAACATAGTTAACGAGATTGTCGTAAAATTACTCGCATATTTACCCAGTTACTTCAAAATTGCGGAATTTAGACGCATTCAATATTATTAATAACGGATCTTAATTAAAGCATTAACCTGGTTGTATCCACATGTATTGCGATATTTATTTATCTTTATGGTGTACTATTGATTCAATGAACACACCTTTATTTCCCATTTGTTGTTATAATAAATAATTAATAGCATAGAAATGTCCATGTAAACTATTTTTATCATAAGTTTTAAAGTGTGTTGGGATTTTCTTTCAGTGGTTTTAATTTCTGTCAACGAGAGAAATAAAAATTTAATGACCTCTTGACAGCAACAAAATAACAGGGAACCTCATGATTGATACCTAATAAATACTTCATTTATGAAATAGGTCACAGTGAAGATGAAGAAGTTGTTAGCACAAACACAATCCTTTGGTTGGAGTTGGCACTGTATAATATTATGAACTCCTCTCTCTCTTGGCAAACGTTCATGAACATTTAAGTATATTTTTGGGAAATAGGAATACCCATATATTGATGATTTCCATAAATCATATACGTGTTTGACAAACATAAATTTGAATGTTCTAGGAGAGATAGAAATGCATGGGATTCGAGATTACTGGCAGATGCTTTTTACTTCATGTCAATGTTTTGTGTTTTAACGGACGTAATCATGCTCTACGCCTGTGATCATAAGTACTAACATTAACATAACTGCTACGTCATACATGTTCTAGTGATCAAATCACTTGTCATTAAACCCCTGGAGCAAAGCATTGTGACGTAATACCGATTTGTCTCGACAGGTTGTTTACAATTTGTATTCAATCGAAACAGCCAAGTCAATATGTCGAGTGTGGCAATAGATGCATTAGTTTTAACGTTTATACCTATTGTAATCGTCAACTTACAAGTTAATTGTGGTTTGTATCACGAGATCTTTAAATTGTTAACTGGATTGGTTAACTTTTGATAAAGGTAGGCTAAATATTGTTGTAATTTTTTGAAAAAAAAAAAAACGATATAGTAACTAAGTTACATTAAGATTTTTGCATGAAATAGATCCTTTTTAAGTTTTTAAATT
The DNA here is from genome assembly GCF_061535455.1 of Colias philodice. NCBI lineage: Eukaryota > Metazoa > Arthropoda > Insecta > Lepidoptera > Pieridae > Colias > Colias philodice. The sequence continues at coordinate 9,962,289 of NC_143099.1, read as the reverse complement.
CATATTACATCAATCATAAGCATAGGTCGAATAAAGCATAGGTCATTACTAAAGTTCAAGAAATTTGAATGTCATAACGATTTCATATAACAATTTCGATGTAGAGATTTGCACGATCTCTTGCAGATATATACTTGATGAAGTTTTGTATATTTAAATTTTAAAGACTATTTACTGTTGTATCACATGACGTCATTTTGAAAAGTTAAAAAGTTGTGTACCTTTAAATATTATGTATTCTTTAATCTTTCCTTACGGATTCTAGTCACATGTTACAACTATACCATAAACTAAACTCAATAAACGACTACCGCCGTTTTCTGTTGAATAACCTTTAAGTTCATATATTTATTACAATTGTTCCATGTTGCATGCTTCCACGGAAAGATAACATTAGATAACTCGATGGCGGATGTGCGAACGCGGCAGGATAACAAAATAACCTTACATCATTGTTTCTTGAAGTCGAGTCACGAAAGAAAGTGTCGCATACAATTAGCCCCTTCGTACACTGAGCTACACGTATATCTTCAATTCTCGACGATTTTAGTTTCCAAGCGAAGGAGGTTACGGTGCTGGAGCGCCAACCATCCAGATCATGGGGATGGAACTGCTTTTATAGCGGGTTGTCTGAGGTTGGAACTTTGCGGCTGGTAAAAGGTCGAATAATTCCTCAGAGCACTCCCTATAGTCCCCATAATCCTATAAAATATACAGAGAGACACGTCTCTTCGTAAAGAGGATCAAGTCTATCGGAGAGCCTACGGTCATCGATAATTCGAGCTGCTTGACGTTGGACGTGGTCAATAGTATCGGAGATTTTAGTAGCATCGTGTACGGAGAGCCTTACAGTGAGAGTCGCTAGTCCCCGCACCACTGATCTAGACTGTGCCAACTTGATTTTCTTGATTGTGACACTGGATTCGAGCGAAATTAAATTCTTCAGTGAAAAGCGAACGTTCCACGGTTTTGTAGAGATTTATAGCGGGGTAATAACTTGCGCCTTAGATGGTGTGATGATTCTTTGTATTAAGATTGAGATCTACATGTATTTTATGTATAATATAACATAATATGTAATAGATTATAAGATAATATGATGTAGATCAAAACTATCGTTTGTTTCTTAATTAGGTTTACAAATATTCATCTATTATACATTTTTTATTTTACTACAATTATATCTATAAATAAATGTGATCAAGTATCAAAAACGAAATTCCTCCAACATATAAATTATTCCACACAGCAAATTATTGCATAGGACAGTAGTATATTATTCCCGATAGTTAACAGGACAAGCTCCGTTATGCGGCCCGGCCCGTATCACCTTTTTAACTTCTCTGATTCGACACGACGCACACTCTATTTGTAACAATGGGACCTGTTTCGAGGTCATATTCATAGCTATATGTAATTATGTATCTGTGCCAGGTTGCCGACGTGGGTTAATGACCAGGCTACATGCAATTTTGGGTGACGGTGGACGGTTGTCTTGTTAATTTTGTAATGTAAGCGACTCTATTTAATTTTCTTTTTTTTCAGTAAGCTTTCTTTCAGAATTCAGTCATACATAATTTAACTTCAACTTTATTTGATCAACATCCAATCATTAAACTCCGCCAAAGGAAAAAGAAAAGATATTATAAGAACTTGTGTTTTAACTTGTGTGTGAATGATTGCATCTAAATTATACGCAAATGACGTCACGAGCAAGCTTGTATTTGAGCGAAGTACACAAATTATTACATTCTCTGTGAATTTCATAACTATATTAGTGTGTGGAATAAGTAATTTGCTTTTTTCAGTTTCATTATATCTTATCTTAAATATAAATTTTCTATGATATTTTTTTGCAAGTTGAATTATTTTTTTGATTAAATTAATGACATCATACAAGGGGAAGTTAAGTAAGAAAATGAAACATTAAAAGAAATATGTATCATTTTGTAATACTTCTTCAATTCACATGAACTACATATTACGTAAAAGTCAATTCATACCAGATACACGCAGCCATAAACGTGTCGAAAATACATATATAAAAGTACATAATATAATCGACACGTAATCATTGGCTAAGTAGACATAAGTAGTTATATCGGTCTAAAAAATCCATCACGAAAAGAAAAAAAAGCAAAGGTAGAGCAAGTATCAACTTTTAATCGACCCTAGAAGAATTTGTCAAAAATACATATCCTTATATAAAATCATATATGGTCCAGTATTAAGACAATGATAATGTTCTGGTTACGCCTGAATGTTTTATCATTTGTTAGTAGGAACTACGGAAGGACTACGGAAGGTAATACAGAATCCAAAAACTGATCTCATATACAAACTCTTCCTTTTCTCCGTCCCATTCAGAACAATGTAATTTCATCGAGAGACAGTCTATAAACATATTCTTTTAGTTTAGAAATTAAAAACGTTTTAACGGAATTTAAACTTCAAAAACTTTACAGTCTTCCACAATTAATCCGTGAAAAGTTTTTAATTTCTATATGTATCCCTGTTAAGTCAAACATACAATTAACAAAATTCTATAGTCTGTTTGTATCAAGAACTTCTTAGCACATGATGGTGGATGCACCAAAACTTGCATATTCAAAGTGAAGGTTCCATAGTTACTAACTTACTAGTCATGAATCTGTTTCAAGGGAAATCGCTTGTAATTAAAAGCTTTTTGCAGAAGTATTTTTTATAATACAGGATACAGGAAGGTGAACTAGTAAACGTTATCTGATGGCAAGTCATCCTCGGAGTCCTAAAGAGGTTTTTTTTAATTTTTTGTGGATCTGTTTTTAAATGCCATTAAAACAGTCCCAGAATTTTATCTTTCTATGTTGCCTCTTGATAACTCTTGTAATTATGATTCAATTTCCATGCATTCTTATCACTATCTTTTTAGAGAAAATAAAATTATACTTAATTATGAAAAATCAAGTGTAGGCAACAAAAAAAATTGTGATTTAAATGATTGTTTTATAAAGTTAGGTATGTTATCTGGAATTTGGATTTTTTTTATTATTATATCTGGAGCTGCATAATAGAATCTGGAAGAGTATAATATGATAGGAAAACGAAATAGATCATTTCATCATGACGTCATCGTTCACTCTCCTACATACGAGTAGTGCCTTTCTTAATGCTAGTTCATGTTAATAGCCTTTACAATAAATAAGAAGTATCCAATCTAAGATTTATGCCTAACGCTTTACAGTAACCGCTAATTAATTATAACTTTCTTCTAGCACAGTATGCAAAACGCGTACTGTGACGTATTGTCACCGTTACCGACATTTTGTAATGGCGCCCCATAGTGTCAATGTCCCGTATAATTGCAGTCATGTGGCGCATAATTACTTGATCTTCAGCAATTAATTATCGTGTTAGGCTGTTGAATAAAAAGTGGGTACTAATTTAAGTTGAGTTTATCGCAAATAAAATAAGCGTAGTGGCAACATAGTAGGTAGATATCTACCAAGATATGAGCACCTGTTTGGATCAGTGGTCGCAGAACCGAGAGATTCCATTCTCGGCGGGGACAAAGAAAATCATAGCAGGATGATCATAGCTGATCACCTACTTTTCCCTTAAGAAAATCGATCCGTGAAACAGATGTAGGTATGCATATTGCATAATGCATCTGTTTCCGTTTTTTTTCTAATGATCTAATTAATGCTTATATATTTTAATGATTTGATATAAAAATGTGAGCGTTAACGATATTCATAATGTTCAGAACAATACAAAAAATATAGAACTTAAACATATAAAACAAGTTATCATTTACCTCCATATTTTTTTTTATTTAAATTCAATGTGATCTATTGATATAAAAAACTAGGTACATGTTACGATTTATATTATACATTATTTCCTTGTGGTCTATATATACTGAGTGTAAGCTCATAATTTTATGTAAATTTATTGTTCGGGCATGACTAACACGGCTCTAATTTCAAGGTGGCCTAATCCAGAATGTTTTAACAAAAGGCAAAAGTTGCGAAGCAATCTGACTCAGTGTCTGCGACTGTCATAATGGTTGCACGAACTAACAGACAAAGCTGTCAATTGTCCATTTAGTCTTTAGTTTTAATAATTAATACTAATTAGTTTTACAGGCTACTACTGTAATATTACTCGTAATAATTAAAATTTGGAGGTCATTACAGAAGTTGAACTGAAATAAATTTCTAAAAAATAGTTAAATAAAATTAAAAAAATGTGCGCTCTCACAAAAAATATTGTTTATAACGCGGACGATATCAAGGGTTATAATATTACTACTGTTCTAACTTCTTCTAATATTGTTACTTAAGTTAGATACATATATGTTTTTTGTACACAGATGAAGCGCTTCGTATGTAGAGTCAGGCCAACATACGTTTATTTCGTCAACTTTAAACCATATATTTTTGGGTATATACAATTACTACTTCAAAATTCGTTGTTACAAAAACATCATTGGAAATGATGTTTTATATTTAATAAGCTTCAATAACAAAGATCACAATAAAGGACAGTTTTTGGGTAGAATACCGCAGAAAGGGAATGGAAAATGAATTAGAAATTATGAAATAAAACGCACAAACAAAATTAATTAAATATCTTATATTTACAATACTTATAAGTAGGCAGGTTACATTTAAAGTTTGAACGGTATAAGTCCTTATAAAGTTATGTTAAATTACTAAATAAAAAAGGAGATTCAGATTTGCTCTACATTCATTTAAATTATAATAACTCATTAGACTCATTTATAATAAATGTAGGGTGGAGCACAAACAAAAATAAATAATAAATATAACATAACAAGGGCTATTTTTCATTCTATTGTCTTTTGGATAAAAAAAATGGTAAATCGGCCCATGTTTTTTCACTTTATACAAATGAATCATACTTACATTCTTTTTAGTGATACTAGACTGGAAAAATAAATAAGCAGAAGATGTAACAAATTAAGTACAAACATACACAATTAAGAAAACTTTTTCACTTACATAACGGTAATTTTATTGTTTTAATATAAATTAAAGACGCTATCATTAAACTATTTGATAGAACAGGTACTCTACGGAATATTATCAAATTATTTGAATTATCTATAATTTACTTACTAACTTACTAACCTATACCTAATATAGGTAAAAATCTATATTTACACTATAGATATACAAAAATATTTTTTAACTTAGCTTAAATTATGCATGACGATAAAATTATTAAGACTTCATACGTAATATCTATCTTAAAATCGAATAATACAACTGTAAGTAAAGAAATTCAATTTAACAAACAAATAAACATTAATTATTTAATATATTGTCAAGACGTCGTGGAATATGTATCAAAATATATTTGATAATGTATCACTGGTATTAAAATTTATATAAAAATAAACTTCGATATGTAAGCGGGAAGATTCTTAATATCTATAAATTCGTCATGGTATATGTATTGCAATACATATGTTATTTGTTCCTATACTAAAAAGATTCATGGTCCTTACAGGTGAAACTTTAGTAAAACATTATTTAGAATTGGACAAACGTGAAAATCCGTATTTTTCTTAATGTCTATCCATTCAATTGTATATAATTAAAAAAAAGTTTTTCTTTCTTTTCATTGCAAGAAAAATAAATCAATTTATAGTATAAGAACAGCTGCATTTTGCCAAACGTTTAATGGACACAACTAGCGCCCTCTATCGTCCGTGGTCGTGTACGTTCCATTGCTCTCTGTCGTTCTGAAATTCAATAATAATGTTATTAATATTAATGTTGTTAGTAGGTAACGAATTAAAAAATACAATTGAAATAAAAACTGTAACCTGATATTGACATTGTTTAAGGAGGATAACTCTTTTTTCAGAGGAATAAGAATAGTTGTAGAGACAAATTAAAAAAAAATTGCTTTGTATTTTAATGTTTTGACCCTGTCTCTTCGAAATGGATGATAAAAATCTTAAATTTTCTTAACAATATTGAATGAAAAATTTGTAGTTTCAGTTACTTGATTCTACTCGTATTATAAAGTAATACAGTTAGCAGGCAACCGAAATTCTTCTGCAAAAAGAACATTTCTATTTACTACTAAGACAAATAAATGTCTAGTAATAAAAAATAATAATTATACTTACTTGGGTTTTGAATGGGCAGTATCAGGTAGGAGTAACACAGTGGCGCCCCCCGCCACGCTCATAGCAGCTATGGTCACCATTGGTAGATGCTCGTTTAGTGCCGTCTGAAAACAAAAAATATATTTTTAAATGATATTTATGACATTACGATCGATGATATTATAAACTGTTTGTAGATATAATAACAAATAAGGCTGTACATAGTTATCAATATATCATCAACGGACAAGAAAAACTGCAATTGAGATCTGGCAGTGTACAGATGTACCTATGATCATCTATATCATTAAAGTCAGAGAAAAAAACTTTGTTCTAATTTTATTTTAAACTCTTTATAAATGTTTACACTCCTATATAATAATGTGCTTACAGCAACCGTCCTAATATGAGCTTTTTTAAATGGATATTTGATAAGTAGGAGTAATTTTTTAATGTTTTCGGCAGCAGTATTGTTAGTAAGCGAATTTATTTAATTATACCAACTTTCTTAGCTTCATGATAAACGGAGACAAATCAAACCATAAAATAAATCATCGTATCCGGATAATAATATCAAGAAAAACCACTTTTATCATATTTCATTTACGTTAATGGAAATCTAAACAAGTTAATTTAATTGTCCGGACACAAACAATAGACAATCATTTTTAATTTCTCAGTATTGAAGAATTGATACGTCGATAAAGTTGAAATCTAGATGTTACTTTAATTTATGTACCTACATGTCTTTTTATTAATCGTTGTTTTTGTTACCCTTATTACTTACTTAAATTTTATTTTTCTCTTCGTAGCATAAAGAATATACGTAGGTACTTACTTATAAGTATCTTACAAATTATTCTATTTTAATACCAGCACTCATACAATTAACAATATTAACTGCGGTTTAGGTTCAGTGTTACCTGGTTAAACGCAGTTGCTGGCCTTGTAACTCACTCATAATAATGAAAAGAGCACTCAGCAGAAGATTTTTAAATCAATTGTCAGTTAAACTCTACCGTATAATAAAATATTTTACGTGTTCTAATATTTTTTTATATAAAAATAATTACCAATTCCCATAAATATGGTATGCACATAAGCGCCAATCCTGAAGAAATTTGACTAGCACCAACTCCCAAATTTCTGACTACAGTCGGATACAATTCCGCAGTGAAAATCGGCAGCATCATATTTGTAGCTCCAATTGCGAATTTTCCAACCATGAGGCACGCAATCATAGCCCATTCATTGTTGAAAGATATAGAAAACAATTCACTTGCAATGCAAGCCAGTCCACACACTAACATAGTAATGAATATGGGGAATCGCCTTCCAGCTTTCAAAAGAATAGGTATGCTTAACGCAATAGCTGGTATTTCAACGACTGCCAATATTATCGACGTCAAATGCAGATTTCCGAGGTTGAAGTTGCCTATGTTTAATAATAGGCCGTAGTAACCAATGGTCATCGCAAACCATGCTATGAATAAGCAGACTGTTCTCTTGAGGAGGTACCCTCGTAGAAGCATGCACACACTTGGGTCTTCAGCTTTTGTATCTGTTTTGTACACTAGTAACAATTTGTCGATGTCTGATGGCATTTCTCGTCCGTTGAACTTCGCTGCCTTTTCTAATATGGCTTGGGCTTCTTTTGTCCGTCCCATGCTGAGAAGCCACCTCGGAGATTCGGGTAAAACGAACCTGTAAATAAAGGATTGTAAATTAACTAATTTTTATGTTCAGCAGTTCTGCTTTAAATAAAATTTGCTCATAAAAATCGGCGCGTATTATTTTTCTTGTTAAATTTGGTTTAGTCTGCTACCTCTCCCAAGTTAATATACATAGTAAGTATAAAGTATTTAACAAAAATCCTACCACAGAAAAATGAGCAAGCATCCAGGAATCGACAGTGCCAGCTGCAGATCCCTCCAGTTCGGCAATACAATAGACAACAGAGAGACGATGACGTAAGCCAAAGGAAGCGGGAAAAAGTTGCACACGCCGGCAATTGTCACCCATTTCCCGCCAACTAGTTCCACAGATAACACAAACGCTGCATAGACCACAGATACTGATACGAGTCCCATGATCAGTCTCACTATAACGTATTGGACGTATGAGCTGACTAGCAGAGAGAGGATGGCTAATGCGCTCTGTGTAGCTGCCATAGCCATTAAAATGCGTTTGCGGCCGAATCTGAAATTTCATATTAAAATTACCCAAGATGAGTATGATAAATGGGGAAGTAAATTCCCTAAATTTTCAATCCCTGAACGACGAGGATTTTGATGATAAATTGTTCAAGGTGTTGAGAAAATATCTATTTAAAATTTATTGATTTTATTGAACATCGTCTAAATATAGATATTTCTCGTTATATTTTTAAAAAGTTATTATTGTCATTTTTATCATACCTTAACATATGAAATGTGTATTGTTCTAATAATCTACCTTAAAGAAAACCTGCATCAGATTATACCTACATTTAAAGTAAACATCGTTATTTTACGCGATAACACTAGCTTAATTACAAAAGGTGAACTTAGCTTATTAGACCCAACAATCATATATAATTGCACGATAAGAATCTTTGTTTAAAATGAAGTGGTTATTCCATTTTTTGCAACCATACAAAATATGCATTATTTCTTTTGTTTAAATACATGAAGTATTTACAATATGATTAAAAATTTCTATATATATATCTAATATAAAGTTAGATATAACAACAACATTATTTTATCAAATTAGCCGCAATATACTAGACATACATAATAATAATTATTAATTATGAACGTATAACACCCAATTTTAATAAAGAGTGTAATAAATCGAGCGCCTGTGAGAAAAACAACGTAAACAATATCGTCCGCTAATCAAAATCAGCATCAATTTAATTGAGCTTATGAACCTTTTACATAGAGTATTGTCTTTTCCCAATTCCTATGTTTATCTCGATCGAGACTAGAAGTCAAATAAATTATCTTACCTATCTGAAATCCAGCCTCCTACAACGCCTCCAATACCCACACCAATCAAGAACACAACTTCAGCCAGATTCGTAAGACTAGCTTTGTCACACACAAGCCCCCACTCTGAAATGATTGTGTCCCCAACCTCGCTTCTATCGAAGCCCCATCTTTCACACTTTTGAAATGAGTCCAACACTGGAGCTGTGAAATTCATGATGCTTTCCACAGTAACTTCACTAGACAGAGTTCGTACGTAACATCCGCCTTGTGGCTGGCTATAGTTGATCCAATTTTCTAAAGGTAATGTCGATAGATTAGCCGGCCGTTCGCACCAGAACTTTGTGGCTTTTGCCTGAAAATAGCAATTGTGTAAGTTACATGATAGTTATGATACATATATACTTACAAGTTTGAATAAAAGTTCACACGTATTTATATAATATCTATTTGTATTTTATTAAATTTAAATGATGAATCCTTAACAACAAACATACATTCTGCGTAAATGTATACGACTTATGATAAAAATAAAATCATAACCCTTCCTTGTGAAAAACCACAACGTGATTTACTGTTCTCACGATTACAAAGAAAAGGGCGATTTAGGAGAATTGTATTGTATTTTATTATACACAAGTTGAATAAGATCACGATACTTGTGTTTCAAATGAAAACATATCGTCATTTCATCTTTTTTGTAAATAAGATACTGAGGTTTTTAAGATCATGAATTTATTATTTTCCTATTGAAACTTATAATCTTCTCTTATATATAAAAATGAATCGCAAAATGTGTTGGTAAGCGCATAACTCGAGAACGGCTGAACCGATTTCGATAATTCTTTTTTTATTATATTCCTTGAAGTACGAGGATGGTTTTTATGTAGAGAAAACGTAAATATGTACCACGGGCGAAGCCGGGGCGGACCGCTAGTATCATCATAAAATTAGGCTCTATCACAATATATCTATTGTAAACGACAGTGCCATGACAAAGTGAAATATTAGAACTCACCGTGAAAGTAGGCAAAAAGATATGGAATGTACAGGGGAATGAAAAGAGCGACAGCAGGAAGGTCATCATCAGCTGCCAGCGCCCATATTCACCGATCACCGACGATACCACGTCAGGGCCTGACTCATCATCTTCAGGTATTCTTGGCTTCTCTTTGTGAGGGCCTTGGCTTGGGATTACTGAAACAAATTAAAATTATGTTAAGAAAAAATGTACTTAAGTATAAGTAATTTAAATTATTTCAAGTTGTGTTTGACTTTTAATTTTGGAGTTTTATTACTCTACATTAAACAGGGGTCTCTCTACATAGGTTTTTTGTTAATCTTAATGCATTATTAACCGATGCTTGTTACTACTACTTGTATAGTACCTATTATTATATTATCATCTGTGCTTGCTACCAAAGCTCGTGATGTGTACTTCGAATTTTAGTTATTATTAGTTAAAAAATATTATGGCATGACTTAGCAATACGAGATATTCTTTAGATTAAATTCCAAAAACACATCCTTATATTCATGAAGATGAAAACAATAAAATGGCAATGACTAGGTAGAAACCGCACTGATCACGAGAAAGAAAAAACATCGTTTTACAAATCATTCAGTCATAAATACAATAACTTAATTTATGTAAACATAACTCTTTCTTGTTTCTCCTGTTAATGCCTGTTTTAGTACATTTTTTGCTGATTGGATACATGAATGCATATCACGAAAATCAAAGGTTTTGCGTCACAAACAATGATTTATGAAATGGTAACTAATCTTGATGGAATATGCGGGCAGCTGTGTGTACCTACTAAGTTACTAGATAATGATATTATAGATATTGCCTATTACCCATGCTATTACTATGTATTTGACTGTATTAGGTAGGTAGTTATATTGTAGATATATTATGATGAATTCATGTATTCATATTTTAATTAATTGGAGTATAGAGTACACAGGGTGTAATCGCCTGTGCACACTTAACGATTACACCCTGTATAATGTTAATAATTAGTTGCAGCTGGTTGCAGCTCGATCTTTGTTCAATTTTCATCTACCTATATTTACGCTACAGTTTGGATTAAAGTTATACAGGTGTTGACATAAAATATCACACAGAGAAAAGAGACAGATCACAGATTCAATCATAAAGAACAAAAAAATCGTAGGTATAAGAAAATAACCACTTTCTGTACTTAAGTTGTTGCAAATTTATGAATTCCGAATGAATAATAAATATTTAAGTACAACATATTAATAGAAGTGTGAAGAACTGGGTCAATGAAAATGATAATAAACTTCCATATACATATTATGTTCATATAAATTATGCTTTCTCGAAGTGTTATTTAATTGCTATCGATAATATACGTTCAATGATGCTATACCTACTTATCATGTAGCAGTCCATAAATGAATATAAATATGTATAATATGTAATAATCAATCATTTTTTTCTTTATATTTTCACACTCTATTATATTGAAAGAGCAAGATTTTGGCCGAATTTTCTCTGAAAAAACTGTTTTCTGATCCGGTGGGTAATAATTTCTTGATACTTACATATTACGACGATACTAGGTTTAATTCAATTTAACGGTTAGATAGGATTAAATTGAGATATTTTGTACCTTTAAAAATATACCTAACTAATATGTTTCGTAATTTTGATCGATACTTGTAACTGAATCAAAGTTCTAATAGATGTCAAATGCAGGTGTAGGTATATTGATTACGTAATAAGTGCAACACCTCATAATATTCATTTGTTTCGTTTATTGAAGCAATCACTGTATTTATAGCGCTTTGTTTATGAACAGTTAATGTTTCTAATGGCTTCTAGAAATGTGTAAGAAACTAGGAAAAAAATCTAATGAAATGATATCTAATAAAAAACAGAAAGGCACAAAGTTCTTCATTAAAACAGGCTTATAAACGCAGAAACGGTTAATCATAATACATAATAGAATATAATGATGTACTAAAAGACAAAAGTTACGTAGTAAAATAAATCAATGTCAGCTACCTTGACAATGAACTAACAGGTGATAATGTACTTAACGGTTTGAGTCATTGTATTTAAGATATAATGAAAACTGCAAAATAAAAAATTATGTCTGATGTGTCAGAGGATAGGTATAGTCTCATATAAATATTACACCATTTTATGATATTTCATTTAATATCACAGAATGGTCCTCAAATAAATCAGTCTATTTTATATAAATCTCTTAAGTATGCTAATGCAGTTTTTGATGGTTCAGAAAGAATTATCTTCCTCATCTTTTGTATTATTTTCTTATGTAGGTAGTATTTTAAAAATCAATCGCTGTCATACGCTTTATTTTCATATATTGTTGTCGAGTAATTTGAGTTCGTTCTTTACACATTCTTTTGTTTTTCAGAATATATTTCTTCCTTAAAATTATAATAACATGCAACTAATTACAGAAATTAAATCGTTGGTGTTTAGTTATAAATTATAATCAACAATAATCCAACACAATTAAGATAAGGCATACTCGTCACTGTCTTATTATTTCATGTACTTTAATTTCATCAAGTTTAGATAAAACCATAAACAAAACAAAAAACTGTCAATGACGATGAACAATACATTGTCTTATCTATTTTGTAAAATATCATCATTGTATCTATTTCGTAGATGCATATGATAAACTATTGTTTAAACGAGAGCAAGAACGTAAAACGAGAGCAAACGAAGTGTTTTTAAATTATAATCTCTTAATAAGAGATTATAATTTAAAAACACTTCGTTTGCTCTCGTTTTACGATACAATTTATGACACGCCGTAGTTCGAAGTACATCACAGTAACTTGTAAACAAATGCAGGACAGGTGTCTTAAATGATATTATTCTTCATCAGGCGAATAGTTTGCATTTGGGGCCAAGGCTGGAAAACGTATAGATTTCATTAGACTACGATTAGTAAGAACCCACTGCATAAACACGCTAACACGCCCAAGTACTATCATTTATCCAAGTCGTTTAAACACGTGCCGTTTTATTTTTTGGAAGTTATACTTAATTGAAACGTATCCAATAATTAAAAAAAATGTTTCAAAACTCATAATACCTAATTGATGCAAATTTTAAGAAATCCCTTATTTTGTCGTAATTAATTTTACTATTAGTAAATTATAGATTACATACATAAATACTGTATGTTTGCTTCATTAAATCAATTATTTTGTATTCCTCTTTTACCGCAAACCAAATGTTCTAAATAACGTCTAGATTTTGTTTTTATTAAAATTTATATCTTTACATTGTATACGGTACAAATCTATTTGCCACTGACCTGCTTTCCTTTCCTCACCACAATATTTATGTTATGTTGAAACTATTGTCACACTTTGTAATTCATTGTCACGGTCGTTAATTGGTTGTTCTTCCCGCCAAAAAATCGATTAGCTTTACATTTGACACTTCCTAGCAATCGTCAATTAATTAAATGTTCACCTTCATTGATTTTTTATGAAAAAATTTCGTTAAATTTCGTTAAAATGCATTTGCATTCTGATAAGTTTTATTGCCAAGCCAATTTTGCTCTATCTTCACATTTTCAAGAAATAATTATTTAATTTTCTACATGACACTTTGTAGTGATTCATACTTAAATTGCATTGTAGAGTAAATTAAAAAATCACGCAGTGTACACATAAAATAAACGTGAAATAATAAAATTATATTTAAGTACTTATATACGAGACTAATCTCTTTATACTACTTACATTAAGCGATATAATATATGTATATATGGAGATGAGCTAACTACGACGCGACGGTATTAAATTAAAAAGAGTAACATGATACGGCATCACTTTAACTTTCATGACCCATAAACGAACGGACTTGCTTATTAACGTGAATTACAAAATTGCACCTTAGTTTCGACGACCGATTACGATTTATAGTGAGAGAAGTATCCGGCTGTTTTCTTCCGCTATTCCTTTGCGTGGCACAGTTTGGCTTTCGTCTGATATACTTATATGACCCATATCCCTACGATTATTTATGTGCTTTATCAATGGAAAGAAAAGAAATTCATTGCTTTATTGGACATATAAATGTAGAGGTTCATTTGTCAAGTTTATCAGAATTATTTTCTGGATTTACGTATTTAACAAAACGCATATCGATGGAAGCAACAAATTCATATTAATTGTTATCAAATGTTCTGTAAGATCATGTGATACAACATTTTGTTAATCGCGATCAAGCACTTTAACTCCCTTCCGACTTTTTACTATGACAGATTTCCTAAGTTAGAACCCAAATATTTTATATCATGCCCTTTTCAAGGTTCTGTGAATTGAATGCAGGGTAAATGCAAAATAGAACATAATTATTATACGCAAATCTTTAACGTCTTAAGCTGGTGATAAAATACTATTTTAATTTATACTTTTATCTATGTAGCACAAAACCGCGTCACATAAGGTCAATTTAATTTATTATTGCCATTTCTATACTGATATGATTTTCATAGAGATGGCAACGCAGATAATATAAAAATAACACCAAAGTTAATATATTAAGCATGTAAAACAACATTTGAGATAATATGTAGAGCCGTAATATTTCTTAAATATGAATATGTTAAAAAGAAAAATCTTTAAATAATTTTATAATGTTACTAGCTGTGCCCGCGACTTCGTCCGCGTGGAATAGTGACTGCATAGTAGGTGACTACTTAACTTTTATTGAATAAACACGTACTACCATAAATAATTAAAAGAACTGTTAGTAAAATTTATTACTATACTGAGCTAAAAAATAAAAAATAAATGCCTAGTTAATTTTCTACGTAAAATTTATTTTAAATTATGTCATATTATTTTTAGGCACCAGGAGGGAAGGGAGCAAATTTATTTTTCTTCCTTCCTTGTATGGATGTTTTTGACAATATATCATGCAGCAACTGAGCGCCGAGACAAACTTCAAAACGCAAAGGAATAGAATCCGCTATCGATACTATAGTCTGTCCACTATAAGAATTGCTTTTTGACAGCTCGACGGGTGATACCAGAAGTGATGTTCAAAAGATTATCGATTGTGATACCATTTTAATTATAAATTCAAAATATTATCATAAATCGAATCAGGTACGTAAATAATAATTACAACGTAAACGTACTAATAAGATATGTAATAATAAGACCACATATCTATGCATTGTATGTTAAAACTAAACTAAACTAATATTTTATTATTTATTGGTTTCTATTTTACAATTTTGTTGTCATTACGTTTAAATTATATAACTTAATAGAAGAGTTTTTCTGTATCGGATATATTTTACAGAGTATTTCTATCGATTATTTTAATCTATCGACCCATCATTGAATAATTTTGTGTAGGCATCACTAAGTGGGCGGGACCTGTCCATGAAGTACGATAATTATTTGTATGACATTTTAACATAGACAATACAATCCTACATGGGCGTGAAGCTGTCAAAAAGCAAATAATATAATGGACAGAGTATAATTGACATAAGCGTATGATGTTTTGCTAAGGATTTGTTCACCCTACCAACGACGACGACGACCACGAACAAAATTTTCATCCAGTCGCAATTTAACAAAATTGTACAAAACACAATTAGAATAAAATATTAAAATTTCCTGTCGTTCTGGTGCTTGGAATTTTTTTTTTTTGAGATCAATGAATGAAAAAATAGATTTTTCGTAGAAACGGTAAAATTATCTATAAAAAACTTCAAATACATTGTTTTCTAGGAGCCACCGTTTCTACGAAAAATCTATTTTTTCATTCGTTGATCTCAAAAATAAAAATTCCAATCACCAGAACGACAGGAAATTTTAATAATTTATTTTTAATTGTGTTTAGCACAATTTTGTTAAATTACGACTGGATGAAAATTTTGTTCGTGGTCGTCGTCGTCGTTGGTAAGGTGAACAAATCCTTAGCAAAACATCATACGCTTATGACAATAATTAGTATCGATAGCGGATTCTATTCCTTTGCGTTTTGACGTTTGTCTCAGCGCTCAGATCTTTCCTGTCTCACGCCTGTAGTAACTAAACCGTTTAGACCGTTCAATATAAATTAAATTAAAAAAAAACCAACGCAACGAAGAAAAGTGCATAGAAAAAGGAATAAATAATTTTACAAACTTCCCGAAGATCTTTAAAAATAAATATCATTTTAAATATTTATAAAAATGAAAATGTTGTGTGGTTTTATAAAAGTGAAACTTAGGCACAAAATTATCGTATTTGTACGATAATAATTATCGTACGGTTCCGAACACTGCTTTACACCTACTCGGCAGCCGACCGTCACGCGACATGCGCTACACAGACCAAAAAGTTTGAGACGATGTAATAAAAGTTTCACTTTAAAAAAAAAGTCATCGGGGCTGCCATACCATCATTATCATATCATATACAATTATATTTTTTTTATAATGGTACTTAATTTTAAAGATCGTCGGGAAGTTTGTAAAATTATTATTTATTCCTTTTCCTTCGTTGCGTTGGGTTTTTCTTTTTAATTTTTAAATTTTTAACTTCGGTTTCTTATTTTCATGTGATATTTTCAAGTGAGTTTTTGACCTCTACCTCCATATTACATTCCTACATCATATTGATATCTATAAGTTTGTTGCTCCTTGACATCTTTTAAGTTGGGCCGTAACCGTGCACAAATTGTAATGGATCACAGTGGCAAAAGAAGTGGTATCTTTAGGAAAAAAAATTGCCAAGAGCCAGGCCTATGTGGCTTTGAGTAGAGTTCAAAATTTCCAGGGTGTGGCTATCCTCCCGCTCCCATATCCCCCTCTTCTTTCACAGACTTTCAACCCTTCTCTTTCCACACCTAGTAAATGGCAGAACCGATTTTGATGTAAACCATATTATCTAATTATACCTATATGTATTATGTACACGTCATATCCTGTCGTTTGATGCTCCATTTGGTTTATTTATCTAACCACTGTCACCCCTAAATGTAATAAACGGATGAACCGATTTCGATAAAACACGTTGCTCTTTTATATTTTGATATGCCGCTTGAGTATATTATTTGATCACATTCGATTATTGTTCATTCCCACTTTTACCGCTGTAATCTAATAAATGGATAAACTGAATTGGATAAAAATATAACTAATATTTTTTCCCACATTCCCACTTTTACCTCTATATACATAGGTATAATAAATGGATGAAGTATGAACCGATTTTGATACACTTTATCTAAGAACCAGCGTCGGAAAATATGCTGCCTAACACGCATCTAATTCGTATTACCTGTTAGCGAGCTACAGTCGCACAAACAGACACACATAGCGGTCAAACACTTATCACCCATCTTTTTGCGTCGGGGGTTAAAAATATAATACGACATAATTTAAAGGACATTTTATGTATAAAATTTACCTAGAAGTAAGCATAATTCTAATTTGACCCCTTCCCCCCTACTACCTCAGCTTACCCCCCCACCCTTGGGGACTTTCAATATGATCACCTGGACATTTATAAGGAAAAACTGTAGCGTATAACAGATAACTTACGTTTTATCGTACACTGTATAGTGTACAATAGAATGCCTTAGCAAATGTTCGCCGTGAATACTTAAATGGTCATAACTTTTTTATTTACGAACCGATTAACATGAAATAAACACTAAATGTTAAATGAAGATTACCACAATATATTAATCTATACATATAATAAAATCGTAGGAAAGTCAAAACTGTACATTGAATATTTTTTTAAAAGAATACATAATCCATGATCAATAATCGATATAGAAGCCAAAAACATAGTTTTTAGAATTTTTGTCTGTTTGTCTGTTTGTCGGTTTGTCTGTTTGTCTGTTTGTCTGTATGTTTGTCCAGGCTAATCTCAGAAAGTACTGCACGGATTTACTTCAAATTTTGCATGAATATTACTAACAGGTCGGGTCAGGCTGTTATATACATATTATCATGCTATCACCTGCGGGGGAGGAGCTGTGAACCTTTATTCTTCTTACGTATTCTCTGTACTACGACAGCGTACAATATAAAGACTCATGTTTAAATGTTGTTTTTGAGTAAGCCATGCTATTGTCTACCTTTACACTATAAAAACTACATCATTTAAGTAATTTTGGCAGAGAAACAGTATAATGAATCTTAGTAGTATAAAGACAAATTTAAAACAGCGCCATCTATGAGATTTCATTAAAATTAAATCAATTTACATAATATTAACGCTCCTTGGAAATTCATAATTTAAATATTATGAATTATGATGTTGGTGAGGTTGTTTTTTTTTTTTTTTAAGTTAAATAAATAATTCATATCTTTCCAGAGTCCATTTCAGGTGCGCTTATATTTCATGTGAATATACTAAATTTTTATAAGTGAGGGTAGATGTTTATTATTTGATGTCAAACAAGACACCATTACAGTTATATAGGTAATTATAGACGCAGTATTTGTATTCTCTTTGGGTAATGGTAGATAACAGTGATTGTGTTCATTGGTTACATTTTTAAAAATCTTCGGCTTTTTTTTAATTTTTGCCTTCTTGCGTTCCCACAAAAGGTAAGTTGTAGCTTTTATATAGTTAGACTCATGTTTTTAATTAGTCAAAGTTATGACAAAATAAGAAAACGATGAAATTTTATTTTTATGTATAACTTTTACAAGACTATATTAAACGCCCAAAGAAGGTCACTTTAGTTCTTGATAAAACTTTATTTGTTAGTAGCTTTTTAATAAAATTAGGTACTTATCTTTTGATTTTTTTTATTTACAGATTCAATGTTCATAAAAATTGACGATTTGCGTGAGGATGTAGTGGAAATTAGTAACTTTGCGCGTGGTCAATCAATACATATAATAAAATTCTAGAAAAGTGTTGTCTGTATAATAAAAATATGTAAAAAAAATAGCAGGGGTTATTATTAAATCGATCCCAAACCCAAAACTGTAGTTACAAATTTTTTTGTCTGTTTGTCTGTATGTTTGTGCACGCTAATCTCAGAAACGGCTTATCCGATTTAGATGCGATTTATTATTATTTATTAATATATTGTGGTAATCTTCATTTAACATTTAGTGTTTATTTCATGTTAATCGGTTCGTAAATAAAAAAGTTATGACCATTTAAGTATTCACGGCGAACATTTGCTAAGGCATTCTATTGTACACTATACAGTGTACGATAAAACGTAAGTTATCTGTTATACGCTACAGTTTTTCCTTATAAATGTCCAGGTGATCATATTGAAAGTCCCCAAGGGTGGGGGGGTAAGCTGAGGTAGTAGGGGGGAAGGGGTCAAATTAGAATTATGCTTACTTCTAGGTAAATTTTATACATAAAATGTCCTTTAAATTATGTCGTATTATATTTTTAACCCCCGACGCAAAAAGATGGGTGATAAGTGTTTGACCGCTATGTGTGTCTGTTTGTGCGACTGTAGCTCGCTAACAGGTAATACGAATTAGATGCGTGTTAGGCAGCATATTTTCCGACGCTGGTTCTTAGATAAAGTGTATCAAAATCGGTTCATACTTCATCCATTTATTATACCTATGTATATAGAGGTAAAAGTGGGAATGTGGGAAAAAATATTAGTTATATTTTTATCCAATTCAGTTTATCCATTTATTAGATTACAGCGGTAAAAGTGGGAATGAACAATAATCGAATGTGATCAAATAATATACTCAAGCGGCATATCAAAATATAAAAGAGCAACGTGTTTTATCGAAATCGGTTCATCCGTTTATTACATTTAGGGGTGACAGTGGTTAGATAAATAAACCAAATGGAGCATCAAACGACAGGATATGACGTGTACATAATACATATAGGTATAATTAGATAATATGGTTTACATCAAAATCGGTTCTGCCATTTACTAGGTGTGGAAAGAGAAGGGTTGAAAGTCTGTGAAAGAAGAGGGGGATATGGGAGCGGGAGGATAGCCACACCCTGGAAATTTTGAACTCTACTCAAAGCCACATAGGCCTGGCTCTTGGCAATTTTTTTTCCTAAAGATACCACTTCTTTTGCCACTGTGATCCATTACAATTTGTGCACGGTTACGGCCCAACTTAAAAGATGTCAAGGAGCAACAAACTTATAGATATCAATATGATGTAGGAATGTAATATGGAGGTAGAGGTCAAAAACTCACTTGAAAATATCACATGAAAATAAGAAACCGAAGTTAAAAATTTAAAAATTAAAAAGAAAAACCCAACGCAACGAAGGAAAAGGAATAAATAATAATTTTACAAACTTCCCGACGATCTTTAAAATTAAGTACCATTATAAAAAAAATATAATTGTATATGATATGATAATGATGGTATGGCAGCCCCGATGACTTTTTTTTTAAAGTGAAACTTTTATTACATCGTCTCAAACTTTTTGGTCTGTGTAGCGCATGTCGCGTGACGGTCGGCTGCCGAGTAGGTGTAAAGCAGTGTTCGGAACCGTACGATAATTATTATCGTACAAATACGATAATTTTGTGCCTAAGTTTCACTTTTATAAAACCACACAACATTTTCATTTTTATAAATATTTAAAATGATATTTATTTTTAAAGATCTTCGGGAAGTTTGTAAAATTATTTATTCCTTTTTCTATGCACTTTTCTTCGTTGCGTTGGTTTTTTTTTAATTTAATTTATATTGAACGGTCTAAACGGTTTAGTTACTACAGGCGTGAGACAGGAAAGATCTGAGCGCTGAGACAAACGTCAAAACGCAAAGGAATAGAATCCGCTATCGATACTAATTATTGTCATAAGCGTATGATGTTTTGCTAAGGATTTGTTCACCTTACCAACGACGACGACGACCACGAACAAAATTTTCATCCAGTCGTAATTTAACAAAATTGTGCTAAACACAATTAAAAATAAATTATTAAAATTTCCTGTCGTTCTGGTGATTGGAATTTTTATTTTTGAGATCAACGAATGAAAAAATAGATTTTTCGTAGAAACGGTGGCTCCTAGAAAACAATGTATTTGAAGTTTTTTATAGATAATTTTACCGTTTCTACGAAAAATCTATTTTTTCATTCATTGATCTCAAAAAAAAAAAATTCCAAGCACCAGAACGACAGGAAATTTTAATATTTTATTCTAATTGTGTTTTGTACAATTTTGTTAAATTGCGACTGGATGAAAATTTTGTTCGTGGTCGTCGTCGTCGTTGGTAGGGTGAACAAATCCTTAGCAAAACATCATACGCTTATGTCAATTATACTCTGTCCATTATATTATTTGCTTTTTGACAGCTTCACGCCCATGTAGGATTGTATTGTCTATGTTAAAATGTCATACAAATAATTATCGTACTTCATGGACAGGTCCCGCCCACTTAGTGATGCCTACACAAAATTATTCAATGATGGGTCGATAGATTAAAATAATCGATAGAAATACTCTGTAAAATATATCCGATACAGAAAAACTCTTCTATTAAGTTATATAATTTAAACGTAATGACAACAAAATTGTAAAATAGAAACCAATAAATAATAAAATATTAGTTTAGTTTAGTTTTAACATACAATGCATAGATATGTGGTCTTATTATTACATATCTTATTAGTACGTTTACGTTGTAATTATTATTTACGTACCTGATTCGATTTATGATAATATTTTGAATTTATAATTAAAATGGTATCACAATCGATAATCTTTTGAACATCACTTCTGGTATCACCCGTCGAGCTGTCAAAAAGCAATTCTTATAGTGGACAGACTATAGTATCGATAGCGGATTCTATTCCTTTGCGTTTTGAAGTTTGTCTCGGCGCTCAGTTGCTGCATGATATATTGTCAAAAACATCCATACAAGGAAGGAAGAAAAATAAATTTGCTCCCTTCCCTCCTGGTGCCTAAAAATAATATGACATAATTTAAAATAAATTTTACGTAGAAAATTAACTAGGCATTTATTTTTTATTTTTTAGCTCAGTATAGTAATAAATTTTACTAACAGTTCTTTTAATTATTTATGGTAGTACGTGTTTATTCAATAAAAGTTAAGTAGTCACCTACTATGCAGTCACTATTCCACGCGGACGAAGTCGCGGGCACAGCTAGTAAATAATAATAAATCGCATCTAAATCGGATAAGCCGTTTCTGAGATTAGCGTGCACAAACATACAGACAAACAGACAAAAAAATTTGTAACTACAGTTTTGGGTTTGGGATCGATTTAATAATAACCCCTGCTATTTTTTTTACATATTTTTATTATACAGACAACACTTTTCTAGAATTTTATTATATGTATTGATTGACCACGCGCAAAGTTACTAATTTCCACTACATCCTCACGCAAATCGTCAATTTTTATGAACATTGAATCTGTAAATAAAAAAAATCAAAAGATAAGTACCTAATTTTATTAAAAAGCTACTAACAAATAAAGTTTTATCAAGAACTAAAGTGACCTTCTTTGGGCGTTTAATATAGTCTTGTAAAAGTTATACATAAAAATAAAATTTCATCGTTTTCTTATTTTGTCATAACTTTGACTAATTAAAAACATGAGTCTAACTATATAAAAGCTACAACTTACCTTTTGTGGGAACGCAAGAAGGCAAAAATTAAAAAAAAGCCGAAGATTTTTAAAAATGTAACCAATGAACACAATCACTGTTATCTACCATTACCCAAAGAGAATACAAATACTGCGTCTATAATTACCTATATAACTGTAATGGTGTCTTGTTTGACATCAAATAATAAACATCTACCCTCACTTATAAAAATTTAGTATATTCACATGAAATATAAGCGCACCTGAAATGGACTCTGGAAAGATATGAATTATTTATTTAACTTAAAAAAAAAAAAAAAACAACCTCACCAACATCATAATTCATAATATTTAAATTATGAATTTCCAAGGAGCGTTAATATTATGTAAATTGATTTAATTTTAATGAAATCTCATAGATGGCGCTGTTTTAAATTTGTCTTTATACTACTAAGATTCATTATACTGTTTCTCTGCCAAAATTACTTAAATGATGTAGTTTTTATAGTGTAAAGGTAGACAATAGCATGGCTTACTCAAAAACAACATTTAAACATGAGTCTTTATATTGTACGCTGTCGTAGTACAGAGAATACGTAAGAAGAATAAAGGTTCACAGCTCCTCCCCCGCAGGTGATAGCATGATAATATGTATATAACAGCCTGACCCGACCTGTTAGTAATATTCATGCAAAATTTGAAGTAAATCCGTGCAGTACTTTCTGAGATTAGCCTGGACAAACATACAGACAAACAGACAAACAGACAAACCGACAAACAGACAAACAGACAAAAATTCTAAAAACTATGTTTTTGGCTTCTATATCGATTATTGATCATGGATTATGTATTCTTTTAAAAAAATATTCAATGTACAGTTTTGACTTTCCTACGATTTTATTATATGTATAGAAGATGTGATTTATATCTAAAGTATAAAACGTCCTTGTACAAAACATTGAAATCTGGGGCCTTAATTAATACCTACAATGAAAAGTACCTATAAATAGAAAACTTTTATAAAAGTACAAAATATTCGAATGCTATGCTAATGAATATATGCAATACCCATTTAGAGTGCAGTAATCATGAGCTAGCTTAATTGGCTTGATTGCCTCCTGTCTGTTACTTACCCTTTATAAATAACCTTGTTAAGGTGTCGTAAATATTGCTCTGTTAGCTTTGGTTAATGTGTTGTTATTAGTGGAGCATTAAACTATTGGTTAGTACTATTATATATTCTGTGATATTGGTATTATTTTTAATGAACTCGAAGAAAACAGCTATAAGTCTTAACTTAAGACTATTTATTTAAGGATAGGTACCTCTATTTTTGAGGGTAGGTACCTATTTTATATAATGTATCTTAATTTTGATTGAATACCAAGTTTATTACATTTTTTTCGATACAAATGCAGATTGTAGGTAGGTATATAGTATAGGAGATACAGGAACTATTTTGCATGAAAATACTCAATTTGAAACTAAACATAAGTATATACATACCGTTTTTGGCTATTTTATTTCGCCTCGAATATTCCCACTGATCGTATAAATTAATATTATATAAACAAATTCACCATCTCAATGACATCAAGGAGATTTGGTTGACGACCTCTGATGACATAACGCGCATCTCCAAGGTAATTTCCTTTTTATTAGCATTGTTTTAAATAATTTGCTACGTATGGAAATGCAATTATGTACCTATATCGGTAACTTTTTGACATAATTGTAGCAAATATTTAGATAAATTTACACAAAAAATATCGGTAAATAGTCGATACTTAGTCTAGTTTTATTTAGTTATACCTAGCATAGTATTATATTATCTGTGTTTAAACTTACATAATATATCCTCGGAGTAATGTTATGTAACATTTCTTTATTCACAAGATGCGAGTAGCAATTTATGAATGACAAGTAGCATGGGGACCTGAGTCTATATTGGAAAGATATATTAACATCTTACTAGAGTTTGTATATGTTTTTGACACAGTAATAATTCGAGGAATGTCGAATTTAGGTACTGTGGATTAGTAAATATTGCTTTATAGAATTTGTAAACTATGTATTACTAAATAAATTCAAAACCCAATTAAACTTAAACTCAAAAATTTATTCTTCTAGGCTGCGTTTAGAAACGCTTTTCAAACGTCAAAATACAAAAAAAATACCGCAGGTTCTGAAATAAGTTTATTAAAAGTCAAACCTACATTCTACTTACGTGAATGATTAAACAATCAACTCTTCCTTTCTTTTACCAATACATTAACGCTTTGTTATATACGCTGTACTATTTCGTACAAGTATCCTCATCTGTACTAGGGGACGAGTCCGGAAACAAACACATGAAGCTGATTCGTTGTGACTACGGTCACTGGTCTCATTACTGCGATATAACGTCTCTTCCGCTTAAGGGACCTATCGATATTGGTGAGCCCTGATGCGTCGTTATAAGGTACGTCACTATAAGGGAATCATTGGAGAAAGTTGAATCAAATACAAAAAATAATTTTTCATGTTAGCTCTGAAGCTACTATGTGAGTTGATGAGCGGTCGGTAAACATACTGTATTGTTTTTTTGGAGAAAGAAAAGAAAAATAGAAGTAATTCGTGATGATTCTGAAGGTACTTTGTGAGTTTACGAACGATCCTTAAACATTATGTTTTTAACTTCCGAACTTACGAGTTTAATAATTGCCAAACAATGAATCAATGATGGGAAATAGAGTTCTTATTTCTAAAGGCAAAATTTTAATCGATTAGTACCTACTCTCCATTTTAACATTCCTTATATAAAAACTGTATTTTCCTCGACAAAGGAAATCTGTCTACAACAAGGCGACATCGCCATCATAATAAATATTATCAAAAACCATTCAAGCTGAGTTAATAAGAAAAACAATGGAATATTAAAAAAAACTTAATTGATTAGTGCGTCAACAGGAGGACTAGGAAATGATTGCCATAAACAGTACGTAAAGGATGACCTTGTTGAAGGAAAGTGAAAAGTGCCAAAATTTATACGAAAAGCTTAAAATAGATTCATTAACATTTTAACAATTATCACTTACTAGCCTCGTTTGTTTACCTCATATTAAATTATAGAAAGGTAAAGGTTAATGTTACATTTTATTAAAAACAACATGTTTTTCCCTTCATTTTTAATTAATTGATGTTTGTAATGTGTGTAATAAATGTAATGATATTTCAAAACGCTCTGCAGTGTTGTAATAAACAAAATGTTGTTTCATACGTAAGAACAAATTTCAAAACACCGTGCACAGGTAATCTCTTGTAAGCTTTTATAAAATTTATAGTTTCCTATTATCCTTTTTTTTATAGTGGAGAATGCATTTAGGCATACCCAGAGTGCTCGGGGAAAGGGCCTTTTTTTTTTTTATAGTGGAGAATGCATTTAGGCATACCCAGGGCACTCGGGGGAAGAGCCCTGGGTTATGTCGGACTCACCCTGCTGAGTGTACGGTCCTACCGACTAAACTCCACTGTGTTCCGCCGTGCCGCTTTATTGACGGGGCCGCGGGTATTCGGTAGAACCGCGTCCGCAGACCCGTCAGCGGCAGCCTATCTCCAGGCCCAACGCGAATGTGGCGGGAAGCCGCCAGGTCTACCTTCCTGGGGGGGCGGCGTGAGTGGAACACTCGGGGAAAGGGCTTAATTTCATTCAAATGTTCTTATATGAAACAACAGGACGTAAACATTTGTATATTAGAATTAGTATCCATTTATCCTCACACAAGTTTTTGTTTAAATTAAAGTGAGGTTATACATATTATAAAAATATGCTTTATTACAACACAAATTATATAAACTTTTAATTATAAAGCGGATAATAATAAACGCCTTATTGTCCAAACATATTTATTTAAGGAAATGAACACCTAATTCTTTGTGATATTTATAATTTCCGAATAAGTTAGCCATAACAGTAGGATATAAAGGACGACAAGTTATTAATAAAAATAGCTAGGTCATTACTATAATAGTGATTTTCCTTTTGCCTTTTGTAATATCCTAAAGAAATAACATAAAGGCCACCCTGAGAGGCTGAGAGGAAAACTATGAGTTTGAAAAATTGTCCATCTATGCTAATATTATAAAGCTTAAGAGTTTTTTGGTTGCTTGTATGGTTGAACGCGCTGATCTCAGGAACTATGAGTCTGATTTGAAAAATTATTTCAATGTTAGATAGTCCATTGATCGAGGAAGGCTATAGCCTATAGGTTATAATATATCATCACGCTAAGACTGGGGCAAAGCTTGTATGTGATATTTGTGAGTTTTACCTACTCAAAATGTTTGTAATTTAGCGTAATTTTTTTGTTCTCTTGTAGGAAGCAAGGTGAAAATTTGCAAGCACACAATAAGCATACACACGTATGCTAATTTATCCTATTATATTTGTAAGACCGTGAAAAAGATGCTCTTTATTTTGGCGAAGTTATATAGAATATGATGGCATAAAATAAAAATAATGTAGATTTGTTTTTATTTGCATTCGAAAAAACAATTTAATATGTACATTTGCTACTAAACTAATCTTTATTTCATTAACTGTCAAGGTGTATTTATAACAATACAGTAGTAAAGTAGATATTTTGAAATACTGAAGATTTCATGACAGCGAAAGTCAAGATTGAGTAGAACTTGAAAACAAATGCGACTAACGTTCTTTGATAATTTATATGGTACTCGCGGTCCGCCCCGGCTTCGCTCGTGGTACATGTTTACGTTTTCTCTTCATAAGAACCATCCTCGTACTTCAAGGAATATTATAAAAAAAGAATTATCGAAATCGGTCCAACCGTTCGCGCGTGAAGCCGTGACCAAAGGTAATAAGCATTCATTTTTATATATATAGAGATATAAATTGTAATATTGTATGAGAATTTGAGCTCTCAAAATAGACTAATTATGCATAGAAGTGAACAAGGATAAATACTTAAAGGAAATTAATAAAATAATTATTACATGTAATAATGTTCAAAATACTAGTTCGTTAAATAATTGGATAAGATAAGCATCTAATAATCGTGTTAAAGTTAATATTTTAATCTTTATATTTAGATAACAGTTTCCTTTTAATGCAAATATATTTTGCGCCTTCCTTTAACTATACAATTGCGTGTAACAAATATTACTTAATATGAATTATGGCTTAATTATTTAAATCAAAATATAATAACATTCCATATTCATTTTTATGTAAATTATAATATTTGTTTATATTTTCGTTAAAGAATATAGAGCTAGAGCTAGGACTTAGTTTTAGTCAAGTCGATTCATCTTCTACAAAATAGCGAACTTTCGTTAGTTAGATATGAAAAAGCATGGTACCTACTTGATCAATTATTTAAAAAAAAACATTGTTTCTAACCACATCCTGACTATATAAATTATGAGGTTGTACCTACTATGACTGCTCTATTTCAGAAACCTTTTTCCCATTGATAATTGCTTTGTTTGAGGCTTGACCGCTTGAGCCTTGATAACCCAAATATTAATCATCAAGATTAAAATTATTTCGCTTTATACAATGAATTATTTGCAGTTTGCTTTATTTTTGTAATTTTGTTTGTTTCGCGATACGCAAGTTGCTCTACCGCCAGAATCTAACAGTCTTTATGAATTAATACCATACCATTAATTAATTAATTAACAAACGTAATTTTAAATTTATTATCTGATAAAATAATAATCAGGAAGTGTAAGATGCCCCAATATCTAAGTCTACTACATATAATTATTATATTGTATAACCTAAGAGGTTATTGTGCGATAAGCCGTGATTGTTTGTGTTGACAAGAATAACAACAGACGCGTAATAACTAGTAAGTTACGCTAAAATAATAGCCGTAAGTGTACTGTCAAGTGTCATAATATTGTTCATTGATATGTTACAATATTGTACACGTTTTCATTTGCGTTATTTATTTAATTAAGTGATTAGTTTTAATATTTATATATTTTACACGAGTATGTTATGTAGAATGATATTCAAACGCTTTGACTTTTCTTTCTCCTGAAAATATTTAGTTAATTACATGTTTTTATAATTAGATAATAAAAATATATGAAACATCTGTTTAGTTAATAATCAACGAATGACACCTTTGATGATTGTAATTTTGGTTACCTACATGCTATATGAATTTTATGAAAAAAAAATATATTATTTGCTCTCGAAAATATATTTCGATTATTTTCTATGAAATATGAAGATACGTGTATTTCTTAATTAGAGAGGTAGCTAATTAATACATTTTCTTATTGTATCGTTGGTAGAAACTATGAACCGGTTCTTGTTATCATAACGATTAAATACTGATAATAGCTATGTGCATGTAACTGATTGTAGGTACTTTTACAAACAATAATAAAAATATGTAGCAATTATGCGACCTTGCTTTGCCTTGGTTTCACAAAAGAAAAGTTACGATATTTACTATCTAAAACATTTATGTCATAAACAGCAAAACTGTTTAAATATTAATTTTTTGTTTCAGAATTATTTCAGAACTGGTAATCAGTTTTTTTCAGCTTTTTTTTTACCTTTTTTTTTATTCTGACATGACTGCAAAGGCCTATGAATAATTCATAGGCCATAATCATTTATTCGTAAATGGTAATGTTTTCAAATGGGTACGCGGTCATTAAAATATTTTTTCTTGGTAAATCATTGATTACCACGAACATGAAGTAACAATGGGCAAGGCGAACCTCTCTATATTTAGTTGTAGACTGCAGAATGTTACCCGTTCACTTGAACTGATTCTGGTTTAAAGCAAAAACTAAACATATTAAATTATAACACTGTAAAAAATAGATCTGGATATTATAAAAAGGTTTTTATGTGCATTCATTTAATTCCGCGTGCTGTATCGTGCATATTGATGGATTTATACCTATTTTAAAAATGTTCTAGAACAGTTCTTTGTTTTATAAAGCTTGGGTTCGAAACGATATTTTATATAACGTGTGATAAATGTTTATTAAATAATATTTAAGAGATTTGAGTATTCAACCCTAGGGGCTAGGATATTGCTCTAATGTTTACTAATAGGCAATGTTAATAATAGTTACAGTTAGACTAACGGGTTCATCATTGTCGTAGGTCATGTATATCATTGATGATTCCGAAGTATGATAAAAATAAATGTTTATATACTACGAATGAAGGTAAGGTATGAAAGCCAAATATTTTAACAAAAGGTAGGTATTATAAGTATGTCTTGTATAGTGTTCCATAATATATATTTTCCTCCGTGACTACTAGTACTATTAGTAGTCATATTTTATGTAATAATATGCTACATATTCGCGGATGTCGAGGGTGTGATAAAATTACACGCAGCGGATTACCTACGCTCAATTGAGTTACTACTTAGTGATAGTATTTGGCATTACAATATCATTATATCTACACTAATATTATAAAGAGGAAAACTTTGTTTGTTTGATTGTAATGAATAGGCTCATAAACTACTGGACCGATTCTAAAAATTCTTTCACCATTCGAAAGCTACATTATCCACGAGTAATATAAGCTATAAAACATTTAGGTATCACGGGCGAAGCCGGGGCGGACCGCTAGTCACAAATAATACCTATAATACTATACATTATACTATAGATTCATAAAGCTTCTTGCACTACAGCTTTACTTGGGTTTCACACATGATAAAAGTTGCCTGTTTGATCAGTGTAAAACCGGTTTAAAAGTAGTAGATATTACATTTAATTAAAGTCTAGACTATCCCAGATCTTCAACAAAATGTATCCTCTGGCTTAATACTGGTTACAAAAATATTCTTTGACCCAATATCATATTTTATTATACTCTATCTACATGTACATGTTTTATCTGTGGACAAAAGGAGCGGGTATAGTGTCACTGATATCGATTTTAGTGCCGCTAAATTTCCCAGGATGCAAGGGTAAAAATAATGTCATTGCCAATGGTGTAAATTAACATTAATAAGTAACTTTTTATTTATAAAAAATATTCCGTATGAAAAGTCTGTGAAAATGAGACATTTCAAAATGGCGGCACGTAGTTCCAGTTTTTGCCACCGGGTCCGTTAAGTTTGTGGCACTGTACTTACAAATGTAACAAAAAATAGTGACGAGATGTTTCATTCGTTAAAAAGAAAGAGATAATGAACCGCTGATATATTATTTCATATAGAGTCGTCTATATATTGTTGAATTTTTTGCATGAAATCAGTCTAATCCTTGAGTCGTTTTCGGTTTCTTGATCTTAATATAGCGTGATAATTAGTTAATGTAGATAATATCTATACAACAATTGCTGTAATGGATTTGATTGAAGGGTTACGAATTAATCTTACTAATTGAACATCCTATATTATATTTCTAATAATTACTTAAAATAAACCAAAAGCCAAGTTTGAAATTAAAGTTATGTGTTGATATTTTTTTGTATAATATAAAAAAAAAAACATTACGAGACGGGATTCGAACCCTCGACTTTTTGCCAAACCGAGGCAAGCCTATCGGCCACTCGTGATGTGTTGTAGCATAGTCTATTGCTATTATAAACGTGAAAGTATTAGGACGATGTCTCTTTCCGAAAAATTGATAATTTTAAGAATGATAGGTATCTAGTATCTACTATAATTTCTACAGGAATAAACAACATCGAGTGAAGCTGCGGGTTGAAACTTGTATTATACAATACAAACTAAATACCTATATGAACTCTGATTTAGGTACTCTACATAAGTAATTGATTGAAATAATTATTTAATTAGTTATGGCATTTTAAATGATTCTTCTGTAACGTGCATCGTGATGTGTATCAATTAAAACACTTGAGATTAATTGAAACGGCAGGAGAATAATGGATTTTCTGAACAAACCTGAAACTGAATAAAATTGTTTTGTCATGAAAGGTTATTTTCTATCAAGCTAAGTAGTTCGAGGCTTGTTGATAACGTTCCTTATAGCCTGTTCAAATTTTTTGGTGAAGATTTTTTATAACTGATAATATATAGATAGACCAGTCACTAGACCAAACAAATTACAAAATAAATTCAATTTTTTATTGCGATACCTATATACGATAAGATATTATGTACATTTTTTGTTACATTCAATTTATTCGTTATTTCATTTAATTATTCATATATTGCATTAACATATTAAAACTTGGATTGGATATATAGCAAAAAATGTGCATAAATTTTTTAATCCATTGTGTAGATACTAGATACAATAAAGTCGATCGACCGCTAAGACAACCGTCTATCAGCCAAGCGACAAATTAATTTTCATTTCACGTTTCTACTGTAATACTTTGTGATACAAATATATATCTTATATTGTCCCTAATTCTGTTTGATTACGAATTACTGAAAGGCTTTTTGATAAAGATTTTTTTGTACACATATTATGTAGATCTAAATAATGGCAGTATATTTTTGCAATATTTTTACAAAACATTACAATAATTTTCAAGAATGAAATATGACAATGCTTTATATTGCAATAAAGCGTGCGCTTTTGATCTTAGTTATAATGCTTATGTTGATGAAATGAGGTCATTCTAGGTAAGAATTTAAATTATTCAATTCCTTTGGTCTAGAACAAGCAATACCGGATGTTTTATCATAAGCTCAATCCCTTCGTTGAGAACCACGCTCTATGTCTAGTTACTAGGCCATAAAAATGTATATTTCTAAATTACTCAATACTAATACTAAAATGCAAGTTTTTATTCTTGCTGTTTCTTAACCGTTGTTATTACTACATAGATTTTACATGATAAACTGATTACAAATAGCGAAATAATTATTTTAAAGAATTAAATGATAGCGAAATAATTATTTTAATTTTGCTACGAATTAGTTTTGTCATAAAAATTATCGAAGTCAGGAAACCAAATTCTAATTTATTACGGAAATTTCAGAGAAATATTGACTAAAATAATAGAGAAATAGTGTAACAATTGTTTGACGATTGTCAATTTGTCTTGCATCGTATATCTATTGAAAATTTACCTTGCGGTGAGGTGTAATTTTCCCCGCTGCTAACTGAATAAAATACGTAAATTCTTGTCATGTCAATATTTTGCTTAAGTTGTATTTTCCGGTAATTATTTCTATACAAACGTTAAATAACAAACAGATGCCATTCATTATTTGGTGGAAAAAAAACCCACAAGAACCGCAAAATAATTTCCATTTTTGAGGCTCCTTAGTTGATAATTCAATAAGTAAGCTACGAAATGTTGAATATCTGTATTAAATAATATAAACTAAAAAGAGACACAGAGAATAAAGAGTTATGATAAAAAAATCAAGAAAAAAGGGGCTCTATAGCTTTTTTTATATTAAAAATTAGGGAATGAAGTATATTTAATAGTATTTCAATAAAAAAATGCTTAAATATCAAATCTCTTACTATTTTTACCTGTATCAAAAATGTGTAACCTACTTAAATTGTGATGAGAGATTAAAATGTGTGTCAAAATAGCCAAATAATGATAATAAATTTTAATACAAGTGTTATGGGTAATAATTTATGAAATCAACTTGATGGTATAAGATAGAGCCGCTCTATCAAAAAATATCAATACCACGATACCTATTCCAATTCTCCCAAAAATATTGTCCTGTCAAAATGCCTGTCAAATAATATAAAGCCTAATTATAATTAGAAATAATAATTTTGTCGTCAACTTTCTTTTCTTTTATCAGAGATAGTTACACACAACGTCATTATTTTCTATCTCTTGAAATATAATTGAATTCACATCTAATACGAATTTCAATTAATGTTATGGAATCATAAACCTAGTATACTAACTTACTTATTAAATCTGGTAACATAAAACCTAAGATAGTAAATAATATTTTTCTACAAGAACAAATGGTATTAGTAAGTTAGTAACATAGAAACACATTGTTTAAGATAAGCAGAACATTGCAATATCACGTACTTAATATAAAAATATCACAAGTATTTTTACTATTAAAACATTCCTCGTTGATTGAATACAATTTTACAGTTTATAATAATTATTCAATTTCGTGCCTCTAGGTGTCATTTAATTAAAAAAAATAAATTTTATTCATTATATTGTTCAAGATGATTAACCCATTAATATCCATTAAATATTAATCAAGGACTTTAGAGTGAAGCATTTAAACAATAAATCTTTAAAAAAAAAGATTTTATTTGGTTGCATTGTCTCGGCGCAAGGTTCGATCTTAATATTCAGGTTAAATATTGGCTTATTTGTATTCAATCAAGGCTAGAAATATAGTTACAGAATCTCTATAGAATACTTAGATATCTGCGCTGATTAAGATTTAACTGTTGAGAAGGAAAAATATATATTTGCAGTAAATTGGCTCTTAGTAAAAATGGAAGTTATGCAGAGCATCAACAAGACTTTTGAAAATTTAATGGAAGAAAATTTTGACGCCAGAAGTAATGAAAATAGTGATATTTTTCCCACATTTCTTGTTTAGAGCTTTTATTATTGATCATAAACATGGATGATCACTGAGATATGAAATAAAAATATTAAGTATCTAATCAAAATGTTTATTAATCATTTTATTATTTACTATGCAATAATAAAAATATGGTCATTGTTAATACCTATATTGGGGTGGTAGGATTTAGAAATTGGAAAACTAAATTGCACAAACAATTGGGATAGAGCACGATTAATATAAAGTGCGATTTTTTTCTTTATCACTACACAGTATAAAACAAATTTTTCCCGCCGTCTGTCTTTCTCTATGTCTGCTATGTCTTTCTCTATGTCTGCTAAGATATTAATTATACTGCCTATGTTATAACTAACTAATTCATATTCTACAGTAGATACAATTGACAAAAATTATTAAAGTTTGAATACGGCAAGATATATTTTACGATTTCAATCCAGTTCATTAGTATAAAAATAAACGACCGTGTATATTGTAGCATTACATTATAAGAATAACATTCGTACAATTTAAAAAAACCCTTTCAAGGCTGAAGAAATAAATGTAAAACCTCGACACACGACACTTGACTTTATCAAGCACTAAAGAGATTTAACTGCATTGTTAACCTTCTTTCTTGATTATTTCTCTTTGTCTTGTGTTATCTGTGGTATTTTATTAGATGAAATAGATTATCATATATTGTTTATGTTTAACAATTGTTTGTTTTCATTAAATTTAGTCCGGATACACCGATGAATATTAAGTAACTTATAGTGCATTGTTTGAATTTGAAATTTAGTTTGAGATATACAGACAAAAAATTCAGCATGAGCTATTTATCCGAATAAAGCGAATACAAATTAGTTAGTTACACGATTTGAACATAATTATTTTTAAATTAATCGTTATAACTACTCCAACGTTAATGTTTATGAAATATATAGGTACGTACCTACCTAATGAAAGATAAAATGTAATTATTTGTAAGTCATTGATACTAATATTCTTTTACTGGAAACATTAATCATTGCAATTTATTTTTAATTCATTCAGAGATTCTTTAAAAAGTAAAAAATAAATAAGTATTTTTGTTGGGGTATGCAGCTATCTAATTAAATAAAGAAACTTAACGCAAAAGAAAAATATTTGTTACTTTATGAAATCCCGAAAAATGTAAGCAAGTGCCCATATTATAATGTAAACGCTATTTTTACATGCATTCTATAGATCCTACCAATCACGTCCAAAATAATTTTATTAAATTTTCTAAAGAAATGCTGCTGGTTAGTTTGATACATTTAATATCAGTCGCTTTAAATTTCCTAATTAAAATTTTTCTCCAGAAAATTTTACAAATTTTACAACTTCAATTCCAAATCCGAAAGAAATGTTCGCAAAACAATAGCAACTCACTTTTGAACAGTCCCATTTTGAAGCATTTTCTCATAATATCGGGGAAAGTAGTCATTTTCATTTCACCCATTGACACAATCACAAATCACAGTTTGTCTCGACTATATTATGTACATTCCGTGTTGTATCTTTTATATATTTGCGCGTTGGATCTGCGCGCGGCTCCGGCAGGGACTGATATGGCTGAAACTTGCGTTCGCAGTCACTCATTGCCACTAATATAAATGCAGGGAATTATCGTATTAAGCTCAGCAATTGTTTCACATCGTTAAACAAACAAAGACGTTCATACAAAACTGTTAGCCTTTACAGTTCTGGGGTTGTACGAAACTGCTAAAAAGAGCTATAGTATTTTAAATAAAAAAAAAAATATCTTAATACATATAATCTTCTTATATATAAAATTCTCGTGTCACAATGTTAGTCTGCATACTCCTCCGAAACGGGTGGACCGATTCTCATGAAATTTTCTGTGCATATCGGGTAAGTCTGAGAATCGGCCAACATCTATTTTTCATATGTACCACGGGCGAAGCCGGGGCGGACCGCTAGTATGTATATATAAATCTCGTGTCACAATGTTTGTCCTCAATGGACTCCTAAACCACTTAACCGATTATAATAAAATTCGCACACCATGTGAAGTTCGATCCAACTTGAGAGATAGGATAGTTTAAACGTGTTGGTACCACGGGCGAAGCCGGGGCGGACCGCTAGTTTTTTATATAATATTTGACATAACAAGTATTCAGTAAATAATAGAAACAGATTAATCATTTTTCCATTAGGAAGGTAATTAAAATTCAATTTTGTTTCAATTTGAATTTAACAAGCGTAGGTATAGGAAAACATGTTTGAAGTCTAGGTACTCTACATCAAAACAATTTTACTTTTAAAAAAATATGTCAGAAAACACATGGGCTGAGAGAACAATGAAAAAGACTAACTAATATTTAAATTACCTGCAAACAAAGACATTACAGTACATACTACAAAGATATTTTTTATGGCTATGGTTTATATTAGACGGGATTATTAAGACGATACACAAAAAAAATCCACTGCTTGGCGGGCGGAGTCTAATAGCTCGCTATCGCGAACGCCGGTGTGCGCGAAGTCATTCTTGCAAACTCGCCGCGCTGCCGCTGGCCGACTCGGGACAAACATGTATGGAGTCGTCATACAGTTATAATATTGTTATACATTTATTCAATTGTTGATTTATTGGTTTTATTTTCTTGCTTATAAACAAATAATCTTCTTTCCAACAACTACTTAGACATTATTAATAATTATTATTATTTCGTAATGTTTACTTTATTACAAAATAATACAGGTTATAAATAATCTTTAAAATAACAAAAAATATTGTTACTCTGAAAAAATGAAATGGTACTCAATAACGCGGACTACTGAATTGATTTAGATAGAATTTGATGCTGACGTAGATATTACATCATGCCCAGAAATGAAAGGTACTATTTCTGAAAGAAGTTATAAACCCTAATTCTTCTCAGTCAAAGTCAAGAGTGGAAGATATCACTAATATAGTAAAACTGATGCGAAACTTTGGATGTTAATTTGTATATTTTTTTGTTAGTTGTTACTTAATCACGTCAAGACTACATTACCAATTTTGATAAAATATAGCTAATTGCCTGGATTTACACATAGGATACTTTTTATCCGAACTGAACACTTCTGTGGTATAAAACAGGATTCACGATATAACCTAATTCCACGCGGGCAAAGCCGCGGTCGGAATGATATTTTTTTAAATAAAAAAATTGTTTAAAAAAAACACACAAAATATATTGACGCATGTGTTTATTTTTTGCACTCTATTATAATTGTAATTATTCATTACAAATAATCAAAATAAAATAGCCAGAACAAAGTTAGGCCCTGGTAGGGTAGGTAGGCAGGTACAGCAATGTGAGACGAACACTGGCTTATTTATACCAATAATAATGTATTATAAACATTAAATTAAGTTTACTTTCTAACAACAAAAATACATAATATTAGCTAATGTGAAAGCGAATCAACCAATCATCCCACAAAAATGAAATGTGCACACAAATATTCATCCAAATCGGTTCATGTCATTAGGAGGAGTGACTGCAGCGCCATCTTCCGGGCCCAATTGTGTTTCCAGATCACCCAGGAACTCAATTTAATATACTTACACAAAATTTTTCGAAATGAAAACTCACATTACTATGTAAATATGAATATAAACCTGTTTTATTACTAAGCAATTTCCCGCACAGGTGTAGTAAGTATAAATGAAATAAATATCAACATCAAATTCTTTATACAACATACTTATCTACCACCTTCTAAGAAATGTAATTCTTGAAATTATTTCGTATTTTTTTTAAATATAATACTACTCCAATGAGCTCCTGTTCCATATTATGTCCGCCATACTTCCACTAAGTTCACCATGATTTTTTATTTCTTTGCACTTTGTTGCTTTTTGCTAAAAATGGAATCATGCGATAAAACCAGTAGAACGTTGATAACATACATTTTTGACTGAATAAAGGTACTTACGAAGGAGTGGGTTCACATTGTGAACAATCAGTGGGTTTATTTTCCTTCTGGATTCCGGATTTCTGAAAAGATTATCTATGCTATAAATGAAAATATCTTACACATTCGTTATGTACTTAAAATAGGGGTACATATCAAACATCGTCTATAATACAATTATCATCAAATTTAAAATAAAACCAACTTACTTCATTAATTTGTTCCAATTGTAAGCATTCTTTTTCCTCCAACCTTTATGTTTCTTCTTCTTATTTTCTTTATTGTCCCCATTTGTCTCATTTTGTCTTATCGTGTTGTCACCCTTTTTTACGATTGCGCGAGCGACACAAGTTCCCCGTGTGACGGCCGTAGCGGGAATGACTCGTGCAGCGATCGGGGTAGGAAGGTACAGGGCGGCTCTCGCTATATTGGCTGGTCGCGCGCTAATTTCAAGTATTTCTTGTTTATTTCAAAACCATCGCATATTTCAAAATTCTAAATCGGTAGACGTATAGGTTGTATATTTTATAGTTAATATCCAAAAAGTCGTAACTTTACGTTTGTTATTTTGAAGATGCCAGAGATTATAAAAAAATAACAATGAGAACTTTGTATTTTTTTTCTATCGAGAAAATATCATGGAATCATGTTTCTAAAACGGTAGACGTATTGTGTTACTATTGAACTTTCTTGTCAAGAATTTTCATCACGACAACTTTAATAATATAAAAATTACGAAGGTTTAAAAAGGGCCGTAAATGTTAGAAAAATTAATTCATCACCTTAATATAAACATTAAACATGTAACTTCCTACCTACGTATGCAATTTTATATGCACTTTTTTATTCTCTTATTCTCTAGGAATGAATACTAGACTACAGGCCCATGTTGAAAAATTTATGGGCCATTTGAACCACCAGGTGACCTATCTAGAACGATATAAGAGCATAAAATAATAAGATTCAGCACTATGACGTCACTTGTAAGCTGTCCAACTGAGTGCAGATGAGAATTCGAAAGTACAGGTAGAGATTTTTTCCCCTTGTCTCCATGATTTTTGTACGGTGTTGCGGAATACAGGATTAAAAGCTGTATTGAAATGTATGACACAGATGCCGTACAAAAATGGTGGTCCACAAAGTCGGAATTTATTTTTATTTTACGACAATTGCCGGGGTAAATTTGGTCATTTCATTTTGTACGGCATCTGTGTCATATTATTTCTATACTGCTCCATATTTGTAACATTTATCATTGAAGCTCCGCTCCTATGGATATTGGATCGTAGCGAATTATAAAACATATATGGCTATTAAGGTTTTAGCCTTCCTCGATAATTTAACTAGGTATCAAATACAAACATATTTCAATCCAAAAGAGTTGGTTCCGGCATAAGAACGTTAAATTACCTAGACTTATTTTTCACAAAATAATTACTTTGATTCTTTTCACTAGAATTGCTACTGCATAATACATTTTCTTTTAGTACCTACGTAATATAAACAAAATATAAAAACGTAAGTTCCTGCATTTTGAATTCATTCTTATTCAGGGTACACCATACATGTGGCGTGAGACGTGTTCCGCTCACGCCGCCCCATGAGGTTAGAGCTGGTTGGCTCACAATTTGTTTTGGCCTAGCGACGGGCAGCCGCTGAGGGGGGTCACGGAAGAATTCTACCATACCCGTGGCCCCGTCGTTGATGCGGCTTGACGGAACACAGTGGGGTTTTGGTCGGTAGGAATCCGACATAACCCACGGCCCCTTCCCCGGAGGCCGTGGGTATCTATGCAAGATTTCCCCACTTAAAAAAAAAAAAGGTTACACCACACATCGTTTGAATTTTTGCTTATATGTACTGTGTTGCCAAAAGACTGCTTCATCATTTCCACCAAACAGGTAAACAATACCTTTTCGCAACAAGCGCAATGCTACGTGATGCTACGATGTCGCAGACTAAAAAAATCCTTAAGTTTTTAAGTTTATTGTGAAGGAATAAACCTATTTATCCACATGAATAGTAAAATCTTAGTAAAATAATATAATATCGATATATATATTATATTCGATTCAGTAGATCCACAGATTACCCCAACTCAAGAACGCGTATTTCCAAACTATACATAGCCAGAACGCAACCATAGGAAACTGCTCGTGTATACTTTGTAATGCTGTTTTTAAGTTTGTTATAACAATATATACACGAATTTTGCGTACTGATCGTGTATACTTTGTAACGCGGATGCTTGCTTCTTCGTTCCAAACTATACACGATCAGTACGCAAAATATGTTGTATAACTAAAATATATAGCTACTACACAACTTACGCTTGAGCGAAATAATAAATATATAGGCAATCTAAGACTTGTACAGCTATATCTATCATCTTTTATTCTTCTTGATTGATTCAGTAAAATATGGAATAAAAATTTAAAATATTATTAGGTAAGCTTAGAAAAATAAATAGGTAACATATATTATAAGGGTTACCTATGGGTTAGGTTAGGTTCGTGTTTTTTTTTAACTACACAAAAATAGGAGCCCCGCGAAGCGGGGCTCCGTCGGTCGCCTCGCAACCGTCTTCTTCTGGACTTATTAGATTCTTACATTTTAGCACTACATATTGTCAATAATTATTGTAAGTCGTGCAGTATAGTCGGGAACGAAGACACAAGCATCCTCGATACAAAAAATATACGATCAGTACGCAACACTATATACACAATACACATGCATTTTAATAATAGATTTCAAAACAGCAATACAATAATATAAACGCGAGCAATGGAAAGACGCCGCGGCCGTGCTTACTCCGAAACATACACGATTAGTCCGCATGCGTACTGGCGCTGTATATTTTGGAGCGCTATTCTTACTTACTTCACTACAAAATATACGCGAGTATTTGCGTACTACTGCTGTATAGATTGGAAGAACTTTGTAAAAAAGTTATTTCCAAACTATACGGGATTAGTTTCACACCGTTGCGTACTGG
The DNA here is from genome assembly GCF_061535455.1 of Colias philodice. Lineage (NCBI taxonomy): Eukaryota > Metazoa > Arthropoda > Insecta > Lepidoptera > Pieridae > Colias > Colias philodice. The sequence goes on along the minus strand of NC_143099.1, from coordinate 9,921,183 downwards.
CCTTGTATAGTTTGGAAAGACGCCTCAAGAACGGCTGAACGATTTAATGATTTTCGGTTTATTGCATTTGTTTCCGCTTGAATTAGAATGATAATATTAATAAAATTGAAAAATTAACAAAAATACTACCCGGGCAATGGGAATAGCCGGGTCATACAGCGCTAGTACTAGAATATTCGTGTTGGGCCACAGGCATTGCCAATTCCAATAATACAATTTTATATTGCAAAAAAACGTTAAATAAATATTTGAAAAATAAACTTACTATATAATGATGAGACATTATTACAAACAAGGCCTTTGCTACGCCGAAGGCGAAGGCGCTATAAAAGTTAATATGCCTTTAAATAATTTTGCTATTCTAAAAAGTTCAGGGGTTTATAATTATACAAACAAAAATCTGCGCATTAGGTTGCGTACGCAGTCTGCGTATTTTTCATATAAAACTTATTGTGTCAACTATTATTATCTTATTGCAAATGCTAAGTGAGGCAGTAAATATTTAGCAGAATTTACCTCCAGCACGATTCGCATACATCAATCAAAAACGACGTGAGATTATTGTAAATGTTCCCAAGTCATTAAATAATGGTAAACGTAAGATATGCAGATTCTGTAATTTTGAACTGTAAGAATATCTCACACGTGTCCGAGTGTCCAGATTTTAAAAGTATTTAAAAAATATCTTATACATACTTCATAATTCTGTTAATTTATTAACAATTCATGGTTGTTTAGTGTTTACGTCAAACAATTATACGGTATACCTGTAATATTTTAAAATAAAAAAGGTACGGTCTATCTGATTTTATGCTAATGAGTCATTATACAGGGTGTCCCACTATTGGTATACTAAGCGCGAAGGGACTTGTAGTTTTGCATACACTGATCACGTAAAAAATACTTAAACAACAAAATTACGCCAAAAATTTTTTGCTTAATTTTTCCTTAAAATCCATGTTTTCGTCTCTAGCTTCGCGCAGCCGGCATATACCGCTTCGCTAAGGCGATCCTCACACTGCCCCGCATCACGCTGCATGTTGCATGTCGAAGCACCTACGCGCGTTCCTGCGGGAGTGCAGATCTGCATCATCGTGCGGGTTTTTTGCGCACTCACGCGCGTAGGTGCATTTGTAGATTCACGCACGGCGCGGCGGCTCTCATTAATCATTTATTCGCCGTTCTCTGTGGTGTGAGTATCACGATAGTTTTGATAAAAATTGTTAATAGTGTGGAACTCATTCAGGACGCTGCCATTATACTAACTGTTTGGTTTTTGTACGGTCAAATTAAAAGAAATCGTGCCGATAGAAGATACATGGGTACATCCTTATTTACAAACAAGATCTTTAAATGGGTCATTTGTTAATAAATCGATCGATAATTCAAAATCCCATTCAAAATCACGCGCGGCACTGCGGGATTCGGTGTGCCATACCTTGCGTCTCGCCCCGCATCTACGCGCGGGGATGCATGTTTCTCCGCGTGTATGCGCGTGACCCGCATGAACGCGCGTGGTTGCATTTTCAGTGTGTTGGACTGTGCGTGTTTTCTATACAAATGGAGATACTTACAAGTAACGTTAAACACGCAGTCACGCAACATGCAGCATGATGCAGGGCAGTGTGAGGATCGCCTAATGTGAGCATTTTGTCTATGAAAACATAATCTTAAACGATAGCTCACGTGCGGGTGGCAAAGTTGAGCAGGTTGCTTGTTAGGGGTGTACACATAGAGTTTTAAGAATTCATCTATTTGTCAAAAAAATTCGTCTGGAATTTTATAAGTATTTTTTACGTACTCAGCGTATGCAAAACTATAACCTCCTTGGGGCTTAGTATACCGTTGCTGGGACACCCTGTATATCTAAACCAAATCTAAACCATTTTAATGTGTTTGGATTTTTATTTCGTTTTATTCTAGAAATAAAATTCAAAATTAAAGAACAATTTGTATTTTAAAATATATATGCAAAAATATGTAAATGGTGTTTGGGTAATTTAGTTATTCCATGTTTAATATTTTGACGTGACAACGTCTTAAATTAGGTTGCGACTGGGAGTCACTTATGAAAAAGTGTAAAGGCTTTGTCAGATAGGACGCGTATTTTAGCGCTGCGTAGTAGCGCTACAGCGTCCTGTTTTAACGTCGCGCGAGGCTTCGTCAAACAGAACGCTTTAGCGCGCGTTAGGACACAGCAATTGATATTATTAAAGCTGCATGTTGTTTACATAATTATTACTTACGAACAAAACAAGGTACAGCGATATTAACTCCGGAGTCGGAAGAATTTTTTACTTAACAGTTTCATTAATTTCTTCTCCGATTTGTGCCCACAATTTTGCCTTCATTGATATATCTTTATAGTTTATATGAACTGTCCTTCGTATTATATAAGCATGGATATTTTCTAACCAATTCTATCAAATTTTCGGTCATTATGCAGTATTTTATTATTATTTTACGCCTATTAACTCCGACGCTAAAATAAAATTTGTAAAAAAATACAACACCCGACGTTAAAGCGTCCTAACGCCGCGACAGAGCGTTGCGTACTGCTAGCGCTGGCGCTCTGTTTGACGGTATTCTACGATGGTAGTAGAACACATCTTAGCGTCATATCGCGGCGTCAACTTAACGCTCTGACGCGCGCTAAGTACGCGTCCTGTCTGACAAAGCCTTTACGCTCGGTAACGTTACGATGAGTCACCGAACGAGAGAGAGGCCCGCCGAATGCCTTGCGTCTCTCTCCCACTCAACTATGATCGAGAAAAAGACGTTGTCACGTAAAATCTTCGCCCGTAAAACCGACTTTACAGGCAACCATTTATTATTTATTTGCAAAAGCAAATAAAATAAAAATATTAATTAATTAAACTTATTAACACATTAAAACATTATTAATTTTTATTAAACTAAATTATTGTACTAACTATGTTACATCCTGATGACAAATTTGCAAAAGCAAATAAAATAAAAATTAACTACTTAGTTGTTCATTATTAATTTTTATTAAACTAAATTGTAAGTTGTAACTATGTTACATCCTGATTATATTGACTACAAATTAGTGTATAATCATTTAACACCGAAAAAGGTTTTGTATAATCCAAATCCACTGTTTATAAGTTTAAAATATTCTTTGTAGGTTCTTGTTACTTGTTAGGTATATGTACTTCATAGATTCGTGCATCGCGCACACGCATGAAAATCTGACAAATATGTTATATTAAGTGACAAGTACTACTTAGGTTAATAAATAGACATTCAATGATAATAATATGATTAAATATTTAGCGAAGCCTAGTTGTAGGATGTTCACTGAACATGTTTAAAATATGTGATAGAGCCTTTATAAGGGGATAGGTATCCTATCTCTTATCATAACGATACTAGGTAATATAAGAAAAGCTATCGTCGATAGCTTTTCTTATATTACCTAGGTATAGTAATAACTAGTATTGTCTGTGGTAATAAATAGTGATTTTGGCAGCAGCTTCTATTTGATTTTTATTGCGACCATCGAATGTTCAGTACACGGCACCAATGTGAAGCCGCCGTTAAATTGAAGAATCTCTTGTTTTTTTCTAAAATATGTAATACCTTATAGGTACTTGCTATAATTGCATTTTTGCTCTTTAAAGAAGAAGTAAAAATATTTAAGCAGTACCTTTTTTATGTGGGATATATGTGAGATAATATGTCCAATATATGCTTCACATATGTATGGTACCTACGTAGATATTTCACTAGATTATTGCTTCTGCTTTCTGCAATAATAAAGAACATAGAACCTCATCCTTTTCTAAAATCGGTTTAATGTTCGGTCACTTGGTTTTGGCTAAGCTGTGTGGTCCGAACTATGTAAACAAAACGTTGAGTTCTTAAAAAAATATTAAAGAGTTTATTAAATATTTATCTTCACATTTAGTTTCGAGTAAATATCAAATCTATTAAAACCATCTTCTAGCTAAAAGTAAATCTAGAGACCATATAAAATATTCATATGGTTGGTTGAACTTAACTAGTTACTAGAATAAACGTCACATATTAATACTTTATAGTGTGGTTCACGTGGTTACATGTGTTACGGTATTATATTACCTTCGTTTGAACAAGAGATCTTTATTTGTGTTCAATTTAGCGGTTCCACTTACGTAATTAGTAATAAGTGGTCATTACAAATGTTAAAGGTAGATAATTTATAGGTTCTAATGGAATTTCCATGGTTTTCCATTTGAATTCTAATCGATGTATTTCTGACAAGCGGTTATTATTTTTTTTATTAATGATCTAACGCAACTTCAAAATAAACATACTTGTAGGATTATTGAATGGAACATCGTGTTTGCATGTATCACGATAATATCAATAAGTATTGAGCGTTGGTTTAATGCTCTAAGTACAATATGTAGCTATATGTATTATACTTACAACTAAGGAAAAATAAGAAATTCCACGTTTACAGTCAACCATGTAAATACTTGTGCTAAATTCCTTAAACTGCTTTGCGAAAATTGGTTGCTCAGTGTTTGCTTGTAAATCGGTAAATGGTAACCGCCCGAAATGCCTCTTAGAAAATCGTTGGTCTTCAGGCAGCTGATTTTACTGGAGATCCGCGTCTAGGAGATTTTCAGTAACGTGTGATAACAAATCGCTCTTTCTTTGTGTTATAACAACGTTTAGTTAATTTTTTATTATCTCACCATACTGTTTTATAAACAAAAAACTAGGTATGATAAATGTAGGAATCCGACATAACCCACGGCTTCTCTATCAGCCCGGTATCTATGCAAGATTTCCCCACAAAAAAAAAAGGTATGATAAATCTTCTTATATATAAAAATGAATCGCAAAATGTGTTGGTAAGCGCATAACTCGAGAACGGCTGAACCGATTTCGATAATTCTTTTTTTATTATATTCCTTGAAGTACGAGGATGGTTTTTATGTAGAGAAAACGTAAATATGTACCACGGGCGAAGCCGGGGTGGACCGCTAGTGTAATATATAATGCGTATTGATAAATAAATCACAATCTATACCTACTAGTTTAGGATCCATCGCCCATTTTTGCACTTGATTACTATCAAGCTAATTTTCCGTGAGTAGCTTTATTTTGATGAGACGCCCAATAATTTCTTGTACGAAACTCTCGATTGTGGTAGCTTACAGAGGTAACAAGGATAAAATGTTTTGATTTGATGGTTCTCAAATATTTATTCAAATATTCCTACAAGTATGTTTATTTTAACAACAAAAAAAGATAACTAGCAATAAATCTATGTAGAAAAACTTTGGCAGCTATAAACATTCAACTCCACCTACTCAAATGGTGGTGAAAGTTTTGGTTTAGATAAGGCTAAGGTTAATATCACATTTAAGTATAACTTGACCTAGCATTATAGAAAAAAGACGGGTTGCACTCCGGGAGTGCCGGCAGAAGTGAAAACTTGATTATTAACGTTGAGCATGTTTGATATTTTGGAATGGTATCCGTCTTACGCTTTTTCGATCAGGTCACGTGTCCTGACGCGAGTTTAAGATTTTATACCCATTACAGAAAAAGTGTTCAACGACGCTAAAGAAGTTTTCACTTCAATAACTGACCGTCTGCAGAGATAGAGCTGGGCTAAGAAATTAGTTTTTCAATACCTAAGAAAAGCACAGATAAATTACTGCACCATCACTCACTCCAAAACGACAAAATATGGACAAAATCATGAATTAAAACAACACTTTAAAACCACAATGACGTCAGAGTTCCGATGTAAATTCTACCTTATAAAAACATAATGAAAAAAAAACTAACGTTGATACTTGATACTATACCTTAATACTTAATAGATCTATCTATTCATAAACTTTAATGAAATACAATAATTAATCAAAAATACCTTACACGCGTCAATATCAGTTATTCGAGTCTAATTAATAATTATTATACGCTAACATATATTTTATTGAGCGTTACATTAATTTTACCATTCAACCTTTACCATGAAATCGATACATAAAAAAATGATTCATCATACATGTTTCTAATTTATTCAAAAATGTTGTAAGGCGGGTTAATATCGCACACAATATTTATTTCCACGTGATTTGTTTGTTTATTTTGATAATATAATATGTTGCAACACAGTCTTAGATGGGTTTATCCTACTAATATTATAAATGCGAAAGTTGATGAGTACGCATGGATGTTTGTTACTCTTTCACGAAATAACTAATGCAAGGATTTGAATGAAACTTTACTATAATCCATACTTCCATACTAATATTATAAATGCGAAAGTAACTCTGTCTGTCTGTCTGTTACTCAATCACGCCTTAACTACTGAACCAATTTGCATGAAATTTGGTATAGAGATATTTTGATACCCGAGAAAGGACATAGGATAGGTTTTATCCCGGAAATCCTACGGGAACGGGTTTTTCTTTGAAAATGCGGGCGAACCGCGGGCGGAAAGCTAGTAATTAATAAAGGTTTTATCAGAATGACAATACTTGATTTTACCCGCGGGTTCGTCCACAAGAGAAACCGCGCGGCACAGCTAGTTTAACATAATGGTGGTCATTGAATACTTCTTGAAGTAATTGGAACGTCAATGTCACGATTGGAATTGTGCAATTTTAAGGAGATTAGAAGGCATGTAACGTTTAACAAGTGTTGTTATTCAATGCATCTGCGTATCTGAGTACAGTTGACCTTAGACATTCGATTTGAATTGTTATCCGATCGATTTTCATTTTTCATATAAATCCTAGTTTAAACTAGGTTAGGTAACAACTTAGATTTTGAGGTTATAAATTATTTTTCAGTTTAAACTTAAAAATAATTTATAACCTCTAAATCTGCTAAAACTCGGTGCAGAGTAACGGCGACCAATTTAGGATATTGATTATTTTTAACAGGTACCTAATGATGAAAAATGGGATACTACCGTTAACTTTTGTTTATTGCTTTACCTCGAAGGATACGTATAAAACAAGTTTTTAATTTTTCTTTTTATAATATTTTTTGACACTACCTTATTCATGGATCAAGGACCTTTCTTCTCATTCAAGTGTAGGTATATGAACTTTATTACTAACATTGTTGTCGTTATAAAAGTGTAATCCAAATCACGTGTCGTCCTAAGTGAATAAATAATAATTGTAAACAACATAACATGAATTCTTGTTTTTCTTAGTTGGTTGCAAAAATATAGGTAGGTAAACATACATTAAAAATACAATGTATTGTACTTAACAAATTAAAAATGAAAGTCTACAAGTAGGTACGTGTTACTAAAGAAAAGCGCAAAAATTCATTGGAATAAACGACTCTACATCAGAGAATGAAGAGCTACCTTCGAAACGCCTCAACAATAAAATACATACTAAAACCTTGAGAATCACTGTAACTATTTAAAAAAAAATTGCATCAAAATCCGTTGCGTAGTCTTAAAGATTTAAGGGTACAAACTACAAAGGGATGTAGGGACAGTGAATGCGCCTTTGTTTTATAAATTAATACTTTGTAGTGGATACAATACAATGTTTAATTTGTGTTCATGCAGGTGAATTACATATTATTCTAACAGTGGAAATAATAAGAATTTAGATGTAACAATCTCTTTGAAGCACTCAATTCAATAACTAGATTTAACGATCATTGTAAAGGCCTTATGATAATATTATACTTATGTTTAGCTTTGACCTAAATCACAAGTAATTTATAAAATATTGTGCAACACTTGAGTGTTTTTTATTAATAGGTGCCATTGAAATAAAAAATATACCTACATTAAAAAGCTTGACACATCTCGAGATGGTCATAAGATTCACGACACACGATTTTATAGACAAGCAAGCATTAGAAATAAATAAGATTTGTGTAGTATTAAACAATATAATATATTATAATCAGATTTGAAAAATTAAAATCAATTGGGCAACTAGGATACAAAAAGTTCCGGAAGTGGTCGGTCCTGAAAATTTTCTCTCATTTTGCAACATATGTATTAGTTTGAGAAGATTTTAGACAGCATATCAGAAATTATCCATAAATGCAGTTATGTATCTGTAACGTGATAACAATTCAAACTGCTGTAATGTACACCTAAAAATAAACATGAAAGTTAGGTCACAACTACAAGAACCGATACATACCTAATGCATTTAGTGCGAAATACACCATAAATCATTTCTAAATACGTTTCACGTAGGGAATGCAATCCCGACTCGAGATTGCAAATTCGGGATCCCGCGGGATTAGAAATATCAATCCCGCGGGATCCCGGAATTTTCGGGATCCCGTCTAATTTAAAAAAAATGTTGAGTTCAGATGACTGAAAAAGCTAATAACTGCTTGTTTGTGATTTGTAAGGTTAACTCAAATAACATAATATTACTCGAAAGAGAATAAAAACCTTTATTCTTTAATCTTAAACCTTTATTCTTAAACCTTAAACCTTTATTCTTAACTAAATAATAATCAGGTTGTAAAGAAATTAACGAAGATAAATTAGGTAATCAAAACAATAAGCATATTTCAAGGAAATTAGGAAAAAAAGTGATTATGAAAATGTTAAATGACTCCTTAAAAAACAAAGGGTATTAATAGTTTCATCTGCTAAACGGCATCTAATGTCCGTTGCAATGTACCCCGCTGCTGAGAATGCCCTCTCCGACTCATCGCTGGTTGGCAACAGCGTGGCGATTCGCCACTGGCGAAGCAATTATACAGGGTGTAATCGTTAAGTGTGCACAGGCGATTATTCCGTAACTATTGCAGATTTCAAAAAACTTTAAACTGATATCGAAAGCCCTTTACCTAACGAGTAAAATGACATTATTAACTTTTTATAAATAAAACGAGAAATATCCAAAAATGTCACTTGAAACGCTCCCATATATTTAGTATGAAATATGACTATTTCATACATTTAATATGAAAGGTTTTGCTTTTTTATTTGATTTTGTGCTTTAATTACTTCGCTAATTTTAATGAAAGTTCATTCAGAAACTGTAAATAGAGCTCGATGTGGAATACAATGGTATTCCATATCGAGGATGCCATTTCGAACATTTGCTTTGAATACAACATGTATGGGAAATCAAATGTATGGGAGCGTTTCATGTAACATTTTTGGATATTTCTCGTTTTACTTTAAAAAAGTTCTTATTGTCATTTTACTCATTAGGGCGCGTTCCCACCGTGTCGTGACGACAGATAATCGTGTAGTTTTAAGTGTCGTGGCTTATATGTTTAAATGGAGGTGTTCACATTTAGAACATTTAGAACGAACACAATTTACTGTCGTCTACGACAGTTTTTGCAGTGATGACACTTTGTCGTGACAGTGGGAACGGCAAGCACGACAGTCGTAAAACGATAAAAAATCGTGGACGGCAACTCTATGACGTCCATTGAACTCAGGAGAGTAAACGCACTAGTAATCACCAAGCGAACGCAGAGGCGACTAGATTTGTAGCTTGCTGATGATGTGTAAACGACAAAGCGACTGCCAGGAAACGATAAAATGTCGTCGCGATCCAATGGGAACAGCTAGATACGACAGTCGCTAAACGATAAAAAATGTTGACGACAAACAATCGTTATAATGGGAACAGGTAGAGACGACAGTCGTCGAACGATAAATTAGTCGTTACGACATAGTGGGAACGCGCCCTTAGGTATAGTACTTTCAATATCAGTTTAAAGTTTTTTGATATCTATAACAGTTATGGAATAATCGCCTGTGCACACTTAACGATTACACCCTGTATGCAAACTGCAAAAATCGCCCCCTTGTTCCTCCACACTCAAACAAATCCATTTCTTTTTTAATGGTAGATTCTAATTTGTCTAAGCTCGTGGACGTGGATATACGTGCAAAAGGACTTTTAGAAGCCGCTTGCGCCCCGAGTGGTTGTGTGTTGCGTCGCTGACCACTGCCGCCCAATCCCGTCAATCTCGAACGGGATCTCGTCATATAATGCGTCGGGATTGATCCCGAAAAATTACACGAGATCTCGCGAGATCGGGATCCCGCGGGATCGGGATTGCATTCCCTAGTTTCACGTTAGAGGCCACTAAAAGCTTATATTATTTATGTACTAATATGTTCAATAAACATAACAATCCATAGGCATTTTAAATATCATTAAATACTTATTACCTATTATTTATTAGGTACTTAAATCATCTACGTAATACCAAATACTATATTGTAGTAATTATAACCATATGTTTGCTATAATAAATGTAATTCAATACAATGTAAAATATTGGTGCAAAGACACGTATCGCATTAATTAGGTACTACTAGGCTTTTTTAAAATTAATCGTCGATTTTAGAAGTAATTTATTGTTGAAAATAGAAACATAATTAGTAGGGTCCCGGTCGCACAGACTAAACATAAACCAGAATACAAAATTAAAAAAAAATATAGCCTGACATAGCTGTAGAGCACCTACATATAAGTTTTTTTTTTCACTGATACTGATGAGAAATTTTTGAACATTTATCAACTTTAGGACTACATAATATTACCTACTCAATTAGTAATTATGCATTTTCATACAAAGTTAATGAAGGTAAAAAATGTTGTGTAGACAATGATTTTATCGTAACAACTAACAACCGATATTCAAATCTCTGTATAGATATATGTATTTATGCTTTATTCTGGTATTCCTTACAATTAATCCGACATAATACAATCTGTTTTCCTGCCGCCTATATAATATATTTTCTGAAATATAAAAAGTAATTGTACAAACTTTTACTACCGCTGTAAGTGATATGAAAGAGGTAAGTAACAATTATTTCCTCATAGATAATTGTCGGTAGGATGGGACTATCCCGTGCGATTAAACTTTTCCTATTATTTGCTGTATAGTAGGTACGAATCCGTGTGTCATCGAATAAATTACGGTATGAATTATTTAAATAGTAAAAATTTAACAAAATTTACATAATAAATCCTGTCGCTAGAATACTAATAATGTGGAAAAATACCCCGAATGTGGTATTGAGATCCTCCGCAAATAAGGGTCATATAAAACAATTTTTAGAAGGTGCTCAATTTGTTGATATGTTTTTAACCGACTTCAAAAAAAAGGAGGAGGTTATCAATTCGGCCGGTATATTTTTTATGTATGTACACCGATTACTCCAAGGTTTCTGAACCGATTTACGTGATTCTTTTATTTGATGCGGAATGGTGTCGAATTGGTCCCATAAAAAATTTTATTCGGATAGGCCCGCTAGCTTTCATTTTATGAGCATTTTTGTCTGATCTCGATGACTTAATTGAAATGTAGCAAGTAACTTTGATTCACATCCCAGTAACCGATTGCGCTGAAATTTTTAAATTGGATAGCGATGAAACATTATAATGACATAGAGCTGATTTGATGATGGAATCAGAAGGTGGCCATAGGAACTCAGTGATATATTGACTCAACTTTATCCAGTTTGGGCTCGTTTGATTCGTGTTGAAAAATACACTAAAAAGTATTAAATAAAAATAACTACGTTGAAAACAACCGACTTCAAAAACGAAAAATTAAAAAAAAATGATATTCTTAATTACTACATATATTATTTAGATGTGCTATTTAGTATTTACCTAAAAAGGTTTGATGTCGGTGCACGGGCTTAATACTAAGTGCTTAGTGCTTATTATTTTTATGTAAATTATGCTTTGAAATGTATGCTCCGAATTATTTAAATAGTAAACAATGCATAATAAATCCTGTCGCTCGAATACTAAATACGTAAAAAATACCACGAGTATGATATTGGGATCCCCCTCCAATAACAGTCATATAAAACAATTTCTAGAAGGTGCTCAATTTGTTTATATGTTTTGTACTATGCTATGTAATGTAGCTATAATTAATGATAGTCCGAATTATTTAAATAGCAAACATTAAACAAAATTGCATAATAAATCTTGTCGCTCGAATACTTATAATGTGAAAAAATACCACGAATATGGTATTGGCCATTGGGATCCCCCGCAAACAACAGTCACATACAATTTTTAGAATAGGCTCGTTTTTTGTAAATTTTTATAAATGATATATATTATATATATATGATTAAACCACACAATTATTATATATAATGCATCCACATGTAGCAATTAATAAATCTTTGAAAATGTATTGTACCACAGATAATAATATATCTAATACTATACTAGTAGTTATAGCTGTTATACTTAATTACTAGGAAAACAATCGATTTTAGCTTATTATAAAATGTTCCTTTGTTTGTTTGGATGGTTTGAATTATGCAAATATCATCTATAAACTAAATATAACTAATGTTATAAAAAAACAAACAATATATCTTTCATTTTCATTTTTCATCTCTCTCATAACAGTTTTATTACAGAAGAAGATATAATATTATTTAACAATTATATCTACGACATGTTTCCATAGCTAAACAGTAAACGGATACATTCTGAGCTAGATACCTTCAAAAAGGAAAGGTCGTAAAGGGAGTGTCAATAATAACCTTCTCAAATTAGAAGGACAGTTTGGGTTGTCTTTAATCACCTTATGTATCTCACGTATTGATGGCGTGAAATATAGAAGGTCCCAGAGAGCCTGTCAGCACTTAATTATGTAGAAAATTAAATAATAGGAAAAAAAATACCCGTACAAAACTCATAATACCCAGAATATTATGTTGCTGTTTCTTGCCGAATTATTGATTGATGAATTTATCGCATTCCCTTTTAAATTTTTTATAGCTGACGAGCTATATAAAATAAACAAAGATGAAAATATATAAGGAAACAAAAGAAACCTGTTGTATGAATATTGTAATGTTTTCTATTGGTATATAGGTAATATCACTACAAAAGCAATAATAACGGGATTGTTTATAAGCAATATGATAACAACTAACTGTTTAAAAGCCTTGAACTGCTTGAAAGTTGTATATACCGGAAACCTGGTAAATACAAAGCACCGGAATCGAGAATATAGTAAACTTTTTCCATGCATTTTCATATTATGGTAATTTTAATAATTTTAATATATTATATTACGAGGTGATTACGAGTCATTCATTTCTTGACGTGTAGACATGACTGTCTTCCTAAGTAAATATTTAATTATGTGAACATTTCTTGGAAATTAACCCAAATCATTGTGAGGGGAAATATTTAATTTTTTTGTGACTTACATTACTTTGTTTTAATTTTTTTTTGTAACTACTACCTACTAAAAGATAATTGTATTCCAAAATAAACTGCGTAAACTAGTTGGGTTTTTAGAATCTTTTTGGTTTTTACGTTGCAAATAAACGTCACATTTTTGTATTTTATTTTATACCCATTTATACCTAAGCATTTAAAAATGTCTAATGATTACAAATTGACATAATATTTAAATCAATTTTATGAGGAAATAAGCGATCGTTTACACTGTTACACTCGTGTGATATTACGTCGCAGGAAACACCCTCAACGATAAATATTTACTTAGAGTATAAATATATATAATGTAAGAGCAAAAAAAAAGAAGTTTTTTTTTACTGTTTCGAAAAAACACTAACTATATAGGTAAGTAATTAATTTTCGAAAAAAAAAATAAAAACTTGTCTTTAATTAGTCAGAACTGGACAAAATCGAAAAGGGTCCCATTTAAATTTTGTCTAGTTCGGCTTTCAAAGCTATTAAAGCTTTCAAACAAAAAAAGATCAACAAACCACCAAAAAAGTATCAGCTAATAGATTTCAAATAGATAAGCATCAATACAATCGGTCAAGTTGAACTGAGAATCTCCTTCATTTTTGAAGTCGGTTGACAAAAAAAGGTTTGCCTGCTCTTCACATAAAAAGGTGGTTATAAACGTATTACAGTATATTATTATTAGTCTGTGGTATTACGTATATGATTTACCTAGCTACTTCAAATAGATCGGTGATCGGACTCACTTGATTTTCTATTATTTTATTCTCAGAACAATCATTATTATTTAAAAATATTTAAGACGCGAAGAATGGCTAATAAATGTAATAAACCTAGCTCGTCATAAAATAGTATTGTTGAATTGTAATCTACTAGAGTTTAAATGAATCATAACATAAGCAACAATAATAAATCAATAAAACAAGGTTTTTTTTTACTTCGGTTAATCATATTTTTTGTAAGTTTTATTTAGTATCCAAACTTTAGGGGTTGAGGGTTGAAGTACTGTTTAATACTAAAACCATCTTTCAAAGACCACAAAAAATATGTAAAACAGTTCCTAATAGGAAGATATACTTGAGTTTAAAATTTAAATCACGAATAATAAAACACTAAGGGCCGATTTTTCAATGCTTGGATAAAACTTATCCGTCCAATAAAGTATTACACGATAATATTAAAATGTCACGTAAACTGTCAAATACGGGCAATTAGAATACGTTTTTAAAATGGTAGTTTTATACATTATTCGACGAATAAGTTTTATCCAAGCATTGAAAAATCGGCCCTAAATGAATTTTGCATGCGTAGATTTTTAATGTGATTTTTATTGATTTCGTAGGTAATATATTACGATTTCAAAAGCGCGTAATATTCTTATATTTTACCCGCTTTTATCAAATTGTGATCGTGGTCCCGTTGATATCAAAACATGCAAATATTTGTTTCTAATTTAATCTGCAGAGTGCAGACCGAACATTCATATTATTCTTATTTTATCGATTCTGACTAAAATTGGACGAAATAATCAGACGCTACACTTGCGTGTTTTACGAATACGGAACATTTTTTTTTTTGTGGTTTCTTTATACTTAGGTAAGTACTTGGATTTTAGTTGATCTTCTTTCTTAGCGATATTAGTCTTCCTTGGAAATATCATTGGATAAGCTAAGCATAAGCTAAGCACTAAATAATAACGTAATCCCTTCCATTATACCCCATATAGGTACTTACACCTACGAGATATGTACCATGTACATGCCAGCGTCTAGACCTCCATTGGTATAAAGTTATTTTATTTCTATTATTACACCTTTATATCAACATATCAAATTACAAGAAGTACGATTCAGTTTTATAGTACGTATCACTATAAAGTGTTTTATACGTAGTGTAATTAATTAAGATTAGGTACCACAAAACAGCATTGCGACAAATAAAACTAGATCATATTTTGAAGACGAAAAATGAATATGGGTACCTTACGACTATAAATCTAACATTTTATTATGCTATATATTATTATGATAAAAATACAATACGTTTTCAATGTAATAAACCAGCGAACAAAATGATTCACATTCATTTGTGGTATTTGGGCTTCCAAACCGGATTAAATTGCTTTTAAATGTTTTAAATATTTGATTTTATAACATACAACATGATATTTTCAAATACTTACTTAAAATTAGAAATTGTTCTTAATATATTTTTAACATGGTTTAACTTCATTACTTCTATGTCTGCCAGTCTGCCTCTGTGATATCGTAGCTAGCAAACAGATGAACTTTTTTAATTTAGTTTTTCTTGTCATAGATTATTTTATTCTGAGTTTTCTATCTAATCTGCTTAGCTGTTGCATTCAAAACATCAAGAGGACTATCGGAAATAGTCAATGTTGAATATCAATGAATTATTATAACTTTTATTCTGTAGATAACCATTAATTATTTAGGTACCCTAATGCTCGCAGAGATTACTTGAATAAGTTTAGTTTTATTTACATGTTTTTAACAAAAGGAAACGTAGGTTAAGTATCTCCTTGGAATTTTAAATGATATCATAAGTAATATTTTATGGACCTTTGAAGTGTACCGTAAACAAGTTGTGGTTTCAAATGCAAAGTGGACCTGTTTTGCAGAAAACACATTGTTTTATTTAATTTCTTTATCTCCCTAATTGAATAATTAAACAAATCTATTCTCAACTCTTTTTTATTTCAGTGGATTTTCTAGCTACCTTATTTAGCCATATGCTCTCTACTAGACCCTATTAGGATTTTCTATTGTTAGTTCCTACTAATATACTTTCCACGAAGTTAGAATGATTTGTAATTTTCAGCTTAATCAGTTGGAAATAAAATGTTATGAATTAACTCGTGGGTATTCAGTATATCAGACCTTATAACAGACTATACACATTGTTGAATGAAAATTATACGAAGTTGGCAAGTCCACAATTCGTGGTTATTTATCAAAACATTAAAGATAAACACAGCATCAGCTCTTGCCAAAATAAATATATCATAATAATTACGTTTCCATCATACATCACTTGCTACACGCATGGTAACACTATCAAGTGTTAATTGTTATGAAAATTCTATCTATTGCACTGAAGTTTCAAACTGAAAATCTGAATTAGTTTTTGTTATTATGCACGCTTTGACGTTAAACCGTAACTGACGGTACTATTCAAATGTCACTTAAATACGAAAATATTCTATATATTTTACTCTCAATATACAATATTAATAATTAATACGTACTTTTCGGAGTACATTTCTTGAGGACGATCGGTTTCTGGAGTAATTCTTGTAGCTCCGGTTGAGAAGGCATGTCTCTCTTCATCGTCACTGGTTCACTTCACTTCACTGCACAAAACTAAACGTGGTTTAAGTGAACTCGCGTTTAACTGAAGACGCATGGCTTCAGACTGGGTTGGGCAAACTGACGTCCGGTATATATTGAATGCTTCGGAAGTTTGAACGCGAGGGTATCACCGTGTGGCCGCGCGGAGAATGAACGCTTTACTGGTCAAGGATGTCCAACGATTCGAACCGCCTCTGCGGTCAATGCTGCCTTCGTTAGACGATAAATATATTTAATTGTTATTATTTATAAAATTGATGGGTGCTCGTTTTACTGACCAATGAGTAGTAGGTCAGTACTTAAAATTGTAAAAACTAAAAATATGTTCAATGTAGTTCTACATAAAAATCTTACTAAAAATGTTTGAGGTTTATAACATGTTAGATTAAATGTCCGTATAAATTATTATATTACCTACATATTTGCCGCCCGCCTAGACTTTAATCGCGTTGTGTAATTCGAGATCATCAAACCACAAACTGCCACTGTGTCATCAGCAATGTTAAATTGAAATATTTCATTTATTTCCTAATAAATGGATAAACGGATTAAATAAATGGATTAGGGAGAGTAATAGGATAAACTTCACATAAAACATAGTGAAGATAGGTACTCCTGTGAGATACTCCATGAAATTTTAGCAAACCAGGAGTTTAAAATGTTTAATAGATGTTAATTGTGTATCCCGTAGTGTGATGAGTGAAAATTTAAATTGCAGGAAATTACTTATCTACGAAATAGTCTATTTAACTAATTTTTACAATGTTTTTACATGGCATTGCTAAATAAACACGTACGGTCTAAATGTTGGAGTAATTTGGGGTGCCCTGTCTCTGATCACTATCACTGATTTGTCACTATACCTACTTATGTAACCTTCCCTGCAAAGTAGCAATAATATGAACAGTACCGTAACTACATGTAATTCTAGGTACCTACAAAAACAACGTTTTAAAATCTCGATGGTTTTAAACGGCCGCGCTACTCAGCATCGCGTAAAGACGTACAAAAAACAAGCTAAAGATTTGCAACGGAACAACCCTTTTTTTTTAATAGTGAGGAAATCTTCCAAAGATACCCACGACCCCCGGAGAAGGAGCCAAGGGTTATGTCGGATTCTTACCGACTAAAACCCCACTGTGTTCCGTCGAGCCGCGCAGTAACGTAACAACCCTATTGCATCAATGGTGCGTACCTAAGTTCTTATTTTATCGGAAGAGCTTAGTTGCTTTAGTGTTCGTGTTCCATTGACTATGCTTGTAGGCATATCACAGACGTGACAAAACCGTTTCTAAAAATAGTTAAAATCGATGCTGTAGCACAAATTACAAAAAATTGGCGGTAGTTTAAAACTTAAGTTGTGTACAAACTACAAACGTAAGATCAAGGTTCTGGAATAAATAGTTATAAAAATTTTAAATTTTCGAACGGCGCAAATTATTTACCCTTAGGGCGCTTGTGCACTACAAGGAATTTTACTGTCCGGCATTCCGATTTTTTACGGTCCGGTGTGGCATGAAAAAACCGATGAATTGCTTGTGCACCTGTCCGTCTTTACTCGGATCAGTGCGGTACAGTTCAAGGAAGTTTGGCGGTATAATGCTATCATAAATGATTGTTTTTGTATTTTACAAGAAACGAGTAAAAAATATAGAATGTGAAATATTATATTACTTCGTTATAATAAAAAGTAAAGTTCCGTAAGAGATTTAAAATGCGTGTTTCACTTATTTATTTTAATCGGTGACGAGGAGCTAATTAAGCTATTCCCACTTGAACTTTAACTTACCAACACTTACTTAGATAATAATTATAGGTCAATGCTTGGTCAATGTATATAAAATAACAATACCGACTTCTCAAATCTCATTGCCAACTAAAAGAAAGTAAAACAAGAGCTTGCTTTTAATTGGCATATGCAGTAAAAACAGTAAAATCCAAGCAAGTGGGCATTCGAAAACAATTATACCTACAGCGACTCGTAGACACAAAAAACCATCCGGAATAGGGAAAAGTAAAATGTCGGACAGTAAAATTACGTATAGTGCACAAGCTAGTATATAGATTAATGGCGTGCCATACCGGACCGTAAAAAATCGGAATGCCGGACCGTAAAATTCCTTGTAGTGGACAAACGCCCTTAGGGCGCTTGTGCACTACAAGGAATTTTACTGTCCGGCATTCCGATTAGGGCGCTTGTGCACTACAAGGAATTTTACTGTCCGGCATTCCGATTTTTTACGGTCCGGTGTGGCATGAAAAAACCGATGAATTGCTTGTGCACCTGTCCGTCTTTACTCGGACCAGTGCGGTACAGTTCAAGGAAGTTTGGCGGTATAATGCTATCATAAATGATTGTTTTTGCATTTTACAAGAATTACGAGTAAAAAATATAGAAGGTGAAATATTATATTATTTCGTTATAATAAAAAGTAAAGTTCCGTAAGAGATTTAAAATGCGTGTTTCACTTATTTATTTTAATCGGTGACGAGGAGCTAAAGCTATTCCCACTTGAACTTTAACTTACCAACACTTACTTAGATAATAATTATAGGTCAATGCTTGGTCAATGTATATAAAATAACAATACCGACTTCTCAAATCTCATTGCCAGCTAAAAGAAAGTAAAACAAGAGCTTGCTTTCAATTGGCATATGCAATAAAAAGAGTTAAATCCAAGCAAGTGGGCACTCGAAAACAATTATACCTACAGCGACTCGTAAACTCAAAAAACCATCCGGAATAGGGAAAAGTTAAATTGCGGACAGTAAAATTACGTAGGTGCACAAGCTAGTATTTAGATTAATGGCGTGCCATACCGGACCGTAAAAAATCGGAATGCCGGACCGTAAAATTCCTTGTAGTGGACAAACGCCCTTAGGTAGGTACCTAACTCTTTAGTTGTCGATTGTACCTATTTTTTAACATTATGTAACCTAAAATATCATTACTTAGGTACAATATGAGTACTCAAAGTAATTATAGCAAAAAAAAACAATCTGACAATAAATCAAAGACAACTTTGTAAGCACCGGGCTTGCTAATAGGCACCGGGTGATTAAAGGTGATTAATAAAAATAATAATCTGAATTGATCTGAATCTATACCTAACATACCAACATTTGCGCGTTATGTAAATATTGCTTGTAAGTTGTAGCACATTTATGTCCTGTGGCCTGTGCAAATATGACGTCCATATAAATTATAAACTATCCATTATTTAAGCATACTTTTCTGTTTCCTTCAGTAAAAGTGTAGAGCGTTAATTTCCTTTAAATTTAATACATATTTGATCATTGATGTTACTCATCGAGACTTATAATTCTTACTAATTTATATTTTTTCGTTCTCTAAATGCTCAAGACTAACAACAATAAATTAAGTGGTGGCGGCCGCGGCGTCCGTTATCAAATTTATCTTTAACCTAAAACAGCCCATGCTGTGATGGAGCCTTCCTTATTCTTAATTGAAAAAATAACTAGGTACCTGAGGAGTGAGGACATATAAATAAACCTAAGTATAGACTGTAGAGTGTGAGTCATTTATTTCTTGGAAATTCAGTGCGAATATAATATAATGTAGATAAACCTTTCATATATTATCCAAGCATTAAAATTCGAATATAGAATGTAAAAAAGCTATTCTGTATTGTAGATAAACATTACGCGCTCTGTCAATCTATTCTGCAATATGGCATATCTGTTTGGGGGGGTGCAGGAATAACTAACTTCATCACTGTGGAGAGAGCGCAAAGAGCCGTCATAAAGGTGATGCTGAGAAAACCCTTCCGCTTCCCAACAGCTGAGCTGTATAGCGAGCTTGCAGTCCTAAGGGTCAGGCAGCTCTTCGTTCTCAAGGCTGTGTTAACTACTCACAGAACCTTAAAAATAAGAAAGGACTTTAAAAAACTCACCTCAAGGCGTACATTCTCACTGCCATGTCCTCGTGCATCCTCCCTTTTAGCTAAACGATGTCCAAAATTTTTGTTTCCTCGGATATACAATAATGTCAACAAACATTGTAACATAACACTACTATCGAACTACACATGCAAGAAGGTCATAAAGAAATGGTTACATACGCTGTCTTTTGAAGAAACCGAACAATTACTTAAAGGACCACTGAGCTGACACACACTATAACAATATGCCTTCACTCACAAACAATGACACACACACACAAACACTCACTCACTCACACACACACACGTGAACACACACACACACACGTACACACACACACACTATCACGAACACGCGTGCTGCAAACCGCAAAATAATGTAATTTGTTTTTCTTTTATTTTTTTATTAATTGTATTAACTTCCATTACATTAGATTATTTACCTACTTGTTAACTCTCTACTGTCCATAACATATGTATATAACCAAGAAGCGCAACTCAGGGTCCCAAGACACAAGTATTTCACTTAGTTTGGGACCCACTGTCGTACATTAATTGTAAATCATATAATGGACAAATAAATTTATTTCATTTCATTTCATTATCCTTAAAAGTGTCCCCCAAGTTATCCCCCGGTTAAATAATATAATGAATCAATCGCGTTTAAAATTCGTAAAGGGTGTTTTTTCTAAACTATCGTAACTAAGTACCTACAATTTGTTAGATTTTAGAAAAATTGTAAAAAAAAAACATTGTTATATATGTAGGTTTATAAATGACAAATTTAAAAATGAAGCTAAAAATGTGATAAAACAAAGTTAATAAGACTTAGAAGGAACTAACTATGTTGTGAACTGAAATTATGCTAATTCGGTAAATAACTAAACTAGCGCTTCCTTAATATGGGTTTTATTAGGCAAGTTAAATGGTACCTACTTATGGCGCCTAATGAAATAATGGTGCGTATCATCACCATAAATGGGAGTAATGCGTGGGCTAGGTACATAATATAAAATGCGAAAAGATAATATACAGGAATCCCCTTCCGTGTTAGGGTATCTTCCTCATGTTAGCTCATAGGTACTTACTAATAACTCATAGGTTACACTTAAATGTAACGACATTTTCTCTATAGGTAGGTAAAGTCTATGTATATGTATTCGCTAAGTCTGAGATTGTAATATATTTTTTTCCTTTTAGACGATAAGGGTGTCCTCAGACCTGACTCCTGTCAAAACAATGCTTGCCGAATCAGTTTTAGGTAAAATATCGAAAGGATGTCCTGATTATTGCATACGTACCTTCCTTGAATGATTTCTTTTTTCTATTCGAAAAAAGAAATTACTGCAATGAAAGAAACTTATTTTGATTTTTTTTCTAATAAAATTTTATTATCACATACATGCTGTTGACGTAATTACTGTTCATTTATAATTATCTCTAACAATTATCCTTTTAAACACTAACAAGATACATAGAATGCTATAATAAAATCTACTGATCTAGGTAAATATCATTATCGAGTTAGATCGTCGGAACGTTTTACTCAAAACACATAATTATCGTGGCTATATTTCTAAGACAGGAAAACAATAAACAATCGTTTATATCATAAACTAATAATGTTTGCGTTATAGTAATTTTATACTCTAACCTCCTCTAATGAATTTTTCTAAATTGCTTTACTGAATTTGTATAATGGACTATGTAGGTACTAGGCGCGAGATCGAAATAGATAGAATTTCTTTTATGAATATAAGTGAAACTTCATTAGGCACGTTGAGAGTAAAATTTCATAGTCGCGTCATGGCAATACCGTCACGTCATGGTGGAAGGCGACGATTTTGGTATCTTTGAATCTTGTCAAAGTAGTTTCGACACGTGTGCTCGGCACACACGCTCTTTTTTTAATATTGTTGCAACACTATCATTTAAACCTTAATTTTCTTTTCAAATGTCCATAAAAATAAATATAATATGTAATATAGTATATATGTCACGGCTAAAGGTAGGTGAGAACATAAACTTAAGATTAGCCGGCTAAACTTAGGTTTATTTTCGACGAGGTGTTAATGTTAGTTTGTTCTATCTTTAGCCGGCTAAACTTAAGTGTAACCGCAGGCCCGTGGCTAAAAATGTCGGGGTGGGTAGATTTGGTTAGCGCCGGGCCGGTGGAGGGCTTGAGGGGCCCGCACAGTGCCAGAAAACACTCGCCCTGTTCCTTACATGTATTATAGTAACCAAATCTACCCACCCCGACTCAGGGCAGAAAGCTGGTGGCTAGGTTAGGTTAGGTTAGAACTCTTAAGACCCGCACGAGCCGAGCGAGCGCAGCGAGCGTGCTGCGGCAGCAGCCGGCGAAGTGCCAGAAAACACTCGCCCTGTTCCTTACATGTATTATAGTAACCAAATCTACCCACCCCGACTCAGGGCAGAAAGCTGGTGGCTAGGTTAGGTTAGGTTAGAACTCTTAAGACCCGCACGAGCCGAGCGAGCGCAGCGAGCGTGCTGCGGCAGCAGCCGGCGAAGTGCCAGAAAACACTCGCCCTGTTCCTTACATGTATTATAGTAACCAAATCTACCCACCCCGACATTTTTAGCCACGGGCCTGCGGTTACACTTAAGTTTAGCCGGCTAAAGATAGAACAAACTAACATTAACACCTCGTCGAAAATAAACCTAAGTTTATCCGGCTAATCTTAAGTTTATGTTCTCACCTACCTTTAGCCGTAACATATATATACATATATGTATAAAAAAATACATCATAATATGATTGAAAATATTTATTGTCCATCGATAGCTTGTGCAATCTTCGCTTCTTTCCTTGCTTTCTTTCTTTTCAGGAGCATTTCTTTCTTCTCTTCGACACTCTTCTTTAAACCCTTCATCTTCCTTGTCTGTAACCTCTGAATATCTTGCTTGCCCATGTGAATGCGACCATGTTTTGTGCCGAACGCGTCTTTGGAAATATTCTTCTTGGTAAGAGGTTTGACTTCTCTGGGCACTCGGCAAGCTTCCTTGAATAGGTCCTCTGACGCTAATCTTGTTCGTCTCAGCTTGAAGTCTATTGACGGACCTGTTAGAACAGATTTAATGAAACTATAAAATAAAAATGGTGTTGCCCTAACAATTTTTTCACTCGACTATGGGCTAAAGTCTTCTTAAAGTCGTCTTACCACAAAAACTTACTCTTTAATCTGGATTTGTCGTATTTCACATAGACAACTATTAAAGTGATAGATCTTTTTTTTTTTTTTTTTTTTTTTTTTTTTATAGTGGGGAAATCTTCCAAAGATACCCACGGCCCCCGGGGAAGGAGCCGTGGGTTATGTCGGATTCTTACCGACTAAAACCCCACTGTGTTCCGTCGAGCCGCTTTAATGATGGGGCCGCGGGTATTTGTTGGAATTCTTCCGCGACAAAGTGATAGATCCCTGGTTTAAAGTTAGACTGTGTTTAAATTGTTTTGTGGTAATATGTAGTTACCATTACTTTCTACCAAATGTCAATTATTAAAAACTCACATTATATCCAGCACAAGAAAATAATAGCTCAAACCCTATAAATATAAATTCTAGAAGTACAATTTATTTCTTGTGAAGTTTTACAAGAGACCCTCATTATTTTTTAACAAAAATTATGAATAAACTTTTTAATAAATTTTGTATGAAACTATTGAGTTTTGTTATAAGTATAGTACTTCATATTCATGTCAGTTCTTTGTGTGCGTCCACACTGAATGCGCGGTGGCGGCGGCCTAGGCGGGCGCGACGAGCGGGCGCTCGCGGTGGCCACACCGACGCGCGAGCTCAAGTAGCGGTTCGACGTTTTTCGGGTGTTGCAAACTTTGGACGATTTGCTATTTTTACTGGACAGTCCGATTTTGAGATGAGATCATTATAGAAGTTGTACACGAAATAAATAAAACAGAGGAATAACGGGTGAATCTTATATGAAGAATTGAGATTATACCCTACAAAATTACTGTGGTGTATATAAGTGTTTTAGATTGAATCGCACTTATAAATAAAGAAGTTTCACTTTAACAATTAAGTATTTACCGCTATTTTACGAAAAACAATAAAGGATATAATATAAGAAGTCGAGCGACAAGACCGAAATGGTTTGATACCCCCGCCGTCCGCGCATTGGGTCGCTTGCTGACTAGGCCCGTAGTGTGGCCAGAACGCGCGGACAGGAGAGTTTGAAAACTACGCGCGCTGGCTCGCTCATTACCGTCGCACTAGGCTTCCGCCATAGTCATTTCAATGTGGACGCAAAGGCGCGTTTCATACGTTTGATATTTCGCGCCCGCCGTCGCAACCGCGCTAGGCTCGCAGTGTGGACGCACACTTTTTAAATACTTATAAATAAACAGTATTACCTATCTCTTCAAGTTCTACTCTTGGTGTGCGTTGTCCACTCTTTTTTAGCAGTATTCTGTAGGATCTAACATAGATATTGCCATCATCTGTTGCTGTGAAGCTAAGTGCATGTTCTAAACCTTGCAGTCTTATTGTTTCGACCTGAAAGTATTAGTTATTGAATAAAGTATAAAAAATATGGGTTATTGAAGAATGTATTAAGTATTTTATATCTAAAGAACTGACCATTAACGAACAGTAAATATAATAGTATGATTTTCTTCTGAATCTCTATCTAAATAATTGTAACAGTTGCAATATTAATTAAATTAATTTTTCATTTAAATGTTTCATGTGTGAACTGAACTTACATAAGTTAAAAAAAATAATAATGACAGGAGAGTTGGCTTGACTTTGCTTATGAGAATTAGCCATTCATATAAAAAATTGAACTATTTTAAATTTTAATGTATTTAACAACTAACTTCTATTAATATAATCTATGAAATAGATAATAAAAATGTCTTAATACCTTTTCCCTGTGAAAGAAATCTGTGAAGAGCGATTTCAATCTTTTGAGATCTTGATTTAAATCCCACGCTGGCCCATTAAACAGTAAACAGGGCTTAATACCAGCTAATACTTTCATATTGTGGAACTCCGACATTGCCTTAAAGTTATCGGCTCCAAGTTCAATCATGTCCAAAACACCATAGTTGAATGTCCTTCCCAATATTATGTTATGGGGCCTCTTTTTGGAATGTGAACTTACTCCGAACAATGCGGCCTCTTTTTTGTAGCAAAGCCTGGAAAAGTTGAGTTATTAGTGAAAATCAATATTTAGTTTTCCTCAGCCCCCGGAATCACAGACACAATAGAAAATCTATTGTGGCGTGGCCCGATCGGGCCGCTCGGTGGTCAAGGGGTATCCAAACGAGATATAAAATCAGTCAAACAAAAACTTACTTTTCAATGAGTGTTGCATCTTCGAATGGCACGAAGTCATTCTTCCGGCTTAGGAACGCCGCGTCTGGTTTTTTTAAATCATATAAATCCTTCAACACTTTTCTAGCCCTCTCTGATGGGTTTCTGCCTTGTAAAAATATACACTGTTTTGGACCCTCTATCGCCTTTGGTTCCTTTGAAAGTAACACCTTTTTACCTTTCCGAGTTGTAGGTTTCCTGAAATAATATATCTTTATAAATAATTTTGTAAAAGCTTGGTTATTGATATATCAATGTATAAATCTTATTACTTTATTCTTTGTATTACACCCATTTTTATAAAATTACACGTTCAACAAAATTTATTTAATTTACTGTCTTTAGCACGTGGTGAGTGGTTATTTAGATTTTAGACATTTGTTCTGTCAAATGTCAGATGTGTCATTATGACAGATAGCACAGACAGATAGTGTCAAGATGAGTGTTGCGTTCCATGGTTGCATTTCTCGGGTATGTGTGGCGGTTGCTATTAATACACCAGTTTAAAATAATAAAAAATGAAAAAAAATCGCAGTAGGATGAAACCCATTAGAAAAGGTGTGATAAAGAGGTTTTCGGGACGGAAACTTTTAGTTTTTGAGTTATGAATTTTTGAAAACCTGAATATTACTATAGAAAGTTACGTAATTTCAGATCTTTAGGTTCCATAACACAATAGCTAATCACATAAAAAATTACGACTCTCAACTCGACGTCCTGTAACTTAAGTTTTACCATCTAAAAAAAGAGCGTGTGTACCGAGCCCACTTGTCAGAAGTGAAACTTCTTTGGCAAGATTCAATGGTACCAAAATCATCAATTACTCCTTGACGTGACGGTATTGCCATGACGCGACCTTGAAATTTTACTCTGAAGTCTCAACGCGCCGAAATAAGTTTCACTTCCAAATTACACGAATTTGATAAGAAAAAAAATGTTTCTTACTTTTTATTTTTTTTTAATTCTATAATTTTTGATTGTCTATGGTTGATGACGCAGAGAAGTGAGAACTACAGAATTTTATTACAGATCGTGGCGCGAAAAGTGAAACTTTTAGTTGAGCAGTATTATTAGAATTTTTTGCAATATACTTTAACAAAGATTCGACAAAAGGTTTGTGATGTGTAATGTTCCTTTATTCATAGAAATTAACTTCATAATTCATTTATTATCTTCATCGGGAATTACCAATTCATTAGTGAGGTCCGTTATATTCAGGTAAGAAAAACATTTTATATAATATTTTAAGATGTGAATAAAACAATAAAGTATTCAGAGATATAATATATAAATCAAAAACACAGTTCTCGTTGATACACAGTAATAATTATTTATGTACCTATTAATTTATTAGTTGTCGTTAAGAGAGATAATAGAGAGATTGAGAATGAGAAATGAGAACCACGTTCTCTTTTTGAAATCGGATGATAATGATAATTAATGTATGTATTGTAGTCATTAATAAATAGTAGGTACCTATTTACCTAATACATTTTATAACAAATCAAAATTTATCAAAAAAATAATAATGAACGATGTAGGTAGTAGGTATATACTTACTACTTTACTTTTACTACTTTTTCGTGGTGACAACCAAATTCCACCATTTATTTATTATTATCTTTATAAAATGCTGCATACGGGTAAATACCTAAAATTGGGACACTGAATATTGCAATAGATATGCAGTAAATACATTTGTGGTATTAGGTATAACCGGTGCAGTTACATAAAGAAATAGGGAAAACTTGAGGAAAATGTTCACGGTTATTATGAAATATTTAATCAACAGTATCTTGTATCTATGTATATTACCCAAGATATTACCTATATCAAGCTAAGTACTAGTTATTATTCTGTGCCTATATACATTTCTATTTAAAAATTCCTTACAAAGTGGTTTGAAAAAATATAATTACCTACCTAAGACGTACCTATATTTCATAATAATAAAATATAATTTTTAAATATAGGTACGTCTACGTATATTTAGCCGCTTGTCTCGGCTCCACCCGGGCTGACCCGTAAAAAACGAAATCGATATTATAATAAATACAAAAACATAAAAATATATCTCTATAATATCAGTTTAGATAAAACTTCGCGCGGACCGTTTATAGTCTACCATTAATTAAGTTTATTAAAATGAAAAGGTCACGGACAGAGAATACAGTGTGTGAGAAATGTTGTTGTTGGAAACATATAATAAATAATGTGAAAAATTAAACACGTTTTTAACTTAGAGCATTAAACCAACGTTTCAATCATTTACGAGTAGGTACGATTCTAGTGTGTAGTTTTACTTTTTAGGTATGCTTAAATTAGCATTACTGTTATAGGTACCTATGCTTTAATAAAACTATGTGCAATTAATTAAAATCTTAGTTATCAAAATAGTATGCATAGCTACCTAGTAGGTAGTAGGTATATATATATTTACGTAAAACAAAAGGGGAAACCATATTTACCTAGTCTGGTATTTATTCGAAAAACCTCGGACAGCTGAATACAATAATTATTCAAAGTGTTCATCGTGACGCAATGACTAAAAAACCAAAAAATACACGTCGTAATAAATAATATAAAGAAGATAATATATTATAATGATACTTGATGAATAATATTATGTTTACCGAGTTCTTGTCCTAAGCAGCGTCGCATGTGGTTTTATTGAAACACTTTTGTAAATATTATTATTTATTTCTATAGTCTTAAAAAAAACTTGACCATATTTGTACTTGTTTTATTATGGTCCAAGTTGTTTTAGTCATGAGCGTATGAATTATCTCACTTAGAAATTAAAAATAAACAAAATAATTATATTAACTGAATGTTTA
Source organism: Colias philodice (assembly GCF_061535455.1). Taxonomy (NCBI): domain Eukaryota; kingdom Metazoa; phylum Arthropoda; class Insecta; order Lepidoptera; family Pieridae; genus Colias; species Colias philodice. Next base: position 9,892,517 of record NC_143099.1, on the reverse strand, counting down.
TCAGCTTGATTTTATGTAAAGAGTAATTAAAATATACCTAATTGTCTATCTGTCACGGCGCCTACACAAAGAACACGTGAGATTTTCTGAGAGGAAAAACATTTTACACACGCTCGTCTTGGTAAAAAATAAAACCGGCAAAGTAAGATTTGCAACTAGAATCTGGGTACTTCCGTTGATTTAAAATTATAATTATGTAACTGTTGTCAGCGGCCATTTTGTAGAAATTTCGCGTCTTTCTACCAAGAAAGAATTATTTATTCGTGTAGGTACCTACTAGGTACGAATTATTTGTTCGTAACGCTTCAAAGTATAAAACAGTGTGATTTCTGACTATTGGTAACACAACAATAGCTTTACCAAAAACATTAGTGGTACTAGTTAGTATAACACAACATAAAACTGTTTATACCAGCAAAATTTCCCGCGCAATTTGTAGATATGGAACTCTAAAGAGGCTGTATTGAGCTTTAGGTTTTCCTCAAAGTTATTATGAACACGTTTCTTTGTATATTATCAGTAATCAGTGGTGGCTAGCGTCACTATGTTTTTGACCGCCGCCTCTGTCGCCGGTTAGTTCTCGCCGTTTTGTGTGATCTGGATTTAAACACACAAAAGTAAGTACTTTATTTTTTTTTTATTGTTACCTATACTGGATTGTGTTAGAAGGTAAAATTAAATTAACTTTTCACCGTTCCATGTTTAAAAAATAGCATAATATGTAATTAATTAATTAACTTTTAAATTCAAATACATAGTTACCTCATTTAAATATTTTTGAATATAACCTTGCAAAACAATTATAGCACGATGCTTCGCAAACTCAATTTTATGTGTCTTTTCGCCTTTCGGGATCGGTTTACAAAAATATTTTTTAAATCAAACTTTGAAAATGATGTTATATTTTGACTTTTGCCTGAAGGTATCATGTAGGTAGGTACTTAATTAATATTTAATTTAATATTGAACACTGCATATGACTGACCATTTATTTAATTTCATTTCATATATCTATATTAACTTCGAAATAATCTTTATTTTAAAATCTATTTGGAATACTTATGTTCTTTTTATTTAATTTTGTAAATTACTAAAATACGATGACCTAGTTTCAATTCGAAATGATAGTAGTATGATGGTAGATGTCCCTAAATTTTTCCATTAAATTCTTCAAAGTTAGAAGAATAAAATATGCGTTTTTTCCTTCATTTTATACTAAATTAATATTATAACAGGCTTATCCAGTGTAATAAGAAACATTGAACTTATCACCATCATAAACGTGATTTTATTGCATAATTTGTTTAAAAACATGTTACTTTATTACCTATATCATTTCGCAGTAAGAGGCCAAATCGTATTTGGATATGGGTTTGCCCATAAAAATATTCAAATTTATGTTTAAAAACATCGGTAGAGTCCCGGGCTGCTTTCAAAAACAATATTTTTTCGCAACATTTTTTTTCATCTCACCTCTTCGTTTCTACATTGGTATATAAATAAATGAATAACTGACATAGGCTATATATAATATACGATCTTTCGCGATAAATGCATTATCCAACACAAAAATAAAGCCCGTAGCATCCTGTACCTCAGTAATTACTGAAATCAGAACGTTCTGCCAAACAAACTCTATGCCTAAATATGTGTAATAATAATAGTAACAGTCCATAAACAAAAAATATTCTTAAGCATACTTAAATGTTCTAAAGCAGACTTAGTTACATTCATTCTTGGATTTACCATTTTTTACAACATGTCTGCAATCGTGATGCTGTCTGCAGGATGTCTGCTAATTTATCATTTTGCACGTCAACTTTAGTTTTCCTATTTATATTCTTTATTTGCAAAACAAGCGAGACTCGAGGAGCACTTATTTCAGTAATGGTTTTTTAATCATACCTTTGCGCTTTTGATACTTTTAAATGTAGTTTATTACTGTGTGATTGTAATGCCATATTTGTTTCTATTATTGTTTGTTTTTCTAAAGAAAGCTTTACCTTAAAACATCGACGGTTGCCTGGAAGAAATGGCTTATAGCCATAAGGCCGCCCACTGTATGCCGATTGTATCTTTTATTTTGTGTCGTCTTAATCTTGTATTTCCTATACAGTGAAGAATAAATAAATAAATAAATAAATAAACATCACAGTAATTGCCTTCTAAAACTTTACTAAAACCACGTCAATAATCAAGAACCACGTTTTTGATTGAACAGACAGAAAGGCGGTGGACTTCGATTTCAAATAAAATATAAATATTATAAAGCTGAAGAGTTTGTTTGTTTGAACGCGCTAATCTCGGCAACTACTGGTCCGATTTGAAAAATTCTTTCGGTGTTAGATAGCCCATTTATCTAGGAAGGTTATAGGCTATATAATATCATCACGGTACGACCAATAGGGGTGGAGCCACGGAGGTGAAACCGCGCGGAGCAGCTAGTAAAATATATGTATATTATGTAGTAATTATAAATGTATGTCTTGTCATTTAACGTGTTATTGAATTTTCTTCATTGATCTTGTCACTGAGATAGTGCGTGTGTAATAATTAATTATTGTTGTTTTGATAAATAAGTATTATTTAACATTAATTTATTATTGCAGTTTATATTATTTATAATGTTAATGATATTATAGTGAGAACCTTGTTAATATATTACATATCAAAAAACATACCTCAAGAATTAGGTCAATGGTATTTCAGTAGGTAGGCAAGAGGTTATCACCATAGTACCAACCTAATTGCAATGCTACCTAATAAACTTATAATTCTTGAGCGTGTTTCACACGTAACACAGTCATGTTTTTTTTATAGTCCCAAAGCTTAAGGAAATGATATGGGTCTTGCAATTCAATAGAGGTTTTAATTATCTGTTCTGTAGTCAAAATTAAGATAATTTTTCCTTGTTGCTAAAAAACGTAATTAATGATATATCACGTGTTCATATGAACAAATAATCAACATAATTGTTGGACAACGGAACGGATCTCAGGAAGTTTATGAATATAGCACTTTAATTCGAGGCAATTTCCGCTTGACCGGTAATGTAGACTAGGTACATACGCTGAATGTCAACTTCTTTCATTTTTTTCTATGAATCCGTATAAATAAATGCAATATACATATGTATATGTAAGTTTGATTGTTCTAGTCATCTAGGGTTATCGGTGGTATTTAAAAAAATGTTTACTACATTATTATCCTCCACCATATTATTTAGTTTTTATCGCATGGTAATGCCATGAAAACGCTGTAATTTTATGACCTATGTATTAGTAGTAACTTATTATTATGTGATGTACAGGAAAGCATAATACATTCATCTTTTAGTATAATTTAATTTTAATGGGAGTCCGATAAATATTTATGCAATGTATCAACATCAGTATCTTTTGTGTTTAGGGTTCCATACCCAAAGTGTGAAATGCCCTTGTCTTCGCTGTCCGTCTGGTATGTCACCAGAATGAAGGCTCTATTCTATTTCATGAGAGACAGAGAATGAGACATGTATTTCTGTTGCCGCTGCAACAAGTAATGAAATCAACCGTTGGCACAGTCAAATATTGAATGAGTGACTCATTTATTTTTGCAGTTTCGCTTTACCTAAAAGAACCCTTAGTGTCGCGAGTCCGACACGCACTTGACCAATAGCGTTTTATTAGTACTAAAACATTTCATTTCAGACGATGTGCAATAATTCCTAATTTGATAACAGTGTCTCACGCAAGATAGTGAAGTTATTTCGTCATTAATGTGTCTGAACGAGCATTAATATAAATAATAGCTGTACTTTATAGGCAAATTGTTAATGAAATAATTGTTTTATTTTTTGTCACGTACTGAATTTCCCCGTCTATAGGGTTGCGCCTTTCTACCACTAGATACGTAGCTCTAGGTCCTCTTTATTTCATGACTTTACTTCTTAAATTAAAAGTAAAGTTTAAGTGTAAAAAAAAATAAGTTTGAAAGTCAATTTAATACCTTCATTTATTAAAAAAAAATATTTTCTTTTTTTTATCTGATTCGGATTGACTACTCTCTTATCAGTTTAAAATATAGTCCGCTGCGGGTAAAGTGTTCCACAAAAAATTGTCCAGTCATTTGGAGGGATGCTACGGGTCAAATGCTAATATAATAAAATAAACACATGCTATAAATTCAGAACCTACAGTCGTTTTGGGAATGTAGCATTCGATTCAATGCTTTAATAACTTTCGTTTATAAGTTTAATAATGAATTAGGTACAAAACCAAAATGATGAATTACCTATATTTTTTCATAATCTCGTTAAAAACCAAATAATAAAAGTTAAATTAAGACGCCCCTTGCGATATACCGATAGCTTTTAACTCGATAAAAAAGCAATTAAAACGATACTTTCAATCACAGTTCAATGTTCATAGTAAGTCTTCACGATGGTAATATGAATATCTACTATTACTTTGTAACTTTCCTACTGCATGTTTATTTGGTGCGTTCTTTATCTTGATAACTGACACTCTTATTATTATGAATTAATTAATGTTATTTATGTTTTCCAGTACCAATAATGAGTTTCATCAGATTTCATTTTCTTTGTTTATGATGTTATCCGATGCGTAAATATAAGGAAATGATACTTAGGGTTCAAGAAATACAGACGGGAAATAATTTTAATAGGTACCAATTATTTAGAGATAAAAATATTTACTAAGATAAAAATAAGCAATGTAAATAACCCACACCATATCTTTGTCGATAGAAAGTCCATATAAAAATTTGAACTTTAATGATAAATTATCGAAAATCACGCCTGTTTAATTTTTAAAACACATGTTAAATACATAAAATATATAACAATTTATATTTATCAAAAACTAATTTTTATGACCTCATAACTTATATCGTCTGGGGTCAAGAAACACGGTCATAATCGGCAGACGGCATTATGTTTCACAACGCTCTAAATAATCGTCCATTTAACTCTTCAAAATAAGCTAAGAGTGTAGGATTTGGTGTTTCGATACATTCACTAAATAAGGTAAAGGTGACATTTTTATAGCTTATCGTAAATTAAATAAAGAATATACCTACTTAAGCTTTTGATGCTTTTGAATGAGAAATAAGATCTGATAGGTTTCATATTTGAAATAGTTGATTAAGTTTCTATAGAACATAGGATAGCAATTTCAATAAGCAGTTTTCACTGGTTTTCGCATGTTTCTTGGAAAACTATGACTACTACGAGGTATGGCTGACGATCACGTATGTTATATTATCTGTGGCACGGGGCTCGCCTCCGATAACAAAGGTCAATCTTCAAACCGTTAATATTTATTATCAAATTAAAAGGCATAGCGCAAAGGGCGCATTATTTCCTTGTGTACTGTTATTGTACTACATCTTAATTAAATATAATGATTGAAGAAATTCATTATAATAATGGGCTTATCTATTCTTTATTTTAAGTCTATTGATAGATATCTTGATCGCAAGATATTAGGACTTTTCTTTGAACCTTCTTTAAATGGCAAGAATAATCTGAATTGGTTCGTAAACACTACATTAATTATCCGGTACCTATTGTGATAAATATCACTAGAAGGTAAAATAAGTCCATGTATGAATGAACATGCACAATATGAATGGGCAATGAATTGAATGTACTAAATACATAACAATATTCTATTATTATAGCTCTATAGCATTAAGCATAGTAGCCAATGGTAGTTTATTGCAATAGGTACTATTATTATTTACAGGATGAATAAAATGTTGTTACGAGGTTCATATTATGACATTTATTTAAATTATTTCTCGTTTTATTAAAAATAAGGATAGGAAAAATATGCCCCCATCTATGCTGCATAAAATTGTCTAATAAATCTATGGCATCTACATATAAAATTAAATTAGTTTATATTTAAATTTCCTCGCAACTCAAACTCAAGAATTTATCCATCTCAATAAATATTCTTAAAAGTGACTCTACATATTGCGCACAGCGACGCAACGTAATTATATATTTACAATCTAAGTACCTACTTATATAATATAATATCGCATCGAATAAATAATTAAAAAATCATCCCTCTGGTTACTACATGTTACTACTCATTCGCTACTACTATAATGCACCCATACTTTCATAACAGACTCAAGCTTATTCTTATTTCATTGAGATCTTTCGTCAGTGGGCACTGGGCATATTATTCAATTATTTTATTCAGAGAGAGGAAACCGCAGTTCTAACACAATCATGCAAGAGAGCGCGTGCTTTTTGAAACATTTTTAGACACCTCGACACCCGCGAACGGAACGGTGCACTCTGAATTTTATTATTAGATTTTTTATGAACAGTATTATAAAATGACCGTGGAAACTGATACTGAAAGCAAAAATAAATCTGGTGAGTGTTTTGATTACAAAATTTAAGAAAATTTTAAAAAGGCTTGGGGGTTTATTATTATGACTGAGATTTCCACTAACTATCTCTACATTTTCGCGGTTTAGTGATTTTTATGATAGGTACTCGCTAGAAATTGGTTTATCTAAAAAGCAACAAGTTAATTAATTTGTTGTTTGATATTTTTATAGTTTATATTTTATGATAATATTTTTTTAATTATGTAGAAACGATACCTAGTAGAATACAAAAGTTGTATGGAAATTAGTGTATTATATATATGCTAATATATTCATAAATTTTATCCGTTGTTGCTAGCACTGACAGGTGAAATGAGCAACGGAGTAGGTACGTAACAAGGAGCATATAATTTGATTATAACTAGGTTAACTAGATTTTGTTTAATTTATGAGGTAATAAGATAAATTATGGAACTTATGTAACTCGGCAATAACAGCCAAATATTTAAATATTTATTTAGTTATATATGCTAATGTATAAAATTTACTTAATCACAAAAATGTTTACAAATATAATCTCCAGATATCCTAATGGTAAAAATTCTTCACCACAAATTTTAATTATGTTGAAATCTATAGAAGTTCATTATCAGCAATTCATACAGAATTACTAACAACTTGTGTGCATAAAATAACGTCATATTTGAGGTGCAATTTCGCTATAAAACCTGCAGTCTCGAAATACAATAGCTTCCCAGTAAGTACCTAAAATTAACTTTTTATTTCTATCTATTTCAGTGTTGGAGAACGAAACAAGGGACGCAGAGAATCAAAATTCCACAGAGGATCCTATAACAAGAGCTATAGGAGCCATCGGAAAATGGCAGATATGGATCTGTTTCATAGTATTTCTAGTAAAATTTCCCGTAGCATGGCATCAAATGAGCATAATATTCTTAGCCCCACCGATGAATTACACGTGTTCAACAAATGACGTATATGATAATCATTGCTCAGCAAATTGTACTGAATATAAGTTTGATCACTCTGTGTTTGGAGACACAATCGTGTCACAATGGAATCTTGTATGCAGCAGGGAATGGCTGAAAAACGCAACACAAACTATTTTTATGCTTGGAATCCTTGTTGGGAACATGGTCTTCGGCCACTTATCAGACAGGTTCGTATATCGACATAAGAACCATGTATAGTATCACCGCCCCTCGCTAAATTATTACATCCTGAAGAGTTGAGACGACTTTCCGGATAAGATTACTTAAGCAAATATAGCTCAATCGGACATTGTCCTACTTTTGATAATTGATATGCCCAATTTTTTCATACACAAACAGTTCAGAGTTGTCCATCTTTGTGCAAATTTATTGTTTAAGATTGGGTGACGTCAAGTATCGTTTTAAAAATAGTGATGACACAAAGTTTTATTTGGTCAATATTAGCTCAGTGGCCAACAAGAATCTCGGTGTTTACATCAATGCAAAATATTAAAAATAAATAAAAAGACTAATAAACATTTTTATAAACATGGACAGTTTTATAGTATACTTTTCGTCAATTCCAGGTTTGGAAGGCGTTTACCGTTCTTGGCGGCAGTATTTCTCCAACTTATATCGGGAGTTGCAACCGCATATTCCGTCAATTGGCACATGTTTACCAGTCTTCGTTTCTTCTTAGCTGTGGCAACTGGAGGCACTATGGTCACAAGCTTTGTCCTAACCATGGAACTTATCGGTACTAGATATAGGGACGCTGTTGGCATTCTGTATCAAATTCCCTTCAACCTTGGCCATTTGTCTTTACCACTATTTGGTTACTTTTTGCGTGATTGGAACCACTTCCAACTTGCCATTTCTTTGCCGTCAATATTATTCCTGAGCTATTACTTTTTACTCCCGGAGTCGCCAAGATGGTTGCTAACTGCAGGACGAGAAGACGATGCGCTGAAGATTTTGGAAGTTGCAGCAAAAAGGTAAGCATTATAATTGTAAAGCACGCATTTTTCGTTAGCGGTTAAATTGTAACTGAAAATATTAGTTGTAATTGCTATGTCGAATTCAGAAATTCCACAAAAAAAATATATTTTTTTAAGTAACTACCTAATAAATTGAATTATGATAGTTTATCGTAAAAATATTATGTTATAACTTTCGTAATATCTTATTGAACGTTACAAAACGTTTCCAAGTATAAGTGTGGTAATAATAATAGTGGCATTAAAATTAATAGTTTCTTGTAAACATGTAACACGATAAATATTCGCAAATTGATTTGAACCACATAAATAAGCTTACCATAAATTAACTATACCTTTTTTTCTGTCTACTGTGATTCAAGATACTGCATTTAGATAAATCAAAAATACCATTTCCCTATTAAACATCTGCATATCTGCTGCCGAAAAATCAAAATTTATCACAAGAAGAAGGTAGTTAGAAACGTAAAAAAGGTTGAGTTTTTATACTCAAGGTCAACAGCATGTCCAATTATTTGGAATCAAAATCCCACAAGACTCTATACAGAAACAGGCCATTCACTATTAATTGTCGTTTTTTCTTTTCTCATGATGTTTTTAAATTAAATCATTTTTTCAGGAATGGACGTCCAACCGAAAGAATAGCATCATACACCCAAAAAATGGCCGTTGAAGTTAAAAGCAATCCGAATAAAGAACATGCGTCCTTTATAGCACTATTCCGTACTCCAAAGCTTCGCGCTAGAACATTGGCTATTTGCTTCAATTGGTTCGTGTGTGGGTTCTGCTTCTTTGGAGTATCGCAGTATATTGGACATGTTTCTGGGAACATATTCAGCAATGTCGCCATTTCTGCTGCTATATTGGTAAGTTTAACTTTAATCGTTTTTTGATTGATGATGCGTGCTACTCTAAAAATATTTGAATTGTTCATTTATTTAGAGCGGAAATAATTAAATAATTTGTGAATTTAGCATATTTGATCGATAAAAATGCTGATTTTTTATTTTACTATGGTTCTATAAGGCTTTAGACGAAATCAATGATTTAAAATGCCGGGTAAAACTAAGAGTAAAACGCAAAAACGATATAAATGAAAATTTGATAGGAATACTTAAAAGTTTTAACGTAAAAGTTTTTCCTGTTAAATCCGTATAATTTGGGGCTATAGTATAAAAACTGTTTGTTATAAAAATTCCCTTTATTCCAGGTACCCGGCACCCTCATATCCATTTACGCCAACAAAGTCCTCGGGCGCAAGATAACTCTAATAAGCTCCAACTGCGTCACTGGTCTCAGTTGCTTACTGATTACCGTCGTTCCACAATCCGAGGCCAGTTACCTCATATTAGGTTGTGCTGGTCTTTGGGGCATGAGCATTTCTTTCGCCACAGTATATCTATACGCTGGGGAGTTATTCCCCACAGTTGTCAGGAATTCTGGTGTCGGATTGTCTTCTACTGTTGCGAGAATAGGGTCTATGGTCGCTCCTTTTGTAGCCACTTTGGGACATAAAAGCTCCTGGTTACCGCCCATCTTGTTCGGTATCACGCCATTAGTTGGAGCTTGTCTTTGCATAATCCTGCCAGATACGAGAGGAAAGAAACTTCCGGACACATTAGAAGAGGGGGAGGAGTAAGATCTCATAAGTGCCTCAAGATTATTTTATTTATTAATAGTATTCCAAGCGCTCTAGATTGATTAATTTTAGGAATTTAAACCGTTTAGTCTTAATTGTTAAGTGTAACTGTTGGAATTGTGTTATTGAATTGTTCGTGTAGGCTGTGATTATGAATCTTTATACTGTATTTTTACTATTAAATATGAAATGAATATGAAAACATCTTATTATTTGTTGCAATTTTATAATAACAAGATTATAACGTTTTAATTTTATATTATTGCCTTCTTCGAATTCTGACGTTCCGCTTCAAGTGGCAACATTCGAATCATAAGGATAAGAAAACTATTAATAATTGATACAAACATAAACATTTTTTTTATGTTACTGATGACTTATGTGAACAATTAATACATCAAAGCGAACTTTTGGTCACCCTATTCATGATTAGCAAATATTCCCTTGAATGATTTGACATAAAATTCACCTAGGTGTATTAAAATTTTCAAGATAATTATTTTTTACAAAAAAATGTACCTCTGGGTAACTTTTAAATATAAGGCCAGGATCGTCATTATAAAAACTACATTCATTATGTGCATTACTATTTACCTAAAAGATTTTCATAATCTTGGTTTTGATAATATCAAGTGTCTAGTAGTTGATTTTTAAATAGTTATGTATCCAAATCTCTTTTCTATTATTTAACACTACCTTCGGAAAATGATGTTCGAGCTTCTGCCTCCTGGATTGTGGTACTTCCTTAGACTATATATTACAGGGTACTTGGTATCAAATTTGCGTTAACAAAAAAATTAAATAAGAAAATATTCACAATTCAAATGTCTATTTTTATGATTATTATCAAAACTCGGTTATAAAACTGATAAAAATGAGATACTAATGCATTTAATCCGCCTTCCATAAGTATGTATGTAAGCGTGCGTTAAACAAATACTTTGTTATAAAATGGATTTATACATTTAAAATAACACAATGAGTTTTAAAAGTGAATCAGGGGAAACGAATTAATTATTAAAATACTTTATCACCTGTGCCATTCCCCTCAATAAAATATTTAGTTGTGACTGAAATATAAGACAGTGATGTATTATTTGTGGTAACATCAATATCAGTGTAAGCGTATCATCATATACCTAAGAACAGAAAATGGAGGCTGAAGATGTCATAGAAAAAACCATAGGACGTTCCGGAAGATATCAACTGTGGATATTCTTTCTTATATCTATAGGTCGGTTTCCTACTGAATATCAGTTGACAAACGTCGTGTTCATATTGCCAAACCCTGAATACGTGTGTAAGGATGAAGGGGCTAATAATGCCTCAAACTTTTGTCCCTGTAAAAATCCTGAGTACGATACCAGCACCGTTATGAGTTCTGTATCGAGTGAGTGGAATTTAATTTGTGACAATCGTCATTTAGCCAGCTTAGGCCAGTCTATGTTGCAAATTGGTATATTGGCTGGAAGCATATTTTATGGACATGTCTCAGACAGGTAAGTGTTTATCATTGATATAATCAATTAATCTAGTCAAGCCCAGCAGACTGAATGCCTCATACCACGTCTTCGAATATTATTTATTGCCTATTTTATGGGTCTGGGTACATCTATCCTCGTCATTAATATAATTTGATCCTTTCTTTCTCTTATGCGATATTGTATGATTTTAATTTCAACATTTTTAATAAAAAAAAATTTTTTCGCCCTTGAAAAATCAAATGAAGTAGTTAAAACACGTGTGTGAGTGCCAGACGACGTAAATATTTAATCAGATATTGTTTTATTATACGCCAATCAACAAAATAAATAACCTGTTAAAAATGTGAACCAAAATGAATAACATCGGCACTGTATGTTTGTTATTTTTTATTTTACAAGTTTTTATTTTTTAGATACGGACGCAAGATTGCTTGTTTACTTGCGTTGACAGCAGAAGTATTTTTTGTGGCAATATCTGCCGCATCGACGGAATTTTGGATGTTTGCTGTCTGCCGTTTCTTCATAGGAGTGGCAGTAGGAGGCACTATGCTCTGCTGTTATATCATTGTAATCGAACTATTCGGAAAATCATTCAGACCTTACTTACCGGGTCTCATAGAATTTTCGTATATATTCAGTTACTTGTCACTTCCGCTGATCGCGTATTTCTTAAGAGATTGGAAACATTTACAATTAGTGACCTCATTGCCTTGGGTTTTTGTATTATTTTATTATTATCTGATACCGGAATCACCCAGATGGCTAATTACAATGGGAAGGAAAAAGGAGGCTATTGAACTTTTAACATTCATCGCAAAGAAGTAAGTGAATTTCTTGACAAAGCGGGTATTATAAATAACGTCATACATCAAATTTAATTACAAAATTAACATTTCAGGAATAATATGCCAACCAAAGATATAGAAGCGATAGTGGAAAAGGGATACGCGGCTGCCTTAAATGAAGAAAGAAAAGAGCACGTTTCTTATTTAGACTTATTTAAGACGCCAAAGATTAGGAGATACACTCTGATAATAACGTTTATTTGGCTTTGTTGTGCACATACGTTCTTTGGTATCAATCAATACATCGGTCGATTACAAGGCAACATTTACATAAATGTTGCTCTGTCAGCGACGAGTCTCATACCTGGTTTAGTACTAGTTGTATTAGCTTCACTTTATTTAAAACGAAAAACTAGTGTTATAACTAGCTTTAGTGTAGCAGCTATTTCATTATTGCTGTTTATAGTAATTCCACGATCGTTGGAAACCGTGACACGAGTGTTGGCTATTATCGGCATGATTGGGGCCTATACATCTTTTGTACAGATATACTTATATTCTTCTGAAATATTCCCTACCGTCATAAGGAATTCGGCGATGGGTTTCGCGTCAGTATTTGCTAGATTCGGAAGTTTTATTGCACCATTCGTTGTTAATATCGGTGTAGAATGGGTATCAATACTTATATTTAGTATTCTGGCTATATGCGCTGCTTCTCTATGCATATTTTTACCAGAAACAAAAGAAACCGTACTTTTGAATACAATTGAACAGACAGAAAATAAAAATGAGCTGGACAACAAAGAAAACACTGAGAATTCTAAGGCTCAAAATACAATTAGTTAATGTTATGTGTGTTAGTAAATCATTATCCATAATTAATTAAATAATAAATAATTATGTTAATAATAGGTTCTATATAGCTTTCCTTTCGCATCTTCCTTTACGTTGCGAATTGCGATAAGCCTATAATAATTATTAATCACTATCATTTGGTATTTGGTACCCCTTTTTTGTATGCATGTTACCTATCTATGAAAAGTTTCTATAGTACCTACTATAGTTTTAATATTTAAATATGTTAATTGTTAGTTATCAATAATAATTATTTATCTAGGTATAAGTTGTAATAAAAGAAAAAAATTACCAAAATTTATTTATTGATTTATGCCTAATAATCTATATAGTGAGTGATAAGAATTTTTTCATACAATAAATTAGCAATAACGGCCTTAAGACGTAAATAAATTCTTAAGCTGTTGCAAATTTTATTAGACGCTTTTACAACTTTTCAGATGTCTATAATTGATAATATCAAAGCATTGTATTATTGCATAAAATTAATATTATTATGACAATATTTATGTTATACCTACTACATGATATATTAATTATTCAACGCGAGCTTTAACAAAGGTTATATCATACGTAAATTAGGTTAAAAAAACCTACAGTTAATTTAGATAAATTTAGGTACTTACAGTTAATTTTTATTCCATTGTACGTTTTAAGTACTTACCTTAATATAATACATATGTAAGTATATTTGTATAAATATGTTAATACGCATACTTTGTATGACTTCCTAGTGCAAGAGATTTCCACTTCTTGGTTTATAACATAGAGCGACGTTATCGTCTCTTTCGTTGTAATCTTTTATATTGTCTATTGTCACGTGTGATTACTTATCTCGATGTGTATAATATGTAATAACTTTTGCATGTTCAGATATACGGTCTATATTAAATACGCATTTTGTTAAATTATTGAGAGAAAAAAAAAGTATTTTTACTTTTGATTCCATGCCGAAAAATTACCTAGTTGGAGTGAATATACCTAATCTTATTTTACTAATATAAATTTTAGTGATTTTAAATAATAGCAAGAAATTTATCAAGCATATTTGATTGTTTTGACCGCCTGAGTGCACGCGTGAGCGTGAAACCGAAGGGTCCTGGTTTCGATTCTCGGTGGAGAAGAAGAAAATGTCTCGGTCTGGCAGAACACAGAATGCTGATCCACCTACTGGTCCCTAAAGAAAATAGATCAGTGAAACAGATGTATGCATAATATATCTGCCCCTTACCCCACTTGGGAGTTGGGGACACGGGACTTCACTACTATCTATCTATTTGATTATTCAATTGAATGATTGATTATGATTGATATTGATTATTAAAGTTATTTCAACAATTCAAAAAGTACCATAATAAATAGCAAGACATGATGAGTATTTTTTTAAATATCAATATTATTATTTATAATGTATTGATTTTATCTTATCTGTGGATTGTGACCTATATGCTCACTTTTTCTAAAGATCTATATCAAGGTTAGGTACCTTCTATCTTCAAGAATGTGTCTTACAAATGATAAGCAATTGGAGATAATTTGTAGATTACAGTAGTGGACAAGATATTTAAACTATTTTTAAGAGCTAGCGCGCACGAGCAACTTTGTCTCCGCCTCTCCCATCAATTGTATGGGGAATTGCGTCGCTACGTGCGCGTACTTTCATACTAGCCCATGGGTGGAGAGACAAAATAGATGCGGAGACAAAGTTGCTCGTGCGCGCTAGCACTAAACTATTTACCCTATGCCAACTCTCAACTGAGAATTCTGACAAAATAAATCAGTCTGTTAGGTACTTACTTTATGCATAAATCTCATACTTTATACCACTTTTTGCTGGTAACTATACTTATGTCATTCATTTTTGAACATGAATTTAAATGTGAGAAATTAAACTCTTCTATGTATTTATGTATTAGGTATTTATTTATTATAACAAAGAAATCGATACTTCCTAATTTGTAAACGAAGCTACTACTATGTCACGTGGTTAGTACAAAATACCCCAAAACACACCCCAAAATGTTATATTATTTCGACAATTTGTAATTGTATTGCATTATTCGAACTTCGAAGTGAGGCGAAAGTCAAAATCTAACGTCGCGTCGTATGCGGACAGATAATATTATATCTTCTGCATGACATATTTGTCTAGTATTCATAACTATTATCTATTTATGAATGATTAAATGTATTTTTTTTTTGTATCGGAAAGGACGTCCCCTACATGGTGTCCCAATGAACTAATTAATAAAGAATATAAAAAAATGTACATGGTACTTTTAGGTTTACAGGGCTGTCATTTCTTTTGATTAAATTATTTACAAATATACTGCTCACAGAACAAAAGCAAGCAATTTCTAGCAAACAACGTGTAAATATAGTAAGGATAAATGATAACAAATTATACCTACCAGTTAAGATTAGCGAACACATATAAGGAGCACCTACGCATAAAAACAAATGATAAAAGTAATCACTCTTATTCAGATTTTATTATGCGTTATGCTACCATGCAATTGGAAGTTAAAGTGATTTTATTAATTTGGTAAGTGAATTGTTTTTGTTTTTATCATGTTATTTTTTTCTACTTTTTATTTCCAGTTTTGTTAGAGAATAAATATGATTGATAATATTAGATACAATACATAGTAAGTAATACTAGGTAACTGAGATTTTTCCTCAAACATATTACATAAATCAATTGTAAAAAAAAATAAGTAACTATAACTGCTCACAGTTCATATTTTTTCCTTTCCTTATTTAGTTACAGATTACCTCATAAACGAAAAATAATTTTTCTACAAAAGATGTAATCAAAACTTTATTTAAACACCATACAACACGTTCGCTTAATATTTATTTAAACACCGTTTTTATGATGACTTATCTTACAACACTGATATAAGCGTAAGATTACGTCGTGTAAATAGAAATTATAACGTCCTTCCGTACTGAGATAGTATGTTTGATGGTAACTATCATTTGCAGATAAATCATGACAAGTGACGACCCTTTGGAGACCGTCATAGGCCGGTTCGGAAAATATCAAGCATGGATTTTACTCCTATTGACTATGGGTCGACTTCCGTCAGACTTTCAATTGGTTAATGTGGTCTTTGTGGTACCCAGTGTTCAATATGTTTGCATGGATGAAGGCACACAGAATCTAACGAACCACTGTCCTTGCGATAATCCGATGTATGATACAAGCGCTATTGTGAATTCAGTTCCTACGACTTGGAATCTCATATGTAATAAAAAACACTTGGCAAGTTTAGCGCAATCGTCTCTACAAGTGGGTATATTGTTTGGGAGCATATTTTACGGATATATCTCAGACAGGTAAAATATTAATTAATGTAATTCTTACATTTAGTAGACCCCCGTTATAATATATTTTAAGACTTAAGAAAAGCTCTACAATGCTCTACATGTTGAATTCCTTCCTTTCTGATTTCGTACTTCGTTTTAATAAGGCAAATTTTGAGTTCTATGATCTATATTTGAAAATAATTAAAAGCCTTGGTTTAGATCTAGGTATCTTATAATGCACACAAAGAAAAATAATAGTTTACGGGAAAATGATGTTGATATGACGCAGCGCAGTCTAAAATACTCCCCATAAATCATCTTCATAGTTTGCAATAATATACCTATTTTCTTTTCTAAACTAAGCTTTAACCTCAGCGAATGATTAATGATTATGCTAAGCTAAATATCCTGATATTAAGTCTTTGACTTTGACCTTCATCACAATTTTCTACAAGATTTTTTTCCTGACCGAATTTAGAAAAGGGCTAACTGGACTGGATCTACAACAAAAACTGCTTCGTATCACATATTTATTTTTATTATTTTGAATATTTCAGATATGGCCGACGAATCGCTATTCTACTAGCTCTAATGTCACAAATTTTCTTTGTGGGCACATCAGCGATAGTACCTCAACTATGGATGTTTATTGTATGCCGTTTACTCATTGGAGCATCGGTCGGTGGAACTTTAATTTGCTGCTACGTTATGCTTGTGGAACTTTCTGGAAAATCCTTTAGGCCATACTTGACTGGGCTTAACGAAATAGCCTACACATTGAGTTATATATTACTGCCACTTATTGCGTATTTTGTACGGGACTGGAGGTATCTACAATTGTCCATTTCAATGCCGTGGCTGTTCGTATTGTTCTACTACAATTTTATACCGGAATCTCCTCGATGGTTAATCACTAAAGGCAGGAAAGAGCAAGCAATAGAAGTGCTCACCTACATAGCTAAGAAGTAAGATTTGATTTATTTTCTTATAATACATACACAATTTTACACATCTGAGAATCCTTTATTAAGATACATAGCAAAATTTGCTTATGAGATAAAAGCTATAGGTACTGGTCTTTCATAAAAATGTTCAAATTTTATCTTTGCGATTGTTGTTGTTGTATGGTTTGGATATTTATTAAAATGCTTTTTTGTTTTTCAGAAATAATCGACCCACAAACAACATCAAGCATATAGTCGAAAAAGAATTACTACATAACAATAGTGATCAGCAAAACAACGGGTCCTATTTAGACTTATTTAAGACACCAAAAATGAGAGTGTATACCCTCATAAATGCTCTTATTTGGCTATGCTGCTCCCATACTTTCTTTGGCATCAACCAGTACATCGGTCGCCTCGATGGCAATATCTACCTTAACGTGTTTCTGTCTGCTATTGGATTTGTCCCAGCACTATTTCTCGTCGTAGCCCTATCTTTGTACGTAAGCCGAAAGATGTCTATGGTCGTCACCTTTGTTGGTACAGGCCTTGTTTTGTTAGTCTTTATATTTATACCGAGCGACATGAAGTATGCAACATTAAGCTTCGCAATATTGGGCCAAATTATAATATACATCGCGTTTATCCTGATATACTTGTATACTTCTGAAGTGTTCCCGACCGTTTTGAGGAATTCAGCTATGGGTTTCGCGTCAATGTTCGCGAGAATTGGCGGCTTTATAGCGCCCTTCGTGGTTAATTTAGATTCAGAATGGGGCTCTATTTTAGTTTTTAGTGCAGTGTCACTGTTAGGTGGTGCGCTATGCCTTCCGTTAAGAGAAACCAAAGACACTGTTCTGTTGAACACGATTGAAGAGACTGAACATTACAAAAAGAAGAAAACTCAATCGCAATAGTTCTATAATTTCGCATAAATAATTACATAGAGATATAAGTTTATGTATGTTTCGTTGTGTTTTATTATCTACTTATGTGTATAATTGAAAAGAATAAAACTATTTCTTCTAGTCACTGAATCCTGCTATAAAAATTCATAAGGATATGGAAACTGAGACATAATAATTAAAACCCAACTTTGTCACACAAATAATTTAATACACACATATACAATTTGGCATCGCTGAGAATCCACAGTGATTTATTCTTAAAAAAATATTCATATTATGCTAACTAGATGCTAACTATTCTTTAATTACTTACAATTACTTATACGTTCTATTCAACAGCCTATACTGAATTTTTTGGAAACCATCACAATACTTAGTGACAAGGATGAACAATAGAGAATGATATAACACCCAAAATCTAAACACAATGCTATAACATAAACCATAAATGAAAAGCAAATCTATGAATGTCCAGAAAATGAAGCCTATTTTGGCAACCGTTAGAGATCTTGGACTTCTTTCTGTTACCGGCCTGTTTGTTGCAAAGTCAGTGAAAACACCTGAAATAATAATAATTGACCATTTATTTCCAACCACCACCACACTACATTATAATATACCCTGCAAATCAAATTTCATAAAAATCGGTAAAGTGGTTTCCGATTTATACAAGCAACACAAAATTAGATTAGACTAGCATTAGACTTACCTACCTAAGTAATTCACCTGCCTTTTTGTAAAAACTTTTTAAATCCTGCTGAAATCTTTGGGGCAATCTCAAGATAACCGGACCAAATAAATATTATGGAAATCTTCCTTTTATAGAAAAAGCTGTGTCTGTTTGTTTAAGTGGAACGAGATTTTTATCTCTTTTCCTAAGGTCCGAGCAGAATTATTTATATTATTTAAATTTTAAGAGTAATTCGCAAATGCTAAATAAAAAAATAACTTACTAGCTACTCAATTAAATTTTAAATAAATATTTGATTTACCTTCATTGTGAAATTTCTGTAAGCAAGCATTTTTCTCTGTCCAGCGATTCATGAGCCAGGTTTTTAAATGTTCTTCGTCCCTGGGTAGCTCTTCAATGGAATACCTTTGTTGTTAGAGAAATAAATTCTTTAGTTACCTATACTATGTACCTACTTTAAATAAAATATTTCGAACTGATAAAATTTAAAGTGTCATCTTTCTTGTACTATAATAATTAACATTTCAATAAATTAGTTAACAATATGATACGACCCGCACTTAGACCCGCAATACTTAAATGCTCTCAAATGAGGTTACTATTACAGACAGACAGCTGTAGAATTAATATACATAGACATTGACATAGACAATCAAAGACGTTTGATAACTCAATGATTAATGGTACAAAAATTTCTTATAATAAATAAATAATTTCTCACACCGCTACCAACCAAACCTAAACAAAGCGTGAATACTGAATAAAATTTATAGAAAACAGAAATCTGTCATCTTCTCCATAAATCGCTTATATAGTAATTTATATATTATAAAAATAAAAGGACAATATTTTTATTTCTTCCATACAAATATTTCTTAGATTGTAAATAGAATTGTTTAGAAGTAACCTTCATAATTATTACTATGCAAGGTAACAAAACCTGTTGTACGGATAAAAGACGGAACTTTTGTATTGTTCCTTATGAATTGCACCAAATTCGTACCTATGCAGCTATGTATAAAACAATACATTCAAAAAACCTATATATTAACATTAAGTCCATAATGACTGTAGAAAAATCTACACTCTAATTTAACTGACAGCTAAGGCTTTGCTGAAGGTAAAAGTAAACTCCAAGAAGTTGCTTATTTCCTCAAATTCTATACCAAGGTTTCAGCAAGGTTTACATTTTCGATGCATTATTATATCTTAGTACATTCTCAACGTATTCTTCATTTATCTTTTAGTGTAATTGGAATGTTTATTCCGGTGAAATATGGTGAAATATCTTAATGCTTAGGTAGTCGAATTTTAAAAGCTACTAGATAAGCACAATTTTCTGAATGAGACTTCTTAAAAAATACTCAATTTTATTGCTCATTTGCAAAGATTTTAATTTTTATTTCTTGACTAAATCCGATATCCTGCATAACATCGTCCATAAATTTATTATCTTTCGCAAAAGTTATACCACACAATAGAACTTAAATAGATAACAACTATAAGAATGGATAGTAATCTTAACTGAATTACCGTTTGAAACAAAAATACACGTGTCTCGGTATCTTTCCGCGCAGTAAGTCCAATTCATTTTGCGCAGGTCTATCATAGGCCACTGTGACGTCATAAACAGACTTGAGTCCAGAGTCGCGCAAACTGGTGCAGAGAGACGACCAGCCAGTGGTCCGGGGATGTAGAACGAACTCATATATCTAAAAAATACAGACCAAAATAGATTAACGAATTGTTATCCACCAATTAACATTTATTTGTAAGTCAATTGAAAAGCTGTCCTCGTCTAAAAGCTACAAAATCATGTTTTCGTTGAGATTATTTAATTTGATGACAACTCTACATTTAGGCTATATGATGGATATATACATATTTATAAAATATTGGGGTAGAAATATGTTGCTCTTTTTTTAAATTTGATTCTATAATAAATTTTATCAACAAAATATCATTATGATTGTTAATTAAATAATTAGGTAAGCATTGTAATAAGGAATAATTGGTGAAACTACCGATCCATTAATATAATTCTTTGAACGTAATTATGTGTTTACAGTTTTTCTGCACTATTAATTGTTTAATTCATAAGCCACTCAAGTTATCTCTCACATAACAATAAACATGAAGAAATTCGTAGCTAATAAATACACTCAAAGTAATGTTATTTCAAGAATGTGTTTGATTAATATAGGAAGGCAAAATCTTATATATATAAAAATGAATCGCAAAATGTGTTGGTAAGCGCATAACTTGAGAACGGCTGAACCGATTTCGATAATTCTTTTTTTATTATATTCCTTGAAGTACGAGGATGGTTTTTATGTAGAGAAAACGTTAATATGTACCACGGGCGAAGCCGGGGCGGACCGCTAGTTCATTATATAATAGGAACTGGATAACATATTTATTTTGATTTTCTCAAAAGCAAAATCTTCAAAGCTATGAACAATAATTATTTATGGTAATGCAATGTCGCTACAATGTAGAGCAGACCGCGGCGAGTCGTGTCTCAAAACTCAAAAGCTATTCAACTCTTATCAAAATGCTTGAACCCGTATTCTACAATGTTGATTTATCTACACTATATTATAACAATACATGTTTACATCTGACCGGCAATTGTTTTGTGATTGCGTATCTCTCACTTTTCCGTTTATTTTCCTCACTCAAATCAGTTCCTTCCGGAAATAGCACGATGCGTTGATTGTATTTGAGCTTCTTGTAGTATTCCACATACTGCGTCATGTTCACTTGATCCTCTTGCCAATTTCTCTTGACGTAAAGGAAGAAGTTCAATTGCATTATCCAACCTATAATAAAAATAGTCGTAAAATGACGTGCTCTAGTGCATTATGTAAATAGACGAGTCGTCTAGAAACAATTTTGATAATTTATATGCGTACCTATTTGGTGATAACAATCCAGTAATTCCTTCTTACTGCCTTGTAACTAATACAGAAACAATAAACTAATCTTATTTCGTTAACACCTTCACAGAAGATTACACATACGAGGTTAAAATAATACAATAAAACATAAGGATGCAATTTATATAAAAATAAATCCCACAATTATAGAAGTAAGTAGTAGGTACAACGGAAGTGACGAAATAGGCTCGATCTAGGCCTGTAAGTATGTACTTAGCTTATGATAAAACTAGATTTATCGAATAGCGAACCAAAAGATTTAGTCAAACGCTATGCTGACTGCTGAATATACTATGAGTATTAAAAATAATACACATTTCTATAAACTAATCAACGAAACTAAAGCGCGTCACACACGGTGAAGATACTATAATATTTTATATTATATTACTGTAATATAAAATATTACAGTATCTTAAGATAAAATATTATAGTATCTTCACCGTGTGTGACGCGCTTAATACATAAAAACACACACTTTTATGGATACCAATAAATTTGCATAAAATTAGGACCATCGACATTAAAATGTCACCTTCAAAGGTTTTGTTTTATAATCGATTTAGCTAATGTATTTTAATGGAAAGTTTATTGGTTTCTTTAATAAAATTTATCAGTATGTAAATAGGAGATTCAATATTTTAAAACTACTTTGTGAGATTCACAGCACCTGACCTTGCTTCTAACAAAATCTAGAAGGGAATAATTTAATTTACAATAACCCTGTTACGACTCACTGGTGTCATGTGAGATATAATCTACTTTATATGTTATGAGAGTCGATGTACCGATGCTTTGGCAGAAATGGAGAGCAATGAAGTAGAGTAAAAGTAGTAAAGGCAACGCTACATTTACATTCAGACGACACACCGCGCGGCCGGTTTGCCAAACAAAGTTTTTTTTTTTTTTTGCAACATTGAAAAATAAAATGTAGTACCTACCAGTAAATAAAAAGTATTCGCATCAAATACTTACCCATACCAGGAACCGATTTAATTTCATCCTTTAATACAATTTTTATCCGCGACTTTCCACCTGCAATCATGTCTAAAATACTGTGTTCTTCAATAGCATCAGTTTCTTTACAAATGCATTCGGGGTAATTAGGGTTTTGTGTCGCGTGATACAAAGCAATCCATACATAATTCCAATCAACTCTCGTTCTATGATTCATTACAATTATAGTTGTTTCGTTTGGATTCACATAATCGCCATAATAATGTAGCGTGGTACCGCAAAACCATTGGAATAGCGCCTGAAAAATGTGAAATACGCATCATTAGATAAGTTGGTTGGCTTTGCTTACATTATTTTTGTAATATATTTTATAATTATTAATTCTATAATAATTAAACGTGAGGGATAATGTACCAGTACATATAGTATTTTTTTCACTATAGAGGTATCTATCACTTTGAATTACAGGAATAAAGTTAGGTCCTGTGTGTTCTTGTGGGATGAAAGGGCATTTCACATCTGTTTAATTGATCGATTATTCTGCCCACCATACACTAAAGTGCAGTAACAGCAAAATCACGATTTCGAGTAAAACGCATTTAAAGTTAAGAATTGATTTTAAAAAATCAACAGAATGATAAGCAAAAAAATTTGAATGCAGAAAGGTTGTAAAGGCATAGGTTCACACGTTAAAGCAATAAAAAAAAATATATCTTAATAACTGAATTTATTATGGCCATTTATTGTTTTTGGTGCCTATTACTGCATAGCCTTTTTTGTAAAAAATACCATTTTAAACTTAGTAAAATGCAGCAAAAAGCCCTATTACTGCGTTTGGATCAGTTATTTTGTCAAGAAACCCAACTAACATGCAGTAAGGTCAAAAAAATACTGCATTTTAGTTAGTTTTTTAAGAAAAAAGTGTTCAATTTACTAGTGCAGTAAGAAAAATAGCTAGTTCACAGTTGCAGTATTTAAAACATTAACTGCACTTTAGCTAGGAATAATCATATCTGTGTCATTATGCTATCCAAACTAATCTGCAGTAATGCTGTATTTTACTGCGTGTTAGTCAGTTTATAATGATAAAAGAATGTTAAGTATTCACAACTAAAATGCGACAAGCTTTGATTTTACTGCATTTTAGTTGGGAGTTCGTGACAATAAATTGTATTTTCTTAATTTGCAGTAAAAATAGCTTGTATGGCGGTAAATTTTACTGCGTATTAATTTTTTTTTTAATTTTTTTCCAGAAATATAAAACTATCTAAAGAACTGTAAAATTATATTGCTTACTGCATTTTAGTTATGAAACCTTAAAATTTAATCTGCAGTATAATTTATACTGTATTTTAGTTGGGAAATCACGCCAAATTGTTAATTTTTTTCGTTTGCAGTAAGTGAAAACTGTTAAATAAAAACCATTCTTATAGTCTTAGAAATAAGTAAGTTAATTCAATAGAAAGCTTAAGAAACCCGCTTTCAGAATCACTAATAAAACGAAAAATCACAAAAAGGCTGTTACTGCTCTTTAGTCTCTGGTGGGCAGTATTGGTTTTATACTTCTGTACCAGATCAAGACTTTTTAATCTTTCACACAAAGTACACAAGGGAGCGACGCCATTACTCGGTTCTAATCTAATGTTTTTTTAAATTGTAAGGTATGAAAGCTTTATGTAAAGCTTTCAATTTTGTCGACTTTAATGTAATTTATTTACTGTATAGATTTATGTAATATTATTTAGAAGTTAATAATTATTCTTCAATATTCTGTTTTATCATATTATAATAATATAATGATACTCACTACTGGATACAGCTCCCATAATGCGAATAATAGATCAACGATTTTCCTATATATAACTTGATTTATGAACATTAAGTACAGTACAGGACAGTACAGAATGTAAAATCCTGAAATAAAGTTTGTTATACAAAAACTACACAATATTGTTTATTCAATTAATAAAATGACCAACTTGTTTCATATATTTTGATAGTAGCAAATTTCAAATTTGCGTGTATTCAGTCATTCATATCATTTACCTATATCGATTATGTTTTTTAATCGGAGACATCGTGTAGGCTCTGTTACTCACAAAATCGAATTGAATGAATCTACTTCATACTTTCTAAACAGCCTGACATTCGACAGAATATTAATGATAAGATAATATATATATAGTCACAACTTTGTAACGTTGCTAAATTATCCAAATATAGAAAGTAGAGACTCTAATATTAACTTACCAGCGAGAATGGTGTAATACCAAGCACCACAAATAAGAGGGCCCGCTGCCATGGCGGCAGGCATAAACTGACGGGACGTTAAGGAAACCTTAGGAAGTCCGTCGCTGGATTAGAACCCATACAAATTTATTTCAAAGTCAATAAATCTATACATTTATCATACAGTTGTGTAACGCTATAATATGACAAATGATAATTTGAAGCATTTGCCTGAATGCGGAATTCAATTGCTATAATTTTATGAACAATCCATTTACTTATAAAACAAGACAATGAGGCACTTTACTTTAATGTAAAACAATTTTATAGAATTTATACAGAACTATTACATAAGAACTATTAAACGTAAACAATTGCGATCTCTGAATCTGAGAACATTATGTTACTTCTTCAGTTGTTGTTCCAGTGTTTCTTCGTGTCTGATTCCCAAGAGATTCTCCTTCTTCTATCGTCATCATTAATTCGCAATCCTTAGTGTCCGGTAAAAGCAAACATAGCAGGGCTGCTATTAAAGGTAGTATCCCGAATGCTACGGGTGCGCACCACTTTCCATGTGGCCGCAAAGCAGCAACGAATGGGGCAATCATAGCGCCTAGCCGAGCCATCATTGAGGCAATTCCTATCGCCGCATTACGAACTACCGTCGGAAACATTTCTGAACAATATAAATAGAGTACAACAAACACTAAGAAGCAACATAGTATCCCCAAACAACCCATTACTACAGATCCCGTTCCTTCAGGTATGAGGCTTATAAACAAAAAGCAGAGGCTCGATAATATATTAGGTACAATTACTAATGTTCGCCGGTTCATAACTTTCACTAGTGGAATTGCAATGAGGCACGCGCACAAAGAGACAGTCCCGCCGGCCACAACGTTGATGTAAACATTACCAGTCAAGTGACTTGTGTAGTGAACGACCCCGTAGAAGCAGTAGCTACACACAAACCAAATGAAAGACATCACCAGAATGTGTTTTCTTAGATTTTTTGTTCGGAACAAATCCAAAAATGATCATTTTCTGTCTCCAAATCTAATGTGTTCGATGCGATATAGTTGAATTTGACGATCTATATCGTTTGTTGGAAGATTATTGCTGAAAAAATATATTACAATTTTCATTGTTTTTTCAAACAAAGATTTACTTCTAAGAATTACTTCAACTACATATACAGGGTGTCCCAAAAAGTAGTGATGAACGGAAGCTGGGAGGTAGAGGACCTAGAGAGCTATCCGAATCACCCCCATGTATGTTATGCGATTTTTCGTATTTTCGGAGTTATGACATTTTTTTCAATTTTTCATCTATCGCTGAGTACGATGAGATTTTTATTTATGGTGACGTGACTTATTGCGCTAGATGCTTGATTTTTTTTTGTGTGGTAAGCTGAAAGATAGGCCAATTCAGTATGGTAACATTTACTATCGTTAGATCTTCGAATGGAATAAAAAAAGAATTAAATGCCAAGAAAGATAAAATTACCCAGTATGTTCACAACTTCAAGGGCCCATAAAAAAATAAAATCACATAAAAAAAGTTTTCCATTTGGCTTTTAAAAATTCGCTCTATCTATCAGGTAGCTACCCTAAAAATTTCATTTTATTATTCAGAAGGCTTCAATCGAAAAATTGAAATCTAAATGTGGTAAGTGCAAAAATTTTATTAACATGATGATCATTAAAACCAAATTAAAACCCATAAATAGGTGTTTAATTACCAGAAATTTTTAAAATAACCCCGCTGTTGCTCAATGCAAGTGCGACATCACCGTAAAAAGTTGTCTTTTAAATGTCTGAATGCCCTTTTATCATTTTTAATGGTTTCTTCTGCTACTATGAATTTCCGGGTTATTTCGTATCATACAGTTGTGTAACGCTATAATATGACAAATGATAATTTGAAGCATTTGCCTGAATGCGGAATTCAATTGCTATAATTTTATGAACAATCCATTTACTTATAAAACAAGACAATGAGGCACTTTACTTTAATGTAAAACAATTTTATAGAATTTATACAGAACTATTACATAAGAACTATTAAACGTAAACAATTGCGATCTCTGAATCTGAGAACATTATGTTACTTCTTCAGTTGTTGTTCCAGTGTTTCTTCGTGTCTGATTCCCAAGAGATTCTCCTTCTTCTATCGTCATCATTAATTCGCAATCCTTAGTGTCCGGTAAAAGCAAACATAGCAGGGCTGCTATTAAAGGTAGTATCCCGAATGCTACGGGTGCGCACCACTTTCCATGTGGCCGCAAAGCAGCAACGAATGGGGCAATCATAGCGCCTAGCCGAGCCATCATTGAGGCAATTCCTATCGCCGCATTACGAACTACCGTCGGAAACATTTCTGAACAATATAAATAGAGTACAACAAACACTAAGAAGCAACATAGTATCCCCAAACAACCCATTACTACAGATCCCGTTCCTTCAGGTATGAGGCTTATAAACAAAAAGCAGAGGCTCGATAATATATTAGGTACAATTACTAATGTTCGCCGGTTCATAACTTTCACTAGTGGAATTGCAATGAGGCACGCGCACAAAGAGACAGTCCCGCCGGCCACAACGTTGATGTAAACATTACCAGTCAAGTGACTTGTGTAGTGAACGACCCCGTAGAAGCAGTAGCTACACACAAACCAAATGAAAGACATCACCAGAATGTGTTTTCTTAGATTTTTTGTTCGGAACAAATCCAAAAATGATCATTTTCTGTCTCCAAATCTAATGTGTTCGATGCGATATAGTTGAATTTGACGATCTATATCGTTTGTTGGAAGATTATTGCTGAAAAAATATATTACAATTTTCATTGTTTTTTCAAACAAAGATTTACTTCTAAGAATTACTTCAACTACATATACAGGGTGTCCCAAAAAGTAGTGATGAACGGAAGCTGGGAGGTAGAGGACCTAGAGAGCTATCCGAATCACCCCCATGTATGTTATGCGATTTTTCGTATTTTCGGAGTTATGACATTTTTTTCAATTTTTCATCTATCGCTGAGTACGATGAGATTTTTATTTATGGTGACGTGACTTATTGCGCTAGATGCTTGATTTTTTTTTGTGTGGTAAGCTGAAAGATAGGCCAATTCAGTATGGTAACATTTACTATCGTTAGATCTTCGAATGGAATAAAAAAAGAATTAAATGCCAAGAAAGATAAAATTACCCAGTATGTTCACAACTTCAAGGGCCCATAAAAAAATAAAATCACATAAAAAAAGTTTTCCATTTGGCTTTTAAAAATTCGCTCTATCTATCAGGTAGCTACCCTAAAAATTTCATTTTATTATTCAGAAGGCTTCAATCGAAAAATTGAAATCTAAATGTGGTAAGTGCAAAAATTTTATTAACATGATGATCATTAAAACCAAATTAAAACCCATAAATAGGTGTTTAATTACCAGAAATTTTTAAAATAACCCCGCTGTTGCTCAATGCAAGTGCGACATCACCGTAAAAAGTTGTCTTTTAAATGTCTGAATGCCCTTTTATCATTTTTAATGGTTTCTTCTGCTACTATGAATTTCCGGGTTATTTCGTCCAAATTGTAGCATTCTCTCAAGTAGCCGAGGTCTTTTTAGTATCCCCATTGAAACAAATCAATGGGGTTTAGGTTGAGGGACCGTGCAGGCCAGGCTTTAAGGCAGGCGTCACCAGCGCATGCGCAGGCTGCAACGACCAATCCATCTTTCAGGGTATCTTTGCCCTTTAGCCTGGCCTCGACGGTCCCCGGACATAAACCCTATTGATTTTTTTCCGTGGGGATACTACAAAGACGAGAGACTGCCACAATTTGAACGAAATAACCTGGAAATTCATAGTAGCAGAAGAAACCATTATAAATGATAAAAGGGCATTCAGACATTTAAAAGACAACTTTTTACGGTGATGTCGCACTTGCACTGAGCAATAGCGGGGTCATTTTAAAAATTTCTGGTAATTAAACACCTTGTTATTGGTTTTAATTTGTTTTTATTAATCATCATGTTAATTCAATTTTTGCACTTACCTCATTTAGATTTCAATTTTTCGATTGAAGCCTTCTGAATAATAAAATGAAATTTTCAGGGTAGCTACCTGATAGATAGAGCAAGTTTTTAAAAGCCAAATGGAAAACTTTTTTTATGTGATTTTATTTTTTTACGGGCCCTTGAAGTGGAGAACATACTGGGTAATTTTATCTTTCTTGGCATTTTAATTCTTTTTTTTATTCCATTCAAAGATCTAACGATAGTAAATGTTACCATACTGAATTGGCCTATCTTTCAGCTTAGCACACAAAAAAAATCAAGCACCTTCCGCAATAATTGACGTCACCATGAGTGAAAATATCACCGTACTCGGCGATAGGTGAAAAATTGAAAACATAACTCCGAAAATACGAAAAATCGCATAACATACATGGGGGTGATTCGGATAGCCCTTTAGGTCCTCTACCTCCCAGCTTCCGTTCATCACTACTTTTTGGGACACCCTGTATAAGGTAAATAATAATATATATTAGGTAAAATTTCACTAACATTTTTGCAACTCGTTCCATCAATTCTATGGCTTTCGTCGTTTTATTAGCTGCTAGAAGCCATCTAGGTGATTCAGGTAAAATGCAAATATAAGACAATAGCACCATATTAGCCAAGGATATGCCCAATTGAAAATGTACGTAATCTCTTATTAAATATCCGAATAGGGCTAGTAGTATGTGGCCAAGCGCAAAGGGAACATGAAATAGTGCTGATATGATATCTCTGTAGACTCCTCCTACGTATTCCATTACAAGGACGAAGCCGACGACCATAATTCCTCCCACAGACATTCCAAGTATCATACGAACCATTGTAAAACTCCAGTACGTCGGAAGGAAGGATGATATGACTCCAGTAAACACCTCTAATACCACAGAAAACACGAGTGTAGGACGTCTTCCGTACCTACAATTTTGTAGTACATATTTGTTATTCATAATAATTAAAAGGAACGTAGGTTTTCGAAGACTAAAAGTTTGTTTGCATGTATCTCATGTATGCCAAAGGTATTTATTTTATAAATAAAAACTTAGGGACTTATTTGGTACGTGCGCCTTATATTATGCCTTCTTATAAAAATAGAAATAAACATCGTAATTTCGTATATCACGATGTTTTTGAAGATAACTCGAGTCATCATACATAATCATCATAATGATTCATAATAATAATGTTAAACCTAGATATATTTACTTTCTAAAGTATCATAAAGTACCTACCTAGTTAGTTTTGAAATAGTAATCTGCCAACACATAAGGAGGTCATATGAATGAGTCGACAATCCTATCCCATGAAAACTAAATACCCGGTATGCAAAATTCATGTTACCTGTCGGACATTATACCAAATAAAAGACTTCCGCTTAAAACCCCAAACTGAAAGAGCATTTGCGTAAGATCTTTTAGCCACGAATTTTCACATATCAAGTTCCATTCCATGACTATAGTACGAGGGAAGATAGATTTATCAAATATACAGGATCATTGCAGCAAGTTTCATTTGCAGGACAGGTATATTTGATCGGTGGCGCCAAAAATATAATTGCCATTTGGTGGAAAGCAACGCCAAATTTACTCATGAAAACTATAACATACAGAAATAATTGATACTTTCCGAAGTTACCTATTAAGTTATTAATCACAACCATAATTTAAAAGGAATGTTGTATATTATACACTTCACTTGAGATGCGCTCTAGTTGGCCTCGTCACGGTAGGTATTGCAAAACGGAAAATTTTAATCAATATTTAAATTGTTCCCTAACAGTTATAGTGTGGATATAGGTTCAATTGAATGTAGCCTTTTTTAATCCCAACATATTTTATTTTAAGTAGGCAAGTTCATTAAATATACCAATACTCGAAAAACCTGTTTTTAAATATATTTTTTTTTCTGTTATTTTGCATTTTGATAGATACGAATAATAATTGGTTATTTAATAATACCATACGATATTATTATATAATAAAGTATCTTGAAAGTAAATATGTCGAATTGTTTAACCGCTAGTGGTGCCATGACTTTATCTAAATCTTCTCAAGAAATTGACATGTTGATAATGAGTTTTTCATAGCCTATTTAAAGTATTTAAATTTAAAGGACCAAGGTCGCTCAGTGAATTCAATTGTCATTTATTTCAGCTCAAACTTTTAATGAGGAGTATCCGTTGTGAAATTTATTCATTATTTTTGTAAATTAACGTCAATTGTAATTTAACGAGCACTCTATTCTGGAAATTAGTTTTATTTGAATAAAAAGAGTTGAGGAACTTCTAATTTTTACATGGGGTGGAATGTTCTATAGAATCTATATATCTTATATATAAAATTCTCGTGTCACAATGTTAGTCTGCATACTCCTCCGAAACGGGTGGACCGATTCTCATGAAATTTTCTGTGCATATCGGGTAAGTCTGAGAATCGGCCAACATCTATTTTTCATATGTACCACGGGCGAAGCCGGGGCGGACCGCTAGTAGGTATATAAAACTTAAAGGTGACTGATATAGTGATCTATCAACGCACAGCCCAAACCACTGGACGTATCGGGCTGACATTTGGTATGCAGGTAGATGTTAGGACGTAGGCATCCGCTAAGAAAGGATTTCCCGAAATTCTTGCGGGAACGGGGAAAAACGGGGATTCACGTACAAAGCCGAGGGCGGAAGCTAGTAAATAATATAATGACTATTTGATAACATTAAAATATGTATATATGTAGTAAGAAGAGTAATCTACAGTCTACTTCACTTACCTAGAAAAAATTAATGCGTTTAATTTTATATCTATAGATTAAGTAATATATAAATATAGTGTCGTACCTATATCATATTAATAATTATATCTACATGATATTTATTTATACGGTATATCTTGATATTTAGTTGAACTTTATGAAGATAATGGTATGCATTATATGCAGTAGGTACTATTATTTATGCATAACGAACATCATCAATCTAAATTTCTACAAACGAAGGAATAAGTAGATAAATAATTTGAAATGAAATTTAATACATAAAATTTATATTCAGCAGTACGTCATCTTGAAAATAATTTCGTTGTGATCTCAGTCTGTACTCTGTAGGTAGGTTATTCACCTATTATCGAATCAAGATATACCTAACGATTATATTGATATTTATATTTCATAGATACGATATTTCATAATATTGTTCCTTCTTACAGTTAAGTACTTACTTTTGTTTTTACATATTCATATCAAAATGTAAACGCATTAGTTATTATCTTTGAACAAATAGATTATGTACGTGTACTCATGAAACAAAATAACACATGAAACATTTAGTAGTTAATGCACAAAATTATTTTAAGACTATGTACCTAGTAGATAGGTACCTACTAAGCAAAATAAATAACAGTAATTGAGAATTATGTTCATACATAAATGACAGGACCGATTCTTATTAAATTTTGTGTGCCTATTGAGACAATGAGTACCTAGATCTGAAAATCGCCCAACATCTTTTTTTCATACTCCTAAGACCTAAGTGATTAGAGTAAGGAAAATCAACGTTTGCCGGGACATTAAGTAGGTAAAATTATAAATTCATGCAAGGACCAAATAAAAGATTGAAGTGTCAACAATAATTTATTACACACACTGCTTGAGAAATCAACTTACGTATCTATTACAATTTAAGAAAACTTCAATACACTTCTATTTTACTAATCATATTATGTACAAAATAATACATTTAAATCACATGAATACATCGCATCAGCTATAATATATAGTTTTATTATTTTTCTGTATTTTCCTTAGTCTTTTTGCCAAACTTTTCGCCTTCTTCGATAGTTGTCATTAATTCACAGCCTTTAGTTTCCGGCAAAAAGAAGGATACAAAGCCAGCTATTAATGGTAGAATAGCGAACGTTACGGCTGGCATCCACGCTGCCCTGTCTCCCAATCCGACGACAAACGGCGCGATCATAGAGCCCACACGAGCCATCATCGACGAAAAACCAATAGCCGCATTACGCACTACTGTAGGAAACAGCTCTGTACAATGCAGATAAACAACTACGAACACGATGAAACTGGCTACAACGCCAATACTAGCGCACACTACCGTACCCGGCCCGGGGGGTAGTGCAGCAAGAATGAATAAACATAGGGCACAGATAAAATTAAATACTATCAGGATCGTCCGCCTTCCTATCACCTTCATCAGAGGAATAGAACACAACGTACCCAAAAGTGTTACGCTAGCACTAGCCGCTACGTTTACGAAGACATTACCACTAAGCTGACCCACATATTGAGATACTCCATAAAAACAGTAGCTACACGTTAACCAATTGAATGACATGGCTAATATATTTTTTCTCAGATTCGGTGTTAGGAAAAGATCTAAGATGCTCCCTTTTTTCAGGTTATTTTTTTCTACGGACTTCTGGTATTTTTCTATGTCTTGCTTGATCGTGTCCGTTGGCATATTATTACTGTAAAAATATTGGTTTGTTATCGTTAAGCGTTAATTTATGAATTATACTTATATACCTATGCTTTTATTTCTCTATAAATAAGTACTTACAATTTAGCAGCCCGTTCCAGTATTTTCACCGCTTCGTCCGTCCTTTTCATCGCTATTAGCCATCTTGGTGTTTCAGGAACGAGAAAGAAGTACGATAATAATAATATAGATGTGAAGGAAATAGCGAATTGGAACATGTTGTAGTCTCTGATAAAATAACCAAAGACTGGTAGTAGCAAGTGGCCCAAGTTAAATGGTACTTGATATAGAGCCGATATGACATCTCTGTACTGGGAACCCACGAACTCCATAACAATGACAAAGCCAGTGACCATCGTCCCACCGACAGACATTCCAACAAAGAAGCGGATGAACGTAAATGGCCAATATCCAGGAATATAAGCTGCAAGGATTCCCATAGTCACTTGCAACACCACTGCTGCCAGTAGAGGTAATTTCCGTCCAAACCTTAAAAATGATTTCGTAATAAGAAGTTGTAGGAATCTTTAAATTAAATACCGAGGAAAGTAATAAAAAAATATATATTTGCGAATTGTGTGGCAACAGTATAATTGTTATTTAGAGTAGTAATCTTTTTAAGCATTTCCCTTTTTCGCCGACACAATCCATACTTCTAACTATTTTATATTAATAACTAGTTTACCGCCCGCGGCTTCGCCCGCTTTGTCTAAAACCTGATAAATTATATACTAAAACCTTCTTCTTGAATCACTCTATCTATTAAAAAAAACCGCATCAAAATCCGTTGCGTAGTTTTAAAGATTTAAGCATACAAAGGGACATAGGGACAGAGAAAGCGACTTTGTTTTATACTATGTAGTGATCTAAGCATGTGATAAAAAATATTATTCGTCTAAAGATATGAAGTTATTGAGTTTTAAATTTTATAATTTTTAGCTGTTCGTCTAGACATGATGATGAAGAAAAATTATATGTAAATTTAGAACCTTACCTATCCGATGCCATTCCGAAAACAACACTACCCACTAAAGTTCCCAGTTGAAACAAAGTTTGTGTGAAGCTAGTGAGCCACTTCCTGTCACATATTAAGTCCCATTCCATGATTATTGTGTTGGTGAATATAGAGGTATCATACTGTGGATTATCACATGGACAATTGGTACTGTTATTGCCATCTAAACAAATGTATTCTGTTTTTGGGGCCAGGAATAGAATAGCCATTTGATGAAAGGCAACCGGAAATTTTGTGAGAAATACTAGACTGCATAGGCAAAGTTGATATTTGCCAAACGATCCAATAACTTTTTGGATTGCGTCGGAGTTCTGCACCGGAGCATCGGGTTTTTCTGCAAATAATTATAATATTTACAATTACCACATAATTCATAATCATTATTATCTGTTACATATATTATGCGACATTTTAATTATATAATTCAAGATAACGGTATAAAATACCTGCTCTATTTTTTAACTTACGCTAAAACCATTGAAGGATTTAATTTTAACTTTAATCTTTGCATTGTAAAAAAACCTTGAACGAATGTTGATTATTTTTTAGTCAAATATCATAAATACAAGTGTCAATAAACTATATAATAAGTGGCTTTACTTTAACTGATAAGGGTTCCTACTTCCTCCAAGTAACATAAGATTCCGAATTTTTTTGTAATTTGTCTCAGAATATAGAAAATGTTGAATTTATATTTTTGGTTTTATGGCATTCAAATGCTTTATAAATATAAATTTATAAAGAATAGATCAGATATGGTAAGGCATCCGCCCCGGAATGGCGCGAAGGATGCGGGTTCGAGTCCCGCCTCGTGATCGAATTTTTTCTATTCTTTATAAATTTATATATAGAAAATGATCAAAACCAAAAATAATAAGTTTTAACTATCTAACTAGTTTACTATTAAAGTTATTTACAAAAGAAGGAACAGTACCTGAGGTTTTGACTACAAAAACAGGTAGTTTTAATGATTTTTTTTTATATTTTTATATAAAAAAAACGCAATCTACAATAGGATCACTTTGTTATTCGTAGGTCTGGGAATCGTTATCCCTTGAAGAAAAAATGAGGCTTTGAAATTAATGGAGTCAAAGATGTACCTACTATCCTTTGTGCTTCTTTGAAGCTGCATATTAGTTACTCACAAAACCTTTAAAGGGATTACGTGTTGACGATATGACATACAATTTGACAAAGTTAAGTATGTTTATAAGGTACTCATGCCCGTGGCCGTCTCGAATTTGACTGTGTTTTTAAATATATACTAATCCATACTAATATTATAAATGCGAAAGT
Organism: Colias philodice; assembly: GCF_061535455.1. NCBI lineage: Eukaryota > Metazoa > Arthropoda > Insecta > Lepidoptera > Pieridae > Colias > Colias philodice. Next base: position 9,856,580 of record NC_143099.1, on the reverse strand, counting down.
AACTCTGTCTGTCTGTTACTCAATCACGCCTAAACTACTGAACCAATTTTCATGAAATTTGGTATGGAGATATTTTGATACCCGAGAAAGGACATAGGCTACGTTTTATCCCAGAAAAAATACGCGATCCCGGAAATCCCACGGGAACGGGAAATACGCGGGTTTTTCTTTGACTGCGCGGGCGAAGCCGCGGGCGGAAACCTAGTAATCTATACAAATATTATAAAGAGGAAAGGTTTGATTTTTTGTTTGTTTGTTTGTATGAATTGAATAGGCTCCGAAACTACTTGGCAGATTTGAAAAATTCTTTCACTGTTGGAAAGCTACATCATTTCTGAGTGACATAGGCTAGGTTTTATCCCGGAAATCCCACGGGAACGGGAACTATGCGGGTTTTTTTTTGAAAACGCGGGCGAAGCCGCAGGCGGAATGCTAGTAATATTATAAAGCTGAAGAGTTTGTTTGTTTGTTTGAACGCGCTAATCTCAGGACCTACTGGTCCGATTTGAAAAATTATTTCGGTGTTAGATAGTACATTTATCGAGGAAGGCTATACTTAGGCTATAATATATCATCACGCTAAGACCAACAGGAGCCGAGCAATGTGGGTAAACCGCGGAGCACAGCTTGTATATAATATTACCTAATAATATCTAAGTTAACAATATGCATAATATTCAATAATGCTTTACGATTAGGTTTCTACTAAATTGCACCTTAATTAATCGTATAATCATAAGTTTTCATATAAGTATCAATTAGTAAACAAAACATAGTTCAACAGATTTTGTGAATTGTTTTTACAATATATTATACTGATCGTGCCCTAAATATATTAAAACTTAACCCGGGCTCAATAAACATTTTCAAGAGTAATGACCTCAAACAGTAAGTGCAAAAGGAAAAAAATTGTAAAGTTATTTCGCATTTATATACGAGTTACAAAGTAATGTCCTGCATGATTAAGTTACTCAGCTGTTAAGGTATCTCTATGTTTTACACTACCTATTTAATAAATAGTAATATGAAAGGGGTAGGAAATAAGTAAATGAACTGCTCCTTTAAATCCAAATCGTTTTGTTTTACATAGTTAATTGTGTGAGAAGTTTGATCAACTACCTATAAGTACTTATGGTTTAATACATATATATAAAATAATAGTGACTAGTTAATAACTGATCATACTAAACAATTGAATAAACTGCATATTATACACGTTGTTTTGTAGGTACAGCAGTTGTTTTAGTATGCTGTGGTATGCATCATCGCACCTTATCTAAAGGACGTTAATTTAAAGAAATAATAAAAAAAAGTATTTCTGTAACTAATGCAAAATAACATTGGCAATATCTTATTTTGTTTTAATACGAGTTCAATGTTGTGTTATTGAAATTGCTAAGCCTTGATAGACTGTCATTGAGGTCAACTGGGCAACTTTCACTTATAAATAGCTCACCATCCTCCTTTCGGTCTGTGTCCATTGTTGAGTCTGTTATCTGTGAGCACTCGAGAGCTATCACGCGCGGTCACATGCGACACAACACTCAATAAGATACGTTTGCTCTCCGGCAAACGGCAACAGACTGGTTGCTGTGTTAAGCGAACATTGTTTTCCCTTTTGCGACTTGCGCCCGCGCCTTCGCTCCGCAATACTGTCATTTGAGCGAACATAATGACATGCCTTTTAGCAATATTGATACACCATTGAAGGCTGGTCGATAAACAAAAAATGCTCTTTTGGCTAAGTACTCGTATTATTCGTTGAGTGTTGTCATCTTTGTTATCGTCGCTTAATGTTTCCGCTATCAGTTTAAAGTACGAACTTGCAATGTCTAGTTGTGGTGTTAGGTATATCTTATATCCATATAATATTATATTATTTTATTTTTATATGATATCGTAAATGTACCGCGGGCTCTTATCCATACTAATATTATAAATGCGAAAGTAACTCTGTCTGTCTGTCTGTTACTCAATCACGCCTAAACTACTGAACCAATTTGCGTGAAATTTGGTATGGAGATATTTTGATACCCGAGAAAGGACATAGGCTACTTTTTATTGCGAAATATGTACCACAGGCGAAGCACGGGCGGACCACTAGTATAATATAAGAAATTTTAATCTCATACTTACCAAGTCATTATAGCCTCCATCGCACATAGTACCTTTTATATATAAGTCATATATATAAAACGACAAAATTACTTCAAAACACTCACAATACATAATTACGTCGCATTGTTTGTTTCCTAACCCCTCCGAAACGGCTGGACAGATTTTTATAAAATTTTCTTTAGATATTGTGTGGGTCTGAGAATCGGCCAATATCTATGACGCTTTCTGTAAGGAGGAAAAAGTATTTTTCCTTTCGAGAGCACTAATAATATTAGTTTTTATTATATCACTTCATAGAGCGCAAAATTATAAAACACCTAAATTGTTGAGGGTCATTTTTTAGTATCTATACTATGTGTAGCTCCTAGGTGACTGCCCATCTTTTACTTATTACAGGAGCTATTTAGAAGTCAGTAAATTTAAATAACAAAGTACTTAATCGCTTTATAATTAAACATACGAATACTTTCTACTTATGCGAAATTTTAAATATGTACTTGATAGACTAGAACATATATAGGCTATGTTTTTATCGACGAACATGTCAATGAGTCATGTCTTTTTAACTAAACTTAAACTAATAGGAATTTTGAAATAAAAGATCCGTTTCAATAATCGACTTTTATTAATTTATGCACAACTCTCTCCAATCATTATCTGCCTATGTACATAAAACTATTATAAATTCTACAATAATAAAATAATAGCATTTATAATGTCAAACGTTCACAAAGTAAGCTATTGATAATAAAAATCTATAAAATAATATATACACATACATATATTATGTACTCTTATATTTTCTATGAAACTATATGTTACCGATAAACCGAGGAAACGTCATTATTGCTATACGGTTTTACATTTTAGTCAATATCTCAACGAAAAGTAAAAGACAAATTCTTAATTACAATTGAAAAACGCAAATTATTGATGTGAAAATACTAAACTAAAAGTCATTTCGTGAAAAAAAAATTAAAACACCTATACAAAGCATAAATTCCATATTTATTTACACCAACAACTGGCAACTCTGCTTAAAACGAGAAAACTAGAAGTGGATATCGTGTCATGAATGAACTTAATATATTCCCTTAATATTAATTCAACATAATTTCAATAATTATTACTTTTTAATTATTAATCATTTATCACGATAACAAATAACATTAAAATATCACATTATGAAATGTTTAAACATTATATTAAACCCTTGACAATGGCAAATTAAATAAAACGCAGCTTAAAAATACTTCATTACCATTCGCACAAACATTAGAAGGAACATCAACACAAGTCTTGCCGGCCCTCGGGAGAAAGCGGTAATGAAATAATCTTACGACTTCGAAACACAGTCACACCCCGGACACTCCATACAAAATGATCGTTTTGACAGTCACACTGTAGAGACTGCAAATGTGTGTGTTAACGCTTTATGGTTGGCACATTTGTGACTAGCGTAAAAAAAAATTCGCGTTTTTCTGATGAAATACATCCGTAAACAGCACAATATCTAACCATTTTCTACGAAAAACGATAATCACAAATCCAAAATAATAAAATTACTTTAAGTCAATTTGATTAATGTTGTCAATCTTCGTTGCGTATCGTCCTTGCAGAAAAATATGGCCCATTTTATGTCTGATCGCGCGGGGGTGAGGTAAGTTTAATTTTGGCGGGAGGTGGAGAGTGTCCGTTCTGTAGCGTTTAGCTACTATTATGTATTCTGTGACACAGTAACAAAATAAATTACTCGGTTGTTTATTAAATTGACGCGTTCAAAACAATTATGTCAGCCGGAAATTAAAACGGGCCCCAAGGAATTAACATTATTGTTTCATTCAAACAATGCACGAAGCGACTGGCGGCCATTAGAAATAACATGGAAGTAACTGTTTTAGGTTAAGTACACCTAAATACGAAAGGCACTAGACCCTAATCTACAATATATTTCTGTACAGCTCAACGTCGGATGTTTTGTACAGTCGCAAAGTAAAGCGTAAACGGCTTTTATCATTGCTCGAATTATTTGTATTATAATCTAGTTGGTGTTAAACGATATCAAAGTTAGCTTGATAAAAACTACTCAGTCAGGTGTTTAGAATGTGTACGCGATTGTATTGCAGTTTGCAACCACGAGACTAGCAAAGGGTTTTGTGTCACCGCGAGATAAAACGTAAAGCTAAATAAAATAGGAGCATTACCAGAGACGCTTACTTCCTACTTCTATACTTTATATATCTCTTAATAATCGCTACTGTGAAAATCCATTAATACACTATTCTTTTATCCCACAGTGACACAATAGAAGCGATCAGGGAAGGAATCACTGCATTAAATTTGACGAGCACATACATTAAATGCATTTTCACTCATTCAAAATAAAATATATACATGACTACGCCTTTATTTACATTAAAGAAACATTTTTTGTGATAATTCTAAGTTAGAAACGACCGAAATATACTATGTATAGATCACGATAGTTTCATATTATGCATTTAAGGAATTTTAAAGTGACATCGATAGCTTTGCATTATTCGTGTATAGAAAGTGTTGAGCAAATATAAAATCTCTTTAAACACCAGACATTTTAGCATTATAGATAACTATAAAAGAGAAATTAAAAATTAAATTTCAGCTGGCTAGGAAGTGCAGACATCACAATCACAAACGCTCTTTTCGAACAAGCTACGATATTGCAAGACGAAAACACGCATCGAATTCAAAATGTATAAATCGTTTTGTTTATTCATTATTTGCTACTTTCACGTCGATTTGTAATTTTAAATAAAATGAGATTCCCGACGAACCTACGATTGATATTAATCGATAAAAAAATGCTTTTAATACTTGGGCAAGGTGATATAGTCAGAAACTAGGTTTCTTGGCTACTAGGTGCTATAATGGCGGCGGTTTTTAATCTTTGACACGAGGTTACATATCTTAAGGGCGGGGCCCAACTTCAACCCCATGTATTTCATCATCATATCGGAGTTTAGTAGCAGAAGCGCCTTGCCGTCTATCTCCTGGAAAATAAATGGAAAAATTTAATAAATTAATAATTGAATGGGCAAATTAAATCACCTAAGTATTTGAATTACTTCTTATTGATCAGTGTGAATGAACTATGCAATTTGTTTTTTGCGTTCGTAAGATTGTATGTGAGGGTGCGGGCGCGTATGTATGTTATGGCGGCCTTATGCGTATAACACGTGCTCGTGAACGAGCTCACAATGCGGTTCTTTTGCGCATATAATATATGCGTGTGTTTACGAGGTATGCGACTGTGTACGTATACTCAGATGTTACGTGTGTGTTTACGCGGTGTGTGTGCGCTCATATTTATTATAATATTATGCTAATAAAAGATGTTGTTATGTGACTGTATTGTGTGCATGTGGTTATGCAAGTGTGTTTTTAACGTGATAACGTTTTTAAAATCGTTTTAGTCGGGTGACATGTTCAGAAACTTGTGTCACACCAAAACTTCACGAGCGCGATCGCAGGTATAACGAGAGAGAGACGGACCGATCTCCCGTCTCATCTCGAGCGCTGCCACCAATAAGACGTTATCACGTAAACATCTCGATCGTAAACCTACTTTACAAACAACCAATTTTTAATTGTACGTGAATGTTTGCATACATACGTGTTAGGCCATTCTCCCATTGCGATACGCACAGGCGATTCAAGTATCCTGCAAGTCTCGGAGACTAGTCGCCGCGGAATATTTCACATACATTGTACCGGTAGCGTAGTGTGCGAGCCTACATACATAAATGTATGTGAGATACTCCGCGGCGACTAGTCTCCGAGACTTGCAGGATACTTGAATCGCCTGTGCGTATCGTAATGGGAGAATGGCCTTATACATTATGTTTCTACATATTTGTGTGTGTGTGTGTGTGATTATCCATTTGATGTGTATGTTTTTTTTTACGCTGCAATAGGGAAGCGCTTCCCTAGATTGTACCTGTTCACTCTCCTCTTGAAGACCCCCATATTGTACTCATCGGGAAACACAGATTCAGGAAGCATGTTCCAGTCCCTAGCGGTTCGAATAAAGAATGAAATGTGTGTACACTCACATGCTTCCTAAACAGATCAGCATGTGCGGCCAGCGCCAGATCGGCCGCCGCTATGAACCCAATAACGTCCTCCACGGACCAGTCGGGCGGCGCGCGGGCGGCGGGCGGCGCGGGCGGAGCGCCCGTGGTGGAGCTCGCGGGCTCCGCGCGCTCGGGGGACACGCGGGCTATCTTCTCTGCTACAACGCAAGTACTGGCCGTGCTCGCTTCTAGCGCCTGTAAACACAAGAGCTTTTATAAAATGTAAAATATTGGTACAAATTTGAATCAAATGCAAGCTAAGCGTCTTATTGCACCTTGTATGTACTTTTTCGTACAAATACATTAATAACATTTGGAAGGATTGAAAATCTGAGTTGTGAGAGACTACATATTTACATCACTGAGGATGATTTCCGCCATTCTCTTAACAATTTTCTTATACTTTATGTTTTAGTGTAATAAATACGAATATATTAATATATGTATATGTCTTGCTTCCAAATGAACATGATCATAACAATATCAGAAAAGATAGTATGTATGGTACTATTCTTATATTTAACATTCATTAAAACAAACTTAAACAAGTAAAATTGAATAATTAATTAATTATACTATAAAATTTCACTACTAAAATATTCTAGAAATTATATTATCAATAACAGAAATATTAATTAATACATTTTCTTATGGTCTGCTTTTATAATTTAACGAATTTCCAAAAAAAATATAACAAACATAACAGCTTATAGTAATAATAAAAATTGCATCAACAAATCAATAAACATACGCTCTTAGGCCTTTTCACAGCGGACACCGATGACACACTATTAGACGTGGACTCCCCGCACAGTGCGCAGGGCTTCCCCGCAGCCTCCCCACAGTCCACCTCAAGGAGCCCCACACACCAACCTGCCCCCGCACAAACCACCTTCAACCAGTTCTTTAGTTCATCCGTTGTGAGATCGGAAGGTACTTTCACGGAATAATTCTTACTGCCTGACGACACCTGTAAATTTTTCGTGTTTTATTAAAAAAATATAAAAAAAATCATTTATTGATCAATTTGTGGGTTAGGTACAAACATGTAACATTTGGACCCCAAACTAGGACAGCCTGTATTGTAAATGGAAAGGTGAAATCGTTGGGCAAAAATTAAATATACAGGTTCAAATAAAACATGTTATCAGTTAATTGAAAAAAAATAAATCAATATACCTCTTTCACATAATTAGAAAACAAAAGTAATCAAATAAAATTCAAAGATAAAACTAAGGTTTTTAAAAATGAAAATAAAGATCTCAATAGATTATAGAGCAAGCATTAAAAAGAAAATTGTGAATAAAATTCCTGTAAATACATTTGAATTTTCTTCCACTCTCATCATATAAATAAAAGAAACATCTTTTACCTGTACATTAGTGATATTTGAATAGCTACTAGACGCTGTGAGAATTGCTCTCGTCAGCTTTTGTGGATCTGTATGAACACTTAGGAGCTCTTTGACAAGAGTTTCGGCGACTCCAGAAGCCCCCACTCCTGTGACGGTCGCCGGCATGTTAGGGCTCCCTCCTTGGCAGCTGCTTCGGATTCGCAAGCACACATTAGGTATGGGACTAGATGTGCCAGAGTTGTTTGTGCCTGTATTCGCTCCAGTCGAACCACCCTCTGGTAACGCTGGGTTCGAGATTCCACTGGGACGTAACTTAAATCTGAAATGGAAAGATCAATAAGACTATTTAACTGAGAATCAACATAGAATTAACTAAAATGTTACTAACAATACACATAATTAAATCTTAGTTTATAAGATTTTATTATATAAAGTATTTAGTATTAAGTTAAAGTGTAAATTTTTGTAAAAGTAAGGAATTAAAAGCTTATATTATTATTATTATTAACTGAGAAGCAAATAGCGAATTATATTGAAAATTTTTGATAATAAAATTAAGAATATAATTTCATTCATACTTTTAAAGCATTATCATATATATTATAAACAAACTATATATTAAATAAAGAATAATAACAGCTCTGAAATAATTTATTAAAATCTAAATTGAATCATACAAGTTCCATCATCAAAATAATGATTTTTCATAATCATATGTCAAAGAATTTACATGTAATATAAAAATATTAAAAATCTTACCTAGATGGTGTAGTTGCACTTTTTTGGCCAGGTGGTTGCAGGGGATGCCCTGCCCGAGCACACCAGCCCACCGGAAATATATCTCTTGAATCATATCTACACCAATAGTCAAACGCACCCCGCCAACCATCAAAAGTGACATGTATCTGGTCATTTTTCACTGCACCCACAGTCGCACAGCATATCAACTGTGGATTCTTCTTATCAACAGCCTCTAATTTTTGACCAACAACAAATAGATTTGTTTTTGGAGTTGGAGGTTCCGGTTGGAACACTTTAGGGGGAGCCATTTCTGCTCCATTCAGTGTTTTTAGCAAGAACATAGGCCAGCTACTTGCGTTCATTCGAAAGCCTAACGGAGGCTGCAGCATTCCATCATTTTTTTCACAATGGCCAATTGGATGTATGTCACCAGCATCAACTAGTCTCCAAAAATCATTTTTATTATCACTACCATCGAGCCGAAGTCTCAGCCGCGGCCCCAGCACGCCCACCACCGTAGCTATACATGTTGACGTTAAATTCCGTGGATCCAAAGCTTCTAATTTCATATTCACTTTAAAATCGTTAACTGGAGGAACAGGCGCTTGTTTGAAACAATCTTCGGGAGCTGCCACACTACTAGTTTCTTTCATATATTCGGTCCAATCAAACGACTGAAAAATATCATAATAGGACCCAGTAGAATTATTATTGGAATTGCTTTCTGTACCGTTCGCTCCATTGCCGGATTGTGGAGAAGTTGTTCTTTTTTCATTTTTCTTTTGATATTTATTCAAACAATACGTAGAACAGAAATTTTTGCTACTGGGAGGTGCATTGCCGCGAATAACATTATCGCAGTGCAGACAGGCGCCTTTGCTATAAGCCTGTCGAAATTCTGAAAGACATGTCTCGGAACAAAACTCTTTTTTGCCATTTTCCGTGGGCAAGACATATTTTAAAGGCGTTTTACTTTCCCCACACCAGGTACAGGTACGTTTAGGAGGCCTACCAGGTCCACGTATTTTGCCGGGAGCATGACCCGAAGAACCGACAGTATTGTTTGACATTTTGTTTGGTGTGATTTTAATACATTATAGAAAACTGTCCTTACGCACTAATCATTCAATAATTACATTTTTTGTATCTTCACAAAATCAAATGAACTTTGTAGCCAAGTAATATTTTTATGCACAAATATAAACAACGTCATTAACTATTTATGACGCCATTCCAACGTCCATATTAGTTTTTGTTTTTTAATTTTATTTAACAAGTTGCCAGCATCGTCAAAATTGTAGAATATATTTTTAATTCAAATCAAATGAAAAAAAAATACAATAGAAAGGTTGGTAGATAAAAACTAATAAATTATAGCCCAATTTGTAAGTTCAAGTCATGTAAGTTTTCGTTCTTGTAATATAAAAATGTAATTTTATTATATGTATTATAATGTTGACTGCTTCTTGAAAATTTATAATCTTACACGTTTCTAGATTTTGTTCATAATTAATTGCTAACTATGACTATATAGGTATACTTTTAAATATGTCTAGATGGGTCTAGAACTTTGCAATATTAAATCTTATTTTAAATTAAATGAAAATCATAGCAGAAAAAAGATAATTTTTCTTGAACACATGCATAATTTCTATTTGACACATGACAGATGAGAAAGCTCAAAGGTGCTCAAAGCAGCCAATCCTCAATCCTGCTAATCGGCCAACTCTGACATTTAGAATTTGATATATATTTTTGTAGGTTAAGTTTCCAAGTATTTAGAAATCGTTTTAAATCTATATGTTTACAAGAATCTTCGTAAGGAACATGTCTGTTAATCTTTCAACGAAAATTTTAAACAATTCAGAACTTGCCGAGCGCAGGTTATCAGAATTAAAACATAAGGTAACAACCGTAATTTTTATTGCACATTTCTCAAAATATTTCAAAAAGCTTTATTTGTTTACTAATTAAATGTATCATTTTCCAGTTGGAAGAAGTCAGAAAGTTTAAAATTCAAGAAAAAATACAAGAACTTACTAAAGAAAATGCTGTTCTTGCATCGAAAGTTGAAACTGCTAAGGCAGAACTCATAAGGCTTGAGACATTGCATGGAAAGAAACAATATCTATTGCCCGGACAAAAAGCTGTTGCCGTTTGTAGTACACCAAACAGTGACAACCAAGAAATAAATGCACCTGATACTAAAAAAGTAAAGAAAGAAAAAGAACCAGCCAAGAAGAAAGAAAAAGTTGAAAACTCTCAATCTATTGGAGACACTATTATAGATGTTAGGAAGTTGGACCTTAGAATAGGCAAAATTATAGATATTAATAAGCATCCTGATGCAGACAGTTTGTATGTTGAGAAGATTGATTGTGGTGAAGACAATCCTCGTACAGTTGTATCAGGTCTCGTAAATCATGTGCCAATTGAAGAAATGAGAGGCAGAATAGTAATGGTTCTGTGTAATTTAAAACCAGTAAAGGTATATACTTTTAATCATGTACATAAGTAGAAAGTTTTTATGTCAGTATACAAATTCTAATCTGATTTTCTTTTTTAGATGCGTGGTGTGACATCAGAGGCCATGGTAATGTGTGCTTCGTCACCTGAAAAAGTTGAGGTTCTATTACCACCAAGTGGAGCAGTCCCTGGTGACCTGGTGTCATGTGATGGCTACCCACGTCAGCCAGAACCTCAAATGAACCCTAAAAAGAAGATATTTGAGACCTGCGCCCCTGATCTCAAGACTGACCAACACAAAGTTGCTTGTTATAAAGGCAGTCCTTTAGTTGTGCGTGGTAAAGGGCCTATAGTAGCACCGACACTTAAAGGAGTACAAGTCAAATAGATCTAGATGTTGTATGAATAAATGTTTTTATTTAAATAATCTCAAAATGGTATTTTTTCGATGTTCATTTACAATTTAAACAAAATTCTGCCCCCCCTAGACAAGTGGCTTTCTATTAGGCGTAAAGTTCAATAGAATAGATAATGAATGTATGAGATTGACTATTATAGTATTATCTAGTATACTAGATTACGACGACGACGACGATTGATTACGTCAATCTCATACATTCATAATCTATTCTATTGAACTTTACGCTAATAGAAAGCCTAGTCTAGGGGGTCTGAATTTTTTTAGGCTGTTATTTCCTAAAGTAAAACTCTGATTGAAACAGTATTTGATATTTAAATGCCATGTTTTCTATTAGTCAATTGATGCCTTTTTAGGAATGGAATGGAAAGAAAAATAAATAGTCAGGTCAAGGAAGCATGGTAAAATAAAACTTCACATTAAGCAATATCAACAATATATTACATCTCATCTCAAGAATTCCTACTTTAACAACTTACATTAATAATTGTATTCTATTCGAAAGATAGAAAAATAGATGTGACAAAATAACATTAACATCAACACCATTACAGAATAACACTTCTCAAATTGTGTACTTATTCTGGTCCTGCATTTTTAGTTATAGTTGGAGATCTGCATACAACACTCACTTAGTATATGTGCCATAGAAAAACCTACAAATGGACTTTGTGATACAGTAAGAAAATAGATCTTAATAATTATTTAACAAGTTACCTCATTGTGACGGAAGAATCAATTTGCAATAGTAAATGTCATTTTTATTTGTCTACAAATCTACTAGTTATTAATACATATTATGTTAAATGCTAATTTGTGCATTAATCTATACTTTTGACCAGTTAGAACAAGTCAAGACTCCAACATTGCACTATCAAATCTCATGTGCGTTAATATCTCTAATAATGGAAAAGCATTGACTGGCCTTTGAGCACAATATTCTTAGGAGCATATTTATTTGAGAGAATGGTATATATTTCTGTATATTATCAAGAATGTTCTGGTAAGAAACTGATGTGGGTATAGCGATTATGCTAATTGAATAAATGTTGGCAATTTCAGTATGGATTTTAAGTTATTTATTTTTTAATATTTCCAACATATCTATGAATTTAAACAACAGTTACACTTCAATTTCTCACCAAGATTATATAAACTATAATTGAAATGCCCTCACAAGTTGTAGAATACAGAGTTTGTAAATAATTAAAAAATATGTTAGTACATATTCAACTTAATAAGTATAAATTATAAACAATTTATTTTAGAATGAATATACATTTATCATGACCTTATCCAAAAATATATAAATAGTGTGTTGTTGTGCACTTTTATTACCATGATATGACATACTATGACAAGTTTCTATTAGATATGTCCAATGAGTACCTCTAAAATGACTAAAATATACTGTACGAAGAATCATATAATATAAGGAAAAGTATAAATAGTAAATACTGACTCGGAAAGTACTTAATAAATAAATATATTAAGCGAACACTCAAATAGATATCAAAATAGGATGTGCGTGTCAGTTTTCTCTTATTGCTAAAGCAAGATTACTGCAAATGAAACATTTTACTTACATATTTAGGTATATTTTTTTATCTAAGATATTAAACATCGCAAATGATATATATTTGTAAATTATTAAAAAATAAGTACATTGTTAATAAAAAAAAAAAATAATAAGTAACAAATAAATGTCAAGTTTATCTGAAATGGCTAAAGAAATGCAGAATATTTCAATAAACAAGATGAATGCAGCCCTTAAAGTACCTAATATTGACTAAACACGCTAGATCTTTGGTAAAAATGTAAATAACATCAACCACACTAGTAATTGATAATATATTAATTTAATTAAGAATATAAAAATATACATTGAAGTTAATAAACGGTTTTAAAAACCTCCACCATTTTTTATCTGTTTACACTTATGTCACATTAGTATTATGCTTATAAATACTGACAGTATGTATCACTTCAATTAAGCATTTTTTTAATTATATTATGACGTAATTGATTACTTTTAAAATGTGTATTTAAAAATACAGAAATGCTCTACTTTTATTTTTTATTTTTTAGTAATATTAAATTTTATTTTGAACATTTAGTAATGGTTCCCATACGTAACATCTACCATTTCAAAAATATGAAATTAGTCAATACTTAACAGTAAATGGAATTAGAGTTAAATTTAGAAATAGAGTTTTCTCTTAGGCCTTACAAGTATCTCAATAAGATTAATAAATGAAAATAGTATTATAGTTACCTAGTTAAAATATTAAAGTTAAGTTCCTTTCGCTAAGTTCATTAAAATACATATTTATTAGTGTTATGATAAGAGAAGATAAGCTTGTTGTATAGCTAACAAAAGTGTTACAAAGCCTTCATAAAAGTATAAATTTGAATCGCCTAGATAATGCATTTAAAATAAATATAAATTTCAAAATATTCAATTTAAAGCAACATGGCACCAAAAGGTTTTCCGAGGTGGGTAAGAAGCGTGTGTTATAAAAATATAATCTTTTAAATTTCTATAAATCTCATTAGCAATTTGAAGGAAGACCACATTAATGTACTTTCACTTCGCGAATCTAAACATTAAATTAATTGTGACATGGAATGTCTTTATAATACTTATACTAATTGCTATAAAATTAAATACTTTATATAGAGTTGGTATCTAAAATACTTAAATAATTTTTCTCCTCATAATTTATATCACGAGAATAAAGCTACAAAATTATACTGATTTATTATGCTCGATTTATATTTCACATTATGTAATTTGTGTGTCAAATTGATCGTCATTGACCTAATAAAAGTTTTATAAAAATAAATAATAAAACACGTATGTTGTCGAAAACATAGTATACTATTTTTTTTTTCTTTTTTGTTATATTATCGTGTCAAAATAAAAATAACTTTATGACCTCTATAATTTAATGCCCTGAAATAGGCATATTTAAATTCATCATTATCTTATTATTTTCGTGACAATTTAAATATTTTAAGTGTTGATTTAATTTGAGTTACCCCAGATAACAACGTCGCACAGTATTTTTTTGACCCTTCTTTTGCGACAGCCTAATTTTATTGAATGAATGTATGGATATATACATGACAAACGCAAGAGTAAAACTCCCATGAAGCTCACTATCATACTTTTCGAAAAAATTCAATCTGAATAAAAAGTACCGGTATTTTATATAATTCAATTTTAATTTTTTATTAATTTTTCTACCATTATAACACATTTTTTTGCATTGCGAGCGTCAAGGCTAGCCATAGGGCCAATTTTCGATCCATTCGGGGAAGAGCTGTGACTTCGCAATTTCGAGATAATCGCATAAATAACAAAATTTCATTTCTTTTTTTGTGACTGAACTTTTAAGAATAGGCAAATTATTTTTACTTCAAAACATAGTTATATGTATGGACTACTTCCACAAAAAAAACCGATCGCGAAAAGAGCGGGATTCGCGAGATATTAATTTCTGAAAAAGTACCGGTTCTTTAACGAATTTTTTGTATAAAATCCACAATATAAATTGAACTTATATAGAGTTGCGTTTCTCAGATGACGGAATACTACAGAAAATTTGATGAGACATATTGTTAGTAAATTGAAGTGTCTATAACAAAATATAAAAAATAAAAAAGTTATAAAAAAAATTGAGTTAAAATTAAACAAAATTTCTTTATGCAGTAAAATTACATCATTTACAAATTAATCTTAATTATTTTTTTATTGATGTTATTTAGCGTTTATCGCGACATAAGGTGTTATAATAAAAATGTTTTTGCTTTAAAAGACTTTCAATAAATTCTCTATTTGTTTGGTCGGATGACATTTAATTAGATAAATAAAAATAAATAGTTCAAATTTTTTTTATTCAACTCATCCATCAATTGAAATTGCTTTCTCTAGGCACTAGATATCAAGATTACGACTATTTATTTCAACTTATTAGTTGACATTATCGGGGTGTGTGGAGTTTTCGCAATCCAGACTAGAGGGCGCTTTTGCGCGCTGAATCGCGCTATTGAAATGTTTTGTTAGTTACATATAAGATGTAAGCTGATTTCCATGAGTTGGGTTAATTGGTTTGGAGAAATAAGTAAAAAAAAGTAAAGTTGGTAGTTTGAAAAGTAAGGTTGGTTGAATTAGCGTTTTATCCGCTTTAAACGAAAAATCGGTTGGTTTTATCGGTCCAACCGTTTCAGTTGGTTGGTTGTGGGTCAAAACCCTAATTAAATCTTCTATTTCGTTTTGTAAAGCCATTTATTGGTTGTTGATTTTTGACTTTTCTTTTTTACTTTGTTTTTTAATTTCTTTAATCCAATTATTTTATTTGATTAAATACTTTCACTGCCATTCATACAGTTTTGTATACGTAAAGGCTATGGATAACGCTGTAGCTGGAACCTCTTATCCTTCGGAGGTGGCCTCATACAGGCTAGATGTAGAAACAGGCTGCCATACACTAACTCGATATGATATATACATATATCTGGATCAAGAGAGTAAAAAACTCCATGGTCGCTATGGAAAACCGTTTGACTTATCCAAATCGGAAAGGAATATTTTTGTAAAATCGATTTTTGCAACTATATTAAATACACCCCTTTCAGAACCACAGGAGAAAAATTTTAACATTGCTATAAACCGTTTTATCAACAAAGTTGAGAAAAGATATAACGATAGCAACAGAATTTTGTCACAATTTCGAAAAAAAAATAACGCTTGGTTGAATAAGCCTTTTATAAATGATCTTCCTCAAGATGTCATTTCGAAACCTTCTGAGGTTGTGAATGTACCACCTGCCGTCTTGGATGTATCGCCTATGGTTTTGGACGTGCCATCTGAGGTAGCCGATGAACACCCAATAGTTCCCGATCCTCATCGCTTGGTCTTGCGTGAAATTGCCTGTTGTAATAAAGATGAAGAATATGCAAAACTTCATAAACGAACGCAACTTAGAAAACAAAAATCACTAGAATTATTGATTCAGAATGAACCATCAGCAAAACTGATTTCATCATTTACTAAAGTCATTAAATCTCATGACAACAAAAAACTAAGCAAAAAAAGTGCCCATGACTTAGAAGCTGTGATAAAGATATGTTTGGAGTCTGCAAATAAATCAACTGAAGTGTTGGCAAAAATAAATCAGTACAGTAATCCATACTCTCCAGAAGAAGCGCTTGGTATACTTATTGACCGAAAATATAGTGTCGAAACATATAAATTTTTACAACAAGATTTAAATAAAAGAGGTTTTAAAGCTTTTCCACCGTACAGACTTGTAGCAAAAGCAAAACTGGAGTGTTACCCAGAGGATGGAGTCTTGGCAAATGAAGTTGAAGCTTCTGTTTCGCTACAAGGTCTGCTTGCACACACATTTAAAAGAATTGTAAGTCTCTGTGATGATGTCATTAATGCGTATTGCGAACGAATGGATTTGGACGAATTGTCTTGTAAATTTGAAGGCTCTTGGGGCTTTGACGGCAGCACAGGCCAATCATTATATAAGCAGAAGGCACCCCAAGATCCTTTGTATGATGAAAATACTATATTTGCCACAACCTTCGTACCATTAAAGGTCATGGAAACGTGCAGCAGTCAAATTCTCTGGGTAAATCCAACACCTCAATCATATCGCTCTTGCAGGCCTCTACATATTCAATATAGAAAAGAGTCAAAGTCTCTTATTCTCAGAGAAAAACAGTACGTTGAACAACAATTAAAAAATTTGTCCCCTATCGCAGCAGCCACATCAAAAGGCTTCATAGTAAAAACTATTTGTAATCTTACATTAAGTATAATAGATGGCAAGGTGTACAATATCATCAACAATACCTTTTCTCAACTAAGGTGTCCAATTTGCGGGTTGACAGCAACTAAATTCAATGACCTGGATTTGGCGTTCTCTACACAAATTAATAAAGAAGCTATAAAAAATGGTCTGAGCCCTCTTCATGCATTTATAAGATTTCTAGAGTTCTTACTCCACTTGGGATACAAAAATGACCCCCGAGTAAGACAGTGGCGAGTCTCAAAGTTGTCACCTGCGGGCATAATTACTGAAGACCGAAAAAAAACAATTCAGGCGCAAATACGGGATCGTCTGGGTATACTAGTAGATGTTGTACGTCCGAACTCTGGAACAACTAATGACGGAAATACTGCTCGAAGAGTTTTCGCTAATGAGGAAAGTCGCGGCATATTTGCAGACATATTAGGAATAAGTAGATGGCTTGTAGATGACATACACGTAATTTTAGTGGCAATTAACTGCGGTCTACCGGTAGACTCAACGAAGTTCGGAATTTTTTGCAGAAATTTAGCCAAAAAATATGTAGCTAATTACAACTGGCACCCCATGACGACGACAATGCACAAAATCCTTATTCACGGCCAAGAAATTATAGAAAACTCGGTACTGCCCGTAGGTGTTTTATCCGAACAAGCTGGAGAGTCCAGAAATAAATATTGGCGATATGACCGCGAACATCACAGCCGAAAAGACGACAGAAAACACACAATGGAAGACTTATTTCATAGGGCATTGGAATCGTCCGATCCAGTTATATCGAATACACGTTTGAGTATGCGCCAAAACAGTATGAAAAAATTGCCTTTGCCCTCTGCTGTTATCGAAATGTTGAAACCATTTCAATTTAATGAAGAAGAAGATGAACACAACGAAGAAGAATCATATTGTACTGAAATTGAAGACAGTTCACTCATTCTAACAAATGAAAATGACGTATTTTTAGTTTAGACATTTTCACATTTCATTTCACTCCCTTAGCTACATATTTTTTCCTGCCAAATCCAAGGTCAAGTTTATTTTAATAATTTTACAAACAAGGAAACTTACAAATTTATGTAATCCTCTTCATAGTATAATGTGGTATAAGTATATAAATAAAGAAAAGAAATAGTAATTGGGGTACCTACTTACCTTTATATGAAAGTATGAAATAAAAATATTGATAAAGTGTGATTTAGGATTTTATACAAAAAAATCGTTAAAGAACCGGTACTTTTTCAGAAATTAATATCTCGCGAATCCCGCTCTTTTCGCGATCGGTTTTTTTTGTGGAAGTAGTCCATACATATAACTATGTTTTGAAGTAAAAATAATTTGCCTATTCTTAAAAGTTCAGTCACAAAAAAAGAAATGAAATTTTGTTATTTATGCGATTATCTCGAAATTGCGAAGTCACAGCTCTTCCCCGAATGGATCGAAAATTGGCCCTATGGCTAGCCTTGACGCTCGCAATGCAAAAAAATGTGTTATAATGGTAGAAAAATTAATAAAAAATTAAAATTGAATTATATAAAATACCGGTACTTTTTATTCAGATTGAATTTTTTCGAAAAGTATGATAGTGAGCTTCATGGGAGTTTTACTCTTGCGTTTGTCATGTATATATCCATACATTCATTCAATAAAATTAGGCTGTCGCAAAAGAAGGGTCAAAAAAATACTGTGCGTCGTAGTTAACAACGTCGTAATATTTCATATTACGGAACTATAAATATAAGGCGTGTCACCAATTTTGACCGCATTATATAACTTAGAGCCCTACTTATTATATAATCGACCTTAATTCATCTCGATAAGGTGAAAAATAGATTGGCAATATTTTTGTCAACATAGACTAGTTATGTAATTCTGCGCAGGAGTGGAAAATTTAACGGAGAAATGTTCTTGCGCTTCCATAGTTTTCTACATAGGCGTATACTTTAAAAATATTTCTATAGAAAATTTAGAATGCATATAGAAAATTTAGAATGCATGTAATATTTAGTGTGCTACGTAAAGCATTTTTCTTGACGCAAAAATCGTCTATTATCGAGAAACTACCTAACAACTGTTTGTTTAAGTGATCAAGGTGAATCATTTTCAAGTGTCTGATTTTTAACAAACTGCTTATTGTATTTTGGCAACACTGTCAAATCCTGAGTCGATTAATTTTCGACTTTAACCTCCCACAAATTTTATATGTATATTTTCATTTGTATGTCTTAAATATTTAACATTTTGCAAAGACACAAAATTTACATTCATCCTATCGTTAAGCCAATTAATTCTTACTTGTCTCTTCTTGTCTTTCATAAGTTTCTTTCCTCTTTTTTTCTATACTTTTTCTTTTGAAGTGAAACTTCTTTATCGGGGTTGGACAAAAATTTAGTGTAACATTTTTGCGTTACGCCATACTCGTGACATTTTTAAGGTCATAAAGAAGTTTCACTTCTTACGTGTGTACTCTAGTACACGCATACATTTTTTTTTACAGTCGTGTAGGCGAGAATCTGCGCTGTGGTTTTATGCGTCTCTGTGCGAGTGTGGACTGGCTGACGGGACCCAACACGTGGGGAGCTAGCGGGGCTGACGTCATTGCCTGTGTATAATAAAAAACATAAATTATTTACTTTGTATATTTTATTAGTCTTGATCTATATAGTATCGAAGTTTTGGAACCTAAATATTTGTCGCTTAAATTGCAGTTATATTAAAAAATTCTTTGTTCTTGGGTCTGGGTGTTATTATCTATATATGTATTTATTAAATATTATATTTATCGTCGCCTAGTACCCACAACACAAGCCTTGAGCCTACTGTGGAACTAGGTCGATTTGTGTAATAATGTCCTATAATATTTTTTTATTTATTTAATAATATAAACGTACCTGGAACGTCAGATCCACAGCTCGTCTCAAATCAGCAACGGGCGGGGTATCCGCAGTTTGTGCTACTTCAGCAGGTCCACTATCACTTGGCGGTTTACATAACCACGCCTCATGCAATAGTTCCGAAGCTCGTGGCCGTAAAGCCGGTTCTAATTGTAACATGCGACGAATGCACGCACGAGCCTCGCTTGATACTGACGCCCAAGCACCGCCCGATACTTCAACCTGTGAACGAGTTATACAAATATACTATTCTTTCAGTTTTATGTGTCTAAGGGACACACCGCGCGACCTCGCGTTCCATCGTTACAGTATTGTATTCACTGGAAAGTGTTTCATACTGGTTGAGGTGGTTGTTAATCATCTCAATAGATGGCGCGCGGTGTGTCCCTTAGACACATTAAACTGAAAGAACAAAATATATACTATATTAATTCCTTTTTATATTCACTTTTGTATGGTATTTAAAATATTATGTATCTGATATAATGCTAGAGAAAGGCAGATTTCACAAACCAGTAGCAACTAGCATGAATTATTCTTATAGCATTCATTAAAACATACACATTACATTATCCACCGATTAAGTTATAAATACCTAACTAAAAAGCCAAATAGCTAAACCTTTTTTATTAGATTGTTAGGCGCTTATAACTTAACAGGTAACTTATTAAATAGAAACAAAAAACGCATATAAACTCACCTTTCCTGATTCAATTCTGGCTAGTATTGCCTCGGGCGTGTCATCACCAGTTGTAGCAAATGGCGTTCTACCAGACAGCATTATGTAGGCCAATACACCTAGAATATTTGTTTTAAATAAGGGCCGATTTTTCAATGCATGGATAAAACTTATTCGTCGAATAATGTATAAAACTACCATTTTAAAAACGTATTCTAATTGACCGTATTTGACAGTTTACGTGACATTTTAATATTATCGTGTAATACTTTATGGGACGGATAAGTTTTATCCAAGCATTGAAAAATCGGCCCTAAATATTACAAAGTAACCTTCAACTTGTAAGTCAATTTGTATATAAAGCTTTACACAAAATAATATCATCTTGCTCCATGACAGAATATTTTAATCCACGTTTTTAGAAACTTGTCGGATAATTGGTTTAGTTATGATCCTAATAGGTGATACATATCTTTAAATTTTCTTCATACAGACTCACCCAAACTCCATATATCACAAGCAGCATCATAACCAGCTCGCTTCAGTACTTCGGGAGCCACAAAATTGGCTGTATAGCATGGAGTCATCAGTAAACCGTTTTCAGCCCGCAGTTGCTTGGCCAGACCAAAATCTACTAGACGGATGTCCTCTGGACGCTTTTCCGCTCGAGCGAAGAGAATGTTTGATGGTTTTATGTCTCTGTAATGATTAGAAAATGCTTAGTCACATCGATGAAGTGTATAGAATATTTTTATCCAGATACATTTACTATTTTATCCTATTATTGACGGAAATCCTCTTACTTATTTTTAGTAATCCGACGCGAAGGACCAAATTCTATTCTTCACAATGTGTATTTTTTTAGTGTTACTTTCAAAAAAATGTATACTAGAACAAAAATTTTTAAAAATTTTTATCTCCATAAATCTAAGTGGGACGCACAGATCATGACTCACGACTCCGTCATAGCCAAGACACGATCACCCTCTTCATAATGCATAATTTTTAATGTGTGTATCATGTATGTATGTATGTGTGTGTATGTTATAGTGGGTACAGACTGGTGAAACGTAACATGCAATGTGTCATGCAATGAAATAATTCACCGTACACATTGCTGCAATGTATCATGAAAGGTACACACTTTGTAACAATTTCTCATAGTTTGGACGTCTTGTGCGCGCGAAATGTGCATTTCTTTCACGTGCTGGCCACGGACAATTCGCTATAGCGAAAATTCGCGCGGCGCGACTGGCGGCGCGTCTTGCGAATGAATCAAATGTATGGAAATGTACTGGGCATGCCACGCGCAGCGGCGACCAGCGAGACGACCGGCGAATTTCCCCGAGCGAATCGCGCGGCACGACTAGCGATCGAAACAAATGTATGAGTTATTACGGCGCAGGCCACGGAGTCGAGCGGCAGACGCGGCGACTACTCCCGGAGCGAACTTAATTTAAAATACATAGTTTGTTTTTTTTCGCGAAAATGGAGACGGAAGCTTTTATTGCAGAAATTCTAGCTAGACCAGCTATTTGGAAGTCTAGCCACCCGCAACATAATTTTTCATCATGCCTATATTTTTCATATTTTTGGTGGAATTCTCCGTCTGTAACACGATTTCTATTTAATTCGTGTACTCCACTATATCTTCCAAACATTAAATCTTGAGCAAAAAAGCTGCTACTCTCCAAACAACGTCGAGCTAACTTTGATAAAGCCATCTCGTCTCCTCGTCTACACTGGTCGCGGCGGCGAACGCAACTGCCCGTGGCGTGCTTACCGCGCCGCGCGAATTGCCGCGCCGCCCGTCGCGCCGTCGGTCGCGCCGCCGGTGTCCGTGGCCAAGGTGTCATGCTCTGAGCATTTCAAGCCTCGCGCGTAACGATCCGTGATTTGTCGGCTTTTCGAACGAACACAAAGGGGCAAGGAACACGAACGCGGGAGGTTCGTAGTGAATGCGCGTTAAGAGCGCGCTATGCGTCCACGCTTGCAGCGAACATGCAATGAAAGGCAGAATTATCCATTTCATGTTACGTTTCATCAGTCTGTACCCACCTTTAGTATGTATGTGTGTACCTGTGCACCACGGTGTGCGCGTGCAGGTAGTGCACGGCGTGCAGCACGTTGCGCAGTATGTGTGTACCTGTGCACCACGGTGTGCGCGTGCAGGTAGTGCACGGCGTGCAGCACGTTGCGCAGTATGTGTGTACCTGTGCACCACGGTGTGCGCGTGCAGGTAGTGCACGGCGTGCAGCACGTTGCGCAGTATGTGTGTACCTGTGCACCACGGTGTGCGCGTGCAGGTAGTGCACGGCGTGCAGCACGTTGCGCAGTATGTGTGTACCTGTGCACCACGGTGTGCGCGTGCAGGTAGTGCACGGCGTGCAGCACGTTGCGCAGTATGTGTGTACCTGTGCACCACGGTGTGCGCGTGCAGGTAGTGCACGGCGTGCAGCACGTTGCGCAGTATGTGTGTACCTGTGCACCACGGTGTGCGCGTGCAGGTAGTGCACGGCGTGCAGCACGTTGCGCAGTATGTGTGTACCTGTGCACCACGGTGTGCGCGTGCAGGTAGTGCACGGCGTGCAGCACGTTGCGCAGTATGGGCGCGGCCTCCCGCTCGCTGAGCTGGCGGCGCTGTGTGATGTGCTCCAGCAGCTCGCCGCCGCGGCACAGCTCCGTCACCGCCAGTATGCGCCCGCCCTCTTCGTACACCCCGCGGAGAGTTATTATATGCGGGTGCTGGCTGTATCTGGAATTTTAATTAAAAAATAAATAAAAAAAAGACGTGTGTCACTCGGGGACTGCCGCGGTAAAGCTATTGCATGCTATGCCTTCAAGCCACACCTCCGAGCCCGTCGGAGTGGGGAGCGTGAGGTTTTTCGTGACGAAATTTCTGGATTCGGTCCCCGCGCTCAAGGCCCGCGATAGAAGCTATGCAATAGCTTAAAAATATAAGTTATATACGATTTTTTTTTTGCAATGATCAATGCCTAACCGTGGCTCGCACGTGCACGGCGTTAAAATGTTAATGGATTCATTTGTTTCCGGGACAGTGTAGCGTGAATGATTCTTTAATTCATATCAGTTTTAAGTCCCTATTGTATCGTACAGTATTATCATATTATGTGTATGCTAAGGGTGCAATGCTTATTTATTATATGAATGAGTCAAAATAATTTATTTGCATCAATAACAATAACAATACGAAAGGATACAAACAATACAAATACGCAAAAAAGGCAGCCTTATAAACAGCAATCTCTTTGGTGCAACTTTAGGTTGAGGATCATGAGAATTATGAATATTGATGATTAAGGGCTTGGTCTAGTAGTGCAAACAAATGCATCCTGTCATCCTATATGTAAATAATACAAATGTACTAAGGGAAAGTTGCTCCACTTAATTTTTAAAAATTAAATCATTCGTATGCATAATTTAATATTCGTAATAAGTACCAAAAATGACAATTTGAAACAATTTTCGTGAAAATTACACCGGGTGATTTTTTTTTATCAGTACACAAAATTTGCGAATACTTTCTATTGATATCTTCAACTTCATGTTTATATAACTGATCAACTTTTACAAAGAAATTTGGACGAAATATAAAAAAAAATAAGCTTTCCATATAAAATGCAGAACTCTATACATTTTTTTCGACCTAAGTTTCTTAGTGAAAGTTGTTCAGTTTAACTAATAAAACGGATAAACAAATTTTGTATATAATAAAAAAAATGTAATGTTTGTGTTAAATGAAAACAAAAGATATTTATTTCTGACTAGCTTCCGCCCGCGACTCTGTCCGCGCGGATGTCAGTCTTCGCGTCTTCTACAGATTTATTATATCATGTGTAATATATAGATTTATATTGATAAACCTAATAAATCTTTTGCTAGCATTCTGATGCTTTATCGGTTGCACTGGATTTATCTCTTTTTTTTCAATCGCTTGAATGATATAGGATGTGTCCTTGGGCATCGAATGCTGAAGTCTCGAATCAATCAATTCTGACAGTAGGCAATTTATGTAAAATCTTGATAATGGTCCATCATTTTATTTTGCCTAAACGTTACATACTTTTTTATATATTCTATTTTTAACGAATTCACTCCAGTCCAAACAGCAAATAAGCAGACTTCTGCTTCTGCAACGTTTAGTTGTCCCTGAATTTAGAAAAAATAGTCATGATTCTTATCTATGACAAAAGTGTTATTTTTTGCATTGTATTTCAAATATTTAATTTTTTTTAACCGCATCTTCCGCATTCATGTCTTTTGCCGGAATTAGACATTTAACTTCTACTAGTCCCATTTTCCCTTTTTGATATGGGAGTGTATAAAGTAATTTTTTTAGATATTTCTCGTTATACTTTTAAAAAGTTATTATTGTCATTTTGCTCATTAGGTAAAGTAATTTCGATATCAGTTTTAAGTTTTTTGATACCTGCAATAATAACGTCATAATCGCCTGCACATACTTATCGATTACAACCTGTATACAATCCACCATCCACATTCATAATATTTTCCTGTCCTCCTCTCCTTTACGCTGTTCACCGATACATTTGAAATGAGTAAATCTGCTACCACTGAAGGATGTTTCATTATGATCAGCAAATTTTCACCACTGTTGTCGATTATTTGTTTTTCATTTTCAAACTCAAACTCAAACTCAAACATTTATTTATTCAATTAGACTACTATTTAGTAGCACTTTCGAATCGTCATTACATAGTATTTTTAACATTTACCACCGATTCGGAAAGCAGTATCTATGGAGAAGAATCGGCAAGAAACTCCATAGTTGCTCTTTTAAATAATGTCAATAAATTTACATAATATGTAACTTATATCTACCTAACTACATAATATGCCAAAGAACTGTCCTGTGGTGTTTACGCGACAACCCTCCATGGGTCTTTATCGTCCATATATTCCTGAATACTGTAGTACGCTCTCTGAACTAGTACATTTTTTATGTAAGTTTTAAATTTAGAACTACTAAACTCTTTAATATTGTGAGGAATTCTATTGTATAAGCGTATACCTTGACCCATAAATGAATTTTTAACTTTAGCTAATCGGAAAAATGGCATTTCAATTCTATTCTTGTTCCTTGTGCCATAATCGTGTCTATCTCCTACTCTTGTGTGTAAGTCAGAGCTTTTGTGTACATGCAAAATATTATTAAATATATACTGTGATGGTACAGTAAGGATACCAGTATTCTTAAAATGATCTCTTAGTGAGTCCCGAGCACGTAAATTATATATAGAGCGAATGGCTCTTTTCTGTAAGATAAATATAGTTTCTATATCTGCAGCCCTGCCCCACAGTAGAATTCCATAGGACATAATGCTATGAAAGTAGCTGAAATAAACCAATCTAGCCGTATCCTCATCGGTGAGATGCCTTATTTTTCGGACTGCATATGCAGCAGAACTGAGCTTACCTGCAGCGGTGTTGACATGGGCTCCCCACTGTAGTTTCTCGTCCAATGTTAACCCTAGAAATACAGTAGACTCAGTAGGATGCAATACCTCCCCGTTCAAGGTAATATCTCTGTTCAACTTTTTTACATTAGGAAGTAAAAATTCAACACAAGTGGTTTTTTTGGCATTTAATAATAAATTATTGGCAGTAAACCATTCAGATATGTGTAAAAGAGCACTGTTCACTTCGTCAACATTTGGGTCATGCCTATCCACATTAAAAATTAATGAGGTATCATCTGCAAACAGAACTATTTCACACCTATCCTGCAAATAATAGGGAAGATCATTGATATATACCAAGAACAAGAAGGGACCTAAAATTGACCCCTGTGGAACACCAATGTTAATTGACGCACCGCTAGAACGTTCTCCATTAACAACTACAGTCTGTATCCTATCATGCAGGTATGACGCTATGAGGTTCTGGGCTTTTCCTTTAATTCCATAGTGATTAAGTTTACGTAACAAAGTACAATGTTCAACGCAGTCAAATGCCTTGGAGAGGTCACAAAATATCCCTAGAGCATTTTTTGAGTTTTCCCATGCCTTATATATATGTGTTAGAAGTGCAACTCCAGCATCTGTGGTTGAGCGCCCCTTTGTGAAACCAAACTGTTTGGTGTGCAGTAAATTATTAGATGCAAAATGACTACTCAATTGGTTTTTTAATCAGCAATTGGGAATCATCAGTTTTGTTTTTTGCAGATTGGTGATGTACCCTAACAATACGTCGAAAAGGGAAAGCATCAACGAATTATCGTTTTCGTCCTCTTTTTTTATTCTTCGCGTCTCTGTTACTTCTGTTTGTTTAGTTCTCAACACCCACTGAATTTTCTATGTTATTGTGATCTTCCATTACATCTGAGTTTTGATGATGTGATGATAATCCATTCGTTTTAATATTGGTACTTAGAGTTGGTAGACTAAACTAGAAATGGCGGACTAAATTTGTCAGCGCGTCTATAAGATCAGAATATAAAACCAACATCCTGTATTTAAGTTACAAAATTAATAATCAAACAACATGCCGCTACGTTGAAAATGACTAGAAGAAAAAATTAAAACACCTCGGATCAATTTTGGAGTAAACAAATCATTTTCCCCGTATGGGGATTTCCCCGGATGAACTTGGGAAGTTCAAGTTCTCAATACAAGTTTATATTATATTTCGTATTTCTCAAACGAAAAATAAACATTTTTGGAACTTCAAAAAAATTATATTATAAGAAAATTTATGAGCTTACTTTAGTTTTAAAGAAATATACATCCCTTTACTGACACCCCGTAAAATAAAGAAATTGTTGCCAATCACCTTTGCAATCTATTTGGTTTCATTAACTTTATGTTCGAAGATAATTTTTTTTCTAGTAGTTACACGCGTATTTTTTTCGTTTATTTTCCATATCGAAATCAAATGTTTAAAAATACGAATATTTGCACAAAACTAAGATAAAAATAATCAATTAACAAAAATATTAAATTTAATGAAGTAGAGCAACTTTCACTTCGGTATGAAGGAAAATCGAGCGTAGAGCACACGTCAGAACGCTCCGGCCCAAGGAGCGCGACTAAAGAAATTCGCTAGGATTTTTCGTAATTATTTTAAATATTTTTTTAATATTTAAGGAATTATCAAAATTCAAAAAAAATTTTTTTTAAAGGATTAATACTCATTGGTCTTCAACCAACTCGAATAAATTAATGGAAAAAATAACTTTTAGCAGTATTTATCAATAGATTTTGTAAGGCAAAAAATGGGAAATTTAATGAATTTATAACGTTCTAATTAAGAAAATCATAAGTTTTTCGGCAATTATGTTCAGCAGTTTTTAATAACGACTATATAAGGATAATAATGCGCTGATCAGATTGTGTAAATTGTAATCGGTTGCAACGTAGTGAGTGCACAAACTTAGCTCGAAATGTCTTTGGGGGAAATAGACTTATCTTGAAGGCCTGATTAAGGTAACATAAAGTAACTTTACAAATGTGAAAAAATTCACGCGCATTGCGTATATAACACTAATTGATAAACAAGAAAAAAAAATTCAGTTTATCATTTCATTAGCCGGGAAAAAATTGTCAAATAACTTGTTGAAAACGCTATTTTGCTAGACTGCAGCCTTAATATGTTTCCTATTATTTTAATTTTTATGTTCTTAAGGCAATGTCAAGGCTTCGACAATTAAAACAACAACTTGACCCAGTTATTAGAAACCTTGATAATTCACACTTGAAATTAATTTAATATTTAAATGTATATTTAATAGGTTTTCTATTACGTATTCTTAATAGCTTAGGGTTATGTTCTAATTAAGAACAAAACAGCATTAATAACTATATTGCAATTACCTCAGAAGTATTTCAATTTCTTCTCTAGGATCATACTGTAGTTTGTCCATTATTTTAACCGCATACTGTGTCCTAGAAGTTTTGTGTTCACACAAACGGACTACTGAAAACGAACCTGTTCCTAACTCGCCCATTAATCTGAAAAAATATTTTATAATCTTAAATACCTATAGTTAAAAACTAAAAACACACTTTACATACAGGTGAAGCTATAAAAAATTGTTTTAAGAAACAACCTACAACCGTATTTTTGTGGAGTAAAACAATAGAATTACATAACATAATATGTCCGCGAAGAATATTATTTTTTTTAAAGATTATACATTACTAGCTTTCCGCCCGCGGCTTCGCCCGCGTTTTCAAAGAAAAACCCGTTCCCGTAGGATTTCCGGGATAAAACCTATCCTATGTCCTTTCTCGGGTATCAAAATATATCTATACCAAATTTCATGCAAATTGGTTCATTGGTTAAGGCGTGATTGAGTAACAGACAGACAGACAGAGTTACTTTCACATTTATAATATTAGTATGGATTGATATGTATATCTAAAACATAATTTACCTGTATTCATCAAAGAAATTATTTTTGTTGACAATCCCAGACCAAAACTCCTCAGTGGATGTCTTAGCTTGCGCAACATGATTTTGGTTTTGGTTTGCATTTGTGACAGTTTTGTTATTATCATCATTTAATAGACATGGCGCGACGAAACTAAAACCCCTGAAATAAATTAATTTCTATTAATAATAAAAAATCATTTGTAAACTATGTACATATTATTATGCATATTTTTTTATTAGGACTGAACAGAAAAATAATAATAAAGAGAACGAATACTTGAATGATAAGACCATCTAATAAAAAATTATATTTCTTCTTTGTAATTATGTATTTAATAGTAGGGTAATAATAGGGAAATATAGGGTAATAATAGGGATTCGTTATAATTTATAATTAAATTATTTACGTCGGCATTTCGAGGAAGAGATTATGTACCATCAAACTATTTCAAATCATAATCATAGACTTCAGTACACAGTAAAATCTTATTAGATCGGTATTTCAAATATTTTAAAATAAAGGAAATTTCCACGTATTAGATAAATATGACCATAAACACGTGTCGCAATGTTGTTTTCCGAACAAGATTAATCTCGTGCACGATGCAAAGATAAAAATTGTCATATATTGCATATTTCCAGTGTTTGTGCATTGTCTCGGTTTTATTTGTTCCTCATTATATAATTGTGTGAACAACGTCATGAAAATCGTGTTTACTTTACGCAAGATTAGGAAGTTGTCTACAAACAAACGTAGAGGGAAATTGTTGGATAGATAAGATAAGTTGCAGTTTATGTGATAACAAAATTCGGAAAACAAATTTTGTCATTTTACCATTAATTCCCAGAAGAATGTTTGAATTGTTATGACTAAGGCATTTAACATTAACAATTAATATTAGCGATTTTTATCATGATCTTTTTACACAGTTTATAATTATCAGTTATCACCCAACCAGCATGATTGTACTTGATTCTGTATATGTTTGAGATAAAATTTCTATACACAAACAAACAAAACAAAACTAACAAAATCAATCAGGATAATATCATGTTTCCTTAAAAATATTCCTTATGTCTATTCCCGCCAGTAATAATCTATATCTTCAAATTTGCTGTTTTGCCCATCTAATTGAAAATACCATTCAGTAGATATAAAAAAAAATATGTTTTCATACAAAAAATTACTACTCGGGCAGAATCAGGGTGAACAATTAGTAGTTACATAAATAGATACATAGTTACATTGAGATAATATTACTACGTATGGAGGAGACACCACGAACAAAATCTGTGCGCCATTTTTTTGCTCTAAGTTTTAAAAATTATTATCTAGTTAGGTACTTACCGATGAAAAGTTATGTTAGTCACTTTTCCGTATTATTTGTGCAATATCGTAACACACATGAAGGCATATTTGATGCGTTTCACTTTAAAACAAATAAGCATGCAGTTAAGCCATATGGCTTATGTTGAGCGGAACATAAGTGATGTAGGCGGTGTCGTCTCCATATGTATATCTCAACTAGCGTCCGCCCACGACTTTGTACGTGCATCCCCGGTTTTCCCCGCTACCGCAAGAATTTCGGGAAATCCTTTCTTAGCGGATGCCTACGTCCTAACATGCCAAATTTCAGCCTGATACGTCCAGTGGTTTGGGCTGTGCGTTGATAGATTACTATATCAGTCACCTTTGAGTTTTATATATATAGTTACTTATAAATAAACAAACAAACGCACCGAAACAGTTCGTGCGCGTTAGCAGATGCGGGCACGCCGGGCGAGTCCCGCGGCGTGCGGCACGTGAACTCCGAGTCGAAGTAGTACGCGTCGTCCGCGCGGGACACCGCCGGGCGGAACGGGGGCACCACCTAAAGGGATTTTTTTTATATTTTGACGTGATAACGTTTTTAAAATCGTTTTAGTCGGGTGACATGTTCAGAAACTTGTGTCACACCAAAACCTCACGAGCGCGATCGCAGGTATAACGAGAGAGAGATGGACCGATCTCCCGTCTCATCTCGAGCGCTGCCACTGCATTATGTTATCACGTAAACATCTCGATCGTAAACATACTTTACATACAACCATTTTTTCACACATAGCACGATCTGATGCCATACTAACGCCCAGGCACAGAGCAAACATCGATATTTATCACACAAATAGACTCCCACTTCATTAATTCATCTACATATTATGACATACTACATTTTACAATATTGGATATGGTCATATGAGTACCATTGAATAGTACAGATATGAGATAACAATCAAACAATATTAATTACGATCAGTACAGCTTTTGTTTAGTGAAAAAATATATGAAGGTATACATTAGAACATATTGGATATATAACAAAAATACCTTTTTTACATACCTCTTTTTTCAAAAGTCCTTCCCAATCTATACTTGCAAAGAATTCATGGTTCTTAATGTCTTCTATACCATTTGGACCCGCTCCCAATCTTAAAGTTCATATATAAACTCATTTATACTTTGTTCTTTAAAAAAATATCAAATAT
The DNA here is from genome assembly GCF_061535455.1 of Colias philodice. Classification (NCBI taxonomy): domain Eukaryota; kingdom Metazoa; phylum Arthropoda; class Insecta; order Lepidoptera; family Pieridae; genus Colias; species Colias philodice. The sequence continues at coordinate 9,825,035 of NC_143099.1, read as the reverse complement.
CTTAAATGAATGTGTATATTAGAAAATAGAAAAACCAAGCTACCTGTTTTGTGGATTTCTCTTAAACAATGCACGCAATAAAGATTGTGCCTCCTCACTAAGGTTGGCCGGCATGCCTAGCTTAGCTTTTAGTATTTGTGTCATTGTTTCATGTCTGGTTGCACCATGAAAAGGAAGATTTCCTGTTAACATTTCAAACTGCAACAAAATTAAGAGATTATTTGTTTCTGTTGATATAATGCTGCTGAAAAATCACAAAAAAAGCTGTGAAATCGCTATTTATTGAATATTTGTATTGAAGTTATATGCAGTTTGAATTGGTATAATTTGCTTGTAATGTGATAAGTCTATGAGTCAAGACAAACATTTGTGACAATGGATTTTGGGTTTGTAAAATTTTTATTAACTAACTATAATGTGTATGAATGATGTTGATCTTCATTATGCACTTAATTAAAAAACATAACAAATGATGATTGCATTTTAAGCAAGTAACTTAACTTTTATGATCAAAAATTTTTAGACTACCTTCAAATTTTAATTTGAACAAACAAACTGGGTTTAAACAAACTGGATTTATATTACAATAAAATCTAATTAACAAGAAACTCAACATTCATATAAACAACAAAAAAATGTTGTGTGGTTTTATGAAACCACGGTAAAAGTGAAACTGTTCGAACGGTTCCGAACACTGTCACACGAACACTGACGGCGATACACGCGACATGCGCTACATAGACCAAAAAGTTTGAGATGATGTAATAAAAGTTTCACTTTAACAAATACATACCATAAGGACTCCAAACGACCACCAATCGGCTGCAAAAGTGTGCCCTTTTCTATTAACTACCTCTGGCGCCATATACTCAACAGTGCCACAAAAACTATAAGCCTTGTCGCTACTCGGTGGGAGTTTGGACAGACCAAAATCTGTGAGAGCTATGTGACCGTCTGCGTCTAATAAAATATTCTCTGGCTTTAAATCCCTGTATATGATTCCCAATTTGTGCACATGTTCTAACGCTAATGCTAACTCCGCTAAATAGAATTTTACATCCTCTTCAGTGAACATTACCTTAAAAGAATAAATACTCATATTAATTTACATAACATCCATACTAATATTATAAATCCAACGTAACTCTGTCTGTCTGTCTGTTACTCAATCACACCTAAACTACTGAACCAATTTTCATGAAATTTGGTATGGAGATATTTTGATACCCACGAAAGGACATAGGCTACCTTTTATTGCGAAATATGTACCACAGGCGAAGCCGGGGCGGACCTCTAGTTTGAATATAAATTGAAATTATTTTACAACATAACCCAGGAATATTTAAGTACATGATAGCTGTTAGAGGAAAACAATCCTCAAAACATGAATTATATAAAATATATGAGTTATTTACCTCTTTACTAAGTCTTGAAAATAGGTCACCGCCACGTAAAAAATCTAATATTAAATATAGTTTCCCAGCAGTTTGAAATGCATAATGTAGTTTAACAATAAACGGATGTCCCATTTCTACTAAAATATTTCTTTCCATCTTTGTTCTTTCACGATCTCTAACTTTTAAAGTTGCTTTCTTAAGTACCTGAAATGTAAGGACACAATTTAAAACTATTAATACAATTGCCTCAATAGAATTATTAAAAAAATAATAACAATACAGTTATTTTTTAGAAGTTCTTGTTATAATTTTTAAATAAAAATAGATGCAGTCAAGGTTTCTACAAAGCGATTTCACATAGATAATATCTCAAAATTAGAATTACAATGAATAGAATGTGGGAAACTAAATCTTTTGTATTCATGTCCCGAATGAAATAACAATCATTGAAAAAAAGTACTCCTTACCTTCATAGCATACAAAGTGCCAGCATCAGGCCCACTAACTTTACGCACTAAGAACACTTTCCCAAATGAACCTTCTCCAAGAACTTTGAGCAACTCAAACTGTGATGGATCTGCTTTTTCATGCCCTTCTTTAACGACATCTTGAAGTTCCACCTCCCGTTCAAAGCTGAGATCACTGGTATTTGATATTGTGGATTCCAGACTCTCTGTAGTAGAGGTCTGGCGAGACTCTGAATTCTCGACAACCATTGGAAGACTGTTTGCTGCCTGGGAGGCGATGCCGCGCTATAATAAATAAAAATCACGAAATCATTGAAGATTCAATATTAAACTAATGCTTATTCTGAATAACAGCACAGACGCTCGAGGGCACGTCATTAATTATAAAGACATACAAAGAGATCAATGCTATTATATCAACAGCGTTATAACGAATGAATAAGGAAATATGTTTTCAAACCATCCTTACGTGAATATTATAGATAAGAAGTAGAATTGGTAAAACAAATAGCAAGCCTGTTTATTGAAAATATGAGTTGATAATTCGTGCACTATATTTATTATTCAGAATTATTCCACGGTATTATGCACAAAAGGGCGTTTCAATGTGTAATGTAAATAATACCCAAAGTGAAGGCCAGTGAAATCAAACGATATTCACAGATGTGAAATCAACTCAGGAATGACTAATCGAGAAGTAATACTTAAAATGTGGGTAATTAAATAATCAGATTATACAAACAAAACAAATTCTATAGATAATTACCGAGACATCTCCAACATTTTGCATGCGCCAAGGATCTGTGGCATTTGCCAAAGGCATAGCTTTTAGCTTAATATTACACACATTCAGTAAAATAAAATTATCATAAAAAATGTTCAGTTCTACATTTACGGAATGCACTATCAGTTTTTATTAAAGTCATTCATTAAAATTAGATAAAATGATAGGAATGCAAAGTCTTCACAGATAGCCAAATAAAAAATTCGTAATCACTGCCACAGATTGTATTACTACAGACTACTGATCACTGCAACAGATAATAAAAAAGTGTAGATTAATTAAAGCTACCATAGACATAACAACATAATTTTGTTCAAATTTGAAACCACGAAACCGTCTTAGAAAAAAAAAAAGACGTATGGCACTTGGGGACTGCCGCGGTAAAGCTATTACATGCCTTCAAGCCACACCTCCGCGCCCGTCGGAGTGGGGAGCGTGAGGTTTTTCGTTACGGAATTTCTGGATTCGGTCCCCGCGCTCAAGGCCCGCGATAGAAGCTATGCAATAGCTTAATAATCTTATATTCAATATATAAATGTTTATGTAAATCCCTTTAGAATATCCTGTAAGCTTGTTATGAAACTCAATGTACCAAATATGCGATATATTTTTGTGTATAAACTGTTTGACAACAAGATGGCCTATAAAAATTATTAACATTCAAATTGAGATTCAAATACAAAAAAAATACAAATATGTATTATCTTTATAAAGGTAATATAATACTCCTAGATATTATATAATTTATAAGATGTTGGCAACTAACGTTGGGTATTTCGAACTGTCATTATCGCAATTTTATGTAATCTGTAATTATTTAAGAATATAGGTGGCAATTTCAAATTGGAATGCTACAATTTTAATGTATATTAATTAGTAAAAAACGATTTCGAATAGATCAATAGAATATTATGTATGAGAATTTGTACTTAATGTTTCATGCTGTTTATATTTTAAAATTTTATTATGATAGAAATACTAGTACTCTAGGTATATCCTAATTTTTACTAAAATAGAAATTTATAGATACAATACGGATACAATTTACATGACGATATATTCATAACAATATTGCTGATGAACCCACAAAAGGTATAGAATACGGTAACGTTTCTGTTTAAAAATATAGCATACTTCACAATATTATGTCTATGTTCTTAGTCTATGTTGTAGTTACTTATTTAAATAAAATTTACCCGAGTATAGGGACAAGAACATAAATAGGTACAGGTAGTAGCGATTTTTAATGTATTAACTACTAACTAGGTACATTAAATTTTGCTCTAATTTTTATATAAAAATCATCTTATTCTGGAATTTTCAGACAAAAAACACGAAACAAGATGCTAAAGACCCAGTAGATAATATTGCTTTTAAAATATTAGGTGATTTTGGAAAATGGCAATTGAAAATAAGCATTTTGATGGCTTTACTAAAGCTACCGATGGCGTGGTATCAACTAAATATTTTGTTTCTTGCTCCTCCTCAAAATTTTTGGTGTGCGAAACCAAAAATTTGTAAACGTTATTCAGATGACGAATGGCGCCAGATTTGTTCACCAGTAAGTTAAACTAAAACTAAATGATGCAGTTTTATTAATAATCATGGGTTTAATTGTTCGATGATACGCGGGATCGAACCTGCGTCCTTCGACATACCCTAGCGACCGCCTGACCGCAATTCGGACCATTGGGTAGTACTATTATATATTATATTCTGTGCCATTGGTAGCAAAAAATTCATAATTATGGCTTATTGAATAAAATAATAATAATAAAATAATATTTAATATAGGTACACTTAAAAAATTCAAGTACCTATTAAATGTTGCTATCTATCAGACATCAGTGCTTCATGTGCAGTAAATATTTTATTGTTAATAAAAAAAAGTGGCCTGCAATTAGTCATGCAAAATTGCCGATATCTTTTTAATCCGAGTTTCCTTGCATGAACATTATACATTATATAAAAATTGCAGCTAAATGCAATGAACAATTCGTCTTTTTTGCGTTATATTTTCCCCTTTGGTCACATTTCCTATTACGCTATTACTATCGTCATTAAATTTCTAGTTTAGGTGTTTAGGTATGCGTTTATTCATCAATTACTTATAATTTTTTGTTTATTATTTTTCTATAGCTTAATCAAGAGCATCCATGTCTTATTTTCGATCCGGATATACTTGCAGTAGCACCCATGATTGATAGATCACTGGTGCCTTTGGTACATTGTAAGAAATTTGTGTATGATACATCTGTATTCAGCCGAACTATAACATCTGAATGGAACTTAGTATGTTCTAAACATTGGTTGGTACACGTAAGTATAAGTAGGTACTTACCTAGTTAATTATAATAATTTGAGTTAGTTATGAGCTTATTTTCTTTATTTACCTGTAGCCCAAAGCAAGGCTACAAACTGATCAAAAAATAAGTAGGTATGAGGTAGTGGAAGTAGAGATAATATGTTCATTGCGAATGGCTGTGGGCAAATAAAACTTCGATATTGTTTCCATTCATTCTAATCTTAATGATCTAACATTCTAATACTATTCTAATAAAGATGTAGAGTTTGTATGTATGGTTGGATAAAACCGCAAATATCAGGAACTGCTGCTCCGAATTAAAATTTTTGTGATATTATCATCTTTATCGATAAAGAATGGCATTATTTTATCGAGGAGAAATTAATTCAAATGTGAGTTGAACTACAGGGCTAATCGCTATATCCCAGAATAGTAAATAGTTACTTGCCATATGCCAACGCTCCCACGATTGTTGTGCATTGTAAATTTAAATATTTTATATGTCCTCAATATTGCAATCATTGCAATGTTATGCAATAAGATAATTTTTCAAGTATTATTTTTCCCTTGATATATTTTTTTCTAGTTCACCCAAGCGGTTATGATGTGGGGTACAGTTGTTGGTGGGATATTATTCCCGATATGGGGTGATAAATATGGCCGAAAAAACCCACTCATGTTTGGTATACTTTTGCAATTTGTTGCCGGCTTCCTAACATGTGTTGTGAGGCAATACTGGATGTTTATGATATTTTGGTTCATTTTGGCTGTAGCGACCGGCGGATTGGGGATTATTTCGTTTGTCGTGTGCATGGAGGTTGTAATTTTCAGTTATTTTTAAATTCGATGTAGTTTAATATATCTACTTATGTATTTAGGTCGAGACTAAACGTTTATAGACTAAAGATAATGTTATTACTGAAATTCATTTCTACATTTCAAAATAGGTATAGTTAGTTAGTTGCATCCACCTTCATGGTACCAGGTACAGTGGTAAATGCGTAGAACCGAGGGGTCCTGGATTCGATTCTTCGATTTATAATGCCAAATCAGATGCGAACTGCATGCATTCCATACTCTTACACCAATTAGCTAACTAGATAGTTATATTCTAAGCCACTATACTATAAATACTTCCATAGGTCGTAGGCGGTAAATGGCGGACAATCATTCCAATTTTCTACCAACTACCTTTCGGACTGGGCAACACGGTGTTAGCCTTACTTGCCTATTGGATAAGAGATTGGCGATATTTGGAATTTGCCTTATCTTGCCTTACTTCCCTGTTCCTTTTGTACTATTTTGTAATGGAAGAGTCGCCTCGATGGCTGCTAGCTACAGGGCAGCTAGAAAAGGCGTTTGGTTAGTTCCTTATCAATAATAGAACTGTCCGAATTGAACAGACACAATACCTTTTACATCTTTACAATAAAGAAATATTTGTTATTGTCTATTTCTTTCAAGTGCCTTGTGCCTAATAAAAACCGACAAGTTCTTGTGGAATTTCAATAAATAAATCTTCACTAAACATAATGCAGTTAGAATAACAGCTGTGTACTTCACACGAAATACTGAAATATAATTTTCTAAATGTAGTGCTGACGCAGACGTAATAAAGTTTTATAAGTTCCATTAGTCTAAACCTAGGTAGGTATGTCATACATATTTAAATGGAAATTACAAAACTATACAAGTCATACATATGCATTTAATATGCAGCCGGCAACAGTCTAAAATAGTCACAATTATATTGTCTTTTACATATTGATTATTTCAGTTGTTCTTGAGAAGGCTGCAAAGTTTAATGGCAGAGAAAATTACTTTAAAAACACAAAGCGAACTCTTCTCAAATTGGGAACTAATAAAAGACATAATCCGGGATTTTTTGCTTTTATCAAATCGAGGAATATGAGAATGAAAACTTTACTATTGTCCGTAAATTGGTAATATTTTTTAGATACCTACATGATTTATGATATTAGATGTGATATAGGTACATGATTTTGAATTAATGTTAATTCCTACATATTACTTGCTCTGTGATTCCTACTGTAAACGGTGACCTTTTCGCACGATTACCTACTCAATATACCTACTCTCTTCTCAATGTTCTTGCAAAGTAGTAATTCTTTCTATATAATATTCTTAATTAATATTATGTAAAAAGAATAGGTAAACTAGGTAATATCTTTTTAACAATTAGTATCTACATGTGATATTCATTCTACATGCAATTGTGATGTTTATCGTATCCACGATACGTATACTTCAAGAGTAATGATTCTAAATAATATTATGTTCTAGGATACAGATAACATACAAACAAACCAGTTAGTTTAGTTGTTTTTTATTAATGTAATATCTAATAATATTATATTTGTCTGATGACTGGTTGTTTCAACCGGACTAAACGTTTTTTTTTATAAATGTTATTGCATTTTTTGTATCTATAACGAAGTTTTTTTGAATTTACATTTTTCAGGTTTTGCACTGGACTAGCCTTTTTCACATTCTCGCAATACCTCGGTTATATAGCCACAAATCTTTATCTTATGATATTTTTGAGTGGTCTTATTGCTCTACCTGGGTGTATGTTATGTCTCTGTATAATAATGAGATATGGACGAAAAACAACTGTTTGGATATTTCAAATAATAACGTCCATTTGTTTCTTGATTATTCTTTTTATACCGAAGGAAATGTACGCCGAAGATTGGCCTCGATTGATCGTGGCTGGAATAGGATTCGCTAGTTTATCGGTAAACGTTATTTATTTCAGAGACTTTTACAACTTTATCCGTAATTCAATCTACTCAGATCACTAGATATTATTTAGATAGTATGATTGGTGAATACATTATTGCATTTAACCTTGACATTGTTGAAGTTTTCAAATAAGTAGGTACTCCATAGTTTAAAGGTCAAGTATTCAATACACTATTTAAAACGAATGACATCAATTGATAAAAAAATAAGGAAACATATCCTGCTTTTATTGCCAATAAGGTAATACAGTTGATATCTTTTAAAAAATCGTGTTATGTTACAAGTAGGTACATACCTACATAATAATGTTTTATGCTTTCGTCAATCAAGTTGAATTCTTACAAAATCCGTAATCAAAAATACTGATATTCCTTCTAAAATTGGACTTTTTCAGTTTCCTTGTACTTAGGTATTCCTCCATTTTATTTTTTTTAATTTAAAATTTTCGTTACAATAGGGAACAGTACCAGCTCTATATTTGTACTCTGGGGAATTATTTCCAACTCTTGGCCGGAATGCGGGGGTCGGGGGTGTGACAACCTTCGCTCGAATCGCTTCTATGATAGCCCCAGGGGTGGTCAGCCTGGATGAGATTAAATCTGATTTACCACTAATTATACTTGCTGTGATGTCGTTTTGTCAATTAGCACTTCTTGTGCCCTTGCCAGAAACAAAGGATCACCCATTGCCAGACACGTTGGAAGAAGCGGAACGGTTTTTTAAATTAGTATGTGCATATCGCGTAAAAACGTTTTTCATAATTAGCTCAAGGTTACTGTCGAAATAAGGCAATAATTCATATTTCCATGCTACAAAAGTGCTTACAATGCGACTAGTCACTGACTGTACCCATTTAATTACCCGAATTTTAGTTGAATAGTTTCTACGCCACTATCGCGAAATATTTTATGACTTCTTATTTGAGATTTTAGCTTAGGATTTTATTATATGCACTTGTACAAGGATTTTTTTTTATAATACATAACTAATTTGTTTTCAGGAAAACCAACATCATGGAAAAGAAAAGAAAACACCAGGAAATGCATAATGTATACTATTTATTTCTAATAACACATTTAATGGTTAAAATATATATTATATATCTTAAAACAGTCAGAAGATTTATAAAAGTACATAATATTATAAGGATTTTATAATTTTCAGGCTTTTAATTTATCTTAAAATCCTATAGGTTATAAAATTACGACATCAAACTACGAGATCTCTCAACCGAAGTTGTAATTTTTAATTTTAACTTTTTCAGGTTTACAGAAATCGAAAATATTTTTCTTATAGTTATATACCTAAATGTGTTGACAAAATATTATGCTAAAATCTTAAATACAAAATAAGGCCGCAGATCAACTAAGCCTTTTTTTCTGCTGATCTGATTATAAGGCATAGGCCGCACTACGGTTAAACCACAGCGGATTTTTTTGAGTCAATAAAATAAATATAATGGGCGCTCACGAGCGCATTTTCACGCAACTGATTATAATATCGCGGATTGTTACAAAATGAAATGAAAAATTAAAAAAAAAATAATTAAAAAATTAGTTTTTAATAGAACTAACTTATTTTGATGGTACACGGTTTTGTAACCGTTGTGTTGTAACCATTCTGCAGTTTACCACTTCTGGGAAAAAATCGTAATGCGGCCTAAGCCTTATAGTTTAAAATAATACATGAAGACACAACCTTATCATTATATTTCAACCATAGCCAATATTTTTGGTGACATGTGAATAATGTAAATACTTAAAATATATAATTAATTTGTTTAAATGATACTTCCCATTTTAGAACAATATTTATGTTTTTATATAAAAATACAGATTCTAAATTTTTCAAAAAGTATTGTGCATAAGCTTAACTCTTTCATTCAACTAAAACAGTAAAATGCAAGATTGGACTAGTAACTATACATATTTACAGTCCTAAAGTAGTATTAATTATAATAATTGTACTGTTAAAAATGCACAAAGAAATGCAGACAAAGATATGATCTAATCTTTTTTACTGTTTGAAGCTTGCTTCTTTATGTTTTCTATTCTATGCAGTAGGGTTGGATGTGAATGATACCAAGCAGAATAGAGTTTGTCATAGATAGGATAGTCTAAATTGTCCTTCCCTAACTTAATAAGAGAAGATTTCAATTCATTTGCATAATTTAAGCCTACGGCAAAGTTATCTGCTTCAAATTCGAACTTACGTGAGAGAGCTGTAGCAAAGAATGATAAAAGGGAATTGTATGGAGCCAGAATCAACTGTAAAACTACAATCAAGCCAATTATAATAGGTTCTTGACCTGACGAGAAACCTAATGTTGTATATAACAGAGAATTCTTAAAAAGTAATCCAAAAGCACTAAATAATAACAAAAGATTTACTTCAGTTAGGGCAATTGATTTATAAATATGACTACATTTCCAGTGGCCCAGTTCGTGAGCTAAAACACCTAAAATCTCATTATCCGTGCAACCTGTTGTAACATTCTTTGTTTCATCATATTTTTCAAGCAATGTGTCAAATAAAACTATCCTTTTCTCACCAAATAGACCACTGAAGTATGCATTACTGTGGACTGAACGTTTGGAACCTTCAAGAATGTATACCTGAGACAGTGGGAATGATAGTTTTGAAGCCAAACTTTCAATGCCAGATCTTAGCGGACCATCAGGTAGAGGCTCAAATTTATCAAATATGGGAGCTATTACTGATGGATATATAGTGAGCAAGAACAAAGATACAACTGTAGTAAATAGCCACAACCAGACGATGAACATGTTGCCTCCTAACATTATTATGTATATAGCTACTGAAATTATAGGTAATGTTATAACCAAACTCAGCGCTAAACTCTTCATTTGGTCCTTTATAAAGAACCCAATGGTTTGTTTGTTGAAACCATGCTTCTCTTCAAGTACAAATGTGGCATAAATTGTAAATGGTAGATTCACAAGGAAATTGAATAATGTTACAAATGTCATGAAGATGCAACTTACAAGTATTTCTTGGTCAGCATTTATACTGAAAATAGCTGCGATATTTTCAGATTTAGCCCAAGCCGTGTACACCCATCTATTGTACAGGATTACAGTGGTTAATGCTATACTATAAAACTCCTTTGCGATTTTAAACTGAGATTTATCAATACCATACACACGGGCTTTCTTGAATGAATCTTCATTTAGCATTTCTTTTAAATCCTCCGGAATAGTATTGTTTGTTTTATATATTTTTAGCTGCAACAAAATTAAATTGGATTGAGAAATTATGCTCTGAGAGTGTGGTTGAAAATTTTATTTATCATCGGTTCAATAATTTAATATCACATAAAGTAATTATTATATGTAGTATATATTTTTTTTCTCTGTCAGTTAATTACTGACTAAGTACTTTAATTGTAACATACACATAAAATAGTAATGAAATAATAAATTATACCTGACGCATAGATAAGTACTGCTCCCATAGATATTCAGCCCATATAAACACTAAAATGAGTAGTAATAACAAATCTTCATTAAACATGATGAAAGCCGGTGTAGTTGAGCAGGTATTAATTTGTAATTGAATGCACTCTTTTTAGGATACAGTGTAATGTAGTTACATTAAAACACATCTACAAACTTTGACATTGACTGTAACCCGCCGATGCCGATTGCCGGAAAGTGTGAAATGAAATGTGAAGTGTGAACGCCGGAAAATGTCATCAAGACACCATAGACAATTTAGATTTATTTTAAAGCAAATTTCCACTAGATCGCGTATTTATTTTGATAATATTTATAACTTATTTACATTATAATTTATCAAATAAAAAAATACAAGAATTTAAGAAGAAATATGGAAAAATTCTGTGAAAAAATTAGAATTGTTAATTAATTTAGTTTTTCTGCATTGCCAGTATTTGAGGATTCAAAAGTTTAAATAGAATAGCACGTAGAGCAAAATAAAACATTGATATACCTACACGCTTCCTACACGGTACACCACACACACTGTTCTGTAACCTACACGCTTAACCTACACGTGGTTTCTTTAAAATAATTATGTATGATTTTAAATTTGAATTAACTGGCTGCTCATCGCACCGCTTTCTCCTGGCTAGACTTCTTAATTTCAGTTTTTCAAAAATTTTAAAGTTATCATCACTACATAATAATAATTAATAAGCGAATGTGGTTAAATGCAAGAGACCGCCGATCAATCGTTACAAGTCATTGAATTAAATGAATATAATATAAAATTCGACTACCTCACACAGAAGCATTTAGTTTAACACGTTTTGATACTTACACACATAAATAACCCCCCGAGGAGAAAGCAATCAATGTTACATGAACTATAAGGGGTATTTTTCATATAAATAGCTGATGAGACGACCAATACGGCAGTGCAAACTCCACGATCTAGTAATAATCACATTCAAATATGGCTTTTCTTTCATACAAATTTTCCTTAGTTATTTTAGAAATTATTTTATTAACAGTTATTAAATGCTATGCAGATGAAAATTGTGAGACAATTCCTTCCGAAATACACGTTACGAAAGGTAAATATTGTGCAATTAGCGATTATGAATGTAACGTAGTAATTATTAATTATATTTTGATTGCTTTACATAAAAATATATTAAAATTTTACAGAGGAATACGACGACATGGGTAGTCTAATAAGATCGTGCAGTGGTGAAGTTAGCGTAAATAAATGCGAAGGTATATGCAACAGTCAAGTGCAACCATCGGTCGTTACACCTACAGGGTTTTTAAAGGTATAAGACATAAAAGATGAAGTTTTTTTTATTACTATAGGGTAATGATATTTTCTATGGTTCATTCATTTTATATCTTTACAGGAATGTTTTTGCTGCAAGGAGAATTACTTAAGAGAACGTTTAGTCACATTGACCCATTGTTATGATCCTGATGGCCTCCGCTTCGAAGACGAGGATCGTGCAGTGATGGAAGTGCGGCTTCGGGAACCTGCAGAATGCAAATGTTATAAATGTGGAGATTTCAGTCGATAAATAAATATATAAATTTGACGTGTACCTTATGTGACGAAAATATTAATGCATTTGATTTAGAGGTGATTTAAATATGTTGGAAAATATTGGTCAATACCTTTTGTAAATAATAACTTGTAGGCATACTGTATTTTGTAATATTTGGTGGAAAATAATAAAGAACATTTAATTAATGCACATTTTAGCTCTTTTATTACTTATGAACCTGTTCTGTGGCATGAACTCTCTAGTATATGTTCAGTCTATGCATGAACCGATTTGAAATAAAATACGTAAATTCTGGGAAATATTTTATGGAAAATAGATATAATTAAGCGGCAAAAGAATTTACTGCAATACTGTACTGGAAACTTTTTTACTCAGTAAAATAAAAGGCGGTTGGTAATGGTACGAGGTACGAGTGTGAAAAGTATTAATTATTATAGGCTCTTATTTACAATCCATCCTATATAAGCTCGATTCACAAAAAAAAATCAAACTTCAATCAATCTAGATCAGATAGATACAAGATAATAGAGTCATCACTCATAAATAATAGTGAAATATCTCGAATATATCTTTAAGCTGTAAATTTTCGCCATTTGCAAAGGAATCAAAACCTACAGGGTAGATACTTCCCATGGACATAGAATCTTGTCTAATATAAAATTTGTTAAAGTATAAATTTACATAATATACAACATAATTATAGAATACATAATAGTAGTTAGCAAAACGCTAATATAATATAAAAAATCAGGCTTATATGGAAACCTGGGTGCGAGAGTCCTACTCGCACTTGGCCGGTTTTTTAAAGAGTAAATGCTATGCAATATGGATGTATAGGTGATAGGCCCTAATACAATTGTAACATTTTTTTTTTCTGTTTAGTTTGTTAGTATCTCATTGTCTGTTTCTATGCGAGTCAATAACGTAACAAATTTTGACAAAATTAAAATTGTTATGGGCTAAAAATAAATATATGGAGTGGGTATTCATACTGCATATCCAAACATGGTTGCAACCATGTTGCAACTATGGGATAAAAAATATATTCGCGAATATACATAAGTATAATTAATTTAATTGGTTTTAATTGAATTAAATGAGATCTTGATATTTTATTGGATAGGTCTTTAAGAATGAAATACTTAGAGGTTTCTTAGTAGGTTTTTGCTAAAATAAGCAGTTGACGTATAATTTACACATTCAGAGTAGTAAAAATGTTGTACTTATAATTTATTTATAAGTAACTATAACTACAGCCCTTTATTCGAAAATCTACGAAGTACAAAAATTTGTAGTCCATGCGAGACAAGGCACTGGCGGAAAGCTAGCTTACAATAAATTTTATAACTCAGCTTGACGTATTCTTCAGATTACTTGGTGTTTCTATTTGAGTGCATTTATATTTCTCTGGTAGGATTTAGTCCAGTTTTCACGGCACTCTTCTCATTTGATTTATCACGTTCGTTTGAAAGATATTACCCAATATAATAAGTTACTCTATGTTTTAATCCAACGACGTGTTTTAACCTTATTGAAACCAATTAGCTCTTATGGTCGATGCAATAAAAATACAGGGTATAATTTTTACGGATTCAAGGCGGTTCGATTCCCGGTGTGACAAGCAAATTTTCTAAAATCATTGAATGCAATTTTCTTACTTTCCAAAATAATGGAATATTTCTTGTAAGTTGTTGAAGTGAAAACTTCTTTAGCGCCGTTGGGTATAAAATCTTCAAAATCTTAAACTCGCGTCAGGACACGTGGCCTGATCGAAAAAGCGTAAGACGGATGTTTGTTTTTTTTTAAGCCCTTATATTCCATGCGTAAGACGGATACCATTCCAAAATATCAAACATGCTGAACGTTAATAATCAAGTTTTCACTTCTGCCGGCACTCCCCCAGTGCAACCCGTCTTTTTTTTCTATCTAGGAGTATTAAGGATACTTTCCCATCAGGTAGGTAGGTACTAATAAAAATCTTCATTTCCAAAATTCGAAATCAATAAGCAATGTATTTTCATTGCTTAAACTGTACCTACATTACTGTACAATGTATGTTTTAAGAAAATACGAAATGTTAGAAAGTATTTTTTAGAGGAACCATTTTTAAAGGACTACGTACCAGACAAACTACGTACCAGATAATTAAGTAGTGAAGAAACAAATATAAATAAAAATATTATAATATTATAGTGCAAAAAGCTTAATATTTATCGTTACAATAAATAGCCATTAAGCTCCTTTGTCTCCCCAGTCGGGAGTGCGTGTTGTTCCTGCTGGATACAAGTCGGGTAAAATGATTTTAATGTTTTTCGTAGACGATGAGTCTTCGTTGTAGGTACAAGCTGAAATCCCATATAAGCGGCTGAACTTTCCAACATATTTCACAAACCAAACGTTTTCCACCGAGGAACAACAGCTCCTAAAAATGTTTAAAATGCAATACTTTTGCTCTTGCTTAATTCTTCTTTCAGCTTGCTACTTACACGAAAAAAAAGTTAGCGGTCAAGAAGTTCAACTGCCACCAGGTATAATGCAATAAAAATATTTAGCGTAGCATAGAGCATGTTATAAATGGTCGTAAATTAATGAGATTTTGTAAATTCGTATTATAATTTAATATTTCAGGACAAGAGTGCCAAATGACACCGGTTATACACGTGTTGCAACATCCTGGTTGCGTTCCCAAGCCAATTCCCTCATATGCCTGTATAGGAAAATGTACTAGTTATGTTCAGGTTTGTATTGTGGCTTCTCTTCAGTCAATACCTGTTTACATTATTAACATGGGGGTCTTTAAGCGAAGAGTGAACCGGTACATACTAGGGAAGCGCGTACCATCTTAGACCACATCTTAGCTTTCCATCAGGCGAGATTGTGGTCAAGTGCTTCCCTATCTGGATTAAAAAAAAAGACGTGTGGCACTCGTGGACTGCCGCGGTAAAGCTATTGCATGCTATGCCTTCAAGCCACACCTCCGTGCCCGTCGGAGTGGGGAGCGTGAGGTTTTTTCGTTACGGAATTTCTGGATTCGGTCCCCGCGCTCAATGCCCGCGATAGAAGCTATGCAATAGCTTAAAAAATAATAATTCATAATGAAACAATATTTAACAGGTATCAGGAAGCAAAATTTGGCAAATGGAACGGTCGTGCAATTGTTGTCAGGAGTCGGGAGAGCGAGAAGCAACTGTAATTCTTTTCTGCCCCAAAGCTAAGAGCGAAGAGAAAAGGTTCAGAAAGGTAAATACGTTGCAGTTAATGCTTATGAATTATATTTTAAACTATACGGTCTGTTGTATAATATGAATGTATGAATTTCAAAATATAAGCTAGGAACACAAGGCACGGCACTCAATTGATATAAAAAAAAAACATTCAGATTAACCGTCGTTTAATAGAAAATTTAATAGAATAATGTAATCATTATTTTATTTAAATAATGATTTGATTTTTGTTTCAGGTCACTACTAAGGCTCCTCTAGAATGCATGTGCCGTCCGTGTGGAAGTATCGAAGAAAGCGCTATTATTCCTCAAGAAATTGCTGGTTATGCTGATGACTCTCTTTTAAGTAGTCAATTCAGAAAAAACTTTTAATTTTTACTAACTTCCTATTTCGCCACTATAGTTAGGAACGACCTTTTGTATATTGTTAAATATCTTTGAAAATAAAAGCTACTGACCAGTATTTTGGCTTATAATTTTAATATTAGTACTAGAATATATTTTTATGACAAGTAGTTACTAACTACTAGTTATTATTAATGAAGTGAATGGTCAGAACTCAGAACTAAACCAAATTTAAATGGGAAACTCGTCGAAGGTTCTGAGAGGTTCTGAGCCAATAAAAAAAAAATCAAATTTAGATCCTTCTCCTTACTTGTTCTGTGCTTCTCCTTTATATAAAAGACGGTTGATATACTTAATACTTAATATCAGGAAAAAATATAACAACAATTTTTTCTATTTAATATTCGATGTGTAAAATTGAGTTAAAAAAATATAAGTTCCCTATGAGATTTTTTTTTGTTAGTAAAAGAAGAATCATCTAAAGTTTTTTCCTTTGTTTGGCAACATTTAAAAAGTTGCAATTGATTCTATTTTCGAAAAATAAATTACTACCTACCTCTGATTACTAGATACTCCTGTGAATACAACATAATATACCGTGTAATTAGTGTGTAATGTGTATTATAATATTGTGTGTAGATAATCTACACACAATATTATAATAACTATAACTATAATTTTACGGGCGCTTATTTATTATTAATAATATGTTTTATATTATGACAACTTTCGTGATTTAAATTTTAAGACGAAGGTGCCATCTACATATATGTAAAAATCCGACCTTCTTTGCTGCTCTTGGGGTCTTTGCTCACTGTAAGTAAAATTCATCATATTCCGAAGTGAAGTGTTACAACATGTTATCATAGAATCTTAATTATAATATGGTCTAAGGGGAGACGAATGTTATAATGATTGTTCCCTTTGAAAGAGGCTTCCTATGATTTACCATTTAGGATGTTTTATTCTTGTTTTATCTATACATATAATAAATCTGTAGAAGGGTCAATTCTGTACATTGAAAATATTGAAAAAATAAATAGCAAGGGGTGTTACTGGATCGATACCAAACCCAAATATGTGATTAAAAAAATTTTTGTCTGTCTGTCTGTCTGTCTGTCTGTATGTTCAGGCATCACGTAAAAACTAACGGTTCGATTTCGATGAAACTTGGTATAATTATACCTTATTATCCTGGGCGTAAAATAGGATACTTTTTATCCTGGAAAAATACGTAAAAAAAAATTAATCTTAATTTTTCAGTTTTATCCATAGACGTTGTTCTGTAGAACCGCGAACACACGTTGCGTATTATTATAGGCCTAGCCGTATTTGGGTCCAATCAAGAAGCTTATATCTTATACACTGGAGATTTCGGTATGAACATTTGACGTGTAACAAGAAAATTGTTGTGTTCTATCACTTTCACACCTAACTTGGTATTGCCACTGTTAATACGAAGTTTTCCCAAGGCTACTATGTATGCTGTAATATTCTGTGCAAAAGGTTAGTTTTTGTACATGAGTTTGTTGATAAATTGCCAACAACGTCATTCAGAAGCATTGTTGGATGAGACAATTATTATTTATGCTAAATAAAATAAGTATCTGAACCAATTATTAATAAGCGATATTCCCTGATTATGGGTAGTTACCATAATAAAATTGTAGCAACTCTCACTTTGACAATATGACATAAGTGTCAAAAAAATTGCGTCGCTTCGAATATTTAAGATAATATTGTTGCGTATTTAATAAATATTTTCCGAATATTAATAATGTATTGCATTGTGAAAAATTGCAGAAGTTTTTGGACACCAAATTCTGGCCTATAATTTCACAGGCAAGTGTATATTTACGTTATTTACAATATTCCTCAATACTCATGCATTTACCTGTTTAGAATCATTTTAATGGCAAAAATCGTCAAATTTATCATCATTTTACTAAGCAATCATGTTAAATAAGTTCTTTTCCTAATACTTTCATCAATTTCAACAAGTTTTCAACAAACAAATTTAACAAGTAAGGTAACCATGATGATGGGTTTTTACGGATAGCGACGAGTATATATTTCTAAACAATATTATGATGAACATTTAGAACACCATTTTAAAATTTTTTATACTAGTAATGAAACAACACACGACATCGGTATTGCACTCACATATTGTGGTTTGTTCTTTTTTACATTGAAATTTATACTTTTTAACCTAATATTTTTTTGTTTTACGTATTTCAGCTTTCCAAAAATGAAATAAAAAGAAATAAATGGCTGTCCATAGTGCCTATCAAGGGTAAAATTTATCAACATGCCAGAATATGCAGTTTGCATTTTAAGCCTGAGGATTACGGTCCAGAAAAAAAATACCTTTTGAAAAGTGCTATACCTTTTTATTTACCACATTCTTGTTACTGCGTCTCAACTGATAAAGTAATTTTAATTATATTATAATTAACCACCATGAAACCATTAGTAACCGTAAGTACAGCTCCTGAAAGACATACGAATTTCTGAGAACTGTAATATCGTTACCACACATCAACACTAGCGATGCAACCCTTTGGAATATTGAAAAGTTTTAGACTGAAGCTTGAGTAACCAAAACGATGTTTTAATGTATATAGCACTCATTTTAATTAAAAAATCGTAGTATGAGATCAAAAGTTATCAAGCGTTATTTAAAACTATCATTCTCTACCAATTAAAATGGTATGTACCTATAAAGATGATAATTATTCATGTAAGTTGACCAGTAATATTATAATATAAATACTGTTAAAAATATATGTCGTTATTATTTATAGACCATGATTTTTAGTTTTTTTTATTTCGAAAAATCCTGAATATACAAACCAGTGTGGTCACCCACAGAAAGAGACAAAAAACAACACTGACGTCATTCAAGGTTATATTTTCTTGTGACAAGTTAATGGTCATAGTGCAATCTCCAGTGTATTAGATATAAGCTTCTTGGGTCCAATAGATATTTATAAGATGTCATTGTCAGAGTTATCTATACATATAATAAATCTGTAGAAGGGTCAATTCTGTACATTGAAAATATTGAAAAAATAAATAGCAGGGGGTGTTACTGGATCGATACCAAACCCAAATATGTGATTAAAAAAATTTTTGTCTGTCTGTCTGTCTGTCTGTCTGTCTGTCTGTCTGTCTGTCTGTATATTCAGGCATCACGTAAAAACTAACGGTTCGATTTCGATGAAACTTGGTATAATTATACCTTATTATCCTGGGCGTAAAATAGGATAGTTTTTATCCTGGAAAAATACGTAAAAAAAAATTAATCTTAATTTTTCAGTTTTATCCATAGACGTTGTTCTGTAGAACCACGAACACACGTTGCGTATTATTATAGGCCTAGCCGTATTTGGGTCCAATAGATATTTATAAGATGTCATTGTCAGAGTTACTCAAAATGGAGAAATAAACCATCCACGCGAAGACCGACATCCGCGCGGACGGAGTCGCGGGCGGAAGCTAGTTTATTAATAATCTAATAGCATCTACAGACGCTCCGATTTGGTTGGTGCCAACCATATCGGAACCGACAAGGCAACCATTCCAACATTGCTACAGATTGTCCGACGGTTGGACTTCCAGCTGTCAGTTGACCATAGAGTAATATGTCAGTTGACCATAGTACGAAGAGAATGGGCTAAATTCTACTATAGAAATAGAGAAAATTACAGTCATATGCGGCTCTTACAACTTATTTTTTAAGGTTTTTAATGTAGCCGCACTGTCAATTTTTTTTATACTTCTAACATAATAAAATACGCTTGATTTCTGGCATCTCTATTTGCGTAATCTTTGTTACTTAAGTCCCACAAACAGGGAAAGTCTTTATATAGTTCCAGCAATTTTATTAATATGTCACGTTCGGTGACCGTAACTCCCTCGGCGTTCATGTTGACGTCCTACACCGGCGGCGTTGCGAATGTGAATGAGCCAATTACCTATATTAATCTATGGAATGAGCCGATTTGGTCGGAACAAAGCTTCCAGACGTTCCAATTTGGTTGGATCGGATAGGAAGTTGGTTTGGTCGGAATTGCTGGCGCATCCGACCACGTCAAACCAATATTAATAATAATTATGTCGGACCGACCGCTCTCCACACTTTCCGATTTGGTCGTGGTCGGATGGTTGGCACCAACCAAATCGGAGCGTCTGTAGATGCATTAAGCCTACTTCATTGTAAATTGTAATTGAGATCCAATTCTGAAATGTTTGCAATATTTTTTTTTTTTTTTTTTTTTATTAAATGGCAAGAAGATATGACTATTTGCCAGTGTCAAGTAAAAGGTAGGGAATCCATACACGGGAAAATAGGATAGGACCACGGTAGGACGGTATATATGCAAGATGATCAGAAGAGTTAGAAAATATCAATACAAACTACATTATATGTATTATTACATATTTTTTACATAAACTAAATAGATTAAATTTGCAATATTCCTAATCTATGAGCAACTGATGTCCCTGTCTACGTGATGTCCATTGTCATTGTCAAATGTCAAATGTCAACAGTATTTTTTTCCTGCAGTTGGCGTTTAGTTTGTTTTGATCGCTTTCTATCACAGAACACTAGTACTCCTAGCGGAGCTTTCTATGATTATTATTTAGTTCTGTATTAGTGCAAGTTTAGTTCAGAGCGTAATAAAATCTACCCATCTACTAAAAATGAGTCGTCGCAAGCGTGCGAGGGTAATTTTTTTTTTTCATAATAGATTTTCAATTATGAACTTATATCAAAATGTTTATATTCTGAGGTTATGTTTATTGATATTGTAGGTTGAAACCCGCGAAATAGATGAAAAATTGAAACAAGAGGATTCTGAATCAGACCAGTCTGAGAAGAGTAAGGTGATTTCGTCTAGTCCCGCTGCTGTTGCCGGTCGCAGGGAATCGTCCTCGAGTCGTACGACTGAACCTAAAAAGGAAGAAAAACCGATCATTATTGAAGAAATGAAAAGCGAAGATATTGAGGAAGTGAATTATAAAGAAATGCTTAATAGGTAGGCTTTAAAAAAAATATTATTACAAAAGAAGATAGGTAGGTACATAAGTTTTATGTACTTATAGTATTTAAGAAATCAAATTTAATACAATCCCAATAGACAATAGCAGAGAACAGCAGTCTAATAATTTAATACCTAGCAGTTAATAGACTAATCATTTGCAATCCTGGCTAAGTGCAAATGTACTCTGGATAACAAACATTCTAAGATTATTTTAAAGTATATTGAGTTGGTCTACTTAAATTTATTTGCAGTTTGGAAGGTGCAGCTTTCCAGTCGAGACTACCATTTGATAAGATGTCATCTTTAGAAGCAGAGTGCTTCTCAGATTTACAAGGATCATCGGCACAAGCATTTATTCAAATAAGAAACCGTGTTTTGAAACTCTGGTTTGAAGATCCTAAAAAGCAATTGACGCAAGAGCAAGCTATTCAAAAAATGGAAGTAAGTGTTGTAGTCACAGAAAAACAAATTAATATTGGTTATTGGTTATAAAGAATAAAAGCAATGTTCCTCAATTTCATAAATAATATATATCTTTTGTATTAAACAATAAATTATACTTTTACATACACTTTGATTTACAATCTTAAAATTACTATTAATCAGAAATAGTATTTGACTTCTTTACTTATCTATATTGCCACTCAGCTTTGAATATAAAATAGTCCTGGAAAGTCTTGTATTCTGACAAAATAAATATTACCTTAAAATCCTATATATTTATTTCAAAGTATTAAATTTGTCTTGTTTTTAAATTTCCAGCCACCCTACAATGCAGATCCAGTGTTAGTATTGCGGACCCATGTTTTCTTAGAGAGACATGGCTTCATTAACTATGGGATATATGAGAGAATCACTCCAATACCTTCACCACCTAAAGGAAAACAGAGACCTAAAGTTATTATTATTGGAGCAGGTAAATATACATTTTAAAAACAAACATTTGCTTCAGTAAGTGCTTAAAACATGAACTTATTAACATTAACAATTAATTATAACAATATACTTGCATGCATTTCAAGCTCTGTTGATCAAATAACTATTTTTTTTAATTGTTAATAAGTTGATAAGGTACATTAGTTAACATTTTTTATTGGTTGTCCATCATGTTCTATATTTTTTGTGTATTTTTTATGTAATTTCTTCGATGTACAGAGCCTTATTAAATAAATAAATAAATAAACATTAAGAAAGATATAAGAGAAGTTAATATTAATTATTAGTCATTTATCCGTTAGCTTACAATGTAGCAGCTATAGCAATAGCAATAGCTTACAAACTCTCAACGATAATCTGAGGTAAAACTATGCCTTTGCATCTGTTCAGCAGACTTTACAATTTGCCTATGAATTTAAATTCTGTTATATTATCATCCTGTGTAGACAGCACAGTATTTTTTTTTCATTCTTAATTAAACAATCTACTTTAAAAAAATATTGCAGTTTATAAGTATACTAGCTTACCGCCCGCGGCTTCGCCCGCTTTGTCTAAAACCTAATAAATTATATACTAAAACCTTCCTCTTGAATCACTCTATCTATTAAAAAAAAACCGCATCAAAATCCGTTGCGTAGTTTTAAAGATTTAAGCATACAAAGGGACATAGGGACAGAGAAAGCGACTTTGTTTTATACTATGTTGATTATTTTTATATTTGTAACTATAGACAATAATTGTGATATATTATTTTACAGGAGTCTCAGGATTGGCAGCAGCTCGACAATTGCAATCATTTGGTTGTGAAGTTGTTATAATAGAAGGAAGGGAGCGTGTTGGCGGACGCATAGTGACGTACCGTAAAGGACCTTATGTCGCTGATCTTGGTAAGTAAGTAATTGAATATTATTAGAATAATTTTGTTATGTAATGGATGGATTTTGTATTGTATTTGTATTTTGAGTGTAGCAAGTAGGCGTGGTAAATAAATAATAATAAATAATATTTTATTTCCAGATATTCATCGATATTTGTGTTAGTAAACATTAATCTAAGAAACTATGTTAGAAATACGTATTATAAAATAAAACTTTTTCTGCTTGGACAGACACAAAAAAATTACACCTATTGATCAGGCCAGTCACCAGGCACCATCCAACCATATTCACAATAAATTGCATACAAACTGGTCAAGCTAATAAAACATTGTCATTTATCTAAAGACTAGTTAACAGGAAAATATTGATCTAAGTTTGTGGTAAATTGAATTAAAAATTTGGGGAAAGCAAGAATAAAAATTTTCGTTATTTTTTCTGAAGATGATTTGAACAACAGTTTTTACAAACGAAACCCACACATCACACACACTCACATCAAGCTTGATAAATGCTTCTTGATATTTAGGGAACAAAAAAAATACATAAAATACTAGCGGTCCGCCCCGACTTCGCCCGTGGTACCTACATGTTTAAACTATCTCTCAAGTTGGATCGAACTGCACATGTTGTGCGAATTTTATTATAATCGGTTAAGTGGTTTAGGAGACCATTGAGGACAAACATTGTGACACGAGATTTATTTTGTAATCTTTTAATTTGTATTCTTACATCATTTGTCACTAAAATTTATTTTGTTAACTTGCCAAATATAATGTAATATATATGAAATTTGTAAGGGAAGGCACTGCCTTCTGAGATACAGGTATTTACCTAGTTCAGAAGGCAGAGCAATATTGTAATGTTATATTTGAAGTTGCTAATAAATTTTATTTTATTTATTTATTTTATTTATTAAGATGTACTGTTTGTCACTCAACCATTTTATATTTATAATTTTTAGGAGCAATGGTGGTAACTGGTCTAGGCGGGAATCCGGTAACAACACTATCAGTGCAAATGAACATGGAGTTGCATAAGATTAAACAGAAATGTCCCTTGTATGAAGCCACTGGTAATCAAGTGCCGAAACATAAAGATGAAATGGTAAGCTATAATTTTTTGAAGTGAAAACTTCTTTAGCGGCGTTGGGTATAAAATCTTAAACTCGCGTCAGGACACGTGACCTGATCGAAAAAGCGTAAGACGGATGTTTTTTTTTGTAGCTTTTATATTCCATGCGTAAGACGGATACCATTCCAAAATATCAAACATGCTGAACGTTAATAATAAGTTTTCACTTCTGCCGGCACTCCCCCAGTGCAACCCGTCTTTTTTTTATTTTAAATGATAGAGTAGTATGCCAATTGCAATACAACAATAAAATATAACAAGATATAGCTATAAATATGTAATAACAAAATAATGTGACAGGTTACAGGTGTCGCCCCGGAATTGCGAAATACGCGGGTTCGAATCCTGTCTTTTGATCGATTTTTTTTTCTGTAAATATTCATAATTATAAGGCATTTAAATGCTATATAAAACTCAACATCACATGTATGTTATTTGTCTTATTACATACAGGGATATAATACAGATATGGATAATATAATAATAATTTCTTATAGAATTGATTGTACAACTAGACTTTTGTTCTAATTATAATATTATTATATTATAAGAATTTAAACGCGAGGCTGGGTTAAATATTAGTTTGAAATGTAATAAGAATGTACTGTGATTCTACACAGCTACCTAATTGATGTAGGTAGTTGATAACAAATCGCAGCAAGTCAACGACTATTAGCAAAGTGAAGGTAGTTGGGTCGAACGTCGTATAAACAACGTCCGAGCCCCTAGGCACGATTCGTACGAATGCCCCACGAGTCAAAGGAAAGTGGCAATTTATAGTTTTCAACAGCTAAACATGTTTTGACAGGAAATAGTGACAACTATTCATCCACAAAAATATTAAATCAAAAGTTACGTCTAACAATATTATTCCTTCAAGGTGGAGCGTGAGTTTAACCGCCTTCTGGATGCAACTTCATACTTATCTCATCAAGTGGACTTCAACTATTATGACGACACTCCGGTGTCTTTGGGACAAGCACTCGAGTGGGTGATTAAGCTGCAACAGAAGAATGTTAAGCATAAACAGGTGCGTTTAATAGTATTATTGAAGTGAAACTTCTTTATCGGGGTTGGAAAAAAATTTAGTGTAACATTTTTTCGTTACTCGCCATCTTTTTCTTATCCCTACCACGCGTGATTCGACGTATTTCTGTAAAGTTGCATGTAGTAAACTATTTTTTGAAAAATAAGGTCATAAAGAAGTTTCACTTCTTACGTGTGTACACTAACTAGTACACGCACACATTTTTTTAAGTAAATGACAGTGACAGATAGGAAGAAACTTAAAAATGGCGGCATACATTAAATAGTGAATTTGTCCAATTTTTATTATTGACGCTTCTGCTCTCCTTTGTTTAGATCTACTTGAACTGAGAAAATAAAATGTATGAAGGTAGATCTACAATAAAAGAATTTGAATGACATGTTTTTACTTGTAGTTTTTAGTAATGCATACTAATATTTAAACTATTGTATATTTATTTACAGATATCACACTTGAAAGCATTTATAACTTTGCAAGAAAAGCTTAAGAATAACATAAACAAGTAAGTAGAAATTATATTCAGTTTTTAATATTGCATTTTATGGATAAATGTTTAATATATAGTAGTTTCATAAGTTATTCTATACTAGTTTCATAAGCATGTACAATGTACATCATGCATGTTTTATGCAATGATATTAAAAGAAATGCAAATTTAATTAAATAAACTTTGAACTTATAATTATTATACTGATATAGGTAATTGTTAGAATACCAAGTA
This sequence comes from Colias philodice, assembly GCF_061535455.1. Classification (NCBI taxonomy): domain Eukaryota; kingdom Metazoa; phylum Arthropoda; class Insecta; order Lepidoptera; family Pieridae; genus Colias; species Colias philodice. The sequence goes on along the minus strand of NC_143099.1, from coordinate 9,798,963 downwards.
AGTAATATACACTTAGAAAATAATTTAATCAAACATGAATATTATTTTTTAACTAGAATGGCGGACATAAAGGAGCTTCTCAAATCAATGAAAGCGGAAAAAGAAACGTTACTAGCCAACAAAGATGATATAAAAGCAGAAGACGGAATATTACACGAATTTAATTTGAGAAGACTTAACCGAGAATTGAATAAATTGTGCAACGAATATGAAGCTATGGTTAAACAGAACGCGACTATTGAGGAGAAATTGGCTCAGTTAGAGTCGAACCCACCGAGGTGAGTTGAGAGGATTTTATATTATTTGTTTAGTCTCTGATAAGTATAATATACTAGCTTTTTTTCCACGTTTTTCCGAGTAGTCAAAAGAAATTTAATTGAAATGAGATGTTTTCACAGTAAAAAGAGATTGTCACATTCTAGGCTTCCTATATCACAGACACATAAATCATAGTATTAAACCGCCCGTTGCGACGAGAAAGTAATACTGTATACATACAGAATTTAGCATTGGGACTCTGATTTAAAATGGCAAATGTTTACATCGTTATCGAATATTATAATAATTATTGTATGGAACTTTAGGAAATAATCCCACCTATCTTCGATATAACAGGACTTTTTCGCATTTAGGACTGATGTAAACTGTTTACATCATTATCGTATTACCGAATTGTAGAAAAGCATGCCACCAATCTTCACTGACACTTACAGTACTCGTCATGTAAAAAGAATGCTGGATGAAAGTGATGGGGTGTGTTTTGGCATGTATCGAGTTTAGCACGAAAGTTATTTGCTGCTTATTTTATTTTTGAAGTAGGCTCTCGAGTCGTGGCTTCGCAACTACATATTTGTTATTCTTATACCACCTCATAACACCAAATAGACCAATAAATCGCCAATGCGCAGCTTAACCGTCAGCGTTCTTTTTACATGACGCGACCTATATTTACTTGTAAAATAATTAGTGTTTCCTGTAAAAAATATTGATTGTCCCACAGTTCAGTGTATCTATCGGTCCGCGATCGCCAAATACTTGACTGGCATTTCGCTAATTTGGAATTTGCGAACGCGACGCCGCTCGGGAACTTATCGCTCAAGCACTGGGACCAGGACGACGACTTCGAGTTCACTGGGAACCATTTGACAGGTAAATTTAGTGGTTAAATGGCAAAAATAAATAAAAAAATATAGCAAAAAAGTTCTGCTACCAAAAAATAAGAGTAGGTATATAAAAAAAAACAACGGCATAAATAAATGGTAAATTAACAGCTTCACGGTGTGTATACATTGACTTTGCGTTTATTGCAACAAAAATATACGAACCAAGAAAAAGAAACCAAAAACAAAATGACCTATGAAATTGTGAACCTCGTGTTCGCGAACGCAACGCGCGCAGTTTGCACAGTTTGGAATTAAAATTTTGAAAATGATGAATCCGTTGCACTATTTTATTTTTCTTTAATTTTTATAAATTGTTTTTTCTTATAGATTAATTTAAAAATTACCTTCCAAAATAAGGGTACAGTAAACACGACATACAAAAATGATCACTATATGGTACATTTAAAGGCCACACCCATAGCACAGTAAAGGTTACGCGAGTGTAATTGAGCTATAAATCATAGTCAAACATGTCGATATAATATGCTGATTGACAGCGCGGCTAATCGATACAATAAATAGCTATTTGTTTTGAAATTTTAAATTGCCGTACTTTTATATTGCGAAACAAACAAATAGTTTGTAGACTAATTTTCGTAAGGAGATATAATTTTAAATATGTATATGTTTTAGTTATTACTTTTTATGTAAGTATTTAATTTGAGATGAAATTATAATTTCACAACCAAAAAACAAGAAAATTAATAATTGTCTAACAATTATTTTCTCACTTTGTCCTTGTAGCCTAATATTATGTTTTCTAATTTTCCTTAATCTCAGCTGTGTGACAAATTGACTTATTTATTTTAAATGTTTATTTTGTATCTGATGTTTACTGTAACTTTCCACAAACATAAACTTTTTTTCTAATACCTCCCAACAAAACTATCAAAACATTCATTTTAATATATCGTCCGATTTAATTGATGCAGAGAAAACAAAAATACACGACATAACACAAACAAGCTATTAGTTCAGAAATAAAGTGTACGGTCAGGACACGGGAAGCCGCGGGCCATAACTTCAATTAGACGCGCGTATTCGTTAGCGTTTAGCGAACATTTCCGCACGGGTAGGGTTATCACATACGTATAATAATTATTAACAAGAAAATAACTAGAACGAAACGAAACGAAACGAAACTAGAATTATAGGTAGTTTTATGACTTACAATTTTTGCATAAACTATTATTTCGTTTTCTTTCATTTCATTATATTTTATAGTTATAATTAAATTAATATTGATTTTGTAAAGACATTGTAATGGAGCAATATGCTATTTATTATAGTTTGGACTGAAGCGATACAATAATTTGATCAAACACAAATAAGTGATGTATAAAAATTAATTAAATTGGTGCTTTTTTATTTACATACAATTTAAATCGTTATAAATTATAATCAATTAGACATTTTGTATAGCTGACAAGAGACAACCCTAATGCCTGCGCGATAGATGCGCCATTGTGTCACTTACAAAAGTCACAACGAATAGAAATAGTTACCCTAAAAGGGAAAGCTCACCTCTGTATCTTATTTGTTTTCACTTGAACGTCCTCTTGTTCCCAACCATATTCGATTTTAGTACATTTTTGTTTGAAATTTATGATCTGTTGTCAAAGTTTGAATAGAAAGTTCATTCAGTTATCAAAAAATGTTTTTATAGCCGGTAGCACTGTTACAATCGATTTCGCAATCATTCCATGTAAAATGGTCTACGTGTATTGCGTACAACTATTTCTTTTTAGAAATAGACATACTTGATCATAGATTCCCATTTGATATTCATGTACATGAGCGTAATCGGAACTGACTGATATTCTCGGGTTTTATTTCCTTTGACATAACATGATTTTTCGCGAATCTAAGCCAATTTATGTGCGGTCAATGTAACGCCCGGAGCGACCCCGTTATGGATGTGGAATTTTCGAGTTAGTGTGAGCGATCTTATACGAGGATGGCGGTTCGACCCGAGGCGATTGTTCGTGTCAATAATTACCATCATCTCTTCCCTTATTCCATATTTCCATAAATTGCTACCGACTTCTGTGAATTGTCATTATGACCGCTGTAAAAATAATAATAATATATATACCTACGCGTTTAACAACTTTACACATTATAATTATTCCCTTTCGTAATTAACTAATTTATTTCTTCTCGCTTCTTCGAATTGGCTATGGTTAAATTATATTTATTTTGTTCAAGGAACATTTTATTCCACATTGATGAATGTATGGGAAACTGAATATAGACTTAATTCATGTAAAAGTCGTCTTTTGTTTAAAGATAAACAAGCAATTGCAGAAGTAGTATGTAAGTATTTGCTCACGACTTGAAAGTGCCTTGCCGGGAAAGCTGTAGTTTATTTGAAATTTATAGTTATTTTGGGGTCATGAAATATTTAGTTTTACGGAATATTATTTAACACTAGGTTTCCGCCCGCGGCTTCGCCCGCGCAGTCAAAGAAAAATCCGCATAGTTCCCGTTCCCGTGGGATTTCCGGGACTGCGTCATTTTCCCGGGATAAAAAGTAGCCTATGTCCTTTGTCGGGTATCAAAATATCTCCATACCAAATTTCATGAAAATTGGTTCAGTAGTTTAGGCGTGATTGAGTAACAGACAGACAGACAGACAGAGTTACTTTCTTTTTATTAGTATGGATTAACGTTTCAATACGAAATTAATAGACTGCTTTAAAAGGTATTCTGGGTAAAGTTGGTTGCTTTTATAAATTCATAGATGCATCTCGTTATGTGCTACGTATAATAAAGTATACGAAGGGATGAAGTAAACTTTTGTATTCAAGTGTAGATATGTATCGCGTATTCTTTTGTGGGACGGTGCGTGCGTTGTCGGCCATATTTCTCACCGTTCGCCCGCGAGTGTGGGTAGTTGAAAAATGACATCTTGATTGTTGTGTATGTACATTGTACATTGTACAGTCGCGTGCAGTTGTGGACGGTGCTCGTACAAATTGAACGATTGTTAGCCGCTCCAGCTATCGTGACTTGTCTCGGAATTATTATATTTACCGGGATAAAGTATTCCGAGTTTATGCAAACGCGTATTTGGTTGCATGATCGTGGTCTATATACGGTGATGCTGTACGGAGAGGTTTACGATTGTGGTGTTGCATATATCTCTTGAGAAAGTTATGTTACAGTCTACGAAATGAAGGGACCATAGAATTTTACGCAGTTAACTTATGGGTTTCGTTTGTTTGTTATATAAATGATACGGTCGAATAGAGAATAACGAATGAGATTGAAATAATGATATATAGAGATAGTTATTTAGATATAGATGCAATAAATTATTTATTTTTTATTAGAAAATTCCAGGGAGACTTGAGGATGTAATAACTACATTAGTAATGACAGTCACATAAAAGAGTTAAACACAAACTTTTAGAAAATCTTATATGTGAATAATTAATATTCACTGATTACATTCTCCAACCGGATAGGCCTCCGCATTCGCCGCATACGATTTCACATAACAAAGATGCAGCCAACATGAATAATAAGATCTGTTACTTTACGAATGAGATATGGCATCTAAAACGGGTCCCCGAGGTGGCAGTTGCGGCCAAATGATAGTTTTATAGGCAGGCTCGCGGCGGCAACAAGTTTTTGATAAGGCAATGCGTGAGGCAATAATGAATGTGATACAACGGAGTATTTTCTCATTTATCATGCCCTCTATGAATAAAATTTCTCTACATGTTGCCTTTGGCTTATCTGCTGGATAAACAACGATCACAATCTCGCATTTCGAGTCGTGTGTTGGCTACGTTTGTTGATTTCGAATGTTTGTAGTCTTCTAATGCTGGGAGCGAATTTAATTTCTTGTATTTCTATATGCCTTACGCGAGCTTTATACTCAGTATTTTGTTCTTATCATTAACAAGGTCTGCTTTGCGTGTAAACATGCTCAATTAATTTCGATTAGTGCTAAGTATTAGCGAAACAGCACTAAAGGACTTCATTTATTCTGTTTAATCATGTCTATTTGTTCGTGTAGGGTAATAATGTTCTTTACAAATATTATATCATTGAAGTTTATCTTAATATCGAACAATTATGGTATGAAATTAGCAAAGAAGAGTGTATCAATAAGAATATTTTGATACTTGCGGATAATTTGGGTAAATTAATGCATACATTAAATAGTACCTTGATGACCGCCTCCTTGGTACAGTGGTTGACGCGTGAGCGTAGAAACGAGGGGTCCTGGGTTCAATTTCCGGTGGAGACGAAGAAAAAAAATGTCTCGGTCTGCCGTCTGGTAGGACACAGAAGGCTGATCACCTACTTGTCCCTAAAGAAAATCGATCATGAAACAGTGTAATGCACCTGTGCTCCTATTTAAAAAAATAAATCATTGCATCTGATATGATGGCCATTTACAATGGTATTCATATGTGACATTTGATTTAAGTTCGTAAGGACATCCATAATGTGAGGTGTGTAGGCGATATTAAATTTAATCGCCATTGTTATTGGAGATGGCATTTTGATAACAGCTATAGGTAATAAAAAATAACAATTGTTATTTAGAACATTATTCATTAAACGTGGTATATATTTCTCGTCAACTTGGTGCTTTTTAACAGTTAAGAAGTGACAGATATATTTTTGGTTACATTATCTGAACTGTTTAGATTTAGGTCCCTAAACCTATTTTATCATCGATAGGTTTTAATTATCATAAGCTCTATATAATTACCATTTGAAAATGATATTCAAATGTGACATTTGACGTTGTTTGGTACACTGAGGACATCAATCGCGACTGTAGGCACTGGGCGTGGATGAATAAGCGATGAGGCGACGAATGGCTCTATTAAAGCCGCATTGTTCCCTGATCGCTCACGTTGCGCAAGCGCATTGTTCGCGCACGCCTTTCACGAGGCTAGCCTCTGCTGTACCGCTACATGGTATATCGATGGCAATGTACACACGTATTAAGCAATGATGTTATGTGACGTCATTAACTCCTGTAATTGCAAGTTGAGTTTTTAGTCGTTAGGAAATATAGCAAAGAAAATGTGCCGGTTTTATGGGGACTAGATGACAGTTAGGTTGGTTATTCATGACTAATATGTTTACGATGTACTTAAAATTATGTGTTGGTGTTATCTGTCCATATGATTGCGGTATAAATAAGTGATTAAAACTATTGTTTAAGTAATTTACCAATCTTCCATGGATACCTTTTCTATACATCATATTTATTATAAACGAAAGAGAACGTAAGACAAGTTTAAGATTAGTCTTGATAAAGTCACTAGCAAACTCACCATTTGAAAATCTACAGTTATTCAGAATAAATCTTGTTCAATTGGGACATGAAGTAACCGGAGACGATATATTATAAATTTATAAGCATCGAACAGTCCGTAACGAAACCTTAAGGCCGTGTAAGCGGTCCGTGCGCTGTTTGGCTCAAATATGTGATTTTTCAAACCAGATTGTCCATCAACCACGTATCTTACAAACATATGAATTACTAATAATTTTAGGAAATTTTATTGTCTATGTAGTTAGTTAAGAGCTTTTTTCAATTAATACAGTATTTCTGAATACCATCAAGATAACTGAGCCGATGATTACTTGATTTCACTTTTAGTGTCAATTTCGAAGCTAAAAATATCTGAAATTGCTGACAGATCTAACTCACAATTATTTTTAACTAACTGCAAAAATCCTTATTAAAATAGTTAGTTAAAAGATTTTTTTATTTTGGACTCCTAACTTACGAAATTAAAATCCTAACAATGTGAATTTTTTTAGAATTTATAGTCGACAAAATGATTATTTTCACCAAGATATTTGACTTTATTGAATATAATTTATACATATTGCAATAAAAGAATGTCTTACTTATAAGATAAAATTTAAAAAATCAACTAAGGTACCTCTATTATTTTTCTACAATTTTTTTTAAAGTACTATAAAACACTGCGCGCGACCCGATTAAAATCAGTCGGCAGCGAGCCTTTCCAGAGAGAGGACATGTTGCTCGGCGCTCTCCTGTGGACCTATGCTGTTCATAGTAAAAGGATAGCGCAAGCCGCGATCTATCGTAATAGATCGCGGAGTTTTTGACTTGCGTTAAATAGAATATGCGCTCTTAACAAGGTACTAAAAGCTTGAAAACATTTTATAACAAAGCACTTGATTATGGGACATGCATTTCGATTATGCTCTCTTGGTAATGGATCGAAAGCAACGGTCGACGCTGCGAGCGGCGCTCACTGTGTTTAATGTAAAACACTAGTTCACATTAATGGCACCTCTAAGAGTGCGTAAAGAGGTAGTGGCAAATTGCCAAGTCTCGTACGTTTAGTAGGACGTAAATTAGAGATAGGTATCTCGTGTCCACGGAGCTTCGCTAGTAATTTATCAGTATTGTTAGCGGAAATCTTTGTCTCGCCCGCAAGGACAGTTGTTAGCGGCGAAACGGTTTAGTAACTAGTCCATCGCGATAGGTCGGCTGCTGTTTGTGGTGACTCGTAACTAAGGAGAATTTATGTGGTGCGATGTATCCATAGCTGGCATTTAGTGCGTGTAATTGACAAGCAAGGAAATACCATTCAGTGCTCGCTTAACGAGTGCTTTATGATTCAAACTTATATAAACTCTTGCTACATTTGATATTGCATTGCGTTTGAGAATAAATTTCAAAACAGCTTCATTTTCTATTTCTACTTTGATATATTACGATGTAATAGAAAACATAGAAATAAATGTAATTTATGATAAACTAATGCATATACCGTTTTTTATTAAATTATTCCGCCCAAGTTAGTTTAATATCCTTAACGCGGCAAACGAAACCCTCCTAATTCCATTTACCTCTAAGCTTTAACCCCATTGTATATTTCTATTCGATTTTCCCACTAGCCCATTAAATTCATAAAATAGTTTCGCAAAATTTAGAGTATGAGAGGGACGAATACGAATTTAATTTTAACTTGATAATCGCACTCATTCAAATTTTGATTATTCCACGCTAGTTCATTGGGCCTTCGCTTTAACTTTTCGTTCATTGTTAAAGTTGTAATCCTCTTTGTGAACCGTAATTGAATTCACTGTTATGCTAATACTCTGATTTCCCATCTTATTTCGTTAATAGAGGTCTGTGGTAAACCAATTAAAGGGAGGCTTTGAGGATTACACAACTTCTGTGTGTTCGGATAGTTACTTCCAGGGTGGCTGCGATTCTACGGCAATTTGGAAGCTTTTTCAAAAATTGGATGTTAGCTACATTAATAAAAGAAAGCCATGCATTTTGGGTTGTGCGTAAATTAAGGATAAGAAGACCTCTATTTGTAACATTATGTACTTATTATGTTGAGTGTTAAAATGTACCTACTGTAAATTGTTTATTTGATTATATTTGTATGTTACTTCATATTATAACTTATGCTCACAATTTGGCAATTTTAAATTGGATGGTACTTTCACGATTCACGGTGCGTTAAATAACAAATGAAACATTTAACAATTCGCAGACGATCGGAAAGCGCAAATGTTAAAGGGCACTTCATGACACTGAATTATTTTAGGTGAGATTCGTTGAGATTTGAGTGTGCTCGAGTGGAGACTGAACGGCTCTGGAGTCGGGGTGCAACGCGTTTGTCGCTTTATTGCGCATACTAGGGGGCTTAGCATTCCGCCTGTACTCGGGTGTCTAATAGCATCGTATTGCGGTTTTATAAACGCTGTTGCGACCTGTATTACATTCCGTAGACATCCTGCGATGTCGTCTTGTTGAATTTATTACGCTCAACAATACACCGAGTTTGAAAGCGATGCAAATGCGCGTATGTCGCCGGTACATATTAAATTCTTATGAGTGGATTCCTGTTTATTAATATCTGTCGTGTATTGTTCTTGCTGGCTCATTTGTTATATATTTCTTTTATGGTAATGTCGTCAGTGATACAGTTGCGGTAAACTCCTTACAAGTTGTCGTGGCTTAAGTTTAGTTAAATGAAGTCATACGTCGGCGTTTTAAGTTTTGAATACATTGTAAATATTTAAAAATTGTACTTAATAAGACAATAATAAAGATTGTGCGTTCAAATTGAGACCAAACCAACTAAAATAAATTCTTGTTTCTAAACTACGTCATTTCACATTACGACTCTAATCTGATGGAAAGGTATATTTCAGAGAGGCGTCACAATCGTAGCTCGATTTTTCTAGAAAATTCTAGATTTGCGTAGCCGGCATGTGTTAGTAACGGTGGCACGGTCGGGAAATTCTGTGGCATGCGACGATAACCGCTCTAGCGTAATTCTCATGCCTCCGCTGGCTTTGTCCAAATCTACCGCAGTTTTCACTTGGATCGAACGTTTTATTTCCTCCCCTTGACAATGGAATTTGGTTGGAAATTTTGGTTCTGATGTTCAAATTTTGTATATAAAGTATGAACTGGTCGTGATACTGATTGTTATAAGGTATTCAGTATTAAAATATAATAAATCAATGCACAATAGAGTGTACCTTATGAATTGGAAAAAAAAATATTTTTTTTTGTTGATTATTACAAAAATAAGCCAAAGCGATGTAGAAAGTGTTTGTAGCACATCTACGTGAGAATGTTACGTTTATCCACGGGAAAATATCCACTGTTCATGCTTTTCCTTATACATCTCAGAGCAACAATCGCTCCTAAAGACCATAAAAATCCACTCAGACCATTGATAAGTACTCAGGACAAAAAAGGTTAGCTACTCTCTTATACGTATACGAGAGATTGAAAGCGGTTAGATTCATTCGTGCTAAAACGAGCAGATGTCGCCAATTCCGTAAAATGAAATACGTTAGCGCGTCTGACGTCATTTTACTTTTTTGTCGCACCGCCTGTGAAAAGCCATTTATCAAGTTTTTATGGTAACACTTGTTTTAATTTATGCTTACACTAACTTCCGAGCTGCTATCTCCGACCTCATTTGCAGGCTTCGCTTTGTCGCTGTTTATATAGAGCGCTGAAAGATACAGTTTAAAATTGTATTTGTATTAAAATGTTTTGTTCCATTTTGTTTTGAGAGATGTATGAATATTTAATGTTTACGGAAATATTGTATTTTGCATGAATAACAGTTTACGTTGTGAGTTGTGACTATTTTAATTACAATATGTAACTTATTTGTTATTAGATTATGGAATACGTATTTAAACATACTGTTATTGAAACAAAAGTGGAGACTGGTCAAATTGATTTCGGAGTTTGGTTGATAATTGATATTAATGTTTATTAAGTATTTGAGTGCAAATTAATTTAACGTGTTAGTAATTTACTATAAATAGCCAGCTTTATTACAAATATCAACATCGAAATAGGAAAAACAGATATACATTTTATTAAAAAGATACATGCATAAATGGTGGAAGCTAAAGATAGATAAAGGTATTTCCATTGAACATAGCTTTAGATTGTTTAATCCGACCGAAGTTAGGGCGGGATAATTGAATAAAGCAATATTTTTGTGTGCCCCCGCTTATAACTATTATAAATGACCCTTTAAAATTTATCTTTGCAGTTAATTGAAAACGTACAGCAGATAAGTCTCCTTTTATTTTAAACGTAATTAATGATGCTATTACGGCTGCTACTCGTAATGTCAAGTTGATATTAAATAAAATATACCCAGTGCGGAACTTTAATTAAAGCGGGGAGTTTCGCCACATACTTTAAAATCAAGATAGCGCGTAAATTGCAAGTGATAATTAATCTCGCATCAAATGTGAACTTGAGCAATTTGAATTTAGTACGAAAAAGTACGCGAGCGAATTTGTCTCCATTTATCGCGATCAAGGCGGCAAATCAAAGAGACATTTGAAATGTAGCGAGTGGTAGTTGGAGCATTTGGTAGACGGGCTAACCGCGCGCCATACGACAAATCTCGCTTATATTAACTTTGCTAGGGTAAATTTCACGTTCAGTCTCGTGACCACTACACTTTCAAGTGGCAAAGTTTTAATCCTGTCCCGAGTTACAGTCGTATTTTCTATGTAGTATTGCATTTTCTTTATAACGCTCACGAAGTTTGGCAGTTCGGTTAATTGGGAATCATGTAGGTTAAAATTAAACTAGAACGTTGAAGTTTGTAGTGCTCTGCATTTTGTTGGAGTGGTTAAGAAAATTGCTGCTCATAATAGAAAGCGGTACAGTCTTAATGCCATTTAGGAAATGTGAATTTTCAATGTTTGTTTAACGTTTGTTTTAGTTTGCGATTAATGTTTATTAATTTTGACTTGCAATGTTGGATGATGTACATGTTTTAGACATAAAAAAAGTCTTAAAAAAATCAAAATTAAAAAAATAATAATATTCGAATTGTAAAAATAGCTCATCATATTTCGCAGCCATTAATCGTGTGGGGAGCAAAGAAAAAAGCGCCTCATTACCATTTCATTTCGCAGCATCTGTGAATCGGTTTCCCTGAGCTATAGAAACTGTGTTCCTGCGGATGTGGCTGCCCTGCGGCTCGGCCGTTTTCACATTTTAACGCCTCGCATAATGAGCTCCTGATGGAACTAAACTGACGGAGAAGTAATTGTTCGTTTATTACGTTCTATCTAGTCAGCGATCCACAGCTGCGTGTTTGATAAATGCTTTTTTTGATTATTTTTAATAGTGTATATTGGAATATTTTTTTATGAACGCCTCTGAATCATGATGCTTTACAGATATTAAATTAGCACTTCAATAAAATATTTTAATAACGAGTCAACTTTACTTGTTCCCTCGCTTACTCGGTGACTATAACTTACATACACTATAAAAACTGCAGCATGTCCGTAAATTGTCGAAAACTTCGAGGCAGACTTTTATAACGCATAACGATGTAGCGACGAGGCCCGTACGTGTACATTATTAAATCGAGAAAAAACTCGAAATTCATTTGGACATATCGTAAAAGTGCCATCGCTTGTACCGCTCTCCACCCGTCTCTCTAAAATATGTAGCAATAAAAGCGGTTCGGACAATATCCGGCAATGTTAGGATACGTTTATTGTTTGGGCCTCGTGTTGTGGCCGATGCGCTGTAACAAATCTCCTTCCTCGGACCTTCATAAAGTTCTAAGTATTCGCCTTGTTTACGCGATTTTGGACAGCCTTTTTTAATGCGGTCAAACAGGAGAGAGATATAAACGTATATTAAACAAAAAGAATAGAGTTTTTTGCTTTTAATGTAAATAACGAAAGCTGGGTTTAATATGTTATATTCTTGTCATTATAAATGTCTGTGTATAATATCAAAGTAATAACTTTGAGATGTATACGTCTGAAAAGATATATGATAGGTAGATATGTGAGATGCTAATTGGAAAACTTGTTAATGGAATCGGTATGAAAATTAATTAATACTATCTATGAGACATATTATGTGAAGCACAACTTTAATGAACAAGTCGAGTAATTATTTCAAAAAACCAAGAGAAAAGTAAACCAGTAGAGCTCTAATTAAATTTAGCCCTTTTTATTAAAAAGATAAGCCTGTAAAGGGGATGTTGTAGGGATTTATTAACCTATGGCTTCAGGCTGCATTGTGATGTCATGAAATTTAGATTACAATTTTTAAAATTAAATTTAAATAGAATATATTACAATAGATTTTTTGATCGAGTTGCCAATTAAAATTTCTAATAGATCAATAAATAGTCACCTTCAAACTACAAAAAATGATCTCGTATCACGCTTTTTATCACACTCCGTGATTTATTCGAAAACTCGCGTCCATTTTTTCCAACTGCAGCGAAGTTAAGGCTAGGAGATAAATAAAGACATCAGCTAATGAGTTAAGCACAATCCTTTGTCCGGTTGATAAAACTGCTTGAGAGTTGAGACGTTAGGACGGGGTTGGACTACGGTCATTTGTACTTATTACCTCTTCTTATTTATCAACGATAAGCGCTCGTATGCGGCGCATCGTCTCTGCAGTCCGAACTCATTAGTTGGTGCTGATAATGATACCCCTTAATTACTTAATTATCGCTAGACACATTTATGTGGAATGGTATTGAAAAATTTATCGATATGTCTGTAGGCAAGTTAAATTCCTATTAAGATGCAAATTTAAGGTTGTAGACATATTTTTCTGAATTGTTCCTTTAACGTTTACGGACCGTGGACAATTGATAAACATACAAAAAATTTTTATATTCGATAAGTGATATTATACACTGAATTGTAATTGGATGCTTTAATTGAAATTTAGTTCAATTGTTTTCCATTTTTAATAAAAGTAACAAACATAATATTACATTTGGTCCTTACCTTATTAAAATCACATTGAATTAAGCTTGATAAAGGATAGAATAAGGAACTTTGTTGTAATAAGTCAGCGGAGAGCAACACGAGTTTCAACTTAGCTAAAGTCGTTTTCTACCTCGGAAGAATAGAATTATAAGGGATGGGGACCAACGTTTGTAAGCGCATTATTGCAAGACGCGAACGCCCGCAGAATATACAATGTCTATGCATAAAAATAAAGGCGGATTTTGACCGGCTAACCTAGTTTCTTTGTCATTATTTCATAGCAGTTTCTTCTATGTTATCACTGCTTGTCTGATTGTCATAAATATTCACTGAGATATTCAAACAGAGCCGAAACAGAGAGAGTTGAGCAAAGCTAAGGATTACCTTTGTGTGCCCGAATTTGAATGACGAACTGAAGTTTTGGCACGAATCACCAAATTCACAGCGAAATTACAGTAAAGCATCTGTTAATTTAACTGAGGTTTCGTAGTGCGAATATAATGATCGAATTAATTATTAATGCGATTCCATTAATGTAAAACATGGTGTTGGAATTTAGAAATCGAACCGCATTCATATTCAAATGTCTGCAATCGGATGAATTAATTCATTAGTTTAATAATGAAACTGTATCAGTCTGCCAGATTAGCAAATGTAACGTTCTGGTTGACAGGCGGGAACGCCCGGGTATGCAAATTTGGACGTCTAATGCATCCCGCCTATAAGCGGGCCTACGCACGCGACGCGACTCGATGAATATTAACAACGTGACATTGCTTTGACGATTATTACTGACATGCATACTTTCATATCGCGCTAGAGAAGTTCTTTGTCCGCATCAGTTTTGGGATTTTGTTCCTAAGGCACTTCTGTTTCAATTTTACATTTGCTACCTACTGGTAGTCTTATATTTCTCGCCACAAACTTAATTTCTTTGATTACCTATATTTTGTTGTAAATGTCATCACATCTCGTAATTAAGGGCATCAAATGTATCTACATTGGATAATTCAATTTTTTCCTCATGGTAATTTTAAGTTGTCAGCGATATTAGGTACTCTCCTTTAAATTAATTCACGGTTATTCTGATAAAAGCTTCAAAATACAATAAAATCATAGGAATTCCAACAAAAATTCAAGCATGGTAAAATAGATAATCAGATAAGTTTATTAGGCCTTAGATTAATATATATTATGATCTTTATCTCATTTTGAACTACGTGTAGCGATCGATCACAAGCCTATGCCGAGCCGTTTAGTTAGGCCCTTACGTTAATTAAATGCTTTGTCAACTTCGATATTAAATATGTACGCTAAAACAAAGCTTGAAACAGATCAATGATGAACAAAAGCTTTGTAACACGTAACAGCATCACGACGAGGTTTACACGTTTGTAATTATAAATATCTTACAATTTTTGCAGTAATTGAAAACAAACGATATTAAAGGGAAACGATCAATAAGAATGCATTACGCATTCTGTTCATAAGCTATTGATTTCAATTAATATATCAAAGTTGCATATTAAGTCATCAATACATTAATCCTTATATCGTGAATCACAGCTTGAGCAAAATATAGTGTTCATTGTAACGTCACAGTATTAGATCACATCTCGTAACTTTCTCCTTTGTGCCAGTGATTGACGTTCGCCCGTAATAGTGACCCATCAAGCGATTGAATAAAGCCTCTCTGAGACTGAGCTAAAGATCGCGCAACTGAGGGGCACGAAGTGTTTGACATTCAACGGTTATGTCATGTTGTGTGGTTTGCTTTCTCTCTTTGTGGCATGCTTAGGTCTCATAGAGCAGTGCATTAACAATGGTACTAGTCAACTACACGATCTTTTGCGGATTTTTTATCCTTAACTTCTTTGACATTATAGAGCCAGTTGGTTGGCTCTATGTAAATCTTCTAGATTTGTATTATATTTTCTTCACACATATCGAACCTGACTCTGATAATGATCTTTTAATCTAATTAATTCTGAGATGCCTTATTCAACCGAATTTTAATCAGCAATCGGAAAAATAAAGGTTGTATATGAGAAAATAAAACACGCCCGATTCGGATTGAGTTATAAAACGTGTACCCTTTCCTGAGGGGACGATCATAAATCGGTTGTCTATTGGGGTCGTGAGTGTCGTGTCCGAGGTTCAGACGGACATATCGTGACATGTATACGGCTATTAGGAGACTAATTTATAAATAGAAAATAACCTCTACATATCCTTGGCGATAACGTCCTGTTGACATGGGCCGAGTTTTATATTTACAAGTCGGGTTTATTTGCTGATTTTCTAAATGCGTACTGTTGCGTGCTTTTTTGCTCTCTTACATTTTTTTTGTTGTCTATACGAAATGTTTTTTTTTTCATTTGCAAATCCAATTTTTATTTAGAAAAATAACGTAGCTAGTAATTTTTCTTATAAAGCTTTTCAATGTTTTTTAAGATGGGTGTGATTCTTACTAAATCATGTTCAAATAGGCTCAAAACACGATTTTTATTCTTGTTATCTTTGTATCATAAACTATCAAGATGATAATGAGATACAGCGTGGAAAAAATTCCAAATACTCGTATGTGACTATAAGCTCAGGTTATATGCCTAATCGGCGTGAGGCGTAGCGAATCGCTTAAACTGTAGGAAAGTAATATTTTTATATCCACCTATTTACCATTTTCGGCTGATTTAGTGCCGCGTTTGCATAATCTAACAAGCCTTGTCAATTACTAACACCATATATAAGGTTAATCGAATTTTCGCGTCCGCACCTATTTTACGGCTTACAAGATTGATCCTAATGTTAGATTAGAATCGCTATTATGAATTTAAATAATGAGCGGTGTAATGAATGGGTTTGAATATTTATTTTTCATAGTGATGGTTTAGATTTTTTATCGGGTTCATTGTTCTTGTTATTGCAATACGTTATTTCATCGAGGTCAACCACTCCCACTGCTTCGTGCTCCATACTCGAGTCTGCTGGTTAGCTAGTTAAATATGGAGTATGCTAGCGATTTAATAATTACGTGAACGTTTATGAGTCGTGGTTTATCAAAAGTTCACTCAGTATTAGGTTGAGCTTAATAAGTACGGCGGCAACGAACAACATGAATCATTTTAAAAGTATACATTATGCTTGATTTTTATATCGGTCCAAAGCAATGTAAACCAAATTATTTTGTTGCTATAAAAATGTAATCACATTTTAGTATTAGTGAATCAAAAAGCAGGCACTCCTGTGATGTAATGATATTGAAACATCGATAAAATAAAATAGTCTTTGTAAGGAAGGTATTAGGCTGGCGCTACACATTGGCTTCAAAGTTTGAGCAAACATTTGACCAACCTTTGAAGTGAAAACTTTGACGCAAACACGATTACAAATATGCCTGCTAGACTTGTTTTCAAATGTTTTACGGCACAGTTATTGCAAAGATGGCTGATAGATCGGAAGACGATTTTTGTTGTCTCTTTAATTTTTTTTAAATTATCCCTATACTGGGTTAGAAGGCTATTTCTCTTTCTTTTTAGTTCATCTACCGTAAACGGTGGTGATAAATTATTTTTTATTCGGACCCATGCGTCGTTTACAACGTTACGGTTTTTGTGGTCTTTGTTTTTTGGATCCCATATGGAGGGTTCCGCTTCAAGTAGCTGAAGAAATTCGATAACTACATCATTACTCCACTCCATTATGACACTCAAAATATACACACACAAATGCTCCGGTCAGCGGCGCGCGCGTTACTAAGCATTGCAACAAGTGTGGCAGGGCGCACAAACTTTGAAGCAACTTTGAAGTTTGATTACTTTGATGTTCGCAGAAAAACCGACTCGACTCGGCAAACTTCAAATATGTGTTCAAACTTTGAACAAATAGGCAAATGTCAGTGCCACACTTCG
The DNA here is from genome assembly GCF_061535455.1 of Colias philodice. Lineage (NCBI taxonomy): Eukaryota > Metazoa > Arthropoda > Insecta > Lepidoptera > Pieridae > Colias > Colias philodice. Next base: position 9,781,607 of record NC_143099.1, on the reverse strand, counting down.
CGACTTTGTAGGTATTTGCGTATTTGATCACATGTCTAGCGCCTGCATTAGTGATAACCTGTCACATCCGGCCAGCGATTTGCCCCGAGATTTCGCTTCGAGCGAAAGGAAACATGCGATTCTGTCCGGAGTATTTTACGTGTGATTGTTACCGGTCTTTATAGAGGGAATATATTATTTGATACCATTGAGATTCAAAACATTGGAAACTAACTTTTGTTTGGGTTTTTAAGCTTATAATTTGAAACAGTATACTAAATTGTTACCTTGTTATTCGTTATTAGATTGTGCGATTATTTAAATTTTTGCTTGTATCTAGAGTCTAGACTTAGGTATACACTATATTCGATATTTTGGTTTACGTTTATAAAAAAATACATCGGTTAAAAGCCCATTCGATTTAATCACCATATCAAGCGTTGTAAATCTCGTGTGCAAGAGTCACATTCTAGGCCAACGTTACAGCGCAATCCTTCACTTGGACGGGTGCCTGTTAAGTAAACAGTGTTCTCGAGTTCCCTAGGAAGTATCGGACGAAGGCGTAGATCACGCATTAAGACGTAGCTCGTAGATACAAAGCAATGCATCACGGTCACCTGATCGTGCCGAGCTATCCTGCGCTCTCGACCACCGAATATTAATAGCCTTATATTTCTCTCGAGAGAGTTTCGACGACACGAATTCCTCGTGGATTAATGTATGAGATGATATGCGAGTTCATGCTTAGAACGAGTTTGATGTTTACATGTCGTTGCTATCTTATACACGCTGTTGTAAGAGTTATTGAGCTCATTAGCTACAAATTATAAATCTATACCGTTTATCTACCAATTTTGTGTACAGTGCCACGATGAAATCATTTAACGATAATAATTCGTAATAAACTTTTACGATATAAATAAAGTTTTAGATTTAAATGATTAAGATTGGGATATGTGTCGGTGAAGTGTGATATAAAAACCTTGTTTTATTTTTCTTGAAACAACACGACATGTCGCTTTGGAATTATTTTATTTTTATAAGAGTATGGTCACATAAGATTTTATTAAAAAGCTTTTTTTCGTCCAGCTTATGTTATGTATAAAACTTCTTATGGAATTTCGTTCCGGACTTTTTTAAGAAAAAGGTGTATATTATGCCTTTTTATCACATGTAACAAATAATATAGTCCATTGAATAAAAAGTTCTAGAGTGCGTGAGTTAGTAACGTAAGATGTTTATTCGGAAACATGTCAAGAGTCCCTAGGTAATAAACATACTAAAACCCCGGGACACTAGGAGGAGCCCCGGAGTGGGGGGAGGAGGGAAAAGGTCCATTTTTTTCATTTTTCACTTAAATATCAAAAACGGTACGTCTAGAGTGCACACCGGTCACACCGGTCACAAGTTGCACATTTGAGTTTTTTGATCGTATGGGGAAATTGTTTGAGCCAAAATCATTTTTTACTGCGTGTAACTCAGAAACGGTAGGATATAGGAAAAAATGATTCAGGTACAACTTGTAGATAATTTTATGGCCTTTCAACTTTTCCTTGAAAGTTTTTCTCTAACATGTACCGTTTTTGAGATTTAAGCGAAAAATGAAAAAAATGGACCCTTTCCCCCATCCTCCAACTCCGGGGCTCCTTCTAGTGTCCCGGGGTTTTAGTATGTTTATTACCTAGGGACTCTTGACATGTTTCCGAAGAAACATCTTACGTTACTAACTCACGCACTCTAGACCCCCCTTGGAGGGACTCATTCAATGGACTAATAGGTCTTCTACGTCCATAAAAGCTTATATTCGGGGAGAATACACAATAATGTACAGAATAACCATACCAATTACATAACCAGAGTGAAAGCTTTTAATTCTCCTTTAAACAAAAATGTATGTACAGCAATTAAAAATTGGTGAATCAAAAGAATGTGAGTTTGGTGTGTTGTGCAACATTATTTCTTGCCGTTACAGCTCCACTTTGAATTAAAATTAAGCCATATTGTACAGACCTTCATAAAGCGCATTAACTAACAAACAAAATGATGAACAAAGCTGTTTACTTAAATTTGCGGTGGTCCATATACAGTCTCCGCGGTTACGCACGGTAATGAATACGAGTTAATTAAACAGCATTAGCCGAACGCCGGCGCCTGCACACGACGAGCGATCGCCGATAGCCGGCCACTTCGTTAGCGAATCACGAATAGATAGCTGGCTGGATTTGATAGTGTAATCGTACATGAGGATTATCTGATATGTTTTTAATTGTGTCCCCAAATGTCAGGTGTATGGGTGTTCGTTTGGGATACGTATAATGTATATATGGCATATGCATAGGTAAATGTGCCAGTTTCAATGTTTCGTCGTCGTTGTACAAACTACGAATAGTTGAGTTGATATACATATTACATACTAGCTGCTCGCATCGACTGTGCCCAGATAGACGCTTTTGTATGTAAGATTTCCAAATCAAGAAAAATAATATCTCCTCTAATCCAAGCCGAGATAAATCTGATTAACATCTTTAAAATAGTTCAACTTTTCATGAATTATTAGGGTAACTAAAACGACTTTCGTTTATAGATAAGAATGTAAGGAGCACATTATTGGCAGCCCCGGATTTCGCTATTATAAATTCACAATTATTTCAATTCTAGTAAAAAACTTGACATTAAATCAATAAATAACAAAACCGTCATGAGCACCATACTGTCCTTTGCTAATTTAATTTATTATAAAAGCTGCTTTATCGTTCCTATGTATGAGAAAGGAAACCCGGCTTCTAACATAGAAGCTTGGTTTTTACTTATAAGCTCATAGGAAGATAGGCGATACTAATGCTACTATATAAAATGTTATCATACCGGGCCGTGCTATCAGCGCTTCGCGTCTACATCGAGCACAATTTGTGGGTATCCAAGTGGCTTCGGGCTATACCGTTTCGTACATTAATGTCTTATTAACTGTTCTTTATGGGCCAGACAGCGTATACTTTAATACTTATAAGTGATTTATTTGTATAAGATTTCGTTTAGTTTGCGAACGCGGTGCATACTGTCTGAAACGATTGTGTAGTTCCACCTTCGTAATTACTCTATGTGCAGTATTTCAAGTAATTAAAGGACGTGTTGATGTTTGCTACACATTGCAGTGAGAAAAGCAATAAATAATTAATTTGGTTCAGTTTCTTTCGTGATATGGTAATTATTCAATTAATTGATTAATAAATTTAATTTAAAGCTGGTAAAGAATGAAGACTATTCATAAATGAGTTTCTTAAAGCATTGACGAGAACAGATAGCAAACGATAGAGAGGTATCATCATGTAAAATTAATATTTCAGCGATACTCATATTTTATATTAAAGTAAGTAAAGTGTAAAGTTCAAAAGTTGCGTTGAAATCAGCGTCACTCGGAATGTTCGTAATAATTTGCCATCTCTAAATCAAGTAGCGGAATGATGTCGCCGAAGCAATCTAAAAGTTTCCCGCGAATCGCGAACTAAGTTAATAATAACAGTAGTTGAACTTAATGGGCGCTCTGATAGACTCCCGATAGCGTCTGCTGGCGAATGATTTAATTATTATTGGAAGTTATAGTAGTTAGCTGCTATCGCGGCAACTAAATACTTTCGTGATTTGTTTTCTTTTGATTTGCGCTTGGAATTGATGAAAGTTGCGATATGGTGGATTGTTTTAAAAGAAACTTAAATTGCCTTTTAAAAATGGCTTTTTGCCTATCCTTATAAAAAAGATTGCAGTCGGTAAATAATAAGCAAAACTATACATTTATAACAATGCCATAATTGGCACACGTAGACCTTATTCTACATAAATTAAGAATGAAATGTAAAATAATAAATCCAGGCATATGGTATATCTGATGTAACCATGTATTGTTTCAGGTAAGAAGGAGGTACCACTTGGCACTTGGGTAACAGCCGATGCGATACACTTTAGTGATGAAATGTTCGTGAGTTGTGCCATTATTAACATTTTAACAACAGCTTTATTGTCTCTTAATAACTAAAAATATTTGCCCTTTCAAAAGGTTACTCATAGATAAGTGGAATAGATAAGGCTTTATGTGTGATGATCACATGTTAGTGTTTTGCATCTTAATAAATATAAGGCGTTTAGGCTATTAGACAATCTATCGTAAGATACGTAAAAAATGAATCTTGGTCAGCGTATGAGTGAGTGTCCAATTTTGATTAGGTTTAGGAGGTTTTTATTACTTAACACGTGATTTCATATTAAAAACGACTTTTCCTAACACTCATTTACATACTAAGGTTATTAATTATGCTGTCTATTGTCTATGTCCATAGATATATTATATAGAGTGCATGATACATACTTACTTGAACATGATCAAACAATATTTGATTTCGTCTACTTTTTTTACATTATTTTATTGTTACATTACGAAACTGGAACATTTAACTGCTGAACCATCGGTCATCATGTCCATATACTCGTATATAATGATATAATGAGATGAGAAATTATTTCCGCGAAATGTTTTGTGCTTATGTTTATTCAGGCGCGTAAATTTTCATCGGGAGCGTGGATCGTTCGCGGGAATATCGTCTCTAGTAAAATTATGGAAGCTCGTGCTTTGATGTGATAAGGGCGATCGGTGGCTGCTCTCATTGTGTTGCTCTAATCTGCCGTATCGGACTCGTGTAGGAATGCGAGTTTATTTTAATATTTAATAAACCTTTAGCGATTACGGTCGGTGGGCTCTTTTTTGCGATTCATTATCATTGCCGTTCACTTCGGTCTTCGCTTGGGGTATTGTTGGTACGATTTTGTGTATAAATACAAAATTAAAAAGAATACTATGAAATGTGCTTGGGTTTTAATGAAATGTGTATTGTAATGAATTTCATGCAAACGTGATGTATTATGGATAAACTTAGATTCATAAATTGGATACAAGTTTATGACACGATTAATACAAACCACTTTACGACTCAATATGCAATATGTAAAATATAATTGATAGTTTTAAATGTAAAGTAGTCATAAAATGCAATTATCTGCAATAGAGTAAAACCCATAAAATTTTACTCATTACTAGACATCGGATTATATGCACTAACAAAATGCCAAAATATGCATGCAAATATGCACTAAAAAAGGCCGAAATATGCACTAAAAACGACTGATATGCCTAAAATATGCACAATACAAAATCAAAAAACCTTTATTATTTTTATATATTTTAATCAAAAACAGTGAAATTTTCTTGAAATTAAGTATAGTTTTTGTGCCAATATACAATTAAGCATTTTTTACCAAATTTTGCGAGCACAAATTTGTGACGTTTGTCACCCGCGCGCCCAGTGTTGCCACCTTAGACCTTTCCGGGCTAAATCTAGCAGCCTTTTTTTGGAATTCAACCCGTGTTTTAAGTTTTTAGCCCCAAAAGGGTAATCTAGCCCTATTTTGAATGGCTTAAAATTTACTTAAAATGGAGCCCATTTTGTAATTTTTTGCCATGCCAAAATAGGGTTTGTTTACTCGCTGAGCGTTCTGATTGGCTAATAAAGGTTAGTCAACCAATCAAAACTCCCGCTACTTATCGAAATATGCACGATTGGGGAAAAAGGCTAAAATATGCACTAACGCCGTAATTAGAGAGTTTTATGCATTTGCATATGCAAATATGCAAATGCATATAATCCGATGTCTACTCATTACATATTAGATGTCCCTCTCCCATAGACGTAAAACGTAAACCATAAACTGTTAGCTGAATATTTATTGTTATAGCCGAGTATCGTTTATCAAGGAACAGCTCTGCGTAAATATATGTTTATTAAAATTCCCTCGTATAGAATCGCACATTACATAAATCGTAAACATAATTATGGGTTATCACGGGCCCGGCTAGGCTTCGCAGGGCGCCATCAATTTCTTTGAGCTGTTAAATTTGACGCCTCCTTACATAAATCCGAGAGGGTAGAGAACGTGATTTGCGAACAAAAATACTAATCCAGTAGACAATTTATGCTCTAATTGTTTCGTATTTATGAGTTCACCCATTGTTTAAACCCCGCCGATTGAAATTGTTCCGCTATTCCTACTGTTTCGAATAAAATAACGTGACTTCAACATTTATTCGTGACTCATCGTACTTACATTCGAAGTCTCGAAAGGCTTAACTTTGTGCATTATATTGTATCGATAGATTTATTAAAATGAGAATATTCGGTTGTAAATTTTACCTTATATACCTTATATACACATGTGATGAGTTTAGATAATATCAAAGTATTAGGTAATCATGTTTCTATTACAATAATGAAAACAAAACTGAAATAGTACCAATTGTAAATATCAAACCTCCTATAAATAACAAGCTAACAATCGTTAAAACAAAATTTATTTACTTCATTGAACATTAAAGAACGAGAATTACGTAGCTGAAAAATAGTATTTTAGCTTTTTGATTGCGTCCCGTGCCCTGTCAGCAACCGTTCCGCGCCAATGAAGTCGAATGCAGTCTAAAAATAAGCGCAGCTTTAGACGAGCTTAAATTTGATAGCGCAATAAATTTTGCTCGGTTTAATTTTCCGGTTAATATGGCATACTTTTTTCTTTGTTAGCCAAAGCTGGGGATAGTTTTCGGAACGGAAAATTATGTGAATAAAGAAGCCTTTCAGTAATGATTGAATAAACTGAATTCGAATTGAATTTGAGAGGTTAATGGTATTGGTGTGATTTTTGTTTTTAATGATGTTCTTTATTTTAGCTGCTTGAAATTAAAACGTGTATAAGATAATCATTTTAGTAAACAAAGGGTACAATAAAGATTGCTGGAGAATGTAGCGTTAGAGTATTTATTATGCCATTAGCGCCTGAAAACAAGCTTGGGCGGGCATGTACTTTTTTATCAGGAGATCTCATTATCCGAACCTTTCGTAAGCTTAGCGAAAATACTGCTCACAAAAATTATGAATTTGCACTTGCAACGGTGTAGGGTGATATTTTTTAAAATGTTATTTATTAAATGGGCTAATAGAATTATTTTATTATTTATTGTTAGACTATATAAATAGTCAGTACGTTTTTTAGAAGAAACACAATATAATTATGACAATAATCATAGTCTATCATATTTTGTATATTAATTTTATATTTTCTGATATTAATGTGCGTATCCACACAATAATTTTATACTTCAGACTTTCCGCAGAATAATAAGGTCGATGTAATAATAAATCCTTTTACGTTGAAATTATATTCATACATAAACCACTATTTTAATCAAGTTGACCTACTAATAGACCGGGAGATACTGACACAAAATTTCGAGTCATTTGTAACAGGATGGCGGTTCTACAGGGTTCTTAGTACGCAATGACAAAAAGAAAAATGATGGTGTGAACGCTGGTACCGGCGGCTTAGTCGCGTGGGCGTTAGTCGAACTCGTCGGAAAATAGCGAAAGTCAAACGATTTGTAACAGTATGGCACTTATTTTTCCTGGAAGTTTGAGGATCAAAGAATATAAATACAAAATTTCAAAGATCTATGTGTTGGAAATCTTCACTTATATAAATTAATACTAAATTAATTTTTCAAGTATGACAGCACTTTTTCCCCCTACTAGAAGTATGGCAAATATAATAATGGTCACATTTTATCAAATACTCTCCAAAAATCCAAATGCAATACTGGTACAAAAAGTTTGGCGAAATAATTTTTTTTTGCAGATTTTCGGCGGTATGGCGACCATTTGGAATCGTCCGAAAAGTATGGCATGGCGATTTTCGTAAATGGCTGCACGACGATGGTTACCTGTGCAAAAGTTAGCCTGGTACAAATGGTTGAATAATTGTTTTATTTAAATCAACATATTCGCGTCGGTATGGCGGGCTGTAAGTCACACCGGAAAAGTATGGCATGACACTACCGCCTACTTCTTTTTTATGGGCTATCGGTAAATACTAAAATTTTTGTGTTACAAATCGTTTGACTTTCGCTATTTTTCCGACGAGTTCGGCTAACGCCCACGCGACTAAACCACCGATACCAGCGATCACACCATCATTTTTCTTTTTATCATTGCGTACTAAGACCCCTGTAGAACCGCCATCCTGTTACAAATGACTCGAAATTTTGTGTCAGTATCTCCCGGTCTATAAGCTGTATTCGCTGTTATAATCTTTATCGCTGTAGTAATGACGTCGGTTTTCGCGAGTAAAATTATGAACACAGTTTAAAATCCGCGTCCCTATTATTCTTCACTTATTATTCGGAGTTACTTTGGTTTTATTTACGTACATAAAGGCTCATAGACGCTACAGATAAAAGGCGTAACCGCGGAGTTACCCCGACAATTTTCGGTCTTTTTAAAACGACACTGGCAATTTATTCGCTGTCTTCAACCCCAGCTATGTCGATATGGAGCCACTTGGTATTTTTTTTTTGGGTCCCTTAATAAATTTGAACGTGACTTGATTTTTTATTAAACGCGAAATGAGAAAACGATTTTCGTAATTTCAGTGTCGTTAGGAGTACATCTAACTCATCGCTGTGATTGTTATAATATATTTGTATGAAAAAGGGAATCATTGTTATTTATTGAGAACTTTCAATACTTATGGCATTAGTAGTTGATTCTACTAACTTATTGTACAGTTAACAGACATTGCTGTGTCATAACAAACTCTCTTAATAATACTGAAGTCAAACATAGTAAAAATGAAAATACGATTGTCAATATTTCATACAGAAAATGTTAAATTCAATTTAACTAAAGCTTTTGGCGACTATATTTAAGATTAATGTTGTAATTTTTCCCGATTTTAATAAATTACCCAAAGGAGTGGTGCGTGACCAAGTTACATTGTCATGTCGCTAACGCGTTGACGTAATGTCCTGTAATTTCATCGTATTCTTGGAAATAGTATTGTATTATATGCTTAAGACATTTTTCACACAATTTAATTCGATTGTTGAAGACCTGTAAGGGGGAATGATTGCAATAATAAATATATAAGGGCCGCACGGTTGTTTAACACGCTCTAAGATGATTGACGTGTTAAATTACTGATGTCCTTTCCTTCACCACATTTTCTTATAATTATTAATAGCTCTAAAGGATTGTAGTAAATAAAAATTGCTACCACTCTGAATATATTGAATCGAATTGAATATTATTACGATGGATGGCTGGATGCGTACATGATGTGTCTCTGTGAAATGCTATTCCGAGAAGCTCGGACTGTTGGACTTTTCATTAGGTAGTATTTAACTAAATCTAATATATATTATAAAGGCGAAAGTTTGTATGGATGTATGGATGTATGGATGTATGGATGTTTGTTACTCTTTCACGTAAAAACTACTGAACCGATTACAATGAAAATTAGCACACATATAGAGGGTAACTTGGATTAACACAAAGGATAGTTTTTATCCCGGAAATCCCACGGGAACGGGAACTATGCGGGTTTTCCTTTACAAACGCGGAAATCTAGTAATATTATATTTAACTATACTGTTAACAGTATAACTTAATCGCTGTATCGAGATGATAGTTGATTGAAGTGCCGTCTCTCAATTGGCGAGTGCCCCGGCTCTATTTACATTGCTTAGAATGTGCACCTATGTTAGTTTGATTTTATTTTACATTCCGTTGACTTTTGCATTGTATTAATTTTGCTTCCCGCTTGAAACTACAACGTCTTGGTACGTAGGCTAGATATATATTTTAAAACTTGGAATAAAAAATTGTTTTCCTTGTGTTAGTTGGACAGTGCAAACTACAATTGAAATAATGCAATTACTCAATAAGTACTACTAATAATAATGAACACGACATATATTTACTAAAATTTACATTACTTTATCTCTGATTTGTGGTTTCTCAACCTAAGCATATTGCCAGGGATTTACTCCTTAAGGGCTTTGAAGCATAATACGGTTTCGTACAAAGAATACCGAATTTACATATGAGTTGGACGATTTCCAAAATGCTATTTAAAGTCTTGGGGATAAAAGTAATCCTTTGTATAAAAAGTTATTTTATAGTTATGTCTATGCTATTTACGTATCTACGTCTTGCGCAACACATCTCGCATTTTGAGAATAATTTCTTTGACAATGTACAGTGAGTTGACTCGCTCTCTATCTTTTCACAAGAGAGCATGCAAACTGTTGAACCTTCAAGGTTACATAGCCGACAATAGTGTTATAAGAAATGCTTCCCTTTTCAATTTCCTCACGCACCGGCCGTCAGTCGGCCGTGATCTTGGATTCGTTCGATCATGAAAATATATAGCTTCATTCGAGCGATCGCAATCGCTAAAGCTCCTTAATCGGTTTTCTTTTATATGAAAATGGACTTTTAGATTTATTGCGCCGTTTTGGTTACGTTCACTGGAAAACGTGATATACGTCGCTGCGGGTTAAAATGCAAGCTAAACAAAAATTCCACATAGCGCCGCTCCATATTTTACTGGAACCTCTTACGCGGAGGCGCTAAAAATATTGGCTATGAGGGAAAATTGTGGGGAAATGTGCGGTTGCCTTGATTTCTTATTTCGTATTCATTGTGCGTTGAAATGGATCACACGCGCCGAGCCGAGATGTTAGCGTGACACGGAATGAAGGGAATTACTATACGTCTCATGACTTATATATTGCGTCACGCTCGCTACTATCGGCACATTTCGGAATTTCGATGTTGTCATGTCGGCATAATATTCAAAATGTATTCACAGTTAGTTCTGCTCGCCTGTTTACGAATCTCGTGAAAATGCGATATGTTTGTTAACCGACTTCAAAAAAAAGGAGGAGGCTCTCAATTCGAACGGTATATTTTTTTATGTATGTACACCGATTAAGCCGAGGTTTCTGAACCGATTTACGTGATTCTTATTTTATTGATGCACAATAGTTTTTATTTATGAGCATTTTTGTCTGATCTCGATGACTTAAATGAATTCTAGGCAGTAACTTTGATTCATTTCGGTTACCGGTTGAGCTGAAATTACGACATTCGACACTCGCGACACAACACCTGACATTCGACACACGGGACACAACACGTGACACTCGACACACGTGACATTCGCTTTGTTATTTTAGAGCTTATACTGCACTGTACCTATAAATGCTAATCTCGAATAAGAACAGCTACGAGAACTATTCCATATAGAATATCGAATACGCATGACATTAATTGCAAGGCAAATGTCTATACATGAATCATAATGCCGGGTCCAGACTGGTGAAACGTAACATGCAATGTAACATTCTGCCTTTCATTGCATGTTCGCTGCTGGTGTGGACGCATAGCGCGCTCATAACGCGCATTCACTACGAACCTGTCGTAGTCGTGTCACATGAGTAGAAAGACGGAACAGAGACTAAGCTTCAAACAACCGCGCGAATCGATTGCACTACTACAAGTACGCGGGGCATGTGTGTGTGACCTCAGGCCGCTTGTCGCGTACGCAGCGATTCTGGAAAAAACCGGTTTGCGCTTGCACAGGCTGAGTACAGTCTCAGGGTTGATACGACGCACGTTGTTTGTTTTATTAGTTGCAACTTGCAAGTTTGAATATTTTAATATAAAACGTAATATTTTATTGTTAAAAATGGTTGTTTATTGTACTGTGTGTATGAATAATACTAGAAAAACTAAAAACTAAATATATATCATACTTCAACTATCCCAGGGAGTACAATAGGTGAGTAAATATTTTGATTATTACTTTTTCAAGTAAGTACCTACTTGCGTTTATTTTATTAGGTCCTTTTTTAATAAGAAGAGAATTTTACACGGTGTGTTTTTACCTTTCATTATTATTACAAGTTTAACATTTGTAAGTATGTATGTAATTGTGTGTAATTATAAAACTATTTAACAAATGTTTTGTTTAATTTGTCTTAACCTATTGTGACAACCCTACCAAAATAGGTAACAATTTTGCACGTTCTTAAGAAGCTTAGTCTCTGTTCCGTCTTTCTACTCATGTGGTCGTGTTCCTTGCCCCTTTGTGTTCGTCGAAAAACCGACAAATTTCGGTCGCTCCGCGCGCGGCTTGTAATGCTCGTAGCATGCGCGTGTAATGCACAATTCGCGCGCGCAAGACGTCCAAACTATGAGAAATTGTTACAAAGTGTGTTACCTTTCATGATACATTGCAGCAATGTGGACGGTGAATTCTTTCATTGCATGTTACATTGCATGTTACGTTTCACCAGTCTGGACCCGGCATAAGTAAGCCTGAATGCTTTATCTTGATATTGATGACGTTGTCAACTCTAAGTGGATTACAATGTAGATGATATTCAATGAGGCCTGACTAACTTCACGGTGCATGTCTCTATAGGAATCGTAAAGTATAAATCTTGTTACGAATGCGCACATCTTGTCGTATGTCTTCATAAGGGTTAATTTGGCGAGTTGATAAGGCGACACGCAGGGACGGGTCATGCCGTTTGTGGTGCGTGTTCGCTGCGCGCGCTCATCGTAAATCTTTGACCAGTTTATTGCACTATACAGTTTTTTTATATAAATTATTCCAAGAAAAAATGCTTATTGGGAATAAATTGAATTATTTTTTAAGTTTAAGCTTATGTTTCGCCTTTTATGATAAATACATGAATTCTGTCAACATTATTAACAAACCAATCCATATGGGAACACTGAGGAAGAAGTTCAGAACAAACAGTGCTAAATTTTATTTCAAAAATTGTGTTAATAAGACAGACTTTTCGCAATTAAATTTCAATAAAACAAAATCCATTCAATACGCTAAAATAAACATTACAATATTTCGTTATTAAATTAAATTAGTACTTATACACATTCATAGTACTTGAACGTAGTTTATCATCTCAATTTTATGCACACAGAATACATAGAAATCGATTGAAATTCGCATCTAAGAAGCGGAGCATTTAAATAATTTATGTCGTTTGCGAATTTCATATTCCATTGTATGCTGGTTAGCGTGATTAACCGGATCGAATTAGCATTAATACGACATTTTAATATCTTATTTGGCACGAGACAGCTCTGCTGGGTGCATCGCTGTATCGCCCACGTAATGCGTGGGACGTTTTGCGTTCTCAAAATTTTCACCCAGGCCACATTACATGCTTATCTTTGAACAAGCTACGTATCAAGTTTCCAGTACAAGAATGTGTATATTGTGTTCTTGCGTTTTGTGTCATCTATGTTTATCTCTGCTTTAACTATTTTTTTACTAAAGAAGGCATAGTTAATTATATAATATTACTAGCGGTCCGCCCCGGCTTCGCCCGTGGTACATATGAAAAATAGATGTTGGCCGATTCTCAGACTTACCCGATATGCACAGAAAATTTCATGAGAATCGGTCCACCCGTTTCGGAGGAGTATGCAGACTAACATTGTGACACGAGAATTTTATATATAAGATTTACATATATTATTACAGGTAGAATTTGCCATTCCATAGCATACTAGAGGTAAATATTGTTTGTTCAAATGAAATATCATTCCTTTTATAATTAAACGTATGTTGTCTGCCAACACCTAAATTCCGTTCAAACATGGGCGATACAATATCTAAGCTATAATATGTAAATAGGAACAACGCAATAACTGGGGCACTCGTAAATAGCGACACAAAGTGATTATAAAACGCTGTTGTACGCTTAATTTATTTAGGTTAATTAAGCCTAGAGTCCGCGCTATATTTTTCCTTTAATTTCAAAATTAACGACGCCATGTGTTACGGTATTTTGACCCGTTCGGCTCTGGGGATCATGTTGAGCTAATATTGGGTGAACCCTTCGCTAAAAAAGGTCTAACTCGGCAATTAATTTCCACGCCTGCTTATTATGTTTTTAAAATGCCAACTTGTAAAGTATGTATCAACATGCGCTTTGGTTTAACTCCTTTGTTTTGTTTTACTAAACAGTTTACATTTTATGAATTAGGCATTGATTACCTTAATAATATTAATACTTATCACGGAATTAGAATCTGAAACTAATCATGAATAGCGATTTATTATAGTCCTTAATTCTATTGTACTGTATAATAATCTAGTATGCATTTATGTATGTATGTGATATTTTACATACAATAAAATGGCAAGCCGCGTCAAGTTTCGTCTAGAGTCTAGACTTAATCATATGAATAGGTTAGCTACACTATTGTTCCTTTTAAATGTGCTTAATTTGATAGCGCATAGATGCAATTTGTAATTAGTTGATGCAAGATAAAGATATGGAACCAATGTCTGTTTTCCAATATTTCAATATTACACGCAGTTTTGTTACTTGCTCTATTTTAATGCCTGTGTCAGAGGTTTACGTTTAACGCTTATAGTTTCTACCGCTCTACAAATCTACGAAATGGAATACGATTCTCACGTTGAAAACTCATTAAAATGCACGTCTATCAGCACGTCGTCAAGTTTTTTTACGAGAGACATTTGCCTAGCACAATATTTCATAATCCAGTCGGCCGACCTAGTTCACAGTTCGCGTGTCGTGGGCGGTATTGTAATATTCTGCGCCATTGTGAATTGTTTCTGAAGGATTCGCGATAGCTAACGGTGCTAAACTATGCAATTTGTTGGAGTATTGAAGCAAGGAGGTGCACTGTGGTGCAGTTGGCTCGAACAAGCTCACATATTTCTATGTAGATGGGTGATAGCGTATAAGGTTATCGGAGAGAGATATATATTAGCTTTATGTCTAACGTCTTATAGGCTCAGTTTCATTGAAAGATAGCGATTTATTAAAAACGATGTATGTTAAAATTATACATATAATACCCGTCAATTATATAATTTAAATGATAAACAAACAAAGTTATTACAGTTAATTTGCGCGTCGTAAATTCGAACCCAATTTGTCAATGCGCAAACTAGGCAACAAGTCTAATCAACATATCAGCTAATAGGATCGCATCGTCCCCGGGAGATAATCAAAAGTGTAAACGCGTTGCCGCAAGCCGCTGACTTATAAATAAATTTCCACTTTAATAGCTCCCCGGTGTTATTAATCATGTATGAGGCTGGTCAAGTGCGATTCGCAACTATACTGATGAAGCCCCGTATTTTTTTGTTGCTTGGATGGAATTTGTTAACGTCTCAATTGATTTGATATCAAAAAATGGCCTTGCTAATTAGCGAAGAGGTACAAAAAAGATTAGTGAAGCAAGAACTTTTATGAAAAAAAGCTCTATGGAACCTGGTATAATATAATTAAAAAGAATTGTGGGTACAAATATCCTGCTATTTATTTAAATAAAATAATGACACATTGTATTGGAGTTTATATGAAACTTTATCACAATCTAATTTTGTTTACTAAATGTCCCCAGGGTATTTAATCCTTTCCTGGTCTATTAAAACGCTCACACACTAATCAAGAAGGTGTAGATAGTCGGTCAGATATTATTGCTATATAGAAGTAATGGTCCTCTGTGTACAGTTTGTTTTCTCAACAGCCCTGTATATTTATGAGATAGCAAGTTCAAATGACTATTGCGCATGCGTACTCAACGTTCGTAACTATCCTCCTGAGGGCCTAGAAACTTCTAATAACTGTAATTACCGGTGACCCATCTCTATCGCCGGCCACGATTAGTGTTCGCGTGTAAGACTCCTATAAAGCATTCGATGGACAGGGATTTAGATTACTGAGTAATTGGATACGAAGTTCCTGATTTGTTTCATGCGGGTTAGTTATGGCCGTTTCTGCCCGAGTTAATGTTTAAAGGTTATCTATTTTCGGCGCTTAGGGAGAGGCTTTTTATGCCAAAGGTGAACAACATGAGGGGTCAACTAATGTGTGTTTGGTTTACTAGCTTTATAGAGAAGATTTCACATTAATGTTTATATATCCTTTAGGATATATAATATGTTCATCATAACGTCTATTTTCTCAACTACCATCTTTTTTGCAGCGATGTTAATATATTTTTGTTTTTTGTCTCATTCATCAAAAATATCACTTATAAGCTAATGAATGATGAACTAATCCGTGAATATTTTTTATTACTACGCAATTTGTACATCGCACTTTCTGCAAATGCGAAATAGTCCTCCATCACGCTCCATAGATACTAAGCATTAGGTCGTTCTATTTGATTCGCAGACACTCCCGTCCCGTCCGGACCGGTTCGCGTCAAGCCGCGGTGCCATGCCGGGCCGATCGCAATCCCGTCAGCGACCATTTTTGTGACGGATTGAAATGTCACGGCTTGTGACAATAGTAGTGTTTGCGCTGATGTTAAGTGTGATGTTTGCGTTTCTGGAATATGATGATGAGTTTTTTAATAAAGCCAGTTATGAATTTTACGTGTTGCACATTTTTTTAAGTACCTACCTATTAGCCATTATTTGATTGTTGGCAGGCTATTCGAAGGCAGCTTTATGATTGTAAAACAATTCGTTTGATATAACGTACCTACCTGTTTTGCTGAATTATTCTAGTAATATTAACATAATTTATTCAAATACTAGAGACGTAAAATATTATTCGTAAGTATTGACTTCAGAATCTTAGCACTGCGTATAGTTAAACCACTAGGAACTCAGCGGAAATTAAATGCTTTATAGTCGATTTAAGAGCGATTGCAATTCTTTTGAAAATTATAATTATCAACGAGCTTGTTTATGTCAGTGCTCGTATAAACGGCGAGTGGTTGTGACACAGTCGCGTGACGCTGCGGTCTGGCGCGCTACGTTTGTGCAACGTCTCAACACCGAGGCCTTAATGGAACTTAATCAACCGCCCGCCTTTCATCCAATCTCGTTAGCGAATAAATTGAATTTCTTAGCTTTATTTACCCTCTCGTATACACTAGCTAACTTTGTAAACCTCTTAATCTGACGTCATACAAGGCTCGCGAGCAGTAAGTGGGAGGCATGCTGCGTCGCTTCGCATTGCTTTAGTTTACTTGTTTGCGAGTACGTACTTTAGAAGTGCTTTTTAATGTTTATGAGCTCTTCAATATTTGGCTTTTGGTGTTTTAATTCGGTTAATTAACCTTCGCGTTGGCGAGAATGCGATTTTATAAATTTCGTTAGAATGTGGGAATGTTAATTACACGTTGATATAAGAGGAAGCATACAGATTATTACTGAATATTGCTATTAATTACGTCTACTAACATAGGATTACCTAAACTTATACCACAAATGAAACCGTAGATTTCTCTACACTCTACAGCACTGAATGTCCATCCTATTTAGCATTGCCGAGCACAAGCTAAAGCCTTATTACACCATGAAAGTGCAACTCATATAAAAGGACTGCAGGAAGTTTGACTTGGCAAAGGGATTAATTTGGTATTACATGTGTTTGATGAGACAAGTTGCCCGTTTGCTGAGCACACATTAACTCGGAACGGGTCTCGTGTGCGCTGCAGCGCTTTCTGTGGCGCTTTACGATTCAATTGAGTTTCACATAATGAAATAAGTCCACACTCCGCGCTCACGTAATCAACCTCGAATGACCACGGTCATTATTTTTGTTCGGATAAATGTAATGAATGGATAATGTTGTTTATGTATTATTGCGTTGCAATGCGAAATAGTTTATTAAAATACAATGTACAGAAAATAACCGTAACAATTTTACAGGCCTAGATAACGTCCTTATTAAATAAGAGAATCTTTTTATTCAATCAGACAAATAAAATTTAAATGTTGTCGATGTAATAAGTTTTATCGCTTTAAGAGTTGTACGCTGCAGCGCTTTAAGAAAAGTATTTAAGGTGATGAATTAATTTTTCTAACATTTACGGCCCTTTTTAAACCTTCGTAATTTTTATATTATTAAAGTTGTCGTGATGAAAATTCTTGACAAGAAAGTTCAATAGTAACACAATACGTCTACCGTTTTAGAAACATGATTCCATGATATTTTCTCGATAGAAAAAAAATACAAAGTTCTCATTGTTATTTTTTTATAATCTCTGGCATCTTCAAAATAACAAACGTAAAGTTACGACTTTTTGGATATTAACTATAAAATATACAACCTATACGTCTACCGATTTAGAATTTTGAAATATGCGATGGTTTTGAAATAAACAAGAAATACTTGAAATTAGCGCGCGACCAGCCAATATAGCGAGAGCCGCCCTGTACCTTCCTACCCCGATCGCTGCACGAGTCATTCCCGCTACGGCCGTCACACGGGGAACTTGTGTCGCTCGCGCAATCGTAAAAAAGGGTGACAACACGATAAGACAAAATGAGACAAATGGGGACAATAAAGAAAATAAGAAGAAGAAACATAAAGGTTGGAGGAAAAAGAATGCTTACAATTGGAACAAATTAATGAAGTAAGTTGGTTTTATTTTAAATTTGATGATAATTGTATTATAAACGATGTTTGATATGTACCCCTGTTTTAAGTACATAACGAATGTGTAAGATTTTTTCATTTATAGCATAGATAATCTTTTCAGAAATCCGGAATC
This sequence comes from Colias philodice, assembly GCF_061535455.1. Taxonomy (NCBI): domain Eukaryota; kingdom Metazoa; phylum Arthropoda; class Insecta; order Lepidoptera; family Pieridae; genus Colias; species Colias philodice. The sequence goes on along the minus strand of NC_143099.1, from coordinate 9,763,167 downwards.
CAGAAGGAAAATAAACCCACTGATTGTTCACAATGTGAACCCACTCCTTCGTAAGTACCTTTATTCAGTCAAAAATGTATGTTATCAACGTTCTACTGGTTTTATCGCATGATTCCATTTTTAGCAAAAAGCAACAAAGTGCAAAGAAATAAAAAATCATGGTGAACTTAGTGGAAGTATGGCGGACATAATATGGAACAGGAGCTCATTGGAGTAGTATTATATTTAAAAAAATACGAAATAATTTCAAGAATTACATTTCTTAGAAGGTGGTAGATAAGTATGTTGTATAAAGAATTTGATGTTGATATTTATTTCATTTATACTTACTACACCTGTGCGGGAAATTGCTTAGTAATAAAACAGGTTTATATTCATATTTACATAGTAATGTGAGTTTTCATTTCGAAAAATTTTGTATAAGTATATTAAATTGAGTTCCTGGGTGATCTGGAAACACAATTGGGCCCGGAAGATGGCGCTGCAGTCACTCCTCCTAATGACATGAACCGATTTGGATGAATATTTGTGTGCACATTTCATTTTTGTGGGATGATTGGTTGATTCGCTTTCACATTAGCTAATATTATGCATTTTTGTTGTTAGAAAGTAAACTTAATTTAATGTTTATAATACATTATTATTGGTATAAATAAGCCAGTGTTCGTCTCACATTGCTGTACCTGCCTACCTACCTACCAGGGCCTAACTTTGTTCTGGCTATTTTATTTTGATTATTTGTAATGAATAATTACAATTATAATAGAGTGCAAAAAATAAATACATGCGTCAATATATTTTGTGTTTTTTTTTAAACAATTTTTTTATTTAAAAAAATATCATTCCGACCGCGGCTTTGCCCGCGTGGAATTAGGTTATATCGTGAATCCTGTTTTATCCCACAGAAGTGTTCAGTTCGGATAAAAAGTATCCTATGTGTAAATCCAGGCAATTAGCTATATTTTATCAAAATTGGTAATGTAGTCTTGACGTGATTAAGTAACAACTAACAAAAAAATATACAAATTAACATCCAAAGTTTCGCATCAGTTTTACTGTATTAGTGATATCTTCCACTCTTGACTTTGACTGAGAAGAATTAGGGTTTATAACTTCTTTCAGAAATAGTACCTTTCATTTCTGGGCATGATGTAATATCTACGTCAGCATCAAATTCTATCTAAATCAATTCAGTAGTCCGCGTTATTGAGTACCATTTCATTTTTTCAGAGTAACAATATTTTTTGTTATTTTAAAGATTATTTATAACCTGTATTATTTTGTAATAAAGTAAACATTACGAATTAATAATAATTATTAATAATGTCTAAGTAGTTGTTGGAAAGAAGATTATTTGTTTATAAGCAAGAAAATAAAACCAATAAATCAACAATTGAATAAATGTATAACAATATTATAACTGTATGACGACTCCATACATGTTTGTCCCGAGTCGGCCAGCGGCAGCGCGGCGAGTTTGCAATGAATGACTTCGCGTACACCGGCGTTCGCGATAGCGAGCTATTAGACTCCGCCCGCCAAGCAGTGGATTTTTTTTTGTGTATCGTCTTAAGTTCAATTGCAGCTAATTCATCTAATGTGATACGTAAACAGACCAAGTGTGGTGGTGGCCGTTTTATTGCCGTATCTGTGATTCTTATGTCCACAGCACATACTGATAGCACCTATTTATTACTGATGTTGATTTTATAGTTTCGTCGCTTCGTGTCTATTTGTCAGGTGCTTTTTGATATGTTTATCCAAGGACCTGTTGCAAGACTTCGAGCGAATGAAGTCTACTGTTTCGACCATGTTATCTTAAATAATGATATCGTATGAGTTACCTTTTTATTGCCGTCAATGAAGAGAATACGTGTAAGTGTTTTTCAAAGTTTAATAAATATAGGTTCAGGATAGAGTTTAGGAAACAGCATTGCTGATGTCAAAATTTACATTAGATCAACGTACTTCATAGCTGCAGGTTATCGTGGGATTGCAACTGTGTATTCAGCATTCTTCTATTGTCTGTCATTTGTGTGACGTGTCATTGAATGAAAACGTTTACTCACAATCATCGAACCAGCACTTATCACGCAGTTATCCAGTTCTTACAAACGATCCGTGACAGATGGTTGAACTTGAAGGGAACATACCCATTGTGTTTTTATTACGAACCATACAATTTTACACCCAAATAATTTCACAAATTGGCTCTAAACACTTTTTATAGCTGTTTCTTAGTCCTAACGAGCGATGTGCGCGTAAATTGAAAACGACCGCAAGCTCATTTAATTCGCCGTCACGCGATGTTTTAGCTTCCAATGTAGGTTTAGAGAAAAAAATGTGGACTGGCTTCGTAGGAGTATATGTCACTCGGGGGTGTTTCGTTGATGTTTAGTGCGACTGTCCGAGATGGTTTTAGTGCTTCCTTATAGTGGATAAGGTATTGGACGTTGCGATATGCTGCAAGTTAACATTTGCGAGATTCACTGAATTATGAACACTGTTAGGCCCCCGCTGCGACCACCCGCGTCGTCTGAGGCGCAGCTTTCGAGCTCATGGACTTTGATACGTTGAGCAGCGTTATTGTCGCTGTCATTTGTTTACTCGCTCCCGGATAGACAATGTTTACGCAGGCTACTTACTTTTATTGTTCGAAATACATTACCGTTTATAACGCTGCTGCGATCGTAGGCTCGGAGCGAGTACCACCCGTTGTTCGGAAATTATAAAGACACGGCTACCGCGCTCTAAATATTACTAAATACTTAAATAGCCGTTGTTGGCAAATATATAGGTGTTGTAACTTATTGATTTTAATGGGTAAAGCTTATTTATGGAATATCAATTTATTTTCGTTATATAGCAAATTTGAAATATTTATTTTAATGCCAAACTAACTGCCTGCATTGGACGATACTATTTATCTGGTCAGGGTTAAATTGGCAGTTTCTAAAAATTTATTAAGCTAGAATCTCTGTAGTATATTTCCGTTCTTCTCAATCTTTTTTTCTACTATAAATAATTGATATTAAACACAGAAAAATTCTTGTTCCATTGCATATAAATTTTATCTTAGAAAGTATGTACGTTGAAGTTATATACGGACTATATAAAATTTATAACAATACGAGCTAGCAGTGAAACCATAGACCGCACAGCAGGTGGTGTTTTTGCGCTGAAACGCCACTTCGATTATCCACTGTCGAGCTAAATACGGACAGGACAAACGAGGTAACACAGCGCGTTGACAGATCCTTGCCATGAACGATCGGCGATAGTAATGAGATAGAAAACCTCTGCATATGCTCCCATCGGCTTAATTAAGTCGCCGACCGGTTTGCTTGGCGTCACCTTTGTGAATGTAATCGCGTGTGGTAATTTCGCTCCCATACACATTGAAAAATTAGATGTGACACACGGTTTTATTGTCCAGAATGACGACAGAAATCACCTCTCGTGACCAATGTTTTATGGTAATCAGAATGCAAGAAGGAATTATAATGATAGACATTCAGAGTTGTATTATTTATAATACGCGTCCGACTGGTCTATAAGATATTTATAAATCTCCAGCAGACCATTCAATCAAAGCCTATATTCTAGATTTAATATTAACAAGCCGCCATTGCAGCGTGAGTCAGTTTATGGTATTACGATTTGTATTATAGCATTAGAAATTCACTTTATTTACGCGCACCTTCTTAGAAATGGCTATGTTTATAAAGCAACTATGTATAGAGTTGCGAAGTGTGGGGTTGTGATTATGGAAATGTTATCATATATGTATAGGGGCCCTTAAGTTAGAAACAGTGCACCTAAGCACGCGAGTCATTCGTCAGGTTAATTAACTCCGACTTACGGCAACCGGTTGTAGGCCTAACCCAGTCGACTTCGTCACATTCGTTAATGTAATTGCATACGAACCGACTTTCGCTTAAGTCTAATTATTTTCACTATAAAAAACTAAGCGTGCACCCTCACCCGCCATTCTTCGTAAAAAAATAACAGCAGATGAAAAACTTAATAATATAACGGACTTTGTACACAATTGATATGAAGATGGTTGAACTATTTAATGACCTTGACATGTGGTGTTGTTCAGTAATGAATAGCGATGGCTGTTACCTTATTTCCAGTTTAATTTGACTAGTCACGTATTTAAATGAAGTGCCGGATATGGTTCTTATTACATAATACATATTATCTAAATTGAGTATGATACTATAATAGATTTTGCATATTTAGTATTTAAAAACATCTTAATTTTTATTATTCCTTTATTGATTGTGGTTTACAGTTTCTAACGAAAGATTATCATAATATTATTGTTGTACTGTTCTCTCGCGACTCGCGAGTAAATTGGATAGAGCCGTCGATATTTCATCAGCTCGTATTATTGGAACGCGGTGATTGTAAATTGCCGCGGCATCTCGGCTCGTTAGCGTTTTTGATAGATGACGTTCGGCCGTTTGTAGAATTTGTTGTAACTGCGGCCCTTGTAAAAACACAAGGTTCGACAACGAGATACCAACGGCCACACCCCTCGGCGATCTAACTTAACGAGCCACCGTATAAATAACAGGCTCCTAATATTTCATATCTTAAGCGCAAACATTCACTAGCGGCAGGTAGGTATCCGCCACCATTGCTTATTCAAAAGCCCGAGAAATGTTCGCTTCTCGATGCGCATAAAAGATCGCATCCGCGAAATCTTAATGAAAACAGCGAGCAATAAATTATCCGCATTATTATTTTAGATTTACGGCTATACATTAGAATATAATTTAAACCGGCCAGACGCTAATTTGTAAAGTCATTATTCAATAATCGTGATGTGAGACTTATAAATTTCACTGCATCGTTTTACACTTTAGCACTCGCTGGTGCGATGCGCGGCGCCGCCCCGTAAGACAACGGACTATTTTGACGAAGGCTGGTCACGTTTTGTCGACACTCACCATGAGAATATTTGTTTTTTATTGTGCGGCGGCGGTCTGCGTTGAGTAAAAATTGAAGTGTAATTTTACGTTTTAACCGGTGCCTGCCCCTTTTCGTTCCGCTCGCCTTGGGTGATGGTTATCATAATTGGAGAGGGTAGGTGAACAGTGCCGACGGATATGCCGGCCAGGCGACGCGCCATAAACTTGCCTTCATCTGACGTGTTAAAGTGCAATGCTGTTAGAATTTGTTACGTTTATCGATGGTATTCTGGTCCATTGCTAAGAATAACCCTAATCGAATGTTCCTATGGGAAGAACCTTAGATAAATATTGCAGAATATCAAGATTAAAGAGATAATTAATATATACGTGACTCTTTTCTTACAGAGAACTATACTTTCCCATAAAAGTTACTACTATATTCGCATCAAAATTTTGCTAGTAAGCGGATCGCATATTCATGAATATTGGTATATTCATGAGATTGGGTAAAATGAAAGTTACTTATTTTCGCATTATTAAGTAGTATGTTCATTTAGTATTAATACTCAAACATGTATATCTGTTATCGTAAATTTCCTTTCGATAAAGAAAATGTGTACAAGATTAAAAGCTCATAATACGTAAGCCCCAAGTTATATTCTGGATACATTATCTAGACAGGTCTCGTGTTCGCGTATACGTTTAACGGAGGTTGAAGGTGAAATAATTATTAACAATCGTAGGCAATGGACTATGAATTTATTTAACGTCTTTCCACACTCTGTGTACGAGTGTCGATACATACGAAGCCTCATGATAAAACATAAATTAGACTAATAGCGTACTACGTGTAAACCATCTTAAATGTTTGGACGTCAATTATATCTGAACAGCTTATCATATTTAGATGAAAAGGAATTACTTGCTGCACTGTTTCGGTACCGAGCAAACCTCGCGATCATAAGTTTGTATGTTATGTATAAGAATGTAGAAATTATCATTTACAATGTAGGTTGTAGTCATATAAAAGATAAGCTATAACTTTTTATCTCATTGTATACGTTTTTGTTCCATTTTTCCTCAGGTTTTGTCTGCGCTACATTGTAGAATAGAATCGATAACTTATAGTTTATCGCGCCCTATAAGTTCAGAACATCTTACATTAACAGTACCCTTTTTATTTCACTTTCATTCACTAGACACATCCTGGCTTTACAAGTGTTTTTATCGTTGATAACTGTTATTGATTGCGTAACGAATGATGGTTTCCGTTATTTGTATATGACACGAGCGGTACAATGGTAAGATTAATAACATTGACTTTATCGTCATAGATGGTGCCTTGGTGTATAGAATTGTCGGTGAATAGAGCATATATCATACGAAATCGTACAATTTATCAACGAAACAATAAGCTAATTAGGGTTAGGAATGTAATGCAGTAGTGACTGTTTTATTGCTTCACAGATGTTGAAGATGCAAAATATTTATGAACGCGTGTCAGTGGAAGTGTTATAAGGTTTATTATCTTTAATTTTAAAGAGAATATAACAAATAACGTTATTTTATTTTATTTAGTAGCACATAACTGTCTAAGTATTGCAGAAATCTATTTGTCTATTTTAAGATCCAATGTGTTAGTATTCTTAATTCGAGGTTGTACAATAAAGTTACACGAATCCATAAATTAATATCAGTAAAAACAATTAATAAACCAGAGACACATGACACCTTTTAACAATATCGGATAAACAGTTATTCAAGACACAGGATAGCAACAAGGCGGAAGAGATGAACCGGATAATAAGGCAGTGCATCGTAGCTCAATGATCGATTTAGAAATTGTACGCGCCTTCGCATTCAACTTTATGCTGATTGTTCATTTCGTTTGTAAATGATCACTGCGGTTGTGATTAGGAATTATTAACGTACCTAATTCGTTATGAAATTACGACGCATTTAAAAATTTACTCTAATATGCGCTGAAAAAGATTTTTGCTTAGATCTTTGAAAATAGTCCAAACTGGTTTCTTATTCTTTTAATTGAATAAAAACGGTACATAACATTAGTGCGAGGATATTTTTAAGTTAAAACAATGCAAACTGAACAGCTGCCTTACTGGAAAGGCTTTGTAGGTTGTAAAAGAATTAGAAAATGTTAAAAATTGTTTGCTATGTGCGATATTGAAAAACAGAACATGTTCAAAATAATTATCCAATATTATAAATGCGAAAGTAACTCTGTCTGTCTGTGCGTTACTAAATCACGCCAAAACTACTGAACCAATTTTAATGAAATTTGGTATGGATATATTTTGATACCCGAGAAAGGACATAGGCTACTTTTTATCCCGGGAAAATGACGCAATCCCGGAAATCCCACGGGAACGGGAACTATGCGGGTTTTTCTTTGACTGCGCGGGCGAAGCCGCGGGCGGAAACCTAGTTGAATAATAAATAAATTATTATATTTTAGAAGGGAGTGTTCTATTGTAATTGTACTCCAAATACCACTGGACCGGAACGTTCTTAATGCATTGCAATATCGAGTTGTTTCGTGTTTGACATGTATAGTTATGATAAGCATAAGCACGGCCGTCCAATAGGGGTGACTAATCATGCAATGTCGTTGCTATGTAACCGATCCCTGCGAATCATGATGAACTTTAAGCTTACAGTGATCACGAACTACTCGGAAATATATATCGATTATTATTCTTGTAAGTTTCGCTATTTGTTATGTAAACGGAAATTCTATCCATGTGTCTATTTACAGTTGAGCAACGAGTCAGTCTATTAAATGGTACTTCGAGATCGTTGAATAATTCCTATCCATATAAGTACTCATTATTGTAACTTTTTCAAGTATTAAAATATAATTTGCAAGGAGTTATTTAACCAAGTGGTATTAAAGCTGCGGTTGATTTTCTACGGTTTCGAAGCTGTCTTTAATTTTATTTATAGTTTCAGTTTTCTATTTAATTGGCGTTGCATTTACAGTTTTACTACGATTTTAAATGTTAGCGTTCACAAAATCGTGTTAAAAGTTAAATAGCTAGTTTACTGAGTAACATTTATAGCAAAATATATTTTGAAATAATATAGAATGAAACATATAACACGACTTTTGTTTATATTTATCACAAACTTTATTATCGTAATAGTTCGAGCTTTGAGCGTAAAAAGCTTTAACTAAGGCTTTAACTGAATCAAACTTGCGCTATAACCAAACCCATGCGTTACATATAAATCGACCTATTACTATACGAGTGTGACGCATCTATTATAATATTTAAGCAACGAAACAATAGCATATAAAGTTAATCTCCATCGTGACTCGTGACCCAGTCCCGGCTGTTAATGAACATCGTGATGATGACACAAATGTTTGATGAATTTCAATTTTGTTCACGCGCTATTGAAATCTGAACGCGTATTGCAACTTCGATGTGAATTGAACACGAAACTCCGATTCTTGCAGAACTTGTGACAAGTGAACAATGAAGTATGGCGTACGATATGAAATTATGAGAGCATTCTTACCGCAAGTATTGGAAAAGTGTTCCATATATGTTAGTAAGTAGGAAACTTTCGTGTATTGTTTTCATTATTACATTATTTTCATATTACAATAATGAAAGACATGCTATACCAAAATACCATATCATAAAAAAATAAAATTGAATTTATATATGTACATATATACCAATATTTTTATGAGAGTTTCCTTGAGTATAATAACATATCTCCATCACTTCACGTGAAGACAAAAGAGGCTATAACTCGAAAGGAAATATCTTTTCTACGTTAGATTTTGAGCTGTAAGCAGAAACGCGGTTCAGGAAAAGCCCTCACAACTCACCCACGGCATCGTTAAATCAATGATCCAACGCAAGGTGTAATAATGCAATTGAATCACAATTATTTATGGGTCTATTGTGAGCGAGTAACTGTTGATTGTTCGTATCTAGGAGGCGCGGCAATTAGAGGTCTAGGTGGTGAATGGGACCCGGCCTGTGGGCCAGTTCTGCTATATCCGCATTAGCATATTTATTGCCGGCACGCTTCCTCGCCAGGACAACGGGCCACATTGTATGACGCGAATTCAATTCGAGCTTGCTTTTGTAGCTTCGCGTTCGCCCGCACTTTTATACAATTACGTACTGCAATTGCTGACAATGTATTTTCTCTTTTGCCAATTGCGACCGGTTTTATTTCTTTCTAATATTGGTTTTAAATTGAATTGAATTATATTTTCACTATATTTGTATTAAGTACCTACTGTTAAATTAAAAAAAAAATATGGTAAGCGTGTCATTAAATGCTTAAAGTGTTTTTATATTTGAAATTGATAAAATGTAACACACGCATCGCGTGTCACATCACATACTTAGCGACGCGGACGACTCGAATAAAACGTAAAACGTATAATTAAGATTTTATGTACAAAAAATACTTGTATACAAAAAATACATCAAGTTTTTTTCTGTTTACGTATTATTTGTGTACGTATATTACATACACAGTGAGTGGGAACAACAATTTGATTTTTATCATAAAAAATATTGTGTATAATTTTTTAATCCGCGGAATCAGTTCGCACTGACTATAACATATGGCCTTCTATCTCCGCAGTGACATATTGGACGCGAGCATTCCATCGCGTACGGAAAGCTCTGTTACTTTTTCGTTTCTTAATTTTTTGCCCCGTGCCACGGACATGTGGCAGACGATTAATTCGCTCCGTTAGCATGTCATTAATATCTAGCAGCTGTCAAAGTATCACTGATGTTAACAGATATCACCTGTGGGTGACACGCGATTTGACGCCTATAAAGAGGCGGGTTTTACGGCTCACTTTGTATGCTTGAATTGCGGATTGTCTGACGTGGCTGCGGGATTTTCATTGGCTTTTATGTGATGTTGTGATCGTCGTGTCACACGCTACGCTGTCAATGTTATTTTGATGTATGGTGGTTGAATTTTTATTTAGGTGTTTTCGTCAAAACGTTGAGCACATGATGATTTATTTTCTTTTAACTTATTCATACAATAATATTTTTATTTACATGAGATAAGCAGCAGCGTCCATGAACGTATAAACACATTTGTAGCAAACAGCGTTAACTTTCGCAGAGCCAAAAGATCCGTGAAAATAATTCGCTCGCAAAGTGGCATACGCTTCAAGAAACTAATAAGTTTACACTTCCTACTCAGCTTCTCATTTCTTATACAAATATATACAAACAATTCGTAGTGCCTCTGCCTGGCGGAGTTCTCACATAGCTGCCGCGGAATCCTGCCGCTTTCGTACGAACGAATTTACATAGGTTAAGCTCGCTCGTTGTGGTAATGTATGTTAGATGGAAGTACGGTTCTTATTTGAATTCTTGTTTAAATTACTCGAAATGTTCGAATTCGCGATGGGATTGTTTCAATACTACAAGGATACCGCGGTAATAGAAAATTCGCCCTAGAGTGAAGAGTACGCTCACACCAGTAATTATTGCTACGTCTACCATGAAACAAAAGTACTAAAACAACAAGTTTATATTGAAATCTATTGGATTGAATCTTGGCAATATTTACAATTTTGTCACGACGTTCTTATAATATTTTCGGTATTTTGAAGTGCAAATAAGAAATTTTTATCTTATTTAATCAACGTTTCCACGAAACAATTATTTTTAAATAAAAGTAGAAAATTGGAAAATGTATTTTGGTAAATCGTCAGTACAAAGTAAATAAGTTGTTTTCTATTCTAATCTAAAATTACATCGATCTTTTATTTTTTATATTTTTTAGCTCGAATATGTGATTTCTAAATGCTTTCAGTCTCATCAACGAAAATAATAATAGCTGTGTTTTACCTGAAAATAAAACACATATTAAATACTTACCTATATTTGAAGCTTACTTCATTGAGAAGACACCTAGCTTTTTCCGCCTATTCTTCCCTCTCTTTCCGTTGTATGTATGCTATCTCTCTCGCACACTTCTCCACCAGGTGGCGGGGCGCACGATAATGTCGGGCGCTGGATGTTTTTCATTGAGTCGAAATCCACAACAGGTGGACGTTAAGTGTAAGCTTCAAATATAGGTAAGTATTTAATATGTGTTTTATTTTCAGGTAAAACACAGCTATTAAACACTTGACCGTAATTTGAAGCTTACTTCATTGAGACCTGCTTGTTACCCACCTGGTGTACAATATATGGACGCCAATGTGAATTTGAATACATAAGTAATTACTTATTTCTTTATTTGAAAGAGTAAGGTGTGCAGATAGTATACCTACCAATAAATCACACAAATTTTTATATTATATAATATATTAACAATCCCAGATGAAAAGTTAATCAAATAAGAAACAAAAAGTTAATCATAATGATTAAAAGTATTAGAACTTATGAGATTGGTTCAAGCGTACCTTAGTTAACCTTTTGGGCTTGAAAAGTTAAAGTTACTACAATTTTCACTATCTTTAGCGTAAATCTGCGAAAGCGCCAGTAACGACTTTCAATTACGCATTTAGATGTTACTTACAAAATGAAGCAACAGCTGATCCCGACGAGGCAAAAATACCTCAAACTCAAACCTTTATTTATTCAATTAGAACTCTGTAGAAGCACAATTGAATCATCTTAACATAGAATTACCACCTGTCTGAACTCACACAGTTTTAACCCAACCTGCTACAAGCGGACAAGAAGAGAACTTGGTCCTTACTTTTGGGGTCAGAAATAAATTTAAAAGGTCACCCCTTGAATAAGGCAATAAAATATCAAAACAGGTAAACGGTTTTAATTATAATACAGATTTTTAACATCCAACCAAACCGTGCGGTATCTATTAATGTTTAGAGCCAACGCCACCAATCATAATCTAAACATGGCTAGTACTTTCAGTACAATGCATGAATTATTTATTTAAAACTGATAGGTCATAAACTCTGTACTGGAAACAAATATACTGAACTTAAGAGACTAAAATGATAAGGAGCTTATCTGTGTCCCAAAACTGCAATTACTACAGCCAAGTACGTTACTTTTAATCAATTCGGTTTTAAGATATAATTATGATTTACATCAGAACTTATATACCGAAAGCCTCGGGACTACATAACGTGACTTATCTTCTTATTCTTATACTTATATAAAAATGAATCGCAAAATGTGTTGGTAAGCGCATAACTCGAGAACGGCTGAACCGATTTCGATAATTCTTTTTATATTCCTTGAAGTACGAGGATGGTTTTTATGTAGAGAAAACGTAAGTACCACGAGCGAAGCCGGGGCGGACCGCTAGTTTATAATAATAGTGTTTGTGCACAACACTAGGCAGTCAACAGCTATATGAACGTCAGATAGGAAAAGAGCCAAATTTATCCAGTCAGTAACAAAGGATTTTAACTATAGTTACTTTATTCTAATTCAACCAACTACTACTAGCTACTCCGTATGTCTTTTGGATAGACGGAGGCAAATAGGATTTTTATTCCAACTATATCATTTGATATTTTGAAAATGTACTCCACATTTTCATACCGTCACACAGTATTTTTTTGACCCTTCTTTTGCGACAGCCTAATTTTATTGAATGAATGTATGGATATATACATGACAAACGCAAGAGTAAAACTCCCATGAAGCTCACTATCATACTTTTCGAAAAAATTCAATCTGAATAAAAAGTACCGGTATTTTATATAATTCAATTTTAATTTTTTATTAATTTTTCTACCATTATAACACATTTTTTTGCATTGCGAGCGTCAAGGCTAGCCATAGGGCCAATTTTCGATCCATTCGGGGAAGAGCTGTGACTTCGCAATTTCGAGATAATCGCATAAATAACAAAATTTCATTTCTTTTTTTGTGACTGAACTTTTAAGAATAGGCAAATTATTTTTACTTCAAAACATAGTTATATGTATGGACTACTTCCACAAAAAAAACCGATCGCGAAAAGAGCGGGATTCGCGAGATATTAATTTCTGAAAAAGTACCGGTTCTTTAACGATTTTTTTGTATAAAATCCTAAATCACACTTTATCAATATTTTTATTTCATACTTTCATATAAAGGTAAGTAGGTACCCCAATTACTATTTCTTTTCTTTATTTATATACTTATACCACATTATACTATGAAGAGGATTACATAAATTTGTAAGTTTCCTTGTTTGTAAAATTATTAAAATAAACTTGACCTTGGATTTGGCAGGAAAAAATATGTAGCTAAGGGAGTGAAATGAAATGTGAAAATGTCTAAACTAAAAATACGTCATTTTCATTTGTTAGAATGAGTGAACTGTCTTCAATTTCAGTACAATATGATTCTTCTTCGTTGTGTTCATCTTCTTCTTCATTAAATTGAAATGGTTTCAACATTTCGATAACAGCAGAGGGCAAAGGCAATTTTTTCATACTGTTTTGGCGCATACTCAAACGTGTATTCGATATAACTGGATCGGACGATTCCAATGCCCTATGAAATAAGTCTTCCATTGTGTGTTTTCTGTCGTCTTTTCGGCTGTGATGTTCGCGGTCATATCGCCAATATTTATTTCTGGACTCTCCAGCTTGTTCGGATAAAACACCTACGGGCAGTACCGAGTTTTCTATAATTTCTTGGCCGTGAATAAGGATTTTGTGCATTGTCGTCGTCATGGGGTGCCAGTTGTAATTAGCTACATATTTTTTGGCTAAATTTCTGCAAAAAATTCCGAACTTCGTTGAGTCTACCGGTAGACCGCAGTTAATTGCCACTAAAATTACGTGTATGTCATCTACAAGCCATCTACTTATTCCTAATATGTCTGCAAATATGCCGCGACTTTCCTCATTAGCGAAAACTCTTCGAGCAGTATTTCCGTCATTAGTTGTTCCAGAGTTCGGACGTACAACATCTACTAGTATACCCAGACGATCCCGTATTTGCGCCTGAATTGTTTTTTTTCGGTCTTCAGTAATTATGCCCGCAGGTGACAACTTTGAGACTCGCCACTGTCTTACTCGGGGGTCATTTTTGTATCCCAAGTGGAGTAAGAACTCTAGAAATCTTATAAATGCATGAAGAGGGCTCAGACCATTTTTTATAGCTTCTTTATTAATTTGTGTAGAGAACGCCAAATCCAGGTCATTGAATTTAGTTGCTGTCAACCCGCAAATTGGACACCTTAGTTGAGAAAAGGTATTGTTGATGATATTGTACACCTTGCCATCTATTATACTTAATGTAAGATTACAAATAGTTTTTACTATGAAGCCTTTTGATGTGGCTGCTGCGATAGGGGACAAATTTTTTAATTGTTGTTCAACGTACTGTTTTTCTCTGAGAATAAGAGACTTTGACTCTTTTCTATATTGAATATGTAGAGGCCTGCAAGAGCGATATGATTGAGGTGTTGGATTTACCCAGAGAATTTGACTGCTGCACGTTTCCATGACCTTTAATGGTACGAAGGTTGTGGCAAATATAGTATTTTCATCATACAAAGGATCTTGGGGTGCCTTCTGCTTATATAATGATTGGCCTGTGCTGCCGTCAAAGCCCCAAGAGCCTTCAAATTTACAAGACAATTCGTCCAAATCCATTCGTTCGCAATACGCATTAATGACATCATTACAGAGACTTACAATTCTTTTAAATGTGTGTGCAAGCAGACCTTGTAGCGAAACAGAAGCTTCAACTTCATTTGCCAAGACTCCATCCTCTGGGTAACACTCCAGTTTTGCTTTTGCTACAAGTCTGTACGGTGGAAAAGCTTTAAAACCTCTTTTATTTAAATCTTGTTGTAAAAATTTATATGTTTCGACACTATATTTTCGGTCAATAAGTATACCAAGCGCTTCTTCTGGAGAGTATGGATTACTGTACTGATTTATTTTTGCCAACACTTCAGTTGATTTATTTGCAGACTCCAAACATATCTTTATCACAGCTTCTAAGTCATGGGCACTTTTTTTGCTTAGTTTTTTGTTGTCATGAGATTTAATGACTTTAGTAAATGATGAAATCAGTTTTGCTGATGGTTCATTCTGAATCAATAATTCTAGTGATTTTTGTTTTCTAAGTTGCGTTCGTTTATGAAGTTTTGCATATTCTTCATCTTTATTACAACAGGCAATTTCACGCAAGACCAAGCGATGAGGATCGGGAACTATTGGGTGTTCATCGGCTACCTCAGATGGCACGTCCAAAACCATAGGCGATACATCCAAGACGGCAGGTGGTACATTCACAACCTCAGAAGGTTTCGAAATGACATCTTGAGGAAGATCATTTATAAAAGGCTTATTCAACCAAGCGTTATTTTTTTTTCGAAATTGTGACAAAATTCTGTTGCTATCGTTATATCTTTTCTCAACTTTGTTGATAAAACGGTTTATAGCAATGTTAAAATTTTTCTCCTGTGGTTCTGAAAGGGGTGTATTTAATATAGTTGCAAAAATCGATTTTACAAAAATATTCCTTTCCGATTTGGATAAGTCAAACGGTTTTCCATAGCGACCATGGAGTTTTTTACTCTCTTGATCCAGATATATGTATATATCATATCGAGTTAGTGTATGGCAGCCTGTTTCTACATCTAGCCTGTATGAGGCCACCTCCGAAGGATAAGAGGTTCCAGCTACAGCGTTATCCATAGCCTTTACGTATACAAAACTGTATGAATGGCAGTGAAAGTATTTAATCAAATAAAATAATTGGATTAAAGAAATTAAAAAACAAAGTAAAAAAGAAAAGTCAAAAATCAACAACCAATAAATGGCTTTACAAAACGAAATAGAAGATTTAATTAGGGTTTTGACCCACAACCAACCAACTGAAACGGTTGGACCGATAAAACCAACCGATTTTTCGTTTAAAGCGGATAAAACGCTAATTCAACCAACCTTACTTTTCAAACTACCAACTTTACTTTTTTTTACTTATTTCTCCAAACCAATTAACCCAACTCATGGAAATCAGCTTACATCTTATATGTAACTAACAAAACATTTCAATAGCGCGATTCAGCGCGCAAAAGCGCCCTCTAGTCTGGATTGCGAAAACTCCACACACCCCGATAATGTCAACTAATAAGTTGAAATAAATAGTCGTAATCTTGATATCTAGTGCCTAGAGAAAGCAATTTCAATTGATGGATGAGTTGAATAAAAAAAATTTGAACTATTTATTTTTATTTATCTAATTAAATGTCATCCGACCAAACAAATAGAGAATTTATTGAAAGTCTTTTAAAGCAAAAACATTTTTATTATAACACCTTATGTCGCGATAAACGCTAAATAACATCAATAAAAAAATAATTAAGATTAATTTGTAAATGATGTAATTTTACTGCATAAAGAAATTTTGTTTAATTTTAACTCAATTTTTTTTATAACTTTTTTATTTTTTATATTTTGTTATAGACACTTCAATTTACTAACAATATGTCTCATCAAATTTTCTGTAGTATTCCGTCATCTGAGAAACGCAACTCTATATAAGTTCAATTTATATTGTGGATTTTATACAAAAAATTCGTTAAAGAACCGGTACTTTTTCAGAAATTAATATCTCGCGAATCCCGCTCTTTTCGCGATCGGTTTTTTTTGTGGAAGTAGTCCATACATATAACTATGTTTTGAAGTAAAAATAATTTGCCTATTCTTAAAAGTTCAGTCACAAAAAAAGAAATGAAATTTTGTTATTTATGCGATTATCTCGAAATTGCGAAGTCACAGCTCTTCCCCGAATGGATCGAAAATTGGCCCTATGGCTAGCCTTGACGCTCGCAATGCAAAAAAATGTGTTATAATGGTAGAAAAATTAATAAAAAATTAAAATTGAATTATATAAAATACCGGTACTTTTTATTCAGATTGAATTTTTTCGAAAAGTATGATAGTGAGCTTCATGGGAGTTTTACTCTTGCGTTTGTCATGTATATATCCATACATTCATTCAATAAAATTAGGCTGTCGCAAAAGAAGGGTCAAAAAAATACTGTGCGTCAGAGTCATTTTGCAGATTATAGTGGTGCAGCACTGAACACTGTCTATTAGGTGGCTGATGCTGCTGACCGGGCCTTCAGTTCCGCTTTCCAGAATACCTTCACCCTTCTAGGTGTTACTACTACTGAAATAGCGGTACTCTATCGCGTCGTTCAGGTCTCTAACTGACTAGGATTTTATCATATTATCGTAACAACCCTCGCTCGTTCTAACGAGGATAAATTATCGCCAAGGAATTCTGCTGCAGGATAATGGCAAGAGAGATTATAAGCTTAACTATGCATTATTATGTTAAGGAATATGGTGGGTTTTGAATACTATCGTCGTCTGAAAGTATCTCCTTTCGATTAACTGCATTGAGGATGCAGATCTGATCCCATCTTTGTTCCGTAGGGATGCTACGACAGTCTAAACGTTACACTGAACAAAGAAAATTGCCCTGAATATAGTCGGTTGTTCCAACATCCGTAATATGGCTAGCCTAAGGTTAGTTATCCCTTGATTGTAACTGCTACCAATGGAGGCATTGCTCTTGTGTTGTCCACAGTTGTGCGAGTGCAAAAATGAAGAACTGAGCTCGTGGGGAGCTATGTCGAATGAATCTGTGTTAAGATTATGACAGTATAGGACAGTTAGCTGTGGATGCGAAGACAGGACATTACTTTATTCATCCGTAAACACGCGAGGCAGCCACGGACAGCGATATAGCAAGAACTAAACTAGCAAAGTTTAGTTCGCTTACCAGACTTTGTCATGTTTTAAATGCAGTATATCCTCTGAATAGCATTGCATTTATGACTATTGATAAACTTAATTCACCCGTAAACACGAGAAGCAGGCACGGATAGCGATATAGCAAGAACTAAACCAGCAAAGTTTAGTTCGCTTACCAGACTTATATTTTAAAAGCCGTATAGCCTGTACATTTCATTTATTGCCCCCCCCCCCCCTCAAAGCAAAGAAATGAGAAGTCATTTGGCAGAGCTTTCTCGTTAAGGGTAGGGGTTCCAAGTAATATCTAATAATAAGAGGCTTTTGTTTGGAAAGATTGACTTTCCGTTATTTATCCTCTATCCTATGTAACTCAACAGTCAGTATTCTCAGCATACGTTGAGTACTTAAACGTTTTACGTTAATAGTTGTATATAACTTTATTATACAATATAATAATCCTGGTGGGATGACAAAAAACTTGTCTAACAAACGATTATCCTAATCCCTCAGCGATTTATTGTTTGAGCCCCGAAGAAAAATCTCATGGGTGCAATAATGAGGTCAAATGGGTTGAAAAACGAGTCAAATAAATTGCCTACAAGACCGGGCAACTAAAATAGGCCTATGAGAGGTCAACTATACGTAATCAATCGTCATTTGTTACATTCAATCGCTTTGCGATTAAAAAATCTCTTCCGATGTTTGTATATGAAAATTGGTCGGCTAGTGCCATTTAATTACGATACCAAACATACCGTTGACACAAGGCTTGGTGACAATCCTCGAAACCACCGCCACAAATCATCTGCGAGATGATATTTGATCCGACTCGCCTTTGTTGTGATTAGGCTTTGCATTGGTAAATACAATTTGTTCAATTCCAATTTCCATAATTGGTAAACCAATGGTGGTTTCCTGATTCCTGAAGCGTAAACTTTTAGGATACGAAGTATCAATTTCATGCGCCCATTATTTGACGTATCTAACCTTTATTGTATTTATTAGGTCATTTACTATACTGCCCACTGTGAAGTAGATTTCAAAACCTTTTTCTACCTACCTTAGAAGAGTGAAGATCCGATACGGTCATATCCAAAACTTCTTTCGTGGGTCCTCGTTGACAAAAGCAAATATCTATGATCATTTTAATGATCAATCCTTTGTATATTTGCACCAATCGCCATTAAAGCCCCGCGAGGGCTGATATATATTTGCACCATTTCCCCGTGGGGACGGTTGTTATCAAAGCCCCGCGAAGGCTGATATATATTTGCACCATGTCTCCGTGAGGTACTGTTGTAATCAAAGCCCCGCGAGGGCTGATATATATTTGCACCATTTCTCCATGAGGGACGGTTGTAATCAAAGCCCCGCGAGGGCTGATATATATTCGCACCATCTTTTCCGTGAGGGACGATTGTAATCAAAGCCCCGCGAGGGCCGATATATATTTGCACCATTTCCCTGCGAGCGACAGCTGCGCGAGGGATGTTTGTAACTAGAAATAAGTAGGGCCTGCCAAAAAATGCTTAAGAGACACCCTGCGAGGGTGAATTTGACCTGGCTAACCCCTGCGAGGAGTAGTGGCCACATTTATGTATTCTGCTTCGAGCAAGAATACACCTTAGTGCTAATATAAAAATAGCAGTAAATAATCATTTAAATAATATAGCAATTAACAAGGTCCTTTAACTTATTTTCCAATGTTAGCGACATTTAATAAATTCATAATTCAAATCAATTCACTAAATTTTAAAATGAACTTCGATTCATATTTATTTTTGTTCATGCAATCGATGTAACATTTAGTTGCTTTATATCCGTTAACATTCCTTACGAACGCAACCATACCGTCGTAGGACGTTATATTAAATTGCACAAAATAATCTCCACTCACCCGCAATTTTTTACTTTTTGTCAAGGTGTACAAGTTTATAATATTATTCTAAAACGTTAGAAGTGAATTGTAAATCCTTTGAAATAAGTGTATCTAAATCTAATTTATATTAAGATATCTCGATAATTATTATACGATAACCCTTTCAGCACAAGTTCAGTAAACCAAAGAATTTAATTGTAAAATTTTTGGTACTTACTCGTTTTAACAAAAAAGTTGCATCATTTGAACATAGGAAACGTAATTTTCAATCAAATTAGCCGTGTGTAATATGTCTATTTTCACATAAAAACGGATCAGAATAATACTCATAAAAGGACACGTATAGACTACGGATAGTTTTGAATGTGTGGAACATTCATGGTACGTATCTACTATACATGAGCGAATTCCATCATTATTCAGTTGAGCGGTAACTCCCGTACGATTTATAAAATAATATCACAACGTGTTCTGACATGTCGTGACTTCTTGGAGCTGACTCATCTCGTTCGATAATTTTTAGTAATAAACTATGATAGGAATTCCGAACCGTTCCTAGCGATAACGACAATGTAATAAAGTCGTAGCAATGGATTGTATGCCTGTAAAGCTTTGAGTTGGCTCATATCCATACTAAGTATTAATTGTAATTTTTCCACGAAAAATTCACTTGTACCCTTGTAATAAAAACACATTATTAAAAATGAAATAAAATATTAAAAATATCTATATACAAGAGAGGGTATTTGATATATCTAGTAATATCAAATAATCACAAAAGTAATATTAACGATTCGAGTAAAGCCGAACGGTAACACCGTTAAAATATAGCTTTACTCACAGTATTAAAAATTCAAATATTAATTAGTACATATTGCATAATGAAATATTTCAAAAGAAAAGTTACTATTTCAAGTAAAATGTAACGGTTGTATCGTTAATTTTAAATATCTTTATTCATGCTATTAAGTATTTAAGCATATTGAAAAATAAACTATTGCTGAAGGATTAATTAAAAACCTCAGCATTTTAAATAAAGTCCAACGATTATACCGTTGACTTTAAAGATTTTTACTCAGTTTTAAGTAAAATATTATTAGAATAGATGTAAAAATAACTCACTGTACCGATCCGACGGGATACACTTTTTAACACTTTTAGCACTTGCTTTAAGCAATACTTAATACTTAATAGCACCAAGGTTGTAGTCTTGTAGACAACCTTCTCGCGGCGGAAGCTAGACGCCAATGAAAAACATCCAGCGCCCGACATTATCGTGCGCCCCGCCACCTGGTGGAGAAGTGTGCGAGAGAGATAGCATACATACAACGGAAAGAGAGGGAAGAATAGGCGGAAAAAGCTAGGTGTCTTCTCAATGAAGTAAGCTTCAAATTACGGTCAAGTGTTTAATATGTACGTTTATTTCAAAGCATTGTTATTTTATATGTGTCTAATGCTGAACGCTACAAATATTGTTATTATTTGAACAGTGAAGGCGCATGTTCTCAAGCGAACACACGGCCATAACATTATTTCAGGACACGTATCGCACAGATAATCTAATGCAGAAACGCTATGATGCATTTATTGTTTCAAATGTGCCATTTTATAACTCTGCTGTGGCGCTGAATCGACTTTGTGGAAGCCAGTTTATATCTTATAAAAGCATTTTTTAATGGTTTCATATGTAGTCATGTCAAGGTTGTTCGTTATTTTCACGGCGAAATATACGTTCTAATCGAAGTTGACCATTTCAATTTTATTTAATCGACATAAATTAATTTATTCGATTTAACACAATAGAGATTGTGTATTTATTCAATGTAGTTACTTCGTTTTTGAATATGCCTACCATCTGATAAGCATTGTGAGATATACAAAGCTTTAAAGAAGCTGGCGCCTCTGCGCAGGAATAAATGATAATTATAATGAAATAAAAAATAAGATTTATCCATCTTAAAGCTGCGAACAATGCATAATGATTCAGCTTTAAACATTTCCCCCGAACGGAATGTAACAATAAATAATTTGTGACGATTGTTAAGGAGCACGTTTAAAAAATTTACCCGCGAACATTTGAATAAAGTAAATTTTCTTTTCAATGGCAGCGTTGTTTGTTGCCCTGGGAACATCGTCGCCTCTTGTTAGCCTTCGTCGGGTGCCAGTAGGTGCCGGGCCGGAGCTATTCAAATGTCACCGTGAGGCGCCCGTCCCCCGCGCCTGCCCCCGTGCCCGTACTGAAATGTCACTCGCCAAGACGCAATCAATTTCGTATTTGTATGCTCTGCCTCGATAGTGAGATCAATAGATTTATTGAATCGAATGCTTTTATATTTTATGTGTTGCGGCTTGTGCAGGAGTCGTTCATTGAGGTATTGCGCCTTAAACTTTACGAGCACGCGCTTTTTTATAGTTTCATAAAGGAGGGGCTTAAGATTTGCCTCTGATTTCATACCTGGGCATTTATTTGATATGTTCATACGATTATAATGTTATAAAAGAAGAACTGTCCAAATAATATCATTATCGTAGACAGATTATAGTTATTGGCTTTCTATTAACTTGCTAACCTGACCTGCTGGGTGTGGTAAAATAATATTATATTATTTTGTTCCATGTATTGCACTGTTATTGTAGTTACTTAGACTCAACATATGTACATTAGCCACGAAGCTAACTAATCTATCAACCACCAAATGTCGATCTAATTGCCTTTCGCAACGTCGGCACGACACAGCCGTCATTTGTTTAATGTCTGTTACCAGAAAATTAATTCCGCCAACCCGACCGACTAACTTCACCTATTTGTAGTCCACACTTCATTAGAGACTAATGATTTACTCTTACTACGTTCCGCGCGAATTTTCTTAGAAGTCAGGACAACCAATTTAAATATTCAATTGAATTCGCAACACGGTAGCACAGTTATAAAGTTGGAGAACCATTAATCAACGTCTTACGTTCTTGAGAAATACAACGTCTTAAAGAAAAGCTCCTCGCTGGCAACCAATTGTGCCTTTAACCGGTCGGTCTCATTAGCATGGCCCGATAGCTCCGACCTTATGCCTCCGCGGATTGATACATTGACGGTAAAGGTCCTTTACTAACATTTCGTAATTAGGACTCGTCGGGAACTTTCCTTCTAGCACGTTCTGTACCTTTGCATTTGCTCGTATGTCTCTAATTGCAATTTTATGGTTACAGCTCCCCGAATACTCATTATTGGGCTTATGTTGTGTTTATCGACAATCGTCGGGTATAAATTGATTGTTATTATCGGTGAAAACTTTAAACTTTAAATGTTAATGGTTGCAGCGGAATTATAGATACAATAAAACTTAGAACAGATAGGTAGTCCCGCGCGGCCAATCGCACACCCGCTATCGGAATTTAACGAGCCACGATTGTTTTTCTCAGTTCTGAATAATATTAAGCTTTGGAGTCGTCGCTATCTGATGTCGATACTTCTGGTACAGTTAGCTAATAACAAATAAAATGCGTGATTATGCTTGTCGATTTCAACTTCACGATTTAACATTCAGAATTTTTGATTAAATCTTAAATTCTTGCGATACATGAGGACAAGTATTGTTGTACATTATACATTTTTGCGTATTATTTCGGAGCGATTTATTGAGTTTCGCGAATCCCGTTTTTACATAAGAGATTTCGCGATATTTTGTGTTCAAAATCAAAAATCGTAATTTATTGTTTGCACACGGTATAATTTTAAAAGCGTCACTTTTATCTCGCCTCGGCGAATGTACAACATAATAAATAATAAGTTTGGTGTGTATGTTCGGCCGCCCGCCGCGCGAGCCTAGATACGGATCTCACGTTCACTCGCTAAATAGCGGATAAATTAGCTAACCGAGTTAAATTAGTGAGGCTAGTTAGTTTTAACTTGTCTTGTTTGTTAAAAGGGCTATTTGTTACATTTATCGGCGAAAAAAGGAGGAGGCTGCCCGGTGGATGTTGGTAAGTTAATTAATACGGAGGAATTAGTAGCTGCTGCTCGTTTGTCTCCTGTTATATTTAGTTTCACTTGCTGTTAAACAATTGTATTTTCATATTTTCATAAAAATTGATTAACTTAAGAGGAAGAAAAACTTGACTTAGGTAATCATTTTAAAAATTCAATTTTCATTCTTAGGACAATAGTTCAAGTAGTTGTGATCAAATCCTTATTCTGTAAGGCAATAGTCGGGCACACTGCTTCGCCACCGGCTTATAAAGGCAAAAATAATAGTGTGAATTTACTTAAATTATAAGTTATGCATTACAATAAAAATACGCTTCACTTTATTAAATCGAGAAAAGTTATAATATGACTTCAGTCGTGAGGCGACGAGTAATGGAAAAAGAAATGTCCGATGCAGTGTTACTATTTACTCAATTCCTTTTGCTGATAAACATTGCAAATAAATTTGTCTTCTTCCAAACAAGAAACTTTCGCACTTCCAAAGAAGGTGTAAATATCAGAGCGCACTTATCTAAAATGACACGGAGGAATGTACGTTACACTGAATAGTATAAGAAAGTGTCTTGCAATTCGTTCCCTATATTTATAAAAACCTAATAGGATTCACCTATATTTGCATCACACAATACACGGTGGCGTGCAACCCGCTGATCCAATAGAATTCCCGAGTCATGTTTGACGAAAGCTCGTGTAAAGCACGAATGTCGCGTGCACAATAGCCCAGCGCTCCGCCCTCGCGATCTCTATCAAATATGTTGCCGCCATTACTTGCATAAGATGTTTACTTCACATACTCGTATAAAATTTTATTGCCTGTCACCGATAACGCCGTAGATATTGTTTATACGCCGATTGCCTGGGGAGAGCATGGTACATCCGATCGACTTTGTTTTTTGTTTGGCAATCGATAGAACTTAGAGAATACATGTACGTCTACTTTTTATTTGAATATTATTATAGGTATATCTTGTACGTTTTTTTATATGTTTTCTTCTTAATTGAGTATAAACATCTTGTTGTATAGTGGTAGAGCTTGAGTAGATAGACATTACTTTAACTGACACGAAAATATACATTTGCTCTAGTCAACTATTTTAACTGCTAATGCACAGGCAACTTTATACAACTAAAACAACAATCGGTACTTTAATTTTCTGGTTTAAGTAGATTTTATCATTTAAACACAACACAGAACAATAATATTTTTTCAAGTCGTGCTCGAAGCAGATTTCAATAAATAATTCATGTATTCAGTGTCGGTTGATTCAAGTATCGACAGTTGTAGAAGAATCTGTCTCTTCACAGAGCCACTTATAATGCCACGTTTCCGAAGCTCTTTGTGCACTTGTCTTTTGAAATATCTCTTCACGGAAGCTAGATGTAACCTATCGATTGTGGAGGACATGTCGGCCTTCAGCAAATCTTATGTGCAATCTTTTATTGGTCTGCAGGAAAGCAGTACGATCTAATATGTATTTATTGTAAGGATTTTATAGCGGTACTTCTAGAATACGCCTATTTATTATAGTATACGTGGTATCTGTAAAACATTTGCACCATGAGATGTTATTTTAAATCACATTTATCTTACCGTAAAAATCTTTTTGATACTTGAATCGAAGAAAATATTTTCATAAATAGTTATACCTACATTGCAAGAGATAAAAATCTCTACTTATAAACTATCCTGCTAAAGAAAAACATACTATTTTCGCGGGCGCTAGTATAATTATATGGAGTTTTCAATGGATATTCATGATCGATCGCTCGAAAAATCTATGATTGATTCGCGGTGTTATTATTCGATCCTTCTAAGAGTTGCCGGCGTTTTTCGCGATACCAGTCTCCTTCGCCCCTTCGGCTATGATTGATTACCTTCGTAAACTTCATATGTTTGGAGAGATAATTTTGTATTTCAGCCGTAAACAGATTACACTTAAAAAGAATCATCACTCTTCAGTGCCCTGTTGCCGTTTGCTTTTGAGCGGTATGATGTAGCAGTTTTCTTAAGCGAATTATGTTTTGGGTTTGGAGGTATGAGAAATGTAGCTGATATCTTAATCATTGTATTATTTTGTGTATATGAGTGGGTGTATGAAAAATTTATTAGCATTGTATTTTTTATTTGATTTTGTTGTATAACGGGGTATGCTAAAGTATAAAAATATATTTCCCCTAGTATTGTTAATTAAACCCTATTATCATATTTTAACGTTGTTTATATAAGCTTTCTCGCAATATAAAGTTTCAATTTATTACAATAGCTACAATATAGCTATTATGATTTAAAGATAAACGGCCTACTTCGCATTACAAATGCCCGACATAGAATACTTCGTTCATTACTGATTTAATAGTAGCCAATGATGTCGTGGCAAATAAGTTGCAGTGTTTTGAAATTTATTAGTCGTTATTACCACTGCTAAGTTAACGATACAATAAGATATCGATATCAAGTAATTAATTACGATACAGCTTGGGCCTGAATGATCTTGTTCACGCGAGAAATGAAAGTCGATCACAGTTAATGTTGCATTTTGAATTAGTGATATGAGTTTGGTTGAAATGTGCATAACATAATGTTTGTTTGCTGATGAATGATGGTTTAGTTGCTGAAAACTGAATGCTTGAATACAGATTAATGCTGCGTACATATTAATATTGCTGTATGCACTAATTGAACGTGTTTATCGTTTAAAACGAGTCTCGATAGGATATCCCACAAATGGTTAATTATTACTAATGACTTTTTGATTTATTTGAATGGTAAATACTTTTTAATTTATGCTTTAAAGCTTTGTCAATACATGCGACATATTTATCCAAACATTTTCATTGGTCACAAAGTGTTTGAATTACATTCATATTATTTGTAGGAACTAAACTTTAACATAAACATCTATTCAATAGTTTGCATGTCTCTATTGTAAGCTGGTGTCACTCGAACGCAGAGGTGCGCGTGCGCAAATCAATTTGCTGCAGACGGCGATACCGTCGATAGTCAATCGTACAACCTTCCGACTGTCTCGTGACTCTGAGCTACTAACAGCTATAAATTACCAATTGCGATTTCTAAAGGATTACGAAATATTTATTAGCACTGTGGTTTAAACAAAGGGAATGTAGAGTTTTAAATTGCGAATTAATTTGGGGGGACCGAGCTGGGATACTGTATATATAGTTATATTTTGCAGATATAATTTGTAGGTTCAGAATACACAATATGTTTGGTTATGCAAAAGAAAATTGTTTCCATTACCCATCAATGGGTACAGTATCGATATCAGTGTATCAAATGTGCCAAAATTTAAAAAAGTATAAAAATTTGAAGGAAATAAATACGATAATCTTAAAAAATTACTAAATATTGTTTTCATACAATATACTCGTTATATTGACAGACAGCTGATTAAAAACGCCCGCCGTAATAGAATGCAACGTAATGACTTCCCACGAGTGCGCCGGCGCAACCGAAACTAGATCACTCAGACCTCAGTGACACATGGCTGGCACTTGGACGGTAATGTTGGCAATTTTACTACCAGCCGCTAGAACCGCTATTCCACATCACGATCAGGTACTCATGTTAGACGAATGCGTTATAATGTGTTAAAGTATGATCATGTGGAGTTCTGGGAATTTTGAACCCGATTTGCTGCTCTAATTTTTACAAACAACAACAATTTTATCGATATATTTTTGTAGGTGGAATTGTTAAGTATATAAGTTTTAATAATGCAATCTGCTGAATAGTGATGAAACACGGAGTATATTTTTGTTTATGCTGCGATGTGTGACTGTTATGATTTTATCGTTATAATAGGATTAAATCCAATAAACTTTACGTAATATCCGCGCTCACTCCGTTATACTGTGTAATTTAATTAGTTTTGATTATAAGTATAAGCATTAACTTTTCAGATACTTACCGATTACAATCACATAAAAACCGTAACCGTATAATAATCGTGTTACAAAATGATGTCTGGCTTCCGATAAACAAGGTAATGAATTTGGAAATGTAACTATTATATGTTAATACTCGAAAGTAACCGTATAAAGCCGATTGTTACGTCTAAGTCGCATTATGCACAGGACTAAGTACTATCTTATGGCCGGCCTTAGCGGGCGAATAACGAGGACAGATCAAATCGAATAGACAATTAAATCTCACACTTTACGAGCGCTTGTGTAGGGCTTTATGAACGGAGTAGAGAGATTGCCCTTTAACAACGTTCGGGCTTATTGTTAATAGATGTGTTTGTAGTGATTCCGCCTGCTGTAGATGATTTCCAAAACTCACTCATATGACTCTCGGGAAAGTATTAAAAAGATCTGTTGGAAGTGCTACGTATATTCATATTCAATATAAATAAATGTGTGCAGTATTAATTAAATTTGAAACATTTTTTTTATATTTTTAGTATCCTATTTAATAAGTGTCAGTTATTCAAAAAATGTATGTATTCATTCACTATATTTAGCCAGTGAATCACGCGGTCGCAGTTATGTTAGTGGCCCCTGGCGGTTTCGTAATATAAGTGCTTGCGTGAGAGCCTTCGTCGTCGCCCTGTCGTACCGCCTGAAGCTCTGCTTGCACCACCGAGGGTGTGGCTGGTGTCGTAGTCTGTCTTCTGTGTACTGAAAGTGAATTTAGTAAGCAAACGTTTGGTTAATTCATTTAGCATTGCGGCACTTGGAGTTAGTATAAAAATAAGGTTCTCTTTAGATCTTTCTTTTCTGAAAGTATCGAATGGTTTTTATTTATTTACGTATTTTATACAAGCTTAAAACTTCTTTTTATTTGAGCGTGTGAGCGTCTCGGTTTATCTCACATTAAATATGTATTTCCCCAAAATCTAGCGACACGCAAATCTATTTTTAATAATACGTATAGTTTTCCCCTAAAGTCGAGTTTCGCTACAAATTGCGATATGATTGGCCGGTGTTGCCGTCTGATGGACATAATTGGCCCATTATGCGATTCTACTGAGTCAGTCGCAGTTAGAAATAACCAAGTTGTAATTTAGGTCGAACCGTGACTCGATTTGCATGTAGGGCGACCGAACCGAGTCCACAAACAGAACTGTTTTATATGTCTATTCTGCTTTTACGTAAACTCTGCCACGGACGGAACTAGATTTTCCACTCATTTAACGTCAAGAATGTTACCTATCCATAGAGCTTTCTATTTTCATTATTCGCATTTCGAATTCACCTAGCCAAAGAGTCACGTTATTGCTGATGTGTTTATTCAAGCCATAAGCCCGTCTGATAATGCAGCTCCTAGGGATTATATTAGCGGGGATCCTTGCAAAAGCAATTTAAATTGCAAAGGTGATGTCTGTGACGCTTCTATTACTGTCGGTGACTAAGCGTTGCGTAAAGCCTCTTGCTCAGACGGTGCGGAGTGATTTTACACGTCAAAATATTCGATTGACAGCGATACATTAGAAACTATCGATCGACGGAACACCGTCAATGTTCCCGGCTTCAAAATCTAATTTTTCACTGTCAGCAGTGGAGACTAAACATCCACGTCATCGTTTCGACTGATGACTGTCGAAAAATGTTAATGCAATTTACGTTTGCGAGGGTGCCGTAAAATATTACCTTTTTTACAGATCATTCGCGTCTATAAATATCTGGATAGATAGCATGTTTGTTTTTGTATAGATCCAGTCGTCGGTTCGGTCCCCATCAATCTACGTCGCAATCGAGTTAATGAAGTTTTCACGTTCTCTTGTTTCGCATATAACACGAACAGGATCTGTAAATCACAGAAAAGTGATTCGAACCGGCAAATATTGGCTTAAAGTTGAAAGGAGTAAGTCGTGCATTCAGTTGATCTGTTTTGTTCTGGTGTCAGTCATGACATAGGCATCTGTTTACTAGTTTGTTGGCTTGGTGGCGCAGCGATGTTGCGATAAAGCTGGATATAATCGGGTTAGGCACGCTGTCGCTCACCGGCCTAACTACTAATTGCCACGGCTATGTGCTTTGTGAACCGTTATATTGGGCGCTAAAATATTGCTTGTTAAATGCCTTTAAATATATCATGCAATCGATAGATTGACGCTGAGATAACATAATTTTCTGAGTCAAGTTAAGCAATCGACGAGGTAGATTCTAATCGATTTTTAGTCATCGAATGCTATGAATATAATTGCTTTTCAGTGTGTACTTCTTTGATAGATGTAAAATGTAAAACAAACTAATTATACTGTTTTGAAAACGTAGAAAACCAAAGGCGTAATTTATAAGACAGTTAATATTTATATGTATTACGTTTGCTCTAGTTTTGTTGATTTTGAAACACTGTTTCGATGTCGATGTCGATTTACGTCTCAATTCCTTTAAATTTAAGGTAACATTACAAAAGCCCATTAAATGTTGAATTTCATTAATATTACGACTGCTAGTATTGTTGACAGGTATATTGTATTCGAAACCATACTCTAGGACATCTAAATTGGTTGTTGCAACATACTTCGGGATAAATTCTTGAGAAGTAAAGACACGACCGCTGTCTCACGCGCATAAACCCATGTTGAAAACGAAATTGAATTTGATTTTGCATGACATTTACTCGAACTTACTTCGTCACGTTGTACTTCCTTCTCGCTCTCATAGATCAAATGACTAGAAGATATTCTATGCTGAAAAGGGATGTCATTATTATTGATGACGGCTAGATTATCTGATGTATACTTGCTCTATGTATCTAGTGTATACTTTGATGAATTTGTATCCTTTGTAACAAGTTATTCCAGCAGTACGTTTAATTAGTTGAATCGTAATAAAAATCAATCTCCACAAACGAGAATACCGTTTTGTATTATGATATCTCTGTATATTTATTGTGATGCACTCATCGATTCACCGATCCTCTCATAAACCATTAATAAATGAATACGTTATGCTCATTATCGCTCTACACGGTGGAGTAGCTTTCCTTTTTATTATCGGTACAATAAACGCGGAATGTACGATCTGATATATTAATGCGGTCTCCATTAAACGATTAAGCGCAGTTCTCTCATCTGCATGCGAGGCAGTGGTTGTCTTTAAAGTGCAACCGAATGGATAAATTCGGATTTGTAGTTGCGCTGCCGTTCCGAATACGTTCCAAACTGCAGCACTTGCATACGAAGCTTAGATGTTATTGTGCTGCCCCAGTTTCATTTCGCTACTTGAATTTTGTTCTAATTGCTTCCAAATCTTATGAGTATGTTGCTTGTTCTAATAATCATAATGGAAGGCTAGGATTATTTAATAGAAGTATCAAGCAAATTTATTTGATGTATTAATAAAAACAGTAATTGTATAGGACTAATACTTTTATCTATAAATAAAAATTCTTGTAGCATACTGCCGAGATAACATAGAGTTTTTACGCTGAATCACAAAGTAATAATCAAAATGATTAGAAAGCGAGTGAGATAGAGCGGGGGACACACGTGACACGAGCACAGCACGTATCTCAGTTGCGGAATGAGCCCTGGAGGCATGGGACCGCGATTGCGGTGCAACTGATTAGAGCACATAATCAGGTCTGTAGTTCGGTGGAGCCTGCTCTCTGAATTTACGATGTGCCTGACCGCGGCTTATCGCGAACCAATGATCTGCCCGAAGCGCACGGCCCGCTCGGCACACATATTTTATTTTATTCGCGCTACTGTGATGTAATGAGCTGATAAATGGGAGAAAACCACCAATTAGTGTCGATGAATTTATTGTTTCTACTTAAAAACGTAGGAGGGCCATGTAGGTGCTTAATCTTGAATTGCATTTTAAATTTGCTGCCTCGGGATTTAAATCGACAATTAGATGATTGCAATTATACGGAATGACAATTAAGTTCTCGTGACTGTATCTAGATGGAGTTTAATGCACCTCCTTTTTCTTTCTCTTTGACTCTCTTAATGCACTTTTGGTACTGTCAACTGTGCTTTTAGAGGCAATTTCGTGTTTATATAATATTGTAAGTGTTATGTAAAGGGCCGGTACAGTCTAGTCAACCCAAATATGTGTTGTAACAATGCTCAATAAGCATTTAGTACGTAATAAGCAGTGCTCTAGTTAAATTCTGTGACAATACATGGCGGTCGTTCACCCGTAGTTGAAGTAAATCAAATTAGGACATGATTCCGCTGGAATATTTGTGGAATATAACATTTCAGTTCGGTCTCATTTCTGTAATTTATGATATTCATTGTATATTGCACTTAAATATTTTTTATGTCGATAATTAATAAGGGATAAGAACTTACAGCACACGTACATTACAGCATTCATATCTGAAATCATTGTTGCATAATTAATTTTATAATATTGAAAATGTATTTATTACTGCGGTAATGTGCTAAGATAGAAATAATTCTTTCAAAAATTTCATAAAGTAAAGAAATAAACGACAAACTCTTATCTTATTATATTAATTATACTCTTACAATTGCCTTTTAATGTTATTTTATAAATAGCCTTAAAAGGTAATTCAGTAGGTCGAATTAAAAAGGGTAAATGACACGAGTCGGGTCAGCAGTCACGGGAGCCGTTTGTTGATTTATCTCGCTTCATTACATGCCTGTTTCGGGGATCGCTCCTGCTCTATATTGAACGTTTATTGCCTGTACTGGCGATGAGAAAAGTCAATGCGACGTGCTAGTGTGGGGCGTTTCGTGTGGTTGTGTTATAATGTGTAGGGTAGTTGTTATGGAGGTGGTCTATGGAATAGATTAGTAGAATCTTTATGTTTTACATAATGGTAAAAATTTATATGCACAGTATTGCTAGTTTGGTTAAGTTGAGTATAAGTGGTATAATTGTTATTTTTAATGAAAGTGCGATTGTCTCCTAATTAAATAACCTAACAATGTAATTATTTTTCCACGTAGAACATTATTTTTCCATAAAGAGTGAACATTGTAAAAATCCGAGGCACCTACATAAATAAGTACTTAACTTATAGATAAGATGAACACACATAAATTTTATAAATTACTTTTTATTCACACAAAATTACAGCCTCAAAATGAATACGTATTTTCGGTTCAATAGTATGGCTCGGATTAATGAATTCTTGAAAAAGCTTAATATAGCCGCAGTACGAAGTTTTAAGATTAACTCTTTGTCCACGTCACGCAACCGCGTACCGCACTGATCGCAATCGTATGTAATTAAATATGTTCTGTGCCCTTTAATATACCAATTTATTTGCTTGTCGCTGCGACTTTTTTTCATTAAATACTCACGGAAAGCTTTAAAGTGCAAGAAATGCCCTTAATTGATGTTAGCCCACTTGTTTCAGTTTTTTTATTGCTCTTTCGCAAATGAGTGGGTTCAGATCAAAATCTGGACATTTTACTCTTATAATTTGAATGAACCCGAAAATATTGAAATGTGCATATTGTGTAATTTTAGGAGAGTTAGATGTGAATACAGTAGAACTCCAATTATCCGAATAAATGGGGACCGGGACCCATTCGGATAATCAAATATTCGGATAATCGGATTAAAAAAAAAAATTGCCATTGGAGAGAATAAAAGCTACGTTTTGATATTGCAATATTTTTTTATTGAATTAAATGAAAGAAACATGAAATTTTCACATGTTTTAAATATAAATAAAATGTACTTGTACAACGGCAAGTTAAGAAAAGTCAAGTCAAGATTTGACGCGCAAACACTGGCTTCGCGGGGGGAAGAATAATAGCGCACTTAGACTTTTTTGGACAATTTTTTGTGATTCGGATAATCGGCGATTCGGATAGTCGGAGTTCGGATAATTGGAGTTCTACTGTATAGGATATTGACAATAGGCATCTGAAACTACACAAGTAAATGTGAAAGATTTTATTCTAATCACTGATCGATAAATTAATAATGTAGCAGAATTTCTCACCGAATCATTACTGTAGATTTTAGTTTCAAAGTTTCTGATACAAAAGATTTCAACGGAATAATTCAGTAAATATTTTATCTACTTCAGCTGTCACATTAACATAATCTAATAGCATATCATTACCGACAGTACGATAGTGTCGCAATTATGCCATTTCTACTATGCATTTAATTTGTTATTATATTAAGTTGTTGGCCTAAAATAACTTTACATTTTCATTATCGAATAGAGTAATTATTAACCTTAATGAAAATTCTTATGTATAAAATGGCATTCTAGTAATTAAATACGCATTTATATATTGTACATATGGAATCAATAATCTTAATTAAAATGTTATCGCATAAAAATCTGAAGAAACATCAGTTTAAAAAATATCTCAAAAGGATTATATTGTTCGAATGAATTTTGCCTACCGATCCAGCTTTAGCTTTAATTTTTCATAAATATACAGAGAAAAGGCAATTCACAAAATCAGTTATGTCAGTTCAATTACTTTTCCACTTGAAATATGTATATTTTATCTCAGAATCTAGATTGTTCCTAGCCGATAACGAACCGTGGGCGAACGTTTAACTTCACCTCTTTAGTATTCAAAAATAGCAATAAATATCATATCCTATTCATTTTTACTTTCAATATTTGATAGAAAACAGCACTACCAGTTTTTAATCAAAATAATAATTGATAAAATTTATGTATTGATGGACAAAAAAATCGTAGCTCGTTTACAAACCAGCTAAGAAATTATTAAAATGTCTACAGAACTATAAATTATAGCTTCCTTATCTATTTGTGTTGATAATTTTACACCATTCACAACCAGTTTAGTAATCATATTGAATTCTTGTTACATATTTTTGTTTAATATAAAATATGGTTTTGACGCTCGTGTATTTGCGAAAATGCAGACTTGATTTTTTTATTAATTTTTTATGCATTATCTGACATGCGTCGCACTCATGTTGAAAATAATAAATTTTGTCTTTTTTTTAAAGAAAACGAGTGTCGTTTCATTCTTTAATGTTAAAAAATAATGCATTTTTCATCTGAATTTAACTATCCATTTATTATACCTATTTATTAGGATCTTATTTGTTACTACCCTTATTAATAAGTTAACATGAAATGCATTTAATTAATATTAACTTTAATAACAACTATTTATAAGTTATTAAATAATAAAAATTGCGCGTACGTACAAACGATTTCCGTTTGTAAAAGCACATTAAACAGTAGTGTCGGTGGCGGATTGCGTCGCCGTCGGTTAGCAATTATTCACGGCATATTACTTAGTCCCTTTATCTGCGGCGAGATAACAGCTTAGATAAAACGGCTAGTCCCATTTGCTGCCTGTGACAAGGTGTAATCTGCGAAACGTATTCTTGTTCAATGTCCCTGATATACTGCGAGCTTTGTGTTGTCTTTATGTTTCGTTTTCTGTTCATGAATGTACCTTGTATATTCAATAAACACATATGTATGGATGTTATTTGTAAGAATTAATACGGTATGTACTAGTTTGTTAGGTATGTCGATTGTGCTGTTTGTTCAGCAATTTATTGTGATAAATGAGGATTGTTATAGTGGTATTGAATGTTGACCAAGGAAGAAGTTGTCAAAGCTGTAGTTTGATATCTGAACATTTGTTGCAGTTGTCGAAGTACAGCTTAAAACTTGGCAGTGGTCACGGAGAAACTGTATTTCTGTTAAGAATTGTTATCAAATTATTTGTATTATCTTATCTTATAAACTGTCCTGTACGGTTTAATCAAATTAAAGGCTATATCAATATAGCTCCTTTATTTTATGAGCAAATTTGAAATGCTTTGAATACCTTACCAGTTAGCCCGCAACTTGCATACATTTTTAATGCGTTGACGATCGTTTGGTTTAGATGCTTGCATGTTTAGACCTCCTTTGTCAGTTCTATAGTGCCTGCTTTGAACTATAACGGAAGGATAAGCAGAAAATATATGTAAATGATTCCATGTTAGCAAAGGTGCTCCTTGGTTCATATCGTCATATGTTCGCAACTGATATAGTTTGGACGATTACTTTAAACGTATTCCTTGCTTTGAAAAGGAGTAATTGTGGCGTCAGCGGCCATTTTGTGCACGGGTGGGACCAACATGACCCCGCCTTGCGTTTCCGCCACGGGATAATTAAATAATACCCCACCACTATTCCCCTTTTGTAATGCAATTCATCGTACATCTGTTTTATTTTATTTTTATACCTGTTTGTTTAAATTCTACCTTGGAATTGGAAGTATGTAATTTTCGGTGCAACAGTTGCGAAATTGTATGAATTGGTGGGGGAATGAGGGATTAACAATAAAACTTACTTAATTATTATCTTTTTCCCATAATTTTTACTTAATCATCTTTATAAGTCTTTAGTTTGTTATTGATTTTAAAATGTTATTGTCGCAGATAGTCTCTGCAATCACATTATATATTAAAACTATCCAGAAATAATGTGAGTTTAATTCCAAATACAAATAAACAATACGGACCGACATCGAACCTTCTCGGTATTTAAATTTATAAAACAACAGTTTGTTGGCTTGAAAAGTTTTAGTTCGTATAATTCGAGAAAGCTCGGCATTCGAGTTTTAATTCCAACAAAGTCCAGTAAAAGCAAACGCCAAAGTTGCTTATGCTCGGAAACTTAATTCTTGAATGCGCCTCCGCAGATGTAATGCCTTTTGTCCGCAAAACCATTATATTATACTCAAGCGATTAATTTATACATAATGCACACTTTCCAATTGCTATTTTCGTATTTAAATGTTGACTTCTTTGACTCTTTGTGTGTCATTCTATTAACCCTTAAATGTGTGTACAATATACTGTAGAGACGGTTAACTTTCAGGGACGCAGCAGAATGTATTATTTGTACGCAATATCTTTTAACATGCCATACATTATGCGCTTCGTTAACATAAATCGATGTTAAAAATGCATCCTTATTATCGTGATTCGATCGAGTTTATAATTACAACATCAAAATTATACGGTGCAGGAGAGACGCGTGCTTCTGATTTAAATCAAATTGAATCGGAGATTGGCTCAGTGCTAGGGCTGCGTCTGAAACTGAAGTGCATGATTGGAAGAGAATAATGTTCAAGAATATAGATTTGATCTTGTAAATCGAAGTGGTACCTACGAATATAAAATCTAACATAAGCCTGATTAGAAACCTGTGTGTATCTTGATAAAACATAACATTATAAAGAATACCTACTACAAAAGCTACTGCTTTATAATAACCTCGTTTTTCATTTAACACGTCTATGTATTATTGTCTGTGTATTGTTTATATTGATCAATGACCTGTTTCCAACGATAAATATTTGTACACCGAGCGTTTTGTTCAAGTTTATTCAAATGGAAATCACGTTTGCGCCGACCCTATAAGCTGAAGACGTCTTATTTGTAGGCAACGCTTCCGATTGTCTCAGCATCAAGAGGATCTATTGTCTATCGGATTAACCTATTTTCTTAATATTCCACTTCAACTCACCTCCGATAACGTCGGGATTGTGGCAAATTGACCGTTAAATTATATTGGACTTCTGAATTTGACTTTATGAACGAATTTTGTATAAACTTTTGCATGTCGATACCAGATTGTAACTTATAGAAACATCATCTTAACATATTAATTTAAAAGCTACCTTGTCGATATAATGAGAAAAAAAATGCATTGTAATGAACGAACATATAATGATAATTTTTTCCAAAAACAAATGTTCAACGCGTCATGTAAAGAAGATATAATATTCCCAGAATACCACATGCTTTAACATTGTTAACAAACGGCTGTCCCGTGTAAAAAGCAAACATGGCAGTTAGGTGGAAGATGGGCACCAATTAACTTTTCGGCGTAGTGGTAATAGCGTAATGCTTTAAAATTGGATGATTATTGACAGCGCCCGAGTAGATTATATCCTGCAGCGGCGGGTACGAGCACTTTTAATTTCGAGGCTCCCACGTTGATTTAGGGCAAATTGAATGTTTCCAACGTGTCTCGACGTCTCGTTGTTCGAACCTATCAATTAAATAGTAATCTCTTCGATTGAGTATCGCACGGCTTTAAACCGAACGCTTTGGCTAAGCAGCTTATCGTGAACATTCCATTTGCTCACTTTTACTAGATTTGTGACGGCTGTTTGCAGCTTGTGGAATAGCTCTGGTTTATCCTGGAAATTGATGCGCTTTTTAGGTATCCTATTGTTATAGTTTGTATCGAAGCTATCCTTTGACCTGAAATTGGTATTGCACGCCTCATAAGCGAAGCGTTGAGGTGGGTACTACTGTCACTTCGCGCAAAACATCTGATTTTTCAAACTTAAAATGTCTTTATGTATCATACATTGCACTTGTAAGATAATACATACACACACATATTAAGAAAAAACACTATTTTTAACGTTCATGATATTTTTGATGTCATTTTTGTTATTTAAACTAGTTAAAAAACAGTTTAAAAAAGTTCTGTCTTGGACGTCCGTGTGTCTGTATGTGCGGATCCTTTTTCTTGTTAACACGATAGCGACCGAAATACTTTACTAATCGAGTCTTTTTTTTTCTCTTACGCTTGAGTATGCTCAGGAATAGAACCCTTTCATTTTTCAGGGTCTGATTCGATGTGGTTTAATTGTTATTAAATAAACAAAAAAAAAATAATAATTAATAAATATTTATTAAAAAAAAATTATGAGGCGTGCACTTTTGGATTTTCCAAATTATTTTTTAAATGTAATTGAATTTCTTTCTTATTTTAATCTGCAATAAAGAAAACTTTATAAACCTCAATCACCATCCACTTTCCTGCCATCTGAAATTAAATTTCGTTCATTCGTTTTTGTAATGTCAAATCGAAGTCGTCTGCTTCGATTCTATATTATGTGCAACGAAGTAAATATGAAGTGAGTAAGAAAAACAGTACAGTAAAATTTTAATTGAAATGGATTTAAGTTGATTCAGTAATCTCAAATAGATTACGGACAGTCCCAACAAGGTCTTGTCAATCTGCCGAGACAAGAACGAGTTGCTCCTCACTAAAGGAACACAGCGAAACGTATTTAATTGCGTGTGAAATAAATTAATCGCGGTGTCGGATGTCGGACGTGGCAGTATAATGTTAGCAACGTTTCACTGGTAATTGAGTGTGTGAATATTTAATGAGTGAATATTTTGGTACGAAAGCTAATATCATGATGGCACAATGCATTCGGCCCATTGACGTCAATCATGTTTTGCGTTCAACAATTTTGTAATTAAAGTCGCCATTATATTCAATTGTCGGTGGGTACAGTGAAATGGTAATTGTTATGTTTTTTGTGAAATGTTTAATTCAAACGTGTTGGAATTTTTTGTGTTTAATTTAATTTCTTTTGAAGTAAAAGTACATATGAACTAAACGTTATCTATAAATGAACCGAAAATATATGTACTCTTTAATCTGGATGAAGGAGTATAGGCGCTAGTTGACAATTATAAACTACATTAAATATTTTTAATTAATTAATTTTTAATTGGAAGATATAAAAGTTGCTCAAGAGTTAATGTTTGAAATCTAACTTGATAATACGCTTACGCATCGGGATGCGAACAAGGTAACAAAATTCCGAGTCATGATTAATCCGTCGTGATAATCGCGTTTTGACGTTTTTATACGTTTTTTTATCCTAGTTGAGCAATTAACGTGAAGTGCGGTAACTGTAACTAATGGTGTATTGACGTTGTGAGTCTCTGTGATTCCACCGTAATTGAATGTCATGAAGTGGCGTGGCGAATGTGCCGCGGCTTCTGTATCAATTGACATGTGTGTTACGGGAATAACTGATTTTACACTTATTTATGATGTTAAAGCGATTATTTGAAGCTGTGTTGCGGATGGGTTTGTGTTTGTAATATTAAGCAATCTAACAATATATATTATGTGCATAATATTTCTATGCCTTGTTTTTTTATGAAGAAATAGAGTAGAGTACATTGCACAGATAGTAATATGAATTTATAGCGAAAGTTTCTAGGCACTCTTCGTCGGGTGTTCATTATTTACCGTTAAAAGACACGTAAACATGTTTCGTTCTATCAAAATCTGCGTCATTAAAAATAATTATTCTTAAATGATTAATATTGCATGGAGCTAGAGTCACGTTTCAATATGTTCTTGGTACCATTGGTAATTGGATTTGCACACAAAAATATAAGTACTAACACTAGCCAATTAAGCTATCTTTAAGTTTAATAAATCACTGTATTCCCGGTATTTCCTTTAGAAAATTAACTACAATTATGTATAGAAGAAAGAAGGAAAAAATAAACAATAACATTTATTGCTTTGAATGCCTTTTAATCCTGCAAGTAATCGCGGCAAAAAGATAATGAACGATCGATAAGTTATTAAAACTTTTTGCACCTTGTCGTTGCGTTGACGCGTATTGTATAAAATCACAGTAGTTAACAAGGTTGTGTCGACTTGTTCGACGTTTTTTAAGCGTTTTGATAATCATGCTATTAATTGGCTTAAGATTAGTATGTATAAAAAAATTATTTTGTTAACATGTAATAGGAAAATTGTAAAGAGCTTTTATAAAGTTTGAGAGGTTATCTTTTTGTATTTTTTTTATAAATCTTTATTTATATAAGTACACATATTCTCATCTACTGCTTTCGAGCGAACGATGAGCGTATTATTCGGGGTTTATTCAGTTACATATTGTTAACTTATCTGTGGTACGATTAACACCATAAGCATTTAACGTTATGATGCTATTTCATGAACGATAGCTCAACAATTGCACAACCATTAACGTTGAATATTAACGTACTGATATTCGCTACAAAGTAATCCAATGCTAACTGGCCACTGACGCGTCGGATGACTTGTTCCTCCCGCGAAGTGCGGCCTAATGATAACTCGCCGGTAATGACAGATGCGGCCAAGTGCGCGCCTGCTGAGTCAGCGCACTTGAGCGGCGTCGGCGCCCACTAAATGTTCCCTAAGGGTGCTTTTCCATCATGGGCAAGGGAGATGTGTGCTGCGAGAATGTCTAGCTGTGCTGTGATAATGTGTTGGGGTTTCCACCAAAGCTGTGTGAGGAAAATGTGCCCGTGAAATGTCTTGTAATGCTCAAAATTATAGAACTAATAAACTTACCTCGCACACAAATCTAGTTTGTTTTATATTCGCAAAAACCTAGCACTGCTGAGTCGTTTCCATCAGAGCAGTGCTGAGCGAGGCGTGTAAAAGAAGTAATACTATAGGCATTCCTCGCTACACATCCTCGCACATCTCTGGTGGACACGCAGCCTAAATGTTCCCTAACACCACCCCTATCAGGTATACGCTTATCTACATCTCGAAGGTATAGAATTGAGTGGCGTGAAATAATTCCAATTAAATGTATGCGTCACGGGTG
Source organism: Colias philodice (assembly GCF_061535455.1). NCBI lineage: Eukaryota > Metazoa > Arthropoda > Insecta > Lepidoptera > Pieridae > Colias > Colias philodice. The sequence goes on along the minus strand of NC_143099.1, from coordinate 9,722,318 downwards.
TTAGAGGGTGATTTGATTGTGTTTAAATATGTTCGTGTGACCTTTTGTGATACATTTTGCGTGGTTGTAACGAAATAACGCATATTGTATAAATAATGTAGTAGATTATTTTGGTAATCTTTGCAATAAAATAACGTTGGTAGCAAAAAGCTCACATCACTACACTTACAAGTTCGCGGTCTCTAATTATTACTTTATGAAGATGATTCAGTAATTAATTCCGAACGAAGTTTCCATCTTTGAAAATAATAAGACGAAATTTTTAGTAACATTCTTAAAGAACCTATTAGGTATGAAAGAATAGATATTACTTGTTCAATGGCAAAAAACATGAAGTGAATTATTCTCTCTTTTCGTGTCGTGCGAGATCTTTGCCATTTATCTTTTGAATTGGACAAAGTAAGACAATAGACGAGACACAGACGGATGGAGGCCGACGTTCATTGTGCGAGTACTGACAAATTAGATTCCAAATATTTTTATCAACCGAAATGCCAGTAATTAAGTTGTTTTATTTTGCCGTAATTACAGTGCTGCTTAGTGACTATGATTGATGTTTGGAAAACTACTTATTGTAATTTATAGATACAGCTGGTAAATTAATTTAATTTCAATTTAGATAGCTGTTTAGTATTGTGGCCAACAGCGGTTATTAAAAGGTTTGTTATGTAAATGTCCACTATGTCACATTAAAACTACCGTTAACATTTTTATGAGCTTCATGATATTCATGTGTCCATATAAATACTATTGTATGTTGAATATTTAATGTGTAGTTCTGTAAGAAAAAATATTAGTCTGGGCCAGGTGGAAGGTGATAAAAAATGATTTTTTTTTTTAAAAAGATTTCGCATTCTCGCCTTGTAATCAAAATATTTCCTCTACAAAGGACCTCGGAGTGTTGATTTTCCCGCGCGTCCATTTGTTTAATATGGTAATTCGTCGTCAGTATTGTTTTATTTCCCCACGTATCCGGCGCAACCACTCTCGTTTGCACCTTGTCAGCGCTACTGATCCCATCGCCGCCTTAATTGCTCATATTGCTTTAAAATATTATATGGATAATGCCGTAGACGTGTAATTTTGAATATTTCTATTGAAAGAATTATGTTACGCCACTTAAGGTGCCCGTTTTATGGAGTATTTTGAATGTCAGCTATAATGTGTATCCATTACTCGGCAGTTCATCGAGTGTTGGTATAATCTGTGGCACTTGGAAGTATACTGTAATGTGTTATGATGTTCGTTTCACTCTTGATGGAGTGGATGTGTTAGTATGTATTATAATAATCGAGACTATATGAATTTCACTATATGAATTCTTATCGATTCAATACTTGGTTTAGCATAGGTTAATGTGATCTGAACTTTTTCTTTGAGTTGTGATTTATATTAAAACTTTGAAGACCTATATTTATTGAAACAATTTCCATAAAAAATATTATTCTTTGAGGTACTTAAAGAAAGTAGAAAGTATAAGCTTCATAAATCATTTTGTAATAAAGAACTATCTTCAATTTTAAAACGTATATAAGTAATTTACTTCTCATTTACATGATGTTTCTATAGAAATTTTAGCAAGTTGTTATTTATTGAGGTATTTTAAATATTCGCAAAAAAATCATCAGGTTATTGAACGAGAAATGAATTTGGCACGCCGTTTTAGGTTAAAACGTAGAACTAATGCTATGGGCAAGTGAAGCGTGAATAACAACTATTATTCTATTATATTATGCGCGGGCTTTTGAATGGAAACAACGTTTTTCCGTGTAATAGTTAAGTTCACAACGGATTGAGTCATCATGCATTTTTTCGTGACTCTACGCGTAAGTTCTCACGCGGGCTAAGATCAGATTGTGCGGTGTGGGCCGATAACGTAGGCTACGTGGCGCAAGTTATAAAATAACACGAGTTATATGTAGTACATGGAGTGCGTGACACTTAACATACGTTTTGGATAAGTTACACTAGATTTGATGCTGTATTTGGAATGTCAAAATGGTGGTGTGATACGCTGTTGTGTAACATATTATTATTGTTTATAAGATATTTGAAATATTTTAACATAATATAGTTAAATGCCTGGTAAAAAGAGCCATTGCAAGTTTTATGGCGGGTTTTAATAGCGTAAGTAAATGCAGAAGCAAGGAAAAATCAGCATACATATATAAAAATGGTAAATGTAAATCATTGATATACACTCTGAGGACTATTTCAAAAACATTCACACACCATTATGATTATAACCAACGTTCTACATGCGTATAATATAATAAGATTTCTCTTCCTTATATGAACATTGTCATACACAGTTTGCATTAAAATTTACCCTACAACGTCATACATTCGTTTTATATGGATTCTCACGGCGTATCTGAGTCGAGTGGGAGGATACAACACTGGGACATCGCAGCGAAGATGTGAGGGCGGCCATCAACGGGAATAAGTTTATTGTTTAACTGGTACGTGGAAGACATGGTGTTAGTAGGCTGTTGTATGAAATTATATCTGATTATTATGGATTTTTTTTGACTTAGTAAAGCAGTGTTTTGTATAGAGTAGAGAGGTAAAGACAAACTGTATATTTACAGGTACCTGTATGATACAGGTAGACGTAGTACTTGTTAGGGGTCAAATTTTTAAATCAACAATGAATATAATAAATATAAGATTATAGTACAGATTAAAAGGTACTTTTTGTTTTCCTCTCATTATCTGAAAAATTTTCTTTGTCATTGTTGACCTACATATTGTGAAAGATGTCGTTCTTATTAGGGGTATTATATTTTCTGTAAAAACATTGGTTGAGAGATCGCAAGGATAGACATTTATAAATAACTTTTTGATACTATTACTTGGAATGGCTGACGTTTTTCGTAAGTTGTATCCTTTGTCATTATTAATAGTGTATCTTTCTGGAATCATAAGATGAGTTTGAAGTACATTTCGTCTATAATAGCCGAGTTTTGGACCCGAAAACTTTTATTGGTTTCCTTCCATTACACGTTATTTAATTGGGATTTAAATAGTTTACGATAAAAATGACGCATTATTTTTCGAATTCTTGGTTTGTTTCCTGTTATATACGTACGTTCCTTGCTAATAAATTTCGTCTCAAAATGATTAAACTATATAGAGTTATATCGTGGACGCTGTATAACATTCCCTGTGTTCGATATCTCGACATAGTGCGACAAGAATCTTGCTCTAAGCTCAGACCGTGGGTTGCTTACGTGCAGTGACACGATCTCAGCAGATAAACTCTTAAGCATTTATGGTATGACTTGAATAACAAATTTGCGTTTCTGCTCTATCTAGCTGTTAGTTTGATGTATGTATTAGCGACAACAATCTTTTTGTTGGAGGACATGAGGAATTTTTATGGTGTGTTTTTTTCGTGTGTGGGTAGATTGCAAAAGACACTTCCTGGTGTTGCGTGTTGAAATATGTATAAAAGTAGTTTTTTAGATTTCTTCTTTCATTTCAACGACTTTATAAGGAACTGATTCATATTGAATGTCACATATATCTTTGAATGGCGAATATGTGTAAATTATATTAACTTTATCGTTGTTCAATATTTCTTATTAAACATTGAACAATGATAAATTTCATTGAGAATAATCATTCTTGTTATTATCACCTACTGTTTTTTAATAACTATAATATAATGGTTGCATTTCTTCATAAAATTTATTTGCGCCCTCCCACTTAGACTTTGCGTTTTTTATAGTAACATAGAACTCTGTACCTACCAATAAATTGCCACCGCATTTTCTAGTGGCGGAAGTTGTGTTCTTCGTCACTTGCGTGAAGCTGATCCATTTATTTTAATATTATCATTAAGCTAAATGTGCACGCTTTAAGTATGCAGCTAGCTGGTATGCTGCGGCCGTTCACCGATTCCGGAGGCACTTAATGTGGGCCTCGTTTAAGTAAACAAGGTACACGTCCGCGCGTAGGCCCATGTCTCGTTTTTATCCGTCTTAGTCCGCCGCTCCACGCTCGTTATCTTGTTATCCTATCTCGACGAGATTGTGCCTTTTTGTTCATACTGTATGCACATCTCCCGACCGGCAAAAGTTTTTGCAATTCAAGGAGCAAAACTGAATCGAGACGTGAAGATTTTGTGATATTTAATTCACGACGACTCCTTAATAGGCGCCTCCGCTCGTCAGGTATTTGTGCATGAATAGTTAAACGGTTAGTTGAGTTAATGGGACAAAGAAAGTCACGTTCGAGCTGAAATGCCATTTGCGCTGAACGCTGTCGTCGCACTCGTGTGGCGGTAACGAAGCAGAGGTCGCGTCGCGGAACCTATGATCAATTGCTTATTAGCGCGAATTAAGCTTGCATTTCTCTGCTTCTATTCATCTGACTTAAAAGCTTTGCAAGTTTCATCATAATTCCATCGACTATAGAGACAAAATTTTGTCTGTATATAAACAGGATTTGTGTTTAAAAACCCACCGTAAATAACCATAATTTATAAATAGCGTAATTATGTCACGCTGTAATCTTATATGAATAGCGGAGGTACTATAAAAATGCATTAACAACATTTAGTTGCCACGAACGTGCCACCCGAGACGCAGCAACGCTGCCTTAACGTCCACATTTATTAATTTTGTGTTAATTACAAACGCGGGGCGTATTTTCTTTGAAGTTTGTAACCCTACTTAGTATGAAATTGCATTAAAGTCTGCTATTTCGCATTAAGCCCATAATAAGGAGAGGGCGACAGCACCGGTCGCTTTGTAAGAGCGCTCGGCGTAAGAACCGTGGCCGACGTTGTGAATAATAAGGGAAAATATTTTTCTGCACACCACTCGAGTCGAACGCTCGACCGCGACTTTTCCGCTGACGTACATTTTGTAACTGTAACGTATTTTACATTTTTAAAAGCACTTTCCACCGCGTTATTGATTCTAGTACAGCTGTATTGTGGAAACGTTAAACGTCTATTGTTCTGAAAACTTTTTTACGCTATAAAAGTGCCGTTAATTAAAACATATGCGGAAAATGAGATATTTCGGGGATAGTATGCAATTCTTTTTAAATCGCATTTTATAGCGTGTATTGTCATTTGTATAACCTACATACCTCATTTGTACTACCTACAGTTAGTAGGTAAATATTGTACTAATAGGCTCCTGTTTAAATATTCACGATGTCTCCTATAAAACTGTACAAAATGTAAAATCATTTATAGTATTCTTGTAAATTGAAGCTAAATAAACCCAATAGAAAGTGAAAAGCAGTGGATCCCCCATCACAACGACACTACAGCAATTTGGTAGCCACGGTCACCGCGATTTACATAGAGCATTCACTAACAAGACACGTTCGAGTCGAATTGCGCTCGCGAAAGAACCCTACTCAAACGAGCCATTTCTATTTCAGCTCGCAAACGCTTGTTTAATGTTTGGCCCGTATAACCGTGGCTAACACTTAACGCTTTTTGCATACGAAAGCGACTGACTACACCTCTGTCTCGTTATTACACTGCTCAGTATTCAGACTGGGCTTGAAGGTCGAGTTTCTGGTCCTGTAATGAACGACGCTAGTGTTACGGCTAGTCACCGGGTACGTGTTTGCAAGCTACTGTTTGTGAACAAAGTGAGGGCTCATTTTAATGTTTGGAAATTCTAACGATCGTAGGAGAGCTCTATTTACTGGAGCTTTTGTAGGGACTTTGAAACCTAAAGTTACTTTAACAAACTATAGATTTCATACCTACTTCTTCAGTTAATTTGATTTGAAGCCTTAGATGTATAAGGTTATTAAACTTAAAGTATTTCTTAGTATCGTTCAAGACATTAATTAATTCTTGCACAAGCTGTTAACTCTTACCACTTCTAAGAAATTGTACATCGACTTACAAACGCCTTAATTTTTTAACAACCTTCTAGCGCTCCGTTTCGTAAAGGTCATAAAATCGAGTAGCCAAAATGAAAGCGACCGCACTTTAACGGAATAGCTCATAAAAAAAACTTTGTTACTTATAAATGTTAAGATAAACGACTGCACTTAATCCAGAAGTTAAAATGTTGACAAGAAATAAAGACGATCGAAATGAAAAACTCCTCTCGTATTTGATGCCATTAATCTCCGTCGTGTTGAATGTATTTATAACAAAGCTAGCACTTAATAATTCAAGCTGCTACGATTGAGGCTCGGCTCTAGTGAAACGTCTAATCATTGTGTGGGCAGTAATTGAGGTGGTGAATGGCTTTCATTTTATCTTAATTTATTCATTTCGAGCGGTGATCGCTAATGTTGCTGTGACCGTTTGTCACTCGATGTAACTAGCTGCGACTTTTTTATCATTATTTAATTAAAATAAAATAATATGTTTGATAAATCACTGGCACCTTTGATAGAGTCTTCTTCGTATAATTTCAAGCTGTCCGCATCGCAATGAAGGTGTACAATCTCTGAACTAGTTTCTCGTATATTTAATTGTCTATAAAGTTGTGTTTGATGAGAGAACAGAATAAGTTTATTTAATTTTCTTCAACTCTACAGAGTGAATAGTTAAGTTCTCCTGCATAATTATCGTTATTTTATTAAATTTTCCATCTGTGAGTCAACACAAATACGAATATTAATTTCTACGTAGCGTGTTTACCACAAAATCAGTTATTTGCTCTTCGCCTCATTTACTAGACAGCCGCTTGTTCACCAAAGATGTTTTACAATTAGTGACAAATTGGGCATAGAGGAAAGCACTAGTGACCGTTGCGTGTTCCGTTTGATGGATAATGTGTCGGCGGTGAGATCGGGGTATTTCGGAACCCCGTTAACGAGTTAAAGACGCCCGATTTGGATTCCCGCCTTGTAAATTGTCAAATTATACAAACTCGCCAGGGCGTAGCTGTGCGTGTTTATTTAATTTTGAAAGCGTTTTGTCTCTATTACAGGTGTGTATTTATATTTGTTTACGTGTCCGGTAATTGTGAGAAACCTTGGGAAACGTTTAATTTCGTTTAGCATATTTATATCATTGTTACAACCTATATTGTTATTTAAACGGACGATTGCTTTACTGTTGCCCTTATGTTAATGTTGTGATTAATTTATTAAATGTATTCATGGATTTCGTATAAGAGTGGCATTTTATGCGGTTCGAATATCAAACTCCAGATTCATTTAAATATCTATTTATAGTCGTTCCAAGTTTGCATATAAGGCTGCAAGTCTTATAAATTGGTACAATACTAGAACAAGGTCACTTAAATGTCGGTACATAATTATTATGGGTACCCGAGACTCGGGTCATGAGCTCTGTATCAGATAGCGGTGGCAATTTGTCTATTGTCGCACACACCTGACCTTGTTATGACAAACAAAGAATTACAACAGCACCGTTACACTTACAAAACAAATGTTCGAAAGGTTAGCCAGAAAAAAGGTCTCATAAAGCACAGCCATATTGGTAAAACAATCAGATTTGGGTCAGAATTATGACAATAGTCAGAAATGGTGGTATCATGCAGCGCAATCGCCGCCACGACACGACTGATTTTGTTTGTTCATTCGATTTAGCTTTAGCGAAAAATCTTTGAAAGTTTTTGATTATTTAAAATATTGTGAAGTACATTTTAAAATACCCATTTGATAAATTAAATCTGTCTTATGTACAACTTGTTTAAATGTCATTTAAAAAGCGTTTATTCTTAATGTTATTCAATTTCAACAAGATTTCTACTTATTGAAGCGAAACTTGTCATCCATAATTTTAACATCGTGTCGCTTTGATTTATGATAAAGCCTATTGTAAGGTTAGACCGAAGATAGGTTCCTTGAAGCACGTCTTCGGAAGACTTATTGAGAATCGCAGTACATCTTCTGTTTCGCACGCCCGCCTCACATTGTTATTAAGTTCAAAGTTCACTTTGTTTATGAGCGGAACCTTTCTAAAGGTAACGCGGCTCTAGTGAAAACGTCGCGTCGCCGATGGCACACTATTGATAATGTAAATATTGTACTTGACCTATTGATAGCTTTTATGTTTTTCAGTCACGTTTCGGTACGACTTTATTGTGAATTGTTTAGCTCATGAAATATTAACAACAATTTCCTTAATAATCAATTTGTTACTTGCTTGATATCGCGCTACTTTGTTGAATTGTAGTAGCTCGTATAATTTAATTCTCATATAATAAAACGATTAAGCGTCTGCTGTTAGTAATAGCGGTGCTCTTATTAAAATGATTATAGCTGTTTATGTGATTTTATATTTTAAAAGTTATTCGTAATTATTTCTTGTTATTTTATTTCAAATGCTGTTTTTGTTGTTATCACTATTATAATCCGAGCGATGTATCATCTAGTCCGTCTTTTTTATTGATGTGTCGCGTGTCTGTCAACTGTGAATACATTATTTGCTGGAGTTTTGTCTTTTTTATGCCTTTGCTTCGGTGTGGTCTTGTATGGTATCTAGCTTTATTGTCACAGATCTGTACCTTTTCAATAAATAAAAATACAATACTATACTATTTACCATATCTCAAATATGTTATATTATTACTTCATATGTATGGATATTTATTTGCCAATCAAAATAAAAATAGTGTAAAAGCGATGTGTTATTACAACACGATAATTCACTTTCGTCAACAGTCGTGCTCTCCATGGCGTATGCTTGCTAAAGCCGCTATTTTATCTATATTATGATCTACAATTACAGGGCGGATTTGTTTAACAAGTTTAACTAGCGTTTGACGTTTCGTAACCTGGTACCGAGCTGATATTAATTTGTAGCAATTATAAACATTCATTGCAAATTGATTGACTTTTGTTTGAGTGGGAGAGTCCAATTAGAACGGAGTTTTGAAAGAAGTCGAAGGGTAAACGTTGGCATTAAAATATTACTGTGCAGTTTGCGTGGTCAATATAGCCTATGGTCAATTTTATGTAGTAAGTAAAATCATTTTATCCAGAGGTTTCGGTGTTTTGAACTCTTTAAATGTATTTAAGTACAGTTACCTACGGCGCAATAGTGTACGTACAATTCAAAGTAAAAGTCTTTATTTCTGAAAAAATCGTAAACAGAAAACGGTATTCTTTCAATACAAACCAACGTTCGTACAACAATCTTAAATTACTCGATCGTCGAAGGAGAATCTATACGCTAGAAAACAATACACTGCGAAAGTGAACAGGTTGTTTCGTTACATCGTGGGGTGGATAAATAAAGGGTAGCGATCGGTTCACTTGATGGCTAATAAAATCTCGGCTGGTCGGAATGTCGGGTAAGGCGATGCGGCTAGTGAAGGCAGTGAGGGATGCCGGCGTGGTCACGCGATCCACCTGACGTGGTGCCTTTGTTGGGCTTTTAGCACGATCGACCTGCGACTGATTTATTATAGGATTCGTTTTACAGTTTTGTGATACTGTTAGCTTTGGTCGCGGATGATTAGTACTGTTTTTTGATGATTTGCCGTTTGTGAAACAGAATAGACTGGATATTTATAATAATAGACTGTAACTTAGAATAGGTTACACTTTTATTTTGTCTATATTTTTTAATTAAAATATGTACCTTTATTTCGTATTCATTTAAATATGTTTGCATTTGAGTTATAATTTAATAAAATGTTTATTTGTTACAGGTAATCTTTATACGTTCCTGAAATTGCATCTTTCAAAGCGAGGACGATTTTGTAGTAGAAGTAAGTAAGTTATCTTCTAATCGTAATCGTATCACTTTGACGACTTCATCATTTAGGCTATGATATTTTCCATCTATCTCTATATTGAAATATTTGCGTGAAATGAATAAAGCAACTCTCATTATTATTTAATTTGAGCATATATTACGACTAGAATACCTATAATAATTGTCAACATATGCCAATAACTTACATTGAGAAATCAAAAGTGTATTCTATAAATACACGTTTATAGATCTACGTGATTCCCATCGCGTATAATCTAGTTTTGATACATAAGGGTACAAGGAAAGTGAATAAAGGACATTATGCTCGAAGTGCATCTATATTACTTTAGCTCAATACAATGTTATTCAATCCCTCGGTGGTTGGATGCAGCGTTTTCGTGAGAGCATCCTGCGTCACATTCAGTCAGCGGTAATGTTTTGTTTAGTATGTAGCTATTGATTATGATAGTGAAAAGATTTGATTGTGTTACTTGGTGATGTATTTTTGACAAATGAATGATTAGAGGCTGTGGTCAAAATGATTTAATTGTTTTTGTGAAGATTTTCAGATAATTACTTAGGTACTGCTTGATTTTTTTATTGTAAAAAAGTAATTAATCCAGTCCAAAAAACATTCATGACAAATTAAACTTTGAGCAATTTGAAATCATTTAACGCTTGGATTGTCATTTGAATTTTAGATAATTTCTGAAACTCATTCACAATAAAAAAAAATATTTTGCCAATTCATTGAGCTTCTATTTAATGCTTTATTAGCTTAATTTAATGCAATGCATTATTTTAATGTATAAAGTATTCTATCTATTATATTGTTAACAATATTTAATATTTCATCTAATCTATCATAGCTTTGAATGGCATAGTTTACTTTATAAATGTAAAAGTTACATTTCCAAAACAAAATCGGAACAACGTTTTAACCCACTACAGTAAACGGTAGCGGAATCGTGTACGTACATCAATACGTTAATGCTCTCACGTAGATGTTACTGTTCGTTCCTTTTGTCCGCCGCGATCGGTCTTCCGCGACAAGTGCGGCGTCAATGGCCGCGCGACAATGATGGATGGGCCATATCTGGGTCACGACGGCCAGTACTGGGCTCTGTAGGCTCTGTACAAGCGGGCTCATCGCGAACCATTCAGTCTATTCAATTTGCGCTTATTGATCATGAGATAAGTGCCGATATGGTTAAGTGCGATTGTTGCAATATTTTGAATGTTGTAGCTTGATGCGATGTCAGCGCGTTTTTTAGATGTCAGCAGATGTTGGAAGAGCCAATTTGTTATAGTTGTATCATTCTGTGATAGGCGTGTAACGGTGTAATAAAGTAAACTTTTATGTTAATACGTAATTCAAGTATGGAAAACTATGGGCACAGAAGTACTTTTATGTTTTAGGGAATGTATGTAAAAAGTTCAAGTAATTAAGTTTTGAATTCAAACATTAATGCTTTATGTAGGTTTAGTAGACATTTAAACTGTTTGTTGCTCACTTAAATTGAAAGTTATTATGTAGTTTTAAAACGACCTACATTTTGTGTTTTTGTTAATTCCAACCGTTATAATTTAACGATTTTCTAAATGTTAAAAGCGCGTCGCAGTTCCAACAACACCGAAAGACTTAATAAGGCATCTCTAACAATTTCATTAAAATAAAACTTATAGTTAATCACCAGTACCGACCCACGCAAGTTACGAAGCGTGTTAACGGTTAACTGTTGTAATTGCCGCTTTTGTCTTTGCTGCCGAAATGAGGCGCCCTTTGTGCGGGCGTTGTACCAAAATTATTAACTGTATTACCGGCGACTGTGTTAGCGTCGATGTTCGTACGTATGAAGTCTGTTTCAGTAATATAAGATCTTTATGGCAGCAATTTTACAGTAAAGAACAAGATTTGTCGTTTTCAAACTGATTTGGAGCGCTGCGGGTAGTGAAAGTTAGTCATTCGTATAGGAATGAATACAGAATTTAAATGTTAATTGATTTTTTAATAATAGCTTAAAAAACATGTGGTTGTAAGTCGAACCCGTAATTGTACCCTATAATTCGTAGAAAATTATGTTTCCAACTATAAGTGACAAAAACATCAGTATATGTATATGTTTGAAGTTCCAATAGCATTACAGGAAATTTTTAAGGTCAGCTATGTAAGATAGGTTAACATACGCGATCCAAGCGAGACGCTTCGCTATTCTTTTTGCGCGCACATGATCCGCGGGTATGTAACCAAACGTTTAACAAATTGCGATGCGTTTCATGATATATTATTTATGGCCGGTCGATCTCGATTTCGGATCGCACAAGCGGAGCAACGTTAATAAAAGTATAGACGAGTGAGCGAGGGAACTCAGCGAGCTATTTATCTTGAGGTTATCAGAATGTGCGGTTTATTCGTTTTGGTCTCGCGTCGGTGTTCGTTTTGTTTTGGCGGCCGGTGATTACTGCACAGCGAGTGATGAGCGAGTGAGGTGCGAACGATTTGCACGCGATGCCACGACGCGCGATTGACTTGTGTCTAGCCTTTGAAGTCTAGAATGTTCTTTGTTGACATTATAATATAGCCATGTTTGGTATGGTCGCTATATTGTTTAGGTAAACTTTGGTTGAAATAATCTATCATATAAATATTTGAAGTTAGTATTGTGCTTAGAGCTTTTTTTGTAAAACAATTAATAACCTAGTTGTTAAATTAAAAAAAAAAAAATGTTACAAACTTGTTATCATATCAGCAGGAGGCATTCTGGGCTTTGGCACATATTGATGTATCAATATCTTTTAAAATTTCAATCATGTTTAAAATTATATTTTTAAAGAGCTTTTAGAGCTTTTGCATTGTAAAGCTTTAATTTAGAACATTCAATATTTAATGTTAGACGGTGTTTTCAGGAATATTTTGATACTATCATGCATTAAATGTTAAATCAACACAAATGCCAACTAAATTTGTGGCAGCAGTGCAACTATAAGCCGGTATACACGTGTAGTTCGCTACAGTACTAAGTCTGCGCTTTGTGCGCCCGATACGAGTCCGCGTTACATTCCCCTCATACTCACATGTGCTTACAACTCACTAACGTTAATGAATTCCGCGAAATAACTCGCATATTATTACTTTATCCATTTGATATTTGAATATTCGTAGGTTGACTTGCACTGTAAATGTTTACGGTTTTGAGGTGGCGGTGCGTCGGGATGGCTGCACTAATTTATTTAATGGGATAGTTATTAAAGTAACGTATATCCATAGGAAATATAAGAAAACATTTTTCGAATATTACTCGTGGGAGAAACAAATTACATGAGAATTCATGAACATAATGAAAACTACGTTTCGATCATGTATCCTTTTTTGTATCACAAAAAAATGTGGATTCGTGAAGATATTTCTTGTGCAATTTCCTTCAATAAAGGGTCCGACTTATAAGGCGCGTAGTTGAAACCTCAAATATTCAAATAATGTCAGACCAACGAGTTGCTAACAAGGCCCAGTGGAAGGTGTGGCTCTCACGGCAGGCGGTAACTGCTTGTTTTCATTTTTTTGCTCACAGCAATTTGCATCACCTAGAACCAATTAGAGTAGGCGCAACGAGAAAATTGGTTATTTTGTAAACGAGCCTTGCGGTGAAAAAATTAATTTAGCGCCTGCGCTGTAAAACGATTCTTGTAGCAGATTGTTCTACACTTGATTGTGTTTACTCACTAATTGTTTTAGCCTTACTGTATATTTACTACGATCAATATTTGCCTTTACGATAACTCTCATAAATTGTACGCTTAATTTGTGTTTACACGCGCTGGTTCATGAAGGGATGTGTTGTATGTTATAATTAACTTTATTTGTAATCGTATTATTATTATTTGATGTAATTAACTTTATTTGAATAAATAATATGTTAAATGTTTTCAAATTGATATTAGACGGTGCTATTGATCCTTCCACATCCCGTCGCTGATTTGATGCTATTAAGATGAAACTAACTGCCTTCTAGAGATCTCAATTTCACAATTACATTCACATTCCACGGCATTTTTGCAAGCAATTTAACACGCAGATCACGTAAAAAGCGTCCCTCGACCCCTCTGGTCATCCCGTCGCCTCGTAATGAGTAGCATCTGTGAATCAATGAGGTCGGTACGCGTTTTATTAAGCGTCGCTATAAATTTGCATCGTCAAATAGAGGCCTCCGCGCTCAGGCACGTTCGGCAAATAGAATAAATACGTCGCCCCGTCGCTCGCCGGCTACACTGCGCTAACCCAAACCCCCGCTACAAACAAATTGCTCCTACATTATGTGTTTTAATATCTATTCGTTTGATGTTTATGCTTTGCAACACGCACACATGTAAAAAATGTGTTGGTACTAATTGATTGTATATCTTATCTACATGTGTATAATATTTAGGTATGTATAACCAAACAGTGAGATGTAACCAAAATGTAACTAAATTCTTTGTGCACAAAAAGTTTCAGTTTGAACGATATATTATATCGAATATGATGGCACGTCATCTGGTTTTTGTGATTAATTATTTATACAGATGCAAAAACATTAAAATACTTACATACCGTCTAATAATATATCATTGCAAGTTTTAAAATTATGCATGTATTGTATCCATAATGTATTACTTTAACATAAAAGCATCAGTATGCGATGCAGGTTTAATATAAAACTAAAAGTGTCGCTGCTAGGCAAATTTGCAAGTAAAAGAGTCTTAATTTGCGAAGACAAATTGACTGGCCGGCGGCAAGGATCCAACATTAATGAACTCTTGTTACCGGCCATCGATCTAGCCCTTACAATAATTGCGAAAGGGCCGAGGTAGCGAGCCTCAGTAGCCATCGTAAAATTTGACGACCACTTGTTTCGCGATGCCGGGAAATTCTGAGAAATAAACAATGTCGAATCGGATTGACATTGTGATGGATATCTCGTGTGTTTCGTTTTGTTATACGAATGTTCGTTACGTTTAGAGATTAGATATTCTCTGTTATTGTTCTCCTCTTATTGTGTAGACATAGTGATTACTGGTACGTTCTTGATGTATAAATTGGAACATCACCTAAAATGCTAAAGGAAAGCTAGAGCTCTTGAAGCCTTATACTTATGGATATTTCTGGTATTGAAGTTACCTATAAGTTTTGATAATTAAGTGTTTTTATTCCATACGACAAGTTTAACGGTTGTGTAATACGATAAGTAGCCATTTATAATTTGAAACCTGATTATACTGTAATATAAAAATTATGAGGTGTTTATAATTCAGTTAATACACCGTATCGTTACGTAGCCGTTTAATACGTATCGACTGTCCTAAGAAGCAATAAAATTCAAATCGTGCGTTACGTATGCGAGCCTGGTACGTAGGTTGGTGCGAACCAATGAAAGTATAATGAACGGAATGCTGTCAGATTTAGAAAAGATAAGTACAGATAGCCGGGATCGGTCGACCGATGAACTTGGAACGGGTTTGTGCTCAGTAAGCCGGGCTTAGCACTGATCTTCGATTCGGCGATTACTAGCGTTGACGGATGTCGACTTAACTTGTCTGTCACGGGCGAGCGGCACGCAGCGCGTTAATCTCGGCAAGTGTGATGCACGGCCCGGCCTGGGTGACGGTGTGCGCGCACCTTATTTATATGCTAATTATTTTTGTGTTTCATTTGTGTTTGGGAATCGATTGTTCCAAGGTTCTAACTGATTGGGATAGAGGGCACCGGTGTATTGGAATGATAAATGCACCACATTTAAGTTTGCCACCTTAAACAATTCTGTTTAACAATGCGATTGAAGATAGACCATACAAAAAATTTTATTGTCCATATGGAAATACCTACTCTATACACATACTAACACTTTTCCTTTCGGCATTATCTATGAATTCGAAAAGCTATTAGATACATAAGGAATAATAAAGCCGCATTATGGAATAACATGAAGAGGAATCAATGTTAAATTTAATAGTATTTACAACACAAAGCGACGTATTTCGGAAGTTGATTAACATAAACAAACGTTTTAATATAAACGATGTAGCTTGTCAGGGGACAAAGGCGTCGGTGTTGTTGGAACATCTTGGCGAAGCTTTGTGCGCGTCAGAACAATATTGCTTGATAAATAAGAACAACTGGCCGCAACAATGCCGCCCGTGAAGCGATACGCTATCAAGCACTCGATTAATGACTCTCCTCGTATAAAAGAATGGACCATAATATTTATTATCAGTTAAAACGCCGCTACTGGGTAATTCGTGTGTCTCCGACCATTATACACGGGGAGCTGCGTCGCCTATGCATTACTCATCGACCGTCGACTGCTATCAATATAGCTACGAGCTTTTCTTTATTTTTTCTCTCGTACACTCCGGTTTTGTATTACGTATTATTCTATAGAAGTGTCATTGTCGTAGGTGTTCGTTGTTTGTTATTGTTATCAATAAAAGTCGAACAATAGAAATGTAATGCAGTATAAAATGACGGTATCAATATTTTAAAATATAGTTTAGTAGAGAAGCACTATGACTTGCATTCCAGTATATTGTGTTGCAGTGTATTAAGGATAATATGATCTATGCATAAAATATTTCTATAAGTACAATAATAATTGCCACAATAACAATAATGAAATAAGTTTATGAAAGGAGAATAAACAGTTGAATTTTATGTCTACTTCGAGTTCCACAGTTTATACCAAATGATAATTTTGCGATTGATTTCTACCAAACCCACAAATCTATTTAAACACTAATCTTTGATGTGTGCACAACTGATCGGTCAAGTTTATATCAAGTACGCGGAACAAACTAATCAGCTGGATTGCTTTTATGTTATAATAGTTAATGAAGGGTCCCCGCCCACCAGTCGAAAGCCCATTGATCTCGCGAGAGATGTTTGACGGTCACGAACTAAGGGGAATCTAGTTGAACAACATTGTACGTAATTATAATTTTAAATGTTCTTTTTGAATCGTTTAACTGCTATAATTGTGAGGTGATTATGAGAGCGGCTTTACTTGGTGTTGATATGATTATATGATTATAATAAGGTGTTCATATACTCGCTAATTTAGTATATAAAGTTAGTTAATAGATTGTCTTTATGCAGTGTTAATATAAAATACAAGTCGAGTGCCTTTGAAATCTGTGTGTAATATCAGTGGCTGTAAAATATAATAATATTTTAATGTATAACTTTTCTTGGTATTTCCTATAACAACTCACTCCTACATACATATCACGTACGCATAACACATTGTTAATAAACGCTTCGTTATTACGGTAAAGAGATCGGCGTCAGACTGTAAAGGCCGTTTCTTTTGAACATATAATTATCTCATTTGCTCACAAACAAGCTTTAAGAAGTTTTACACCCAATTTGCCTCACGGATTCTTACCGCGTCGCCTTTGTAAATTATAGCCGGACCCACATTTCTCATGTGATACATTATTATATATTTATAACCTTTAAGACTTAATAAATTCTGTTTGCAATAAATTTTCCGTATTTATATCCAATTTTTGCAGGCGTTTGTAAGAAATAAATTGAATTTAGTGTTGTTTGTCGAGTTTGATATTCATATTTTTTGTAAAGTCTGAGTTAGGATTATGGTTAGACCAGCGAAGGCGAATATTGTTTAAATATAGTACTATAGTGTTTTTTTTATTTAAGTTTGATTTATATATTACTCACATTTATTATAAAAATAAACCTTAGAATATTATTGAGATCGTACAAAATATAAATAAAACACATATTATACAATCAACTCTACTTTCACAGTTCACATAAGTACCTAAACTAATTACTTACTTATTACTCTTAAGTATTCAAAAACTGACATTTCTCTTCAATTAACTACTACTATTATTATGTAAGTGCAACTAAATTATTTACAAGGCTGCGAAGTTTTTAAAAATTAATATACAAATAAGCTCTACACGATAACTATAATATTAGTATTATACCTACGTATGACCTTTGAGGTATTTTTTACATCTCACTATATCATTATTCTCATTCATAATTATTATTTATGGTTTCGTTTGCGAGGCCGCTGTTGACATTGCACCGACCGACCAATACGTATGTATGATTTATCGAGCTTTGTAAACAAATTTTCGTTGCATGAGTATGCGTGTTTAGTGTGACACAATAATTTAAGAGTTTTTAAGTTATGTTTTCATAGTAGATCTATGAGGCAGAATGATTGGGATTTATTTTTGATTAATGATAATATATGATAGTGATTATTAGTCTTCATAGTTAAACGTAATAGTATGATTGCAAGTTGATAAATTAAAACCTAGAAGTGTATTTTTGCATTAGGTACAACACATTGAAGTAATTTGAACATGTTCACAAAAGCTAATTACGTCACAACATTAATTTAGTGCCCTATTGATGAAAGCTGTTTGTTCAACAATCATTTGTAAGCAATAGTTCGAATGATCAGTCGATACTCAGGTATAATTAGCGGCGATTAGAGCCGGTACAGTTCGGACGCGCACGAATGCACTTCCCATGGCATAGACACCTGCGAGTTACAACGTTTATCGAGCTGCGTTTGACTGATAATGCATTGAAGTGCAACACTAAATATTATAAAACAAAGTCCTGTGCCGGGTCTGTCTATCATTCTATTCACTAAACTCAAGTTTTTTAGTTTCAAACAATGAGGTGGAATCTGCGGGTGGAAAGCTCATTTTTGATAAATGAGGAATATTATGCAATGGTTGAATTATTTGTAAGGAGCTTGTAAGGAGGATAAAATATGTCATGTGGGT
The DNA here is from genome assembly GCF_061535455.1 of Colias philodice. NCBI lineage: Eukaryota > Metazoa > Arthropoda > Insecta > Lepidoptera > Pieridae > Colias > Colias philodice. Next base: position 9,703,849 of record NC_143099.1, on the reverse strand, counting down.
ACCGATAAATCATCGTTTTATTTTAGTAACAATTTGATATAACTGAAGAATATTATGTTCATAAATACGTAAATGAAAAACATCGAACAGCTTTCACCAAAATTATAAAATCACAGTTTTTGGTACAATATATAGATTTATCGTAATATAGAACCAACTAAGAAGTGAACGCCCTTCCAACATACAAAAACGTACCTATTTATAATCGTAGTTCATTGCGTGTGTATGTCAGTATCCACCGACGACTCAGGCTTTGTACAAGAAACATCCATTTAAAAGCAATTTGTTAGCCATGTTGTAGTTGTACGTACGGTGATGCTCGTCAATGCTATCGACGAGTTTAATTAACTTTTTGTCTCGAAACTCTTTGGTGATGGATAACTATTGGTGTGAGACTGGATTGTTTTGTTTTCTGACTTTTATACTGGGGTTTTACTGGATACAAGCTGCTCAAATTCGAAGCGTAGAGCTGTATAGTTAAGTTAAGTAAATCTCACTATTTATATACAAATATAAATAGTGATATTTTGACCTTGTATTTAGCGTGAATGCCCTATTGAATTAAGCAAGTAGAACCGGAGAAATAGCCAAGATATACACAAGTGTGTATGCGAAATATTAACAACGGTAAAGCTTTACCTGTGTTTAAGAATAAAATCATTATAAACGCTCAATAAAAAAGGAAAATCACACTGCCAGATAATCATTATATGTATTTTAAAACAACTATGTTTTTATTACATTCATTTTACACATTTTCTCCGTGAGATCGTTATCTATCCCCACTGTTAATGGCGATGGAACATTTCACACGTACCACGAGATCATTGCGCTTGACCGCTCTCATCGGTCAAGTTCGCGGGCTGCGCTTGCGCAATTGCGATACTTTGCGCGTCTAGCCGCTCGGCCGCATGCCTGCGACGTCATGACTCATCACGAATGTCACTGCGAATGTTTTGTATGCGCATACGCTACGTATTCCACGTTTGTTTGTTTATTTGATCATTTGATGCGTCGAAAGGCTTGAAATGATTGAGGAGGTGTAGGCTCTATGTGAAGGTTTCGATTCGTTTTGTATGGATTTTAATGAATGTTTGTTAGATGGTTCATAGTGCATTTTTAAGAACTAGATATGCTTAAAGTTTAGCATTGAACCATTTTTTGCCGGATATAGAAGTACAAAACACGTCTTATTGTTCTTATTCAAATTAGCAGACAATACGGTACTATTCATAGCCGTTATTAAGCATATTGGATAATTTCTTTAGCAAAATAAAAAAGTACGATTAGATCCACATTATTGTCTCACTTCCTAGAGCCGCTGCGTGGGCGCACATCCCATTATTGTTCATGTGTGGGTACATCGAGCCGAGTGTGTGACGCGTGATTACGGCTACACGGAACGTGGCAACAAAGAAGTCGCCGATTACGAAGCTATGGGTATCCAAACAATAACATTCTTATGCAAATGTGTAAGAATGCATTTGAACAAAAACATCCATTAATCGAAATCGAAGTCGGGGCGTGCTCGCCTCTCATTTTACTTCCATTTAATTGCTTTTTGATCATCGGTAATAGTGGTATAAATGCACCGATTAAATCTTTTTTTTGTTTTTATTGCTATCAAATAAAATGTCGGATATATTGTTTGAATTAAAAATGTTTAATGACGTCAATTTAAGTAAACGCTCTATTGGCTCCCAACCAAGTTATTTTTAATACTTTTATTTAAATAACGAAGTCGGAATTCTTCTTGTGGCAAATAAAATTATAATCGGCAATCTGAATCATCTAATGTTACATCTTTTGTTTGAAACATATCAGATAAGGTACGATATAAATCTATACTTAAATTTATAATGATGCTATCATATTAGTGTCGGGTTACAATTAACATTTTTTCAACAAAGCGCGTGCACAAATGAATAATGGCATTATAGGTAGTAATATTCAAAAAGCTTTACGCTCACTTTGATGCAATCCTAAGTTTTACTGACTCTTACGGCTATCGGGGGCGTTTAATTGCTAAAATAAATAACGCATTTGATTTATCGACTTAATTAATTTTAAACACCCAATCCGCTCGTATATTTTTACAATAAATTTTGTTACTTAATTGTTTTAATAATGCAAGCAATATTTGTGGAACGGCCCTGTGTTGTTTTAATGAATTTGCAAATATGAACAGATGTCATGTTTGTTGTAACATATATTTTACGAATAAATAAGCTCATTTATTTGCTTATTATCAAACACGTTACGAAGTATGGTTGTGTTGTAATTGTACATGAAAGCTAACGTTCCAGTTTCTGTCTGGAAAGTCGTTAATGTAATAAAATTTGAACTTGAAACTTTCGGGTAAGGGTTAAATTACACAATGTGTATACGATTCAAATAGAGGCGATATCATATAATAGTGTTTTGTGTCGTGCGAATATTCGAGATTAGTTATTTGGAAGTGGGCGTTTGTGTCTTTTAATCCCACTTGACATGGCCGGGAGCGGTTACGAGGGTAGCATATCGTTGTTTTATGGACAAACGTCAGTGTGCGCCCTTTTTGCGTGTCGTGCGCGACGCGTGCGGCCCTGTGTTGTGTTTTTTTACGAGATGCTCGTACGTGTTTTATCTCGTGAATGACTATCGTCATACATTATTTACGAGCTACAGCGACGTGGTTGGGTATTTTCTTGACAGTTATCACTGGCGTGCCGCGCATACTGACCTATTTATTTCGGCGGTTTATTCCGCTCTATATCTCCGCTTTATTTAAGGGTGCATTTGAAATCTTATCAATATTAAACTGTGTGGTATTGACGTTGCTTGTATAGCACAATACTGAAACACACTAGTAATTGTTAACCTGTTAAGGAGATACACTTAGCGCCACAAACGGATTATATTCAATTGATCTTTAATTAATCGCTACATTAGCATATCAGTCACACTGCTAAGCTAAGGTGAATTTAGCGTGAATAGAATATGATATTGTTCTATAATTAGGCGATAGACGGATAATTTGTGCTTGAGTTTGAGATATATTTTGCTTGTTACTAGCAACTACTTAAAAAAATTTGAACAACTACTGAATTGCCAGAGATGCATATAAACTAACTTAGAAGTTTTGCAAACATGTTTTAAAACATATTTCAAACAGATTTAGCCCTTAGATTTGCGAAGCTTTCAATAGAAAATAACTATAAACTAATAACGACAACCAAGTTGTTTCAAGTATGATTAACAAAACCTTACCATAGAGTCGACTAAACGAAGTCGCGGGCACCAGCTAGTAATTTATATAACTAGAGTATGTTCTCTGCACAGTGTGTTGCGTAAAGTTCCGCGAATTGCAAGTATAAAGCTGTACATAGCATTCGTCAGCTGCGAGTGACATGTGCGCGTCACCCAAGATGCAGCAGGATTTTCCGACCAATTTGGCGCACTGCGCGGCACCTGTTAACTTTTTATATGAAATCTGTTTGAAGTATGCCATTAGCGTGGCGCGAGCCCGTATGCTTTGAGCGAATGTTGGACAGATAACTACTTGCACTAATAGACACTTGGTGTATGCGCCTCTGGTTTTTGGCTTCTCTGAGTTTTTACCGCCGTTTTTTGGGTCTTACAGAAGCTGTTAAGATAAATTTACGTACTTATAACTAATTAAGTATTAAATGCGTTTGAACTTTGCAATACTGATGTATGCTATGAAGTTAAGTAGTAGTATAAATATAATATTTTTCTTCTTATCATCTAAACTGTGTGGTTTGCGTTTCATGCCAAACAATTCAATTTTTTTAATACAGTTGTTCGCATGCAAGCTGTTCTCGATTTATTAAAATACCATTTCCAAAAGTTCCAATAAAATCTAAACAGTTAAACCTGCTACCGCAGGCTTTACCGACCCTTATCACTGGGCAGGTGCGCCGCACATTGCGTTCAGTGCTCACTATAACGATATTTTTCCCAAAATTGCGTGCAAGGTATGCTCTCATTTATATCCAGGCACAGCCTGAACCGCTCGGCCCCGTTATGTCATAGTTGAAGAAACATCCCGCCGCACCACCGCAACATTTCCGCGACTCGTGTGCTCGCCAAGTTTTCAACTCGGTTGAGCTTCATGGAATAGCTATTCGGAAATTTCAGCAACGCATATGCAAATGTCAGCTCTCGACACTGATTGTACGAGTGGCACGGGGAAAATTCATGCATTTACATTAAATTTCGCCGAAATTGGATCCGCGCCGTACTTTATATACGGCGTCACGTGCGTGCAATATTTACGATTTTCAATCACATCTGTTACTTGTGCGGTTACACGTTTGTGTGCGATAGTTATTGCGGCCGTTTGAATAGACACGGAATAATTAGTGATATGTGTCGCGCGTGATTTGTGCGTCTAATGCGTTGCTAGGCGCTACGGGATTTGTGTTACGTTCCCGTTTTGATTACCTAGTCTAATATTAACGTTGCTATTGGTGATGATGACTCAAAGCAAGGATTTTATTCTAACATGTTTCCATTAGAAAATATTGTGATTTATAATAGCAAATTTTTTTGGTAGAAATATTGAATGCATGTTTTCATCCTTAGTCCTAATTTAAATTGGTTAATTTTTATATCGAAAATTCGTTTCTATACTTTTAACTTAAAGGACTAACTACCTTCACCATATATTTGTTTAATTTTTCCGAAGAAGCAATAATTTCGAACATTTTATTATGTTTCTAACCTTGTTTCAGTCAAATATAGAATTACAAGCATAATTTATGTCGAGTTGATTAAACGTTTTGCTGTAAAACTTCCGAAACGTCTTAAATAGTATCGCCATCATCGTATAAAGTAACTCGAGATTTCCTGGTGTAAAGGCGGGTTTAATGGCACTTGTTATCGATACTGTACCATTCTCGGTAGATTTTCTAATCGAATGATTGTTTAGCACGACTCCCTCGCGTCGCTACCACAACAGCGCTCCGTTAAATGAATGCGAACCACATTAATTACAGTTTTACTACTAGTTTTATGGCCACTCTTTATCGGCTCTTGTGATTAAGAGTTTTAACTTGGATTTCAACGATGACTCAATCACGCTTCGGCATTCGCTCAGCGTATGTTATGAAACCTTTCAATTTACGCGCTCATAAAACGTTTATTATTTATAATTTTATGTTGCGAGCGGAAAGTAGCGTTCTGTTTTAATAGAAATATATTATGATTATGTGCAGTGAATGTACGTATATGTGATGCATTCTCTTGTTTTACCTCATAACTTGCACGTATCTATTACAAACATAAATGCAGCCCTATGTATAACGAGAATTGTGGGCATCACAGGGGAAGTGAACTTGGCCATTGATATTCGATACATCATATTGAATCTCACAGTTTCACGACTCGCAGCATCGCTCCATATTCCGCCCAAGGATATTGTGTATCACAAGTGGGTCGACCGTTGTCTCTAATTTGCTGCGAGTGGTGTCTAGGAAAGGCAATAAATTGGTGCAAGAGATCGATCGGCGCGCGCGCACAAATCATTACGGCACGTCAAAACAATGGTTAGTGGGCACGGCTGCGGGGGCGATCGTGCGGCCACCCGTCGGCGCTGTGTGAATGGTGCAGTGGAGGTAAGGAAGAATTGTCCCGGAAAAATAGATAAGAAAGAACATTCCAGAAGAAATCTGTGTTGTTAAGTCACAAGAGTCCTTTAAAGTGGGTACAATTTTCCAGTTTATCTGACGTTTAACTATCTACATGTATTTTATGTACAGTGAATTTGTTGTTATGTCTATAACATAAAGAGAAATAGGCAATCGATAGTACCAAAACGTGTGTGCATTATGACGACGTTGTTAGATGTCTCGATTGCAATGAAATACTATTTGATTTGTTATAATGGACATATTTGTTGTATGCCTCTCATCGTTTTGAAAGGATATAATTTTAAAACAGGTGATTAATTTGTAGTGTTTAATCCATTATTATTTTTAATTGCAATCTCTTTTAATTAAGCCGTGGACCTAAATTCTCACTATCGAACGATGCAATATTTTATGCACAAAGAATAAATGGGTTGGGAAAAGATGTAATCACGTCTCTTTTATATTTTAATAGCTCGATTTTCTCCATAACGTGTTAGTCATTTTTACCCTGAGGATATGGAAATTCATTTTAGCTGCGGTAAGGTTTAGATAGAAAACAGTTTTGCTGCGATAAGTTGACCTACTTTACTAGTAAGGTTGTACGATCTATGATCTTGACTGCATACATCATGCTCCGTGTCTTGTTATATCGTCAATCAGTGAATTTACATCTTTACCCATAACTATTGTATGAAACTTTTTATGTGCATTAAATATTATGAAAGTCATGAAGATAAACTTTTCTTCAGATAGAAGATTGAGTACTAATGTTATACATATATATATATATATATATATATAGATGCGTATAATAAAACGTCCTTTAAAAGTAAGTAAAGCCCGTTAATTGCAATTTAATTAAATGCAAATGTAAAAAGGTTATAATTAATTTTATACAATTAAGTGCTTTTCCGGATTTAAAATATGTGTAGATAATTTCTTGTAATATCGTACTGCTATCTGAAACAGTCAATTTGTAATGTAGATTAAAAGAAGAATTTATTTATTATGTGCGTTTAAGTGTCTATTTATAACCGATGCAAAAACAATTATCTGAACCAATTACAGTATCAATGCATATTTAATCTCGCCGAAGTATTAATATTACTACTATAAGAATTTAATTAACATTACGACAGCGTCAATTCATTACTCGAATTAACGAAATTAATCAGCGGGTGCGTAATCGCATCGCGGGTAATGTAATCGAATGGGTATTACGAGAACCTGTCTCTCGGTCAGGTGGGAAAAAAAGATGAATGAATAAGTTTTTGTTGTCACTGTTTCCGGCAAAGGGTCTGGTCGCACGCCGCGTGGAGAATCGAGCTACGCGTCGGCCCGTCGCGCACTCGCTTTACGCTCCAACGGGCAATGTGAAATGGAATGACGCTCCGAATGGTAACAGTATTCGGTGGTGCCGATCCTTGTTTTTGTTCAGGGTCTATTGGTGGCGTTGGTGAAGGTGCATCGCTGCAGCGTGAATGGCCTGTGACGATAGTTATAACGTTAAATTTTGTTGCTCTAGCAATGGAATTTGGATCGTGAACTAAATACTTATATGGTGCTTAAATACGCGATCGAATTGCGTATTAGACGATTCTTTAACTTTAACATTTGTCTTTTGATAGGATTGCGTTAATCTGCGATCAAAGCGATTAGTTACTTCACATGACCTTAGTAACTACGGAGTACGCATCTACTACATATAACATTCCACGCACAAAGGGACTCGAGAGCCTATTCACTGCACATTCTGTAGACAGACATGGGACTGCTCATTTCCAGATCGGTTGGCGCGCCGATTACACACAATCTAGTAACTCATGTTATATAACCGGCTAATACACTTTTATTGGCAGCAATCAATATATCCCTTTCACCATTCGACATTTCAGTGAGTTGCTTCACAAAGGGTGAACGTAACTAAGAACATGTATTGACCCGACTCGTTGGGCCCGCTTCCGTAGTATTGTCACGCCACGCTGTAGCTAATTCTGCTCCTTCACGGATAGACCAATTTTGAAAGACAGCGCCCCGAATTGATTACGTTTTTTTAATTGAGTCGACAAGTTGTTTGGGAAATGAATAGCTGATTAAAATTGGTCCGTTTTTGTAGTTTTATGGGCTGCTATGACCTTGTTTTGGTTTCGGTAATGCTCTGTTTGAATGGATAAATTGGTCAAAGAAGCGTAATTAACGTGTTTGTGATGATACAAAAAAGTGGGAAAGTTTTGAGCTTGAAGTTGTTATTTTTTGTGTAACTAATCGCCAAAATAATACCTACCTAATAATAAAATGATATATCTGGTATAAAAATAGGTTTAAAGCATTTACGACGGCTTAGGAATAGAAAAGTTTGAAATGGAAGTGGACTGAAAGTTTACATCAACAATTATATTTAATTAAAACAGTATTTAATAGCTTCCATAGAAGTCATCATTTAATACGTATACAGTCAATTAACCCTCATCTTTACCATTTACGATATCACGGTGCATTTACATCAAACGAACATAAAGCGAGAACAAGAGCAAGAGCATTTCTTTCGTGAGCTTTAAACGAAGACTCGTATTCAGTGTGGTTCAGTATAATAACATTGCGTAGAATCTTTTCGAACGCACTACAAACAACGAAAAAATGCTGTACACCTGTTTACACTAAAATAATTTGACATAGTGGGGTAAGAATGTGCATTCGCTCGTTTGATGTAAATGCACCATTACAAAAAGTCTAGCGGGCAGAACATTGGCCGGCGCGATTACGCAACGGTACACGCAAAGTGCTCATCTCTGACGTCGCTGAGGAGATAAAAAAGTGAAGAGCTGTAAGGCGAAGCAACAGGTAGACGCCCAATTAGGGGAGCGCACTCAAGTCGGCGACGAGCATTGGGGGCGCAAAAAGTGCACTCTGTCGCTCTGTTCGCCACTTCTAGCGCACTTTTTGCGAGCTAAACGATCTGATACATCATGATCGAATGAATAATCGGTGAGTGGTACTTTTAGAAAGTAAGATTATTGATGCGTTTTGAAGGGATAGAAGTTCATTTGATGTTGTTTTTAGTCACAGAGGTACTTATACTTACAAATTTCATTATCATCATCATCAACAGCATATATATTTTACAACTGCTGGGACACGAGCCTCCTGTGATGGTACAGTCCATAATCCACCACGCTGGCCTAGTATAGATGTCAAATGTAGTCGAACTTTTGACTCTTTACATATTCCTATAACACCAATTATAAAAACCCTTCCAGTAGCCAAAATAAAAATCATTACAAAAATAATATGACTCACTCACTTTACTTGAAAGTTGAGCAATTGTTACAATTTATTTCTTTTCAACAAGAGATACAAGAGATATCTGAATTAGAAAGTTTAATGATATAAAATTTATTTTGTACCTTCATAATATTATGTGTAAAGAACATATTTCCCAATTAGTATAGTAATTAATACACAATATTATTATCTAAGCTTTTAAACGGTGAATTAAAGTTCCAATCTCAATCCAACGGATTTATATCCGTTATAAGAACCCATAATAAAAAAACCCAAATAAACTGAGCGGCTTAAATCGATAAATTTTCATAATTTAACGAACATTTTTCAATTCGGCCCGACATAATTTTCAGAGGCGATAAATCAGCGGAGACTTCGCGACAATTTCGCTAAAGAACTTAAATCCTTAATTACGGCCTTGTTTGTCGTCTTGTATTTATTTTACTTCTCAAAATTGTCTCCGGAGCAGTCCCGTAATAAATTTACTCACGCGATCGATAATTGAGATGTTAATGTAGATACCAGCTATCTTACATTCATATTCGATTTTATTTTGTTTGCCTCGCTCGATAAGAGATTATCCCGTGTACATGTAGCGAGAATTTAATGAACAAGTGTTAACGCAATTACAAAATGTCCTCGAAATAAGCGTTAATTCAATACTTGTAATGGAAAAAGATTGATTAAATTTTTATCGCGTATAAACTTCGCACAAAAAATTGGTTTTACATTAAGATTCAAAGCGTCTTCACAACATTAAAATCTACATTTCCACTAATTTTCTTTAAAAGGAAACGTGAAGGGAAAATTGACAAATAAAATACAGTCCACTTGAGCACAGTTCGATGGTTTCGGGCGATGGGGAGAGGAATTTTAATCCACAATTTGTCTCTCAATTTTGTGGAATGCGAACGGTAATGGGAAGAAATGCGAAGAAACAGTCGCACGCTGTATTTTTGGTGTATAATTATATGAGAGGCTTTCACGATGGTTTGATGATATCTATGAGTATAATTCAATATTTTAATTACCTATTTATAGTATTGATCACTTCGGTATGTAGTTCAAATTTTAATTTGACTAAAGTTTAAGGAAAAGGTGCAGTATTTTTTGTGTTCTATTATTTGTGAATTTGCTATACATTTTTTTAAATTCCTTATTCTTATTAATGTATAAGTACTTAATCTTATTCTTTAAAGTGAATGTTTTACCTTCAAGGAATAATTTCTTATAAATGTATAGAGCTAAATACATTAGGTAGATGATGTTAAATAACAGATAATACCTATGGAATGTACTTGTAGAAGTCTATGAGAAAGTTATATTATTGAATTCTAAATTATAATCACTAATTTGTACGTCCAGAGCACAAAAAACATTTCAACACCGTGACGATAGATCAAAATGTAATTTATTGTGTCTGTCGCGCACCGGAGACGCGCGCATTCTCCGATCAGACTAAGATCATAATTCTGTTCTGTACGTTGACTCTAGGTCCAGTTACAACGGATGAGCGTGTGATGAAGTTTTAATGACATAATCCAAATACCGCTTGACTCGATTAACCCCGCTATAGGCTACAGGCTACCGGAGAACACCTATAACGCGCCCTCGTTTAGGCACCGATAGAGCGTCTAGCGGTCTCGTTATTACCTGATCAGAAGCTCACTTGTACTAAATAGATATTTCATCAATTTACCAGCCGGTTAGTATATGATGATAGCACGTACACGCCTCTAGTGCACGCATTTTATAACATGTTCAATTGAAAATCATGTGAGAAAATATTGCTTCCTCTCCGCTTGCTCGTTTATAAATATGATTTGTTAGATATTGCTTTTTTACTTCATTTTAATATACCGGTTTTCTCTTATGTCATTATTGAATTCCATTTTTTTTTCAATTAATTTATGGAGTAAGATGGTCAATTTTTTTTTTGTTCTATTAGCTTTAATTTTATTTTATTCTGTTAAATACTATATTGCACAGTTAATTTTTACATTACTTGGAATTACTTGTCCCGTAGAATATATACGATACAATCTGGACATGATTTCAGTAGCTATAAAACTGATCGTCAAATTAAACGTAAAGTCCATTGTACAAAAAGTCGTATATTTAACGTTTTATGTTTTACACATTTACTATCTCCATTCGTTTTATGAACAGGTATTTGTTATTTCTAAATTTGCATAATATGCACTAGATAAATCCCATGGAATCGTTGTGAGATAAGAGTGCATCTGCGCTCACAATAATTTATTTGATGTTTCAGCCTTTTGGATCACATTAAAAGATCTCGACACGGCTCATAAAATAACTGTGTAATTTACGCGACCTATGAAACTGTAAATTCACGAGATTTTATTTATACAGTCGTTCAACTATGATTTGCGGAGCTTAATATTTAGATATTAATAGAAGCAAGGGATTAACTTTTATAGCGACCACTTCTTAGACCATTCCACTTGTCATAACTATTCATTGATGTATACCGTTTCTAATACGATGTTTTTTTATTATGGAGTTATATGAAGTTTATGGCAAATCGGTTAATGGAATCTTTGAAAGTGTATCAACTATCTTCTCATACGTAATAATGGAATGAAAATCATGTTTGCCAAGCGGAGCGCTTATTATTACTATACTTACAAATAATATACATGTGATCTGGTTTGCGGTATAATATGTAAGTGCAAATGAAATATATTTGTTTGACGTGGTGAAATGTAAGCAGCAGTAATGTAGCGACATTTGTACGCCGCTTAAAATTGCAGTCCTTTTTACCGTGCAAACGTTGCAAATGTTATATACTAATTGGTATGTAGATGAAGTATGTTTAATTACGCTGCATGTTCGCCAAGGCCTGTGCTTGACGAAGCAGTAATGATTGATAGGCGGAAAGCGGAGCTGGGGGTCGCTCGCGTGCCTTGCTTTGTCTGACAAATGCAACCGACATGTGTTCGGCTAATGTGATTTGTATGCGACTGGGTAGTTGGAAAAAGATGTTGAATCAGTGTATGTTAGCGACTGTTTGGAAAAAGCTGTAGGTTGAATCAGTGGTGTGTTTTCAAATCAGCAGTAGGATGGAAAAGATACCGATAAAAGCTTGAAGGTGTGCTACGAATTCTGATAGAGAAACTCTAGCTTGTTGAGAAATAACGAAATACATTGAAATAATATTGCTGTGTTTTTATTTTGATATTTTTCCAAAAATGCCGAATCAACTTGTTCCAACTGATTGTATTTTTTTACTAATTTTTAGGGTTCCGTACCTCAAAAGGAAAAAACGGAACCCTTATAGGATCACTTTGTTGTCCGTCTGTCCGTCCGTCCGTCCGTCCGTCCGTCCGTCCGTCCGTCTGTCAAGACCCTTTTTCTCAGGAACGCGTGGAGGTATGAAGCTAAAATTTATATCAATTACTCAGGTCTACTGTCCCTTGAAGCTGTGAAAAAATCAAACTTCTAAGCCAACGCAATCAAAAGATACAGCCGTTTATGCCGCAAATTTTCGACACTTGCAAGGGAATCAAAACCTACAGGGTGCTTCCCGTGAGCTTAGAATCTTGAAATTTGGTACGAAGCAACGTCTTATAGCATAGATAAAGGAAAAATTACGAAAACCATAAATTGTACTTTGTAAACCTTGTAGGTTTGTACGGAACCCTCGGTGCGCGAGTCCGACTCGCACTTGGCCGGTTTTTTTATCCCGTGAACATTATTTCATTTATTTAATCCGTAACTTACAAACCTTAATAAAATATAGGTACACCCTATAAGCAGTGTTGCTATGCCTAGATTATTCTCTTAAATAAACTGCACATCCTAGCGAATCAAATACATTCCATCGTACATAAAAATGCTTTCACGTGTTACCTCGCTAATAATATATCGTTAACAAGCCCCGGCTTCGCCCGCGTGTACCCAATTACATAAAACACTTAGCATTCGCTTGTATTGTAATAAATATCATTTGTCCTTTAGTATCTGTTGGAACGTGTAACGTAGCTGGTATTTCGCGAGTTTCGCTCGTGTATTGTTTAATTTGAAATGTCAAGTGTTACATAATTGAATGTCTTCGTGTTTCGTTTAAGCTCTTGTAAGGTATTAGGGAAAGAGGTTTTTCTCTTTGTAGGTACTGTGTTGTAATACATTTGGTATTGTGTAATTTATTAGAATTTTCTTGTAGATAAGTATTTATCAGTCAAACAGCTGTATCATTAGGGACAGATATTAATAATCTTGACATGTACTGAGTGAATTTTTAAATTAATTGTTATCGCTGCGATATAGACTAATGCAGAGTACGGATATAATATGGAAAATTGTAATTTGTTTTTGTTTGAAAACAGACCTCATTTTAATTATTTTCCGCTACATATTATTAGTCTCACATTCGCCGCAAATGGCTATGGTATATAGAATAGTCCATACACGCATTAATTAATACAACCAAATGCATGTAGAAAATAATAATAAATTTCGTGTAAAACAATTAGTTGTGCATAGCCGCTAATGCGTGTGGTAAATTGCGGCTGTTAATAGTTCTGCATTTTATATCGATAAACACGGTTTCCAATTATCGCGTATATTATGTGTGCGTAATGAGGACCTTGAACGAATCGCTTATCATAGCGTTGACGTATTCGCGGTTAGTGCCTTAGTTCCTTATGTTTGCGGTAAGGATGATAGTCTGATGTTTTGTTTGTAGAATAATTGGTGATTGGTAATAGTATTATAAGTGGAGCTGAATATGTTAACTATTAATGTATGGAGTGAGTTTATTCGATTATACTTTATTTTATCTGTGGACACATGAAAAATCATTATAGTAATTATCTGTTTGTAGAAATAATCGAGGTTGGGTTGGATGGATATCAATCAGTTACGTCTTCAATATGAAGACTGTATCAAAATGTTATTATTTCCAATGTTAAGAAATAATAATATATCGGAGCAACTAAGAAACTTATTTACTTCAATTGTTGAAATAAATTACTATTACTGATGAGTTATGTTCCCATTACAACAATGCTTCTAAAATAAATGTACTGTTAAATATAGTGTTAGCAGCAACTTAAAGATTATTATTAATACAACGTAAAGTTCCCAGAGCTGATAAATCTATGATTTATTCATACATCTCACTAAAAAGATGCATAGTTCAACTTGTCATGTGGTCTTAAGACAAATGTAGAGAATATCTTTTCATTAAAGCCACATTAGGTACATGTGTTCCATCGGTTATTTGTGTGCTAAGGCGATGAAACCGAAGGCAGTGCACCATAAATCAGCTTACTAAGACTGTATTTCTTTCGTAATCAGCTCATATCGTTGCTCGCGGTTGTGCCCGCCTAATTATTGTCGACTTTTACGATCGCCGTAACGAGTTTTCACTTCGAACCAATCACGATTTTACGGCTGCGTTGTTCATGCTTTTTTTTAATTATTAATCTTTTCACGAAAATAATCCTTACGGTACATAAATAGCCGATTTTATCGGGCCTCTATAAAATTACGAGAATTCTTACGTAACCACGAGGTTTAGTAACGAGGTGGACATCGAAATAGTATTAATAATAAGTGTCGCGGCTCAATGTTCTCAATATAGGATTGGACGAGTTAAATAAACTCGGATTTTAAATAGTTTATTTGCATAATAGAAGTTTAATATTGATAAAAGTCGTGAAGACGGCACCCGTTTGAGCGGCCCCGAGTCTTATTTATGATCGTATCGACAAAGAATGCTGGCTGCACCACGGTACGTCGGCGTTCGTATGTTTTATGTGGAGGAATCTAAATTTCTTATCTCTGATATTAACATATTGATTACGCTTCCCGTATTGATGCGCGAGAGACAAGGCTATGTGTGGAGCTCGATGTTTGATTACACATTCTTGTCTTGACGAATAACGATCTTATATATACATGTAAACGTTGTTTATTTTGTATGAGGATTTTATGTGATAACAAACTACCTTTTTGTATGACCGGAACGACTAATATTTTATTTGAAATTTCATAATTTAGATCTTTGTCTTTTAAAATTATATTCAAATTATTCCTTTATGAAACGTTATACTTTTTAAAACAAATCAAATTTTTATCCCGCGCTTCGCAAATATTGTCCAAAGCTGTAACTTGTTAACTAACGTTTCAATTCTGATTGAATACAAAATAATGTATGCGTAGTTTCTGTTTGTTTGCTACATGTGACTATTTCAAATATTGAAAACGCAATGCTGGTGTTAACATGAAACTATAGGATTTAGATTGCGCCGGCCTATTTTATCGTGATTTAATTACAGATTTTTTATTACATTTTGAATCCTATAGTGGTGACTAAAAGTCTATTATTGATTGCATTATTACATGACATCACGCTATCAAATGCAAAAAGCTTTTTTGTTGCTCTATAAAAATAAGTATAGTCCCCGGTAAATTGATGAAGAGCAATCCTAGAAACCAATTGTATATCAACAAAATGGTAACACTAAAAATTAATTATCCCGGCTTATTTGTATTTCACAAGAGCAACAGCAACCGGAGGCGCGCGTTATCTCAACATCAAGTACGTAGATGTAAGATATCGGATCAGCAGATGTCGAGGTGGCGGGATATTAGGAGCGCGAGCAATTTGTCAAGTTCGATGTACGTTGTGTTAACGGTACTGTGATCATGGTCGTGTGTGTGTGTGTGGTAGATACATGTGTGTGTAAATGATATGTGACTTAAGAATAGTGTGATTTGAATATAGGTGTAACTGCGATGTGTTATTCTAATTTCTACAAATGGCAAGCGAAATGAGAGATTTACTATTTGACTTTGTACAAAATGTTTGTTATCCAGATCCCTATCACGTTTTGATGTAAGATACATGATATGTATACCTAATAGTATATTTTTGCGTATAAATTCGGTTTAAATCTAGTTAATTGATGAAGCACACACATTATAATAAGCTCCTAATCTTCATTTATATGAGTAATAACTAATAAGACTTATACCCCACGCTAAAAGATCCTATCTTAATTGTAATAGACTAAATTATTCGAGTTGTAACCTGATAATTACGTGGTATTTTTTGCGACATCTTTAAGGCTGCAGTCTAGCAAAATTGCGTTTTCAACAAGTTATTTGACAATTTTTTCCCGGCTAATAAAATGATAAACTGATTTTTTTTTTCTTGTTTATCAATTAGTGTTATATACGCAATGCGCGTGAATTTTTTCACATTTATAAAGTTACTTTATGTTACCTTAATCAGGCCTTCAAGATAAGTCTCTTTCCCCCAAAATCATTTCGAGCTAAGTTTGTGCACTCACTACGTTGCAACCGATTACAATTTACATAATCTGATCAGCGCATTATTATCCTTATATAGTCGTTATTAAAAACTGCTGAATACAATTGCCGAAAAACTTTTGATTTTCTTAATGAGAGCGTTATAAATTCATTAAATTTCCCATTTTTTGCCTTACAAAATCGATTGATAAATACTGCTAAAAGTTATTTTTTCCATTAATTTATTCGAGTTGGTTGAAGACCAATGAGTATTAATCCTTTAAAAAAATTTTTTTTGAATTTTGATAATTCTTTAAATATTAAAAAAAAATATTTAAAATAATAAGGAAAAATCCTAGCGAATTTCTTTAGTCGCGCTCCTTGGGCCGGAGCGTTCTGACGTGTGCTCCACGCTCGATTTTCCTTCATACCGAAGTGAAAGTTGCTCTACTTCATTAAATTTAATATTTTTGTTAATTGATTATTTTTATCTTAGTTTTGTGCAAATATTCGTATTTTTAAACATTTGATTTCGATATGGAAAATAAACGAAAAAAATACGCGTGTAACTACTAGAAAAAAAATTATCTTCGAACATAAAGTTAATGAAACCAAATAGATTGCAAAGGTGATTGGCAACAATTTCTTTATTTTACGGGGTGTCAGTAAAGGGATGTATATTTCTTTAAAACTAAAGTAAGCTCATAAATTTTCTTATAATATAATTTTTTTGAAGTTCCAAAAAT
Organism: Colias philodice; assembly: GCF_061535455.1. NCBI lineage: Eukaryota > Metazoa > Arthropoda > Insecta > Lepidoptera > Pieridae > Colias > Colias philodice. Next base: position 9,686,904 of record NC_143099.1, on the reverse strand, counting down.
GTTTATTTTTCGTTTGAGAAATACGAAATCTATACATCTATACAAATATTATAAAGAGGAAAGGTTTGATTTTTTGTTTGTTTGTTTGTATGAATTGAATAGGCTCCGAAACTACTTGGCAGATTTGAAAAATTCTTTCACTGTTGGAAAGCTACATCATTTCTGAGTGACATAGGCTAGGTTTTATCCCGGAAATCCCACGGGAACGGGAACTATGCGGGTTTTTTTTTGAAAACGCGGGCGAAGCCGCAGGCGGAAAGCTAGTATAATATAAACTTGTATTGAGAACTTGAACTTCCCAAGTTCATCCGGGGAAATCCCCATACGGGGAAAATGATTTGTTTACTCCAAAATTGATCCGAGGTGTTTTAATTTTTTCTTCTAGTCATTTTCAACGTAGCGGCATGTTGTTTGATTATTAATTTTGTAACTTAAATACAGGATGTTGGTTTTATATTCTGATCTTACAGACGCGCTGACAAATTTAGTCCACCATTTCTAGTTTAGTCTAACTACAAAACTACCAAAAAACTCTAAGTACCAATATTAAAACGAATGGATTATCATCACATCATCAAAATTCAGTGGGGTTGAGAACTAAACAAACAGAAGTAACAGAGACGCGAAGAATAAAAAAAGAGGACGAAAACGATAATTCGTTGATGCTTTCCCTTTTCGACGTATTGTTAGGGTACATCACCAATCTGCAAAAAACAAAACTGATGATTCCCATTTGCTGATCACAATGAAACATCCTTCAGTGGTAGCAGATTTACTCATTTAAAATGTATCGGTGAACAGCGTAAAGGAGAGGAGGACAGGAAAACATTATGAATGTTGATGGTGGATTGTATACAGGGTGTAATCGATAAGTATGTGCAGGCGATTATGACGTTATTATTGCAGGTATCAAAAAACTTAAAACTGATATCGAAATTACTTTACCTAATGAGCAAAATGACAATAATAACTTTTTAAAAGTATAACGAGAAATATCTAAAAAATTTACTTTATACACTCCCATATCAAAAAGGGAAAATGGGACTAGTAGAAGTTAAATGTCTAATTCCGGCAAAAGACATGAATGCGGAAGATACTACTGTCAGAATTGATTGATTCGAGACTTCAGCATTCGATGCCCATCAAGGACCCATCCTATATCATTCAAGCGATTGAAAAAAAAAAGAGATAAATCCAGTGCAACCGATAAAGCATCAGAATGCTAGCAAAAGATTTATTAGGTTTATCAATATAAATCTATATATTATACATTATATAATAAATCTGTAGAAGACGCGAAGACCGACATCCGCGCGGACGGAGTCGCGGGCGGAAGCTAGTCAGAAATAAATATATTTTGTTTTCATTTGCGTATTTTTCTATTTTATAATTTTTTAACACAAACATTACATTTTTTTTATATACAAAATTTGTTTATCCGTTTTATTAGTTAAACTGTACAACTTTCACTAAGAAACTTAGGTCGAAAAAAATGTATAGAGTTATGCATTTTGTATGGAAAGCTTATTTTTTTTTTATATTTCGTCCAAATTTCTTTGTAAAAGTTGATCAGTTATATAAACATGAAGTTGAAGATATCAATAGAAAGTATTCGCAAATTTTGTGTACTGATATAAAAAAATCACCCGGTGTAATTTTCACGAAAATTGTTTCAAATTGTCATTTTTGGTACTTATTACGAATATTAAATTATGCATACGAATGATTTAATTTTTAAAAATTAAGTGGAGCAACTTTCCCTTAGTACATTTGTATTATTTACATATAGGATGACAGGATGCATTTGTTTGCACTACTAGACCAAGCCCTTAAGACGTAATGATTATACCCACCTACAATATAATATATTCTATTAATCTAATAACGAGGTATAGGATAATATGTATGTAACAAACGAGTATATGGACAAGTTCCCGAATCGTATGTTTGCAGGTAACAAGTAACATTGACAAATATCAGTTGTAGCATGTAATTGTTTCATTATTGGGAGGAGGTTGGACAATCAAACGTGTACGTTTATGGGCGGACAAGTTATTACATCGATTTACAGTGGCCGTTGTAGCGCTCCGAAACGACGGCCAATCGACATTGGTATTACTAGTGTTATGAAATTTTAAATGTTCTAGAACGGTGTTCTATTTGTGGTGATTGAATGAATGTATGAAAATTCTTCATTGCACACACATACAGGATTACAAAAGAAGAGCGATAAAAGTTAAAATATTGGGGAATGCCTGTTTGGTTTTGCTTTTGAGAATCTGTTGGTTTATATGCCAGAGATTTGAAGCGGTGTTTGGTTTTAGATTTGAATGGAGGGCTTCTGTTGTACGGTAAAGTTGTAATTTTTAGTGTAATTTAATTTTATTACGTTTATAATATTGTACTTTTTCATTTTTGTGCTCAGTTTATAAATTATGTATTGTATCATGATGGTACGAGCCGTATGTAAGAATGTAATATTTAAGAATGTTTTATTAAAATATCTAGACGATGTTAGAGGTAAATAAAGAATATCGTTAGAGATAGAGTAAAGATTGACGACTATAAGTAATGAAAATATTTTCGTAGAACAATATCAACCATTTGGCGGTCGTCAAACTTTTGCCGAAACCTCTTGAGTAAGTTTTTATATTAGTTTTTCGTTATTCTACGTGAATGTACCTTAATTTACTTCGTACTGTTAGAAGTTCGTACTGTGGAAGATTTGAAGCCTTTAAATAAGTTTCGTTTACATCTTCACAACGAAATAAAACATCGACATTAACATCATCAATCTCAATTAGTTGAAACTGAGTAATTTATTTACAGGACGTTTTTTAACGAACCCGTTAATTTATTAAGCAATTTGCCTGACATAATTCATTTTTACCATCCGGAAAACCACCAGCAAACAGCATTCGTGAACGGCAACCCTTTGCCAATTTATGAAGCAATCAGCATTTCTCTTGGTGCGTTTGTGCATTATTTTTTTATCTGTCGGCCGTTGGGGATTGTTTAGCTTGCTTAATATTCATTGATCTCATATCACGATTTGTTTACGTCGACGAGCGTAGGCGCTAAGGCTTTAGACTTGGTCAAATTAAAAGGCGTCGCGGTTCAACCGGTCGGCGCTCCCCGGGGCTTCATGAGGTGTGAATGCCTCAGCACTCGACTCATATACATTGACAATTTTAATTGGCCAATTTAGTTATGAGACTGCATTCCCACAACGGAGATTAGCGACGGTATATTATTTTAAATTAATTAATTAAGTGCTCTAAGAATTTAATAAAACGATGTTTTGATGTTTAATTGGGAGCTATATATTATAGCTATAGTATTTTTAATGCTCCTTAATTTATATTTTAGAGTAAATATTTTCATAAATTATTACAACATTAAAATATTGTTGATAGAGCAAGTACCATATCGTATAAGAACAATTTGTTAGTTACCATTTGATACACGTATCCCGTGTATTTGGTTGAAGATGTTCCAGTAATGCGTGAAATTTATAATTCAGTTTGACTACTTTTCTTTGAGCCCAGACCGATGAAAAGCAATGTTACCAAATTAGTGACAAGTGTAACAAAAAAGCTTTGATTTATTCAGAGTAATTTTCGAATCTGTGTCTACGCTTCGATAGCGTCTTGTATTTAAATTAGTCAGTTTATAGCCTCGTGGAATTCAAATATACATTTTTCTTTGGTGATGTGGAACGGAATAAAAATTATCGTCTGCCTCCATGGAAGTTTAACCAATTTCCTTAACGTAAATCGACGATTCGAATAATTTCTGAAAGTATTTCGGATTAATTGAAATAACTTAAAGAATTAAATGCATGAAAGTATCGTCGGCGAGGCGAACTAATTAAAAGTTTTGTGCTGTACTAATAATTCGTTTGAGTCAAGAGTTTTGAGTCGTTAATTTTAATTAAAGAAACGGAGTTTGTTACGATATTAAAACATTGGAACTGATCCGCCAAAGTTCGACACTCGGCGCGGATGACCGTCCATTCGTTTTAATTAACCGACTGTGGCTCTCATCTGCTCAGCTATTAGAAAAAGTTACGAATTTTTAAAGTCCGGCGACCGTGATAAATCAATTATAACGTAGAGTTATGACACTGTTTGCTTCGGACTTCATCGCTCTCGGTCTACGAGAAACGCCATTCTATTATATAATTAAGTTACTAGGTGAACGCTTAAGCTGGTAATAATTCAGGACTTGGGGTTAAAGTCTATCATGCTTTCTAGCGGCGTATTAGTTTGAGTTATATGAACTCTTTTTAAAGCAAACACTCTTCAAATGTTATTATTGTTAGTTACTGAATTGATTAGGGATGTTTATTGAACTACTGTAGAGCCCGTCCGATTAGGGCTCTTCTGGCCTCCTCCACTCAAGCGACAGCTCAAGCCGAGGTTCGTGGTCCCCGTCAAGGGGGGACGCCCTTGTGCATGTCGCTACCAGGGTGAACCTTCAGTTCACCCCCGCGTCCGCGTTAAAATGTAGAAGCCCTTCTGGCTAACATTGAGAGACACCACCAAAAAAAAAAAAAAAAACTACTGTAGCACACATTGTAATCACGTAGCAATAAGATTCCGAATCACGTAACTAGCAAACTTTTTCAAGTCACCCAGTACATTGGTACGTAACGTTTATATCAAGATCCCAATTCGCCTCCCCTTTGTCCACGTATTAATCTCGGCTGGCTCCTCGCGTCTTTGATTAAGCCCCGCCGTGATGTATTTCTTGCGCGCCAAGCTAATGGAAGGGCATACATCAAGTGTCTACCTTATTGGCTAGCGGATCGGCTTAATGGTGCCAATGCCTGCGATAGTGAATTCTGTCACGCTCCCTTTTTTCCTGAAATTAGAATATCTCTCAACGTCCGTCGATGATTAAGGGCTCCGTTACGATGGAGTGTCTTGATGTATGTTCCTGCTTTATGAGTCGATCGAATTTTTTTAAGATTAGAAAGTTAATAAGCTGTTTGTTGAAACGTTGAAATAAGGAAAAGTAACTATTTCGAAAATTATTTGTAGATTAAAAATAAAACATTCAGAACTTTATTATTGTTACATATGCTGCTACCGTTATTTGTTTGATACTTTAATTGGATAACAAAATTTCCGAAACAACAATAGCAATTTTCGCAATCGTGAGCTTATAATAATTCTCGACATCAAATCACTTCGTTATGACTCAATTGTGTCGTAGTTTTATGGATTCACGAAATTCTCGATTTAGTTGTTTACATATTTAATGCTGAATTAATATTCTACGGAACAGTGTTGTGACAGCGACCCAAATATTGGTTAAATTTTATTCATATAGAGGTATAAATATTGATAGAACGGGACATTATCGCAAGAACATTCGGTTCGTGGTTGTTAAAATGCAAAATGATTCTTACTGTCGCATTTATCGGAATCATGTGTGTCTTATCTCTATAATGAGCGGTCATTTGCATGCAAATAATGTTAGTGGATGTTTAGCTCCTTAATTCCCGGCCTCAGGGTCAAAAATGTACGATACGTTATCTAAAAAGCAGTTAAGGTGGAGCGTAGGCACCGCACAACGATGCTAGTTAGTTCGTTTTGTATTTAATTTATAAGCAGTTTATAAATTGGTGTTATTTCTTTTATGTCTATTAATCAATGGTGTGAATGATTTTATTCTTGTATGGAAATTTTTATTTTGTACACATGGCGATGTTTAAATTTATGTGACATCTTTTAAATATGCGTGTTTTCATGAATTTTAAATACATAAAATTTAAATGATACTATATTTATAAAAATGTTACTATTTGGTGTCTTACCATTTCACTATATTTTATAATAATATTTTTAGATGTAGATTGTTCACACGATATTTCTGTTTAAGTAATCCACATCAGATCTCATTTATTGGTAACATAATTTCATTTTCCCAATAAACAATAAAACAATTCAGCGATCTAATAAAACTTTCATCCAAAGAATGCAAAGGGAACAAAATGAATCCTTCTAAAGAGCGTGATAAATAGTCGTTTTGTTAACTAGTTAACAGTCTGGATGCCTTCTTTTTTCCGATACATCAATTAAGCGTCAGTTTTTGTTGAAGGTGAGAGCGTCTGTCATGTTCCACACACGTGTACGTCCGTGTGTCATAGTTCACTTATTTCAACAACAATTTATCACGTCTCGTTGCTGTTACTTTTTGCCATCTATTCCATACTGAATACATGCGAATGATTGCCTATTTTTCCCATTATCCGTTTTCTACGGCACGGTCATTGACAAATTATATAATTTATTATCTGTCGACAATACATTTATAAAAATACAAATGAGAATATCGGTTTTATAATAATAATATGCAAATTAGCGATTGATTGATACGCTTTATAATTAAAATATCGAAATGGACATTTGAGGTCAACGCCCCCAATATTTATAATGCGGTTAATAATCTCCAATGTTGAGACCAATGTAGGTACAAGAAAATTAATATTAGTAAAACTTCATACAATTATTGTAAGCAGTATTTAAACAACAATTTTTCAAAGCAATAAATTAATACAACGGTAAGTTATTAAATTTTATTGCAAAGTTGTTACTTTTGTGACGAACATAGATCTTAAATTGGAAACGTTTATGAGCAGTATAACTTCTCGAAATAATTATTTTAAAATCGATGATTATGTTCAGAGCTATAACAATTTGAATGCTATTAAACCTTATGTGTTTTAAATTTCGCTTGATTTACATAGAAGCCTCTTTAGCTTAATGATTTTTTATTGATATTGGATGTTCGTTGAAATTGACTCTATTAAGATGAATCGCGTGCTTATATCTATAAAACTCGAACACGTCTAGTTTGTACTGATTTGTATCTGATGCTAAATTATATTTTTGAACGGTACGGTGATGTCAGAGAGCTTAACTTCACAAGATCTTGATTTAGTGTGTTAGATCTAAAGATACATTAACTAATGAATTGGAACACATGTCGTGTCATTAGTTTCTACATTAATTAATTGCTAAAGTGATTTCATGCGTTCAGTTTATACATGTATCATTGACTGTTCCACCTTGAACTTTAGATTTTATGTTTAACATTGTTATAGAGCTATAAAACGTGTTAACGTTTGAGCTGAATTAATTCAACTATTTATAAAGAAACAGTATTTTATTGACAGTTTATGTATTCGTTTGATTTGTATGCAATTAAAGACGCACGGGGATGTTTGAGTGTAGCAATTTGGAGTATTTGTAGCAACGTTGTCAGGCGAAGAATGGTCGGTAGCCGCAGCGCTCATTACGTCGAATGAATCGCCGAAGAGCATAATGGCAGTCCCGAGTGCAGGCAAATTATAATGTCGGACGATGTCATTGTGATAGCAATAAATAATTCAACGCGCAACGCTCGCAAAGTATCGTGTAAACTGATGTGTTTCGATTGTAAAAACGGTATGCCAAAGCTTTGTGGAATAGTTTGTTTTGTGTACACTGTTTTATAAATGTGCTTTGTTGTTGTGTATTCTACTCGGATTATATTAAATGTGGTTTTTGTGTATTTGATATAGAAACATTAAAGACTAAACAAAACAGTGTTTTTAAATTGTAATGTTCTAAAAAACATTTATGGGGTATATACATAAAATTGATTGAGATTAAAAACAAATAAAGCGTCGATGATATTGTGGTTCCATCAGTTAGAAGATTAAGAAATCTCACATTCTTAACCTCAAGCTGTATTTTAACATAACGCATACAGGTATGCGTTACTAACAATAGACTATATAATTACAATAATAAATTACAAAATTTACATAATCTCATTTAAAACTAGGTGCCGAAAACGATAACGTTGGTTTTAATAGATGAGATAAGGTAACCTGTTCCGTAAACAGTTTGTTATTTACAAGAGACGTGATTCGAAAAGTAATTGTCTTCGAGATGAAATATCTACGCTGATATACATTTTAGATAAGTCGCTTATTAATTAGTAACCCATAATTTTGTGTGAAGAATTCTGATTAGAATAAATATTCGTATAATTATTGTAATTTCGTTCTGAATCGTTTTGTTTGAATGAAATATTGAATGTCGAGTGGGAATTGGGAATTATATCTGATTTTAGATATTGTGAAAGCTCTTTGAAGTACTAATGTATTCTGTGAAAATTAAACACTAAATTCTATGAAATTACTTATTTACTGTGTGTATAGAGTTAAATACTAATACTATTTTATTGTTTATTGCGTTCTTAATACGAAATTTTATAGTATCTTGCATTAAACTCAGCGGTTGTAAAATGAGGTAACCTTTATTTTATAATCGTTAAACTGTTTCATAGAAATATCGATAAAATGAATTTCTCTGTAATTGTAACTAACTGTTATTTAAAGGTATTTGGATAGACGTTGTTCCGCTAGTTCACGGCGCATTCTCTCAAACGCAGCCTCGTAACAATATTTGTTGATAAATGGGAAGATAAAGCCGATACTTTACGCAGCCGATGCTACAAATTGATACACTCTTTATACACAGATATGTTATTAAGATCGTAACTATGTGTGCCCGTTTAATTAATTGAGTTTTATAAATTTACATATATAGGTAGTTGGAATAGTTATCGATAATGTAAGCGTTAAATTGTTATGTTATTTTTAGGGTTCCGTACCTCAAAAGGAAAAAACGGAACCTTTATAGGATCACTTTGTTGTCCGTCTGTCCGTCCGTCCGTCCGTCTGTCAAGACCCTTTTTCTCAGGAACGCGTGGAGGTATGAAGCTGAAATTCATATTAAATACTTAGATCTAATTGCCTTTAACCCGTGAAAAAAAAAATTGCAGGTTTGTACGGAACCCTCGGTGCGCGAGTCCGACTCGCACTTGGCCGGTTTTTATTTGTTGTGTAAAAAGTTTTAATTCAAGTACACATTTAAAAGCTGGTATTAATCATAAACATCATCGCATGTTTATATAACAACGTAGTTAATCTTTTTGCAGACAGCGGAGATGCATATTGCATTCAGACGAAGGTAAATATATTTTTATTGGCCATACAATGTTGATATCGAGAGCTATTAATGATTTTATGTGGATGCGACATCACGGTGCAGTGTACAACAGTCGTTAAGTCAGTTAGAGATTTATACCACGGCGGGTGGACATACGAGTACAATAGTTGTTCTATTGTTGAATATGTATGGGGCTTGATCGATGTTTTAAAATACATTTTTATTGTCTAGATGGAAAGTTGAAAAAAAAATTACTGCGTGGAAAAGCATTGATGGCCTTAACAGAAGTAGTTGTGTTTTATCTAGTTAGTTTTTACGATACGATTATAATATAAATAATATACCTAGTGTAGAAAAGAATATATTTATACTTTATATATAGCTTATATCAGTTTACAAGTTGCAGACACTTACAAGGTATATTTAGTTCAAGACAACACCCAGTATTCCGTGCCAAGCAAATTTTAAAGCCACTTGGATTATATGAGCGTCTATTAATTTACGAAGCACGCTATTAACTTTAATACACATTTTCCTTAAAAGCATTAACAGTATGGTACTTTTAAACATTTCCAATATAATATGTATTTGGTTCGTTTGTCGCTATAGGACGCTTGAATTATCGATTCAGATATTATGCTTATAATTGAATTAAATTCATCTTGATATAAAGGGGTATGATCACTTCTATGCCTTGAAAGTCGAACGGGATTCAATTAGCAAAACAGTCTCATACGTTTACTGTTCTAAACTCCATCTTTGTATACAAAGGGACTCTAGGAGACTGTAGTGCTACAGGAGGCTTAGTACTTCACTAATCTATTAACCCATATATGCTTGTGATTACTGAAGCTTACTCATGTTTCGTACTTTGCTATCAAAGTATATGAATGTGTTACTGTATGATACGCTCATTTTCTTAAGGATTTGTAGTTGCAAAATTTGTTATGATTTAGTATTGGAGATAATACAATTTTCTAGTAAACGCCTTTTGCAATAGTTGGATCGTAATAACAAGTAAGGAAGCAGTTCTATTGTGAAAGTGGAATGTCATAAATGGTCCAGTTTTCGATCGTTAGACCAACCTGGAAGTTCTTCGTTATTAATGTAAATTATTAATAATTGACAGACATATGTATTTTTTATATTTATTATTATTTGTTTTTTGCATTAATTATTTATAAATTGACAAAACCACTTTTCTATGTGGTAGTATATAGGTACAGTATGTGAATGTGTTGTACATACGTTTTTACCGACTCTTCTCTTTAGAAATTGCTTTCTGAAAATGCATAATTTAATATTGACCATCGAGTTCAAATAATTTGCAATATAAAACCGTCTTGAATGTTCACGGGGAGCCCGTGTCGTTCACCAAATGACGCATAAACCATACTATGCAGTAAAATATAGTGGGTATATATTGTACATTTAAATTTTCATTTACCTTGTCTAAAAGTGTACGTACAACGCCACACGCTAAATATAATTTTACTCTTCACTACTGTTTTACGACGATCCATTTTCTATTTTACGAGCCGGCTGTTTCAGCCATTTTAGTAGGCCTCTATTCTTCAATATTGTACCATTATATTAAATTACGGGTTGTTAAACAAAATAGTATACGGTAAATATCAGTTTAGACGGATTTTCATTTCTTACTGCTGTTTTATTCTCCTTCAATTTCAAGAAACAATAATATTAAAAAATTTTACAAATTACTTCATTAAAGTCAGTATTTTATAAACTAATTTTTCAGTTAGTAAATTAACTCTAAATCGAACGTGTACGATATAATATTATTAATGCAAAGAATATACTAATTCAAGGATGTTACGGGGTAAGGATTGATTTATTACACAAGTACTAGAGCGGGGTATTCAGTACTTTGTCTAACACGTTGCGTTCGCATACGCCTAGCCGCGGCAGTGCGGTCCGCAATGAATAATTGCACACAAAACCGACGCACAATGGCCAATGCGAGTGTTTAAATGCCCTATTAAATCTTACGGACTGCGTAGGATTCTGTGAGATTCAATTACGCTTTGTTCCCGATGAAAGGCACCGGAGTTGAAGGTGTAAACCGAGCCGCGAGCGGGCATATCCCGACACCTAACTCAATGAGCCCGGTCACAAAAGGTGAGAAATAAGAACGGCGCGGACAAAACGTATCGCGCCTGGGGCAGATTGAATAAATGCTAAATTAAATAAGAGCAAATAAAATTCGCCCATTAATGAGCGAAAGGCGTCGCGTATAATTCGTGCAGTGTGACATTCACAAAGGGCTCAGTTGCCGAGTCGATCGCTTCGGCCGGCTGAAATGTGGACACGAAATGAAAGAGGATTATTTGATTGCGCTAAACGTGTTGTCTTACCGCGATGTCTGCGAATTTAAGCCTTTTTAAGATTACTCAAAAAAGTCCATGAGAAGAAAATTCTGCGGTCGTCTTTGGAATTAACATTTTTGAACATAAATTATAGCGAGACGAAGATATAACACAAATTGTTTAAAGCTCTATATGTGTTGCTTAATTTGTATAAATTTAAAGCTTTGTATAGTTGTATCAACTTTTGAAAAGTTATTATCATCTATAACCTATATATGAGAGTATGCATATCGATCCTCAAATATTATTTTCTAAAATATAAATAGGCAATTTTCTGTTCGAAAACCAATTATCATTTACATATCATAGACGAGGTTCCGACGTAGCGCTCGTTCGTAGGCTCACACCCAGGGTCAATATATTTATCGTATTACCAGCTTACCTTGGTCTCTTCTTTACCGGACTATGCTATGTTAAAAGCTGGTTTGTAGAAGAGTCGGGACGATCATTAAAGCTCAACGTATACTGGACACACGTTAGCTAGATGTGTGTATACATACCAAAACAAGACGGCCAGCCAAATCGCTTTTGTTAAGATTTTATCTCTTGTTAAATACTTCTAACCATTATAGAATCGGGCGCAACTAGCGACCGTTTATTCGTGAAAGTATTTTAGGTTTTTTTACGTCTATTTTTTATTTATTGGTGTTCTATGTGTTAGATATTGATAGAGCTAATAAGAATATAAGTATTAGTGCCTTTTGGTGTTAAAAAAAAATCGTAATATTGACGAATATTCTTGGACGTTTATACGATAAATGAAAATCGTTTTCATAATATAAATGATATAAAATTGGTGACCTCTTTCTTAAAATATAATGCATATCGTACTGTTACATTTTTTTTACAAGGTAGTAAGATTAAAACTAAGAAAATTAAATTAACGTATCTCACTAAAGAATAATGTACTTATGAAACAATTCAAATCTATCAGTATTTGTAGTTAATTGCAAACATAAAATCAATATTTATAAATTTATTTTTAGTCTTTCCTCTTTATAACATTTTGAAAATCAAAGTGTAAAATTACTTCTTTATAAAACAGCAAAGCTCTAAGAGCTTGAAACTATGAATGTCAATAAAATTGTATTCGCCGAGTTCCCGCTATGATTGTGCACGTTGAGGCCATGATCTGTTATTCTCAGTATTGAAGTGTTTTGATAAGTAATTAAGCGATCGACACGACCATTTATTTTTAAGTGCCATCACGCCTCATTATAACATTGACGCGTTAAAAGCACTACAGTATTCTGTGTGGATGAATTATTATTGTATTATTTACATTTGGTACAGTGAATGTGTGTGTATTGGAGATGTAATGGATGGCGGTTTTGTGTACGATATTTAGCGTTATTTTCATTTACTCGTATGAAATAACTATATTTTATATTATCTCTTTCAATTCTTTATTTTTTATGTTTGGTTTATCAAACACAAGTAAAAATAGTGAATTAAAATGACAAGTTTCTTTTTATTTGAAAATACAGTGTATTGCCAAAATTTTTGAGCTTTGACCAAAAAAATGTTTAATAAATATACATGTTAATAAATTTGCTTCTCATATAAGTACATTGTAAACATTCGTTAGCGTTTTGTGAAAAACTGTTATTTTAAATATTGAAATGACTGATGCGTGATGATTTTGAAGTGTCTTCTTCGACTATATTTATTTGCATATAATTTTCGACTATTGTAATATTCACCTAAATAATTCATGACGTTAATGATAGTCATAATTTCAACTTTATAAACTTTTTGATAAAAAATGCTTCTAGGTAGTAAAAATTATAATGCATTATGGTTGTACTTCTAGTAATAAGTTAAATTACTTAAATCAATATGAAGAATGAATGAAGTTATTTTAGATTATTGTAATTATTACCATATACTACGACAGCAAAACTATTTTTTCAAGAAATTAGTAGGTTAAATCACACAAATAAACCACATAAGTTTCTTATTTTAAGGTATAATAATAATGTAGACTCCAACCTTGATGTCCTGATTTCTTAATACATACCAACAAGTGGCAATAAATTTTGTGTAAATTTCTTTGGAACGGAAGTCTGATTTAACCTGATACAAAACCCTTTAAGAGCTAACGGTTTTACGCTAACAAGAGCCTAAATGAGTAATATTTAATTATTTAAATTTGAATAAATAATTAATAAGCATTATCTTTCTGTATCATCAAAAGTCGAGGCAATAAAAATGATAAGTATATAATCAAGTCTTTCGGAATAATAAGCGATATTTGACTACAGTGGTATAATATAATTGGTTTGAATGTTCATAATCTTATAATTTATAAAGCAACAAATAGGCCTATTATAATAATAGCCGGTTAATAATATTGAAATAAGAGGCAAATCAAATTAATATCATCATAGTTAAGTTAATTACGTTTCTGTTCACAGAGGCGTATAATCTTCGTCGAAATTGTTTTGCTTAAATTAGAAACTGTTTATATATTTGGCTTTATTAGCATTCGCTCATTGTTTCTTTAGCAATTATTTACGTTTGAAAAATTGTGTTGAAATGGTTCTAATGTTGTATTATTTTTAGCGATTTATCATAAAATTACATTAAAATTAAATATTTCGTTTCTTATCGTTATAATTAGTTTTTCAGGAAACAACAATTAATCAGATTTTAATAAAAAATATTAAATTGTACATTTACTTCGGTGTAATTTGTCCTAAGTATAAATAAGTAGTCTGGTGCCCCTGGGCTCTCAGTCTATTGTAACTTTACAATGCATGCACTCTCTTCCTCGTAGAGTTAGCCAGAGGTGTTCACGTGTAGGAAACCAATGTTTCAACAGTTGAGCTTAAATTGCTAGTATTGGCGAGCAGAATATTTTAATTTGTACTTACATCTCATTTGGTCACAGCTAATGCAACGGTCGACGCGGGAATTCTTTTAAACATGCAAATATAAGTAAATTCCCGATAAACATGGTATGGAAATGTTATCCAGTCGGCTACTTTATTTGAATAATTTATGTTTCTACTTGAAGACAACTTGATACTATTGGATTGGTGTCAGATTAGGCGTCAGAGCCTATAAATATTAGAAACGAGTTATATTCGTACACGCCGGCCCGTTGATGTCTTTTATATTGTGGTGGGAGTACAGCTTTTTGTTGCATGTACTCATACGTCTATAAACCTATTTTAAAATGTTTGATATTTCAATGTAAGATTGTTAAGATGTGTATTATGTTGAAATAAATTCAAGCTGTGTACAAACTTAAAAATGTATAGGAAGGAGACATTATTTTAAAATAGTTTTTACCCGCAAATTTAGACAAACAGATTCAAAGTTACTACACATTAATTTATTTTGTACAGTCTTAATTTTACGATCATTTTCACTTGAAAATGTCGATATATTTCGGTATTATTCCCATCTTACTCGGAAATTGATATATGCATTAAAACCACGTTATTGATACTTCAATCTATAAATGTGTATAATCGAAATTGATTTCATTTGAAGTACTTGATAAAAGCTCGATCATCTATATATATGAATAGACCGTACCAAGAAAACGTTTAACAGCGAATTCTCCAAAAGCGCGTAAACTCTTCATGTGACAACATTAAATGCTCCATGATGCCTAAGCAGTATTATATCCAGTGTGGGAAGGTGATGACGCTAGACAATATATATAGCTCTGTCCCTTTTCCACTCTGGAATTAATACTGCCTTAAAACGTCACGGTAACCCCCCAGGTTATTAAAATGAGACGAATTTATTGCGGCTATACGATTATATATTTCGATAAACGCAGACCGGTGATTATGATATCTCGAGAGTTGAATTCGATCGATACGGCCCAAACCTGTAGTAATAAAAAGCTAGCATAGGGTTACCCGATATGAGGTGCTTTCTTTCGTGTCACGGGATTTATTTTCTCACTTGCGTTTGGAATTAGGTTCTTGAGTAAGGGGATTTGTGTAGCTTATTTTAAGGCGTTTGATTTGTAATAATTTGTTAAAATAATTAATGTTTAATTCTTGACAAAGAAAGTTTACATTTTCAAATGCTATTTTTATAAATCTTAATATAATAAGAAAACTTTTAGTGGGAAAATTACTTTTAAATTTCTGATTGTTACACAAACACATGGTGAAGTAGATGCAATTTATAAATTTCTTTAAAATTTTCACAATTCACAAAAATAGTTTACTTTTATAGAATTAATTAAAGTGACTAGTCTTTTGTTAGCAGCATGTTTTACATGTGGTAACCCTGGTATAGCACAGAACAGTTTACGTTTAGAAGTCAGCGATGGAGTGGGGCTACACGGCATACTTGTTATCGTTGATCGCTTCTAACAATATAACGTCATAGACTAAGTGTGGAAAGTAAATTTTTTTTTTGAAACTTTGATCCAATTGTATTTCTTTTGATGAAGGAAATATTAAGGATTTCAACTTGAAAATGACATCAAAAAGAAATTAATTATATATGTGATAAAAAGTGTGATAATTTCATCAAGTTTAGAGTGTGATTGCGCTTGCGGTATCTAGCATACACAAATACATATATCTGTGTACGTTGGCATAATATACAAACATTTTTAACGTTTCATCGGTGTAGCAATCGTAAAATAAATTCTCTACGCCTTCTCTGAGCTCTGATTAATGTTGTACACGACGCAGCCTTTTTTCATTTTCGTGTTTCCTAGTTAGATATTTATGATCGTTGACAGCTGTCCAATTGTACAACTATGTGCCACATATGTGCGGCGAAAGGAGTTAAAATAACATATTAATTTTATCCCACTTATAGTATTTTTACATTAGTTATTAAGAGAAAAGTGAGATGTGTTTAAAATTCTTTAACACGTGTTTTTTGAAGAATATGAAGAAGTTTTAACTCATACTAGCGCATTATTATTCTTTGTCTAATTTTGTTATTCAAAAGCGAGAACATATTACATACTATTTTAGGCTAAAGAACAGTATAGGCCTATACAAACTTCTTGATTTAATTAATTAATTTATATATTTATTATGATTCCTATATAAACATTGTACAAATCTACATAAAAAGCAAATTTTGAGAGCCATAAAAATCTTTACACAAATAGGCACTTAATAAGGATTTATAATACAAAACAATAGTAGATATAATAATTTCTGAACATAGCATGTTTATTAAATCTGACTCAGTTAAAATGAAAGAATGCGAGCGAAAATTAGTTTTATGCAATAATAGTTTACCCATTATTGCGAACGCCTTGCAAGCCATTTCAGTGTTTTAGAATGCGGTTTTCTGTATATTGTAAAACAATAACAGGTGAGCAAATAACAGTAATACAGCCGCAAATGCGTTTACACGGGCAAGGCTCTCTCTTTTTATGTGCATTTTTCAATAACTATGAGGTACCGATAGAGTAGTTATCTAGTTTTTGTTCTGAACCAATCAATGTTTAAGTATGATTGAAAAATGCTCTACGTAAATCTTAACGTTATATATGTTACTTAATTTGTAGAGTTCCTTAAAGATACTCTACTAGGCTAAACCACATGGTTTAGCCACATGGCCTAGTAGAGTATAGGTACATACCTAAGCGTTTTTAAAAACATATGCAATCGAAGTTATTATATTGATCAAATATCTATCGATTAAGTAGAGATACATTTTTCAATGAATTTTTTTAACCAAAAATATTTCAGTCAGCGTACTTTTGATACCTTCTAAAAACACTAAAATGTGTTGCGTATTAATGTAATGTATCTATGGTGAGAATCGGAAGTACAACTCTCATACACTGCATAACATAATATGGGAATATATAACATTGCAATCATTCACATTTCTTTACACCCGCTGTAATATTTCACAAATGCTTATAAGCAGTATTTCTTGTTTGCCAATAGGTGAAGCGACTGCTCATTTGTCTTTCTATCGCATAAAAAAGAATTATAACTAATGCTGTAAGCTATATATCAAGTTTTTATCTAGCATCCACCTGATATAATATTTCTTAGGTTTTGTTTTGAAACAGTAAATTATTTGAGATTATGAACCAGCCAAAGAGTTTACTGTTATTGAAGATATTTGGAGTGCTAACAATGTGCGAGTTAATTGTGACAACATAAATAAAATCGATTGTATATAGATAGATAAAAAGTAAAAACAGGGCTGTACAATATTATTTTAGTAAGTTATCAATTTACCACTATTATGATTATTTAATTGGAGATAATTACATACTTTATAACAAATTACTTATCTAATCACCGATCAATGTATCTGTTAACACTTTCTTATAAGAACCATAAATGTAACGTAGTTCAGTGTAAAGGCAGTTTATATTAGACGAGTTCAAATGCATTTGGTCTCGCTGACCGCAGGGATCGTTAACCCTCCGCATGATGCTTGAAGGCACTACGCCACTATAATGGGTTATATTTCTCACTTTTAACATACTTCTGATGTGATTATACTGATTAACGTTGAGAGTAGATGCTTGTCGCGTAAGAAATGTGATGTTTAGGTTGATAATGTTTTAAATGTGTTTGTGTAAACTAGGTATGTAACAAGCTCGTCTAGTTTTCATTTGATGTACAATACG
Organism: Colias philodice; assembly: GCF_061535455.1. Classification (NCBI taxonomy): domain Eukaryota; kingdom Metazoa; phylum Arthropoda; class Insecta; order Lepidoptera; family Pieridae; genus Colias; species Colias philodice. Next base: position 9,668,914 of record NC_143099.1, on the reverse strand, counting down.
TGGGTTACCTACTGTTTGTAATAACTATATTATATCAGTTTAATACAAATCGAGATGTCTGTTAAATGAGTGGAAATGTTCTTATAAGTTTGCTTTCTACTTTAATATACATTATATAAACTAGAAGATCTAATAAGAAAGTGTAAGTATTGATTATTGTATAAGAATGAAACATTATGTTTGCTTTGTATAAGAGACTAGCGGTCCGCCCCGGCTTCGCCCGTGGTACATGTTTACGTTTTCTCTACATAAGAACCATCCTCGTACTTCAAGGAATATAATAAAAAAAGAATTATTGAAATTGGTTCAGCCGTTCTCGAGTTATGCGCTTACCAACACATTTTGCGATTCATTTTTATATATAAGAAGAAGAAGATGATGTCTAATAAGTCAAAATCGCATCATATAATTTCGCCTGTTAGTTGGAATCGTACAAACGCAACAGCAACAAAGGCAGTGCGAACGTTTGGCAGTCCTTTTGTTCTGTTCACTTGTTTCACACCTACTTAGGGCTGCGGGCGAAGGCTTATTACCGCAGATTGAAAGGCCGCGGTCGTCGGCCGAGGTAAGGGCGCGGCTATGGGAACGGTAGGATGAGCGGTGGCGATCCGCGGTTGAAGAAAGAAATGATTAGTGTGTGATGGATAGATCTGTAGGGAGGTGTAATAACTAATAGGGTGACAACGAAGACATTTAATTATGCCAAAATAAAGAACGCTCGTTGTACTGTTATACTTATGTTAGGTGTCTTATGTTTTTAACTGCTATTGTTTACTATACAATTTGTTATATGCAGATAATTAGAGTATTCATGATAAGGCATAGATGCTAGATTTTTTAATTGTTATTTTCTTGTTAGATTAAGCAATAAGAAAATGCATGAATAATTGTTTAATGGAATTTCCAACTTATTCTATCACAGAGCGACACACATATTGATTATTTAAATTAATTTTCAATTCGATTCTATTGAAATGTGGAATTTGTTAAATAGAAGAATTAGTGTTATACCATAAAAATAAATGGTTTTGCCCACTCAGTCGCTGTCGCTACCGCTCGTGCGCAAATATCTGGCGCATAAGCAAAAAACCTGATATGCAATATCCTAGCGTCCGCGGGATGGTCATTTAAATAACTCTACTAGATTTCCTTGCTATTATTTTTAATCGGAATACAAAATGCGCTTGTACAATGAGCGGCGAATAATTTCGTCTTTTATCGGTAGTGAGATGAATAAACATGAGCCGAGGCTGTGTAATTATCTTGTTAGTGTGAATTTGTTAAGAATTGTGTAAAGTTATAAGATTTATATAATGTTATACGAGATTGGTCGTAAATGGTAATAGCGTTTAGTGTCATGTATGATGTTTGGTGGATGTAAACTGTATGGTTTGGTAATAAACTATAAACTCTATTGTGTTTGGATCTTGTTAATTTGTATTTTTGTCAAACGACGTGTATGTTGTAATTTTCTTAACAGATTTATATTTGTATTTAAGTAGAGTTTGTTTAAAAAGTATACAGATTATTTTTGTATGAATATGATGTCTTATAAGAACTTTGTGTATTGTAAAATTTCGAATATGATAGTCAAAGCTTTCTCTTTGTATATTTACATTCTTAATGGAAAATATTGTGTGCGTATGTTACTAAAATCATTTATTGTACTTTGTTTTACAAAATTACTATGTAAAATGTGTCTATATGCATTTACTTGAGATATATTGAAATGAGAATAAAGAAAACTACTATGTTATTATTCAATTTATGGTTTATTTCAATTTATCACTTTTGATCAAAATTTGATTTTTACAATAAATATTCTTTAGACAATTTAATTACAAAATATACATTGATGGGATAATTAATCGTTTCTATCTAACTACAACTAAATTTATCACAGATTTTGGCAACACTGCCATATTAAGTCGTTCTAATAGTAATTGGCAAGTTTTGCCTAACAAGCACAGCCTATAAAGGCCCAATTATTTAAATAGATACTTAACACCTTTCACTCCAATAGTTTTTCATTAAAACATACTTTATAAACAGTCCAAGTAAAGTTTTGAGCGCATTAAATGAAATTATTTACAATCTAATGTCTTATAACTAAAGCAATGGTTAATATTTACAATACGTACGCTAACGGACTAGCCATCACAATATACACTGCCACTATTGGAACTGTACCGTCACTTCACTTTGTTCATTCACTACACATGGACGGAAAGGTTTCTGGGGGACGACCGGGAGGGCAGCTGGTGAGCCGCGTGGGACGGGTGCGGCGGCAGCACGGGGTGCGCCCCGTGCACCGGCGGCGGCGGCAACGCACCCAGGTGGTTCCTGGGATGATGGTGTCGGTGCATCGCCATCGCGCTCGCCCCAGGACTCGGCATGCCTCGACACCGCTGCTTGTTACTCACGTCAGGCAACGCGAACCTCAACTTTTCCCAAAACATCTTATCGCCCCACTGTATATGCGTATTGGTCTTCAGATACAGTCTTATATCGGGATCGAGATCCTTTTGTGGTACTTCACCTAATAATATCACTATCAACCTCCGTCTTCTATCTCTCAACACTTGATGGTGCGCAGATTTAAACTCGAATCGACACCATTCAGACTTTATAAAGTTCTCACTTAGTACCATGATTGTACGACGCGACGACTCCACGGCCTGTATTATGTTATCGGCTACATAGCCGCCGACAGGAAAGTCGCGGTAATGCAGGTACAGTTTGTAGGCGGGGTCGCCTCGCTCCAACACAGGCGCAAGCTTCTCTGTGACCCAGGCTTCGTCTTTAGAACTGTAGCTCACGAACGCATCGTATAACTTCTCTCTATCGTCACGGTCTACCTCACTCGCCTTGTAGAATAATCTCATTCCGAATTTGGAGTGAAACCACACCCTCATTTCTTGTCTGAATATAAACACTATCATGACGACAAATAATACGAGTAAAAATGCTCCGAGCGTCGACACCAATAATGGAATGTAATCTTGAACATCTTCGGTTGTGATTATAGTTTTTGTAGCGGTTAAGTTTCCGTTGATGCTATTATTTATACTTGGAAGTCCAGTGCAAATTGTGCCGTTTTCTTCAATTATATTAAAACCTGAGTTGGGATCACTGAACATACTGTCATTGTACACTGTCACATTCGTATCATTACGGGAGTAAATACATTTAATACTCGATAAGTCAGTTATAGAAGACACTCGTTTTGTCCACTCGCGAAACATCTCTGTATATTCACAGTCACAAGACCACGGATTGTATGAAAGAGTTAACGATGTTATGGAAGGATTTATTTGCCACACTGTCAATGTAATCAATCTGTTGTGATCAAGATGTAAAACTTTCAAACGCGCCATGTGATTGAACATCTCTTTTCCAATACTTTTTATTTTATTATTGTTTATGTATAGCTCGCGCAAGTTATCTAATCCATCAAATTCCTGACCTTCAATTGTAGATAAACTGTTGTAGTCGAGATGTAATATTTCCAGTTCCTTCAATCCGTTGAAAGTGCGATTATGAATAGTTTCAATGTTAGACGAGTTTAGATATAATACCTTGAGTCTTTTTCTGCCGATAAATGCATGGCTTGGAAGCATTTTTATGTCATTACCGTCGAGATACAGTTGTGTGGCCTCCATCGGTATTCGGTCGGGTAAAGTGTTCACATATCCCGCGCTCGAGCATTCCACTACGTTCGCGGACCACGATTGGTCGTGATAACAAGTGCAGTTATTCGGGCAGGTCATTTCACAATCACAGGCATCAAAATCGCAACAGTGACACAGGGCAAAACAATGGAACTCATATTTACATAAAAACTGATGAGACGCGGCTTCCACGAGCGGCACGTATGAGTTACCGCGGTTGTACAACAATTTACAATAAATGCTATCCAAGTCCATTAGTTTGGGTTGTGTTCGCGCTCTGTTCCCAGTGTTTATTTTTTGTAGCCATTCCATCGTACAATCACATTCTAATGGATTTCCGCCTATGAAGAACTCAGGCACCGATTTATCTTGAGGCACTGCGGATATTCGTAAGGAATTCGGGTCTAAACTAGTTATTTTATTGCCGTATAAATCCACTCTCGTTAAATTAGGTTTTTTGAAGAAAGTATACGATTGAACTTTGGATATTAAATTATCATTTAAATATAGCATTTCGACGGAGTTCGGTATCGCACTTCCTGTTATTTCCGTTAGCCTGTTAGAACTCGCGTCAAAAGTACTCAGCGACAGTTGTGATTCAATCTCGAAGTAATTTCCAAGTTCAGCTATCCTGTTAGCGTGAATATCCAACCACTGCAATCCAGTCGGAATCATAGCGTAGTCGAACCATTCTAGGCGATTATCGGAAATGTTCAACCATACCAAATTAGGTAACTTTGCGAAAAGACCGCCGATGTCGGTCAAGTAATTCCCATCTAGTCTTATTGCCTGTAGATTCACGTTTCCGTCGAACGAGCCAGCTTCAATTTTGTGGATTTTATTTCTAGATAAGTTGAGAATTTTCAGTGAAGTCATTTTGTCAAACACTCCCTTGCTGATATTCCCGATATTATTTTCGGTTAAACGCAAACCGTACATCTGTTGCATAGTCATAAAAGATGCATTTTCAATGCTCACTATTAAATTCTCTCCCAAGTCTAAAGTTTTAAGTTGTGGGATTTCTTTCAAAGCGATGGGAACTTCATCTAGTCTATTTCCATTTATATGCAAATCTTGTAGAGACGTGCAGTTGCGTAAGGCATGCGGGTGTATCTTTGTTATTCGGTTACTGTCTATCGACAAGACGGATAATGCGGACAGTCCGGTGAATGAATAACTTTCAATGTTTGTTAATCGGTTGTTTGATAATATTAACGTATGTAAATTGCCGAGCGAACTGAATACATTTTCTGGAATATGTTCAATGAAGTTATCTTGCATCTTCAATATTTGTAAATTGTGTAAATCTCTAAACAAAGCGATTTCCATCTTTGAAACTCTATTGTGTGAGAAGTCTAAAAAAAGTAATCTTTTTAATCCGGAAAAAGTAGATGTATTTATCCAATCAGATGTTAATTCGTTGTGAGATAAATCCAAGACAAGAAGTTGGAATAGATCGCTAAATAATCCCGGAGCGAGAACAGTTATTGTATTGTTGTTGAGATAAATTTCTTTTAATTCTTTTGTATCGCTAAATAATTCCGGTGGTAAGCTCGTCAGCTGATTGTCAGAAAATCTAACCGTTGTTAGCGAAATGAGCCCTTCTAAAGCTCTATCTGCCACGGATGTTAATCCATTCCCTTGAATGTATAATTTTTGCAATCGCTTTAAACCAGACAGAAGTCCTGGCGGAAGCGTATCTATTAAATTTCTTGATAAATCAAGTACAATTAGACTATCACCACATTTTTCAGTAGGGTGACGATGCGCCGTCGAAAACTGAAAATGACTGACATCTCTCATTCTGTTGCCAGTCATGTTTAAGTACTCTAGATTCCTAAGCGTACATAAAGCACCATCGGGAAAAGTCAACATGTTATTTTCACTGAGATCCAATCGTTCTAAACTTTGTACATCCCTTGAAAACGCAGTAGGTGTGACTTCAAGTGACATAGTAGACCAATCTGTGTTGTGCGTTCGTATTGTTAAATTTCTTAGTTCTCGAAGGCCCGTGAAAGCGCCGTCGGATAGATTTCCTATTTTACAATACTCGATCGTTAGTTCTCTTAACTCTACTAACTGACGAAAGCTGCCGGGAGATAGAGAGCTTTGAAAGAAAAGTGCGTCGCTACATTCTAATCGCAGGCGTACTGTGAGGTGAGGTTGAATAGCACTAAAATTTGTATTTTCCAATTCACTATTTATAGTCCTAAGTCTGCACTGTAAAGCCACTCCGGCATCTTCATCGTCGGTGGTCCACCGACACTCGTCAGGAGCCTGATAACGAGCTCCTGTCGTCGACAACGAAGCACTCCAGGCTGGTACAACAGCGCTCAGCACCAAAAGAGCGCTCGTGAACCACATTATACACATTGTTTTGGTATCACAAACTTCACTTTAACTCGAACATACTTTCATTTATTATTCGCCGCACTATAACTGCACATAATCATATAATTCTATCGACAAGTTCATATCGTTTGTACTTGCAACTGAACTACTTCTCAACAGAAACCAGTCACTCTTGTTCCGCGCGAACACTAATTGGACAAGATCGTAAGTATGTTGCGGTGCGAGACACGTCACGCGTGCGTCCGCGCCGAGGACTGGGGTGGGACTGACTTAAACTCGAACCTGCGTTGCGCTCGCGCACAAGGCCGCGCTGGTTCACGCGTTCCAACAGGTAAAGTATAGCCCGGGACCGAAACGTCGCAAACGCCATATAAGCAGCTTTAAGTTACGCCTTAACCTTTTCGGAGCGAAGCTTGTCAGAAAAATACTGAACGCACACAGCGATACGTCGAACGCAACACACAGAAACGAAACCGCTTTTTGTAATGCTCGAACAAGCTTTCAGTGAGTATGTCGGAGCGAGATAGATGGACGGTTTCGGGGAGAGCTCGAAGCTTGGTGGGGGATCGAGCCAGCTGCCCAGGTAGTGCGCTCGCGCATTGCCGCGGTTGCCGCTTGTTAACACTTCGCGGAGAGAATTGTGATGTGAACATTTCATGATTGCTGATATTTTGTTTACTCATTGTCGTTAATGAAAATTACAACCTCACTCGTCGTAATGATAAACGTTTATATCCTTTAAATGTTATATTCATTTGTAATATTTGCATTATTTATTAAAAGTTATAGTTTTAATTGTCAATATAAAAAGCTCGTTATAAAACATGTTATGAACACCTCGATGTAAATGTCATAGTCGAGATGATAAAATAATGCATAACGGTATAAAGTTGTAGACAGTATTTGTTCCGTATATGGAAAGTTACATATCGCTCGCAGAACGGACGTATTGTCTGCCAGTTTTTGCATAGCATGCACTTTATAATTATAGAGCAAGTTAATATATTCGGATGCATATTTGTCTGTGGTCCCGGGGCTATATGATAAATATTTAATTCATTCCCAAGCTACCACACATCGCTATTAATTCGAAACTTCCTTCGCACGCGAATACTTTTACACGCCATATAAGCAATTAAGGGTATACGGTATAATATTGCATATCCTTAACTTTTAATTTAAAAGCGAATTGCATTTCCTAAGAATTCCCATCTTAATCGACCGCCATTTAAGTTAAACGATTTTGATATAATTCCACACAGGTCTACTCTAAACCCGTAATCAAATTAAACATCCAAACATTATGTGTTTTGTAGGTAATAATTTTTAGAACGATTTCATTTTGAAAAATGTGGTAAATTTTTTGGGACGGAGTGCATTTTGTGATTTATACGCATCGGTGAAAAGGTGTTATTATAGTTTTGTTCTTCACAATGCAGCAACATATTTCCGAACACGAATCATTAATAACACTCAAGATGCGAAATGCCAGGACTTGCATATTATGCGTCTATTGTGTTCTGGCTGTTTGATAATAGATGGCTATTCACAGTTTGATGTGCAAAAAATTTGAGAAAGGCTCGAAACCACGGTATTGTTTTTGATATTATTTTGAAAATGAGGATTTAATATTAAATTAATGACATGTAATATTTTTAAAGATAATATTTCATTAATGTTATTTAAGTTAAGATAGGGTTTATTAATATACTTTCATAGTACGTATAATCTAAATAAATATTAAAAATTGCTATGAAAAAAAACGATAAAACTTATAAATCACAAAGTAACACGGTTTTAAGAAGTATAAACGGCATAAATATTTAATAACTGAAGTTATTCGCATCTTTATAGCTCTCAAATAAATTGAAACGACATATTTTTGCAGTAAATAACAACTTCTGTTAAACGTACGATCAAAACCTTGTTTATTGCGAACATCAATACTCTTATAAGGCACAATATGCTTAACATCCCGTAATAAATGGTTTAGATCATAATTTTATATAGTGTCGAGGTGATAGGATGGCTTGCGTCCGTCGTGGCTGTATTTATGCGAGTGTTCGCCGACTCGGGGCACCCTCTATATCTCAATTGCTATAAATTATCTCCTTTGACACGCGAGAAGTGGAAAATTTGCAATCGCACCACTAGTACGGTCCCGCAGCTTTCTTACCTTTGTGTAAACATCGCAAATGGTTCTGTAATGGGAATAGCGTTAGCACCGGCTCGATATATCACGTATCCCACGGGTCGCTCGTCCAGGGCGCGACCGGATAGCACAAAAGATCAGCGGGTGATCCTTCGACTTATTGTCGCGAGGAGGCTCGGAGAGGCGTTCTTTAAAATATAATGGAATAGATTGCCGGTAAATCGTTGGTTATTGTGGGGCTATTTAATGTGCGTCGGGCTGCTATTTGTGGCTCGTTATAACAATGTCCGATTTCAATTTACAATGCGATGTGTCGTCACGCAACTGTCAGGGCGCAGCGCGTGGGTACACACGATAGACGTAGATGATGTGGGTCAAATGCCTCGATGATTCATGGAACACTTGAAACTTCAATTGTAATTTATTATTTCGAGCATTGTTGTGAATTGCTCTAACTAGCGCCCGTTTCGAGTACCGTAGATTGTTACACATTTTAACAAAGACGTATCTTAATGACCTTATTTCTTACTTGGTTCGTTGTATGTTTTCTAGAAGTTCACCATGAAATATGACGATATAAAAGTTGAATTATTAATTATTATAAAATGATAAATAAATGAAATCGTTTTAAAGAACACAAATTGAGAGCCCACATAGGTTCACGCCCAACGTGACACCGAACCGATGTATAATTTAACACGTGAGTGAAACGCTATAACTGTCATATAAATGGCCGGGTTCCCTTATCGCTTGCGCATCGACGCATAAAACGATCCCCGCTCGATTTCCATTATGTTATTAATTTTTGTAATTTCGGTGCCTAATCACGGGCGACGGTGTCGATAGTGAGGCGACACTTATCTCGGCGTCGGTGGACACGTATAATCCATTAAGTCGTCATTTCCACGCGGCTGATCATTCCTCAGCGTCAGAACGCCCCCGTGCTTGTGGTGTATTGTTCGCTACTGCTTATCGTAGGGTTGGCCAGGTGAATTGTTCCTTTTTTATACAGGTATATGGTTTGAACATTTGATATATTTGAAAATTAAATTTAAATTGCGGTTTTTTATACGTATGCAATATAAATAAATATAAGTCCAATTTATTTTTTGCATAGTAAACTGGAAGTCGTGCTCTATTTTCTATTTTTTTTGTATGATCAAAGTTAGTTCAAATATAAATTGTACCCTGACTAGATGCCAAAGTCATCCGATAGACCTATGATGAGTAAAAATAATTGTAACTCATAAACGAATCATAATAAACGAACTTAAGAAATGTATTTTTAGTAATTTGTTTAGAAAACATCTAACAATAAACACGGATGTCACATTGCATACCGAAAGCATCTAGGACATCGTTAAATGTATTTAGAAATCGACGCCTTCTATGTGAATATTATGAAATTATAATGATGTGTTTTTGTTTCAGGTAATCACCGTTGGCACATCAGACAACTCATTAGGTACAGTACAATATTAACAAAAACGTAGGTAATATACAACACACGTATTTTGTGTTGTTTGTTCGTGTATCGGAGATGCAATCGTGTTGTCACTATGTAGGTAATGTAATGCGCTTTGATGTTAAATACATTACATAAATACCTACTTGTAGTTAACTTGGGTAAAATATTTTTGACAGATTTTGAGAATGTATTAGTAATGAATATCAGATGCATGTAATGTGATGTAATATTATTATTTGGCAGAGTATTTTACTAACTGTTTGTATCAATTAGGAATTAAATTATGATCATTTATGTATTCAATATTTTAATGAATACATTTTATTTTAAATATTTGTCAGTCATTTATTTATTAATATTGTTCGTAAATTTTAATTATATAATTGTAAATTAAAAATAAATAATAAATCCCATCGCGTAATATGTAAATTAGTTCATTTTGATCGCGATTAAGAAAAAATAGAGCTATAACAAAATTATTGTAACGAGGGAACTTTTTACAGCGTGGCCATTGCCGGCTTATTAAACTTAAAGGGGTTTAAAGCATGGCATTTAAATTGATGGGATTTTGCACGTGATCCGAACCCTTAGTAGTGTGGATCGCAACACGGCCAATTTGCCGCGAAAACCAACGATGCGTTTGTGTGGCGTGACACCTGGCAACCTATAGACTGCTGGACAGGGAAGCTGTGGAGTTGCAATGATTTTTTTAAAAATAGTTATTGTTTTTGGTAGGTTTTGTGATGATTTGACTAGTGAGAATTTAAATAGTTTAAATGCTAAGTTTTTAGTTGTTAATGTTTGTTAGTTGCATAAAGCGGTCAAGCACGTCTGAATAAGAATATCATTAAAGTAAATGATAGAGAAAACCGTATGAGCAAGTTCGATGTGATTCGTTAGTAATACGATAGATATTTTTTTTATTGTATTATACCAAATACATACATATCAAAATGTAAACTTCCATCTCAATTCATCATCAAACAGAATTTTTGTAAAAATATGAAATCTATGTTTGAAAATGTAAGCGCGCTCTACATATTTTTGTCCGCTGCGTCAACCTCTACGTGCCTTCAAAAGAGGCCGGTTAGATTACGCATTGTCGTGGCACAATTAGAAACTGCCGCGAACTCAGCGCGAGCTATTTGCAAACAATCGCCGGTAACATCTGCACCCTGCATGAAACTGTGACAAACATATTGTGGCCACTTGCGATCACGATTTTGATTTTTTTGATCCAGGAATTCCTTAGTTTTGCGTACGTTTTTTGATGAAGGAATGCGTAGCGGCAGACGCGTCGCCTGATGGTAAGCGCCGACACACGCCGTGCTGTATGTTCTGATAGCACTAGCTTTAGCAGCTGTTATATGTTTGTATAACATGTATAAAGGAAGTGAAGATGTTCGACTTGATGATGGTTAAAATAATATTTTCATAGGATTTTTTTTGTTTGAATTTCGGTTTGATAAACCTAGGCGCGATATTCTAGAAATGATCATGTTTTTTTTGTAGAGTTCGCATTAAAAATAAAAACAGAAAATAAATATACAATTTAATATTATCAAGACTAGAAATCATCTTTATTAAGGACAGAGACTAGGTACGTGTGTATGTGTGATATAATTGTTGAGGATAAAAGTACTAAAAAAACTCATTGACGAAACAACGAAATGAAACATCCCACAGAACTTTTGAAACTGCATCGATTTCTCATGAATACTTAAAACTGCAGTATCGTCATGTCGCCTCGTTTCTCTCCAGGAACATCTGTTAATTGTTATGTTTTATTGCTTTACAAGACGATTTAGCTCGTGACGAGTTGGTCACTTTACGCATACTGTTTAAATAAAACAAAGAGAGAAATGTACGACAAATTGCAATTAGTTTCGCATGTGTTTTACAATGTGTAATGAAGCATTGTTGCAATATCATTGTTAGTACGCATCTGTTATTTAATTGCTTCAGTAGTTTGAAACTTAATGAACGTGATTTAGAATAAATAATCTATTCATATTCCATTTGTTCATTAATATTAGTATATACGTATGTTCTCAAATTAGAAATTTGATTAATTAAGCATTGTAAATGTAATAATATTCTACAATTATGGTGCTTTTGTATGTCTTATATTAATATACAGGTTATTATGTCCAATATATTAGATGTCGATTAGGCAAATTCTCTTAATAATTCGCCATTTTTGTCAATGGCATTTGAACCTTTTATAGCACAGTTCAAATTATCGCTAGACAATTAAATTTATTTACCTCTCCATATATCACACAATGTTTTCCTTAACCAGTCACAATATACAATTGCTATGCGGTTGAATACAGTAATAAGTTTTTCCCAAACGGTAACTACGTATTATAGAAGTATACTAGTATAAGTACGCATTGTCCGTACATCGCACGCTGACTAATGGCCGGTGATTGATTGTGATTCACACAAAGCTATTTAACATTTGATTTACATTCAATATCGATAGATACAAATTGTTTTTTTGTACGGCGAGGGCGTTACAAATAGACGAATGTGCTAAGTGGTAGGATTGTTGTGACTGTTTATTTATTGCTGGATTCAAAATAATATTGGAGAGTATTGGATTTAGTTGTAAAATCATCATATTATCTTGTTTATCTTATCGTTATCAAATAAATTCGTTGAGAGCACATCTCTCTAAGACTCTACAAAAAAAATAAATAAAAAATTAAAACAGTAGCTTATTTTAGAGCTATGTGGTAGTTATTAAGTTATTGTATACTTTTTTGTATTTTCCACTAAATATAATTCATATGAATGTAAATGTTATTTATTTCCCATAGACAATTTAGTGCTAAATTCCTTACGGAATTCAATTTGTAAACAACATAATCATTAACAATAAAGAACAGGCTCTAATTAATTTATTCGTCTATCGAATCCTTTGATGTTGCGCGACCTAATCACATAGATAGAGAAGAATATACGATAAATGCAAAAAAGATTTACAGTCGCTATCTCACTCTTACTTAGTTAATTGGCATTACATTAGCTTCCATTGATAAGTGGTAGGATGTAGAAAAATCTAGTTTAGAACGGACTCAGGTGGACTTATCGACCCTTATCCAGAAGCACAAACAAGGCGAGCAGTAACTCGCCCGAGATACATATGATTACGCTGTAAAATAGAAATTCCGTGCGCAATGTAGGTACTGTGTTTTACGGGGAATTGTGTGTCACGTAGCAAGCAATATCGGAGCATTTGCGGCGCAATTATAAAGAGACGAACGGTATTGTGTCGAATTTCGTGTAACGAAACAACCCCCGCTGAGTGTTACGTGCTTCCACTACGGAAAATGTAACAGGCATCTTAAAAATTTCAATTGTTAGGTTTGTTGTGTTCGCACTCTCTCCAATTTGTTTCGAGTTGAGTGTGAGACATCATCGACATACCGTTCACTACACTGATTAAATTCTTCCCTACATTGCTTACGAGTTTCGCTATTTTATTACACGATACGTTTTCTTTTACATGGAAATGAAATAGTTGAGTTTAATGTAATTTCTTTGTCATTTAAATTGTATACGAATTTAAATTTATTTTTATTTTAAACAGTGTTAATAAGATAATGACTTAAACGTCGTCCAAATGCTCTGAATGGGTTTATCAATTTTCGCATATTACTTATCGCTAATAAATCAAACCGGTTCGGATACGGGCAATCGGAGAAAAACACGCTTCTAATTACAATAATTACTCAATTTGAACGTTGCCTAAACTGACTAACTGACATTACCGTGATAAATCGCCTGAAGCCCGCTGCGCTAATAGAGAACCTTAGAGAACATTATTTGTTGGCATAATAATTTATAACTATGCGACAAATTCCAAGACAGGAGACAACGGCGCGCCTACTCCTTCCATACGACGCAATAAATATCACGTGTACGAGGGACACAATGCAGTACACTAACTTCACAGATTAATATAATATTTTTACGCCCGAACACATACGGACCGTTGGGCTAATGAATTATGGCAACGTGTACCTTCTTCTGATAAAACCAGCGACGGAGTTTTATTGTGACGGCTCCGAGATAATTCAGACTCGCCAGCGAAATAATTTACATGGTGGTCCGTATTTAGGCGCGGCTCCCGTATTTTTACAATATAAGAAAGCAGCAAAATGTGTCCTCATTCATTACGCGATATCGCCCTGTATCATGAAATATTACATCATTGTAACAAGCCATTCAATTCAAATGTTTATCGGATAATGAAGATTATTATGTTGTGATATGCAATATGGTTAATGCTCCCGGATAAGGGTCTAATAAAATGGTAATTAACGCATCATCCGATACCGGCATTGTATCGTGTGCGCTGTGTTCATGGCTTGTTAGATGAGCGACCTTATTACACCCTATAATTATTATATTGTATGCAATAATTTATATAAGGATATAGTTATCTTTATTCACAATTTATTTCTAAAGCATTGAATTTTAATATAAAACGAAACGGAAAATATATTAAAATGTGGATCATCTGATATTTATTGATAAATAATATATCGTATATTTAAAAGTAAAAAATACATGATCACATTTAAAGGTAAAAAAAACCTGGAAGGAAATATAAAGCAATAGTTGATATAGGTACCTGAAAAAATAACAATACGTGTAATGCGTATTCAATGATATGTTAATTCATAAATATTCTCTACGCCTTCCATTATGAAGGGGCACCAAAACGTTTTACGGCGCTCTATTATTCATATTTCGCGTTACGGCGGGTTAATATTATGAACTCAACAATAAGGCAATAAAAGGCAAGAATGAAAAAAGGAACGATTGAAAGCGGCCCGAAATTTACCACGGCACGGATCACGTGTCAATCAGGATTTATTTTTCAACTAGTGTTATTTCATTCGCTACCTTATTGGCTGTATGGTTCATACTCGTCAAAAGAAATTCATACATACCGTACAATCGTGTTCCCTACTGTAATATTGTAGTTTGTCCGTGTATATGTTACGGCTAAAGGTAGGTGAGAACATAAACTTAAGATTAGCCGGCTAAACTTAGGTTTATTTTCGACGAGGTGTTAATGTTAGTTTGTTCTATCTTTAGCCGGCTAAACTTAAGTGTAACCGCAGGCCCGTGGCTAAAAATGTCGGGGTGGGTAGATTTGGTTACTATAATACATGTAAGGAACAGGGCGAGTGTTTTCTGGCACTTCGCCGGCTGCTGCCGCAGCACGCTCGCTGCGCTCGCTCGGCTCGTGCGGGTCTTAAGAGTTCTAACCTAACCTAACCTAGCCACCAGCTTTCTGCCCTGAGTCGGGGTGGGTAGATTTGGTTACTATAATACATGTAAGGAACAGGGCGAGTGTTTTCTGGCACTGTGCGGGCCCCTCAAGCCCTCCACCGGCCCGGCGCTAACCAAATCTACCCACCCCGACATTTTTAGCCACGGGCCTGCGGTTACACTTAAGTTTAGCCGGCTAAAGATAGAACAAACTAACATTAACACCTCGTCGAAAATAAACCTAAGTTTAGCCGGCTAATCTTAAGTTTATGTTCTCACCTACCTTTAGCCGTGACATATACATTTTGTTAGCGGTTCTTAAGAATTGGTTGTTACAAATGTTTGGATTATGATTTTTTTAGGTTGTAGTAATAATAAAGAAATGTTGTAATGTGGACAGATTCACCCCAAAATTTTAAAATGCTTCTAAAAAATGTGTTTTATTTTATTTTTTGTGTGTGATTCCTACGTTATGAAATGTCCGAAAATAGAATTCTTTAAAAAAATCTGTATATATCAACGATTTTCATTATTTCTTCGTTCGGGCGAAAAAGTCAACGACTGAAAGGTCAGCTAGTAGGTTGTATGTATTTATAAATATCAATCCAATTTTTTCTGTTTATTTTTTGTTTTTATCTAATTGAAATCAAATACATAATCAAGCAATTAGGATTGTAATGATGATGCACAAAATCCTTTGTTCAAATAATACGCCAATTCAAATAAATTATATGCATGAGTGGTCAAAAACAGTGCGGGAAAAAATTAATACGTTGATAGTTAAAGTTTCCGATTGTAGCGTTCCGCGAGCGAATATTGAACAAGAGCAAAGCAAGGACGGGGGCTAGAGGATGCTTTTTCACAATTATCAGTAACGAGGCGGGTTCATAGGCTCAGTGCAGGGCGCGTATTGTGTTACGTGCGCTTTGTAACCCGAGCGCCGGGATAGGATTCTTTTGTGCGCCCGATTTGAATATTACTCGAACATGATGGGATCTTGCCTTGCCTTGCCTACATTATTAATGTTGGCTTGAATTGCAGTTAAATGCTCGTTGAAGTGGATAGATTTTCAACCGGTTAAGGAGCGCCTTTATGTGAGGTGAATTGTGTGTTTATATTTATCGCGCTGTATCCCATGTAGAGATGTTCAATGTAATTTGTTGCGGTGACGTCATTTTATATTTTTTATTTATAAAAATTGGTTGTATCATACGATCAATAGTAAGAGATATAAATGGCTGCAGTATAGCCGTTTTATAATATTGTAACTGTTAAATTCGGCGTGGCCCATAATTTTTGGCTCGAAAATAAAGCGTTAACGTATTTACATTTCAAAAACGATGCGTTGTTTTAACTTATTTATCGTTCGTGTTAAATGTCGTAAAACAATGTTAACACAGTATCGCCAATAATCCACGACTCGGTGTGATACGAAGGTATTTACGGCATTCATAAATTTGGGACAACAAAAGGCTGGGCGGACCGTTTAAGGCGCACGGTTTCGTCCGCATTACGTTAGTGATATGGTAATGTGATTGTTCGCGATAATTTAAGAAGAAATCCCGCGTTCGCAGCAGGGCTCCCGACGCGGATCGCTTGCGTTCGCTCCACGCGTTCCGGGGTGAAGCGCCTCGCACATTTGACAATGCCTCTCGCCTTTTAAAACATTATTTATATCCCCTTTATGGTAAAAACATAACGCGTGGGAGATGATTCAATTCAGATATGCCCACAATCGTTTTGAAATAAAACCGATTCAATGGTTTCAATGAAAGGGTCTTAAAGTCAAATAATCCTTTATATTTGAGTAGATAACTAGATTCCATAAGATTTTTACGATAAAAATACTATGGCGCAAGTAATGTGTTAATAGATAAGGTGTATTTTTTTCTTGAGCTGTACGTGAAATTCCCTCACAAATAATAATAGTCCGATATTGTCCACTTGGAATTACACAGAGTTCGTGTCCGTTTGACGCTTTAATTGGCATACCGTATTGTCCTAGTCCTTTTATGAAGCAGAGCCAATGTTCAGACGACATTCCGCCCTCGCTGACTCATTGGCTGTCGTTTGAAAGTGTCACTGTTGGACAAATTATCGTGGAGATTGAAACTGAGATTATTTTATGGGTTCGAGAAAGTTCGCCGTTCTGCGAAGTGTGTGAGTGTAGGGTTATGCAGGATGTGGTGTGTGCTGATAGTTTAGTTTCTGTGCATGGTAAATTCAATCAAGTAGTTACGTCGTTAGATTTAGATGCGCAATAACATCCTTCAATTAGATTTGATGTGTCACAAACTCCTCGCACAATTTTCATTTATCTGAAATAAACGTAAAGTAAATTGTTATCCCCAAAATGATTCGGGGATACTTGTATTTGTTATACGTGTATCACGGCTTGCATTTAGAAGTAAGCGGTGGCTCGAGGGGATGTTGGTTTGTACGCGACACTAAGCTGACATCTGAATGTTCCACGTGCTTTCATAATGAGAGATTTTCACCACAGAGCCGTGGACTTTATTTTATATAGACAGTTGGGTGATGTAATTATTAGATACACGTTTATCTTGTTCTTAAAGTAATGGTAATAATAATGTTGCTTTAGTACATGTTGTAAACCTTATTTAAAACTTGATATTGTTGTTTCATTATAAATTTGATAAACTAATTTAGCTGGGGTTTGGTTGCGGATTTATATCCGCGAACCACGTGTTTAAGGGTGGAAGCTCATAAAGGAATTGATTTCTAATCATAGCAAAGGGGAAACAGTTTTTGCGACTGCCTCAAATCGACTCTACCGTGTGAATAGGTCCAGTAATGTATAAAATATAATAAAATTGGTTTTAATGGTATATTGTAGAAGAGCAACATTTACAAATGAAATAAATTCTCGTTTTTTTAAGTTTTAATTAACTTTTTATTTCGTTTATATTATTCAGGAGATAAGAAAATTTATTTGTTTATTTATTTTTAATAAAAATACGTATACATACAGTAAGTGATTATTTATTTTAATTATAAATTTTCCATTACCTTATTATTTGTTAATTCGATTCCCGATATCTTGCTCCTTATAGTATATTCTGGCCATAAAAGGTTTGTGCAAGTTTTGATCATTATTGTGATTGAAAAGTGAAACACTGACACTTACCGAACGAACCAGCCGGCTTAGCTGAGGAATGGCACTGTATTGTTTCAAACCGCGATAATAATATTGCGATGCCTTCGATTGTTTCACATACAGACAGATTTACAGTTAGTCGATGAGATATTAATCAGGTAAAGGTTAAATGAAAGCTTAAAAGTATTGAATATTTCAAACAAATTGCTAGGCAAGTGGTCAAAATGGTAGCAATGGTATTTCTGGGAGCGATACAATTTAGCGTTTTTCTAGCGTATACTTATCTACTGATGCTGGCTATATATCAGCTATTAGCCATATAAAAGCAGTTATATGCACCAATCCTGTGGAATGTGTGGTTGTAAAAACGAACGAAACGAAGCACGCCATACTTAACTCCTTCGCTTTGCTTATCGCCAATTTGTGTCAACTGTACCATTCGTTTAATATTAATAAAACGGCCGGCCCTTCAACTCTCGCCGTGTTTTTACGGTCGGGTTGATGGGGACTTATTTAAATAAATATTTCCGAGAGGCCGAGCCGCGTTCCTTTTCACAATTATTTATTCTGTAATTTTTAAGGGTGTTGTATACAATACGCTGGGTTCACGCGACGGGGTGACGCCCCGCCAGGCCGCGGCACTAACGCGTGTGACAAGACACTATTACGCCATCTATTATTATCTAACGCAGTGTCCTTTAATAAAAAGCCAGAATTAAATGTTCGATATGTTACGGAGTTATTTGTTAGCACCGGGGGGTCGCGTGTCCGTGTGTGCGGCGCTATGTCGCATTTCGATTGGGTGTTCGATTTTGATTTTGGTTTCAGAATTTTGTATGCGATAGCTTTTTTAAACGATTTACAACATTAATTTTTGATGAATAACTTTCTTGTTATTAATCATGTCACTTTGTTGATCTCACATTTTATAGGGTTAGGACTAAATTATAAACCCATTACCATAACAATAGTATAATTCTTAATTCCATTGTGGACATCAAGATAAGGTACATGTCCCAAATGTAGAATCGATAAATGAAACAGCTGTACATGGTACATCTACCTCTTGATAAAAACGAGATATGACACTTTCACCTAATAAATAAAACAACGAAGTGCCAATTAAGCAATCTATGTTACAGTTATTTGAACATAAATAGAAGCATTTACAGATACGCTAATTTGAAACCGGTTCACATGTCATTAAGATCACCCCGTGGCGCGAATGTCTATCCTCACACGCGATCCGTAACGTACACCAATTCATCAGCGCTAAAGGTTTCATTAGCTGATGTTAAAGGCGTTGTCAGATAGAGCGCGTTTTAGTGCGCGTCAGAGCACTAACCTGATGCCGCCCTATTACGCTGAGATGTGTTTTGCTGTGCGCTGTTTTGTTGAATAGAATGCGTTCTTGCTCTGTTTGACGGTATATTACAGAGTAGTACAAAACAATTCTGCGTTATACGCGGCATAAGGTTAGCGCTAAATGTGCGCTAGAAACAGTACATGGTAGTACAACACACTTCGGCGTTATAGCACCTCGTCAGGTTAGCACTCTGACGCGGGTTCAAAACGCGTTCTATCTGACAAAGCTATAAGGCTCCATAAGACCGTGGCACCCGCGTCAAAGTGTCGCGGCTAATGGCGAGCGACGGCCGGCGGCCAAGCGTGCCCGCGAGCCTTCTTATGTCGTCCGCGATTAGCTGCGACCCTGACTGATCACCTAACGTCTCATTTGATTGTATACAAATCGATTAGTATCAGCTGCGATCTGATATATTTTGAGTGTTTCGAAATAGGTTAGTTAATGGATTCGCTAGTTTGTTAGGTAAAGACATTTGTTTTATGTACTTTTTTGATTTTATCTTGTATTTGTATAGTAAAATGTAGTAAAATGATATTTGTATCTGTAATGAGTATATTGATGATATTATATTAAAGCTTTTATGTATTTTTTGCTTACTTAATATTGTTATCATGTTAGTTAATTTAAGTGTGAGCTTTTGGCGAGCTTTTCTGTTCGAAGATTAATCATTCTGCAATGCTATTGTTTATAAGCATCGAAGTAGCATGAGTATAATTGAAAATGCATCATACAATATGCACCGTGACGCATTATTTTTTATCGATGAAAACAAAACCAGCGTCGGGCATACAAGTACAAATGTTATGACAATGCATGCAATATCGTGTACTAACGAATTCATATTCCACGGAGACTAAAAGAGTCGTCATACGGTAAATCTTTTATGGTAATAGGTAATGTAAGTGGATGTGTTTCGATCATGGGGTCCGATCGTGAGCGCGATTCGTGCTTGCTAAGATGTACCGGCTTGGTACACGGTTACGTCTGATGGAGGAGATGCGCGATTTTTAATTAATGCATGTTTCTGTTTGGTAAAATTTGAAATTAATTATATTTTTTTAAAAATTTTATCTGTGGTTACGATTATAAAAGATTATTATATTATTACAAATATTTTACAAAGATATTTCGAATAATATTGATATATGAGTTTTGGAATATAGACCGCTAAATTATTTAATTTCTGATCATCTTATGTTTTTAAATATTCGCGGTAACGTGGGAAATTTATAGAGCAAAAATAGTTATCATTATTACGTACACCACGATTGACTGAAGTAACTTTCTAACGTGCAAATATCGATCGAAAGAATTTAAAAATCAGCACACTCGTGAGAGCAAAACATTTGGAACATAACTACATAAAAGTTCGCTTATCGACTGACGAAATCAATCGCATCGTAACAGAAGACCTGTTTGATAAACTCTTTGTTTGTTTCATCTGTTGTTCGAATGTTTTATAAAGACGTACACAAGGTGGGTTTAAAATAGAAACTTACACGGAATTGGATTGAAAGGGGTAATAATAGACTCGACTGACTTATCTCGGAACCCATCTCGTGTTTGATAAATAGATTTTTTCCTCGGCACTTTTGAATTGAATTCCATATAGGATGTCTGATTTCTATTGTCGTATGAAATGGCCGTTATTTATAGTTTAAAATATACAATCCTGCGGCTACCGCGACGCTTTGTTAGGGAATGTTTTGGTCCATTATAGTTGAAGCAAGCATTGTTGTTAATGTTTTGGTTATGAATATTGTTATTGTGACAAATTGTGAATTTTAATCCTTTACCGTGATACATCTGCTGTGATTTCAACGGCTGAGGATTATGTTTTCTTCGTTATAATGACCTGTATATTGAGATAGTCATGCCTTTTTGATATAATGGAGTTGTTTTGATTTTATATCTGGTTATGAGTTATGCCTAAAATAAAAATTGTATTACATATAAGATTCTTACGCTAGAAGCGAGTGTTGACAGAATAATTTTTTTTTAGTGTCCAAAAAAAATACTAAATTTTTTTGCTTTTACAAATAACTATAGCATCTCTTTGTAACAAATGGCTGAACAAAAGAAACAATAAAACAATAATTAATATAAAACAATCGCACCGTGCTAATTGCTACTGTTTCTCGCTACAAATACAACAGTTTCACAGCGTATTTCCTGTGAGCTGTGACCCGCAGCAATATTCCACTGAAAATATATATTTGAAAAATTCGTAATAGAACGGCAGACGCTCGGGACCGCAACGGCCGAGAGAGTATTTTATAAATGTGTTCTCTAAGCGAAGCGGTGACTACGCACGGCGATGCAGCAAGTTTAATGGAAAAGAATTGAAAAGTAGCGTCTATATGGTAATAGAAATTGTCCGGAAGAAAGGAACACGGGGTGGAGTGCATCGCTTTGAAATATGGCCGTTCTGTGCGACATTGAGCGTTATTGCGTGCGTTTTGTTTGCGAATGCATGCGGCGGGAAGTTTGGGACGTGATGCCGCTGAGATTCTAGCCTTTTGTGCGATATTATAGTAGAGCCATTTTAATAGGCAACATTTGACAGATCAACAATATTCAACAACGTAACCTAGTAACGACGACATAGAATAACATGATATTTCGTTTTGTAAGAACTGCACATTTGCTTTACTTTTTTCAATTACGATTACATATTTATAATAATAATGACCGATACAAGTAATTTAAGATTTCATTTTACTGATAAACCATTCTAAACATAATAAACAATTTCTGAATTGAAGAAATGACGTCGCTACAATTTTGTGTCAATAAACCTTTTTTCTTTTTAAATACCAGAGACGTTACTCTAAAAATCGAAATCTGACATCTAGAATCGAATGCATTGAATACTTGTTAATAAAAATCATCATAAATTAATAAATTCGATTGACAAATGTTTCAAATCCGTATCGATTAATTCACTTTAATCGATGTTTTTAAGCAGGTTACCTCTCTTCGAAGGTAAAATTGATAGACGTCAAATGTTGCCTATTAAATTGGCTCTATAATAGGCAAACAATAACAAGTTTGTGGGTATATTTTTGAAAAGTGCACAACTAAAGCTCTATATTTATTTATAATAGAATGTGATGAATTTATTACATTGAATATATTTTATAAATATTCAGGAGCTAGTAAGAAATCGATATGTATGAAAATCTGAAATTTATAGCGTTTTATGTTTGCGATAAACTCCGAAACTACTTAGGGGATTTGGGTATTACTTGATACGGAAGTATTTTGAATCCCTAGACAGATTAAAGGGTTCTATTTATTCCCATTGAGATAATATTACTACGTATATACCTCAGCAAATGATTCCTCGTCTAATTTACAAGGTAAAATGAAAAGAAAATGAATTAAATTCATTTTAACGGAGAATGCATCTTATATTCAATTTAAATCCTTACGAGCGTCTGATTCGATAAGTATTAATATTTAAAATGCAAAAGTAACTCGAACGTTCTGTCTGTCCTTGTGTCATATTTTTAAATATGAAATGCTGAGAAGATGGACATTAAAGTCATATCGAATATTTAAATTGAATGGGCACATACAATAGCGCGATAACTTGATTGAAGCCGCGAGCGGAAAGCTAGTTATTAATAATTTATGAAAAGGCTATATCTAATACTAATGTAATTAATATAGTTTTTTTTAAATATGTATAAATTCCTCATTAAGAAAAATGTTTTACTTTTTTTCTCGTGTTTTAATAATGCTTTGGAATTAAGACATTTATCAAAATATTCTACCACCTATCATGCAGGTTCAGTTCAATCGGTATTATTTATCGTTAATATTAATAAAGGTATTCTTCAGAATTTATATGGAATCCTAGGTATCATGTGTAAGTTGCACATTTGTACCATTACGTATTTTTTCGTAATTAAAGTGAACCCTTCCCATGAATTACAATTAATGTTTTTTGCTGGGAGCTTTTTATTGAGAATTTTTGTCGAGCTAAGCTTATAGGGCTATAGTTATTTATGGGTATGTAATGCGGGTACAACTATGGGAAAATTGCACTTTAATTTAGATCTTGATGTCGTGTTTATTATTTATAATATAGTGGTTTTTTTCTGTTTTAATATAAAATAACTGGATAACTTACTACTTAATTTTTTTTCTACCCATGAAAACTTTGAATAAGTGAATGTTTCTATGAAATATCTACAGAAAAAACAGTGCTTCAAATAGTTCTATTATAATTAACTTGAAAGAAAGAAAATATTTCTCATCTGAAAATCAAGAAACAGAACATTTCATGGTATCAAAAAATTGTTCAACAATTTAGTAGATTATTTAGAAATACTACGTTACAGCCATCACTGTTCTACACAAAATAATTGCTGTTTGAACTTACCCTTGATATTATTGTATTATCATTATCTATACTAATATTATAAAGCTGAAGAGTTTGTTTGTTAAAAGCGCTTATCTCAGGAACCTATTTAAAAATTATTTTAGTTCTTGATATCTCATTTTTCGAGGCTTTCATCACACTAAGACCAATAGGATCGGAGAAATGCGGGTAAAACCGCGGGGCACAGCTAGTCTTTGTTAACTACAAAGTGGAGCGAGTGGACGTTTGTTTGCGACGTGGATGAGTGCCCTGTGTTTGTACAAATATTTGGCCGAATAGCATAAAACGCCACTTAGCGAGATGTCATTGTTTTGTTCCCGTGTCTTGTAAGTTTGAAGGCATTTAAACGTTGATACCTATTAGCTTAAAGAACTGGTTCAATGGATGTTTGTATGTACTTGTGATCGTTTGTTTGCGTGTGTGGTTTGGCGATTTGTTGATCTTTGAAAATGGTATTGATATTTTATTTTAATGAAGTGAGAGGTAGGTTTGTTAAATACGAGTACAAAGTTACGTTATACTGGTTACAGTATTTGATTCATAAATTTACGAACGAATTTTCTTTGCACATTTTTTCTTGGTGATTATTAGGCACAAACTAATAATCACCACTTGTAAGCTCAGATAATGCGGTTATCACTAATAGTTCTAGTAATTTTCTCTACATTATAAATAAAATACCGAAACCGGGATTGTCTCATGAATTCATTCGTTCACAGTTATTTATTTAAACGAACGATTGTTTAAATTTGTCCCCGTAGGTGCTGATCAATATTCATGGTAAGATTAGGCGAGTCTAATTACAAGGTATAAATCTTTACGCCGGTTTCGACGTCTTAATTGCGCCTTACAAATTACTTCCATACATATCGTAGTTTTTCACAGAGATTTGTCTATTTGCTAAAGATAAATGATGATTACCTCGCGACGTCTTTGAATCGCTTGTAATATTTGTGTAAATTGCTTATTAAATGTTGTGTGTTAAATGGTTGTTATTAGTCAGAGTTTCTGATTTATCGAACCGGTGTTTGAGACGTGTTAACTTGTAGATGCAGCGTTATTGCTCAAATAGACATGCAATTTCTTTACCCACGATGATTTATTTTTTTATACAGGCTCTGTGTATTAATTACTTGATTGTTTGAGATAATTGCTAGGTATACCTATTTGTTATACCTAAATTACAAAAATAGATTCAAATAGCTTTACATATTTTATAGTAACATTAACAGTGTTGACACTATGACTTTGTGTAGGTATGGCTCTACCAGATTTCAATCTACGCTTTGATTTTGAACATTTATGTAATTTTGCTGTGTTCAATTAATGTGCACTGTTTGAATTTTAAACACTATTTTATATTAAATACTTTTCCAATCTAGAAAAACATTCGGAAAATATTGTAAACGGCTCTCTTTCTGTTTTAATTAAATTCGACTTGTTCGCTTCGATTTGACAACATTCAGTACTTTCTATATAAAAATATATGTAGCTTCCGTATCGAATCGAATTGTGTGCTTCACTGGAGGTAATGAAATGTCTCCGAATGACATATTTATGTACCCAACGCGATATGGTCTCTTAAAGAATATTTACCGACCAGTTATTTTACAGTCGTCGCTCGTAAATCCAACAATATTTACTTTAAACGAGTCGTTATTATGAATAATTATGTGATTTAACGAGCTCCAACAAGCGCGACGTACGTCAAAATTAAACATTAGGAAAGTAGGTGTAAATATGGTGTGAATGCAGCGCTGTCGTTAAATAATTTATAGGTTTATGGACCCGGACGCGGTGTGGGGTGTGTTTTATGATTTACAGTGGCCGCGTTATACGGGACATTGCTGTATTATCAATAATAAATTTTGCGGCTCATCGTGGTCGTGCTTCTAAAAAAGGCCCGGTTATATGTAGAGTTTATAAATTTGTCAGGCCATCAAATAGAAATATCCTTTTTCTATATGTGGAATAATCTTTATGTACATGAATTTAAGTAAGCAAGGATAATGGTCAATGGTGTATAAAAAGTCTAAATTTACTTAACGAAGGCATTAATACAAAATACATAGTACCACTACCATAGACGCACCATCTCATCATGTTAACTTCGCATATTTTAGCTGTAGTAACATATTATATGACAAAGTAGCAATAATGTCAAAGCAAAGCATTTAAGAAGAATAGTTTATAGACAATATATTCAGTTAATTTTGCCATATTGACGCTTCCTTTTCATATTCTGTGATCAGCGTGTAATTTATGTCGAAATAAAACATTAGACTTCTCGTATCATAGGCCATTTTGTTTTGATTAATTGCATAATAAATGTATTAACATAAATGAATACGCGACATTTACAGTTTTCAAATATTATGTAGAAATGTAACGGAATTATAAGTCTTAATTGACCTCCACGGTTATTTAACACATGAGATTTCTTGACCGGTCGTATTAGTTAATATTCGCGCATATCTACATATTGAGATGTTTTACATTATGAGCAAATATCAAATGACACCTATATGAGGTGTGCCGTATAAAACATCGATATTTCTATTATTTATGGGCGATATGAAATATGTGATGTTCAGTTGCGATAATTGTAATGTCTCGGGTGTCTGGTTAGATTTTTATGTAAATATAGGTGGTGTGGAGGTCGACGCACCGACCGACGCGATGGTATTCGATTTTCCCAAGTGTTAGTTAACCGTTAAAGTAATGATTCATTACCGGTACTAGAATAAGCCGAGGGGTTATTTGTTCAAATATTCTCACGCGCCAGGCCATCTTGTGTCAATTGCCTGCCATGAGTTTTGACACCTCCGCGCCACGTTGAGGTCAACATCTCGTTTTGCATCGATGTTTGTCCAGTGCTCTCACAGTATCTCTTCCTGTCGTAATTGCGTTCAACTCGAAGGTGCCTCTATACGTACCTAGAGTCGAAGTGCTTGAGTTTCTCTTCGGATAATTAAGGTCTATGTAGGTACTTACGCGCCTCAATGTTTGATGCTAATTTTGAACTTAATATACAACATGGATTTGGTATAGGCATTATTTTGTTTACAACGTTTCTATATAAAAACGTAAACATAACGTCATATCAGATAAGCTACTTGGTAAACGGCGTTTACATTTCCATATTATATTTCCTTTAATGGCTATCAATGAAACACGTTTTAGTTAACGATTGAAATATAAATATTAAATCAAACGTTAATTAATTAACATAAAATTTTAGCAGATAATCTTTATAAAAAGTTAATTCCAAAACACCTAAGCTAATAAAAATGCGCCTATGGCCGGCATAAAATAATTCTCCGATCTCCAAACGAGATAGGGGCTACCCGTCTATCCGATTCTCACATGCTGACCCGTTCGCCTCATTTAATGTGTCGTTTTATTTCAAAAGCGCTTCAGCTGCTTATTTTATCGAGACTATAAAGCCCTCCCGATCTAAAGGTCGATATGATAATTGTAATCCAATACATCACTATCGCGTCATCTGTTCGTACCTGACTATTACGGGCGCATTAAGTGAAGGAAGAGCCGGGAAATTAATAGACTACGGCCTATGTGGGATTTGCGTTAACAAATCGTTCCACCCACGGACGTAGTTGGCTATTATTCGCCTATTTTACAAGCCTTCGTGAAAGATGAAGTGGTCGCCGGTCGAGCCTGGGTTTTTGGCTCTAATTAAATTTCACTGAAACTTTTATAAATTGCGTAGGCTGTTATTTATTGTTGCTTTTGTTTTAACTTATATAATTTTCGCTCAGGAGGAAATTGAAGAATAAACAGTGCTTTAATGATTATCTTTTTTAATCTCCTGTTTAATATACAAACTTTTGTCTTTCGATTAAATTGTATCAATATCAGTTAACTACACTTAAAATACAACCGTAATTAAATTATATACGTCAGACTTTCACCGTGTAACAGTGTAAGAGCTCACCGTGCAGAATCCATAAAAGACGCTAAACGAAACGGCGCTCATTCAATTACCCATTAAGTATACTTGTCACGTATGAAACGCTTTCCGTTAAAATAAATCTCGACTCGTTACCGGTGATGGATCAGCCGCGGCGTCGGATGCTGTACGGCGCGAGGTTTGACGCGAATCGATTAAGTTTGGCCGTGGTGTAAACTTCGGTGGTTGTGAGATGAAATGCGTTGGTATTTAAAGAAAACGTGATGTTGGTGCGTGGGGTGGGATGTTAGTGAACTTAGCAGATCATTTTTAGCAGATCAAAAAAAAATGTGAGTTCTTATCGCGTGCAGTTGAGTTCTACAGTTCCTGATACTTTTTAGAAATAGTTCTGGCGTTTTTACCTTAAAAAACGACATTTGAAAAAATGATCTGCCAACTTCCCGTAGTATATAATTTTTAGCAGATCAAAAAAATGTGAGTTCTTATCGCGTGCAGTTGAGTTCTACAGTTCCTGATACTTTTTAGAAATAGTTCTGGCGTTTTTACCTTAAAAAACGACATTTGAAAAAATAATCTGCCAACTTCCCGTAGCAGATCATTTTTAGCAGATAAAAAAAAAATGTGAGTTCTTATCGCGTGCAGTTGAGTTCTACAGTTCCTGATACTTTTTAGAAATACTCGCGTAAAATGAAACACTAGAAAATTTATTTATGTCATATTTGATCACGCCGTAGCACCATGCCGTAGCATCATGCCGTAGCATCATGCCGTAGCATCACGCCGTAGCATCACGCCGTAGTATCATGCCGTAGCATCATGCCGTAGCTTCATGCCGTAGCATCATGCCGTAGCATCGCGCCGTAGCATTACGCCGTAGCATTACGCCGTAGCATCACGCCGTAGCATCATGCCGTAGCATCACGCCGTAGCATCATGCCGTAGCATCATGCCGTAGCATCACGCCGTAGCATCATGCCGTAGCATCATGCCGTAGCATCATGCCGTAGCATCATGCCGTAGCATCATGCCGTAGCATCATGCCGTAGCATCACACCGTAGCATCACGCCGTAGCATCACGCCGTAACACATGCCGTAGCATTATGCCGTAGCATCACGCCGTAGCATCACAGAGTAGCATCACGCCGTAGCATCACGTCGTAGCATCACGTCGTAGCATCACGTCGTAGCATTACGTCTTAGCATCACGTTAAGCCGGGTCCAGGTCGGGTTTTTTCAAATGTCGTTTGTTAAGGTAAAAACGCCAGAACTATTTCTAAAAAGTATCAGGAACTGTAGAACTCAACTGCACGCGATAAGAACTCACATTTTTTTTTTGATCTGCTAAAAATGATCAGCTACGGGAAGTTGGCAGATCATTTTTTCAAATGTCGTTTTTTAAGGTAAAAACGCCAGAACTATTCCTAAAAAGTATCAGGAACTGTAGAACTCAACTGCACGCGATAAGAACTCACATTTTTTTTGATCTGCTAAAAATGATCTGCTAAGTTCACTAACATTGGGGTGGGTTAGTATCTGAATCTAAATGTGTATAGGAAGGTGTTGTTGAATGGTTTGTCTTGTTTTAATTTGAAAGATTTCATAATAAAATATAATTGAAACTCAATTTAAGTTTCTGAAAACTACCTTTTCGATTTGTCAAGTAGGTATAGAGCACAATTAAATTTTAGTGAATCGGTGGTGTGTCTTACCTTATTAAATAAAACTACATATTTTCTCATTAAAATGTTACAATTTACGAACCACAACACTATTAAATATACAAAATACCCATACTGTCAGTAACTCATAAATTTAATGTAATTTGTAAGCTGTTTTGTCTTAATTAACATTCGGCGTCTAATTTAGGGGCTAGGGCCCTTGAGCGAATCATTGATGCCCTCACAGCGGGGTGTGACAAACGAATTTCGTTTTAAATAAATCGCAGACCGCGTCGCGCCGAGAAATTAGGCGCGGTAACCCCCGCCGCGAAAACTCATCGTGAATACGCGTCACGGATCGAATATAGCACCCAGCCGCTGGTCAAGCTCAAAATACAAGTTATTATACACTCATTTAGGGATTCCATTACCACTGTCTTGAAATTCGAATTATCAACCTGACGTAACCTTTTCTGTCTCGCGTTCTTCGTGCTCGTAAATTTTGCGCTGATCATTATGTGGACGTGTTAGATATTGCGTTTTGGGAATGTTGTTTTTATTTATTTGCAACTTTCGTTCAGAGCACGTGCCCTTTATCGATTGGGAAATAAATCAAAGTCTACATACCAATGTACTTATTGTACGAAATATTTAAATAGCATTTTGGTATTATTAAAAGAAATGTTATAAATCTGTGGGAAAATTTGCCCTACATGTATATTTTCGCACCCTGATGGCGTCCCCTTTGTCATCAACTTTTCGTAAAGCTACCAATGGCAACTTGTAGCAAATCCATTAACGGATTACAAATCGATTCGCCGCCTACAATTGCATTAATAAAGAGTTCCATAGCCTTTACTCCCTTGGCGGGGTGTCGCGTGAAACTTCGTCGAGACGGTGTCGCGTTTCCAGAAGCAAGTGAACATTGGCTCATCGTTTCCTGCACCGATTGCCTTCTATTTCTTTTGGGAACATCTACAATGCAGTCGGTGCCGCGTTTGTAAATGCGATACTTCCGTCGATGCGAACCCTATCACATCTGATTGCGGCGTACGTTTAATCAAATGTCTCCAACAAAGCTCTGAATAGACTCGAGTACGAGCAATCGCTTTTGGCGCGGCCTTTCGGCACTTTTTACAAATGACACGCCGAAATGAGATATCTTTTTGCAGATGTTGAGTGCGTCAATTGATTGCCCTGAATGATCGTAATCCTTTCTGTACGGGAAAGGGCGGTGCGTAGTGCTGTTCTCGTAATGTTAAGTGCATATTGGTAGCGTACTATTACTACTAATATTATGAATGCGAAAGTAATTCTGTCTGTATGTTTGTCGGTCTGTCTGGCACGAAGATAGTTTTAGACGTGAGTAAGGTCGAAGGATAGGTTTAATCCCGGAAATGTAGCTGAATATGTATGATCAAATTCATTTAATGTAGAATACACTTACTTATTACGTTAAACAATCATTTGAACCTAGACATGGTTTACAGACATTTTCATTTTCTTATTAACATAGTTTAGCTTGCTTCATAAATCTTAATTTCACAGTGAAGACTTATCACCCTCAGGGATACAAACTACCGAGTACCGGATCACAGAGGTCACCAAAGAAATTTCCCACGAAATCGTTACATCGTTATACTAAATTGATCGTGTACGTTCCGTGCTTATAAAGTAATTGTAGTGTTTGTTTCAATTTAGTTTAATTTTTTATCATTCGACGGACAGTAATTGTTCTGGTATTCTTTCGTTTTAATCACTTCTGTGCACCCGCCTCTGGGCAAATTATAATGTTTAAAATGTTGTTTGTATTTGTATCGTGACGTCGGAGTGATTAATATTGAAATGTTTTTGATTACATAATAACGAGCCGAATTGTTGATAGCGGATTGATAAATTAGTTCCTCCCATACTGCTATTATGTGTTTATCCAGATATTATGTGAACTGTTTACGATTTATACCTTTGTATTTGTAGTTTGGATATGAATATACATGGAGCGTTTTATATAACAGATTATTTTTGTTTTGGTATTCTGCAGTTTATAATTAATATTTTTTAAACGAATAGCACGTGTTTGTAAATAAAGTGAAGTTTGATTTTATATAGATAAAGAGGAAAGGTTTGTATGTATGTATGTATGGTTTTCACGCATAAACTACTGGACCGATTTTGATGAAATTTGGCACAGATAATCTTTAGACCCTGCGAAAGAACATAGGCTACCTTTTATTGCGAAATATGTACCACGGGCGAAGCCGGGGCGGACCGCTAGTAATTAATATTTTTTAAACGAATAGCACGTGTTTGTAAATAAAGTGAAGTTTGATTTTATAGTAAATTACGTGTGGCTATAATAACAAAATGGGATTAAGAACTTATACACACCGTGATGGTTGGTTCTTTTCGTTTAATCCTATATAGTTACAGTCAATTTAAGTATAACAATGTTCGTAACATGAGCCCTCAAAAAAGGGTTCAAGTTATTGAATAAAAACAGAATTTCGATCCGCTGCTTCAACCCCTGAAGTTTATGGGCTTTTTATCGACCGTGAAATGCAGGTATAGAAATGATGCCCTTGTTATGTTGTCCTTTGAGTGTTATAAAGTCATGTATGGCAAAAATGTTTCATGTTTCATTCGATAATGTTGAATGCTCAGCAGTTGAACATTAAAAGTAAACAATATTATAGAATGATATGTTTATTATAAGCGAAACTGATTTTAACAGAGATGATGCGCACCATTGCTTTAGATGGCTCTTCTTCTAATGAAACAGAACATGTTTTAAAAATAATTCCCCAGAGCAAAATCTTTGAAAGCAGAGCCATCGATGCAGGCAAATTACAATGTCAGCGCCGTTTAACGTTGGCACAGTAATATGGTATCATAATAAAACGTATTGCCGCGTGCTGAATGCGCCGACCTTCCATACACAATTTCACGCGCGCTTAGCTAATGTTTGCCGAGCGATTTACCGCGGGCTATCGGCTGGTGGGCCATTTTTTCCCGCGACCCATCAGGGCGCGTTAGCGGTGCCGAAACGCCGGAGGCGCGGATTTTCGATGCGATGCGAAATGTTTTTATCATCGTTCACACTATTTTTGTACCAAAGGGTTCTGAAATATCCTATTTTGTAGTTTTTAATGTGTTGTGTAATTTGTTTGCTTGTTGAACAGTTTAACGTTAAGCTTCTCTTTGGTTTCAGGATTACTGATAAGTTGTGCCCAGCTTTAAAGCCTTAGTTCATATATTGTTGCGAATTGTCATCGATATCGACCAGTTTTTGCTACAACAAATAAAACAACAGTCAAAGCATGAACACATATACCTATGCGCATACATCTCAATGTTTTTTATTTCACTGACAGACTCTGAACCATTGTTTGTATTATAAAACGAATATAACTATAATTACTCCAATAAACTGTTTGATGTCTAATTTAAATGTAAAACAGATTAATCATACCGTACTGGCTTTCACTAGAGTATTTAACAATAGGCCTTCATATGTTTTACAACAGACGTCTATCAGTACGAGTAGTGAATCGGTACTGGAACCGGTTTAAAGATTATCGGCTAAACGGTTTCATATCGGTGTTAGTGTGAAATGCATGCTGAGATTGTTGCGTTTTTTATTACTGTAGGTCTATTGAAGTTATGGTGTAATTAAAAATTGTTCTAGATTTATCTAAGATATAGAAAGAAGGTAGGATTTTAGTTGAACAACGATTTTTTGTTAGTCTATGTAGTATTCGAGCTTACGATTTAATATACTTTAGTATTAAAGCAAATCAAACAGTTAAAGAGGCATTTGTTAATTCTTCTTTCTAGAATTTCAAAACGAAATGTTTGTATGTACACGTATTTAAATAGTTTCCTACTGGAAACTATTTAAATACGTGTACGTGTACGTGTCGAGCTACTGCTCGAAGCATCAAGTGAACTATTTGTATAGCTATCTGCTTAAACGTAGCGATCTTATCGTACGATCGATCGCTCAACCCTTCGGTAACTGAGCGTCACCGTCGCAACTGTTACGTATAAATATCTCACTTTATTAAAGGTAACATTGGAATTATTGTCCGTTAGGAATAGAGGTTGGAGCAAAAAATTTGGTGTTGAAGCAATGTGGTGTTTGGGAACAGTTGCATTGTGTGTACTATTCAATTTTATATTAGTCGTTATGTAATATGTATGCCCAATTATTTTTGTAATAACACGATTAGAAGATTGTTTTATTTACTTGGAGCCGTATCACATACCCTGATTATAATCATGTTCAGCCATGATCATCGTATCGTAAGGATCCATTAAAAATGTATTTATTGATTAGGATTATTGCGGAAGCTATTCGTATTAGTACAAGGATAAAAGTGCAGTAAGAATATTATAGACTAGATATTATATTATACTAAATTGACCATAAACATTTTTACCAACTACAATGTTTACAAATTACGATGTACCTACGTACTCATAGTAACTCATACTTAACGGTAACTATAGCAACGGAAATTTGCGGTGAGATTTTTAATTCCATATTTATAGTCGATAAAGTTAATTGAACTATAAATTGTGCCGGGTTTGTGCGGCCTGCGCAATAGGAAGCATGTGTTTGACGATTTACGCGACCTATAAGAGTTAAACAGACTCACACGAGGGACCTCCAACGATCCCTGGCTCCCATGTGGCATACGTTTTTATTTTATTGCCGCGTTAACCGTATTTAGACGATTTTTAATTATTACTTGCATCGAATACTGCGAAGTCACATTTGTTTATGTTAATACTCGTAATGTATCTAGTAGGTACCCATTCGTTGTAGTTAAATTCGCACACCATAACTTTATTACTCCTATCAGTCAATTCGACAGATTTATTCAACAATATCACTAAATTAAATTCATCACTATGTAGATATCTATAAAATAATCGACCGATGTCCGGACTTAAATTTTTATTGTTGTCAAGCCTTTTTAACACTCGCAGTCATTCATTGGACCGTTTCTGCTGTCGTTCATAAATATGCCCAATAATACAAGCACGATGATTTTTATAAGAATTCCATTGTGCGACATTTAATTCATAAGCTCCGTTCACATCTGCGGCTCATGAGTTGTGGAGCCACGCACGCAGCAATCACGATACATTGTCGCGGCCTGTGACAGGCTCTAATTAAGCGATTTATTCAAACCCCGGCGCGACTTCTTATGTATCTCGAGGAATAATCAGAGATAAAACTCCGTGGGACGATTGTAAGACACCAAAACACTTCGACAATACTCCAGTGATTTGTTCCATCCACTCGCCTGTTTGATTGTTTGTCTTGGATAGGGTTGGCGGGCGTCAGTTTTCTGGAAAATAAGTAAAAATTTATAGATTTGAAAATCATTTTAAATTTCATGTAACAATGTTTAAACTTAAATAGTTCATTCAGTTTTTTATAAGTGTTATACATATAGGTACACACGTATAAAATTGAAATTTATGTATATTGAAATTTATGAAATACCCGATAATATTAGTGAATTTTGAAATTGAATGCATAACTCTAATGTAAGCAAATAACTATGTTACTTCTCTATCGATCTTAATTTTTTTTGCCTGGTATCAACCCTAATCAAAGATAACGCGAAACGAAGCGTCATCGCGTTAGGGTTGGCACATTGTGCTCCTTATTCACATTCTATATTTATATGGCTGAATACCTCGTAATCATTCGCGATTCGAATCCGTCGCTACGCAGAATTTAAACGATGCTGATAATGTTTACACAGCGCTGTTTGTTTGGTGAAATAATTGATTTGTTCTCCTTTACGAGTGTAAATAGTCGAATTTGCTACGTTCTCGAGGGGATGGTTGTTAATGACAATTTGAGTATATGGGTCTAGAATATAGAGTTTGTGTATATAATTAAAACAATTTGTTCGGCGGTACAAAATAGTTTAAAATTTTAAGCCAGGTATAAAAATAAGGACTGTGTAAGTAATGATTATTTTAACAAACCTTATCAAACAAAGACACCCCAAAAACATAACACACATTTGACATTCGATCGTATATCCATACATGTATTAATCGTATTTCTCATTAATGCAAGTGGCCGGTTAATTGGGCTACCGAATACCGCATCCTTTGTTGCACACAAACCACTCCCTAAGCTTATCTAAGCAGTAGCTTATTTAAAATGATAAACGAGCTCCCGATCGATTTGAATAACAAGCAGGCAGATGCTCTTAATCCCCTTGATTTCATTAAACGCATGCGCCCCCAGTCCCTGTCGGAAATATCACTCGAGAATCACGATTCAACCCATATATCGTTCATTATAATACGTTTAATTTAATGAAAGACCCTTAACCATACGAATTTGTTTTGTCAGTCCCTAGGTGCGTTTCATTCCGTGACCGAAAAATCTTTTATAGCATCTTCGCGTCCTCCTGAGTCCCTTAATGAGGAGAAAAAATTTCTCCTTCCGCTATTACGTCTTATTTATCAGACGAATATTGTAAAATCACGGACGTTTCTTCGGTCGTAGGGATTCTAATGAATTCCCGGCAGACTGAGTGCTTACCGATCGCAGCGTCATTTTGTTTGATCTTCTCGTTAAGGAGAGGCCAAGTGAAAAATCCATCTACATTAATCACGTCGACACTGAAATAAAATTTTGAGCGGTCGAAAGAATTTACATAAATAATTTATCCTCGAGAGAGTTCGTGCTTTGTGCCCGCCGGAGGACTGACTCATTGTTTCAATCGGCCATGTGATTATAATCATTTGTTGGCAACAAAATTTATTTTATTTCTGCGAGAATAATATATTTTGGAAATTCAATATACTGTCCTGAAAATTTGTTTTCCCTTTGTGATGTGTAATTTCAGTGTTATTGTGTGTAAAACAAGTAAAAAGTTGAATGTCATTCTCTAGTCACATTATTAAGCTAGATGCTTTTTAAAATAATGCTTGAATATATTTTCTTGAGTATGCTTCTCGACGGTGATTTTATATGACGGCTAAGAGGATCGTACTGAAATTTTCATTTAAGTTCAGTGTTGTGGTTATAAAATAAGCGCATAAAACCGTATCTTTATGTTGCCGCATTAAGAACATCCAACGCATCCATATTATCTATTTAAAAATCGAACAAAGCGAATCGAGCCTGCGCAAAGTCATTGTGATTGTTTAACGTCAGTCATGAATTACATTTTCGTATTACGAAGGCTTTTTATTAACTATAAAAAGATAATAACGTATGATTGTTTATCCCTTCGCGCAGCGGGTCGCCCGGGGGTGTCGGGATTCATGAAGTGGCTACTCGGCGCACCAGCATTGGTATTATTTTAGGCATGTGACTGTGATTGATTCGATCGAATCTTTCTTTGGACAGCCATAGGTTGTGTGCATGCGAGGTACGCACGACTGCATTCTAGAGGCTTCTGGCGTTATCTAGCGTGGCTACACATGTGTATGGCATTCAAGTGTGTATGTTTGTTAAAATCGCTAATTCGATCTAAGGTAAACTTGTGGATAAATTTAATAAATTGACAAGCAGGTTACCAAACCTTGGAATTGATTGATCTGTTTGACTGTTGATATAAATCTTATGCGTGTAAATAAAAAAAGCATGGAATTTTATTATTACAATTTTTTATTAAACGCTATCAAAAATAAAACATTGTAATGTTATCCTTGTTCCTACATTAACTTATTGTTTTCAAAATTATTTTTTTACTTTCGTCGAAATTATTATCTTTCTCACATAATGCTCATGTGCGTGGGCGCTAAACCGAACGCCACGGTTCTGACCGGTCGACATACCTCATACAAATGATTTAGCGGTCGCGGTTCGCGTCGTGATGAATAGTGGCCGTAGTGACCCGAGCTTTTGAGATATTTGCCACCTAATTTGTTGGTAACAAGCCAGGGGAATGTTGTTAATTAGGCTGGAGGATATTTTGATTGCTTTCGCCTGTTGGTTGTATGCTTCGACAGGGTATAGACGGTCGGGATGTAGTGAAAAGGAAGAAAGAAAGAAATAATTAGGCTTTTGTTAAAGTTGGAATTGAAATAGAAAAGAAAATTCTTGGAATAGAAAAGAAAATTCAGACCAATTATTATGACATGTATTGATTGTACGATGGTCTTTCAGGTTATGGCTATATATGTAGATATAAAACACATTCAAAACAAATTCAATCTAACTCAAACACATCGAAATTTTACCCATGTATAATATCTAGATATAAGCCTAGATAACATGGGAGTGCGAACGCAAATCGTCAGGCCTCACTAAATCACAGTTGAACTTAACCGCCATGTTAGATACAATAGTTTTCAGTACACACGCCAGTGCAAGCGTGCTAACGACAGCACTGTAGATAATTAACCTGAGTTAGTTGCCAATAAATAGCTAACTGCACCGCACCGCTAGATATAATTAACTGCCCTGTCCCGTTACAGTAGCAAGTGTAGCTAAACTATTTGTGGGCAATTAGCTTTTGCTCTCGAGGAATCAATTTATTGAAATTATTAACCGGCCGCTTTCTGTTCCGCAAATATAACGGTCGGCTTACGCGGGTGTTAATTGTTTTCCGATCGTTTGATTCGCGTGTGAATGAGGACTTGCGATGTATGATATGATGGATAAACATGTGTGTTGTAAGGTTTTTTAGTTAGTGGCTCTTGTAGCAAGATATTTATTTCATTATATGATAAACTAGCCAACCGCCTCGCCTACGCCTACGTTGAACAATGTCCTTCACAAATAAAAATATCTTGTTTTAATCTTTCAGTGTGTCAAGTTTCATTTATGAACAGCACAATGTTCTTCGTAAAATTTATGTTTTTATTTGAAAATATTAGGGATTAAATTTACTGAAGGTCATGTCACGTCTCGGTGTCGCCAAGTGCTGACCCCTTTGGACTCTTTAAAAAGGTCACGTCGTCTGCTATAATTTGATTTAAGTTCAAAAAGCGCTCTTTAAAATAAACATTATCTCTTTTTTATAAAGAGAATAACCTCTACATAATTCTATTATAAAAAAAAAATGTAAAATTGAACCAAAAATAAGGCTGGTCGTCAGCGCTGCGTTTACTAACAAAAACAAAGGGACCGTACACATGTATTGTCATGTTATAGGTAATTGAGAACGAAATCATAAAAATCCACTGCGATTTGTCAAAACAATATTTCAATGACACGTCAGCGTTTATTTACGATGCGACGGTCGCGATGATTGATTCGAATGCGAGTCCACGGCGTATCAGCGGCTCTGATCAACGCCTTGATCATTCCTTACGCTCGAATGTAAGACAAATTGTTTATCTTAATCGTGTGGCCATTGTGCGTCGATTTTATAATGCTATGTTTTAATAAGAGGCCACGCCCCGTAGGCGTCCGCGCCGTGATTAATTCACTCGCCGCGACTACTGTAGAACAACTATTTGGCGCTTTATTTTTATTCCACTCGATACAGCTGTTTAAATAGGTGTTGTAATTATTGATGCTCTTGTAGCGTAATATAATTTATTGTTTGTTTGTTAATTATTGACTTGCTGTTACTGTAATTGCTAGTTTCATCGCATAAATATTATGTTGTAGTAGGTACTTAAGTTGTTTATTATAGCAGTTAAATTACTTCATTTATGGATTTAGAAGGATTAGGTTTTTTTCGTAGGTAACTGATGATTTCATTCAAAGATACTATCTTCATAGTGTCGATATAAAAAGGTATTTGTAACCCATATTAACTGATAAATTGTGTGAATGCAATATTATCGTCGTATAATATAAACATGAACTGCTCTATTACTTCTCATGTGACTTAATTGTATCCAGATTCATGAGTGTTCAGCCAGATTCAATTTAAATCCCCTGTGGCATCGGGCATGCATATTACATGTGTCACTAATTGATTTTGTAACACCACTTAGTATAGAGTATGCTTAAATTTCTCTATAAGATATTTTTTTAGGCTAGCTTAAGATTAAACACAGTAAACTAATCAGTTGTTTGTAACGCTTAAATATGAAAGAAAACAATTAGTTTGCTAAGAATTGAAACTCGTCTATTCTTTGTCTCAACAATGTCTCGAAACCACGACACAACACGCCATTTTTATCGTCACATTTTAGTTGAAAACTCGGTAAAGACTAATTTATGTTTTTTCACAAAAACCTTTACAGCGGGTGTTTAAGAAATGAATTAACTCGGTTTATATTTAATTTAAAGCATCTTGAAGAGTAATCGAAAACTAATTCTAACTTGATTGTTTTTGTCTAGACCGTTTTAGTGTCTTAAAAAGAAATACTTTTATACCGTTGATGAGGGAATCTTTATAATTTGAGATTGAAATTGTAGCTTTATTTAGTTTTAAATGGGGATTTTTAACAAATTGTACTGAAATTTGAAATGTTTAAAGGTTTATGAATCATTTTTATTCTATTCATAGTACAGATCTGATTGGTATTAAATTTTAATTAGTATTTCGTTTATATAATAAATATAATAATAATGTAATGACAAATTATTGTAATTGCAACTTCAGACATAATATACAGGTAACAATTTGTAATTTCCAGTCCTATAGTTATTCCAAACTAAAAAATATAACCCATCAGAAAATACGATACATTTTAAAAGTAAAGGATACTTTCTAGAAAGGAATTAAAAAAAGTGTAAAACTAACTCTATCCATTGAAGCGTGCCAAAACGGTTCAATTTCGAGAAACCCAAAAGTTTAGTCGAAACTAACATATGTACCTCAAATCGATTACAGATAACATAAAACAATGCAATGTACGGTGCATTAACTTTTAAAATGCAAGCACATTGTTGTTTTTTTTTTCGTATTACGTATCTCCATATCTACGGACAAACAAAGATGTATAGAATTACAAACAATGCGATTAATGCCTATTACCCATTGTGGTATTACCAAATATATTCAGAGCCGGTCCACGGTAGCATCATCCTTTATATTCGTGGAAAAGGATTAACAATTGGCGTCAGGGTGATTTTTTTAAACCCACTTTAATACAACGCAACGGTATTTTTAACTAGGATTTTTTAAAGATTTGATAATGCTCTTTTTTAAGTAGTCAAAGGCTTATCTGTCTTATGGCAATTTTGGGAATTTGAGTGGAGCTTTTTAAGTTTGTTTTTTAAAGTTTGATTTTTTTATTGGATATAAATTATAAACAGTCCTCGGCTGTGTTTAAATGCTTCCCGGATAAAAAGTAGATTGTCAAAGTCTTTAATTTTATCAAAATCCGTTCAATCGTTTTAGCGTAGTATGGTCAGAAGATTATTAGAAGATTTTCATTCAGTTTATCTAAATTGAATATAATTGTATTATGTGTAAATTTCCTAATATCCCTTTAGATAAAATTGATAAGAAATAACGGCAATGATCGCATCACTTATGTTTTTACATTGGTGGCTGCAATAAAATCCCAATTTAAGGGGTATCGTGATGTTTTTATATCATCAGTTGGTGCACGTGATATCGAACACCTGTCGCCGGTGTGTCGCCAGCCTTAGACATTTGTTACCGTTTATATAGTATGTTATTATGTGTAATTGTAATATGTATCTGTAATTTGGTAACCGATTAGTTTGTAATAGACTCGGGTAATAGATGTATCATGTGTTGTTGAAGAAGTTAGTTGAAAGTTTTGCTGAAATAAGTTGTTGTCGAAAGCACGGGGTTAAACTTATGAAGCTCACAACCTAAAAACATCAATTATTAAATTCTAGATTATAATACGATGATAATTATACGAATTTAGTATATTTTTTTATACATATAAATACTAGTAGTAATTTAAACTACATGTACAGTAATTTTTTCATTATGCATAAACAGACATAAATTACACAATTGAAACAGCTTTTTACACATATAAGATTTTTTCATTCTATACTTATACTTATTTATAAAGAAATCAATATACGACGTAAACGAAAACTTCATTATTAATGTATACCTTGACATGTTTGTGCATCTATATTTACATTTGTGTAAAATCCAAAATTATTAAGACGGCATTTGCGCAAGGATCTTTGGCAAAGAATCCGCACTCCTAAATAAACCGAAGTTTCATAACGCATTATCGGCAATGTAATATGATATCTGACGGAGGCTCTTTG
This sequence comes from Colias philodice, assembly GCF_061535455.1. NCBI lineage: Eukaryota > Metazoa > Arthropoda > Insecta > Lepidoptera > Pieridae > Colias > Colias philodice. The sequence continues at coordinate 9,627,361 of NC_143099.1, read as the reverse complement.
TTGGTCTTGTATTATGTCAGAGCACCTGAGCTAACAGGCTGTATGACAATGAGCTATCATTTTTATTGGGATGTTGCGGAAAGTGCAATTGATATGATATTGTAGAATTGATTTGGTGTTTGAGTATCACTAAAGATTGAAGAGCATATGGAGTATGTTCCGTTTAATTTTTGATATTCAGTCAGGATTCATAAAATGATATAAACTTAATGTAAGAAACTTCTAGTTTAATGTAGAAAATAAGTTTAAGCTAATATTGTGAAATATTTTTTATACGTTGTTGTCAAGTTATGGTTCAATGCTCCCAAATAAGAAAAACATTTATTTCATTGTTGGCCAGCAGCCTGTTCCCTTTTATATAAAATAGATACAAATTGACCGAGCTTATTACATATTACATCCTGCAATACAATACAATGCATTTCTTTGTACACCATTAGATTCTCAAATCTCAAACACCGGTCACTCTTTACATTTATACAGCTTCCCCATTACATTGTGTTCATGCTACTAGCGAAAACGTACGGTGTGTAGATATCCTTATGGCGTGCGTTTTATGTGATGATTGTTGTTAAATAAAACGGTGGTGTGTAGCTACCGTGTTTGGTCGAGACTATGTAAACTTAGGTTTATAGTTGTTAAGCTTTGTACGTTGCGTTGTTAATAAAATAATGACACTCGGTAATAGATAAATATTAAATGAACTATCTTCTTGATACATAATAATAGAAATTACTAAATATCTGATTCATTCAACATGACTCAGATATTTAATACTTTGTTACTATTTCTACGCTCCACGTATTAAAACTTAAAAGCAAACAAGATCCGAGTGAAAACGCGCGTTTATCGCTCGTCATGTGAACGCGGCCTTATGCCTCCGACGACGATAATTGTATGCGGACACGATTTTTTGACCGAGAATTATTGTGTGATTATATTTTAAATGTTTGTGTTTCTGCTCAATGTGACGCTCGGTGACGTGTAGGGTGCGCATTGTGTCCGATATATTATGTCGGCGACTGTTTATTTTGGTGCCTCTTCGCTTGTATTCTTAAGAAACGCGGGTATAATTCAACACATCTTGATACTTCATGAGAAATATTCCGTATGAACTGATTTTGTAGGTAATGCTTACTGTAATGATTTATCAACTTGGAATAGTAGAGCGAATTTATGAATAGGGTGGACTGTGTCTAGTAAAAAAATCAGTGCATTAATTTCAATTATAATATTATTATCATGATACAAAATTAATTCATCTCGTAATAATCGAGTAATTATATATTTATTGTTAATACTTATAACAAAATAAAACCGTCTAAGGGATAAGGCTGGAAAACTCGCATCGTTAGCGATGAAAGAAAATCCACCGTGAAAGTTATCGAGTATCAAATTTGTTGATCGAGTGTACGATATAATAAAGCCGCTCCTACGCATATTGTTCGATAAGTAAACATGATTGTAAAAGTTCGTTCGCATTGTCCGCTTTTATATGGATTTGAGGGAAGGAGGCCAGTGCATTTCTGCTCGCTAGTTATTATCTGCTCGTCGGCCGGACTCTATTATGACACATTTTAATCTCTAGGAACTGTGCCAGTTTTTGCGTTTGGACACTGAGGAAATATTGCACTGATATTTGCAGCTTTTGTACGTCTTATTTCGTGTGTATTTGGTATGTGATTTTGTTTGTAAGTGTAAATTGTTGTGGGTAAGATATACGAATAAACAAATAGTGGTATAGTTCTCACAAATCGTTTGAGTGTGAGAGAACGTATTGCCAGCGTTAATCACTTAACAGGGGTCACGTCAATCTGTGCAACTTCAATGTTGTTTTGGGTAAAACAAATAGAAGCTCTCCAAAAGTATTTTTAAACGGTACTGAATAAATTTTTGCGGTGTAATAAAAAGTACTAGGTCGTTAAAAATAATATTATACAAGAATGTCCGCTAATAGAAAATCTCAAAATATTTATCGGAAATAAAAATAATATTCTACATTATTAATTCAGTCATAATAATATTAAATTATTGAAACTATAATATAAATAATAGTTTCGTTTTCAGACAAGTTCCGACGAACAATCAACATTTCGGAATGCTAATTGATGGCTTGTTTACATCACCGCCAGCCATTATCGATGCTCATTAGTGTTATAATATATCATCTTCGACGCTGATTACACGTCCTATAAAATTCACTATAAATTCCATGTTTATGTGACAAAAAGGAAACAGCGCGAACGCTTTTAGAATTAAATATATGCCTACAATAATAAAATAAAGAATTTATAGGCGTCCTTTGGAATTACCGTGGCTTGGGTTTATGGCTTCACGGGACGTTTATTTGGCTCTGCGTGGTTGTATCACGCGTTTTAGATAACGATGCTCTCTATTGTCTTTCGACTACAATTTTTGTTTCCGCATACCCTTACATGATACTGTTATGTAGGTCGTAGGTGTGTGGTATTGTTGAACATTGCTACAGGTTTGTTGAAGTCGCGGTCGATTTAAGCGCTCCAAAAATACGCGTTGATCATCCAATTTACAAGAACCAGAATTAATTCTGGCAAAATTCACTGATAGCCTATTTTTGTACTTTTTTTGTTTGATTGTTTGACTATTTATTATATTACGATGGTAATAGCCAGATTGTTATAATAATATTAGCTCAATTTTTTATAATACGATAGGTATCTACTTTTTTCACTGTTGACCATTGGTAGGTGCAAATTTCTATGAAATTCAGTCAAAATAGAGAAACTTAATTAACATTATATAGTTGTGATAATCGACCATTCCAATACGATTGCTGTAGTTAAAAAAAGTTTACCAAACATTTTTGTTCATGTGGGTCGTGTACGGAACAGTCGTACGGAGACATGCTGGTTTCTATTGGCTTTTTTCAACAGTACCTACCTACATATGAAGCGCATGAAAGCATTAATTAGAAATATTTACGATCCCCCCTGAGAGCTTTTAAATGCACGTGTGAACCTCATATATACATAAAAACAGACAGCGTGACTAACTGTTTAACATGTTTGATCTCGCCAGCAAGTACGCGTGAAATTGTGATTATGAACACAAATAAACATTGTATCAATCGTAATGGGCGTATTCGTGATTGTTGGATGTGCTTGATAGAATTATCGTGGTATACTTAGTTCATTTTACCATAGTAAGACGAACAGTAAAACAGTTCTATATCCAAATGCATGCAATGCAGCATTGTACCTAATTGATTTTGTATCTTTTATGTTATGTTTTTGCATATCAACAAATGATGTGTGAAGGCAGCTGTAAATTCCACTTTATTCTAAGATAACAACACAATTATAGAATGATATAGGTTGTAGGCTTTTTAATAAGTCATCGATTAATTACGATACTGTCGACTCTTTCTCATAAATTGTAGTTTCATTCGGAGATTCTTATTTATAAGTATATTTTGTCATTCTAAAATACACATTAATTGTATTTGTAATACAATAATGCGAATTGAATAAAAATATTGACAACCTTTGATTAAAATTCTGATTCCATTTTACTTTAACGCCTCTAGTGATATCGAGTCCATATTGAATGTGCGCAATATTTATGTTAAATATTCGCATCGTAATTGAATTCAGTCTTGTGATCATACTGCTGTTGTAATATCGTTTAATGTGTTTTGTTTGGTAAAATAAAATATGAATACATTATGTTATGGTCATCAGAAAAATTTATTAGAATGTTTATTTTTGGAAGAGAACATTTGATTACGATCTGAATAGTTCATCTAATAAGAACAACTTGATCGAATATAAAATATATCTAATTATCCTAATTCCTAAATATAAACTAAAAAACAGTCTACGATAAAGTAAATTGGCAAAGATAAGAGTCCTGAAAATTATGTAAAATGATGATTTAGATATTTATTTAGATACCTATAAATATTTTGGTTTCGATAAAGGCGTAGGAAGAGTAGGAGTCTTATGTAGGTTTCACACACCCAACCGCATGTATTTTTTTTTTCAATAAATAATCAAACTTTTATGAAGCCTGCGTGGGGTAAACCCCATTTCATTCCGACCATTTATTGGAGTATACCTGTTAAAAACATAAAAATTATGGATTTTTATTATGTTTTATGGAAATAAGAACAATGTCGATCTTGATCCGAATGTTGTCGTAAAAAATAATAAAAGGTGACGGTTATTGTTTTTGGAAGATCATTTATGTCCATGGCAAAGGCCGGCCGCAAGCATTGTGTCCGATTCGACACACTTTTTTTGTTGGACGCATACTCCGCCGCCGCATAATAAGCGTGGCCGGTTAGGTTAGGTCGTGTTAGCGAACGAGATACACTTACAAAAGAGTAAAAAGTGCATGATGTTATGAAAGTGAACCGTTAAATTAACTGAATGGGGATTTGGTTCAAGGCCGTGGAGTGCGGTGCTGTGAATGAATTAACGTGTACACTGTACAAGAATAACGTTGTGTGCGAGTGGCTTTGATTGCAGCAATATTGTTTCTAAAGCATGTTATTATTTTTTTTCTAGTCGGTAGTTTAATTTGATTTTTCAGTAATGAGTGTTGTTTCGCATTGGCGCAATAGGCACACATAAGTTTTCGCAATGGTGTGATTCTGTCACCCCTAATTTTAGAAGAGCACGTGTTTTCCATGTACATATAAAATATTTACACTGAATGAGGTTGAAAATGAGTATAAATTATTCTTAAAAATACAGTACAATTTAAACTTACTTCGTTGTTGAGTAATGAAACAATTACAAACATGCGAAGGCAGGCAACAAAATTAGAAGCTAACAATTTTTTTAAGTTGTGTTAAAATTACTTGACCTGATATTTATATACTTTGATAGGAAACTCATTAATAACAAAACTAATACACGATAAAGTGTCATTAGTCGCGCTATCGACTGCTACCATTCTGCTTGTTCGAAGAATGTGAGCTCGGTCCGTCGTGACTCGGCGGGCTCATTACAATCACAGATCAGTTGCTAGGGCCGTATTTATAGCGTTTACGTGCTTTCATAGTTTTGCGATACTTTTATGGTAAAAAAAGAACAACAAAAAAGGTACCTATTGTAGAACTAGTATCTAATAGTTATGCTGGCTGTGCTCTGCTGAGGAGAGATGTTTAGACGAATCGCCATGTGGATTTGTGATGTGTAATTTTATAAATGACACAGTATACCTAAGTGCTTAGACTTACGAGATGGTGGATACTCTAAGATTGTGATGGAATGTATACCAAGTAAAATTTTTGATCAAACAATAATGTTCTTTCAATTATCAATTCTGTTTTATATTACCACATAAGTGGTAGTTCCTGTTCCTTATTTTGTGATATCTGTTATCCTATAATATGATGAATGAAAGTTTAAAATTCGAAGGAATCTGGCTGCCTGTCCCATGTCCATCCAGTAGTTAGTGCGCTAACAAAAATAAAGTTCCCATCATAAATGTTTTGTTTTTAACTTTCCATTGTTTTAATTTATTGTCATTGGTATTTCTTATTATTGGAACACGAGATACATTTAGACCTTCATATTTCTGGATTTTCCCGTTAAAAGCTTTCGCTTTCATTTGCTACAATAAACAACTATTGTCACAATTTATATTGCCTTTGGAGCACAGGTATCGCAGCATAATTGAACAAGTAAATATTAATTTATTGCATTCCAAGCGAGTTCTATTGCGCTTCAAATTAAATGCAATTTCATTGAGCCAATACACCCGGTGACAACTTCTTATCAGCAATGATAATGCGTGGAGTCTGTAGCAGTTCCTAGTTACATCATACTCGTCACCAGTTTTTGTTCAGTTATTGAATGGCTTCTGTATAACGGGCGAGAAATCCTTTTTTGCTTGTAGACGTCCCTCTGTGATTAATTGCTCTGGCCTCAATCGCGCTAATGTTTGCGTTATGTGATCTTTGATAAGCTTCTTTCGTGTATCTGTCATTCATAACTGTATTTTAGCGGCTTTGTAATTGTTTAGTTGATGTGTGTGAACGTATGACTTTTAATATATGGTTACTTTAGCTAATAGGATGAGCGGCTGTTGTATAATTAACTTTGTCGTGCTAATAAAATATAATACTTTCCATTTTTCAAAGTTAATCTCTAATGAGATTGAAGAAAATCTTCAAGAATAACATAGCACATTATCATATTTTGTTCATAGTTGTCCTTTATAGATATCTGTTAAAAGTTAATACATTATAGCATATTAGCTGATGTAATAAAATACATTAATTTTTTATACCTAAATGACCAAATTCTGATTAATAAAAGAAACAATGCTTCTACCATAAATAATTGTACTTTATGATAGTACTTGTTAGGAATATTTGAAGTGCAAAACAACACAAATTTTGTTGTACATATTTACATTCCCCTCATAATACGACCTTGCGCGCTAGTGACATGCTTCGTTGTTTGTATTAAATTAACCTTTTCATTTCAATATATTTGTAATGGGACGCGATTGGAATATTATTGTTGTCTCATTGCATAATTATATTGTTACTGTATTTAAATTTTTATGAGCGACTTGGGAACAATTTTCATTACTGATAGCGTGAATATTAATATTATTATAGAATTAACATAAATGTATGCTATATATCATACTAGACAAAACATACATCCCGCGACGTTGGATCCGTCTAAAAGAGACAGTTCAAAAGCAATAATTTTTATATAAATTATTGCTCTTTTTGTAATATATCACTTTGAAAAACACACACGGGAAATAGTATAATTCACTTGGAGACCTCAATATTGTTTTGTCGAAATTTTACGACACCCATAAACTGACCGACACTATTCACACTAAGTTCTAATGCCACTTTTATATTCTCTCTATAAATAGTCAGAGTTGTCTCATTAAACAATAAAATAGGTACCGGTATTAACTCTAATGATATACGCTGCGTCTGTACAAACATATTAAATTTAACGAGGGTAAATTGTTACTGTCCAAATTGTACAAGTTTATATTCTTGTTTAATGTGTGTAGTTCATTAGCTATGGTGACGAATTTGCACTACGAGTTAATATACTAATAGTCATAGTAATGTACAATGTAAGTCAATTTTTCTCGGTTGTTAATGAACTCGCCGTTTCTAAACGCTTTACGAATTCATGATTTATTTATCTAAGTACTCGGTTTCTCTAATGTTTAAGTCTCAAACGGTATGATTGTGATGCTTTAAAAGAACGTCATGCTGCTTATTATAAGGAAGTAGTGGCCAAAATTAACAGAGATCGGACGAGTACAAAAAGGAAACCGCGCTAATATTCTTACGCGTCCGTAATAGATCCACCGTCGAACGGTCTCTATTCGCAATGAAAACAAAAAATGTTACCTGACCGTTGCGTTGTAAAAACTGCCACAATTTGGCGTCTATTGTACACCAACAAAGGCGTGCGATGCGTTAATAACAGCGATGCATCGCTTCCAAAGTTTTAACCGAGCGGACCCCGGGGCCCGGCTCCTACGTGACCGGTTTTGTTTCATGCCATTTTCGACTTTGATAGCCCCCATTCTATATAATTGCCGTTAAATTCGAGATCTATTTTTCCGTATTTTCAACTCCGTCTTTGTTCGGCGCCTATTAGATCCGTTCACAAACTCACGTTTCATTAATGCGAATCTAATTTGTTTTGTGCGCAGTCTCACAAATTTCGCCGGCTTTTGATCGCAATCAAATGATTTTCTTTTATGTTGAATGAATTGTTGCCGAGCCGTATTGCGTCCGTATGCAAGGGTGTCTCATCTCGTGTTCTAATTATTGGATTTTCTTTATTTATATTCGTATCAAAGAGACAGTATTTCAATGCTTCGATCATGTTAAGAATACATTTTTGTTTTTTATGCTTCTCTAGGTACCTAATATGTACTCAGATTATTTTGTAGATTCCTAATAGCTCTATGTTTTCAATTACCTAATTCAAATTACGCTATGAAATACAAAATTTAACGTTGTTTACCCATAAATAAGTGACAAATTGATAACATTCCAGAAATTCCAAAGTCGTGATGTTGACTGACAGGCGAGCGTGGCTAATTCGAATTATTTAGTTATTGTTTGAACTATTTGCTGATATAGTTGTTACAGTGGCGCAGATAAACTAACAACGAATACATTTTAGATAAGATTGCTCAAAGACAACTATTTGTTTTGTTGTTGCATAATTTATGGCGTCTGCTTCGTCTGTCTTGCTTGCTCACAATGATGAGTCATTTGAAAGTAAAAATTGGATGAGAATTTAAAATGATGTCTTTATCAACTATAAAATTGTTCCATTAATATTGGAAAAGGAAGTTAAGTTTAGCTCCATATTAGGAAAAATAAACTACATGTTTGTCTCAGTATTATCGCACGCCAATACAATTTATTTGCCATATCATTCAGGAGATTATCAAGATCAAGAAGTTCCGATTCAGTGCTGGCCGCACTAAACAAACATTATCTAACTGCCGCGTCATAGAACAAAAATTATGTGGAAATAAAGTGTATCACAGCGGACGATTGGTAAGTAATGTTCTCGGTTGAAACTGTTTTTGCCTCTAATCTTATCAGGGATAACTTCGCCAGTTTGTCTATAGCCTATCATAAATCTCTTCTCACGACTTCAGCTAAAACGTAGTGCCAGCATCTGATTCGGAGAACATTTTCAAATATATTTTGTTTGCGAATAAACTGAACCACTCGACTTGTTTCATCGCTATTGGGATAAAAAGTGTTTGAAATAACGACCGCCGGCGATGTGCGCGTGTTGATATGTTTTATGTTATGCAATGTGTGATTATCATATCATAAATTTCATGTAAATGATGAATGTTGTGTTCTATATTTTCCAATGATTTCGCAAATACAGAAAAGTATCAGATAGTCAAAACTCAAAAGGGCTTGCACCATAGAAATCTAAATAACAAGACACATAGAAGGGCTATAATGTCATAATTCGTATGAAAACCGCTGTCGCCAAAATCAACACATTCAAACCGAAAGCTAAACAGTACACACAAGTAAACTATGCCTTTTATTGGACAGCTTGATTTTAGTGAAAACTAACTTATCTATTAAATTAAGCTTTTGAATATGTATCCTAACGCACGAATTTACGGTTTATTTTAGAATAACATCCCTAAGTATATGAGACTTTTTGCTCCAATACGAACAAACGTGATAATAAGAATGGTCGACTGTGTCATTCATTGTTATTTCGATTACTATGGTGACACTCGTAATACTTGTAAATATTCTATAATTTTAAGGAAAAACGGCATTATTTCTAAAAAAATATATTTTGCGATGAAATATTATTCCTTTATAAGTATAACTACAACTTGTGGAAGAATTTCCGCAATGGGAATTGCTGAAACACACCATGTATACACTCATACGTCTCCAGAGCAACTGAACAGTGACGAATGCACTGGTGATGTGCAAATCACCTGAGTGGCGACAAGGTCACGCACGCTTACGACTTCTAGTGTCTTGTTATTTAGATTTCTATGGCTTGCACCTTTTATGAGAGTAACATCTTAAAAACAATGTTTTGAATTTAACTTTAGTACGCTTATTTATAATATGAAATCTATTGAAAATTTAAGAAAAAATTAAGTCGAATATCTTTTTAATCTTTGTAATGTGTTAAATTGACTGAACCACGTCGATTTTATCAGTACGGCTAAGCTATCTCATTTTCGTGATATAAAATGCCCTTAATAACTTGTCATTTTCGATCAGAAGTACTTTAATTGGAGCGGTCGGGGGTTTAAAAAGGAATTTCGTCCGTTTTTGTACAATGTAGCGACGATTTAGAATTCCAACGGTAGTCGCTGCGGACGCGACTTGTAAAGCAAACAAAAGTAGTGCGAAGCTGAAGGTAATAAAGTGGAGAGAGAGAGAAAGAATTATCCCGGGGCACGTACGGCAATTCGTTCTAATGGTAGCGGCCGACAAAAGGCAGGTCTATACGAGTATTCCGACTCTTGTTTTGTTAGGACCATACGTTGGGCAATGCAAAACTTTTGACACCGTACATTCGCTGTTGACGCTCGAGGCGCCCCTTTTTTTAGATCAAACGTGGGGGGCGAGTTCAAGTGCCTTCTGTTATATAATTAATGAGTGATCGTAGGTGGTTGTTTTATGTCACACTGTTTTGGTAATGCCCAGGACGTCACACCGGTATTTCGAGTGGATCACGTCATCAGCGCGCCGTTCTAAGTGACGAATGAGTGCTTTAAAAAGTCCGTAAGCTTCGCACTCGACATTTTTGTTAACCCAATTTATTAAAGCAAATGTATGTGAAATTTACATTTTTTAATGCCACTATTAGTGGTGCTTTGAAGTTTTTATAGATATAAATATGTATCTGCGTTTAATTAGTCTTATGTATTCGTATAATATAAATGATTTTACATTTACTTCGAGTTGATAATCACGTCTTAATGCCAGTATTAGGATATCCAAACTCTGATTCATTTCCTCTTAGATAACACTTAGTCTCATTCACTAAGTATGTCTATATCGATCTCGGTAATTTGTATCTATCACTTTTTAATGGAAGTATTATATTATGCTGCGGTTATTCTGTAGTTCGGTGTTTATTTATCATTTTAGAGACAAATGTTTTGTGGTCGATGAGTATGCTCCGTTCTTCTTATTCGTGATATTGAGAAATCGTATTGCATTATTAGCTATCGATCTCTGTGCCCTTTGTAGAATCGTGGATGTTGAATTCTAACTATTGGTGAATCACTTATGTGTTCACGTATTTTACCCAAACGATGTTATTTAAAATCTTGTCATGCTTGCTTCTGAATATGTTGAGATTTCGAAAATTCTTAAAAACGTTCTTTTAAAAAAGAGAGTTAAGAAAATAATTGTTATTATTAAGGTCAACAATGTGTACATTATTCAAAGTATTAACACGAGAATTAGGTAATGTAAACATCATATTATATTACAAATTGCCAGACTATCTCGGCATTATCTTGGAATTTCTGTAGCCACTTTTGACACATGTCTTTTAAGAAATGTGTTCTTGTCTCGTGTTTTTGTCATTCCTTTTTGCCCTAGAATTGTCGAAAACTTGTCGCCAATTACGTCACCTTTATGAGTAATGGTTGTAAATTATCGGATAGCCGGCCGCACGTGCAATTGTCTTTTGTCCCGTGTTTTAGCATTTGGCAATATTGTCTGCTACAAATTGAACTTACTCAGTGTCACGTAACATGCAGATAACGGGCACAGATATAATGGTTTGTGTATAGAGAGCTGGACCAGATTTCTGTGAGGTAATATTTTCACGCATTGTTTTACTATAATGTATTAGAGAAGAACGCTACGCTCCGTTTTTACTGATGCTCGTAAATGCTCATTCATTGGCAATTATTGACGGTGGATGAGTCATTACTTCTAGAGTAAACGAAATTGGTTTACAAATCGAGGATGGAAGCTTTGGAAAAACTATTGAAAAAATAAATGATAATTTTGGCTCTACGCTCTGCATTTCTCGTGTCTTATTCATATACTTTCTAGAGTAGGTACAGGCCAATATCCAAAAAGTCCTTGTACAATATAACAAAAAAATTCAGCTTAAAAACATTATTCAAATCAACTCATGTATAAAATAACTTACAATTACCGGAACCATTGAACACAAATAATCAATTATGATGCTTGAATAAATAACTTCTGCTACTCTAAAGGATTACGTGTAAAGTTGTAATAATGGGCCGGACCTTCTTGGGATAACTACTGCGGTAGGTTGCTTATTATTGTCCGGTAAAAATGAAAGTGCCGCTAACATTTTTTTTTTAAATATTTCACCCATTAAAGCGGCATCAACCAAAAAGCTAAAAGCGCTTGACGTTCTCGCGTTTTCACTTATTTTATTACGGAAAGGGTAATCGCCTATTGTCTTGTTGGTTTTTGAGCATTTTTTAAGGTTCGCTAACGTTTTGGGTGTCCAGGCGGTAAGCGTTTTATTGTATGGCGTTTTCGAATAATGAAGCTTGCATAAATTTTTAAATTATACTAAAGTAATGGATGAATAGACACGAATGATAGTGAATGTTGATTTTGTAGTATTTTTACATTACGAAGACACCAAAAATTCATACTATAAAAATGTATTAATGTAAGTATTTATGTTAACATTTTTTGTTCACGGCTTTACTAGGTAAATATTTGTTATTTAATAAAAATTGATTTCTTGATGTACCTATTTAATTTATGTTCAAAATGATAATACATATATTTACCTGAAGCTGCAATCTACATCTTTATAATATATTCAATACGATTGCCTATTTAGATCATCAATGTTGATTTTAAATAAACAATTAAACTTCGACTGTGTAAACAAAGAAGTACGCTTCCTCCATTTAAAACTAGCTCAATAAATTTGGTAAACAAATTACTTAGCGCAACAAACGCATCCGCAAGTCCACGGTAATGACGGGTTGAGTAACAATTAGTCGGGTCTCTTTGTTGAGCAAAGAATGTTATCGCTTAGATTTATTATATTTGGGGAGGATGTTATCTCTGGCTAGAGTCGATCGGACTCAGCGGAGCGAGCGCCGGACCGCGGCCAGGTAGACGAGCATTTATCGACCGTTAGTGTTTTTAGGGTTCCGAACCTCAAAAGGATAAACGCAACCCTTATAGAATCACTTCGTTGTTCATATGTCTGCTATCAAGACCATTTTTCTCAGGAACGTGTGGATATCAAGCAGAAATTTATATTGAATACTCAATTCTATGGTGCCTTGAAGCTGTGAAAAAAATAAACTCTCCAACGCAATCAAAAGATACAGCCGCTTATGCTGCAATGTTCGCTAATTTCGACATTCGCAAGGGAATCAAAATCTACGGGGTTTCTACGTCCTGTGAACACGGATTATTAAATTAGGTAAAAAACTACGTCTTATAATACCTACAGATAAAGTAAAAATTGCTTAAAATAGAAAAGTTACAACATAATATAAAAAATAGGTTTGGTCGGAGCCCTGTGTGCGCGAGTCCGACTCGCACTTGTCCGGTTTTTTTGTCCAGCCGTTTATTTGGTTCCCTCAGATGTATTAATCTGTGGAACCAAACTAGCTATTAGACTAAACTTGGGGGCGTATTGCGCTCGGGATGTTATTACGTGAATCCTATATAAATTGCCGTGTTATTTGTTAAATTTGAACGATCGCCAAATGTTTTGTGCGTTTTCGATGATTGTTGATTGGTGTGCTGTTTTAAGATAATTGATTAACTGTATTTTGTAAAACGGTAAAATTATTAATTTCTAGAGGGTATCGTTTTCTCTTTTTTTAGAAATATTCTATTTGTTCGATTTCATTCTAAGCAGCAATTACGTATTTTCTATAATATAAGCTAAAAACAATACAATAATTATATGTTATTTTGATTCTACTCCATTTTAAACCATTATCAAATTTATGTGTGAAACATCTGTTACTATCTCTTGTAGCTGGTTTATAGTTTGAAATGTAAAATTTATATTAGATACGAAACTCGCAGTGAATTCGAATGGTCGTGTATTTGACACACTGTCATAAAGTTTATAACATCCAATTTCTTCGTAGATTGTTGTCTATCGCGGCTTTTGTAGACATGCGAGGTTTCGTTTAGGAGCGGAAATGAGAACGAATTTCCCAGGGTGCCTTTTGGAATACGAATATTATTTGTCAACAGACGTCGCCAGCTTTCACAATGGCCGTGGCCGTTCCACCACGCCCCCGGAAAGAATCAATTATGAGGACTCCTGCCAGAAGAAGCGTCAATGGGCGAATTGTTTGTTTAACAACATTATGTCGTAGATATAAAAGTCACTGTAAAATATTTGTCGCATTGTCAACGGTTTTTTGATAAATTGTTACATGCTTAAAATGATACAACTCTATTTAGCGTTCAGGTCGACGCTTCCTTTATGATTTTTTAACGTTTTGTTAAACGTGTAATAATTTTGGATTAACTTTATATTGTCATTTTTTGGGTCGGTTTTTTAGTGGTATATTGGTGCCGGAAAGAGATATTTAAACTTCCGTTGAACTTTTATTCTATTTTTTCGACTCGTAAATACCTAAACGTTTTCTGCCAAAACAGATTTAGAAAAATGCTTGCGAATGCATGAGACATTTTTATTTTGACCCCGGATTTTTATTAATTTCGCTATTAGTCCTTTTCTTATCGTACCTATCTATTTTGTTTTTTTAAGGATTTTAATAAAAATAATATGTCACACCCAAACCAAAAATTCCAAAAATAGACGAAACAATTTCTATGAACGTTCTTATAACCTCTATTAGAAATTCCGTCAACAAATCCTAGACAATTAAATGTACAAATTTATCGAAACAACATACGTGCATAGTGTACGTTTTTCCCGCGCATTTATTCCGAGTGCATATGAATATACTTGTAACCGCCCATACAGCGTTCCGTGACATCTTTACGTAAAAATTTCATCGCACGGTAGCGAGGTGCACTTATCAACGCCCATTTCTATTCCACCCTTATCGTCGTCAGTGTGCTTTGAATAAGTTTATACGGCTAATATTGTTTTTAAATTTCATCTCCTTTACAAAATACAATGGGAGACGGTGTTTAGAGTCGCTTAAAAATGCATTGCGGTGGGTAATGCTGTCATAAGTGGATGGATATGTTAATGGACGCGTTAGCGATCGTTTCTTGTTTGTTTATATATTGTCTTGGATATATTGCGGTGTTTGTTACTATTTACATCTTTGATGGTCGAATTATTCGTGAAAGATTAATGAAGAAATGCGTTCTATTATCTATTCTATCTACTAAAAACAATAGTTACAAAAGTATCTACAATTTCTTACGAACTTATGATTCGAATGCGAGTAATCATTTTAAGTAGAACAATATATTCTAACTTTATTATAATTTTACTTATATAGGAGAATGTCAATCCAATACGTAAGAGCTTAACAGCCTTACTTTGAACTAATGTTATTAAAGCAGAGTAAGGTGACAAATATTTACGTAATTTTCACCATTAGAGAGACATCATAGATAGCGTCACCACCCACGCAACCGCGATGGGGTGTAGATAACGCCTGATAATGTCACCTTCAGTGTATTCTGGCTTTGCCACCTGCTGGTCACTTCTCTGTTCCTTGTTAATTGATGTTTATTCTATTTATGAGGGTCGCGACCACCATCGTGCATTGGATGTTTTGTTGTTGGCTCACGATAGTTATAATGTGTAGTGTTTCATTGAGCTGTATACTTTATATTCACTCGGATTTGACAGTTTTAAAATAACCAATCTATGATTAATAGTACTTATATTAATTTTTATATCAATTACCTTCTCAATTACAATCCAAATACAATAACTATTATGTGTAGACGTTTGAAATAAATAATATCTATTTATATCATGATGTAATGTATTTACATAATTGTTCTTGTGATCGGATGTGTCGCGTTGAAGTTAATAACGGTAAATTATTTGGCCAAAGTCATGTCTCAAATGACTTTTTAAACACGTGTTTCGTTTTTTTCGCAGAATACGAATGTTTCAACGGAAACAACAGTTGTGGTCTCGACCACACGTATCTGTTTGTTTGTTTGTTTTGTATTATTAAATGCTTATGAAATGATTTTTGGTTGATTGTCCTAAAATTATTAGTACAATAATTTGTACTAAAACTGTACGTTTTGTTATTCTTATGACCATATGTATTGGCGTTTCTTTCTAATTTTAAGAGTTTTAATGACATACATCCACGTATTAGTAGTTTGTTTAATACCGATAAAACCAACAATATAATGGGAGGTCCAGCTCATAAAAGTGAAGCCATCGCTATGCGCTTCGCGCATTTTTCCAACAACAAGACTAAATAGCGTCCCAATAAAGCCTATTTTATTGCCGTTTCCTCCCTCGCTTAGTTGGCATTCATCCCGAGAACTACCGAATCATTAAGGTTTATGTTTGTTGATTTTTTGTACCTCATTGTTTGGTTATGGTAATAATAGGTGTTCGTTTCGACGCGGTGTGAAACTTGACGCCTCCATTCACGCGGCATTTTATTGAAGCACTTAATTTAGCGAGACGATGTCGATTTTTCTGAACTCGAAATTTTACAACGGATTTTAATGAGTTTGATTTTAGCGATGTCTTATTAATTGAGTTTGTGGAAAACTTTTCGTGTCTAATAAGGGACACCTTGAATTATTTAATTTACGCATTCAAACTTTATAATATGAATTGCATATGTGTAATTTTAACACTTTGTGAAATTATGCTATTAGTCACATATGAAATATACAGCCTGTATTCCGCTAGATAACGTGTAAGATCTCGTATTATCGTTATATCCAGAAAAATGTGCCATTCCTAAATGTTACTTTGATGGTAATTCTACCAGATGCTTTATTACGATTGTGTCTGTTATTTTATATTTTTACTACTACTACGAATATTATCGTCGAAATACAATGGACTTTATTATATAAAACTAGTAGGTGCCTATAGCATTTACTTTCTTTATGAAAAACATCATATACTTACTATTAATATTCTTTATTCAAAGCATCCTACACTACTTAACTACCAATTGCGCTGAAAATTTATTTGCATGTAACATAAAAATCAAGTTTAACCCCTCAGCTGTCGCGGCGCGCCGCGTCAAAAAGGTGCTGTCTGTCGGAGAAATTCGAGCGGTCGGCGCTGATTTGCCGATTTTTTTCGATATTAAAATTTGTGATATAAACTTCAACCTGTGACACTCTTGTAAATTTTGATGCTAACTAGATAACCAAACTTTATATTAGTTACCTTACTTACTCCCTGGCGTGTTTATTTTACTTATTAGAAGCATTTTTTCCCACACATTTTGAAAAAATATGACATTGTAAAGAAAAATACTCATAAAAAAATAATATCAAGGTATTTTAGATTTTTATTTTTGTATTTTCACACTAGAATAGACAATCTTTTGAGTGAATATAACAAAAACATAGGTTTATTTTATAAAAATTCGAGAAAGTTGAGTATGAATATCATCGTTTACGCATGAAAATAAGTGGACGCGATCTCCACATATGTTCATACAAATACAGACTTTACAGTCTGCTCCAAAATTAGAACATTTCAAAAATTTTTGCTACTTTTTTTTTATTTTTATTTTAATCAAAACTAGATAAAAACTAACAGTAATTTTTACTTTTTTTAAATATTTAGGTTTTTATTAATGTTTAAAAATCGTCTTATTCCTAAATGACTTCATTCTTATGGTGGACTTTGTTCTAACGTCTGTATGTATAACGTCTCCACATCAATTTTAATTTTAATTTATTTTTTCTTAAAATTAGCGATTAAGAAAATATTTTTTGTGGTAACAATTATAGCATTATGAAGAAATGCTTTTTATTATTTATTTTTTCATGCTCTTAATTATTATAATATAGTACCTATAAAATGAAATGTTGTCCAACTACAAATCGAAAGACACTGTATCCATACAGAAAAATGTCTAAGCTGTACAAAAGTGAAATCTACATTTAATTATACCATAACTTAATTATAAACCGTTACATTTAACTTATAAATCAAAAATTTCGGAAATTCGAGTTTTAAATATTTTTTATAAAATACAGCTTAGGTATATTAAGGATAAAAATCAATAAACTTAAAGATTCAAAATAAATAAACAATTATTATACATCTAAATGTTTTATTTACTAAAATAAATTTTACTTAACTGACAGAAAAAAAAATTCTTATGAAGCTTTGTGTCTGTACTATTTATATACTCATGTGGTTGTAATGTGTGGTGTTGACGCCAACATTGGCCAATAAATAGGAATATTTGCAACTTAGCATAAATAACGTTAACTTCTGTTCATTTTTTCTTATACATCGGACACAACGACCGCCTCGAGACGACGATTTATTACCACGAGGTTCCACTTGAATGTGATCAGGAAAGTGATAAACGCTATCCAATCTAGTTGTACTTCAATACATGCAGTATTTCCAAGCATATTGTAATTAAGATATAAACTAATCGGTAAAATTGTATTAAAATCGGTTCAGTAGTTTAGGGAGTCCATAGTACACAAGCAGCATGAAACTTAAAAAATATTTTGATTGGAATAAAGTAAGACGTGTTATGTGTAGAATTTCATGAAGAATCCTGGTATCAGGAATTAAAAGCTGTAAATTCCCAAACACTAATCGTGTTAGTATTATTATCTGTTCATTTGACAAAATATACAGAGTTATATTTCTTGATTTCAAATACTGTTACGTCCTATTGTTAAAGTAAGCCTTAGAGTGTCTTGTCTTCCATTGCCATAAGAATCGTTGTTTGGATCCATTTGAATTCTCTTTTATTGATACTCAAATGCTTACGAATCAGAAAAGGTTATTCTATCAAATACAAATTTTTATTTTCGAAAGAAAATTAAAATATCAAGACGGAAGTTTATTTTAGGGTTACCTAACAAATAAGTTATTATTGATTATGTAGTTTAAACAGCAATGTGATATCTTCAAATAGAAAAATTGCATTCTTCTTCTGGGTAATAGAAGCAGTTTTGAAACCAAAAGGCAAAAATACAATAATTGTTATCGCTAGTCATTTACAAAATGAGAGGGTAGATTTATATTTGCAGGCGTACTGCAAATGATGCATTTAATTCGTTTTATTAAATAAGTAATGTTCCAAGGCTATTTAAAGTCATGAATGCAAATAAAAATAATCTTCAGACAGCGATCTACATCAGCTTTAACATTCGGCCTACGAATGTACTACATATAGTACATAAGAATAAAAAACCGGCCAAGTGAGAGTCGGACTCGCACACCGTGGGCTCCGAACAAACCAATTTTTAAAGTGAAACTTTTATTACATCGTCTCAAACTTTTTGGTCTGTGTAGCGCATGTCGCGTGACGGTCGGCTGCCGAGTAGGTATAAGGCAGTGTTCGGAACCGTTCGAACAGTTTCACTTTTACCGTGGTTTCATAAAACCACACAATATTTTTATTATGTTGTAACTCCGAAATTTTATGTTTTTCGAAATTATTCTTCAATCTGCGCTATAAGACCTTATTTTACCCCAATTTCAAAACTCTACGTACACGGAAAGTACCCTGTAGGTGTTGATTCCCTTGCGAATGTCGAAATTTGCAGCATAACCCATTGAGCCCCGAACGGCCCGATCGGTCCACGATACAATAGATTTTCTATTGTGTCTGTGATTCCGGGGCCTGAGTTAATAAACGGCTTTATCTTTTGATTGCGTTGGTTTATAAGTTTGATTTTTTCACAGCTTCAATCGACTCAAGTAATCAATATAAATTTCAGTTTTATGTCACATCACGCGTTCCTGTGAAAATGGGTCTTGACATACAGATGGGCAGATGGGATGGACAGACGTGATCCTATTAGGGTTCTGGACCCTTAAAAACCAAACCCTTTGGGATGCAGTCATTAATGCTGCAATTTTTAGCAAATTTTGACTTTTGCAATGGAATCAAAACCGACAGGGTACTTCCCAAGTACATAAAATCTTTAAATTTGGTAAAAAGCAATGTTTTATAAAACAGATATAAGAATAATCGCAAATAACATGATTTTTTTAATTACACTTTATATAAAAAAAAATAATAATTTCAACTTACAACTAATGAACGGCTACATGTATTAACTTGATATTCACATTAAAAACTCAGATTTATAATACACTAGCGGTCCGCCCCGGCTTCGCCCGTGGTACATATTTACGTTTTCTCTACATAAGAACCATCCTCGTACTTCAAGGAATATAATAAAAAAAGAATTATCGAAATCGGTTCAGCCGTTCTCGAGTTATGCGCTTACCAACACATTTTGCGATTCATTTTTATATACATTCTAGAGGTCCGCCCCGGCTTCGCCCGTGGTACATATTTCGCAATAAAAGGTAGCCTATGTCCTTTCTCGGGTATCAAAATATCTCCATACCAAATTTCATGCAAATTGGTATGGAGATATAAGATTTAAGACGCAATCAGAAGAAATATGCGGCATAATTCAAATGCGGCATATTCTGAAAACCGCAACTACTAGCAAGGGAATCAAAACCTACGGGTCAAAAGTTAAGTGGACTTGGTTAAAAGCAAGGTTTTACAGCACAGATAAAGAAAAATTCACTAAAAACACTAGAAGTTAAAATATAATAAAAAGTAGGTTTGTTCGGAGTCCTTGAAGCGCGAATCGTATTGAGGTTCAAAACTATAAAAAACATTCTTCCAGTTTTAAAGAAATAACCCCAAAATATGTGTAAAAACATCTTTGGACTATCTGGGTTTCAAAAATGACAACTCCCGTGTTGTCGTTCATTTTGAAATTGTGAGACGACAGAAAAACAAAATAAAAACAGAATCAAACATAATATATGCCAACGCAATCAAAAGATACAACCGTTTATGCTGCAAATTTTCGTAATTTTCGACATTTGCAAGGTTATAAAAACTTACAATAGCAACGTCTTATAGCACAGATAAAGAATTCTAAAATATGAATTAAAAGATACCTACAGCATAATTAAAAAAATAAGTTTGTACCAAGCCCTCGGTGCGCGAGTCCGACTCGCACTTGGCCGGTTTTTTATTTATTCAGAAACATATGGTTCCCCAATAAAAAATAATATGTTGCATTTGTATTAAGGTAAGAATATGTTGTACAATTAATGTGTTAAATTTCTTTTCCAGTTTGTCCTACACAAATTACATAGTAACATAGTCACTTTGTCCTATATATAGGTCATAGTGAAAACCATTGTTCCCGATGTAGGTTTTTTTTACTATTTTTCCAGCATATAATATACACTTTTAACCATAATATACTAAAATTAAAGGAATTCCATAGAGGTTACGGACTATAATTTGTATAGTTGATTATATCGTATTAAACCTGAGGACAATAAATACCACAAAAACGATACCCATCAATATAAACAAAACATATGTATGAAGACGAACAATTAAATTTTTCAATTTCATACAATATGCGAACATCCTGTACGCGAATTTTACGGGGAAATTATTGTCGGTTCTGAATTGAAAACGAAATATCTTTAAAATGGAACACAGTATCAAATTTTGAATTATATTATAAAAATCTTCATAAAATTTCTTGTAAAATGATGTAAAAAACAAATAAAATATTAAAAATAAAATACGATTAACCAGGGGTCAAAAACTAAGCAACGTACAGTGAAATGGTAGATACATATTTGGAGCCATTATTTGTGGTATAATTATTGGTAATTTTCATTATTTCGGCACATAAACATTAGGATATATAGTGAATAATAATAAAAAGAACAATAAATACTTACCGTTTATCAACTTTCCGCAAAATTTTACATTTTTTAAAACTTTAAAATTTAAAAGTAACTCGACTAAAGTATGACATAATTACTGTTATATTTCGAATATTTATCGGTCAAATTATTAAGTGATGGACTTTAAATATTCAGTAATTCATAAGCTATCAACTAAATAGTCGTTTATGCAGATTTGAACTATATTTGCGTTACAATGAGCTAATTTCCAACCGGCGATGATTTGGCACAGATCTGTGCCACGACAGACAACGGGTACAAAATTTTTGGCTCAGATCTGTGTTCCGACAGACGAGGGTTTAAAGGTTAAATAATATAGTGACTTATTTAAGGCTGTTACATGCGCTAATAACCTTGACCATACTTGACGGATCTCAAACCTCTCCCGCTGCACCTTCTTTTTTCCTCGCATTTTGTATTTAAAAAGATACTAATCAGTGAAACAAAATATCCTCGTCAGGGACTGTTGTGTAACTGATAATTTATTAAACATAAAAATTTCAGAGCTCAGTCAGCAGGTTACGAAGTTTATAGAGTATTTGCGGAAAAATCGATGACCACGACATATTTTTTTTCTAGAAATCAATTAACTTTGGAAAAAAGTCCTCGCGAGCAATTAAAGATCAAAGACCATCCTATTTTATATATTTTTTTCGGTATTGTGCTTTATGTTGTACCAGAGTTTATAGAGGTTGAACATAGTCGAAATTGCCGGGTAACGCCTTAACACCGAAGTGCATAAATTTCCGCACCATATTCGGTTGTCCAGCCCACTAGCGCAAGACCTGTATCTTGTGGATGTGTACGCCCGAATAAGGTTGAATTATGACGCCGATAAAATGGGGCAATTCATAACTGTAGTGCATGTTGGTCCAAACTCTATAATATATAGAGTATAGACTCTATGGCTATTTGAATGTGCTGGATATTTTCGATGTAATATGGAAGGTACTTATTCAGCTACATGTAATTGTATTGTTGTTATTATTGGGAAGAATATGTAAGAAACTGTGCAATCAACATACCTATTAATAGAATACGAAATACGTTCGAATTTTTATTAACTATCTCAAAATAATGCCAGTTATACCTCCTTCTAATTGGATTCTGGGGAAGATGCATTCCAATCATGTTTCACTGATAATTTTTTATGCAATAAGATAGTGTATTTTATCTCCATTTAAAGTTGAAATACGTATATTAAAGCTTAAATTTAAAAGCAGCTCATTGTAAACATATTGTTGACCCATTTCGCTTGGCGGTCAGCAAAAATATAAGTTTATGCTGATTGCAATTTAAAATGCATATTGATCTCATTCATACTGTAAACGGAAATTATTATTATAACTTCCAACGCCATATTTACCTTAAAAATAAATATTTTATTGAAATGTAAGATTTAAAATTATGATAAACTAGCGGTCCGCCCCGGCTTCGCCCGTGGTACATATTTACTTCAAGGAATATAATAAAAAAAGAATTATCGAAATCGGTTCAGCCGTTATCGAGTTATGCGCTTACCAACACATTTTGCGATTCATTTTTATATATAAGATTAATTATCATCTAAAGCCTAGTAATATTATAAATACGAAAGTATGTGAGGGTGGATGGATGTATGCATGTTTATTATTCTTTCACGAAAAAACATTTCACTGATTTGGATGAAATTTAATAGTAACATAGATTATACAAAACTTCACAATAATATAACTTATATAAACTTATATTAATATAACTTATACGTCAAAGTAACAACACATGGGCTATAGCAAAAACTTGATTTTAGCCGTGAATCCGCGAAGCACAGCTAGTTCAAAAGTGTGAATAGGGTTAATACTATTCACAATTTTAATTGAATATAGCTTCTTAGCATTGTGTGTTAAGAAGTAATAAGTATGAATACTATATAACTATTAACAGCTCCTTATTATTGTGTGTTACAAACTTGACCCGACAAAGTGTCTGGAGGCGGCTCTATTTACTGGACTCTATTTGAAAGCGAACTAAAGCTGCACTCATTAAAACTTACCCGCGACCGCGAGGACTCAAACTCGGAGCGAATTTATCAGCCAACTCAAAAGTGCTGGCTCTGCCTCCATTATTTTCTATTGTGCCTGACAATACGGTTTAACTAGCGGCTTATAGATGGCTATTGCAGACCTGCCTTGATCAATCAACGTTTAAAATAGAAGCGTAAGGAGCTTCACCTGTCTTTTGTAAAAGTAGAAATTTATGTTTTGAAGAATATTTATTTTACGCACGGGTCATACGAATTAATTAAATTTTTTTATTAATTGTGTTTGTAGCATTTATACTTGTGATGATGTGTGCATTCTTTTGGTTTTGAATTGTATGTCTCCAAAACTCTTATTTACTTTTCTCATTGCATTGAAGTCGCACTGCATGGATGCTCCATATCGATGGCAATACAGAGAGCGATTCGCCAACTGCTCACGTAACACTTTTGTTGTTATCGTCGTTAACCACTCCACAGTCGAGTCCGGGACGATATTAAAAAGATTTGGCAACGGGCCACCCAGATATTGATCTTTATGCTTGGCCAGACGGCTATATAGGAGTTGCCTAAGTGCCATGCCGGTCGCTTTAATGACTTCCCATGTTTGTAAGTTTTGGATACGATATTTTATGTACTTGGCGCTCGTTGTCGACAGTTACTGCTGTTGGATTCGTCGCTTCGAATTACACGTATTTATTTTATGGTCTTACCTGTTAGAGACGAATGCTCGCGTCTGCGTATTGATGAATGAATACGTTTTATCGCGGCTGTAAAATTAAGTTTCTTTGTATGTTTCACGTCCCCTTATCTCAGTCGTCTGTCATGATTCCATTAAATTGGTTACCTCGGTGGATTCGTCGAATAAAATGCATGTGAGTTAGGAGCTCGATTTCTTTGTTTGCAAGATATTAGTAATGTCATTCATCAATCCACTTTTTGCTCGATTTGCTTATGGGTGTATGTTTTTTCCAAATTTTATTTAAAAACAAAAAAATATACAGGCTATCTTGAAAATTGTACACCGTAGCGTTGCTGTATCAACATTTTTGTCTAACACAAAACTAAACAATGCAGCTGCTATCGTTTGCGCAAATTGGAATATCTATACCAATTTCCTTTGTTAAAAAATGTTGTAATTAAGTTGGTGGGCGTGAAGGGCGACACCTGCGCTCGTATCAGTGATCAGGCCGTTACGGTTTATGGGGTTTCTACCAAAAACAATTGGAATGGCAAAAAGTAATGCGGGTAAAGGGCCAGGTACCAGGGTTGCAGCAGTGGGCAGGAGCGCGGGCCGCGGCGGGGTTCCACAATTTATGATTCCACCGTGTCAACGTGGTAATGAACAGTCTGTTGCTCTTTATTGAGATAACGCTCGCAATCGATGCCCGAGCGAGAATCGACTCATTACTTACGACGCCCGATCTTGCGTGTCCCTTTATATATTTAGCTATTTTTTGCTCGACGCCTTCGTGCCAAGTCACTATTATTAACTCGTTCTATGAGTATGAGATAAGCCAATTCATAAAGTTATAAAGCTCTGTCTAGGAAGGGAAGTTCGTTATATGGGCACCGGCGAATATAAATTATACTTAGCTTTGTATTTCTTGTTACAATGATGTGTTATTTATCGCTTCGGTGGCGTGCATTTTTGGCTTAAGTTTCTAATAATTTCGTTTGTCTAGTATTAAGAAAATAATGTGGATAAAAACTTTAATAAAACCTTGACGTCATTTATTCTTATTATTAAATGAAAAATTAATAAAGGCAAAGTAATTTATTCTCATGAGCTACATCATCACTTCTTTATTCTTTTTTACGTATCGGTCTTGAGTTCACCCCGAAATATATTTTCAGTTCATTACAAATTCGTTTAAAGCTAATCAAATCAGAAATAACACACGGAATATATCTGATTAGTTAATTAAATAACATCTAATCGTATTTTTTATCAGCTTTGACACACGACATATTTTTTTGTTGCATTTTTAATATGCATTAAGGCAGCGAGTGGACTGTCTGCATATCGCGATGTGATCTCCAGATAGGAAGTACGAAGATATCATCAGTCGACTTGCTATCCACTTGTCCTTGTAGCTAAGTAGGTTATTGGATGCGGCATTTTGTATTCAGATTTTTTTAGGAGAAAATATTTTCTGTCAACTACAGGAAAAAAGTTTTTGTGAGTTGAAAGTGCGTATACCTATCACATTCTTATAAGATTTTATGTTTATTGACATTATGTATTATGATAAGACTTATCTTATGTGTTTTTTTAGATAATGACAATATTTATTTTATAAATGTGTTAACATATTTGCCTATTGATGATTAAGATAATGTAAAGGTAAATTATCTGAAAATGCAAAAGTTCATTGAATCCAAATTGGGAAATATTTCCAACAAGATTTTCATAGCTGCACCTTTTTCTTATTAGTACGTAAATCGCATTTTCTTCATTTGGTACTCGTACGTCTATCATAGATTATATCGACTGATAGCTATTGTTTCGTCCCATGACTCTGCCCATAGTTAGCTTATCAATCGTGGCTCAATTTGAACGCCTTATTCGACTCACATACTGATTGTACTGATTGATTTATATTTGTTACAGGTATGTGGAGTTATGTTGAAGTCATAAACTTCGGCAATGGACCGACAGCAGTGATGTTCTTCTTTAACAGGTATTTTGAATAATTTTCCTTTGGTTTTTTTTATAGATTTTTATTTTACCTTCTTATTACACCTTCTTTCGTAAAACGTCGTCGGGGTAGAAAATTTCCCTTGACACTTCAAAGCTTATTTTGAAAACTTTCATGAAGTCAAAGCTATCATAATCAAAGTCAAAAAACTAGTTGTTTGAACAAGATAAACTTATACATAGAATCGATCCAGTCCATCCACTCTACATTTCGCGCTATAAAAATAAGCAATTGTCTACAATTGTAGTGATAAAAGGTGTCGATGCGTGGACAAGCGTAGGCACCACCAAACGTTCATTATTAAATAAAATACGACGGCGATTTGCACGCAATAGCTAAATTGTCCCATAATAACACAATAGCCGGGGAGTCAATAGTGAGGAATGAATTATAAAGTCGACACCATAAATTACCCGTGTCGCGGCCATGTAAGTGGGAAACGGGCAACAAGTGATTTTATTGCACGGTCCATTTAAAGTGAGTGGCTTGAGTTGTCAAGTTAAGCAGTCTAATAGGACGGACTGGTTTCTGCGCATTCAAATAAGATATCGCCATTATTTTCCCCGATCGATAGGTGCATGGATTGTTCGCAAACATTGATGGTCTGTCTCGCATGCAGTGCGTATTCACTATTCACACCCTATAAATTAGTTTTCTATATATATTTTTTTTACTTATTAGCGCGGTAGAATCGTATAGGGCATAGGCTCTATCCGTCCTTTTGACATTACTTTTTTGTAATAGTACAGTTTGTATCGATTTTTAATATCTATCTTTTTTTTCTGAGATACTTAAGTTTTTATTTCAAATTTAGTTTTACAATAATTCAAGACAAAATGTATATTATAACAATAAAAATATTTACTTCTAAAAATAACAACTCATCGCCTCAAGTAATTCGTCACAAAATATAAAGGATAATACGATTTATAACGATGCATTGATGATCGCTAAGAGTGGGAAGTGAATGAGCGGTGCGGAAGTGTCCGTGGGCCTTCATTGTTACGGTATTTTGAATTACGGTAATATTGTGCGCTGACAATATTGTAGGTATACTAAGATGGTACGGAAAATATGCAAGATAACACCTCTGTAATTTGTGAGGGTTATACTATTTTAAGATGCAGCTGGTGTATTTGTTAGAAGTTTGTGTCATTGCAACTATTTTGAAAAATTAACAAAATACCTTTCCGGGATAAATAACACAATTTTGGTTGGTAAGCGTACAATTAATATAATAGAATCCCGGATCCTTAAAACTTCCGCATTTGTAGAATTTGCTTATGCTATTTTATAATTCTAAACGTATACTTACTATTTTCTTATTCCTTGCATCACGATACCCTATAAGAAATAACAAATATGCCGTGTAAACTTAGTTTTGCTGGAATTTGAATTCTAGGAACAACTTGTACAAGTAACATTATATCCTAGAAATCGTCTTTATGCATGAGAATTACGTTTAAATATAAATTGGCAAACTGCCAGTTATATGTATGCTAAATATAGGCTACAATACACAGGGAATTGTTGTATTAAAGCTGGTTCATACGGTGTGTTGATAAGATACGATGTTTTCGTAACGTTATCACAAGCCCGGCTAGCTCAGTCGGTAGAGCATGAGACTCTTAATCTCAGGGTCGTGGGTTCGAGCCCCACGTTGGGCGGCAAGCTTTTTTGTATTTTTTTTTTTGTGAACTGATAATTTTTAACTTTTTAAATTTTAATTTACTGTTTTGTAACATTTCAAAACTATTTTTTTGCGTAAATTTACTTTATACTTAACCTTCTCTTAGCAAAATGAAACGTTTTACACGTAAAGAACGGAACATAAATACTAATTAGTATGCGCTGTCATGTATTTACTTTGTAAACAACGAAGTCATCATGTACTTGCTCGGTAAATAAATATCTTATTGCAATAATATTGTGTACTGGCCGCGTTTAAAAGTACTGAAGGGTCACTACCAAATATTTCCCACGATTTAACTGTCACACACTCGAATGCTATTTGTAGTACTTATGTTGTAACCGTTCTATAAGTAGCTGTCAACGTTGAAGTTTTGTGCTTTCGATTGTTATGAAATTTCTTTTTTTAATGATTAGGTGCTGGTGTATAAGATTGTAGTTTTGATTAAAAAATGTTCACTTGTAATATCTGGTGGATCATGTATGAGATCAAAAGACTAGCTCTGAGTCGATTTTTGCTGTGGAAACATGTTTAAAAGAAATATTCACTAATTTCATCTGATGTAGGCATGTTAAATTTTGTATGTAGACTGTAGATAATGCGTATGTTTCAAATGTTTATACCGTAGATACTTTTCCAATTCACACGTTATCTACGTGTTACGATTTAATTTTATTATTTACGTTTTAACAGGTTTTTAAAAATGTCGATCTGAGGGAGTACTACGTGCGTGGCATACTAACTTTTGAGTTAATTAAACATAATTATACCATAAATCCACACAACAGGATAGGAATTACTATTATGTATAACTTTATAAGAGAAATCTTATTGAAATTCAAACGTTAGCGACGCGCCGGTTGAAATTTGTGTAGGCCGCAGCATAAACGCTCAGATAAGGTAACTGCATTTTGTATATAAATACTATAAGGTTTTCAATTACAAGTGGCGCGCTTAAATCAGGTTCTCATCGGGCCTTATTAACTATGAGATTACGATAGTGCTTTATTATTTAAGTTGGGAATAAATAATATAACTATGAATCGCGTATCGCTATCGACTACGCATATCTAATTGAATAACATCGAGTCGTGCTTTTACTTAAAATGATATTTATCGTTGCTTTTCCTTTTGTGTGTGAGTTTTTTTTGTGAGGATAGCTTTGTATGAAAATCTGGAATTACAATTATTGTATTTGATTTAAATAAGGGTATATTCTTAAATGTATATAAATATCTTTATCTTATGCTAGGCAAAATTACCTACTGTTTAATAAAAAAAGCTTTTCTTTTTTGTGAAGTCGATTGAAAAACTATTTAGAGGTCAATAAAATATTAAATATTAATTAATGAGATAAAATAGTTCTCAATTTTATAATGTAATCGAATAAATTTAATAGCATTTCGTATTCGATTTGATAGTATCAAATGTTAATGTTCTCTGAATTCCTTAGACATAGTAGCAAATAAGTAACTATTTTGATATTGCCTTCCAGATTCAGATATATCATTTAAGAGCCAGCGCGCACGAGCAACTTTGTCTCCGCAACTATTTTGTCTCTCCCATCAATTTGTATGGGGAGTTGCGTCGCTACGTGCGCGCACTTTCATACTAGCCCATAGGTGGGAGAGACAAAATAGTTGTGGAGACAAAAAAGTTTCGGAGACAAAGTTGCTCGTGCGCGCACTGTCTTATAGTTTTAATAAAGTGTAGATCGTTCCCGTCATTGGTAGTAGCATAGTCAAGAAGTGTCACGTAGCAAAGTAGGTCGGCGGACGTGTCTAATTTGGCATTTGGCAGTCGAGCGGTGTCAAAGCTGTAGCCTGTAGCATCTCGTTTAATAGGAGACGTTTCACATTGAAAATGCAGTTTATCTGGTAGGAATTCTACGAATTGAAAAGTACACACTTGAGAAAACTTTAGAGCATTTGAATGCTATAAAACTAAATACATAATGTACCTATATGTATATGTATATATACTTCTGAAGGTACCGCATTATTAACGTAGATGTCATGTGGTATGGT
Source organism: Colias philodice (assembly GCF_061535455.1). Taxonomy (NCBI): domain Eukaryota; kingdom Metazoa; phylum Arthropoda; class Insecta; order Lepidoptera; family Pieridae; genus Colias; species Colias philodice. The sequence goes on along the minus strand of NC_143099.1, from coordinate 9,597,512 downwards.
TTGTAATAATTAGGAGCATTATTTTTTAAAACAGAATTTAAGTTTATTTTATCATTATTAAAAGTAAAAGCAGAGCAGGTTTTACGTACGTATATTATCCATAAAACAGATCTGCATCTTCATTGCACTTAAGGCACACGAAATGTGGATTGGCTTGAACCGTACCGTTGAATCTTTTATAACATGTTTTTTACAACATGCCAAAAAGCTAACACAGAGTCATCATCTCATAATGCAAGCAAATGAATCGTTCCCAGGAATCGCGCGCAACCACCACACGTCGTAAAGTTGCAATAACAAGCGTAAGATTATAACAGCTTGATATCAGCTATCTGTGATCTTGCCGAAAATACGCGGGCACCTATTATGGAGCGGTGATTTTATAAGGGATTCCTTACTTTGATATGGGGGCAAATCATTTCGTCGTCGGTGCAGCGGGCCAAGGAGATCTTCGGAGATATGCGGTAGTGTTTTATTGCTTATTTTGGTTGAATTAAATCGAAATTCCGATGTGGTGGTATTTAGTACTGAACGTTTGTATGTCTTGATGTGTGATGGAGCGTGATTTGATTTTAGCGCTTATGGCTGGAGTGGAATATTACATTGATTATAATTATAATGATCTTGTTAGATATATTTCATGTACATTCAGTAAAAGTAAAATTCCTGGAATTCTAATAAGTATTTTGTCTCTCATTAAAAGTTTTTTCCTTTATTCAAATAATTAAAACTAAACAGCCTAAATTATAATTCTAATTGGAAAGTATGAAAAATACCAAGAATTAATAAATAAAGAATATAAACATTAAAAAAATACAAAAAACTTTACTTATGCTACAAAATGGACATTCACCCAAAGATAATATCATGGTTTAAGCACACAGATGAACTTAGATCTGCACTGATTTTCATTGCACATTGACCTACTGGCAGTAGCTTATCATACACTAGAAGTAATAAAATATACACATTCCATTATATTATAACTAGCGGTTCGCCCCGGCTTCGCCCGTGGTACATATGGAAAATAGATGTTGGCCGATTCTCAGACTTACCCGATATGCACAGAAAATTTCATGAGAATCGGTCCACCCGTTTCGGAGGAGTATGCAGACTAACATTGTGACACGAGAATTTTATATATAAGATATGTAACAGAGACTCAATTTCTGCGTAAATCGCTGTCTGTCTGTCACTATGTATGCTTAAATCTTTAAAACTACGCAACGGATTTTCAAGTGGGTTTTTTTTTAATACAAGACAGAGTAGTTTTTGAGGAAGGTTTTAGTATGTAGTTTATTAAGTTTTCTACAAATTGGGCGAAGCCGCTGGCGGAAAGTTAGTAGATAATAAGTTCCCAAATTCCCAACGTGTACTGAAAAATGACAAACTATTGCAATAGTACCAAACAATTTAAATACAGCCATATAAATTCATGCAAAGTTTCAATGTCTATACAGAATTACAATTCTTACAGGATTCGCCTCAGCCGCTCGTACATTTGGAATTTTATTCGAGTTACGTGTTTATATATTCTCTTTCGCTGAGTAAAAAGTCGTATTTACTTTATTGTTCCCCGCGTCGCTTCGTTAACGCGACCTTTCGCTTATTTATCGTATCCTCTTCGCGAAATACAATTTCCAAATTCGAAGATAAATTTAAACGTTGCATGCATTTACGTCTATCTCGGTATTGAAGGCTTATGCAAATGTGAGTAATCATGCCGTAGGATATTTAATGTGTATGCTTTGTGCATATTGTTTGAGATGCTACAAATGTAAGGTCATAGTAATGTCTTAGTAACGAGTACTAAAAAGACTGGAACAACAATTGCATCGATCCTGTTAAAACTAACATTTTTTTGTTACTTATTAAAATTCGTTTCTAATGTTTTTAATATTCTATTGTGTTCGTGTTCATTAATATTAACCTAATCTTAACTGTAGATTCTACATTTATGTATAAACTAGACAGCTTTGGAGACGTTAAGTTCTGAATTTAGTTACTTATCAGAAATTTTAGGATCTCTAGCGTAAAATTAAACCAAGTTTAATTTAGTTGCTTAATTCTTAAGATTTGAATTTGACACGGTGGTAGGGTGGACTTAATTATTTAAATCAAAGTATAAATTATCAAAATATTCTTCAAAGGTTCTTACTTCTTTTAATTACTTTATGGACTTACTTTTATATCATCATCATCTTCAGCCCATTATATTCCCACTACTGGTACACGGACCTCCCCCGCAAGGGATATAATATTGTATCTGTAATGCGTGTGCTTTCTTTTATAATAATGTTCTAAGACAATTTCCATTGATCGATTTATTGCTCCGATGATTCATAGAAACCGCGCGAATGCGAGTGTTCCTCGCGCATAATTCACCCTCGCGCGGTGTGTAAATATGTCGTGTCGCAATTGTTAAGAACAATCCGCGATACAAGATAAAGGGGAGAGCGTAAAATAAATTTATTTACAACCGGCAACCAATCGGTATTTAATTGGCGCGTCAGTTGAGGATCCGGCCGCCCCGCTGTTGCGAGGAAATTATGTGGAGGTGTTCACTTGCAGGGAAATGCGTTTTGAAATACGTTAGAATTATACGGACGTGGATCGCTGTTCAGATATTTTTCAAATGAATCTTGTTTGACTAATTTACGGCCCGTTTTTTTAATGTCGAGTGTGGTGGTTATTTTAATGATGGCCATGTTTATTGCTTATTAGCATTGATTTATATTATGCTGAATTATTTAAAAGTATGTGAAATTAGAGTTTCTTACGAAATATAATTTTATGTGTATTGTTGGGTGAGGTTACCTTCGAAAGCGTAACCGGGAACTTTTAAAACACTTATTTACTAAATAAGAAAATCATAATGGCAATCTCTTTCCTTTTAAACTATTGAATATTGACAATTAATGTATGAAAGTGCACAAATCACAATGCTTTATATGGGGTTTTAATTTGATTACCTAAATAGTACTTAATAAAAGACAAATTGTTTGTTTTATATAAAGAAAGGAACGTAATAAAGATAATCCTTGTATGTACACGTGTACATGTAGTTATTTTAAGCCAAAGGGTGATGTGAAATGTTATTGTTTGCTAACTCTGATTGCTTTGATGTTTGTTTGTTTTAGACGGGACGCAGGTATTTGACATAAACATTGACATACATTTATTCATAGACAAAGTGATATAATAAATATACAACATATTGTACAAAACAAAATGAATAGTAGACATTTAAAACAGGATAAAGAAGGAAGCCAAACAGGAAACAACATTTGGAATGATGACATTATAATAAGCCTAAGTGGATTACCAAAATTTATTTAATGTGCCTTTTTTCAACGCTAATGCAAATTAACAATTATGTTTATATATGGCAATTCGAAACGGAAATTTTTTCCATAGGAATTTAATCCCGATACCTACACGTATTATATTATAATATGAACATTAATTATTGAATTCAAGCTTTACTCCTCTAAAGAAAAAACGTAATAAAAGATTGATAACATTAAATTCGTTATATGCTTAATTATATCTTCTCATGGGAACGTTAAAATGTTCAATCATGGCGAGATAATGATTTGACATTAATCACGTGTCGTTGTTAATCTTGTAAATACAGTTAATGAACGTGGACAGTGATAAAATTTAAATAAATATGATGTATTGGAGACTTAGGTGTGAAGTGCCGGACCCCCGACCGTAACGTCATCATTTTGGATAGTTATACGTTATCTACGTTGATTGTGTTTTATTAGCCGGTTACCTATGTTTAACCACTGCGTAAGCTTTCTTGCTTTTTTATTACGGCACCTCTAAATTCCAACTATGAGCGTATAAAGATTAAAATTTATTTTTAAAAATGTAGGTAGGTAGAGTAGGATGTTATCAGATTAGTTTTATTCGTAGAATTTCAACAGAATATTCAGTTATTTCACAGAAATGTTTCGTACAATGTAATTAGCGCTCTAGTTTCATCTCGCATTATTTCGGCCTCCTTGAGAGCGAATATTATTTTAATTTATGTAGTCTTTGTTTAAGCTGTTTTCAAAGGAGAATACTGTTCTAATTCTAATGCTATGATAGTTTCGTGTTTGTAATTTAAACAGCTGTGATGTTTAACAAAATATACTGTAATTTGTATGCGAATAAGATTATTCAGATCATTTTAGAATAGAGCCTTATTTACTTTCATAGAAGATATTTATTTTATGAAAAGAATAATAATGAATTTAACAGTTTAAATGAGACTTGTTAATGAAGATGAATAAATTTGTCAATTGCTTAAAAATATCGTTTGCTTTGCATTTAAATTGCGATTAGTTCGATTCCGATGACAAGGGGCGCGATGCAACCTTAAAATATGATACGTGCCCATATAATTGGCTATTAAAATACTCATTTCGCATCTGACGCGTCATAAAATTACTTGATAGCAATAACAAGAGCATGTCAGAGTTAATATTCTGCGCGTATGGCTCGCAGAACCGGTCCGTCGGTATTATTTACACTTACAATGTTAAATGAAATGCCGTCGCTATTTTTCAAGAACGCGTAAAGTAAGGGCTGCTATTATAGTATCGCGGTGCGTTGGGGATAATTTGATGATTGGAAGTGTCGGGCCAGCAGAGGAGTCGCCACCTGGTACTGGATTTATTCAATTATTGTTGGCGTACATGGTATTTCTTGAGATGATTCTTTGAGCTATCGCGTAGATTGACGGTATGAATGCTTAATTAAATTTAATGTATTATTTTTATTTCATGTTAATTGTAATGTAAATATGTTGTAGGTATTCAATTAAAAAAAGTTCTACTTGTAAATAATAATAAATTGTAATAAGCCTTTAAGTATTGCTTGCATTTTATTGCGCACTCAAATGCCATTCTGAAAAGATATAACTTAATTCTATAATAATAAAACCCTTGTAAGTATGAACTCTTTTAAAGCTCGCATTCTTGACTCGTATAATTTCGTGCCCGTTATACAAAGTCCGCCTCTCAATTAAATAAAAATGACTACAAGACGGGCTACGAATGTAATGCATAATAATTTATTTCACCAGTTTAATGCCAAATAGGTCACGAGTTGTGCCTAAGGGCCGTGTTGAGATGTTGGTATGTTTTCGTTTGACGAGAATTCGCTTCGAATATATTGTATGTTCAACATTTTGGCTACATTTCTGGGTAATTGATAACATAGTACGTGATAGTGCACGCTTCTAGGAATATAATGTGTATTGTTCCGTTTGAAGTAGATTAAGTTCGTTAAATGTGTTGGATTTTGAAATCGTATTGTTTTGTGAGGAATAGTTGATAGCTGGTTTTAATTTCGTTATATTTGTCACGAGCGAAAATAATCAAGATATTTGAGTAAGCAAATCATTTAACGTCATAATATTATGTTTGGTATGAATTTATGAATAATATTGATATTAATTGCATTCCTCGTTTATTTCACGCATATTTATCAAGTATAGATTTTACACCGATAAGAATTAACACTAGTACTAGTTAATACTAGCAAACATTTGTAAGATCCCCTTGTAACACTGCACTGGTTGTCGAGGGTTGTAATTAAACTCCAATATTCAAACTCTCAAAGACTATATTTCTTGAAAATGTCGGTAACAAAACTTAAGCACAACCGAACACTTCGAGCGCTCAACTGTCGTTTTGAATGCCGCGCGCCACCAAGCGGCCATTAGTGTTGCCAGTTGATTAAACAATTAATATTGAATTATAAAAATATGAAATTATAAATAATCTATAGTTGATAAAATAATAATAATAATTAGAAAACCTTACACTCGACCATCCTGATGACATGCATGTCCTCATGCATGCACCAGGTGGAACCATATAAAACCTTACACTTGGCAGAACGAGGCATTCGACTCAAACTCAAACATTCATTTATTCTACTATTTAGTAGCACTTTCGAGTCGTCATTACATAGTTAAGTATTTTTAACATTTACCACCGATTCGGAAAGCAGTATCCATGGAGAAGAATCGGCAAGAAACTCCATAGTTGCTCTTTTAAAATCATGTCAATATTACATAATATGTAACTTATATCTAACTACATAATATATCATAATATGCCAAAGACTAATAATATAATATACAACATTCACTTTTATGATACACGCTATAACCGTTAATTAAAATTTATTCATCATTAACAAATTAGCAAGAGACACAATACATGTAAATGAGTTAATAATAATTTTACAAAAGTTCGTTTTTATCTTTGTAACCAAATAATCACTTATGACTTTACTATCCACAGAACCTTATATAAACACTTATAGTTATCCTTGTAGCCTTGTAACCTTGTAACCTTGTAACCTTGTAACCTTGTAACCTTCTATAACTAACTTTATAATCATAAAATTATCTTTCGGAAACATTTATACGTTACACATATAGAGCAAACTCGAAATGAACATGGATTTAACAACAGCTAGACAGGACATAATCACAATATCCTACTATCCTATTTCTAAACAATAAAACACAGCAAAGCAACTTCCTCATTCATTTAAATCACAACGTACATACATTAAACTAAGATTGCATTTTAAATTTAACTCCAGCCATATTGAAATGGCATGTTCCATCTATATAGCTGAAAGTCTCACAGCAAAAACGAAGAAACTTTTCTATCTTACGCGGACATTTGCTACAGAATATCATTACAAATATTGTTGGACATCAAACGGGAGAGTTTTTATAAGGAAGGAAGATAACGCTAAACAAGCTCTCATTAAAAATGAGCATCAACTACTCTCTCTTAAACAATCATTGTGACTAGATTATACTTTAATTAGTGATCTAACAAATTTTACTAACCCTAACACATCAACCTATATAGTACACTTTCTACTACATTGAAGAATTATGACCCACAACTTACACACAATTATTACCACTATTGGCAACATAAAATATATTATATATTCATTAAAAATAAACCATGTCGTTCGTTTATTCAACATAACATAATATGTGTAATATTTTTATTTGACTTTTTTCTCAAAAATTATCAACATTCGATAACCTCAACTCCAATTTAATTAAAGACCTTGATTCTTCCTGCGCAATAAAATGTGTTTCTTGTAATTTATTAGAATTTGAGGGTCATAAGAAAACACAAATAAAAGAAGATCAATTCCTAATTCTAACTGTTAATAACATAAGAAGCGTTCATCGAAATTTCGATTCGCTGGTTGTATTTATGGAGAGTTTGGGGGTTGACATAGATATAGTCATCCTCACAGAATGTTGGACTAATCAGGATAGCTTAATACCCTCCATAGACAAATACCACTCAATTCATACACTGAAACTTATAATCAAAATGATGGTGTCATTGCTTATATTAAAAAGATTTAGAATTTAAACCATTAATAGACGATGGTAACTGCCTGCTCTTAAAGATATCGAATAACACCACCATTGTGTGCTCATATAGACCTCCATCTTTTTCGAACCCTACCAAATACATTAATTCAATCAGTAATCTCTTATCTTCAATTAATTCTGATAATGTTATGTTCACTGGTGATATAAATCTAGATATTTTGCCATCTAACTTATCTAACCTAATGAGTGCCTCAACATATTGTGTTATCACGGTTTCCGACAAGCTATTGATAAACCTACTAGACTACGAACATGTATCGACCATTTTATGGTCAAATCAAAAAAAATATTGCCTAACATATATATTTGATGCATTAACTGACCACTCCCCTATCTTACTAGCTTTTAACAAATTTAAATTCAACACACATAAACTAGATAAATATAAAACAATATTCGACAAACAAATTATTTCTAGCGTTATTAGTGAAACTGACTGGCAAAATTTTTATAATATTACTGACCCTAATACAACTATCTAACGCTAACATTAAGTAGAGCTAACGAAAAAGGTATTAGAAGAATACCTAACCGTAAACGACCATTGAAACCTTGGATCACATCAGGTTTAATCAAAAGCATAAGATTTAGAAACAAACTTCACACTAAAAAAAATCACCTTGCGATGAAGAGATGTTAAATAAATATAGAAGTTATAGAAATTTATGTAACAAGCTAATAAGGACAGCAAAGAAAATTTACTATAAACAAAAACTAGAACAGCAGACTGGCAATATAAAAGAAACTTGGAACATTATTAAAGAAGCATGTCATATTACGAAAACTACTAACAAATGTACAGATTTACTAAGAATAGACTCATGCCCTACTAAATCTCTAAATGTTGTAAATAAGTACTTTGTCTCAATCGGATCAGCCTTAGCCAATGAAACTCTAAATAAGTTAAACCAATCAGAACTCGAACTAGCAACCCTAGCCAGTGACAGGAATTGTCCGGCTAACTCATTGCATTTAGACCTGCTGATAAATATGAGATAAATGCTATTATCACTGGTCTCAAAAACACCAACTCTTCTGGACATGACAATACCCACTCCCATAATCCAGATTTGCAAAGATATCCTATCAGAACCAATAGCCCATTTGTGTGATTTAAGTCTCACTAGCGGTATATTTCCTGATCTATTCAAAAAGCTATAGTCTGTCCAATATACAAAACTGGCGATAAAACGTCTCCTTCAAACTATAGACCTATATAACTGCTTAGTACTCCATCCAAGATTTTAGAAAAATGTGTCAATAAAAGACTCATGAACTACCTGGAATCATTTAGATTACTTAATCCTAATCAATTTGGTTTCAGAAGTGCCCTATCCACCGAGGGCGCTACCTTGCGTTTAACATCTCTGGTCACATCGTATCTTGACTCTAACATGAAATGCATGGGGGTCTTTCTTGATTTACAAAAAGCCTTTGACACTGTTTCCATACCTATCCTGTTAAGTAGGCTGGAAGATGCAGGCGTTAGATGTATTGTCAAAGACTGGGGTGAAAGCCATTGATAAAGCTGAAAAGGGACTAAAGGGCGTATAATTAGCAAATGGTTTGAAACAGTCTATTGACCTTAAATACCGAAAACAAATACATTTGCTTCATTAAAACTTCATCTATGCAGCCAAAAGAGAACATAAATATTAAATTACACATCTTTCCCTGTAACCGCAACAACATAACAAGTTTATGCTCTTGCCCAACTCTGAACAGGACACCCAAAATAAAATATCTGGGTATCTGGATTGATGAAAACCTCAACTGGAAAGAACAAATTACTAGTACGGTGAGCAGACTTAGACGACTGAAAGTAATTTTCAAAACCTTGAGAGATATTGCCAACCAGGACTTAATTATTAAGACCTATAAAACTTTGGGCGAATGTCTTATCTCATACTGTATTGTCAATTGGGGGGGGGAGCCGCTAAAATTTATATGTTACAAGTAGAACGTGCCCTCAGAGTACTAGTCACCATACAGAGCCCTTGGGATGTATGACTGGCAGAGCCCTCAGGATGTGCCACAGGCTTTACATTGGTCTACAAAGGTCAACCCAGATACCTATTCAGTAGGCTTTACACAGGTCCCTAGTCGGTGGGCCCACCGACGTCACCCAGATACCTACTTACAACAGGCCTTACACAGGTCCCTAGTTGGCGCGTCCGCCAACGTCACCCAGATGCCTATTTACAACAGGCCTTACACAGGTCCCTAGTTGGCGCTTCCGCCAACGTCACCCAGATGCCTATTTACAACAGGCCTTACACAGGTCCCTAGTTGGCGCTTCCGCCAACGTCACCCAGATGCCTATTTACAACAGGCCTTACACAGGTCCCTAGTTGGCGCTTCCGCCAACGTCACCCAGATGCCTCTTTACCGTGAGAGCCACATCTGCAACCGCAGCCGTAATCGCAGCCGTGGTCACCCTCTGTAGCGGCACGCGGCTTACGCTGCGCTGCCGACGTTGCTCCGCGTCTCGTTGTTGTTGCAGCTCGCGCTCCAGTTGGCGAAGCCGCTTCTGTTCTTTCTTCACGATCCTGCAGCCGGCGGCAGTAGCTGCGGCTGCGTCCACTGGAATCGCGATCACGCCCCCGAGTGAGGCTGCGACTGGAGTCACGTTCACGGCCGCGAGTGAGGCTGCGCCTGGAACGCGATCGGCTCCGTCGGGGAGTTCCTGCGTTCCGTCCAACATCGTTTGATTCCATCTGAAACTCGTAGCCGGAAAATTGTGTGCATTAGTATAAGATCGGGTAACATTTTTATTGAAAAGACAAAATCAGTAATATCTTGAAAACTAGGCGTGCTACGCAGAAAATAATGAAATTTTGACCCCCCCTTATAAACCCCCAGACGCAACAATAAAAATAGCCATTCAGGTTTTTTTTTTTTTTTTTACCCTCAATTTAAACTTCTCCTAGTTTAATGATATTTAAAACTAACGGTCCGCCCCGGCTTCGCCCGTGGTACACATCCACGCTTTCCCTCCATAAGAGCCATCCTCGTACATCGAGGAATAAACGAAAATAAGAAAAGTAAGAATTAAGGATGTCGGTTCAGCCGTTCTGGAGTTCCGCGCTTACCAACACCATTGGCGAGTTATCTTTATATTATAGTTCTTTTACTGTTATGCGGGAAGCATAACATCAGCTTAAACTTCGAAGGTAAGTGGCGTAAAGTGAATATCATGCGTTCAATGTCTATTTACAACACGGCTTCAACATCTGGTATGACGTTAGGTTCGGATCACTATAATAAACTTCTATTCGTGAAAGCAACTACAACGTTTAACAATCAGACTTTACAGAGCATAATTAAGTTGTAGGCGTGTACTTACACTTTTATTGTCTATCCCGCTTCTGAGATGTAAGATCCCCTTGTAACACTGCACTGGTTGTCGAGGGTTGTAATTAAACTCCAATATTCAAACTCTCAAAGACTATATTTCTTGAAAATGTCGGTAACAAAACTTAAGCACAACCGAACACTTCGAGCGCTCAACTGTCGTTTTGAATGCCGCGCGCCACCAAGCGGCCATTAGTGTTGCCAGTTGATTAAACAATTAATATTGAATTATAAAAATATGAAATTATAAATAATCTATAGTTGATAAAATAATAATAATAATTAGAAAACCTTACACATTTGTTAATTTCACGCGCACGCGCCGCCTAAAATTAATCTGTAACGTTGTCTATAATAAAGCGTTATTATCCGATACACAATATCAGAGCAATAATTCGAGCAATTCACCAACCAACGGCTTAATTATAACCTATCGTCGGAAGTGATCGTTTATACGTTTGAACGCAAAATGTAGATATCAGCAAGGTGATAATTGGTAGGTGTTGAAAAGCTCTCGGCGTCTTAACACCTCAGTGATTTGCTTATCCTGTTTGCGACTCGCGGCCTTGTCGAGATGCAAACAATTAGGTGTCAAGGCAGCTGTTTTATACGAATATTTTCAAGTGAATTTGTACGGCGTGAAAAGATAATGAGGTGCTAATGCCGTGGGCCTGTTATCGGTGTTGGTTTGTGTAACGGGACTTTGTTAGCGGTGGTGTGTGTTCTACTCATAATATCTGTGGCAGCTGATTGACTAGCTTGTTTATTATATGGGACTATCTAGAAATATAGAGATTCTATAATTTATTTAATGTGGTAACTATAATGATCTGGGTAACGATCGCAGTTGTAACTTTAACAAACTATCGTTATGAATATAAGCTTAGGTATTGCAATTATACAGAATAATTCAACGTATAAATGTCGACAAGTAGATATTTTCCTGTATGTGTATTCGATGTTATTATAGCAAAGGCCTTGAAAATTCTTATGGTTATTTTTAATACCGTAGCTTTCATAACATGGATGGTCACGTAAATATAATTTACAACCTAACACGTCGAAATTATCTAAAAATCACTCCAACACATTAGTATGCGCTCAATTTGCAATCACGTGTACATCGACAAATGGAGATCGCAGCATCGGCACCGGCTCCAATGATCGTTGCAGGCGAATGCTTAACGTGATAATTTTATTTTCGCACACACACGCCTTCGCATATTTCAGAGTAACAAGCAATAAAAATTGTTATAGATACTCCATCAGTTTTCCCATTCGTAACACTCACACTGTTAGGCTGCGTTTCCACTAGATATGTGCGAGGATGCGTTGAAATGTCTTATGTTACTCAAAATTATAGAACTAATATACATACCTCGCATGCATTCCTCGCACACATCTCTCGCTTGTTTTGTATGCGCATAAAACCTAGCACCGCTGAGCCGTTTCCACCAGAGCTGTGCTGAGTGTAGCGAGGTAAATGGAGCGATATGATTGGTTCTTTACAAACACATCCCTCGCTACTCATCCTTGCACATCTTTAGTGGAAAAACACCCTTACTATACGTACAGTCGGCGCGGCTCAGCCGTGATTTATCAGCCTGCATCGCCGACCCGCGAACAGCGTTTATTGCTCGCTCGTTATTTATAATTTATTTTTAACGGTCACCGATTTGTAGGCGCACTGCATGTGTGTGCGTGTGTGCGTGTGTGTGCGTGTGTGCGTGTGTGTGACGGGAAGTACAGGCACGTAAAGGTCAATCTTAGATCGCGGTTTCGTACGTTGATGGAATTGATGTGAAAAGTATGTAGGTACCTACTTATTGATTTATGTGTAGTTTAGGTGAGGTGTTGTGCAGAGGAAGTGAACGGTGTTAGTAAATATTTTCTTAGGGAAAGCTGGTTTAATTAATGAGCTAGCTCTATACTAGTTAAACAGCGTGTCTGTTTCTAACACACTAGGAGGTTTAATCAGTTGCGTTTTTAAGGTTTTCAATTTTCATCTATTTTCCACGTTCATATTATCATTCATCAGTTCATACTATCTAGTATGAATGGTATTTGCGAATTAAACGGTGTGGTTAAAGTGCATCATTTCCAATACCAAATAAAATAGTAAATCTGTTCTAACATTTGTTAGCCACATACATAGCAGGATAAAATAATAACATGAATCGATATGTAATAGCACTCGGTTTCCTGTGCAGGCGCAGGCTTGGGTCTTAGACGAAAACATGCGTCTGTTTATTTGTATTATTTGTTCACTAACGTAGCCAAGTATTTGTTGTATAGTAAATTATAGAGCCTCGCTTCATAACGTTTATCGATTAATGAGAAATTACGGGGAATTCAATTTGAGATTTAGTAACTGGTAACTGCGATTATGGTAACTGTTTGTGTGCTAATAGTTATTTATGTTTTGTGTAAGGTTTGGTCAGTTGGTTGGTTATTGGCGTGACCTATAACTGCACTGTGCATTTTATTTTTAATCAAATAAACAATATACGTTATATAAAATATAGACGAAATGATTTAAACATATTAAATATGCATATTCCGAGAAAATATAAAAGTCTATATCCTGAGTTGGCAAAAAGTCTCGCCTCTTTTGATTCTAGATGTGAATTTCGCGTTGTGCGTACAATACATCGATAATCAATCATATCATTCATAGATAAACATTTAATTAATAAAGATAAAAAAAATTAATTATGTTTTTTTATTCCTTTTATAACACTTTTGTTTAATTATAAATTCTGGATCATCAAACCAATCACAAAAAGGTGCGTCATCATTTCACCTTGACACCGCATTGTTTGTGTTTGTGAAAAAAAAGTTTGACATGCATCGAACGAATGTAATAGAGCTCGCCATCGAGCAGCGTCAGAGACCGCGATGCCAACGAATGATATAGTTTGCCTCCATGATTTGACCATCGATACACGCGGCAGATTTACAATGCGAATAGTTATTTATGGCGGTGTTCGATCCAGATGTAATTTAATGTTGTTGGCACGCATAAATCAAGCTCATCCACTGGCCTGTTATCAGCTTTGACTCGACGCTCGTAACCCGATAATGTACGCCGGTGCCGCTCACACGCACTTCTTAATTAACATTTGATTATGTTGATTTTGAAAACATGTGTTCTTGATCGTCCATGTTTATGGTTCGTGTGATTGATTTATAATTTTATATGGTGCTAGTAAGGACAGATTTGTGGAAACTATGTTTCTTTAGTGTCAATAAAATGTAATAATAAATTAGTTAATATAAGAGAGATAAAGACACCTGCCTGATGTCATGATTATATGCCTGATTTAATAATACCTAACTTAATTAGAATTGTCTCAGTGGATCAAAATAGTTTTATATAGTATAAGATATACTATATAAAACTATTTTAGTTTTAAACTTTTTTTACTATTAAAACTATTTTAGATATACTATATCTCATTAAAAAAAATGACGGGCTGAGTTGTTTTAACTTTTGTACACCTATACTGAGCGAAATGGTGACGTGGAAATTATATTAGAATCCAGGTAATAATTTATTAGGAACATAATATTATTATCTTAATAATATTTTTAAAATGGCACACTCGAAAATTTGAACGTTGACCTATTTATCAATTGGTATTGAACAAAGCGTTCCACCAAGGGAAATGTATTTATTAATACCCCCGTTCCAATATCGATCGGTGAAATTTTAATCAGATACTTAGTGAAAGACATAGTCTCTTGTTCGTGCCCTCAACCTTTAAGAACATGAATAATTTATACGTTCTATTCTTTATTTGGAGTATGATTAACAAGAATAACTGACTGATCACGATGTTTTTGTGTGTTCATTCCAATGTACATCTCTTAGTTAAACACGACTTGATGTTCACCATATTCGATTCGTTTGGGCTTCTTTTTTACATTTATCTACTTTTAATAAAGACAATGGCCGGAATTTGAATTATTCTCGTTTGGTGTTGATGTTAATTTTACGCTATTAATTAATGTGAATGACAATTATTTGCTTGGCGATTTTGTCCTATATGGAATGTTTTCTTAGTTGCATGAATAAGGTTAGTTGTTCTTGTTGAATATTCCAGTTAGTCGTACAATTGCGCCGTCTTGTGTTTTTTTCTTAAATGTGTATAAAATGTTTATACATTTGTTCTGATGATTTTGGTAAGGAACATAATATTTCATTTGAAAGACAAGAAAGATAAATACAAGACGGATTGGTGAATAAAAATTGTGCGAACAGACTTTTAATATGTAAGCATGTCCTTCCTATGGATCATTATTTATCACGATATTTTATTGTGTAAGAATGACAATGCTCGTTTTGTATTTTTACTAGAATTGAGACGTTGGGTTATAAATTTTATTTTTTTATTACTTATATTATTGTAATAGATACCAACGGTCTACTGTCCACGGTTACTGCTTATAATATAATATTATAAATAAAACGATAGTGAACGCTTAAATATTAATGCGATCATATTAGTATTTTCTAATGTTTGATTTTACGCGAGTAGGATTATACATTTAGAAATTAAAGACTTTTTAACGGATTTTAAACGCGATTTATTCATACTATTATTTTTCCCGCGATCATATTACTTTAAAGATTTTATGGCGTCCTATGTTTTCTAATCGCGCAATAAATTAAATTCGCGATGCCTATCAGAGGCAGTAAAAAGTTGTAAATTCCATAACCGTTAATATTCGACAGGTTCTATAAACAAGTGTCGTTTTGGTAAAAAACTGTAGAGTATATGCGAGTTAAAACCGCTTCTGCTGTTAAGTCTTTAAATGGTAAGTTAATTTGCTTGTAAGTACATCACTTAGCTGGGACTCGGGAGCCATGTGAACGTCATTATAAGGAAAAACATTAAACGATACGCGAGCGTTTTCTATTTATTTAATTGATGTTAATTATGTGTATTTTACGTAGAAATTTTAACGTTCCATATTCTAGAAAATTAAAGTTCGAAGCTATCTTAATAATTAAAAAAGAAATACATAGGTACTCGAGATCGACTCTACCAGTTCAGCTGAATATTTCTCGATATCCATATAGAATGTTTATTTCTGTATAAAATGAACTTTTTATTTATATTTTCGTACACACAAGCTCTTGATTGTCGTGTTATCTACATAATATGACGTTTATTTTTTTCTTTTGGCATCCTCAATTAATTGAACCGTGAAAATTTTATCTTAGAAATATAACAAGCATGTTACATAACTAGTCTGGTCATAAGTTCTGTCATTATGACCGATTTTCAAATTTTTAATGTTTACCGCAAATTTAATTTTCACGTTTGATTTTTGAATATTTTACACATTTAAAAACGAAACATTTTATAAGAATAACGTATTTGTTACAATGGAGTAGACGCAAAAAGAAGACAGAGTCGCTGTTCTCGCTCTGTATCCTTGTAGTTACGCGCCAAGTACAATTTTCAGTTTGCTTAAAAATTTATAAATAACATAGAGATTTGTTGATCACCCTATAAAACGATTAAAAGAAGATTCAAGAGTAGAAAATAGGTAGAGAAGTGGTCGTCCTCGTACGGTTAGGACAACGGTAGTGATTAATGCAGTATGTGCGCGAATAAGAAGAAATCCGGTCCGAAATCAAAAACAGTCGGCACCGCAGATGAGCCTTAGCAGAACCATAGGTAAAAGGATGTTTAACGAGGACCTAGGGCTACGGGCTTATTGTAGAAAAACATCGCATCTTCTTTACGCACGCTTGAAGAAGTTAAAGCTGGACAGATGTCGCGCTTTGTTTAAACGATACGCGAGAAAAATGCATCGTGAAATCCTGTTTTCAGATGAAAATTTTTTTACAGTGGAGGAATGCTGCAACAAACAGAATATCAAAATGTATGCCCACAGTAGTGAAGAAGCGTGTCAACGTGTACATGGAGTCCAACGAAGGTATCACCCCTCATCGGTGATAATTTAGCTGGGAGTGCCTTATTTTTGCCTTACAGAGGTGTTTTTCTGTGAAAAAGGTGTTGAAACAAGTGCCAATGTATACCAAAATACGGTCCTTACAAACCTCGTAAAACCTCTTTCTCAGAACATGTTAAAAATCAGCACTGGGTATTCCCACAGGACTCAGCACCTGCCCACAAAACCACGAGTACCCAAAATTGACTGGCAGCCCATCAGATTGACTTCATTCGTCACGAAGGTTGACCATCTTCTAGCCCAGACCTGAATTCTCTGGATTATAAAATCTGGCAATATTTAGAGGAGAGAACCTGCGCTAAATCCCACCCAAATTTGGAGTCACTCAAAGTATCCATTATTTAAGTAGCTGCTGAAATAAACATAGACATGGTGCGTGCTGCGATAGATGTCTGGCGCGAAAGTTGAAAGCTTGTATCGCAAAAAATTGGAGGCTATTTTAAATAATTTTTATTCCTAATTATTAAGTTATATGTAAGCTTAATTTCCATACATAAATCAATAGATATATAATAGTAACTTTTTGTTTATTTAATAAAACATATGTGACAAAACTTATGACCAGACTAAGTATATTGGCAATAAAATGAACGATTATATTATACACAACTGCTAAATTATCGCACTGCATTTTTATTATTATGACTAATAAATCGAGATTACACTGCGGGTTGTCTTCAAAAAAATCATCTGTTACGCCTCAGAAATTATTTTTCTCCGAAATATAGATCGCTTAAATGATTTTACAGGATATTAATTTCGGACGATCGAGACAAGAGCTGAGAGCCTGGGTACAAGATGATTTGTTCTGATTCGAGTCGAGACAACTCAAGATGGGTTGCGGTTGTCACTCATTTTATTTAATTTTAAAACGTTTTTTTATCTGTGCGATAACAAAATAAAAGGGTTTTGCTGTCTTTTTTATTTTTATTTGCCAACTATTATTCAATACTTATACATATATATAGATTAACTAAATCAAATCATTTATAAAAAAGGAATCTTTTCTGTTTTCAAACAGAAAATTTTAATACTTTAAGGCGATGAAATTACTTTGAATATTATCAATTATTTCACAAGTTTATCTGTAAATATTACCTATGTGAGTGGTGTTATTTCTCCCAATTAGCAGCCCTAGCATTCTTTAAACACGATGGGCCACAACGTTTACACAAAGGCGAAAAAAAAATATAGTTGTAATGCAAGTAAACTTATCAACGGTTCTGCGTAGCGATCGCCGTTTCGCGATGAAATAAACATATGACGGATAAACTTTATTTTGCAGAATTTTTTGGGCGCTTCGTCTCCGTAGATGAAATTGTTGTTTAATCTCGACTTAATCTCGCCTGACGCCTCAAATTGCGGAGGTAACGTAAATTATAATATCTGAGTTTATGTTTTGTCAGCGGTAATTATATGCGTGATATACTTTTTTATTTGGGCAGGGAAATGTATGAGTAAATACTTTTATGTACACGAGGAGGACACGTCAACTTATTTGTTTGAAGTAATGGGATGAAATATTTTTTATCGCTTGTGTTTTGGTGTTATTTTTTAGAAAAACAGTTGAAAATAAAATTATTTGGACTATTTACATCTTGACTATAGTATCTTATCTGTAATTTTATGTTAATTATTGTTTTTTTTTTGTGACCGAACGCCAAATAACGTACTTAGCCAGGCATATTATTTTAAATTTGACGGAATTATTCAGGTTTCTCATGAAGTATTACAAATATTTTCTATCCTGGCATGCTATTAGTTACAATTTTTATCATTTAATACTTGCGCAGTCGCACGCTATACAATTGTCACCTCGTCAGCAATTAATCGACTCTATATTATTACGATGAGCGCCCCGTCGCCGCCCGCGTAATGCGTCGTGATTTACGTCTCACCACGCAGTTAATCTTATTACCACTTTCAATAACTTCATTATAGCCCGCTAATTATATGACAATCGAATATAAACCGTAGACCATGAGAATAAGATCTAGAATAGATATGTGCACTTTATTTACTTTTGGGTGCAACTGTTGTGGATAAAGCTTAACCGATGTTAATTTTGGAGTGATTATCTTTGGAATGGTATGTAGAGGGTTAACTATTTAAAGGTGCGTTTGAAATGTGTTAATAGGTATATAGCTAAGATAGCTAGAACTATATGTAAACTTAGTTATTCTCTTCTATACTAGAAGTTTTTGTTTCGTGGTTTACAGCGAATTGTATACCGCTATAAACATCTATATAAGTAGAAGAAAGGGTTTCATAGTTAAAAGTTCCCATAAACAGCTCAGTGTACATAAACAATGGAACAAGTTAACAATTTTGAATAGTAATCAGTTGGAATCGACGTCACATATGTAACCGCATTGTTTTGAATCAATTCTTATCGACCCTCTTCACAATAGGCAGCGTTGGCCCAACAAATGATGGCTAATGTTTGGTTCCATTTGGGCGATTATGAATAAATATTTACAACGACGGTCGATCATAGACATTCAGGCGCTCTACACTATCGTGATTGGCTCTACTCGTCCAACCCTGCCCATTGTGGAGAGGTCCCATTACATATTCCAGAGTACACCCGCAGGCGGCGGGATACAATTGATATTCGACGTGTTATCCACTAAAACGTTCCAATAATAAGATGTAAATGAGCCGGCCGGTGGTGAACAAAAAACTCGATATCGTAAGGGGTTGCTTCCACTGAGCCGGCAATTTGCATGTATTTTCGTAATAATAACTTCCGTTTGAACGAGCGGACGTGTCGCGTATACGACGCCGCGGTATGAGCTTGTTTTTATTGTTGTTTGCTTTAGCGCCGCCGCTGAATGGTTGAAACGTGGTCGCTATAACCTTTTCTGATTTGATATGAGTTTTTCTTGTATTAAGGTAAGCTTTGTTCCCCTGCGTGTGCATGTTATGCGGAACATGTCAGAGTGCGCGTAAGCAACAACTTTTTTTTAATTAATTCTGATTTATAATGACGTGAATGTGATGTGCAGTGATCTATAGCTACAGAAAAACAAAGCTTAACCTACCTTGATATTGCACGCCTCATAAGCGAAGCGTTGAGGTGGGTACTACTGTCACTTCGCGCAAAACATCTGATTTTTCAAACTTAAAATGTCTTTATGTATCATACATTGCACTTGTAAGATAATACATACACACACATATTAAGAAAAAACACTATTTTTAACGTTCATGATATTTTTGATGTCATTTTTGTTATTTAAACTAGTTAAAAAACAGTTTAAAAAAGTTCTGTCTTGGACGTCCGTGTGTCTGTATGTGCGGATCCTTTTTCTTGTTAACACGATAGCGACCGAAATACTTTACTAATCGAGTCTTTTTTTTTCTCTTACGCTTGAGTATGCTCAGGAATAGAACCCTTTCATTTTTCAGGGTCTGATTCGATGTGGTTTAATTGTTATTAAATAAACAAAAATAATAATTAATAAATAATTATTAAAAAAAATTATGAGGCGTGCACTTTTGGATTTTCCAAATTATTTTATTTATAGGTAGGAGAAAAAATAATACTGTTCCTATGTTATGTTGGAACTAGAATAGGAATTCAATAAACCCATTTTATTATCATATATAAATATTAATATAGGTCAATAAATCCCTCTATGAACTATATAATAGTGACTAGCAAGTGTAACGACATCTTTTCGTAAACCAAACTCGAGCTTACTTTAAATTAAAATACACACAAAATTCTCAAAGATAAATATCGACGAATTCACACAATCCCTTAGAGAATATACAACAATATCCCATGAAATCACGACTCTCGTTCGTTACTTCAGTCTTTCATTACGTACTTAATCTATAATACTCAATAATTCATACATGTCCCTTGAGCAAAGCCTCATCTCACTAACTCATCTTTAATATTCAGTGATAATGGATGTGCCGTGCCGGTTTTCGTAATACGTAATAAGCCGCCGCGTTTAATGTTTCATCAATAATTCATTTGTTATTAGTTGTGAGCTTTTTATAAGGCTAATTACAACTAAACTATTATTATGAAGGTAAAGAGTTTGTTTGTTTAAACGCACTTATCGCAGTAACCGCGCGTCCGATTTGAAAAATTATTTCACGTTTGATAGTCCATTTATCGAATAGTCTATACCTATATAATCACGCTAAGGCAAATAATTTTTCTTTTTTTTTATCCCTGTTTATTTTCTATAGTCTTTAAGAGTGCTTTTGTTATTGTTTTTTTATGTGGTGGTGGTACTTTGGTGATCCTAATAAATGTATTTTATTCTATTCTTCTTTTTTATTCTATTCTTAATTCTTAAAAATAATAGCAGAGCAATAGGGGTAAAACAAACGCGGGGCACAGCTAGTGCATTCATACTCGTAGCAATATTAGCAATGATTTAGACCGTACGACAGTACGAGACTGGCAAATAACGGTTGTTGGAGTTTTTCTTCAACAAATATTTACCAATTTCACACGTTGTGATAATGTGAGTGTAAACATCTTTTTGAGGAAGGTAAAGTGTATGTTTAAGCGTTGAATTCGATTGTTTTAGGCATGGAATACTGAGGACATATTGATGTTTTTTGTAGGGTTCTTTTAAAATTTCCTTTACAGACTATGCTTGACTGTGCTGCAGATTTAATCATTTCCCTAATCACAAAAAAAATATATGATGAAGATCTAATATAACAATAACATTTTTTGTTGTAATTCCTTGTTATAAAAGTTGCTTCGTAATTTTTATGAGAGAGCTCTGTTATCACTTCCCTTTTTAACTTTAATAATAACCATCTTGTTATCGCAATGGTGAAATTTGAATACATTTTGAATTTTTGTATTTTTTTCCTAGCAATTTTAAAACAAATTAAAGTTGTAGGTGGTGCGGTAACATTGGCCTCGGCGCTTTCAGAGAATTTTCACACTTTCTGATGAAAGTTTTAACACAATTACCCAGTCCCTCGGTCGTCGGACAGGAAAAAACTTGGCAAAGAACAAACTAACCGGCGGTCCAATTTAGCGACATCCGTATAAAGTTTAATGTACCAAATCTGAAATGTAACCAGCCCAATACTGTGGCTGAGAGAGGACACTCTAATGCAGAGGGTTTCTAAGCTCGAGCTTTTAAAAGACGAAGAAGATGATAATATTACATGTAATGTAACAATAATTTTTTTGTGATAACAACATTTTTCATATTGCTAGTTTTTAAGGATTTCTGTAAGCTATTTTTTAATAAAATTGATGTGGACATTTCATATGTAGCGAGTACCCTTCGGTGTTTTTAAATTGCCTCGATTTTTGCTATAAATAGAAATAATATTATTCTCCAAGTCCTCTTTAGATGGATAAATAATTTCATCACCATTAACCGCTAGATTTGTAAAATGTTTACTAGAAAATACATAGCTTTTATTTTATTTAGAACTGTTAGTTAAATGTTTAAATTATCCGCCTTTAATTTCTACGCGTTTGTATTACTTCAGCACCAGCTAACACATAATGTCCGGTATTCCACCCTTCAGAGAGCGACTCTTTAAAATGGGACACACGATGCAATATACGTATGAAAACTTTTATACCTCCCTTTTTTATACAGCCGCGTTTAATGTTACTTAGTTCGTTTATTACTCGTTGTACATTCATTGTACTTACGTTTTATGCCCCTTTATAAAGTTCATAGCGAGAGTCGCAAGGAATTTGTTCATTTAAAATGAAAAACTGTGCGGTTTTTACTACTATGTACCTACGTACATATGGAAATATGTTAATTTTATTATTACTAAGCGAGGGTCCAGAGGAGGGAATTAGGGATTGTCGTCGTGTGTTGTTGTTTTATGTTCAGGGTGGTTAAGAGGAATATTTTTTGATGATTAGTGCACGGTTTACTTCAGTATTTAAATGGAATTTATTTAGTTATACTGTATGGAATGGGATATATAGTTTGCATCGCCCAAGGAAATGGGAAGCTTTTAGCTCTATGTGATAATGATAAATATAATTATAATACAAATCTAGTAAGTTTGATAATTCGTTTTATGAAAATAATACAAAACAATATGTCAGAAATATTATTTTCGGACTTTATACTGTTTAGAAAGTTCGGTACACTGTTAAATAGATAATTTGAATGTAGGTATAATATACGTATAGAATTACTCCTTATTTATTAATATTTTTGTATGCATATTGTATAAGTAGATAAAAATAGAGAAAGAGCTTTGTAGACACAATGAACGGGTTAAAAACAAGAGTAGACTATTCAAACATAAATATGAATTACGCACTTCATCTCGTTGAAAGATCAAAAGGGATGCTGTTTTACGACTATCTTTCGTCAAGAACATAAAGTATGACTCTCAGTTAACGACAAGTTATTATAGAACTGTATTAAAATTAGAACGGCAATTTATATCTTTTGTTGTTGCTACCCCTTGATATCATTTAACGTGATAATGCTTCCAAAAGTTTTGTACGTTAAGATCTCATTATCTTTATTAAAGTATATGTTTTATTTGCGTATACGACAACAACCAAGTTCTTAGCTACAGCATGTCTTTATAGTAAAAAAATAATAATATGTAGATAGTACTCATATAAATATGCGATTTAGATAAAAGCAACTCCCTTCTGCTTACACTCGCAAGAATTTATGGGAACGATATTTGTGACGTGCATAACATCTTTAAACATTTGCTTATTTGAACGGTTTCTACGCTATCTATTTATGCAATAATACAGGCTTTACAAAAGTAACAGCAATGCGGTGTTATTCTCCCGGGTTTCTAAATATTGATGCGCCGAAAGCTATAACTGTCAAACGTCACAGCGATCTGAAAGTTGTCCTTTGACCGTCGTCCAGAGTGACAGTTAGCATTCGAAATGCACTCTGTGTCTAGCTCCGGTTATTTGCGCCGTGATGGGATTGCTGTTCACATATTTATAAACACTGCGAGTGGCTAGCAAATGGGGCTGTTTGTGGCACGATTCTTTTTAAAACTGCTAGACAAAGCCATGAAATTACAAAGACTAATTAGTCCTGTGAATATTGGTGAGGAGAGCGTTAGTAATTATGCTATTTTTGTTGGTATCTAATAATCTGCACTGCCGTATCTTGCATATTTAAAGCCAGAATGAAATACTTTCGTAACGCCTTTAAATTGGATTTTTGTTTCAGACTTCAAAGCATTTTCAAAGAATCAATAAAAAGGGTTTGTATAAAAATCCAATATGTCTTTCACAATCGAATGCCTCGCCAAAGTTGCCTAGTTAAAACGATCGAAAAATGAAAGTCGGAGATCGAGTCTAAAGGGAAAAAGTTTTCTAAATCGCACAAGCGTATCCGTTGAAGGCAGACGGATAAAATTAGTTTGCCATTGAACCAAAATCGAAGAAGAATTTTAGCGTACGGTCTACGGTGCATTCGCTTTTGCGTGAAAATTGGTTCATAAATAATACCTTTATATTAATTTGAATATCATCTGAAGTGCGCTTTAATCACATTAAACGCTGAAAGCTTCAGCAGTACAGATTTCAAATGCTTTCAGTTCAAATTATTGTGACTAGTGAAATAAACAGAATACCGATCGTCTTACAGCTTATAAGTGATAGTCAACCGCAAACTATATTCAGATAAAATCTCGCCCTACTCGGGTCGCGATCCGGTGATCTAATCAAAAGTTGACAAATTTGTTTACATACATCAGGCTGATATTCGCCACACGTAATCCTTATTCCATGTAATGCCGCGTATATCTTTTGATGTCCCATGTACGTACACTAATAAAATGGGACTTAACTTTGAGCGAGACGTGCTTTTCATGAAAACAAAATTCGATTTGGGCGGTATCTCGCACCCGCAAATCTAATTTACAAGCAATTATTCTATGTACACGGCCTGTGTTTAATTTGCATGTTTGTAAAGAGTGTATCTAAGTAAATTAATGCGAACTGAATTTTGTGTTTATTTTCGTTGGGCAAAGACAAACTCGTTATGGTTAAATTGTAAATTAGCGAGGATTTTAATTAAATTCACCTTTTTTTTCGTTAAAATTTGTTTATCAATCTTATCATGTTTTCAAATGGGTGTATATTTTATAATGAATCGTAATCAAAGCGTTCTATTTGAATTTTTAGTTTCGTCTCATTAAATTCGCTCTATAAGCAAACAAATCATATAATTGATATTATGAACTGAAAAATATACGTTGGACTATGTTCATTAAAATTGAAGTAGTTACGACATTCATGAAAACATAAACAAGTCACGCGCAATGACAAATCTGACGATCCAAATGACAAATACCAGGCTCGCATGAAGCATAGGAGGCGACTTAATGGAAATTTACTCCAGCCAGTCCCGGACAAGATGCCGCTATCGGTGTAAATTAGCTGCGTCGTTGTATCCCTCTAAAACAATGCCGCTGTCACGGTGGCCGTTGGATCGGCTGTCTCCGGCTGTCCACTTCACACCCGACACCATATCAATGCGATTTAAACTCTACGTTACGCGTAACAAGTACTATTTTCGTCCGGTTAGACGCAACTGGTATTGCGGCTGGCAGGTGACACGGGCTCTATAAATCCATGCTGCGTAGCTTCTATCGTAAACATGGCTGAGCACAATCCTTTGATCTCGCCAGTTGCGATGTATAATTTGCTATCGTTGCAAGTTTTGTTTAATCGTGGTAAATTTGAGGATGCAGTTTGAGTGGGAATTGTGACTGGATTATGATTTTGTGGGGATATACAGCGTGTTTCGTTTTCATAGACAGAATTTTTTTCAGTGTATGGTGACAGTCTTAGTCGACGCTCTATTGAATTATTATGATTAAACTTTCGTTAGTTGCAAAACTTCGAATCAAAAAATAAGTCCTTCTGTCTCCGTAATAAAATTTTATTTTATACGTTTTCATGATTTTTTTAATAAATGAAGAGTGTACAAAATAAATCAAATTAACACAAAACCTTAACGCGCGTAGCACAAAAGAAAAGAACTCAAAAGAATCTAGCTCACTCGCCTACATAAATTATATGCATACGCTATTTCAATTTGTATGAGCGCGTTCAGAATGAAGACCACAGCGTAACTACATAAATAACGTTCTCAGTTTCACCGAAGAGTATCTATTACTAGTGATGTGCGAAACAAAAGACGCATTAGTCATACAAAATGCGCAATTAGTCGTCAATAGCGCGTGTTCTTCTTAACCGGTCATAATAACTTTCACCTCGCGAGATTTATTAGGTACTGTTCGATAGAATGTACTGTGTACGCTAAGTAGCCCCCTGTGCTAAGGCTTCGGGCTGGACTGGTTTGTACTTGCCCAGTTTTGGAGTTTACCGGTGCGTTGTTATTGTGGAAACTATGTGAAATATACTAGGAATGAGTTGGAGCGGTACTTCCAGAATTTCATAGGTTTTGGAGCAAGTTGGTTCGCAATTGTGTATAGGGTGTTTGATTTTTTCACAAAACCTGTTCGATTATTCTCACTGAACATTATGCTCCCAATCATGATGATCATCCTATAATAAAGAGTCTTGACTACATTTGCAATAGGTAAATAAAATGCAATTTTGTTTTAAATGAAATGTATACGAAAAATTTAATAAACGATATAGTTCTCAAAAAAAGTATGTTGAATTCTTTAAAAAATATAAACGTATGTTTCCAAGCTAGCACTTTGTAAAGAACCTAATTTATGAGCGCCGCATCAGTAAAGTTTCAATTGTGTAAACCGCCAAAGATAATTCGATTTACTTCCATCGGTAAATAGAACTGTTCTCTTACAAACTCCCCGAGCTTAACGTCTGGTTTGATTCACAATTTTCGCTTGTGTTCCAACGAGGTTTTTATGCTGTTCTTTTTGAAGTGAGGATTTAAAATCGTGTTCTGTTAATAACCAGAATGTATGCAATAGTCAAACTAATTTTGTGTTAGTAAATTGCCTATTTTATATCCAAATTATGTTAGGTTACACGTAAAATATCTAAGACGAAATGTTTTCATTTGAATTCATAATATTCACAAACCGCACGAGGCCGATTATGAATATCAGAATTCGCAAAAGATAGCGCGCTGTATCTCCGGCCAGCCATGAGCAATCCCGTAGTCATTAAAAGGTACAATCGAGTAAATTATCCGTCGCCCGGGGTGTTCTCGATCGTAAATCCCAACGTTTTACTGTGCTAAGTCTTAAATCTGCGCATAAAATTGTCGCGGACGAAATGAGAATGTCCCATTTAATTAGATGCGAGCGCCGTTGCCGGTGCCCCGGTGACGTCACGACTCACGACTTTCGCTTGTTTCAAAACTACCCGCAGAGGATTTTAACGTGATTACTGGCGCGTTTTGTTTTATAGGTCATCGCGTCACGTTTATAGTGACATTGTTTTTAAAGTTTTCTCTCGAAAGCGTATCATAATAGATGAATTTTTATGAGAGTGGTTGGTGTGTAACGGAAATTTGGGTCAAATAAAATGAGATTTGTGTTGTATAGTCCTTTTCCTTTCGTTGGCGTGTAAATTAAATTTTAAATTACTTTAATTAATGTTTTACCTACATATTCTTTTAAGTTGAAAGTTTCAGCAACCATTTT
Organism: Colias philodice; assembly: GCF_061535455.1. Taxonomy (NCBI): domain Eukaryota; kingdom Metazoa; phylum Arthropoda; class Insecta; order Lepidoptera; family Pieridae; genus Colias; species Colias philodice. The sequence goes on along the minus strand of NC_143099.1, from coordinate 9,570,127 downwards.
TATACTCTATACCTTTTTGCGTCACTTTTCAAGCTAATTAAAGAAATTGATAGAATAGTTAGTGAACTGGTTAAAAAACTGACTTTCACTTGACCCAAATTCCTGTATTTATATCCCGATTTGTCCCGCAGTGACCAGATCAATAGAAATACCATAGTTAAGTTAAGCCACCATAACTAAATCGATCAAGGGAAATTTCTCTTAAGAAGAACCTCCCGTAAACCTTTGCGATATTCAAGACGGAAAAAGTTTTATTACTCTTTGAGATCGCTCCGAGAGTCACAGAATTGTGATGATTGGAACCTTAATAAGTTTTATATCAAAATAAGTATGTGACTAATATAAATTAATAAAAACATAAGGCGATATACGTAATAAAATTGTCGCCTCTCCAACAATTCGTTAACAAAAGCATCCCAATTCCCGATGTATCAAAGGGACCGCCTTGAGCGTGTCGAGAGCGGTGCCAATAATGACTTCCGACTTAGCGTCTTATATTCTTTGGAGTAATACCTTGTCATTTATTTAGCTTTTTATAAAAGTATTATAATGATTGTAGTATAAGACGCTCATGTTAATTGTCCTGATTTCGTTTTATACAGAGCGACAATTAAATTATGTACCTACTTTTTATAGTTGTCACGTGAATCGCTATCCACGTAATCTAATGTAAATAAAATATAACTGAAAGCGTGGAAATAGACATCAAGCAAAATAGTATCCAAAGAAGAGTCGATCTGAAATGGCTCATAAAGAAAACTGATCATTAAAATCCCGTAGCCCCGTTGCTTTAGGAAAAATAGACTTGGCGTATTAGAAATTATAAAAAGTTAATAGTTGGCTGCAACATTGCATCGTGCACTTTAAAAGTTTTGCTACTCACACATATTATTTCAGTGAATTAACGAGCCCTTACAATTTAAGAGGAAGTGAACATCCAAGGCCGAATAAAAGCACTCGGTTCTACGAGGCTTGTATAACATGAGCTTGACGGGCGAGCGCCAAGCAATGAGAGCCCTCGACGGCCCCTCAGCGTTGCGACGTCGGGTCTTGAGGGCAGATCTTTTTAAGGGTGACCTGTAAGTTAAGGAATATATTATAGGTTGTTAAATATAGGTTGTTAATTTTGTTGTGGCAAGTGCTGTTACGTATGGTGATGTGTTTATGGTATAGAGAAATTTCTGCAGTAGGTTTAAAAATTTTGAGAGTGAAGAATTTGATCCGAATTGTAGATAGGAAAGAATCATTTGAAATTTAGTATCGCAGAATTAGTGACTTTAACGCAATTTTAAAATTTATAAACATAGTTGATATTGATGATAGTTATTTATTTGTAAGTTAAAAGGTTCTATAAAAATATTTGAAGAAAACTTTATAATATCAACTGATTCGCTTTAAGAAAAGTTACAGTGAATCACTCTATACAATGTTTTCTTTGTTCATTCAAAAAAGTATTCCTGTTATTCGTTATTAAGAGAGGACTGTCGCATCTCCGTAATAGAAACGGAAATAATGGATGCCGTGAATGATGAAAACAATAAAAATGCAAGTCGGCCGCGCTAACATTTACCGCAGTGAATTGTGACCGAGTAAAAGTTTTGTCCGTTTACTAAATTAAATTCAAAGCTGGGAACACTTAAGCGGACAGTGCGTATTTGAGTAAAATGTTATGAGAAATGAATTTTCTCGAAAAATACATTTTTCTATGAACGTTCTCGTTGCATTTCAGACGTCTTGCGAGGCTCTTTGAGCGCGCCCTTTACGGCTGTAATGAGACGCGTTGCGCCACTCTTGCCCGCTCGGTTACTTAAATTTGATGCATCTCGCAAATATTGCTACATATCCGCGATGCTCGTGAAACTTCTAGAATTTTCTTGACGGTACGATGAATAAGGTTCGCATGAATCCGCTTTAGATTCGAGCGGAATGATGTAAGGAAATTTGCGAGTGGAATGATCTGGTATAACTTGATTTAATATGCACATTTGCGTCGTTTACGACTGAATATGCAATGCTATTGAGTCTTTGAATATAATTTCAATTTTATTTTAATTTTATCTTGTATGTTTCAAAAACCAATTTGTATTGTTATGTATAAAACACTATAAATATTTCGATCATCGACATTTTAAGCAACAATTCGCCAATATTTATTAAAATTCATTTCATATCACACCACTTTTTTTTTTTTTTTTTTTTTTTATTTTTTTTTTTTATAGTGGGGAAATCTTCCAAAGATACCCACGGCCCCCGGGGAAGGAGCCGTGGGTTATGTCGGATTCTTACCGACTAAAACCCCACTGTGTTCCGTCGAGCCGCTTTAATGATGGGGCCGCGGGTATTTGTTGGAATTCTTCCGCGACCATATCACACCACTATTGGTTCACCTCTCACGAAGCGGCTATCGATGCATGGATCCCATAAGAATTGTAAATTTTACGCCATAATAAAAATCGTATGCATTCGCAAGGGGTAAGAATTGGGAGGGGATAGTCACGACGAGCCGCGAGCGAAGCGTCAGCGCTTTACATTGATGAGTGATTGGTACAGCTTATAATAATAGCAGCTGATTATATTTTTAAAGCCTTATTCATTGCAAGAGTTCTTGCTGTAGTTAACACTATATAACACTGCTATTATCGAAAGTTTTGTGTCATTCAGAGAGGAAAAACGCCATAGAGTCCTTACTATGGGTTATAGTGGTTATCACAGTAGCGCATTATAATTGAAGTTTTATTTCAGTCAGTCAACTGCAATATAGACGAAAAACTTATGAGATCTAAAGGGTCTGCAGTCTGAGCAATGTATAAAGAATATGAGTGAAAATGATGTGAAATGCAACTATTTTCTTACAAGCGAATGTACTTGGTTAAGATTTGTCTCCGTAACTGACTGATTTATTGCCCAAGCGCTGTGAATTTTACATTTAGTTCCTTAGGTGTCGTAAGTAAGGAATACAGAAATTTTTATGTTTATTTTTCCCTTGAAATAGTGAATTGGATAAATACATAATTAAGTATGAATATTCTTGAATGAATGAAATAAAAGTACCGCCTATGCAATCAAGTACTTTGTTGAGGAACATTAACGTAGTTTTTAAAACAAAAACAAAATAAAAACTCGAGTTGTGAATAAATAATTTAAAGAAAAACTGCTGCTTTGCTGGCTCTAACAACACCTAGCCGTGTCAAAACTTAAAGTAATATTTTATAATAACTCCTTCATAGTGGAATGAATACAAATTTTTAAAAGCATATTCATTAAATATTAATCATTCATTTAATGTAATTTTATTGGATTGGATTGTTAGCGGTTCAGTAAATAAAAACTGAACTTTTTGAATTTTAAACACCATGCTTTTTGGTTAGGTTCAATAAATAGAGATATACCTATAGTAAAAGAGTATATTATACTAATAGAAGTAAAATAATAAAGAATACATAATACTATATTGGATATATTATTTATTGAAAAAATACAGATTATATTCTAATCATTTATTATTTTTACTTCGTCCACTATATTAATTAATCAAAAACGAATGATGAATAATCGCAAAACAGTGGCACTGGTTTAATATAAAGGCAATAGAGCGGTGCAATTTAATTTTCGGGCTCACCGCAGATTCCTTTGTATATTATGACCCCGACTAACGTGCGACGATCGGACGGGGAACACTGCAATTTGACGAACTAATCATATTCCGTGGATAATCTACTTTTATTGGCTCGTTTGTATTGTTGTACTTGGTACTGTTGGTGTGGGGACAAAGAGATGGCAGATAAGTGTAGTGTGGTACGTCATGAGTATTTGAATATATTATGGTCTGAATATCAGGGGGAAGGGGTATTGGTCTGGCTAAGAGAATGTGTAGTTGTTTTGTGTGGTATTGAAGGATATGTTAAAAAATATATACTTAGATATAAATATAGGATATGTAAAAATCTAAATTAGTAATTGTAATTGATAGTAGTAATAGTAATTGATATCTGTAACTCTTGGATCTTACTGATTGATACTTTTAATTAAATGATTTTTGTATGATTGATCGTTTGTCTGGACTCAAGTCGTCATGTTTTTGTTTGAGAGCGCCGTGTTATCCGAATTATTTTCGATGTGTTTGCAATTTATTTACATGTAAGTATCATATCATTTGTATTGTCTGATGTGTGATTTAATATGATTCATAATTCAGAGATTATTACAAATAACCGTTCACATACTGTATGTGCACACATTAACGTCTGGATAATGCGCAAAATATGTTTTTAAGTAACGGTTTCTGCACTGATCATATTTTAAAATAACTCCTTCAATTCGTATGATATATTGTTTAAGTAATGTGTGGGCTCGTATCAAATAACTGTTTTAAGGGGAAACAATTCCTTATACTGGGTAGATATAAGCAATCAATTATATTGATTAATTTTTGTTGCGTTTATATTTTAACGATAAAATTTTACAGTTTAATTTTATATTTTTGAACTCATTTTTGTTAAATACAAAAAGGGCAGGCAATTTAAAATTGATAAAAATTATCATTTTCAATGCATTTTTATAAACTTAATCCGAAAACGAAGACTTACTTATAAGTTTTCGTTCAACACTCAACAGGCTTTTAAAGTCACACATTACCATATACGATAAGAACGTATCTATACGATACAGTCAACGAGTCGAAACAGAATCACAAAAGGGTTAATTTTTATTACTGATAAATGAGATTATTTAATAGTATCGGTAGCTGTTACTGCATCAACAATTATCATTTATCTTGAGTATATATATATCATAGTGTTACTGAATTCAATTGTCGAGAAGATGACGTTAAATATGTATAATGTATAGAAATTTAATTAACATTTTTTTATAACGGTATTTGCATTCAAGCATTCATAAAAATGCTAACACTCAATGTTATTTTTCTGTATTTTTTTGGTACACGATTTTAAATGATGTGATCAACCGTTATTTTGATAATATTTAATTTAACTATAATTCTTTCGAAATTGAATAAAGGAAAATATTCAACGTAGTTTATAGTTCATATTGACACGAACGCACACAAAAGCTCACTTAAACACTTTATAATTTCAACATTAGATTGTATTCGGAAATTCGAGCAAAAATCTGAACACTAAAACGGGAGACAACGATTCAAACATTGTTTAGTGCTTGTTTAGTAGTTGCATTAAAACTTTGCTTTCATCATGCTCCTTGACCGGACACACGGTACCTAAATCGGATATAAAAGTTGAACAATGAAAGTGCACTCTTCACAAAGCAAAAGTTTCAACCTAGATGTGTCTGGACTGCGAGATTAGTTTGGCTTGTAGTACGCTCGTTGGACCGGATTTTTTAGTTGGAACATTCTTCAAAATCATCTGATGCTCTCTCTGACTGTTTTTCCTCGTTTGATGGAATGAGATCTGTATGAATGCGAGATAACGAGAATGGCTTTTGTTGGCATATCGATCTAATTTTAGACTTAGGCAAAAACATATATCACAAATATATCTAGGGAAATAAAACATATTTTCGACGCTTTAGTATTATAGCTGATACAAAATATTGAAATGTAATGTGAACTTAATATGTATATTAAAACTTGCATTAGTGGAATTGGACTAAGCATTGTAAACTCTAAATTGATTTTACTCGTTTTCTTTTCAAATGCCTGCAGCTTTTGTTTCACAGTTTAACATTGTTTTCCTTCCGATTGGAATGGAAGTCTACATCCCGTTTCTTCCTGTTGACTTTGTGATACAAACTAAAAGTCTACGAAATAAAGGAAACGTAAACTGCACCAGGTAATTCCGTAGAAGTGTACTCGCATAGTTGGTAAATTTTTCATTTTCTTGGTTCGAAACAACTGTTAAATTCTACTTTTACAAACGACTTCTGCTCGTTAAAGAAATTCCACTGTTTTTCTTTTTCTTCCTTATTGTGTGGAGTTAGTGTTTTCTTTTGTTTCTATTAAGCTGAGTATTGTACTTTTTGAAATAGAATATTTTGAACTAATTTAAGAAACAACTTTTACTATAAACTTCACCTTTATTAAGAGGAAGACGAATGTTTCAAAGCTAAATACTACGAGGAAAACTATTTAAACTGTACCAAGAAAAAGCTCAAAGCGTAAAATAATTACGCTTGAAGTCGAAACGCAATAACGTTAACCTGCGCAAATAATTATATCTGGATCTATATCGCCCCAGCTGGGTTCCTTCACATATCTCACAAGCCACTGTCCCGGCTCCCAATTACTCGCCGGTATCCTTGTCGAGTGTAATTGGATTGGGCTGGCAACCGGACTTGTTGGCATTTTAATTGTGCTATTGTGACGACGGCGCTCGGACGACACCGCCCGCGGACGACTACTTATTTCTTATCGGCTGATCCTCTAATGGATTAGTACACCATTAACTAATCACTGATTGGATCTCTTTTATTGGCAGCCAGATTGAACTGTCGTGCGCAGTGGCCGGTGATGGTGATTAGCTCGTGGCTTACGTATCGCTGGTGTGGTTCGTGGTTAGGTAATTTGCAGTAAAGTCTTTCTGAGTATGCGCGTTTGTTGTATATCAAATTAAGTATAACGTTGAAATGTTGTTTAGGTTGGCGTCTTCGAAGTTTATGTTTAATTTTAATTCTACAGAGACGAATGAATGTTTATTTAAAATCCATTTAATGTTTTAGAGTTTTTAGGATTTAACAATCTCAGTTTTTTTTTAGGATAGCACAAACATGGTTCGGATATGGCGTATAACTCATAGGAATGAATGCAGTCCCTTTTTCGGAACACGTTCCAGTCTATTCGCCTATACGTCGGTGCCATTCATTAATTGGCTCTATCTCCCGTTCCCACGCGTATATCAAACGAGCATAAAACAAAAATGGAACACATGTGAGAACTGATGTTGTAGCATCAAATATTTCTCAAAAGGTTAGAAGTCGGCGTTTTTGGAAATCAGGACATTAATGGAATGACTGACACGTCCCGTCGATCCACGTTCGAGGAATTGCGGCGTGTTGTTAAATTTAAGGCATTTAACTAAATATTCGTTCGAAGAACATTGGATCAATTACAATCGCGCGTCGGAATGGAATTGTTGGAAAAGCTATTGGTGTTAGGTACACGTGTTAATTAGTGTTAGAATTCTCAATTACTGTTATGTATAATGTTTAACGTTTTATTTTATTGTGACGACGTCATTCAGGAAAATCTAGAAAGAAGATCTATTCGTTGTTTATGTTTTATAACGAAGAAGAGAATACGCAAACAGTTATTTTTCTGTATAACTGTAAAGAGTAAGGTCAGAGACAAAAATATAAAATATTTTTCTGGTTATTGTGTTATCTGCGGTAATTTCTATATATTGAAGTCAATTGTTTATTTTATAAAGAAAATAATTACACAAATAAAAGGTTTATCAAATCAACTATCACAGTTAAAATATCCTTAATTTTTAAAGTTTCTCTTCCCACTAACCTTCATACTGCTATCTCATGTCTCTTTCGGGATCTAAGAAAATATATTTTTTTGTATTTCTTACAAGAATATTATGCTAATATTTTTTCGAAATAAACTTGTAAGCACCATCGTCTAACGATTTTTGTTGCAGACCTCGTGCGTTTTTGTACGCTGCAGACAGTTGCCGGCGCGACACAATTCTGAATATATTATACAAATTTTAGAAATAAAAACAAACATCGAGTGACAGGTACACTTATTTCTCGTGCTCATTTTTGTTTGGTAACTTTTATCGGATACCAATCGCGATCTCTCGCGTTGTAAGTATGAATAAAATATACATTTCTGAGCTGCGGTGTGCTCCTCAATGGGAACTTCGGACGGGCTTTAATGGAATTCAGAAGTTTTGGCATTCGTTTCTATAATAGTCCCCGGATTGTTTGTAGTCGTTAATTTAAATTTCACGCTCTAGTTGCCGGGTATCAGATCTTATTTGTCAATTATTGTGATCCATCTGAGCATTGTTAACGAATTTTAGGCTTTAATTTGTTCTCAAATACTTTAATATAGTTTAGAATTATTCGACGATGTTTGTCAGTTTTGATTTTTATGTAATAAATATTTTGAAGTGAAATCAATCCTGCTGCTCTCTGTGGAAGTTACTGCATGATAAGAAAAGGTATGGCTAATTTATGCGACGATTTTAATAACCTCATAAGGCTTACATTAAGACATTTAGTTGTTTTGTGTTTGTTATTGGCAATTTCGTTGTTAACGATGTCCGATCGTCCGAGCGGCCATCTATGTCCTTTGTCTCTTTTTGCTTTTTGAATTTTTCGCGGCCTTTTGAATTTGAATTCTTTCCCCGTCTTCTACGAAAAGGTATCGAATGCTTCGCCTTTGTATCACTTTTTGCGCTAGCTCGCTATTTTGTTGCAAATTCTACATTATTTACGATTGCTGTCTAAGTTATGTTTCGGTTTCGTATATCATTTACTATCTTCTGACCGCTGAATTGAGTATGGTGTGAATATCAATTTTTAAGATTTTTCATATAAGTACTGATTTGTAGATCTATATCATCAATTTTAACCAATTTGATGACAAAAACAAAAACGTACAATTTAATAATTCTCACAGGCTAAAAAAAGGAATGTCTCCGTCGAAAACAATACAAAAGTGTAACTGATTAACTTTCTCATCTCGGTCGAAATTACCCTTGCAATCAGTCTAGAGTTACGGTAAAATTGTTTTGCCACAGTTTTTTTGTTATTCATCGGTTTAACGTAATTACAAAATGATGCTTACCATGCCTCGCGAACCGTACAAAACTTTCTACGGTCACAGTGAAAATATTAGTTTTAACCGCATTATTGAAATTGCTAAAACAAACAAAATGTGCATCACAAAATTTGGGAGCAGGGTTACGAAGTATGAAATTGATTCGACTTTCACGTTTAGTTTTTGTGATTAATTAGTACCTACAAGCAGAGGCGGCTCGTGACAAAATTTTATGGGTGTTCACTTGAAATAAAACACTGAAAATACATGGTGTAAAGCAGTACCATTTTTCAAAAAAATTACTTATAAAGAAAATGCATAGGTACCTACGTGATACGTCTTTCTTTGGTGTGCAAAAATATCTATAACTTAAAGCGACAAGACCGATAGACGCCAATTGCAGTTCATTCAACAAATGGTACCGAGATTGTGAATGTTTTTTCATCTTGATTGAAAGATGAGCTAAGTCGTCAACGCCCGTTTCAGTCCAAGCACTCTCACCTCCGCCGGCCGCGCCCGCTTTAAATAAAAGACACGGAAAACAAAATAGTTTGTTGCTTTCATCACAACCACACAACCACGGTGTTTTCACATATTGTTCAGATTTAAATACACGCGTATATGTTTTCGTTTTTGTCGTACATTTTTGCGTAAGATCAAGTTCAGGCCGTGGCGGTCCCTTAGCTTTACATTCAAGCCGAATTTGTAACGTTTTATCACACTTTTTAATGAACGCCACATTATAATTATTGTTCATTTCAACACTCACAAGTAATACTGATAACTACAGGCTATTTCAACACGTATTTTATAATTTTAATTAGAAAATTGCATGAATCGCGCGCGTGCATTGAAGTTGACTCGAGTGTTTGTTTATATTATAGAAGTGGTAACTGGCAACATCGCGCGCAATCGTTTTCCTGCCGGGCGGTAAAAACGAACCGGCAACGTTTGCGGGTGCGGCGCTCCGAATTTTGCTACTTTTCCATAGAAAATCTTTTGTTTCACGCGCAGGGCTCTGGCAAAACCCTCTCTTTCACTCCTATTGGATTTCGTATTAGGAAATGTACTAAATCTTTTTTCAATGGAGCGCAATCGTGAGCGCTCCGCTTCGCGCGTTACATAATACAGTAGGTATTATACAGGTGTATGGGATGATGGAATGATGGATATATTCATTGGTATTAACAGTAGTTTTAAAAGATTACGATTGATTTTAAATAGTAATAATTAATGTTAATAATTAAATTAAGGAGTATGATTTTATTATAATTATTTATGGGAGTTCACTGCACCAGCGCTCCTTAGGGCGAGCCGCCTCTGCCTACAAGAAAATTTTATCCCACAATCTGTTTCTTTTATTTTGTAATCGTATTCTGGTCAAATATCTCTATGAGAGTGCGTTAATTTTTTTTTGCGACTGATATTTAAGCATTTCAGCATCCTTAGCTAGTTTTATTTCATTTAGATTTTAGTAGCTAGTATGCTATAATACATAATAATTAATTAGAATATCTATATACAAATACTTGAAGCAAAATCTCCCCGTTTTTCGACTATTGCTCGGTCGGAGGGGTGTGAAATATGGCAAACTTATAGTTTGTATAGAACAGAGGAAAAAGAGCTTTTTTGATGACTATGACCTTATAATGACCTTACGAATCATTTTATTTTCAACCATCGAAATCTCCATAGCGTTTGTACGAAATATTATGACGCTTTTGCCAACATCCACACATACTTATCCGTATTGATCACACGCACACACATGCAATTCACCGTTAAGCAAACTTTTGCTCTTTTGTCATTATTAAAAGAATGTAGTTAGGTACAATAATACAATTGCGCTCGGCGTTGCGTGCCTCGTCCCATTATATGTGACGTGAAACTGAATCACAGCGCTGAGAAATGGTAGCCGTAATAACAATACAAATTGAAAAGCAGTAATAATAATCATGGGGAATTATTTCTGTTGGTTATGTGTACTGTTAGAAATTATGTAGTGGGTAAGATGGTAAGATCATGTGATCATGACGGACGTAACTAATGAAATAAGTATTGCACTCCTAAGTTCAAATGTTGATAACATAATGTGATGCGTGATTGCTGACGGTTGTAGTACGTTATAATATAATGTAATCTTTTTTTAGGATCATGAACTATAAAATTATTACATTGCTAAATTGTATATAGTCTGTTTTCAGCAATCTTAGACACGCATACTCTAGGTATAAATGCTTAATAATATAACTCAAGGCACACTTAAACAAGTAGCAGTTTAAATTACTTAAATGGTAAGATAGTAAACTAATTATACTGCATGTCAATAAAACAATAAACATATTTCAATCGGTTTTGCAACCGATATCTAAGCGCCAAATTACAAACACGAAATTGTGTTGCCCACTAAATAATCTCACGTTCGAAAGCTATCGATTTGCACCATTACTATTTATATTAAACGTCCAATCGAGGCGTTTAATTTAATCAAGTGTAATGATTAAATATCACCAGCCAATTATAGTATCGGATAGACGTGTTGGCCGCGACTCGACGTGTTGTAAAGCTGACACTATGCAAGTACATTTTAATCGGATCTAATATATTTTATTTATAAATGTTAGTTCGTGTGATTTTTCACGAAGATACTTCATGTTATAAATTTTATATATTAAGCATAAAATAGCAGAATTGATATAAAAAGGCACGGACTATAGAGGCAGATAGAGCTGGCGACGAAGGCTAATTTTGTAGTGCAAATGAAAAATATATATTGAATTGCGTAAGTTTGTTTTACCTTACATGAAATTACGAGAAATATCTATAATAGATCAAATTATGGAATGTATTATTTAAGGTTAAAAAGCTCCTTCAATAAATGGACTATTTCCATTTTTTATCGAATGAATCATCGAAATGGAATCAAGAAGCTCTTCGTTCCATGATACTGATTTTCCCTATGAGCGAGATAATTAATCTGTAACCCAATCGAAATTCATTCTACTCATACATTAATCACTAATAATTATACATTTCCACATCAAACAAAGTGACATTTGAATTTAATACTATCCCATTAATTAATTTTATTTTGATACGGACGACGCAATAAAAGCGGTAATTGTAAACATTGGCGGAATCATTGTGGCACCGAAACGCTTTTAAAAACACGAACACAATAAACGTTCATGTATTTTCACATTATAATGTCCCCGGTAATTACTGAACGTAATTAATTTACCGTCCGCTTAATATTATGTAGTGTTCATTGCTTTTATTAATAAGTTATTTGTTCCATATTATATTAAATGCGGCAAAATATAATGTATATTAAAATTACTATTATGTAGCTGAAAATTGCTTTTCATTTTTCAATATGTGGTATTTCAAGGAATTTTAATTAGTCATGAATTCTTGGAAAAGTCATGAACGGGATACGTGTAAAACGATATTAATTATTTCATGTAAATCGATTAAATAGAACAGAATTATCGACGTCCTATAATAATATTTATTAAAATTACACTCATTATAATATTATCCTTAAATTTGTAGTAACCTTTTCTTTGTCAATGTCTAGTCTTCTTCTACTATATGTTGTTTACCATCAAACCATTTAAGATGGCATGAATTTAAGACTTATGAATACTTAAGAAGCAATGTAAAAAAATCCGCCATTAAAAGGCATTGTAACTATATACAATAAAACGTTCAGCTGTGTTCCCGTATACCCAGTGCCCACTGTTATTTACAATGCAGCTAGAATGTTTGCCATAAAATGAAGTCATTAAACGTTTTTCATTAGTCGTAAGATTGTACATTTCTGTGTTAAAGCGAATTGCGTTAGGGCACAATCAGTGTTTCCTCGGAAGGATCTTTACGAGCGACTCATTTAGTCGTCCCGCCTGGACAGCTTGACGCGGCACTACGGCTCTCTTGTAAGGAGATTCCTTTGGATATACCTACTGTATTGCGAATTAAGCAAGCGATCATTTAGATCGATTTGATACGCGGTAAGAACTAAATGGTTTTGTATGATGGAGTATTACTGTTTAAAGCTGTACATTGTAGGAATGTACATGACAAATGCGCTGAACTAAAAGTGTTACTGTTAAAGCAGTGTGTGTTGCTAGTATCAGAAGGTTTTTTAATATGCACAGAACCAAATTACATCAGCTGCAACCAAATTACATATTTTACGTATGAAGTATTTGTTCATAAAACATTCAGAAATATATCTTTACATAAGCAAGCTAAATACATTTCATAAATTTACATTTCACAAACATTTAAATGAAGTGTATGTTAAAAACATGAAACGAAACAACAGCTTTAAAGTACACCTCATATAGCTGTCACTTTAAAGCAAAGTTAAACAAAATATACAAGTGAAATATAATATTCATGTGGCTCCCGTGAACTACATAGTCTAAAGAAGTGCATGGCAATTTTCACGTCAGTATGCACTTTGTCATTATGCATCGGGATCGTGACGCCTCAAGACAACTCGCAATTATTATGTATGTAAAAGAAATTCTTTCGGACGGTGGACAGGAAAAACTGTGCAGTGGACTTTGTGCGTCTTTATGTTTTAGATGCGCTAGTGGCTTAAGGGATGCGTTAAGAATGTATGAAAGAAACTCTAATTCAAGATTTAGAATATACTTTATAATCTAATGAAACTTTCCATTTAAGTTTCATGCGAGATAAAGAGATGGAAGAATAATATAAATATAAATATAATGATAATATGTACTGTCATAAAATTTTATCATCCCTTAATTATTTATAAAATCTCTAAAGATTTTTATGTTTCAAAATATATGATTAAATTTTAGAAGAAACAGTGATATAAATCAAGTAATTTGGTCTTACTTTAATGTTATTTCAATAAAAGCGTTGTAAATAACATCTGTAAAGTCATAATTTAAGAGGCATTTGCGACTTTTAAAGAACGCCCATAAAATTTTATAAGATTGCCAATCTCCATCCAACCCAGCGGTTATCGATCAGTAACGTCATTCATAAACCTAAGCATTTATTATACGACATATCTGAATAAGTTATCGTTTTTACACGTCTCTTAACTTTTACGGAAATTGAATTACTTATTCTTACGATCAACAAAAAGAGTCAGCGGCAAACAGTTTACACTTTTGTAACTAAAACAATTCATATGCGTTATTGTTTCGAAAATCGAATCATCGTCGATAAAGTTGAATCAGTATGCCGCGTAAAAAGTAAATATTCAAATTTCAAAGTGCGCGGCTCCAAAGACGCCGCAATTCCACAAGTTCACATTATTATAACGAGCTAGAGGCGAGGCGGTCGGGTGCAAAGCAAACTGTGCCCACGGCCGGCCGAATAGCCGATAGTTTGCCGTAATGTGCCCGATCGAGGCATGCGATAACAAGCCAACGATAGCTGAACCCGTATTTTACTTATACATTTATATATATATATCAGTTCGCCGCTTTTTCAATAACGCTCTTTTTCCCTCGCGCAGCGGAAATTTTGCTCTTTTACGGTTTGCGCGATATGCAAGCTATTTACTGCTGCAATTATTTGACCATTGAGCTGAGTATGGACAAATTACTTGCGAGTTGCGAGTGACACGCATTGACTATTAATGTAAACATTATATTTTTTAACGTACATTTAGGAGCTTTTATTAACTTGTAACGCTCGAATAAAATGGTTCTTCTGAAATTGTTGGCTTGGAGAAAAATAATAGACATTTCAACTGAACAGCTCGTTAACTGCAACTTTATAATTATAATTCAGTGTAATTTATTAAAATATGTTGTATTGAAAAACTGCATTGCATAAATTGAAGTACATATTAGAAATAAAAAACCTGCCAAGGTTGCTTGCGATGCTTGCGATTTACGATGGTGCAATTCCTTTATAATTGGGAATGATTTTTCGCAAGACATAAATATTACATAGAAATTGGAAATGTGTAATCTGTGAGCGAAGCGTGGCCGGTGTCGCCCCGAGCTCAGTTCATTAAGGAGTCGGCCGCGATGCCATTGTTAACGTTTTTAATTCATGTGTCCAATACACGCGCCTTCAGAACCGAGACTGCAGGGAAATCTCGTTGGAAAATTAACGCCACAATTTTTATACCTTTTTTCTCGTTTGCGAGGCGCTTCCATTTTATTTATTTTACGCTCCGATAGCCACAGAGCGTTTAGTTAGTGCTCTTAGTTTTCTTGTTTGAAATTTTTATTTGTGCATTACGCTTTGGGACGCTGTCTTATGAAGCGCGCCGCGTCATGTTATTGTAGTGCTTTTCGTTGTATTTATTCTCAAATAAAGCGTATTTCTTTTTGCGTAGACATATTATCAGAAATTAAAGCAACGTCATATTATTCCAAGAATAAAAAAGTAACTTAGTTATAGGACTTTCGGTGACTATACATTTATTACGACAGAAAGTGTTAACTCATCCCGTTGACATGATTCCATTATGGAATGATCGGTCAAGAATTTTTGTGGGGAGGTCGTCGAAAAAATGTAGGTACCTACTCTCATAGTTGGTACATCCACCGTGTATAGATAATAGTGTGAACGTAGCAAAAAGTTAATTGTTTTGATTGCCGGTAGGTACACAAACGGAACGCCAGTCTCTTACGAGTTATCGCTATAGAAAAGCGTCCGATCTTAATTAGTTTTCACGTGTTTGAAGGCGCCTAGCGTGATATAATCTCTCACTTGTTGAAATTTGTTCCCCCTCAATACAAAAAGTTGATAACCCTTTTGTTTTATAGGATTTTTATTTGAACGCCGCGAGTGATGTATGGTGATTGGCTACCTTGTCCCGCCGTCCTATCTTGTTTATCATCGAAATAATTCTCGAGGCGTTCGCGCGGGAACAATATTTGAATATCCCAGACTCGGAGTTGAATTTGTGTATTGATTTTTTTATTATTATAATAAATAAATGAGAACAACGCGTGTCGGCGAATTTAATTTGTTCTGTCCGCTCGTGACGCGCGATATCTTTTTTTAATTTGTTTTGTTCTATGAGGAATGCGATGATAGATATCCTATTGTTGGACTGTTGTGATAACACGTCGTTGGTGTTGTAACTTTAACAGCGCTGGGATGAGTTGCTTATTCTGTTTATTTAATGCTCCAAAATCAATATCCATGTCAATAATATTGTAACAACGGTTTGGTTCCGTTGAAATGTTATTATTATTTTGATATTAAGAAGTTGTGGAAGTACGCAGGAGCTTTCAGGTTGGAATAGTTACTTATATTATAAATCAGAAAGTTTGATTAGGTTTGAAGATAGTTGTGCTACTTCAGATGAAAACATGTTTACCTAAAATGTAATGTTTAGTTGAAACTAATTTCATTTGAATATTCCAAGGTATGTTACAAACTGAAACTACTTTTGTATAAAGCAGTAATAATATGCAGTTGTCCATATAATTATAATTAATTAAATAATACTTAACTTGTTTCCAATAATATGTAGATGAATAAAGGATGAATAGTAAAAGAGATCCCATCAAAAACATCCTGTAAAAAACCCAAGTCTCGCAGCTCAGTCTTTCTACCGTCAAAAGTTGTGAGATCCATGTAATACCAAGTCGGTTAATCTATTTAGTGTCTACTTGAAGGACCTTCTGTCTTAAGTTATTACATAAGTTATTATCATGCCAATATTAAAAATATTTAACGTTTTAAACAAATAGATCGACTTGGACATCGCTTGATTTGATTATTAGTATGTATCACACTACACAGCACGACGGGCCAGCGACCAACAGGAACGAGAGTTTCAATCGCGTGAGGCGCGAGAGACTAAAGAATCTAATATAATATTGTAATATTCATTTTGTTTTCATGCGATGTCCAAGTCGATCTATTTGTTTAAAACGTTAAATATTTTTAATATTGGCATGATAATAACTTATGTAATAACTTAAGACAGAAGGTCCTTCAAGTAGACACTAAATAGATTAACCGACTTGGTATTACATGGATCTCACAACTTTTGACGGTAGAAAGACTGAGCTGCGAGACTTGGGTTTTTTACAGGATGTTTTTGATGGGATCTCACTTCTTTTTGTAGAGCCTTTCTTTTTGATACCACCACCAACCACCAACTGCATCAATAACTTTGTAATCCCATATAAATATATGTAAAACTATGTATTTGGAAAACTGGACCGAAATTACAAAATATTTAAGTTTTCCCATGATTAAGACACTAAACTCTATATGTATTCCAAATATGAAGCTTCTTAGTCTGCTAGAAGTGCCTTGGACTTTTGATGATCGGTGAGTCAGTGAGTGACAAAATTTAGAAACTTTAACAAGTTGTCATTCTTAAACTACTGGTTCAAATTGACTGAAATTTTAAATATTCCGTGTTTATACAATGCCGGATTAGTTACTGAAGATTCAGGTTTCTTGCTTTATCCACAACCGAATTATAGGGGGTCGAAAAAGGCCCGAATTGCTTCGAGAAAAGGATGGTACGGCCGTGCCGCTTTTTTTTTGCTCGACTTGGCGGGGGCACTGCCGTGCCCCCAGATCTATACCAGCATTCTGTGGGACAATTCTAGAAAATGGTATAATATTAAGCAGATTTCAAGGAAAATCTTTACAAAATGTACGTTAAATTGTTATAATACGCAATCAAAAGCGCGGGGTCAAGTACTTGTTCGTTGAAATGAAGATAAAATTAATCCTTGAATAATTTGATAAATTTAATCTTTAAAATTTAAAGTAACCAAATGAGATTAAGCCTGTTAAGCCTTAACTCTTTCCGATCCAGTCGTTCGAATAAGCCTTTTATTTACAATACCAATAAAATCTGATTTATTTTTTACTGCAGTGATTCGGCGAAACTCGAGCTTTTAATAATTACAGTATGACGAACGATTGCGAATATTTGACGTCGAATACTTTAGGGAATAATAAAGTTAACGGTTATTAAGTTGTAAACTGTTCTGATTTGTATGGACACTAATCATTTTTGGACTTTGGTGCGCTAAAATTGGACTCGATGTTTAATTAACATTTTAACTGCTCGAGACGGTATAAAGTATATGGAGGCTCTAAAGGATTCGAGTAACAAGACAAACAAATTTATTATTTTTAATATATACGCATTTTAGTGCGTATAAGCGTGTGTTTGTATATTACGCCTGTGTGTGTGTGTGTGTGTGAATAAAACGTTTTATGACAATGTATTCCTCTAAAAATAAAAAGTGTAGCAACATTTAATTCTATCAACGCACGGCTTGAACGGATTTAGATTATATCGATTAAATCAAAGCAAAACTCCTGATGTTTTTGATTGTCTTGTACGTACTAACTTTTTATTTAAATGCAATGTTTACAATATTTTATAGATATTAGGGTAATTGCTTGCTAATGTTTTGGGACGATTTTGTTATTTATTAAAAGAACTTGACTTGCACTTGGATTTTCATAACTATGTTAAGCTTATGTTAAATGACAGGTACACGTGTTTATTAGGAATGATAATTTCGATACATTCCTATATATTTGCCATAAATCGCAAAACTTATAACTAATAAATTGTGTACAATTCAAAATGAATCACTTTCAAATAAATACGATTTTATAATATTTCAAGTGTAAAAATATTCCCGATGCTGTTCAATTTCACGCGACATTCACCGACTTTGTCATGGAACGAAGTGTGAAATTGCTGTGAACTTCTCCAAATGTCATAATGACGGCAAGCGATTTGTTTTTCTATACAAATTGGATTCATTCACACTTGACACAGGTATTGGTGCGAACAATTTTATGACTAGCCTTTTTTTGTGTGATTTTTCCTCTACATAATCATAGAGAAGTAAACTTCAGTTTATAATTTCAAGATTAGACGGTTTTTATCGTATCTTTAAACGTTAACTTCATTGAGTTTATTTTCAATATAATGTAAGTACATTTATTTTCTCGTAATTCAGCGTTCATTTGAGTAAGAACATTAAAGCGTTAAGCTTTAATGCCAAACCAAACGCCTCTCAAATGTCAATGGCTTACAGGATAATTTCTGGTCTGATTTCTGGTCGATCAAGGTTACGGTTTCAGATAAGGCGGCTCGCATAAATTATTTAGGATTAATGATTTATAGTCGAGTTTGGGGTTATCTACGAGGAGTCTCACAACCATTGACATAGGCCCGTTACGGCGACGCTTAATTACGCCCGGTGGCGATTGTTATCAGCCGAATGCCCGCGTTTTACCGTTCCTACCATAACCCACATTATCCCCTTCTCACCTATAAAGAGTTGAACCGCACTCCTCCATAATTGTTTCCATAAAATATAGTGTCGTAATTTAGATAAAGACGCGGGCCCGCTGGCGGTTGGTTAGTTTAGTTTTACGTCTTAATTTCAGTTTGATGGATAACGTTTTCCATTAGCGGCAGTTCTTAATGTTTCACTAGCTGCAGCCATAAGTGGCCGCGATGACATCAATCAGTGGCGGGTGCTGCTTATCGCAAGTGCCGACGATCGATCGTACACGACACGATGTATCGCCGTAATTACGTGCCGTAATCAGCGGAATGAAAAATGTTTTCATTGTTTTGTTAGCGTTGCTTTATTGCGTTTCGGTGCATCGTATTTTGTTATGCGTCTTGTGTGTGAAATTGTCAAGTAAATAACTAAATACAGTATCTAAATTGTATGTGATGTTGCAGTCAGTACAAGAACCTTTAATGCAGGACTTCTTTATATGTATAAATAATTGTAAAGATGTACCAAAGAAGATTCTATTTGTCGTTGCAGTCACGATAAAAATCTTTAAAGTGAGACTAACGTCTCTATAGATGTATATCATAAAGACGTTATAAATGCTTTTAGTTTTAAAGTCTTAATTAAAATTGTGTTTGATAGTTAACCGAAAGGGTCGTAAATCAGCCCGCATGCCGTTAGTTTATGATTAAAGGATAAGTTAACGCCGTGTAATCGTGTATGTTTTTTACAATGTTAACCTCGTAAAGGAGTAATGTCTTATGGCATTGCTCATACAGCCCCCTGCTGCGATGTCTACCTTAATCACTCGTATTTATGATTTTTTTTATTATTCGCCTTAAGTCGCCAACTTAAAATAATATTTGACCTCAGAACGCATGCCGCATAAAGAATTATGATTCGAGAGTAAAATGTAATAAAACTCCTGAAGGGTCCTTTTATTGTTCGAAGCGTAAGTTACGTATTAAATATTTAAACGATTTCACGTATGAATCTTTTTATGTTAATCGCAATATAGTTCTTTGGATTTGACTCGACAATTCTTATAATAAGATGTATTTAGGTACAAGCTTATAACTTATAATAATATTGATGTTTTGCATTAAAACAAAACATGTATTATGTGTCGAATAAAACACACAGCGTTGGTGAAGAAAGCTGTCTATGAATCCTATATATCTCTATGAAAAGGGTCACCTTACCGAATATCGATGGATCTTTCACCTCACTAGCAAGAGCGCGTCCCTAGTATGTCATCTGTCATCGCCAATTTGACATCACCTTTGAAGCGCTGTCATCTGCCTCTGCCGGCATAGCATCTTCATCAGCAAGCAGTAAACTGCAACGCTGTGTGTTTTATTCGACACATAATACATGTTTTGTTTTAATGCAAAACATCAATATTATGTGTCTTTCTAAAACACACAGCGTTGGTGAAGATGTGTTTGATATCTGCTGGTGAAGAAAGACATACAAACGCTATGTTGAAAATAAATTATCTTGTTAATATTGTGATACCTAAGAGTATTAACAACTTAAATTTCATTCCTTTCAGAATGTTAAATGAACCTCTTGTATTGTAAAATAAAGTTATATTTTAAATTCTAAAAACAATACAAGGGGGTTATGTAGCAACAACAAAAATTGTTTTTCTTTCATGTAAGAACTAACCATATATCCTCTAAATTTTAAATTATTCTCCTCAGATAATCATAAGCCAATACTAATGAACTAAGTCTTAGAACCTAAGAACTGATTAATTATTTCTCTGTATCTTTGAAACAAATCAAAGTTCAAATAATAAGATAAAATAACCTTTTAAAAATTATAACTCAAAGGAAGATCAATGTCATCAAGGATAAACAATGGAGCCTCTAAGGCTAAATACTACAGTAAATAACATCTGTATATAAAATAACTATAATAACCAATGTTAACACAACTGTGCCTTAAGCATTAAGCATGTATGTTACACATTGATCATTACTTGGATCTTAAATTAATTACAATTTATTAAATAATTAATTAAACAGTTTAAGGTTACCTTAAAGTAAACCAGACTCACTGGCACTGGCTAAATTGACTTATTGACAGTAAAACTTTATAAAGGACTGTATTCCTTCCATTGCCTCAACAGGTTGGTGCTCTTACCACCTTTTTGAAGCCACTGCTGGACAGAGTTGCTACTGTCTTTAAGATCTAGAAGGACCTTATCTAGCCAGACATAAAGGTTTGTGTTGCAAGCTTAAAGGGTCCGCCCCTCTATAGATAAGAATAAATTATCTACTTTTAAGACTGAAAATCAGTCCTTTGTTACTTGAACCAACCTTTCCACATGGGTCACTGGGCATATTTATGTGTCTGGTTGTCCTTACAACCGACCCCTGATGGATAATATGTTGTTGTATCCATTTTATATCCAAATTCAGGTCAGGTTATAATCTTATTTTGCTGTGATAAAAAACTCTATTTTGAGATCTTCAGAAGTCATGTTCATGTCATGAGCTTCTCGGCCTGACCCCAGTAATAGCATAAGAGCTCCTGAGAGAATAGGGTCAGCTTGCTTATGATAGACCTAGGCTAATTAAAATTAATTAATTTAATTTAATTAGCTAAATAGAATCTCTGTGCACTAGATTACATGCATTCTTTTTTTTTTTTTTTTTTTCATTGCATTGCATTATGAAAGTCACCTCCTGCTTGGAGGATCATATGTTGGCACTGTGGAGGGGCACCACTACCTAACTGCTCTTTCTCCTTTGCTCTACACTGGGCTTTTTTCTCCCCCCCCCCCCTTTTCTGACTGAGCAGTTGGGGGGTAAGGCCATTCACCAATGGTCTGAGTGCTCCTGACTTCCGGGTCAATAACCATATATAACCATAATAGTCAATAACCATAAGCCATCTTTAGGCGCTTGACATCGAGTTGCGGAGAAATGCCCGTATATTATTATTATTTATTATATTAACCATAAGCCACCCGTGGGTGCTATGTATCTGCCCGGGTCCCGGGGTGTGAGGTGCGCTAGTACACTTGGAGGATTATCCTTGGAAGTGAATATTCAGCCTAGGCGTCAGCTCTATCAACGACTGCAGATGTCGCAAAATTCGGAGCAGGCTTTGGCAAATATGCCCTGGCACTAAAGCACCTCTTTGGATAGCGGAATGGACCATATCAGGAGCCTCCAAAATATATTTCCTGTTGTACAAGGTAGGAGAAGCCACTCCGGTACAGGTAGATTTCTTGAGAGGCAATCTAAATCAAAAGCCATTTAGGCGTCCTGGAAGCGTGCCAAGAGCTATTCTCAACTTCTCAGCTAGGTACAGTTACTCAGTTGTGAGGGCTAAGAGAGTTAGCAACCTTTGTATGTGGGCGACCAAAGTCTGATTGGTTGCTTGGGCTACAGGATGTGCGCCCCTTTCAATCTACTCAGAAGCATTTTTATTGCATACCTATGGTACACTACATATAAGTCAGAAATTCTAAGGCCAAGTCCCCTGCTTCCCTCTCCATTTCTCTGACAGGTAAGTACTGTTCAGATGTCCTACTCAGCCCGCATCCGCGGTATCTGTAGTTAGGAAGTGACAAACTTGTTCTTTTACAAAGACTATGACATTTCTGTGTATGTTGTCTTTTCCACAGCTCGTAAGTCTTGTATAGCATGTAGAGGGGAAGCCTTTCTCTCTTGGTCTGCTGTGCGCGAAACTCTAGAGAAATACCTGGAGGCGACAACTGTACAGTCCTCTCAGTGTTAGATGTCTAGAACTGTCTGCAACTCTTATTTAGTGCAAGACATGGTCCTCTTAATGACTACCACAGTATGCTCTATCTTTGAAGCTTTTGGGACTAGCAATAACACAGACATTTCTATACTTTCACACATGAGGCACAAGTATCCAGGTTTACAATGTACATTTTGTAATTGATGTGCCAAACCTGCTTTCCCAAAATCTCTATGGTCTCCGGGACCTGTAAAGTTAATTGGAACAATCCTTGTAGACAAAAAGATAATTGTCTAACTAGAAGGCTGTGGCTCATTCTGTGGCTTTACTAAAATCTCCATGGTCTCCGAGACCTGTGAAGTTAAATTATTAGAATAATCCTGATAGTCTAACTAAATCAGATGGCTGTGGCCCCTTTTTGTGATTGGAGTGCCAATCAAGCCAATCAAGCCTTTACCAATATCTCCATGGTCTTCGCGACCTGTAAAGTTGAATTGGAATAGTCCTGCCCATCAGGCTTTATCAAAACCTCCATGGTCTCCGCGACCTGTGAAATTAAATTGGATTAGTCATGGTAGACCCAAAAGATAATTGTCCAACTAAACCAGAAGGCAATGGACTTTATGTGGCTGTAGTGCCAATCAAGCTTTTCCAAAATCCTCACAGTCTACAAGACCTGTGAAGTTAATTTTGTAACGGTATCAATAGACCAAACTTAATAGCTTAAATAAAATAGAAAGAGGGCACCTCTAGCTTGTAGGGTCTCCGCGACCATTTGAAATGGCTGCAATATGCAGGCAGAAAATAGGCCAATGATGCCTGATTGTACAAGCCAATCCTGGCCTTGGAAGAATCTCATTACTGTTACCAATGATGTCTAATTTTACAAGCCAATCCTGGCTTTGTAAAAATTTTATTACCATTATAACCTGTGATATGTATCAATTACCTGGTTAATACCTAGGTGTTTAGGTGTCTCAGATTGAATATCAACCTGGCGGAGCCATCAGCTCTTATTGCCAGAAGCATATCTGAATGTAAGTATGGCATATATTTTTCTGTGTCTTTCTGGACACTCAGTTCTTTCAGCATAACCATACTAAGCTAATCATGGCTAAGGCCGCCTTGTACATATTTTCAGTACATATTTTTGTAGAAGATACAAATAAAAAATACAAAGATTTTGGTTACTTTACTGTTGATATTATAAAAATTTTATCACGCCTGAGTGTTAATTTTAAGGCAAGCTCTTTCACTTAAGTAAGAAAGGAACTAGATAAACATCATTATCATCGGTAACATTATAAGCAAGAATGATGTCATTCAACTGTTCGGGGTACGGTAAATATGGGTCCTTGATGATGATAATGTATATATCTACTTCTCATAATATGCAATGTCTATTTCTTATGATTTTCCACTACTATTCAAATAAGTACCCATAGAACCAAGGCTTATTCTGGTATCAATTGACTATGAAAATAAGCTCTTTATGTTAAGAATTATTTACCATAAGATAAATTAGGTAATCTCAACTTGCAATAATAAGTAGCTCCTACTGAATATTGTGTGAGACTGTTGCTCATATTATTATACACTCTATATCATATCCTTAGTAATGTAAAATCTATATGTGACATGTATCACTATTGAAATGATATTAAAATAGTTAATTAACAATTTCTTCTCTTTAGACTATTGTAATAGATTGGTTTTGTACCTGTCTAAAATCTAAGTAGTAGGTACTCACTTTTGTTTAGGTAGTTACAATTGAATGGTCAAAGTGATTGAGATACCTCACTACCTGCTGCTGGGGCTCGTTAGCCATAGGGGATCACGGTCGATTCCTTATACCTAAGTACCTTCTACCTAGGTAGAATAAGTAATAACGCTATCTCACAAGTCTGATTAAAAGCAATACTTGACACAGTAACCAAAGTGTCTGCATGCATTGTATGCATTGTGTTTTATTATTAATTACCTACATCTAAATATTGATGTATTTGTGTCAAATAGGTACTGAAATGTATGCCACGTGTTGCATGGAATTCTATACACGAGTCCGGACATGTCATGACAAGTCTGATTGTACTTACGGAATTTCTCGTCTCCCGGTCTCTTGGGCAGTGACGAACCATTGCTTTTCTCGTCCTCCGAGGACGAAAAAGAGTTCCCGCCACTATTATACATACCAAAGCACCGGTTTTCGAATTTTCTTCCGACAACGTGGTCTTTTGTGTTTCATATTGGAACTAATTACGTTTCTAACAACTAGAAAACCACCAATTACTGCTAAAATTTAACGCTTAATGTGTTTTAACACTTTTTTATCACTTTTACTAGAGATAAATACTAATTATATTCTGCGCGATGTTATTGCGCACGAATTCATAAACGCTATGCCGGCAGAGGCAGATGACAGCGCTTCAAAGGTGATGTCAAATTGGCGATGACAGATGACATACTAGGGACGCGCTCTTGCTAGTGAGGTGAAAGATCCATCGATATTCGGTAAGGTGACCCTTTTCATAGAGATATATAGGATTCATAGACAGCTTTCTTCACCAACGCTGTGTGTTTTAGAAAGACACATAATAAAAAAATACTATAGATGTTGGAAAATAGTTTGATAAAAAAAGCGATCGCACTTTGATTAACTACCTACATAGTTTATTGTAGCAACTGGTACATAAGTAGATTTTATAACATGTCATTTGAAGAATACGTTTTATTCCTTTACTGAAAAAAGTGTTTTGAACATAATATTACATTCATATCGAATGTACCAGTCCTTTTGCTCTATTGATTATATTTTAATCTCTTTATCTTTTATTGCATAAGTATTCCACTTGCCTATACCATAAGTAAAAGTATTTTATATCAATTGGTATATGGTTTTTATATGGTTTTTATACGAATCTAAGACGTGGCACTGTCGCGTGAAATTGCAGGATATAGTTTGGATGATTTTCGCGTCATCCCGACATAAAGGATGTAATTGTTGCGCATCGACTGGAAGTAATGCGGGCGCGAGAGAGGGAATGAAAATATATTTATCCACGATTGTAGAACAAAGGGTCAATAGAACAAAAGATGGACTTGACGCCTGTTTTCTTGTGGAAGTTGATGCGTGTGTGTTCGTGTGTAATGTGTTTAGAAATTGTTGTGTGTGTGTGTATGTTTGAGGTATGTCGCGTTTGATAGGATGTTTGGTTTTGGTGAAAATGCTGATAGACAGGAAATTGAGGTGGGTTATGTTTTGCGAACAATTGACGCTTATTTAATCTTATTTTTTGTATATAACTTTTACCGTTGTTGAAAATTATTGTATCGCTAATAGAATAGGATAGCGTTTAATATGCATAGGAAGGTAAAAAAATATATTAACTACTACAAATACAATTATAACCTAGTAAAGTAAATATTAATAGCTCGGTCTCGTATGCGTTTTCACGTTTCTACTGTCTATTAAGATAAACATAATCAAAATATAAAAGATTCCATATTACAAGCTCGATATTGTAATAAAAGCTAAAAAGCTAACATTGGCGATGCAGTCGTATCACTTCAAGGTGTGATAAACGCAAGGTGCACGATTAGTAATTGTTATTGAAAATTCAATCCAAACCCCACAAGGGAGCTAGCAATCAATAAATGTATAGGTACTTGTTTCCGTCGGTTTATAGAAAAAACTTCGATGCGTTTGTTGAAAGCGGTTGCTTTTATGTGGCCATTAAAATGATTGGTCTTGACTAACGAGAGGTTGAAAGATATTGATTTTTTAACAGCGTAATTATAGGCACAAAATGAGATTTTTTGGTTATATTCTCTTGGTAAATTTATAGGCATATGGTAGCTTTCGCACTAATTTGTATGGATAGCGTTTTTTCTTATGTGCATATATGGGCTAACAATTTCTGATATTCAAAAGATTAATTTATAATTTTGTTATAACTATAACGTTTCAAGTTGATCATGCTTTGATTACCTTTGTCCCGGCTCCCGCCTGATTAAAGTATAGGTTCATAAATAATATCTACATTCTTTTCCCGAGTAGCTATATCTTTATCCTACAAAATTTATGAGACTTTTAGATATCCTGAAGATTTTTAGCAACTGTCATTAACTTATATTTTTTTTTATCTCCAAGGTGACTTTGTTGCATATCGTCGTTGGCCTATTAAACGTTGTTGCATATACATTTCACGAAACATTAAAATTTATCAATCAGTAGATCATCATTTCTCAACCGATAAGAAAATATGCGGTATAAATTAAATTTTAAAATTAATAAAATTGCAAGAAATGGACGTAGAATATTATTAAATATCGCTTCGTAGCTAACCATTTGGCATCGCCTATCGAAACGTAGCCACCAATTTACTTGGACACATCGCTTCCTGAATTTTTATGTTACACTGATTCAGCATTTTTCATTTGGGGCATATACCTATCTGTGATCTGGATAGCGTGACAATGTGATTAATTTTAATTGTGAGGATGTGGGTTTGTGATGCCTTAGGTTTTAGAAATGATAAATGGTAATTAAAACTAAGTAAATAGTGTAAAATGTAAGATTCTGTAAGTCTTCTTTATTATTTTTATATTATATAATATAGCAAAGCAGTACAGTTCATGAAATATAAATTTTTTTAAATTTACATTATTTATCTAATAATATATTATGAAACATTTAAAGTAAATAATATTGCACGTATTGCACGCCTCATAAGCGAAGCGTTGAGGTGGGTACTACTGTCACTTACATGCTCCATCGTCCGGGGCAGTGAGGTGACATGAGACGTGTTCCGCTCATGCCGCCTCGCATAGGAAGGAGGAGGCGCGCACGCGCGCAGCCGTAGGTGGTAACGGAGGTGGGCCCGTAACCGGGCGTCCGCTGCCAGGGTCGTGGACGATTTCTAAGAGTACCCGCGGCCCCGGCTAACTGCGCGGCTCGACGGAACACAGTGGGGTTTTAGTCGGTAAGAATCCGACATAACCCTTGGCTCCATCCCCGGGGGCCGTGGGTATCTTTCGAAGATTTCCCCACTATAAAAAAAAAAAAAAAAAAAAAAAAAAAAAAAAAAAAAAAAAAGGGTACTACTGTCACTTCGCGCAAAACATCTGATTTTTCAAACTTAAAATGTCTTTATGTATCATACATTGCACTTGTAAGATACATACATACAGACACATATTAAGAAAAAACACTATTTTTAACATTCATGATATTTTTGATGTCATTTTTGTTATTTAAACTAGTTAAAAAACAGTTTAAAAAAGTTCTGTCTTGGACGTCCGTGTGTCTGTATGTGCGGAGGATTTTCTTGTTAACACGATAGCGACCGAAATACTTTACTAATCGAGTCTTTTTTTTCTCTTACGCTTGAGTATGCTCAGGAATAGAACCCTTTCATTTTGCAGGGTCTGATTCGATGTGGTTTAATTGTTATTAAATAAATAAAATATGTAATAATTAATAAATAATTATTAAAAAAAAATTATGAGGCGTGCACTTTTGGATTTTCCAAACTATTTTCAACCTATAGAACGACTTAAAGTTTTTAAGAGATTAGTTTAAAATCTGACTTAAACTAGGCCAAAGCGTACGTAGTAGGTTGCATACATGCGCCAGTCGTACTTTCAATTCTGCATACAAAAGATTCTGAAATTCGGGCTGGAGTTAGCTATTATCGCATTTTGTAGCGCCCCCGTTTTCGATTGTGCCCAAGTAGGTTATAGCGAAATTTCTTTACAATACGCCTGGGAACTAACTATCGAGTTTTACGATAAAAGCGAGCGGAGCGTGATGCAGTCGAAACATGTACGCGATAAGTTCTTGCGATGTAGAAGTTATAATTTTTAACAACTGAGCTTATGCGGTTGTTGGTTGGTGGTGCTAGTAAATATGGGGCGTTTGATGGCGATGTCTTTGTAACATTTTGTTGTAAAGGCAATTTTATAAGAAAGTTTGAATCGATCTATTCGTACATAAAACGTTTTCAACAAATAGTTTAATGAAACAGTAATACACGTATACTCGTAAACATGTTGTTCATAATAGAGGTTTAATGTTTATATGTTTGAATCCTGTAATTGCAAATTGACAGTAGATAATGCATAGAATGCAAATTATTGTTAACAGAATGTTAGGTTTCTGTGGTAGAACTGTTTTGTAGCAATTTATATACTCCTTAATATTTACCATAATTACTCAATTAGAACGTCTAAACAATATCAAGCTCTAGAACAGCATAAGATCTTCATCAACCGTTCATACGCAACAATACCTTTACTAAATAATATTAAACAGCAAATTCACGTACGTATATAATAATTTTCTCTATCAACAATCGCGTTAGACGAGACGATGCATTTTCCATTCATTATCATCGTATTACAAGAGCGTCTATAGACTATAGATAGTCTATACTCGGTACTGGGGACTATTTGCACGAACACTCCGGTACAACGTTACTAAATCTCATGTTATAGATTATTCAGCTGCACCGCCGATACCTGTGTACCGTGACCTTTGTTAACTATAAAAGGACTTTTGAAAGGTAAGGACGTTTGTCCACTGCAGCGATGGGTGGGATAGTGAAAAACTGGTCATTTTACGAGTACAAGTGTCGCTTTTCTGCGATAAAAAGCTATCATTTTGCTCCTGAAACTGTCAGTGGATCATGCTACCGAAGATCATGCTATAAAAGAAACATCTATACTAATATTATAAAGCTGAAGAGTTTGTTTGTTTGAACGCGCTAATATCAGGAACTACTGGTCCGATTTGAAAAATTATTTCGGTGTTAGATAGCCATCGAGCCGATATCGAGGAAGGAATCTATATATAATCACGCTAATATCAACAGGAGCTGAGCAATGCGGATGAAACCGCGAGGCACCGCTATAGTTAGTAATAATAGTGTAAGAACATACGTGGTGGACTCTGATATAGATATTAGATACAGTGTTTGTATTGAGGTATCATGATTATGTGATTGTGTGAATAGCGGTTAATCTGTATTGGATTTATAGATGCATATTAAATATCTATTATAGAAGCTTTATTTATACGTTGATATATTCTTGTTTTCATAATCTAATTGTCCTTTTTCATAGAAGATTGACATGCAATTTCCAATACTACTCTACGAATTTCATGCGCTATACTTAGTTCCTTGCTGACGTTGTTGGTGGATGAAAAGCATACTTGTAGTACCTACCTGCAGGTTGCAGTTTTTTCCATAAGCCACCAGTTCGGTGCTCTATCTTGGCAATCAGTTAGTCGTAAATAAGGCGTCCGCAGCGAGCCGCACGACGTCGCAAAGTCTACGTTTCATCCATAAATCTCGTTAATGAGCTACTCCGATCGTACACGGGATTAGATTGGTCGAGTGTAACAGTGATAGTGGTATGTAAGATCGGGCCTGTAATTTAAAAACGGCCCGTGTAATTGATTTAATTTGTTATGTAGGTTCACAGTGGTTTTGTACATTAACGGGGTAGGTACGGTAAGATCGATATATTTTTCTGTTAGTAAGCATACGGATTGACTAATTTTGTATAGATTGATTGTATCGTTTTATAAATGCTTAAAAGTTGTATGTTAAATTGTAGTTATATTATTTTGTGAAATAACCTCTAATGTGGGCAGTTGTTATTATGTTTAAACTTCTTTTAGTTTCACGTAAAGCAAGCTAAAACATATAATGCTTCTATGGGCTATTTTACGTCGGGATTAGTTGTAGAAAATTATTCAAATACTCCGTAAACATCGCAGTGTTTCGTTTCGCCTGTGCAAATATTATGAACCAC
Source organism: Colias philodice (assembly GCF_061535455.1). Lineage (NCBI taxonomy): Eukaryota > Metazoa > Arthropoda > Insecta > Lepidoptera > Pieridae > Colias > Colias philodice. Next base: position 9,539,578 of record NC_143099.1, on the reverse strand, counting down.
TAAACTTATTTACTCACTCATATATTATACTAATAACAACACGTAATTACCCACATTATTTGCTTGGTGCTCTAACATTAGCGCACACATGCATATAATATATTGTTTTACACGCTAACAAACACAACCCGGGACGAAACGACACACATTTCATTTTAATTACAAATAAATAATTACTTTAAACTTCGTCCGTACATTTTTACTTCGTTTAAAATTCACTGTTTACTGTTTTACGATGTTTAACAAGTGAATAAATGAAATGCTCATGCGGGAATGAAATAATGAATTTGTTATGAATTGTAGCGTGGATTGAATTTTATTAAGCTGCTAGAGGTTATATAACGCTTTTCATAGTTATGACTTGAGTTTTGACGAGTGTGAATGTGTTCAATTGCACTAGAAAAAACACACCATAAAAGTTATCGGCATTTTATTTTATGTTTTTTTAGTTTCTGTGATCTGTGGTTTTGTTGTATTATTTTTGAAGTATCGTATTTATCTTTTGAGTTAATACTGACTTAAGTATTTTACAAATAGAAAATTTAATTTAATAACAAATGCGAGATGCCCATGACTTGTAAAGTATTAAGTTTTGGATTAATCACAAAAAGTTTTGGATGTCAAATACATTAGTCACATGGATTGTTCTTCTAGGAATATTTCCAATTATAATAGATTGTATTGTTAAGGATAGTCCTACAAGGAAATGTTAAATTAAATAATATAGAACATGATGCTAATATATTTCAGTAGGGCAAACGAGCTGTGTTTTAATTAATTTATGCATCCGATTCCCTCCAATAATAATAGTTGTACAGTACAGATACAGTAAATAGTTAACGCAATTTCAATGTTAGCTAGAAATATTTATTGGCCACAATTCACGTTTATACGATTCCGTTCGATCTTCGACGTCTCGAAATAGGCCTACGGATAATTCGTAATTCTAACGAAGGATTTACACGGTTTAGTGTATATTTAATGATTGTGATTATCAAGGGCATACACGACGTGAGGTGAACGGGCTTACGGCTAGGCATAAAGCAGCTTAGGTGAAAAGGATTACGTAGAGCCTAATACTGTTCCAACCATCATCTGATCCCTTTATTAAAGGGCTTAGTTAAGCTTCGGTTGCAAATTATTGTTCGCGCGACAATGGGGAACTTAGTTGGTGCGACAATGGGTCGCGGGACTTGGGCGGTTCCTTATTAATGAGTTCGGTGGCCAACTTGTGATATATATTAGTGGTGTGCCTCTAATTGCGTGTGTTTATGTTGCCTTTTTGTAGTGTGGTAACTATAAGCTTCAGTAAAACGCATATACTATATGGATAATAGATGAACGTGTTTTTAGAAGTAGGAGTGTCTTATGGTTGCGTCCTGTTTTTCTAAATCAAAGAAATACAGTTTTTTTTTTTATATTTATTCTGTGTTTTCGGTGAACTTCGTAATACCTCTTTATTTATATTAACCTTCACGGGTCTACGATAAACATTTCTAAATCAAAATTACCTAAATTGCCTATTTTATAAAACACATGAGCTCACATCGTAAAAAAGCTCTATAAATATTGAATAATTTTAAACTGAACTTTTACCCCAGTTTTCATGTTGTACCATCAAAACATTGCATTCAATCCACAGTTATTTCAACGAGTTTTCGACGCAACAGTTGACAGGTGTAAAACCTCAATCGGCACCATATGAAAAAAGCTGACATTCTCTAAAGTTTCATTTGCCCCCCGTAAAATTAATTGTGATTCGTATAAAGACGGCGTCTGGTTTGACGTGACCACGGCGCTTCAGGTGACCGAAGACAGCGACACGGTGGCTGACAAGCCATTGTTTGCAAATATAGGGAGACGCCTCGACTGTCTTTTTTAGTATGGGTGTGTGTAGGTATCGTTTATTTTATAGGTGTAAGTATACTGTATATGTATAGGTGTAGGTGTGTTTGTATGTACGGGTAAGCTAAGGTGATTTTGATGCGTCTGCATGTTTTGTTGTGGTTGAAGGTTTTACGAGTAATGTTAGATTTTTTGGCGTAGCAAATGCCACTGGACATTTGTCGGATTTAAAGATGATCTCAGTAGTTTTGGTGTGTTGTGCACATAATATTATGAAGATTATAGTTAAAGAAAGATACAATATACCTTTTCAAGAGTTACGTTTATGCAAATGATGATTGGTTGAACATAAACTGCATTTAAACAATAATGAATAGGTATCAAAACAAACCATGTACAAATAAAGACAAACGTTTTAAGACAGAAGAGTGAAGTTCATTCTCTTCCCGCAATAATGGAAAAGCTCTTTCAAAAATGAATCAAAGAAATTAAAATACCTGAAATTCAAATAAAATCGTCCGTATACCAAGCAAATTTTACAACCCAATTTAATACTACAGCTTCTCGTTTGAAACAAAGGATGGCGTTTGCTCAGCTTTTTATAACAGTCGAGCGACGTCCATTGCAACCGTGAAAAAGTAGAATTTGGTTGAATAATAAATAAAGGAGCTCCATCGCGAATCTGGGACGGGATATGACAGTTTTTGTCTATCGTAATGAGTCAAATTTCAACTGGTTTTGTATGATTTCTTTTATATGTGAATATGATAGAAATAACGATGAATAATTTAATAATTGGGTATTGAATTAAGTGAAAAATAAATGAAATGTGGTGAAATGGGTAGATAGAATAATATTTATTCCATCCTATACAGGTTGCAAAAATTAACTTAATGTATGATTCATATCATTAACACTGCTTTTTTTTAATTTTAAACAAAATGTACATGTAACACGACTTTGGTAGTTGCAATGTGATGTTATTCTTTACAACATTTCAACGTCGTTTTTGTAGCGTATCATCTAAACAAGAGGATATCGGAAAATATCTAAAGGAAACGACGCGACGGCGAACGTAATATTGCAGTTAGCAGAAAAATAAAAGGGGACATGTTTTGTTCTGTATCAAACAATAGTTCCGGCTTTGATACAAAAGCTGTCAGGGTACGTTCGAGATCTCTGGCGTCGCGAATCAGCGCGGACAATCTTCCCCGGCTAGAATATCGTAGAATATCGGATCGCATCCGGGATAGAGAATATCGGCAGCCATCCCGGTTGCGTCCACACTGCAGGTAAGACTATTATCAACTCGTATGCCATTCGCAGTTCGTTCCTTTTCCATTATCGGTAAGAATGGCGATGTCTTAAAATTACTGTTGAAGGAACAAGATCCTTACTAGCTTTTCCAACCTGTGATACAATTTTCTATCACCTTTATTTATAGGAAATATGTTGTTGTCAACGTGCAGATTAACATCGCCAAAATAAACATTGTTCACAAAAATTGCCGCGCACATTTTCAATCAGCGCGGCGGAAAAACTAAACCGTTTCGCACAAAAGCGTGCAAAAACGAAATATTGAATGGAAACGAAATAATAACGATGCCGTGACAAGGAGCTGTTGCCGCTAATTGATTTAACTTGTCCTATAGCCACCGTTCGCGCTAACAAAAATAGACCTCACCCAGTTGGTTGACAATCAAAACGGTCACCTTTCATATTGTTTGTATTGCGGAGTGGCGTAACGAGGTGTGCTATTGCGGCCCTCGGAGCGGTCTCTTTGACACTTAACAGAGCGTTTGATGCTTTCGTTGTATGCTTCATTTTGTCGATAGTTTTCGAATTTTAATGAGTGAGTGAGAGTACTCCGGATTTAGGCGTGCGTGAGAGCGTGAGGAATGTGTGAAGTAGAGTTATTTTGGTTATCATAAAATATTCCTAATCATAATAACTTATTATACTATTATAATTTAAAACATACCAAAAATAATCATACGTGTGTTCTTTGTGGAAAAGTTTTCATATTGACTTGAAATATTTGATTATATATTGTGTTTTTTTCTGAATAAATTTGGGTTATAAAACTTACAAATTATTTAATTACAAACGACTTATAAGTTTTCTAATCTTGTACCTGGATTGGAAAAACAAAAAAAAAAAACACTCATTAGTTGTTTATTATTAGTAACGTTTTAATGATACAAAATTTGTTCATACAGCATAATTCATACATAATAGCAGTTATCCTTTTTAGAAGGCTAATTAGCATAAATTTCTCAACTCGAAGCCGAGGGTAATAAATAAATCATCCGATGTCTCATAATCGCGTCTACAGCGTAGAAGTTGTTGGACGGGCGAGGCTCGCGGAAATTAGCGACTGCGCGGCGAGATAGCGATACGGGAGTCGGGGACTTTGGTATAGGATGTAGCGATTTAACTGAACATGTTGGAAAGCTATTGCAAAGTCACTGTAAATATTAACAGCTTGCCTCCTGGATATAGTTGCCACTTTAAGCTATGTAATCTGGTATTATAAAGATATGCGATGTCACACAGAGGAGCACACTTTTAGTACCAAGTTCTTCTAAGGACATAAATCGAGTGCGTAACATGAAGCTTTCTGAACGTCAGAGAGGAAACGAAATATTATGATGAAAGTTATTGCAAAGCCTACGTGGTCTATTACAATTTTATGGCACTTTACTTCCTGCATGAGAAGATGAGTGAAATGTTTTTGTATATGTAATTACCAAACAACAAGTTTATACTATAATCGCTAAACTAAGATTAAACAAAAGTGTATCGTGTTAATGGTTTTTTCACTTCGATGGAAAATCGTTAAGCTTTAGGACGTCATTACGTAAAATACAAGTACCTAATTGAACAGAAAAGGACCTTAAGACGCGATCTTGTTCCCATTTTGTAAATAGCATACGAGATTAAAGCCATTTTGCATACGATTAGTAAGATAATAGCTTTTAATCGTATTCCCGCTCGAATCGCGTCACTTGGTCCACACAACGGCGTGGCTGTGCATCTTCCCTGCTAATTATAAGCACTTGCCTACAAAACGTGAAAATAATCACAAAGTAGTTTAATGTATTTTGAAAATTCATAGTTTACGCGATTATCCCTGTAGAAGACATTAAAATTTGCGCTGTAAATTTTGCTTTTCCGTGTAATTAAGGATAGTAGAGTGTACTTGTTATGAATTTTCTCGTTTTAAATAATATAAGGACTAACAAAACTCTTTTCATATTATAAACTAGCTCTCCGCCCGCGACTTCGCCCGCGTTTTCGAAGAAAAACCCGTTCCCGTAGGATTTCCGGGATAAAACATATCCTATGTCCTTTCTCGGGTATCAAAATATCTCTATACCAAATTTCATGCAAATTGGTTCAGTAGTTAAGGCGTGATTGAGTAACAGACAGACAGACAGAGTTACTTTCGCATTTATAATATTAGTATGGATAGTGCTCCCGCCTGTTCTTCACAGACTTGATAAAGCAATATGTACTAAAAATTAAGTATCATTTTGCCTCGTAAAATCGGTTCATACATCTCGTATATATACATTGTAAACTTTGAAATTTTAATTACTTATTTCATCGACGTGTAGAGAGAATGATTTTCAAGCGTTTAACATTAAACTCGCACACTTCTGTTTAATTCGTTACAAAGTTGCAGTAAACGGTAATACGTTACTATATTCTGATGTATAAAATAAAGCCAGGCAATATTAACAATGGTATAAATCGTATCGGAGGCGCGGTCTCTTAATCAGCGGGCTCAGTCTATTCGTGCAATATGTAACAGTCGGGAATCGGGAGCTATCGCTTCCTGCCATTATCGTTTGGGCGCGACTAACTAATGTCTCCTTTTGTGACCGTGGGCCGGTTTTAATCAGTTGTTTATATTATTGCTGGTGAGTTCGCGATTTAATCGATGGTTTACCGTTCCTCATTGTATCTTGGTGAGGCTGGCCACGCGAGCCACGCGATGCGGAATTTGTTGGAATGTGTGTGCGTAGTTCGAGAGGCGGTTGGGGAATTGTGATTTGCATGTTGGTGTTGTGTATTTCGTAATTGTATGCTGTATCAGTTTAATCATTTGTTGGTTTAGTTTTTAATCATATAAAACATTTTTTCTTAATTTTTCGTGCACCGTTTCTAAATGTATATTGTCGACAAACTTCCACATCTGTGATACATGCCTTAGCATTTAGAGCTATTACGCACTGTCGACCAGTCGCTGGCGACTCAGTCGCCGGCGACTGTGACTTACTATAGTTTAAATAGGGGCTTGCGCACTTAGTCGTCAGTCGTCCAGGAGTAAGTCCAGCGACTCAGTCGCCGGCGACTGGTCGACAGTGCGTAATAGCTCTTAATTATAGGATAAAGTTTTCTTTCCAGAAATTACATTATTCACAGCGTATATGTATAGATGTTTACAGTAAAATAATTATTAAGAGTTTATGATAATATATTAATGGGTGCCCATTATGTTACATTACATATACAAACCATTAAGCTCAAAGACAACCGACCACTTCATAATCGATGATATAGCGTAAAATTTCACCGCCGTCTCTCGCATCATACAGCGATAGTGTTTGTTTAGGATTAGGATCCGCGTGCGTCAAGTTAAACGATAAACAAGGGTGCCTGTTTGTATAATTGTACACACACGATAACGTGTTGACACGTTTCAAGAAACTTTGGGACCTTTCTATTAATTCGCCGGAAATCGCTGAGTTTTGTGTGATGTTAAATTTGTTAGGTAAGTACGCATCAGGTGTGTTGTAAGGGATAGGTAAGGAGTGTAGATGTAGCAGAATTGTCTGCATATTTTGATGTTCATTGTTATTGATGTTGTGATTTAACCTATAGTGAGATACGACAAATGAATATGCACTAAATAATATATTTGATGCAATTTCACATAACACCATCTCTAATCCCAAACTAAGCAAAGCTTATGTGTCCACTACTAGAAAATTTATTTACTGATATTTGAACTTAACATAGGTACTTTATTGTTTAGTCCAAAATATATTCATAAAACATTATATTTATTAAATCGTAAACTATGTATTCGATCAAGTAATGATCTTAAGCAAAGCTTACGAAAGCTTCTACTTATTGGTAGTTTGCCCAACTAGTTTTAATCAATATTCTATTCTAAAATATCATCTTTAATCTCGCTTAAATATAAGTCCAGCAGAACATCTGCGACAAAGGGCTGTCCAACGACCAACACATAGGCGTATAAAACTTGGAATAAAGTGTCGTTCCCTCCCATGAGATAAAAATGTAATTAAACTGAATGTATACCGTATTCTTGTGAAGGTTGCTCAGGCGCCTCTTGCGGACACGTGTTACAGTATTTAATGTGGAATTGCTGGGTGGAAATGTAATATTTGTTGTATAAAGTATTGTTAAGTATTAAGTACATAAGTATTTTAATTGTGTTTTACTTTGATGTCTGATATACCTATAAATTATTTTCTTTGATTGTTTCAGGTAATGAAAAATCGTAGCGTCGTACGAGCACATCTTTTTTGGGTAAGAAATAAGGATAAGTAACAACTTTTAGTTGGCTCTACATTTTCGCTAAACAAAAAGGAAACACATATTTATATGAAGGAGACTAAATAAATTGCATGTTATATTGTAGGCGTATATACGATCAGTACCTAATTATTTCTTCTTTACATTTCCAATATTTACAATCATATTAAAACATTCAATCGCAGGATGTCGATTGTGGCACCCACATACGTTTGTTTTATGAATGCTTTAATATGGCCCTATAAAATGAAACATAATTCAAAGATCAAAAACATGAACAGAACGTGGGCGGTTATACAATTTTATAACATATAATGAAACCATACCATATTAATGCAATGTGTAACACTCAAATGCCAACCGATTTTATGATATAGAAACAAGATTTTTTTTGAAATAGAACATGGAAACACCAACGCCTAAAATTTTACGTCACAAAAATAATTAAAGCCAAATTTAAAGTAACTTCGATCCTACGTACAGAGCCCTTATATAAATGACTTCAGCGTATTTCCATCAGGAGATTGCTAGTTTACCTTTTCACTGCTGCACCCTCACAACATTGTTGCACTATAGAAGTCGTCAAGCGAATATACGAGCCCGGTCAAGGCATTTGTATCAGCATAAAGATAACCAAATGATCGCCGTTTGTTAGTTAATTAACACGATACGGCAGTCGTCGCGATCGGCTCGAATAATGACCTCAATTAAGCTAATCAACTGTTTGCAGATTTACGTCCGCGCGATGTGACCCAATAAACCTGCCGGTTAAATGGATATTTATTACGAGTGACGGTTGCCTCGTAAATACATTGAAATCACTACAGATAAAGACACTTTATCGCCCCCGATAATATTGCTATCTCTTTAATTATACGCCATTTTATTTTTGTTTGATCCCGTTCAGCAACTAACGGCGTTTTAAAGTATCTCGGAAGTTTTGAATTAATTACTCGATAATATTGACTTTATGGTTGTTTGAATGATTTGTTGGTTTTGTCCTTAATGGATTGAAGACTTCTTGGTATGAAAATTGTAACGCCATCTGATGTAAAGTATTTATTTGCTTTATATTGAGGAAAATTTAGATGTCATCGCCTAAAAGTAGGCTATATGTAAGGCTTACCTTATTGCGTAAAAATATATCGGGTTGCTAGGAAAACCGCCGTGGAACGTATGAATCGTTGAAAACTTACTCGTATATTCTAATTTACAGGCTTCGTTTTCGTTATCACGCACCTTCCAGGTTTTTCAATCGTGCGTGATATGATGCTCGCAGTTAGACTCTATCCTATATTGCACTCTACATAGTCCGACACAACAAACATTAGACTCTATACAGTCATGTATAATATATCAGATTTATAATTGTACCAGATGAGCGGTCATAGAATCGATAGCCAAATAAAGAACAATGCTGCTCCCATTCTGTCCGTTCCAATGAAATTGACGTGACTAGTTTGCACGGAGATTGCGCCGCTTCCTAGCTAACAACTTAATGCCTATGGGAATATGCACCTGTGTGCCAGCCGCTGCCGTGTTTCACACATTAGAGGTAACTTTTTTGCGACTGTCACTTGTAGATAGGTACGAGTAGGTAGGTACTTTGTAATTGAACGTGCGACGATGTGCATTTTAAAGGAATTCTGAGCGGTGCGGTTAATGTGTTGTGTGCACTAGATTTATAGTTAGTTGCGTTATGTTGGGTTTTTTATATGGGTTTTGATTGTTTGTGAATTTTTTTTTATCATTTAAGTAACACAAAAATTGTCTTAAAATTACGTTTGAGAATGTAACGTGTACGCGATTTATTCATTATTGTTTAAACAGCCTTTTAAATAATTAATTTAATATTACCGTGCACTCTGGAGAAGACTTCAATTTTAATGTTAACAAGCATAAAATTAATAATAAGCAGGAATCAAAGTTTTATTTACAGAAGCTGTACCCCGTCCCTAAAAGAGGAATATCTAATTTGAGTGACTAAGGGCTGATTTTTCAATCCTTGGTTAATACTTATTCGTTGAATAACGCGTACTAAACTACCATTTCAAAAATGTATTCTTTGGCCGTATTAGACAGTTTACGGGTGACATTTTAATATTATCGTGTAATACTTTATTTGGCGGATAAGTTTTAATTGAAAAATCGGCCCTAATTTAAAATGTTTTGGACTGTCCCTCTTCTACACGTACCCTTAGTTCAGCCCGAGCTAGAAATGTGGCCTATGTGCATTATCCCTCTAATCCATTAACAGAACAATTCATGAATATTCCGAATACAACATAATGCGTGGCGTTCGACACAGCTGCATAGATTTCGTTTTACACCGTTTAACTGTTTAGAGCAGCAGTTGGTCGCGAATTGAATCGCGGCGCTAGGGTTGTCAATGTTATGGTGTGAAAATTGATTTCGTGGTACTAGAAGGTTGTCAAATGTGTATACTGTTTATTTACAAAAGAAAGGGATATATTTGTTTAGGTTATTAACAAATTCATATTTAAAAGAAAACTTTCATAAGATTACATTACTTTCAGAGTGTAGGGGTTTTGCTAACCTACAAAATGTATAATGTTTTATGTGTAACGCAGTGTACAACTTCCTATCGATATCGCCGGATGTAAACGCCGAGCACATTAAATACCTATGTACGTATGCCTCGTATGTGAGCCTTTCATTAGTAACACCCTGAAATAGTACCTATCAATATAAATCGATTGCCTTTAAGTATGATTCGTCCATTTTTTTATGCTATTCCTAACAGAGACGAATTCTGCTAACATTCTTTACATTTTTTCTAATAATATTTTTATTAACATTATTAACTATGGTGGCATCCCTACGCGGTAATGACCATTGTAGGCGCTTCGCGTGAATACATTGTAAATAGTCTAAATACACTTATTTGCATGGAAATGTTCTCAAATCGTATTGGAATTTGACCAGCTCGTTTTGATCATGTGTAAGTCGTATCGGAGAATTTGTTACACGGCTTAAATAGACATGACAAATTGTAATCGAGCTTTTGCGGTCGATAATTATAATTTATGGCCTTTTAACAGATTCGATTTTAATCTACAGTAGAGTGATTGGATAGCATGCTGATTAGTACAAGGCATTGCGTGGTATTGTCTGAAGTAGGAGCACGATAATGAAAAAATTCAATTCAATAGAGAAAATTTTAATCATTTCATAGAACTCGGTAATAATATAATTTTAGACTACATAATCTTATTACATAGTCATATTACATAATCTTATTACATAATCTTATTACTTATTAATAACCAAACTTTTATTTAGAGAAACAATATAATCATAATGCATGTTAACCGATTTTGTTATAATATTTTGATTGAACACATTCTTTCCTCATTCAATAACCTCTTCAATTAGTTACATCCTACATGTAAGTACATTTTGTAGGATTTCCGTTATCAATATTGAGGCAGTAGCGCGCTCCTCAAAGGGAGCAACTGCCGACCAGTATCCTTAGACCTTCGCGAGTCTGTTTGCTCCCAACTAATGACAATATTGTTTATAGGCCGTCTTTACAATTGACAGCATTGGACGTGAAGAGGAAAATACACTAGGGCTTGAATGTTTATGATCGGCCGTCATTGTAGATGTTTATTCGTGGCGACAAACATCGACGAGCATTTGTTGGGCCAACGGCCAACGCTGCCGTTACAGCATTGGCGTTACAGTATCGGAGCTCCACTTCGATTGGTGTTTGTATCGGCTCATCGCGGTTGACAGAGATTAATCGAGCGCGCTCCGAAGGCCATATTAGCTTTAACGGCATCCGGAAAATTGTGCGATTTTTCCACTAGCGCCCCTTGTTGCCGCGTCTGCACACGGCTCGAGTGATACAATGAGTAATGACCTTGAACACATACAGTGCTATTTGTATGGTTACGGTCGTATGTAAAGATGGAAAACGTTCGATAACGCGTGGCGACTGGCGGGATGTTAATATGGTTGATGTTTGAGATACGAATGTTTGAGGTTTTAATAAGCTTTTGGGATAGTTGCTGGTAATGAAACTCGATGGTTATTATTAATTAGGCATGTACTATAATTAAGGGCTGAAGATGAAATATTGTGAAATGGATTTTGAAACAAAATGTTCCTTGAAAGTAATGTAAAAATAATAAACATGAAAGTAACAATTCTAACCAGAACTCGGTCGTTTGATAGATTACTTATATGAATTGCAGTTATGAAAAAAAATCAGAGAAATGATTATTGTACTTGGAGATATTACAACACACAGAAGCATGATATTTTAAGCTTTACTTAAATAAACAAACTACATCATCCTTCTTAACGTTCCACATTAAGTCGGTCAGTAACGACGCACATACAACACTGTGCACCAGCCATTGTCTACGTACATAAATATGAAAGCTTCCGTTGCAATGCGTACTGTAGGCATTAAATTCCGAGCTACCGCGTAAATCTGTCGACATCTGCTAAGCCGTTCATGACTGATCGATTTATTTCACATGAATTATGGGAACGCTCCTATGATTTTATCGTTCTCTGTAGTGCATGTGGAATTGTTCATAGAACGAATGGAGATAAGGCCTGTTTTATTGGGTTGGTATTAATAAAATAAGTATAAGATGCATGCAAGACCAACCGTTTTCTTGAAAAGATAAAATAACAAACTGTTTAGTATACCTACTAGTATAGAAGTATTAGATAATGATATTAAAACAGAAATGTTTTCACTTTGCTACGCTGCGTTAATTGAAATGCTGTAAGCTAGAACATTTAGTAGAGATGACTTTTTAGAAGGTTATTTCAGATCTCCCATCGCACTTCTGGGTATCAACTCATTTCTCAGTTATCGGTAAAATATTAAAATATTAAAAAAACGTGATTACGATTATTTAAATTAATTCTCTATTAGGTTATAAACATTTGATCCTTAAAATATCTCTTGATATTTTTCGTAAAAATCAACAACCGAACGACGAAGTATATAAGATATATCTACGAAAAGTATCGCAGTACTGTAAGCTCACTTCGTCAAATGGTGTCGTATCAGGGTGTATTGGCTTAGCTCAGTTTAGCTGACTAAGAGAGAGTGCGGGCAATTTTAAAGTATTGAACGTTCAGCGTTTATGGCCCGCTGACGTCGCGAGATATTCTAGACGTTGTGGATTTAGAGAAGTGTTCAAGTGATAATGCTCTTTGAATTTATATTTGTGTCATGTCAAGTAGTAGTCAAGTAGTAGGAGAATTTTAAAGCTCTTAATTTGGAGCACGTCAGAAAAGCTTATAGTTGCTCAGCCCCCCTAGTCAAGTGGTTTTCTGTTAGCGTAGCGTTCAATAGAATAGACTACGAATGTATGAGATTGACGTAAGCTGTAGATACGTTTATCTACAGCCTACTACGAATGTATGAGATTGACGTAGGCTGTAGATAAACGTATCTACAGCTTACGTCAATCTCATACATTCGTAGTCTATTCTATTGAACGCTACGCTAACAGAAAGCCACTTGACTAGGGGGTCTGGTTGGAAAGGCTTAAAATATTAATGTAGACAATTATGATTCACCGATGTCAGTTTTCTATTTCCAGCATAGCAACATGATACATTCTACAGCGAACTTACAGGCGCGCAGTCACAACCAATTTCAATAATTCCCAACCGCTCGACGATCACAATACCGTAACGAGCTTAAACATATTTTTACAGCGTCGTCCAGTAAACTCTCTATTTCATACTTACGTACTCCAATTCGCTGGAATAATTTTCTGTAATAGCGCATAAACGTCGCACAAACGGGAACGTATTGAGAGAAATATAATAAGCTTAGACTATTGGGTTTCATTTCTCGGTATAAGGTGATTTCGCGCGATGCGATCTCCGCCGGTACAATTACTATGCAACAGAGGAGTAAATCAGGTGTTAAATCGTGCATATTTTATAATCTACCATTGCGAATGGACTATTCTCTCGTGTTATGATTCTTTGGTCACTGAAACTGAGCACGATCTCGCTCACTGTTCGAATTATGATATTAAATAGTCGAGTTAGTAAGCATTGAATTTTATCTATTGTATTTTAATAAAAGCTAGGATGCATATCTCGAACATTAAATGCTTACGACTATAGTTGGATATTCATACACAATAACTTCCCACAATAACTTGTTAATCTTTTTGGAAATAATAAGAATAATTGTACAAATTACAAATAGTAGTGTTGAAGTGCGTATGCATATATTTATTAAGTTTGTATATTTATTAGGCTTGTAGCAATGGTTTGTCGAGATAAATGGAACTGCATGGCTCTAAATGTCGCTGTCCAACTCAAATTTGCTTGTGGACTTTTTAGTATATGTCAATAACTGTGTGTTTAATCTGTTGACATCACTACATAGTATAAAACAAAGTTGCTTTCCCTGTCCCTATGTCCCTATGTCCCTTTGTACGCTTAAATCTTTGAAACTACGCAACGGATTTTGATGCGGTTTTTTTTAATAGATAGAGTGATTCAAGAGGAAGGTTTATATGTATAATAACATCCATTAAATAGTGGAGAAGTACTGTTATTTTTGAGGTTTCTAATGTGATGTCGTAAAATATTTCATTTTATCCGCTTACATTGCAAACGCAGGCTGAACCCTACGAGTTTTATGAAAATAATGTACTAAGTATTATACACATTGAAAAGGTCTACAGAAAAGTCCGCGATGGTATATGTCTATCTCTTATGGATAACCCACAATAACTTTTTTTTGTCATTTACTTTTTACGACAAATAATGGCTAATTTTCGATGCGATTTTAGCCAATACAGCATTAATCCTTAACCAATTAAATACCTTGAATACATTGTTCATTTAATATAGATCTATATGGCCCTTTACACCGTATGATTTAAGTGAATATTTTCGAAGATATTACAGATTTAAAAATTGCGGGACGTAGCGTTTGCGGCGGTACCGGCCGGCCGCCTGGCTATCTATTTTATACCTATCCGTACGAAGTCGGAGCGTGCCGCTATGTTTTTATCATGTTTTAATATGTAACAACGTTCACAGTTTTTCTGTAGTGTATTAAGTATCAGCATTGCACCCGTGCGAAGCCGGGGCGGGTCGCTAGTTATTAATAATTAAACGTTATAGTATCATAATTTAATTGAGGAGCTTCGGAACAAAAACCGCTAAATCCACTTTCTAAGATTTTTGACAAATCGGAAAAAACGTTTTATTTCTTTGTTTTTTTAGGTAAAAGAGAGTAGAAAATCTTAATATATCAACATTAGCAACATTGTTTGGTGGCCAAAACAACAGATTCGTGTGTGAAGTAATAAACGAAAAAAAAAATAAAAAAAAATGGATATAGCGGTTTTTGCTTAGACTATCCGGATTTATCGTTTTTTGAAAAAATCAACTAAGGATTTATCGCTATGTGAAAAAACCATTAACATTTTTGGTTAAAACTAAGTATATGAGGAATTAAATAATTAAAAATAAAAAATTGATATATCGGTTTTTGTCTCAACCTTATAAAAATCTATCAAATTTATGTAGGATTTATCGGTTTCTGTTAAGATATCAATTTTCTTTTACCTCATCAGTGGATTTATCGGTATCTGTATAGATCATTTAACTTGAAGCGCATTTTTCTACTAGATTCATCGGCTTTAGAACAGATTCAATAAGCTTATCATGTAAAATTATGCAAAAGCATCGAAATTACAAAAAAAAAAAAAAATAATACAGCATGGCGTTTATCGGTTTTTGTTCCGACCCTCCTCAATTATTTGTAACGTGTATTTGACAATTAATTTTCCCAATATTTGTTGTAATGGCACATTATATTTGTTATTTTTTGATTATGAAATACTAAAAATATTAATTCTCAATATATTGTCTATATTTCTATTTAAAGTCAAATAATTTTCTTAAAAGAAAAGTTAAAGTTGCTAGGTCGTATCTTAAAGTTGATATTATGATTATAAATTAATTGTGCGTATCAATGTTGATTCAATAGAAATTAGTGTACCCAAAATGTTAAGATAATATTATATACATGAATTTCTAATCTTAAATATAGGCTTATTAGGTGAGATTGTTAAATACGACTTGTCTTGAATATATATGTGATTGGCGTTCCCTTTGAGTGACGATTAATTACATACAGCGTTGATTATCGTTAATTATTAGATAATTAATTAAAGCTAATATAATTGACGCGAAGAATTTAGTCGTACGTGTGTAGTGGGTACGATTGAGATTGTATCAAGTTTTGTTAAATTATGTTGTTTGTATAAAAATTGATTTGGTATTTTTTATTTAATTGTCATTCCGGAAATTTCATGAGCATGAACTACTATTTCGATTCTTTCGTTAATAATTACTGCTTGTAAGATAATAATCCACGCACAAGATTCAGTTATTTTTAAGTTCCCTGCAATAAGGATTCTTATACTTTAAATTGTAATCTGAGCACCAATGAGACGGTAGTTGCAAATTGCAAATGCAGGTAACATTATTTGCTGATCGACATTCGAAGACATAATGTTCTAAGGGCAGTTTGAACCAGATTATGGAATCTGAGACTTATAAAAGATGGATTGGGTTGTGCTATACGAATTTTAAAATACTAGGGCTCTGCATAAATGTAAAATAATGCATTCTCATTTCACATTCACTCGTGGTCGTTTTGATTACGATGCAAACGAGGCGTGTTGGTGTTATAAGTTTTACATGTGTAATATTTATATGTGGATTGATATATCAATGTATGATAGTACCTGTCTATCTACAAATATTTGTTCTAGTCTTAGATTCGGTAATATTTACCTACTGCTAACTAAAACATGTTTTACTTTGCCCGTGAATGATCGTAATTTTAATAAATCATATTATCTGAAGATTTTATCACTGTTTTCACACATTTATCTGGCGTACGACGACGCACGACGGGACTTGCATGAGATGTGAACACCAAGTTTGCATGCGTCAAGCATATCCTCTACATATTTATAAAGCGGTCACACGTCCACATTAATCGAATATTTTAGTAGCAAATATAGTCCGCATCATGCGCATTTACATACAAAACAGTGCTCATGACCGCTGCGAAGATAGCGTGGCATATCTAATCGGCTCTGGACGGCTGTCAATCAAGCGCTTGACAGCGGACAAGCACTCCGCATCATTGGCTACCGGACTTGCTAACTTTTGTGTTGAGAAAATAGAGAAAAAAGCGCTGTCGCCGAGCGTGGAATTGATTTCGATCATTAGGCGTTTAGTACGCTTATGTTGATAGTGATCGGTTTTTATAGCTTTGGGAAAGGTTGGTGCTAAAATTGAAATGAAAGTAATGAATTGTTATGTAATTTCAGTTCCGGTTGCATGTTTTAAAGACTCGTTATTTCTAGATTAGAAAATAACGCTCTAAGCTACGGGTAAAACGTAAGTACCTACACTACTTCTGTAAGTGAACATAAAGTCACAGTTTTCAAAGTGCCCTACCCATTACACAATGCGTTCGCAAAGGAACATTCCTTTATATTGACCGACTCCATTCTTTTTATGTTCTGCGGATATTAAGATATTTTCAGTGTGACCGACTGGGGAATCGCCATCGAACAGTTGCACAGTTATCCAATTATTCCGAGAGCCGTGGAGTGGCTATTTTATGTCACTAACTGAATTAGCAATGCAGAGCGCTGTAAAATTCCAAGAATAATTTATTACCATTGATCGGAGATTGTGCGTCGTTTATTCTGATTGAGTTGAATTTTGTATGTTTTATGAAATAATAGGATTTCGATTTTGCGTACTCTTTCTCATCTGAATTTAATTTATATCTGCGAAATGGGCTTATTTTAATGTTTTCGTATTATGTATTTGTTATTTCAAGTATTGAGTGTTTATATACGCTTCGAGAAGCAGTAGAAACTCCAGTTAAAGTTCGCTGTATAGCTCATTATCGCGCTAGAGAATTTACCACATTTATAATTTGATTATAAATTTAAATATACATTTTTCGCGTTCAATGTTCAAGAATAACTCGCAAGTTTAAATTGAACAGTAGTGTTACACAGTAAGTCGACAAACATATTGTTGCAAATTATTTTCGCAACGTTCGATGTAGATATTTTAAAATGCATCGTAAGAAGATATCGGGGGAAAACATTGAAATATAAAATACGAAATGTTCACATTTGCAGCGTTCGGGCCATTTGTCGCGTCGAATTCGCGAAAACTCCTTCACGCTGTTATGTAGATTGTGAAATAATATTCTTTTAAGAATTCGTTTTGAGACACGACGGGAAATGTTTTGTTGTTAGTTAAGAGTTAATGTATAGAGAATGAAAGTTGAAATTGAAATTTATCAAAACTGGTACCTATACTACTGGTACGTAAGTGTAAGTATAACCAATAACCATACTATTTTAGAATCAATTAGACAAGTCTTAATTTGGTGAACAATACTATTAAAAAATTTGCAATAGTTTATTACTTAAAAAAAATTATTTGACCCACATTGCACGGGGCGCCATACCCCTAAATCATTATAAAAACTTTGTTATTAAATTGCAGTGATGTAGAAATATCAAGTCAAGCAATACCAGAATAATATATAAAACGTAAGGATCGTTAAACATGTATAGTTGCGTGCACAAGACCACCTGTATTTAACGTGCGCCCACGCACAAATCGATACAGTTTCTCGACTGCATTTGTTGATTTCATTAGAGTGCATAATAATATTTAGTCGCTTGATTTACACTGACATTCTAACTGCTCTGTGTGGGTCCATTCGTTTATAATATTAGTTGTAAGATAGTTTTGATGTTATTGTTCTGTTGGTTGAATGTTGAGTCTAGATATGGGTTTTCTTTTTTTAATTACGGATTTATTCATGTAAATGTTAACAAAATAGAACACAAATTGGAAATGTAATTCTATATTTAATTAATATCAAAATTCGTAATAGGGTTGTTGAGGATTCCTCTTCCGCTTCCTCATAATGCGGAAGTTCCGCAATATTTTGGGTTCCTCAACCGTTACCGCATCCTCAAAAATGAAAAGAAAAAAATCCTCTTCCGCTATCGCTTCCTCAAAATTTAGAGGAAATTTAAGAGGATGCCATATCTACTGCAACGTACTCGCTGCATCACAATGCGCCGGGCCGATCCGATCGGGCGGCGAATTTACAAAGCCTATTTATTATACAATATATATTATTCAGTCATGAGTCTGACTCTAATAGATGAGCTTTGGTTTATGCATATTTATCGACAAAACCTAATCTATCTCAGGAAACAAGGGACTCAAACTAAGGGACTAGGTTTTGTTCGTATGTAATGTTTGAAATTATATCGACAAAAGCTAATCCCTTCGAGTCACTTTTTTACTGAGATAGATTAGGTTTTTACGAGTAATATGCATAAACCAAATCTCATCTGAGTCCGACTAGTGACTCAAATAGTATAGTTATAGCACAGTATTACCATATTTCCTAAATAATATTGTAATACTGTGGTTATAGGCTTTGTAAATTCGCGATCGGGCGAGCGAGACCTCCCCTCCCGCCACCCGCTCTGTTCCTTGCTTGTTTCTACTTTTCTTTTTCTTGTTGTTGTGTTTTTTTTTTAATTTTGATTATAATTTCCTATCATCCGCTTCCTCTTCCGCTTCCTCATCCGCATCCTCTTCCTCATAAAAATATCCTCATCCTCATCCGCATCCCCTAAATTTGCGTGTGAAAATTCCTCTTCCTCCTCCTCTTCCTCATAATCACTTCCTCAACAACCCTAATTCGTAATACATGGCAACAGGGCAACTTACAACTTTAGTATTAGACTAAATTCACCTCAATGTATGATTGATTTTTAAAATAAGCTTCATCAGGCTTGCTTCGTTTTTTGAAGCCTGACAGGGCTATGTCAATCCGCAAAGACTTTAGTCTCCAACCAAGTTTCCAACTAACAACTGAACGATAGGAAATGGGTTTGTCAATTTGCATAATTATCATTGCATTTCAAATAAACATGACTATGTACGTTTAAGTATTTATTACACGATATCTTCATGTTATCCAGTCGCAGTCATCCCCGTTGATACACCAACGACCACCCTCCATGTTAATGTCCAAACGCACACTTAAATCACATACATTGCGACGTTGCCATTAATTCATTTATTAATTTTACGACTACAATAAAGGACGGCTACACGGTCGCTCGTTATGCGATACCAATATGGATCATTATTACGATATGTTTATTGCGATGTTCGTTTTTAATTAGTATGTTATGTTGTGGATGGCAAGGTTTATGAGTGGATGGTGAAGATATACGGTTGATATTAATGAGAATTTGTTGCTATGTGAAGTTTTTATAAGTCATACATTCATAATAATATATTAATTATTGTTTGTAGAGGTTTTGAGTGATGAGGAATAATTTAAAATTAGTTTAATTATCAGAAAGAAGCAATTTTTTTTTATACTACATTCATCAATATTATGGTCAAACTGGTACAGAATTATTGAGATTAGCTGATAGCGCCTAAGTTTCGCTAAAGTAGCTAAGATATTTAATACAAGATTTTCGCTATTAAATAACAAAAAATACTCTAACGAGCTTCAAGCTCTAAATTATAACTATGTACATTTATTGCCTTAGCCTTAATTCTATAAAACAGAACAAGAAGCAGCCTAAATATCTACTCAGATTAGATAAATCCAAATGAATTTAATAGAATATATTTTCATCACAGAAACTTTATATTCAAGGAAAATGGCTTTATCTTATCTTCGAAAATAAACCCCCGTTGTTAAATCATTGAATAGCCTCCGTTATAAAGTAAATTACTTCAACAAACTAATCGAGATGTGTCGTAAATAAATGAACGCGAAAATATAAGAGCAGTAAAGTCTAATACAAAATCAATGATTTAATAATGAATGTAATGTGTTTATCTTTCGTATTTTATAGCCAATAAATGTTTATGTTGTGTCAATGATCTGATCACAGTGTCATCGAGTTTTCATTGCTCAGTTAAGAAGAGTCGTTTTGAATCTGAATCGATCAATGTGTCGTTAGAAATTTTATTATTATTAAACTCAATCAGGAAGTAATCGAGAAACTCCTAGTAACATTTGTTTAATCTTAGTTTCATATTAATGGAATTCATTACTTGTGAGAGATGTTAGCTGTACTATAAGTTTATAAAATGCCCTGACTCCTGACGCATTTATCGCTTGCCGCGTAAGAACTATATCGTAGCATATTTAAAAGATATCAGTCTATTATCTTTTAATTAAATTGTCCCGCCGAAACAACGATCATAGTTTAAAAATCCATACACACTGTATTTACTGACGTTGGTACATTTTATTTATTAAATAAATTTATATATTCCGCGCGTCGGGTGCATACAGCATACTACATAGGTTTATCCGCGGCTCGCCTCTAATTTACTGATACCATGCAAGGTTGAATATCGGGAACGTGAATGGAATAACTTGGAGTGCGAACAGGGAAATAGATATGAGTTACACGAAAACGGGATAATGGGATATCTTGTGTTATTAACGTGCGCTGTGTTTGTACTGCGAGATTAGAAGCCGCTAGAGCTGTTTTTGTTTTCCTTGGTGGAATTTTGTTGAGTATTTTCATATAGGTTGCTATAATAATATGTAGTGAATGGTAATGCAGGTGGTCGTATGAGAAATAAATCAATTCGCATGTCACTGATTAGGGACAATGTCTAAACTATCTAGTCTTGCTCAGCATTATCCCAGTTAAAATTATTTAATTGTATGCTCCTTATAATTTTGATCAGCTTATTTATGGTCACATATTAACTATCATTTTCTAAACTTACCTACTGCTACTGCTGTACGTAACTTTATGCACAATTTTGATTTATCTATAATATATGTATAAGAATATTCTTTTGGAGACGTTGTGGGCGGCAACTCGGTCTATAAATTTCAACCGTATCCTCTAAATATCACCACTTCCTTACACAAGTATCAAATCGCAGTCCCTTTGAATTGATCTACAAGGATATCACCACGTTATTTTTCTAATTATCCAGTCGATTCGAATAAATCACAGGACGTGAAACACGCCGCGTTCTATTTAAAAGTATGTTCTGGGAAAATTAAATAAAACCCGTCGTATGGGTATATCACTCGGAAGACGAGATTGAAATATAACACAACGTAAATGCTTTCGACGACATCAAAGCTAACGTTCACTTAAATTACCTTATACACTCCTTGACGACTGGTTTAAATTACGCGCCTTCAAAATTAGCATCACAATGTCAATTTGTTCACAAAGTGTCCGTAATCGAATTTTTGGGAGCTTCTTGAGTGACTTTTGCAAACATTGTTGTGGTTTGAGAAATTTGAGAGGAAATATTTTGACGCGCATCATGTCGTTCGTGGTGTGGGGTGTTTTAATATTATAAAAGGCGACATTTTTAATGAGGTGACTGAGGGAATTTTAGCAATCTCGCTAATTTCCAAACGACGTTTACATTTTACGTATGACTTGTAGTCTTAGGGCCGATTTTTCAATCCTTGGTTAAAATTTATCCGTCCAATAAAGTATTACACGAACATTTTAAAATGTCACCTGTAAACTGTCAAATACGGACAATAAGAATACATTTTTTAAATGGTAGTTTAATACGTTATTCGATGAATAAGTTTTAACCAAGGATTGAAAAATCAGCCCTTAACGTAATAAATGCTGTAACACCAAAGAGTACGTTATATCTAGCTTAAGGCACTAGAAATTGGTGTGTGGTCACAGATGAGTGAAGTGAAGTTGTTTAATTGTAAAGTTATTAATAAAAATAGAGGGACTTTAAAAGCACGAAATAAAAATTAACAAATGTTTAATTAATCGTCTATAAATAGTCTCATTAACAATTGGTCAATTTGCTACGATAAAATTGAAATCGACAAATAACAATATTTAAGTATTTTGTATTTCCATTTGTTTCTTTGATCTTCTAATTAATGACGAAGGCTTGCGAAATAATAATATATTTTTAAGACTTATTTCGGGACCGTTAAGTATTCTGAGTTCGCTTTACATTTAAGTACTAAAGAATTTAATGAGGATAGCCTAGCTACAAGTTGCCCAAATATAAACGCTAATTTATATGATAATGCGCAATTCCGAATTATTATAATGTTAACGTTTCTTGGAAAATGGCGAGCTGAATCCAGAATTTTAATTATTCTGTTCTAGAAAGATCTTAGCTGTAACAAGGTACGATGATCGTCTTTGTCTGTTGTTTTATTCTTTTAATGTTTGTACTGTAATTAAAGAAATTCCTTATTGTGAAGTGATGCCGTTGTTAATAATGAGTCTAAATTTTTGTTAAATAAAGTTAAATGAAATTATTTATATGAGGAGCATCGTAGTCTAGTACTTTCGTACTATCGGATGATTTTATTTCTCATTCTTGACCTCTCGATAGACAGGTAATCAATATAACTATTACACAAAAAAGGATATCCTTCTATAAATTTTAAATGTAATGTTACTTTATAAAACTCATTGAATTTGTCTAAAGTTGATATTATTTTTATTGTTTTCATTTGTATTTAAGATATAAAAAATATTGAAATACTCGAATAAATCGTTTGAAATGTTCCCTGTCGTGTCGTCTTTATTTCAACGAATCTGCAAGTGCTATCTGATTAGCCGGCCTGTCAGCATCTCGTTGAAGTTGATATAAGGTGACTCAGGTACCCTTTTCGGCGTCCGAACGATGTTTGTTCTTTGAAGGCTGAATTTCGGTTCCTTTTGGTATGAAAGCTATGAGGAACTTGATAGGGACAGTCGTGTAGGAGCGTTTGTAACGTGGCGGTTAGCCGCTCGTAATCTGTTTAGTAATGGTTACAATTATTGCAATATATCTATTGTTTAAAAAGTTTTACAAGATAAAGTAAGTATTAATTGAAGACAAAATATTATAAGTATTTTGAGTAGCATGCAGACGACGTAACGAAGTAACTTAACAAATTCATAATATTGAAGATGATTGTGAAATTAGGTACCTAGGTAGTTTCCAGATGCATCGATGATTTGTCATTCTTTAATTTCTACAAGATAAAAATTTTCTGTTCATTCACTATATTACGTGGCTGCGTTTGCAAATGACTTGACCAGGAACCGCCCGTGTATATCGAACCTAAATGAGAATCGAATGACCCAAATACATTTACGAACTAGGAGAAGGTTGTTTTGAAGTGAATGCGTCGTAGTTTCAAAGTAATCACGTCTCTTCGCATACAAAGATTCAATGCGTAGACCGAATCATCAAAGCCACGGAGCTGTATCTAAAACGTAAACTGGATTTTCGTGTCCAAACCCAAACTGAGCCATTTGCAAATGCTGCAATCCGCAAACTGTTTGAACGCCTTTTTTAGTTTTATTCCGGCGGCAAATCATGGCAGCATAAAAATATGAAATTTGCATGCAAATAAATAATAAAACAAACGTTGATCGCGTTTGTCAATAAATGCCGGCTCATTCATAAAATTTGATGTGGGTGACTTTGTCGGCTTTGAGAGGCTTTATTTAGTCGCTCTCGAGGCTTTATTTTTAACAAATGATTATAATGTTAGTTAAGTATGCTCGAACAGATCAGCTTTTATTTTTCTGTTGTGTCAAGCTGTCTGTCGCTCCGTAAAATAATTTGTCGAAGTTGAACGATCGAAATTTAAAAATATTATTTGGTTAAAAATTAAATTTATACATTAAAACTTATAAAAAACTAATAAAAAGTATTTAATATACAACGTACCTTGATTTTTTTGGTTTATTAGGTATACTTACTTCAAAAATGTAGTAGCAATTGTTGCTAATATCATGGTTAAAAAATTAAAACAAATATGGTAAACGTTTATGAAAATTACCTTCGCACCCAGCTACTTGTTTGCCCTTTCCTCTCGTAAAATAAAAAGACACAGATAAAGAATGACCAGACCAATCTCAAGAGTAAATTTACAGAAGCATATACAAGTTGCAAAAAATCATCACAGATAAGATGAGAGATTATAAGTCTGTGGCTCGGCCGCAATAAGTAAAGCAATTAAGTGTAACACTGGTCACTTCGCATGCTCTTTGTTTGAACTATTTTTAATGTAGCGTAAGAGATGGGGATGTTTTTGAGTGAGGTGTTTTTAAATGTTACTTTCTATGAGCTTATGAATCTTTTATTTTATTAAAATACTTAATAATTCAAGTCATTAAAAATCGCATAGACAGTATCTTCTAATTTATCTTCATAGAACTGCTTAAAATGAAAATATATTTTAATATTATATCATTGATAACTGAAATTTGTTTTGCATTTGATTAGCATAATGTTACTTATGTATTAGCAGTTATAGAAATTATGATAGGCTGTAAGGACGATTAGAAACAAATTTTAAAAACTACCCGGGCTGAGCTGTAGCAAGCAGCTTGATGAACATGATTATGGGTTGTGTATGCATCATGATAGTTTATAATTTATATGTATACTATCTATCGTCAACAAATAACAATATCAAGAGATTAGTATATAGGGAAAGCATCTCACATAAAATAACACTGAATAATTGTAAAGTATTTCATCCACACGTAATTTATTCACATTAACGTTATCATACGGTGGTATGTGGTCGATTAGTTTAGTTCAAACATGAATAATTAATGCCTGTAATATGTAGGTCGCGTTTAACGAGGCGGTTGCTTCGAGGTTTTTTATTGTTTGATTAGTAAATGTTATACCCAATTTAATTTCCCCACCCTTATTTATTAAATTGATGAGTTCTAAATTATCTATAAGTAGTCTGAAAATCATTATTTTTTAATTATTGTGAGATCTAATATTTGTAACCGTATAACGTATGCGTAGGTACGATAAACATGTAATAAAGTATATTTAAGAAGAAGAAAAAAATGTGCAATCGTTTCAGCCTTTCACGCCTCATATCGTGACCGAAGGTTATATGGATTAATAGGTTTTAAACCTATGGGTAGATGACAAAACATTACATTTATGAAGCCTATCTACGAAAATGATGTTCGTATAACACATTATTGAGTGCTCAAACAAATGAACATCACTGGCGCCATTACGTACACTGACACAGTATCTGCGACATACTACTATAATTAAGTACAATTTATTTTACAGCAGCTATTAAGCTATACAGATTACTTGATGGCTCATAAGCGGTGTCGCGTTGTATAAAACCGTCGGTGTGTTGCCCTGGGCTCATCGGATGACTGATCCACATTTAAACGGCCAACGTAATGGGGACCGCAAACAAATTACATGCGAGGAGATGATGGACGAAAGATTCAATAAGGCGTGTACTGGCTGATATTGAGACGCTTTTGTGGCTTTTTAAACGGTTATAGTGATGACATTGGGATTGGTTTATCTGGATCAATTACCTTGCAATCAATGCGTTTATTGATTGCAAGGTAATTGATCCAGATAAATTTTTAGATGGAGCGCTTGATTATATAAAATGAAAATTGATTATTTTCTTCTATTAAGGCTGCAGTCTAGCAAAATTGCGTTTTCAACAAGTTATTTGACAATTTTTTCCCGGCTAATGAAATGATAAACTGAATTTTTTTTTCTTGTTTATCAATTAGTGTTATATACGCAATGCGCGTGAATTTTTTCACATTTATAAAGTTACTTTATGTTACCTTAATCAGGCCTTCAAGATAAGTCTCTTTCCCCCAAAGACATTTCGAGCTAAGTTTGTGCACTCACTACGTTGCAACCGATTACAATTTACACAATCTGATCAGCACATTATTATCCTTATATAGTCGTTATTAAAAACTGCTGAATACAATTGCCGAAAAACTTACGATTTTCTTAATTAGAACGTTATAAATTCATTAAATTTCCCATTTTTTGCCTTACAAAATCTATTGATAAATACTGCTAAAAGTTATTTTTTCCATTAATTTATTCGAGTTGGTTGAAGACCAATGAGTATTAATCCTTTAAAAAAATTTTTTTTTTGAATTTTGATAATTCTTTAAATTTTAAAAACATATTTTAAATAGCTAGGAAAAATCTTAGCGAATTTCTTCAGTCGCGCTCCTTGGGCCGGAGCGTTCTGACGTGTGCTCTACGCTCGATTTTCCTTCATACCGAAGTGAAAGTTGCTCTACTTCATTAAATTTAATATTT
This sequence comes from Colias philodice, assembly GCF_061535455.1. NCBI lineage: Eukaryota > Metazoa > Arthropoda > Insecta > Lepidoptera > Pieridae > Colias > Colias philodice. The sequence goes on along the minus strand of NC_143099.1, from coordinate 9,512,938 downwards.
TTGTTAATTGATTATTTTTATCTTAGTTTTGTGCAAATATTCGTATTTTTAAACATTTGATTTCGATATGGAAAATAAACGAAAAAAATACGCGTGTAACCCGTGACACGTTCTACGCACAATATTTGTGTCGTAACGCAAATTGTACTGTAGCGTACTGCGCACAAACTCTGTGCCTAACGCGGCCCGTGACATTGAAGGCCATCTGTAGTGAATTACAAGTGAATGTTTCCAGTATAAAAAATATTTCTCTATGCCTTAAACATTTATAATTCGAATCGACACGACTCCGAGACAGGCAATAGAGACCAAAACCACAAAATAAAAAAAAAAAAGTGAATCATTGATTGAGTTGCGTCATCGGCCATAGTTTGTGACATTTGTCTTGTTCAACGAATATTTGGATTGTGAATTATGCCGAGAGGAATAATTAGATGAGTGATAATTGAGACGTATATTACTGGAAATTTTACGTAGAATACGTTTATGATATTGGTTTTAGGGATATTTGAAGAATACTCAGTGAAAAAGTGTCTCAACTTTTCAGTGCGGAAGACGCAAAATGGCGCTTTTTTTCTTGTTTGTGAATAATGGAGATTTGTTATTATTCATAGTGAAATACGTTGTGTTAAATGTGTGAAAATATAAGTGAATGTATTTGGCAATCGTGTAGTGATATGAAAACGTGAATATGATCATTTGATGACTCAGCATTATCATGTAAGTGTTAGTATGTAAGCAATTAAAATTAAAACAAAAGAAAATCATTTTTTTATAATTTTATAGAAAAAATATATCGTCATGATTACATTTTTATGCTATAACTAGTTTCTTCCTCTTTCCAAAAATATATAATACATGGCAAATAATTATAGAACAATAGGGTAAATAAAATTTTCAAACTCGGTAGTCATAAAAAAGCTAGATTTCGTGAACTCCCTTGACACTATCGGGATCGGTGCCGGCTGTGCGCCAGACGCGTGATAGGGTAACTACTAGAAAAAAAATTATCTTCGAACATAAAGTTAATGAAACCAAATAGATTGCAAAGGTGATTGGCAACAATTTCTTTATTTTACGGGGTGTCAGTAAAGGGATGTATATTTCTTTAAAACTAAAGTAAGCTCATAAATTTTCTTATAATATAATTTTTTTGAAGTTCAAAAAATGTTTATTTTTCGTTTGAGAAATACGAAATATAATATAAACTTGTATTGAGAACTTGAACTTCCCAAGTTCATCCGGGGAAATCCCCATACGGGGAAAATGATTTGTTTACTCCAAAATTGATCCGAGGTGTTTGAATTTTTCCTTCTAGTCATTTTCAACGTAGCGGCATGTTGTTTGATTATTAATTTTGTAACTTAAATACAGGATGTTGGTTTTATATTCTGATCTTACAGACGCGCTGACAAATTTAGTCCGCCATTTCTAGTTTAGTCTACCAACTCTAAGTACCAATATTAAAACGAATGGATTATCATCACATCATCAAAACTCAGATGTAATGGAAGATCACAATAACATAGAAAATTCAGTGGTTTTTGAGAACTAAACAAACAGAAGTAACAGAGACGCGAAGAATAAAAAAAGAGGACGAAAACGATAATTCGTTGATGCTTTCCCTTTTCGACGTATTGTTAGGGTACATCACCAATCTGCAAAAAACAAAACTGATGATTCCCAATTGCTGATTAAAATTGAAAAACAACAGACAACAGTGGTGAAAATTTGCTGATCACAATGAAACATCCTTCAGTGGTAGCAGATTTACTCATTTAAAATATATCGGTGAACAGCGTAAAGGAGAGGAGGACAGGAAAACATTATGAATGTGGATGGTGGATTGTATACAGGGTGTAATCGATAAGTATGTGCAGGCGATTATGACGTTATTATTGCAGGTATCAAAAAACTTAAAACTGATATCGAAATAACTTTACCTTATGAGCAAAATGACAATAATAACTTTTTAAAAGTATAACGAGAAATATCTAAAAAATTTACTTAATACACTCCCTCAAGAAGGGAAAATTGGACTAGTAGAAGTTAAATGTCTAATTCCGGCAAAAGAGATGAATGCGGAAGATGCGGTTAAAAATAAAAAATTTAATATTTGAAATACAATGCAAAAAAATAACACTTTTGTCATAGATAAGAATCATGACTATTTTTTCCAAATTCAGGGACAACTAAACGTTGCAGAAGCAGAAGTCTGCTTATTTGCTGTTTGGACTGGAGTGAATCATTCGTTAAAAATAGAATATATAAAAAAGTATGTAACGTTTAGGCAAAATAAAATGATGGACCATTATCAAGATTTTACATAAATTGCCTACTGTCAGAATTGATTGATTCGAGACTTCAGCATTCGATGCCATCAAGGACCCATCCTATATCATTCAAGCGATTGAAAAAAAAGAGATAAATCCAGTGCAACCGATAAAGCATCATAATGCTAGCAAAAGATTTATTAGGTTTATAAATATAAATCTATATATTATACATAATATAATAAATCTGTAGAAGACGCGAAGACTGACATCCGCGCGGACGTAGTCGCGGGCGGAAGCTAGTCAGAAATAAATATCTTTTGTTTTCATTTGCGTATTTTTCTATTTTATAATTTTTTAACACAAACATTACATTTTTTTTATTATATACAAAATTTGTTTATCCGTTTTATTAGTTTCACTAAGAAACTTAGGTCGAAAAAAATGTATGAGTTATGCATTTTGTATGGAAAGCTTATTTTTTTTTATATTTCGTCCAAATCTCTTTGTAAAAGTTGATCAGTTATATAAACATGAAGTTGAAGATATCAATAGAAAGTATTCGCAAATCTTGTGTACTGATAAAAAAAATCACCCGGTGTAATTTTCACGAAAATTGTTTCAAATTGTCCTTTTTGGTACTTATTACGAATATTAAATTATACGAATGATTTAATTTTTAAAAATTAAGTGGAGCAACTTTCCCTTAGTATATTTGTATTATTTACATATAGGATGACAGGATGCATTTGTTTGCACTACTAGACCAAGCCCTTAAGTTACAGAAGAAAATATTACTATCGGGTATAAACACAATACATATGCCTTACATGTCTCAAGATTTTGTTTTGTTTTCTACAAAAATACATACATAAATCTGGGTTTTCTTTTTCTTGCTTGCCAGTCGTTAGTATCTGGGGGCACGGCAGTGCCCCCGCCAAGTCGAGCAAAAAAAAAGCGGCACGGCCGTACCATCCTTTTCTCGAAGCAATTCGGGCCTTTTTCGACCCCCTATAATTCGGTTGTGGATAAAGCAAGAAACCTGAATCTTCAGTAACTAATCCGGCATTGTATAAACACGGAATATTTAAAATTTCAGTCAATTTGAACCAGTAGTTTAAGAATGACAACTTGTTAAAGTTTCTAAATTTTGTCACTCACTGACTCACCGATCATCAAAAGTCCAAGGCACTTCTAGCAGACTTAGAAGCTTCATATTTGGAATACATATAGAGTTTAGTGTCTTAATCATGGGAAAACTTAAATATTTTGTAATTTCGGTCCAGTTTTCCAAATACACCAACTGCATCAATAACTTTGTAATCCCATATAAATATATGGGATTACAAAGTTATTTATGCAGTTGGTGGTTGGTGGTGGTATCAAAAAGAAAGGCTCTACAAAAAGAAGTGAGATCCCATCAAAAACATCCTGTAAAAAACCCAAGTCTCGCAGCTCAGTCTTTCTACCGTCAAAAGTTGTGAGATCCATCATCATCCATGTAATACCAAGTCGGTTAATCTATTTAGTGTCTACTTGAAGGACCTTCTGTCTTAAGTTATTACATAAGTTATTATCATGCCAATATTAAAAATATTTAACGTTTTAAACAAATAGATCGACTTGGACATCGCTTGATTTGATTATTAGTATGTATCACACTACACAGCACGACGGGCCAGCGACCAACAGGAACGAGAGTTTCAATCGCGTGAGGCGCGAGAGACTAAAGAATCTAATATAATATTGTAATATTCATTTTGTTTTCATGCGATGTCCAAGTCGATCTATTTGTTTAAAACGTTAAATATTTTTAATATTGGCATGATAATAACTTATGTAATAACTTAAGACAGAAGGTCCTTCAAGTAGACACTAAATAGATTAACCGACTTGGTATTACATGGATCTCACAACTTTTGACGGTAGAAAGACTGAGCTGCGAGACTTGGGTTTTTTACAGGATGTTTTTGATGGGATCTACTTTACTAGATTCAATAAAACACATATTTCACCAAGAAAATATTTATAGGTTTGTATTATTGCTTATGAAACGAATTAGCCATAAAGTCTTAATTTTTTACGCGTAATAAATATACGAGTTAACAATATAAGGCGATCGTTTATAATAGTTAATTGTAAAAAGTGTCGTTCTAAACGTAATGGCAATACGTACTGACAAACAACTATTCTTTTATGGTAACAGTAAATGTAGTGTTGGTTTCCAGAAATAATTATAGGCAGCTATTCTTGGGCGATGTGAATAACAATGTTTTATTTGTAATGTCAGAAAGGTGATTGTACAATGTACATGTTGTTATTATAATGTCATGGAGAAAAATTGCTTAACAAGCATGAGCATTATAAATTAAAATTAAGTACATAAATCGTGGTAAAATATTTGTTTAAATAATGACGTAAACGTTCAGCTTTTACCTTCTAAATTTAGATGAAATAGTGTGTTATTAATATCCTTGAGTAATTAGAAGGTCAATAGAGCAAGCTCAATTCTAACATTCAAATTAATATTATTCCCGTTTTAAAAAGTTACTACGTAACAAACAGATGAATTGTAAATTGTTACTTGCATTTATTTTTACTTGTGGTATTGTTACAATGTGCAAGACAATAAAAAAATTTAATTTCCCTGCCATTAACGAGCGATGTCTTTATTTACATTCTGCGTCTGTTTCGTCCGTAGAAGTAAAGATCGGGAACGCTAAAATAAGAAACGTCATTCGCTAATCGCGTCTCCGGGGACCGATTTTCATTTTTAGCTCCTACATTTCGCGCTGACGAATGCTCTCAGTGTATTCGAGTGGAATGCGAGTCGAGTTTTTGCCGAGTCGCGATTATACCACGCTGCTCTGGCTTACCAGCTTTTAATAGCTTTTAGACGCTCGTCTGTCTGTCGTGGTTATAGTAATGGGAATATAGTGAGGTAATTAACTTTAGTTAGTTGGCAACTCGGGAAGTTTAATAGATGCTGCCTGCCGAGGTTTGTTTCGATTCCCCGAGCGTCAATATTAAGTGGTCGTTATGGATTCGGTCAAGACGATTTATTTCGAGTCTCCGTGGATTCAGGATTATATCATCGATTACTTCAATAACATACCTTTAGAGCTCTATATGAAATAAATATTTAATTGCTTAGTAATTCTGACTAGCGCCAAATGACTGTATCGTCATCTCTAAACGATCACTAATGATAAAAATTTTTGGATGCGTGTTATATTTTTCGAGGCTGTAGATTGATTTTTATCTGGAATATAGGTCAAATGCCTAGCCTTATGCCTATTCTGTCAAGATTCTTTATTTATTAACATCCTGTTAATTAATACATTTTGTAGAATATCCAGGATTATTTATGACGGTATGAATGATTAATGATTATAATCCTATATATGTATTATACCTAATCCTTTTTGGGATATATGAGTTACAGTTTACTTTTCATATTATATTCTCTGTTGTTGATCAAATGAGTTGTTAACCGGTGGAAATAGAAGTTACCTTCTTAGCATACAGCACAATTGCAACTTACTCCTAGATGTATATTAATTCCTCGAACTTGGGAGTTTCGCGTTGTCAAAACTCATGAACGAACTCTCGGCGGGGCGAAGTTATCCACACGAGCTGAACGCTTTATCTGAATATCTACGAACGCAATAAAACTGTCAAAGGATATATTCTTGATATGACAGATGCGATATCTCCATTAGTCCGCGCACCGTCGTCACGGCGCAAACGGCGCAAAAAAATCGCAAAAACAAAAACGAATCACGAATTCGAAAATGAATGTCAGTGGTGAGCTGTGTTGCCAATTATTAGAATTGTCCCCAGATTTGGATAGTTTTTTCATGCATGTATTGTGTGTTGTATGTCGTGGAAATTTTACAAAGTGAATTTTTATTTTGAATGTACGGAAATGAAAATTTTAATCGAAATGCTAATGCTGTGTTATTTTGTTAGCAAATTATAAATAGGATACGAGATGAAAATTGAATCAATATAAAAAAAATAACAATTGCGTATTTCCTAACAAGTCAATTGGAAAGCATATCTTCCAAAGAATCGGTCAATAAAATTAGAACGCCGCAGCCGTTGCATAAACGCTAAAGGCGAGAGAGGGCAAATTTAAAATCTGGCAAGCCCAATGCAGCGTCGGGTGATCAGCGCCGGGCGCGTTCATAAATTAAAAGCCGTCATATTTGTTTTTCAAAGGGCAAATAAAATTCCGATTGACGGAGCGTAAGTTTGCGCGGAACGTACCTACCTAATCAACAGTTTCATTCGGCGATTCCGCTGCCTTGATTCCGAGGCGAACGTCGGCTCTCGATTTGAATATCTTTGGCTCTGGGATACGTTGACGTTGATTAGATTCAACGTGTGGATGGTTTATATTGAATCAATCTTTTTATATTCCTTTATGAGAGTTATTTGATGTAATATGATCCGCTAGTTCGCGGGCCGTGGTGGTGAATTTGTAGATAGGTTTATTGAACGATGGGTAGGTTGTTGGATAAACAATTTTCATATGAAGCAAGAGTTTGTTGCGGGCTTTATGACTAGTTATAGACATTATAGAGGATTCACTGTTAGCTTTTAGTGTGTATTCCATGACTACAACAGTTGTGCAATGTGTATACATTGTATACGACACTAGTGGTAGTAAAGGCTTTTGATTGTTACATTAAGTAATTACTGTGTTGTAAGTTGTAATTTTTTTTCAGACAGACATTGATATAAATTAATTATTCCCGTTGTTACCATATCCTTAAATCGAAAAGAAAATACAAATTATGTGCGTGTGAAATCTTACACAGCATGTAGGTAGTAGACAACATGAAGAGATGATGATGAAATAAAAAGCTTCCATTCGGTAAAGAGCCTCTTAAAAATAATCTGAAAGCCATAACGAGGGGTCAATAGGTTATTTAGTAGGTATAATAATTAGTGTAAGCGTTAAGCTAATCGACTGGTACTTGACAAGGGTCGGGTCACGCACACAGAGAGCGCTTTGGACTATTATTCGGACGGCTCTCAGCCCTTTGACGAGGTCCCATTAACATTCGAGTGGCTTGTTGATCTTTCCACTGCTGGATCGTCTTTAAAATTTGACCGGTAAAAATTTGTTAATTCGTTTGTTTGGAGGCTGCTTCAATTTCATTAAGCGTAGGCTCGTCGTGACGGGGATGGCTTATTGATATCGTGTTATCATTGAAGTTTCGCTATATTCTAGTGGGAGTGTAACTTTTTGATCCATACACTTTTTATCAATTTTTTTCATTGATCTTGTCTGATGACACAGCAAGAATACTACTAATCTTATATATAAAATTCTCGTGTCACAATGTTAGTCTGCATACTCCTCCGAAACGGGTGGACTGATTCTCATGAAATTTTCTGTGCATATCGGGTAAGTCTGAGAATCGGCCAACATCTATTTTTCATATGTACCACGGGCGAAGCCGGGGCGGACCGCTAGTAATATTATAAATGCGAAAGTTTGTGAGATGTTTGTTACTCTTTAACGCAAATATAACTGAACCGATTACAATGAAATTTGGTATGTAGGTAGCTGAAGACCGGAATAAGGCATAGTAGGCTACTTTTTATCCCGGAAATCGCACAGAAACGGGAACTATGCGGGTTTGAAAACGCGGGCGAAGCCGCGGGCGGAAATCTAGTAGGTACATATTTATTTGAACAGATCATGCCTCAGTTAGTAACGCACAGTTGTAATTATTTTAACAATAGATTCCATTTTAGCCAAACAACAATTCCAACTTTGTCATCATAAAATGTATTATGATATAAAGTAAACAATTGCAGTGAACGTTGGCTAAACGGAATAATATATCAATAGCTCGCTCACCTTCAACATCAACATTGTGTTTCAAATTGAATTTTTCCTCTGATTCCCGAGATCAAGACGGATCGCTACTTTTATAGAGAACTTTCCAACTTTATGATTTTAGTGAACAATTTGGTTTCGAGGAACAATGGCTAGTAAATAATTGGTGTAAATACATTGTTGTGTGAAGTTATGAGTATTTGCATAAGCTGTTTGTTTGTAACAATCTTCTACTATATAAAAATAAGTCGGGTTTTCCTTCCTGACGCTATAACTCCAGAACGCACGAACCGATTTCCACGGTTTTGCATTCGTTGGAAAGGTCTCGGGCTCGGTGAGGTTTATAGCAAAGAAAAGGTGTCTCTGGTGGCGAAACGGAGTTCGCCCGGTTTGCTAGTTCTATATAATATGCCATTTCTCTACGTAAAAAATCCTAGTATAATATAGTAATAAGAAATTGATGATTGAAAATTATAATATCTATGCGTAATAATTTTAACCCATTGAGCCCCGAACGGCCAGATCCGACCGCGACACAATAGATTTTCTATTGTGTCTGTGATTCCGGGGCCTGATAGATTAATGCATCATTTATAATGAACAATGTATTTAGAAGTTTAGGTAACTAATAAAATTATTCAGACATAAAGTAGTTATGCGTGGTATAACCAAATCAAACCCATGCTGTATAATAATTGAAACCCATAATTAAATTATAGATTTTCATGGCGCAGCAAAACATTGGTTTGTTCAAGATTTATTGCAGACTAAGTACGAAAATTATATCAAACACTGGATCGCATTTAATAAATATTTATGTCATTGTCGAGTTTAAAACATTACGACAATATTTCAATGTGACAATATCGGACCATTGAAATATAATTAACTGTGTAATGCGAAGTGGAAGCAGCTTTGCTTATTGGGAAATTGAATAGTTATGAAGTAATAAGATTTTAAATTTGAATATTAATATTCGCAATGGGAAAGAGTCGTTTCGGAAAATGAAAAGGAATTTACGTATTCGTTGAAATATAAAATTATGTTGAGAAAACGTAACATGTAGACTTGACCGGTTTGGATTTTGGAATATTGTGTTGTAGGTATTATTGGTATTATTTAACAATTCTTATGGAAGTAAAAAAGCTTGATACAATCTTGATACATTGAAAAACAAAACAATTAATACTCAAGGAATGTTGAAAGAAAGAAAGTTGAAAGATTATTCTAAAGAATATCGTAAACGAAATACATATGTAGTTTAGACTACATAGGTTATTTTTGCTAAGCTTAATTAAAATTATAATAAATTAGCTCCGTCTTAAAAATTAATATGAATGAATCTCTCTATAGGCTTGTTATGAGCTGAATTTGATAAATTACTTTGCAATAATTTGATTAAAATGATTATTGCCGAGTACCTTTTAAATTAATCAAATTTGTGGAGATCGGACGTCAGCGATATGATTGAAATTTTAATATTTAATTAGCGAATTACCTGCTATCTGAATAATTAGCCATTGATTGGCAGTGGGCGCGATTGTGACGTTTGAATTTATACATTTTGTATGTGGATATTTAATGAGACGGAAATTGTTTTAGCTTTTGATGTATCTCATATTGTAGTCGTTTTATTAATTGCGAGAGATAGAATGGATGTTTGTAGGTACATAACGGGTCAAAGGATGTAAATGTCTGTAATGATGTAGGCTATAGATTTGTAAAGCTAATTTTATGTTAATGTTATGCGAAAAAAGTCGTATGCTTTAACTAGTCTGTTTACAAAATCTAGATTACTTTAAACGTAGTATTTGTTATAATTATACAATTTTATTAACCAGTTAAGTATGTACCTGTGTTGGAAATCGTTTGGGAAATTCAAAGCTTTTAGTAAGAAAATAATTTTACTGACTTTTTATGAACCTTTTTTTGTTTATTTATTCATATTTGTATAGCTTTACTAGCAAACCATTTAAGAATTTGATGACAATGTAACCTAGTATTATATGTTGCGTACGTGAGCTTTTTAACGTTAACGTTATACTGCACATAAACTGTCTTATCTTTAATTACTCCTGTTTAAGATAAGCGACACATAAAATTATGCAAATTGTAAATTTAAAGCCATTATCACATCGCATTGTGAATAAATTTCGTTCTGTTTTGATTTTGTGAATGCCTATTGAATGCTATCGTTATTAACCACCTAGATGTACCTATTCCTTAAAATGTAATTAAATAATTAATTAATTAAGATATTGTATTTCTGAGTAATGCATATTAATATTACGTTTAAAATAAATATTTCATAATAGTTGGGTCTCATTTTAATCGTGTATGTATCGACCATTCCTCTAGTTTTAGAAAAGGTTTGCTATGTTAGTTTTTTTTTTATATGCCATGTATTCCTTTTTTTTTTTGTTGAAGGCTTTGCCAACTTTGTCACTCATAAAAATAAATAAATAACTGGCGGGCTTGTTTTTGTCTCATACAGAATAAGCTTTACCACGTAACACAAACAATTTTTTAATAAAACACTACGTTACGCGCTGCCCAATAGATTGATGGCGATTTTCATATAGTTCATTTTAAAATCGCATACCCGGTGAAAATTCCTTTGTGGTAAAGGCGAAACTGTCGGAACGTCCCTAACGCCGCTGACAATGTTTCGTAGGTGCATCGGCTTATGTAGCGGTATCGGTATAGGGATAGAATGTTCTAGAAGCACTATGCGGTTTTTAGGCGAAAATCACGTGCTTTCTTCTTTTTTGAAAGTGATCCTTTCTGTATTGGTATGTATATTTACCCGACTGCGAAAGGAAGGTTATGTTTTTCATGTGTATGTATGCAATGTACCTAATATATATGTTTCTTTGGCACGCCCTACAGCCCAAACTGCTCGACGGATTTTGATGTAAAAGGTGTCGTTGTAATCATCAGAATTGTAGTAGTGACATAGGCTGTTTGTCCAATGTATACTTCCAATTCCGAAGTATACTAGTACTTAAGTACTATTTCTTAATTGACACATCTAGCAACATCACGCAGTGATGTTATGATATTGGGGAGAGTCGAAATTTCCAAAGAATTCAGATAGGTATGCCCAACAAAGTGCATTTTTTTGTAAATTTTTTACATACTATGACTAACTTTAGATTTTACACGTGGTAATATGAGTAGAATTATTAACTATTATTAACTTATTATAGAATTATTAACTTCAGTAATTCTAGTACTTATGTATGATTTTGTTCATGGGTTCAAATTGAAAATAATTGTTATTTAGTGCATTCAATATTTATAAAAATATTAAAAACATTTTATGCTCATCATAATATTTTTCGACATAATCCAAAAAAGAACATTTTTAACGGGACAGATTCTCAGGCTGGAGATTCTAAAAAAGCATGTTTAAATTTTTCTATAGGTAATTCCAGTTCAACTTTTTTATTATAGTTCCTCAACTATCCTTATCAATTTAATTTTAATTAATTATTTCCTAGCTTTGAATTAAATATTCCTCTTATCCTAATTTTCTAGCACAGGCCGGACTGTATCAATATGCAGTATTGTGTCTCATTTGAAAACAGCACGATTTAACGACGTTAGGTACAATGTAGCGGAGTGTAAAGTAAATTGGTATCTCTAGTAGGACGCGGGGCGGTCTTGTTAAACGTAACTTTTATGTCCATGATTGGATTTATTTGAACTGGTTTAGCGGACCATTCTAGGAGTGCTGTGTGTGTATGTGTGTGGTATAAATAGATAGATTGATGGTTGGTGCTGTGATGTTTAAATATTAAATATATAGATAAGGAAAGTTGATGATTTTAAAAATTGTATTCTTTTGAGAATAGTGAAGAGTCCCTTTTATTTTCATTTTCGATTGAACGTATAACGATCTCTTTTTTAGTTATTAATTAAATTTATATGTGAAAGTCAATCGAATCTAGTCCATGTTGGCATACTTTCGGCTACTGAAGGAGGAAAAGTGAAGACTTACAAAATCTGCAAAAAATAAACTTATAGTACCTACTTCTGAATAAGAATAAAACAAAATTCTATTCTAACAATTTATTTTAACCACATTTATTCCATGTCTTCTAGTTTCAAGTATAATTCATACACGTCCACAACTCTAGGACCCTTGTCAGCGTTCCTGCGAAATTAAAATATAAGATAAATTCGGTTATTACAGTACGTAGCTAAGTGCTTTAATAATATAAGCGTTTTCAACTAATCCCGTTGAAACGGCGCAATTGTTCGCCCAGTTGGACCATACCATTCGCGGTCTCCTTTTATTGTACTTAGGGCTGCCATACGTTAGGATTTCAGGCGCATGAGAGCCAGGGCTGTGTTGGGTTTTTGATTAAACTTGAATTGTAGCGCTATTCGTATGTGTCACGCGTAAATCTTGCTAATTCTAATAAACGCCCTTGGATTGTCTCGCGGAGGCTTTTGTTCGGTGTCGTACATTTTAATCATTTCAGGATTAGGTGTTATTTGAAAAGAAAACGCGTTATTCTTTACACGCTTGTGACACGCTTTATTACATTTTTGTATTGCTTGAATGTTTATTGATTATCTATGTTGATAGTAGATGATTGTGCAGTAAATCTGGTGCTCGTCAATTCTCAAACTAAAGCAATGAACAATAAACTGAGTGAATTCACTTCGTCATAAAATAAAGTTGCAAAATTTTCGAACTCGGAAAAATTGTTTATCGTTTTAAAATGGTTCACGTCTGGCCCTATTACAATTTGGTACTTTGTAAATGGGCTGACGAGTAAGTTAATATCGTTAACTACATAGTAGTTGCTACAACCGTTAACTATTTATAGAGTAGTTGCCAATTGTCAAGTATATGGCTAATATAAAATGTGGACGGAGTTAGTAATTTATGGCTTTGTGAAATACAACTTTGGTTCGGTTAAAAATTATGGTAATAATTTGCGTAAAATATTTAAAGCGATCTTTTATATTTTACTATATTAGTACCTACTTGTTTGGTGCATAAACATATTATCTATATTCTTATAATATAAAAATGAATCCCAAAATGTGTTGGTAAGCGCATAACTTGAGAACGGCTGAACCGATTTCGTTAATTCTTTTTTTATTATATTCCTTGAAGTACGAGGATGGTTATTACGTAGAGGAAACGTAAATATGTACCACGGACGAAGCCGGGGCGGACTGCTAGTAATTATATAAAAATGAAACCCCTTTTCCTTGGTCACGGCATCACGCGTGAACGGGTGGACCGATTTTGATAATTCTTTTTTTATAATATTCCTTGAAGTACGAGGATGGTTCTTATGGAGAGAAAACTTAAACATGTACCACGGGCGAAGCCAGGGCGGACTGCTAGTGTTAAAATATAAGTAAATCATTTTAAATCTGCTGTGGAATGAAACAATTAAATTCTTATAAACTGCCCTTATCGATAGTCATAGGTCATAGGTATAATACATATTACATAATATCTCGGGATGTTTGATTTTTGTTGAAAAATAACTTATTATTATCACAGCTCTCCATCAATTGTATCTGCATTCAAAAGCACAATTAAAAGCTTTTCTTGCGGAAAGAAACTCAAAAAGCAATTTCATTGAAAAACCGATTGCGACATCCCAAAATATACACGGAGATAAATTAAAAACTTGTACAAAATGTCTCGTCCGATATAAATTTAAAAATTGACGTGGCACGTTGGCGAGCACTTTGTAGTTTTCAATTAGGTTGATGGCTGCGAGAGGCGAGTTGTCTATTGTAGTTTAATTTAATAACTTTGAGTGGATTTCTTACTGGCGACACTGGTAGAGGCAGTGGCCAATGCTCGTGACGGGACTCGGGAGTAGCAAGCTGCGAGTTAATATTTTAGTTCTTTAGTCCTCTTTGTTTTGTAGTCAGATGTCGAACGTTACAGGGGTGCTTTTATAAGTAATAATTGTTGGTAAGTAGTTGCAAGTTGCACTGAATTTGACGTCATGGCGGCTGACGCAGAACATCAACCAAAATATTATAGAAATCGGGAAAATTTATATGTAATATGGTTGTAGATCATTGTTTTGTTGTAGAGCATATTATTATGTTTAATTGATCAATTCCTGGTTTTAAAATTTTATTTTGTATATTATTTAATGATAAATTATAGGTAGATAATAATAACGTTGACCGGAAAGTTACCCTATTTTAGGATTAAAAAGATTTTTTTTCTCACAAACAATTAAACAAAAAAAATATATTGGTAGGTAACACAACACTTGACCTTCTCACAAAAACATTATCCAAATAAAGCCATCATGGGAAGTCACGTAACCTGCACATTTATATTAATTATTGCCGCATCAGTGACCGCGCCCATCGATAGTGATCAATTAACATCTAGCATTGTTTTAACAGAGGTATCGTGTTCAATCGATTTGATTCCAATGTCTCGTGCCGTTATTTAATGGCTTTGTTAGATAGAACGCGTATTTTGCGCGTCAGGGCCCTAACCTAACGCCGCGCTATGACGCGGCATTATATTATACTACGGCACTACACGCTTCGTTGTGACAAAAAGAACGTATCGCGCGTCATTGTAGTCGCTCATATTGCGTAGCACTATTCGGCGTCATAGCGCAGCGTCAGGTTAGTGCTCTGACCGGCCTTCTTCATTCAAGCGACAGCCCAAGCAGAGGTTCGTGATCTCCATTGCCACCAGGGTGAACCTTCCCTTAACCCACGCGTCCGCGTTAAGGCGTAGTAGCTCTTCTGGCTAACATCGAGGGAGAAAGAGAGAGACACAAAAAATGCCCTAAAAAAGTTTTCTATCTGGCAAAGCCTTAACTGTACATTTTTCATTGAAAATTAATGACACACTGGTGGCTGTCACAGTTCGCGAGGGGGCTCATCAATTTACATACTACCGGATCGGATACGTCCAATACACTGCGTGATATCGACAATACAATATTTTTTGGGATATACACGTATCAAATTATATTGCAGATAAATATAATTTGATACCCGATATGTGTATGATTAATTGATAAATTGTAAGTAATTATTATCTTGGGTTCGGGTATTTTCCATTGTTTTCTTTTTGTTGTTATTGTTGTTGTTGTATGATTGGTTGCTGTAGGACGAAATTGTTTGTATAAAATTTATTTAAATTGTTAAATTTAATGTTTTTGTAAGTTAAACAAGCTGATGAATGTTTATGGTAGATAACTAATACCTATATAATTAATCTAACAATAATCTCCCAACATAAATTACTATGAACTATAATGATATGGAATTATTAATTCGAGCATGCACACTCTAGTTGTATATCGCTCAATATCATACAAGGCTATATATTAAATTTGACGTTCAACTTATCAGCTAAATCGCACCCTAATTTTGCCCATATACCACTGTTGAATCACTAGGGGATCACTGAATTAAAACACTCACACACTTGTAAAAAACCAAACTATATTTCATATAACCAGAAAAATACTTATGAAATATTAAAAGTATTTCTATAGCGCGAGTTAATATGCGAGTGAATACACCTAGCGGCATCTGTTGGCCGAACATTGTAACTTCAACCTATGAGTAAACAACTAAACATTCCGCCCACCGAGGACTTGTCCTCCTTATCAACATAAATACTTATATGTGAACAAATTATACAAAGAAAAATGAAGTCGAACGAACGAAATGAACGGTCTTAACACTACAATACATTCTCTGTGAACAGATCTATTACTCGATACAATACAAAAGTATAAATAATAAAAGTAAAAAACAAAACCGAAAACAACTTCTCAACATTACCTAATGTAAAACAAAAAAAAACTTATTAGACGTGCTCAGATCTGCCGCCCACCGTGAAACAACTTGGATACAAAAAAATAATCATTTAGGCAATACACAAACTTTACTCAAAGCGCGTTTAAATAGACCGTTCTTACATTTCACAGTAACTACACGAGTGATTTTATCTGGGCCCGGGTGTTTGTCGACGATTTTACCTAATGCCCATTTACAAGGCGGCAGCTGTTCATCTCTTAAAACAACAATATCGCCAATATTTGGTTCAGGCGTTTTAGTGGTCCATTTTTGACGATGGGCCATCGTTACTAAATATTCTTTGGACCATCTTGTCCAAAATTCATTAACCATTTTCTGTACTGTTTTCCATCTCTCTAGATGAGATATGTTTTGGACAAGATGATTTTCATCTGGAATGTTAATGAGGGGTTCTCCGACTAGAAAATGGCCTGGTGTCAGGGGTAGGGGATCGTCTGGATTGTCATTAAGTAAAGTAATAGGACGCGAGTTTAAGCAAGCTTCGATTTGGTGAAGTACAGTAGTAAGTTCCTCGTAGGTTAACGTACTATCACCTATGACCTTACGCAAATGTGTTTTAACGCATCGTACCCCTGCCTCCCACAATCCACCAAAATTTGGCGAATATGGAGGGATGTAATGCCACGTCGTAGATTCGTAAGACAACAAATCCACTAATTCATTGGGATTTTCTTTACGTGCCTCCCGTAACATGCTTTGCAAGAGTTTGTCTGCTCCTACAAAATTGGTAGCATTGTCGCTATATAAATCCTGGCAGTGACCTCGCCTTGATGTAAATCTTCGGAATGCAGCTATAAATCCTTTTGCCGTCAAATCAGAAACTGCTTCCAAATGAATAGCTCGGGTCACCATGCACACGAAAATACAAATGTACCCTTTATAGGCTTTGGAACCACGACCTGGAGAGAAACGCATTAATATAGGGCCAGCGTAATCAACTCCGGCAGATCTAAACGGTTTGCTCGGATTTAATCGAACATCTGGGAGTTCACCCATTATTTGCGTTTTCTGAGCTTTAGAATGACGTAAACATGTAATACAACTTCTAAAGAATTTTTTGACACGGTCTCGTGCTCGTAGAATCCAATATTTTGCTCTAATAACATTGAGCATGAGTTGAGGGCCTCCATGGAGAGTACGACTGTGAGTATCCGAAATTATTAGTGTAGCCAAATGACTTCTTCCGGGAATAATAATAGGATGTTGTTTAATTCTTCCACCAACTCGCACAATACCTTTTTCGTCCAAAAAAGGTGTGAGTTTGTGAAGAATGCTCTTCTTTGTAACGTAGCCTTTTGATGACAGATGTTTTATATCTTCAGCAAATTCATGGTGTTGAACTTGTTTGATACACATAAATAAAGCCTCGTTCAATTCATTAGATGTTAAGTACTTCGGTAATTTAATTTTTTCTCTATTAAAAATTCTACGACACCATGCCATGACTCTCAACATTTTAAACAACGACGAAAATCTAATCCACTCAAAATCTTCTTCCTTCTGATGTTGAACACAAAATGATTTAGTATTTCTTTCTTCTTCTGTATCTGGTATAATCGGTTGATCGATATCAATTGTAGAATTACACAACCAGTCAGGACCCTTCCACCAAAGTGAGTAATCCTTTAATTCTGTAGATTTAAGACCACGAGAGGCGCAGTCCGCTGGATTCGATTCCGAAGGTACATGTCCCCACTGATTATAATCTAAGATGGTAAGTATTGTCGATACTCTATTGCTCACAAATGTAGCCCAACGAGATGAATGACCTTTCAACCATGCAAGGACTACAGTTGAATCCGTCCAAGCGTAAGTATTTTCTTTAATTATACCCATGACTTGAGCGACCTCAGACACGAGTTTAGCTGCAAGTGTCGCACCGCAGAGCTCTAATCGTGGAATGGATATTTCTTTGTCGATAGGTGCAACTCTAGTCTTCGCTGTGATTAAGGTAACATGCACAGATTTGTCAAGTTTATTAACAACTCGTAGATAAATTGCTGCTGCGTATGCAGCTTTAGAAGCATCCGAAAATGCGTGTAGCTCCATATCGCAATCTTTGCTTGTATTAAGCCAGCGTGGAATTACGATATTCTTTAGATCATTCAACTCTTTCCTGAAATTAGTCCATTCTATCAATAGGTCTTCTGTCAAATTTGCATCCCAGTCTAATCCTGCTTTCCATACCTTCTGTATAAATATCTTTGCTTTAACTACTACCGGTGCTATCCAACCTATCGGATCATATAATCGAGCTATATCAGATAATATTTGGCGCTTCGTTACAGGATGTTGACCATCTGGTAAATTAATTGTATATTCGAAATTATCAGTCTCTCTATTCCAAGATAATCCGAGAACTTTAAATTGATTATCTGATTTGATGCGTACGGAATCATCACTCATTTTATCTTTACCAATTTTACTTAGAAAGTTGGTGTCATTGCTACTCCACTTTTGCATTTGAAAACCACCAGACTTCATTAGACTATTCATTTCATCGTATATGTGTAAAGCTTCATCTAGATTTTCGCATCCGGTCATTAAGTCGTCGATATAAAAATCACGCTGAGTAATTTCCGATGCAGTAGGGAACCTGAGCTGCTCTTGTTTTGCTAATGTCTGTAATGTCTTAACTGCTAAATAAGGAGCACAAGCAGTTCCAAAAGTTAAGGTCAATAATTTATAATGCTTAATTGGTTGATTTGAGTCATTTCTCCACACGATCCTTTGATAGTTGGTGTCTTCGTCTTTCACCAATATTTGTCGATACATCTTAACCAAATCACCTATGATACATACACGATGAGTTCTCCACCTCATAAGCAGATGTCTCAAATCTTGCTGTAGTTTAGGACCTATGTGCAGATCGTCATTTAAAGATACATCATTGACACCTTTCGATGATGCATTAAATACGACTCTCACCTTAGTAGTGTCCTTTTCCTTCCTTACTACAGCGTGATGAGGTAAATAAACTGCCTTGGGGTTATCGATATCTGTCTCTTTAATTTCTATCATATGATTTAGTTCCAAATATTCACCTAAAACTTTTCGGTAATCTTCGTATAATTCTAAATTTTGTTTAAGTCTTCTTTCTAACGCTTTCAATTTTCTTACTGCTATGTCTTTTGAATTTCCATACATGCATTGAGGATCGTCACTAGTGAATGGTAGCTTAACTACAAATCTTCCGTCTGAATTTCTCGTAGTTGTTGCGTCATATAACTCTTCACACTTTATTTCACTTGGCGATAATTTTCTTTCTATACTGTCTGGTTCTGCTTCCATTTCAAAAAACTTCTTTAAAAGCTCGTCGCTTCTTTCTTGAACATGCATAGTTATACTTCTATTTGTTAATCTTTCTGAACTTTGTGGAAGCTTACCCGATAAAATCCATCCTAATGTAGTTTCTTGCGCTACTAGACCCTGTGAACTTTTAAGCACACCATTAAGTAAGATTTCACTGTAAATATCCGCTCCTAAAAGAACGTCTATTTTACCTGGAATATTATAACTTGGGTCAGCCAATGTAAGATTATGAACATCTGGCCAACTGGGCGTATGCAATCTATGAGATGGAATATGAGTAGTCAACGAACTTAAAACGTGAGCATTTACTTGGATTGTGGTAGACGGGTTGTGATACGATTCAATGAATAATGACACCATGTATTTACTCCTAGATAAACCCTCACCAAGACCTGACACCAAACCATTTATGGGAATGCGTGGAAGTCCAAGTAATTGTACAGTTTTCTCAGAAATGAACGATGCTTGTGAGCCTTGATCAAGCAACGCTCTCACTATATGTTTAACACCATTTCTAGAATACGCTTTGATTACAGCTGTGGCGAGAACCACATCATGATGACTATCTCTAGTGGTATGGGCTGACACATGAATGTCAGTTGACAATGGAACGGGGTTCACTTTCGAAAAATGGGCTGAAATCTTAGTCTCAGTTGATGAGTTTGATGGGGATGATTTGTCCTGGTTCTGTGAGTGCTGATTATGCGTAAGAATCTCTTGCGCATTATCCCTTTCGCGATGAAGCAGCGAATGATGTCGCCTTCCACATTTTTTACAACAGGTTGAATGGCGGCATTTCTTAACAGTGTGAGTAGATGAGAGGCAATTGAAACATAATCTTTTGTTTTCTACTGTGCTTTGACGGGCATTCACTGGCTGCTGAAGAAAGCTTTTACAGCTGTATATAAAATGTGGCCCTTCACACAATGCACAAATGTTGTCAACAGATTCCTTATGTTGAATGGAACTATGAAAAGATTTATGTTTAACAACGGGAGTAGTCTGCTGAGACTTTGGTGTATGCTTTACAGCTTCAAACTTTTCCAAAGTTCTAAACCTTGTCTCCAAGAAGGATAAAAGTTGTGACCAAGTAGCCAATTCCTCTGGATTCAATTGACTGTCATGATTCTCCCATAATCTGTGAGTTTCCGCATCCAACCGAGTAACAACAAAATAGACGATAAATGTATCCCAATTATCAGTTTTAATTTTCATGTTGTACAGTGACGTTAAACAAGATGACGTAGTATCAATTAAACTCTTCAATCCAGTTGAAATCTCATGCGTTATCTTCTTTTGTGAAAAAAGCCTTTTCATAACAGTATTAACATTATATTTCTTATTGTCATAACGTTTCACCAATTGTTTCCAGGCTTCCAAATAATTTTGATCCGTTGTAGCATAATTATTCAAATAAGTTGCAGCTTCTCCGGTTAAACTGGATTTCAAATAATGAAATTTTTCAACATTGCTCAAAGATGCATTATTCTGAACAATAGAAATGTGCATGTCATGAAACGCTTGCCAATCTTCATACTTTCCACTGAATGTTTGTAGCTGTATGGTGGGAAGTTTCACTTCTTCTTTAGTTACACTAGGAATATTATTATTGCTTTTAGGTACAATTGCACAGGCATCCTTCAAGACACATTTAAACGTTGTGTAGAATTCCTCAAATTCTTCATATAAATCATCCGAGAAATACTTAGTCTTAGGCTTTTCCGCAGCAGATATTGAAGCAATAATCTTCCGATGACCAGCTTTAAATTCTCTCCATAAGTCTTCCAAATTCTCTAAACGAGTCTCAATATATGATGGTTTAATTCTTTCCTTTGGTGACTTCCGGAAGTTCAGTTCCGCCTTCTTCAATTTCTCAAAAAGGTCATATTGAATTGACATATGTGCTTCCATATTTGTCCAAAATGCAATCTTCTATGTGACAAGCAAAGTATAAGAAATCTTCTAAGTTCAAAATATACTCGACGAAAAAATTCTAAGTCCTTGACATAAACTCGATGAAAAATTCTAAGTCCCAAGCACAGACATCGAAATTTTTCTAAGTGTCCATGAAATTATTGCAAAATTTTCTAAGTATCGGATCACTGCAAAATTTACTAAGTCCAGAAAATATTCTAAGTGTTTGAAGAAATGTTCGTAAATTTTCTAAGTCTTTTATCACTGCAAATTATTCTAAGTCCACAATTTACCAGTCCAAAGTCCAATTCCGGGGTTTCGGCACCAATGTTGAATCACTAGGGGATCACTGAATTAAAACACTCACACACTTGTAAAAAACCAAACTATATTTCATATAACCAGAAAAATACTTATGAAATATTAAAAGTATTTCTATAGCGCGAGTTAATATGCGAGTGAATACACCTAGCGGCATCTGTTGGCCGAACATTGTAACTTCAACCTATGAGTAAACAACTAAACACCACCAACGATGTCGCAAACAGCTAATTCATTACACGCTATAAGTATCAATTGACTGATCGATTTTTGGACCATTCAGTATAATCCGTACGTGTATATCTCCTCAACATCGCATTCGTACATCGTAATTGAATTTAAATCCATCACGGGAACTGGGTCGGGGAGCGGGGTCAATGGCCGTTTGACATAATTGTGGCCGCACCAACTTTATTGTCCCATAATTGGAAATATAATTCTGGTGTGCAGTGTGAGGTGGATTGGGGCCGCCTCGCGCTAGAATGCGTTTATCGTTAATAAAAAGTAACAGATAATATTGTAAGATAAAGTACGAAATTCTATTGAAATTATGATTTGTAGCACAAGATTTACAGAAGAGTATGCTAGAGATTTTAAATAACATTATTCACGATCACAATTATTGAAACACATGAGTTAATTTTTTTGCCTGTAATATAATAAAACCTTTCTTCTAACATAAAACAATTTAATTGTAAAGTTATTCCCACCTTATGCATACGAATATAACCTAAAGTTCACCAAAGTTTTACACTCACTAGAGCACCCTAACAGCTATCATAACTCCTTATTCAACGATTATTTTCTTCCGCAGTTCGCAATGGATACTCGTGCGTGCCCGTGGCGTTGGCTGACGGGCTGGACATCAGGCTGGGCACCTCCGTCTCGGAGATATCGTACGCCGGTCCAGGGGTCACCGTGAAGGCGGTCAATCCGAGAGCACCTGGACAGACGCAAACGTTTAAAGGTTAGTATGTACTTTTAATCCTGTACTATGTACTTTTTGGTTCTAAAAGAATAATTATATTGATATATAGTATGTTCCGAGCCAACTTGCATAATTAGCAATTTAATTATTCAAAGTGTAGTATTTTTTTAAACTCTGCTATTTAGTTATCGACCTGCTTTATATCCAGCCATTTAATGAAACGGCTAGCTGTTTTATAAAAATTTCAGTAATCTCAATTTTTTCGCTGAATAGAAAGACAACTCCTAAGAGAAAGGCATTATTCGCTATTAAATCAATAAGAAATTTAATTTAAAACATATTCCTAAACATTATTAATACTCAAATAACTTTAATTTTAAAATCGTCAACACACGAGATAAATCTCATTAACACTTTTATACACTACACATAATTTTACATCTCCCTAATAGTCGAGATTATTGTACTCGATACTTGTTTCTGATTAATCATTCTGAAGTAATGCCAATGAGAAATGCTCGTATCGTTAAAACTTTATACGAATCGCCGCCTCATGCCTCTTAAAACTAAATTATGCAGCGTCGACACTAACATATGAACGTAATCTATAAACTGTCCATTGATTCCGATATAATTTACACGATTTTTTATTCAGAAACGATCGGAAACGATTATTTATCGGATACTTCATATATTGTGGTAATAATACGGTGATTATGTTAAGATTAAAACGTGTGGTAAATCCGTAGGCTCGGCTTAGCTACCGTATCGGCTTAGTTTTAAATGAACGAAGTTCGGTGGATTGACGGTTATTAGGCTCTTGTTGTGAAAGTATCTTCGTGCAAATAAAGGTTCATGTTTTATTATTGATAAACTGTGAAGACTTTGATGTAAGCGGTAAAGTAGTCTGAAATATAACTGGGGATAATTGTTTTGTCGAATAAACACTATTAAGTAATAATGAGAAATACAATACTCTTACTAAAATTATTATGCGAATACGTAGTTAGACTATTCCGAATAAATCTCAATAACATATAACTAAAGACACATATCTCTACTTACTGTCGACAAAAATAAACAAAACATATTTTGTAACCAAAGTAAGTTTTCCATCTCACAAACAATGAGTGCGTAATTAAATCATAAAATAAAAATGGAGGAAACATTGTTGAAACAAGGCATCGGCGGTCATATTAAGGGACGTTATAAGAATTTACAACGCGAACGGGCGCCTAGTAATTTTCTTTATCGCGGCTGATTTGCAAGTCAAAATCGCTAATTTTACTTTGATGAGCCGAAAAAATACGTTCCGGTTACTTTACAAACTGGAATAAGACAAAAGGGAATTTGAAACTGCTCTGAAAACAGAGTGACGAACTCTTGAAAAGTTAGTCTAGTTAATATGGCCTATGTTTCAATATACCTACAATGTCAATTCAACTATATTTTAACTTAAGTTTATATTAAAAGAGATACAGATAGAGATAATTTTTAAATTACGCTACTAAAGTTTATTCAATCACTTTTTATTTGCTGGGAATTAAATTTTTTCCAAAATGTATTTACAGTAGACATGATTATTCTTTTAAATATAACACAAAATAAAACACAATTGTATGAGACACATTTAAAGCCTTTCAATCGGCTTATCTAACTAATCGGTTGGTTTAAAAGGTGACCATTTCAAAGCGTTTGCAAAAAGTTCAACGTATAACACAAACAGTTTTTTCACAAACGCATTCATACAGTACAAAGAAGTATTCTCGCAAAACCGAAACATTGAAGACGTCTATTTTTCACTCCATTAAAGTGAACTAGCAGAAACATAAACCGTGTTCGTTCACTTGAACTGTCACAAAGGAAAAACCTCCGCAATTAAAGTGGAGAGCGCTTTATTTAGCGTGTGTACTGTGTAGGCCTCTGGCCTCGGCTTTGTTAGTTCGGTGGAATCCTTCTGGAATGTTCCAGAATGTTATTCGATAGATATAGATGATGGATGGCGTTTGATGGGCGTGCAATACGTATCGCAAATAACTTGGTTTTTAAGAACGTTTTCGAAGGCGTGCTGCCTTGATAGCATCGAGATATATGTACTACGTACGTACATATATCGAGATATATGTACTACGTACATACATATATCTCGATGTTTGATAGTCTATTTCTGTAATGAATATTGACCGGAAATTTTTTTATAAATACCTGTAGGGTCTAAAGGTTTTACAAATAGTGTTTTTCTTTTTAATTTTCTGTAGGTAAAAAGGCTACTGAAAACTATGACCGCTACCTACTCATGATTGTGTAGTTACTACACTATGTAAATGCTGGGTACCTTTAGCACGACACGCGTTTATAATTATGCTTATTTTTTATTTTTACATATTATGTTGTCTATTTCTATTTTCTGATCATATTATTTAATTTATTTGTTAAAAAAAATAATTATAATGTGCATGATCATTATAGTGTGTTTGTAGTTTGTGTTTTACTAAGTTTTCCTTACAGTCCTATTAGTTAGAACGGTACAAAATGCACGCAATTTCTGTTCTCTCTTTCATTATTTTAAAATATTTAATTATTCACGGTTCGTTTGGATTAAACTTCCATAAAATAAAACTTAATACATTTTTCATTTAACTCAGACATTTCAACTATTCAACGGGTGTCACAAACACTCGAATCCAATTAAAATCGTTTTGAATTTATACAATACATAATACTTTAAAATGAGTGCAATTTTATATAAAGTTTAAATTGAACTTGTTTAAATATAAAAAGACTATTATTTGAAATGAATGCTTTCTTAAACAGTACCTATGAGTATTAAGTATATCACCTTTATACGTACAGTACACTTCATTAAAAACGTGTTATATATACGTTGGCAGCAAGGCACTCAAGACAGCTTTTGGATCTATTATATGACTACTTTGGCAGCACTCAAGACTGCTTTTGGACCAAATAAATAAGGTTTTTTTTTTTAATTTTTGATTCCATAACAACGCCATTATTTGTATTATTATTGTTATTAGATAGGGCAAGCGAAAATGAAAATGAAAATGAGAATGAAAATGAAATCATGAAAAATGAAAACATTTTTTATTTCATCTACATTATCAATTAATGAACATTAATTTTTTGATAATTCAAATAAATATTTTATTCCAGGTGACGTGGTGCTATGCACTCTACCACTGGGCGTGTTGAAGATAGCCGTAGCGAACAATGGTCAGAATCAGCAGAACTTTGTGCAGTTCGACCCACCGCTGCCTGATTGGAAGGTTTGTCCGTTGGTTGATAGTTTGTGAAATTGTGACGCTATAAACTTACGGCCTTACTAATAAAAAGTTAAACAATGGATAAATTTCAACCATTTTCTACCATAGCTGTGTCCTGCTCTTGCTCACATGAAACGTCAATCATAAAAACAAGACAGGTTATTGCAATATCTAATCCATTGAATAGTGAATGGGTAACATTTTATAAGTAAGACCGTAAATATTAAATAACTAGATGTGCTCCGCGGTTTCACCCGCATTGCTCCGATCCTGTTGGTCTTAGCGTGATGATATGCCTATGATGGCCTATAGCCTTCCTCGATACATGGGCTATCTAACACCGAAATAATTTTTCAAATTGGACAAGTAGTTCCTGAGATTAGCGCGTTCAAACAAACAAACTCTTCAGCTTTATAATATTAGTATAGATGGTACTGTGTTACGTTGTACACGGAATGGCTATAAGAGGTAATTTCCCAACTTATACCAGCGTGATGCATGTCTATCCTTTTCATACGTTATTGGTGTTTACTGTAATATTATAATAGCTACTCTAATAATTAATAGATAGTTATTTCTAAGTTTCCTTAATAAATTGTTTGAAATCTGTTGAGCTATTCTTGAGTAACTAACACGATTTTCTTTCTAGGTAGTTAATACATATATCCTGTGGTATTTTAATTTATACATAATATATTTTATAATCTCTTCATATTTATTCGTTTCTCTACGAAATAACTCTTGATCCGATTTGCTTGAAATTTTGTGTTGTGGACTGTGGATTATGTCCGATAATAACTTAAAGTCTACTCATGCCAACTTTTAATCCATACGCCACGTGTACTTAGCCACTAGCTGAAGAAAAATTGTATTTAGTACATACTTAAAAGGTCAAATCTATTTGAACTTTTGTTTCAAAATCTTGTGTTGGCATTATTAATCGATATATTTGAATAATAAATTATAATCACATTAAATAAGAGATGAAATGTGATACAATGAGTCTTAGTAAAATTTAAACGGCCTAACGCGTCTCTAAGTTTATAAGAACAATTTCAGCAATATTTAGGAACACATCTTAGCAAGCTTCAATTCGACTTGTATGTAACTATACAATAGTGTTGTGACTTTAATTAAAACGTCACTTAATTAATCATCAGGTGGCGGCCATAAAGCGACTCGGCTACGGGAACTTGAACAAAGTTGTGTTGTGCTTCGAGCGCACTTTCTGGGACCCGAGCGCGAATCTGTTCGGTCATGTTGGTACTACGACTGCTAGTCGAGGTGAGTAATATATTCCTTTGTTTATTTTTCTATTGTGTATGTTGGTATAGGTAAGGTAAGTATGCTCTAGGTCAAATCCCTTCAATGAGGAAGGAGCTGTCTCTGTATGTCCTTAACGTCTAAAACAATTCACTGATTTAGATGAAGTTCATTCAAACTAATTCTAATCAAAAAGTTCCTTATATTTTCCTGTTTAAACGCCAAAACTGAGGTCAGTTAACTCATTGATCAAATCTATTGACTAAAATAAAAAGTGCTTGCAAAAAATATATTTTGTAAAATCCATGCCACTTGAGAATAACATTTAAACGGTTAAAAATAAACCTACAAATTGAATGATAAAAGTGGAGGCTTGTTAATAATTCCCCGTGCGATATTATTTAAGAGGCGGGCGCACGCAAAATATATATCAATATTAAACTACACCCAAAAAGCCACAAATTAACCGGCACATCTCGGCTCCCCAAGGATGGCACTCGTAAATTATTTCCCGGTGTAAATAGTGTAAAACGTAGAAACAGCGGTGGCCAACGCGATAACGAATTAAAAGCTGAATAATTTAACGCCAGTGAGCAACCCTGAGGGGAGCCCTAAGCGATAAATCACGGGAACGGGCCGAGACAAGACATTTTTTACGTTATGCTTTAGTACACCTTCTTGGTTCGTTGTGTACTCGGCTAACTTCATTAAGGTGTTGGGAATGCCGGAACAATGTGTAGTGCGATGGATTTTTTCACTTTGATTCAGTGTTTTCGGGCGTGAGCGTTACCTATCTGATTTTGATAGCGTGACAGAATTATGTGGGAAATACAGAGACGCTTGGTGAGGCCGCTTGACGGAATCCAGAAGTTAATTGGGTGCTAAGATTTTAACTCGCACAATGAACGCCTGTGAATGGAATCTGATGGTCTGATATGTTCTGCTTTATATGAAAAAAATAACGAACAATGTTTGCTTGTACTTTTAAGTCCTACCGAACTGATACTTTCCCATTACTTTTGGTTAGCCTAATCACCTATAAACTAGTTAGTTGCAAGATAATATGCCTATTGTCCATCGATTTTTATTTGATGGTGTAGTTTAATGTCACCAACGTTATCGGCCTTTATTTGTTCCCAATGCAGGTTCTTCGAAGATTTAGAATATAGGTACATTCTGACTTTATTTCAATGGTTATGGTTAGGTCGGATTTTCGTCATCACGATGTAATCCTGCAATAAGAAAATATTATTATAAAAGCATTTTTTCCTGTAGGTGAACTGTTCCTCTTCTGGAACCTATACAGTGCTCCAGTGCTATTAGCCCTGGTGGCCGGTGAAGCGGCTGCCGTGATGGAAAACGTGACTGATGACGTCATAGTGGGCAGATGCATCGCCGTGCTCAAGAGCATCTTCGGTCACGCGGCGGTGCCGCAGCCTAAGGAGTGCGTGGTTACAAGGTAAGTTATGTGTTTATTACCCGCGTTTTCTGGTTTCAATCGGGTTGATATGGAAAATAAAATATACCTAGCCTTTATATATTATATGGTCACGTTTTTTTCATTATACATTTTTTTTTATATTTGTGATTTACAATTTTACAATGAAATTTAAAATGAGGTTATTTTTGTTCTATTAGAATTAGGTGTATCGTCAGAAATATACATAATATTATAACGATTACTAGAAGATGCGGATAAAAGATCTACGTTGAACGATTTATATATAGATGCGTTTCATAAAATTACCTTTATTAATTTATCTCCTTCACTTTTGGAAATATACGTTGAATAATTGAAGCCATTAACATGAATATATTGATATGAAATATTTATCGTTTTCACATTATTGTTAAGTACGGACCGTGCATATATCGTACGCAATATATTTCTATTAAGAGACACGTTGGAAGCCCTCCATAATGTATGACGCTCGCAAGAATAGCTTGATGTATGTTTTCGTATGCGGATCGCAATTCAGGCGCATTGTGCGAGCAACATAAAGTGGAGCGATGTACATTTGCGTCTACGCAATTGTGTGGTAATCGCCTCGCTCGACCCATACTTTATGTGTCTAGGAGCGGATTCCGAGAGACATTTGACTTTCTAAGCATTTACATTTGGATCTGGAACGGAGCTCCTCTCGTTTGCTACTCTCCTGGTACCTACTCCGGTTGACTTACTATTGTTTCAAAGTTTACGTGTTTAATTCATTGCCGTGACTTGTGACCCGCTTTTCTGGGAATTGAATTTTAAGCCTATTTGTATTGCCATTGTTTGAACGGATAGTTTTATTAGCTACCTTCGAATGCTGTTTTTGAATATCAATGTAAAGAGCGCGTTGACCTTTTGTTTTTAGGTGAAGCTGTGATTCACACAGTTTGCTTAGATTTTTCTCCTTAAAGCAAATTTATGTATGTACCTAATTATTTAATCATTAATGTTTTTTTTTATATAGATGGCGCGCAGATCCATTCGCAAGAGGCTCGTATAGTTTCGTAGCTGTTGGTTCGTCAGGTGCGGACTACGATTTGCTGGCGGCTCCTGTTCCCGATGCGTCGGGTGAAAACAGGCTTTTCTTTGCTGGTAAGTTTCTTTATATCAACATAACTCAATTGAATCGATAAAAAATTTGATTTTTTATATGTAATGTACATAATTGGTTACCGGTGCATGTATGATGTATACTCAATTGACCCTTAAAATTAAAACCAAAAGAGTAAAATAAAATGACAACAAGCTAGTAAAATATTTAACACAATGACCTCAACTTCAATTTTTGCTATAAATAGCCATAAATATTTATTTCCACTCCAGCAACAGAAATACATCTAATAATTATTATTTTTCTTACCAGGCGAGCATACAATGCGAAACTACCCGGCCACAGTGCACGGGGCTTTCCTCTCCGGTTTGCGTGAAGCGGGTCGACTTGCTGACCTCCTGGTACCTCTGCCTCCAGTAACTAACGCTACTGTGGCCGCTGCTACCGCTAATGTTAACCACTCTTGATGTAAAAAGGTGCCGTCTAAGTAGATGGTTTAATTAGAGCAGATTATTTTTAATGTGGGAGTAAATTACTTTGAGTTAGAGTAGCTTACTTTTGAGTGGTGTAACTACATACTAACTCAAAACTACTCTAGTTAGAGTTAGTGTGTAGATTAGTTTAGAGTTAGAAAGTTTTTGTAGTGAATTACTGAGTTAGAAAAGTTCTGTTGTAAGCTAATTTCGTTTTCTGAAAGTATTGTAACATCTCATAATATTTGTTTTTGTCGTGTAGGTACGTAATATTGTAAAACTTAGTTAACTAACTGTTATTAATAACAGTTGTAAACAATATTAGAAATGTTGATGTAAGAAAATATTATATTCTGATCCACGGCTAGAAAAATTTCTTCTTTAAGGGCCGATTTTTCAATGCTTGGATAAAACTTATTCGTCGAATAATGTACAAAACTACCATTTTAAAAACGTATTCTAATTGCCCGTATTTGACAGTTTACGTGACATTTTAATATTATCGTGTAATACTTTATTGGACGGATAAGTTTTATCCAAGCATTGAAAAATCGGCCCTTAATTATTAAGCCCGTTATTAGAATATTTTAGGATGCTAAGTAGGTAAGTTTATTTTTGTATTGAAGCAACTTATTGATTTTCTTTAGGAAATTTTCTTATTATTAATTCTCATAGACTGTCCACCTTGATATTGTAGACTGTAGTTTAAGATCTTTAGTATAGTTTGCTTTTTTTATAATATCTTATTGATTTCTGTGTGTTAATTTTTTAACATTATTAAGACGTCAGTAAACGACTAAATAATCTTTAAATTGTTTTGAATGTTCTTCATTATAAGTCTGTCTTTTATATGTTAGTCAGTCCTAGAGTTGTATCAATTTTATCGTAATAAGATTTAAATTTGTATATGTATATTAAGAAAGTGTTAAGTCGCCTGTCTATCAAATTTTTTTTTTGCCTATCTTAGTATTGTAGGATCTCGATAGAAGGAAAAGCTTTTTAGTTTTAAGTAAAATAATTGGTTTAAATTAATGTGATTCTTCATGATTGTGATTTGGTTATAATTTTTGCGTAAAATGTACCTAATATCGTTTCATGCGTAGAATGTACTTTTAAGTATTGTGATTTGTGACTTGTGCCTATGAAATTAAAATAAATGATTTTGATTTACTTTGTGTTTTACTTGAGAACCAATATAATATCTGCTACCATTTATTATAAATGAAAATCGAATGAAAAAATAGTCTTATAAGCTACTCTAAATACATTTTCAGACAGCATTAATGTGAAATACTTGTGACTCTTTTCCTATTACTTTCTCTGTAGTATATTACAAATAAAACAACAAAATTACTAGACACTATAAACATCCACTGTTATACCTTCACACGGATAACACAACCAACATCATAATTAACCTCAAAATTCTCCAAAACAAATATCTTTACAGCTCAATAAAAGCCACCCCGCAATATATTCCGAAGTCATAAAATAAATTACGTCTCTAAACAATAACAGAAATTCCGAGTATTACAAAACGCGGTATAAACGAAATTAATTGGACTATTACTGGCTAAACAAACACACCTGCCTATCTTCACCTGTACAAGATGTTATAAAAACAGACTTGATTCTTTTGAGGACAGAAATTAGACTGGTTTGACGATTGGGTAAGAAATAAAAGGAAATGCGAGTGTTGCTTTCTTTGAATAAAGTGACTTAATTTTATGGGTCAAATTCTGGAACCTAAAAACTCTATTCATGATGGTTCGGTATACGTCATAATTATTTTTTGTTATTGATAAGAAACAGTATCATCACCGTCAGTATCAAAACATTTTTTTTTTACATTGACATAACCACAAAGTCTAGAGATTCTTGACTCGGCTACTACCTAATTTTTTCTCAACATGGATGAACCTGGGAGTCCTGGGACACTCTGTGTAAGTAACCAGCAACCAACTATTAAAAAATAATAGCAATCAGCTATATAGGTAGGTACATTATATTTTAATTAACAAAATAACTAACGATATTCCATGGTTTTACTTGTAACTGTACAAGATTAATTGAAGCTAACAAACCAATATAATTAAAAATGTTGCAACACAAACTTTATAGGCTTTGTTTTATAAATTATTTTACCCACTGGCTTCGGCTGAAGGATTTATGTCGCTTTTTAATTACTTTTTAAATTATTTTTAACAACTACTGGCCGTAAATTGAAACGCAGTGGATTACATTTACTGATCTTATCATAGTTAGTAAAAACGTAATTCGAATCGGATTATTTATGATTTTTATTAAAAGTTTTATAATAATTCGGTTGTAGGTAATCGCGCGCTGGTAGAGAAATTAAATTTTTGCTAAAATATTCAACCGCTACTTTTTCAGACAAAAGTATGCACATTTCTTTGAGTAGGCATCTAGTGATTAATATTCATTATGTTTTAAAACATAGATTTTTGAAACACATTTAAAATTAAAGACTGTAACCAACTTTTGTAGTTTTTCAAAAAATTCTTGCGTACAGGATAATATACCTATTACCGGTAGGTACCTATAAGACCTGTTTAAAATTTCAAATGCTTCTATTTTTTATAGATAACATATAAAGCAATAAATTAAAAGACAACTTTAATTGCCTAAACAACTTAATACTACAAAAAATACCTTTAATATAAGACTGTTTTAAAACTATAAAACAATTAATCAAAGAATCATTGGAACAGGAGGGGCTTAAATATTCCGACATCTTAATTTCGAATTAATTGCGTTGAAGAATATAATACCTACCTACTAATAAATCTAACATCGTTATAACACCATAGTTTGCTTTAAAAATAGCTTACATTGAAACAACTTAACAACGTCTCCCTTCTAGTTGAATATTGTACCTTAAATCAATCAGAATAAAAACTATTTTCCGTTGTTAATACGACGAATTATATCTATTTTAGTACGCAATAAAAATTTACTAGACCACGCCCATTGATAAACACAACTGATAAACTGGACATAATGAAGAATTTTTTATTCTCAACGTTTTCACATTGTTGTCTGTTATGGAACAATAATTATTGGAGTAGCTCGTGGAACTAAGTATTTTCATGTATACATGAATTGATAATTACTATAAATATATAAAATTATATATATATATAAATATATAAAATTATATATTATATATAAATTATATATAAATATATAATATATAAATTTTCGAAGCAATTTTATTGATTTTCAAGATATATTAAACCGAATCCAGAAATTCCGTAACGAAAAAACCTCACGCTCCCCACTCCGACGGGCACGGAGGAGTGGCTTGAAGGCATAACATGCAATATCTTTATTCTTTACCTATCTTAAAAAGACGTGTGGCACTCGTCTTTTTATTTTAAATGAAGAGCACTCACTAGATGTACTTTTATTAAAAAAATTTAATTACAAAAACTGAAACCGGTTGCTATGCCGAATGATGATGTATCAAAAACGGTTGTATTTTTAATTGTAGATACAAGAATACCGCGACTCCACACCCGCCTCTGTCTTGACACTTCCCAATTAGTTCTGTCAGTAAAAATGACTACGTTGCGACTAAAAGGGAATTAATATCGGGGATCAGCTATTTGTACTTACCTCTTCCCACTTTGTAGTCCCTTCCGCCCTTCTGTAATTATGCATCAAGATAACGCTGTTTACTTAAGGATTTAATAAGGGTAGGGAAATATTACAAGGACGTGTTCTTATGAATAGTCAATATACTGTTTAGAATATTTTCCTTTGGGTCGTGGAAAATTATGAAAAGATTAAGTAAATGGGTGAAATTGTGTTTAACTTGTGAATAGTAATGTTTTAGTAGATAAATACTGATGTTTTGTATTACCATGTATTACTGTATAATTACAGGAAATTAATTTTGTTTTAAGATAAGTACCTACATATAGAAAAGCTTTCTGAAATAGGTCGCATCTTTTTAATAGTTGTAAATTCTTCTGGACTGTTAAGTTTTTTATTTTATTAAAAGTAAATAGTAAATGTAGGTACTTACATAATTTTAGAAAACATACGTTTGGAACGAAACGGAGGAGATTTTTTTACTGAAAGGTAATGCAAAAAAATATTAGTTGTATAGAAACTTCGTTACAGTTTGCGATACGAAAATATATTATCTAGTTACCTACTTATTTATTTTATTTCACCCTTTACCCATTGTATAAAATAGAAATAGTAAAAGTGCATACGATGCTTTTGGCTTTAAAAACTCTTACAATTTTTTTATTCAATCAGATTCCAATTCAATTAACTTTGTAATAAAAGGCATATTACAGCATCAAATACATTTATTAATGTTCAATCATTCAATGTATATATTATTACATCGATTGTAATTTGTAAATTGTTACTAGACTATACAGCATCCATGATCCATTAAGTTTTAGTATAAAGGCGTTATGTGGCCCTTACAAGGCACAAGGGGTGATTACTGATTACATGCTGATTATTAGCACCGGGTAATCAACCTCGAGTAGGTACCTATTTAACTAGCTTACATTATATTCATAAAATAAGATTTAACTGACATTGTTTATTTTGTATATTTACTGGGTACCTTACAAACAAATCGAACCCTAAACGAACAAAGAATAGATTTTGAACACAAATTACGACTTTTAAAGTGAAACTTTTATTACATCGTCTCAAACTTTTTGGTCTGTGTAGCGCATGTCGCGACCTACTCGGCAGCCGACCGTCACGCGACATGCGCTACACAATGCAGTGTTCGGAACCGTTCGAACAGTTTCACTTTTACCGTGGTTTCAAACCACACAACATATTTTTTGTTACTCTGGAGTTGAATTTGTACACTGCCACCTATTGTTTATTACTTGAACTATCACTGTTAAGTTTTAACTAGTTCTAACTTTTTTCTCTAGATGACGCTAATAAGGTGCTTCTGCGCAACGTTTAAACTGCGCCATCTAGAGTTTTTAGTTGATCTTACTGAGGCAGTATAGGTACATTATAGTTAGTTTTGATCGAATTTAGGCGATTAACAAAAGAGGGCGCTGTTTTCAAAAATATTTCAGTCATGAATAATATTATTATAATAATTATTATTTTAGTAGTGTAGTGTAGTAGTAGTTTATTTATTATTATATTAGTAGTGTCGGTTGCATGCTTTTATTATGTTCTTTTTTTGCGATTAAGATTATAATATAAACATAAATAATGGCAATGTTATATGTGTAGGTTAGAGATACCTACTCACTAAACAATGAAATTAATTAAAATAATTTTTGTGCATAATAATATTATGTACCCCTAGGTATTACGATATTTACATTCAATAATATTATGGAAAAGATCCACGAATGAATTTCCTATTAATATTTAAAATGCAATAGCTTAAAAAATAAATTTTAAACAGCAAACGTATCTTAAACATGTTCCCACAAACATAATTATAAAATTGATATAAGGATCCTTTGTGGATAAGTAAGGATATGGATAATTATTAATTAATTCCCTGTATAATAAAGGCTTAAAACATCTCTTCGGGTTTGTAGAAATAGATGACTATGATTTACCAGTCGGTACCATTATGGTTCCCAAATCGATGTCGGAAATGTAAGACAAGTGGAAAGCCAATTCGACTTCAAACAAAGCGCTTATTTCACAAATTGTTTAATAATCAATTACCGAAACATTTCCCTATTCTTTCTCCAAACAATAGTGATATGGCTATGATCAGCTAGAACAAATGTCAAGGTAATGACACCCATGAACTTGAGATCTAGACATGTTATTATAATGCGCAACGAACCTCGAATTAATATTCCTTATAAATGCCAGCCTATGAAAGTTCAAGCCATTTGACTTTCGAATTTAACACACGTTAATGTTTATCAAATTTTGTGTAACAAAAACCGTAGTTGTAGCAATGACGCTACTGTCGGTTGTGATAATAACGATATTTTTCATAATAAATGTTCGATCTGAAGTAACTAACGAAATTCAATCACCGATACAAAAGCTAAAGGATTTGATATCGAAAGGAGTGAAAGAACATAGCATAAAAATAAATAACTTGCTGAATACAATTGAATCGAATGCGAAGATAGTATTGCAGAAGTTACACTTGAATCAGAAGGAGGAAATTAAAACATCGTCTGAAAAAAACCTAAAGAACGAATTTAGTGACGAATCGAAATTAAAACGTCGAATTATGGAAGATACTGTAGAACATAGTAAAAAGTCTGATTATCAAATTGAATCTCCAATAGCAAGCGAAGTCAGGGAAGAAACTAGTTCTAGAAGTTTTGGGAGTGTCTACCCACCCACGGGATACGGCGTTAGTGCTACCGCAAATTTCGGAGTCCCTACTTATCACCACCATTCCATTGGCTTCGATCCAATCAATATAGTAGTATCAATGTCCCTTATTTCATTCATGCTACAAGCATTACAGGGCCTACTCAATAGAGCCAGGTTTCCAACACCTGTAATCGAAGCGAAAAGTCTAGAACCCTCCGAGAAATTTCTCAAAAACCTACGAGAGAAGAAAACAAAGAAATACCGTAAGGACTTCTTTAAGAAATACAAGTTCTATAAGACCTGAGGAATACGATACACCATTATATTATACGGCACTATTTATTAAGCACTTAATCGTTAGTAAACTTGCGCAGTGTTTAATTGTTGGGAGTAATTAAAGCATCGTCTAAATTAAGAGCAATTTGGTAATTTCGTTTGCCCCAATTCCCTGCACTTACTGTAATTGCAGTTCATGTCGCGTGATATAATTTTCATTTCGTCGGTGTTTTATGAGTCGTAAAAACAAATTAAAATACATTGAGGCTTGTCCCCGAATTGTCTTAAATTAGCACAGTTGCCTCTCCTATGTTTTACATGTGTAAGTATTATTATGCTTACATTACGGTTTATTCTTGTAAATATTATGTAAAATGATGCTCTTCAGTCTTGAGTTTAAAATAAAAATATAAAAACCTTATTAACTCAGTGAAATTATTCGTGATACTTTTATAAATTCGCTTGTGGATACAACAGGAAATATTCCGTCATAATATTGTCATGTCTCGGAACAATATTTCGTAAGCGTCTCACATTTCTTACTGCCTTTCTTATTCTATTGCTACATTTTGTTTTATGTAAAAGTGGTTCATAAATAAACATGAAACAATCTTGTTGTGTTATGAAAAGGTGATTAAGGAATAATACTTTCATTTTATTAGAATGGATTTTCATTGAAATAGGCTGGCATAACTTATACGCAATAGATTACTCAAAATTTTAGGATAAAATAGATTTAGCGAGAATCATGTAATCTTCTATTATGTTTAATGAATTCAAAATTAAATTAATTCAATCAACGTCTTGTGATTCCTGGAGGCATTTGACAAGTCTTATTTTCTTTGGATGAATTAAAACATCACTTTGGACAAGAGGCATCTAAGAAATACAAATTAATTTCTATGGAAACTTTGAAATAATGGAAAATAAATGTTAAAATATAATTAAGTAAGTAAGTAAGTAAGTAAGTAAGTAAGTAAGTAAGTAAGTAAGTAAGTAAGTAAGTACAGTTAAAAGTGATATAATAAAACTATTTACAGATTAACAATCAATAAAGATATGAATAAAGTAAGTAGGTAAGCAACTAAAAAGTTTATGGAGAACAGTAATTCGTACTTAGTCATTGTAATAATTACAATGAATTTTTAAAAGTTAAATATTACCCACTTAATTCATGAAAACATTATTCTTTCAAATAAAATGTACATTTTCAAGAACGAAAATTAAGAGGCAATCCTTACATGATAGGCAAGCTAATCCCGGGATTTCATATTAGGATAAAACAAGTCTACATGCGCTCAGACCGCGGTCTTTTTTCCGAATTTTTAATTTAAATTTTAAGCATTTTAGTGTTGGCTTAGGAAAGGTTTCCGTAAAAATCCCCGTATTATCCCGTCGGATAGTAGACATGCCCTGGGGAGGCGCTGTGTGAACCATGCTTAACGTGTTTTTAAGATTGCTTTTTGTGTTCGCTTTATGTTTACAGGAATTTATTCAGTGAAATTCTGAAGATGGATATTGTTTGTATAAATTTTTTTTTGTACTAATTATACATAGAGAAGAGTTTGTTCGTTTGAACACGCTAATCACAGGAACAACTGGATCGAATTTATCATCTTTCATTAATATTGTGTTCGTGATCCCGTGTGCAATAAGCTATTTAAGTATGACGTGTGAAGCTGGAACGGACCATTTTTTTATATTAATGAAATAAAAGGAAATGTCTGACTTATTTCTTCTTTGTATTTATTATTGCTAAAGACTGATAATTATATTTACAGTCATATTGGAATTAGTTCTCATTCATAGCTTGAACACAGTCAATTTGAATTAAATTCGAATATTTCGTAAGTATGCCCAATAAATACACCAATTAAAATATACGAAAAAAACATATTTGTCAAGTAAAATGGTGGTGTTCCTACTACTTGCGCTAAGCCCACAGGCGGAGGTTAATGCATCACGCCCGATGCTGCGGATTTTGGATTCTGCATAAACTATTCACAGATGAGAGCTCATGTTTGTGCAAAATTTCACATTCTAGCCGTATGTAGCAATTTCGTCGAGATTTCGTTGTTATACAAGAATGTTGCTACAAATAAATCGAGTTAAATAAAAACTTGATACGCTTTTATATGTAATTACTAATTAGTACTATTTACCTTAATGTTGTATTTTATGTTTCATCTGATCAATTCAATGCGCCTACTGAAATTATATTAGCAAGCATTGTATTGCTAATATTAAAATCACAGGCGCAATAATTTTCTGGTTCCAAGTACCTGCAATAATAGTAATAAAACGTTTAGCTTCCAGATTTTTCGAAGAAATATGCATCATTATAACATTGAAGCGTTTATGAAAAGCATTAGAAGTAAAAAGACGGGTTGCACTCCGGGAGTGCCGGCAGAAGTGAAAACTTGATTATGGTATCCGTCTTACGCTTTTTCGATCAGGTCACGTGTCCTGACGCGAGTTTAAGATTGAAATTAAAAATTAATTACAGAAAAAGTGCTCAACGCCGCTAAAGAAGTTTTCACTTCAAAAATAACTTTTTACTTTATTTTTATTACAGGCGAACAGATTTTCTAGAAAATATTATGCTTTAATTTAAGATTTCATCGTTCATGGAACTATCGTATCTCAAATATTCGTAAATTATTGAAATAGTAATGGCATTTTAAAAATAAATATTATTCTTTGCTTCAAGTCAAATAACGTAACACAATCCCGTTCTGCATATCCGTACAATTTAACAAAAGTGACGTCAACCCTTCCGCAGAAATGTTACAATAAATGTCAGGACATTGTGCTTCTTTACAAATGCACCTTTAAAAATTTAATCCACATTTCATACCTCAGTTTTGTTAACAATGGAAGTGTCAAAAAAACGGCCACAATTGGCACCCTTTACATGTCACTCTGAATGTCTTATTTTAATCAGTTAGACGGCTTTGTTAAGGTGACAGATAACTGACAGATTAATAAAGGCATTGACATTTGAGCTTTATCTCAAATGCATGTATCCAAAATGGATTAAAGGATTGTCAGGTAAGAACTTGATAAAAACAGACTCCCAACGTCGCTTCTCATGATCTCAATGCACAAGAATGATTTTAATTATCTTATCCTATTAATGGATCGATTATGGTTCTTAATTAAGAGTAATATCAGTTTTAAGTCGCTTATTACTTATCAAAGCTCAATGAATAAAAACGAATTCCATGGAATACTGATTTAATTTTTAAGATAAAAACGTTTATGACATTGTAGAGCTCTCAGAAATAGTCTCTCCATTGATATACATCCAGTCTTATGATAAAATGCTACCTACTTATATTAAATACACACAAATCCCCCTCTTCCTCCTACCTGTAGGTACACAAACCATACCTATTACCAAACAATATTAAAAAAAGTACCTATTTGTTACTATATTGTACTATAGTACCTACTCTATAATATTTGGGAGTTACATTTGACTATTTATTATACATCACTTTATGTATGTCACAGCAAATTTAAATTGCATATCAAGGGTAACACATGTCATGCAAGTTTTCAAAGTGCTCCCATAATACTGTTTAATCAACATTCGCATACACTGCAAAGTCCAATCTAAACATTCATTAGAATATTTGAATGCAATGCCCACCCTCGATTTAAGGGCTTAAGCTAATTATTATTTAAACATAGTAAAGGGAAGTTTTAATCTTGTAAGTATGTAAGGTGCGACTGGGAGAGCTCCCCTATGAATAAGTTTCTTTTGATCTTTGAACCGAGTGCAGACTCGATTCAGCGATGGTAATAACTTTGAATTAAACGTATATTAAACTGCATTGAAATGAAACGATTTTTGTATTAGACAGCGGACTGAATGGAGGATTATCTGAAATAGTTATTAATACTTCACATGTATCCACATTATTTTGATATAGAAATATTGATGAGAAGCTTACCAAATTTATTAAAATTCCATCAAAGGATTTCCGAGCCTTTCTTTAACGTTCCGAGTATCTACTATATAAAAATAAGTCGGGTTTTCCTTCCTGACGCTATAACTCCAGAACGCACGAACTGATTTCGTCAGTTTTGCATTCGTTGGAAAGGTCTCGGGCTCCGTGAGGTTTATAGAAAAGAAAAGGTGTCTCTGGTGGCGAAACGGAGTTCGCCCGGTTTGCTAGTATTTTATAAAATTATGTAATAACCAAAAATGGCTATGTAATGAATCGATTTTGTTTTATTTTATTTTGTATATGAATTTGTCACTACTATAAATGGGTTTCAGTAACACTTATGAGAAGAGTTAATATTACGTCTTGTAAAAAGTAAGTCTTTTTGTAAGCTTCTTGCTAATTTGACCTTGAATAGAGAGTTGGCAAGAGCGCCTGATATTGCTTTAACCAGAGACGTCAAAGGCGGCGCTCAAGACACACTTGTTTATTTGTAATTGAATATGAAAAATCTTTTTAGCTACAAGAGGCTCCAGATATATACAACACTGGAAGCGATAAAAAGAATAACATTGAAGTAAATATGTCAGAAAATTAATTAAATTGTAGGCTAAGAAGAATTGTAGGTTAAAAATGCCAGAGATATTAAAAAGACGAAAATTGTTACAATTCCGAGTACAAGTTTTGGGGTATTCATATCACAAGGTAGTAAAAAAATATAATTTTTAGCGCCTACACATTTAATATTAGCAATCACTCTGAGAATAAATTTTTGATTGAATTATATTTTGGATTGAAATAAAAAAAGTTATTTATATTATGTTACCTTAATTGTATTACATAAGATGTCAGTTGCATGTGAATTATTGAAAGACTCGTCCAGTGAATGTTATTCATGTTGCAGTCTCTTATGTCAAGGAAATCTTGCAGTGAGCATCGCCACTCGTTCACGTCTAAGAGGAACGGTGAATAAAATGTGAGGTGCTTTTGAATTTAATTTTTATAATTCGTCAGTAGCCAGCCTTTTGAGAATTCAAATAACAAGTCGAGTGGGCTTCGTTGCGAAATTGATTTCAATAGGTGCTTGGGCTTGATATGAGGGTTTCTTTTGGTAATCGAATGAGATGAGGTCATGTTACCATTTTATTGCGTGTCTGAATTCTTATGAACACTCCACGGTAAGGGATCATGATTTTGAATACTGAGAAACTTTTATATCGAAATATCTTACAAATAAATCGCATCTCTCCGTCACTTAATCTCAAATATTACATATTTTGAGAGTCTTTGCCCTATTAGAGAAAGAAGAGAAATGTGTTTTGTATTAGCATCACATCACCGAGGGTTCTTAGACTCAATTATGCTATTTATACATTTTAAAGATCCTTAGGCCCGTACTAGACGCTTTGATGTCTACCCTTAGCGATTTTTGCCTCGTTTTTTTATTAGGCGCAAAATAAATTGGATTAAACATGAAAGATCGGAGCTCTTTCTCAAGACATCGGGTACTTTGAACCTCAATTTAATTAGACGTTAAGTTGCGAAAAAGTTAAATAAAATTTTATCTTTTTTACGGGACAGAAATTGATATCTAAGTTACGGAATCCCTTCGACTATTAACTTCAAATGAAATGTATCGAAGTAACTATTTTTTACTTAGAATGGGTTACAAAAATATCGAAATGTATAAATATAATACCAGAGCGGACAATTTCTATGTCGGAGTAACCTAAAATAAACACTAGTTAGGTTTATCTGTTCCGATCGTAGATTTCAATCCAGGATGATATTTTTTTAACAGCAATAAAATTTCAAATACATAATGTTATATGAAATAAATTAAGAAAAAATAAATTATAAAATTTATTTTTCGATCAATAGGTTTTTAGGCTCTAAAAATTAATGATATTTTAGCAAAAAGTGTAGGGTCAACCAGCAATCTCAATATGTAGGAATTCCTTTATCTCCTAAAAGCCTTGGCAGCGTTATTTACCCACAGCCACCGATTTTATTGGATTGGTAACCGCACAATAAAAGAGCAAATAATTGTTATCTCAGCTACAAAGCCACCCGGCCGTCACTTTATTTACTTTCAACCGATTCCCAGGTTTATATCTTTCGGTTGAGCCTCGAATAAATGCGGTACAATAACAATAAAGTAGGATTTTGCCGCAGATTGCTGACATTTTCCTCAAGACGGGAAGGCCGTCTTATTAAAAAAGCTTTGCATATACAAAGGCGAACGGTTTGGGGTATCAACGATACATTGAAAAGAAAATTGGAGCGTGTATGTTGACTATATTTTATACATTTTTTGTACATATTAAGTCAATTTGGTACTTGCATGAATTTATTTACTAAGTTTGTAGATATTTATCAAATTTCATTATCTATCACTTACATTCCTACAAGGTTAACGGTTTATTGTCTGAACTAATAATGATGCTATTCATTTTTCTGTCTCTATGCATAATTTTCATACGTAGTTACATTTTACTAACAATTCTAATAATTGAAATGTGAAATTGTATCTTATTATTAGCGAGATAACGCACTTTTTCCAATCTACATCGAATTTTCAAAAGCTACAGTGTAATGAAGATTGGAATAAGAAATCTTGATAAAACCATCCAAACTCAATCACGCGTTGAACATATTAGAGCACGTTACCTAACAATATTCTGCGATAAGGAACAAGTTGGGGAAGTGAGCTTGACATAATATTAGTACGTCGGCAGGCCACAAGTTTAGCAAAGTTTCCAGACGTACGATCAATTGTTACCTAATTTAAAGCAAACCGCAATTTCCCCACAGGCTTCTGTCCAAAGTATATCAGTTATTTATTGCTCTCGATTGTTCTAGCAAGCGGCTTTCAAGAATTGGCTTGCATACATGATACTTTACGAATGTTACAAGGTTGGAATGGGAGATATTAGGAATGAATTAATGAAAGAAGCATCAGCATCAGCAGCAGCCAATAGATTTCATTATGAGTTGACAAGGTTTATATTTAGATTTCAAACAACCATTTACTTTGAACCGATTTTATGTGAAAACAAAAATTTCCGAAGCAAAATACAATTTTAATTGTTAATCCCGTCTTAGGCTGATTTCGTCTGTATTCTGTGAAACTCAAATCAAAATTGGGCGATCTTTGATTTGTTATTTGAAGTTGTTAATTAAGCGAAATATATTTAAATATGTTTATGTCATACTGCTATTATTTAAAAACAACATGGATAGTATAAAAATATTCTATGAACTGAACGAAAATCTCAGCATTCTTTAGGGATTGCATAGTGATTCTCGGGACGTGCATGTTCTGTATTTTTCAACCATATACGCTGCTTCTTGAATTTTCTAGACCTCCTACATTCCGCTCGTATTTCCCATGTTCGCCATACATTACATATAAAGATATATAATTAAGTAGTCAGCCATTCAGCCCAAAGTAATGGAGATCCGCGCACTTTAAGGCAGAGCATAAATCCAAGTACTACAATTACCGCAGGGTGAATCTTCGCAATAACTTCTTAAGCAGAGAATAACGTTTTATCTGCAATCGTCGAACATTTATAATAATTACATGTGGCTATTGACAAGACCATTAATATGGGGAGCTTTGTAAGGAACGGGAAGCCGTAGAGACGTTTAAAAATGAGGTTAATTTATTTTTAGTTTGATATTGAGACCTTTTTCAAATGTGTGGTTCAAGTATAATTTATTGATAATGTAAAAAAAAATAATGCTTCTTTTTAATTCGATGGAATTTTGCGTGTGTTTTTATATTTGATTAAAACATATTTAATGCAAATAATCATTTTCCAACTATTAATCATTTTAAAAAGAATTTTACAGATGTGTTTAAAATAAAAAATTTGACTCTTAAAAATTCTTGTTACTTTTATGAAGTGAAATTATAGGAATACATATTATATTTTTCCTACGTGGAATAAATGTTGGAAGCGGTTATATTTCTGGGGATACGTTTTATAAGAAAAATTAAATGTGCCTGGGTATGTACGTGGTTAATAGGGGATGAAGAATGTTTCCTAGAAGTTGATGATATACCTATTTAATGAAATTCTTTTTATTCGTAAAAATATATAGGTAATGATTAT
Organism: Colias philodice; assembly: GCF_061535455.1. Taxonomy (NCBI): domain Eukaryota; kingdom Metazoa; phylum Arthropoda; class Insecta; order Lepidoptera; family Pieridae; genus Colias; species Colias philodice. The sequence continues at coordinate 9,468,257 of NC_143099.1, read as the reverse complement.
TTTATGTTGAGCTAGTAATATAATATATTTTTATAGAATAACTACGTAGTACCTACCTAGAAATACAATTGAAACAAAATTTATAAACTAAACAGAAGTACCTATATAAATAAACATCATAATAAATGTATGATTTTTTGATTTGTATTAAATTAAATGAAAAGAAAAAAGAAAAATTAAATGTGCCTGGGTACGTGGCTAATAGGGGATGAAGAATGTTTCCTAGAAGTTGATGATATACCTATTTAATGAAATTCTTTTTATTCGTAAAAATAATGATTATTTTATGGTAATGGTAATGATTATTTTATGTTGAGCTAGTAATATAATATATTTTTATAGAATAACTACGTAGTACCTACCTAGAAATACAATTGAAACAAAATTTATAAACTAAACAGATGTACCTATATAAATAAACATCATAATAAATGTATGATTTTTTGATTTGCATTATATAGATCGATAAAAATAAAGCTAAAGGTCGTGTCCGCAGTCCGCACTGCGGATATTTTCCGCGCGTATTTTTATCCGCAATTCTGTAACACATAACACATTGAATACACAAATTATCAAAGATGTCCAATTTATGAACTAAAAATTAGCATGAATTATTTGTTGACGCTTTATTAGCAACGTACCTAAAAATTAAACTACCAAAATCGCTAGGCTTTGCATTTTTATAAAATATGTATAAATCTTTTGACGGCTTCGAATACTTGCTATCAAAGCCAGGTTTAAAATAAACCCTGGTTTAAAATGTAACTCTGGTGCTATAAATGTGACGGGCAAAATCCATGGATAGATATTCGTTTGAATGTTTTTAGATAATGTTTACGATATGATATTTGAATCAAAATGTGTGCCGGCTGCTGTAGTTTGTCTAAATAAAGTGAATTCCGCGGGTTTAATAAAAATAGAAGTTAAAATGTTTTGATAGTCGCGGATATAGTTAAAATTGTTGAAGACGATTTGTATCACGGAATTGGATTTTAAGCTTAGTGGCCAGTGTTTAGAAATAAAAATTCAGTTATCGATTTAAATATTATTGGAAGAAAACAGTTATTTATTTTAAAGTGGTTTATATTGTAAGATACTATTATAGGATACTGTAATTTTTCTATTTCCAGGATATTATGATGTCATTTACGGAGGAGAATGTAAAAATTGAAGAAATAAAATATATTTCATAATAACATAAATAGGCAAATACCTACTGGCCATTTAATAATGTCTTTATAAGTATAAATAAAGAAACGTTTTGTTTGTTTGTTTATTTGATTGTAATGAATAGGCTCATAAACTACTGGACCGATTTTAAAAATTCTTTCACCATTCGAAAGCTACATTATCCACGAGTAATATAGGATAGGTTTTATCCCTGAAATTCCACGGGAACGGGAACTATGCGAGTTTTTCTTTGAAACCGCGGGCGGAGCCGCCGGCGGAAAGCTAGTGTATAATATCTGAAGAAAGAAAGCCAAGATACAGCCATTCCCAAATTTTTCTTCCGTCAAAATGTAGAGAGCGATAGAGACTTTTTTTTCAAGCTTTACCACCATCTTTATCGTAACAAACGTTAAAATTTATTCGGCTACTCCATGTTATCTCTGTTCCTTGATTGTAACTAATATAGGTGTAATCGCGATTCTCTTTTAATTAAACCTTAAGAACTTTCTTTGCGGCGTTGCTTTAGAACAGTGCCTCCTTTATGTTTCTCTTATGTACATATTACATGATAATCGTCCTTACTAATTAAGATATAAGGATCAAATTTGCACGATGTAGACGAGGAATTGTATTTCATTAATTCCTTATGATTCAATGTCTAATTTAAGTTATCAGATTAAACAATTATTTATGAATTTCAGAGCTCTGTGTGGTGGTTGGTGTGGTATGCTAATTATGGTTATATTTATTTGTATTACTTTATTAAAGCACATAAACGTAATTCAAAGAACAGTTTTGTCAATGTACATATTATAATCCTTTTTTAATTCTTAGTATTTTATTGAAAGCTTTGGGTTTTGAAATTACTGTTGACTGAACAAAGTAATTAAATATGTAGTATTATGTTTGTCTAATACGTACTTCATTGATACTATATCAAGATGTGTGTTTGTCAATTTGAACGTACTTAGAACTATTAATTTAGTCATAGAGATCAATTGTTTGATAGAGAGACAAAAAGATACACGTATTTCTTGGACACCCTTTTTTGCGTCGAAATGAATATTCCATACATTTAAATCCTTGCATAGTGTAGTATACTATTATAAGTATTGAAATAAAAAAAAATTAGTACTGTTTATCAAGATTACGCAGATATATAATGGTAGTGAAAAATAAAAACACTAATAGTATTTGATTGCGCAGATTATTGAGTGTGAGGTGTTGTGTAAAATACGATACGAGAGAAATAAGTACTGCAGTAACTTAACCTGATTGGAATCTACGTACGGACGATAAATGAAACCGCACAATGATGTTTATTTACTAAATCGGATATAAAACTATTTATTTTGTTCTATTAAAACTTTAAATATTATTTTTATATGAATAAGGTCTACCTATGCAATAACATGAATACATAAAGATAGGATACCCACTCTTCATATTTTAAGTAAGTATATTAATAAATGTAATACACATCAAAATACATCATTGTTATGTACACGATTAACATTAGAAAAAAAACGATGTATATATTCTGATATTTCTCAATAAGTTGTGTATGGAGAGTTTCTACGTAGTTTCTATCCTAGAGCGTAGAGCGCTCAGCGAAAATATCAACTCTATAATATGCTAGGAAATGAAAAAAAAATACCAATGTACCAATTATCAATATTCTATAAAAAAAATATTTAAAATTTCAGAACTTTTCTAGTGACTCTATGTCCTTAGCGTAAAATTACTGGGCACAATTAAAAGTTAAGACAACGCACCAGATCCAACGCAGTTATACGCAGGCAAATATATGAAATCGGTTTAATAAACTATTAATGGGATAATAAACTTAAATGCGTCGATGCAGAGCCCATTATGCTTTAACGTTATTTATTGGTTTTGCTGTATTTTAGCTACTGTATATTGTGTTTCCAACGATATGCGATAATGTGTGCTTAAATTATTGAATGGGTGAAGTTTAACCGTTTAGTGTTTAATTATGGGCACAAGATACGTAATATATTTATTTTTTTATTAAGTTTTATGTTGAAAATTTGTTTTAGAAATTTTACCTAGTGAGAAAGCATTAATAGTCTTTTTTGTTTGTAAGAAATAAGACAGGATAAGATAAGAGGATATTATGAACTCTAGCTAGGAGATCTATTTCAAACTGCGATTCTATGAATAAGTGGCACAATAATGGCTGGAAATCGAACTGTTGTAGATTTATGCTGTATATCTATTTAAGTAGAATTTGTGAATCCGCACTAACTTTAAGCTGATGCTTGAAAATCATAGATCAATATGAAAAGTTAACATACAAAGAGAACTGCATTCCTTCCAAAAGAATTCCATTTTCATTTTCCAATAACTAATATGAAATTAGTTCTGTATGTATGTACTAATGTGATGGAGCAAAACCAATATTAATTTTCAACATTTTTAGTCATTGTAACTTGAAAAAAAAAATCACCATTTATTATTACAAAGTATAAGAGCAATAAGACAAAAAAGGCAATACAAAAATTTTATAGCCCATTCGCAAAGGAATAGAATAGGAGAGCTGTCGATACAGGGTGTTCAGTAAATCTTCTAGTTTTGCAATTATGCAGTCGTTAGTTTCTACTTACTGGATTCATTTTGAATTAGACCGCTTTTATTGGCCGATAGAAGCTGGAAAACTAGTTTTGTTTTTGAGTTATGTGTAGCTTCTTTATTGTATTGTTATGTTGTTTCGATATGCTATTTTTGGTGAGTAGAGATTGGAGTAATATGCGCATGATATGTCTGTTGTTTAGAATCTTCAGTCAAATCAAACTATATAATATAATTAGGTACATATTTTGTATGATAATAATATATCCTGCACTTGTCCGGAAAATTTTTATCGTGGTAATAAATCTTGTGAGTGAAGTTTTTTCTATGCCTCCTCAAATTTCCTCTACGACCATGCATTTTATTAATAAACAATATTAATAACTAACTGCTCAGGCAGACGTTGTTCTGTCCTATTGCCGCTTTTCCGTGTTTTCTCCATAAGAACCAAAAAATAGCCGAGTAGAGCCTTTCTCGAGTTTTACGCTCAACAACATTACGCGATTCATTTTTATTATATAGATATGAAACTTCGTAGACAACGTTAATTAAAGAGGCAAATATGCCAAATATAAATAGCGCTGCGTACAAAAGCTTTTGAACGACTCAAATATTAAAATGTATGCAAGTGAATTAATTCGGACGCCTCTCAAAATTACGGGACCGTATTAAAAATTTCACATTCTTAATTGAACTATAGTTGTGGAAGTTGATGAGTTTATCTTATTTTTATAATTAATTTTTAGGTAAAGTTTAAATGCATTGAAGTTTCAAATTTAGTTATAAATACGTTATTTGATTTAAAACGTAACTAAATCTGAGGTGAAGCTGTGTGCCAAAGCGAATCAGTTCATGGCTTTAGAATAGACTAATATGTAGTGATATATACACACTAGTATAGATACCTCGACTTTGCTTCAAGGATTCATTACTTTATTCTCAGATTATATTCGACATTAAACTACACTAGAATAAAGCATTAACAAAATACACAGAATTTACTAAATACACGAGGAAAATAAACATCTAAGGAGTCCGTCGCGTTTGGGTTAAGAGCTAAATACTTTAGTTTGTTAGTAAATAATTTATAAGCTTTACCTGAAGTAGCCTGTGCTTAGCTGGAACAAGGATTTATAAAACAATGGTTACGAAATTGGAGTAGAAATAAAATGTTATAATGCAAAGTTGTCTTTATTTTCTAGTTTTTGCAAAGTTGTGCTAACGATGCTTGTTACAAACAGTAGATTTTGTGCAAAATCACATACAAATTAAAAAAAAAATAAGATAATACGTTTGTTATATCTACTTATAAAGGACCTTTCTAAAAGGTTTTAATGTTAATGTTTAAGTTTCTTAATTCTACTAATTATGTTTTACTAGCTTTCCGCCCGCGGCTTCGCCCGCTTTTTCTAAGAAAAACCCGCATAGTTCCCGTTCCCGTGGGTTTTCCGGGATAAAACCTATCCTATGTTTTTAATCCAAGTTACCCTCTATGTGTATGCTTAATTTCATTGTAATCGGTTCTGTAGTTTTTGCGTGAAAGAGACAAACATACACACACACATCCTCACAAACTTTCGCATTTATAATATTAGTTGGATTTTTATTTTACAATAAAAAATATTGGAAATTGGAAATATCACGAAAGAAATATTAAATAAACAACTTCAGAGTAAGTGCACTACATCGGCAAGGATCTTACGCTTTACTTGGCAATATCATAAATCCTTAGTATAATAAATTCTCAGTGTTTCAGTCTTATTTAACGCTGCTTTATACGTATTGCAAAACGCTTTAATCGCTCCACCTTTAAGTTACTGACGTTAATTAAACGACAGACTTGATTAATAAGTATTTAACTGTTTAACAAGGACTCTCATTGTCTCCTCGTAAAATGGTTCGCGCTCGAAAAAGTACAATAAGTTGTGAGTTTTGCAGAATTAAAAACGTCGACTCATTCATTTCGAGCTTTAATTATGCTTTGTTTAAACAAATCGCAATAAAGAGCCGCTTGGCGCTGAGGGGAAATCTCTGGACGGTAAAAAGACAAGCAAAAAGCAGCGGAAACGTGATGGCTACGTCAAACAAATTCCTATAATGGCCCAGACTTTCCTTGTAGTGCACGCTTTTCTAACCCGAAAAAGTCGTGTCGCATGTCTAATTTGAGGCAATTAAATTTCGATCGTAATTGCGTGCGGTAAAGTCGATATTGTTATGAAGGTATTGGTGGTTAGGATGTTGTAAACGTGAGTAGCTATGTGTGTAGACGATTTCGGCTATTCAAAGAGCGTTTGCGAAGATGTGAAGATAGCTAGCCACTTCCTGATGGAAATGCATTTTCAATGGACCTCGTCGCTGCTGTGTTGCGGTTTGATCTTCTGAAATGCTTTACACATTTTAAATGTACTAGAATCCTTCAACATATTTTAAAGATAATAACATAAAGTTCATGACATGTTTCATAAAAATATTAATACTCTTTCTTACAATTAAAAAATCTCGCAATATTAATTTGACTTTATCAACTTCAGTCTTCAAATATCGTAGTAACTAAATTTAGTATTCATGAAAAAAATGTACATAAGCAAACGTTTCAAAGATAATTATTTTCCATTTACAGGATAATAATGTTATTAGCTATGCTATGTTATGAATGAGAAAAAATATTGCATTGTTATGAATGTATGCACTAACTACTTTAAATTGTAAAGACAAGCCAGACATGTTGGACGTTCCAGGGTTCTTCTGAATAAATGAGCTACTATGATAGTTTATGAATATGACAAGAAAGTTTAACATTTTATTTTGAAGAAAGCTGTGATAATTACGTTATTAATAAAAAAGTAGCGCATAAAGAAAGAACGGACGATAAAGAACCTTTTATTTAAAGCTAAGTTTTATAAACAAAAGGTTTTAGCAGATGCCGAACAAACCAATCATGACCTATCAATACATAATAGAACTGACTGTTCTTGACGATTTAACAATGGAACCCTATTTATATTATTGTTTAAAAACAAATTGGTGCTTATAAACTGGTACACTTATTCAATAATCGATCTAGAACGCCAACTATAACCAAAGGATGTGGAAGATGCCGTCACACCTTGAAGTCAATTGCGGTCTTGATAATGAATAAAAGGTATGTACGAAGACACGCCGACGACAAAAACGCATCCCTTGAGCTGATTACCGGCGGTTAAGCTAATATCATCGATTAATTTCATTAAACCCAGAACCATATATGGATGTTTTAGTTCCATCGACCCCTGAGAAATTGGCGTAATTATAATGTATGTCGCTTCTATAGTCCTTGCGATGAAGCATTTTTATTATATAATTGACCTAATGTTTTCTAATTAACAGCAGCTGTCGTGTAAAAAAAATTATAATGAAAATATCATTCCATTTCCATATGTGGATGGTTATTTGGAATATAAAATGTATAGTTATAAAAATAATTAGAGATTCTTGTATAATAGTGGATACCCACTTAAGGAAACAGCAATATAATATGTAGGTAGTTCAGGAATATAAAATTACATACTTTTTTTGCAAATAATTTATCTTATATCAATTGTTAACTTTTCTACTCCTAGATTTTTAACATATTGCAAAAATTGATCTACATTTTATATTACTAGTACATTACACACCTAAATTGAACATCACATTCGTCTATAAATCGTCACTGAAATTCCACATAACATTAGTCGTTACGCTGTCTACTAATTATTGCCTCCTCTATGTACTTCATTAAACAAGATAATGCCCCATTGTTAATGTACCCAGCCTTGTACTCGTGAAATTAATTGCAAATTATATGGCAATTTAGCACTGTTTATTGATCGGCTACCGATTAATTGGATAGACAAAGCCTACGCTTCCATGTTACGGGCACAATGTGCTTGGGTTTTCTTTGATGATACGCATAGTTGTTTGTGGTGGTATTGAAATTGGGCTCTTTATATTTTTGCACATAGTAGCAATTAAAATTTACTCTACTTAATAGTTGACTCAGGTGATATTATATGTTTTGTTATAAGATATATTATGTAGGAGATATATTGTCATAGATGAAATCATGTATTTTGCTCTATTATTTTCATGACATTACACGCATAAGTAAAAATTTGACATAATTTTTTATGGCTACTATAGCTTTTGTAGAACATATTTCAGCCATTTTTTAATTTTACATTAGATGATATTATACAATAATTAACCACCCAATCGAAAACTATCGCTTTCAAAAAAGTACTAGGGTAGCAGAATAGAACAGGATCTTGTTCTATTTCAAATCTACGATATAAGATAGGGAGTTTGAAGTTCGGCTGTAATAATTTGCATTTCTCTCGTTTAAACAAGAATGATCCGTCCGCTGTCTCGTGGGAAATCTCAGTAAAAAGGTTCGCAATGGACATTGTTTGAACTTTGTAAATACCCTGTGATAGCCGTACTTTGGGCGTGGGCGAAATGCGATATTTATAGATAGTCCGGGTAATATTTTAGCTTTGGTGGTGTCGATTATGAAATATGTTATATGGTACTTTAGGTTGATGCCTGGCTTGTTTGCATGGATTTTGAAATGGTGTATAGTATAAAAGTAAGTTAATAAGTAGGTAGGTAGGTGCTATAAGTTATATTTAATATAATATGGTATTCATTACTTTCTTTTATATAAATCAAAATCCAAGAAGTGATGAAAATGGACAAACTAAAAATACACAATATTAACGGATTGCGTAACGGTTATAATATATAGATATTATCTATTAAATTTCAGCCAAATTATTTCCAATTGTGAATAAATTTTAATAAAGTAGATATTATCGTTTCTAAAAAAACATACTTTGATACAATATTTACAGCATTTTTTTTAATACAAATGACTCATTCATTATTTTAGGCTTAATTTAATTTTGCTTATGTTCGTGTTACCAAATATACAGAATTTAGGTTTCTAAACAATGTTTGAATAATAATATTTAAATATGAATGTATTCATAAAGCTTGTAGATGTAATTAGCGAAAATTCGGCTTTAATTAAACATAAATATGAAAATTAGTCTAACATCATAAACCTCATTTGTGTATAAGCTGTCTATTTTGTAAGATTCTGAAAATTAAATTCATGGAACATGATTATGAAATTAAATTATATATTTTCAGTTGTTGAAGTAAACACATTATTTCAGTGTAGTTAAAACCGTTTCAATAAAGCGTTCATATTTTGAATAAAATCATAAATAAGTATGTGAATATGAAAGAAACATAAGTAGCAATCTTAAAATTATATTGATATAAGAAATATTATTTTATGAGATTTATGTTTATGAAAACTAGAAAAAATAAGGTAATGCAATAGGTACCTATTGAAGAAGGAAAAGTTACGAAAATTGTATTAAAACATAATGAAGTTTTAAATTAAGCTTTTTACATCAGTATTATAAATATTTTCTTAAAACCTATATATTATATTGTATGTGTAATAATAAGCTACACTCATATTATATTGATAAATTTCTATTTTTACTGTGTTTTAGCTGCAATAAATATTTTTTTGTTTTTATTTTCCTTTTTCAAATATGGATATATGATAGAGTCGATTAATACATGTTGAAACTGTGGTTAAGATACACAATATTACTAGCTCCTGTACCTACTTAGATGCAAAGTATCCTAGGTACTAATTTAATATCTCTCTGTGTGGTCAGTTGTATAAGACTTGAAATTAATGTCTATCCATCTTTACAATATGGAGGTCTTCAAGAAAAGAGTGAACAGGTACCATCAGGCGAGATAGTGGTCAAGCGCTTCCGTATCATACAATAAAAAAAAAAATAACAATCACATTTATAATATTAGTAGGAAGTATAATACTGAAGCAGGATATCTTAACTCTATACTCGTATAAGAGTGCAAACGAAAGAACGTAATACAATCACGACTGAAATGTTCGCAAATATCTGATTTGTACAGAAGCGCGATTACGTTGAATGAACAAATATTTCCTTGATAAATGTTGATTAATATTGACGCTTGGATATTTTCTGAGCGTTCAAAACAAACTGCCACTTAAATGTACTAATGAACCTCCCGTTCTTAACGATTTTATGCTTTACTGAACGTAATGGCAGCTTTTGATTTTATAATCTTTTTAAGGAATTAATTTCATAATTTACGAGTAAATTAGGTTCGATTGTTTGGAACAGATATTATATAATATTATGAAATTGAAACTGAGGACTTTATTACGTTTTTCTACTATCACCTTTTTATTAAGACTCAAGATTTTATTGGGAAGTCTTCAATTGTATCGGGAATAATGTAAATGGAGTCCGCAGTCGAGGGTGTCAGCTAATAAATTACAAAATTTGTACTACTTATTAATTGACAATTAAACAAATTTCGTATAAATTAACTTTCAAGTCGTATTGTCCTGTCCTCGATACAAATCAAAACAAATTACGTTTCATTTGAATTAATTACGACAAATTGTTGAAGAATGACTTCATTTGCACCCGAATTCGCGTTCGCTATAAAGTAATTTGTCAATTCTTGTTTTAACAAACGTCCCTATGTTGTTGTCGTTCAAATAAATGACAAAGTGCTTTGCGGAGCGGAAAATGCGATGGTTATATGCGGGCCGAGTACACAGTGGGAGGTGTGACGTCATGACTATGTAATACATAGGTCCTTTAGTATGGGGTAGGTGAGGTTCTATTGCATATTTAGCTAAGGCGGTCGACGTTTCTAGACTGTTTAGCTACTCGAGTTCTGTAGGTGTATCGTAATTTAGCGTCTTTGTGATTGTTTTAACGTTTTAGTAAATATCATCTGAATGCTTGCATGTGTGTAATAACCTACCATAGCTAGCTCGTTCTGTTCCACGTAATTTGGTATCTTTTTGCGATTTTAGTATTCCTGCAGCTCTTAGTATCTGCTTCATTTGACTGTTAATTATTAAGTTCTTTGTTCTATAACTTTTTATGGTCCTCTATTCATTGGATATTAACCTTCAATTAAAAACATTATCTTATTGTCTAGAAAAGGTCACAATTTCTAAGTGATTAACAGAAAAAATTACTTACTGACTAATAAGTGTGGTTGAGGGGCAATAAATGCCTTTTAAATCCCAGACAGATAAGTCAATTTAACTTAATCTATAAATATATAGATGTACACTATGGCTGGTCAGACGATGTGTCAACAGTCGCGTTGTTTCGGCTACAATCAGCCAGTCTGTTTGTTTGTCGGAGACAATTGCGTGCAAACTCCATCTCGATTGCCTAATTACTGGGTACACTCATTTCATCGTTATTAATCATGTTTGAAGAGTCATATCATTGCTGGAACGGGATTGTTTGATAGTTTCGGTTTTGGTATGAGCCATCTTGATACTTTGAAATATTAGTATAAAATGGATAGAAGGTAAGAAATTTGAATCAGTAAAAAATTATACGATGCAGACCTGTGTTTCTGTAATGGTGCATTTACATCAAAAGTGCGAATGCTCATTCTAAGCCCACTATGTCAAATTATTTTAGTGTAAACAGGCGTAGAGCATTCTTTCGATGATTATTTGCAATGTTCTCATACTGAACAACACTGAATACGAGTTGTCGTTTACACTAAAAGATCACGAAATAATGTTCTTGCTCTAGTTCTAGCTCAATGTTCGTTTGATGTAAATGCACCGTAAGATTGAATTTCTTAATTAAGTCATTTTTCTACTTGACCATCAAAGCAATAGAAGAAAATATACCTACTAAAATTTTAAATACAAATAAAAGGAATCTGAAGAAAGGTTCTGTTTTGTATTGCCAAAAAAAAATCCTTAATATTGAAATGTCTGTACTAAATGGACTATTACTAGCAGATAGCAAACGTTAAGAAGTTTTATTAATCGAAATGCTAAATAAATAGCTTGCTACACTAGTTTCTATATTTGAAGTTGTTTTCTTAGGGAATAAATTGTTACGCTATTTGATTGCTGAGACATTGTATATAGAGACACAAACTTGATAAAATAATTGTTTTACCCAGTAAATACAAACAAACAAATTGAAAATAATAGTCTGCTAACACTATATTCACTTGGAACAAATTGTATTTTGATGAATTTATAGCGGCGTTAATTTGTGTGTTCTTGTAATTAATTGAATTTAAATTTACACTATTTGTTATGAAAATATACTTATCTAATTGTTTTATTTAAATTTGTTACCATGCTGTAGTGTATGTGAGTGAAAGAGAGGGAAGTATTATGTCATCTCTTGCGCACGTGCAACGGTGACACCGCTCACACAGCTCAGTTGGCTGCAGGCGGTCGGAGTGAGAGGTCGTGTGCGTCTAAGAGCCGATAATAGGGAAGGACATACACTACATTTTTGGCGACGAGGTAAATCGGGAATAAATGTAAGTAATTTTTTTTGATAATAAAAAAAAAATTACAAAACAAAAAAAAAAGGGAGGAAATAGGTGTGCTGTGATAACTATTGAACTAATTATATCCACAGTCGAGTTACATCGAAGGGAATATTAAAGTTAATAATAATATACACACATACCTATTTTCATTATGATATTTTGTGCCGCTTACATAAAAAAAAATATATCCGCACAAAGTAGATAAATAACATGTGCGTGCCTTTCGAGAGGCCTCCGGCCTCCGCGCCGTAGAAAACGAAGGTTTCGTTTACATAAAGATTTAGCAAAACCTCTTAAATAATTGTAGCCAGAAGGATAAAGTAGGTGTTGTCAATTGTTTCTCGTATACATAACTACACTGATACCAATGCATACGCGGGCTGGGCTGTCTTAATTGCTCGAGTGTATGGTGCCTGTTTGATAAATACACTGTACAGTGTACGGGTATACAGCTAGCGTCGTCCAGTATGTGATATTTTGTTTAGTCGAGGCTGTAGATTATTATTTTGGGACATTTGTTTACATATAAATTTATTGATACTGATATGTAAAAACCTGCTTAAAGGATTGGTTAAACATGATTAAATGAGCTAAGAAGGTTCGATTCCCTATCAGCTCAGAATAGATTTGTCTGGTTACAAAAATATAATTATACCAAATACCCACTTATATCTTATTTAATTACTCGATGTGAAGTTGCATGAGTATTATTTAAGATTATTCATTATTACATAAAGAATTAATTAATGGTTATCATGCAAGGAACGTAAGTTTCCTGGACAGGCTAATATAGTAACATTATGGAAGTTCATGTAAGTTGATGTATGTGTTTCGATGGTGATGTGGACCACGACAAGGGATTTCTAAAGTTGTTGTTGTTAAGCTATAATGTTACAAGATGAAGCCTGACAAAAAAAATGTTGTGTGGTTTTATGAAACCACGGTAAAAGTGAAACTGTTCGAACGGTTCCGAACACTGCTTTATACCTACTCGGCAGCCGACCGTCACGCGACTTGCGCTACACAGACCAAAAAGTTTGAGACGATGTAATAAAAGTTTCACTTTAAAAAGGGTAAGCCCGTGTACGTAATTTGTACTGTGTTACCAGATAATGCCTGGTGGTCAAGAAAAATCGGGTGACGCCCGTGTGTATTTTATAATGTTATACCAGATGATGCCTGGTGGTACAAAAACAAAAATCGGGTGACGCCCGTGTGTACTTTGTAATTTTATACCAAATGATGCCTGGTAGTCGTAATATAATTACAATACAGGTGATGCCTGTAGTGATGTGATACGGGTGATGCTCGTATAAAATGTTTTTATTTTGGGTGATGCCCATATTGCGAATTCATGCACTTAAATACGCGATCTTCAAAAAAAAGTGATAGTTCGTCACCATTTCACAGTGAAGTATTGTTCGTAAGATAGATTGTATCTTCGAAATTACTTACGGTTAGTATTGATATCCAAATAAAAAATGGAATACTTAATACAATTTTTAAGAGCATACAGTAAATACTAAAATATTTACAGTAGATTTTATTATTCTTATCTAAAAGTGACTTAATATTTTCATAATTTCATAGCAGATTTTGTTAAACAACGAAAGAATAATCATAATGATAACAATACCTAAAATATCTGCGATAGGTATTGCACATTTAACCGACAACTATAAAGTTAGACAGGTTAAGTGATAATATAATAATCATAAACAGGGTAAGGTAATAAAACAATGAATATTCGAAAACAAAAATAAATGGAATGAGAGACATACAGAGTAGTCTCAATATTCATTATTTCAAACTACCCACCTGGCAGACGTTGTAATGCTCTTTCGCCTTTTATCGATTCGTTAAACGAATTGGAACATGAATATTATCCGAATTGGTCGAGCCGATACGCCGCGCGCCGAGGTTTGAGTTTTACACTTAGCAACATATTTGGCTATTCATTTTTATTGTATATACTATGTGGCGTTGTAGGTGAGGTGGAAACAAAAAAATAATAATAAGAACTAGATACTCACCATACAGTCGGCAATTAATTTAGTTATTTAATAAAATAAAATACAAATATCAGTAACAATAAGGGTCGTGGTGTGCCTAGGTCCAAACCCTCCGGTAGGGCTCTTACTGATATAGGTGGACGTAAGATGGAGTGCGCGTCTCGTTGCGAAGGCTAGGCGGTAGGGTGTCTTTAGGGTTGGTCGCTGAATTCCTTCAACAGGAATTAAGGAGCCGAAGCAAGCAAGACGTAGAAGGATTTCCTCAGCGGCAATCGTAGCAATGTCGTAGTACTACTGAAGATGGGTCTTAAGCGGTATGTAGCAGCGTATGAGGTTCCTTCGTGAGGTTCCTTATCGGAACGTGGCAAGGACGCGACAATTCCCTGCGCGGGAACGTTGCGGGCATGTAGAAGCTTTCTAAACGGAACGTAGCAGTAGTATATATAACACCACTCCCTCAGCGGAAATGTAGCACCCCGGTTTGGGGTTAGGTATAACACACTGTTAATCATTACATGTTGGAACGTTGAAAACGACTTTTACGTAATTTATACAATAATATACCGTGAAAGACAAAAGTTGGACAATAGACAGTTGGCATAAAATATGAATCGTTAATTGTTAATAACTAGCAAACCTGGCGAAGTCCGTTTCGCACCAGAGACACCTTTTCCTTGCTATAAACCTCACGGAGCCCGAGACCTTTCCAACGAGTGCAAAGCCGTGGAAATCGGTTCGTGCGTTCTGGAGTTGTAGCGTCAGGAAGGAAAACCCGACTTATTTTTATATAGTAGATTACTTTGATAGATAGTGTATAGTGACAAACAACCTGTCAAATATACACTTAAAATTTTTAGATAGATAATAAAGGTCAATTTCAAGACGAACATTTAATGTAAAATAAAAATGGATCATAACCACATCATACCGCAAATATTGGTATATGCAAAGTATATGTAAGAACCATGGTAAAATCATACACCATGTGCATCTAGTTATTACTATATTAATAACGACTGTTTTTAATTAAAAAACACCAATTTTATAATAAACGAGAAAATCAGCAACACAAACATCAACGTGAATAGTATTATAAAAGTCAATACACTAATAATTTTATTTACAAGTTTAAAAAGTTATTAAGAATTTAATAAGATTTACAACGTAGTAATTCGTATAAAATCCAAGTTTTAATGGTGGTTTGTAAGACTGGTCTGATTTCATATTCATAAAGTAGGTACTTACGTAATACATCTTTTAAGAGCTCATCTTTTGAACATTAAATATCGCACCTAATGCATTAACACCGCTGCGAAAAAATAATGGATATCGTACTAGATTGAATAAAAGATTATCAATTAAGAAATACGGTAAAGATTTCTTGTCAAAGCAAAAAAAAAAAAAAATGTATTATCGCGAAAAGGTCACCATTCGTGCCTTAGTCAGAATATAAATTCCAAGTATTAATCTCTACAATATTGAGGTGGTATAGTGGTATTTATTTCGAAATGCAAAATTGAATATTGTAAATTCAAGTTAATTACATAATTTATGCAAATACTTATATAGTTATAGGAAAACAAAGTTTTTATTGATTGTTACAGTTAAATTTGTATTACTGATTGTTACAGTTAAATTTGTATTACTGATTGTTACAGTTAACATTGTACAGTTAAAAAAAAATATGTATCCAACTACTTATTTTCAGACCATTAATGTGTGATTAATGTCTAGCCATTATTATTGTCATTAAGTTATCTTTTTCTTTTTCAAGTGGCTATTAAGTTGTCAGTAATACAAATACAAATGTTATCATAAGTAACAAATAAAAAAAGTCATCAACAAAATGATACATATTGATTCGTTTTAGGTTCGTTACATTAATTGAATTTTAAATACCTATGTGTTATTAATGTAATAATCATACAATGAACAACACCGCGTGTGTGTTGCGGTTACAATAAGAAGTATAAAAAAAAAGTAATACATTATTAATCACGCTTTACTAAATATTCATTATTGTATTGTCAATAAATTGTTGTAATATTGTCACTGAAGTTAAATCTGTACGGTTTGGGTAGGTCATAAGCGAATCGAAAAGAATCGGTTGCATACAGTCATACGAACATACAGGTGAAGCTAAAAGCGGTTCAATAGAAGTCAATGGCACAGTATAGTATGATATTGTACTGTTGCAGAGCAAGCTCCACTAAGACTATAATTCTGTCAGAGTGGTTTATACCCAAAAGTTGGTATTTAAATAATTGATAATTATGAACCTTAACGTTGTAATACTAGGTATCTGTATGAATTAAATATATTTAATGCGCTATAAAAAAGGCTGCCACTTTCTAGCCTCTAAACTATCACCCAAAAATATATCATAAATCGCTTTATTGCGATATGAAAGAGAGACGGACAAACGAATAAATAAACAAATCTTCCCTGTGCCTAAGGATCATATGATAAGTTGTTGTTGCTTAAATAAGAATAAATAATGAACCAATTAATGTTTGGTTACAATTTTGCCGTATAATATTTATTATATTATTTAGGGTACAGATATATACATATTATATTACATTCCGATTTTATTAGGTATATTGAATTAAAATCGGAACATATATTGTTTTAGTAACGAAGTACATATACAGAATATAGATATTAAATAATAACCGAGCATTTAAGTATGTACCTAGTCTATAGGCATTTCACTTGGTAATAATTTGGTTTGCAGCTATCGTTTATTAATAATTTTAATATGTGGGAAAACAGTGGTTACTTAGATGGTGCAGATGCCGGTGCAGGTAAAGTGAATTAAATTATGCGTCAGAAGAAGCAGCATTCACCTCTTCTAAATGACCTGGAGTGCAGGTCATGATAAATAGTGAGTGAAACATATCAACAAGGTAGTGCAATAGTCATGTAAGGAAAAAATAAAACAGGTTAAGTACAGTACAGGTACAGAACAGGTACAGTACAGGTACAGTACAGGTACAGTTAGTCAAAAGTATAGTTAAGTTACAGAAGGAACATTAAGTTACTGAAAACGATTTCGTCCCATTGGTTAATAAATAAATAATGACTTAATAAACTTAAATATAAGTATACAACTTATTCATGATAGATTGTCGTATACTTAAATAAATTGTCATTATTGTTATTATAAATACCTATGTAAGATGTTACATTTCTATGATTTTTAAGGAGCGACTATATGCCTATATATTCTTGCCGGCTCTTCTCTGTTGAGGCGGCTTTCCGAACCAGTGGTAAATTCATATTTTGTCCTTATACTGACGAAACGTTTTAAACGTTTCTGGACGAGGTATGGTTGATGAATGAAGGTTTGAGTTTGAAAAAATTATTAATTAATATCGATTTGAATACATATATTGTAAAAATTATTATAATTTTGAATATACATATACTTAATGGAAAAAAAAAAGAAAAAAAAATGAAAAGGAGAGATGTTGCATATAGATAGAATTATATTACTAGGCCAGGTGACACATTCTACTCTATCGCTGGTATGGAGCGGACGTGTCCCTTAGCTGTGTTTACTAACTGATACCTATGATATATAAAAAAAGCTAGATACGTAACCCGCTCTCTATTTTGGCAAGAAAAAACTCAGCTAAGTGCCCGAGTTTCACTTAGTCACGCACCATTCAGCGTCGTGGCTGGACGTTCTTTTTATATTTTAATCGGCAGTTGTTATTACGAAGTACATGAGTGAGACATGTATTATGTCTCGTGCGTGAGAGTGAAAGAGAGAACAACTGTATTGGTGATAATGCGTTAGTAAGTAGGTATGTATTAATTACGCTGTTTTTTAGTGCAATTATGTTGGCGTATGCCGCGTCTTCTAGTATAATAGGTCATTGACTGATACTGGTGCTTAGGTATAGACTAGAATAGAAGCATACATATAACATACCCGAATAGAACATAATATTTTATTTAATAAAAATAATTGAAAAAAATTAAAAATTTCTAAAATAAAGGAGGGATGTAGTGTATGTGAGTGAAAGAGAGGGAAGTATTATGTCATCTCTTGCGCACGTGCAACGGTGACACCGCTCACACAGCTCAGTTGGCTGCAGGCGGTCGGAGTGAGAGGTCGTGTGCGTCTAAGAGCCGATAATAGGGAAGGACATACACTACACATGCCTAGAAATAAAAGATTTTAACGGATTTAAAACGCGATTTTTGCATTATATTATTGCACACAAAGTGTGCGAAACGACGGGATAATGATATCTATACTAATATTATAAAGCTGAAGAGTTTGTTTGTTTGTTTGTACGCGCTAATCTCAGGAACTACTGGTCCGATTTGAAAAATTCTTTCGGTGTTAGATAGCCCATTTATCGAGGAAGGTTATAGGCTATATTATATCATCACCAACAGGAGCGGAGTAATGCGGGTGAAACCGCGCGGCACAGCTAGTAATGAATAAATCGCGTTTTAAATCCGTTAATATCTTTAATTTCTAAACGTATAATACTCGTAAAAATCAAACACAAGAAAATACTATTGTTACCATGTCACCAATTTTCTTGAAAAAAAAAAAAATGTGGTCTTAGTTGGTACTGCTATTTTTAAAATTCCTTATGATATTAAGGTAAGTTAGACAATCGAAATTAATTCAATATCGTGAATACCGGCGTAACCAAAATAGATTTTAATACGAAAGTTAGGCGAGCGTATATTTAATATTTATATTAATATTGACAGTAACATGGAAGGGCATGAACTCTGTGACCTGAAAAAAATGCCTGGAGATGTAAGTACTTATTAAATAAAGAACTGTATAACTGTGATGCTTAAATTCGTGCGCAGACGAAACCGCGGGCCAATAGTAAGTATTTCTGTAACTAATGTGTTATTAGTTCAGGGGTTTTCATGTGAAAGAGTCACGAACTTACATAAAGTAATTTAAAATCCATGCATTCTTAAAAGCTTTCGCGTTTATAATATTAGTAGGACTTTTTAATCCCTTTTAAAGTAACAAAAAATACCTATTATAAGGTATTTTCTGCAGCTACATACCTACTTATTAAGTTTTAAATTAAAAATTATTATACTTATTAGGTACTATTGTCTAATATTTTTTATCGAATTTTATTTAGATATAAGTTATGTATAATAATTTTCATACGAAATAAATCTGTAATGAATGTTTCTTATTTTTACAACATTCAAAATTATTTTAATTTTATAGAAATATTATTTTAACATTGGGCTTATGTTTACGATTTTGCGGCCTATAAAAAAGGCTCTAACGAATTTTATAATGTCTGGATAATCTAAACAAAGGTAACGTAATTTTAATTTTTTAACGGTTTGTATTATGAGATGGTAATAATTATTAAATAATGTTTTTATGAACGTTATATACGATATATTTTATATTTTTCTATTTTCACTTTTATGTAGGTGTAATGTTTTTTTAAAATGTTCTATACCATTTTTAACAATAGTATTTTTTTCTGATTTCATACTTTAACTAGCTGTGCCCTGCGGTTTTACCCGCAGTGCTCCGTTCCTGTTGGACTTAGCGAGATGATTAAATTATATAGCCTATAGCCATACTCGATAAATGGGCTATCTAACACCGAAATATTTTTTAAATCGGACCAGTAGTTCCTACGATTAGCGCGTTCAAACAAACAAACAAACACTTCAGCTTTTAAAATATATTAGATGAAATTGTTCACTTTATAATGAAGCTTTATATTATGGAACTCATTAGTAGCCTCATAATAATAAGCTGTATTTTTTATAATTTGGTATTTTTATTGGAATTTCGCAATCAAATTATACTAACATCATAACCGCACAATTTCCACTGCGAAGTATAATGCAACTAAATGAAATCACAATGCTTAAATGCGGTCACAATTAACAAACAAATTAAATTATTTTAATGCAGCTTTCAAATATTGGCGGTGACCGGTTTGCGCTTAGCTAACCGAATTATATTACAAATTACGTGTTGACTTTATTTATTGTGACCATATTGTGACATATCATTAGGAAGAAATTAAATATTTACTTCATTAAGGGCTAATTTTTCAATCATTGGTTAAAACTTATTCGTCGAATAACGTATAAAACTACCATTTCAAATGTATTCTTATTGCCCTCAATTGACAGTTTACAGATGACATTTTAATATTATCGTGTAATACTTTATTGGACGGATAAGTTTTAACCAGGTATTGAAAAATCGGCCCTTAATTAAAATGGAAAAATAATGGGCTATTGATGATGATGATGGAACATTAACGATCGCTTAGGAATGGAAAACTCATACGTTTGAATTTGATGTATTATAGGCAAGTACAGGCAATACAGTACAGGCCATTCGTCCACCACGTTGGCCAAGTGCGTAGATGTCACATGTCATCGAACTTTTGATTCTTCCACATGACGGCCTCTTCACAATGTTTTCCTTTACTGTTTCGAGTAGTGGTGATGTTATCAACACGCGCAGATAAATTGAAAAATATCGATCGATTTATCGATTTGAAGGTCGAGGGAACTACTGCACTAGATATATTTGTTTGTTTTATTAGCACTTAGGTATCTCTTGGTCTTGTTGAATTTATTAAGGAATTAATTAATTTATAAACAAACTAGCGTTCAAATCATGTCAAAATAATTTATTTTTCTTATTTGTCGTCCAAACAAATCAAATAAATTTCTTAGAAATTATTATCTCGTCCATCTCGACCAACTAGCTATCAAAGTTTTTTAAGTTTATTTCTTTTATAGATCTTTATACCCATAAAATATAAGAAAAATAAAGGATGAATGGAAAGTGGCGTAATTTTACAAAAGTATTACATTTATTTAATGTACCTACCTCTAGGGGTGTTATTCAGTTCTTGTCTCTAAGAAACTTACCCGAGAAAGGTCATAGTTGAGTTTCGATCGGATAAATTCAGTTGTTATGATGTTAAAACTATCCAATCGTAATGATTATTATAGCAATCACATCGGTTTTCCTACCACGTATTGTTTGGTGACAAAACGAATCAGGAAGATATAGTTTAGTAGCCATAATGTGGTGATAAATATTTATATTATTATCGTATACGAATGGCTATCAAAGGATATGGACATTTTCAGTGTCGAGATAATTTGATTGTGGTGTTATACGTGTTTGAAAAAAATATTATAAGTGTTATGAGGCCCTTTAGTAGCAATTGCTATGAGATGTTACAGTCAGTCAAAAGTGGCGTAATTTTACCAAAATATTACATTTATTTAATGTACCTCAAGGAGTGTTATGCAGCTCTTGTTTCCATCATGTCATTTTTGTCGTTTCTATGTAATTATTTTGAAAAGTATGTATTTGCTAAAATAAATATCAATTAAATAATAAAATGAATTTAAAAGTAATTTATCAGAGAAATAATACATTATCTGTTATAATTACTTCTGCTATTTCGAATAGATATAGTATATCCATAACATAAATATAAATTAAAAAGACGATCATGTCAAATTATATACGAATCCTGCAAATTTAATTTCACGTGACGCGTATGGTTCCAGAAACTTTCACATCTCGTTTCCCATCGTTTGCCCATTCAAGAGTTTACAAAACATTTTCATGAGCTCTGAATTAGCCGTCGGTAATGATTACGCTTCAATCTAGCGAGGCATCGTATTTCGCATCACGTATCCAGTGATTGTTGGGCGACAAACCGGCTGCCCGCCGGCGTTCCAATTACTAGGGACATAGACACCCCGCCTGGTAACCTGCAAAGATTAGGTATGGTAGAGAAGGCAGTATAGAGACTTTTGAAGTGAAACTTTTTTAGGCGCATTGAGAGTAAAATTTCAAAGTCACGACATGGCAATGCCGTCACCTCATGGAGTAGGGCGACGTTTTTGGTATCTTTGAATCTTGCCAAAGAATTTTCACTTCTGACACGTACTCACGGCACACACGCTCTTTTTTATGTTACAGTAGGCAGTTGAGATGGTGGTTCATCTCTGTACATACCTACATTTGTTAAAAACTCACAATTTCATAAAACAAAAATCTTTCGAGAGAGTACCACATATTATATTATCACCCATGAAAGTATTTTTACGCTGAATTTACCATTCTACACCATATATTCTATACAATCATATACTGTTTACCCTATGCTAATGAGTAGCGTCTGTCCGTTGTTTACTCTATGCCGGTACCCGCAAACCCCTGCTCTCACTTATCAGGACTTACGAGCTAATACCACCCGAAGGGCGCCACCCAATCTGCTGCGCTTATCTCAATTTAATGGCTTCCGTATTAATACCGCCTTTGTCTAATTTGAGGATACTCGGAACAATGTTTAATCGACCGGTAAAAATTGATGGCTACTGAATTTCAGTGGATTTAATACTGACCGTATTGGGTGAAGCAATTATGCGCCAAGGTTTTTCTGTCATACTCGAAGTAATCGAGATGTCGAATGTATTTCACTTGTATTTCATATCACATAATATGCAGTTAAACATTTTTCCTGTATATCAACGCGGTATTGTGTGTTCCGTTTCGTTTTGGAAGGTATCTATTTCCTAGTGATTGACTTTTCTTTACGCAGTAGGTACTAAGCAGGCAGTTAGTTTGCTGTGCAGTCTATGTTCAATTTATTATAATCATTTTACTTGTATGGCCTATTTGTCTATTTCTTCTAATATCAAGCAATAGGAAGTACTCTTTCCAAATAATGTCATATTAAAAATATACCTACAATAAAGGAGAAGTAGCTGTAAAAGGACATTTTCCGAAGCATTATTCACACAAAGAACTCAGCATAACAAGGCATCATTTGAAAAGATATCACGTTT
Source organism: Colias philodice (assembly GCF_061535455.1). NCBI lineage: Eukaryota > Metazoa > Arthropoda > Insecta > Lepidoptera > Pieridae > Colias > Colias philodice. The sequence goes on along the minus strand of NC_143099.1, from coordinate 9,445,194 downwards.
AGGTCGAATCAAAAGAGCGATACAGTGCTCCACGCTTCCGTTAAGAAAAGAGAGGGCAGAAAATTGTGCGGCAAAGTCATTGTTTCCAATCAGTAAAGGGAAAAGTTTTATTGGGTACAAAGTGGATATTCACGGGTGGGACGATAACCACGGATATCGGAGTGGCAAAGGGACTTTTGAAGGATTGCGATGGAATCGTCTTATGTTTGTGTCCTTTTTGGGTAAGTTGACCGGCGTTTGTGTGATTATTTATATACGGATGCTTGGGTTTTGCAGTATTTATATACAGATCAGGAAATATAAATTCTGTAAGTATAGCAGCAGCCTTGCGGCGTTATGATCTATGTCAGTAACATCAAACAAAACACCAATAAACAATTTTAAGAAGAAGACTACGCTTATATCAAAATAATATAAGGTTGTCTGCTAATGTGTTCATAACGGATTATATATAACAGGTTCATAACAGCAAACTTCATACGCGATCTTAGTACACTGATCGTAATAAGTTTAGGGTATACGGTTGAACAAATAACGTAAAATATAATAGTTTGGACAGTTCGAAGATTCTTCGTAAGTTAACAAGTGTGTGTGGCACGATGCAGTTTATGAGTTTGGGATGTTACACCTTCGCAAACAAGCTGGGGAAACTTATATGAAGAGATCGATATTACCTCTTTTCTCATGTATAGGATGCACAAGTAAAACTTGTATGTATTAAAAATCGAGTTTATAATAAAATGTTGTGTCATAATAAAGATGCATGAGTTATAATAGAGAGTTATTTTTGGGCGAAGATCATAAAAAAATATATATTAATATCGTTATCGTTAATTATCGTGAAAAAGGCGAAGAAGGAAGTTAATAATATTCTCTACAATTTTAACCTTAACATCATTTTATCAAATAAACAAACAATTAAACCTAATTTCACACCTAATTGCGTTGTATGATACATTTAATATGTAATTTCAACATTCATTCATAGACTATTCATAGCATATCTGCAGAGATTCTAAATTCCGCAAAAATCGTATGATTTATTCTACATTTATACTAAGAGGCGGCCACGGAATATATTCCATGCTTAACCCTAGATTACTACCCTTCGTCGATTCGACGACGCGTCACCAAAAAAATCGCTATAACTTTTATGCGCGCGACCGTATGGTTTTCTAACTTCAGCAAATCTCAGCCGACCCATTGCTCTTGCAATGGACGGTAGTGCTTTGTGTGTGGAAAGTCCACACGCGCTGTACCAGCAACCATGGCTCGTCACATCGACGAAGGTTAGTATTAACGTAACTTTTCGTACTATTTAGTTAAGTTAAAATTACGTTATTTTATCTTTTATAATGGTGTCTATTATTTTATTTTTTAGCTATACGATTCATGTGTTATTATTAGAAGTCGAAAGCGATGAGGAAAATTCATCTGCGAGAGAGCCTGAAGACCATTTTGAGGCTGATGAGGCATGAAATGGAGTGGGTGATGATGAAGTTTCTATTGTAAATAAAGAGAAATTTCCAGATCAAGATTATGAGGCATGTAGTAATACATCTGCCCACGTGACATTGAAGACGAAAAACGCAGCACTTCAGCTGACCCAAGTGATTTGATTATAAGACCATCACGTACCATTCTTCTTGGGAAAGATAAACACATATGGTCACCACAATAGTCAAGGTCACAAAGCAGAAGGCCTTCAAGGAACATAGAAACATAACACGATGGCCTGTACGGTTTTTTCAAGATATTTTAGATCCTCTTCCATGTTTTTCAGGTATAATTACTGATGACATTACTGATACTCTGCGGGACTCAATCACATAAATTTTAAACATGCCAGAAAGAAGTAATATGAATGTTATAAATGAGACTGAGCAAAGTAATGATGCTTATGTCCCTCCACAGCAAAATAAAAGAAACATAAATATGCTATATGTCCCACCGTAAAGCAAAGGTAGACTAAAAATAGGTGCACTAAGTGCAAAAAATCGTTGTGTGCGGAACACAAACTTGATGTGTGTCACAAATGTTTTAGATCCTTAGCTATTATCAAAATTATATTTTTTTTTAATTTTTCAGATATTATTTTTACAATTAAAAGTTTATTTCGAGCAATTTAATGGTATATATTATGTGTACGAATTTTTCAAAAATTTTAAGAACTTTCATAAAGCATGTAAACTATGATCTCATTTTGATGACTGTTTGAATAAAAAATATGGTAATATAAGTATTTTAATATTTTTATATGTAGATTAATACATTGTCCTTAAAATAAAAACATAACTACAAATATATTGTTTTAATTAAACCCCTTAATCCCCTCCAATAAAAAGCGTAGTCGAAGCGACGAAGGTTAGTATTAAACGGTGAAAAATAAGGTTAGTGTTCTAGGGTTAAAGTCCACTAGACTTCACTGTTTTGAATTCTACATCTTTGCTTTCCGCTCACAGTGGACGTAACATTTTGCGCCAACTGCAATCCGTTGTTCAAAGGATTTTGCACCCTACTGTTTCGAGAATAAAGCTTTAAATCGTTTCATTATATATTATACTTTTTGCAATACTAATTCGTAGCTATTCGAATTTTTATAAAGCGCTATACTCAGCGCTTTACATCCAAAAGTGGTTCTTATTGCCAAAGCAGAAACATTGTTTTTTCCGCAGCGAAAAATCAAGTCTGATATGTTACTTTAGAGTGGCGTAAAGGTCCCTCGAGGCTTGATCCCGAATCGTTCATTCATGCTCGTCACGTGATGACCATCCCTTGTGTACTGCATCATATATAGGAAATCTTACATAGAGTTCCACATCACACGTAACCGTATCTACATTTTATTAAATCTTCGTTTTTGATGTTTCGAGTATCGTGTTTTTCCAATCCCTGAGTAGATTTGACGGTAGATTTCCGATAGAAAGCACCATAGTCTTACTGACCAGAATCGTATATTGAAACATGAAAGATGTTTTAGTTGATTGAAAGAAGATGGATGGATTGATAAGATAAGGTTACATGTATAAGGATGCTTCATTTTCGCACTTATTAGTTACCACGAACGACATGCCAAATATTTAATAAAATTAATTTTATCGGATTGGATTATTCGTCTCATAATATTTGTTATTTTTCCTTTATATTTCTATTATTAATTTAGTTTTGATAGGATTCGTAAGCCTGTTTTAAAATGAATATAAACAATTACAGTCTGTCATCTTCAAAGGTTTATTTATATTGATCCAAAAACTTCATCGTTTTTAATTATCAAAATACAATTTTGTTTTCAAAATATACTTTAATACATAGCTGAAAACGTTTAAACTATATTATATGATGTCCGGCACATACTCAAAATTTCAATCACGATTTCTCAAAGATCAGCAGACCCCCGTGGCCGTTTTCCATTCGTCTTTGTCTTTTACAGATTCCTTTTATAGACGGTCCTTTTTCTATTTCCTTGCGGCTTTCATTATATCGCCGCTCCAGGCAAGGGTTTTGAGATCGAGGGCTGCAGTCTGCTATGGAAACAGCACCCTACGACTGGCTATTTCATTTCAAATTATTGTTTTTATGTGCAAGTACAGGTACCGGGAGCGGGTTATTGGCTTTTTTGATATAACAGCTATGTTATAAGTTTAAAGTGTTCCTCTATTACTTGAAAGAATAAGTTAACAATAATCTTAACTTGAAATTAAATATTAAGTTTTATTGTATTCTGATCGGTCGGTATCTTATTGTTTATAGAAATGAAGAACCTTGAAGATATTCGAAGCAATTCGATAATCTCATACGTTAGCTTGTTTCCTTTGATTTTGTATTGCTAGTGGAATTATTGGTTTCTTTCCAATTGCATTTAGGCAGAGGCTTTGATAATGACTTCAGTTAAAGACCTGTGTCCCCGACGTACGAAAATGACGTATACATGAACAATTTGCAGCATATACACTAAATCGAAACATGCAAGTTTACTACAAATGTAATCTAAGACAAGAGTTTATTGCGATATGAATCACGCATCGGTGGCATATGCAATAGCATTTAGGGGTGATAACGATGTCATAATATATGTTATAGTGTAGAAATCTACACTTATAAAGAGAAATTATTTGTTTCTTTATTTGTTTAGGTATTTTGAATAGGCTCCAAAAGTATTGGATCGATTTATTTTCACTAATAGAAAGCTACATTATTAGAAAGTAACATAGGCTATATTTTATTTCGTTTTCGTCGAAGAAGGAACGAGCGAAAAGTATGCGAATAAATTATTTTTTATATATACACTGATAGTTGATAACATTTACTAGTGATAATATTTTTCATAGAATTATTTATGTACCTTAACTGCATTGAGTTTAAATTTTTCAATATAACGCACTCATGATGTTTTGTGTAATTTACCTTTGCAAATAAATATAAAGTGGCTAATCCTGTAATTGTTTCGGTAATATCAGTTAATTTTACAGTGTTGTATAAGCTACGTGTACCGCTTGCATTCGATATGCAGGGTGTCCCACTGTTGGTATACTAAGCTCAAACAGGTTGTAGTTATGCATACTTATAAAATTCTAGACGCATTTTTTTTTCAAGTAGATGAATTCTTAAAACTCTATGTGTACACTGTACAGTGTACACCCATAACAAGCAACCCGCCCAACTTTGCCACCAGCACGTGAGCTATCGTTTAAGATTCTGTTTCATAGAAAAAATGCTCACATTAGCGAAGCGGTATATGCCGGCTGCGCGAAGCTAGAGAAGAAAATATTGATCATCAGGAAAAATTTAGCAAAAATTTTGTGATGTAATTTTGTATACAATACAGTGTATACAATACTACAAATTCCTTCGCGCTTAGAATACTAATAATTGGACACCCTGTATTTATACTTCGAAGTTTTCATTTTTATCTACACTAATATTATAAAGAGGAAAACTTTGTTTGTTTGTTTGTTCGTTTGTTTGATTGTAATGAATAGGCTCATAAACTACTGGACCGATTTTAAAAATTCTTTCACCATTCGAAAGCTACATTATCCACGAGTAACATAGGCTAGGTTCTATCCCGGAAATCGCACGTGAACGGGAACTATGCGGGTTTTTCTTTGAAAACGCGGGCGAAGCCGCAGGCGGAAAGCTAGTCATAAATAATAAGCTGTGTCCTTGTACCTTCGCGGCAAAAAGTAACAATCCATTGTATATTCATGACCATTACAGAGAGCGTTATAGCACTCAAAGGGGATTCGAAACAAAACGGAACATTTTGGTTCCGACTGTACACTCGAAATTTACATCCACAGGTAAATGTGGCCTCTTAATAATAAAAAAGCGGGAAAAGGGAAAGACTCGAGAAAATGGCCGATGTTTATCGGGAAACAAAGGCAAGTGTGGCATGCAATATGCATAACGATTGTCTGAATTAGGTAAGTGTTTCGAATTTTGAGGGCCTATTTTGTATTTCATTGTTTATATAATATAAGCTATTAGAAGCGACTATGATATATTCAGGTAATGAGACAGTTATTTTAGTACCTGTTTTTAATATAATATATAAGCTGCTAATGAATATTTTTTTATTATTTTTAATGTTAGAGCGGGCAACGTGCTGGGGAGTCGCCTAATCGTAAGCGACTGTCACCGCCCATAAGCTTTTGCAGAGGTAAATACCAAATTGGTTGGTACAAATGCGTTTACTTCTTAAAGGAATCAATCCAACACTTAGAAATAAAGATGAACAACTTATTTAAAACACAGCAATGCCTAATTTTTCGGCAACATATAAAAATATCGTTGAAAACGCAAATGCTTAGGTAATTTGGATGCGATATAAAAATATTATTATGATGCGTTATTATATTACTGATAAATCAATGAAATACGTTTTAAATATGGAATTACATTCGTCCATCTTCTTTATACACTTACTATATTTTATTGAGACGGTCTTCATAAACATCCAGTGCTTTGAGACATAAAGTTTTAGCAGTGACATCATATTTTCCGTTTAATCTTATCGGACATAACGCTATATTGATACGTCTGGTTATAAAATTTTATAAGCTTTAAATTGACTATAAATTTTGTCAGTTTGTGAAATTTGACAATAAAATATTTACACGCAGCGGGATATCGTAAAACACGTTTTACTTCTAATTTAAGGTGTTATAAATGTTTATTGGTGAATCATGTATCAAAATAATATATGTAATAGCTTTTGACATATTAATAACCAATTAAGAAAATTGTTACAATATTAAACACGAGACAAATTGTATACCAGTTTTAGATTTTATTTTATCACATTATGTCACACAGTTTTTCATATACTTACCGTAAGGAAATTGCTTGTAATTTTTTTCGAAGAATTTAAGGAATATTTACCACTGTAGAGTACTTTCTGTACCTTAACACAATAATATTATAATGTAGGCATAAACTCTCTGCTTCACTACTATCAATTTCATTACGACCACTACAAAGGTTTGCCGATAATTGCTATCCCAATCTTGCTACATTTCCCTGCATTTACAATAAAACACTAAACGCGTAAGGGTAAAATAAATTTTATTCAAACGGTATTGCTCGTACCGATTGCCGCTACTACTGTAGTCGGCTTTGACAGGCGAAGTACAATTTACGGCCGTTCATGGTGCTCGATAAAAAACCTTTGTCATAAGCCAACCCGGCAACACTCGCGCTTTACGACCAAATAAATTTCAAACACTATTATCATTCAAATCGTGGTCCCACAAATACAAACACCCTTTTTATCAAGCGTCCAATATTCACAAAATATTTTCACAGAAACATGTCCTAACGTTAAGGTGTTTCTATTATTGGTGTGTGGATTTATGGATGGTCACGTTTAATAAAATTACCCGTGTTATTCAAATAAGTTAATATATTTTTTAATAGTGTTTACTGGGATTATTTTGAATATTTCAAGAAAACGTGGTAAGGACTGCATGCCCATGAATTTAAAAGTTCGACGATCTATTCCATCCACTACCTTTTATTTCTTGATAAATTCAGTATGTATTACATTTCATTTACTTTAAATGTGTATTAACTCATCAGTAGAACCATCAATTTATTGCAATAATTAAAATTAAGCAGGTGTGAACAACCACATAATAATTATATTTAATTATTTGTGACATGTAGATTGTAGAAGATTCCATAAGAATTTACAATGTAATAAATATTATGACAAACTCGTTTGAATTAGAATAAAAACAAGGTGCGGATGATAATAAAAATCAAGTTGAAAATCAGTTATTTATATACGATAATTCTCTACAATACGGATTATCAGATTTTACAATACTAAGAAAAACTTCGATATAGTTACTATACATTTTTGTCTTTTGTGATACCCATTTGTGAAGGGATTAAGGTAGGTCAGGTTAAGTAGTGCCTCGTGAAGAATCCACCTTGTAGGTGAGAGGTTGTGTCAAAGAACTTATCGATCCTTTGTGGTCGTTAGTGTTACTATGGGTATCTGTGATCATTAAATATTGACAACTGGATGTTATTTAGGTAACAAACCGCATTGTAAAGGTATATAATTCATGGTTGTTTTGATTGATTATGTAATATAGATATATATTTTATTTTTAATCAGATTTACAACACATGTGTTTTTGTTGGCCAAAATTTTCTAGTGGCCATGGCGGTGGAAATTTTTAATGCAAATAAAAAAATCCCGTATCTTGGTTTAAAGAGCTCAAATTAAGACCAGACGAAGGACCACTTTCTTATATACTACATAGATATAGATTTATTATTTGGCAATCAGATAGACAGACATTAAATAGAATAAATAAAAATACTATGTTCAATCTTAAACGTGTAGTAGGGGTTAGCTGAATTGGGTTAACCAATGAGCAGTTTGAACATCACTTTACCCTTGTAAAAGTTAACAAACCCTGCTGATATACGGTAAAATTTAGGATTGTTTGAAAATAACTTGTATGCTAGAATATAGGGTGTCCCACTATTGGTATACTAAGCGCGAAGGGACTTGTAGTTTTGCATACACTGATCACGTAAAAATACTTAAACAACAAAATTACGTCAAAAATGTTTTGCTAAATTTTTCCTGAAAATCCATGTTTTCTTCTCTAGCTTCGCACAGCCGGCATATACCGCTTCGCTTATAATATGAGCATTTTGTCTATGAAAACATAATCTTAAACGATACCTCACGTGCTGGTGGCAAAGTTTGGCGGGTTGCTTGTTATGAGTAGACACATAGAGTTTTAAGAATTCATCTATTTGAAAAAAAAATGCGTCTGGAATTTTATAAGTATTTTTTACGTACTCAGCGTATGCAAAACTATAACCTCCTTTGAGCTTAGTATACCAACAGTGGGACACCCTGTATATGAACTGTGTAGTGTGTATCTTATTTCTTTACAGGATAGTACTTACGTGATGCAAGCAGCTCTCTTATTTCCCGAGTACACGTATTGTCTATAAAGGATTCGAAAAGGCTTATGTCTCCTTATTGAAGATCATCTTTACAGGCTCAACATAATATTATCTATAATTATATGGGAGTACTTTTAGACCTTGTGAATTATCTATCGTGTAACCAGATTTTTAGGGAAGCCATGATTCGATTTTGCTTAATATACTTAAACAAAACGAGGATATTAAATTTCATTAATAACACATAACTAAATTGCAGAATTATTTCATACCCCAAATGCACAGAATCTGCGTCCAACCAAGTTAGTCTTATTTTACGAATTTTCTAGAATATTAAATTGTCAACCAATCATTACGCATAAAAACTTAAGAAAACACACAGCATACCTCTTAAAATTAAAAATTAAAACCCCCTAATAAAAATACAGTAAAAATTTAAAATCATTTAAAAACTATAAAATATTTACCGCAACTTTGTAACAGCGGCAATACCTTTGAGCAATCAAAGTATTAACTCGACTGAAAATTGCTTCGCCATTATATTGGCCGATGGCATTCGAATTTTTTAGTCAAATTTTCCGTCTGGACAATATTGATGTGCCGGCTGTTCTTTATATTACACCAAAAATGTACGCTTTTATCGGTTTTTAACACGTTTTTAAGAATGCTACGAACGCTACATTGCATTATTTTCAGAGTTATTTTTAAAATAATGAATATTTTGTAATATTTTTTTATATTAGTGAGCAAAAACTGCATCGATAAAATCATCAAAAAATTGTTTTAAACAGTACCTAATTTCTTGTAACATAAAAGGTTTTACCTTATACAATATAGCTTTATTATCTCTTCGTTATTTAATAAAATTATCAAAGGAATTCTTTTAATTTTGATTCATTTCATTTGATTTGTAGAAACGTCTGACGATTAAGTTTTATGTACTCCGTTATAAACTTTAATAAGTCTAGACTCTACTTCATTTCTAACTTTATTGCTGTCAACTGAAACTATGAAAAAACTTAATTCGTCAACGAACGATATTCATTTTAGTTGAAATCCCTAAGTCACAGTTGGTAATGAGAGGTACAGCCAAAATAAAGATAAGGTTGATTTAGGAAAGTAATCTTAAATCCGTGCGCTGAAGAGTCTAATTTTGAACGCGAAAATAGAATGTTATATAGTTCAGGTATTTAGCTCGTTACTGAGGTATGTCCGAAAAATAACTCCACCTGCATCAATGCAGTAATTGAGAGAAAAAACACTTGAGCTATTGTGTAATTATATTTTTACGTTGGCCGCTAACAATTTATTTGGCTAACAAAAAGTTATCTGCTAAAGATTGACGACGCAGTGAACTCGAAACGAATTTTGTGCCATTAATTTTTTATTTGGAATCCTTGGTCGCACGATTTTATATTGTTTATTTCGTTTTACGCAAGATGCCACCAAAATATAGCTTGATGTGAGAAAACGCGATACATTCGATTTTAATTAATTATTATCTATCAATTTTTTATTTGCAATCCTCTACTGACTGTGACAATTTTTTCTATAATCAAAATACTAAGATTAGGATATCAAAAAAAATCGAATATACTGCTTAATTTGAAAAAAAAACACTCATATCGGGTTTGAGATATCTGTTGCGTGTAACGATTTTCTAATATTAAAAATTACTAGTTTTATTAAGCTAAATCAACCATTTTATCAATCCATACATCCATGTTTATTCATGTTATGTTCAAAATATTCCTAACAACATTGATAAGAACCATCCTGTTCTATTATTTTACACATTTTATCTCGAAAACGTATAATTTAGACCCGAATTCATATATCCTTATCTTCTCAAATAAACTATAAAGTAGATGTGTATGGGACATTTATTGTAATTTAATTATGGTTATTTACAATGTGGTCTTACCACATACGGTCATACGGACAAAATATACAAGATGTCCAAACAAATAACGCTGACACCGGTCTAGAAACTATAAGACACCCACGTTACATTCGCAGATCAATGCTTAACCATTTAAATGAACTATATAAGGGAGACCCATTTAACCCTTGAAGTGGTTTAAAAATTGTAACAACAGTAATACTCCGAAGGGTCAATGTATACTGGTCCTGTTTCTACCCACGCGTGCCACTTTATTGGTCGGAATTGCCTCTAAACGTTACCAATGAAGCGTTCGTTGCTGTATATTTATGCCCTAAGACATGCATGTTTCCATAATAAAGTACAAGATATATAGAGGTCGCCACCTTAAGATTGTTACATGCCGACAGTCACGGAATTGGAGGTAGGAACCTAATTTACAAAGAATTTCGTAATAAACATATCAAATGGCTTGTTTGTTAGAGCGTTTACGGTTCTACAAGCAATTTTACGCTAGTCTCTGTCTATTAGCTGATAAGTGTGAGTTGTAAATATTCTTCGAACATGCTATATTAACGTATGAATTTGCCTTTAATAATTGAGTTTGTATTTAAACAATAAACGTGAATATTTGTTGAAGAAGCCAATGAAATACTTCGTCAAAATAAGTTTAATAATTGTTTAGAAGGCTTCCCATGTTTTCAAATGTGGTTCTAAAGTTATGGTCTCTGCAGTGGAATTGCATTCATATTATTCGTGCAATGATTTATTATTATTAGCCTTTACGTAATTAATGCGCTTTTGCACTTTTTCTTTCATTTTTAATTGCACGCCTCATAAGCGAAGCGTTGAGATGGGTACTACTGTCACTTCGCGCAAAACATCTGATTTTTCAAACTTAAAATGTCTTTATGTATCATACATTGCACTTGTAAGATAATACATACACACACATATTAAGAAAAAACACTATTTTTAACATTCATGATATTTTTGATGTCATTTTTGTTATTTAAACTAGTTAAAAAACAGTTTAAAAAAGTTCTGTCTTGGACGTCCGTGTGTCTGTATGTGCGGATCCTTTTTCTTGTTAACACGATAGCGACCGAAATACTTTACTAATCGAGTCTTTTTTTTTCTCTTACGCTTGAGTATGCTCAGGAATAGAACCCTTTCATTTTTCAGGGTCTGATTCGATGTGGTTTAATTGTTATTAAATAAACAAAAATAATAATTAATCAATATTTATTAAAAAAAAATTATGAGGCGTGCACTTTTGGATTTTCCAAACTATTATTTGTATACCTACATTTAAGTTAAGATAGGCACGAACGAAACAACATTAATATTTACTACCATAGACACAGAGAAAAACACCAAGGTATCGATTTTCTAAGATCTGTATTTTCGTTAACGAGGGCCCATAAAACTTCTTCAATATCCGTGTTTCTTCAGTTTTTTTCCAGTTGATAGATAAAAGGGACGTATTAAAATTTATTAGAGGACGTCGTGAAACAAGGATAAACAAATATAGGGATATACTTTGATGCTACGCGCTCTGTTTATTTATTAAATAACTTACTATTTTTGAAAGATTGGCACAGTTAGAAGCTGTAGATAATGCGTTGGAAACGTGGATCTGATTCACAGTACCTAATTACTCAAGTGAAGGTGATCGTTTTTCAATTTTTGAAGTGAAACGTCTTTAGGTGCGTTGAGAGTAAAATTTCAAAGTCGCATGGCAATACCGTCACGTCTGTGAGGCCACAGGTAAGGCGATGATTTTGGTATCTTTGAATCTTGCTAAAGAAGTTTCACGCTCTTTTTTTTCAAATACGTTAACAATGTAAGCTATTATGAATGTTAAAATTTTAGAAGTCAATTTAATTACCATAATAAAAATATTGGTGATCTCTATTGTCTATTGAATTTACTAATATTTGTCTATTGAATTTATACTGATCGTTTTGATAAAACGATCATAATATTTGATCACTGAAAAATGATATTACATTCTGTTGTTATGCCACGCTTTGCACCGAGTTTACTGTACAATATTGTGAAATAAATATCATGACATATAACCTTTATGAGGTTCATAGAAGTAACACTTTCGTATCGAAACCGTTACAACGCTAGCACGACTTGACACCGCTTATCTGTTAGATTGCATGTCAGAACACCTAAAACCAGGTTTTGATACATTACCTCATAATTCATGGAAATTTTAGATCCAATGCCGCGATATGGTACGGTGTATTTTTATTTATCGTTATTTTAAACATTTTTGTCGTGTTCTTATAATTTATTGTGGGGAAAATGCAAATATGTGAAATATGGGGATTGATAATATGATTAGATCAGAAATCCAAAGTTTATATTGTCTCACGGAATATATTATTTATTTGGATTGGATAATTTATGACACTTTATTTAAAAATTACATAAAAAAATATAAAAGGTAAGTACCTTCGTTTAGTTGATAGTTCTATCCTATCTCATTATTCGCGGTTATATTTCTATCTAGACTCTCAAATGCGATTAAAAGTAGACTCGACAAATCTATTATTGTCTACAATAACATTAATTTCATTACAAAAGTTGGGAGCTTGGTAATTAATAAAAACCCTACCTGAAATAAGTAAATGACCACTATTATAATCCTTTGCAAAATCATCATCTTACCCATAGTAATAGGTGCGGGGAGTATATCTGTTTGTATCAATCCATTGTAAGTTTTTGTACTGCATATTCATGATCGTGACACATTTTGCCACAAAAACATTTTTTGATTGGAGTTTTCAATAATCCATTATCCATGACGAGTTTTGACATCTAACTGATGTGGTCCGACATTCCGTTAACCCAATAGTTTGCAAATATGTCGAGTCATTGTAAAATATAGGTGTTTGATGGGATTTTAATTTTCAATACGTGTAGATTGTTAGACTGATTTGTGTGTGGGAAAGGTTGGTATAAGAAATTGTGATTTGCGAGTGTTTGAAATTTTTGTGGGTAGTTTACGCCACTAAGCATGGGGCACGGGGGCTAGTGCTGTGCCCCGTGTTTGGTGGCGTTATTAGCTTTTTATTATTAAAGTGTAGAGTAGACTAAACAAGTAGATAAAAGTGACCAAATATGGAATACTTACCATTTCTTTTTTATGCTTCGCTTCGCGGTTTAACCCCCGCGTGGCTCCTGTCCTGTTGGTTTTAGCGTAATGATATTATAATTATAGCCTATAGCCTACCTCGATAAATGGACTATCTAACACCGAAAGAATTTTTCAAATTGGACCAGAAGTTCCTGAGATTAGCGCGTTAAAACAAACAAACAAACAAACTCTTCAGCATTATAATATTAGTATAGAAGATTTACACAAATGTTATAATATTGTATTTGCCCTTAAGTTTGTAACAATTTGAGGTTATATCGATCATCTAATCTTTCAAGTAACTGTTATCAAAATTCCTATTCTTACAAACGCCTTCAAACGCTCCGATCACTTACAAAACGCATCACGTCAGCGCTGTTTACGTCAACATTATTCACAGTAAAATAATACCTTTAACCGTATCAGTGTGAAGTCAATCAGACATTTCAATATAGTCGCATTTCACACGTTGCCTTCATTTACATGGTACACGTGTTACATCCGTGTATTCATCTGTCGTGGCCATATGCCGGAGATAGCGACGTGTTGTGCGACTTGTTCAATATTAGTTTTTACTTTTATTGCCAAATATTACCTTTTGTTGTTTACCGGCTACTCGATTGTATTGGTTTGTTGATGGTATCGTAACGCATCTAAATGTTGAAAAGAATATGAGACATAATATGGCTGGCTTGATATATCAACGTACAGCCCAAAGTACTATTGATTTATTTACTCAGTTCGTACGATTAGATATTTGAAGTTTCTTGTTGTTTCCTTACAAAGTATGTATGTATGGTGAGCAAGAAGAAAAAAAATCATCTTCGAAGGGACCTCCCTTTTCCTAGAAAAAAGGATTTAAGTTTTGTTCATTAATTATTTTTTAAACGTAGGATTAACGCAATGAAAGAGTCTATTGATGAAATAGTACTAATTTTAAGTATTAACACGCGTAATATGCAGTACTGAGGTGAAATTGCTTGCATTTGTACAACTGCATCTTTGTTTGCATGACATCGTTAGTTGGTTGTTAACTTGTTAGCATAAATATATGCATGCTAATAAAGTTTGTAAATGCATCTTCTATAATAAAGTGGTCCGTTATGTTTGTAACCATAGTAACGACGCTTCATTCAAGAAAGCTCTTTAGTTGGTAGAAAAATTGTTAAGATCTCCAAGGTTCTGTCTCGAAATATAGGTATGTTTGTTTTTATCAAAACTATCCAATAATTTACACCTTTTTAATGTTTTACAGAATGTTGTTTATCAAAAAGTATAAAACATAATCAGTAGTTGGTCAGTAAATTCAGGGAATTACCTTGCAGATTAACAATGAAAAGCTTAATGATTTTTAGTGTGAATTTGCACTGAATTCTGTCAAACATTCAATCCAATATACAGTATTCAGTAAATTTAACAAAACTGAAACAATGCACAACCATTGGTCATATATGACATAATAAATAAAGGTTTTATGTATTGCGGTTAGAAACAAATGGGTTAAACATATTATTATCTTTTGCTATTGTTAATTATTGAAAACGTCATTAATAAATCAGTCCATTAAATTTAACGTGAATGTTCGGAACAATGGCTTGCATCAATAATTGATTGTACTGAAGTGATTATCGTAGCACAGTTTTGTACACTATTTATTAATCGCAATCAATTTAATATTAAAGATAAAGGGTATATTCGGCATACCCAAATCCATCCATTTCCATAGAAAAATATTAAAGTAAAATGATTTTTGAAGAAAGTTGCTTAAAGTAAATTATTTTTTGAAAAATAATTTACTAATGGTCATAAAGAAGTTTCACTTCTTACGTGTGTACACTATACACGCACACATTTTTTTAATGATTTTTTAGCAATTATCTAAGGTGATATTATTATATATCTGTTTGGTAAGGTTTTAGTGCTTGAGCTATAAAGAGAGAATCGGCAATTGTAATTTATGTTTATGACGTTATGCACTAATTCAAAATTACCGTTAGTGTTAAAGTTGTTCAGTTATTTTTTATTATTTATTATTGTATAAAGTAAAGCCAATTGGATCTTATCAAAGACAATCATAATGTACGAACATTGAAACCTTTGATAAAAGAACAAAAGATGGAGATTATTGCTTTTTTTTATTAAAGTGGAATATTTCAATAAAATTGGCTATAAATCATGGAAAGTTACAAACTTTATGAATCTTGAGTTATTTCCTGAATACATCAGCTGTATATAATATAAAATTTTTGTCTGTATGTTTTGTATATTATAATCGTTAACTATGCATTTGCCCATGATGAATCTTCAGCTAAGGGCTGTGCATGAATCCACGAAGGTTTCTGAGTTGATACGATCAATTTTTGACAGTGTAACATAGAAGAAGCCGGGTTGCACAGCTAGTTCAAAATAATAAGTTGGAACAATTGCGTTGAACTATTATTCATAGATAGTTATATCAATAATGTAGGTTGGATAATACACCTAAATTATGATGAGGGTACATTATCATCGGATTATTGGAAAATTGTGGCAAACAACGTGTCAAAATAATACATGTTTCATGTCCATTTGTGGGATTGTCGGTTCGCCTGTCGCATTGTATATTTAATTATTCAATAAGGTTGACACATGTAATCATTGTTCTAAGCGCGATCTAGTTCAGAGTATGGCCATTTATCCTGCCATAACGAACTCGTACGCCTATCTTACCAAAAGAGGTTCGTCCCTAGCCATGTAGGCGCGATATAGCAACAAGACTTACATGTGCACTCGGTTTTACATACAATGTGCGGTGGGCGTTGCGTATCATAGCCGGTATTGAATTGGACTGTTTGTTAAGCGTGTTTAGGAAGTCGATTTCATTACGGTCTGAGGGTTAATAAGCGTGGATTGGAAAGTCATGGAGGTTTATATTTTATTTTTTAAGTTTAGTGTAATATATGAGGATGTGCGGTTTAATTTAAGTCTTATTATAGGGGGCTTCTATTTTGCATTGAATATCAATGTATTGTTAATATCATTTAGATATATTATTTCATTTAAAATGAGATTAAAAGTAATAGGTAGTTGATTGATTGAATCGATCCATTAAATCGTGTTTTTACCACAATTCAATCAAGGAGACAGTATCTTAAAAACCGTGGTATTTCTCAATCTATACATATAATAAAATCGTAGGAAAGTCAAAACTGTACATTGAATATTTTTTTAAAAGAATACATAATCCATGATCTATAATCGATATAGAAGCCAAAAACATAGTTTTTAGAATTTTTGTCTGTTTGTCTGTTTGTCTGTTTGTCTGTTTGTCTGTATGTTTGTCCAGGCTAATCTCGAAAAGTACTGCATAGATTGACTTCAAATTTTGCATGAATATTACTAACAGGTCGGGTGAGGCTTTTTTAAACATATTATCATGCTATCACCTCCGGGGGAGGAGCTGTAAACCTTTTTTTTTCTTACGTATTCCGTGTATTACGACAGCGTACAATCTAAAGATTCATGTTTAAATGTTGGTTTCGGGTAAGCCATGCTATTATCTAGCTTTACACAATAAAAACTATGTCATTTACGTAATTTGGGCAGAGAATCAGTTTAATGAATTTATTAGTATACAAATTTGAAACAGCGCCATCTATGAGATTTCGTAAAAATCAAATCAATTTACATGTTAACACTACTGAATACAATGTTAAAAATTAATAATTTAAATATAATTATGTTATTTATTTATTTAACTCTTTAACCCATAATATCTTCCCTTCCCTATAAGGTGCGCTTATAATTCGTGTGAATATACTACATTTTTAAAAGTGAGGGTAGATGTTTATTATTTTAAGTCAAACTAGACACCATTACAATTAATCTAATATTGATTGTGTTCATTGGTTACATTTTTAAAAATCTTCGTGTTTTAAAAATTGGATAACGAGGCGGGACTCGAACCAGCATTCTTTAGTGGTCGAATTTTTTCTATTCTTTATAAATTTATTGTTTATGAATTTATATTTATAAACAATAATACAAAAAGGTTAGTTCGTTGATAATTATTATTCCTTCATCATTTACATGTTGTAAGTAAAAATATACTTTGCCTGTTAATACTTTTGTTCAGTATTTACCTGTATGATTATTGCTTGGTAATTAATATATTTTCATGTCGTATACCTAATTAAAAACATAAGTTTGATGTGAAACTAGCTGGATTTATTTTTACACACTCACAGTCTTATATTTTGTGTTAATGTTAAAATAGTATTAATAGTGTAAATCATAATATTTTTTCACAATTAAAAATATTTCCTTTTTTTTGATGATGTTGGCATCGAATTAAACCGCGCTGTCGTTTCGTTCACAAAAAGTGAAGTTATGAGGACCGAATATGTAGCCGCTTCAACTTACGGAAACGAGAGTAACCTGCGTTGTCTGTTAGTTATTGTATAGTCGAATTTAACGTTACATGGAAATTGGAATCTAATTATATGTATACTTATATTCTTATATTAAATCTGTAGAGGTCAATTCTGTACATGAAATATATTTCCTAAATAACTATCACGAGGTGATTAGGGATCGACACTGACGCCAAAAATTTTTGTCCGTCTGTCTGTCTGTATAACCGTTATAGAAACAAAAACTACTCGACGGATTTAAACGAAACTTGGTACAATTATTTTTCATATTCGTGAGCAGAGCAGTAACTCTGTTCTCCATATTATATAAAAAATATCTCCCGACATCATAAATGTCTATCTTTTATGGTTGAGCTTAGGAGTTCAAAGCTTTCTGATTATATTTGTCTACTAGCTGTGCCCGCGACTTCGTCCGCGTGGAATAGTGACTATGGGACCTATGACCATGGGCTCAGGGTGGGGCAACAATAATAGTTTTTATTTTCATGCTTCCACTCCCACGTTCACTCCCAGGCCCACGCCAACGCCCACGCCCACTCCCCTTCACAATTGGTACCTACCAGATCAAAGCCAGGGTAAGCGCCCCACCCAGCCCCACCGTGGCTACGCCCATGCTGAATTACTACTTAACATACAATTATTGAGTAAATACGTACTACCATAAAATATAATTAAAAGAATTGTTACTTATTAAAATTTCTTACTAAACTGAGCTAAAAAACTTACGTACCAACTTATTAAAGAAAATCAAGAAATGAAATGCCTAACCTATACCAAATAGTTACTACATAATATTGTAATTAAAAATTATGATTAGTATACAATATGGAAAATCAAAAAAGAAATGCCTAACTAATTCTACGTCAAATTTCTTTTAAATTATGTCATATTATTTTTTAGGAACCAGGGGGGGAGAGTAGCAAATTCTATTTCCTTCCTTTCTTAAATGGATGTTTTTAATAATGTATGGTGTAGCCACTGATCAGCTTAATCGATACTCAATTTTTATCAAATCCAGGAACAAATCCAAATTAGATGTTTCCTGTCTCACGCACGTAACTAAAGGCTGAAGAGAGAGAGAGGGAGCACGTAACTAAACCGTTTAGACGAAGAAAAGTGTATAGAAAAAGGAATAAATAATTTCATAAACTTCCCGACGATCTTTAAAAATAAATTATTATATCATTTTCATTCCCACTTTTACCCCTATGTAGGTATAATAAGTGGATGAACCGATTTTGATACAATTTATCTAAGAACCAGCGTCGGAAAATATGCTGCCTAACAAAAAAAAAGCCGCATCTAATTCGGTTTACCCGTTAGCCAGCTACGGTGCCATAGACAGACACACACACACACACAGAAATACATAGCAGTCAAACACATAACACCCGTCTTTTTGCGTCGGGGTTAAAAATATAATACGACATAATTTAAAGGACATTTTATGTGGAAAATTTACCTATTAGAAGTAACCATAATGTTAATTTGACCCCGCCCCCCCCTACTACCTCAGCTTACCCCCAAACCCTTGGGGAATTTTGATATGATCACCTGGACATGTAAAGGAATAACTGTAGCGTACATATAACAGATAAATTACGTTTTATCGTACACTGTACAGTGTACAATAGAATGCCTTAGCAAATGTTCGCCGTGATTACTTATAAATTGTCATAACTTTTTTATTTATGAACCGATTGATATGAAATAAACACTAAATGTTAAATGAAAATTACCACAATACATTAGTGAAAACCGCATCTTAATCGGATAAGCCGTTTCTGAGATTAGCGTGCACAAACATACAGACAAACAGACAAAAAAAATTTTAACTACAGTTTTGGGTTCAAGATCGATTTAATAATAACACCTGCTAATTTTTTTCTACATATTTTCATTGTACAGACATCGCTTTTCCACAATTTTATTATATGTATTGATGATGATGATGATTGATGATTATAACACTCTCAGTCCGTTTTAACTTAATTTTTATTCACTCGCATCAGTGCCACCTAAAAAATCTTTATATCGAAATTCGAGCAAAGCTAAGAAAATGAGAAATAAGAGTTCTCAAGGATCGTTAGAGGTAAGAGGCTTACTATTGACCGAAAACAACATGTGTTATGCCGAGAACCTGAAACCGCTTCACAACGAGAATTGCCTGTGAGACCGAAACCTTCACTGAGAGGGTATAACGTCTCACAGCTGATCGCAAATGGCATATTTTATCTCGATAATCTGAAACTTTTACTCAATATGAAGACCGTTTGACAAATAATAGGGTGCACCATAATATTATTCGATCTCTTGAAGATGAACATGAGCATAAGCAATGACTAGAGTAGGGACGCGAATATTACCATTATTTGAGACAAGATTATTTGAGATAAGTACGATTAATAAGTTTGTTTAATGAAAGATTAAGAATTGAAACTATTTGGTCTCTTGAAACGGACGAATAGCGAGAGGCCCGTCTTACTGTAGACAGATTTCGACAGTCTTAATGACTTAGAGGTAAACATAGAAGATCAATCTACGAGTTCGGTGGTGTGGTCCGACAAATATAAAAGTGGGTTTGCTTATAAGGAACCTCACAATTGATTACAGATCATCTTCTGTATAGGCGATATTAACGTAGTATGTTCTTTTTGTAATGCTTTAAAGAAGAGTAAGGAGTCGGCTTTCGTTTGAAGATATACCAGAACCTTTGAAATCACTACTTTTAGAGGAACATGTGCAATCTAAACAGTTCTTAGACAATATTCGCTCTTATAGTAGTGCGTTTTAAATGATCCTTTGGTGCTCAACAATTATCAGAGGATTCTTTCATGCTTACTTTTAAGATACAAGGTCAAGTTTATCATTTGATAGGATCCCTTTTGCCTGAAGGCCAACCTAAGTTTCTTCAAATATATTTTGTATTCGACTACAACGAATAGTCGAATACAAGAAATCAATATTTCTCGAATTTAAAATATTACAATTTTTCCTACAGTAGGGCGACGAATGTATTTTCGCATAGTAACGGAGGGGAACTCACGGGGGGTCGAGTGACGCGGGCCACGTACCACAAACATGCTTAGTTTGTTGTACCGAGCGCGAAAGAAAGTCATCGTGTTTTTAGTAAAATTACTATGTAAACTATAACGTAATTTAATACTGAGGTATATATTATATAATGATGCGCTCAAACTGTTAATCTACATTTAATTTAGATTATTATTTGAATTACTAAGTAATGTAGAATTTAAATCAAATTCACTCATGTTTTCCTCAGATTTTCGATGTCCTCCGATTTTAAGACTTTCTTATCAGAGTATTCAATTTTAATGTAGTTAATTTTTATAAGAGACAATTAAGAACATTCAAAAATAAAGTGTCACGTATTTTCTTTAAACGACGAATGACGAAAAACGACGTAATCGCGGACGAAGTCGCGGGCAACAGCTAGTATTGCAATATACATATAATTCAAGAATTATTATATTTATTTTTAGATCCCGAGAACTATTACCACGGAAATACGCTAAACATTTCCTCATTACATTTATACGTTGGTCACTTAACAGACCTCAAATAAATTCGAATACAAGTACACAGTAGACGTGTATTAAATAATGCAGCGAAGTGATTTATCTCTCACTGATTTGAATGCAGCTCGCAGTGGTATGCAGTTAGCTATCGGAGTCAGGTGGCAATGGGTACAGGTCCAGAGAAATGTGGAGTAATTTAGATTTTAGAGTATTTATTGGTTAGGTTGATATATAATTAGGTTTATGAAGGAAGGCTATTGATTGACTTATGAATGCGGAGAGCATGAATTTAAGATATGTCCGGAGCTTAGAGCATTAAAGTTGGTTTAATGCTCTTAGGTTCGGAGTATGATTTGAGAAATAATAACCTGTCAATCAGTGTTTTTCAACTGACTTCAAGAAAAGGAGGTTTTCAATTTTTTCAATTCAACTGTTTTTTAGGTTTGTTACCTAAACTTTTGACGGGGTGAATCGATTTTGATGTTTTTTTTTTCGTAATTTGAAAGCTGATGCCTTCCGGTTGGTCCAATTTCAATTTCGTCTAGTTAGAATGATTTTAAAATATTCATGGAATAGTAATTACAATGCTATGATTAAAATAAACTTATATCGTGTTGTGATTTTAAAGTTATTTCCAAAGAAAAAATAACATAATTTAAACTAAACAGTATTGCATTCTAATAGCAGATAATAATATAATATTATATAGCTTTTACTGCACTACTTTGATTTCTACGTGGAAAAAAATACTTTAAACCCTTCGTGCGAATAAAATACATAACTATATAAACGGTTTATACGGATGACTGTACGTTCTGGTAAAAGCCTCATTTGTACGAGTACTGGAATTCTTTGATGTACCTTTTACGGCAAAGGATCAGTAATGCGAATATTCTACTGCACCATATTGTACACAATTTTATATTAATTGCTCTTTGAAAAACCGATATGGAAGCTATAATTTGTTCTACATTTGGCTAAGATGGTCCTTACATATGTAACGTAAGATATGGTTGGGCTTTGATAAACTAATCCGATCTTTATTGGTTTAAAAGCATTGGAGGCATCGTTTTATTGAAATACAAGGTTGTGTTTGTACATATAGGGTACGTATACTATAACTGGTGGGGTGTTTAACAGTACACCTACGACATAACATAGTAGGCGTCCTGTTTTTCATAACATTTAAAATTAAGATTTTTAAAATAATAATAATTATTATTTCAATGATTCAATAATCAAAAAGATAATAGCACAAATTCTTATACTTTTAAGCCCATTTTTGATTTGATTGGATGGTTTTATAAGAATCTTATTATTTTTATAATTGCCTCAAACTCTTAATTCCAAAAAGGAATAGAATGAAAATATCATACAAAATAATGATGCTATTTATATTTTATACCTATAAGCAGTGCCCTAATGAACACGACTGCTGTGAAAATAGTTTTCAGTTGAATTCAATAATTGGCTGTACGACAGTGACGTAATAAAACGTTGTGGTTAATTTTCAAAAGCTCAGCTGACACTAAGCCGACAAACGAAATGAAGTGGAATTTATAGCGCCAAATAAAACTTAAATTATTATCGTCTACCTTGCAGTTTGCATGTTTTGAGGTAATTAGAGGTATGGGTAAAAATGGGTTGTATTTTTACGTTATGCATGCTTGTAGGTAAAAAATTTATCTAATATTGGAACTCTTATTATTTTAAGCTCTTTATTGGTGCCATGTCCATCTATTTTCATTATTTGGTCAGAACCTATTTTAAGTGTAATACCGTTTGTGTTTTGGATATATTATATAACATTACTGCAGTATCCGACCCTTAGTTGGGTATAAATGTTTTTGTTTGATAACTATTCCGATATAACACCAATAAAACTAGTAAAAGATGTTGCAACGTTAATATCTTCTATAATTCCAATTCATGAGAAATCTACATTCAATATGTTGTAGGCTTACTTTCAGCGGAATAGCATATACAGCTTATCATATTTACAGCCTTAATATGATAAGTGCCGCTTCATTCCGGAATCTCGTAATCAGTAGTCACTTAAAAGCTCATAAAATAACGTACAAACGATTCGTAGGCGTATTTCCAGTGAATAAAAAGTGGATTAACTTCTTAAAAGACGTCTCCAAGCTGCATAATACAGATTTGCTGTATATCCCAAACATTTAAAGGGATTATTGTCTTTTAAGCCGCATCGAAAATAGAACATCTCACTTTCAAATATTTATAACTTTATCGTATAGAGCGACGTAATAAAAGTTATTTTAAATGTTATTCGAGGGGAATTAACATATTCACTGTTTCGTCTTAACTGGTTCCCACTTTTGAATTTTCTATTAGTGTTTACAAAGGCAGAGTCAACACGGAGAGCTTGAAATTTTAATGTGAAGGTAGTGGGTCTTATGCAGTCGTGATAAGGTCGTTGTGGGAAGTTTCGTGAAACATTATTTCACGTGTTTGTCTATTGTTGAAGTTTATTTACAAAATGTACGAGCTATTGACTCTGGCGTGAGAATTGATGTCGGACGTAACCCTGGTAGGTCTGATTGATCAAATATATTGCATACTACCGTCAAAATCGACTTTGATGTCGGTAAACTGTGACTTGAATTTTTTAGCTCGTTGGTCGTTGTGTTATGGTTTGGTTTTTGTAATAAATCAATATATACTCAGATATTTTTGGGAATAAAGTTAAGGTTAGTCGAGTCTATTGAATAATTTGAAAGAAAGAAAGAAAATACATTTATTTTAATGTCTTGCCACACAGGAAAAAAACAGAGAATAGTAAAATACAATAAAGTTTGGAGTGCGAAGAAAACAGAAAATTATATTCAATACTGATTTTAACATTAACACATAGGGTCTGTGCAGCATCAAACATTAAAAAAGGGAACCACTCGGTGATATTCTGTGATGCAGAGGCATCGCAGCACCGGTTTTCAGTGGGCCCTCCTCGACAGTCAAAGGAACAGTGTAAATTTTTAAATAATATATTTATATAGTTAAGAGAAAGCAATAGGTATACATAAATAATTAATATATTAAAAAAGAAAAACATATTACATAAATATACAATATACATAATTACATTATAATTTGTATGTTATAGAATTATAGAAACTTTACTACATATATATTGACTAGGTTGTAAGGGGAGCAAACAATGTGAAACATTTAGTTACGATGCAACTAAAGCTGGCCTACCTGCCTTATGATTAGATAATTTTTATATTTATTTTTAAAATTTGTCACGGATTGAATGTTACGATAAGGAGGAGGCAGGTTACTTATTCCAACATTTAGTTGCATTGTACTTAAAACTGCCTCTGAATGCGTTTGTATGAAATTTTTGAAAATACATTATATACGGAGTTGCCCTAGTATTATACCTGCTGTTTATATTACGCCCCCAAGTTATTTTATTATGGTTTATTTTATTAATTTAAGTACTCACAAAGAGATTTTTAGTAAAAATCTAAAGTAAAGTACCTAATTAACCAAGAAACATAACATCGTATCTCCCGATACTTTTTTTACGTTACCCTTTAAACCTTTCCTAAAATATGACTATGATTTCAAAACCAAAATCATCTTAATCGGCCCAGCCGTTATCGAGCTTTAACGAGGCTAGAGAACAGCTATTACTTTTTATATACTATTATCTATAAGTAATATAGATATGCTCTGGCACCAAAATTTCATTCAGCCTAATATATGCTTATGTAAGTACGATCGGAATAATTCAATACTTATTATTATCTATTGATGACGTTATCAGACAAAGCGAGATCTTAATTTATGTGAACTTAATGAGATTTTAACAGTCCATTATGTGGCTTCTGTTAACATCTCACGGTGCATTTACATCAAACGAGCGAATGCTCATTCTAACCCCACTATGTCAAATTCTTTTAATGTAAATAGGCGTGTTCGTGCGTTCGAAAAGATTCTATGAAATGTTCTAATACTGAACAACACTGAATACGAGTTTTCGTTTACACTAACTGATCAGGAAATAATGCACTTGCTCTAGCTCTACCTTCGTTTGATGTAAATCCACCGTTAAGGAAGATTTAATAAACATATCATGCTTTAATTGGCTTTCTAGTTAATTATGTAAAGTAGACGAATATTCAATGGCTCTGTGTGGTTTTGTGTTTGTTTCCTCTTGTCTGTATTATAATGTATATTAAGACGTATAGTATTACATTTAGTGTAGATACTATTTTATTATATGGCGGGAATGTTTCTAGAATTGGAGTATTGTAGAAATTGAATATACGTGTTGAAGTATATGGTCTAATAATAACATATTGAAATTTTTAATATTACGCATTGTTGAAATATGCATTGTATTTGATAACAATTTCTATTATTTTCAATTTTATCTTGAAGAAGCGACAGCAAAGGTTAAAATTACAAAAAAAGTCGTAACTATTATTATATACATATACCTAATATATAACTATTATTATATAATAGGTATTTTACCTACAAATATTTCGTTTATTTGCATCACTGACATACTATGTTTTTTTTATATGCTCACCACATACATTACTTTTAAAAAGCATAATGTTTCTATCTTTTATGAGGGCAGTGTGTCAACAAGTCACATCTAAGATTCTCATATTATTCTAGTTGCGACACATTTGACATTATTTTGCAACACGTAGGTACTTTAATTTTTCTTTTTGGTCACAAATATTCATACTTAAACATGTATTTCACTTAACTTATTTTAGTCTCGCTTCTGAAGCGTATGTGGTAATAATATCGAGACGTTATTGGCCCCCCGATTTATAATTTACGATATTATATTATGTAACTAGCTTCCGCCCACGACATTGTATGTGCATCCCCGTTTTTCCCCGTTCCCGCAAGAATTCCGGGAAATCCTTTCTTAGCGGATGCCTACGTCCTAACATCTACCTGCATGCCAAATTTCAGACCGATACGTCCAGTGGTTTGGGCTGTGCCTGTGCGTTGATAGATCACTATAATATCAGTCACCTTTGAGTTTTATATATTATATAGATTTCTACAGAGTAAATCCATTTTATTATTAACTTCCGGCTCTGCCCGGGACGAAGTGCTTTTTGTTAGGTTTTCTTATATTTTTTATTATTTATAGCTGGTTACGAAAGTGAAAACAAATCCAAGAAAATAATAACAATCGATCAGCATTTCTAATATTTTAAATTATAAATAACCAAACTTTATAAAATAATATATTATTTTTGGTGCTATTAATAAAAATTCAAATTACCAAGATGAAAATCATGGAAATAGCGCGTATTGTAAAACTTTTACTTTAGAACGTAAACAAGATTTCAAAGTGTACCGCGTTAATGGCGGCGAACTTCCGATGCAATCGAATAACTCCAACTTAGGAACTTTTAATACGCTCCGTGACCATGACTGCTGATTGAAACGCTTTATGCAATAGGTTGACAGTTTGTCAATGACTTTAAAAATTATATAATGCCCAATGAACTGACTGAAGTGCATTTAATAAACATGCTTATAGCATTTTCACCATTTTCTTGTTAATATATTGATATATCCGAGAAACTCGTTTCCATTTATCTTTTATAAACCATAAAGCAGTTTATTATCGTACTTTTCTTGTCTTGGATTTATTAAAAAAATCGTTCAGGTAACAGGTATGATTTCAATCAGGAATTCTAAGAAGCATAAAAAACCGATTTATTGTTTTCTTACTGTGTACTTTTTTACAGATAACCATTTAGATATTATAATTATATAAAGTTATTAAAATAAGAAAATTTTAATAATTTACATATAATGGGCATTTTAGTAAGTGTAAATATTTTTGATTAATATTAATAAATACGTACATTATAAAACGCTATTAAAACAACCCTCAGTGTAAAACAAGTTCTGACCCTCACTTTAAAGCTTTTTAAGCCGTTACACTCTTACATAACCCCGTCCAATTCGATCCAAACGCTCCCGTATTACAAAACGTCGATCGATTCGTTCCGAATTCGCGCTCTCTATACCGGTGACTAACAGAAACTCGCACCAATTAACACAACACAATTGTATACACCAAGAAACGTATCGAACTAATGTGACAGCTGATTTGTATTGTAAAGAATACGACTGCTTGAATTTTTAGGGATTAATAATTATACGTATGGTGTGTAAAAGCTACGGATTGAGAAACTTCCCCTGTTGCGTTGAACGATTTAATTGTTACGTTGTAGAATTCAAATGTGGAATTTGTAGTTTAGACGAATTATTGCATCGAATACTATATTTAACAAACTTTTGTTTAAAAAATATTTTTAATTATGCTAACGGTTTAGACTTGTCTTGATATGCTCTCTTTTTCTGTTATATTCACGTTATAAGGATACCTTATACAGATTAAATTTCAGTTATATTAATAACACAGTCACAGCCCGGACACTCCATACAAAATTATCGTTTTGACAGTCACACTGTAGAGACTGCAAATGTACGTCTGTTAACGCTTTATGGTTGGCACATTATTATTTGTGACTAGCGTAAAAAAAAATTCGCGTTTTTCTGATGAAATACATCCGTAAACAGCACAATATCTAACCATTTTCTACGAAAAACGATAATCACAAATCCAAAATAATAAAATTACTTTAAGTCAATTTGATTAATGTTGTCAATCTTCGTTGCGTATCGTCCTTGTAGAAAAATGTGGACCATTTTTAGCCTGATCGTGCGGGGTGAGGTAAGTGTTTAATTTTGGCGGGAGGCGGAGAGTGTCCGTTCCGTAGCGTTTAGCTACTATTATGTATTCTGTGACACAGTGATACATTTCTAAATCAGGCAGTAACGGTAACTAGTTAGTTTGAAAGCTATATAATAATTCATGAAAACGTAGAGGCTTTTGGCATTCATAATATTACTAGAGCTTGCGTGTATGTTATTTATTTATTACCTATTTAATTATGTTTTTATTAGGTATAGAAATAAATTATCAAATGATAATAATTAACATTTTCCAAATAACGACGAAAAACAAGTCATTTTTTAATTCTACTGAACAGTCTTTTTCATATACATACATAGTTCTGTTTTAGTTGCCTAACGTTAATTTATTGAGATAAAGATATGTGCTTATGAGATGGAAATCTTTAAGATTTTCGTCTTCATTGATTTATAAGCGTAATGGTAGTTGTGGTTTGAAATAAATAAAAGATTATATTAATATGACTTTATTGAAAATTATACAAAATGTTAGATTGACAAGTACAATAATTCGCAATGAATTAAAATGATAATGTAGGAATAAATTATCGATATATTTAGGAAATATGTTAAAAATTTTACATAGGTATATGAGAGAGTTATACTCGAACATTTTAAATATATTTAAATGAATAAGGAATATGTATGTAATGTTCATATAATTCCTGGATGCCAAACGCGATGAGCTCAAAGCCCGACCACCTGTGGCAATTTATTATAATTATCAAGGAGGTGTTTTGACCTGCCCAAAATGTGACCGCACATTCCTCGCTAAGATTGGCTATATTAGCCATCTCCGAGCGCACGACAGGGCATTGTTGACTCACCGTAACGACGACACATAGCAGTCGCTGTAGCCGAAATCGGCAAGGAGTGATTATTATTATTATTATTATATAATTACTTAGTGACTTAGTGTTGGTGTTTCAATGCACTAATCTATTTTCTATGATGTCTGATACCATATAAATAAATAGTATATTGCTTTATCATAAATGAGATTGTTACTGTCTTATATTAGAACCTTTTAGAATAAAAATAATTAAACAATAAAGGGTTTTTACTAATTTAGTTTATATGTACATAACATAGATTTTGTACAGTTTTAACAATTACATACTAAATGTCGTGTGTTTTGAAACCCGAGGCATTCTATATTACAAAAATAAATCTTATTATTATATTTTTATAGTAATACTTATTCTAGTTATATTATACAATTCCTTTTATACGCGATTGAACGTATACGAAATATTGAAATTCAGCGGATATAATTTTTTTTCTGAAATAAAATCACAGCAAATTATTTATTTTTCTATCTAATTTTATCATACAATAGTAGGTATATTAATTACAATATTATTAGGATTTTGTTTCTTATCATACACTTTCATTTTTAACCATAACTATATTCTTAACAAGTACAAACGGTTATTAAATGCATGCACTTAACGATACAAAATAATATGGCCTCTTTTTCAAAGATTCTAATGTATTAAAGTAATTATTTGTAAACAAGACGTTTTTGAAAAAAAACTTTTTGTTGAAATACTTTCAAGAAAACTTGAAAATAAAATGGGACATTATGAGGTTAGGGTTAGAGTATCTTTAAGAAATGTGTAGATTTAAAATTATAATATGATTGCCTTTATTTTCTAAGTAGGCAAGAAATTCCATACAAAGATATATTACAAGCTACATTAAGAGAGAAGAGATAATAAGGAATTTTAAGAAACTGGGTAAATTTAGTAACAATATACTGACTACGACTATCTTGGATATAATTTACGGGTATAGGAAACTGAGATAAAATATAGCTTCAAGTAATGGCCATTAATTATATCGTTATCGAAGTTAACAAAGAAAAAGTTACGGCTTAAGATTTACATTGATACAGTACCAATAAGTCAATAGAATACATTTTAACTTCGCCCATAAATGGGCTATACTTTTACGTCATAAATATTCATTTTCTGTAACTAAGAAGTTTTACGCGCCCATCTCTGCAAATGCGGGGATATTAGCAAATTTATGAGCAAAAATGTAAGAAGATTCGCTCTGACGTGAATTTAGTACTCATATTTTTAACATCTGTTGAAATTTTCTTACTTAATAGAACTTACGTTAGAATGTGTTAGATTTTTTAAAGATATTTGAATGTTGGTATAGTGAAGATCTTTGCAAATAAGTACTAGGGGAAACGTATATTGTCATACAATTTAGTTGGATTATGTACACTATTGTTACCGTTTAACGAAGTTAAAAGCCTGTCACACAACAGTATAATAATTTATTTTCAGCTAATGATTATATTGAGTGACTAGAATATCAGTAAGTCTGTGTACGAAATTGTATCAGGCTTCTAACCTCTTAACTTCAAACGTCTAATCATAGTAAATAACAAAATAAATATTCACCACGTAACACGTTACAATCAACAAACTTATCTAACGTATGTACAGCTAAGCTAATCCATATCGATGTATAGTTGCGCACAAAAGTCTATAACAACGCTTCTTCGAGCTGGTCGAAGGAGTCACACCATCAGTCACTCTCGTAGACCGTGGAGGTGGAACTCTGTCGGCGACTGTACGGTGAAGAGAACTCTATCCTGGTGTCTGGCAGCCAGGTGTACGCAGCGCGTTCCGTGGAGGCACTGTAACAAAGATATATAGTTTTATACGCTGGAAACTACAGGTACGGGTATATACATGAGGCTTGTCACAGTACATATTGCGGTAATGATGAGACACTCCACTTTGGGAAAAATGCTATTTAGGTGACTGTCATACGCTGCGTAGTAAATAATATTTTTCGTTGTACTGCTGAGTTAAGCTTATTAAGGGACAACGGAAATTGATGCTTAGGAACTAAACATGGAGGAACCTAGAAGCAATAATCGACTTTTTATTACACGCTTTTTATTAGCTTCACCCGTATGTTTGTATGTTTGTTTGTAACCGACTTCTTTGGGCGCGATTTTGACCCACTTTAAACGGCCAGATTTCGTTCAAACTTTATAGATTTATTGAGGACCGATGACAATACACTATTTTGATAAAGCGTGTTTTTTAGTTTTTTTAAACTATTATTTATTATTTTGGATGAAATATCATGAACTTGTCACTGTCTTCGTTATTAATGGAGTTAGATATTATGTGAAATCAATAATTATGAACAAGCTTGCAAATGATGCCGTTAAATTATAACTTCAATAATAGTCTTATATTCCTCCCTATCCCATATCCTCTGATCCAGCCCAAGCTATGTAAATTGTAAATACTTCGATTACCATTTAAGCATTGAAGTAATGTCGGAGTCAACCGTTGAATGTAAACTTTAATTGGACGCAGAACAACGCTGGTAATGTTCAGTCTGAAGTCTGTTTAGAAAGTTTATTACGTAGTTAGCGTTTAATGAACACTATTTGCTGCGGATTCACTACAACTGCAACTAGGTTACGTTTTTGTTATCGGGCAAATAGAGACCTAAGCGATGTTTTAAAAAGCAAAGCAAGCAATGTTCTGGCTTTTTGTTGGATTGATCGGGTCTACACAATTTATTGTAGCCGTTATTCGTTTGGACAATTGACTTATAGGTCATGTTAAAGGATATTATGGAATTTTTACAGGATTAGATAATTACAAAAATAAATTCGGTATTACATAAATTTTTTGGAGAACAGTTCCAAATTCTGCAAAGGTTGAAACAGCCTATAAAAAGGATTCAATGAACTTTGATTGCCGATTCCCGTAACATTTTCTTTGCAATCAATGCTCAAAGATGAAACGATACATAATTGTTGAAGACGAGCCAATAGAAGCGATTCGGATGGTCAAAAGAAACCGATGAACGCGAGTGGCAGTCGCTCGAAATCCAATTTGATATAAGTGCCTCCTGAATTAATCCAGCCACTTTGAGAAACGGATGAAAATTCTGGTATTTTTCACATTCACCCATAAAAACGATCCTCTGAAAGATGAGTAATAGCTCACCGTGAGCTCTAAGGGCCTGCAAGGAATAATAATATTATGCTCGTACGAGAGCTTTTTAATACAAATGTTGAACTGTAGAAAGCGTAGCGTTATTTTAATATTTGATTCTGTTTGCTGTGTTTTATGAAATTTTGCTTAAGATAAACTAGGGCATTCGTGTTTTTATTTATCATGTGTTTAAATAAACATAATAAGATTTTTGCTATTCTCAAGGGATAACACAAGTACATATTATAGTACAGAGGGAAACATATATATTAAATTCCTATTCAATCTAAAATATTTGTCTTTCTAGAAATAAACGTTTAGATAATAACTATTCTGCTAGAATATTATAGTGTGCATAACGTCCTAATATAAATAGTTTTAAGTGCTCTATAACAAAGTAACAATTAAACTATTGCTAGCAATTCCAGACCAAAATGATACAGCTTAGCCAAAGTTTTAGCAGTTATCAAAGCAATTAAATGTAAATGCTTATGCAGGGACTGTAATTTTAGAATCAAGTAATTAAACATTCAGAACTTACGTAATTAGCATTCAATTGAAATTGTTGCCAAGTTGTTGTAAGCTATTAAGAATCGTAGGGGTATGCGGGATTTTATAGGCATTAAATTTGTACTGGGCGAATAAATGTATGCGATGAATGTGATCGATTTTAATGAGCGTATCGTAAATAACGTGGAATATGTTCTGGACCATTTATTGATGTTTCTTATACGGTCCAGTTTGATATGGTTTGCTTATGTTTACTTTTACTTGATAGGATTAACTGATGATTATTTAGAGGAATATTTTGTAGAATGTTACGTAATGGGGTAGATTTAAGAATTTTTGTTTACTATACGTTTAAATGTGTTCAACATTTTATTATGATTGCAATATTGTTAGAAAGACTGTTATTATAATTTGTATATGTTTTTATTTATTACGTATTTTGTCGATTGCAATTCTAATCTATAACACAAAAATATATTTATTGTATTGCCAATAGAAACGTGTTTATTATTTCCTAAACGAACACGTTATAATATTATTATTGTATTTCTAGCAAGAAATTAACAGCACTATCATAACTACCAATTACGAAGCAACTATGTAGTTTCCTGAATTGTCTACCTGATACACTTTTATAACTTGTATCAACAACTTTGTTTTAAACTTCAACTAGTGCACTTAACACTTACTTATTGGAAAAGCAGGATTATTAACTTGGATGTGTTAAGTTTTAATTGGAGCGTGATTGGTTATTTCTTTTAGTATTGAAGGTGATTATAGAGTTGTTTAACTGCTTCCTCTATCTTGGCTTATGAAACTTATGATTTATTTCAATATTGATTCTATCAAATCAGTGTAATTGTTTTTGTGAGAACTATTCATATGCATAATAAAGAAGAGAAATAACGCTATATAATGAGATATATTAATGGAAACCATTTCTTTTTAGAATAAATAAAAAATTAAGACAAAGCGCTAATTGTAGCGATATTTTTAGATGATCCATTAATTATTATGTTGCATCAAGCAATGAAACACTGATGATGAGCTAAATATTAAAACACTGAGCGCATCTATATTAAAATTTCCAAGAATACCATTATTGACATGTACTTTAAAAGGGCATGGGATACCCTCTTTATAAAATACGATACCCATAAAATAGGTAAAGCTAAACCAAGGTTTTGTTAGCAAGCACTCGAACATATTTGGTTACCAGGTAGTCATAAAACGTAGGTAGCTCCTGCGGTGGCACAAGGCGGGAATTGTCTGGGCAAACATAGCCGGTCAAATGGAAGTCTTTGTGAATGTATTCATTTGTACGGCAAACTCGATACTCGTTTTGTGTCTGGAGGAATGTTTACTATGGGATTAGTCATGGTTATTGTCTTTTGAACTATTACTAATATTTTGCCTTCTTAAGTATTAGGCAATTAATAAACCTTGTGATAAAAATTTTCCTAGAAAGGTCAATATTTTATTTCATATAAGACCTCATAATATAGTTATTGTAACATACAATTTATTATATTTTAATATACTAATTTACAGCCCGCGGATTCGTTTGCCTTCACTGACCGCTATCGCCAAATAGCTCTATCAAATACAAATGTTCATCTTAAATCTCACCTATTTTTATTTTACGACAAACATTAAGACTTGGATAAAACGTTTCCAATATGTATTAATAGTATAATTACCGAGTATTTCAAATAGGACAGAAATATTTGAATTCCGAGAAGTATTCTACATATACAATGACTAGTGGCTCCGCTCCTGTTGGTCTTAGCGTAATGATATAGAGCCTTCCTCGATAAATGGGCTATCTAACACCGAATATTTTTTCAAATCGGACCAGTAGTTCCTGAGATTACACACACACAATCAAACAAACTCTTCAGCATTATAATATTAATAATAAGTAAGTATGTATGTATTATTAGTATAAGTATCAAGAATCTCAAATAGGACAGAAATACATATTGAATTCCGAGGAAAGTATTCTTCATCTACAATGATTGCTGTAATAAAAATCCCACACGATTTACGACACTAATTTGTAGCACACAAATGCTATACCCACACAGATTTATTGCACTCAAGATATAATATTTAAATACATGTAAAACTTGATTAGGCTTCACCCGTGTCGAAGTGATAATTACAAAGAATCAATATTAAAAGTGTTAATGCAAATTGCACATATAAAATCATGAAACGCTTATAAAATCTTTATAACCAAATAGTATCTAAATATATTGATAATTCGTTATTGAGATTCAATAATACCAATAAAAAGTTAATAAATGTGTAATTTAAATAATTTGAAGTGTAAATAATATAATATGTTAGATGGTTAAATATAAAAGAAATACTAATCGTCTCTAAAGGTTCGGTTTCCTTCAAAAATGCAGGAATAACTCCTGCACAATAAATAGACAAGGAAACATATAGACTACCTAACTATTTCGAGTATATACTTAAAGCACAATATAATGTGGGCTTTATCCTTGTCATTGTTTGTAAAGTTTACAAATCAAATTATCAGTATCATAATGTCTCTCTCCATAATACACGGGTACCACCAGAAGGAAGATACCCAGTCCTTTTGGCTTACGTGGGGACACAGGTCCAACACGCAGAGGCTCTTTAGAGAATTTGAATGTGTTGTGGGCCACCAGCATCATCATTTAGTATTATAATTAACCTTACATAATTTTAGGGAATTATTTACTTTTACATCTACCGTTGCTTGTGCTAAATTGCAACTAGAATTTGAATTACAAAGTACAATAAAAGGCACACACTAAACATGATGGCCAAATAATTTGTTTGACTATGTCTATAAGAAATACTATGTTAGTCAAACCCAGGACCGGTCTAAAGAATGTTTGTTTCACAACTTTTCCGGATGTACGGTGGCTTTTGTTAAATAAAATTGATTTAGCGTACGGAAATGAACACCTTTGGTGGTCTTGGGTATTTTGATTAACATTTACTTGTCTGTTACGTGACTCCGTCTCAATATTAAGGCTTATGTTATAAAATTCAGCAGCCCTTCTATTTACAAAAGCTGTTTGATGTTTTGGCTTTGAGATTTATTTGTTCTTTCCTGTTCTGTATGTGTGGATTATTATGCGTGTATTTTGTTGGGAAGAGAATTTGGTTAAAAAACGAAGGGAATGTATTGTGACAATATGCGAGTTTGTTGTGTATTATTATACTATTTTGAGGGCTTAATGTGTAGAATTGTTCTATTTATTAAAGAATCTATTGATTTTGAGTTACGTTCATAAAAAAGGTTGTTGAATGCACGATTAACTATCCGTAAGTATTTTTATTTATTTATTGACACTAAAGTGTCAAGTACATATATTAAAATATATGTACTTACGTACAGAAAGAAAATCTGACAACTACATACAAAAAAAGGAAGAGCACAACTTATTTGGCGGCCTTATCACTTATAAGTGATCTCTTCCAGTTAACCAGGGTATATGCTTTTACTCTTTAAATGACACAACTCTGTCTGTAGGTAATCTTTCATAACCATATAAAACTGACCAAATAGTCACAATTCAAGGGATCAATAACAGTAGTAAAAGTGGCTGGGAACAGAACTTTAAACATTTCCCAATGCGTGTAACTGCCAATTTGGTTACCATAAAAGCATTGTAAAATCCGATCAGCCCTAACTAATTGTACGCGAAATTGATAGAGGGATGATAATGTTGTTTGGGCGTCCCTGGTCGCCATGGCAACTGGTAATGAAGGTATCCCGGTGGTGTTGACTCAGCATGGTTGATTTTTAGGGTTGGAATTGCTTTAGTGATTGTGTTCTCTTATAGAGCGTTTGTTATGGATCGGAGATACAAATGAATGTATTGATGTGATTTTAATTACAATGTTCGAGGGACTTAAAATTAATGAATGAAATATGAATTTAAACGTAACTACGTCATAGAGACGAAAGTGAAGAGTTGGTGGAGATTTTATTAGAGATGCAAAGTGAGAGATTAAGATGAACTAAGGCACTGGCCCTAGCTTTATCCAAAAGTCCATATACTACAACCTTCTTACACGACTGATTACATTTGCCATTGTTTAAAAAAATTGTCTTTTTAGCTAGTTAAAGTAACATGATCGAAACAATATTAAAAAAGACGTTTTTGAAACAGCGTCCTTTTTTACTTCGATCGTTGTTGATAGCTCTACTATTTTAATTAAATATAATGTACATGAGCACGCTATGAACAAAACTTTCATCATTTCGGGTTGTTTACTAAAATGTTGGCTATCTATCGTTGCGTGGGAATAATTATAGTTGAGTTTACCACAAATATGTATGGACGTAATTTCACATTTAATATGAAAATGTTTGTTTTCTTAAGTGGTATTAACTTTTTAGATAATATATCAAAATTGTTACCGAGAACTATGGCATCTATGATTAAGTAAATTGTTATTTACATTTGCCGTTAGTTTGGTTTCGAAACGTCGTTTTGATAGTTTTTTTTTTCAGGAATTTAAATACTTAGAAGAACAAATTAGGCCTGAAATTGATTTAAAATATAAAATGCTTATATTTCGTTATAATTAAACCCCTACCAATTAAAACTTATTATTACAATCAAAGTTTTAACCGTATAATATTACAATTCAGTGGATTTGATTCAATCCGCAAATAGCTTCCCATAGCTGTTTCACTAGTGATGTGCGTTCTAATATCGACATCGCAAAATAATTTAATTTTCTGATTAATACAGTAATTAAGTCATTAAATATCAGATTAATGAAATAATGTTTTATGTCAAAAACTGTGCTATAAGAACACATTTTAAAATAGGTATTTGGGTTATTCAGGAAATAATTTTTAACAAAGGATTGAAAAATTAACCCTAAATATTATAATCAGCTAAGATACTTAAAGCCTATCTGAATATATGCCTTCCATAAACAGTTGCTACATTTGGTTAACAACGATTTCAAACAAAATAAGTATCTACCTATATGAAAAGGTGGAGCCAGCCGCACAAGCTGATATGGTGGCGCATTCCACATGAGCAATTCAAATTTTAACTTTTAATATCCGTACAACGCTTTCATGAAACTAATTTAAACAAAATATATTTATTTATGCAATACTTAAATAAACCGACTTCCAAAAACATCGATATCGATGTTTCAACGCACATGCCTAGTTAGGAAATGACATAGTGCGTGATATGCGGAAACGTATTTAATGAAACAAGAGGGTGCGTGCGTGGGGCCGCACTAGCGCTCACACGTTGCTTTGTTACAGATCATATAGTTGCGATTTGATGTACTGAATAATTTAATAGTATGAAGTTTATATGGAAAAAAATAAAATAATAGAAATACATTGAGATGTTTTTAGATTGGAACTAAGTAGGTGTGCGAAATAAGTTCTGCATATTAAATATTATTTTTAAAGCTTTCTTTAATTATATTTGATAAAAAAGCTTTGTTTCCAAATGCCGACATTCATATTCAAATTCAAATTCAAATAAATATTTTATTTCATGAACATGGGTTCAATTCCAATATATCCTGACATGTGTAACGTATAATTTCCTTGGAATTTATTTGGTAAATCCTACAGCAAAAGCTTGTAGTTCATACAACAATATTACATGGTCCTGGTGATACCTTAAATTATACAATTCACTAATAGGTTCCAAAGCGACCAATAAAATAGCCAATAACAATACCAAAAAATAATTGCCAAAATTCTATAGACCATATGGCGACAAAGCGTTATAAAATTCATTCGATCGACAGCTTATTAACTTATAGAATTCCCTTAAATAGCCTTGGGCTAAACCGATAATTTTAGTCCCCGGAGTGAGGTTATAGGAACATTGTCAAACGATTTACATTCCCTTTCAATGTTACTAGTTTTGTATGTAATTAGCCAGTTCCAACAATTTGGGAATGTTTTGTCAGCGGGTAACATTATTATTGCTTGGCTATTGGTTTCGATTCTGGTTTTGATGCAAACGAAATGTTATGTTAATTTCAATGTTATTTAGACTATTGAAGCATGTTTCTGCCCTATTACCTAGAACTATTTATTTGACATGCTTATTTCGTATGTACACTGTACTACTACGAAGTATTATTTAAAACCTCTCCGTACCTTATTAATAATATCTGTTGTATTTCTTTTTGACTGTGTACCTTTACAAAGTTTAATAAATGGGACCTATAGTGTCATATTATAAATATATAAAAATTGATTCGCTAAATCCGACTACAGCAAAAATCTTATTAAACGAATCTAATGTGCAACAAATACGCGTGAGAAACATAAACAAGGAAATACATTACAACCCCATCAATGCGATATAACCATTACATTTTGGCCGTTAATAAAAAATAATTCATAAAACGTGCCATAAATAGTGGCTTGCAACAAAATATTATAATAAATACACCCCGAGTTTAGTAACACGGGGCACGCTTAAATATATGTACAACCTTGGTACAACCCTACGTTTAAAAGTGACAGTTAATTCATTGAAAGACATAAATGTACAATTATTATTTATTGTGACCCCAAATGTTGGTAAAGAATACAAAGAGATATACGATGATTTCATCTTGCCACATTTAATTGTTCACAATGGGTGAACAACAAAAGCTAAGTTTTACATTTGTAACAGTTGCACTCGATTGACATTCATAGATGCGGTGGATGCGGTTTTAAAATAGTTAGAGCGCTTGCTAGCTAAATTATTGCGGTATTAGAATATTAGATTAAAAGTTTGGCCTGTTTGTACTAGATTATTTACCCAGTATCTAGAATGGACTCATTAGTGAAAACCCCAATGAAACAAATTACGTTATTGATGAAGTTATTTCAAATAAACTGTAGCCAACGGATAGAAATGAAAAACATTGTGTACGTTTATCTACATCGATAAGGTTTATTTATTTGCGAAATTCGCAAATAATACAGCTAATTAGTGGCTCTCCCAATATATTGGAATAAAAACGAACATCGAACTCATTATGAACCATATATTCGTTATTCATGTAGCCTTAGGCTAGATCTCCAGTTAAAACCAAAGAATTTGAATACTAAAGCTTGATAAGCAAACCGCATTCACACCATATGAATATGAAGATATATTAATCCAGGGGTTAAACTGTTATTAAAACTATGATTAATGATTGGTGTTAATGGGCAGATTACGGAACGGGCCTCGAAATTCGACCGTGACATCGAGCATATATTAATCTTCATCATTGGACCGTTAGTTAATTTGGTTTTACATCTTTGTTACTTGAAATATGACGGTTAAAGAGTTACTTGTACTATGTTCACGTCTAAATATAGTTTATAAGCCATATCGTCTTTTAAAATATAGACTCGAATAAGAAATAACTATTAAATAACAAAATGGACAGTTAATTCTAAAAAGCTAATTTCTAACGTATAAGGCTCGTATACTATTTTAACCTGGTGTCTTTCAATTACACCTTATTAAAACGACTCTTTATATCAACTCTTATGATTTCCTTTTTCCTAAAGAGCGATAAAAGCGCAAACAGTCCGGTATTAAAATTATAAGTCGCATAAAAACTAGCGTAGAAAAAGACAATTTTAAAACACAAAGTGGCATTCTTAGAGCAAATTTAATATCAACGATTGAAAAGGAATAAAAAATGATACAAAGGTAAGATTTAATATCCCCTTTAATATCAGGGGTAGGTCACCCCTTGCTTGACCAGCGTTGTGGTAAACAATCGGATGACTTAATAATATAAGGGTGGTTCTTGTGATCTTTGTAAGTCAGGAAGAGATGCTATTTCTCTTTGATTGTATTTTACTGGTGACAATTAATTAGCCCATGAAAATGCCATACTAAATCCAACTAGGTTAACTGTTTTATAAAATACATAATATCTATTATTTTTCGTGTCATGGCAATACGTTCACGTCATGGAGTTAGCTGACGATTTTAGTACATATTTTTGAATGTTGCCAAAGAAGTTTCACTTCTGACATGCGTGCTTGGCACACACGCTCTTTTTTATTTCATAAAATAAAATGTATGGAATGAGTTTTAATTTAGACATATATTATTACAAACCTCTATTGCCAAATCGAAAAGATGTTTCATGTCATTAATTTATGCGAAATATTATGATGTATCGCGTTACTATATCAAACTGATACACACAAAAACAACAACTCATAAACTCAAACGAAACAAGCTATAAAAGTATCGATATTAATTCCCAGTCTCCGGACCACGACGTAAAATTTACGATTTTGTTTATTCAATTCCGATATAAGTTTGTTTATCAAAATCTCGGGAACTCCCCTAATGGAAGCGAATAATTTTGTGTGCGTCGGTTAAACTTGAGCGTGGTACGGAATTTTGTTTGGCAATAATGAGTTACAAGTTTGAGTTTGCTCAAGTGTTTGATTACAAATATAATCCATGTAATTTTATTGAGAGCAAACATTGCGTTGTATGTTGAAAAAAGTACCCTATTAATGAAGGGGAAATGTTTATTTTCATCTAATTACATTAATTCTTGACTTCAAATTCTGCAATGAAGTTAAAATTGTTGAAGGAAGAAGGCTTTCACTCTACCAAGGCTAGTGTTAAAATGTTAAGTTTGTTATCTAATATCTAATATCTATCTAATATCTAATCTAATATCTAATATCTAATCTAATACATATATGGATGTATGGATGTATGGATGTTTGTTACTCTTTCACGTAAAAACTACTGAACCGATTACAATGAAATTTAGCACACATATAGAGGGTAACTTGGATTAACACATAGGATAGTTTTTATCCCGGAAATCCCACGGGAACGGGAACTATGCGGGTTTTCCTTTGCAAACGCGGGCGAAGCCGCGGGAAGAAATCTAGTACATTATGAAGCAACAAATTAAAATCTATTTGGAATTTCAGTACCTATATGTTATTAATGTTATTATTTCTGTTTATTGATTTATGTAAGTGTTGATAAGAAATTAATATTATCTATGATAATATTAATTTCTTATCAAGTAAAAACTTAATGATAAATTAATCTTTGTTACCTACAGCGCAGCGTCGCTACGACAAAGCAAGCAGGAACAAATCTTACTTCTCAAACGAATTCGTTATTTTCTTTAGAAAACGTTAAGAACCCTCGTTTGTTTATTTAATGAGTCCTAATGATTTTGGTAAGTCATTTCCTGGTAAATGAGCTGTAGATATGATGTGTGAATTTACAAATGATTATGAGCTATGTATGACTTCCGGGTGGAATAGACCACCCAGTTTAATGAGAAATAGGCTATAATTAACGAACATGTTCATAATATTTGGTTTATACCATACTGTTAGTTAACTCT
Source organism: Colias philodice (assembly GCF_061535455.1). NCBI lineage: Eukaryota > Metazoa > Arthropoda > Insecta > Lepidoptera > Pieridae > Colias > Colias philodice. The sequence continues at coordinate 9,403,120 of NC_143099.1, read as the reverse complement.
ATAAGTAATACAGAAGAATCTGAGCTGTTGAGAGAAACTTTAGAAATTTTGCTCTCTCATGAGGCACAAAATTAAATAAAAAGTTTAAGTAATATTTATTAATGTTATGTGAATATATATCATGATTATTTTACTACTTGTATGTAGGAAGCTGTATACACAATTTATTTACATTATTTAATAAAAAATAAAAGAATAATATTATAAAAGGCAAGTCAAATAAACGCTTTTGGAAAAGGCCTTTACAGTTGCAATTATAGAGTCACGTGCGGGCACAAAAAGTTTGTTAAAAATTTCGTTAAATTGAAGAAACGTACGCTACGTAATAATTTCGCATATCAAACGCAACAATTATACGAAAAAAAAAAACAAAATATTTAATCAATAAGTTTAACAAGAAAACATTTATATTAACTTAATAAACCCCTATATTTCTAAATTCTTTAACAAAATGAGTCACAAATGGCCCGACAGAATCAACCACCGAAAGAGTTTTATTGCCTCTCAGTATGTGCAAGATTCAATAAAAAGCTGCACATGCGACCGTGATGAATGAAATTTTGATAATAAAATTAGCATAATCGATACATTGAAGTTATTGCACCCTCGTTTAGTTTGTATTGGCAATGCAGCTTATGATTGATTTTAGTTTAGCAGTTTAGGGGACAGGTTTATGTAGCAAATAAGGTGGCTTAATCGAACGGTGGTTATTGTGTTTAATGTTTAGTATTTTAAAATTATATTTTAGACGTTAATTAGAGTTTATGAAAGCAGAAACTGAATTTCATTTTTCGTTCGAATTCACGTTGGTGTGAGTGTTTATTTAGTCACCAAGTTTAGTTGGAGACTTTTAAAAAATGCAAACTAAATTAATCTTCCCATAATCTTAGCGAGTGAGTGCTTCATCAACACTAATCTCAAACTGAAATCATTCAAACAAAAGTTATTAATTATTATATTTAAGCTTTTATATATTATCATCTAAGATTACCATAATATGATGACAATGACGTAATTGTAAATATAAGTAGACTTTTTCAGTGCAGACCATTTTTTATTTAACAGCATTATTTACTTTACCACTTATATGTATATCACCTGTAGTACAACTGTTTGTACAGTCTACAACGAATATCGGTCACCAATATTGTTCAAATATTATTGTAGGTACAGTCCACAAATAAAACTGAAAAGCAATGTCAAAAAAAAAAACTTAAATGTTTTTAGTTTATAAGCTCTGCATTTTAGCATAAAATGTACATATGCCTATATTTTAATGTAGCTATTAGTAGTAACATAATTACGGAACTTTTGTTGCTGACCGTACCGATGGCACACGACTACGGAACTTTCGTTGCCGACCGTATACCTACATGTACCCACACTTACCACTAATTTGACTAACAGGCATCAATATCAGGCATGTGTAAACAGACAATAGTGACGTTATATTCAAAGCTTTGAGCTTATTCCGGCTCATCGGAGCGAACCTGTCATTGTGATGTAACATGACAAACTGGTTTATAATATGGCGGTTATGTTAATTTACATGTAACAAGGGAGATGTGATTGTGTTGCACTTTTGGTGTATCAGGAGTTATCCCTTGTAGTAGATTTGTGAACTTTGTTGTTTGAGCGATTGTATAAATTGCAAAATGAACTCAAATACCGTATCATTATTTTTAGTCTTTCACAAAACGTTGTAGGTACTTCCTGATAATTTTTGTTTCTTTTTGGTCGCTACAACCTGTGCGGAACGAAGGCGAACAGTTTATAGGTTCTACAACAAAGAATACCTACCTAATTAAACAATTTCTTACGTACATAGTACATTGATTGCTCATTTTTTTAATAGAGGCAAGTATCTCAAACCAATCTTTTGAATATTTTATATTTTTCATTTCGCATTCTCTCTCGAACAAATTTATAACCCTGAACCAAGAAAACTTGCAGAAAGATTAAAACGTATAACTAAGAGCTTCATTGCATCGTTCATTTTAATTTATTCAGTTCATTCTCATCTACGAACTTAGACAGTTACGTCATAGCGCATAATGCTACAAATTCAAGTTAGCTGACCTAATAAATTTATTGTGCCATAACTAGCTATTAGTGTATGTGCATTGTTTATAGACTACAGGCCCATGTTGAAAAAATTATGGGTCATTTGACCCACCACCTGACCTATCTAGAATGATATAAGAGCATAAAATAATAAGATTCAGCACTATGACGTCACTTGTAAGCTGTCCACCTGAGTGCAGATGAGAATTCGAAGGTTCAGGTAGAGATTTTCTCCCCTTGTCTCCATGATTTTTGTACGGCGTTGCGGAATAATGGCTTAAAAGCAGTATAGAAATAGTATGACACAGATGCCGTACAAAAATGGTGGTCCTCAAAGTCGGAATTTATTTTTATTTTTCGACAGTTGCCGGGGTAAGTTTGGTCATTTGATTTTGTACGGCATCTGTGTCATACTATTTCTATACTACTTTTAATCAATTATTCCGCAACGCCGTACAAAAATCATGGAGACAAGGGGAGAAAATCTCTACCTGAACCTTCGAATTCTCATCTGCACTCAGGTGGACAGCTTACAAGTGACGTCATAGTGCTGAATCTTATTATTTTATGCTCTTATATCATTCTAGATAGGTCAGGTGGTGGGTCAAATGACCCATAATTTTTTCAACACGGGCCTGTAGTCTATTAGTGTTTTCATTGTATATTAATATAAAGTATACGTTAGTGTTGTCTTTATTGAGATTTCAATAAATGTGGATTTCAATAGGTTATAGTATAGCAATATTAATGAAATACAAATAAAAAACTACGATATAGAAAGACGCAAACACACTTAATGGTATTAATTATTATAATGATGAACGTAACTGTAGAATTGTGTTTTAAATATATTTTTTATATAAGTAGGTATTTGAAATTAATGAAATGCTACAATTATATTTATTTTTAATGTTATTGATGATGATCGAAATAGAGAAGGTGAAAATTATGTAGATATACGTTTATTATGTTATTATTTATCATGGAATCTATTACCCAAACAACCATACCTGTTATTCGAAAACTAATATGATTGTTATATCATGAACAAATAAATTAAAAGAAGAATGTATCCGCTACAAAAACGTGTCGCCATATTCAATGGACACTTCTAGACTCATCTTACACCATGAAAATTTATTTAGGCCGCACTAAATCATTTCTGAAACATTATTCAGTGTGGGTTTCCATTTAAATCTATTTGTTACAAAGTCACGGTGGGAATTAGCAACTTTTCAGTGTACAGTTTCGTCGACAGGTTATTTTTACTAACCTAAAGCTGAATAAATAACGTACCTGTCTGTCAAAAAAAGTAATTTGTAAGACATTTTACGGATTAGTTTCGGAAACACGAGAGACTTTTGTAATTATTGTGATGTTGACGTTTTGGTGGGTGTTAACTTGGGTCATATTTTTATACTAATATAGAATTCAAATACCAAATTGGGTTACGTAGTAGTATGCTCTATCTCGTTCATAATATGAAAAGAGGTTTCATCAAGTAAAGTACAATAGTCACAAATTTTAACTCTCATTTACTAGCAACAAAGCTAATACTGATTATCCATAAATAATAATAGCATTATTACATAATATTCATAAAATAGTGACAGGTAAGTTTTATTTTCATTCGCTCGTTTCATATAACACATATTTTTCTCCTGATACCTAAAAATAAAGGATAAATACAGTTCCAATTTCTAAATTGCGTATACAAAATTAAGAATCATACACATTAGATTGTAATAAACATTCGCGCCCCTCGCATAAAAAATCTAATGTCACTGCAGTGCGGTACAGTCACATACGACAAATCAAACCGACCCCAATGATTAAACAATGCTCGTATAAATAAATGGTACTGGTAAATATGGGGAATAAATGCGCTTAGATTGTAGTTTGGCTTCAACAGATGTATAAAATTGTTGGCATTTTTTGCATACTTTCAAGGTTAGTTTATGGAACGTGTGGGTATGATTTCCTATCAAAATTAGGTTAAATTTAAAGGTTTTGCAATTTATTGAGCTTGCATATTTGCTATTTTTATTAACTATAGCGTATGGAGGTTTTTGAAGATATTTGCTTTTTTTCAATTGGACGTTATTATACGAAGAATAAGATAATCGTTATTCCAGGTATTGTTGAAGGAAGGAAAACATATTGGGTATGTGAAATTGATGAGTTTATCTGAAACTTGAAATCTATTCTTGATTGTATCGCTTAAAAATATTCGTTATTAATTGTTTTTCAAAAAATTTAGACTTCAATAGTTTCACACATTAGCCATAAGCTAAAACTATATTTCAAAGGTAAACATTTTATACGCTACTGAGTCCGATCACATATTTACTTTAAGAACATAAAGTTCGCAGATAATGTCGCATATTTCATAGCGTCATAAATTGCCACTCATAAACTACGAGCGTATGGAGTATCATTAAAATTATACCTTAATGAGAATATAAATTACACCTGTTATTACCATTACGACTTTGCGTACACGTTACTTTTATTGCTTTTCAGTTCTACTTGTATATTGGACTAGCTGCTCCCCGTGGTTTCACCCCCGTGGCTTCGCTCCTGTTGGTCGAAGCGTGATGATATATTATAATAGCCTATAACCTTCCTCGATAAATGAGTTTTCTAACACCGAAAGAATTTTTTAAATCGGACTAGTAGTTCCCGAGATTAGCGCGTTCAAACAAACAAACAAACAAACAATCAAACAAACAAACAAACTCTTCAGCTTTATAATATTAGTATAGATTATAGAATCCTTCCTACTATTGAGAATTGTGGATTGCGTAATTTGCTGGGAATGAAAATGGGAAAATATGCAGTTCTTTTTACTTTATAAGTAGAATGTAGAATATGCCGCTGTAAACATAGTATAGGTACCTAACTTGTTAATCATATCTTTTGGGAAATCTAAACCAAGACAGCAACAAACAAGCATAATAATCTTATATATAAAATTCTCGTGTCACAATGTTAGTCTGCATACTCCTCCGAAACGGGTGGACCGATTCTCATGAAATTTTCTGTGCATATCGGGTAAGTCTGAGAATCGGCCAACATCTATTTTTCATATGTACCACGGGCGAAGCCGGGGCGGACCGCTAGTATGATATAAAATTAAATAAATAATCTACAACACTTTTGGGAGTCCAATAGAAGATTTTTATACAATCTGCAACATTTTATTTGTGGAACGGTATATTATGTATATATTGATACTCACAAAATTACTTTTAAAATATTGGTGCTGATAAAATTAATGATGGTATATTCATTGAAATATCATGCAATCATAATATTAACTTTTCGTAATCATGAACAGAATTCATTAACTTTCAAATGAGAAGCAGATGGAAACAAATAAGACAATTTAGTGTTTTAATCAAACTGTACATTAAAATGCGTACAACATAAATAACTCAGCATGATTCGTACAGGGTTGAAAACTTTAGATCCCCCGCCATAAATCCCCATCAAAATATAGGGGATGTAACCAGCTTAAGCTTAACTGTGACTAGTGGCCCCAAGTTTAGAGCTGTTTCACACAAACCTACGAATATGATTTGCGTGACTGATGGCTCGTAGAATATCTCAGCGCTGTGTTTTGTGGTACATACTTATTCTGATTTTATTCTAGGTATAAACGTTAATATTAAGTGCATTGTATTCCTTTTGTTTTAAAAATGTTGAGAAAGTTTTATTTTTCAATATGTTTAGCATAAATATTGATTTAATATTATGTAAAATAATAATATGCGTATTCATTGCCTTAAACTTTCACATAAATGAATATTATTTTTATATGATAATATTGATGCCTGTTTTAATACGAATCGTGATGAAGTGGTGAGGTGTGCTCGCGTATATTTCAACTGTCTATAGTTGAAAATTGAAATATACGCGAGCACACCTCGATATTTTTTCTGTAGAATTTGTTCGCGCGGTTCGCGATTATCGGTCAGTGTGACGTGCCATTAAATATACTAATAATGATAAATACACTAGCTAATTCGGAGCTTTATTTATTTTGTAGTAAGAGTGTTTTGTCATAACAAATGTTTGTTTGAATTCGGTATGTGGGATGGCAAATATTGTTTCATATTTCGTCTCTTGTTTCAGTAAATAGATTTGTATAATCTAGTTCTAATTGTGTTTATTTCGATGTTCTATTGTTAGCTTTGGAAATATATGTGAAACAGTTTGCTGTATGTGATATTCGATACAAACTCGTATTATAATAAATCTAATCGAGTAATACAACAATATTTATATTGTATCTTTGAAATATAAAAAATATAAAGCAGAAATTCATTCCAAAGCTCGATCACTATTATATTATAATAATACCTATCTCTGTTTACTTGTTAGTATAATAAACAGCAAATCTCCTGAACGAAAATTTATGCATTTTGTATGTGCATGAAACATGGGCAAATTATATTATCATTATATTATGCATATGGGCATGAAAAAGAATGTATTTTATACCTACGGGAATAAATCTCTATCCAAAAGTAACACGTACAGAAAGGTAGGCTATAAATAGAGAAATCATTAGACCGTTTTTCCGATAGCATCACCTGCAATAACAACCTGAAGGTAACTGAGAATACGGCAAAATATGTTTTCTATGATCATATTTGTTATGGAGATATTTTTTTACTGCAAGTTGCTTGTACCTACTTTAAATATTTTCTATTAATATTTAACACAATTTTTTGCTAGTTAAACTATAATTATATGAAGCGTCTATAAGTGAATGTTTAATGAAATCGTGTCGTTGGACAATATCAATTACCGTCGTAAACGAGGACAATTTCATGTTAATCATGTCATATTAACGCGTTATATGCTCACCAAACTGTTTTGTGAGGAGATATTATTAAATTTATAGGATGCATTTTACAAGCAATACTTAAATACATTAAGTATGAACATAATATATACTTTTTTAAAGTGAATAAAGTTAAGGTTTATGTTATAATTATAGATTTAAATTATGTCACCAAAATTTCAATGTAATTCGTTTAGAGTGATCACAATATTTTGTACTTGTAATCACTATAATGTACAAAAGTTGATGTTGTTATCGACTTTAGATAATAATCCTCTTAATATAGCATTTAAAAGCCAATTTACTGCGCCAAGATCACAATATTTACAAAAGCTTAGAAAGCAAAAATCCAGATATAGTATTTTTAAGGCCAATTTACTACGCTTAGCGTAATACAACAAGTGCTTCAAACAAAGTAAAAATTGTATAAATATAGTTTTTATTATAGAAAGTGGTATAAACGCTAAAAGCATATCCTTACAAAGCAATGGTGCGTCCCTTGTGGTGACGTAATGACATCATTTGCCATACTTTGACTCTCAATGGAACTGCGGGCTTGCGTATCGATTTTATATTTAATGGACCTAGATACTTTTTGCGGTAATTATAAATGTTATCAGTTTAACAGATTTTATAACATAATGTTAAAGTCACTATAAGTTCATGTTTTCAGTTTTATTAATAGTTTGTTTAAATAAAAATAAACTACCTACAACTATAATAAATATTTTGCTATAACGTCATAGATAAAACTAAACACATAATATAATTCTTAGCACTCATACAAATAAAAACTTTACTTATAAGTACGTTTCACACAACATAATCAGAGTCACTTTTCTTTTAACTCACAAAAAATACTACGCATTTTACGCTATATTAATACAAGTATAATAGATATAAATTATACTAAATCAAAATCAATGACCGTAGTTCATAGAAAATCAATTGCCAATACATTACAGGAGACAGACTAAAATGATTTCGGTGTCACTAATGCGTGGTCCATTACGGAGTCCCTGAGGAATAAAAATGCTCAGAAAAACTTTATAGATGCTCCTTGCTCTATAATCAATAGGATTCTTGTGATCATAGGAAACTATTTATATAGTGGAGTGTGTATTTGTACATACTCCACTATATAAACAGTTCACTAATACCTGATTGATATCCAGTAATCAGGATAAGTGAAATTTTCAGCATATACTGCATCATGATTTAGGTACTTAATCTAAATATTATTTAGAAAATAGATAATAGATAGATAGATAGAAAAAGTCCTGAGTTCTATGTATCCATACTAATATTATAAATGCGAAAGTAACTCTGTCTGTCTGTCTGTTACTCAATCACGCCTTAACTACTGAACCAATTTGCATGAAATTTGGTATAGAGATATTTTGAAACCCGAGAAAGGACATAGGATAGGTTTTATCCCGGAAATCCTACGGGAACGTGGTTTTCTTTGAAAACGCGGGCGAAGCCGCGGGCGGAAAGCTAGTACAAAATATTTATCAGTTTCAGAGTTGAAAGTTATTACTATCAAGCTTAATAATTTGGAATCTAGTGTCTATTTCTATCAATATTAATAATAAAAAACAAAGATATAATAAAAATGGCTTTAAGCATTGGTTCTCACTCATCGTTAACCGTCTTCCGGAAGTTTCTTATATTGCTATCAAACTTTGCACGTGTAAGGAGTCTAATTAACCCTTCCTTTTCCCATCCCACTTCCGATGTGTGGTTTTTGGTGATGACATTATTGTGGGCGTATGTTTCCTAATATAAGTTACCTTTTATAATCTAAACCCCAATAGGTCATGTTATTTTCTAGTAGTTCCAGTAAGCTCCAAATTTTAGCGATTATTTTTTCTTCATAATTCTTATGAGTAAACGGTAGAGTGAACTAGCATGCTACTCTATCAGTTTTAGTAGAAATTTTAGTACTCTACTCTACCAATGGTGTGTCTAGGATAGTTAGTATATACTCATACTAACTATCCTACTTACTATACTTATGTATCCTACTTACTATACTTATGTAGGGAAGAGTAAATGGTAGAGTAGAGTGGTAGAGTTACCACTCTACTCTACCATTTACTCTACCCGTGTACAGCAGCCATTATAGATAAGCTTATTGAACTACATTGAAGTAGCTAAAGAACATAATTTTTGATAAAATTTACAGCATTCTTTTTATAACCCGTTCTTTTTATAAAAGTCGTTTGTAATGGATGTTGTAGAAAATAACCCAAATTCCTTTATATTTGATACGACACTATCGTTAACAGGATATGCTTCATTAAGGACCACACTTCCTTGAGTGTACGTATGTTCATTGTTTTTAAGTGTATGTACATTTTTAACAATATAACATAATATAGTTGTAAGAAGAATATCCCAATGATTTTGTGATTTCATTTTCATACATTCAGTTGCAACCAATATCGTTCTTTCGTCACATTTCTAATTCAATAGATATTTGTATAAAAAATCAATAAATTAATATAACTGCTTTCTACTAAACAAAAATCACTAATAAATTAAGTAAAGAAACAATAAAGTATGGCTAGTTGGTTCCGATATAAATCCGTATCGGGTTAAAATTTATAATGTTTTAGCGTCGCCTACGCGCCTCCCACGTGATTGTTTGTCAACTAATTAAAAGTACTCGTGTTAATATAATCCGGTTTCAATGTCATTCTTAACATGATATTATTTGCTTGTTTGCATATCAAGTGTGTGATCATCACTACATAGTATAAAACTAAGTCGCTTTCTCTGTCCCTTTGTCCCTTTGTATGCTCATACGACAGCTTTTCGAGGCAGCTTTTGTTACAGCGCAACGAAATGCTGGAACAACTTGCCTCCTCCTCTGCGGGATACAAAAACAATAAACACATTCCGTCTAAAATTTAGGCGATTTGTTTTACAGCAGCAAGTCCAACAATTTTCGGTGCGTCTGTAACGAACTTAATACTATTAACTAAATAGTCTGTGCTAATAGTATAGGTACCTAATATTATGTGTGTGAAAATGTCCTGAAATATTTATTTATTTTATTTATTTCATTTAACTTATTATGTTTTATTTAAAGTTTTTTCATGTAGGTATTCTATAATAATATAAGCGTATTTTATGTAAGTTATGGTGACCTTATTTATTTATCCGTATCATGTATCCACAAATTATATTTAATATATTATTTTTAATTCTATCTAACATGCAAGCGGCTGACAATCTGGATGTCGGAAGGGTGTCACTGAAAATCAGTGCTTAGGCGTTATGCCTCAGGTATCCTGAGTGGCATCCTTTTTTGGCGCACGCAACCTCACATATTTTGATGGTTATATTATTATTTTGTTTTACTTTACTTAAATTTTTTTTTTCTTCTTATTTTTTTTAACTTCGTACTTTGTAATGTTTATTATGTACTTGTGAGTTGTGTGTGTTGAAATAAATTATTTCTTTCTTTCTTTTCTTTCTAAATCTTTAAAAATACGCAACGGATTTTGATGTGGTTTTTTTTTTAATAGATAAAGTGTTTCAAGAGGAAGGTTTTAGTACTTATAATATAATTTATTAGGTTTAAGACAAAGCGGGCGAAGCCGAGGCAGTAAGCTAGTGTCAAAATAAAGTGCAATGCATGTTGGATGATAAACTGTAGTCACATATAATTCAGATGATTTCTAAATGATAGCAAATTTAGCCAGTGTACACGAATATAAATTCTACCTATAAAATTATATATGTGAAATTTTGTCCGTCTGTCTCTATTTCAAGCCTAAACCACTGAACAGATTTGGACGAAATCCCATAGAAACGGGAAATATGCGGGTACCTATTTCTCTAACCACGCGGGCAAAGCCGCGGGCGTAAATCTAGTAAATACTAATATTTTTTAATCTGTTTTGTTGCGTTTGTTTATTTTCCCATTTATTCGCTAAACTCATTTTCATAAACTGTCTAATTGAGATGTATGGGCGCAGAAGGTCGAACAATATTTTTTACGAAAAATAAATTTGAGTGGCTGTGGTATTGAAGATAAATCGGTACTTGCATGTAAACACAATTGTACCTAATGTGTTATAATATGGTAATTAATTTTACCAGAATACTATTACGTAGCCTTTTCGTAGCATTATTGTTAAAAATAAAACTATATTAACAAAACAAAACAAAAGCATGGTTAACTTTAACAAAAGTTTAATAAGAAAAATATTTGTGTACACACAATGAAAATTACTTTACTATTATACTACACGAAATTCTTGCGGGCCTTTATTACCAAATTCCTTCGCAAACATTTGTACAGGTCTAGAATATTCTGTGATAAATTCTACATCGTAATTTTCGTAATATACTGCGTAGAAAGTTTCCCAACAAAAACTATGAGAGAATTGTGACAGTTGTTCTCGTAATGTCTAAATGTTTGTTACTTTTACCCCAATAAATTGTATTAAGCAATATTAATCGTATTTATCTTGTACTCGGATTTTGTGTAAATGGCAGTAATTTACGAAATATTTTGTTTGTTTATACTTCCTACTAATTAAATCACTACAACATAGTATAAAACAAAGTCGCTTTCTCTGTCCCTATGTCCCTTTGTATGCTTAAATCTTTAAAACTACGCAACGGATTTTGATGCGGTTTTTTATAATAGATAGAGTGATTCAAGAGGAAGGTTTTAGTATATAATTTATTAGGTTTTAGACAAAGCGAGCGAAGCCGCGGGCGGTAAGCTAGTAATATTAAAAATCCGAAAGTTTGTAAGGATGGATGTACGTATATGTTCATACGTATGTTTATTACTCTTTCACGCAAATACTACTGAACTAATTACAATGAAATTTAGCATACATAAGTACACGGTAACACATACGATAGGTTTTATCCCGGAAATACCATGGGATCGGGAACCATGCGGGTTATTCTTTGAAAACGCGGGCGAAGCCACGGGCGGAAAGCTAGTTTATTATATATCTGATTAGAGACCAACACATTGATATGATTTAGAGAACTTATCAACCCTTTTAAAGCGAAACATAAATCCAGTACCATTCATGAAACCCATTATGAAGCTCATACAAAATGTACGAATCGAGAAACAAGTCCCAAACAAACCCAAACTAATACGCAAACTGGATATCCGATAAGTACAAATCTTACATAAACAGTGGGTAAGATCCCATTTGAATCCCATGTCGATGAGATAAGCAGAATCATGAGTAAGGGTTAAGAAAGCCGCGTGCTCTCACATAATTCAGTTTAGAACCGGCCATATTGGATTACCTGCAAAGTTTTAGTACAGATAATATAATAATAATGTACTAGATTGTAAGTATTTTCAATAAATTATATTCATTTCTCATGACGCTAGTCCTAAAATGAATAGCGTGTATTGTAAGGAAATGAATATAAATGTACTTTAAAATTTTTTAAATGAACCTATTTATCTAAAAATTCATATGATGTATGTACTAGGAGAACATAATGTTCTCTTGTTTAAAATATATTTTTGTACGAATAAATGGTTGTATTTTAACAATTGCAAAGTTTTAAATTTAAAATACACTCGTGCACAAAAATAATTTAACATTTTCATTCAACCAACATGCCTTTGAAATATTATTTAAACATTCAACCTATTTTAATAATTACTCTCCAAGATATATTCACGTAGAGCCTGAAAAAATGGTCTAAAATAATTACACATTTTCCAAGCATGTTTTAATACAAGTAAAATAAGCCCATAAAAAGTGTATCCATATTCTAGATTTAATTAAAAAAAGAATGACTAGCTGTTTTTAATTAATGCGCACAAACATTACGTTTTGCCCGTATTTTATTACTAACTGCCGTTTTATCCAAGATACGGAACCCCAATTTTTGAACACCGGCCCAAAAGGGATGAAATGGCTAAAAAATGAGGGCGATTAAAGATAAACAACGGTTGAACGCGCTCCCTGCGCCTATAATTTGCAATTGTATCATATCTACGAGAAAAGTTACATTTTGGTGAATTACAAAAGATATACAATATACGGGTGATTATACAAAAATGGGGTAACTCGATGTCATCAGCCAATTGAAACAAAGTCTTATTATATTTTATTCAAATAACAATCTATTTTAAAACAATGAAGCGTCCTTTATTTGGTCACTCAATTTCACTTCTTTATCTTCTTCTTATATATAAAAATGAATCGCAAAATGTGTTGGTAAGCGCATAACTCGAGAACGGCTGAACCGATTTCGATAATTCTTTTTTTATTATATTCCTTGAAGTACGAGGATGGTTCTTATGTAGAGAAAACGTAAACATGTGCCACGGGCGAAGCCGGGGCGGACCGCTAGTTTAAAATACAAATGAATAAAAATAATAAATTAATACCTCAAACGTCAGTACTTTGGCATGTCACAACTCCGAAAACCAACAATCAAGTGACTATCGTTTAAACATTATCATCGATTTAAGAAAACTTACTAATTCACTACAATCTTTGATGTACATAGTATTATATACTACAACTTTCAAAACGCAATGTTTTCCATTTTATTTAAAAAATAAAATTAAACTTTGTCATCGTTTTCACTAGTCAGTCCGTTGTGTGTTTTTTAAATTCGAAATTCTCGCTAAATATCACCAAGTCGAGGTCAAATCCCTGTCTAAGTATTAATGTTGGTAATGAAGTTACTTGTGCACCGCATATTTTGACGGCCGTCATAACTGTACCAGCGCTAGGGTTGTGTTTGTCCTCTAAAATCTTGCTGCGCCAGTCAACATTTCAGTCCTATGGGGAGTCGTTATTTAATTGTTAATCCGATTTTTATTTTCATTTATAAATGGTTAACTATGATTTGTAAAAATATAGTTTGTTGATATTAGAAATTAGGCAAAAAAACCTAATTTGTGATTATAACCTCATATTAAGTCCCTTTTCATCAATCCGCTGGCATCAGTCCTTTGTCAGATATCGCGCCAGAGGACTGACGCGGCCCCATAGTACTGATGATTCTATCATTTTTGAGAACTTTTATCTTGATTGCTATTGGTATAAGCATTTCTATATTATATTTCAGTTAAAAACATCATGCGCCACGCTAAAAGAAACTGAATTTGACTAGGGAAGAAACATTTAAAAAAGAGTAGCAAAGAAAAGAGCTATTGAAACAAACTACTAATAATTTTATTAAAAAGATCTTATTTTCTTTTCATTATTGATTTTGATGCTTTCAGGGCATAGCTTTTTATATTTATCAGATAAATACGTATACGTATAATACTGTGAAGTAAAATTACCTCAAAATAACATAAAAGTTAATTAATATACTTAATAACATTATAAAAATGTCAAGGGGCTCTTATGAAAACTCAGATGAGACTTTCATTCGAGCCTTTGGTTTTTAATTTTATAATAATTAGTACTTTTAACATAAATATTGGTAGATTTTTAGGGCTCCGAACCTCAAAAGGAAAAAACAGAACCCTTATAGGATCACTTTGTTGTCCGTTTGTCTGTTAAGACGTTTTTTTGGAACGCGTGGAGGTATCAATCTGAAATTTATATTGGATACTCAAGATTAAGAACCCTTGGGGCTGTAAAAAAATCAAACTTATAACGCAACGCAATCAAAAGATACCTACATCCGTTAATACTGCAAATTTCCACAAAATTCAATATTCGCAAGGGAATAAAAAAACACACAGGATGCTTGCCGTGTATACAGTCTACTATAGTTTACTTCTTCTCGGTAAATAGCAACATCTTATAACACAGATAAAGGAAAAATTGCTAAAAGTGTAAATTTTAAGTTACAAACATAATAAAAAATAGGTTTGTTAGGAGTCCAACTCGCACTTGGCCGTTTTTTTGTTTCTATTGTTTGTGAATTACTTAAAATATCAAGTAAAACTAATTCAAAGTAGTAAAAGTTAAGTAAGAGAGTAAAAATATTCACGTTGCGTTAAATGTCAGAAGGCTGTTTTGAAAATTGAGACATTGTTTTTCCCAGTATCACATATTATTAATTATCATTTTTAAACATGTTAAGTACGTAAAAGACATGTGCCATTATTAAAACTGAGAGATTTGTAGTAATTTTCATTGAATTTCTTTAAGAATATTACAAGTTATAGTTTTTTATCAGTACCATGTTAGCCTCGTCAGTCCCCTGGAGGCCAAATCCAGAAAATTTAAAATATCTCACAATCTATTTAAAAAAGTGGCTGGCCCGATTTGGAACAATATATTCATTAGATTTGCTATCATATAAACCCTAATTTGTAACAATCTGATATAAAAAATATAGTAAACAAAATATCCTCAAAAGTTACCCCATTTTTGTATAATGACCCATACATACCTGAAAGCATTGATATTATAAGTAAAAAGGTGTAGATAGGTTACGCAACATTGGTCAAAAGCGGCACACGAACACACACACGATTTTGACGTTAAAGTGAGATGGCATGATTCAACTATCGTGAGTGAAAAAGAGAAACTGAATTAATCCATCAGTCCTCGGAATCACAGACACAATAGAAAATCTATTGTGTCGCGCCCCGATCGGGCCTTACGGTGGTCAATGGGTTAAAATGTGGCAAATTAGCCTCATGTAGCGCTAATAACCTATCTACACCTATTTTTCTAATTAAATAGATGCTTGAAAGTTTTACAATCAATTCTGCTATCGACACATTTTAACTGCATGGTATTGTCAATACAATAATATGATACGTCTTTTGTTTGTTACATCGGATATAACGTTCAATGTGAAATAAAACTGAACAAATGAAAAATAATGAATATGGTTTTCATTTGTTCAGATGTGTATTGTAGCAGAATAAAGATTGTGCTAATTACAATAGAGCTATAATAAACCTGATATAGCATCTTTACAATTATAGACTATAGTATAACTGTAACCTATATCTATGAGCATTATTACTTTTCCTCCAGGTCGTGATAATAATATTGTATAATAGACTAGTTTCCGCCCGCGGCTTCGCCCGCGTTTTCAAGGAAAAACCGCATAGTTCCCGTTTACGTGAGATTTCCGGGATAAAACCTATCCTATGTGTTAATCCAAGTTACCCTTTATATATGTGCTAAATTTCATTGTAATCGGTTCAGTAGTATTTGCGTGAAATAACAAACTTACACATTACACATACAATATACATCCATCCTCAAAAACTTTCGCATTTATAATAATATTAGTAGGATAGGATGACATAATGCGCGGAGGGGTTGTAGATTTAATTAATAGCCTTACTTTATGATACACCTCAGTAACCTCTTTACACAGTAATAATGAAGCTGTCTACTATTGAAAAAAAATACGTGTGCGGTGTGGCACTCAAGGACTGCCGCGGTAAAGCTATTGCATAGCATCTATTCCGTGCCGAAGTCTGCCGAACTGAATCGACGATACACGGCTTTGCTGCATCGCTGTGCCGGTTGGAAGCGTTAGGTTTTTTACGGAATTTTTACATTCGGTCGCCGCGCTCAAAGTCTGAGATAAAAGCTATGCAATAGCTTAATAACAAAATGTTCCTTTATAATACTAGCAGCATCATCTGTTTTACTCAGGTTTATTGCTAACTGCACGTAACACATAACTTTGCAAGTCACTATAATATGTCAGAGAATTTCCTTCAGACATATTCCAAGCACATAACTAATAAAACTACGTTAGAGGAGTCGTAATAAAGCGTGTCTTTTGTATAAAATATTTCATTTAGAAGAGGAATTATTGCGATTAAATAAACAGATTATTATTGCAACTGAATTGTGCAATATCAAGCAATATGCTTTCGCTTATTGAAGATTCTGCGAATGAAAAATTAATACTGAAGAACTAGAACAATTATAAATATTGGGTTGATTGAATTTTAATATCAGGAAGAGCTTTTAAGTGGAACTTTCTATTTTAATAATATCGAAGACAGTCGGAGTCAAATAAAAATTAAAGCAATAAGATTTATTGCTAGCCTTAGAAATTATTAAATATGAAAAAAAAATTGATCTAATATTCTAATATTTCTAATATATATTATAAAGGCGAAAGTTTGTAAGGATGTATGGATGTATGGATGTATGGATGTTTGTTACTCTTTCACGTAAAAACTACTGAACCGATTACAATGAAATTTAGCACACATATAGAGGGTAACTTGGATTAACACATAGGATAGTTTTTATCCCGGAAATCCCACGGGAACGGGAACTATGCGGGTTTTCCTTTGCAAACGCGGGCGAAGCCGCGGGCGGAAATCTAGTATAGAATATGATTGAATTGAAATACAAAATTGTATAAGTAAAATGTAAAATTGAATTGTTGCTGGCCAATTTTAAGAAAGAAATTTACAAATCAGTTAACTTTATGAATTTTCCATTGCGAACAATAAAATGTTTCTTATTTAAAATATTACTATTGATGTAGATTTCCCTTGTGCTTTTCTACAAAAGTAATTTATTAGCATTGTGCCTAAAAAACTTTCCTAAAACCTCGTTCCGCATTAATATCATAAAAACATATAAGAAAATTCTCCCATTTCATTTCGATGAATTTGATTCCCCGAACCGTAATTTGCTGCTGCGAAATAGCTTCTTACATTCCCTGTATCCTTTTGGAATTACTCAATTATTTTTTGCAACCAAATCTCGGCTAAGGTGTTATTATTTTGTCTGGATAACGCGAGACGAGCGAGGCTAAATTAAAATAAGAAAAACATAGAGACTAGCTGTGGCCCGCAGTTTTACCCACATGGCTCCGTTTCTATTGGTTCAAAGCGTGATGATAATATATAGACTATAGCCTTCCTCGATAAATGGTCCATCTTATAAGAAAATAAAGCATGTGTGTCGAGCACACGTGTCAGAACCGAAAACTTATTTACCAAGATCGGCTTACCTTACTCCATGACGTGATGGTATTGCCATGACGCGACCTTAAAATTTTACTCTCAAGGCGACTTAGAAAGGTTTCACTAACAAAAAATTTCAAATCGGAATAGTGGTCCTTGAAATAAGCGCGATAAAGCAAACAACCAAACTCTTCAGATTTATAATATTAGTATAGATTTCAATACTATCCATAGCTTCTTTGTGGCTATTCAGTATTCCTAGAAATTGAACTATTGTTTCAAACAAATATAAAACGCTATTTTTGTTGCCTAGTTAATATAATTTATTCGAGTCTTGTGATGAAATAGAAAGAGATTTAATTAGTAATCGGAATTATGTTTCACATGAAATTCATTCGTGTTGCATTGTGGGATATGAATATTGATGAATAGCTAATAAAAAGGTATAAAATGATGTTAACATTATGATTCTAATGACAACATTATTTTCTTTGTAAGTAAATAATATTTAAATTAACGCAAGACATTGATATTGAATTACCTGCAAGTTGAATTGCCTTTGCCGATCTATAGGCCGATTTGTGGATTGAGCACTTGACGTTTACGTCTTACACCATTATACCTAAATAAGGTTAAATATCCTACTAATATTATAAATGCGAAAGTTTATGAGGATGTGTGTGTGTGTGTGTGTTTGTTTGTTACTCTTTCACGCAAATTCTACTGAACCGATTACAATGAAATTTAGCACACATATAGAGTGTAACTTGGATTAACACATAGGATAGGTTTTATCCCAGAAATCCCACGGGAACGGGAACTATACGGGTTTTCCTTTGAAAACGCGGATGAAGTCGCGGGCGGACATCTAGTTTACTTATATGTGACATAAGCTTCCTCAAACCTTAATCAAATCAATTCTCAATTTTCTGAATTTTCTGAACCGGCCTTTTTGCAATAATAGATTTTCATACAATATTGAAATAGTAAAATATTATGTATCTCACTTTAAAAATGACAGCGGTTCGTAGGAAATACGATAAGAAGTATAACGAAAAAGTCACGAAGACAAACAATTATCTGTCAAATCCGCCGCAACAAATTGCTTTAGCTAGTCCTGATGAAACGTACCCCGAATATTATATGAATAAAAACATAATATAAACCTTATCTTAATGCCGTTGTGTATATTTTATCAAAGCGACTCTCTCGAGAGAAGCTCCATGAATATTTTAGGTACATTTTTGTTGCTACAGAATCCTATAGTCGTGAATTTTTTTCCACGTATAAGTATTCTCGTATCTTACCAATTCTAATAATGTTCTTCTTTATATTATTTTCGCGGCGGATGATTACAAGTGTTTCTTTTTGCGGCTTTTATTTTCTTTCATCAATATATGGGTTTGCGGTAAATATGTTTTTGTTATATTGTTGTGTAGGTATAAATTCTTCTTGGTAACGCGGAGATTTGAATTGTGAATATATTATTATTTATATTTCAATGGGCTTATAAAAATAATAATGTAGACAATTGACTGCCGGGGAGGTTTTCTTTAATTATAAAAAATACGACGAAGTACTTACAGGAATATTTGAATTATTTGCCTTAACAACAATATTATGAAAAAATTATTTTCCGTCAGAATATTTTTTATTATATTATTATTTGATTAGTTAAAGTTATTTATCGTTATTCGATACTTCACTGTACAATATATTATGGTAGTCTTCGATACATTCTATCGAGTTTCATTACTCGTACCATAGAATTTCAAAATACTCAAAAAGTTGTTAAAATAACGTATCTAAATAAGTATACTTTATGTAATTTCTGTCGACGCAACAGCCGTGTCCGGTAAATTATATTGTAAAAAATGATTTTTTGATTGGACATACCATAATGACCGCATCAAAATATGGATATGGTATGGAGCTGATAAAATGTCAAAGATACAAATTTGATAATCGTACATTTATTAGTATTATCGTATTGGTAATTATTTAGGTTAATATTAAAAACACTTCAGCAAGGGAATTTTATGTTGTTGTTTAATTTAATGCAGCTTGGTGTTTATGACCATTTCACAAGATGTCAACACATTCGTAAAACTAATTCTTACTATAAGCAACTTTTTTATCACGAAACGAATATCGTGGTCATGGCAGGTTGAACGTCGGATTAAATAATATAATGAATTTTATTATATATAAATTTATATAATTTAACTAAGATCGATACAAAGTTGATTGAATGATGTGATATACATAATACTGATTACCAATACATTTATTATCTGCTCCATCAAAATAATATTTTTAAATTCTTACGGCGGTATTATCAGCTCCAGTAATATATTTCTCAAAGTACGGCCAAGTGGACGTCCCACTCACGGAATGCTTACAAGTTATTGACCCCGCCCTATTGTTAACGCCATATGGCAACCGAAATTATCTTACGTCAAAACTCTTTAAAATAAACATTATGCGAAACTGTTGAAAGGTTCGCAATATGCTTGAGGCGTTCCCGTTACAAGGGTTGAGCGGTTTAAAATATTAAAATGTAGTTATATAGTTAGATATGTTATCGAAATATGTAGGGCAAAGAGGATATTAACTGGAACTCGAAACAACTTCATATCCATATGGTGAAGATAGATAACAATCGCAATTTTATTCTTTATCAATATTTTAGCTACCGAAAGACGTAATGTTTTGGATATCTTATGATTGAGATGTTATCTTATCGATGATGTTCTATGTTTTTATTTTTTGTTTTTAAATTGTATTCGCTTTTATTCAAAGAACAATACTGTATCAATTAATGGTGTTCATATTAAGTACTAATCATGGTAAGTATATTTAATTTGATACAACTACGTCTATTTTTTATCACCGTTTTAAAGACCTACAAATGTCGCCAAGTCAGCGTATCCGACACATATCCACAGTCGTCAAAACAATAACAGTTTCGCCGTTTCTACAATTACGAACACATGGTCCGAAACTTTGGGCTATCACGCGAAATTGGAACAAAACAAGGGAACGAATTATTATCCAATAGACAAGGGTGGACGTGATAAAAACAGATCTTCTGACACATAATTACATAATTGCGCACCTCGACACCGCCTCAGGTAACGATGCCTACAAATATGGGTTAACCAGAAAAAAAAAATTAAATTATCATTGATATTTTAGTGTGGATACGACGGCATATTTTTCTTGTGAGAACAATATGTTACCTCAAAAATGTGTTTCTATTATTCGGTTAATAGCTGCTTTTATAAATAATTAAATACATAAGGTGATTAGTTCCTAATTTTGTAAAAAAAAAAACAAATATTAGAAAAAAATATTTTTCTGTACTTCATGGTGAATTTCTAACACCGTAAAATTACTATATATTTCCAGAATTTATATGATCTGGTTTTTATTTATCGATTCCTAGGCAGTAATTATTACACTTCACGCGTGAAATCAACTGAATTATTTCAAGCTATGACTCTATGCGGATGTTGATCCGCATAGAGTCATAGAGTCATTCTACTTCAAATGTTTTTGCTACAATAAAATCCATATTTCAATTTCATATTTAATTCAACCTACCCATACTTACAAAATAAAACAATAAAATAATCAAAAGTAAAATCCACACTATTCCACCCTAATTCCCCGCCGAAGCGTTAACTTAGAAACACAAAGGGCCGAAACGAGTTCCAAGGTGGAAGTAAAATATTTTGTACCGGAATCGTTAATAACTGTACCTCGTACAGGCGCCAATTTACTTTTAATTTAAAGCCTGACCAGGATAGACGTTAACAAGAACCTAATTATAGTTATGGAGAGCAAACATGATTTCGTAGTTTGTTCGGCATATGGTGATTATTCTGCGTTGTTGGAGCTTATGTTTTGAAGGATATAATTGGGTATGTATAATGTATTGATATAACCTGAATGCACGTATAAAATAATAAATGATAATGTATAGCTAAATGACGCTTTACAGTTTCAACAAAGTGAATTGTCAAATGTAAACAATCGAATAAATAGTAATAATATCACCCGGTGCTTTTTATTTTTCAACTGACAATTCTTTAGTTGCGTTGAGAGTAAAAATTCAATGTCGCGTCATGGCAATATTGTCACGTCATGGCGTTCTTTGAATCTTGCCAAAGAAGTTTCACTTCTGATGCGTGTTTTCGGCAAGAAGAAGGTTACCCGTTTTCTGTTTTAAGTATAGAAAAATTTGACAAAAAGCTGTTATTTTGCGTACATAACATAAACTGTAATCTAATTTATTAGGATAGGCATAACAATAAAACGCAAACTTTTCAAAACGCCATATGGCAGCAGCTGATGTGGTCTTATTGGCATCAACCATCAATTTTTTATGATCTTATAGGTTTTGTTCTTATTTTAATGCTAAAGGAGAGATGATTTAGTTGTATCAGTTTGAAATTAACTTATAGATAATAATATATTACCTATACACATTGTATCTATAGCCCATAGACTATGTTTATTAAAGTATCATACGAGTGAAACCGCGGTATAAAACAAGTAATGAATATAACAAAACAGGCAATTGTATTCATTCGGTCTATCAAAGCATCCCTTAGAGCAAACACCGTATAAATTAACGGCATCTAAAACGTCGGCGTAAACCATATTTCGATCCAAGATTTTGAATTAGTTATGAAGTTTCTGTCTAAAATTACTTCGATAGCTTACGAGCGTTATGCATATTAATAAGGTGATGTTATTAGACGTGTATTGAGTACCCTTTACGATCCTTGTTTTGCGGATAAAGTAATAAATTGTTAGACTATAAATATTTATGCACTTTACTATACATACGCGAATTTAATCGGTTAACGCTTTTTGTAGACAATGAAAAATGTTGTGAGTATAGGTATCATGTGTGTGAAAATGTTGTGAGTTAGACTTAGTGATTTTAGTGTTAAAAAATTAGTGTTACTATTCATAGTTATAATGAATTCTAAATTAATCATACAAGATTCTTAAAACTCGAATTAGAAATCATGTATGTTATTTTATGTTTGTAAGTCTTACTTTTATTGAGTAAAGATATTTTTACGAATTTTTAACAAGTTACAGTCCCATCGAATTAATATGGAAATTATATACATCATCAATGTTTTAGATATCTTTATTGCCCGGAACATCAGTGTAATAGACGCGACATAGGAATTTATTGAGACTCGTACGTTATCGAGAATTTCAACAATTATGATAATTATCACGCCATCACAAGCTTGATTTCCAAGGCTATAACAATGATGGAGACCGTATAAACTGCTATCGGCACGAAACCAGTAACGTCCAAACAAAAACACTGTCAAGTTGATTTCGATTTACGACGTCTCACACAAAGTTTCTGTACAACTTTATCAAGATTTTCTGTTCGATCTGTATAAGTTCTTATTTTGAGAGAAATAGAGCACAATTTCATTTTTTAAACAATCATTCTTCGTCCAAAATTTATTGGTCAGAATCAGTTGAATCAAAAAGATAAAGTATCAAATTCTCACAGTCTCATTACCGAGCGAAGATGCAGCGACTCTTTCCAAATTTAATGAATAATAATTATAAACAATTACGGTCCGATCTAATGAAAAAAAGGAAACGGTAGACAAACGATAGAGACAGCATATTAGTCATATACTAGGTGTGAAAAGGAAATGTGATATAAACGCCTACGTAACTGTCTTTGGTTATACGATTCGGCGAGCGATAAAAATCGCTGGTCTTATTCGTCCGTCTTTTTTTTAATTAGTGAGGGGTCCATGTGAACCAAGGTGGTATCGGCCATTGTATAGGAATAAATACGACGTTTATAAATGATCTGGCTTCCGACATAGACATCGAGAAGGACATAAGATAAAATAAGATTCGGAAGGGACGTATTATATTCAAATGAGTACGAATTTTGTTCGTTGATTTTTATCCATCGAAGTTTTGTTTTTTGGCCTATTGTTATAGATCAGGTATAGTGATTTACATAGGTAGATGGAATCTGTTCTTTTACGGCACATAACTTATGGATATATTTATATTTAGGTATAGTTACTAACTTATGGATATATTTATATTTATAGTTACTACTAGCGGTCCGCCCCGGCTTCGCCCGTGGTACATATGAAAAATAGATGTTGGCCGATTCTCAGACTTACCCGATATGCACAGAAAATTTCATGAGAATCGGTCCACCCGTTTCGGAGGAGTATGCAGACTAACATTGTGACACGAGAATTTTATATATAAGATTTACATAATATAATACAAAGAAAAAGTAAATGTGTGAATACTAAAAGTAAATGTGTGAGTACTAAGAGATTTTGCCATTAGGTAGGTAATCTTTATCAATAGCACACAAATTTATACACAAAGAGAACAATTAAAATAATCATACTTACATTATTATTGTCGAAGTGTTTGTGTGTAACATTTGCGTATATTTGCTTTACGTGGTGTACTGAATTAGAATGTTTCAAATAGTAATTATTCAAATGAGAAGTCTGCATTTTAACAATCATTCGTTGCAGATTTTTGAGAAGATTCGCAGACTTATAATTTTGCGTCGTTATTAACATAAATTAGTTTAATTAGGAGTGAATGTTATCTGTTAGTGTGGACCATCCGTTGTATGCAAGTTTCAATAATTAATAAAGATAATATAACAGACCTTGTGTTTGATTAATGATACTAAATAGGTCTGTTCTAACCATTAACCATAATTTGAAGATTTTTTTATGTCATTATGTAAGACGTAATAATTTACTTATATTATTGTTAAAAGCGGTTTTTTATACCTGTATCTGATGTGTTATTTGCATGTAAAAACAAAAATAAAATTGATTCGAAAAATGTGAAATACTATTTTTATACTCGCACCCATTTCATAACTATGTAAAACCGAAACAAAATATAAAACCAATCTCACGCGTTATTTTAAAAAAATGCACAAAGTAAATACGTTATCGGAGTATAGCAGGTGAATGTGAACTCTTTGCTAAAAAACGAACTGAAAGCAATAGAATAGATGCTATTCAATAAAAATCACAATGCAAAGGACATGTGACAGTCGAAAGGACCAACGCACAAAAGTTCTGAGTATCTTTGCTGAGTTATAATACATTTTAGAATGCCTAAACGCCATGTGAATAGAGTCGAAAATTGCGTAACAAAACTGTCGGAAGTTATAATAGATTCATACGATTATTCGTATGAATGACATGTTCAAAATGTCTCTGAGATCGGTTTTTTGTACAATGCAATGTAATTGGTGGGTTGGGTACCTGGGTAAATTCACAATGCTTTTGGTTCTGTGACAATGATAGAATGGGAATATCGGAATAATTTCTGTACTAGAATAATTGTTAAGGGACGTCATTTTAATTTGTATAGACTAAATTAGGTGGCATTATTAGAGCTTATATTATTATTTGTTTAAACTTTAAGTAAAAATGTATGTGATTTTCTGTTCTTTGCTATGGGAGTTGTATATACCAGTATTATTTTTTGGTTTGAAAATGTTGGTATTCTCTTTTTTGGATTAATTGCTCAAAGAGAATAAATAGGTACCTACGCTATGAAACTTTTACCTCGTATCTTTTATGTTAAAATTTTACCCATAAATATTTAGCTACAATTTTTACCATACATATTAATATGATTTTCAAAGATCAATATATTAATTGACGCAGAAACATTGTTATTTGTATTTTTTTTTATTTATTTCATATTAAAGAACAAAAAATACTGCTTACAATGTTCATTATCTATTTGATGGTTACAAAGTTCACACAGGAATTTAAATAGAGTATATTTATAGTACTGGCCGTAAAATATGCCATAAATTAATCGTTTCATTAACAAATAGCTATAAATGCATCTTATATTCCTCAAACGAACCAGATATTAATATTTTATTATTAATTTTATTAGATAAATAATTAATGTAATAAATATACCACAATAAACTAATAATAGTACAATTAAATTAACGATTGAACAGTTCAGTCCTTGAAATATCAACCATAGTATAAATATATCAACGTTAGGTAAAAATGATGAAGGAGCAGTGGTGGCTCAGTGGTGAAACCTCGGACTTCGAATCGATAAGTCCGGGGTTCAAGACCAGGCGAGCGCGCAGGAAATAAATTGATTTTTCAATTTATCTGCGCATGTTGTAACATCACCACTGCTCGAACGGTGAAGGAAAACATCGTGAGGAAACCGACATGTCGAAGAATCAAAAGTTCGACGATATGTGACATCCGCCAACCCGCACTTGGCCAGCGTGGTGGATTATGGCCTGTACCCTCATAGGAGGCCCGTGTCCCAGCAGTGGGAACGTATATGGGCTGATGATGATGAGGTAAAAATGAGTCCATTCGATGAATGAAAATAAATTAATCAAGGTACACAACAAAATTGCAGCCGCTGCCTGTTTCTATGTATCACTTATATGTGTGCTTAGATCTTAAAAACAAACTAATAGATTTTCATGCGGGCCTGCGGGGTTTTTTAATAGAAAGAACAATTCAAGAGAAAGGGTATAATGTATATTGTATATGCAATATATTATATGTGCAGTGCTATTATAATAGTAGTTTAAAAAATAATAATAAGCCTTGAAGATCAACAAAAGCCCATTGAAGCAGCATTATACGTAGAGCAATATCGATTTTGATACAACTGAGAAATGAAACCACCCCCTGTCTTGAACAGGAATAGAGAATATGTTATAAGTTATTAGAATTCAAATATTAAATGAGATATTTTAATTGTTCTTGATCATTTTTGGGATTTTATTTTGCATTATTGGTCTGACTTATTAAGAGTTATTATACTTATGTTTAACTAGATTTCCGCCCGCGGCTTCGCCCGCGTTTTCAAAGGAAAACCCGCATAGTTACCTTGGGATTTCGGGTAAAACCCATATGTTAATCCAAGTTACCCTCTATATGTGTGTTAAATTTCATTGTAATCGGTTCAGTAGCATTTGCGTGAAAGAGAAACAAACACACACACATCCTCACAAACTTTCACATTTATAATATTGGTAGGATTCCTTCCTACTCTCTACGTTTGTAAGAATAACATCGTTATTCAATAAAAAAACTGTATCAATTAAAATACGTGTATACATATTAAGCTTTTCAATGTAACTAGAAAAAGAGAGAAATAAATTAAAGTTCTTCACTCTTATAAAAAAATTCCCTTTACATAAATTTCCTAGAGGCATAACTGAGTTAAGATAATTCTCTCGCATCGTTAAATGTAAAAAATAACATTATAATACAAGAACGAGCTCTTAACAGGAAAATGCTATTAATTTTTAACTATAAAAGACTGAAGAAGATTAAAAATAAGTTTTCCGTTGGTATTTCTTACCTAAAACTTCTCAAGACAGTGATACCAAATACAAATAGCTTTATCATATTAAAAAGTTTCGGAGGTTCTTATATAAAAACTAGCGGCCCGCCCCGGCTTCGCCCGTGGTACATATGAAAAATAGATGTTGGCCGATTCTCAGACTTACCCGATATGCACAGAAAATTTCATGGGAATCGGTCCACCCGTTTCGGAGGAGTATGCAGACTAACATTGTGACACGAGAATTTTATATATAAGATAGAGTTTACCTTCCAACTTTACTTTTATCTTACATCAGAATACAAATTCCATCAATTTGGTAAATAATGGTACTTATATAAGGTTATTGTTACAAAAATATAACATACCTTTGCTTAAATGTGACCATGTGTTACGTAGCAAATGTCATAAAACTATTGAGTAATAAGAAAAGAAGAAAAATCTTTAAAATATGGTCGCAGAAAATCCAATCCCAAATAGTTCCTATACAGAAAATACAACTCTTAAATCAGAATAGATTACTACTGGATCTATCAATAGATATAATGCGAAATACAATCATGATTTTAACATTAGTAGGAACCTACTCCACCAATATAAAAGCAAAAATAATATGCATAGAGAAGAGCACAAGAAAAATATTCTCATACAGGAATTATAATAAATGCAGGAAATGTTTTCACTGACCTGTTTTTCATCGTCCGAGCAGACATGGGAAATAAAGAGTTAATTAAGCTTAAATGCAGTGGAGGTAAAAATAATAGCGTGTAGTAATTGTATGTGCGGGTTGAATGTTTACATTTCCTAATGTGGGTTTTTTTTTAATTCTCTTTAAAATGCCCCGGAAAATGGAAGCTATACGCTCTTTAGCTGAATTAGCAATTGTATGGATTAAGTTTCTTACAATTATGCTGGAATTTGCGTTTTAATTAATTTTTATGTAGTCCGTATTTTTGCCGAAAGTTTTTTTTTTAATTTTCTGTTACTAATGCATAAATTAGTTTAAAGAAGAGTGAATGGAGGGGCTTTACTATTTACGCTACTGCAAAAGCTGCCAATCAACGCATATTGAATTGCTCACGTATCTAAATAATTAATACATTGTGTTCTCTTTACATAATTATATTAGAATCTTGCTATATTGGGTATAAAAGTAATTAAAATCAAATATAAGCCTGTATTAATAGCAACAAAATAACTCTGATAAATATTGAATATCATATTTTAGTCGCAGAACAATTTCAATTATGAATTTAGTTACTGAATATTCAACTACTGTTTATAGCATATAAATTTCCACCATAAACCACACACAATATTTGGAACACAACTTAATAATAGCCATCACGTAACAGTATCCACATGCATACCACATTTGATACAAATGAACAAAACATTAAAGTAATTCGCACGGTACACATAGATGTATCAACATTTAGGTAAAAGACCCTTAACTCTAAGCTTTTAGTTACGTTGAAATTCGTAAACCGCAACATCTGGCGCGCACCCACTATCAACGTTCCTATAATCTAAAGATTGTACTTTATATTCAAATAGATAATGCCAGTCTAATCCGGATTTTATTACGCGGTAATAAGGTGGCTTTTTAAGTGGAGAACGGTGTAAATTCTGGGCGGATTTAGGATCTTTTGGCAACAGTGTTAGCTTCAATCTGTTGTCCCGGCGATAGAGCTATTTCATACAAATGCGAATTGTGGTGCAAAGAGGAGTAAACTCGATTTTCCGCGGCTAAAATTATAACCGCGCGCTTACCTTTAAATAATAATTATCCTTTTGTGCTGTTCATTCGTTTTGTATATTTTCCTTTATAATTTCAATGTGAATTACATTTAAGGGATTTTTATTTTATTTACATTTAATTATTTGCTTTCCGATGGTCTTTGTATAAATAATATTTAGCCTTAATAGGAGTTACCTACACGCTTATAATGCCTCACTTTGAGATCTACCTATATTTAACCTCAAAAAAAAATTTATAATAATTAAAATATTAAAAACAATATAGGTAATAAATGAACAATTATAATACAACATAGACACAACTTTCAACAACGGCATAATGAGATAAGTAACATTTATGGACGTGAAAATATATTATGTAGGTAACTAACGAGATTTTTCCATGATCGTATCGAAGCCGAACAATAAGTCAGAATCGTTTCCACACAAAATATACACCACAAGATTCAATCATTTAGTATCCACGAGTATATTAAAGAAAGTTAGTGAAAAGGATTGTGAAGGAAATTCCCCGAAATCGAATAACTTTTAATATTTCCTCGTTCCCCTGTTTTCCTTACTTCTTCCGCCCTTACTACATTCCCAACGGTTACATAATATGGAATTCTTCTAACGTTTTTATATATGATATATATTTCGCTTTTATTTTGTAAATATCATTTCATTTATGTTTCTTTTTAATAAAAAAATTCTCATCAAAAATTCAAATAATAATATACGTAATAGGTACTCACTCATAAAGGGAAATTACTTTATGTTTCTCTCATTTTAATAACATATCTTGTATCCAACATTGATGTAATTTATTTTATTTTAACAAACATCGTTTGAATTATTGGGGTCGTAACCATGATAAATTAAAAATACGTATGATCAGAAAGATATTATTTTCATTCATTGTTACGAACTTAAAACAATGTTCCCCAATTTCTAACCAGCGATATACATCGTATTCTCAACCGGCTTAATAAATCAAACACATTATAGCATACGATTGTTCTGATTCATTGTCTCAGGTATTATTTACACAGTCGAACGGTAGGCAAGTCCCGCACTTACACATAACAAGACTACCTTATTTTGCGAGCAGACGATTTTAAATTCTAAACACAGAACATAGAGCTCATTTTGCATCACAAAGAATGTTGTCTACTAATGTTAGCGCTGTTCAAAAGCACAGAAGAAATACCACAAACGAAATGTCTTGGCACGCTCGAAAACACTTCAATTTCTCAGTCCTAAGCAAATATGTTACCAGTATAGTAATTGCCGTCTGAGTTAACAGTCTTTTATTGTATATTGCAAAGCAAATATTGTTTTTGAATGCTTCGGTTGTTCTACCTACAGCTGCGTTGAAAGCCTTTTTTAAGTACAAGATAATTTGCCGTTCATTTTCTTTTTATTGCCCACATTTTTATGGTTAACACTTTGAAAGTGGGTTAAAGTAGTATGGGACAAAGTTAGCTCTAGAAGAACTAAATAAAAGTCGCGACTTAATTATTTTTACATCATCGTAAGTTCTGCAATAATCGACACTTTTATAACAAAGAAGTTAAGTGGACAGTCCGACCTTTTTGTAAAACTCCGTTTGATGTTATACAATGTTCCGATTTCAAACAGCTTCTTAACCAGAAGTCTGTATTCGATCCGCCCCTAGCAACACCTCCTAACAACCCAAATTTGTAAAATTATCTGTTGACCGAAAAAATTCGCATTGAGTAAGCTAATATGAATGGAATCTCTAAGGTTACATTTGAGCAAACAGGCTACCGTGAAATTTGAGAGCCGGTGGAAGCTTTGGCGACAGAAATAGATAAAAAATTTGGTAAGAAATTTGATACGGGAGGGCAACAAGGATTAAATTTTGCACAATCTAGATACGAAGCAGATGTTACAAGAAATTTCGTTGCCATTGATGCGATGATGGACGATAAAGTTTAACGAACAGATTGTGGAGATTAAATTGGTTGTTTTAATATCGTGCTCATCGCGGAGTTAAATGAAAGTGAGGCGGAATTTGTTATACCTGTAGGTGTGTTTTTGTTTTAATATTGTGACTGTTATATAGCTCAAAAATCTTAGAAAAGAGTTTTTGTAAGTTGAAGAAAAGGAACATTAAATAAATATTTTTTCTTGAATCGTTTATAGACCCTGTGGAAAACTGTGTTTTTATACGTCATATATTATGTATCGTAATATATTTATGTGCCAACATAACTGGCAACTGAATATCTTTATGATTGTATATAAAAACAATACAGTAGTCCAATGTTATAGCGTGACCATAATAAACGTTAAAGCGATTTATGTAGCCCTTTATGAGCAACAGGATAAAATTTTAGTACACGATATAATCGTAAATAATTATTTTCCTCGCTTTGTTATTTTCATAAGTAGGCAGCGATTTTTCTATCGAAAAAGTTGAATGTTATGATAAATGTCGGTTTTATAGACTTTCCAAGGTATGTAAGTGCTATTTAATTCAAATAATAAGATATATTTTATTTCTGAATATATTACGTATTTAAATAACAACTGTTATATTTTGTGCTGTGAAAGTGTCATCGGTCATAGTAGAATTATTAAATAGATAGTTATTTTCAAAACGCTTATGTTGGATTACGTATAATAAAAATTGTTATAAAGAGGAAAACTTTGTTTGTTTGTTTGTTTGATTGTAATGAATAGGCTCATAAACTACTGGACCGATTTTAAAAATTCTTTCACCATTCGAAAGCTACATTATCCACGAGTAACATAGGCTAGGTCTTATCCCGGAAATCCCACGGGAACGGGAACTATGCGGGTTTTTCTTTGAAAACGCGGGCGAAGCCGCAGGCGGAAAGCTAGTTAATTATATTAAGAAACGAATTGCTCTATATTCACCTGGTTATTATGTTGATAATAGTGCTTTTACTTTTTGTCTACGTTACCAAATTGTATATTTAACAGGTTTTTCCTATATTTTATTAAATTAAAGAAAGCTTTACCAATTGAGATACAATAGAAGCTACAGCTCTAAACTAAAAGCTCGCAAAAAAACGAATTCCAAAGCCACATCTAATCAATTAAAGACAAAGACAAATTAGATGAACCGATTGTCCGGGCAATACACTCTATATTCTGTACACTTTCCTTTGAGGAGTAATTCGAGATTGTTCTCGAAAGGGGAAAACATTAGTCGGAGTGTGTAAACACACTGGACGGTACGACAAACAGCTAACCTTAGTCTTCGAGTAATCGGATACGAAATGGCGTGGTTGCTTCTCAAGAGCTGACATGGCCTTTCGATGTATTAAGGATGTTTTCCGCATAGCGTAAATACGTGGATAATTGATATTGTTGGGTATATCTATACTAATATTATAAAGCTGAAGAGTTTGTTTGTTTGTTTGTTTGTTTGAACGCGCTAATCTCGGGATCTACTGGTCCGATTTGAAAAATTCTTTCGGTGTTATATAGCCCATTTATCCAGGAAGGTTATAGGCTATATATCATCACGCTACGGCCAACAGGAGTGGAGCTACGGGGGTGAAACCGCGCGGAGCAGCTAGTTTGGTATAAAATGGTGATATCGTATATGCTGGTAGATAGCGTAGTGGATAGAGGATAGAATTTTTTTTTCAAATTTCAAATTTCAAATTTATTTATTTGCTTCACAATTTTTACAACTCATATAAATTGTAGTAAATCCCTGGTTAACCCACTAGGAAAAACCTGTGCGGGGTCAACCAGTGACCTCCGTCGGCTTAGCATAATATTTTTAACAATATGATTTTAACAGTACATATTTAGAGACAGAAATTTTTGTGTAGGTACAATCTTCAAACTTAGTTAGACTTAACTTTAAAAAAAAATAAATAAATATATAAATAAATAATATAGTATCTGATTCTATCATAGTCTATCATAGGTTAATGTAAACATTAGTAAATTAACTTTTGGTTTAAATTCTGGAGTATGTCCGTTAATCAATGTTTGAATATTGTAAAATATACATTAATGGATTAACCCATAGAGTTTTATGATATTATGTTGAATAAAGTATTAAAATAGTAAAATAAACACCAAAATTGTGATTTTAATAATAGGTTCTCTAATATTTTATTCGTTGTTACAGTAATATGTAGAAAAAAATATTATAAGGAAACAACAATGAGATATAAATTTTTATCTTCAAATATTATAAAGCCTGCAATTTTTTATTATATTTTTAAATAGGTACGTGATTACTGTCACCGTGAATAGAAAGGTCACATTTTATAGTTTATTTATAGCATTTCGATATAAAATATATCGTAAAGCGTGAGACTTTAAAATTCAAAGACATCATTGTGGACTTCCATATTTCTTTGGGACGTGTTTTGTTATAAACTAAAAAGCTTACTCCTTTTTGATGTGTAAAAAAACATTCGGTAGACACGTTGGTGACATATCGAAGATCTTATCCGAGGTTTAGCCTTTGCACAAAGCGCGGTAATAAAGGACTCACAAAAAGTGATCTGTATCAAAAGCACCAGGGGACTGGATTGTATTTAAACTTGTACAATGCGCGCGGCGATAAAAAATATGTTAAAAAGGGTTACTATTGAATGAAACTAAAAAACGGGGAATTTAGTTTAAATGTTTAATAACACAGCGGCTCGTGAAACAAGCCGTGTTTAGCTATTCCTTTACTTTTTGTCAATCTGATCTTCGAATGTGATATCGCTCTGACGGGCACTCTCTTTAATGGGGTACCTACACGAGCCCGCATTATGTGCACACGGCTTTACAATCGGGCGACCCTACGTGACAAAACTTTGTCCCTCCCCACATTCAAATTTCTGAAGGAGCAATTGAAATCGGAGATCGTAAAGAGAATTAGAACGGGGTCTTTTTGTAGCGCCGGTTTTGTTTCGAGCGTTCTAAATAGGGCTTCTTTTGAATCTCGTACAGCCATCGAAGTGGAAGTGGGGGCCGTATTTATCGGGATTCCCTAGGCCTGCCAATCGGTCTATTCGTCACGTAATCTAATAGCTTATTAATAAGGGGACGTCGGCCCCTATTTTTCTATCGTAGTGAACTTTAAAAATTATGGATTCCATCTCTCTTTGTTTATGTTCAATGCGTATCGCCGTCTTGTTCGCGCGTATGAAGTGGGAAGGTCGATATAGCTCCACCCACTAAATTATAATACGTTTAAATGAGTGTAGTCGTGTCGGCCTTGGATAACACGTAATGCGAGGTTATGCGTGAAAACAAACTGCAAAAACCCGCGGAGATATACGTCCCATGCCACCTTTATGATCCGATCCGGCTAAAATACGGCCTCGAGATCCGCGTTTCTTCCATTACGTGTGCAATAAAGATGATAATTCTAAATTACGTTACAGCAATATTGTTACCTCGAGAGTAATTTGTGAGGCGAACAACATTCGCTTGTTTCTCTGAGGCTCTTATCTATAAAAGTTGTATGGATCATTATGTAATAGACCATAAATATGTGCGTTATAAATGAAATTCTTTAGGGATAACATCCTTATTGTAAAGAATATGCACGAACATTTATAAATCAAATCAGTAAGGAAAATTTCTGCTTGGTATTATAAAAATGCTTTACATTAATGTCGTCTAGTATCAAAATTAAACAATATTAATTTACAATAAAAATGTAAAAAGGCCAATAAAAGTAATAAGTACCAAACTTCCTAATAAGTTATATTACTACTTGCCATATTATAGCAAATTTACCTTAATTTACTGATACACGAACTATAAATAACTAGTTTAACAGACTTGAGTTTGAAAGTAGTTTGAAGGGAGGAAATGACTGAGCTTCGATAACCGGCAGCTTTAGCGTGTATAATCACGTCTTGAAACAAAAACTTACCCGCTTAATTTCAAAGACCACCTCATTGAAACTGATTGATGTTTAACGCAATTTAACACTACATTATAATAGATTAATTTTTTGTTGTCTTTTATCGGAATTACGATCAATGAATTAACTTGTTAAGGATTAAGGTTTCGAATTTTCATTAGTTACATATTGCAGAGGTTCTATACAATTATTATCCCATTCAATAATTGTCATAATATTTGATCACAATATTCAAAGGTTTTTAATGTCGCATATCGATACAAAGTAAATGTTTTACATAGATTTTTATGGACTTAAGAGTAAAATTTACAATACTTTAATATTTCATGATTCTAAAGTTAATAATTAATTATTTAATAAACATAACATAAAATAAGAGGACAACGTTTACACGATAACTGCTGTGAAAGTAATTTGACTACTTTCTTTCAATTTATACAACCCGTGCGTTCTTTAAAATGGTTCTAAACAACGTCACGGGATAATAACTTCATTTTATACGAGTTCAAGATAATGTGAGTAAATTCACGCGCTTATTATGTCTTATCTTCAAATCGAAATTCGTCGAAGCGGTTCCACTATAACAAATTTACTACCGATGACTAGACGATTACCGTCTACTGATAGTTTGTGGTCTGTGTGAGAGCGTTTTGGTAATAGTTTTGTTTTCGATTCGTTAAAAATTAGTTTTATTGCTGAACATATACTTTAAGTAACAGAAGGTAGAGATGAAAATGTAATAATAATGGATTCTTCTGTTTAGGTACCAATTACCATACTATCAGGGAAAGCGAGCATGCTTTTTAAATGCAATGTAATCAACATTTTAATATTTTAGAACGGCAATCAAATATGAGTGTTAATAATTATATTTTTTATTCCATGAATTTCTAACTTTATAATACGATTTTCTTCAATTGTATCGTATGTATACGTTTATACGTAAACTAGCGACCCGCCCGCAGCTGCGCCCGCTTTGTCTTAACCCAATAAATGATGTACTAAAATTTTCCTCTATTAATAAAGCGCATCATAATACGTTGCGAAGTTTTAAAGATTTAAGCATACATAGGGATGTATGGACAGAGAAAGCTACTTTGTTTTATACTATGTAGTGATTACACGCTTCCGCTAAGCTTCTCGCTAGCTCTACCCTCGCGCAATGAGACCACCGTCAACGATCACACAGAGTATTATCATTTTTCTAACTTCATTCTACTCCACATGTATCCAAATCTACTTAATGGATATGTCATGTTTATGAAAATGTAGAACGAACGCATATATCACTTGTTATGCCTTGGATGCCACCATGGATGTTATCAGCCCTTATCGCGGCTTTAGATTTTGATTAATGTTATTGAGATGGTAGAGATACTCAAGGGTAAAGAAGAATGGGTCTATGAGGAACCAAGGATAATCAAACCATGGTATAACAAACTTTAATTTATAATAAAAAATTAATTTTCATTTTGTTTTTCAGAAAGGAATTTCATACAATGTTAACTATAGTCCAAGACCCTAGTAAAAGTATAAACATGTTTTGCTAACATAACAAGTTATTTTGTTTATTTTTTTTACATAGGTACTTAATTAATAATTTAGGTACATACAAACAGAATACAGATTATATTAAGCTTAGTTTGTGTTTCAAGTATTTCAGCGAAAATTGTTTTTACCAAAAAAATATTTCTGCATGTTTAAAAGACTACATTTCTCTCAAACAATCTGGTTATGACAATATTTTTATTCGCTCACATTTACATAAAGAAAAAACTCGAATATTCTTTAACAGTTTAAACTCTACGCAAAATATTATATGAACTCGATCGATATATCCTTTTCCCTATAATATCATTAAAAGTAGTAAAAACAACCACTTTTGTTGGAAACCATTATACGGAACAATGAATAATCTCTAACATGCCGTTAACATGTTATCATTTATTATTTATTTATTTGGAGATCTTACAGAAACAATTAAAGGGGTATACATAAATTAATGACATAAACAATAATAACATTAACAATTGTTTCCTCTACGTCTCACAGTGAACATAAATAGAAAAAGTAAAAAAAAAAAAACACAATACAACTACTATCCGTTGCAAGGTAGCCAAATATTTAAAACCAATACAGACTTCCGAAACATTAAACCGGGAGAAAAAGCATTAATTTAAGCATGTACTTATTCAAAGTTAAAAGGTTTACACGTTATCACGTGTTAATGACCTGAAAATACAGCTTATCAGAACAATAAATAGGTCAACTTTATTGTTAGAGGGATAGAGTTATGGTGTCCAATATGTCGTTGTATGCTTGATGAACTGTGACATTTGATAAAAGGCTATAAAGATTGTCCGTGGTGTTAGATAGTTATCTGGAAGTTTACGATGGTACATAGAACTTCTAGTTTTGGCGGTATTTTATTGATTTGTGAATAGAAAATAATAGACATTTAATGAACTGGCATTTCTGTCTCGCGGTGCTAGTGTAGAATATTAATAAATAATTTATTTTCACATAATAATTTTACACATCAAAGTTACCAGGCTCCTAAGATATTAAAAATTGTTATACAGGAGCCTGTGTCTTCCATTTACTAATATCAGTGACAATATAAATAAAATAAAAAATCAATTAAATTACATGCAATAAATATAACTATTATTATTTTTATTAAGATTATAATATTATGTTTTAATTAATTAATTATACCTATGTTATATAATGTAGAGCCTATCTCTCTCAATAAAAGCACCAATTTATGTTCTTCATCTTATTCAAAGAAATTCCAATCTCTTGTAACCAATCTGTTTATTATGTAATACAAATTAAGTATGTAAAACATTAATTACTACACGTAGCTTAACCAAACCATCAGCGGTAATGATAATTCAACATAAATGCAAATGGTTCAAAAACATCAATTGGAACATTTCCATAAACGAACGACCACTATATAACCATACAGAAACGTGAAGCTATAATTTTTGAATACGAAATGACTCATACAATGTACCTGTTTAGAATCTTGGCACACGTCTCTTTGAAATATATCTCCTTTTGTTAAAGTTAGCCTTTGAATAGAATATTTCAATCAATGTAACAGATTCATGAGTAGCTATTGTTTCTAAATGTTGTGTGACCTTAGACATTCTATGTTCAATATAATGTACAGTAAAAAACAGTCTTAGTATTTTTACAATGAAATAACCTTGAGTACATACGTGTCGTGTTTTCAGAGCTGAAATTAAAATGCTTTCAAAACAATAATAGCAGCATGAATTCTTAAGAATTGAAAATATTAATAACTTGAATTGAATAGCTTTTAGAACAAAATATTGTATGTGAATCATCTTTTATTAAAAATATAATGTAATCTATTTTGTCTGCGCTAAAATCCGACATACATAAATGGCCTGGACAAAATTACATATAACGATACTTTGTACCATGTGTTACATTGTGAAGCATAGAATAATTCTTACACTGAATAAAAAACAAAGTAAATAAAATTAAATAATGCCGTGCCACGACCCATATCATTCTCTCTTGTTTCTCTCATTATAATATGTGAACTTTTTCTTTGTAATGATACAAAGAAAATTAATAATACGATAATAAGTTCTACTAGTTTCAATAAGCTACAGGAATAAAACGGGTAAAACAATAGTGAAATTCCGCTCTATACTATGAGTATTCAGTGTGAATGAATGCTTTATTTTACTGCTTAGCTATTATTCGCGATGTTCTCATAAAATTTATATTTTGTCCGGATTTTGTAAGAAAGTGTTCTCATATTATTATCAGTTTTGCCAACTTTTGTGGAACATTCATGGTCCAATTCGTACCGTATAGTTTATTCGTTTAGTTTAGTTTCCTAGACCTAGGTACCTATAATCACAAATAAGCGATTTGACATTGTTTTAATTATCTATGAACGATACAGGCCCAAAGACATAAGACGTAATTTGCAATAATTATTATAAGTGATAAAAAGTACCAAGTTATAACATTATTTACACCCAAAAATAGTACTTTTCGTAAAGCGATTTAAATTTATTTCCACAGAGAGTAGTTTTACGTACTCCAGTTATTAATAGTTAAAGATTTATATTACAGAGACTATTCACGTAATGAAGAAAGTAATATGAAGCATGATTTAAATATAGTTTTCATTTTGTGAACTCCACGCGTTTTAAGTTTTATTCGTTCCGTTTTATTACTGTGAATTTCCTATTATTTTAAAGAGCATTGAATGTAAAAACTATACACTCTTTGTTGAATGATTACATTTCATTCACCTGACCCATTTTATGCGAGTTAAAATGTAAAATTTCTCTGTAATATTCTATATTTTAAATAGAGGAAGTTCTTTCCACTATTTAAACATTTGGAGTACACTTTAACTGTATTAATTCAGTTAATTAAGCAAGGAAGTATTTTAATTCCAATAAAAGTGCTTTTTTCTTACCTTTAGATACTTAAACTTTATAGTGAAGTCGGATATCGAATAATTTCAAATACATATTATGTTTTCCTGCGAATGTGTAGACAATTCCTTATTTCTAATCAAATTCCATTCAACCTATATTCCCAAAAATCTCAAAATAAGCAAAACTTGCAGACTTCAGTTAATAGTCGAAGTGCTCATTTAATATGACAATAGCGTAATTCTGTAAGTAGGCAGAAAATACTATGTAACAGACAATGACGAGGGTTAAAAGACGTAAGGAAACTTTGATGCTTTCTATTGATGTCGGCGAAATTTTGCGAATCGTGAGCGGAATTTTATTCTTATGATTTGTGACAGATCCGGGTAGCACTCAAGAAAGTTTTCGCGAAATAATTCACCGCTTCTATATTTTCTTATACTTTGGACTGGGACACTATGGTGCTTCGGGGTACATACATGAAAAGTGCGATAAGGTAAAAGAGAAGTAATCTCAGTAACTTGTATGTGCCATTATTATAGCTATAACTAGCTGCGCTCCGCGGTTTCACACGCGTGGCTCCGCTCCTGTAGGTAAGTCTTAGCGTGATGATATATAGCCTATAGCCTTCCTCGATGAATGGGATATCTAACACCGAAAGAATTTTTCAAATCGGACCAGTAGTTCCTGAGATTAGCGCGTTCAAACAAACAAAGAAACAAACTCTTCAGCTTTATAATATTACTGATCGACTTTAAGCGGATAATATGTAGACAATTCTTTATTTTTAATCAAATTATTTTCAACCTATATTTCCAAAAATCTGAAAATAAGCCAAACTTGCAGACTTCAGTTAATAGTAGATGCTTAGTCAAAATGAGGTACAGCTACAGGCTACTAAATAAAATATAGGTAATTATATAGAACAAAAAATACAGATTGTATAATAATATGACTGGTATAGTATCTACAATTATAATTAAACATACTTTCATCAGTATTTTATATAATATTATGTAGTACAGACGGCAGCTGATTATTAGAAGAGAAACAATTTGAAACACGTTTTACATGAGTAATGAGTATAGTTAGTGTGATATACGAGGTAACTGTGAAAATTACACCTAATAATAAATTTTCAATATTGTTGAAATATAAAATTATTTTTTTATTAATTGACTGGTTAATTAAACCTTTCAGGTTGAGTTGTTTATCAACGCTCATTCTGATTTTAAAATACCACAACATAAAAATTCTAATAGAAACTTGGTTTTGCTTATATTTCATTTAGAGCAAAACATCGAGTTTAATAGAATTTAAATTTTTATTTTATAAAATTTTCAATATATTTTCATTATTATAAGTGTTCAATCATCCAAAAGAAATAAATAAAATCATATTAATATCAGAAACGCAATGCCTAACGACTGGAAAAAATTGGCGCAAATATTTAGATTGTATTATGGAATAGGCTTTTGAAGCATTTACTAGTGAAGTAAAGTACCTACTACAGAATATAGGACAACAGATGATCAAAAGTATTACATTTTACGCCAATTATTATAATAAAATGGGCTGGAATATACTTATACCATCTTAGTCCCAATTCCTAAGCATATTCATTCATACACTCGTGTAAGATAAATTGTCGCAGTACACAAATAAACGTGCTCCAAAGAAAAGGGAACAAAAACTCGTACATCGTATCTTAGGATAGGCATAGTAATTTATTATATCCGATCGACTTTGCGGCTGTAGTCTTTTGTCGTGTAGTTCAAGCGGCCGTATAAAATGAATTAATAAGCACAAAGGATGATTATAATGCGTTTATGTATCTTTGGTTCTTATTGTACAAGGTTGCCGGAACAAATTTTGGTAGGTATCGCACGCGACTGTCGTGGCAAAGAATATTTGACGTGAGTGCTGTAGATTGAAAGCCTTATTGTTATTGCAATAAGAGTTATTTTTGATTGTTGATTCTGTAATTTAAATAGATATTGCACTAAAATATTGTACCAAATGAATTTTACTTCATGGTCTAGAATTGAAAAATTACACGTGAGTTTTAGCTTTATAATAAAATACTAGCTTTCTGCCCGCGGTTTCACCCGTGCTTTCAAAGAAAAACCCGCATAATTCCCGTTCCCGTAGGATTTCCGTGATAAAACCTATTTTATGTGTTAATCCAAGTTACCCTCTATATGTGTGCTTAATTTAATTGTAATCGGTTCATAGTATTTGCGTGAAAGAGTAACAAACACACACATGCACATCCTCACAAACTTTCGCATTTATAATATTACTAGATTTCAGGCCGCGGCTTCGCCCACGATTTCAAAGAAAAACCCCAGAGTTCCCGTTCCCGTGGGATTTCCGGGATAAAACCTATCCTATGTGTTAATCCAAGTTACAAGAGGGTAATTTACTATTTTACTACTTATTTAATTTAAGTACTACCTATTTATTATTTAGCACATAATATATAGAGATATATTATGTGCTAAATAATAGTAATCGGTTCAGTAGTATTGAAAGAGTAACAAACATACACATACACATCCATCCTCACAAACTATCGCATTTATAATATTACTAGCAGTCCGCCCCGGCTTCGCCCGTGGTACATATTTACGTTTTCTCTACATAAAAACCATCCTCGTACTTCAAGGAATATAATAAAAAAAGAATTGTCGAAATCGGTTCAGCCGTTCTCGAGTTATGCGCTTACCAACACATTTTGCGATTCATTTTTAATTTTTATACCTATATAAGACTAGGATTAGTAGGATAGGATAGGATAAGAGGTACCTAGAGTTAACATGAAATAACAATCAACATAAGCTTTTAAACCGACACCCAACACGCGGACTATAGACAAAGAAGTTAATTAGTAACCAAAGACTTGATAAAATAATCTATGGCATATAATGACCTGGCTTCTAAAGATGAAAGGGTCGCCGGTCGCCACTAGTAGAGGTTATCGAACTAACGCCTTGTTTCCAATCGAAAGTTACACGAATTGCGGAAATTGATGTTCGATCAAATAATTTTAATTAGCAGTTATCGTAATTTTGGGAAATGTTTGTGGTTTCCTGGCTCATAAAATTTTGAAATAACTTACGTTTGCATGTGTGCGTGAGAAAGTATTCGAATCCAATGATACTGATTTAGTTGGGAAATAGATTTCCAAAAAAAAAATACATATAATATATAATTATGTTTATAATATACTACCTATACATAAAATACTAAGAAAAATACAGAATTAACATTTTAATTTTTATGGTTATTTATTCTTCTTTACAGACTTTGAATCCTAAATTATAATCGCGTCAAAACATTTTTCCATTCTTTTCATTCTATTTTCGCCAAATTTCTTAGAGAATTACAATAAACTGTTTTAAATGAATTGAAATGTATGTATTTAAAACATTCACAAACCACAAAAGCTGAGTAGTCACTAAATAAATATTCTCACCCAATAAAACACAAGCGTTAAAGGAACCTATAAAACTAATTTGACGATCAATATATAACCGTATAAAGAACACGTGATGATAATTCTTCTAATCTACTTAAACGAATTATGCCAGCTATATCTGTCCACAGATTATCACCAGATAAAAATAATCCTAACAAAACATTGACATACGGACGGATAAATTTTTACTACAAAGAGCTAAGTGACTCCTATTGGAATTTATTAGGGGATTAGAAACATTAAATTGATTTTAAGTAGCTCACCACGTGTTGAAAGATAAAAATAAATATGACATAATAACTAACGGATTACGTTTTAAGTGTATTTTGTAGCGTAAAATGAAATTAATTAATGGTTTACTGGCAATTGATATCGGTTAATAATATTATATTCCATTATGGTATTATTATTTATTCAAAGTTTTATCAGATTAATAAAAAAGTGACACGTGTAAATAAAGTAATATTGTATCTAAGGAAACAATTTATTATCTTCACGTACGAAAAAGTTTCCTTGCAAGATGGCTTTATGATAAGATATTAGAATCGAATAAGGTAAATCAAAAAATCGTTTCAGATTCATACCAATAACTAAATTTCATACCACACTAGAATGTACTTCATAAAATATGTACATACCTAACACAATATATTGGGTCGATATATCTATCTATTCTAATATTGTAAAGCTGAAGAGTTTGTTTGTTTGCTTGAACACGCTAATCTCGCGAACCACGGATCCGATTTGAAAAATTATTTCACTGTTAGATATTCCATTTATCGAGGAAGGCTATAAGCTACATAATATCATACGAGCGGAGCAATGTGGGTAAAGCCGGGAGGCACAGCTAGTTGGGTCGATACGTCTTATCGATAAACACCACTTGGAAGCAAAACTCCTTGACGGGGAAATATTTTCACAATATATGGAAAAGCTTATAGGAACGTGCTTAACGGATAAAGTAGATGAATGCTGGGAATTTCTAAGCGCCTTAACCTTATTTGGTGTTGTGGATTTTTATTATGACGTATTAATTTATTTTTCGGCTTGGACTCGGTTTTTATTTATGTTAAATTTTTCATCACATCTCTAGTCTATTGTCTTGATAGATCTGCAATGTATTTTTTTTTTATTTATTGGTCATTTTCTATCAAATCTATACTAATATCATAAAACTGAAGAGCTTGTTTGTTTCAACGCGCTAATCGCAGGAACTATTGGACCGATTGGAAAATTTTTTTCGGGGTTAGATAGCCCATTTATCGAAGAAGGTATATATTATATGCTATATATATAGGCTATATATTAGCAAGACCAATAAGAGCGGAGCATTGCGGGTAAAACCGGGGGGCACAGCTAGTTGTTTATAATAGTGTACGAATAGCTAAGGATTACGAACTATAAGTTTAGGTTACTATCGTGTGGAAATCCGACATTTTTCTATATAAAAATTGAACAAGTTTTAACCGTGTTAGATATACATAGACTTTGATTTATCCAATTGTCTATTGCACGCCTCATAAGCGAAGCGTTGAGGTGGGTACTACTGTCACTTCGCGCAAAACATCTGATTTTTCAAACTTAAAATGTCTTTATGTATCATACATTGCACTTGTAAGATAATACTTACACACACATATTAAGAAAAAACACTATTTTTAACGTTCATGATATTTTTGATGTCATTTTTGTTATTTAAACTAGTTAAAAAACAGTTTAAAAAAGTTCTGTCTTGGACGTCCGTGTGTCTGTATGTGCGGATCCTTTTTCTTGTTAACACGATAGCGACCGAAATACTTTACTAATCGAGTCTTTTTTTTTCTCTTACGCTTGAGTATGCTCAGGAATAGAACCCTTTCATTTTTCAGGGTCTGATTCGATGTGGTTTAATTGTTATTAAATAAACAAAAATAATAATTAATAAATATTTATTAAAAAAAAATTATGAGGCGTGCACTTTTGGATTTTCCAAATTATTTATTTCTGTAATTAACTACACCATTAATAACGTTACAAAACATATCATCATCATCATCATCAGCCC
The DNA here is from genome assembly GCF_061535455.1 of Colias philodice. NCBI lineage: Eukaryota > Metazoa > Arthropoda > Insecta > Lepidoptera > Pieridae > Colias > Colias philodice. Next base: position 9,358,341 of record NC_143099.1, on the reverse strand, counting down.
ATATACGTTCCCACTGCTGGGACACGAGCCTCCTATGAGGGTACAGGCCATAATCCACCACACTGGCCAAGTGCGGGTTGGCGGATGACACATGTCGTCGAACTTTTGATTCTTTGACATGTCGGTTTCCTCACGATGTTTTCCTTCACCGTTCGAGCAGTGGTGATGTTACAACATGCGCAGATAAATTGAAAAATCAATTTATTTCCTGCGCGTTCGCCCGGTCTCGAAACCCCGGACTTATCGATTCGAAGTCCGAGGTCTCACCACTGAGCCACCACTGCTCCAACAAAACATATATTAAATAATCTTAATATCTTAATACTATTATAAAGGCGAAAGTTTGTATGGATGTATGGATGTATGGACGTATGGATGTATGGATGTATGGATGTTTGTTACTCTTTCACGTAAAAACTACTGAACCGATTACAATGAAATTTAGCACACATATAGAGGGTAACTTGGATTAACACATAGGATAGGTTTTATCCCGGAAATCCCACGGGAACGGGAACTATGCGGGTTTTCCTTTGAAAACGCGGGCGAAGCCGCGGGCGGAAATCTAGTAACTCTATAAACTATAAAGGATTATAGAGTTTTGATAGGAATCAAACCCATAGGTCCTCCACAATATTGATTTGTCCCATTTTCCTGTTACAAGTTCCAAAAGCCTTCGAGTGAACTTAAAAAATACGAGTATCGTAATTTTATACGATTCCATAGTCATTGTTATTGATATTGGTGTAGATTGCTTGAGAAAGTTTGATAGAGTTCCGCCTTTGATATTAATACAAGTAATTAACAACTGCTTTTAGCGTCCATGTTTGATATAACTTACTGACCTATATATTATTATTATCGAGTTATATTTAGGTATTGATCAATAACTAATTTTGATCAAAAAATATTATGGTAAGGTCAAATACATAATGTTCAAAAGCTGTATCTATGAGTCGAAAGTTGAATTGTATCTTTTATGATTCTTTATGCCAGTTAAATTAGAATATCTCAACGTCATATCATAACGATAAATAGCTTCCGAAATGATATCATAATAGCCTCAACCAATCAGGGTATAAACCTTCTTAATTTCTAATCAACGGTCAGAACTAACGAACTATTTAATTACAAACATCAGCCGAAAGTATTGGAATATAACCGGAATATTTACGATGCCGCTAAAACAAGGCCCTAGTAATAATTTAACTTATACTTAATACGAAAATTATGTAAAATAGACCGATTATAATTAATAATTGAGGTCGGAACGAGCAATACATTAACATTGGTTATCTAATGTGATATTTTAAAACGTAATAGAGAGTTGATATTTTTAAATTGGATTCTCGGCTGCGATGAAATAAATATTTTTATGATTATGTTTTATGAACAAAGTTGTATATAATTATAATGGTATCGTATAACATAGTTGCATTTGAATATGCAGGTGTTTAGAATAAGATTTATGCTTTAATTGTGCCTGTAAGTTAATTATTTGGAGCATCATTATGGTAAATGAATCTATAACAAGTTATTTTATTACATTGTACCAACATAATGTTTCTTAGAGAAAACGCCAACTCACACCGTTGATTACAAAATGTCACGTAAAACTGAACAATAAATAAATAAATAAATCGTATTAATAAAAATGATCGGTTTCTCATTCCTTGCCTATTTTAAATTTCCGTGTTTTAATTTTTAATTCTAATATTTATTTAAAGAATCGAGAAATGGTTAAATTAAACATTTATATTGTATAACATGCAACTACTAATTCTTCAATTTTTATATAATACATACATCTATAACAATTAATGCAGAATGATATTTTGAAATCTTTCAAAGCGTTCATAATATGTAACTCGGTATACACAAAAAGCTTTTGTGCTAAAGCACACAATAAATTAAGCACGTTGTTTTAAAAGTCATGAATGCGTTGTAAACTTCATTTAAATTTAATTACCCGCTGTACAATGAAATAAAGTCGCCATTTTGTAAGCACGTTTGTTTGCATCCAGGTGTTGGTCGAACAAAACAATCCACTCGAAAAAAAGAGGGTCGATTCATAAAAATTTTATAAAACCATCCAAAAATAAAAGCGTGAATGTATAAAAAATCTCAATGGCTTCCCCGATCCGTGCGGTAATATTTCATAATATTAACTAGTCGGGGTGAAGAATGGGTGTGTTATAAAATTGGTAATTGATTACATTGTATCAGTTTCTTTGTTGCCTATCCGGACCACCTCAGTATTGTAAGATGCTTCGTTGAAAAATTATAGAGTGCTACACAAAATATTCCAACATTTTTATGTTTTCGCTTTTCTACAAATGAAAACTGTATTATTATATCTACGACGATCATACATTTTGTTCAAGAACTTTCTCATATATATATTTGTAAAAGACAACATCGAAATTATGTTTATCTAATTAATGTTGTCACACAAACAAGTTGAAAGTTAAATAACAGAATCTTGGAAACTTCGCTCGCTTAAAGTCAATTAAAAACTTGTCAATCTATGTTGATTTATAATAACGAAGCACCTGTTTTAATTAATCTACGTTCTTGGAACAGTATCGGAATATGAAAGCAAAAAAGTAAGCGTGCTAAGCGTACACATATCATAATACGGAATACCATTACATGTTTTCATAAGCCCCAAGGACCCAAAGATCGAAAGCGTTCATGCTCGGCCACACTTCAATAGCATAATTAGGTGTATACTTTACAATTTGCCAAAGATACTTTTGTGTTCTTTGTGTTGTAAGTGGATTTCGCTACTACAAAGGCGCATCTTGACACCGCTCCGTGCTTTATGTATTTCGGCGCATCTGTCAAAGACTTTCTGCCGGTAATTTTACAGTTTAATCAGCGTTAAATGCACAGAGTTACCGCGTCCAACAAAAAGCAAAAGGGACGCAGACGTTTGTCTCGGTATGCGAGCCCATAAATCATGGCTACGATGACGTCGACAATAAAATCGAAATGTATGAAAGTTTTGAGATGGTGCACCGAATATTTGATATTTTTTGGACGCAATTTTAAGCTATAGTTCGAATTGTGCACATTAATAAAATGTTTGTATTCTATTATGATGATGGTTATTTCTAAAACTATAATGATAATTATGTAAAATATAATATCTTCATATAAATTATCCTATTGATTTAATACTGTTGAAATAGTGTTTAACAAAACTTTAAAACTACCTATAAGAATAGACTATTGAAATATTATTATGCAAAACAGGCAAATGTATGGAAATTAACGTGAGTTAAAATTTATTCCGATACTGAAATAAAATGCTGAATGAAAAGTTACAAAATCTAAAACTTATCGTTACAAAACTGCGTTTTTATTTAAAAAATCATAATTTAAATGGACTCATTTTCCTGCAAGAATAATGTATGACATCTGTCGTTTGCAATATTATGGACTTTGAAGTTCAAAGGTACATAAATAACATGGTTCAGATCTTTGCCAGTGTCAAGTCATCTATAATGGGCTCTTATGTATTGCTCGGTTAGAAAATAATTAATTGGACAGTTAGTTAACAAGCTATCATACATAATATAGACGGCTGTGAATTTCTAATGTGTTCTTGATAGATGAGTTCGTTATATGGGTTTTTATTCTTCTCTATATGAGATTATAGTAAGTGAATTAGTCTAATATAGGTAATATCTTGATTCACATAATATGATTGTAGTATTCTTATATTTTTCTTATTATCTTAAACTTCCAATACCTATATCAAAAGATGCATTTAATTTTGTGTGATATAGTAAGATGCTCTTGCATCATGAATAAAATCCCTGATTCTTCTTTAAAAAAAGTATTAAAGTGTTAAAGTGTTAAAGACAAATTGTGCAATAAAATAAATGATTCAGGATACAGTTGGAGGCACTAAAGCTCGAGCAGAGTTTAACAATAATAATTCTAAGGAAGGACTTCACAAAGAGATCTGTCATCTATTATGTTATTGTGCTGTGACCACTTACGATATAATTTATTCAATGCTGTGTCTTCCTTCAATAGACCGTGTGGTTATGGAATATACGTAGAGGTATGTTTATATTATGTACATATGAAGTGATGTTTTTGGAAGGTAAGAAAAAATAGCTTAGTTTATGTTATTGCTGTATAAAATATAATTAAAATATGTGATACTTACACCATTTACAATTTTTTTATATTAATTTTAATAGTTATGACTCGTCTAATGTAACAGTACAGTGGTAAAGGAGAGCAAAGATATTTTAGCCAAATGAAAATTGGGACTTTTTTTTGGGAAAGTCGTTTTAAGAAACTGATTATCTCTCTCAATAAGATAAAAAATATGTATTTAAAATAATAAATAGGTAGGTAATAAAAATTGTAGATAGTTACCAATATAGTATTTACAATCGCAGAACAAAATCATGGACATTACACGGTATACCCGACCGTTATGAAGTTGATAAAAAATGCCACATGTGCAAGATCATTAAGTCATTTACAACGTGAAGGATAACTAATTACTTTGAAATCCATTTCTCGGATTGACTTCACAAATTGCTATGAAGCTCCAATTAACACTTCAATGTATGGTAGTCAAAGTTAATTAGTATGTTATACAAAAACGGCAGATGTCGGTAGTACGGGCATTATTCGTTGTTCAGCATTGGTTTTGTTCTTTGCTAACGGGAGCTAAACATGTGTTACCACAGATCTATATAGAATATGGTACATGTAAATGAAAAAAGTTTTTTTTCAACATATTTATGACATGTTGTAAACGTAAAACTTTGCTCTACAATTTCAAATACCTACTCTTTATAATTATTATTATTTCGTTAAAATAATATGGGTCCCTTTGATTCGTATTCCTCATATAAATTATTTAAAAAATAATAATGTTTAGATAAAAATACTTCCTAATCAATTTTAATGTCTCAAGGAAGATCATTTATTAACCTCTCCAGATAGAATAATTCTAATTAAAGAACGCGCACTTTGTATTAATTTAAAATTTAATAAAATAATATCACCAATGTCTATTCCACATTTAAACTAAGCCCATATTCTTTTCAACAATGCACTTTGTCTCGCCCATTTAATTATAACACTTCTCCAAACGACTGTACGAGATTGTACGATTCCGAAAGATTTATAGCAATCTTACCGAGGCGGTTAGTAAGTTCCACTTTTTGTTTTAGTCTACACGCTTAATCACTGCTCGATATTGGGCTAATGTGTTTTTTGCATCGACTGTACTCTGCTTTATTCATTTAACGAGGAATCTTTATTAAATGGCTATCTATCATCGAATGCCTGAATGATAATTCGAGTTTTATCGACGAAATTTTGCGTTCATGAATATTGAAAGCTAATTAATTTATGCGACGCTTACACGAATATGTTTTGTGAATTTATGATACACATTGTTTTAAAGTAATGCGTAAATAATTTATTTGTTTAACGTGTTTTTGAGATATGAGGCAGCGTATTGCTCTTATAGTACAGTTCTGTTCAAAATAGCAATTTAGAACAAACAAAAACAATACCGATCAACTATTTATATGAAGCGGATGTATAAACACTAGCATAATCTGTACGCTCGTTAAAATCTGTAAATAGCCGCTATCCCTCATCTCGGACAGGGCCTCATAAATAAGAAAAGTTGACAAAATGATTTTTAATGCCGTTCGTCTTTTACGAGCGTGAGCGTTCCAATCTCATTAGGGTTAAATACCTTACACCAGCCCCGAAGGACATTGTAACCCTTCAAAAATTATAACAAGTTACCTTTGGAACTTTTGACCCATCCTGGCGAGTAACAAATAGTGAGGGCATTATCTATTTTGTCGTTGCCATGACAATAATTAATGACTGGATTTAAACGCTTCCTCACGCCCGTGACATTAACATAAATAGACTGATCTCCGTTCTTACCAGCCCCTTTGATTCAGTTATTTTTAACCGGGCTCAAGTTTTGTATATTAATTTGTTGGTGCGTGCAGCTATTACCCTGACTTTGATGTTTTGTGTTAAGAGGTGTCTGGTGATTTTCAGCTCTCTTGTATTGGACAGTGTTTTATTGATAGTGAATTTGTTTGTAGATAGTTGTTCGTGGGATGTTTTCTCCAATATACATTATGGATTTATTTTCTCTAAATGGGAATTCGAACACATCGACGTACAACAGCTGATGTTTAATCTGATCCTAAACTCAGTTCTAGATATTTTGTTACTTTTTAGTAATGGAATGTGATATTACAGATACAGGAGAGAGCAGTTTTTTTAGGTTTTACACGACATGAATATTATATTTATATAATTTATCTTGAATCCGTGTAAGTCAAGAAAGGCTTCTTCAAAGAAGCATATCATAAGAATATAATTAATTAATTTCATTAATGATCTAAAAATAGCATTGAATCTTTAAGTCTGCTTACATTAAAATACAATTTCTTAATCAACAATTAAAGCACTTATAGGTAAATTTAATTAATAACTAGTACAAAATAATTGACAGTCTCATGGCACATGCGCTTGTGTCAACGTATGCAGATCATAAAGCATTAATGCAAATAGCGTCGGACATACAATAAAACAATTGAAAGTTTAAGTTATGGAAGGCACACGTGCGAGTGTGATAATTTAGAAGCGGGAGTATTGGTTGAAATTTGTTGTTTATTTTGTGTTGGCTGTTGTTTTGGTGTTATTTAATTGTTTATTATCGATAGTTTCACTACATTGGAGTTTGGATTTTTGAAGATGACATAAATCTATCTCTAAGTCTTAAAATAATACGTCCTAGTCGTAGCGACTAATTTGTTAATTGTAGCTTGATATACAAATAATATCTATAACACTTACTTAAACTAATAAACTGAAATATTAAGGAAATTATAATATCAACAAATATTATACTGTCTTGATGTTTAGGTAATTTTTTAATATATATTTAAAAAAAAAATTATAAGATGATAGACTACTTATTGACGCACATGACTCAATTTAATCCGGGGGTTATTATCGCAAATATTATAAAATAAGATACGAAATCGCTTATTCTTATTCATTGGTCCACTACCGTCCATAGTGTCAGACTAAAGACTAAGAATTAATAGATATTTATGCACAATAATCCTGTTGTTGAGACAACGAGAACATCGTTAAGTATGTTTGTTAATATGCTGTTAACTAGAGCTTTTATACAGCTTTTGTTAAAGTACATTTATTTTAGAAATGTTATTTATATTTGAACAACACATAAACATGTTATTCGTATTGTATTTTATTGTTATAACTAAAATAAACTTTCTTGTTTTCAGATTGTTACAAGAACATTACATGTTGAGCTACAAAGGATCAAGGAAGATCAATCAGAATCAAATATTTTTGGAAAACATTATCAAATCTTAGACTTAGTAAAAGTATTGTAATTTTATACCATTACCTATTAATTACTTACACATATTATATTAATGTATTAGAAAAAATTATTAGAAACTAAGTAACATGTAATTTATTAGTAAAAAAATTATAATTCATGTATTTTATAAGAGCAAGTATACAATATTATAAGCATACATTTGTCCAATATATTAGTAAAGTTACTAATGCAATAGAAATTCAATTTAGCATACAATAAAAATTGTAACAATACATATTCGTTTACTTATTGTGGTATTCAAAATCTGGTCAATTGTATTCAAAATAAGTTATTACTTTGTGTTCAAATAAACTGTAGGTCGTACTAGTCTAGAATTTTAATTGTTTTAAATTTAATGCCTGTAGATTGACTAAGTACCAATGTAATGATGTAATCATAATATACACTTTTAAAATACCAATATATTAAATAGTATCAGTATAGATATTTGTAATTAAATGTAAAAAATATTATAATATTATAACAGGTTACATCTAATCTAATATTCTAAGTAATTTGCGTTTTTTGTATGTTTTTTATATTTTCACACAAAATATACTGGACGTCTGGATCGAGTCTATGTTTTATTTCGTTTTTATCCCAGTTTCAACCAGAGAGAAGCCGGGACGAGTACACTATTAATAACAATAATTTATTGATTATTATGAGGATTTTATATCTTGTTTCAATATAATATTATGAGCTCATATTATTCTTTCTAAACATGTTCGTCATACACTTACCAATTAGGACAAAAACACAAAATAAACGTGACCTCGTGCGACGCTACTTTCATTTAATATGATATTAATCTCATGGTGTATGTGACGTCGGCCTAATTATAGTTCTCATGTTCAAATTCTCATGCAAAATTATTTTACCTAGTTTTTAGAAAGCTTCAGATTTAAAATATTTTGTTTTATTGTATTAGGTACGTCTTTAGATATCTGTTTTATTTTAAGAAGAATATTTACTATAATTATTTTTAACTGACTTCAAAAAAAGGAGTTTCTCTATTCCACTGTATTTTTTATTTAATTTTTTGGACTTTGTTACCTTAGAACTTTCGATTGGGTGAACCGATTTTGATAATTCTTTTTTTATTTAAAAGCTCACCAGTCCTGCCATGTGGTCCCATTAGAATTTGGCTCAGTTCTGTCTATATGAAGGTGATTTTTAGGGTTCCGTAGCCAAAATGGCAAAAACGGAACCCTTATAGTTTCGTCATGTCCGTCTGTCCGTCTGTCCGTCTGTCCGTCTGTCACAGCCGATTTACTCGGAAACTATAAGTACTACAGTGATGAAATTTGATGGGAATATGTGTTGTATGAACCGCTACAAAAATATGACACTAAATAGTAAAAAAAAGAATTGGGGGTGGGGCCCCCCATACATGTAACTGAGGGATGAAATTTTTTTTTTCGATGTACATACCCGTGTGGGGTATCAATGGAAAGGTCTTTTAAAATGATATAAAGTTTTCTAAAAAACATTTTTCTTAAAGTGAACGGTTTTTGAGATATCAGCTCTCAAAGTCGTAAAAAGTATGTCCCCCCCCCTCTATTTTTATAACTACGGGGTATAAAATTCTAAAAAAAATAGAGGTGATGCATGCTAATTAACTCTTTCAACGATTTTTGGTTTGATCAAAGTATCTCTTATAGTTTTTGAGATAGGTTGATTTAACTGTAATTTATTATATTTGCTGCTACGGAACCCTTTGTGCGCGAGCCCGACTCGCACTTGGCCGGTTTTATTAGTTTTATTTTAAAAATATTTTAAACATTTCTATATAATAATATGTAAACAAGTTTCACATTCAATAGCTTTTCATCTCAAGATACTTCGAATATTAAAGCCTTTAATGGTTTTGCAAACTTCAATAAAGTGGTAAACTCAATACACAATAATTTAATAAACTCCCTTAATAGTGTTAATATCTACGAAGCTTGTATAAAGTAACTCCACCTACGAAGTAGGTACTTATATGTCTTCAGTTATTGGATAAACTAACTAAATTTCTATCAAAATTTATACGTGTTTAAAGTAATAAGATACTGAATATTCCAATCCCTACTATTATCTATATACAATTATAAATGCGAAAGTAACTCTGTCTGTCTGTCTGTTACGCTTTCACGCTTAAACCTCTCAACCGATTTTGATGAAATTTGGCACAGACAATCTTTAGACCCTGAGAAAGAACATAGGCTACATTTTATTGCGAAATATGTACCACGGGCGAAGCCGGGGCGGACCGCTAGTTATTTTATAAGAGCTTGCTAGTTTTTAGTAATCTAATACATTTTTTAATTACTTGAAAGAATATTATCTTTCAATCAAATTATAATTTAATCTAATTTGTTGTATTACGAGATTTATGTGCCTTTTTATTTATTAAATTATCAATTAAAAATATAAACTTATTTGCGAAAGTTTTCAATGTAAGTTCATTCAAAAATATATATTTAAATAAAGTTCAATCAACTTTCTTAACTTTTTGCAATAAAACAAACGAATAAACAAAAAAAGCCTTTCATTTTATCACGTAGCTCGTAATTCGCATTATTAAATATCTGTGGCACGAAGTCAACTAAGTAAGCTTAAATCTGTGTCTAGATAATTGAGTCTTAAGGAGGCTTTACTCAAGCTGTGTTTTATATTGGGATTAAGTTTAAATATTGCTATGTTCTGTTTATATTTAGTAATTTCCTGATGTAATTTGTATAATGAAAGTTGGCAATGTCTTATATTATGAGCATAAATTATTTCATGTATAACAGAAAGTAAAGCCTCATTTTCATAGTAAATATTTGTTGAAGAGTAGATCAACAATGGTGATGAAAAATATTAATTGTCTTTCTACATTAATATTATACGGATTCGTTTTGATTACTAGTTCACTGTGCTGTTATAATATATAATAGCCAATGAAACACATGAGAGTTTCATCGACATTTGTCCAGCTTTTTAGGTAGAGTTCCTTAACTCAAAAAAGTATAAAGAAATTCTATATAGAGACTCTCTTATGATTTTAATTTAACAGTAACTTTATTTATTATTTAAAATGTGAAAGCATCATAAGTTCGTACGTTAAATAAAAAAAAATGTCAATGTAATGGGTGCTTAACAAAATGGGGGACACCTGTAAAATTCCTAGTATTATTGTGCATACATGGCTAGTTAAAATCTAAATGATTACGCAAGTTGTGATCTTCGTGTGAGATAATAAGGTTAATCAAGGTTAATATGTTGCCAGCCAAATGAGACGTCTGAAGGATTCTTTAATATTTTTGTCATTAGTTGCTTTGACAATGTCCATAAATTATTCTTATTTTATAACCACGCTCGAGATTTTAAACATTCGTTCGTATTACTCGAGTGTAAAAGAGAATATTATGATTAAATCTTAATTAACAGTCTATTCCGGCATATTGTAAATATAGGTTAGAATATCAACTATACATATATGTAGTATTAAAATTAAAAGTAAAAACTTATAAATATTTAGCAAACAACGAAAGAACACGCGGACCTTTAATAGTCGTTATAATAGCAGCTTTGTTTTCAAAGGCCATTGTTAGCATAATCAGGTCACAAAGCAATGCAGCGCTATCAAGAATGCAACGTGCATTAAAATATTTCCACGCTGGTTCCGTATAAAAATAAGGATAATACGCGTAATTATGCTCTGAGATTGCGAAGCTCACTGCCTACACATGTAGGTCGAATCGTGACTAATATCTCACACACTATCCGATGAAAGGAGAAATGTACTTCATCGGTAATCTATGGGAAATGATTCTATAATCGTGTTTTTAATGAGTTCGTACTGTTAGTCGTGGAGTCATTTAAATTTGCAATTTTAAGCTTGAATATGGAAGGAATAAGGTTTTGTTTTTAAGCGAATAATAGAATTTCTTTTTGAATTATTTTGTGAATGCAGCATGTAGAGAACTGTTAAATTATTTAAAATAATTCGTTTATTAAGCACTTATAAATGCTACTTAATCTTAATAGAAACTGTTTTTAGAACATGAATAGTGTGTTTAAAGTGGAAAAAAATATTTAGCGTTAAATATTTTATTTCTTATACTGAAAGCATTCGCAAAAAATAAATAAGTTCGCAATAAGAAACGACCTTGTAGATTATGCTCGTATGCATATGATTTGAGTATAAAGAAATAAATACCTATGTGAAATTGTAAGGAAAGCAAAAAATAATCTAGACGAAATGGTCTGGAATCGTACATTTTTTACTGCAATATAACTCCCAAATCAACCGTTTCGTTCCTTCATTAAAATTTAGCCGTGAGGGATGCAGTCATTTTGTATCGGGCCGAGACAAATTCTTCAATTATAAAAATTCTGTTTTGGTATTCAAGATGTAATCTAATGAACAATGGCATAAGAAATATGATTTATGAAAATTGAGCTGTTGCTTTTGTTCTGTCGAATGGAGAATCTAATCGATACAATTTTAATGGATGCGATATTAATTAGAGCATGCTTCTGAATTATTTATTTGTTTTCAGATTGGATCACCGGCGTGCTTTGGGTTTGGCTGTATCTTTAGATATCTAATCTTGCAATCTAAATATTTTTGCAGGTCCGTATTCGTGTGTGTTTTGCTTCATATTGATTTAAATTTTGTTTATTTTGTTGCGATATGGAATTTCATGTCTGGCAATGTTCTATGTTTCTTGTGTTGTCGAGACAGAATTTTTAAATATGCATTGTTAATAAAATTAATATCGTAGTTGTATGGCATTTAGTTTTTATTAATAAACTTGTTGTATAAAATCATAAATGCAATTTAAAAATTGTAATCGTCTTATAAAATATTAAATGCAATTTAAATATTTTTTATTTGTGTATCCCATTGACCTACTGATCCACTGAACAAGTAATTTAATACTGCGTGTACAATTTTTAATGAAAGAAAGAAAAAATATAGTTACACTTGATAATACCACAGAAAGTGAAACGATAATGCTCTCATACCTAGAGTAAAATTAAAGACCAATTTACAATACGTACCTACTTTTAATCAAAAATAATAAATCAAAATTAATTACGCTCTAATCATTGGATTAGCGCACAAAATATTTGATATGGAAACAATTAATTCGTAATATGCAAATGGTTTGATTTGACATGAATGACGAGCTGCAATCAAATGAGTCCTTCATTTGCATAATGTGATAATGTCCGAATAATTGCGATCAAATTATGATATTCGATGCTATTTATTTGTTGGAGAAAATAGAATTATACAATGAACTAACGATGATGAAAATGATATTTGATAAAATATTTATCGCGTTTTAGGCTTCCTAATTGTAGCTGTTTAGTTGTAAACTTTCTTTTTGTGTAAGCAACGCAGCAAGAACAATTTATTAAGGTATTAAATGCCCGCATTGCTTTGTTCTAATTGCACTTAGTATAATGATAATACATATTATAATACAATATAGCAGCCTTTTTTGATAAATGTGAGATAATTTTTCAAATTGGACCCGTGGTCCCTGAGATTAGCGAGGTTAAATAAATATACAAACAACATCTTCAGCATTATAATATCAGTAAATAATAATTACAGAATAAATCATTACATGTAACTTATACATCATTTATTACTTCTTTCAGTAATGAAAATAGTTCTTAGTAGGTATCATCGAAAGTTTGCGAAAATAAAGATTGAAAAGATCAACTATACAATTATTATATCTAGAAGAATGTCGATCGATATCAAAGTGAACAAAAAACGTTTCACAAACCGCTTCATAAGGATCCAAAAAAGCTTGTAACTTCAGAATAAAGGCTATTAATCATAAATGTTAAAACCGTTTAGGTAGCAAGCGCAATATTCGAACAAAAATACATGATAATTAAGACGATTAATAAAACATTAAGCTGTAACGAAATGCAGTCGATAATTCGTGTCCATATTAAAATTAATTACTCTATTAAAGTTTTGTAAAGAGCAATGTAATATTGTTTATGGCTCAGTAATATCCTTGTTGAAAATAAAAGAATACTGTGTAATGCAGAAATTAAAACATTAATAAAGTCTCGTACTGTTCGCGTACGGTTTTGTTATTTTTAATTAATTACATACTTTGCGGTGTGTTGTATATGTACGTGGGGAATTTTAATAAACAATTTATTAAATATAGGTAGGTAAATGCATTTTGTATGAGTGGTAATTATAATGAATTCATGATTTTCTTGTTGTTTCAGTTGCCTTATATTCTCGAACTAATTCATAAGTATACAAGTAATAAAGTAGTATTTATGAATAGAATGTGAAAATAGCAAGAAAAATACACTTATCACCAAATAACGTGTTATTTACTTTTCTATATATACGTATTAAATAAAGCATCTATCAACACTATAAACTTGATAGTACCCAAAAAATATAGCGCTAAAATTACGTTCCCGAACGCTCCGTTTAAAAGTTTCCCATCATGACGTCAACTATTTGTAAGGCCGTTGCGATCGCTATAGATATTTTTTCTGCCATGTGAAGTATGATAAATTGCCTCCGAGCACCGCCTGAATGCAAATCTTCCGAAGTGGGTCAGCCTGGTGATATTATTTTTCACGTCGAACCACTTCGTTTGAATGATTGATCTTTCATTGTCCTGATATTTTTACGATTCCAAACTTTAGTGTGGTGTTGCGTCGAGTGCGGTTGTAAAGGTTTTGTATTCATTCTTTAGTTTTTTTTTCGGTTCCGGTCATTGACAGATTAATCGATTGGGTTCGGAATGATATATTGTGACTAGGTAATAAAATCAACAATTGCGTTTTTTTCACCACGTGTTTGGTTTATTGTGTGCACTAGTGGCAATTTTAGTGGTAATTTTGCTGTGGATAGCATACTTGAGAGTGTATAGTATTTTATTTGTTTTGCTATCCCTATTAATATGAAAGAATAATTACGCGTACATATTAATTATTAATAGGTACGCGTATTTCGTGATGCTTTTTTACATATATTTTTTTATGGGTACAACGTTTTCAAACTGCGTTCCATTATTGAGGATATTTTGAATTAAAATATCAAAATAATTACGATACGAAATTCTTCTATAAGGGCACGTAATTAATAATGCCACATAAAGCGGGCAAGCCCTTAGGCTTACGAATATTTCCGTAAATCACAAACATTTGTTCAAAATTATGCGTGATCGTATTATTACAGGTTAAAGCTTACAGTCACGCGATGGAAATGTTTGCCGAACGCCTTAAGACAGAATAACATTAATACAATAATATTAAACACTATAAAAATGCCAACACGCGACCATCTTGGAAATGTATAAAATCTTAATAATTTAAAGAAGTTTAAGAATATTTCGAATTTAAGACGGTTACGTCGGTTTTGCACGAAGGTGATTTAAATATTTTGTTGTATGGATTTGGGTTGGATTTGTTATTTTTTTATTTACATACTTGCCTATAAGGAAAAGAAAGATTAATCATATGAATCTTATTCATCTATCTGCGCTATAGTCGTATCTACTAAAGTACTACACTCTATACTAAGTACTTATATATTCTGTGACTCTACACTCCATTTAAATGATTTATTTAAACTATAATAGTGGTAGTTACCTCGATATTAATAGTTCTTGCAAGGGCACTATTAGCACACAATTTTGTAACATTATTATATTAAGATATTGACACATTGCGCACTCCAAATTTACAAAACAACTTTGATATTCGCTGTTTTGCTTTGCTACGACATTTCCCGGGATTAGCTTGTCTTTCCAAACAGTGAAATATCATTTTAAAAATAATCTAATGCCGGATGTTTGACATCAATCATATCATTTTAACACGAGAAATCGGAATCGTAAACGCCGGTTCCGTACAAAATGTCAACTTCGGTAATATTAAATAACATATTGCTACAATGTGTCAACATAAAGTAGTTTTCCTGTTACGCAGATAATTCGTATGAGTTATGAGGTCAGAGTGACATTTGTCATATCGGAATCAAGTTTATTTTTCTCTCGGAGTGTGGAATGAAACGTGAAATTTGTTCATGGAGATTGCGGAACCCCAAATGTATGAATAAATAAATAAAATAAATTGTAGTGTATATTGAAAAAGAATTATACGGACATCGCAGTCGCAACACTAGAGTGGTTTTATTTTTATGCAGTTAATATATTTAAATGAAATTTCTGAAATATAGTTATCTGTTAGTGCATTATAAATTATAATGAAAAAAATTCTAACTCTATACATCTCTATGTATAAAAATGAATCCCTATTTCCCTTGGTCACGACATCACGAGTGAACGGCTGAAACGATTTCGATAATTATTCTTTTTTTATAATAAATATTCCTTGAAGTACGAGGACGGTTCTTATGGTGAGAAAACGTAAACGTATGTACCACGGGTGAAGCCGGGACGGACCGCTAGTTGTAAATAATATATTGAGTCAAAAATATATCTGTCAAAAGTAAATTTTGGAATTTAGTTCACCAAAACAAAACAACCGATATTCATATATTATGTACATCGATATCAAAGCGTAATTACGCACTAAACAAATGGGATCGGGTATTCGAAAGTTTTTACGCCTCACAGTAATGTGAATAATTATTCAAATGATTTCTAACTAAATTACAGGGCTATCCAGGAGCGAAGCCAAAGCAATAATCATTACGACCTCATCAGAGTAAGGTTTATTGTCTCGGCTCGACGACTTGTTATGAATTACGTTGAAAAAAAAGAAACGATCACGGTTCTTTCTTTGAGCGCGTTATGATCGAATGCCATTCCATACTTAGGAGATGACCAAATATTTCGTAACAATACAGATAATATAAAACTATCTAGTTGTAACACTGATTTAAATGAATATCGATATAGTAGCAGTCTTTACTGATTTTATTTGTGTTTGTTGCTAATTGATTTAAGATAAACTAATGATATTATTGTATTGTCAACGATCCTTGATAAGTACACAAACTTTGAATTTAATCTGTCCGGAAAGTTGATCAAAATCGAGTCTAACGAAGTCGATAACATACAAACATATAGGTGAAGCTTGTTAAAAATACAATAAGTGCTATAATTACTACTAATTGAAGTCTGAAACGCCAAATTTCTTCTTTTATCTTTCTGTTTCAATTGTTTTCTCAAGACTCAGTATTAATAGAAATTGATTGGATCCCATTTGTTAATTACTATTTATTACGAGAGACATAAATAGCGAAGACTAAAGTTTTATTGTGAGACGTAGGATTACTTTATTATGTTTCACAGACTGAATGGTATATTAAATAATTATTTACATATTACGCCATAGCGCAAAATCTATTTTTACTTCGTTTGAAGCCAGTTTGGTCTGTAATACATATTTTATACTACAGTATGTAGTTTATTTTATTTTAATACAATATAGATGAAAAGCTTATATATGAATTAATCGAAAATGTCTTGTTATGGTGACATTTGTATCGGACTTTTTTTTGCGCAAATTGAAGGTAAAAGATAGGCTAATAAAAAACAAACTAACATTAAACTAAAGTTCAATTTAGGCGATGTCGTTTCATTCGAAGGAACGAATAAGATACACAAAACGAAATTGTTATTTTTATTGATATTTCTATTCAAAACTTTTGGTACGACGAAAGCGTACAAATTCCATGGAAAATGATATATATTTTCCCAAAGGGCCAATAACTTTTTAAAGCCCCATGAACGTAACTTTTACGATTGTTACGAATTAATATCTGAAAAACGATTCTGGACGGTCATATCTTTATGATAATGTGTTTATATGAGAGTGAAAACTGTTTAATATTTTAATGTATATTTTATTTATTGAAGCGTGCTGCCTCATACCACAGATAATATAATAATATGCTACCCATACAAATAATTCAACGAATGATGAGGTTTCAAACTCAAACTCAAACATTTATTTATTCAATTAGACTTCTTTTAGAAGCACTTTAGAATCGTCATTACATAATTTTAACATTTACCACCGATTCGGAAAGCAGTATCTATGGAGAAGAACCGGCAAGAAACTCCATAGTTGCTCTTTTAAAATCATGTCAATACCACAAATCAATTTTACATAATATGTAACTTATATCTAACTACATAATATATATATCATAATATATCATAACTAGTGGTCCGCCCCGGCTTCGCCTCTGGTACCTATATGTTTAAACTATCCTATTTCTCAAGTTGGATCGAACTGCACATGGTGTGCGAATTTTATTATAATCGGTTAAGTGGTTTAGGAGTCCATTGAGGACAAAGATTGTGACACGAGATTTATATATATGTATTAAGATATGCCAACGAACTGTCCTGTGGTTCTTAAGCGCGTCACACACGGTGAAGATACTATAATATTTTATGTTAAGATTCTCTAATATAAAATATTACAGTATCTTAAGGTATCCGGTATCAGCGTTCTGACCATCATTTTTATTTTTGTCATTGCGTACTAAGACCCCTGTAGAACCGCCATCCTGTTACAAATGACCCGAAACACTGACACAAAATTTCGTATCCCTTTCCACCCGGCCGAAAAAAGTTTCAAATTTCGTAAAAAAAACACATGGAGCCAATTTATGATACCTAATGGGCTCTAAGAAAAATAAGGAAAAAAATCGGAAAAGCACGGTTTCCCGGAAAATGACATGCACGATCGTGCATTTCAGGAATAAGTTGCTATATGCATGATCGTGCATGTTCGAAAACTTGAAGGAATTATAAAACAGTTTTATCATAGAATCAACATTTATTAGCAAAAATCAACATCAATTATCACGAACCAACATTTATTTAGTAATATAAGTCTTAATTTTTTTAATCAGCCTCATCAGTTACTGCAGTTTTCATCATCTTATGTCTAATTAGAAACATTTTAGGAAAATCACTATCAAAATACTTAGGTCTGCTTAGTATGATAATCTTTGAAGCAGTTTTGGTTGCGTGCGATGTAAAGATATGTGTTGCATTTGATGCAATGTATCTTTGTACGGCTTTTGCAAGTCTCATTTGGACAGAATCTTGGCGATTTCAAGTCATCTGACATTGGTAGATGGTCGTAATTATCATAGCGCAGTGTGGTTGCTGGTTTCATAGCCTTGCGGTGCTTTCTTGGTGCGAAAACCTCTAGGATATCATCATCACCAGATTCGCGACGTCTCTTGTCAGGTGTCTTTGTCAGAACATCTCCTATTTCTAGACGGAAATCCAGCAGGTCCATGGTATTTTTTCGAGGCAGATTGTTGGCTTGACAGTCAATTTTGTACGCCTGCCAAGAATTCACCAAGGCGAGATCGCAGAAATGTATCAGAACTTTGAGAGAAACCTGATCGCCAGTACATTGAAAGTCGTGGATATGGAATACAGCCCATGATTACATGAACCCCGATCAATTTCATTATCTCAGTCGTTTTCAGCTCTCTTCCAGTCTTTCGAAGGAAGTAGTTATTGGTGCATACACTGGCATGCTCAAAGAACTGATCGTCAAAGTATTCCATGTAGTAATCCATGGGATCTCGAACTGGCCTAACAGGAGCGTCCTCATAATCATGTGGCTTTTCTTGGAAAGACACCGCTTTCCAAGTGTCAGAGCGAGAAGACTGAGGCTCGGATCTAGCTAGTCTAGCTGGACTACTTTCTAGAGATGAAACATCTGCTACAGACACATTTCTAGATTGCCTTAGTTGTATAGATACCAATCTGGAAGATGACTTGCGCCTGGATGAGCTTGAGGAACTAGGTCCAGGTTGTGCAGCTACAGCATTGGTGGATCCTGTCGATTTGGGTCCGGAAGACCTGGATCTAGTGACAGAAGGTGGGCCCGATGGAGAAGAAGGTCCCGGTCGAGATTCTTCACGAAGACTAGCAGACGTGGGTCTTTTTTTATTTGTGGAAGTCCTAGTTACCTTTGCAGATGCCCTGACGCTAAAGACGGGCCTTGAATTGCTCCTGGGTTCCATTTCAATAGTTGAGTCAGGGATCCCCTCTTTGTCAGCCTCATCATTATCTTCGTCACAGCCATCATACATCCTTTCGAAGAAAAAGGGATCTAATTGGGGATCTTCGCAATCCAAACCAGTAAATTCTTCTATTTCTGAGTCATTTCCATCGCCTAAGTCTCCAAAACATTCGAAATCTGGTCTTCGTTCAAGGAGATGCCTAAAAACAAAAATTAAAGTAGAAAAAAAAACATAAAACAACTTAAATTGGAGGAAACAAACCAAATAACAGAACCACACACTTTCAATCTATACCTCCGGCCAACAACCGAAGGCACACGAATATGCATGTTTAAATTTCGGCCCAAGCCATTGCTTACTACTGCATGCTTTTATCGTACAGCCATTTTATTTTATTAGATAGGATCTTTGTCTATGGAAAAAGCCAAAAATAATGCCTATTTACCGTACAAAAATAAATAGTAAAAAATACTTACGTGAGGCGCGCTTCCCACCGAAAAACGCAGCCATCTTTGAACGAACCCTGTGGTCAACTGGCCAGTCACGAGGTCATGGTCATCTTTTTTACGTTGAAGTACATAACATGCACGTTCGATCGACGTCGGTTGCGTCGCGGAAAACCTGTTGGTGCGTGCTCAGGATTTTTTCAAAGTCAGATGCACGATTGATTCAGCTCGGGTGGAAAGGGGTATAACACACGTTAGAATTTATGTTCAATATAAAAAGCGTTCTAAATAAGTGTGATGAGAACAGTTTGACAAAAATATTAAACTTTACTTTTTAACACCCTTTGAATAATCGCGAAAAGTCGGCAGCAAAAGCTTTTTATTTCGAAATACGCAGACGAAAAGGTCGCTTAATTCGTGAGAATTTGACATCATTGTTTATGTTACGATTGGCGCGAATAAAAACCTTGCTTAGATGGGGACTTTTTCTCTCACCTCATAATATTAAGGCGCACCTTAAAAGGGTTAATCCCTACAAAATGCTTTCCTTTTAAATGGGGACGCGGCTGCGGCGAAAAGATAAAAATCTCTTAAAAGTTTCAACCATTTTTGACGTCCATTTACTGATCAAGACGCTTTGAAAATGACTTACAGAATGCTTGAATTAATTTCGTCTTAAACGTTTATATAAGATCCTTTGAAAGGATTTATATCTTGAGTGTAAAGTGTTTTTTTAAGTAATGTCACAAGCTCGTATTGATCATGAATAATACTTTTATGCAGGTATGCCTACTTAATATAATATTATGTCGTTACAATTTAAATCCCTGCAGAAATGAGGATAGATGCATATTTAAAATTATTTAATTTGTGAAAAAAAATACATTATGAATCTTATTATCACCTACATAATTACATAATTTATTTTGCTTTATAACCGTACTATTTATGTCCGCTGATTCCAAAGCAATTGATTACAAAGATTACAACCAGCCCCATATTCTAGAATTCGATGCCCCACAGTAAAGCGAATATATTCCTAGTTATTAATTTCAGTGTAAGTTAATTCCTTGTAGGATGCAGACTCATCTGTGTGCGTCAGGTGATAGCTGTAATACCTCTTGGTGCACGCTTATTATCAACGCTGTAACTTGCGACTTGGGAAAAATTGCTTCTAGAATATTATGGAACGTTCTAGATTGTATTAGAGAGATAACATGTAAGGGTTATTTGGTTGAGTGAAAGAATTGTGGTTGTCTTATAATATTTTCAATTAAAATGTCTCGATTAAGTGTATCTAAGCGATACTTATAATATATCTAATTTCGTACAGAATATAAAAATACTGGGGTTTTCAAATATCGTGAATTTATTTATTTAAAAATTATATATTATTGTTGTTTAAACCGCCTTGCAATTAAATATATTGTCTAAACGTTCGCAACATGAAATTAGTACAAAAAAAATCCATACTAATATTATAAATGCGAAATGTCTGTCTGTCTGTTACTCAATCACGCTTAAACTACTGAACCAATTTGCATGAAATTTGGTATGGAGATATTTTGATACCCGGGAAAGGACATAGGCTACCTTTTATTGGGAAATATGTACCACGGGCGAAGCCGGGGCGGACCTCTAGTGTTATATAAGTTTACAAACATAACTTATTCTTGGCATAATCCACAAAACTAAAAATAATATTCTTGTAAAATCATCACTTTCATCACTTTCATCCCACTTTACCTTTTCCCACACCGTCAAGGTGTCGAGTTCTTATTACACTCATCTAATAGAGCCTACTTTGTTCCAGCATCAGATTCCAGTATGAATTTATAAGCTCCCAGAGGACGAGCTTTGAAGATAAGAGATGAGAATTTGAATACGTGATGTAGCAATGGTAAGATTCAGATTGTTTGGAGCTGAGATTGGGTTGGGACGTTGAGAATAATCGGGCTGTGATTACAGGTGCTTCTAGGTGATAACGCTTATGTACGAGCACGAGATTTGTTTGTTATTTAGCTAATAATTACCACAAATGTATTAGTAAACAGTCGAAAATATTCGAAAAATCTTTCAAACTCAAACATTTATTTATTCAATTAGATTTCTTTTAGAAGGACTTTCGAATCGTCATTACATATTTTTACATTTACCACTTTAAACATATTAACTACATTCTCGTGTCATAGTGTTAGTTGTTCTCTTCGGAAACGGCTTCACCGATTTTATTAAATTTTGAATAGGTACTGGTTGTAAAGTATATTTTGCAGAACAACGTATTCTGGGATATCTTTTAGCTTTTTGATTATAAAATCCAAAAGGAAAATACCTACCCAAAATTATTGTTGAATTTTACAAATCAGTGAACAATGAACATACCATGAAGTTTAAGAAGCAGAAAATATCACCAAGATCATCAATTGAACTAGTCGTCATTGAATTTACAAATACTGATTCTAATATTATAGGTTCATCTAATTTTTATTATTACGAGCTCAAATAAAACAAAAATGTTAGACGTAACAAGCTTGAGAACCAAACGATCACCTCGGATTAGGATATATGATGTAGCAATAATTCTTCAATTGATCAAAATTGCTTTGACATTGGCTCTGCGCTTTCGACGATAGTTCTATCTCCGTCCCTCTTTATTGAATGAAGCTAGAAACTCGATTTGTCTAGGTTAGGGTTATTGTAAACTATGATTGAAACGACAAAGCTAGAGGTTATATGTTATCATTTGGGATTATTGACGGAGTGGGTTATTTCTAGCGTTTTTGTTACAAATGTTTTGGTAAAAGGTATTTAGAATAACTTGGAGATTATTAACAACATCAACTTAGACTAAATGTACGCATATATATTACATCATTGCACAGTGTTATCAGCTACAAAACCTATAGTTACTACAGGAATATAGTTCTTATCCCTCTAATAATAAAGGCTTGAATATGAATACTATGAAAATAAACAGGAAAAAGTTCTACTATACTGTACTAGTAAGCAAAGGGCACTTTATTATGTAAAGGTATATGCCGATTAGGTTACGTCCAAAATTTACTCGTAAAATAAGATCTATCGTGAAGCTAATGTTCAATCTTCCACACATAAGGCTTAGTCAACGATGCCTGTACGATCTATCTAGGTTAACGCTGCACTATGAAACTAGATGAAAATTGAAAGCAGAGACGTTACTGCAAAATACCTCTAAAGTTGTGCACTATCGCTTTTGCACTTAGCCAAGAATGAGGTTATGTTACTTGATTAAAATACCTAAATCTTCTAGCCTGCTGGAGTATGTGGAGTTTGTCGCCAACGTGAGTATGTTCAACACTTGGGTTTGTCATTTTTAAGAGAAATTTATATTCCTGTATAAACTTACCCTACATAAAAAGCTATCGTATTCTGTTTTACATAATTAAGCTTTTTAGTTTTTTTTGTAACTGTGTGATATATTATATGAATATCAATTTAAAGAGAGACGAGGCAGACGTTTTGACAGAGATTTTGAGCTTTTATTTCCGCTCCTTACCATAAGCGCAACGAGGCAGACGTTATCGTATAAGAGATCGCCTTGCTGACTTGCTGACGTACAAAAAACGGCCCTCAAAGGAACTCACAGGAATGTGTCGAAACTTCGCCTTAATAAGGTGTGAAGAGCTTAACTCGGCATCTCGCTGATACCTCGAAAGTTATCGACAATCTACTCTTAATTGTCCTCTGCATGTTGGGCCTTAATTAGTGAAATGGCCGACCCCTATCTACACATCTCCGATTTTCAATGCAATTATTGTTCGATAATCTGGAGGGGCTTCTGAATTGCGCAATTAATTTTCTTGACGATTTTTTTGTGTTCTTTAATGAATGCGGAGTTGTGGACCAGTTTCAGTACACGGATAAAGATTGGTCAATTCGATTGGTCCTTACAACATACGATTTACCTCTGATCAAAGTTTGACACAATTTTGTTAACTATCTATTAAAATTTAATAGATCCTACTACTCAATGTAGTATTGTTATGAAACTGTATTTTTTTTCAAGAATGCACTTACAACAAAAACATTGTATTCTTTTTAAAGCATTGTTAGGGATAATAAAATATATGAGTGCAGTAAGTAGTTCCATAGCAACACAACGCAAACAATAATTAAAATGCAGTCACTGTTTATGCTGTAACTGTCGTATAAAATTACTAGTTTTACATAATTATGTGCACATATTAATGAACCCAAAACTGTAGAGCTTAACATTAATGGTTGTTTATCCGATGTTTATAAAAAAGTTTATTAGATGTTACTTCAGATTAAACGTATTTAATCGAATAGTAGAAACGTGAAGAAGATTATTTGATATTTTTACCGTTCTTCTAATGCATAATTGTAATCACTACATCCATACTAATATTATAAATGCGAAAGTAACTCTGTCTGTCTGTCTGTTACTCAATCACGCCTAAACTACTGAACCAATTTGCACGAAATTTGGTATGGAGATATTTTGATACCCGAGAAAGGACATAGGATAGGTTTTATCCCGGAAATCCTACGGGAACGGGTTTTTCTTTGAAAACGCGGGCAAAGCCGCGGGTGGAAAGCTAGTTATATTATAAATGAATTAGCAAACTCACGAGTAAAAATTTATTACGTACTTAAATTTATTATAACTGTAGTATACTGTAGTAACTTATTTACAACCTACATAAATTCTATTACATTTTCTCTATTATCGCTCTATCTATTAATGTAATTTATATCAGTTGCGCACTTTGATTATAAATTTAATATATACGCATGCAAAGCCATTTACATAGATGTAATTTTATGTTCTCTGAAACACCCCTTGCCATAAGATTCAAATTAATTTTTCACCCCATGGAATTCTTAACAAATCCGACGCAATTGCCAAAATATTCACTCGTTCAAGACGTGTTTAATTAGCGATTTAATGATGTTAGTTGTAGAGTCTTAATTGGGTGACATGTATGTACACCGCTTTCCTTGTTTTGGGACCCCTTTGTTGTATACAATACGGCCGTTACAAGCGCGCACTTTTGATAAATGGCAACGTTTCTAATTTACTAAGGAAAGTGCTTTTGAGCGAACAAGATGCTCGGTTTTGATGCGTTTCTTTGTTGGGAAATGGATAATTGTAGATCTAGATGTAACACAATGTAACATAGAATTTTCGCGCTTCGAATTCTTGGTAGTTGCGCTTATGAAATTAGGAGTCATTTCATGGAATTGAGAATTTGCAAGTTAAATAAAAATTTATTGAAGCGTGTATTAAATTCGAAACATTGTTATTATTTCATCAGATACACGATGTTTGATGAACCTTTGTTTGTTTTAACAAAGGCTTATCAAAAATACATAGGTATTTCATTTTCCCGTAGTATATTATAAAAAATATTATAATATTCTTTTATAGGAAATGTACGGTTAAATAGATATGTTACAAATAACTATTTGCGTCCAACCCAGAAATATAAAGACATATTTCCAATACTTCGCTTAAGAGCGGCATACAAAGGCCTTCCAATTCATTTGCTTATCTATTTAAAAGAGCTACATTGAAAACCACCGGAGCTTAATGTCGCATACCGAAAGGCTGCTTCTATACAACTACGTATAAGAGGTAGCGATAGCGGTATAAGACTTATAATATAGAATATTTTTAAGAAATACTTACACTCTATAGCGACGAATATAATGAAAATAGATAGGAAACACCTACCATACGATGAAGATTCAAGTTGCAGAGCTCATAATATAACTAAATTTTCTAAGAAAAGTTAAGACAGCTATTTTCTTACAAATTAATTTAAGTGTTTAACTATGTACTCTTCAGTAAACAGTTACTAAATTATCGTAACAGTGTGATATTTTGTATGAATTAGTATGATATTTGTATGAATATAATAAAATTTTCTAGAATAAGTTAAGACAGCTATTTTCTTACAAATTAATTTATGTATGTATAACTGTATATTCTACACTCTACAGAATACAGTACTATATCGTAACAGTGTAATATTTTATATTATGAATGTCAATTTAAAGAGAGACGAGGCAGACGTTACATTTTGAGCTTTTCTTTCCGCTCTTTACCATAAGCACAGCCTTAAAGGCTCATCCATCCGTCAGCCATGAATTGAGCAAAGTTCGACCACGCGTTTATATTATGTTGTCGGTTATTCGATTATGCCTAAGTATCTTATTACTCGCTACTGATAATGATCTCTGTAACATTACGCTTTCGGCTTTCATTTTTGATGGTTAGTGCTCATATTAGGAACACTGAGTGAGTTTGATCGTATAGTTTTTCATTTGATATGTTTTAATTTAATTATGAATTGTTTTTGGATAACTAGTCTCTCGCTTCTTTGAGTATATCTACTGTATTCTATCGTACGGCATCTGGTCCTAATGTAAAAAAAATCATCTCATATTTTGCTTTTTTAATTTTCATATTTGTGGTTAGTGTAGGTCTGTGCATTTCTCGAAGATTTTATTTATGAATTAATCAAAAATATTCCACGGCTTAGTTATGTTAACGTTACTGGCAGACATGCAAACGGAGAGTTATTTAAAATTTTATAAAAATACATAGTAGGTACCGATTGCAGAGCGATGGGCTTGACGGCTTAATTATGTTTTCAAGTAAAACTTAATTTTAATGTAATATAAGATTATGTACTTAAATCTTAATCTTAATCTTATCTTAATCTTAATACTATTATAAAGGCGAAAGTTTGTATGGATGTATGTATGGATGTATGGATGTATGGATGTATGGATGTATGGATGTATGGATGTTTGTTACTCTTTCACGTAAAAACTACTGAACCGATTACAATGAAATTTAGCACACATATAGAGGGTAACTTGGATTAACACATAGGATAGGTTTTATCCCGGAAATCCCACGGGAACGGGAACTATGCGAGTTTTCCTTTGAAAACGCGGGCGAAGCCGCGGGCGGAAATCTAGTAATATTATAAAGCTTAAAATACCTGTTACTTCATATAATATTAATGTCAATCAAATAAAAATCCCGTAAACAAATAACTCTGTGTATTGAATAAACTCGATCTACGTGACAAACAAGTTCTATAACAAATCAAGTCGGAGAAACAAAAAGGTATAAAATATAAACCAGAGAAATGAGATAAAGGAAAACAAACCCCATCATAAAACAAAAATAGTTGGGATGTTTAAATTCAATCCATAGTTTGGAGGACACCTTTATCCAAACAAAATATCGTATGAATATAAAATTCATATCCCCTTGCCAATTCCGAGTACTTTGGTGTGAAAAAAGATACTTTTTACGTATAGTTATGATTCGAGGGACTTGTTTCGCTTGCCAAATGGTCGCTTTTAATATCAACCTACTTGAGTCATTGGCAGTCGTAATGCTGAGACGAAAATGCTTCCGAATGTATATTTGTATTACGTTTTCCCATGCTACAGTAAATGTGAGGAATTTGGGGGAACGGTGTGGAATGGCTTTTTCTTGTTATCTAAATTATCTATTATTTTCCTATGTGGTGAGAGATAGCGTGGAATCGTGTGTATTCTTCTTACATTACTATTTTGTATGCGTGGGACGTGTGCTGATTTTCGTTTATGTAATGTTAGCAATGAATTTCAATAATAATATGAATAGAAGTCACATGCAAAACCACTAGTAACATAGTACCTACCTATAAAACAAAGTCGCTTTCTCTGTCCCTATAAACCTAATTCCTATGTATGCTTAAATCTTTACACTTTATTAAACGGATTTTTATCCGGTTTTTTTAAAGATAGAGTAATTGATTCAAGAGGAACGTTTTAGTACATAATTTATTTGGTTTTGTACAAAGCGGCGGAAAGCTAATGTAAAATATATAAGTAAAGGTATATAACACATTAAGCTCTAATAAATATGTAGGTATTTCATCATCCTTACTTCACAATAGAAATGCCAATTTAATACTTCTATATCAAATAAATATCACAAAGGCAGTGGGTAGGCTGTAGGCTCCCTTTAATAAAAATCCTTTTAGGTGTATTTTTATCAATGAAAATAAACCTTCCTCAGATATAGTGATATAATTATTTAAATAAGTAAGTGTAATATTTCGTTTCTTATCCAGAATGTAGACGACAATTTTTAGTTCGATAAGGAGTGCGTAGTGGTCCGGGAGCCAGCAGCAGATTTTATGACCAAGTTCCTCTCAAGCGGTAATTAGTAAAATGCATCAAAGTATAATATTATGAAGCCTCGTGAACGTCAGCTGGAGCTCGGTTGGGGGGAAGAGCGGTTGTAGCCTCCCGTATCAGCTGACGGTTTTTCCACCAAGATACAGCCAGCTGACATATATATTTATCCACAGTTATCATCTGGTAAATTTTTGTTTGAGAGGAAATAACGGAAAATAAATTTTTCTTTAAATTTAACTTTCATGTTCGAGACACCAGCTGACGTATAATACACCATATTGTAACCAGCTGACTATTTTTTTTCGTTGAGATATTGGGTTAGCTACAATTTGACAAATTTTTAGCTGAGAGGAAATGAATGAATGAATGTATTTTTTTTCCTATGTGCGTGGGAGGCTACACACGCTCACCCCCCCAACCGAGCGCCAGCTGACGTTCACGAGGCTTTATAATACTATACTCTCATGCGTCTGACGAATTATCTCTTGAGAGGAAATAGTTAACCAAATTTGCACCTGGCTCCCTAACCATAGGGTTGTTTTACGACGAAGATGGTATCGACTATCGGTAAACCTAGATGCAATAAAATAATATGTTCAGAAACCGTAATAAATGCGAATATGTTATATTAAAATTGGATGGGAATATAAAATATCTGGAATGTGTTTGTTTTATTTCACACAGTTCTTAGTTTAATGACTGGATATTATTATCTACGACTATTTAAACGACTTTATATCATTTTTTTATCAGGTCAAAAAATGATGAGCTTAAAATTACATAAATCATTGACGTGATTCTGTTAATCGGCTGTGTATATAGATATTATATTGTGATTTTATTTATAGCAATAACTGAGTAATTTACCACAACTGGCTCTGAACTCAGCATTTTAAAACTAGGTAAGTATTTTATATAAATGAAAGACGTGTGTCACTCGGGGACTGCCGCGGTAAAGCTATTGCATGCTATGCCTTTAAGCTACACCTCCGCGCCCGTCGGAGTGGGGAGCGTGAGGTTTTTTCGTTACGGAATTTCTGGATTCGGTCCCCGCGCCAAGGCCCGCGATAGAAGCTATGCAATAGCTTAAAAACATCTCTACTAAGCATCTGTACAAAACGGAAAAAGTCCAATTTGTTATTATTGTGGAGTCAAATAAATGATCTTTCTTTCTTTCTTTCTTTCAATATTGACAGCCTCTATTACATGTTAATAACTTACACTAACATTTATTTAAAGTTTAAACCATTATAAAACCAAATATTAACTTCAAAATAATGGTCAATCAATAAGCTTATGCCAGTCACATCAATAAGGTGTCTAAATCAAACGTGGGTGGCACACGAGACATCAGATCGGTGGCACGGAAGCTGATGGTCTCTCGATCGACCTGTGAGATTATCTGAATAACTGTACTTCGAGATTCGTGTTTATACGAAGACATGGTATTGATATTTAGTATTTACGTATACTACAAAAAATTTATTGGGAAATATTAAATGATTATTGTAATGTTACGTGACGTCACAACACAAAAGTTCTTCTTCTTTTTTCAAGTGACAACTCCCGATCCCAATGAGGACGGATTCTTCCAATGTCGAGTTTTGAATAAACAAGTTATAGTAATAACACTCATGAAGTGACACATTCTCAGAATAAAAATGACTATTTCATAATATGTTTGATTAAAATATCCCATTTGAGTCATATCCTGCTATTCTTACGTAAGTAGCTAGCTTTCGATTTATCCTTTTTCAGTGGATGAAATTAAATCAAATTAATATCTTAATTTGGAGATTACTTAATAACAACAGTCACTACACTATTTTATACATATTATCTGTGTTAAAACAAATTAAAAACGTCACCAGCGCGCAATGTACACCCACGGAATAATGTTTTACATAAATGTTTGTTTTGTAAGTATTTGTTGTGAGTGTAGGCGTTCTCATTAGAAGAACAAGACAGTTCATCTCATTTGGTAACACAGATAGCGTTGACTTTTTAATTGAAAATGCTACACGAACTTTCGACGTTGATGGATTGTTTTAAAAATACGATTGTATGCGTCCTTTGTTACTGTTTCGAGGGAATTTTCTTTACGAAATTAAGTCTTTTATTAAGTATTCAATATTGTAGAATGATTGTGAACTATTGGAGATAATGTAAAAAATCTTGAATGTTAAGTTATTTAATGTATAATTGTATGAATAATGAATATGTAAGGCTTCGTTTAGGAATACTATTATGACTGATTCACATTTCCTTTTTAACTGATGTTGCTCATACATTTTTTTTTATTATCAGGTGGATATATGCTTTTTGTACTCTAAAAAGCGAAAAGTTTAAAACCGATATTCCCAGAAACGAACCAATTCTCAATTTTATCGGTATTTTTAAATAGTCCCCAGAACATATCAAATCTACGATTTTTCTGTTATTTGATGAACAAAATGTATGGAAAAAAGTAGCATAGGTATCTAGCTTTTAAATGAAAAAATATCATGGAAATATGAAACGAGTGATTTTACTTTATGGTGATAGCTTCAGCCTGTAAATATTTTAGGATTATCTCTCATAACTTTGAAAGCTGACTCGCTTTTTTGCGCAAGTGTATTTTGGCAACATTTTGTTAACACTTGGCAAGGATATGTAGTTTATGGAAAGTCAAGGACGTAAATGCTCTTGATAATATGTTATTACAAGATTAATTATATAAATACGTTATAATAATTCTAATCTTGTACCTACACACAGATGAAGTTGACAGAAAGACAACAATCAGCACAAGAGGTTAAGGTTTACTTTATAATGATTACCTAATAAGATTATTTTTATAGGAGCTACAAATTAATGAATGAATACATTCTCGGATATAATCTTCTGTAATATTAAATCGGATCCTTGGTACCTTCATCTATATATTTATCAAATTTGCAAATATAATATATTCTATTTCCGATGTAATGTTACCCTACATAGAAAGCTTAAAATAAGAAATGCAAATTATATTTATTTATTTATACTTTATTACTCTACATAATATATACCAGATTGAGAATAACAAAATACAATAATTTAAAAAGAAACTAACACATACGTACGAAAATGCGGCCTTATTTCTTAAAAGCAATCTCTTCCAGGCAACCCTGTTGTATTATAATGTATCTCTTGTGCATTTGCTCAATCCACTGCGAACTACATATTCTTTTCAATATCAAAACAATTAGTTGCACCTATTTTAAAAGTACGAAGAAATCGAGTTGGCCGCCAACACCCAAGTGCTTTATAATCGACTCTGACCTTTAACTTGAGTATCCTTAGAAGTGAGAGATAAATCTTCGTTCCTTCGCGAACATAAATCGCAAATAAAGAGTTATTCCTAGGTGCGTTAACATTCCTGATTACGCTTATGGTTGTAAGCGATAAGGAAGGATGTGGAATTTAAATAATCTCGCTTGTTAATTTTGTTGCTGACTGTACTTGGGACGTGGTGTATGGAAGTTTTTTTGTATGGAAAATAAATGTAATAATATGCTGTAAGCAAGTAATATTTGATAAGACATATAATTAATGGAGTAGGTAAACTTTTTAAATTAAGATTGTAATTAAAATAATTAATTTAAGATTAAAAAAAATTGTGAGTAGTGAGAGTGTGAGAAAAAAGTAAAGTAGGTACATATTTTATTGTAAAAGTTTTCAAATTTAATTAAACCTTATTATTAAAATCATATAAAGGCTTGCGTATGGGCTGACAGCTTTACTCACGTAATTCTAAAGTAGCCATTTCTTTAACTTATTTATCTACTAGCTGTTGCCCGCGACTTCGTCCGCGATTCGGTCGTTTTTCGTCATTCGTCGTTTAAAAAAAATACGTGACACTTTATTTTTGAATGTTCTTAATTGTCTCTTATAAAATTTAACTACATTAAAATTGAATACTCTGATAAAAAAATCTTAAAATCATCGAAAATCATAGACATCGAATATCTGAGGAAAACATGAATGAATGTGATTTAAATTCTACATTTCTTAGTAATTAAAATAATAATCTAAATTAAATGTAGATTAACAGTTTGAGCGCACCATTATAGAATATGTGCCTAAGTAATAAATTACGTTAGTTTACATAGTAACTTTACTAAAAACACGATGACTTTCTTTCGCGCTCGGTACCACAAACTAAACATGTTTGTGGTACGTGGCCCGCGTCACTTTACCCCCCACGAGTTCCCCTCCGTTGCTATGCGAAAATACATTCGTCGCCCTACTGTAGGAAAAATTGTAATACTGCGGCCTGGGCGTTATAACACGCTCAGGGAATTCCTGAGTGCTGATAGACTTCCGTCTATCGGCATTTATACCAATTTTATATTAATATCACCATCTTGAGGAAAAGCTTCTAATGTCGATTTAAAACGCATATATACGGATTAACCTGATGAATTAACATGTTCTAAAATTGTGAAATGAGTTCAGTTTTAAATTCGAGAAATATTGATTTCTTGTATTCGATTATTCGTCGTAGTCGAATACAAAATATATTTAAAGAAACTTAGGTTGGCCTTCAGGCAAAAGGGATCCTATCAAATGATAAACTTGACCTTGTATCTTAAAAGTAAGAATGAAAGGAGCATCTAATAATTGTTGAGCACCAAAGGATCATTTAAAACGCAATACTATAAGAGCTAATATTGTCTAAGAACTGTTTAGATTGCACATGTTCCTCTAAAACTTAAAAGTAGTGATTTCAAAGGTTCCGGCGTATCTTCAAACGAAAGCCGACTCCTTACTCCACTTTAAAGCATTACAAAAAGAACATACTACGTTAATATCGCCTATACAGAAGATGATCTGTAATCAATTGTGAGGTTATAAGCAAACCCACTTTTATATTATTTTGTCGGACCACACCACCGAATTTGTAGATTGATCTTCTATGTTTACCTCTAAGTCATTAAGACTATGTCGAAATCTGTTTGCAATAAGACGGGCCTCTCGCTATTCGTCCGTTTAAAGAGACCAATAGTTTCAATTCTTAATCTTTCATTAAACAAACTTATTAATCGTTCTTGTCTCAAATAATGGTAATATTCGCGTCCCTACTCTAGTCATTGCTTATGCTCATGTTCATCTTCAAGAGATCGAATAATATTATGGTGCACCCTATTATTTGTCAAACGGTCTTCATATTGAGTAAAAGTTTCAGAATTCTCGAGATAAAATATGACGATCGTGATCAGCTGTGAGACGTAATTCCCTCTCAGTGAGGGTTTCGGTCTCACGGGATAGTACAATATGCCATTTGCGATCAGCTGTGAGACGTTATATATACCCTCAGTGAAGGTTTCGGTCTCACAGGATAGTACATGCCGTTCGCGGTCAGCTGTGAGCCGCAATTCTCGTTGTGAAGCGGTTTCAGGTTCGGCATAACACATGTTGTTTTCGGTCAATAGTAAGCCTCTTATCTCTAACGATCCTTGAGAACTCTTATTTCTCATTTTCTTAACTTTGCTCGAATTTCGATATATAAAGATTTTTTAGGTGGCACTGATGCGGGTGAATAAAAATTAAAACGGACTAAGAGTGTTATAATCTCAATCATCATCATCAATACATATAATAAAATTGTGGAAAAGTGATGTCTGTACAATTAAAATATGTAGAAAAAAATTAGCAGGTGTGTATTATCGAGAAATCGAGAGAAACCATTTTTTTCTCTTAAAAGCTCCCCCCCTCCCACTTCCCGAACTCCGATTGACCGTAATTTATTTTTCCTTACATTTTTATCATATCCTTTTCTAATGGGTTTCATCCTACTGCGATTTTTTTTTGTTTCAAAAATTATCTACCCTGGTGTATAGGTAAATTTTCCACATAAAATGTCCTTTAAATTATGTCGTATTATATTTTTAACCCCCGACGCAAAAAGACTGGTGTTATGTGTTTGACCGCTATGTATTTCTGTGTGTGTGTGTGTGTCTGTCTATGGCACCGTAGCTGGCTAACAGGTAAACCGAATTAGATGCGGTTTTTTTTGTTAGGCAGAATATTTTCCGACGCTGGTTCTTAGATAAAGTGTATCAAAATTGGTTCATCCACTTATTATACCTACATAGGGGTAAAAGTGGGAATGAAAAAAATGAAAGTTATAATTTATTTTTAAAGATCGTCGGGAAGTTTATGAAATTATTTATTCCTTTTTCTATACACTTTTCTTCGTCTAAACGGTTTAGTTACGTGCTCTCTCTCTCTTCAGCCTTTAGTTACGTGCGTGAGACAGGAAAGATCTAATTTGGATTTGTTTCTGGATTTGATAAAAACTGAGTATCGATTAAGCTGATCAGTGGCTACTGGCTACACCATAGATTATTAAAAACATCCGTTTAAGAAAGGAAGGAAATAGAATTTGCTCCTCTCCCCCCCCTGGTTCCTAAAAAATAATATGACATAATTTAAAAGAAATTTTACGTAGAATTAGTTAGGCATTTCTTTTTTGATTTTCGATATTATATACTAATCATAATTTTTAATTACAATATGTAGTAACTATTTGGTATAGGTTAGGCATTTCATTTCTTGATTTTCTTTAATAATTTGGTACGTAAGTTTTTTAGCTCAGTTTAGTAAGAAATTTTAATAACAATTCTTTTAATTATTTATGGTAGTACAACAGTACAGTATGGTTGTACGTATTTACTCAATAATTGTATGTTAAGTAGTAATTCAGCATGGGCGTAGCCACGGTGGGGCTGGGTGGGGCGCTTACCCTGGCTTTGATCTGGTAGGTACTTATTGTGAAGGGGAGTGGGCGTGGGCGTGGGATTGGGACTGAACGTGGCATATGGCGTGGGAGTGCGAGTGGGCGCGGGAGTGGGAGCATGAAAATAAAAATGATTTTTTATTGTTGCCCCACCCTGAGCCCATGGTCATAGGTCCCATAGTCACTATTCCACGCGAACGAAGTCGCGGGGACAGCTAGTAGACAAATATAATCAGAAAGCT
This sequence comes from Colias philodice, assembly GCF_061535455.1. Lineage (NCBI taxonomy): Eukaryota > Metazoa > Arthropoda > Insecta > Lepidoptera > Pieridae > Colias > Colias philodice. The sequence continues at coordinate 9,323,246 of NC_143099.1, read as the reverse complement.
TTGATCTCCTAAGCTCAACCATAAAAGATAGACATTTATGATGTCGGGAGATATTTTTTATATAATATGGAGAACATTTCTTTCATACTTGATTTCTGTGTAGCTTTAACCATTAAGATACACGCATTAAGAACGCACACGCGACGAAAGCTTAAAAATGGAGTTGCTGCTCTGCTCACGAATATGAAAAATAATTGTACCAAGTTTCGTTTAAATCCGTCGAGTAGTTTTTGTTTCTATAACGGTTATACAGACAGACAGACGGACAAACATTTTTGACGTCGATGTCGATCTCTAATCACCTCGTGATAGTTATTTAGGAAATATATTTCATGTGCAGAATTGACCTCTACAGATTTAATATAAGTAGGTATACATATATTTAGATTCCAATTTCCATGTAACGTTAAATTCGACTATATAATAACTAACAGACAACGCAGGTTACTCTCGTTTCCGTAAGTTGAGGCGGCTACATATTCGGTCCTAATAACATGACTTTTTGTGAACGAAACGACAGCGCGGTTTAATTCGATGGCAACACCATCAGAAAAAAGGAAATATTTTTAACTTTGAAAAAATATTATGATTTACACTAATAATACTATTTTAACATTAACACAAAATATAAGACTGTGAGTGTGTAAAAATAAATCCAGCTAGTTTCACATCACACTTATGTTTATAATTAGGTATACGACATGAAAATATATTAATTACCAAGCAATAATCATACAGATAAATACTGAACAAAAGTATTAACAGTCAAAGTATATTTTTACTAACAACATGTACCTAAATGATGAAGGAATAATAATTATCAACGAACTAACCTTTTTGTATTAGAGTCCCGCCTCGTGATCGAATTATTAAAACACGAAGATTTTTAAAAATGTAACCACTACACTACAATGAACACAATCAATATTAGATTAACTGTAATGGTGTCTAGTTTGACTTAAAATAATATACATCTACCCTCACTTTTAAAAATGTAGTATATTCACACGAATTATATAAGCGCACCTTATAGGGAAGGGAAGATTTATTATGGGTTAAAGAGTTAAATAAATAAATAACATAATTATATTTAAATTATTAATTTTTAACATTGTGTTCAGTAGTGTTAACATGTAAATTGATTTGATTTTTACGAAATCTCATAGATGGCGCTGAATCAAATTTGTCTTTATAGTACTAAGATTCATTAAACAGTTTCTCTGCCCAAATAACGTAAATGACGTAGTTTTTATAGTGTAAAGCTAGATAATAGCATGGCTTACTCAAAAACAACATTTAAACATGAGTCTTTAGATTGTACGCTGTCGTAGTTCACGGAATACGTAAGAAAAGTAAAGGTTCACAGCTCCTCCCCCGGAGGTGATAGCATGATAATATGTTTAAAAAAACCTCACACGACCTGTTAGTAATATTCATGCAAAATTTGAAGTCAATCTATGCAGTACTTTTCGAGATTAGCTCGGACAAACATACAGACAAACAGACAAACAGACAAACAGACAAACAGACAAACAGACAAACAGACAAAAATTCTAAAAACTATATTTTTGGCTTCTATATCGATTTTAGATCATGGATTATGTATTCTTTTAAAAAAATATTCAATGTACAGTTTTGACTTTCCTACGATTTTATTATATGTATAGATCACTAGCGGTCCACCCCGGCTTCGCCCATGGTACATATTTCGCAATAAAAGGTAGCCTATGTTCTTTCTCAGGGTTTTAGACCCGATTAACAGTGCCAAATTTCATCAAAATCGGTCCAGTAGTTTATGCGTGAAAACCATACATACAACAAACCTTTCCTCTTTATAATACTAGTATAGATTACTACTATCTAAAGATAAGACAAACTATAACACTCCATAAAAATACAGTCTCCGTTTATGCACCAATCCACAATGAAACATTTAATTTATTCAAAAAAGCGACGCAATTTTCTTATACCCCCGTTATCTTCAGTACGGAGTTATGCCCCTCCTACGTTATTTCCTATCTTTCGTCTTAAACACTTTCCTGGCTTGGCCCCGCATCAGATAGCGACCCTGCACGAACACATACTTATTTATTTACACTAAGACGATTATTTACGACGCAAACGCTGTAATGGTACGATATATTTTCGTAAAGATTATAGTTTCTTGCGCATTTTGAATATGCGTTTGTATTTTGCTATGTTTTGATTTTCATGTTGCTGATTCTGGATCATTTATGAGCCCTTTTTATTGTAATAATAATAGGTACTTACCTACTCCAAAATTCGTTCACGGTGGGCAAGTTGTATTGAGATGAATTAATTGCGCAAAATATTTAGTGTAATGTGGAGATTTACTATAGCCGCTCCTGTTGGTATTAGCATATGATTATCCTTTAGCCTTCCTCGATAAATGGGCTATCTAACACCGAAATAATTTTTCAAATCGGACCAGTAGTTCTTGAGTTTAGCGCGTTCAAACAAACAAACTCTTCAGCTTTATTTTTATAGCAGTGTAAATTAAAAAAATGCATATTCCTCTGACTGTCAAGGTACGATCAGACAGAAGACAGACACGAACGCAGACAGTACAGGCGTAAGAAACCAGCTTAAAGTTCTCATTGGTTATAACGAATGTATAAGTAGCTATTGTAGAATGTTTAAAATATATGACTACTAGCGGTCCGCCCCGGCTTCGCCCGTGGTACATATTTACGTTTTCTCTACGTAAAAACCATCCTCGTACTTCAAGGAATATAATAAAAAAATAATTATCGAAATCGGTTCAGCCGTTCTCGAGTTATGCGCTTACCAACACATTTTGCGATTCATTTTTATATATAACTAGCGGTCCGCCCCGGCTTCGCCCGTGGTACATGTTTACGTTTCCTCTACATAAGAACCATGCTCGTACTTCAAGGAATATAATAAAAAAAGAATTATCGAAATCGGTTCAGCCGTTCTCGAGTTATGCGCTTACCAACACATTTTGCGATTCATTTTTATATATAAGAAGAAGATATGTTTCCTCCAATAAGTACATTATATGGAATACAATGCTCTACTTATAAGAGCGGGTTGTTTTCATGAAACATATTGAAATAATGATCTACACCACACCGTCAAATATAATCATAAACTTATGCTATCACAGGAACGTAACTCTCTGAGATAACGCCTCCCGAAGTTTTCAAAATTACGCGGCGATAAATTCACTGATACGTCAGAATTTTCATCTTGTTTATCAAACTTTTATTGTTTACATTTCTTCTGGAACACGACGTTTTGGTAATTTATTGGAATTACTTTGCGGTTTAGAAAGAAAAGTAATTATGATGGCTGACTGATAATATTGTTAATGTTACTACGGAGATAATTGAATTAAATAAAAATGTATATTTTGTATTACGGTTGTCGCTTTTGAGATAATAAGGAAAATAAGCAGTTATTCGCAATGATTGTCACTTTATACATTGTGTAGCGTAATAATAATTAATTCGTGAATCGTATACATATATCAAATTTCATTTTTATCCCTGTTTTTCTCAAATAAAGCTGGTAAAACTTACTAGTTAAGAACATTTCTAAATTTAGCTACAAGATTGAATAGAATTTAGCTACTGATGATAAACAAGAAATTCGGATGCATTATGTTTATTGTGATAAGCTCGAATACGCTTCTAAGATAACTGTGTAATTTATAAGAAGTGTAGGTCAGTTCACAAAATAAAAATGAACCCAAGATAACGTCTTACTTTTTATTAAAATTAAAAAGTGGTAAAAAATATGTCTGATTTTAATTTCGACTTAATATAAGTACCCATGTATAACAAAATAATTAAATGTACATATACATACTATACGAAATCATATTAAACTATAAACAATTCATGACATAACTCAACCTACCATAAATCATGTTAATATGTTCGTATATTGTACTTTATTTGATATTTATACAAAAAAAAAATACTAAAACTTTCACTAAACAAGATTGTTTCTATAGCAACGCTGTAACAATGCGTCCTAAAACAAACAAATTGCTCAAATCTATTGTTACGTTGCTTTAACTAACTTTTATGCTACTAATAGAGGGTTTTATTACTGCGGTATATAGAGCCTCGGACAAAGATAGGGTAATCCAGTATCGAGGCATATGCCATAAACCCTGCGGGCATAGAGAAGACTGGATGCGGCATGACATTTAAGCGTAGTTGAATAAAATCCGTTATATTTTACCTAAACAATATGAGATGTACATGTACTTACGCGATAATACTTTTTATATTTTATTTTTTGTCAGTTGTGTTTTAATGTAGAATCATTTGTGTCATATTATGATGAATATAAGCTATATCATAATACAGTGTAAACTCTATATAACGACACTCCATTTAACGTCAAACTCCGTATAACGTCAAGATTTCTCGACTTTGGTTGGTTTATATTGTTGTCTATACAATAAAACACTCCATATAGCATCACGCTCACTCTAATTAACGACCATAATAAGACATTACAACTAGGAACTAGGACTAGGAAGTACTGACTAAGTTGCCGAAATCAATGAAAATGTAGTTGTTTACATTCTTTTTTACTGACATACCGAAGATTCTCAGAAATGCAGTCGTAGAAAAATAAAGAAAAAATTCTGCATGCCGAAGAAGATGGACGATCTGCCAAAAAATTGAAGAAACCTCAATATGAAGACCTTGATCAAGCGATGATAACATGGTTTCATAGGCAATGTCAAAATAATATTCCTGTCTCGGGACCAATCATGCAATTTTCCCTTTCTCTCCATTTAACGACCACTCTCTATAACGTCGAAAAATGCACGGTCCCTTAAGTGACGTTATATAGAGTTTACACTGTATATCATATTTCATTATACATCAACAAAATATAATAGATATCATAAAATGCATAAAAGAGTGTGTAAGAAATATTCCATCAAATTTTAAATGACTGTTACGTACAGGGTTTTTATGTTGGCATGGATTAAAAATTATAAAATAATTCTATCCACAAAATAAGTCATAAGTTATAAACAAAAATGTAACGAAAGCGTAGCTCTATTATGCTCTATCTAGCTCTCTATATCTATGACATACCCCTAGTTACTATTAACGGGTGGCCGACATAAAACTATTTATAACTCGGTAAAAGTGTTCCTTAGATATACATTCAGGGTAATAAATATTAATATAGATCGACTTTCGTTTATGATCAGAAATTGTCTCAGAAATTGTATCTATAGATTTATGAAAGTGAAATTGTCTACAAAAGTCTATTCAATGGGTTGTAATTGAATTGTTTTGTGACTAAAAACAAAAGTGACAAAGTTTTTGTTGTTTGGATTATGGTTCCGTTTTTTTTTTTAAAGAAAGTGTTTAATTTTTATTAGGAGTAGGTAGCTATTTTTAGGTAGGTACCTTTTTGCCTGTATTGAGAATTTTTAGGGGATTTTTGGAAGATATATTTATGGTTTGATAGATGAAATGAAATCCATACTAATATTATAAATGCGAAAGTAACTCTGTCTGTCTGTCTGTTACTCAATCACGCCTTAACTACTGAACCAATTTGCATGAAATTTGGTACAGAGATATTTTGGTACCCGAGAAAGGACATAGGCTATACTTTTTACCCCGGGAAATAGGATAGGTTTTATCACGGAAATCCCACGGGAACGGGAACTATGCGGGTTTTTCTTTGACTGCGCGGGCGAAGCTGCGGGTGGAAAGCTAGTTTAATATAAGCTTAGAAAATATCCTTGTACCCATGACAATGCTATTAATATTAAAACACCATGATATAGCATCATTTACAAAGCATTTTATGGCAAGTTTGATATGAAACTAAATATTTTAATAAGCTTCATATTTTTTCTATTGATTTTTTTATATTCTTTAAAGAATTATATTTATAAAGCATTTGAATGCCATAAAACCAAAATACCAAATTCAATAAGCTGCATATTATTAACAAAAGCGCCTACGACCTATATTCGGTCGCCTAATTTAGACACAAATTTGAAGTCCAAAAATTCCTAAAATAAAATGAATCACCTACCTCAAAGGACATTCCCAAAAAGTGAAATCGTCCTAAACCCAAAATTACCGTTTCTCATCTCCCATTATGTCCCGGCTTCGCTCTTTGTATGCAAATTGATCCAATTTTGACTTTTGCTTTCATACTATCGTAAATATTTCGAAAATATTACTTGCGAACCCTTCTCAGAAGCTGTAAAAACTGTTTTGAAAAAACAACAATTGGGCCACTGAATTTTGTATGTTTAGACAGATGAGTAAAGGCATAATAAATTACATTATTATATCTATACTTAATTTTTAAATAAAAGAAAAAGCTTTGTATAAACTGTAGTTATAATTTTTTAAGCTAATCAATAGATTACTGAAAGTTCTTTTTTATTTATTCACGCAGCACGCTTTTATAAGCCAATTGTGTTAGTAATGATTAAAAAAACAGAAGAAGAAAAATATGAATTATTAACACTTCTAGAAGTCAGTGGAAAAAATGTTATAATTTAATGATGTAAGGAAATATTTTATCTATATGCTATTATCAATATACAAGTGATGAATTCACACAACTGTATTTTAACACAAAGAAAGCCGACATCAAATTGTATTTAACGATGGGAACTGACGATTTGCAGCCACTTTTTATAATTTTGTAATTGCTATGGGAGCGTATAGTATTTAAGTGTATGCTATGTACTAATGTTTTGTGTACTTATTTTTTGGCCTATATACACGTATAAATCAATTCATAATGAGGTATTATAATAATATATTTTGTTTCAAAATAATATAGTTAGGTACGTTGTTCAGTTAAACGATCTACATTGTATGAAAATTTTCAGGATCTACATTGTATGAAGGTTTTATTGAAATGCAAAATAATATACTTAGATATTTCATATTTTTTAATGTGTGAATTTCAGTATTTAGCTCGATGGTTAATAAAACTACATAAATTCAATTAACTTTTTAAAATGAAAAAGATGAAGTTGGATTAATCGATTTTTAAATGGAAAGAGTCTGAAAAATTGTGTTTTTTTACAAATCTTTATATACATAGTTTGATTACTGCATGGCCCGGTTTTGCGCCAGCAATCCGTCACTTCTGACCGGGCTGTCCGGGAAAACTAGGAAAAACTGGCATTTTATATGAAATAACCATCAGTCAATATATTCATCTGATTCTTTTGGAAACGAGGGTTAACGATAAAATGATTTATTTATTTATTTATTTATTTATTTAAGGTCAGCCAACAGTGCACACAACAACATAATTAATAAGAAGGTATATTATGTCGTAGTCGTAGTTATGTAATTGTTTTAATAAAACAGATTTTGGATGAATATTGTCGATATTTAGAGGTACCTAAATCATAACATTTATAAATTTATCAAAATAATAAATTTACAGAAGAATGAGCGATGATATTAAAATATGTATAAGCTGAGAAATCTCGGTTTATTATACGTAATTATTTAATTTACGTTTCCACATACACTAATGTAGATAATATATATAATTCTGTATAATAATGTCCCAGAATTAACAAAATTTGTTCGCGTAAAGCTACCTCTATTTTTATACGTTAAAAATGTAATAAAATGACCGATGTTTCACCCATTAAGAGAAGAATGCCTAGAAAAGCCATTAATTCAACTTATGGTTGTTCTTTTGGACATAAAAATGAATAGAACAAGATTTCATATTATTCATGATAACCTCTAGTTGAAGTTAATGAACTTTTTTTGTTATTTCTTAGATAATTGGCAACAGATTGTTAAATTATTTTTAAACTAACATTAGTTTACAATAATTTTTCTGTACATACAGAAGCTCATAAATTCTTGTTAGTTTTACAAAAGAGGTAAAAAGTATATTTATTGCATATTTTTTGATGTAAAACGTCATATTCTTATGCTTCGTAGAGTGTAATAAATTTATAATTGGGCTTGAAATAGAAATAACGTGAATATATTAAAAAAATCGCGATATTTTTTAAGTTGCACATTCGCTATTATAATAATAAATAATTGAATGCTTATGTTACAAGAAATCTGAAGTAGAAAGAATTAAGGGTCTTTTGGAGATGATTTTTTTGTGACTTCATTGAGTAAAACAGAGTTCAATTTTACCAGAGATTAAAATTAATGTCTTAACAAAATTCGTACTTCATTATAGGAACAAAATATTATATACAGGCACTAGCTGTGCCCCTTGGTTTTAGCCGAAGTGTTCCGCTCTTGTTGGTCTTGGCGAGATGATAAGAGAGCCTTCCTCGATAAATAAGTTATCTAACACCGAAATAATTTTTCGAATCGGACCAGTAGTTCCTGAGATTAGTACGTTCAAGCAAACAAACTGTTCAGCTTTACAATATTAATAGTAAAGACTAAAGATAAGTATAAGTATAGATTAGAATTAACTACATAATATTATATAGCAAACATAACCAATAATACAAATAACTACCAATGTTAAACAGGGTAAACATTGCGTATGCAAACATAGGGAAATATTTAAGCCTTCCGTATCGCGGAAACAATTCAGAGTTTGCCCCCGTCTTCTTACCCTTTAGCCAAATCCGCTCGAATTCCTGCGATCCTGGTACGTAGAGTTCATTGACTTTATGGAGGTAGTATTTGAAAATCTTTGTAAATTTATAAAGAACTTAGTTAGGGTTCAAAATATTTTAATCTTATTTTAATAAAAAAAAAACCAAAAGAATTCAAAAGCGCATCTAAGTTTTCGTAAGAACTCAAAAATATTGCCATATTATATTATAGTAAAGGCCCATCAAAATTTCTTCAAAGCTAAGCAAATTAGCAGTGTATACTGTATACTTTATAATATCTTTATAAATTATTGTTCACAAGGTCAAGCAAATAGATCAATAATTACGCAATTTACTAAGCTAATGTCCCTAACTAAACTTTTAAGTGTAAACAATTCATTGACATGGATATAATTTAATACGAAGCAAGGCCCCTAATGTTATTGCGGCTAATATAGCGGACAACAGCCTTAATTTAAGAAATCATATTATGAAAACAGCCGTTAAAAATGACCGTAATCTGTCGACGCTTCGTGACGAATACGTCAGTTTTGAGTAATATAAAAACATTATAGTTCACTGACCTTTTGTACACTTTAAAATATTTTAACAACACTCATGAGATTTATTAAAACATGCTCAATATATTATACACAATTAATAGCTTGAGCCAACGCAAAAACGTTTTAAATACCTGTTTTAGATTACTATTGGAAAGCTATTAATTAACTAATGAAACTGTGTTAGCATCTTTAATATTATCTTTATACTTGAAACATGAGATAAATAATGAATCTAATCTTTGATATTGACCTTAAAAGTTTAATTCAATAGTGCCTATTAAAGATTATTGACTAATGTTTAGTAAAAGTTATGATAATTAAATTACGTAAAATGTGCAGAAGATGTAATAATCTGCAGATGTTATATGCAATTTCACACTAAATCTACTAAATAGCATTTTATTAACTTTGTGAATGGTCTGGTTGATCATGACATTGCTCTGTTCAAAATCTCTCCTCACGACATCTTTTTATATTCTCGTGATTTAAACATTTTAAAGTCTGTAGTTTGAAGTCTCTTAATTAAGATACCTACTGTTAAAATTCTTACAAATTTATCCACATACTATACCCATACAAAGTATGACCACAGTATAACTGATGTAACGATATCAACAAATGAAACCGAGTCAGTTGCTATGACGCAGCTGAGACAAACCATTTCTCTAGCTTAATTACTTTAGGTGGAAATAAAAAAGTTGAAATGGAATCGTGGGTTCTTTTGTGAGACCATGAAACAAAGTTTTATTATTTTACTTTTTACAGCTCGCTACAAACTCGATGAATTAAACGCTAAATGATACTTTGGGTAGACTCCATCATGCTTTATGGTTTTTTTATTAAAGTCAGTCAAGGGCCATGAATCGCAGTGAAATAGATTTGTGTTTTAGTTGGAGGAGCTTTATCAAGAGTACAATGTTATTCAAATTATTGTCGTTAAATATGTTGAAAATAGAAATGTATGGGAAAATTAATAATTTAATGCTTATTTTTTTTAAGTTATTAGATAAAATAGTTTATGATTATAAAAAGAATTTATAGTCAATGTACTTACAAAATACGTCATTACAAATATGTATTGTAAAGATGTATGTTGTTAAAAGCCATATAACTTTATCCTAATTATTTAATTTTTATTTGACTCTCTGTCTGATATTTTGTATCGCACTCATACACTATGTTGAATATTATAATTTGAATTAAAATAAAACGTTACACTGAGCAAATTTGAAGCCCACGCGATCTCAGGAGTGGAAAGCTAGTAAGCTAGTACCCATAAATAAAACCAATTACGAACAGTGATACATGATTATAACACAAAGGCTTAACTCTTTAAAAATGACCGACCACTAAATCATATAACGGCATCTGTAATGTTAGACAATAATTTATATGAGAGCGATTTCAAACAATTACTTTTGAATATATCGGACGTAGCAATTGTTGTATGCTTGAGCAATAATGGTCCACATTCAGCGTCTATACGATAATTAAATCTAACCATAGGTTATAGAGGAAACACAATTTATGATGACATAGAAATTTACTTGACACATACAGTTAAATGTCGTTAACACTGTTAGTATGAGGGATCACTTATTTGTTAGCGTGTTATAAAACTTTATATATTACAATATTTGGGGTCCTTTCTTATAAAAAGGCAATAAACGTTTTCTTTTTAACGCAAGGAGTGTATACTTTCTTACGACTCAAAAGCTACATGAACCGAAGCTACAGAATACCGTTTTATATCAATAGTCTAACTAAATTTAAACTTCAAATAACTTAAATATAAAACATGAACGTCTCAAATATGATTTCTAGAGCATTCAAGATATATATAATTTTTAATGCCGTTTTGATGAGCCCCCAACGATTATTGTTGTTAAATGACACATAAATACGTTCGCGGGTTCTGTATGTGTAATAAAAATTTAATATTAACGTGATATGTTACCGGAAGATGCGTCATTAGTAGCTGTAAATTTTACAAATTAGTGGCGTATGACAAACTAAAATTAATGAATTTTCGGTCCCATCGGGGCGTTTTTTATCGCCCGGTGGGTCTAATGATTAAGCGCATGTCAGCGTATAGCTTCTGAATGAGCTATTTCAGTTTTAAGGTTATTGTACCGATTTTGAAGGAATTTATGGTTGAATCGTACAATTTTGTGAAGCCAAAGTTGGCTTTAAATCTATTTTGTGACTGTTTAGGAACGTTATTTTATTATCAATTAATTATCGAAGAATGATAGTTGAAAAGAAATAAGATCACAATTCAGTGAGCTAATAAAAATATTCAATTACATTGAGCCCGGTGGGAATTCAAATAAAATTGTGATATCTTTTCCTGTCTTTTCGATCTTCATTGAATGACTGTAATTACAAGATCCATGTGGATACTTATTATAATTATAGTAAAAAAATAAAAGTCTTAGAAATTATCGTCATATTATAACTTCGTTGATTTGTTTACATTAAGGAGTGGTTTTAACAGGACCCATAGAAATTTTCCATCCTGTATACATGTATTATGTGTATATAAAATAATATAAATTAATTCATCTCTCAATATGACTTTAACGATCCAAATACTATCGACGTTCCACCATATCGTTAAAATTATAGGTGTAAAATACCAAGAATTCCAATATCGAAGTTTGTAAATATGAAGCGTAACTATTTTGATTAAATCAAAAATTTGCTCAAAACAAGAGATGTAGAAATACTGGGTATGGATTATTCTACTCGATACCCGAGGGGCGCGCTTTTTGATTAAATTTTCATAACCCAGCTTAAGCACAGTCTGATTGTAAATTACGACGGCTTCTTCAATATTTAATTAATGTTACCTTTGTTAAAAAGTGTAAAAAGTTCCATGGGTTAGGTATTCATGGACTTTTATGGGAGTTTGTTATGGAATTTTTAATTTGATGTCGAGCAATTCGGTTGAATTACACGTAATTTTGATTAATAATGGAAACAACAAAAAACGTATTTGAGTTTAACTTTGATTAACCTTAAGGAAAACATGAATCTATACTATACCCGGCGCGGCCTAAGATGATCCCTATGACAGTTCGTCTTAGTGATTGCTCGTATGATGGATCGTGTCGATACTTTACTATTTTATAGGCTAAGGCGTGGTTTGCATTCAGCCACGTCGGTAAACATGTTTTTACAAATATTATAAAATGAATTTTTAACGTCTATTATGTAAACGAAACGGTAAGTAAAACGAAAGTTTTCCAAAACATAAAAATGCACCTTATCATTTTCTCGTAATCTTTAACCCGTTTAACACAGTGTATATTATTTTATCATGAAAATGGAATCCCCCATTTAATTTTTCTAAAAAACTTATATTATCATAGGTAAGTAAATTAACGCGAACGGTAATTAATTAATTAATTATGCTGCGATCTTCTGTTCCATTCAATAGAGAATAAACTATAGCTTAAGCATGGAAAAAATGTGAACTCGTTTCCATTATCAAAATTTGTTTATCGATACTTTCCGCACTAGTCGATAAATGCCAACGATGTAACTTTTGAAGGACGTAAACGTAAAGTCAGATTGATATAATTTCTCGTAAATGTTAAGAATTGTTATAATTCCAACGGAATATCATTGTAATGGCATAAAGCTACGTAAAAATTAATAAATGCCATTTTTAGACGCCTCCAATACGATTCTAATTTAATAGTGACGCCATTACAAGTTTGTCTCTTGAGAATAACTGTCAGTGTCATAGGGATCATCTTAGGCCGCGCCGGGTATAATATTATAAAGAGGAAAGGTTTGTAATTATGTAATTATGTATGTATGTATGGTTTTCACGCATAAACTACTAGACCGATTTTGATGAAATTTGGCACAATCTTTAGACCCTGAGAAAGAACATGGGCCTTTTATTGCGAAATATGTACCACGGGCGAAGCCGGGTCGGATCGCTAGTATTTTATAATGAAAACAAAGTATTAAATTTGAAATTTTCTAGTGTCTTATTTCGTTCTAGTGTCCTAGATTTTAATTTATCTAGAAAACAACATCTAAAAGCCATTTTGGTTTCATATCAAAGGCATCAAAATAAATAGAACATTTAACTGGAACAAATTCTGTTAGAAGACTGAATGCCCGAATTTATAATCTCGTTACTCTTAAAATAATAATTTATTCACGAATAAACAGCGTAACAGACACGATGGATAATTGGATTGTATTTAATAAAACAAGATATTTTAATTAGTATTCATAATTTAATACGAACATTGTTTATTGCTAAAAGATTTATAATCTAAAGGATTAATGGTATATAGTTGGTAAGAAATAAACCTATTTTAATGATGCCGGAATATGGCTATTTAAAGTTTCCTAAAAATTCCATTCCTACATTCTTCGGTAGGGTTATAGAGTGATTAAGAGAGGGCGTAAAAGGACGTATAAATGGAGTCATATAATGCTTAATTAGAGTAGAGACTATATTTTAAAAGAGACATCTATAAAAGTAAATAGAATTTTAAGTGTCCCTTTGTTTATATGCAACTAGATTTCCGCCCGCGGCTTCGCCCGCGTTTGCAAAGGAAAACCCGCATAGTTCCCGTTCCCGTGGGATTTCCGGGATAAAAACTATCCTATGTGTTAATCCAAGTTACCCTCTATATGTGTGCTAAATTTCATTGTAATCGGTTCAGTAGTTTTTACGTGAAAGAGTAACAAACATCCATACATCCATACATCCATACATCCATACATCCATACATCCATACATCCATACATCCTTACAAACTTTCGCCTTTATAATATATATTAGATATTAGATATTAGAATATTAGATATTAGATATTAGATATTAGATATTAGATTAGATATAGATAAACTTCAAAATTCATCATTAAATTTTGATGAGTCTTACTGGCTGCTGTTGTTCGAAAGAAACTTTGATTTTGTAAAATAGATTTTTGTAAAAATAAATAATGATTTGTGATAAATTTGGTTAAACATTAAATATTATTCTGTGGCATTAAAATCCTGATTATAATATCAGGATCTAGCCAAAGTATTGCATTAAAAATAAATTTTGGAAAACAACATCTCCGTAGAATTTACTCGATATAATTTATTATATTAGGTACCTAACTATTGAGCTAGGTACCTAGGTAGGTGGATTTGTATTATATATTCTTTCTTTGTGATAAATATAAAATAATAGTAATAAAAAAACTTGATCTATTCGTAACATCTGTAGCTAACGTAAAATAAATGTTATTTACAGGTATTTAATCGTTTCAATGAACACGCAGTCACGATGCTGCTGCCTAATTGTAATGTAATCCTCAGATTGCCTCTGCATGTTCGACAACATTCTTTGTCCTGATTTAGACTGTTTATTTTTACCGCTCCAACAACAAATTCGATTTGAACCCAAATACAGTACTGCAAATAGAATCGTGTACGTATAGATGCGTTTCAATGATTCTCTATTACAAACAAATATTTTCGAGACCAACGGTGCATGTGATTAAGGGATGGGACATTATCTGTGTCGCTTTTGTCCCCGATTGTCCTTGTTTTGCGGTCTGTGGTCGGAATTCTTGATGTTAATAACTCGATATTAACCCTTATGCCGCGAGCTATAAAGTCTCAAACTCGAGAACGCAATAAAACATTTGTATTGAGTTACGCAAACCCAATACCGTTGCCTAGACGAAAGCTGATCTCTTTTGGTGACATCTCCAGTGTACGTAAAGGCTTATCGAATGACAATACGCATTTTTTCATATAATGTTTGTATTTAGAGGACGGTATTCACTCGGTATTGCTTTGAGACTAGGATGCTATTAAATTGCGCATACGTCCTTTGTCGTGCCATATGGCATTTTCCACCAGATGGGTTCTTTGTTGAGCCTCCCGTTTTAAATAAGCTAATGTATTTAAGGACATTTTAATCAGTAGATATTCAATACGATTATAGAGGTTGATGGATTTCAAAGAAATTTTCCTTCGTGTTCTTGAGTGCTTCGAAATAAATAGAAGGATTTACGTCTAGTTTGTAAAAATGTATTCGGGTCTTACTGCTGTCTATCTACACATTTTATGTTAGAAATTTTGTTTAATCGTAGTTGTAATGTGTAAACTACCTACTACATTTACAACGAACTTTTCCTTTGTTCCATTGCTAATCAATATGTTACATACACATTATAATTATTTTTTTTAATTTCAAACATGAACTAGATGTAATGTATGTAAGTGAAGTTTTCGATACAATAAATACCTAAGCCTTAGATATTATAATTCTCCGTTGAAAGAGGTGAAGGATTTTACAATTCATAGTGCTTCTATTCTAGTTTTTATAGTTCACCGCAAAATTTCAGTTTCATACCGCCTGATTAAAAAACTTATATCGTTGTAAGTTGAGACCTATGGGATCGAACGTTTACCAGTGAATAATTAATTTAAACCAGGTCAGATGCCTTACCAGTGCCTTTAAGACGTTGGTTTAAAAACTAAGGCTTAATATAAGGCTTAGTATACACATTTATAGTCGTAGCTTTAATTAAAGTAACAGGATATAATATTATGATCACAGAGGGTGAAAAGAAAAATAGGTAAGTACCTACCTGTTAAAAGAAACCGAAATATTCGATTATATATCTATTGAATTTATAGTATTTTTGTTACTGGAGTCAATATTTTGATTGAATAAATGTTTTACTTTGTTCTTTCAATGTTATCTACCCGAATCAGATACCACATTACACAATAAATTATTTATTGTAATACTTTGGTAGTTATTACAATAAATTTGATTAGATTTTATTCTATTTGTAAATATCGAAATTTTATAACATATTTGGAAAAGCATGTATTTATGGATTTTATGGTTGATGAAAATGAATATGATACTCCTTAACTATGCTCATTCACATTTTACTTTATCAAAATGAAAAACAATTAGTAAGAAAGATACACCAAAGGTTCAAAGATATTCCAAATAGCGCACCAACTCGGAATGCTATCTCTAATCTCATCCGAGAATATTCACCTAACAAGTTGGAAACAATTTTAATCGACCGACAACTGTTTATCTCGATATCCACGTTTATACATGCGAGAAACATAAATACGGTGCCTATCTGATAAAATCACGTGACACATCGTCCCCTGACTTCGGCCTCGTAAAAACAAGTTTTCCCATTATTTCTATGCTGACCCGACTGTCGTTTTGATAAGGGTAACGCATATAACCGATGTTGATTTCAGTTTGATTTGCCCGAACCAGATAATGGGCTTTTCATTTAGATCAGTATGTAAGGTAGGGTGATAATTATGTCGCTAATAAAATAGCACCTTATAACGTGACGTGCAGTGTAAATTAAAAGGAAATTCTGTCGCGTACGTCTGCTTCTTTCAGAGGTCAAGCTCAAGCATTATAAAATGGATGCTATTACGTCTGCGAGATGTTAAAAATATTCAGTACTTATTTAATATTATTCATGATCTGTTTATTTATAATACCTGCTTTTAGTTTACCTTGTGATTTGATGATTATGCAGTTCATAAGTTAATTGATGTCTTTAAAAATGTTAATACACTTATCATAGAATGAATTAAAGAATAAGCAGGGACGTTTTAACTATACTTGGTGTAGTAAGTAATTGCTTCGCAGTATCGATATAAAGTTAGGCGTTAGCCACTCTCTAGCAGAAGTTTAAAATTCAGACTGCGTTCAAAGCGTAATCTTTTAAACAAGTTGGGGACTGAATTTGTCTTTTCGTGCCAAATATTTGAGGTCGTGCAAATGAATGTACCTACAAGAGTGCTTATGTTTGTGATTAGAATTTGAAGTGTAGGTACCTTACATAGGAATAGTGTGGTAGTATTGGCTTAGATTTATTCGTAGATAGATCGGATTTGTCACTGATGATAAGACTTTTTATATAACTCTACTTATACTTTAGAATAATACTTATTTCATAGATCAAAGGTGTTTATTTAGGAAACACAATGAAAAAGTTGTTCTAACTCATATATTATTCCATATTGTAGAGATTATTAATCGACATTGAAAGTGTATGAAAAACTGAATTATAGTTATATTTCTTATGTTATTCTGATCTATTTTGATAGCTGGCAAAAAATAGCTTATAATCAAGTTTTCTAAAAATCGATTATGGAATATTAAAAAACTTATTAATATTATTAATTTGAACTTGAATATTTTATTCGTTCTCATAGACAAATCGATAGTTTATGTCTTCATTTGAGCAAATCGTGAGTGCCATTATCACTTTGCCTGCGGCGAAATTATTTTAAAATGACTTCTTGGCTAAATTGGTTTTTCGTTAAAAATTGCTCATGTCAAAAATAATTTAAATTTTAATAATTTTTAGTCTCCAAATGTATTGCTATAAATTGTTTTTATGATTACTTGAAATTTATTAAAGACAAATTCGGGTGCTTTGAATTATTATTTGTGTAGAGTTTAGTGATATCTAAATATCACCTTGAACAAGTGAAATGGTATATCTTTGCAGTAGATAGATATTCCAGATAGGAATATTTGTTTTTTAATTAGTCATTTACTTATGAATATCTAGTGAATATTAAGAAATAATTATGACCTCTATAAAATTCAGTATCTCTACATAACAAAAATCATGTTTTCAATTTTGAAACAAGTTTAAAAAATGCAACGGAAGAGAAATAAAACAAAAGCAAATAAAATTCATAATGTTTATATTTTCATGTTTTCATTTATAATATTCATCCAATTTTTTACAAAATATACAAATAAATCATAATGTAGGTAGTTATTTACAGTCTTTTGTGAACAGGTAATATTTAACAAAATTATATAATATTTTAAATGCGTATATATACATAATAAGTTTTAAACTTTGGCATTTAATAATTAAATAGACTGGAACGTGGTTACACGCGTAATTTGTACTTACTATTTACAATACTCAAACTTATAAATTACTATCGCAGTTAGGAAATCAATCCATGAAGTGTCAATGTACAAACCTAAACATAAATGCATGTCTTAATCTAGAGCTTAACATAATTATCACTGTTTCGGACTAAATACGCTTAAGCGTTGCAGTTAGTTACCTGCGTTGGAGCATACGCTACGCCCACAACTGCGCGTGCGGCGGTATTCGGTGGGGGTGCGGGTCGCGCGCGTGCACGCTCGTGGACACGGCCAGCCGGTCGGCCAGCCCGTCCGCCAGCAAGGGCGGCAGCTTGCCCGGCGGCGGGGGCGGAGGCGGCGCCGGCGCCCTCCCGGCCCCCACCGGCGACACCGACGCGTAAATGTTCACCGTCGACCGGTGGTACTGACACTTCCGCAAGTCCGGCATCGCGAACCTCAACTTTTGCCAAAACTGTCTATCCCCCCACTCGATGCACGTATTCGCTTTCAAACACAACCGTAACTCGGGATCGATGTCTCTATTCGGTAAATCACCTAACAATATTATTATCAGTCTTCTACGTCTCTCTTTTAATACTTCGTGCAACGCCGTTTTGAACTCGAATCTACACCACTCGTTATTTATAAAGTTTTTAGATAACACTATGATTGTTCGTTTGGATGATTCAACGGCTTCTATTATTGTATCAGCCACGTAGGCCGAAGCGTTGAAGTCCCGATAATGTAGACACAAACGGAAGCTTGGATCCGTAGATTCCAATCCAGGTGCAAGCATTTGAGCTACGAAAGCTTCGTCTTTCACGCTATAACTTATGTAGGCGTCAAATAGCCTGTCTTTATCAGCTTCATCATCGAAGGCCGTGCTTTTATAGCACATGCGGAATCCGCAATGATAGTAAATCCACACTCTAAGCTCACGTCTCCAGTAAAACACGCCGCATATAAGGACAGAGCTTATCACAAATACGCAAAGCGATATTAGAAGTAATGGCAGGTAATCATTTATCACTTGATTCTCGATTATAGATGAAACTCCACCAACATGACTTGTACAAATTGTCGAGTTAAAATCTGACATATGAGGCCCAACAGCATTCGTTAAATTGTCAAAAATGCATGTTATTTTATCTGCGTCTTCAACTTTGCCTAGGTTGCTTTTAAACCAACTTCTAAATTTATGTATATATTGGCAATCGCAAGACCAGGGATTGCGTGAAAGACTTATCTCAACCAAATATGGATTCATCGTGAATTGCCACACGGCGAAGCTATAAATGTTGTTTCCCTCGAGCCGTAAAACCTCTAAATACATAAGTTCGATGAACGTTCTATTATCGATATAATGTATTTTATTGTCTTGGAGATGCAATTCACGTAAATTTTCAAGAGGCGATAATTCAAATCCTAACAACTCTTTAATATTGTTCTTTTCTAAATGCAACACAGTCAAGCGTTTTAGTCCACTAAATGTATTATTATACAACGCGTCGATGTTTGAGTTATTCGCGTACAATATTTTTAAATTTTTACGTCCAATGAAGGCGTGACTTGTTAAACTACCAAAGTTATTACCATCTAAATACAGTTCAGTAGCGTCCATAGGAATACTGCTAGGTATTTCGGCATACCCAGCGGCCGAACAGTCCACTATATTAGCCGACCACGGTTGGTCGTGATAACACGTACAGTTCGATGGGCACGTCATTTCACAATCACAAGCGTCGAAATCACAACAATGACACAATGTAAAACAGTGCGTTTTATATGTACACAAAAACTGAGATGATTCCGCTTCTACGAGCGGTATATAGGTCCTTTCACGATTATATAACAATTTACAATAAATACTTTCCAAGTCCATCACTCTAGGGTGTTGTCGAAGATGATCTAGTTTATTTATACGTTGTAGCCACTCCATAGTACAGTCACACTGAAAGGGATTTCCACCGATATAAAATTCGGGCAAAGGCCTCCCCGGATCAACTGGAGTTAAGCGAAGCGCATTGAGATCCATACTAGTGATCTGATTTGCATACAAATCGACTCTCGTTAAATTGGTTTTTCCGACAAAAGTTTGGGCTTCAACTTGTGTAATTTGATTATCGTTCAGGAAAAGAAGCTCAACACTGCTGGGAATAGAGTATGTAAATATCTTCGTCATTTTGTTGAAGCTTACGTCGAGAGTTTGTAATCGTAACTCTTTATCTATGCGATAGTTATTTCCCAATTCTTTGATGTTATTGCTGTGGAGATCTAACCACTGTAGTCCCGTGGGTATAACAGAGTAATCAAACCAGTCTATTTTGTTATCTGATACGTTCAACCACAACAGAGAAGGTATATTTACGAACAGGCCTTGGATGTCTGTAAGTTGGTTCGCATCTAATCTAATCGCCTGTAAATTTTTTAATGACTCAAATGCGCTCATATCAATATGTCTCAATTTATTTCTTGCTAAATTTAGAATTTGCAAAGACGGCAAGTCTGTGAATACGTCTTTGCTAATATTTTCTAATTTATTTCCAATAAGACGTAATCCGTATACATTATGAAGACCAACAAAGCCCGATTCTTCCAGAGATGTTATCTGATTTTCGCCGAGATCGAGTGTCCTCAATAAACGCATATTTCTGAGCGCTATGGGCACTTTTTTCAAGCGGTTGCCGTTTAAATTTAGATCTTGTAATGATGATGTATTACGGAATGCTTCTGGATGCAACTCTTCGAGGCGGTTATTATCAATTGATAGTAAAGATAATACATAAAGTCCATTCAAAGCGTAGGCATCGATATGAGTAATTTTGTTATAAGATAAAATTAAAGTGTGCAAATTATTCATTGGTGCAAATGTGTCGGCGGCAATATTCTCCAACATATTGTGTTGTATATTTAAAATCTGCAGTGTGTATAAATCTTTAAAGATTTTGGGTTCAAGCTTCGTCAATCTGTTGTTAGATAAGTTTAGTAGCACCATTCTAATAAGACCGGCGAAAGTATTTTCATTTATCCAAGTGCTTGTAAGATGGTTATTTGATAAATCCAATGCTAACAATTGGTCAAGGTTAGCAAACAAAATAGGTGAAAGCACACTGATTGAATTATTCTGTAAGTATATTTCTTTTATCACTGGTCTACAATCTTTAAATAAGTCTTGTGGGAGAGCAACAATTTTATTGTTTGAGAGGTCTATAATTTGTAACTGTTTTAAGCCTGATAGGGCCTTGTCAGCAACCATTGAAATCTCGTTATCATGTATGTGTAATTCTTTTAGCCTTCGTAGGGCGTGGAAACCATTTTCTGGCATCAGCACAAAATGATTGTTTGATGCATCCAAGACTTCTATGTCCAACGAACACGAGGCATGTGGCATTGATGCCGATGGTGGTGGTCCCTCATGATCACTAATTAAAGCTTGATGCATTGCTCTCTCTCTAAACCCCAAATCGCTGACATCCTGAAGTCTATTCGAGGAAACATTTAAATAAACTAAATTAGTGAGAGGGCAGAATAAATTTTCAGGAAACGACCAGATGTTGTTAAAACTTAGGTCTAATTTCTCTAACTGTCGTACCGCAGTAAAACTTTCAGACGCAATCTCCAAGCTCATGGCGGCCCACTCAGTATTTTTCGTTCGTATCGTTAAATTTCGAAGATCTCTCAAGCCGGAGAGAACACCGGGTGGCCATCTTCCAATTTTACAGTTGTCCAAAATAAGCTCACGTAGTTTCACTAAATGGGCGAAACTACGATCGTCCAAAGAGCTTTTGTACATCATTTCTTCGTTGCACTCTATTCTTAGCGATGTTGTATGCTCTGTAGGAATAACACTGAAGTTTGTAGTGTCGAACTCACTATTAATCGTTCGTAACTTACACGTGAGAGATACTTCATGTGCATCATTGGGGCCTTTAAGCCACCACTGACAATCATCGGGAGCTTCATATTTCAGCGGTAATGAGCTCTGATCAGCGACATTGAGTGCCACAACGAATAGAAATGTGATTTGGCTGATAAATGAGTTCTTGAAAGACATTTCTTGAATAGCCATCGTGAACAAAATCAAACATCAAGATAGAAGAAAATCAAGAGACAGAAAGCTTAGTGTCATGTTTTTTCCGTCGGCATTCGTTTGCTGAGTCCCCTTGCCGGATGTGAAGTATCCATCAATTTATAAATCAATTCCGTTTTAATTTAATACGTAGTCCTTGTAATTGCACTGGAGCACATTTTCTTACTAGTAAGATTCACACATTCCATAAGTTTGTAACGTTCAGTATTTTCACTAAGTCCACAATAACTTCTAATACGTATTATTTGAAATAAAACTGTAAATAACTGTTCGTTTTAATCGTGGTGTAGTATTGATTGATTTTCAACGTTATAAGGTGAGTTTGATATTTTTGTTATTGAAGTACGTATTCATAATCGTGTTTTCACAAATCGCACGCGTTAAAGACACAGCGTCGAGTGGTACGACCGTTCCTCAACGCCGCGTGGAGTCAACTGAATGCTCGTAGACACCAGAGGCATTGCAGTCGTTGAGTATACGCTCCGGGGGAGAGGCGCGGGGTGAGGGTGGGATGAGCCGAGTGGTGGCGAGCGTTCACGAGAACTTATTACAATAAATTATTTTTTACTGATGGTACGGGAGCTATTAACGTTTTAAAAAAAGTCATTTTAGTATAGTTGGGTTTTTGATATACTGTTTCTCATGCTATTTCGGTTAGAGTCCGCGCTGTCTGGCTGGCGGAAGTGGTTGCGTTTATTAGTGCGCACAGGAAAATATCCGTAATTTAAAGTCATTTATTAACGCGTAATTTTTAATCTTTTGCCTTTAGATAGATCCATCAGACATAAATTTGTTATTGCAAGACGTTTTTTTCGTTGTTAAATAGGTGCCATACGCAATTTTTTATTTCAAAATCATTAAAATGTCATCGAAATAAGTGAAATTACATCAACATGATTCCGCTTAAAAGGTAAGTAATAACTTTATTACTTATATTATATTATCCTTTTTTAATACTTATATTGAATAATTAGTAAACTAATATTTTAAATAGATGGTTTCATATTTATTACACTTTTGGGTATTAATATGAGTTTGATGATATTTGGTTTTTATCAAGTTTACATTAACGTCCTATTTGAGGTTCGTTGGGAAAAAGAGGCACCATGGTAGATTGTTGCTAAGAAATTGTAAATAGTAAAATGAATATTATACATAGATGACTCGAAAGTCTCCTTTACGGGGACTCATGTTGATGGAATTTCACTTATTTCGATGACATTTTAATGATTTTGAAATAAAAAATTGCGTCTGGCACCTATTTAACAACGAAAAAAACGTCTTGCAATAAAAAAATTATGTCTCATGGATCTATCTAAAGGCAAAAGATTCAAAATTACGCGTTAAAAAATGACTTTAAATTAAGGATATTTTCCTGTGCAGATAAGATGCGCACTTATAAACGCAACCACTGCGACCAGCCAGACAGCCCGGACTCTAACCGAAATAGCAAGAGGAACAGTATATCAAAGAACCAACTATACTAAAATGCTCTCTTGTCAACGTTGGTAGCTCCTATACGATGAGCTTTGAGAGATCGGCTGTGCGAAACCGCGCTTTGAATGAATGTAGGCATCAGCTGCTAGAAGCGGTGACGGAAAGTGTTAAAAATTTAGTACAGCTTTCAAAATTTTGTCGTGATTTTTAATTATAATAAAGACCTAATAACATAAGTTAACTTTTATGGTATGCAACCAATTTACTCGTGTTTTGTATGTTAAAACTATTAAAATTGTACAGAATATATTTAGGTAAAAGGTTACATTGTGTATTTGATTCTTCGAAAAATAGGTTAACAGTATCAACAGGGTATATTTTATATTTTAATGGTCTTATTTTATTATCTTGTATAGAATGCTATTTGAATAAAAGTAATGCGAATATGAAATCTAAAAAGCGAAGTATATAAGTAATATTATTTTACAGATACATTGGAATATTTTAATCGTCCATTCCGTAACTTAAAAAACTCTCAAACGTGACGTTTTAAGTAATAAGATTGTGAATAAATCCTGTAAAGCATTTCATTTCCAGACATTTTAAAAGGAATCCAAACGAATTATAACAGATGCACGGCACCATGAAAGTAACAAAGGACCTAACGCTTCTACCTCAAGGAAAGTGAGATTAAAAATCAACCCTTTTATACTATAAATGGCGAAATTAAAAAGCAACTATGGTATAAAAGTATTAAAGGCTTAAGGTAACAAAAGATCTGTTCACGGTCTACGGACCACACTGGCAGCCAGGAAATCATTTTAATCCTTTTAGTTAAGTTGACTATGAAGACAGATTTTACTCGGCATCCGTGTTTTTCTAACTTCTTATTTGATATAAGGCTTTCAACTGTGTCAATAAGGATTTGGTATTAACCTTCCTTTGGGCTTATATTTAACACTGTAAAAACATAATATGTATAAATCGGATATTAGGACATAATATAAGACGCATCCAGCCGCCAGCGTCTTTAATGTGATTAAATTAATTACCAAAATAATAGCAAGCAAAAAGGTCAACAACCAAAACATAGTATGTCATTGCACTAGCATAATATTATGGCCTTAAGTATTAATTATCTCTTTAACATATATTATAATAATATATAATTTTCTCTAATAAATGTCTGAAATGTTTGGTTCGATACAGTATGTTTGTGTTATCAATTTAAAACCAGTTACAAGTCCAAAAGTAGATAACATACATAATATTGTATTAATTTGTTTTATTAGATATCGATAATATTATAATGAGCGTGAATTTTATACATATTATCACTTAATTATACATAAAAATATATTTTATACGAAATTAATATCTACAGATGAAATTTTGTGAACATTCTTTTTTAGTAGACAAACCTATAAAAATTATTATTATAATTAAATACTAAACAGATTTTTGTTTTATTAATATGGTATGATATTATCACACTTATAGTGTGATTAGTTTATATTGGTCTTTTTAAATTACAGCGGTTTCTAAAAACTCTATTAAAATAGACTATTTTTAATTTTTTACATTATTATTGTGATATAGTTATGTTAATTTCAAAGGGGTATCATTTGCCAGGGTTTTAAACTAAAATTTTAATATTTCTTACAGATCTGTGATTAAATAATTAAACCTGCTGCTTACCTAAACCATAATATAAGTTTTCAATTACCTATTTTTAAATTTTCAATAATGTAGAGTCAAGTAATGCTAGGTTACATTGCGAGATCTATAAATAAAACCATGAATAAAATCTTTATAATTTTAATTTAAATCGATAATTCTTACGTAAAAATATTTTTTGTCTCATAGTCATTAATATATTACTTTTATAATATAGCAATTTGAAAATATTCAACTTGAACTACAATTTAAAAATTGTTAACAATATTATTTTGCTAAATTTCTCTACAACGATTGTTCTTGATTTAAGTCGTTCCAAAGCACATTTATTACACCGACTTAAGTGTTAAAGCTATTACGTTGAAGTGTTTTACTTATCATACTGTCAGCTGTAAAAATGAAAAATGATGGATATTTTCCTTGACTCTGTCTTGAGGCTATCTTTATTTATGGGTATATTGCGATCCGATGAGTGATTAATATATGTATTGTCTTGTTAAATTGAAAGTTGATTTTTACCATATTGTTGCTTTTTTCGTAGTCAATCAATCAATTTTCTTTGAATTTGATTTTATTTTCAGATGTGTATTAATCGTTTTTAAACGAAATTTTTTTAACAATTAATGTGTATGAATAAATATTTTCACCGAGTCTATAACATACGTAGATTCGACCCACTATTTCATGATGCGAATCTACATTTTCGTAAAATTAAAGATACAATTTTGACAAGACGTTTTGTAAGACGAAAATTCGAATATAAAATATTAAACGCAATCTCAGTATCGAACATGTATCGAAGCATGTTTCTCAATTCCCAGTAATACCTCTATATACTCAAAAAAGAATAACATAGTAGTATATCATATAATATTAATAGACACTTAAAAGGAAGCTGGGTAAAATATATTCACCCCATGTGTTTCAAAGATAGGCGATACAAACGGGATAACATGCGAAAACTTGTTTGCATAGAAATTACATTTTACTATGTTAAGATAAACTATACATAGATTCACGGTAAAATATTGACGTAATACGCTCTATCTAAAACTAGCTGTGCCCCGCGGTTTTACCAGCATTGCTAAGTTCCTCGCGTGATAATATACCTATAGCATATAGCTTTCTTCAATAAATGGGCTATCTACACTGAAATAATTTTTCAAATCGGAAGCGTAGTTCCTGAGATGCACGAGTTCAAACAAACTCTTCAGCTTTATAATATTAGTAGATATAGATACATTTTCCCACACATAAATAAACTTAATCCTTACTTTTTTAAAAGGAAGGAAACGCACAAATATGCTTCCGTCTCAGCCTTTATTAATGTGTTGACAGTCACAGCCACCAAATTATATTTTTGGCTATAACAATAACCGAAACCGACGAAGGGTAAATACGCCATTCAGAATTCCACATTTTCACAAAACCGTATAAAATCACAAAATATGAACCGTGAATCACTAAATTAATATCCTTGAAATCCAATAATCGCAATTAACTTCTAGCAATATATCTGTCTCTGTCGCGCTTTCGAAATTTTTGTATTATCTTCTCGGATCTGGAATTTTTTTAAGGTTATGTGACAGGGGTTGGCTAGCAATATTTCACAAGTTCACCCACGCTCAGGTAGCCAACATTATCACTATAGGCGTTGTTCATAGTTTAAAAAGGTGTCTAAAAAATGTTCGGAAGGATGGGAGTCGCTGAAGTTACTATTTTTTTTTGTTTTTAGTTCACATCGCTCTTTTATAGCGTGTGTTGTGTTAAAACAAGCTAAGAGTATTTCTTTATATTTATTTTCTGAAGAATAATTATTAATTTAATCTATGGTGATGTAATTTTCTCCTCAATAAAATTATTTTACACAAGGGTGTAATATAATATAATTAACTGTATAACAAAACTTGAATTATGTACGAACAAAATTACATAAGTAAATATTCGTTTTGCCGCTACTAACTTTACTATTTACCCAGAATATCTCGGAATCTCCTCCATATTATGTTTAACCTTATTTAAAAAGGAATCACAAATCGTCTCCACAGATTTCTATAGCCGATATTTCATCCTATGGTCCGATAAAAAACTAGCGGCTCAGTCGTAGAGTCTCAGAAAAAAGCAGCGAACAAAAATATTAATCTCGGAAAAGATAAAGAGCTATTTTGTTGGCGATCCTTTCTGCGATACGCGAGCTTTTGTGCCAATTATAAAACGATATTCATTTTTTATTGACAGCCAGCGATAGGTGGGAATTTGTGAACAGAAACAAAGTTTTATTTATATTGATCTGGAGTTATGTGATCTTTGGCGTTTTGGTTCTTTTTGGTATTGAATTTCGTGGATGCTGGGAATCAAGATCATTCCGTAGTACTAATGTTATAAAATTGAAAGTTTGTGACGATGGATGCATGTGAGTAGGTTTGTATGCTTGTTACTCTTTCACGTGAAAACCACAAAACAAATTTTGATGCGACTTGGTAGTACATAGTAATAATATAAGCTACATTATGGATTATATATCAGAAAAACGCATAATTACCTACTTGCTTTTGCCTATGGGTCTGGCCGGAGGTGAAACCGCGCAGCACAGCTTGTATTATATTGTAAAATATAGTCTGTTAATGTATTCTATGACATCATGAGAATAAAATAATGGAAAAATATCTAATTATGCATCTAAGGTTTACAAATATTTGAATCAAGTTTATAATGCGTAAAGAGAGGCATTTATCTCGCCTTGTCACATTAAGGACGTTACTTATAAAAAAGGGTAAGGGTAAGAAAACGGATGGGTCATTTAATTTGAAGCTCATCACCAAAGCTGATTAAAATCAACAGGATCTGAAAATGGTTGTCAGGGATGATAAAATATTATACCCTTAGTGATATCGTATAGACATCTCTTTGGAAATGTTTGGTTTGACAAAAAAAAAGTTTTACTTTTTAGATTTTTCATTGTACAAAATATATTTTTGTCAGAATAATGACATGATAATACACGTGGTGCTTACTTCTTTATATCTTTCAATTATATTTATTCGTTTAAGGGCCGATTTTTCAATGCTTGGATAAAACTTATTCGTCGAATAATGTATAAAACTACCATTTTAAAAACGTATTATAATTGCCCGTATTTGACAGTTTACGTGACATTTTAATATTATCGTGTAATACTTTATTGGACGGATAAGTTTTATCCAAGCATTGAAAAATCGGCCCTAATACCTATTTATTAAATTCTCTACATTATTATGATTTACACATTTACAGAACAATAGAAGAAAAATGTCACATTCCGATTATCAAGTGTAAAATCGAACGTAAAGTCACAACGAACATTAAAACACAATAATATTGAAACGTTAACGAGATTCCTTTAAAAAACTGTTA
The DNA here is from genome assembly GCF_061535455.1 of Colias philodice. NCBI lineage: Eukaryota > Metazoa > Arthropoda > Insecta > Lepidoptera > Pieridae > Colias > Colias philodice. The sequence goes on along the minus strand of NC_143099.1, from coordinate 9,294,570 downwards.
AAATAAGTAAATAATTGGAAGGATACTTAAGGCTATATCACGACGAGGCAATTATTTAGCCTTCACTCTAACTCTTTACTAATAGGCACACCAACCTTTTCAACAAGCCGCGGGTAGAGTAAGGTTGGTTCTACATTGGAGTATTTAATATTATATTTCTGGTTCATATATTATTTTGTGTATTGAGAAATATATAAGTGATAATTGTTTGAATTTATTTTATTATTATGTATGTAATACGGACGGGAGACGGGGAGGCTTTTATTACCGTTGTTAATATTATACCTGAATTGATTATTTTCTCATTAAATAAATGCCGGGGCAAGTTTAAATTTTGCGTTAAAATGCCGATGTTTAATGTGTATATTATTGAAAAATGCACGATATTCGTTTATTTTTAACCCATTGAGCCACGAACGGCCCGATCGGTCCATCCAATAGATTTTCTATTGTGTCTGTGATTCCGGGGCCTGAGTTATTAATAGGAGTTTAATTTCAATGGTTATCATTTAAAGTTTTCTGCAACAACAACAAACAAGGGGACAAAATAACCATACAAATTTAAACATTAATATTATAATTAATATTCCAGAATGTTCCAGTATGAACTAACCCTTACCGTTCACCGCATGGTTCCTCCACCGGCTTGGTGTAGGCAAATTATACTAGTCTCAGCGGGACACAAGCGTTTGACGCGATATATCGAATTTCTCTCAGTCACTAAACGATTTATCGATATTTATAAACGACTCTTAACTGTATTCTATTTTGTAGAATAAATGATGGGTAATTGAATTGTTGTTATGCATTTTATGTCGTATGTCGTATGGTTGTTTATGAAGTCTGATTTAGTCAAATAGTAGTTTGTAGATGCATGTTTGTTTGTTATAAATTCATACCAAATAAGTGCTGAATAAATTTATAAGAAACTAGCGGTCCGCCCTGGCTTCGCCCGTGGTACATATTTCGCAATAAAAGGTAGCCTATTTTCTTTCTCAGGGTCTAAAGATTATCTGTGCCAAATTTCATCAAAATCGGTCCAGTAGTTTTGCGTGAAAACCATACAATACATACATAATTACAAACCTTTTCTTTTTATAATATTAGTATAGATAACTTGAATCGACTAATTATTTTTATTCTTCTCGCTCTCCACGATCACGGTTTTTATGAACATAAATGGATATTATTTATGCAGTCTTTTAAAACAACTAAAACATTGGATAAGCGTCATTATCAAAACTTAGCATCAATAACAAGATCAATTACGTACAATTTTCTTCCATTAAAACTGACCACAACTCAACTGAAGATGAAGGTGATATAGATGTTCTAAACTGGTCAGAAAATTGAACTTCTGACCAACTCAAATAACGTAGAACTTGCGGCATCCCGTCAGACATTGATCCCAATAGCTAATTTGTTCTTTGACTTTGTTTGAAACTTGTTAAAATTACTAAAGGCAGGTAAATGGCTGAAATCAATCTTGCGTGAGATCCCGTTTGAGATAGAGACTTCAGCCGACAGATTTAATTAGCATTACGAGATTACGGATTCCCAAATTTGAATGTCCAGTTTTTGAATTTGTTCTTAGAAAGGGCTGCACCTTTTGTTATAATCCTATTTGGATTAATGAAGTGAATGGTGGTAGAAATGCAAATAGTGTTTCTTTTTGATTAAGTATGTGACGTATAAATTATAATTTATTGCACAGTAATAATTAAAAATGGTAGGTATAGGTAATGTGTTACGATAACATTTTGTTGATAATGTTGAACGTCTCTACAAAGTCACTTTCTTTCCTATTCAAAGGTCGTTTTTTCCCGACTGCACTATACTTGTCATATACATATACATATACACTCTATAAAAGCCTATATGATATCACAATTTTTGGCTAATTTTGCGAAAATTGCCAAAAACACCGCCCATCTATAGCGCGCCGTGCCAGGCTCGGTTATTCTAGCTGGCATACTGGGTAATTTGCCAGCGAACTCTGCCAAATACTACTTTTACTAATCCAGCTTTGTCCATGTCTATGTCCGGGCATAAATCTTCGTACGGTATCCCATCCTGTTTTCGACAAATCGGTTGATTTCAGAGTACATATTTTATTAGCTTAGCTATTTAATTATCATATTATTATATTATCAATATTTAACAAGAAATATAATTAATTTCTATGTTTTCTTTATTTCGGATATTATTACGTATAATTTAGGTACTTATCTGTGTGTATGAAAAAATGTTGATAACTCCTAATATTTCTATCATAGAATAATGTTCAAATTATAATATATATTTTTTTGAATTGCGTCACATAATATGAAAGAAACCTGTTAATGACAAAATAATATTTGAAATTAAAGTTTTGTGAAATCATTCCTAATTCAAAGAAAAACTGCAATCGTGTCTGAAGACTTTATCGACTTGGAATTAGATTTAACGAAAAATTAATCACAGGATCTTTGTCAGAGACACAAGATAATAATATTATTGACGTTTAGGGCATGTACTCATGAGCATTTTTAGCGCTTTGAAAATGACATGTAACACATTCAACTAGTATAAAATCATTATTTACAAAATAAATTTAAATTATTATAATTATCTTTGTTATAATGATGTTATACAATGAAATTGAAATATAAAGGCTAATATGTATTTAATACCTAATTATTATCAAGCACAGATTAATTTTTGAGTAACTTAATACGTTCATTACAATTAAATGCAACATAATATTTACTTTATAACATTACATTGATTATGAAATAGGTGTATAATAATAAATATGTATTAGGCTAGTATTAACATAAGTGCATTGTTTTATTGTAAAGCTTTTAAAACGACTGTGAAAAGTATGTCGTTCACTTGGCTCTATAATTTAAATCCGCGCTGTATGTACCAAGCCTTAATCTTTCACCACGTTCTGTGTGTACTTCGCCTAATTCTTTGAACACGTGCTATGTGTACTCAGCCTTCCTACATTGAAAGCGGCGGCTATCTCAGTGTGTACTGATTCATACACTTATAACTAGCTTCATAAATTAAGTAAGTAAGAAACTTCGCAGACATTTTCGCTTTTCTCTCATTGACAAATCGTTGACTTTTATTCCTCTTTATTGGAACCTTTTTAATGGTAAGTAAAAAATATTAAAGGGCAATACTCCTAAGAATCGAGAATTTTTATAATAATGTTTAGAGTTCACTGAATGCGTGAAATTGTATTGGAGATTGATTTTATCAATTTGATTGATTAAGATTATAAAGAAACCCTTGGCTGACAATAAAATTATATGTAATTAAATTATTCAAACTTGCCATTATTTCATTTTCGTTTAACTTTATTAAAATTTTTAAAATGTACTACGTATATGCATATTCTAATAAAGGAGAAGGTAGTGTAGGTTGAATTATTATGTCAATAAATAAAATAAAAAATCATTGAAATACGTATCGATCCAACAATATACAGTATACTTAACTTCATAATATGCGTATTGAGAACATGAAATTATGAACACGAACTTATTAGAAATTCAAGAATATTCTGTACTTAACATATAGGTACAAAGAATTTCAAAAATAAAACCTTATATAAACACTACTTATATAAGACACATTCATATTATACACACACCTTAACCAAGAGGCAGTCTTGTTATGAATGACCAAGGAACTTGCGGTCAAGTGTATAGTGACCACACGGTTATACTAACCACTGCATGTAATTAGATGAGCGCTGTTTACCGGCTACTTTAACTACCGTGTCCTTTGTTGATGCTATATTGCTTTAATGGGGTATAAAGTTGGGCTTATATTATATTATGTTATGTGTGCAACAGTTTTGATAATAAGTTTGGTTAAGAGAATGAAGTAGATAAAATAAATAGTCTTTTATTTTGTACAAAAATTTTTTTGTACCATATTATTATGCCAATGATTCGTATATGAGGATTAAAAAGCTTGTAGCATCTTTCTATGACAATTTTACCATTTCATAACCTATTATTATATAATTCAGGTGGATTTGTTAAATTATTCTTCAACGATATGACTACACTCTTTATCTCAATATATAACACTTAATTCTGTATAAAATTTGCAACTCTACATAAAACTGGGATATATTAACATATGATTCATTGTATTCATAAACCAACAGAAATTTAAACAGTCGTTAAATACGATACAGATCTTTCTAATTTTCTTAATGTTTCAACTTTCAAGAGATCGGTATCTGGAGTTAGCGAGCTATATGGAAGTTATTTCAAACGATATTAACAGAGACTTCTTGATAAATTGATAACATCTCAAGTTGTAAAATATTAATGTACCTATATAAAATAGTGTAAGAGGTCGGTCATATAAAATTCAATTATGTTAATGTGTTAAATTGCGTGATATTGGAGTTTTTTATTGATCTAATGTTGCTGCTGTGTGTTTGTAATTATTCAATCATATTCGATTTGTCTATAAATAGACATAATTATGACAAATGATTATGGTTTAACACTGAATGAAAAAGATCAAGAAATTATTTTAATTAAAATAATTTTTTTAATGTTACATAGGATTTTGGATATATTATGTAGGATATGTTTTAGGTAGTACCCCTACATAAGAAAGCGAAAAATGTAATAGTAGGAGAAAGATGTCGCAGCCAAACTCTAGTTACACTATTTTCTTTGAAATTACCAAACCCGTTCTCTAATGTTTTAACATAAAGTATTCAATTTATATTGTTGACTTTACAATTACGTCATTATGATCGACTAAAATCTCAACATACTCATTAACAACTTTAATTATGTCCAATACAATTGTGTCCAATACTAGGTCCAACCTACCGCTAGCGTAGGACACGTCTTAATTAACTGAGAGGCAAGTTATCTAGCTACCGAAGAAAATATTTCATCAATCATATTGCAATTGATTGATAATGTTACGTGAATTACTGATTGAGCTGCCAGATCATCTCGATTTATTTACATGTGTTTGTGTAACTTGTTGATGGTCAACGGTAAAATGTTTTGTTGTTGGAATGGTGTGGAGTCGCTTGAATGTTAGGATAATTATTATTTTGATTAGTAAATAAATGTGTTGTTTTTGCTGATTATTGTGACTTCAAAATAAGACAATGTAGAAATGCCTGTGAAATAATAGTTTCAGATTTTTTTTAAGCTTTGGCGAATACATTTAATTTTATGTTGTTTTGAGTTACTGCCAACTTTTATATTTTGTTTAAACTTTAAACACACAATAAATGTACCACAAATTATACTTTAATTATTTCAAGATTCAGTTTTAATTACAATGGCTCTAGGGCCAATTAATAATATACAACTTAATTAAAGTGATTGATAAATGAATTTTATGAAAACGCAATTGACAACAGCCTAAAATTGTCCTACCTACGATACACCTACGATATAACAAATTTCTCATTTCTCTTTTTAATAAAAAATATGTACTGACGCCGGCTCCATAGATCCCAATGTTCCAATAAAAGATAGACTAACGAACCGTCCGGTGTGATTGAAAATCATCGAGTGTCCTAGTCGGAAGCCACCATAAATCATACACCAGTAGTCCATACGTCAATAAAGTCGATTTAGCGATAACTCGGACACGATCACAGATTATAAATAGTAGCTGTTATGGGATTGTATCTTCAAGTATTTTTATTTAATTCATACTACATATACTCTTGACGATATACTACACTACTATAGACTCTCTTGGTGAATTGAACTTGAACTATTTATAGTCCGTAAAAGAACTGAGGATCTTCCTGAAGTGAAACGAGAATTAGGACATTTTTAAGGATGTTTCAGGGATATTTTGTTGAACATTTTACCTACATTTTCTGTACACTTGATTCTCAAATCTTTATCAAACAGACTTATCTAGCTCTTTCGAGATGTTCATGATCAGAGAGAGTTAATATTTACAATGTCAAATAAGGTTTTAATCACATTACAAGTTTACTAGTCCACCGGTAATTAAGTCCGAATTCCTCTTTAATACGTCCATTACTCTCTTCAACATAATAATATCTATTACCGTCTCGAGTAGATCGAATGAAAGTATTTTGATTGGTTATATGACCTTAAGAGCTATGGAGTATAGCTGTCAGTTAAACGATACTCGATACGTTTAATAAGTATCGGCCGCATTTCGCCAAAGAAATTCACAATAGAACGCCGGCACATTAGTACGAGTGTAATAAATCTAACAATTACTTAATTAGATTCTCGATAACCAGCAGGTGTAATCAACAATCACGATCGACGTCCGGACATCGATTCGATACAAATTTGACCATTTAGACACACCTCGTTGAGTCAAGGACTCCGAGTACAATAAAAGAAAAAAACGAAACAAATTAATCGATTGAACCTGTTCTACGGACCCCTAAAGAGCGGTTTGATCTTACGCTCAGCTGTGATAAACAATACAAAGCGCCGATACGGGATGTTTTGGAAGCCATAAAATATTTTTATTCGATGAGATACGATGGTCGCTCTTTAAATTGATGTTAGGCCGTAAAACGCTGTCCTGGAGTGCGAAATCTCAGAACAGACTTGTTACTTTATTGTAATATCTTTATTACAAGGGATATTTCTTATAATAATATACGAAGTGGTTTGATTTAGTGCTCTTATAACGCTCGCATTTTATATCGCTTGGTAAGTTTAAACTTGAATTATATGAAATAAATTGAAAATGTAATGTAATGTCTTCACTTGTAGGTATAATAATATGTAGTTCTTTCATAAAATAATTTGTGCGTTTGAATTATTACCTATTTAATCGTTATGTATTCTGGTAAATGACTTTTAAATGATAATATTGTAATAATATTATGATATTATATTGTCGAGTAAATAGTTGTTATAGACTGCTCACAATTAATTTTCGAACATTATAGAATATTATCGTCAACATTTAAATGATAATTCTCTACTTTTTGCAAAAAAACCAATGAATATCAACTACCACCTACAAAAAAATAAATTACGTATGTAAGAAATGTACCGAATTCCATTAAAGTGATATGTATGGCAACAAATTGGTAGTCATTATAAGATTCTTTCGGCACGGTGGCTCAATATTCATTTTGTTTGTCAGTGGGGGTTCGGCTGCAATCGGAAATACGATTAATCATGTTACAGCTATGTCATCTAACTAATAATGGATGTTCAAGGTTTCTGATAAGTACTGACGATGGTATGGTATACTCCTTACTGCGTAATAGTTTATCAAAGGTAATCAGGTCGATAGCAGGACCTATACCTATGTACTAAAGTTTTATAGGGGGAAGTTAGTTTTTAATGTTTGTAACGAATAAGTTCAAAAGCTTTTGATTAATTTCATCTTTCACTAGCAGTAAGCTGAGTTATTTCTGAGTGATAATGTCTATAATATCTGATTATTGTTTTAATAGTCGCTAATTCTAGTTCTTTACTTTAGTTTTCATTTTCTTGTAATAAGATCTATTATTTTTGTATTAAGAGTCATATCCATAGCACACGAAGATCATTACTTTCCTCTTGAATTGAATTGTGCCAATTAAATAAAAAAATCTATATAAATATAAAATGTATAAGCATATAGAGCGCGATTACAAGAATTTAGGTACATCAGTTCACCAATATAAAAATTAATAAAACCAAATTCATTAACTATAACAAACATTCATTCATATTGTACTATTCCCAGTACCTATAGTTCTATATTTCTCAGTACTACATCGATTTATTGAATAAATGAAACATGTAATTTATGCTATCAATTTATTCATTTCGTTATAAGCGCTATTCGATTCAATGTTCTGTACGAGAAAAATGAATCAGAATTTAAATTAATCATTATTATAGGTTAAGCTTGCTAAATCGATAATAATACTATAATACGATTTGTGTCTGATTTCAGATTGTTCCTGTTGTTTTCATATTATTAATGATTGAATCCTCGAATGCGCTGTCATTATTGAGTTAATTTTTAGCTCATTGATATACAAAAAGTGTTTTAAATTTTGCTATGCTTTGTTACTTTTTTGTCCGAATACGTTATTGGGTCATTCGAAATTGGCGAATTCAATTTCGGTTCGATTAGATAGTTACTTTATTCTTTTTCATCACTTTAATGATGATACTGTGTATGTAGAGTCGATAAATGCTAATTTAGAATTATAATTTCGGAATAAAATATGGAATACTTAGGTACTTATTTCGAATTTAAATTTTAGTTTTGATCGTGTAAATAATCAAATAAAATTTAATATTCATTTTTGACGATATTTATTGAAAATATACCAGGAGACGAATTTAATTTCAAAGAATAATTGTACAAGTTTTATCTTTTTGCTTCTGATTATTTTGAACAAATCCCCAATTAACAGGATTAGTTACAGCGCTCTTTTGTTCAGAGAATATTTCAATTTTCACTTAATTTGGGAGTTTGTTATTACAAGTTTATACAAATTTCTTTGAAATTGGAGATTACTAATAGTACTTGTGTATCAATGTTAAGCTATAATTTAATCGTGTTAAAAAAATATAAATAGTAAAGTGAAAAATACATAAAAAAACATACATAACTATTTTAGATAATATTATGATAATACGATAATACCTTTATAATATTGATTTCATTACTCATCTCAATCGTAGATATTTAAAAGAATGCGTGATTCATTCAATGACTATTCTTTTAAAACGCATGCAAGTTTATACATTCAAGGCCTTACAGTAAAGATTATCTACATTTTCAATGTAACATACAGCTCAATTTAAAACTGTATCACATACATTTACTATCAAGACATTTGCATACGTTTTTAACCTTTAAAAGGGTGGTCCGATGTAAAACGATTTGCTTATAATAAACCACGCGTACCAGGGTAACATGAGTAGAGGTTAATCAAAGAAAGGTATATTGTGTGTGCTGCAAGTTTATTGTGTGCTCGTATGACGGTAGCAATTACTCAGTTGTGTATGATTTGTTACTGTTGGTACGGGTCTCTTGGATTTGTTTTGATTGTAAATTATAGAAGCCTTCTTGTTAGTAGATACATACCTAAATTTTTTATAAGTAAATTAAGCTACATTTCCCAAAAACAATTACACAACTATGAAGTCTTTATCTTGTTTTTTCTTTATTATTTACTACATGTTATCTGTTTACAATCCCCAAAAAATGTAACTTTGAAGTCTATGAAAATAATTTGACAATCATTGTAGCTATGAGCACGGTATTTATACACTTACCTACCTTCTTAAAAAATTTAAGCAGGTAATCATAAAACAAATATACATCTATGTACTTATTAAATATAAATATCAATATTATCGAGCTCTAATCATTTGAAACTAGGTCTCATATTTGGTATAAATTTCATATTATATTTTGGATAGTCAATAATGGAATCAAAACATAATTTAACAACATACACTTTATATTACATACTTATTTACATTTCAATATGGTCAGGAACGTATATCGAAGTTCCGTATAGAACTTCAGGTTTCATTTAAAATTAATCTAAATGCTTGCAGCACAGTTTAAACTTACGATACAGTTCTTCAGGCAATATGTACCTCTGGAATGCATATTACAACCTTCATATTAAAAAAAAACATTATCTCTCAGCAGAATAAGTAAATTTGTAGATAAATGAGAAATTTTTAGCATGTCGAAACAAAAAAGGAGCGTGGGTGCCGATCATACGTGTCAGAAGTGAAACTTATTAGGCAAGATTCAAAGATACTAAAATCGTCGCCTTACTCCATGACGTGACGGTATGCCATGACGCGACCTTGAAATTTTACTCTTAACACGCCAGAAGTTTCGCTTCAAAAGTGTTAATTTATTCTCACTATGCAATTGAATGAGACTGAAACCGAGAATAAAATTAAATATCAAAGTAAAACAAGATAAAAAGTAAAACAACTAAAACCCAACTACGACAAAAAACGACGCTGAAAAAGTATAAAACAAAAGTTAAATTGATGAACTAATAAAGAAGCTATGAACGAAAAGATGTGAATTATATGCAATCAGCCCATGAATACAGGTAAAGTCACAAGCAAATGCTAGTAATATATATATATTCAAAATGTGCAAGTAAAAAGCTTTCAAATGATACCAAACACGGCATATTTATCTTAACTTTATTTTTTTACTCTGTATGTTTTGTCCGCTAGAGGGCGCCACATTAGATTTTGTGAAACCCCATATAGCCTATAACCAGCGGACAATTAAGACGCTTCTAATGATATGTCATTTGTCGAATTCTGATAAGTAGTTTAGAAGTTACGAGGGAACAGATGAACATACATACATACATACACACATACATACATACATACATACATACATACATACATACATAGCCTGTCAAAATCATAACCCTCCTTTTGCTTTGCCGTAGTCGGGTAATTATACATAGATGGTAAGGGATTTACAAGATTAGAAGTCCAAATGCTTTGACCTTTAAGGTACTTATAAGCTCTTTATTGAAGGCTTTCACTTATTACACACGTGAATAGATTTAAGTTTATTATACGATATATTGATTTATAGGTTTTCACTTTGTTTAAAATGCAATTTCAAACTTATTAGCTTTACTAGTGCTTCATTGATAAATGAAGCCCCATTTGTTGAAGTATGAGAGACGATGGTTAAGACGATTTGTCTAAAAAAATCGAAACAGTGAATAGATGTAAAGTGATGTTGTTATAAATATCAGTACTTAACATGAACATACTTATCTTGAAGTTTTATCAGCAAATTTTGAACTGAAACTTCTTTAGTCGCGGTGAGAGTAAAATTACAAGGTCGCTCCATGGCAATACCGTCACGTAATTCAGTAAGGCGACGAATTTGGCATCTTCAAATCTTGCAAAAGAAGTTTCACTTCTGACACGTGTGCTCAGCACACACGCTCTTTTTTACATTTTTTATTCCATTAATATCTTTCAATGTAATAATATGTAATTAGGTACCTACCTCGTTCTATCGTATCTCGTAAACATTTTGAAAATATTTTTCTTCACATTTTAATTACTCTTGAAACAATTAAGACAAAAAGAGCTATTAAGACCACTTTACAATACATATAATCCTCATTTCCAATGAATATTACAAGTAATACAAAATGCACTGAAATACCACAGACCACGTTGTAATTTAAACCAAAGTATTGGAGTGTAAAGAGGAATGATTAATGTTTAAATAAGTCCATTTCGCAAATGTTAATGCGTTAAGCTCTTGTAATTACGTGTGTTATAATTACTGCAAGTCATGTATTTTCTAGGTCTTATGTGAGCTAGCTAACGTTTGATAGATGTTTGTTAAGTTTGTTTAAGTGAACAGTAATATTATATTATATTAAACTAAACTCTTTTAAAATAGAGAGCTTTTATAAAACTGTGAATACACAAAGGTACGTTTTATTTGTCATTGTAATCTATACTAATATTATAAAGCTGAAGAGTTTGTTTGTTTGTTTGAACGCACTAATCTCGGGAACTACTGATCCGATTTGAAAAATTCTTTCGGTGTTAGATAGCCCATTTATCGAGGAAGGTTATAGGCTATATTTCATCACGCTACGGGCAACAGGAGTGGAGCCACGGGGGTGAAACCGCGCGGAGCAGCTAGTTAATAATAAACTGTAGGAATTCGACTAAAACTTATTCTAATTTTGGTATTTTGTTCCTAACGTTGAGAAGCACTTTTTTTAACCGATATTTCCATACAAATCAAAACTACAAGTTAATTTCCTCTAACTAGGGTTACCAGGGGCGCATGATCATACAGATCTTTCATTACCACACGAGCATGCATGAAAACTGCACCTATACATAATGACCAAATGGGTTCAAATAAGCAATTTTCTTCCCACTATCGTATAAGCGTGAGCGCTAACCGCGACCAAATCCGAGCCATGAGATTCAAATTTGTGCCCGTGAGAAGAAAAAAAAGCAAATTATAGTCAATCTTTGGTATATCCTTACAGAGATCCTCGAGTTATGGGGAATTCAAACAGCGTAGCAAACGATTGCATATTACAGACCAATCTAATGGCTATGTGGAATGATTTTCGCTTTGGTTGCGATATGAGCCGTGGGTTTATCTAAATAAGGTGGTTATTACACACTACAAAGGTATATTGACTTTGTGTCCATTGGTTTTTCGACACAATGAGTTTCGATTGGTAAATGTTTAGGTAAAAGGTCAAACACGGGTCGGTACGCGTTTTGAATGCTTAGTGACTTATCAAAGTCCAGATCCCTTTTCGTTTAAATGTGAAATGATTTTAAAGAGCAACACATTGTTAAAAAAGTGTAGCAGTTGAAATCGATTAAAGAAACGTTTAAAAGGCTGTGCAGAAAATAATGTATATCTAAAGGTAAATAGGTATATCTAAAGGTACATACAACTATACTTTTGATTAACTGCAAAATATTATGTTTTTTTTTTATAAATAATTTAATGCCTATTGGCTTATTAGAGTGTATTCTTGAAATCAATACATCAGATAGCCAAATATTACAATTATGACGTCACAGATTTGTCTTGCAGTTATTATTTTCCTCTTGGTGTCTTAAATTTTGTGAGCTGTTTAGACATTGACTTTCTTAAGAGATACGAAATGATAATCAAAAATACTATAGGTATTATTCAGGGTATAATTTGCTTATATTGAGGAGACAGTTTGCGTTTATTTTTATCCCTTTTAATTGATGAAGAATGAAAAATAAAAATGATGTAACTGCGTTCCAAGCAACTAAGCCAATATAGTTAATTGAGACAGTTGCAATCTTTCATTGCCTTGATTAATTAATGGCTTAAATCAGAAACGTAAATTGCTTTTAAATGAAACAGATGTACGAAGATGCTTCTTTAACATTTATAATGGAATATTGTTTTGCTTAGACTCTTATGAAACATAAGCTGTGCCCCACGGCTTTGCACGCATTGCTCCGTTCCTATTAGTATTAGCATAATATAGCCTTTATTTTAGCCCTCCTCGAGAGATGAAACAATTATTTTTCAAATTGAACCCGTGGTTCTTGAGATAAGCGTATTCAAGCAAGCAAACAAAATATTTTCAGCTGCATAATATTAATATAGATTTATTCAGTGCTTATTATATTAATCTCTATTATAATATAATAAGCAATAAATTAATTAATTCTTCACATATAATTCAAACCAATTATAAATACAAAGTATAGATAAATACAAATCAATCCACTTATCAAACAAACGACAATTACACTAAAAACAGACGAGCACAATTAGTTTTCCCAAATAAAAATGTTGGTCGGCGAAAAACTTTAATAAAAACCCTTACATAAAATGAAAGTGGCTTCCGCGCCATTTAAATCTCAACTTGATTTTAGCGTCTCGAGTTTTACGGGATTTTTATGAGATCATCAACACACGGTACGCTTGGCTCGAGTTTCGTCAAACTGTTTCCTTGAATAAACCTTTTCGCCTAAATTTATACGCTTATGACGCTCTTTGAGCATGATATTTTGTAGATTCTAGAATTTTAGGTAATTTAATTTTGTAGTTTTGTTGCATGGAAAGGAAAAAGGATGGACAACAATTTAACAAAAAAAATATTTATTTATTTATTATGGCTCATTTGCAGCTGTACATCGATGATTTAGAATAAAAATACACAAAAAATATAGGACATGATGGACAACTAATAAATAAACATAACATGATGTACTTCTTTACAGACATATTATTCATAAAACGAATTTTATCAAGCCTTTAACTTCTATAAAAAGCTTATTTGACGTCACCTTCCATAGTAGAGCTATTAGTGTAGCTTATGCATTTTCTCTATACTATATAATAATATGTTTTCATTCCTCCATCAAATGTTATTTAGAAACTAAAGTTCCTAATCCTTTGTGCGTTCATGGGCGTAGCTAGCTATGGGCACAGGGTGGGGCAAAAAAACCGGCCAAGTGCGAGTCGGAGTCGCGCACCGAGGGCTCCGAACAAACCTACTTTTTATTATGTTGTAACTCTAAAATGTATGTTTTTCGCAATTTTTCCCTTATCTGTGCTAGAAGACATTGCTTTTAACCATGGAAATATATATGGTATGACTATATTTCCGTGCTTTTAACCAATTTTCAAGAATTTGTGTTCACGGGAAGTACAATGTAGGTTTTGATTCCCTTGCGAATGTCGAAATTTGCGATAATTTGCAGCATAAAACGGCTGTATCTTTTGATTTTGATTTTTTCATAGCTTTATGAGACCGTAGACTTGAGTATTCGATATAAATTTCAGCTTGATACCTCCATGCGTTCCTGAGAAAAAGGGTGTTGACAGACAAACAGACAGGCAGACTTTGTTGTCCGTCTGTCTGTCTGTCTAAAAATACCTTTTTTTTCAAGAACGCGTGGCGGTATCAAGCTGAAATAATAATGAATAAATCAACACAAAAGTTACAGTCGTTTATGTTGCAAATTTCATCCCTATATTATATAGTTTATCTTTCTAATACAATAATATGATTTGTTTCTCTCAAGTTTCAAATAAATGGTAGTCATAACTCAGTAAATAAAGCATATAGAGTCAAAGTTCCTTATTCGTGCTTCCTTCATTCGCGGTTTCACTATTCGCGGGTGGAAAAAATGCGACCTAATTTCTATATTCACGGCCCAAAATTCTTTATTCCCGGATCGAATCGGTACATCGGCACTATACGTATTTACCTAAATAAAAATCAATTGTTATCCTTAAAAAACGCCTGAACTACAACTACGAATTTATAATTTCGACTAAAAAACGAGTAAAAAGTGCTAAGCCATTGCCTAAGCCTGAAGATAATACCTAATTAAATGGTAATTAATAAATATGTATGGTCAAAAACTTCAATAAAACTGATTTCTTTATGTATTTGCTTCCTTATTTTGTCACCTAGGAACGTATGGAATGTTATGGAATGGTAATTTGTATGTATAACCCCATACAAATTACCATTCCATATTCACGGTTTCTCTATTCGCGGCACATTTACGGAACCTATTGCCCGCGAATAAAGAACTTTTACTGTATAATCTCGCACTTCCGATTCAATTTCATTTTTATTTTAGGTTAAGGGTCACTTATTGGCCATAAAAACACAAAATGCTGATAGATCCAGGTGGAGCTTTGCTCGCAATCTTATAGTTTTTGACCGATATCTCGAAAACTATCCACTTTAGGGCAAAAGTTACATTGACTTTTTTGTCGAAAGTCAAATTTCGCATCTTTTATATTCTCTAAACATTTTTGTAAAACTTACTGCTTACGGTTTATGGACTATTTAATGAAACTGTTTATCGTTTTTGGCTAAGAAATCGTAAAATATTGGATTAATCAATAAAATGCATGTACGTAGTTTATAGATAACTTTATTCTCTACAACTTTTGTTTGAAATTTTTTCTAGTGCACATAGTTTTTGAGCTGTTAAATGTAGAAATGCCGCCGCTCGGCGGGTGACGTGGCAGGCCAAAAGTTTTTTTACGGATGTAATGAAATCGAAGAAGAAAAGGCAAAATTTTGATTTTTTTTTTACATATTTTAATGCATTTTTTTAAATATTTTCCTTTCATTTCCTTTTATTTTATTCTTGCATCCGAATATAAAATAACTACTTACTCAATATTATTTTGTTGTACGAAATATAAGTATACGAAACATACATACGTTGAAATTTTCTATTTTTCGCCCGGTAATCCAACATTAAACGTTAAATAACTCAAAAAGCATTATAAAAAAAGTTTACATTAAAGTTATCCTAAAAAATGGATATATCCATTGATTAATCCAATATTTAAAGAGTTACTTGCCAAAAACGAAACGGCTCATTAAATAGGCGGAATCAAAAATCGTAAACGGAAAGTTTAACAAAAAAGTTTACAACGTATAAAAGATGTAAAATGTTACTATCTTCAAAAAAATCCAGATATTTTTTGCCTTAAAGTGGACAGTTTTCGAGATATCAGCCAAAAACTTTTATTAAAGATTGCGAGCGAAAATCTACCTAGATCTGTCAGCTTTTTGTGCTTTTATGGTCAGTAAGTGACCCTTAACCTAAAACAAAAGTGAAATTAGATGAGAAATTTAGTGCGAATTTGGCTAAATAAAAACAGCTTTATTGAATGGGGTAACAGACGTACTACACTACTTTTTCTGTCACCAAAGGTGGTTTAAATCATGCAACATAGAAGCGCAAGCTTTTTGTGTCGACTGACAACTTTCGAACTTGAGAATTTTTTACGGATACTAAGTTTTGTAGTCGGTACCTAGATAATTTTTTTTTATATGGTTAGGTACCTTCCAGGTCAGAGCCAGGGTGGGGCAAGCGCCCCACCCTGCCCCACCGTGGCTACGCCCATGTGTGCGTTGATGAAGAATTATTATGATTATTACAAGATCTGTCAGTTGTAACACCTTTAACCAGTACACGGAACTAATAAACAACTCAGAGCTCCAAAATATGCTATAATGCTCTCTATTTCTTAAAACAGAGTAACTAAAAACCATTCATCATCATAGCTGCCCATTAAAAGTCAATCAAGTGTTACAATTTCATACCATTAAAACGTTATTACTCTATACGAAACAAGCATTGAATCTTGTTACAATTCAGCCGAGTACACATGCACCCATAGGCTGTAACATGACTATAATTTAACGTCAGTGGCTTGCTTTGAAACCAAGCTACAATTTAAAGGCCCCAGTACATAATTGTGTGTGATGGGCCATGCCATACAATGCACAACTGTAGGCCACGATTGGTGATCACACAATGGCGCATGGCTCATAGCTGCGCAAACTACTTGCGATGGACGTGGAAGTAAGAAGTATAAAATATCACAAGCACGCAACAAAGACTCGCTATGCTGCAATGGGCCATTGTGGCCACGGGCAACGATACGTCCCGATACAACATTTGAAATAGGCCCGAAAAACCGACAAAATCCCCATTGCGCGCCACGACTGAAAAAAAATAATTGTATGCCACGATATACTTACCATTACCATTAATTACCCAATAGCGATTGTCTGCAGTGGGCCAGCATTCGCCATGATTGTGTGTGCCTGCAATATGGAGCATTGTCTGTCTCCAACTTCCCGCATACGCACTAAGCTTTATGTAGGCTTTATCTAATTCAGTGTTCAGTACAGTATATATTTTATACGAGCTTATACATAATATAAGATGTCATAATATTGTTGAGCGTTTAAAAAAAGATTAACAGTAGGTATAGAGATTAATAATTCTTTATTCTGTTGACATATTAAAGGCAGTTTCTCGCGATATAATGTTTTATATCGCATGAACATTAAAAAATTATCTAGTTTACGATTGTGAGAAATACAGTGGATTTTTTTTGCTAATATTTTGCAGAAATCTGCTCTATATAATTTGCTGAACTGATATATGTATATTGTATAAGCTGTATGAAATTAAAATCCAAACCAAATCGTACATAATTCAACTATTCCACTATAATCTATAAAGATATTATCTGCAAACTGGGCTAAACAGTGTAATTATCTATAAATACACATTCACACAATTACCATACTATAGAAAATATAAAGTGAAATCTAAACCAAAGAGCAAAGGGCATCAACAGATTCGCACCAAATTCAGGCCTCACTATAACCATGATTTGTGATTATTAAGGCAATCATTTCAACGCGAGACCAAGTATACTGTTATTATATTTTAACGACTTGAATCAAATTTGTATTCTAATGGGCAAAGGAAATTTGTATCACCCACTAAAGGATACATGTGTAATAAGGTTGAATCTCGCGTGGATCTTGATAAGTGGTAAGTAAATGATGAAACGAAATTGATACGTGATTGTACTAACATTTGCATGTAATTTTGATACAATTTTCGCTTTTATTGTGCCGCGTGTAATTACACTTTCTCGATTCTAGAATTGAAAACAGACATGTGTTTTGGTTAGATGTTTATCACTACGTATTTTTATCAGTATAGCATAAAATTGCAAACTAATTAAATTAATTACACCCGGGATCGAAAAACAAAATTGATTACCTATCAATTGGCATTGTTAATTGAATACCACATACATTAAAGTAATTACAGCAAAAACAATCTACCCATAGACTGATGGCGAACAATCGGGAACACGTATCCCACAAACGAATTAAACAATCGATTTAATCACTTACTTGATTACGAAATTAATGTCGGAGCGATACACCGCAGAGCATTTAATGCCTCTGCATCCACCACAAACAACTATGGGTACCGCATACCCTACAACGTATAGTGCTGGGTGCACACCGATTCAACAAAGATTATCTGGTACTAGGTGTGCTCTGCGGTTTCACCCGAATTGCTCCGCTCCTTTTGGTCTTAGCGTGATGATAAATAGCCTATAGCCTTCCTTGATAAATGGGCTATCTAACACCGAAAGAATTTTTCAAATCGGACCAGTAATTCCTGAGATTATAGCGCGTTATAACAAACAGACTTCAGCGTTATAATATTAGTAAGTATAGATTCACCGTTAACCATAACGCAGTTGATACAGCTTAAACACTTTCATTACTATAGTGTATGTTGGTTTCTATGGTTTAACAAATGTGGGAGTCGTTAACGTGAAAATGGTCTGTAGGCCTTCCGAGCTGGTGTGCACCTGGCTTAATATAACTAGGTGATTAATAACAAAGCTTGCGGTATACATAGATCTTTAATATCGTGGCTATAAACTTATTTTATGGTAGCCAATATTATCATTTATAGATAGTGTGGAAATGTATCGAGATGATTTTACAGAACACAAACTAGTAAACTGAGAGCAATAAATATTCATTGAATATTGGCTATTAATTTCATTAGTAGATAAATACTTAAATCTTTTTAGATAGGCATATCAGTTGAAAATTTTATAAACGAAATTAACTTCATTTATACTTTTCATTTTATCAACTTAATAAACATTTCCGCTACGGTTTTTCAAACAAGATGGCCGATGAAGGTTATATCCATATTCAGTAATCATTACTGTTATAAAAATGTTTATGTCAAAGCGAGGATCAACCAAATCCATATCTTTGTATACAAAGCGTTCAACAAACTAATACACAAAATATACATGCGTGCTAGCTTTGCATTCAAAGTAACTATTTGTGCGGATTTTGTAGGCAATTTTTAACGTTCGTTACGGGCATTTTCAGGGAGGGAATTCGGAATGTTTCACTGATATGTACGAACCAATCAAAAGCACAAAGCCGCACTTAACGAATACATAAAACCCAAACAGGATTACAGAAATCGGTTGAAATATACAACAAAATGCAAATGTTTACAAATATTGCGTGGATTATTTATAACGTTTTAGTTCTAACTTGTCATGCATGCTTATTGCAAAGCGAAATAAATGCTTAATAATTTGGAAAATCCAAAAGTGCACGCCTCATAATTTTTTTTTAATAAATATTTAATAATTATTATTTTTGTTTATTTAATAACAATTAAACCACATCGAATCAGACCCTGAAAAATGAAAGGGCATTCTATTCCTGAGCATACTCAAGCGTAAGAGAAAAAAAAAGACTCGATTATTAAAGTATTTCGGACGCTATCGTGTTAACAAGAAAAAGGATCCGCGCATACAGACACACGGACGTCCAAGACAGAACTTTTTTAAACTGTTTTTTAACTAGTTTAAATAACAAAAATGACATCAAAAATATCATGAACGTTAAAAATAGTGTTTTTTCTTAATATGTGTGTGTATGTATTATCTTACAAGTGTAATGTATGATACATAAAGACATTTTAAGTTTGAAAAATCAGATGTTTTGCGCGAAGTGACAGTAGTACCCACCTCAACGCTTCGCTTATGAGGCGTGCAATAGATAGTACATATAACAAAACTATACTGATATGAACGATATGAACCCCTGTTGTTCGTTTGTATTTGCAAATGACGACTTTTGCTTTTATTTTAAGACAAATAAAACACCTCTACAATTTTTTTTAATAACTTCCAATTCAAAGTTCAATTTCCTTGTCGTAGATTCCTTTAAAATTTTACCTATAGCTGTTTATTTATTTATTTATTTAATAGAAAGTAATTAACAAAACATTTACCCCAAAGCATTATGCTGTCGCTTTCTCATGCAAAATAAAACAAATAAAAAAGCCAGACAAATTAAACGTAAAACATCAAAATATTAATCCTGTTTACTTCATTCAGCTTCCCGAATTACCTCGCAGGTACAAATTAAGATAAAATCCGCAACAAATAACATCAGCCCAACAAAATAATTTAAATTAATGGAAGCGCATTCTCACTAACGCTCGGCTTAAGCCTGTCTTAAAACGAAGTTACAAATTAAACCTGACATTTCAATTACATTCTTGTGCAACTATAGTAGAACCATTCATAAGATCTAAAAAGATATATTTTGGGGAATATTGAACTAGCAATCACAATAAATTGGAAGTGGAAGGGTATTTTAGTTCACTCCTGAAGCTAAAGGATTAGTTCTTTTGCCAGTGTTACCTTATTTTGAATACCGGTCAAAGTGCATGTTTTTACTCAAATACAAGTGCACTCTATCTATTACTCTATCAAGCGGTTATTTTGTATTAATCCATCGTTACTCTACATAGTATAAAACAAAGTCGCTTTCTCTGTCCTTATGACCCTATGTATGCTTAAATCTTCAAAATCACGCAAGGGATTTTGATGCGGTTTTTTAAAAGATAGAGTGAATCAAGAGAAAGGTTCTACAGTATATAATTTATTAGGTTTTAGACAAAGCCGGCGAAGCCGTGTGCGGAAAGCTAGTATTTTATAAAACAGTGATTCAAGAATTGTACCACTGTTTTGTTTGTACATTGCGAAGAACCGATTGTATAAGTATTTTATGTTTTTAATTCGGTTTAATTACTAGGGTTACTGCGTAGTAAAAAAAGTTACTACAGCTGTTGATTAAATGCCCTTTATTGGGCGACCCATGATTAATAAAAATGTTTAATTAAACACTTTTACCTTCTTCCTTAGGTACAACATGACTGCTTCCTGATTTTAATATTAACTAAATTATTGCTTATTATTATATAATACACAATATAAAACACTAATAACAAAAGATCAATAGTCATAGATCGATATAAATGAATTTTGATATTTAATCTACAATTGAAGACGAAAGCGAAAACGCTAAAAGCGTAAAACCCGGGACAAGTGGCTAGCATACAATATTAATGTGTTTTTCAAATTATGTAGATTTATTAAACAAAACAGAAATGTGACCAAATGATTTGACTCAACCATTAATTTGTGAACAACATCAAAAACGGAAACAAAGGAATTTTAATGACCTTTTATCTGTAGATATGCATTTCAATAATTAGGTATGACTGAACACGGAATTTCCCTTATTCAGTATGTGGATTGCGTGCACTTTTAGATAAGTGGTAACATTATTTCTCAAAAAAAATAGATTTAGGGATAATATAATATTATAATGTGTTTAATATCTGTTTAAAAGTCTTTAATTTCTTAATTATTATACTCACGTAAAATCAAGCACAAGGAAATCATAATATGTGTAATGTGATATAGGTACTTATACTTAATAAATAAGACCTATTTTATAGTTGTTTAATACTATGATATCGAATTTACGTAATACCATAACTTTATTTTATGGAGATTAATGTCATCCCACTAATATATCCTCCAATGAATTCATTACAAATGATTAAACCGTCATCAGAGAAAATAGGTACAATTTATTTGGCTTCAGTTATTTCAGTCGCATTTTAAATAAAGAGTGAAGTCGCTTTTCCATTTAATTTTGTTTACGATTGCTTTCAATTAATGAGAGTAAAAATAATTTTTAAATGCGGTTAGCGTTGCTTTTATGCTGTACAAAATAAACGTTTTAACAATTCAATTTATATGGTTAGAGAGTGTGAAATTTTAAAATAACACCATTAATAGCTTTCTTTTTAATTTTTTGTGATTTGGTCCAAAAATATGAAGCACTAGCTTTCCGCCCGCGGCTACGCTTGCGTTTTCATAGAAAAACCCGCATAGCTCCCGTTCCCGTGGGATTTCCGGGATAAAACCTGCCCTATGTGTTAATCCAAGTTACCCTCTATATGTGTGCTAAATTTCATTGTAGTCGGTTCAGTAGTATTTGCGTGAAAGAGTAACAAACACACACGCATCCTCACAAACTTTCGCATTTATAATATTAGTAGGATTTTTCTTCCGCGCTTTTCTTTTCAATTCCCAGTTTAATTGACCGACTTTTCGACGTATATCTGTCAAAAGTTATAACACAAGAACAATGGCTCTTGTGAAATGGAAGTAGAGAAATCTATTTTTAATTTCTGGCGGGCTCATGATAACAAAGCGGTTTGAGCGACAAAATGTCTCTCTATGTTCAAAGCGTAAGCTTTTTTTAAATCCAAAGACACTGCTAGTCATCTGGAAAACTGCCAGTGGAATGGTTTCTTCAAGTAATTTGTGCTTTGAGTTTCATATGCAGAGCAATGACTAAAATGTCACAAACAAAAATCTAGTTGCTTGAAAAAAAAATGTTGTCTCTATTAGATCGCTGCCTTAATATAGGTAGAGCCGTAAAATCGTTAAGTCATAGGTTCATTTCCCGGCTAAATAAAACGAAAGAGTGACACATAACAACAAAAGAAGGCTGAGAAGACATAAACATAATTAAAAACAATAAAACACACCTTGCAACTCTAACAAATTCATAGACTTTATTCGAATAAAAGATTTTAAAGATACAATCTTAATTATGCATATAATCTATCATAAAATCTCAAATCAGTAGTCACTAACTCGTTATCATAGAATATAGCAGCTGTATATTTTAATTAATATATGAATACATATAGTTCTTAATATCCAGTAGTGTATTATTTAATCTAAAAGTTTTAATCAAACGAAATATTTGAATCGATAAAATAAATCTGAGCTATTAATTGTGGGCTCGATTATTTTATCAGATATTAAAGTGCGAGATTCGTGGATATATAATTTTTGTTTTTATTGCTTATGTCAAAATATAACGTTGATTAGTTTTCAAATTGATTTAAAACAAATGATGCGAGTTTTTATAAATGTAACTTGTTAATAGTTTGTAAGATTTATGATTTCTGTGGGAATCTTATTTCTACTAAAAGTTTGTATTACGAAAAACTTAGCATCTCTACTGTTTGTAGATATGCTTTAGTTATAGTGCTATGTATAATAAGAATAATTTCAAAACAAAATCATGATTATCTACATCTATACGTATAAAATTTCGACGAGAAATCACGCCCTTATAAAATATAACTTATTTATATAAAGTTATTTTAGAATTTAGCAATACTAATTGTTTCTTCTCCAACTTGGAATTAATTCGATTAATTATTCAAATTATTAAGGTTTAGTTTCATAATTAAGAAATAACTATAGCAGAAGGATGTTAGACCAATTAAATTTAATTAAGATACTCCTGTAAAATTGAGGTCAAAACCTTGTAACTACGAATAATATTTTGTTAAGGCGTTACCCGGCAATTTCGACTATGTTCAACCTCTATAAAGTCTGGTACAACATAAAGCACAATACCGAAAAAAATATATAAAATAGGATGGTCTTTGATCTTTAATTGCTCGCGAGGACTTTTTTCCAAAGTTAATAGATTTCTAGAAAAAAAATGTGCCGTGGTCATCGATTTTTCCGCAAATACTCTATAAACTTCGTAACCTGCTGACTTAGAGCTCTGAAAATTTTATGTTTAATAAATTATCAGTTACACAACAGTCCCTGACGAGGATTTTTTGTTTCACTGATTGGTATCTTTTTAAATACAAAATGCGAGGAAAAAAGAAGGTGCAGCGGGAGAGGTTTGAGATCCGTCAAGTATGGTCAAGGTTATTAGCGCATGTATAAGCCTTAAGGAGACTTTATCCAATAAGCGGGTTTCCACAGAGCGAGCAGCCTCGCGAAGCAGCTGGGTTGGTGTGGACGTGGCTCGACCAAGTAAAGCGCGTGTGCAGTCATTAAATAATAATTCATTAATTCATAGAACCATAGTATATGTCCTTGTTAGTAACAATTTCTTATACTTAACTGTGTTAGTAAAGTACATAATATTTTAAATTTAATTCATATTAGGTATTATTTTCAGTGATCATCATTATTACAACACCTTATCGTTATTTAAATTAGTATTTTTCAATATATAAAATTTTTAACGCATTCCATATACATAAAAATAACACTTTAACATATAATACTTAAATAAGAATAAGAATAAGAACTTTTAGAAAGTTTCATTTATCGGCGAGTCAACTTTTTGTTACTGTTGTGAATAATATCTTCCTCGGGCGTCTGGTTACGTCCATGCTCGCGCAGGAATTGCTTCGCGAGGCTGCTCGCTCAGTAAGAACCCGCCTTACGACAAATCTGTTATTTTATAATCTCTACAAAATCCACTTATTATAGATGGACACATAATTCTCCAAACGCTACATTAACAAGCGAAACCGCCTGACATTACTTTGCAATAATTTGTAGAAAGCGTTATCGCAAAGGGCAATCTGCCCATTTAGTTCCAACTCCTAGTGCCAACTTGCAATATAAACTATTCCTCCAGACCTAATAAATGTGCTACATTCATTATACATAAGGAATATTAAGCATAAATTGTATGAAGTATTTGATTAATTTGCTTTTTGTATTAGCGGATTAATTTCGCATGTACATCGTAGAGTTATTTGATATCAGTGTAATAATATAGAAAAGTTTTCATAATTAAGTTAAAATAATAAAATAAAACGTTTAGTAATAATATCATGAAAAGTTTGTAATATATTTTTTGTGTCGCTTTTAGGTGGCATTAGGCTTTTAGGTGCCGCCAACGACCGATAGAGTTTTAAAGACTAATCAAATGCTGTATCTAATCCTTCGCATACTATAAGCATGAAAGTTTGTAAGAGTATAATATGGATATGTCATTCATTTATGCGACAACCACAAAACGGATTTTGATGATACTTGGCAGGGATGTTACTTACGTACCAGAATAACATAAAACTATAGAAATACTTGCTTTTGCTTTTGGCTGAAACCTCGCGGGACTGCTAGTTCAAACATAAATGAGATAGATCTCACGGTCGTTAAGAAAAAAGACAATTAGACTGTACATAATTCGACGTGGCATGTTAAATACAAATGATGTATAGGCAAACGCCCATCACTCCGTCGTAATTATCACATAGCTTAATGTAATAATCTCAAAGCTTTGATGAGTTCATTGCGGCGAAGCATTTTCTGAGCCATTAATTAGAGGTTTTGTAATCAATGTAAGAGTGTACTAGCATAATTTAACAATAAATGTTTCCTTTGCGTATTTCGAGTGCATTAATATCTAATTTAGATAGTATCATTTGGAAGAATACAACTAATTTGTATGGTGCGGTTTGTGAGCCGTGAGCTTGATACAAGAAAGTGCAGGCAAAGCCATTGAATTTACATTTATTATGTTAGTGGATAGTGACTTCTGACCCTGTGATGTTCAAAAACAATGCCTTTTTATATTGTCTGTATTCGTGTTAAGTTTTTTTTACAAAAAAATGTTTATTCGTTGTTTTGTTAGTACATTATTATTTGTTTGTAAACAGCTGACATCTTTTAAAAATATTTTTGCGATGTTATTTAGAAAAGTGTCATAAAAAAACTGTAATATATTTTATTAAAGGGTATAATAAATAGATTATATGAAAAATAGCCCCGTTATTATTACTAAAATCAACTTTATTTTATTAACTTGAGTCACCTATAATTTAAGCATCATAACAAACGAAATAAATGCCTAAAACCAAGTTCTACTATCATTAAAGAACATTTATCTCATACTGTTGTTTAGAGCATGTTTAAAAATTACATTTTAAACTACCGTTCGTGATAATGTTGCATTAGACGTAGATGTTTTAATTATTACTGTTAGAATAATGCCTTTCTGTGGCTCGTAGTTTTTTCTGGGCTGGAGATTTATGAGTCAGACGATTTGATGAGAAAGTTCTACGGTTTTACTCAAATGAGTGATCACTTAATATTATACTAGCTGCTCCACGCGGTTTCACCCCCGTGGCTCCACTCCTGTTGGTCGTAGCGTGATGATATATAGCCTATAACCTTCCTCGATAAATGGGCTATCTAACACCCAAATAATTTTTCAAATCGAACCAGTAGTTCCCGATATTAGCGCGTTTAAACAAACAAACAAACGAACTCTTCAGCTTTATAATATTAGTATAGATATTTTTCAAAGAATGTATGTATTGTTGTGTAAAGGAACTTTACATGTGGGTGTGGTAGTATTTAGCATTATTTCATGACGATTCGTGTAACCGAGAACAATATTTTTTTCATTGATCAGTCCTTTAGTAAGCTAATGATGTACCTATATTGTACGTCCTGCTGGCTGCTTGTAATCGGTGTAAGAAAAAAAATATAAAGACATTAAATACTGATACTTTTTATAAGTTATCGCCTGATACAGACGCGGGCGCCGTAAAATGTAGTTGCTCTCACTGCTCTCTAGACGAAAATGAGATCAAAATAAATTAAGTAGCATACTAATATAATTTCCAATCACATTCATTATTAGTAAAATAGAGCTACCAGTTTTAGGTTATAGTATGTTAAAATCACTCTCTCATTTTTCGAACTTGGGCCTCCTTGATCTATTCTTCTACAAACAAACCACTAGACCAAGCAAGCAGTCTGAATACATATAATTGTTGGAATAGGCAAATTATAATCTGTATTTTGGTTATTGTATAGTCTGTATGGTATCACTGTAAACGGCAATTGTCTTTGCCTTCCTCTCTGTCTCTGTGGTTCGTGGTGCGCACAATGTAGTTTGTAATAAAGTAAAAATAATAAAGATAATTTATAAAGATCCACAAATTGTGTTTAATATACAATTATTTCAACATGGTAGCAGAGCGTGGTTGATAAATTATGAAAAAATATCAACATCACGAGAAGATTATGAAGATACGTAAAAGTACAAGTTACACAAGTAAATTGAATATAAAAGGAAAGGTTGAAAATTGATGAAGATTATTAGAAATATTGAAACAATGGCTAAGCAAGCCCGGATTGAAGATATTACGATACCTATTTTTGATGGTGCAAATTATTCAAGTTGGAAATTGAGGTTAATGACCTTGTTGGAGTATAAGGAATGTCACGAGCCCGCCACGACACGTGTTCCGGTAAAAGATGAAAATGTTATGAAGAAAAAAGATTTAAAAGCAAGGACTATTATAATGAGCACAATTTCAGATCGTCAACTAGAATATATTAGTGAATGTAAAACAGCTTACGAAATTATTAGAAAATTTGACAGGATGTACCTAACCCAGTCTACTGCAATGCAAATATTATCCAGAGCAAACATAGAAGAAGTAAAGTTGAATAATTATAATACAGTAGAAGATTTTTTTGTCGCTTTTGAAAAAACAATCAACACTTTTAAAGATGCCGGAGGAAAGATAGATGAAACAGAAAAGTTGAGATATCTTCTCAAAGCGCTCCCACCAAGTTATAGTTATATTGGAGATTTCCTTGATGTAATACCAGAAGAACAAAGGACTGTTGATTATGTGAGGACTAAAATTAAAGAGAAAAATATTACTTCATGCAATTCAGAAGGTAGAAATAATGTGAGTACATTTAACATTAAAACAAAACTTCAATGTTTTATTTGTGGAAAGACTGGCCATTTCAAGAAGGACTGTTGGCAGAGAAAGAATATAAATCAACAACATAAGGAACCAGGCAGATATCAAACGCATTACAATCATCGAGGACATTTTAGAGCAACCTACAGAGGTCAAAGCCGAGGCAGAGGTCGAGGTCATGCCAGAGATGACACTTCAAACAATTTTTCACCGCAGTCATGGACAACTCAAGTATTTAACCCGGAAGTAAAACAGGTATATTTTGATTACAATAAGAATAAAGAATGTATGTATAATAATGAAATAAATTTTCTTTTAGATAGTGGATGTACGGATCACATAGTAAATAACGATACATATTTTTATAAATGTGAAGATTTAAAAATTCCAGTCAATGTAAAATTACCAGACGGCAAAATATTAAGTGCGACCAAGGTAGGCGATATTAAAATTTGTTTTGAAAATTTTTATAGTAAACAATATGTAGATTTAAAGAATGTTTATTTTGTAAAAGGTATTAATCAAAATTTGTTGAGTTTTGCTAAAATAACTAAGTCTTCCACAATAGTAGCTAAAGGTGACAATGCAAAAATATATAATCAGTCTCGTGAATTAATAACTGTTGCTCATAAAATTAACAATTTATATTATATGAAAGGTTTTGCATTTAACAACTTGAAAAATGATGTGTATACTCATTCTGTAAAATTAACTTATAAAGAGAAATGGCATAGGGCACTTGGACATGTAAATTTTCAATATTTAAATAAACTAGTTAATGATAAATTAGTTGATGGTTTGCCGGATAGGATTGAAAGTGTAGACAGGAAATGTTCAAATTGTATACAAAGTAAAATGGCTAATGTTCCTTTTGAAAATAATAGAACTAAAACTAAAGAGATTTTAGAATTGATTCATACTGATTTAAACGGTCCACATAATACAACTGGTTATGGTGGAGAAAAATATTTCTTGACATTTATTGATGATTATAGCAAGTGTACTAGAATATTTTGTATTAAAAGTAAAGCTGAAACTGCTAATTGTTTTATAGAATTTGTAAACTTAGTAGAAAATAAATTTAACAAAAGAATTAAGAAATTACAGTGTGATAATGGGAAAGAATATTTAAATAAGGATATTATTAATTTTATTAAACAGAAAGGTATAGAGTTATTACCATGTCCACCATATGTTCACGAATTGAACGGAGTAGCTGAAAGATATAATAGATCCGCTATGGATATAGGTAGGTGTTTATTGAGGGAAGCTAATATTCACAGAAGATATTGGCCGGAAGTTATTAAAACGGCAGCTTATTTAAAAAATCGAACTATCGCTAATACTTTAGAAAATAAAACTCCTTATGAGATATTTTTTGGAATAAAACCAGATGTAGAACATTTAAAAATTTATGGAAGTAGAGTTTTTGTAAGAGTTCCTGAAGTTTTAAGAAAAAGTAAATGGGATGATAAAGCTAAATTAGGAATATTAGTGGGGTATAATGAAAATAGCTACAGAGTTCTTTTGAATAATAGGATAGTTAATGCTAGGCATGTTCAGGTAGTCGAAGAAAATACTAAATTAATTTGCTTAGAAAAACAACATGATCAAATAGTTAAAGATAATGATTTAGAATCTGATACAACATTGAATGTTTCAAATAAATTATGTAATACTGAATATGAAAATGATACAAACATAGATGAGAATTATAAAAATACTACGGAACACCTTGTAAACAATGATAATCTTGATGACGATGAGAATAACGAATGTGTAGGAGTAGGAAAACTTAAAAGAAAGC
Organism: Colias philodice; assembly: GCF_061535455.1. Taxonomy (NCBI): domain Eukaryota; kingdom Metazoa; phylum Arthropoda; class Insecta; order Lepidoptera; family Pieridae; genus Colias; species Colias philodice. Next base: position 9,264,948 of record NC_143099.1, on the reverse strand, counting down.
GAATTCCAGTTTCTAGATATGGTAATCCAGTTTCACACTTTATATATGTAAATTATACTGATGCAAATGTACCAAATACTTATGAGGAAGCAATGAGCTCAATTGATCATGAACTATGGCAAAGAGCAATGGACTCTGAAATAAATAGCTTAAATAAAAACAATACTTGGCAAATTGTTGATAGGCCCAAAGACAAAAAGGTTATTGATGTTAAGTGGATTTTTAAAAAGAAAAGTAATAATGTTTACAAAGCAAGATTAGTTGTAAGAGGATTTCAGCAAAATGATTATATTGAAAATGTTTATTCACCAGTAGGAAGAATGCAAACATTAAAAATTTTATTGTCGTACAGTTGTAAAAATAGTTTATTTATTGAACAGATGGATGTTGAGACTGCATTTTTAAATGGTTGTGTTAAGTCAGAAGTATATATAAATCAACCGAAAGGTTTTGTAATAGGAGACAATAAAGTTTGTAAATTGCAAAAAGCTCTCTACGGTCTCAAAGAAAGTCCTAGAGTATGGTATGATTGTTTTGATAGGTTTATAAAAGGATTAGATTTTGTAAGAAGTAACTATGATTATTGTTTATATGTAAACAGAGCGAGCAAAGATCCAATATATATATTACTGTTTGTTGATGATCTTTTAATTTGTTGTAAAAGTAAAAATAAAATTGAAGAAGTAAAAATTAGCTTGATGAAAAGGTTTGCAATGAAAGATTTGGGTAAAATTAAAAGTTATATTGGTATAGATATAGATTATAGTAATGATAGAAATATATTGTCTTTAAATCAAACAAAATATATTGAATCTTTGGCTGCAAAATATAATTTAGAAAATTCTAAGTTATATGATACTCCAATGGAAACTAATTTAAGATTAGAACAAGCTAAGGAAATTGATGAAGGTATTCACTACAGAAATTTAATAGGTGAATTATTGTACATTAGTAACGGCACTAGGCCAGATGTAGCGTATAGTATTAATTATTTGAGTAGGTTTCAGAATTGTTACAGTCAAACACACTATAAATATGCAATAAGAGTATTAAAATATTTGTTTAAGACTAAGGATTTAAAGTTAACATACTATGGAAATGTAGACACTGAAATATTAGATTGTATGGTAGATTCTGACTATGCTGGAGATAATGTAGATCGGAAATCAACGTCAGGTTTTGTTATTAGATTGTTTGGAAACTTAATTTTTTGGAAAACACATAAACAAAATGTGGTTACTAAATGTTCAACTTTTGCAGAGTATATTGCTATGTCAGAGGCAGTGTCAGAAGTACTTTTTATTAGAAACTTGTTAAGTGATTCATTTGATTTAGAATTTAGTAAACCGGTAAAATTGTATGAAGATAATTCAGGTGCGATTGCAATAGCTAAATATGGTAATTTTACAAAAAATTCAAAACACATTGAAGTGCAGTATCATTATATAAATGAGAATTATGAAAGAGGAATTATTGATATTGTTAAAATTGATTCAAAATGTAACTTAGCAGACATGTTAACTAAAAGTCTAGATAAGACAAAATTTTTGAAAAACAGATTAGAATTAAGATTAATTTAGTACAGATTACATCTAAGTTCAAGTTATAATAATATTGTATAAGTAAAAGTTCAAGTTCAAGTTATAATAGTGTATAAGTAAAAGTTAATTAGATATTGGGTGGAGGTATTATATTGTGTTTTTAAGCATTGTAAGTAAGTAAAGGTAATATTGTTAAAGAAAATAAAGATTATAAATTTGAGGAGGCGTGTTGGAATAGGCAAATTATAATCTGTATTTTGGTTATTGTATAGTCTGTATGGTATCACTGTAAACGGCAATTGTCTTTGCCTTCCTCTCTGTCTCTGTGGTTCGTGGTGCGCACAATGTAGTTTGTAATAAAGTAAAAATAATAAAGATAATTTATAAAGATCCACAAATTGTGTTTAATATACAATTATTTCAACAATAATATATAGATAATACATAGCCACATCCCAATCCAAACCTACCATACAATTTAAAGGTCACGCTAGAAACACACTAATTCATAAGGCCAGGGCACGATACAACTCCATGCACCTTGTTATATAGCAGTACTTGATTAGTATTCAAAGTAATTATAGCTTTTGAATTATATCGCGCCTCGGATGCGCGGACGGCGGTAACAAGACAACATAATGATATGAACCGCCCTTTGTCTGGTTTCGCCACCTGCCCAAACAATAGGGATGGGAAAGGTAACATAATTGGATATCGATAAATATTTATAGCGTCCAAAATCGAATGATGGATAAAACATTATGTGCTGGATCCAACAAGGGGCTACTGAAAATCAGCGCTGCAAATAAAACATTCTTTGTAGTTATTGACTTTATTAACACCACATTATAACTTGTTAAAATAAAATGTGATTCTTCAGTTTGAATCACATTTTTATATTATTCACTTAATATGCATTTTCTAAAAATATCAATTTTGAATCGCCAAATTATGCAATAATTCGATTAGATAGAACAGGAAAAATTCTGTAGATGAGTATGAGCGAATTAAGTGTTTGTGTCATAATGTAATTATCGGTTGAATGTACATATATAGATTGTGTAATGCTTTGTCGAGCTATTCTCCATATCTCAGTGATATACTTTAAGAATTTTAATTAAAGATTATTTTAGGTAGTCGACATTATTACATGTTCGTTGGAATATTAATAATGTCAAGAGAATTGTCTGACTATATCCAAATCAGTTGCCTTGTCATGCATAATTAGATAAAGATCTGAATATAAGAAATTAATTCAGGATTTTATTCAAATGTACACTCTTGTTTTTTAAGGAAATTCAAAAACATATTTTTTATCAAAATTTATGTGACGTACGTTATGATAAACATTTAATTAGATGCTGTTTTGTCAACGTTTTATAATGTAAACTATGATAACGTGTTATTTTTAATTTTTGGCATTTTAAAATAATTGCTTCTAACTCTATCACAAACATCTCTTATGTTAATTCTCGAATATTCTCTACAGCCGTTCACATTTTTACATAACATTTTGGAGAATTTTCTATGATAACAATCTTCCAAGAATGATTCAAGAAATATTTTGCAACACACTTGCTAATTAGCATAAACTATTAAATCTATCGATAAAAAGCATCGATAAGCGTGATACGAGGTCGACATCCTTATAATGGAGCCTTGTTAACGGCTCTTAGTCACTCGACCACAGTAAAGAGTCGAAACGAGGCTCTTAATACAGACTGCAAAGGTGTGATTTCTACTGCCGGAAAGTGTTAAGTAATTATTAAATCGGTTTCCTTTGCGATAAAACTTGCCCATGATAATTGTGTTTTTAACTTGTCGCCGGAATGCTAATTGCAGTGGCTTTTTATATGGGATGTTTACGATTGCAGAGCAGGCTTTGAGATACAGGAGGGGTTATTTTTATTTTTGTATGAATTGAGCTTTAAATATAGCTTTCAAAAGTAATTGTTAAAAGCTTTAATTGAGAAAAATAGGCAGTCATCAAGACGTTGTTGTGTTGTAGACAATTTTGTTATAGGACATCAAACAACTAAATTCTAGATAGCAAAGAATTGGGATTCCTACAACAATACTTAACCATATTCTATATGTTGTTTGTCTGCGAAAGAATGTTTTAAATATTCAGGTTATGCGGCAAACTTTTAGATGATTTAAATAATTTTTTGAATGATCAAGATCGTAATAAATAAATTAAACGTTTGTTTTTTTTTTGTCTTTTCAAAGTTGATAACATATTTCAAACTTATGAATTAAACAAGTCAAACATCGATACACTATAAAGGAACTAAATATTGTAATCAGTGCCACAACAATAAATTATTACCTCATATATTTCTATCAAGCGTAGGAATAAGCCACAAATTAGCCATCATATCATTTATGCCGTATTTATTCTTTATTCCGCGGGAATATATTACGTCTAAATCACCAAAAGTACCTTTACCGGGAGGTTATATCGCCTTTCTTTGTAGAGGATTTATTGCTTTTTCATGAGTTTTATTTACTTTTATAGACGCTTGACTTCGTACAAGTCTAGCTATAAATAATGTGGGACTGGACATAGTATAGAATACCGTTTTCCTTATTATGTCGTTGGATATAAATTAAGGAGATTTATACGGCTATTTAATAAATACGGTGCTACTTAAATTTTAGTTACAGACGCTATAAAATTTATTCGTATGTTCTAAATTGTGTTTTTAGTTTACGATTCAATTAAATATTTGTGGTGAAAATGTTTTAATCAGATACGCTCATCGAAATTAATATTTTATTTAATGTGTTTTTCGGACTATCAGCAAGATATCTTTAATGAATAAACATTCTTAAATATTTACAATCTGTAGCGAAATATTTAATTAACAAAATATCTTGAATTAATTATTTGCATGATATTCATCATTCTTTATCACTTCATTACAATATTCGATAATCGGTCTCCATTTTTACATATTTTATTCCAACCTTGGCAAACTAGATCATTTTTGTTTTTATTGTAAGAAATGATGTAACACTATTTTTTTGCAATTTAGAATCAATAGAAGTTTACAATATTATTTAAACTTTAAAACTACGCAACGGATTTTGATGCAGTTGTTTTAATAGATAGAGTGATTCAAGAGGAAGGTTTTATTATGCAATTTATTAGGTCTTAGACAAAACGCATATTGAACATGATTGGATATGGATATGGATTGGGCGGACCGCTAGTCTCCAATAAATTTGATAAAGTTTAATGACCGTTCACAAATCTAAAACAATTCCAAATTCCAGTAACATCACACTGGATTGTTCATTAAATAAACTGGGGACACGCAAACGCTATTATTTTAAAATTGGACGGTTAATTAATAGGGTACGAGGCTATTGTAGGATTTATTGTTTTACAACGCGTTTTTAACTATAAAATCCTTAATTGGAGCCCACTTTACGCTCTGCGGACGTCCAATTTATAAGTTAACGTGGATCTTGTAGTTACAAATAAATATGGCCGCGGTTTATAACAATGATCATGCATTTAATTAATTATAGTATTGAAAGGAGTAGAGATAATAAATAATTGCTTGGATTTATGACCTCATGATAAATGTTAGTATGTATATATATATAAATATTGCAATAATTAATACGTTAATATGAAACTAGTATTTTAATGTTCATCTTTGAATTTAATTTGAAATTATTATTGCATAGGTACTATTTTTATTTAAACATTCGTATACCATAAATTAAAGTGAGCAACCTTAGCTATTCTCAAAACAGGTGAATGTTTATACCACTACAATAAAAACTACTAAGGCTATCTTCTTTATGTTATTGCTCGAATGCAGGTCAAAATTAACAAGCCGTAAGTCAGATAATTTAAAAATTGTGGGTCCGGTCAAATAAATGTTTACGGACCCTTTATTAGATTTTATTGACCATCTTTTGAACTGGATACGTCGGCTTTTTATAAGAAAAATTATTACAGCTAATCAGTGGGGTAACGTAAAATATTTTTATTGTACATTTCATTAGAAGAAGCTCATTGATTAAAACGCGTATTTATTAATAATAATACCTACCTAATTATGTTGGGAGCATTTTTATTACATTGAGGCAATAAGATTTATATTTGAAAGAAAGAATATTAAAGATATGTTATTTATAAATAGAAACAGAGAATACATTTCGACAAAAACCTACAATTGTCTCACGGGACAAATATAATTTGTAAGCTCAAAGACGGCTTTGAGTCACAGAATTTCGCTTTCAAACATAATATTCAAAGAGCATAAATCACTCGTAAAGTAAGTACATTGTTTTAGAAAAACGTAAACGAGAGGAAAAGTCCCGGTGCAATTTACGCTAGGGACGTTTTGTTAGCTAAAAGTGAAATCTGTTATAAGTATTGTTTCGTTTATTCTTCGTAAATATAAAATGGTGTCAATGCGGAGGATCTAGTGTACCATAAAGTGACTGTAAACATTGTTTGTAAAACAATTCAGGGTCTGGCAAACAAAAGTTTCCACGAAATTCGTCGCTACCCTTTCGGCTTCCTTAAATTGTTATGTCGGTTTTAAGCAGCGCGTGTGACTTTTATTACTGAAGTTAACTGTGCTAAGATTCGTGGGTGACGGTTGTTAGAGCAATTCGCTGATTAAAACAATTCGCAATGTTGGCGAAATACCACAGATTTAATTTCTTTAGGTACAAATTAAGGTTTACATGTTAGTACATTGTGGACAAATAAATATTTTTCGACTATACATGAAAATTCACAAGAAATCATAGTTAAGATAAAGTCTGGCATTATTATTCTTATTAATAATTTGTTTTCATCTTATGGATTCGTTTATTGTTAGATTTGAAGCAATTTCATCTATCAAAATAATAAGGCTTCGATGTTAAGTAGATTTAAATTTACTCGGAATGTTTATAATCCAATTAAAAGTCAGATAATAGAATTTAAATCATGTAATTACTTATTGTGTCTATATTTAACTTGCTAGAATATAAATATCTGCATACATTTTAAAGTACATGTAAACATGTACATCTACTGCATTCTACATATAAATCTTTCCTCAAAAATAATCATGAAGACACATCGATTACATTGTCAATCGAATCCAACAATTGAAAAAACACCATCACAAAGATTATTAAGTTCAATTTCTCTCAATTTCTATATGTATTAACACAGGATACAAATCGGCTTAACCCCTCAGCTGTCGCGGCGCGCCGCGTCAAAAAGGTGCTGTCTGTCGGAGAAATTCGAGCGGTCGGCGCTGATTTGCCGATTTTTTTCGATATTAAAATTTGTGATATAAACTTTAACCTGTGACACTCTCGTAAATTTTGATGCTAACTAGATAACCAAACTTTATATTAGTTACCTTACTTACTCCCTGGCATGTTTATTTTATTTATTAGAACCATTTTTTCCCACACATTTTGAAAAAATACGACATTGTTAAGAAAAATACTCATAATAAAATAATATCAAGGTATTTTAGATTTTTATTTTTGTATTTTCACACTAGAATAGACAATCTTTTGAGTGAATATAACAAAAACATAGGTTTATTTTATAAAAATTCGAGAAAGTTGAGTATGAATATCATCGTTTACGCATGAAAATAAGTGGACGCGATCTCCACATATGTTAATACAAATACAGACATTACAGTCTGCTCCAAAATTAGAACATTTCAAAAATGTTTGCTACTTTTTTTTTATTTTTATTTTAATCAAAACTAGATAAAAACTAACAGTAATTTTTACTTTTTTAAAATATTTAGGTTTTTATTAATGTTTAAAAATCGTCTTATTCCTAAATGACTTCATTCTTATGGTGGACTTTGTTCTAACGTCTGTATGTATAACGTCTCCACATCAATTTTAATTTTAATTTATTTTTTCTTAAAATTAGCGATTAAGAAAATATTTTTTGTGGTAACAATAGCATTATGAAGAAATGCTTTTTTTTCTTTCATGCTCTTAATTATTATAATATAGTACCTATAAAATGAAATGTTGTCCAACTACAAATCGAAAGGCACTGTATCCATACAGAAAAATGTCTAAGCTGTACAAAAGTGAAATCTACATTTAATTATACCATAACTTAATTAAAAACCGTTACATTTAACTTATAAATCAAAAATTTCGGAAATTCGAGTTTTAAATATTTTTTATAAAATACAGCTTATGTTAAGGATAAAAATCAATAAACTTAAAGATTCAAAATAAATAAACAATTATTATACATCTAAATGTTTTATAATTACTTAAATAAATTTTACTTAACTGACAGAAAAAAAAATCTTATGAAGCTTTGTGTCTGTACTATTTATATACTCATGTGGTTGTAATGTGTGGTGTTGACGCCAACATTGGCCAATAAATAGGAATATTTGCAACTTAGCATAAATAACGTTAACTTCTGTTCATTTTTTCTTATACATCGGAGTTCGGACACAACGACCGCCTCGAGACGACGATTTATTACCACGAGGTTCCACTTGAATGTGATCAGGAAAGTGATAAACGCTATCCAATCTAGTTGTACTTCAATACATGCAGTATTTCCAAGCATATTGTAATTAAGATATAAACTAATCGGTAAAAATGTATTAAAATCGGTTCAGTAGTTTAGGGAGTCCATAGTACACAAACAGCATGAAACTTAAAAAATATTTTGATTGGAATAAAGTGTTATGTGTAGAATTTCATGAAGAATCCTGGTATCAGGAATTGAAAGCTGTAAATTCCCAAACACTAATCGTGTTAGTATTATTATCTGTTCATTTGACAAAATATACAGAGTTATATTTCTTGATTTCAAATACTGTTACGTCCTATTGTTAAAGTAAGCCTTGGAGTGTCTTGTCTTCCATTGCCATAAGAATCGTTGTTTGGATCCATTTGAATTCTCTTTTATTGATACTCAAATGCTTACGAATCAGAAAAGGTTATTCTATCAAATACAAATTTTTATTTTCGAAAGAAAATTAAAATATCAAGACGGAAGTTTATTTTAGGGTTACCTAACAAATAAGTTATTATTGATTATGTAGTTTAAACAGCAATGTGATATCTTCAAATAGAAAAATTGCATTCTTCTTCTGGGTAATAGAAGCAGTTTTGACACCAAAAGGCAAAAATACAATAATTGTTATCGCTAGTCATTTACAAAATGAGAGGGTAGATTTATATTTGCAGGCGTACTGCAAATGATGCATTTAATTCGTTTTATTAAATAAGTAATGTTCCAAGGCTATTTAAAGTCATGAATGCAAATAAAAATAATCTTCAGACAGCGATCTACATCAGCTTTAACATTCGGCCTACAAATGTACTACATATAGTACATAAGAATAAAAAACCGGCCAAGTGAGAGTCGGACTCGCACACCGTGGGCTCCGAACAAACCAATTTTTAAAGTGAAACTTTTATTACATCGTCTCAAACTTTTTGGTCTGTGTAGGGCATGTCGCGTGACGGTCGGCTGCCGAGTAGGTATAAGGCAGTGTTCGGAACCGTTCGAACAGTTTCACTTTTACCGTGGTTTCATAAAACCACACAACATTTTTATTATGTTGTAACTCCGAAATTTTATGTTTTTCGAAATTATTCTTCAATCTGCGCTATAAGACCTTATTTTACCCCAATTTCAAAACTCTACGTACACGGAAAGTACCCTGTAGGTGTCGAATTCCCTTGCGAATGTCGAAATTTGCAGCATAACCCATTGAGCCCCGAACGGCCCGATCGGTCCACGATACAATAGATTTTCTATTGTGTCTGTGATTCCGGGGCCTGAGTTAATAAACGGCTTTATCTTTTGATTGCGTTGGTTTATAAGTTTGATTTTTTCGATAATATAAATTTCAGTTTGATATAAATTTCAGTTTTATGTCACATCACGCGTTCCTGTGAAAATGGGTCTTGACAGACAGATGGGCAGATGGGATGGACAGACGTGATCCTATTAGGGTTCTGGACCCTTAAAAACCAAACCCTTTGGGATGCAGCCATTAATGCTGCAATTTTTAGCAAATTTTGACTTTTGCAATGGAATCAAAACCGACAGGGTACTTCCCAAGTACATAAAATCTTTAAATTTGGTAAAAAGCAATGTTTTATAAAACAGATATAAGAATAATCGCAAATAACATGATTTTTTTAATTACACTTTATATAAAAAAAAATAATAATTTCAACTTACAACTAATGAAAGGCTACATGTATTAACTTGATATTCACATTAAAAACTCAGATTTATAATACACTAGCGGTCCGCCCCGGCTTCGCCCGTGGTACATATTTACGTTTTCTCTACATAAGAACCATCCTCGTACTTCAAGGAATATAATAAAAAAAGAATTATCGAAATCGGTTCAGCCGTTCTCGAGTTATGCGCTTACCAACACATTTTGCGATTCATTTTTATATATAAGAGACTAGAGGTCCGCCCCGGCTTCGCCCGTGGTACATATTTCGCAATAAAAGGTAGCCTATGTCCTTTCTCGGGTATCAAAATATCTCCATACCAAATTTCATGCAAATTGGTATGGAGATATTATAAGATTTAAGACGCAATCAGAAGAAATAATATTCATATGCGGCATATTCTGAAAACCGCAACTACTAGCAAGGGAATCAAAACCTACGGGTCAAAAGTTAAGTGGACTTGGTTAAAAGCAAGGTTTTACAGCACAAATAAAGAAAAATTCACTAAAAACACTAGAAGTTAAAACATAATAAAAAGTAGGTTTGTTCGGAGTCCTTGAAGCGCGAATCGTATTGAGGTTCAAAACTATAAAAAAACATTCTTCCAGTTTTAAAGAAATAACCCCAAAGTATGTGTAAAAACATCTTTGGACTATCTGGGTTTCAAAAATGACAACTCCCGTGTTGTCGTTCATTTTGAAATTGTGAGACGACAGAAAAACAAAATAAAAACAGAATCAAACATAATATATGCCAACGCAATCAAAAGATACAACCGTTTATGCTGCAAATTTTCGTAATTTTCGACATTTGCAAGGTTATAAAAACTTACAATAGCAACGTCTTATAGCACAGATAAAGAATTCTAAAATATGAATTAAAAGATACCTACAGCATAATTAAAAAAATAAGTTTGTACGAAGCCCTCGGTGCGCGAGTCCGACTCGCACTTGGCCGGTTTTTTATTTTTTCAGAAACATATGGTTCCCCAATAAAAAATAATATGTTGCATTTGTATTAAGGTAAGAATATGTTGTACAATTAATGTGTTAAATTTCTTTTCCAGTTTGTCCTACACAAATTACATAGTAACATAGTCACTTTGTCCTATATATAGGTCATAGTGAAAACCATTGTTCCCGATGTAGGTTTTTTTTACTATTTTTCCAGCATATAATATACACTTTTAACCATAATATACTAAAATTAAAGGAATTCCATAGAGGTTACGGACTATAATTTGTATAGTTGATTATATCGTATTAAACCTGAGGACAATAAATACCACAAAAACGATACCCATCAATATAAACAAAACATATGTATGAAGACGAACAATTAAATTTTTCAATTTCATACAATATGCGAACATCCTGTACGCGAATTTTACGGGGAAATTATTGTCGGTTCTGAATTGAAAACGAAATATCTTTAAAATGGAACACAGTATCAAATTTTGAATTATATTATAAAAATCTTCATAAAATTTCTTGTAAAATGATGTAAAAAACAAATAAAATATTAAAAATAAAATACGATTAACCAGGGGTCAAAAACTAAGCAACGTACAGTGAAATGGTAGATACATATTTGGAGCCATTATTTGTGGTATAATTATTGGTAATTTTCATTATTTCGGCACATAAACATTAGGATATATAGTGAATAATAATAAAAAGAACAATAAATACTTACCGTTTATCAACTTTCCGCAAAATTTTACATTTTTTAAAACTTTAAAATTTAAAAGTTACTCGACTAAAGTATGACATAATTACTGTTATATTTCGAATATTTATCGGTCAAATTATTAAGTGATGGACTTTAAATATTCAGTAATTCATAAGCTATCAACTAAATAGTCGTTTATGCAGATTTGAACTATATTTGCGTTACAATGAGCTAATTTCCAACCGGCGATGATTTGGCACAGATCTGTGCCACGACAGACAACGGGTACAAAATTTTTGGCTCAGATCTGTGTTCCGACAGACGAGGGTTTAATCCTTTTATCATTCCCGAGTTTTGGATTTGTCATAAATCCATGTTAGTAATTAATTATAATACCGACTGTAAAACGCTTTCCGATTATGAACGTAAAAGCTAATTCGACTCGTAATAAATCTGAGACTTGTTAATTACCATTCGAAAGTAAAGGCTTTTCCTTTGTTACAAGTTAGGAAGCTTCAAAGATATTTGCTTATTGAGTTAATAATTATCAATACAAGCTAATTTCTCCGTTTCGTTTAGTTCGGTGAAATTTTAACGGTAATGATATTGATGTTTGGATGTTTGTTTGTTTGTATGTAGATGTAATTATAATTATTGTGTTAAGATATTGTATCTATATATATAAAACTGAAAGGTGACTGATATAGTGATCTATCAACGCACAGCCCAAACCACTGGACGTATCGGGCTGAAATTTGGCATGCAGGTAGATGTCATAACGTAGGCGTCTCCTAAGAAAGGATTTTAGAAAATTCATCCCCCAAGGGGATCAAATAGGGGATGAAAGTTTGTACCATGAAAATTTATCTTTTCCATGCAGGCGAAGCTGCGGGCAACAGCTAGCTAGTTATTGTAATATAATTTAGATTGTAATATAGTCAAAAATGCATTTTTCATTTGTTAAGCAGGTTGATTTGTGTGATGTGTCGTAGTTTTAATAAACTAACTTTTTTTCAAAAACGGAATTTAACTATTTTTATTTTTAATGTACTACCACAGTTAATGTATAGTTTATGTATCTACTACTACATTGTTTCTCATATTATATTTAGGCAGAATTTGATATTATAGTTTATGACTTACCAAAGCGAGGGTGATTCGTTAATTCACTTTATTATATCATAAAATCATAATAAATTTACTTCCGAGCTTCCTTTACAACGCTGTTATTGGAACAATAACGTATAAAAAGAGTAATATAAAATAAACGAGGATTTACTCTGAAATTTTCAAAGGGAAATATTAGGACAATTTCGCTAAGGACATTAAAACTTACCTGTGTAAAGATGGACGGAGTAATGAAGATAATTTTGTTCATCCATTGCCCATTTGTAAGCAGGCTGCAAAACGTAACTTTCTGAATAAAATTCGAGTTAAAATGCTTTCGATTTAAGGATTATCTAATCAAAGTTTGTCCGCGTCTGAATTTGTTTTCTTCGCTTAGGGTCGTTTTGAGAATTACGCAGTTAGATTTTTAATGGCAAAAGGAATTATTATATTTATTTAATTCTTTAAATATTGGGAAGGAAATAGAGATACATAAAGAACATTAAATAAGAGAAAAATATGTACGTATGGCCTTATCGCTATACGTATAAAAGCTTTCTGTATATTTTTTCATATTACCATGGATACCTATTACTAAGGCGTTAATAAGCATTTCACATGTAGGAATTAACCTGACACGTTATATTCTTTTAAGGGAGAATTCAAAATTATATTATAATCATTTTGATGTTTTACGGGAGTAGGTAAGCTTTAATGAAGGTTTACAAATTATTCTAATTATTTTATACACAACAAAAAAGAATGTGTATGGGCACGCAAAATGTTATGTAAAATATATAAGCAAACATAAACATCATTTAACTGGAGCAAGCATTCAAAAACACAATGTAGAACGTTTGCCCATAAAAAACGGGTCCTGCCCATTACGTAAATATATTCGTAAATAATTTTCAATTCAAATTAGATTTAACTAGCAGTTACTGTGGGTGAATTCTTTAAACGTATATGCATAAGTATATAATAAACATTGAATAGGCGTACTAAAAAGGCCGTCAGCGGACCATAACCGCGTTTTGTTTTATAACGAGCGGACTGCATTATTACGGCGTCACTATGTCAGCCCGCGTCAAATATACATCCGCCCATTTAGGAGTTTACAAAGCTCTAAGGCTGATTGTAAATGGACGATAAGAAGCAGCGTTTTTGAGTATATTGCGCTGCTAACTGCTTGTTCCGACCTCTAATACTTGCACAACTTTCCTACTCTTCACAATTAGTAATGTGACTTTGAAGTGATAGAAGAATTTTCAAATCTAGCTAGTAGATCTAGTGATTAACACGTACAACTGCAACGTCACAAAAGTTGCCTCTTTTTTACATTAGAACGATGTTCTAGACTGCAGATATTAAGAAACACGTGACAATTCATACAGGTTTATATTATTTAAATGTCTGTGACGTATCACTTGCTCTATGGATAACAGAAATAATGTCTTCACTACGTAATACACTTTGTATTTGTTCCACGAATTGTAATTGCTATATATGCTGTCAAATTAAAGACTCAAGTACACTTGACTGACTTTTCATATTTTCCCATTGAGATGGGAATTAACAGAAGCTCTATAATGTATTTTTATGTTTTTTTATTGTAATCGCTCGTGTAGCGAAAGCCCTAAATTTAACAAATCTTATTCAATAACAAGAATAGTATCAATCATCTAATGGATCCACTCAGTTAGAACTTTACCGAATTAAATACTTAAGTAAATATAACAAATGATACACAAATGTTTTCATGACAATTTAATTTCGATGTAGGTTATCAAAGGCAGGTTCATTAATAATAATTATATAGGTATGTAGTTAGTTTGGGTATGAGCATCTGTTTAAGATAAACACATATAATTATTCCATATATACAACTGGTAGGGTTGGGTTCATATAATTGTGTTGAAGAATTTATGATCAAATTGTTGCTTAGTTATTATCACTTATCAGGCTTTAAAGCAAGTCAAAATTTAAAATAGAACATTCTATTTTTAGATTTATCTTTAGTGTGATAAAGGGATAAATAGGATTTCGGATAGTTTTCAGCGAGATTAATTGTTTATTGTTTATGTTTTATCAATGTCCCTTGTTTTATCAATGTTTGTGTAAACTATTAAAAATAATTAAATCATTTCTCAAAATAGATCTTAATTCGAATGAATTATAAAACACCATTTTTGGAAAAAGCTAAAATTCTATTAAAACACAAAAATAACAAACTTTCGTTAAATATTCTACATTCGTTAGTTGAATAAACCCGGAAATTCTTTCTCCCAATGATAATATAATTTTATAACGAATAAACTAGATCAGATTCAGTTGCACACAAACTTTAATAGTTCCTGCGGAGTGAACGTTCAAAAAGTTCTCATATTTTAGCATTTCATCACATTCATTAGTGAACACCAAAGCGACGCTATTTTAAGATTCTTAATGTATTTTAAAGTAGATATCCGTATTTTGATTGATGAATTGTTTTCTCTTATAATTTGTACAATGGTATAAAAGTGGGTTTATGTAAATGTTGAATGGAATTTGTTTGTTTTAATTGAGATTGATGTTCAGCCATCGAAAACATTTGTAACGGATTCCGATTTGTTTGGGCAAAGAATAATTTTATCAAGTGGAATTTCAATTTATGTACTGACCACTTTCGCGTCATGTTTGTTAGCTTTTTAATCATTTAAAAGTTTTCTTTTTATTGTGTTAGGATTGTTTTGTTTGCCATGTTTGAATTCGTTTTTATTGTTTGAATGAGTATGGTTGTTTTTCAGGAACTTGTGTTTATGTTTTTGTCATGATTCGAAAACGAGATAAATATCAAGGAAAAATTGAATGTAAATAATTTAACGGTAACCTTGTGAAATTGTAGTTTTAAAAATAATAAAATAGTTTATCGTTATTACTTAAAATGCATATAAATATTATTTAATGAGTACGTAATATAGTAGGACAAAAATCAAATAGCCTAAAATGCGATATCTCGAATGTCTAAGCACAATCCTCTCGAATGAATGGCCGAGCTCTGCACAGACTTCATTAGAAGCTATTACACAAAGCCTAGAGTCCCTTTATATGGCACGATATTTTATTATACGATATATTGTGCATATCGTGTGCAATATATTGTATATTATAATATAATCGTACGCAAATTTTTAGCTTTGCGTTGCAACAGCTGAATGTAGAAGTCGTTTAATTACTCCAAAATTTAATGTTTATAATTTACTGAAAGCTTTAAATTATTTACCCAAAAGATTTTTGACTTGAAAATGATATCTACTAATTCTGAAAGGTACCTACATGCTTCTTCACTGAAATATTGAATTTAATATTTAATAGTATGTGCTACTTATGTAATACAATCCCTACCGTAAGGAATTTTGTTTTCAAATGATTTCAATGTCAATATTTGCTCGTTATCTATTTATTTTTAATAACATGGAAATAATAAATTCTATAACGTTTGAAAAACATATTCCAAATAAAAAAAAGTACCAAACATAATGAAACAGTCGTATCCAGTCTGTTTCACAAATCGTACCATATAAACGCGCTTCCGACGAAAACCACGAACTAATCTCTTTTGTTTACATTTTGTACGAGAGCCAAATTTAAATTGCATTTGGTATCAAGAAAATGAAGGCAATGAGCGTGGGCTTATCCTACTATATTGTTACGCGGGACTGTAACGATCACAGACATGTATATTTATACATGTCTGTGGTAACGATGCTTCTATGCTTGGTAAATTTAAGAAGTGTTTTCCTCTTTAAATAAAGTGAAATGTGTTTATTTGCATACTGATATGTTTATTTTACTATGGCGTTGATGCTGGAAATTTTGATTTTACGATAATTAATAGACGATGAATAGACATTTTACGATAATTAATTTTGATTTTACGATACTTTAATAGACGATGAGTTTACGATAATGAAAGTTTTTAGACATTAGAAAAAATCGTACTGTTGTAGGTAATAGGTACAGTCAATAGTATTTTAATTCTACTTCCTTAAGCCTTACTTTTCTTTTTTTTATACTTGCACGCGAATATAAATAAACATTTATACATAGGTAGGTAATACTATGACATGCACATGACATGACACCTCGGGATAAGCTTGCTTCCGTATGCAATTGCAATCGGCCCATGCGGAGTAACTTTACCTCGTGAAGCTTTGTATTTAAAGTTAATTTGCATCACCTTTCATTAGTCACCTTGGTATCTTTTATATATTATTTACTATAAGAAAATAAATACGATGCAATAGAGAAATAAACATTTACTTACCTAGGTAAAAAACATTTACTTAGGTACAAAAGTTGATCTCTTTTTACACGCTTTTTATTAGCTTCACCTGTATGTTTGTATGTTTGTTTGTAACCGACTTCTTTAGGCGCGATTTGGACCCACTTTAAACGGCCAGATTTCGTTCAAACTTTGTAGATTTATTGAGGACCGATAATACACTAATTTGATAAAGCGTGTTTTTTAGTTTTTTTAAACTATCATTTATTAATTCTTTAATACTAGGTTAGCAGTGTGGTTGGTGAGAATCTAATGCTAAATAAAATAACCTTAGCAGGTACTATATTAAGACTGTTATGAAAATAAAACTAAAATAGATGTTAATGATGTTTTTTGCTTGTTTACTATATATTATAGAACTAGACAGCTTCATTCTATATAATACGATTATATGATAGTAGATTCTCGGGAAGGAATATAACGTTTAGTCTCAGCTATTTTGGGAACTAGCACAGTATGTTACGCAACCTAGTATTATAATATAGAAGGTATTGTTCATATTCCAATAACTGAAGCTATATTAATATAACAAGCAAAACTAGGTTTCTAAACTGAGTTTAGTTTGAGCGTTCTACTGTGTACTTACGAACATTGTTATGGTTATACTATGAAAGTACTTATACAGTTTTATATTGAAGTAAAACAGCCTTTTCTGTTCCTACCATAAAAGTGTTAAGCATTATTTGCATTATTCAACATTATGTTACCACTAATAAACATACCCAGAGGCACGCAGGTAAAAGTTTAACCTTAAAAATATTTTTTATACTTCCCTTTATTTTATTCTCAGCAATTAGCAATGCGGATTAATTGCACAATTAAGTTCAAGCTTAACGTAATTTGCATTCAAAAAGGTTATAAAGATAGCGACCACATGTATTTACAATGAACGCGGAAAGCAATTCCAAAGATTTAAATTGGTGCTTCATCACTTAGTTTTTTGGTTTATTTTTTTATCTTCGTAAGAAATGTTCTTAAGAAAACAGAGCTCTATATTTACTGTGTATAATTAAATGAAGTCCTACAGTTCAAGAGTATTTTCATAGATAGTATTCAAGCTTTGTATAGCCTTTTGTGCTTTTACAAATTTATAAGATGGAAAAATCACGTCATAAATGAAACGATGTACAAAAGAAGAATTGCTAAGGAATCATAAATCTCGATGTAAATTATTGTAGCTTTGATGGTGTGAGGTAAAATTTATATCTCATTGTATTACCAAGACGATTATACAGTATGTAAAAAATTATTGAAATAATAGCAATAATAAATTACTTAATAACCGACTTGTCATTTACATTTACCTTGAACCAAATTCACGTGAAGTAATCAAATATATCTAATTCTTATGTTGCGGCGTTTGAGGTTAATTTCTTTTGAAACTGCTCTACCCATGAAATTTTGTGTGTAATGTATCTGAGAATCGTAAAAAATCTATTTTTCATACTCCTAAATGACAAGAGTAAAGCAGCGTTTGCCGAGACAGTATATATATAAGATACCTACTTTATTAAAGCCTAAAGAAAACAAAACACAATCAAACTACCATATAGGAAACATAATAGAGAATGAATTCCAAACAAAAATACCAAAGGTCCATTAATTGAAAGGATGCACTTTAATTCGCCATTCAATTGAAGTCGTTTTTCAACAAATTGCCGTTTGTTTATATCCCACAGATACATAAAACTAGAGAAAATAAGCTGAATAAATACTTATTTCAGTGACACGTCGTATTGTTGAAGTAGTTTTAGTGCCTTCAATAAAACTGTGGTTTGTGTCATGAAAATGTTTTATATGAATACAGTTAAAATGTTAAATAGATAGTTGAAGTTAGAAAATAATATATGTATTATTAAGTAGGTAATTATTAAAAATGTAATTTAAAATATTGTGTTAGAAATAAAAGGAGCTTGAATTATAATATCGATCACAGGACGACATTTTCAGGTTTTTTTATTTAATGACCCATAAATATTTTAACTACAATAATAATAATCATATATTTTACTGATGTGTGTTTTTTTAAAAGTAGGAAGCAGTAAAGGGATAAAACTATATAATACTAGCGGTCCGCCCGGCTTCGCCCGTGGTACATATTTCGCAATAAAAGGTAGCCTATGTCCTTTCTCGGGTATCAAAATATCTCCATACCAAATTTCATGCAAATTGGTTCAGTAGTTTAGGCGTGATTGAGTAACAGACAGACAGACAGAGTTACTTTCGCATTTATAATATTAGTATGGATATTCACAAGAAAACAAAGAGCCTAAACAACTAACAAAAACATCAACACCATCCATTCAACGCCCAAAAAAGCATAGTCTCTGAATAAGGTCGCAAAGTCTCTATAGTGACTTCTGAAGCGGCATTTAGTTTCAAGCTGATGCTTATTTGCATAATCGACATTTCCTCAGGTGCATTGGCAGCTGATTTAAGTTCCCCGCCAAGTGTCATGTCCTTAACGTATAAGGTACTGACCATTTTATAATAGTCCGAGTGCTGGCTGGGGATTTTCCTGGAATATTATATTTATGAAAAAAAATAAGTAGAGATAGATGTGATATTGACGTTTTATTAATTACTGTGTACATACTGTATGATTTTTTTGTTACATTTACGTTTTACACTGAAAATTTGTTCAAAAACTTTTTTTATTATATTTTAAAGTTTCCATCATGTGATATTTGAATCAAAAATTATGTGTAAGTACATTGTTGCTAATGGCCTCGTTGATGTAGAATTTAGATTTACAACATTTTTAAAATGGTGTTTGTTGTTGTAACTTGCTTTTCCTAAAGCAAACTTATATGCTATAGATTATTCCTATATTTATACAGTTATTTATACAATAATTCCCAACTAAACAGATGACATAAGAAATACTAACTCTCGCTCTCTGACTATACGTATTTACTGACTAAACAAGACAGGCCTTTGGCGCTTACACGAGCGCCGAGTCTATCGTCTTCAATCGTTTTATTTTTTTATCTCTCAGACTTTAGCAGCTAAAGAGATAACTGATCTTTAACTTGCTGACGGTGTAATAAATTCTATAGAGTCGGGTTATTTTGCTTTCAGTATAAGAGCAATAAAATTGGTTTGTAACTTTCACACTGGGAAGGTGATATATTATTGTATATAGCTAGCTACCTATAATAATTGTAGATATATATAACATTGTTCTGTCTACGTTTATCACTCAGTGATATAATATTATATAAATAGTTTACGATCTACTCTCAGTGCTACTACTAATAAAAGTATATTACTTTTAACATTTCATAAAAATCGATCAAATTGTTTCCGAACATATTATGACAACTAGTTTAAACAGTGTTCAGTTCAGTGTATAGTGTTCGAAATCAATAGATTCTTATGAATACATACATAAGAAATCAGCTATTTCGTACATAAACAACTATATTTTTACCTATCTTCAGGATTAGGATAAACCAATCTGGTATTTCAAATCAGATCAATGTAAAAGCCTCCCACGTAACTCGTAAGCTAACTCTACTTATATGGAAATATTTTTCGCGTTTCTACGACGTAAAACAGTATATTCTAACCCTTTGAATAATATATTTTTATTGATATTACCGACATAACAAAGTAAAATATAACCCTTCCAAACGTACAAAGTACTTAAGCCTTTGAAGAAAGATTTTCTCCATTTTTTTCTGATAAGTCTTTAATGTTAATTGTATCTCTTTAATGTTTAATTGTAACTTGTAAATAAATTAAATGTAGACTAACTACTTACGACGATTATGTCATACATGCCAATTATACGTTATGTAGTTAACATTTATTTATCTATTTATTCAAAAACACACACTAACATTACAGTTTCCCAATACGATAGCCACAACTTAAACTTCGTAAACATTTTAAGGGTCGATTTTGGATTATAAAAGCAAAGATACCATAATATTATTTACCGTCAGTGATGTAGCTAGACAGGGAATAGGTAGCTAAAGGGATGGCTACCTAAGGCAGTGCCTTTTTTCATTGATCTTCGAAAGGCCCTATTTTGCTATTTGCCCCAGGGCCCTTAGCTAGTCACGACACTGTTCATAGTGTATAGTAGATTTTAATACACCACACGAAGAAGGTATTCGTTACCTCTTGATCTATCAGCATAGCGGATAACTCAGTTATAATTAATGGCGATGTCAGTGACAAATGGCTTGATATCGCACGTCTTGATACTAGTTCACCGAAATGCAATCCTGTATGGATGTACAACGGACGTTTACATAAATCACTAACAATCCATATTCGTGATGTGACACCTGCAAGCGACACTTCTGTACCTTGGTGCATACACGTTGGGATGTTTTGGGATAATTTTAAGTAGGATAATATAATGTATGAAGCTGTTTGTAAAAGAGTTGTAGGATGGAATTATGGCAAATGATGTTTTTTATGAAAGTAATTTACATATCTACCTTTAAGATGCTTTGTAGTATAGATAGTATTTAGATATACAGTTAAAATTTTACTGTTATTATAGACTTACCAAAAGAGATTAAAATTTGTTTCACCAGGAGCTTTATTATTTGAATTAGTGTTTCATTCAAATTGTAAATAGGATCACTTCGATTAATATATATTTAAATATGTTGTTAATTATTATTTAAATTCGTTTAATATGCTGCGAATTGGTTGTTATTGTTATTAATAGATGTCATTAATTGTTGTAGAGAAATTTATTTGACTTTTTATTAATATCAGAGCGAACAAATTAGTTTGGTCACTCAATACTTGCAGCCTGCGTTTAAAAAGGATTGAAGGCGTTAGAAAGTCATGTAGTTGCTAGTTGATGAATATATAAAGCTTTTCTCATATGTTCCTACTTCCTATACATTGCAGATGTAACATGGCAACCCTACCAGTAAGCGACACTTCTCCCAACACAATTAAATACATCTAGATATTGTGCGGGGCGATCATTACTGAGAACAGTCTACCACGTCCAGTTGACATTCGACGAATGTTGTAGACATAAATCACCCTTAGCTGAACACAATACAGGCCATAATCCCATACACCAAATTGATAAGCAATTTTGATTTACGATTCACAGCTTGTTAGAGCACGTAGGTATTTAGAGGTGCTATGTGAGAACGATTTGTGATGACCTCGTTTAAAATTGATTATATTCCCGATTCTATTGTATTCGCTTACATGAATTATTGCAAAGTGTTACAACAAAAAAGAAAATTATTGTTTCTTTTTGTCTGCTAAATTGCCCGCAGTCAAAAACTTATCTTTAGTAATTACTAATTAGTGCTTTTTTTTCTGAAAGCTTTTTAAATTAAAAATAGTAAACCAAATTAATCGATTGTCTATTGAAACTGAAATAAAAAATAGCTACTTTATTCTCTACAATCATTGATATACATATGGAGACGACACCGCCTACGTCACTTATGTTCCGCTCAACATACGCCATATGGCGTATGTTGAGCGGAAACGTTTTTTTAATGGTTTTAAAGTGAAACGCATCAAATATGCCTTCGTGTGTGTTACGATATTGCACAAATAATACGGAAAAGTGCAAAGGGATAACTTTCATCGGTAAGTACCTAACTAGATAATAATTTTTAAAACTTAGAGCAAAAAAATGGCGCACAGATTTTGTTCGTGGTGTCTCCTCCATACGTAGTAATATTATCTCAATGTCTACAATACAATATTTGTCCAAATTCCATACTTTATATAAGTTTTTACCTCGTTTTAACAGTCAAAACACGTTTTAACGCATCGATCATTTTGAATAGATTACATTATTTTAAATTAAAGTATCGATTTTTAAATACAACCTTAAGAATTAATTACCAATAAATAATTACAAAAAGAAGCGGTTTCTGGCATTGTAATATAATACCTTGATCATTTTAATTGATAAACTGCTACTAAAGAAAAAATTATAAGTCTCTAATATGAAACTTATGAAAGAAGTAGACGCATAAATTTTATCTCTTGATTAATAATAGCTATTCATAATTTGTCCGTTTAACCTTATCTGATTTCGTATTTGATATAATAGTTCGAATTACATATAAATTGTTTGTTTTAATTGTAATGTCTTAATGGACTGAGGATTTTAGGTTTTATTGTTTATAAATTCATCGTATTCAATGCTTATTTATATATTATTATGCTGTGGTGGTTATGTAATTGGCTTTAAACTACAATAAGGTTATTTTACTTTTATTAAATAAAAATAGAGAATAAGAATAACGAATGAAAATCATAATCATTTCACATTGGGGCTGTCACCAAAACACTGGAATTATCAATTTAATTGTCATTGGAGATATAATTCAAACCCAAAAAACATGAGCTTGAATAAGACATAAATAAAGATCACTACATTACTAAAGATTACTACATTACTTCTTTTGTAAGCGTTTCCTTTAAAAGGCGCAATGTAATAATCCATACATTACTTCTTTATCACCAATATTTTTATAGTCGTATCCTATAGAGGCAGCAATGTAATAATTACTACAGATTCGAGACAAAATCACCATTCTACTACGGGCTATACACATAGCTTCCCATATAATCTGCACTAAACTGCCATAAGCATAGGTAAAGACTAGTGTTCATTAATTTTCTGCTAGTTATCAGCAACACCTGTGTCGGAAAGCGTTTAATAATGACGTCACGACACAGCTGTTGCGCCGAGCAAACCTAAAATTAAAACTATATTAGATTTTCGTTTAATTAAAAACTGATACGTCAATAACGAACTGTTAATAAAGTTTCGAATGGTATATTTGGCCAATTTTTAATTGCATGGAAGTGGAGTTTGGTGTTTTAATTTTGTTGAGTGAAAGTTAAATGCTTTTTGGTTTAAAAGAAAATTAAAGGTGAAACAACCCATAGGTAGACCGTACTCATTTTTCTTGTTAGGTACTATTTTTCTTGTATCTATACTGTTCTGTAAATAAAAGTGAGATTTTATATGTTTTATTATCAAAATTTGACGACATAAATATTGCTTAGGAATTTTCTTTACTTTTCTTGTAATAAGATAAGATTTTTATACGTTATAATATTATGAATTGAGATTATGAGTATGATAAACGTAATATGAAAAAAAAAATAATGTTGTGTTTGCCTTTGTGTATATTAGAAAGGCTTTTCCTAAAAATATTTTCCGCGTTATTTTAGAAATAATTTCAGCTTTTTAGTGTTCATTATGAATTCAGAAGTTAGGGTCTTTGATTAAACTTTTTAAATTAATTTTAAAGTTCATTATATTTTATGATCTTCAGCGCATCAGACTTTAATATGATAAATATAAAATACAAACACAATTCGGAAGAGGCATTAGTACGGCAAGAGTACCGTAAAATGCATACCTAATCAATTTTATAAATATTATTAATTTTCATACCATCACTTTTTCGGAGTATGTATACATGCCCTAATAGTAGTAAGGCATAAAAAAGTGGTTATTTCAAACTATATTAGATTTAGTTAGACACAATATGATTTTTTTAGTTTTTTACATAGCTTTCATATCTTATCATACAAAAATCAGTATACCGTTAGTTTAATTAATTTTACAGATAAATCAAGCACATACGTAAGATAATCTTTCATTGATTTATCATTTGATAATTCATGAGAACCTAACTTCTTATAAGGCAAATGTGCTAATGAAATTTATACTTTAAAGCAAGCGTATTAAGTATAATTTTGTAATGTAACAATGCAGATATCCCCAAAACAAGTTGTCATATTGTCATTTGATTACCGCTGCTCTTTTGATCTTGGAGATTCTATCACTTTTGTCAATCAAATCATGTTCTAAATTGTTCTTCAATCTTATTTGAATTAATTTTAAAATCAGTGTATCATATAAAAGGGATGGAATTCAATACACTAGCATTTCCACGTATCTACACTAATATTATAAAGAGTTTGTTTGTTTGTTTTAACGCGCAAATCTCAGGAACTACTGGTCCGATTTGAAAAATTATTTTGGTGTTAGATAGCCCACTTATCGAAAAAGGCTATATAGGCTATATATTATCATCACGGTAAGACCAACAGAAGCTGAGAAATGCGGGTAAAACCGTAACCGTAACCGTAAACAAGGACACAGATAATAATTTCATTTCATTCATTACAAGTTTTCGCGCAGTAACCCGTAAAATATTTTTTTTTAAATTGGAAATAGAAATCTACAATATTCAAGTTTCCCTTGAAAACAAGAACACATAATAGATAATAAGAACACAGTAAAGATGATTCGTTTTAATGTTTTTCGCGCTGAAATATTCTCCGCTGTGTTTATTTATTGTTTTAAGCAAATTATTGTGAAAATTTAAAAGAAAAAAAGACAGAAATACTTATATAACATTTTTCTTTATTTTGATCTACGATTAATCAACATCATAAAATTATAGGTATCGATACCTATTATCGATTTTGATAAACATCATTAAACTAGTAGTTAGTATAGAATCGTAATATCGATTATAATCGAGAACTCGCTTGCGCAATCGTGTAAACGAATCGATTCCTTTCCTCTTATAATTAGCTTCAAAATAGAGAACGCGTTTTCTTAGGAATTCTTTTATTACACTCCTTTGTCTGACCACACTATTGTGTTACAAAGAGTTATTTCTTTAATTAGGAACGGTGAACTTCACAAATAAGGTTAGTCGCTTTCGAATCATGCGGAAATACAATATTGTACATGTTTTATATAGGTTATATTGAAAGACGTAGATATTACGTTTAATTTATGTAAAATACTGAATATAATTATTTGTAGGATCATTTACTTTTTTATTGAACTAAGACGAGGTATCACTACATAGTATAAAACAAAGTCGCTTTCTCTGTCCCTGTGTCCCTATGTGTGCTTAAATCTTTAAAACTACGCAACGGATTTTGATGTGGTTTTTTTTAATAGATAGAGTGATTAAAGAGGAAGGTTTTAGTATATAATTTATTATGTTTTAGACAAAGCGGGCGAAGCCGCGAGCGGAAAGCTACTTTACGATAAATAGTTAAGAACAATAATATTATTGTGTTCTTTCAAGTAATACAATTGATACAATACTTACGCTAATATAAATCGTGTGAATACTTATAGAAATAGAAAAAGCTAAAAGTATTAATACTTGTAGCAAAAAAAAAACATACAATTCATCATTACACTTTAGCTTTATTTTTCTAAATTTTTTTACCCCGATCTTCACTTTAAAAGCCAATTTAATTTTAAACGAAACATCGTGTTATTCAATAAAGGGCTTTTGTAAACATAATAAAAAATAATCTCTTATATCGCTATAATATCTCTAAACTGTTACATAGTGAGATGTCTAGACAAGATTTAGTTTTTAGTGGGTGCTAACTACTAGTTTATTAGAAGATTAACTCTTAACCAACGGATATGTTATGATGGCTCAATTATTATGGTTGTGGGGTTGCGTTTATTTCCCTATTTTATCAAGATAATTATTAGCTGCTTTTATTCGTTATTAATTTGGTATTTAATAATATTATGTAGTTGGTATTTAAATAAAACGAATTTAAAATGCAAAGGTTTAATAATTAGCTAAGAATTTGAATTAAAACCTCCAAATGATTGCAAAATAATAAAAATTGTATTTGAAATCATTACAGTGATCATGTAGCATAACTAATCCATCTTTTATTATAAACAAATAATAAGCTTGAATCTATAGTTACGAAAAGATGTTAGCCAAATTAGCAACTCGAGCTACCAAGCTTAACTCGTTCATTAAAAAGGGACAAGGGAGTTTTGATATTCAAAGACTTTAGGGAATTGTATCCACGTGTAATAGTATGGACCCTTTTTACAACGGGCAGAGTTGGCCCAACAAATGATCGTCGAAGTTGGCCATTACGGCGATTATGAATAAACATCTACAATGATGGCCGATCAAACGTTTAGGCCCTCTACACTATCGTGATTGCCTCTACTCGCCCAATGCTGCCCATTGTGAAAAGGTCCCATTAGATGAAGATTGTAATGAAGGACTAGTCCCAAAAGAGAAACAAGCTATTGTTAAATATGGGAGGAAATTATGACAAATCTGTCTGCTAAGTTTTGTTGCGGTGGGTGC
Source organism: Colias philodice (assembly GCF_061535455.1). Taxonomy (NCBI): domain Eukaryota; kingdom Metazoa; phylum Arthropoda; class Insecta; order Lepidoptera; family Pieridae; genus Colias; species Colias philodice. Next base: position 9,237,955 of record NC_143099.1, on the reverse strand, counting down.
TCCGGCTTATCATTTGTAAGTTTGTAATTATGGAAGTTTTGTTTTAATAGATACAAATTGTAGTCAGTGTAAGTGGATTTTTGGATAAAATATTACGTGGATGAGGTAGATTTTTATTTCTTCGAAATAGCAAAGTTTTTGAGCGTTGTTTTTTTGCTTGCAAATTGCGATGTCTAATTCTATGACTATTAATCACATTTAGAATTTGAATTTCGTAAATGCACTAGCAATAATGAAAAAAAAAACGTATAAAATTTCATAAACTTGTTTTATTTACATTTTACTATAAAAATACAATTATTACGTTTAAACACACAAACACACACACACAATACCTACTTACAATCGACACAAATACGTATGTACCATTCTGATTCCCCGTTACACTTTTAACTCCCACTAGATTGATACGTTCATAACATGTTCACATCAGCATACGCTGAACCCACAGGAGGCAAAACTTCGGATTGCGGAAAAACTTCATAATGAAACATAGGCCAATTCCGTGCGTGAACCGTGAACATGGGTTTATTCCCAACATGCTAGAATTTGCTTATTACTGCGGTACTCAGGGAATATTACAGAGGATTTCAATTCTGATACGCTCGGTAGGTACGAGTGGCCAATGTTATACATGACTTTTGACGTCCTGAGGGGATCGGATTGAATCATTTTTGGTGAACTTATTTACTTAAGATAATGCATGTGTTGGATGATTAATTAATTCTGAATTAATTAAAGTTTGATAGATGGATATTTTATATAGACTAATTTAGTTATCTTTGTGCTAAACTTTTTCCAGATTCAAAATTTGTTTTGAAGTGAAAACCTTATAGATTTCTGTCAATCCAGACATTCTCAAAAACTTTCCAGTGCTTTATTTATAGGATCTTTATTATAACGTTTTGTGAACCTACCAAAACTTGACACGTACGTAAAAAGTATAAAAAAGCTCTGAGTATCTGCAAGTGTTGAAACTGGCCCAAAAACTTACATCCTAATTTTTCACCACGTCCACAACGTTTCTTACAATACATGTTATTACCTTTGCACCATATTTAAACTTAACCTCACAGCACCCTTAAATTACGAAAATCGTTTTCGACTGCGTTTAAAATATTAAAATACAAAAGTGTCGGCAGGCGTGTGGACGGGTAAATCGTCTGTAATCTTATCCTTATTTATAGAACAGTGAAATTGCACACAAGCGAAACGAGACGTTCATCAAGTTTGTTGGTAGTTAAAGTGTAATGAGTATGGTGATGTATCGAAGATTGATGCCTGAGGTGTTTCGTATTTATATATAGTGCAACACTTGAACACACACATATGAACATAACTATACTAGCTATCCGCCTGCGGCTTCACTAGCGCAGTGAAAGAAAAACCCGCATATTTCCCGTTCTCGTGGGAATTCCGGAAAAATCTTTTCCTGTGCGTTTTATTAGGTCTTTAGCTGTCATCGTAAAAAATTTCATCCAAATAAGTTCAGTAGTTTTTGAGTGATGCTGTAACAAACAAACATACAAACTTTCACATTTATAATGTTAGTAGGATATGTTAAGGGGGCGCATAAAGCAAAATAACCAATCTTGTATTAGATGATACGAGTAATATGCAAGACCAAATCTAAAAAATAAAATATATATCAAACTAGATGATATGTTCAACGATTCTGTTTAATCAAAAACATAAAATATTAAAATTTACTCGATAAAAAAAAATCACCAAGTTAGCTCTAATTTTCACACTTTTACGTTTTCTACTTGACATGGTAATACTTATTATGATTTTTTTTTCATAAACAATTATATTAAAACATTTGCAAGATATTTGTCAGAGCATTTTGTGTAATTACTTTTAGTTTTGGTTTTATCTGCGATAAACCACTTTTGGCGCTCTTTTTTTCTCGAGATAAACGTTTGATTTTGTCACGATAAAAGTGGTTTATCGCAGATAAAACCAAAACTAAAAGTAATTACACAAAATGCTCTGACAAATATCTTGCAAATGTTTTAATATAATTGTTTATGAAAAAAAAATCATAATAAGTATTACCATGTCAAGTAGAAAACGTAAAAGTGTGAAAATTAGAGCTAACTTGGTGATTTTTTTTTATCGAGTAAATTTTAATATTTTATGTTTTTGATTAAACAGAATCGTTGAACATATCATCTAGTTTGATATATATTTTATTTTTTAGATTTGGTCTTGCATATTACACGTATCATCTAATAGAAGATTGGTTATTTTGCTTTATGCGCCCCCTTAAGTAGATGTCGCTTCGATAGTGAGAAGATTATCGCAAATTATAAGTGGTGCTAGACTACTTTGAAGCTGATTTTCTCGTTTGATTTCATTGATCGTCTGATTATTGTTTATAACGAGGTTGTGAAATCATTTATTAACAGCCATTAACTATCCGCGTAATTTTTATTTAACTAGACTTGAGTTAAACTTGACTTTTGTAATCATTTTAGTATTGGTATACGTGATATATTTTGTCTCTGTCAGTATATTATATGTAGGCTTTTGATATAACTATAACATAAATACGAAAGTTTGTGAGGGTGGATGGATAGATGGATGGATGTTTGTTACTCTTTCACGCAATTACTACTGAACCGATTACAATGAAATTTTATATGTAGGTAGCTGAAGACCCAGAATAAGACATAGGCTATATTTATACCGGAAATCCAACAGGAACGGGAACTATGCGGGTTTTTCTTTGAAAACGCGGGCGAAGCCGCGGGCGGAAATCTTGTATATTTATAAAGTACGGAGGATAGGCCTAACAGCTATCTATCAAGTAAGTTGCAGGTAAAACATCTCCACAAAATATACAATTTGAATTGTAAAAATGCATTCAGTAAATATGAAATTATACATTGCACTTCAAACAAGAACTAATAACGAGTTAATCGATCCATTCGATACCGTTTAGCAGTAACTTTATAAATCAATTCAATCCAAACATACAGAGAAGCTTGTAACAAGTTGAACTTTTACTGGATAAATAGAATTTAAAGGAAAAACGGATACTAATTTATTTATCTATTGTTTATGTATCTTTGTATTTGGTTCATGATATTTAAATTTAATTCTCTTTTGCGAATTTGCTTGTGAATGTAAATACGCAAGTAGATGTGTATGTGAATTATGTGTCATAAGAAGTATGTTAAAACGATTTTGTATAAACAAAAATGTAGAGATATTCTAGATCTCGAAGGATGAACATAGAATGTTTGTTATGAAAATAAAACGGTGTAAAATAAAATCATAGTATCAGCACAGCACTGGAACGGAATGCAAAATAAACATTTATTTTTTATTGAAACTTATAATAATATCGTAAATAGCTTTTCGCACGATTATTATGTTATCTATTTCATTAGTAGGTACTATTGTACTAGATTATTAAGTTATGTTATTGCGGTCTTATTAATAAAAAAAGTTTATCGAAGGTTTTCACTAAGGTTTTCACCATAACTTCGAGTGTTCTATAAACTTATTTGACGTTTGATAAATTGTTTATTAAATAAATTGTCGCCATTGCAAAGCATATTTTAAATCTTTACATAATATCTTTAGCTCTAATTATAAATATATAGATTGATATATTTATATATAGAGCTAATATTATGCATTGAAATTTTAACAGTTTGTATACATATAATTTGTTACAGGTATATAGAACAATTTGTCCTAAAAATGCTTTTATAAATAACGACATTTGTATTACATCGAGCTTTAGATGTGCTATAACTTTTTACATATTATAAGACCGCAAGTATACAACTATTTCATGATAACAAACAGGAATAAAACCGGTGTGAAACGTTTTGCAAATCCGCCGATCAACGTCAATCAACCGTGTGCGAATGGATTCGTTAAACAAAGGTAACGAACGAATGTTATTCCGAAAACTGCAGTAACATTAGTGTATTATTATCTTTTATAAACACATACGTCTTTCGTTTGTTTGTGTTTGTTTATAATAATTGCGGAAGTATGTGTGTTTTGATAGTGTATTATGTTTGTAAGGAATAGCTAAAATATTTAGATTTTATTAATATTTTTTCAGCTGTATAACTGATATATATATATATGAACATATATAAACTGCACTGTAAACCAGCGTATAAAATGGTTGAATCTTTCAACTCTATTATTATTTAAAAATTCCTATAATTTAATGTATGCATAGTTCTACTATTAAGAAATGTAGATTTTCTTTTACCTTTACCTCTCAACCACCGAGAGGCCAGATCCGACCGCGACACAATAGATTTTCTATTGTGTCTGTGATTCCGGGGCCTGATGGATTAAAAGTTAGCAAGAACCATGAATTGCACTTTTCTGTATAATGCAGTCCAAAAACAATCATATTTTTGTCATCATCCTATTGGTGACTACGAGAGATCTAGTCCTAATCATTTATTGTAACAAATAGTTTAAATAAAAAATTACAAAAAAATTGTTTACAACAACGTAATATTACCAATCCCATTGAAAATGAAAATGAAAATGAAAAATAAATTTATTTCATACACACAATTTTCAAATACAGAAAGTGGATGAGTCCTCCTAGTAAGTTTACAAAAACCTGTGTCAGGAGGACCCGCTCTTCCTTAACTACTACTACCAATCCCATTGTTTTCATTTAATTTGTTACTAAACAAAACATAACAAATGAAATCTTATTGCTTTTGTAGCTTCCTGTTTTCACGTCAATCTCAGAAGAGTTAACGAGCGAACGTTCCAACTAAATATATTATCTCCAACAGCAATAATGTGTCGGAAAACGTAAAATATATTCAAAGTAACCTAATTTCGAATCAGGTTTCTTAGCCAAGGTCTTCTTTTCGTTTTATCGTCATTGTAATGTAATTTTTAGGTGATTGTAGCTATAAAATGTAATATTAATAAAACATCAATGAATCTTTAAATAGTTCGTATTTATTTAAATTATGTTTTATGAGCGCGATATAGCTTATTAATTCGCCATAAAATATAAAATTAGATAATGACGTCATAATATACAATATCGAATATCACCCAAGACTATAACATTAAGCTCAAAAATGAATTCTCATTTGAATCATTAACGCCTCAAACTCGTCAAAAATAAGTGCCCAAAATAAATCAACCTAACGACACAGCGTCTCATTATGTCGTCGAAGCATCAACACACTGTATTTTGAAGTTTTTGGATAACATCGCGTCGTGAGCGAATGCGCTAGTTAACACATAACGAGGTGTGGAGCATAGCCCACCAGTCATGATCATGTCTTACTGAGTTATTCGCCGACCACTGACCCTTTGGTAAGAAAAAATGTTCGATACAACCGTGCGCACGATTTTGAACTCAATACCATCACAATAGAGATTGAATTTGAATGGGATCAAGTGGTGATATAGGATGTATCAAATGGGTATGCGGCAGATGTCGGCACAAGCGATAATTTGTATGCCTCATTGTATATTATCTGTACGTGAGGTAAGAAGAACCCGTATGAGTGAAATGTGCGTCAAAATTGTTTAGCTCTGTACTGAGTACAGAACTACAGAGTATGTAGTCTGTACGGTGAATGTGCTGAAGTAATTGCGGTATCAAGTAGCATAGCTAGATGTTAGATGGGATCCAGTTGAACATTTCTTCTTTGTAGCTATGAAAATGTACTACCTATTGTTCAATAATTGCCGAGATTATTATATAGACTTTTAACAAAAAACTAAAACCTCCAAAGTATCCGAACTAAACTACATTATATGTGACAACATGGCACAACCTTAAAAAAAAGATTTATCAATATCCATTCACCCAGTTGAACGTTCTGAGGGAACAAACCCAAAAAATACAGAAAAATTGACCTCCTTCTTTGTTTTACGTGCCTACGTTGTAAAGCAAATGTAAAAAGTAGTGTATCATAATATTAAATTATATATTATATATTATAATAGTGTCCAAATTCAATTGTAATATTAATTTTATAATTTCAAAGACTAATATTTAATCAAGCTTGACATATTTGCATCTCTTAAAATTGTTATCATAAATATAAATTTAGCAATCCTATTGAAGATAGATCAGGCGTAAGATCAAGGGCTTTAAGTGCTCTCTGAAACACAATTGTGTGACATCACATAAATTGTGTAGCCACCAATAAATTGATCTTCAGAGGCATCTTAATTTATTAGACAGGATTTAAACTAAGGCCATTGTGGGTTGGTAGATAATAATAATTATTGCATTAACGATAATATATTACGAAATATAGAGTTTCTTGCCGGCTCTTCTCTATATACTGCTTTCCGAAAAAGTGGTAAATGGTAAAAAATAATCGATCGATCGAATCGATAAATGTTATGACGATTCAAAAATGCTTCCAGAAGAATTGTAATTGAATAAAAAAAGGTTTGAATAATACTTTAGGATAATTTGAAAAATATTCGCTTCAATTGTATTGTTATTATGTATATTGTATTTCGTACACGAGTGTTATATAATTTTTACTAAAAGTGCCCATAGACCCATCTATGATATGATCAACACCATCATTTGCATGAGAAATGTTCTACGAAATAAAAACAACTGCAATGTAATAATTTTCAATACAATTAATGTCATCACATATCCTTTTTTAGCTTTTTATAAGTTCGCTACAAACTAGTTATAGGGTAACCACTTATTTTGATTGACGGCCGGATAAAGGTATGTTAAATATATCTGCGCTATATTTACGATATTATTATTGAACGTTTAACACGTTGGCAGATTATACCTACGTTAATTTCTTTAAGGACGGATAAAATTATTATTGTCTTGAGTTAATAAGATTTGCTTATAAAAATAAAGACGTATGCGACTAGTTTGTAGATAAACTAAGTGAAATGTAAGTAATTGCGAAAAATTTTCAGTTAAGTGCGGTAGGTAGTGGATAAAGTAAGTAGAGTTTTTATTATTATAGAATTAAAACATTGAAAAAATAAATCTCTAAATCAAAATCAAAACTAAAATTAGTGAGTATACAATACATAATGTTACTCTCTACTTTTGATTCAAAGTTAATTTTCAATCCATAAACATTTTCAGGTAATTTTGTAGTTTATCGATATTTGATTTAAAAACCATATCCAGTACTCATTTCATTCAAAAGTAATTTAAATTACCAATTTTTCTATGAACCGGTATTATTCTATAAAGCATAAAAATATACGCACTTATTTCAAGTAATTGTGTTGTTAACTGTAACTGTAGGTAGCATTATGAATTTTCATTTTACATAGATTTTCAAAACATAGATTGTTAGAACATAGATTGACGAACACAAAGGTAATTCCAAGCAGCCATTACTAGGTAACCGTGTTTATTAACTAAACACTGTGTACAACTCGGTTCCAAACAGAACTCTGCCTGTTCGTTTGCTTGAGATGGTCTAACACTTGTATCCTCCAGCCCTTTGTTGCAAGCTCCTGTGTTCTTGATAGAATATCCTAGTTTGGTGTGGGGCCTGAGTCATAGGATTCAGCAATTGTCATTGTGTTTTATTGACTCAAACTCAAATATTTATTCATTCAACTAGACTTTGTTAAAAATCTCATTTTAATCGGTAAATTAAAAAAAAAAAACAAATAACAACCATCGAATGAAATGATATTTTTAATGTGTCATTGTGACTAAAGAGTATTAAGTTTTGCTTGCTGCGTCTGCGACTTTTTTCGTCTGAGCGTTGAAGTGATTCTTTCCAAGCAATCTGCAACAAAAATATTTATTTAATTAGAATATAGAGTTGCTAAACTAAAGGCGTTAAATCAAAACAACAAAAAAGCACTAAAATTTAAAATTCACAACTGTTTTTCATACGTCTGATAGTTATTGTACAACTAATACAACCGAAATAAATTATGAAGACTATTTTTGACTTTAAATTACAGTTTACACATACAATTCCTTTTCCTACAAATTAAGTAGGTACATACCTACTAATAATTATAATCACAAGCGCTCCGCTTATAAATTAAGACAACTTTATACTAGTACTAGTGTAATATACATAATATTATATATAAATGTACGCTCTGCCGTACTGCAGTGCGTGTTCTCTTTTCCAGTTGCAATATAACTTCGCACGAGATCATGTTAATACTAAATGTGATTAGAATTGTTATTCATAATATGACTAGTATAAGAAGTTAACCTTAGAACTTGCAAATGTGTTATATATATAGAACTTAAAAATCTGTTGGATCAAAATAAATGCACTATAAATAAAATGTATAAAAATATAAATGAAAGCATATTTGTTGGATTTTTGTGGAAAAGTTCGAGGGAAAGTCGTTAATTAAAGATAATCACCTTTTTTATTTACGTAATGGTTGATGTACATATTCAATACATAAATATCAATTACTATATACGATAATATTGCACCAGCAACATACGTTTTCTACGTGTATAGAAATTTAGGTTTTATTATTAAGTAAATAAAATTTTATTTAAGTTTCACACCTCGTTCGTTCCCTTCGTAAATAATACAGTTATCACTGTACAATTTCATATGTTGCTGTCCAAATGAATATATGCAATAAAATAAATTTAAACATCCCCGTCTGGAGTCCATAAAACTGTAAGAAATGTGCAATTTTCTTTCATTTTTGCGCCATCTAAATTCACTGTTTCATACGTTCTGTATTCTATGTTTCATTAAATGCAGACGGTTTAGATTCGAGCGCATAATGCAAGGTATGGCCGTTAATTTTTACGATAATGATGTCTCTACACTTGGTGAAGATACAAGGAAGCCACCGAGTTATTTTCTGTTAAGCTCACAATATTCGTGCGATCTAATGAAACTACAGCTTAATATTACATCGTGGCCAGTTAGCATACAACGATGGTACAATGAAGATGGCTTTTCAGGTAATAGAAAAGGCGATGCGCTTTTTAAATCTACATAATAGCGGAGAAAATGTAAAGAAAACTATCTTCGCTCCGAGAAATACGTTTTGTTCTTTGTTACTTAAGGTATTTTTAAGTGCTGTTTGAACCGTCTATAGACGATTCGAATAATTGTTTCCTCAATGTTTGCTGTTAGCAAAATAAGCATTTCTATTTTAATAGAACGTAAAAGTTCTGTGGGAAGTTGTTAGAGATTATTGTTTTTTAATACGTTTGTGAAATCTATATGCGATTACTATCTGTTGGGTGATTTGGACGTAATAAAATAATAATTATTCAAGCTAATTATTATATGCAATTTTTATGTTTACATAAGAACAAACACAAGAAAATAATAATTCGTCATGTTAGCTCTATAAAATAGGAAACATTGTTTCATTGACATTGAACTATGCGCTATTTATATAAAAAATACATATCTAATTCAAATAAATACTTGTAATAAAACACAATTACATAACCTGATTTTATTCAATATTGACTTACTTTGTCACCAACTCTGAAGTAATGTGCATAAAATACGCCGTACCTACATGATTAACACACATGAAAATTCGCCGTAATTATGGCAAATGAGTAACCACATTCCCCTTTTCATTTACTAATTAATCCGAAATTCCCTCAAATAATAGCCTCTTAAAACGATTACACGCGCAGACGCGTCAAGCCGACGTAACACATGTCAATTATGTAGGCTTTCAGCTTTTTATCAAGCAATATGCTCCGGATTCTGGTGGGAAATGATAAATGGTTCGTATATTATGTTCAGTTGTACTGTAATAGTAACAGTGCAAAGATATAAACTGGGTAATCTAGTGTTTTTTTAAATACCTTCTATTTATCACACTACATAACTACTATAATTTAAGGAGAGTCATAGATAGTACCCAGATAGTATTCTAAGATAGTATTCTTTCTTTATATCTATTCATATTAACTTGCAGAAGACTTAAAATGTGATTTTAAGTCCTGCTACTTTTACAAGGAGACTATCAGAGAATCTATCAGAAATGTGCCTGTATAACATACCTGATCGGATAATCTTACTGTATATAAATACACTAGATGTGCCCCGCGCTTTTACCCGCATTGCTCTGTTCCTATTGGTCTTAGCGTGATGGTAATATAGAGTCTACCTCGATATATGGACCATCTAAAAGTGAAATAATTTTTACGTGGTTCTTAAGATTAGCGCAATATATAATATAATCATATATAATATAAATTATAATCTTACTGCATATAATACATTCAAGCCAATATCTGATGCCATACGTTGTAATTCATACAGGAATTAGCGCTAAATGTTGTAGTAAACTGCGACTTGATAGCAGCAATCATTAAGATAGTACAAACACCTACGTACAGTCATTAACTGATTGCCAATTCCGTCCGGTTAGTGCATTGTGGTTAATTATAGAGGTGCAATCAGAAGGACAATTAGTGCAGCGTTTGATTGTATGAGATTGCCTCAATTTGAGACTGGTGTTTTTTGGCGTTGGTCTGTTCGTAGTTGTAATTTGATGTTTTGCTCGAGGAAATGCATGCTGTTTTTACTTGTAGATATTCGATTGATACAGTGTTTCAGTATGAGCTCGAATAAGATATAGAAAAAACAGAAGGGTAAGTGCTATTGATGTTTAATGATTTCATTCAGTTTTAGGATGTCTTTATTTGTAAATTTTTTTGAAAGAATCGTTCTAATGTTATAAAACTAAAACTAAGAATTTGAAACATATTTAAGTAATATTAGCAAACAAATAAACTGAATTTTCATACATGAGCTTTTAAGCTTCATTTAAAAGTTATGTACCTACGTATCATATTAAAATAAAAATACCTTTATCCATTTAGCAAAAACTTCACAAAACCTGTTTCCACATGAAGTGCCGTTTGAAATTCCAAAAACTCGTATAAAAAATTTGCTACTTTTTCTTATAATCTGAGTACAAAGTAGAGTGTATGAGAAACAACGACACGGGAACCGAACCAATGGACTGTGGAGACTGTATTGGGTTACAGAAACGATTGTGAAAAATATTGTGTAGAGTTATGAATGTTTAGACTGGCTGTGTTAATTAAAATATTGTGTGAAATGTTTGTGTGTTTAATTGTAATTATAATCATAGAATGATCGATAAACTGCGACTTTAATTAGATAAATGATATCGTCATGAAACCAATTTCAGATTTGTATTTACGGGATACATTTTAGTTTAAAACTTACAATGAAATTAAAATAAATTTCCTCTTAACAGTATTAGAATATAAAAATATAATTATAATGTTTTAATTATTATTATAACTATGATAATACAGATTATTGTAATGTACGCGTAAGTAAAACATAATAAGAACTTGAACATGGAAATTTGTATTGCAATAAACTGTCTCAATTACGAGAACTACGCGAGGTAAGCGCCACAAAAGCTACTCTCACAAACCGTTGTCAGTTCTAAAATCGTCTCGCTCTGCGTCCATTCACAGGCAATAATCGAAGAGTAACCCTATCGCTGCGCAGAGGATACGGTGGCAATCTTCATTCGAACGGTCTGAGACCCGCCGCGGAATTCCGTGACGTTATAGGGCTGCCTGGTATGCGCTAGCCAATTCGTTAGTTTTAATCTATACTTATACGGGCGAAAGTTTTTACGCAAGGTAGGTGTTCGGCTCAATATAAAAGTTGGTATAGGCTACCTTTAATACAGGTACCACGCTAATGAAGAAGTTTGATAGTATACTAAATTCTAGTCAGATCTACTAAGCCATTCCGGTGTGAATCTGTAACATACATCCTCAAAAACAATCGATTCATCTGCTCTTTTTTCATATTTACTTTACTTTTATAGAATGTTATGTATTAAGGGGAAATCACTTAAAATATGTTATTCTTCATTTTGTCCGCATTGGGTATCGAACCAAAACCTTCAGCAGTCAGTGCATTATACTAAGCTGTAATCAATATCAATTATTAATTATCACCAAGAATTCAATTCAATTCAATATTTTAATTTATCGCAATCACCAAGAATTACCATTGGCTATTTGGTAGTTGATTAATATTCGTCTGTCTCCAAGATTCTAGTCATTTGGTAATGTACATACTAGATGTAACGTCAAAATTAATTATATATTCAAATAGCTGCAAATGCTACATAATTGGATGAGAAACTAATAGCGTCTCTGTGATTATCGATAATTTTGATATTGATTTAATTAACAGACGCAGTTAATTGATTGTGACTTGTCTCATAGCTAAGTATGGTTATTATAGTTCATAGTGTTCTGATGTTATGTATATTGGTTTAAATGTAAAATAAACAACATTAATGTGTTTCAGATTTTATTTAGCACTAGAGGTCCGCCCCGGCTTCGCCCGTGGTACATATTTCGCAATAAAAGGTAGCCTATGTCCTTTCTCGGGTATCAAAATGTCTCCATACCAAATTTCATGCAAATTGGTTCAGTAGTTTAGGCGTGATTGAGTAACAGACAGACAGACAGAGTTACTTTCGCATTTATAATATTAGTATGGATTTCTGTGCAAGTTGTGTAGTGTGTACATTGTGTACGGACCGTTTAGATCTTTGGTACAAAATTGAAGAGAGAGAGACCCCAGACTACTAAAATCGTCTGAAATAAACGCAAATGGCCAATGATGATAACAAAATTGACTACGTTTTAATAAATAATTCTCGTTGATTTCTTCAATTCGTCAAATATAATATTACACTCATTAATGAGTTAAATCATTTCAATTTAAAGGAAATCCTATTTATTCAATAATTTCGTCTATAGAAGGATCTAAATGAACATAAAAATTGTAATACTCCAGAAGTACTGATAAAGAAATTGTAACTCGGGGTTCAAAAATAGCCTCTAAGTAACCACTTCATTACAAAAGGCTTAATTTTCAAATCTCCAACCTGAAAGCGGATTTACATTTTAACATCAGGAAAAATGGGGTTTCCGTTTGAAAGAAGCCGGATTTAGTTAAAATTTAAACAGAACGATACCTAAAAACATTTGGTTTTTGATACGGGTTAGATGGCTTCAATAATGGAATTTTTGCTTTTGATAATCCTTGTTCCTCTTAAGATACCTATTAGATACGATTTTTGAAATTTTAGAAAACTTTTGGGTTTGGTTATTAGTAAAATATTAAAATGTTTCGAACTGTTTTATTTTTTAACTAGTTGTGCTCCTTGGTTTTACCCGCAGTGCTCCGCTTCTGTTGGTATTAGCGAGATGATAATATGATATAGCCTGCCTTCCTCGATAAATGGGCTACCTAACACCGAAATAATTTTTCAAAACAAAACAAACAAACAAACAAACTCTTCAGCTTTATAATATTAGTTTAGATTAATTAATTAAAAAATACGTAATATTCGATTTAGAGAACGTTATTAAATAGAAATAATCCTTTAATACGATTATTCGCTTCAACCTTCAAGGCAAAGCATCAAAAGTAATTTTTTAATGAAACCATAATCTACGCGATATGCGGTGATTCAGTAAGTGTATTAAATTACAGGTAATAAAAAATCATAATGGCGCAAAATATTATCTCCTCACTCCGGCGGTACGGTCATGAAAGGCTTTTTTTTCAATATTGAATAAAATGTTATTTATTATTATCCATGTGGTCACAACATCCTTTAATCATTTTAATATCCTTTTTCAATTTACTTGATGAAATTAATAAATACTTAGTACGTGTTTAAAATGTAATACAATTTAACTTAAAGTATGGAGTATTGAACTAATACTAAGTATATCGTTACCATATTTTTTACAGACAGACAGATAAACAGTTTCATTTTATATAATAAAACTTTGCATAGCTCCAATAAAAACTTCTTACTGGATTAACCACGACATTATTAATAGATTATGAACGAAGAAACACTGTCGTATTATTTTTAACCTGTACAGACGTGTCACAAATTATGATGAATGCAAATAACCCAAATCTTTTCAATTTTCTTTTATTATCAGTATTAGTCCCCAGCGTCGGAGGCGAGTATGCAAATAATACCAAAGAACAAAAGAAAATTGCAATGAAACCTCAGCAAAATAATTTGGGCGAACCTTCTAAGACTGTAATTACAGTAATGCCTGCGGATAGTACAAAATTCAACAACCACACTGAGAATTATTTTAAACACCAAGAAAATGTAACGCGTATCAAAAGTAATTTAACAGAGGAAAATGTACCAAGGCAGATAAGGCGGTCCGAAGGTGGTAAAGAAATTCAATGCGTATCTTGTGAGGGAAGAGCTAAATCCAGAAATGATGGCAGGTGTTATAACGGCAATGCGTAAGTATAAATCTAAATGCTTTAAAAGAATATCTATTTGTCAATCAATAACGCCTTTAAATCACTATAGTATGAACCATTTTTATGTGTAACTAGCGGTCCGCCCCGGCTTCGCCCGTGGTAAATGTTTACGTTTTCTCTACATAAGAACCATCCTCGTACTTCAAGGAATATAATAAAAAAAGAATTATCGAAATCGGTTCAGCTGTTCTCGAGTTATGCGCTTACCAACACATTTTGCGATTCATTTTATATATAAGAAGATTTGGAACTATCACCGGATCAATGATTGCTTTATAAAAATGTCACCTTCTATTTTTAGCACAAAACCTTTTAAGCTAACTTTTTTCAAGTACTATACAGAGAAGTCTATCCTATTACTTACCCAAGTTCACTATTGAATATTGATACTTATTCATATTGCTAACTAACTTATACATTTACAGTCAAAGTTTAGTTAACTGTAGCAACAGTGAAGAATGTTTCACAGAACTACACCCACAATACATTAAGAGGGGCTGTATGTCCCGAAGCAGGTTAAATAGGACATTTATATGCAAATGTCCACTATGCAATGACAAACCATTTGATGACACCGCTTCCTACGAATACAAGACAATAAGAGATTGGAAATACGATAACAGGCGACTGCGAAGTGCGGATAAAGGGATGGACCTGATATGTAAGGTTTGCGAAACTAGAGGCATCAATCCTGCGATGGATAATCATTGTAAACATGGTAAAAAGTAAGTATTAATTATTAATTTTGAAAACTATTGTGAATTTCTACCTTTAGAAAAAAAAATTAAATTTCATAAGCGGCATTAAAATAATTGTTTTAAGTGTTTTAATAATTGTGTTTGTTTTATCTTTCAGTACAGAATACATGGTGTGTGGCAAAAATCAACATTGTTTCACGAATATTGATTCAGGTTCCGATTTTGTAGCAAGAGGCTGTATAGATATACCTGCATTTAATTCATTGTATTATTTCTGCAACAAAATTCTCTGTAATAATGAAAATTTTAACAAACCCGAAAACTATAGGCGAAACTACGACTACCATATAACAAATAATGATTTAACCGATACAAAAGCTAGAGTATTTGTTTTAAATTCATCTGCAAAATCTATTGTTATAAAGTTCAATATTTTAAAACATTTGTTGTGGCGATATATCCTTATTTATTTATTTTGAATTTACAACATGTTTATGGCAACATGAGGCCTTTGATGGACGCCAATCCAAATGTCAATATTGTAAGTTCTGTGACAGAAGAAATAATATCTTGCAATGAGTTCCATAAAACTGTTTTATTTACTTTTACCAATTGTAATTACAAATGAAATTGAAGAGAAAATTAGACCGACTTTTACAAATTTTCGACAAAAGGTTGAAGAAATTTTACCAGAAACGACTCTTGCTGATGATGATACTTCAAACATTGTATCGTTTTTGGTTAAAAATGTTAAAGAGCTATTTGGTTCACATTTAGTAGTAAGCGATGCTGGTCAAATGAAAGAGGAAGATACTACGCCTATACATGAAGTAATTACTAGTAATTCGAAACTCTTGGCGGTATATAAAAACCAAACTATAACAAAGTCGTCGTTTGATGCACCTACTGAACGGGAGGAAGCAACGAATTTCCTAATTCAGGATCTATTAATAAAGAATGAATTGTTCAATCTATCAAGGGATTTAGATGCTATATCGAAGGAGGAAGCTACAGAAAAATCTGTTAAAGCCTTGAAATCTACAGTTGATATAACTACCGTACAGATAACTCAGGAACCAAATGTTTCAATAACCAGAAAGTCTTGTATATTTTGTAACAACGTTGACATAGAAGATTGTACTGATCCTAAAAATAAACTGTGAGTATGAATGCAAATTACGTATTTTGTTTTAATCTATACTTATACTATAAAGCTGAAGAGTAGCTGTTTTTTTTTTGAACGCGATAATCTCAGGAACTACTGGTCCGATTAAAAAAAAAATATTTCGGTGTTAGATAGCCCATTTATCGGGGAAAGTTATAGGCCTATCGAGGAAGGTATCACCACCCTAAGACCAACAGGAGCTGAGCAATGCGGGTGAAACCGCGGGGCACAGCTAGTTGAGACAAAATTTGACGTCAGGTTGTGAATGATTATTTGTTTCAGAATACCATCCACCGTGTGCGAACAAGACGAAGATTTGTGTTATTCTCAGCACACTCCATTTGGCATAATTGACCGAGGCTGCTTCAATATAAATCGCAACGTTACGTTGTATGTTTGTTCGTGCAATCTTTGTAATTACCTTGCCATTTCTGAAATGCCGCAAATATTTTCTACGAAGCGAGATTGGATTGAAAATGTCATAGAAATGTCTAGGACAAAGCGCTTCAGGCTGTCTGTCTTCAAAGATATGACGTGTTTGCGATGCGAAGCCAACGTAACTAGGAAGAGTAAAGACATAGTCGAAAGCACTAATTGTTTAGAAGGCAATATGTACGTACAGTTCAATTGGTTGATTCTTGTTCTTGATAGTCTAATTATAATAGTGAGATGCTATTCAAAGCTATCTAAATTAACAATTACATATATGGTAAAAGTAGATATGTTTAACTATGATAATTACTATGACTACGCAAATACACGTGTTATAATTTGAATTTCCTTATTATGTTACTTTTTTTGGTATTCTTAGTTATTTATTAATTAAGTTTATTCCTTAGAGGTGCGTTGCCAATACAAGAGTGCTCTGATGACGAGATCTGCGGTGTTCGAGCTATAAGAAGCGAAGGCTACCTCTGGCGTGGTTGTATCTCCCGTCCTTTGTATAACTATTGGTGGAATCTATGTGATACTGATTTATGTAATTATGATGCTTTGGTATCAATGTACGATAATTTTTGGTAATTTTTATTGTTTGTAACCAGTATATCTATCTATATCTGTTTTTGTTTATACCTCAGCAAACTTTTTCTGTAATAAAACCTGAATGCGAGCAAGACAATAAGATTTTCATTTTTTCGTTATTAAAATAGTATATATAACTGTTTAGTTGCTATAATATTGTGATATGTTATCTAGTGTATCTGTTTTTATTCATACCGTATTATAAAAACGTTACTTTCGAAGTATATCTTGAGTAAATAATAAGTTGTTCAGTGATCACATCATCATTCTGGGAATAAAATTGAATATAGGTAACTGTTAAGTTTGCTATTCTATCGTGATACATGTTGTTAGACTAATTACTTATATGTAATATTTAGTACATCGGTTCTCAAAGAATCAGTTCAGGTGGAATGATGAGCGTTTGAAGCATCGAATCGTTGATCAGAAATATTACACGAATCCTGATTTTACACTTCCTTGCATTTGCTTTTAGTCTTAGAACTATCGTCGGCATTGAGCTCAATATAAATTTGATTTAAATATGGAGTATGTTAGAATAGCTGTTATAGGTACTCTTATTAATAAATGCAACTAGATTGCATCGAAAAGTGCCGAAATATAAGAATGTTTGTATATGCAAACCCTGTTTTAAGAATACACATTCGTCTATGTATTGCAATAAAATGATTTTCTTCGTTAGTTACCTAAACAGTACAAGGTTACTTGGTCTTCTTGAAACCATTCAAAAGATTTGCACATATTTTTCTAATTAGTAAAAATAAAAACAAAATGCACACAAACCCTTCAAAGAAGCGCTGCGATATATTTCATATCTGAAAAATGAACACGAGCATTTCTATTAAAAATATCATGTGTTACATAACTGGAATGACCTACAAGTAATCCAGCGACCAACACTGCATGAAATCTTATGAAAACTGAAGTACCGTATACTTCATATTTCTTTTCCACAAGACTTGCCCGCAGATATTACCAGACAGTCTTATAATGCAGCTTTTTAAATATTTTAAAAATAACCACCGAGATGATCTCTTTTATATGTTAATCCAAGATTCACATTGCATTTGAGTTTGGATTTTTGTATAACTTTTTTAAGTCGTGATTCTGGCGTCGCTTTCATGTAAATTTTTTAAGATAAACTCATTGAAAATTTGTAATCTAAGTAAATAAAAAATACGGCGAGTGCTAGAGTTGCATTTTTGGTTTTGTAAGCTGTTTCGTTACCGTGTAATTGATCGTGGTGTCTATTATCGATGTTTGGCACAGAGTATGCAAACAAAGGTTGTCAAATTATTTTGCAACTGTCATGCACCACGACAGTCGAGACCTTAATCTGTGGTCGACACTTGTACTTCCGCATTCGATCGAGCCGCTCCTCTGCTGTGTGCGCGCGCGGCGGCCATTGAAACACGTGTATCGCATCGGATAATTGGGCGCAAATTCATCGAGTGCTGCAGCATCTCCAAGGTACGTGGTGCATTGTTTTTGCTGCTCACTATTTCCGAACATCGATTTTGTGTTAACGTAATTTTCCCTAATGTAGTAGAAGCCACCCGCTATTTCGGCTTGGTGCGATTCTACATTATTTCTGGTGCCGAAACCCGGGAATTTGCGTATCAATTATCATATTCAAAAGCTTATGGTATTACTGGTCACACGTAATTCATAATCTAAAATCAAATTCAATTCCGTTCGTATTAGGTTCTTTGTTTAACAAAGTAGGAAGTTGTTATAAGATCTATTTAAGCAAACACTTATTTTATCGGTGCTTAAATTCAACCGGCTTAAAACAATTTCATATTCTAAAACTTAATACATATTCAGAAGTACAAGTCAAAGTGTTTAATTATTGTAGGAACTAGTTAAGCAATCACATATTTCATCGGTGCTTAATTTTACACAGGCCTATAGTAATTTCACATTCCAAAACATAATTCATTCACGTTACAGTTTATCCTAACTACATAACTAATATTAAAACGTAATATTAGGTTAAATCGTAATATAAAATAATTTCATTTTATATTAAAACTCGGGGGTAAATTGACAATTATTCGTACGTCGAACATTCCAGCGGCTCGCGCAGCGCATCATCACTTTAACTTGTTATTGTAAGTTTTAATCTGTATTCATTCACATTACCGTTTCATGCGATTTTCATCCTTAACTTCATATGCGTAAAGGTGAAATAATAATTTCATTGTTTCATTTTATTTCATTGTTTGAAAAATTACATCGAAGATTAACTTTGTTAGTTAATTGTTTGTTTATAAACGTTTTTACATTTTGTTTATTTGATATTTAAATTTAAATTTAATAAGATGTCTTTATTAACTAAACATACAACTCGAAAGTTAGGTTCTTTGAAAAAATTAAAATCTAAATCGGTGGATGAATATTATACGACTAAGGACTTATCGACATTGCGTAGAAAACGTACTATAGCGCTTAAAAGATTATCGAAGGCGTTAGAAATAGGTAATGCAGCTTTGAGTGATCGTTCACAATACGACCTATTTTTATCGTATCATCAGGAAATTAAACAAATCGTTTCAAATTTCGAAAATGCTCATTTTAATATACTCGATCTGTCGGACGACGCGGATAATGAAACTGAAATTGAGGAACAATTCGATGAATTATATTTTCAGATACAGTCTATTTATATTAGTTTAACTAAACATGATACAAATAATTCGAATAACTCGAACATCAATTCATCGAATATCCGTTTACCTAAAATTACATTGCCACATTTTTCGGGCAATATCAAGCAGTGGCCTGTGTTTTATGATACGTTTAATTCTTTAATTCATAACTCAACGTCAATTTCGGACACGGAAAAGTTTCATTATTTAATTTCTTCTCTTAGCGGGGATGCGTTATCGGTGGTTAAGGCGTTCCCTATGACTCACGAATATTATCGCGACGCGTATGAAGCTCTTATTAATCGCTATAAATGTAAACGAACATTAGCTTTTACTTGTTGGCAAGATATTTTAAACACTAACTTCATGCATAACAACGCAACTGAGTTTCAAAAGTCACTCGACTTATTCGATGAAAATTTAAATATTTTAAAATCTATTGAGTTACCGATAGATCGTTGGGATTTTGTTTTAGTTTACCATATTTTATCAAAATTAGACAAGAACTTACGCCGCGATTTTGAGGAGAAATATTCTAACGTGGAGTTGCCGTCTTATGATCAATTAAGGGGTTTTTTGCGTTCCAAATGCGAAGCCTTATTACGAGATACACATTTTTCTGGTGTGAATAAATCTTTAAAGCATTCGACTACTCAAAATCAATCAACGAAACGTTTCAATTCAAATGCACTTGTTGCTATGAACAATAGAGGTAATTCGAACGATAAGTCTAAAGTTTATTCAAGTAGCTGCGCGTATTGCCATAAGTCGCATTCTATTTTTTCTTGTCAAGATTTTATTAGTAAATCGATTGACGATCGTATGGCTATTGCCACTCAAAACAATTGGTGCTTTAATTGCCTGAAGCCATCACATCAATTAAAAAATTGCAAATCTATTTTTTCGTGTCGTATGTGTAAGCGTAAACATCACACCTTACTCCATCGCGATCATAACACTAAGATCGAATCAAATCAAATCGGGTCGTCGCTGGTGTCAAGGTCACATACGAATCATACAGTGCTGTTAGCCACAGCTATCGTTCAGGTTAAGGATGCTTCAGGTAATATGCAATCGTTTCGCGCCCTGTTTGATACGGGCAGTCAGAGCAATTTCATAACGGAATCAGCAGTAAAACTTTTAAATTTAACGCCGGCTTCAACAACCGCGGCAATTAGTGGCATAGGGGAAGCGGATGCACCTATTATTGGTGACGTCACTTGTTCTATCGGCACTAACGGTCGAATTCTATTTAACTTGGATATGCACGTCATATCTAAAATATGTGGCGATCAACCTATCGCTCAACTTAATTCATCAAGTTGGTCCCATATTAAATCGTTGCCGTTAGCGGACCCTGGTTTCGATATACCTGGTCCCATTGACATTTTGCTTGCTGCTGATGTATTCGCTGACTCTGTTCTTAATCAACATATCAAGGGAGGTGTCAACCAACCTACCGCGTTTAATTCAATCTTTGGTTGGCTACTTCTAGGAAAAACTAATATTTCATGTAGTAGTCTGTTGCAGACGTTGCCTGTAATCGATAATGATTTAAATTCATTAGTTCATCGTTTTTGGGAATTAGATTCAGTACCGCAAACTTCAATGCTAACTCCAGATGAGTTATTATGCGAACGTAAATTCGTTGAAGAACACTCACGTGATGAATCTGGGCGTTATATTGTTCGTATTCCATTTAAGAATAATTCAGAACCTACATTTGAGGGCTCTCGCGAAGTTGCTTTGCGTAGGTTCTATGCTATCGAACGTAGGTTGTCACGTGACGCTTTGTTAAAATCGCAATATGTCGACTTTATGTCTGATTACATCGAAAGTGGTCACATGACAGTGGTTCCTGTAGCACAAGTTGGCACAGGAAAATACTACATACCTCATCATTGCGTTCTACGCCCTGACTCTGCGACCACACGCCTCCGCGTTGTATTCGACGCTTCTGCGAAGGATATGCATTCTAAGTCACTGAATGACACACAACTTATCGGCCCAAAGCTACAACCGAATATTTTAAATCTACTTTTACGCTTTAGGGAACACAACGTTGTCTTCATGGCTGATGCTCGTCAAATGTTTAGACAGATTGTAGTAGCGCACGAACATCGTGATTACCAGCGTATTTTCTGGAGGAGTTCTCCTGATGAGCCCCTCTTAGAATATCGTTTAAATACAGTCACATATGGATTAGCTTCGTCTCCGTTTCTCGCTTGCCGTACTCTTCGACAGCTTGCTGAAGATGAGGGAGATTCTTATCCACTCGCAAAACGAGTACTACTGTCTGATGTTTATTGTGATGACGTCACAACCGGATTTTCATCGTTAGAGGTCGCTCAGGAAGCAAAGTCGCAGATTATTAAACTTTTTAAGTGTGGACAGTTTGAACTTAGGAAGTGGGCTAGTAATAAACCGCAGTTATTGTCTGATCTACCCAGTGATAGTTGTTTGACTGGATCCGTATCGTTAGACAATTCTGATAATCAAATTCTTAAGGTATTAGGTCTTAAATGGAATCCATCCACAGATACGTTCGTTTTCGAAATTGAATCTACTTATCGGCCATGTACTAAGCGTTCAATTCTTAGTGAACTCGCTAGGGTTTTCGATCCGTTAGGTTTTTTATCTCCCATCACAATTCAATCAAAATGTTTAATTCAGAAGTTATGGATTCTCGGCGTTGGATGGGACCAAACGCCGCCTAACGAG
Source organism: Colias philodice (assembly GCF_061535455.1). Lineage (NCBI taxonomy): Eukaryota > Metazoa > Arthropoda > Insecta > Lepidoptera > Pieridae > Colias > Colias philodice. The sequence goes on along the minus strand of NC_143099.1, from coordinate 9,215,388 downwards.
ATCATCAATACATGGAACAAACATCGCACTCAACTTAATCTTTTGAGTGAACTTCTAATTCCTCGGCAACTTACCTGCACGGATGCTGTATCGTATGAGCTACATGGGTTTTGTGACAGTTCTACCCTTGCATACGGAGCTGTCATCTATTTACGTGTTACAGATGCTGTTGGTAATATTCATGTTTTCTTCGTTTGCTCTAAGGCTCGAGTTGCACCTCTTAAACATACATCGTTACCACGACTCGAGCTCTGTGCTGCAGTTCTTCTATCAGATCTTTACAAATTTGTAAAAGATACGTATCTTTCTCGTATTCATATTGATTCTGTATATTTGTGGTCTGACTCAACTATCGTTTTGTCTTGGCTGCGTTCTCATTCTTCGCGTTGGACAACATTTGTCGCGAATCGTGTCAGTCACATACAGGATATCACCCCTACAGACTGGTGGCATCATGTATCCTCAGGTGATAATCCTGCTGATTTGTGTTCACGAGGTTTATTTCCGAGTGAGCTTGTGCACAATGCCTTATGGTGGGCGGGACCGTGCTGGTTAACCCAAGGTAGTGATACTTGGCCTACGGATACAGCTGTTGTCACATCAAATGAGGAGAAGGTCGTTATGGAGAAGGAGCAACGTAAGGTAGCTCTTTCCGCTGAAGAGAGAGCTCCAATCGAACCAACAATAATTGACTCTTTACTTAATCGTTATTCATCATTTCAAACAATCGTTAACATTTTGGCATTTGTATATCGTTTTATCAATAACTCTAGAACCCCAGCTCAAGCTAATCGTAATAATTTCATTAATAACGTTGAAAGACATAACGCATTATTAAAAATCGTTAAACATGTACAGAGTCAAGTCTTTTCGAACGAAATTGCTAATCTTAAATCGAACAAACCTTTATCGAAACCTTTTCGAAAACTCAATCCATTTATCGATCGATTAGGTATTCTCAGGGTGGGCGGTAGAATTTCACGCGCAGGTTTAGAATACGAACAAAGGCATCCAGCCTTTCTACCGTCTGATCATCCATTAACGTTTTTAATTATCGACAACATTCATCGTAACTACTTGCATCCGGGCATCAATACTACGCATTTCTTACTTCTTCAACAATTTTGGATCATATCGGCAAAACGTACTGTACGCAATCGTTTAAGCAAATGTATACAATGCTATCGAACTAATCCAAAGCCATTACAACCGTTTATGAGTGATTTACCGTCATACCGTGTTAATCAAGTCAAACCATTTTCTATAGTAGGCGTAGATTTCGGCGGACCGTTTCGTATTAAATTAGGCCCACATCGAGGTGCTAAGATTGAAAAGGCTTACCTTTGTCTTTTTATTTGTCTTACAACAAAAGCAGTACACCTCGAGGTGGTGTCTACACTGTCCACTGACGCATTTATAGCTGCGTTACGACGCTTTGTGGCACGCCGTGGTCGATGTAACGTGATACACGCGGATTGTGGAACAAACTTTATCGGTGCAAGAAATCAATTATCGTCTCTTATGCATCAAGCTTCTAATTTAGAAAAGATCGAATTTAAGTTCAATCCTCCATCAGCTCCTCATTTCGGTGGTGTATGGGAAATTCAAATCAAGGCGGCTAAATCTCATTTACTTCGTGTAGTTGGTGATCAAGTTCTTACGTTTGAAGAACTTACAACGCTTTTCGTGCAAATCGAAGCAGTATTAAATTCGCGACCGCTTTGTCCAATCAGTTCGGATCCAAATGATCTATCGGTCTTAACTCCAGGCCATTTCCTTACCTTAGAGCCTTTGACAGCTGTCCCTGATGAAGATCTATCAAATGTTAATATAAGTCGGCTTCATCGGTGGCAGTTGTTACAATCATTTCACCAGAGTTTTTGGTCCAAATGGAAACACGAGTATCTTAACTCACTAACACAACGCGCCAAATGGACTAAGGATTCTAAACCGCTTCAGATAGGCTCAATGGTGATAATTAAGGATGAAAATCGTGCGCCACTACAATGGTCTCTTGCCAGAGTAGTGGATCTTTTACCCGGTTCTGATGGTGTAGCTCGGATTGCAGTAGTTAAAACAGCGAAAAATCATATAATTCAAAGACCGTTGGTTAAGTTATGCCCTCTACCAATCGAGGACTAGCTTAAATCGTTTATCTTTCTTTAGTATCGTAAGGTATCTAGACATTAAGTTATCGTTAGCAATAAGATATCGTGTCTGTGTAACATCTATCGTGTTATACAGAATCAATTAGTTAGGTGACTAGTTTTTTATCGTAATCAATAAGTATCATCAATAATTATGCGGATCATTCTTATCGTTCTCGTTCCCATTATGTTCTATTTATCGTCTGACCAGAAAATACCATAGGCATTTTGGTGGGCGGGATGTTTCGTTACCGTGTAATTGATCGTGGTGTCTATTATCGATGTTTGGCACAGAGTATGCAAACAAAGGTTGTCAAATTATTTTGCAACTGTCATGCACCACGACAGTCGAGACCTTAATCTGTGGTCGACACTTGTACTTCCGCATTCGATCGAGCCGCTCCTCTGCTGTGTGCGCGCGCGGCGGCCATTGAAACACGTGTATCGCATCGGATAATTGGGCGCAAATTCATCGAGTGCTGCAGCATCTCCAAGGTACGTGGTGCATTGTTTTTGCTGCTCACTATTTCCGAACATCGATTTTGTGTTAACGTAATTTTCCCTAATGTAGTAGAAGCCACCCGCTATTTCGGCTTGGTGCGATTCTACATAAGCCTTTAGAATATGTATATAAGTATAGGCTTATACGTAAATATAATATACTTATCGACTTTTTAAGAAAGGAGACGGAAGGAAAGCGTTTTTTTTTAAGTAAATCTATTTTTGCAATATACTTTCAAACTAAATTTGAATAAAACTTCGAAAGAAGTTAGCAATGTCCTCGATTTTCTTCAGTTTTTCAAAACACTATGTTCAGCTCCTTGTTGCCCTGAAAAACCAAGAAAAAATGTTTAATACATTTAAATGTAAAGATAGAATAAGGTACAATCGGAGGAAAATCAATATTCAACAGTCAACGTTTTTAAAAGACGAAATAATTTAATAAACTGCCTATATAACGATTTATAATAAAAGCCTACCTTTCAATATCTGGCCAGCCAAAGTCTAGATATACCTTTGGAACAGAGCCAAAAGCAATAATAGTTACCCTTTCGAGCCTTGACCTCTGAAATCACTTTAGAAGTACTTCAAAAGTTAGTAAAACTCAAGTTACTGATACCATAAATTTTTCTGTGATCCTCTAGAGAAATTTCTGTTTCACTTTAAAGGATTTGCGATATCTTCTTGGAAACATTTTTCTAAAATACTTGAGTGATTTAATTTTGGATAGTCTACCTGTAGGCTTCTAGTAGATTAGTTTAAGTCATATTTGTATAGGAATTAACAGTTTGTTTTAAAAGTATTCTAGTTTAAAAAATCCTGAAAAGTTATTTATTATTCCATTTCAACATTCCCGGCCTATCTTTTGCATACGAAATTTCGATCGACTCGTGTCGAAAGTCTATAGACACATCATTATAATTATGAAGATTATTGGTGTGGTACATTAAATAAATATGAAGATTAAAACAAAATTGATTGGTAGTAAAACTTCTTTTTATATTCTATCGTAAAGTTATAAATTTTAAGCACAGGAAATTATTTCCATCGGCACTCATTAGACGGTATTTCATATCGTCTCCGTTTCCACTGCAAGTCAGCTTAGTTATAACCTAAACGTGACTCGCATACCACAGGAACCCTAGGTTATTTATTGAAGTAGGGAGAAGGTCACTCGTTAGTACATTTTTCATTTAATCAGCTCGCAGCACGTGCCGGCGAAGCCTTTGAATTAAATCTATAAATGTCCAGGAAATGAGGTTACCTTAGAGGTTACTATTTGTATGATTTATTTCAAAAGGTTATGCCGATTTGTGAAGCGAGTTGCTTAGTAACGGTTATCACGATATTCAAGGCCATTTTTGACAAGATACAGGAATTTTTGATGGTGTATTTACTTCAAAATACTTGTACAAAAGACGGTACATGCTAAGTGCACAGCAGACACGTTTAAATTCGCACATAATCTGATGTATTACGTTAAATATTGTATACAGAATCGATTTACGCTTGCCTTTATAGAAAACCATTTTCTTGAGCAATGCTCACTCGTGTGTACGATGTTCGCAGCAGAAGATAAGGCTTTATGAGAGCCTACCCTATCCTATAATTTTCTACTTCCATCCAGCCGCTGAGACGCTGTTTATCTGACAAACAAAACATAAAACGCGTTACGCCCTTGGCTGAATAGCATCTTGTTTACACCAACTGCTATTGCAAAAATCTTAGGCCACTGTGATAGGGAGAGATAGGCGTGATTTTGAGGTTTTTATACATGTATTGTAAAAAATTGACAAGCAGTTTTTTTAAGGCTAGATTACTGGATTATTAATACAGTTAGATACTTACATTTTTATGGCTATTCATCCAATAAATTCTGTATACAATTGTGTCAAAATCAAAATCCATACTAATATTATAAATGCGAAAGTAACTCTGTCTGTCTGTCTGTTACTCAATCACGCCTGAACTACTGAACCATCAAAATATATTATCTATACCATATTTGCATGAAATTTGGTATAGATATATTTTGATACCCGAGAAAGGACATAGGATAGGTTTTATCCCGGAAATCCTACGGGAACGGGTTTTTCTCTGAAAACGCGGGTGAAGCCGCGGGCGGAAAGCTAGTCGATTATAAAGAACTGATTGCTGGAAGTACACTATAATATTTAGCACGTTTAAAAAATGTTGTGCTCTCTAAATAGATTATACAATAGCTAAAATTAAATAAATACTGTACAAAATTTTATTACCAAATGGAGATTGTGATACAAGGTGATTTTGCCTCTATCTTTAAGCTCGATGGATAAAAAACAGTTATGCGACGTGAAATTTTCCTGTAGCCTATAGGCTGTACTCATCTGCCATATTTGATATAACACGTTAAGTGAGCATTAAATACACAATTTGCTACGTGTTGAAAGAAACGTGTAGATCGCCGCGGGGATTTCAAACTAGCGTGCGTTCTTACACCACTCATTACCATTTTATCCTGGCTCCGAACACTGTTATTATAATACGGTCAGGGAGAAATGATCACGTCGCTCCGACGTGTGATTATGTTGTGTTTCATCGTTTTTGTTTCGCTTCTAACAAACATTCGTATAAACTAATGATACAGTTTTTGAGGTGATTGCTGAGAACAAATATTGTTCTTGCAGCCGCTGTATTTTTATTTTTTAATAAAAAATGTGTTTGTATTTATCGTTTGCTATCTAACCTCTCGTTTTTATACAAAGCTGAAGACTTTAATTTGGCTCCAAAATTCCTGTTATAACCATTTTTCAATATTATGTCTTTGATTATCACTTTGAATGGGTGTTGCATTGCACGTGGAATGTGCATATATGTCTTATCATTTATGTCCACTAACTAAAATTAAAATATGTCTTATTTACTACATTTTCTATGTTTATTAAATCTATGCCCCACTTTTAACAACATAATAATGCATTTAGAGTTCCCAATTCACGAAACTGAACAATCAATCGATCGTAATATAATTTCTGTAATTTTTTTTTTCTCAACCGTATATTAAACTAGCGGTCTGCCCCGGCTTCGCCCGTGGTACATAATATTTTCGTTTTCTCTACATAAGAACCATCCTCGTACTTCAAGGAATATAATAAAAAAAGAATTATCGAAATCGGTTCAGCCGTTCTCGAGTTATGCGCTTACCAACACATTTTGCGATTCATTTTTATATATAAAGAAGATAAGAAGATAGTGGTCACATAAGACGGACATATATTTGGGAGCTTGCCACAAAAGCTCGTTTCTGCATAACGTAGCGACTCTAGTAGTTTATTAAAAAGATAAATGTGGTCATTACGAGGACATTCAACGTATTACCTTAATGCAAACCTTATAACACTGTTTTGGGGCAATTTGTTCTTAAAATTACACTTTCATAAGTAATTGCGCGTTAATTTTCCAGGTCTGTTTTGTAAACGAGAATGGCTTCGCATTTATAAAATAGTGAGTTTTAAAGTAGCTTAAATGTTTTATCTTTGTTAAGAATTAAAAATAAATTATACATCAGTATTTTGTCAATTCAGACCAGTAGTTCCTGAGAAAAGCGCGTTCAAACAATCAAACAAACTCTTCAGCTTTATAATATTAGTATAGATTAATCAATATGGACTTGAAATAATGTTTATAAGATCCTCTTTTGATACCCGATAAAAATTAAACGTTATCATACTGATTAATATAATCTGAAATAATTAAACACAAATTCCCAGCTAGTTTAACATTCAAGTAATTGGACCGAAACATCTGCAGTATCTATATAAGAATTTTAATTACGAAGACTTATAAAGCTCCTAACAAATAGTAATACATGATAACGGAATGATAAACTACATAGCGATCGATATCGCATATAATTAAGCCTATTTTACCAAATCTGTTTTTATCACGAAAATGTACGACAGTTGTAATATATTGTTGTCATTTCAGTCCAGAGATTGTTAGATACCATACCTGCTTTTTTATATCCGCCTTAAAATTGTTTAAGTTGGAATAAGTATGTGGAAAAGAAGAGATAAGGCGGTTTTGATCCATCAATGCCAACGATATTCGTAGAAAAATGTTATAACAATATCTTGATATATGTTAAATGGTTTATTAATTTTGTTTGTGAATATTTTTCATTAATCTCGAACGTACAACGTATAAAAATATTCGGCAGCTACTATTACAGACAGGACTTGAAAAAAAATATACTATTTACCTATTCTTTCGTCTATATTCAATGCAAAGCTTATTTTATTTACATCATTTCGATTTTAGACTCGTGAATAAAACACAAACGCCATGCATTTTAAAATAGTGCAAATATACATTATCGAAATTCTACTTTCGTAGAAAAATCTAAATACAATTAACGCGTTTTAATTTAGTGATTTACCCGATTGTATTGGCACTTTATACAGTACAGATATGCACTTTTCTTTTTCTCTAAAGGAATTTTAAATAAGAATCAACCACGTATACGAACTAAATAATAAAGCGGATCAACTTTTATCTTTATTATTTTTATTATTCAACGTTATCAGACATATAAAAATTTTACACAGCGACAAGTAGATTTTCAACTGATAAAAGCTTTTTAAGATATAGTTATGGAACTGTGTCCAAACATATAATATTTTATCGAGAACTTATTGTAGTAGATAAGATTGCTAGATTTTATGAGACGGTAAGGAGTCGTAGAGTTACAACATTTTAGATGCGCCCTGTTAATTATAGTAAGTAATATTTTGAAGATTATTATTCAGTTATTTACTTAAATCTTTTAAAGTTTGATTCATCATATTATATAGATGGAATATTTTACGAAGAGTTAGAGTAAATTTTGAAGGACAAAATCAAAGTACATATTGTGATTTCATTAAATAAAAATACATTACAAGATCATTGGTACGAGGATAATGAGATAACAAAATGTATAAATTTATAACACTAGACGTAACTATATTTACATATACTTCAGTAATACAATTTATTATCAAGTGGTAAGCGAATAAAGTGCTATGATTAAAACGAAAACACAAAATTGAACTAGTTTAACAATTTTTTAATCTGAAACACGCAATACATTACCATCCTACTATACGTACAAAAATTAAACCATAAAAAGACCACTTCATAATTAGGTATTATAGACTTGTGAGGTTTCTCAAGTCAACTTGCGGTATCTAGGTCTCCATAGCTCTATGGTTCAAGTAAATAACATGCGTCAATAAGGCGTATGCGATGGAATCCAGCGTTCGGTACTATTTTATGTTTTCTCATATATTCCATCAACGATTCCATCAAAATTTTATTAGAAACGGCATCTTTGACATGCTTTTACCAGGTAAAACAGATCTTATTTGGATTTTATATCAATACTTTAATAAAATATACGGGGATAATGTGGGTATACGTAAACACATTTTTTTTGCGTTAGAATATGTGTATTATGTATCAAAATAACATAAGTATATAATATTATGTATCTACATAAAGCGTAGCTATAGCAAAAATATATTTTTAATATTTAAAACTCTTGAGAAATAACTTCTATATACAATTATATCAACTTTTCATACGATAACAAAAACTATGCCTCATTCAATCCAAAGAAGCTTTTTCATTACATAATTTTTAAACACACGTTATTCATAACATCAAAAACTGTTAACACGAATTTACTAATGCTATTATTCAGTCACATTGGAACTAAATATGTAGGTACTTATATCCAGGCACTATTGAATGCTATTGTTTAGATGTATCATTAATCATATGAACATGTACAGTTAACTTCGCTGATTGCAACGTCACAATCAACTTATTATATTTGGGTTAATAACGTTAATGTAGAGCCAAAGCTGATTAAACACCAATTATTATTAACATTACTTATTAAGTACAACAGCTATAGATTTTGTTGGCCATGTTATTTAACTTAATAACTCATGTTTTGGTTAAAATGTTTATAAAGAACTTGATGTGATTTCAATTCTACTATAAGTGAAGCCAATGAATGACGATAATAGTTTAATTTTGTTTTTAAAGTATGAGTTAAGATGATAGTCACAAATAGAAAATAGACAGTCTTAACTATTATAAAAGAAGTGTAGAATACAAATTTTCAGTTATAGGGCAATTTAATACAAGTATTAAACACACATAATTTATTAAAATTTTACTGTTTAATAATAATCGTACTTCCCGAAGAAAATTTTGTGTTAAAAATTTAACTATTGTTAGTACCATTAAAATGTTCAAATTCCTATAACTATAGAGTTTGTTTTTACCAACACCAAACGAATCTCCTCGTTTTATAATTTAAAATATAAACACCGTGACCGAAGAGGCATTGTTTCGAAGCTTGTCGTTCTGACGCCCCAACAATGAAATCCAAAGTGTGATTGTGTCGATTCGCATCGGAGTTTTATTAAAATTTTCTTTATTTGTTCCTTGTTTTGAAGACGGGCGAAATTTAGAAGATATTCGAGAACGTTCTTATAATTCAGCGGCGGGATCTTTTTGAAATGGTTTTTGTTTCGACTGTTTCACGTCTAATTTAGAATGGATGTTATTTATAGCGATTAGATTATTATCTTGGTAGAGTGTAAGAAAATTGTGCCAATTGTTTTTCATTTTAGCGGATAGGACTTTGAATCGGTGTCAAATTTAAAAAAAAATGTATGCTTTAAGAACGTACCTAAAATTTCACTAGTACTGGCGCTAGCTGCTTGCTTCATACGGTTTGACCCAGGATAAAAAAGCTTAAGTAACTTGGTAAAGCTGTAGGTTTTTAAATGTGTTTCAGATTATTCAAATTAGATGAAAACATTGCACCTCCATTTAAAATTAAATTAATAAACAAACGTAAAATTTAATAAATAACAATGGGCATTTTGAAATGAATTCAAGGGACTTCGAGAAGTTATTTCGAGAGAATATAATTATTAATTAGGGTAACTTTAGTTCACATAAAATTAGCAATTGACTTCAAATTTGAAAGTTCTATCGTACACCAAAAATAGGTTAAATTTAATCGGCCAAATTGCAAAACTACGACTGTCAGAATGTCAAACTTTTTATTCGTTCCGATTTCGTGTTAACAGCGATTTTCGCTAAATAGTTCCCAAACACATTCCACTCAAGTTTTTACGACACACAAAAGGGACTTCGAAACATAACAGAAGAACGATTTCAAATTCAATTATGGTGAAACTTGCTCCATTCGACTGTCCTCTTATGTGGTAATTCCCTAATATCAGCCGAGTCAACGAATAATTCAAGTCGAAACATCGAGATATATGACTAGAGGGGTTATTCCAAACAAAAACATTGCGCGCGGCCGATATGGTGGGGTACGTGTGGAACGAGCGAGGCGTGGCTTCAAGTTCAAAGATTAAGCAATGCGTGCAGATGCGACACATTGTGCAATCTGTTTACTCGGTACTATCTGGTGGTACTGATACTAGGGAATTAATAAAACGAGGATTTTATATTAAACTATGTATTTTAATTTCCTTTAAATAATATCAATTTAGTAAGCTTTTGTCGTTTTGTGTAGTAATCAATAGTTTTATCAGTTTTTGCTTCATGATGTAATCGAATTTTGGAGTATTGGTTTATAATAGCCCTAATTAAATGGATACGATGATTCAATGTTGATGGCGTTTACGCATAAGAAACTCACATTTTGAAACATCTCACGTGAGATTCGAGGATGGGGGAGGGGTTGAATAAATTCTCACGACATCTCACCAGGGGGAGAGGGAGGTGCAGAAAATTTAAAAAAACACCTCACGTAATTTATGGACGCCCCCTTACTCGATCACAATTTTTGTAACGAATGTGAAAGACGAAACAATAAATACGCAAAGCGGCTTTTACTATAAACGGAACTACATTAAAAAATATACTTTATTTATTGAGTTATAAGGTTGCTTCCATTCTGTTTATTTACATTCTCAAAAACATCTTAATACATATAACCTACCGTTTTACTTTGCGTAGTCGGGTAAAAGTATAAATATTTAGGTACTACACCACGGTAATCTTTCCTAGTAGATATTGTATATATACATAGTTAAAAAAATCCAGTTACATTTTTTTAACAGACTCATCAATAGTGTCACGTCTGTGCTGTTAGTCTATGAAAAATGGCGCGAAACGCAGAACGCGTGGTGATTTTTCGCAAAATGATAACAATATTAGTAAAATGCATGACTTACTCATAATAAGGAAACTTACTGGTGAAAAGTCACTCCTCGGGCTTAGTTTGTATTATGGGAACTGTTAAAACAATATCTAAGCAAACACGAAGGCATTTTGAACAGAGCAATAACACGTGTTGACGCGGCAAGCGGGGGGCACAGTCCGACACAGACTAAAGAGACTTGTGATTCTTACCTCTAGCTCGTGTTAAAGAGAGTGTAGTAGCGATCGCCTCTCTAGTGCGTAGTACATACTATCTCGATGAGTCGAAATGGGGATTTCGATATTGCATTATTCTGATGTTAACTGGCGACAGAAACTGTCGTATACCGTATTAAAAAGAATAGGGGATTTCTTAGCGTTTATTTGTTATACATAATGGAGTAGCAAAAGTTTAAGCAAATAATAACCGTCTACAAACTTTTTACTACTTAAATTTGTGCAATAACATTTCGTAGCATGTAACGTAAATAGCTGAAGAATCTAATCTATGTGTCTTGTAGTTTCGTTCAGAATATGTTTAAAATAGCTAATTTCAAGTTTATTTTCAAGGTAAAGTTAAAACAATTACTTAAAGAAACTTTTACAATATCTTTTTCTTTATGTACCTACCTTCAGTCGTATTATTTTTTTTCATTTCGCAATTCCATTTGAAATCGAAACGAGCAGATGGTTAGTACAAAAACAAACACGTCATAACATTGTCATATAAATCGTAGTTTTGCTTGGAATCGGATAAGACAGGTGTTTTTAATAGACACTCAATGATTTAATGGCGAGATTCCCATTAATCTCATTTAAACTGGCGCAAATAGAATTGAGCATTGTTACACATTGAATTGTTTGATACTGATTCAAGAATAATTGTTAGTTAATGTTTCTATTAATAAATTAATACCTAGAATTTCTCGAATGTTTCATTGTATCGTTCATAATTAGATAAAATTGTTGACTTGATGAATATAATATTACATACATTTTATACACTTTTTAATTAAACAAGCGGTCCGCCTTACCTAGCCTAGCACCCTAGTATCACGTAAATATCCAATGGTGAAGGAATTTATGAAATCGGTACATTGTTATTAAGATCAGTGCGTCCAAACAAACAAACTCAGACTTAAATATTTGAGGAACAAATTATTGAATTTAAAATTAATACGACAATCGATACTAAAAAGAATACATATCAATACTTCTGTATAGTGCAAGTTATAAAGGACAGAATATCTACAAAACATACTAACAATATATAACCGAGTATAAAACTTCATATTTATTAAACATAATATATAAAACAACTTATTGCAAAATGATATCGTTATTAAAAGCGTTTCATGGCGGGAAACAGTTTATTTATATTTCCACGTAGTTGCCAAGTAGGTAACACTAGCCAGGCACACATTTGATATAATTGCTTTCATACTGTTGTGAAATTATTTGATTTATTCACGGTTTTAGTTGTATGACGTAAGAAGTGAATAGAAATGATATTATGATCGCATTGTTTCTATTACAGAATTGAGTAATTAATACGTAGTATGTACATACGTTTTTGTTTGCTTATGATTAAAATTGAAGAAAAAGCTTGACATACCGTGTACGCATTACCGTAGAGCGTCGAGGTCTTGGGTTCGATTCCTAGAAAATATTACATCTATTTGATGATAAAGAAAACGGGTCCGTAAAATGTCAATAACATCTGGACATTAGGACACAACAATAGGACAAGAAAACATGCCGTATAATTGCCTTCTTTTAATTGATAGTTGGACGCTTATTTATTCGTTGTAAACTTAGGACATTCGTGAGTTACAGTTTTTCTTCTTCAATTCGTCATAACTTAGCTCTAGTATTAGTCTATCTAAAATAATTTACTCACAATGTAGTAAAAGATCCTTAGAAAATCTTACAATTTTAGGAGATTATACTCTACGAATAAAGTTCAACCATTTTTGTTCTAACCCTATAGGCTATTACAAAAGCCATTTACAGCACGTGCATCGATAGCTTAATCATTCCGTGACTTCATAAGGGACGTTATAAATTGTGTCCCGATACAAGACGTTGGACGCTCGCCCGGCCTTAATACAGCGCCTTGCCAATGTTTGAGCGAAGCATTACAAAGCCTATCGACGCCCCCCGCGAATAATCCGGTAATGACCTATTACGGGGTTTTTCATGTTATGCGTTTTTCGGCATCTAGAAGTTAAAATACACCATGTAAATTTTTTTCAGAATTTTTCTATCTTTATTTACGAAGATATGAAAAATTACGCGTATATTCCATAAAATAACATTAAAATGTATTTTAAACGAATAATATGGTTTTAGATCTTTACGAAAAATAATATCAATATGCTTCGACAGTAAACATTGTTACGATATTATTCAGGTAAATAGTTTTCTACATTATTTAAGTAAGTGCTAGTACAGGCTTATTCGGGGTTTTATTAAGAAATCGATTTCCCGATACATTCATTATGGAGTGCAAGTATGCAAGGTATTTTTTTAAACACTCTTTCTATTACTGAGCAAATGATTTACACGGCCTTAGAAAAATTAAAAGAGATGAAAGTTTGATAGATAAACGAGGCAGGCATCAGAATAGACCACATCGAAACCTTCATCTTCATCTTCATTAGATGCTGGTCATCCGACTCAGGTTCTACCTGCTGCCCACAATTATAAGCCCCCATCAGTATGGCTTCATGCCACAGAGGAGCACCGAGGACGCCCTCTATAGACTGGTGAGCCACATCAGAAATAAGAGGGAGGAGAAGAAGATTTCTGTTGTGGTATTTCTGCTTTAGAAATAGAGATGAAGACAAACTGCACATTGAGGAAAATTGACGAATGGGGTGTCAGAAATAAACAAAAATTCGCACCACACAAGACATGTGCCCTGCTCTCGACACGAAAATTAAAATTTGACATGCCACGATTTGTAATGGGGAGTGTGGACATCCAATATTTCGAAAGTATTAAGATACTGGGCCTTACTATTGATGGCGGCCTGACATTGACCGAAACGTCGGGAGCGTTTGCAAAAAGGCAATCGCCCGTTATAAGCTATTAGCAAGAGCAGCTAGAGTAAATTGGGGGCTTAACCCCCAAGTAGTTAAGACTATATATATCGCAGTTATAGAACCGACTATCTTATATGCATCAGCAGCGTGGGCACCCACTACGGAAAAGATGGGGGTCCAAAAGAGGCTTAACACGGGGTTTTGCCCAGAAGATCTGCAGAGCATATCGGACTGTCTCCCTGAACTCTGCGATGCTGTTGGCTGGGATTCTCGCTCTTGACCTCAGGATACTCGAAGCTTCGAGGCTTTATGAGATCAAGAGGGGTGTGTCGCGCCCGGCGGTGTTGAGGGACAGGGAGGTGGAACGAATGGCTCTTGCGATTGAGGACCCACATTCGGCAGAGCAGGTAGAGCTGGGGCTCGGCTTGATAAATGAGGACACCTATGCTGACGTGGTTAACAGCCACGTCCACAGGGTCTATACGGACGGCAGCAAGATTGAGGGTCGAGTCGGAGCCGCCTTTTCCGTATGGAAAGACAAAGACAAAGGCCATTAAGCTTGCGTTGCCACCGTATTGTACCGTCTATCAGGCTGAGCTCCTAGCGCTCAAAAGAGCAGTAGACATAGCCTGCAAGAGTGTAGCGGCAAAGGTCGGTGTCCTTATTGACTCCAGATCGGCGCTCCAGGCGGTTACCCTGAGTTCCCCTCATCCCCTGACTGTACAAACACGGGCGGCCCTCCGAAAAGCTGCATTGCAGAGGCGGGAGGTCTCCCTGTTTTGGATTAAGGCGCACGCAGGGCGGGGAACGAACAGGCAGACGAGTTAGCCAAGGAGGCCGCTCTGGGGTTGAGGAGGAAACCGGATTATGATCTGTGTCCTGTTTCATTCGTCAAGCGTATTTTGAGACAGGCTACGATCAGCGAATGGGATAGGAGATACGATGTAGGAGGAACGGCCGGAGTCACGAAGCTTTTTCCCAAGCGCTGCTGCTGCATAGAAGGTAGTCGGGAAAAAGACATCACACACCACACCATACAAGTACTGACTGGTCACGGTGGATTCGCATTCTGTGAGGTTCTGATGAGGATTCTGATTAAATTTTTAACTGTAATAGGACCATAGTATAATTTTCATGATTATGTAATCATGTGTAATAGTCGTGTCTTCAGTGCAGTGTCTATTTTTTATAATAATAATAACTATCGTGTTTTGTGAAACAATCCAAAGTTGTTTCATTTACTAAAATGTCCTGTATTTCATAAAATATACTATAATAATCATCAAATAATACTTAAGTAAACTATTCGAATAAACAGTAATAGTTATAACAATAAAATGTACGTTACTGTTAAACAATCGAATAACCAAATAATAGATTTTTACAAATGTTCAGTATACAAAACAAATAACACGAATATTAGCGCAACAAGATTTTACTGTTGCCGTCGAAAATATAAATTTACACGAACAATATCGTAAGTGACATTACTGACCAGAGCTTGACCTACACTAGTATAGTAAAATGCATCCAGCTAAATTATAACGAAGCCCTTGGGACTACTTAAATTTTGTTGAAATAACCAGATAGCTGAAAAAATTAGCTTCCATATGCGATATTAAAAGTCTCTGATACTTGTTGTTTAATGGAGTTATTAAGGAAAAATGGTTTTTTATTTTTCCTGAACATTTTCACTTTTACGATTACCGGATTATTCGCGGGGGGCGTCGCTATATGCATATTACATTATGTATGTATACAGATACGATTTTGTGTATATCTGAGTTTTGGAATAGAATTTAAGAATCCTGAAACTGCGATAAAAGTTATTGAAGTGAAACCATATTAGGCACGTTTAAGAGTAAAATTTCAGGGTCGCGTCAAGGCAATATCGTCACGTCATGGAGTAATGTTAAAGTTACAGTCTGAATTCTGCTGGTTAAAATCTTTTGATTTCCAATACAGTTTTGACTACATATACAACGTTTTCTTTTATTTGGTAATAGCCTTCATTTCCGTTTATCTATAGTATAATGTAGTATCGATAATCTAGTCTGCAAAGGTTAATAAACGAAGGTACATTATACCGTATTTCGGTTCTTTCGTACAGTAAATAAATGCAATATAAAATTTTATTCACGAAGCAAAGCCCGTTACATTTGCAGGCATTAGTAAAGGAATTTCGATATTTCAGACATCTTAAGATAATGATAGTTGAAAGGTTCGAGGATTATGAAAATGTAATAGCATCGAAAACTAAGCATTTATTTGCTTTCAACTAAAGTGTTTTCGATGGACTAACAGTCTATGAATAGGTATATTTGTTCGAGAAGATAAATATTTGTTGGTCAAAAAAAAAATTTAATTAAAATCTACTACTCACACTAGTGAGTAGTAGATTTTAATTAAATTTTTTACCAGAATTAGTTTTACCATTTTAGAGACGTTTTTAATAATAGCACATAAAAAATTTAAGAAACATAATATTTAGAAATCTAGTATTTAAACATTGATTTTATTGAAGTGAAACTTCTTTATCGGGGTTGGAAAAAAATTTAGTGTAACATTTTTTCGTTACGCGTGACATTTTTCCGTTACGCGCCATCTTTTTCTTATCCCTACCACGCGTGATTCGACTTATTTCTGTAAAGTTGCATGTAGTAAATTATTTTTTGAAAAATAAGGTCATAAAGAAGTTTCACTTCTTACGTGTGTACACTAAGTACACGCACACATTTTTTTTTTATTAGAATAGTTAATAATATAAAGTATAAACTGTTTGATTGATCTTATTATTCTCGGCAATTTCTACTAGAAATATTATGTGAATATTCGTATTTACTAAAAAGCCTGGCACATATTGTATCAGAACCATATATTATGTACATTATCTCCAATTATAAATTTTTAATTCATTCCTATCCTTAATTCTTCCAAATATTAATGAGCTCAAATGCGTTTTAATGATTCCGCAATCCGTCGTCCAAATAGCAATTCCTTAAAGAAACCATAAAACGGTATTAAAGATCTAATTTAAGAGAGTAAAGCGCGACAGGAAGAAAACTGGGATTTTAAAGAGCTTTCCGAAGTGCTCATTACAGTGTCCTGTGCAGTCATAAAGGCAATTACCACTCAGTCCTTTCCTTTCAAAGTTTCATAGTTTTAGTTTAAATGTGCCTGAAATATTGGAATTTTTAATGCGAATTGCATTTCGAGAAAATATTCAGATATTCTGATGTTATGAACAATTTCGTTGCTTTTTCGACGAATTTTAAAATGATTATTTGTAATTTTCTTATATATTTTATCGAGATATTTTTAATTTCTTTTAAACTACGCATAGGATTTTTAAGGTTATAGTGGTGAATTTTTGACAGTTAATAATTTTAACTCGTTATCTTTGTTTCTATTTTTATTGTAACTAGTGATAATACTTAGTGATTTTCTAAGACAATATCATAGTTTTGTTCATATCAGTTCATTATTCAGGTTTATAATATGAAGGAATAGGTATTAAGAAAACTCATTACATGCTGTTAATTAAAAAAGTTTGCAAGCTTAGCAGGATTTACTGAGTTATCCTCATATTATGATTGCGAAACAGATCAAATTCATTTATATAGTTCATAAATGAGTATGCTTTTCATTGATTTATTGAAGTTATGTCATATTTTGTTACAATGACATTGTTATATTATGTTATAACTAGATTTCCGCCCGCGGCTTCGCCCGCGTTTGCAAAGGAAAACCCGCATAGTTCCCGTTCCCGTGGGATTTCCGGGATAAAAACTATCCTATGTGTTAATCCAAGTTACCCTCTATATGTGTGCTAAATTTCATTGTAATCGGTTCAGTAGTTTTTACGTGAAAGAGTAACAAACATCCATACATCCATACATGCTTACAAACTTTCGCCTTTATAATATATGTTATAATGTTATAATATGTAGATAAACATGTCATGAGATTTTAATTAAAGAAACTTGCAGCGCAGCATGCTTGCAGATATCATTTATTTATAAAATGATTCATCACAAACTCGCACTTTGAATGAATGAATGAATGAAAACGCTTTATTGTACACCATTACAAACAGGAAAAAGACATACATATACAGAAGAGAGACATGCACAACTTTAAAATATAACAGAAAAAATGTTCCATATTTATGAACGAAAAATAAAATAGGTATAAATTTTATGACTTCACATTAGATACTAATTTGAAGTGAAAACATTATAGGCTTATAAATAATACATGTACCTACCTATATCTATAAAACTACAATAGAGCCATGTTACTCTGTACTTAACTTTTATTTTATAAAACATTTACACCCGTACAAATAAAAACTTGCTTATTCAAACCTTATGCAATGCATAGATATGATAAGAATAAATAAAGAATAAGGATGTCATAATTTCTTACAAATAAATTTGGAATAACGTCGATGTAACTATGCTCACGCTATGCAATAGGCGCGGAGCGGCAACGTAGCAATTCATTCACAAAATTATGAAAAACATTGAAATTGTCTACGGTTAAACCTTGGTGCTGTCATTTTGACGCTCGTTTGACTTCGTCGAATTTGTTGTAAAGTTTCATCATACGATGTTCTGTTTGTTTATTTTTTAAATATTTATTTGAAGTAATTTAAGTATATCATTAAATATGCAAGCAAATGAAAGAGAACCCTATCCAATATCCGGAGAAAAGAAGATAAACCCACCTTGAGATAGAGAGTTGCCAAATAACTGGTACTCAAAACATACAACTCCAAGCTTAGAAGATTTATATTTTCAACGAAAGTTTATATTATTGTGATAAGTTTAGAAATAAGTGTTTTATGTATGTATGGTTTGGCGCATGTCGTAAATAAATAAATCATTAAAAATATCAAAAGGGTTTTTCATAATTTCGTATATTTTGACATTTCATACTAAATTTTCCATTTCAATAGGTACGTAATGAAATTATTAATTTGCTCAACTTTTTCTACTTCTCGTATTATTCTCATTGCTATTATCTCAAATTTAGATTGAAAATAGGTTCTAAAACTTGTAAAACACAGCACAATGTACTAAAAAATACGTTATAACTCAGTTATGTCAGACTTATACTAGGGAGGTAGCCGGAATAAGGACGAAATAGCATTAGTATGAATACTTATTACGAAGTTATAATAGGTTTCATTTATTACGTGTTTATTTGTATGATTTTTCCTTATTCTTACTTTATTCTTTTCATAAAATGTTATAACTCGTTTATTTGTACGGCTGTTACAATATAAGTACAAAGTACTGTATAGCAGGTGCACGATTTTTGTTTAGAGTTAGGCCCTTCGCTCATGGAGCTACTCAAAAAGAACTAGTCCCAAACTCAAATTACTAACGAGTTGCCTGAGCGTCACAGTCCATACATGTTCTATGGAGATTCGCACACGACGCGACTAGTTACTAACTGGTGAGTAACGCGTTAGCAACCAATCACGCGCGACGCGTCGTGCCGGTCTCCACGCTACTGGTTTCCCGATTTTCCTTGCTTTTTATGATAAAAATGAACGAGCAAACATTGACAAGTGACTGAAACCTTATAACTTGAGTAGCGTTGTATGCGAGATACAATTTGTAACTGGTTTTTAATCGTAATTACTGATTAGTTCAGTCATTTTTGAGTAGCTCCATGAGCGAAGGGCCTAAGTTACAAAGAATAAACCTATCTCAAGCACTTTCTTTTAAACTTCATCGTGAGAAAATATAAAAAATAAGTTTTGTAGCGACGGTCTTATCTTTTTACGCCCGATTTTTCGAAATTTGTTTGAGTCTTAACATTAAAGTACAGCGTCTTATTAATATAAAACATTTATCATAAAGTTTTGATACTTTTTGAACAACTTTTAAATTATTTATACTTAGTGCCTTTTTTGTTGTTTGGTTATAATACCTACCCTTCGACACGTACCTAACTAAAATTTATAGGTCATACACACGTATACTTACAATTTTATACATTAATAACTCAGGCCCCGGAATCACAGACACAATAGAAAATCTATTGTGTCGTGGACCGATCAAGCCGTTCGGGGCTCAATGGGTTAAGTATGTAAGTAATATAAGTCTGCCTTGAAATCATAACAAATGCAATGATTCAATGATTAACGTTAGTTTCAAAATTCTAAAAACGAAACATGGCTCTAGCAACTCTTTGGATTACTTTTGCTCTATTAAAAATATTTTCTTATCTAACATGTAGGATATTGTACTTACTGCTTTTATCTTGTAAGGATAGTGAATTCTCAAGAGTATCTAATGCTGTTCTGTGGTTTTAAGCAAGTGTGAGCAGAGCGTAAAATCTAATGCACTTTATAATAGCGTCTAGTCAGTAGATGTCGCTTCAAGAATTTATAACGTTTGCATTTTTAAACGCGTTGTGCTTTTGTGGCAAAATCGCTGCCTTTTTACTTTATGCACGATAGAGAAAATTATAAATTTTTACGACGCACTTAATGTTATGTGGGGAATAGAGACGGTTCTGTTGGTCTCGATGTTATGTTTTTACGATATAAGAAAGTTTGAAGTGGTTCAGAAATAGCGATACAACTTTGTTTGGACATTATTATAGTTTATTAATTCCTATGCATTATGTAAAAGATTCGTTAGTGCTGATAAAACTAGACAATAGTTCATTTTTTTCTTCTTCCCAATTAGTGGTAGTAATGTAAGAGTCAACGGCAGCTCTGTATAACTGATGTACTTTAAATCGCGAGAAATACATAGAAATAAGCAATTGAAAACACTTGATGAGAAATCAATTTTATTTGTAGCAATATCGTCTTATATATTTGACCTTTTATATTCTCATACAAAAATAGGTAAACATTAGCACAACTCCATTCCCAAAAGGCTAGCCAATAAAAAGTTCGATCGAGTAAACCATAAAATATACTTCAGAAAAGAAAAACCTAAGCAAAACGGAATACCTATGTACGTGCGACCCATGCCCTATTTCCAGAAACCAGATTTCATATTCTCCTGACTAAAAGATAAATGATGACATATGTCGGACCTCCAAATACGAGATTTACTATCCTCGTTTAACTAGCTTCTATACAATCCTTACTAATATTATAAATGGGATAGTGTGTTTCATTCACGAAGCGTTTTCATGATATGATTTGATAATCCAGGCTAGGACAGAGAGGTTACTTTTTACCACAGTTTCATTCCCATGGAAAAATCCATTATTAGGAAGCATTAAGAAATTTATAAATTCTGATAGAAGGCGTTATATTAAATAATAACTATGTGATAAATATGACAATATTTAAACAGCAAAAATCTTGAATGTCAAAATAACATAACGAAATTCAAAATCTTTGGTTAATTTTCTTCGACGCGAGCGAAGTCGCGTGCGGAAAACAAGTATCAGTATAAATTTATTTTAATTCACCAAAGCAATGGGTCATACATTTCATTACAAGCCTTCAGATACTGAAAATAACTTTTGCCAAGTTAAGCTTATGAATATTTATCTCTCCCTCAGGGTTGCGCAAAGTTTTTGACATTCACCACTTTCAAGTTTGTACGGAGCGATGGAAGATTGTACGAAACATATTTTTATGTTAATGAACTCTTGTCTTTTCTATTACGTATCTTTTAAATAAAAGACGGCAATTTTTAAATTTTATAAAGTTTGAAGTCGTAACTCTGGATAGTAGATATTTATTATGTTCTGTCTAACTTTGTGTCAGTTAAAATGACAACTAAAGTAAGAACATTTAAAACATATAAGAACATTTAAGTCAAAATGTGCTGAATAGACTATCAGTGACTTAATCAGCTGGTGGTGAATTTTATCCTCTTATATTATTATTATATTTATAGTCTACTTGATGCGACGCCTAAATAATTAGCGAATAAATAGAATCTTTAGCAAAACAAATGTGAATTTAATTCAATGGAAAGAATATCCAACTAAAAACACTATATTATTTTGGCAAATTTTATTCAAATAAAATATTAAATTGCTTACAAGAAATATTGTTTCATACAGATCGACCATACATTGATCCAGAGTAATGTTGCTATTTCATTAGAATGTGAATCGAGATTACGGAAGCGATTATGCGGCATACGAATATATCCTTCCCACAACTTTTGTTTAGAGTTAAGGGTAAACACATTACGTACTGTTTGTATAGGCGCGGTCTACACTGCGTAACTTTGATCGCTGTTAAACCAGATACTAAGGGTGTACACACGGGTTTATCGGTTTCATAATTATACACGATTTTATTTGTGCTTTTATTAACATGAGCAATAACGGTTAGTCTTTGATTATCTATTTCTTAGGGATTTAATAATTTCATCTAATAACAATTGGTAGAAAGCTACAATATAATTTTCTGTTTACTAATGCTTATGCTTCAAAAAATTTACATAATATTTATTTTCATTTAATAAGATAAATAATTATGTTAAACGTAATGTTAAATCGAATTCATGAAATAATGAAATTAAAGCTCTTTGATCGTTGTAAAAGCAAATTTTTATTCGAATCCTTTATTAAACGAATATCTGAAACGTTTTAATGAAAAGTTTGATTAAACACACAGATGTTGCAATAATTAAGCACAAAGAAAACTTTTGACTGTCATATTTTATACCTATAATATCAGTTATTAATTGCAAAAATAATGTAATGTAATATTGCATTTAATATCAAGAAATGCAAACATTTATTTTCTGTTCAATCATCCAGAATTATATTTACCCCTTAAGTGAAGTCCCGTGTCCCCTAGTGGGGTAAGGGGCAGATGCATTATTCATACATCTGTTTCACTGATCGATTTTCTTTAGGGACAAGTAGGTGATCAGCCTTCTGTGTCCTGCCAGACCGAGACATTTTTTTTTCTTCGTCTCCACCGGGAATCGAACCCAGGACCCCTCAGTTCTACGCTCACGCGTCAACCACTGTACCAAGGAGGCGGCGGCATTTACCCCTTAAAGACATGTTATTAATATTATTAATTATTAAAAATGAACCATTTAGAGCAGATAATGTACATAATATTTAAAAACGTTGTTAAACTCATTAGACTCAATTATAAAAATATAATATTATGTATAAATATACTTTGTAAATTTTGGTGCAAAAGTAAGTATCTACGTACCATAAATATCATTATAGTACCTCTATATTTTTACCTTTCGTAGGATAATTGATGAAACGGTAGGTAGACGCTGTCTATCCTTAAGTTTAAAAAGCTATATTTCTAGGACTATGTTATCCTGGTTGCGGAAGAATTCCAACCAATACCCGCGGCCCCATCATTAAAGTGGCTCGACGGAACACAGTGGGGTTTTAGTCGGTAAGAATCCGACATAACCCACGGCTCCTTCTCCGGGGGCCGTGGGTATCTTTGGAAGATTTCCCCACTTTAAAAAAAAGGACTATGTTATCCCTATGTGTCCTAAAACCTTGCTTCATACGATATACAAAACAGATACTTTACAATAATTTTATACACATTAAAGTGCATACTGCTATCTACTTATGCAAAACGCACGTAAAATGCTACCGCTATCACTATTGTAAATTATTTGACATGGCAGGATTATTCTTTATCGTAATGCCTGACTTATGTTGCTTCGGGTTGCCTTTGTAAGGGATTTAATTAGAGGCACCGATTAATGTGTGGTCCGGCTATCGGGTATTATCGATACACATACGTAATGATGAACCTTTATAGCTTTGAAATTAATTAGTGATAATGTTTGTTTTGGGACTCGTTTAAGGATACTTTCGATATCTTTTGAATGTGAACCAGTTGGATTAAACATTGTTTTATTTTTATTTTTAGACGATTTTTGTTAGATTTCTGTTATGTGTATTTGATATTACTTTATTGTCATTTCAATATGCGAATAAATATTAATGTGATTCTTTCTTTCTTTGTTAACTTTACTATTACTATTTTAGTTGGTTAATGTTAAGGTTAATGTTTTTATTAATTAATTGTTTTGAAACAAAAACAACACACATCAAGGTTATAAATACATTATAACCTTGATGTGTGTTGTTTTTGTTTCAGTGATAAGGATTCTCGGAAGGCGAACGTTTGTAACTAAACAAAAACAATTATATGTAAGGAAACAAATATAATAATGAACGTCAAAAATTCTTTCCATGTTTCCATGAAACTTTACCGCTGTTACTGAACTAATTTATTAAATTAAATTCTCTAAGGAGTCGCTTGTTAACTTCGTAGAATAATACTTTTGAATGTAGGTAACAAACAAACATTACTCCTGTCTTTATATTACTCGTGTTTAATATCAACGACGTGTTTTATAAAGTTTTTGCATAATGCCGTCGGTTGGATAAGTTTCAATGCGTATGTTTGAAATAATGTTTCAGGTGTCGAATGTCGCAAACTCGCGGTTTTTGGAAATATATAGCTGATCCATTTATCGGTTGCAATCATGATGATTAACAATAATAGCTAAATTATAGTAGGTATACTTTCTTATGAAGTTTTTTCATGACGTCATTGGCATAGCAGCTGGTAGATCACTTGATGGTAAGCTCTACCACCACCTATGAACATTTGCAGAGACGTAAGGTTATGTACTACTAATGAATTGCCGACACTAATGGTATGGGATAAGGAAAGAATTGATGATGAGAATTAAGGACTGGATAGGCTTAGGAAAAAGTATACGGAATTTAATGAAAACGAGTACTAATATTGGCTTGCTTTTAATTTCCTAAAAATTTCCTTTGAGATTTGCAACACGCATCTTTTAATTGTATTGTAACATAAATATAATATGCGATATTTTCAATGCTCCGGTTTAAGTGTGGTAGAGTGACTGCAAATTATTATCATAGATGATTTTCATACTTTTCATTTACTATCGGGATTTATGCTTCTTAACTCAGATAATGTACTTTGTTTAATTAGACTTAATTTTAATCACAAAGATTTCGGATCTCTGATGACGTCATACATGGTTGAGACGTCCTTATTACGTTTACTTAGCAAGTTATATTAGAACTTGACTAGTCCGCGGTTACTTAAACACGAGATGTAATTATACAAGTGATTACATAAGTTTCATCAAACTTTCCACTTTGTACGTAACATTAACATGCTCGATTATCATTTATTCACTAATAGGCCAGTGGAAATTAACATTAAATTCGCAAAGCACGATGTAGATTTGAATTTTTGGTATGTTGTTTGGATCAGTTAGGGTGATGTAAATCCCAATTTGCAACTTCGAAAAAGTTGTGCTCGCTGCGCACCACGTGATAAACTGCGAAAATTTTGGACTTTTTTCACTTTTTGCTCTAAAAGTCATAAACTATGCGTTTCCAACAAGTATGATTCAGTACATAAATTAAGGTTATTAAATTTGCAACAATTTAAGCCTAACCGCAGCTCTCTAAACCTTATAACGACTAAACTGTGGCCATTCGAAGATGGTTCATTTTTCCCGAAATATTGAAATTTTTAGTTTTGCTCCCGTTTGAAGCAAAATATTGGCAAAAACCGCTCGTTCTATGAGAAGTTCGTATAATAAAGTTGTAGTGCATTTAATTTTCTTTCATAAGAGCATAGAACAAAGTCTGTGAGACAAATATTTCACACACAATATCTGAAAAACAAAAAGAAGGTAGAAATAGATTTTTAAAGAATTGAAACTGAGAGCATATAAAATCATAAAAAGAATAATACTTTTTCATTTGCAGGATAGGTAATTAACAAAATTACAAAATTTGGGAAGGTAGGAAAAAAGATTATACGCAAATAATAAACTGCGAAAATTTTGGACTTTTTTCACTTTTTGCTCTAAAAGTCATAAACTATGCGTTTCCGACAAGTATCATTCAGTACATAAATTAAGGTTATTAAATTTGCAACAATTTAAGCCTAATTAAAGCTCTCTAAATCTTATAGCGACTAAACTGTGGCCATTCGAAGATGGTTCATTTTTCCCGAAATATTGAAATTTTTAGTTTTGCTCCCGTTTGAAGCAAAATATTGGCAAAAACCGCTCGTTCTATGAGAAGGTCGTATAATAAAGTTGTAGTGCATTTAATTTTCTTTCATTAGAGCATAGAACAAAGTCTGTGAGACAAATAGTTCACTCACAATATCTGAAAAACAAAAAGAAGGTAGAAATAGATTTTTAAAGAATTGAAACTGAGGGCATATAAAATCATAAAAAGGATAATACTTTTTCATTTGCAGTATAAGTAATTAACAAAATTACAAAGCTAATTAAATTTGCAACAATTTAAGCCAAACCGCAGCTCTCTAAACCTTATAACAACTAAGCCGTGGCCTTTCAAAGATAGTCAGTTTTTCCCGAAAATTTCAAATTTTTAGTTTTGCTCCCGTTTGAACCAAAATATTGGCAAAAACCGCTCGTTCTATGAGAAAGTCGTATAATAAAGTTATAGTGCATTTAATTTTCTTTCATTAGAGCATAGAACAAAGTCTGTGAGACAAATAGTTCACTCACAATATCTGAAAAACAAAAAGAAGGTAGAAATAGATTTTTAAAGAATTGAAACTGATGGCATATAAAATCATAAACAGGATAATACTTTTTCATTTGCAGGATAGGTAATTAACAAAATTAAATTTTCTACAACTTTATTTTATGACCTTCTCATAGAACGAGCGGTTTTGCCAATATTTTGGTTCAAACGGGAGCAAAACTAAAAATTTGAAAATTTCGGGAAAAACTGACTATCTTTGAAAGGCCACAGCTTAGTTGTTATAAGGTTTAGAGAGCTGCGGTTAGGCTTAAATTGTTGCAAATTTAATTATCTTTGTAATTTTGTTAATTACCTATCCTGCAAATGAAAAAGTATTATCCTTTTTATGATTTTATATGCCCTTAGTTTCAATTCTTTAAAAATCTATTTCTACCTTCTTTTTGTTTTTCAGATATTGTGAGTGAACTATTTGTCTCACAGACTTTGTTCTATGCTCTTATGAAAGAAAATTAAATGCACTACAACTTTATTATACGAACTTCTCATAGAACGAGCGGTTTTTGCCAATATTTTGCTTCAAACGGGAGCAAAACTAAAAATTTCAATATTTCGGGAAAAATGAACCATCTTCGAATGGCCACAGTTTAGTCGTTATAAGGTTTAGAGAGCTGCGGTTAGGCTTAAATTGTTGCAAATTTAATAACCTTGATTTATGTACTGAATCATACTTGTCGGAAACACATAGTTTATGACTTTTAGAGCAAAAAGTGAAAAAAGTCCAAAATTTTCGCAGTTTATCACGTGGTGCGCAGCGAGCACAACTTTTTCGAAGTTGCAAATTGGGATTTACATCACCCTAACTGATCCAAACAACATACCAAAAATTCAAATCTACATCGTGCTTTGCGAATTTAGGGTTTTTTAGTGTCGATTTCTACTGGCCTATAACTTCAAGGTTTTGGTTAATTCAAGTGTGGCCATTGGTGAAACGGTGAAAGAAATTACTTTTGTTTTATTTTGTTGTGACGTATTTAATATTGAAACATGTTATATTAAATTTAAAATCTATACTTTATAAAAAGCTGAAGAGTTTGTTTGTTTGTTTGAACGCGCTAATCTCAGGAACTACTGGTCCGATTTGAAAAATTCTTTCGGTGTTAGATAGCCCATTTCGAGGAAGGCTAAATGCTATATATCATCACGCTAAGACAAACAGGAGCGGAGCAACGCGGGTAAAACCGCGGGGCACAGCTAGTTAAAACATAAGTAAATTCGTGTTATTTGTTAAAAATAAAGTAACATTTTTGTTTTATTAATTCTAAGGTAATATGAAACCAAGAAGCGTCTTTCAAAAAGCAAGTTACAATATCTGATGGCCCTTTTATAGTTAGATTGGATGTTAGAAGCACCGATTACCATCACTAATCTGACAACTATCACTATAATGAATAAAGCAAATGCAATTCGGAAGCCAAAAGCACCCAAAAGTGTATTCGAAATGAGCGAACATTAAACCTCAGTCCGTCATTGTACAAATACTTGAAGAGATACAGCTACTAGACAAACGGTTCTATTACAAATAAGCTTGTGATCTCAGCAAATATCGCTAAGTGTTCCGACGTTCGCCGTCTCAACTTTATTTGCTCATAGAATATACCATTGTTAAATCTCTATATTATATTGAATTCTCGTATCACAATGTTAGTTACTATCATCATCATCATCATCTGAGGCTCTATAGGGGTGTGGGTCTAGGCCTGGGTTTTGAAACTTTTCAAACCAATTTTCAAGCTGATCCACGCCATCTAACCATCGGAGCTTTGATCTTCCTTCTACGTCCTCTTAGTTACATACTCCTCCAAAACGGCTTGATTATCATTGAATTTTGTGTGCATATTGAATATATAGAGAATCAACCATTTATTCATACCTCTAACTGAGAGGAGTAAGGTAGAACAACGATTGCCGGGAGCTAGTATATTTATTTATATCAACGCAAAGGCAACCTAATTACGCCCGTAATAAATATTCACTAGCGATAAACTTTGTGAATAATTTACGATCTTGTAAACGTTTAATTTCGCCACGGATTCGGAATTCGGAAGGTCGACATTACTAAGTCTATCAGTTACCATTGTGGAATGCTGGGTTGAGTTCTCCGAATTTAATTGGTGCTGTGTAATTATAGGGATATTTCTCAGACCTTCCTAAATAACAAACATTATAGCTCATAAACTAATTAGAATATTCAGCACAGGAATAAACGATATAAAGTGTTATTCACATTGAAAATGTGTTAAGAAAGTGTGGCTCTATTGAAATAGATAGATGCATTATACATGTTGTCCTGATCGGTTTTCTTTGACGGGTATGTTGGTGATCAGCTATTTTTAGCTTACCAATACTCTTTTATTATCCACTCGGTTATAATGTTAACGCGATGAGAATTTGAGTTTGAATTTTTACCCTGTAGGCTAATAACTATGATAAACTTATAATATTATGAAACTAGAGAATAAACTTCAAAGGAAAATACTTATGCATTCTGGTTTACGATTGATTCTTTTTTTTTTTGAGATATTATTTTTAATACAGGACTTAGTTCAAATAATGAGTACTTACTTATGTATATTTCCAAAAATATACCTCAAAGATGTTGAGAAAGTTGTCAAGATTAAAAAGGAACCCTTGTACCTGGCTATATAACCAAAAAAAATAGATTTATAAAAAAGAACATTGAGCAAAACGGAAACACAGTATTCCGATTAAGGATCAAGCTTTTAAATATATAAGGCCCAAGGCGGTATTCATCGAGTTTTTCGATTTAAATTCCTTCAGCCCTAAAAGTTTTTGACGATTCTATCTTGATTTAAAATTAAAGAAACGTTTAAAAACTCGGTGGAGTGTGGTCGGTTGGGTGAGACGCATTGACCGGGATTGAGGATTTTAACTGAAAGAAGCTTTATTCGGAAAGGATTTCATTTTGGGATGTTTTATTTTTAATTTGGTGGGTATTAAGATTTTGTGATTTAACGCAATATTGATATCGTAAAAAATAAATATAGCATAGACACAATACTAAATAATATTACTTACGTAAAAAAAGATATAATATAAAAAAGCCTTTATATTTTCTATTGCGATTTGCCAGATAGCTTTGAGACGCATTCGCATACTTAGATGCCAATTTTTCGTATCGATTAATAATATCATGTCTGCTTTTTTACACGCTGCCTTATAACCCCATATTCTTAACTGTAATATTTAGTAGCTTCCACGACAATAAATCCATTATCAAAATAATTACGCTAGTGAAGACAAAGCAAACATTGAAATGTAGTTAAGACACTTTATGGGTTCGCTTCCCATCTGTCATAGATATTATCGCCTTTTTGTTGTTTTTCGGAACATATGGTAGCATACGTGGTGACAAAAACAAAGGTTTGTCCTTAAAACGGATCATTGTTCTGTATTTTGTCCCCAGATTGTATTATTTACTTTGTTCCTTAGAGAGTAAAAAGTGTGGGATTTCAAGGTAACTGCAATTACTGGTACGTAATTCAATGACTCTATTGTGCTGTTTACAAACTTTTGAATGAGGTTAAGTCCAGAATTTGCTCATATATACAGTGCGTGCTCATCGCAGTAATACGGAAAAAAGAATTTCGGTAATTAAAATTTTTCCAACCGGTAAGGTAAGATTAATTGTGCCAGATCGAAACAAATTTAGTTTTTTGATAGTCTTCATAAGTAATCAAACTCCATTGAGCACCATCTAATTCCCATTATTATTCCAACAAGGCAGTTGTAACTACATTAAAATAAAAACATTGTTCACTTACGAATTTAAATGAAATAATTATATTATTATGTCATCACTGTATTTGGGAGCAATCTGTACGACTGGTCGGTTTATATTTTTTGTCAAAGAGAAGGCATGTGTTTTTACCGCAAGCGTGTCGCTGAAATGACTGATGTCCATGTGTCAGCTACTTTTTGTAAGGCAAAGAATATGGAATAACAAAACAGATGTGGCGCGACACTGCTATTTCATTTTATAAATATTTTACGCAGAGTAGTTGACATAATGAATAAATTTTATAAATAAAAAATGTGTGGTGTTAATTTTAGACGTTGTAATTTTTTGTGAACATGACTAATATGGCTTCAACAATAAAAAAAATTAAAAAGTGTCTCCATTAGCCCAAAGTTATTAATGTGAGTGCTGAGAATATTATATTTAAAGTCGTTGAATTAATCAAAATACTTCAACCTTGGTACGATTAGCATTTAGCATAACATTATATTTTCAGAAGTTCGTATTTATAGCTTGTTTAATGGGTATCTTCATCTTTATAGTTTTATTCTATGACACCAAAATTAAGCCGACAAAGAAGGACCTTGTGCGTGCAAAATGTTTCACACGTTTGTGCAGCCACATATGAATGACACAAAAACAGAGTATTAATTACTCTTTAATAACTAAAGCGGTCCCTTTACAGATTTGTTTATAATTTCCTTTATTTTTAGAATTATTTTCGTGAAATGTGTACCTGTAGGTATGTTTTATTCCTTTCAGAAACGTATTATCCTGGTTCATAGAATACGAAGGTAGTATTTTCATATTTTAGAAATAAACATTAAACATACAGGATACAGTGCTAAGAATACATTTAAAGTAGGCACGTACACATACTAAGCTTTCCTAAGTTTAACTCATTTTTAACATCCAAATTATACATAACTGTTAACACGTAAAACGTCCTTATCATAATATTTTGTACAGTGTGTACGCGGCTGTATTAAAGAAATTATCTCAAACATTGTACAGAATTATTCATACCGAGTGAGCTTACAACAACGGCACAATAAATTTATCCTACTACCTGCAGTATAATTTTATTAATCCTTACTTAACTATTCATAAGAAGCGCGCCGGGGCGTTGAATACTTCCCTCTAACATAGTTAAAGGATTTAAAGGAGCAACTGAGAAGAAGGCGGCAAACTCAAAATATTCGCGAAAACAAGAAGTGTCTTAAACAATAAGGGTACTTCTAAAGTTAGCAGGAGTATACTCGAAGTATGTCGTGTTGCTCCAACTAATTAATCCAATGAGGCATCTTTGCACTAACGATGTTCGTCGTTTACGATCCCCCGATATTGGTCTTGAGAAATTGTATTTCTGAAATCGGTTCCCGGGTGAATTTTGATACTGTTGATCAACGAGGTATTGTATAAGGTTTGCTAGAATACGTATTATACTGTTTCTTTATATTATATGCATAATATGTTGTTGTTCATATGTTGTTATATGTAGTATACATGGTTTGGTATAATTAATTCATAAGGTACTCACATTAGCTTCATAAATAACTAGTAATCGCTTTCATTATTTAATCGTTTTCATTAAAATTATTCTTCTTACATCATTCTTCTATCTCTACCACACCCCGGACACTCCATACAAAATTATCGTTTTGACAGTCACACTGTAGAGACTGCAAATGTGTGTGTTAACGCTTTATGGTTGGCACATTTGTAACTAGCGTAAAAAAATCGCGTTTTTCTGATGAAATACATCCGTAAACAGCACAATATCTAACCATTTTCTACGAAAAACGATAATCACAAATCCAAAATAATAAAATTACTTTAAGTCAATTTGATTAATGTTGTCAATCTTCGTCGCGTATTGTCCAGAAAAATGCGGACCATACATATTATTAGCATGATCGTGCGGGGTGAGGTAAGTGTTTAATTTTGGCGGGAGGCGGAGAGTGTCCGTTCTGTAGCGTTTAGCTACTATTATATTTATGTATTCTGTGATCTCTACATCACAACTTACTTGCATCACCTACTATAAAAATATATATTTAGAATTTTAGTTAATTAAGCTTTCAGGCACCATTTGATATAAAAGTATTTCATTATTTTTCGATGTTTTATAACTAATAATGTGTATTATTTACTGAGTAGAATAAATATTTTGGAATAAAATCTCTATTACTTACCCAAATAGTCTTATAGTTTCCCCAAACACCTAAACAACATCCACAATAAATAATAAAACGAACTTGTATTGAATTTTGATGAATGAAGGTCGCTTATGTGATTTATTTCACCCTGCAAAGATCCTAAACAAGCAATTGATTCAAACTTATCAGCTATAAACAAAATGATGGATGCGTTCAGTTATCGAGGTACAATTACTTTTTGTGCGAAAACAAATAAGGGAATTATATTATGTTGCCATTTTTCAAAATTTGACATCATAATATATTTATTGTTTCATTTTTTTTAATTAATATTTACACGATACCTAAGTAAGGAATATAAGTATATCGTTTTTAGGGTTCCGTAGCCAAAATGGCAAAAACGGAACCCTTATAGTTTCGTCATGTCCGTCTGTCCGTCTGTCCGTCTGTCCGTCTGTCACAGCCGATTTACTCGGAAACTATAAGTACTACAGTGATGAAATTTGATGGGAATATGTGTTGTATGAACCGCTACAAAAATATGACACTAAATAGTAAAAAAAAGAATTGGGGGTGGGGCCCCCCATACATGTAACTGAGGGATGAAATTTTTTTTTTCGATGTACATACCCGTGTGGGGTATCAATGGAAAGGTCTTTTAAAATGATATAAAGTTTTCTAAAAAACATTTTTCTTAAAGTGAACGGTTTTTGAGATATCAGCTCTCAAAGTCGTAAAAAGTATGTCCCCCCCCCTCTATTTTTATAACTACGGGGTATAAAATTCTAAAAAAAATAGAGGTGATGCATGCTAATTAACTCTTTCAACGATTTTTGGTTTGATCAAAGTATCTCTTATAGTTTTTGAGATAGGTTGATTTAACTGTAATTTATTATATTTGCTGCTACGGAACCCTTTGTGCGCGAGCCCGACTCGCACTTGGCCGGTTTTATTGAACTTAAGATACTTATTCAGATCTGTAACTGAAAATAAAACTGTATAGGTATTTATGGAAAGATGTGAAAATAAAGTTATTCAAAATTACCTTTTAAATAACACAAAATATCGAACTCCGTATTCAGTTATGCAGTAAGAACGAAAAACCAATTTGAGAGGGAGAGTAGACGGTCTGGTGCAAGAAATCTACAAAAAACAATTGAGGTAGTCTTGTACAAACGATCGTTATAAATGGAATTGAATAATTAATTAATCTGTGCGTAATTTACTTTTTTATTTTGCTTGTCTTACTCTTAATACATAGTTTGTAACATAAAAGACACTATAATAGGTATTATAGGTTAATAGGTTTAAGAACGTGGGCTCAATCTTTACAATGAAATTAATTTGAAATCCACGAAAGGGTAAAAATATTGCGTGTAATATTATGGTAAGTAATATAAAAAAAATAAATTATATTGTCAGAGCATATTTGTTAATTCTATAAGGATACTAAAAAGCTAAGTGTTCTATTCATAACATAAATTTGCAGAAGAAAAAAAATTTTCCGCACCCATGGGACAAGGTAATATTCTTATATTCTTTCGGAAAACCCGTAAATAACTATAGGAAAATAAATACCGTGATATGGCTCGATGGATAATAGACATCGTTAGTAGGCCGGCCGTTTGGGGCGTCACTTTTTCAAGTCATTGCGTCAATCGTTTATCACAACGTCTGTTGTGTTAAGTTGTACGGTTAAATTTTTTGGATGGCGTGGAGTCGCAGGTCTTGTTTTTTATTATTTTTATGGTATTGACAATAATTATATATTGATATTGAAAGCTAGAGTGCTATGGATATTATGGCTTATGAAAAATAGGAATAAAATTTTTAGTAAATTTTAGGATCTATATTTTTTGCGGTAGGTACCTAATACCTACTGCAATTTTGTGGGATTTTGTTTTTGTTTCTATTGATTGAAATCAATTCAATTCACAATTCCATTCATACAGACTTGTTACAAGTCCTTTAGCTTAATGTCCTATTAAGTCGATTAAAAATTATATGCAAAAGTCTACTCCATACGTTTTCTGTTCTAGCTGTTAGGGGAGTAATTTCGCACGTCAGCCTCATTAGTTGAGGTAAACTGGTCAAAATTTTTCCAGTCATTTCCCGGTACAATTTATAGGGAAAAGATTTGTTATTTGTTTGTATTTTAACTAAATATTACTTAACGTTATGTCTTCTTTATTTCTTGGAAACATTATCGAATGAAATAGGATTCATAATAATTTGTTGCAGTGATATTATAATTTTTACTAAACTTGTAAATGGAAAAGTGTGTTAGTTTGATAGTGAGCGATTTAATCGCATAAATTTTATGTCTAGAGACAGTTAGGGAGACTATTTTAGACACAATAGAAGTCAATAATTTTATTAGACAATAGAGCAGAAGCAATTAATTATTAATACATAATTCTTCAATCAAAACCCCACATCCAACGAACACCCTCTAGGTACCTACTCCTTACAAAATAATACTAATGCAATTCGTACCGAGCCTTAACATCAAATAAAGCGTCTATTAATCATTCAATTATCTCCTTTTCGTTATAGAAAAAGTCTCGTCAGCGTCTGTAAATCAATTCTCCGATAGGGATAGATACCACGTGTAATTGACTTGTCCGTTTTCCCTTTTTACTTTGCCCGCCTATTTATATTTTTTGCTGTAGACGGTAGATAATGAAGATTTTTATTACTAAGTAGGTCCAATTAGGATCGCGGATATTATTTTAATTATAGTAGAAATAGAGCAGGCTCCAAGGAGATGTTCGTTTGCAAAAATAGCGGACCTAAATCTGACTTCTGATATATATTGTATAGGTCCCAGACATCCTATAGACAGATGTTGCCAACCAGTTTTGTGGTCCCCCTGCCCGCACCCCGGTAATTAAATATGGCATACAAAGAAAAAAATAAAAATTTCCAAAACATGCCGTGTGGGGTATCAAATGAAAGAGCTTATTGAGTAGATCACGAATATATAGCATACTATATACATTTCTTACACTTTCTCTAAGATTTTTTAGAAAATTTACGAAAATGGTCCATTTTTGAGTTAACTTTAAACCACTATAGATTGAAAACTCATGAATATATTTTTTAAATTATTATTTTAAATAATTAACAATAGTCCATTGTTTATGATTCAATAGTTCGTAATATAATATAAGTGAGCTATGTGGTGGATTTGATGAAAATAACTATATACTATATGAACTTGAAAATATACTCGCCATCTTTGAATGCTCCCCCCACTCCCCCATGCAACTATTTCACTGTACGAAATATTGAATCTTTCATTTGATACCCCACACGGCATGTTTTGGAAATTTTTATTTTTTTTCTTTGTATGCCATATTTAATTACCGGGGTGCGGGCAGGGGGACCACAAAACTGGTTGGCAACATCTGTCTATAGGATGTCTGGGATCTATACAATATATATCAGAAGTCAGATTTAGGTCCGCGATTTTTGCAAACGAAACTCCACTGAGAGTCCGGTCTAAAAGGTGTGAATGACATTACGTTATGTATGTATTTGAGAAATATTATAAGTTAAGATGTTTCGGTGATTAAAATAATCATTATATGGATTCATAATCATTTTTTTATGAAGAGTTGATATAGTTATAGTGATAATAAATTAAACATTAATGATAGAGATATACTATTTTTGATCGATTCTAAACTGCAGAAAGGAACCAAATGCTAAAAACGCACCCTTGCTCATTAGAAATGATACTTAGAAACCAAAATGGTTTGTATAAGTTTACATCATTATAACCTGAGAAGCAAAAGGCGTGTCTGTAATATCATTTGGCACCCCTTTCCTAAATTTAATATTTACAAACCCCTTTGCACCACTTTTGGTTACCTTGGTAGAGAGCTTGAAGAATCAAGAGGTCTTCGTTTCGATTTTAATTGGAGACTAATAAATTAAAACCAATTTAATTAAGCCAGCATGTATGCCAGTATTCGCATGGGTACTTTCCCATTTCACAATGATATATTATATACAATAGTTACTACTGCTACTCCTATTTATAGTAATTTATTCGTATTAGGAGAATCATCTCATTCCTCAATTATTGTTACTTGATAGTCTGGTGCCTGGATGAAATGATATAAAAGTATTTGGTAAGTCACATTTTCTTTCAGGACACCAAGAGAAGAAAAATGACTAAATAATTATCCAGTAAATTTCTAACCACTCATGAAAAAGCAGATGAAAATTAAAAAAAAAGTTTCATACACAAAGTGAATGCTTTTCGGGTTTCCCAAGGGTATTGTTTGCATCCCTGTTAGACTGTATTCCTTTCAGATCCAGCGATCCGGTCCGATTGTCCGGTCACTTCCCCGGATGTGAATATTTAACCGGATATTGAGTGCGCTCGATTGCGGGTATTTTCCTCAAGCTAGGAATAAACGTATTAAAGAATTTTTGGTTCGCACTATTGTTATGGGCATAATTTTACGAATACAAAGAGTAAATATTATCCATCTATGATGATAAGTAAAGTATTTGTCGTATCAAAATGTGTAGTGTAATTTATTTATGCAAATAAATAAAAATACATTATGACAACAAGTTAAAAAATCGTCTCTATATTTGTTTGTTTGTTCTGACTTATGAGCAAAACAACTAGAATAATTAATTATTTACGACTATTACTGGCTTATAGCAGATGCTATATTATGACATAGGCAAATAAACATCACAGATAATATTATAATACTATACTATTACATGTTAGAAAATGAATTAGGGTTGCCACCAACTAATTATCAAAGTAGG
The DNA here is from genome assembly GCF_061535455.1 of Colias philodice. Lineage (NCBI taxonomy): Eukaryota > Metazoa > Arthropoda > Insecta > Lepidoptera > Pieridae > Colias > Colias philodice. Next base: position 9,178,193 of record NC_143099.1, on the reverse strand, counting down.
GCTGCCACAAATTTTTTCATGTAAAGCACACATAATTGCGCGTACCATCTAGTACATAAATATAGGCTTACATAACAGGTTCCATATACAATCTGTACAATGATGACGTCACGTGCATCTGACTTGCCATTAATCAAAGCGACAGCCGTGTCGACCTGTCCCAAGGTTCTGTCAACGGGAACTATTAGTAATATACGTAAAGTGTAGGGTTTTTCAGGAAAATACAAATTATGTCGGTGTTGAAGAGGTGTGGCTGAGTAATCATTTAGATAAGTGACTCGGCTATTGTCCGTTATGTCTTATTTTCCAATATGATTATTCTAAGTTTGTTGACGTTGTTAAAATATATTGTTAGGTACATTAATTTGTCACGGAATTATTTGATTTCCTTCCAATAACGTAAATAAAATGTATGAAATATACCATTTGTTGTGGATTGCGCTGACAGATACGATGGAAAACCGATAGGTAATTATTATAAACACAAGCATTAGCTATTTTATACACCAGACTTCTAAAGCGGCACGGCGGAACACAGTTGAGTTTAGTCGGTAGGTCCCTGCACTCAGCAAGGTGAGTCCGACATAACCCAGGGCTCTTTCCCTGAGTGCCCTGGGTATGCCTAAATGCATTCTCAACTATAAAAAAGGTAATAAAAAAGGTAATTGTTATTTAACAAAGCAAAGTAGCAAAATATGTAGTTATTATTAAACGTTCTTTAAACTCGGACAATATTAGAAAACTCTACCTATGGATACGTTTAAAGATAAATGTGTACATTTTAGTCCCATGGTAGTAATTAATTTAGATTCTATATGCACCCAGAGCAAACAAGAGATAAAAGGAACATAACTGACTGATTTGAAAATAAAGCAAAATGGACGTTAGTTCGGATGCCGGAACCGCTTGCATAGGATATTGTAGGCATAGTTCAATATATTCGCTTATTTACTAGGCTTTTTCTCGGGTTCACTTGTGTGCTTTTCATGGTTTATCCTGATACAGATTTCCATTCTGTATTTCTCTTCCTACAATTTTTTATGATGGTAAATGGCCTGCGTGCATTTAAGACGGTCTTTTTGATACACACATACATAAAAAATTAAGAAGTAAATGGAGACATTTACTTAACTATTTTTCCATTTAATATTTTAACATCACGGAGGCAATATGGTTGCAATATGCTTGGAGCATATTATTATGCTTTGTTCAAAATGCTTTAAGCGTATCGAATAAAAGTAGATAAAACAAATAAGAACTAAGTACTTAGATTTAGAAAATATATTATTATCTTAGTTTATCAACCTTAAACACAAGCATTAGCTATTTTATACACCAGAATGCTCCAAATACGTCACTAACTGTCCACACTGCAAAATGAAACTTAAAAAATTCACCCGATTTTCTGGACTGGAGCGAAATTATTTATATCCAACGATAGCACATAATTCAGAGGGTATCCGAAATAAGCGTGAAATCGTGGTTATTTCCCGTGGCGAGCGTCCACGCTGACATGTCCGGCCGGAATGTTGGGACCGATCATGGTTACGTCGGATGCTTTATTTGTAGAGCTAGAATGTTCTAGAATGTAGTGGGTTGAAGAATTGCTTTAAATGAGAAAATACTGTTTAAAAAAGTACCTAGGATCATTTTGTTTAAAATCTATTGATGGATCCTTTTACACATAATAAAAATAAATTTCAGTTGGAACATTCAAAATATAATGAGAACGAAATATTAATAATACCAAAAAAGTAACCCGTGAAATTAAAAAAGAAACATTATTACTAAAAGAGTCTTAAATATTATGATAAGGAAATTGTAAGCATGACTTGAACAATATAGAAAAATATTCTTCAACTAAGTAACCTACATATTTTATTTGCGCAGTCTAATAACTTTAATATTCATACAATTTAAATGTATTTCAAATATTCATGACGAATAAAATATTCAAGATGTTAGTGTTGAAATCTTATTCCGGTTATTATAAGTTCCAAACTTAACTAAAAGTAAAATATTTTCAGCTTGGCGTATTTCACTCAAGAAAACTTTAACATCTCAGTTATAATTCCTAATATTGTATTTAATTTTCAGTTAAATTTTTAACATTCTAATTCATAGTGTTTCTTTTGTGAGGCTGTATAAAATCTTAATTTTAATTAGCTTAAAATAATATTTTTATGGGTAATGGTAAAAGCAAATTGCAAATTTTAATAAGGTTATAAAAAGTATAATGAGTCCGACATAACAATAAAATCATAGATAGTACCTACTATAAAATATATTTTATTTGTAGTTAGTTACCTACCTAAAGTTATTTTCAAACTAGCACACTACGATATTTTCCACCAATTTTCAGTTTGATACTATTTCATAATTTATATTAAGCAAAAATTACTAGTCAACTTAAAGTCATTTCAGGCTATTGTATACAGTAACTAACTAAGCTATTATAAACACGCACAATAATTAACATCTTATAATATCGATACACAGATTTTATAGCCTATAGTTAAAGCACGTTCGAACAGCCGTTGCTCGATAAATTTGGGAACGTTTGACAAAAGCTTGCAACAGCAGTTGCAATAACACTAGAATTAGTGCCCAAACTGAATTTAGGACATGTACCAAAATGGATATGGAAACAGGAGTTTTGTTAATAAAGTTGTTTGTTTAATGAAAATCATTGTGAAAAAGCAAATCCATACTAATAATATAAAGCTGAAGAGTTTGTTTGTTTGTTTGAACGCGATAATCTCAAGAACTACTAGTCCGATTTGAAAAATTCTTCGGTTTTAGATAGCCCATTTATCGAGGAAGGCTATAGGTTATATAAGTATATAATATCATTACGCTAAGACAAACAGAAGTGGAGCACTGCGGGTAAAACGGCAGGGCACAGCTAGTCATTTATAAAGCATGTTTTGAATGCTACAAATCTACAATTATTCTACATAATATCAAAAGCAATTGGTAATATTGATAATTCATGGAAAATAATGAGTTATTGTAATTATATTTAGTTAATTAATAATTATATTATACTGGTTCATAAGCACACTTAAGGGAAATGTTCTGGAACAAAAAACAAGAAAAAATTATGCAAATTCATTTCCAACGCATTCTTTAAAGGAAAATAACGTAAAAGCATTTAGCAAAAAGTAGAACTGAAGGAATCAAGACTCCTAATGCCGGTTGGCAAAACTTCTGTGCTTCACAAAATTTAATACGTCCCGGCGCAGCAATACCCGATGTTTTCTTTAAAAACTGCGCCCTAGGGTCGTGCAACCGTGCTAATAAAAGAATAACGCTGTAAAATAAATTCTTATACAAACAAAACATTTTTATGGCTGTTTAAATTATGGGGAAGTTTCAAGGAAATTTACGAGTACATACATATTTCTTAATTTATACACGGTTGTAGTCCGGGAGTCAAATGACTTCGAGTGTGTGGAAAGGGGTAAGAAGCAACAATCAGCTAAAACAAGAAATAAAAAAAAATATATTATATACAACTACGTATAGGTACATTAATTTCAATGCTTTCACGACCATACACATGGTCAAGACTTAATAAAGAATATCTTAAAAATAAAACCAAAATTACAAAGAAAAATCTTTTATTAAAGCCTAAAGAAATTACACAATTTTTATAAGAAAAATAAATATTTTGCTAAGAATAAGACAGTATTAAATACTGCGGACGTTGGGTTATGTAATAATCGCATTCCTTGCGATCTCGACATTCTTGGGTTTCAGTATTTGGAGAGCTTGGAGCAATATTTATAAGGGGTTTATTAATTTCACATCAATAAAATGTTAATAATCTTAGATATGTCCAAGAAAATGTCCCAGATATTGGTAAAATGAGTTAATTTTGTTCTATTTATATATATTTAAGAATTCTTACAATTTTTTTACATATTTTAAACAGATTTTGTTTATAAGAAATTTCAACAGGCATTTATCCATTGGACAGATAAATAAATATATGAAGCGCCTGTACAATGTCTCCTTAATAATACAGTTTCAACAAATTTTTCAACTATAGAACTTGTACACACATTTGTTATTGAATATATTATAATAAAAATAAGTTTAAAAAGTTTCATCACTTCCTTTCCTTTCTCTTTAGAATAAGATAGATATAAAAATCACCGAAGTTTAGTATTAATTTTATCCTTATATAAAGAAAAACATTTTCATGCGACATCATACTTACTTTTTCCATTTGTTATTATTATAATTCCCTGTTACCGAGTCACTTTGACAATTAGTAGACAAAGTTTTCTCAAAGAATTTCAAAGTATATTTCCTCATAAAAATTGGGATCCCTATAAAATGCAATTAAAAATCCTAACAATGTATGTTCAAATTAAGACCACAGCTTATCGCGTTAAAAATTAAATGTGACAAAGAGTTTCCACAAAGTAAGGTAGGATTTTGTTCGAGGGTCCGTCACCTCATTATATTCTGCGAATTTTCAGTACAATAAACCTTAAGCAGTGATTATAAAGTTTAGTTTCAATTAAACGCGTTTTTTCGTTGGTCTTTTATATCTACTCGTGAGTTAAAAGAACTTTATTTTCCACTCATAGTTGAAACGCCTTAACTTCTTAAAGCTTTTATAAATTTTCTAAAGGATCTAATCTTCGGTATCCTTTAAGATAGCTAGCTAGCTAAGTCTAGCCTTTAATATAAGCGTTATAAGATGTATATTATTTGAAGAGTTACTTAAAAGAAGCGACTGAATATCGTCTATATTGCAGCGAAGGTTACAAACGAACCTGAATTTACCAAAAATTTGTGTGAGTTTAATCAAGCAATTATATCAAGCAAGTTGTGAAACGATTGTATCGTCTATTATTTTATGAAAATTAACACTATTGAAATTCTGACTTAGTCATCAAGTCAGTCAAGTCAAGTAAAAGTTGATTATTTTTTGCGTTAATCGAATTTCCCAAGAACACAATTCAGTAAATGAAAACGGACTGTAATTGAGGTGTTCCTAAGTGAGATTTCATTAAGAGAAGTGTTTTCTTAAATTAAGATACTGATGAGACAATACCACTCTCAGATAGTTATATAGAGGTTTTGTTAGAACAATATTGTGATTAAATTATTCTTATCTGGGTTAGGAAAATATATACAAAACATTGCGAATTGTGTGTCTTTGTCTATGAAAAATAAATGAACAATTTGAATTTTGTTACAATATTTTGATGAATGTATTATGGATGAAGACTTAAAGACATTTTATTAAGTTAGCGATACGAAACATTATATACGTCTAACGTTTGATATATCTGTCTAAACAATCTGACAGCTATCATTACTAGAAAATCACTTGAAAAATTATAGAAATAACACAAGTATTTATTGTATGTAATATCATTGTAAGTGAATAAAAAATGTCTGGCTTTTCCTTTGCAATACATTACGAAGACCCAAAAAATGTTTTTGCATCATAATCATGAATTATTCACTTCACAAGAAAACCCATTTATAAAATAATGTATTTATCATCAATTCCATTCTAAAATTCTATTATTCATTTAAAATTAATCGATTTGTGCATGGTAAGCTTAAATCAAACATTTAATTATTTATCCGAAAAAAGCTGTTTATCTTCAGACCCTATTTGTTCCACCTTGTCTCTGTTGGATATTAGCACTTTGTTTTATATTATCATATCGACAATATTATAATTTATCGACTGCATGTGTAGGTTATCCATATATTTTGCTGACATTTAGAGACATTTATAACAACTTGAATTGAGTATATTATGCTGTGAAATATATACAGCTTGTAGAACATTAAAGTAAATGAAATATGTATTAGATTAATTAATTGTTGTTTTTAAGTTTGTACTTTTAAATAACCTTAAAATAAATGGTAGAGTCATATTAAATAATCGTAGAATATTAACAAATATTGCATTTACATTTTATTATATTATTATATATTGTTGTAGGTAAATATTACTAGTTAAATAGTCGTTATTTTTATAATGTTCTTCAAATTTTGGAGTAACGTTAAATTATCCCAACGCACCATTCGAATATGTACACTCTATTGTCTCACCACTCTGCACCTGTATTCGTTTTAGGGTGCCGCGGTCCAAAAACTAAACTAAAAGGACAGGTGCGAAATCCTTCCCCAGCGGGGGTCTTGTACCTGTCCAGTTATCCCATAACCTTAATTGATAGGAATCGTTAACCTTTAAGCGCGCCTTCGTTTCCTCAACATAAATATCGATTCTAATCTCGATTTTTTTCTCGGCTGATATTTTATACGTCGTTTTATTTTCGGGTGCCCTCGCCGACTCGATAGATCGTTATTCCGTAATAAACAGTCCATTCTTTGACATTCGATATTCGAGATTGTAAGAATGCGATAGTTGGAATCTTGTTGGCGCATCTGATTACTGTAATTGTGTGATATCGAATTTGGTTGGCGATGACTGTTTATTATGATGTGATGATTATGGTCAAAAAGGACGTGTCCACTTTTAATATGATAGAGTTACCAGTCTATCATTTAAACAATAACATGGGCCCGATATAAATATTATGCTTGCATAATAAAAACACAAAAAATACGATACTTACAGTGATGTAAGTGGAAACTGAAAAGATGTAAGTAGGTGCCTCAATCATTTGAAAACAGTAAAATAAATCATACTTCACAAAATGTAACCATCGAATGAAGCAGACTCTTACAGTTTCTAGTGAGATCAGACAGCGAGTACGTAATAGGTACTAAATATCGATTTCTCGCAGACAATCATCAAAATTCAAAGCAGGCCATAAAGTGCGTAGTTTTTTGGCACGAATTTACAATTTACCCATTCCGTTCACTTGAGCCAACATTAGCGTATTATTACGCGCCGCTTATGTAGGAAATCGGTAACTAAAAGCAATATCTACAATTTTATGGACAAAATTGCGTAACTTTTTTGGCATTAAGTACAGTCCATGGAAATGTATTGATAATACATGGCATATTGAATACTTTGAACGGGAAAAGTTGCGAATTTGTTGGACGTCTGGGCACTATAACTGTACAGGTTTTATGAGATAAACTTTAATTTTTTAGTAGTCTACGATCTACATGTTTAGTTTTATCACTGTTTTGTAAACATTGTTGAAACTAACAGCGTTCTGTGCAATGAATATTCGTTGAAAAACAAAAGGTATAAAAAGGTAATATTTTTAATCATAAAAGTTAAACAATTTATGGAGCGATACCTATTGCTAGAAATTTGAAACAATTATATTGAAACTAATTTTTAACGGCATCACTTAAGTTTTAACGATGTTCTTCACTATGAAAGTCGTAAATGAGCAAATGACGTGATATATTTAAAGAGGATACTTTAGCTGTCAATCAAGAGAATCTGACAAGGTTTTTAGCCAATAAAATATCCGGAACAGGTGCATAAGTTTTTATAAAGAGAATCGTAAATTTTATTGAACAAGGGTACGCCTCAACAGTTTTAAGAGTCTGCGATAAAATCGGATTTGGTAAAAATTGTAGTAACCCAGCAGGACCATGAAGGATAAATTAATAATGATAAGGTTGATAATAATATTTCTGATATAACGCCATTAATAAAGGCAGTTATAATAATGCTCAATTTAATTAATCTTGCACATAAATTTCAACGAATTGTATAACTATCCCAGATAGTATGTTATAGTGATTTGTATAATAACATAAGTACATACAGAAACTATCTTTAGGCTGGGTTGCAAACATACAAAATGGGCCTATGTTGTTATTGCTTACGAAAAACTAGAACATAATATAAGAGAGTCGTTTCAATACTTTATCAAGCTAATGTGGTCTAAGTAATGAAAAAACTTTAATAAAAAAACTTATCGTTTCCGATTTACTACGATTTTTTTCCATCACTCTCTTTAAAAATACTAGCAATTACAGTGATTGTATACGTACGTTGTATATTCCAATATCGATATCTAAATAGCAATCTTATCCACAAAGCTCCTGTCTAGGCAAAAGACGACTAAAAGCGACTATACACGGATAGATCTAAACCCAAAGCCGTACAATAGAAAACAGGCTTGTTGTCGGTAGTCCTTGTAGTGTTCATGTAGATGCCTAGATAAGGCAAGGTATTGCCATAGTATAAAGAGAGAAGTAAGTTATCTTCGAACAAAGGTACATCGCGCCGTTTGTATGTACGCGGAGCGCTTGGCCACGCCCCCCGTTCAAGAACGAACGCAAACTTGACGCACACACACAACGCCACTCGGTTTCTTCTCATGGACCGTTCTCGTGAGAGCCGCGCTATTGCTGTGAGCGATCGGTGTTTGTTTATACAATTATTTATAATATCAATATGACAAGTGACAACCCTGCGCATCGCGATTTTAGGTACCGTGCGCTCCTAAACGCCGGGAGTCAGCCTACTTGTCTCTTTATACTATGGTAATGCTCGCTTACCAGCTAACTAAGTTCACTTACGCACAAAAAGGTAAAAGAGATATTACGATGTGATTTATAGCTATGTACAACGATGTTTCATAGTTGTACTTTATCGTTTATGGGATTTGTAAGTGCTTATAGGTGAGGTTGTTAGCTTATAAACTGGTTGGTATTTTTATGACGTTATTGAAGGGAATATTTTTTAACCAAAAAAGTTTTTGCGTTGTGAATTTTTTTTTTTTTATAAAAAGTTGAACAGGATATACCTTATTGACAGAAAATTATCGAATAAGTACCTCTTAGCTTAGTTAAATAACTCAGATTTATTGTATTTCCTTAATTCTTTGTAGGTAGCTTATATTTCTTATGAAACCTTCCCAACATATTATTTTTATAAATTTATGAGAACTCTAGAGATGGCAACTTATACATACATAATATTTTTTTTAATATCTTGTGTGGACAATCAGATTTTACATATTTGTAAGCGGGCACTGCGTGACATCGTGTATTTTTTATTTTATAAATACACAACCTTTATACTTAACTAAATTTTCACTAGCAAAAAGGAAGTTTAAAATGAATATGCTAAATTTTACTGTATTTATTACTGCATGCAAAGTTTGGATAAAAATCAAAACATACCTTTATCTAAACAGTAGTTGGGTTCATTCATCTCTTATTTACTACCACCCTAATAGATTTCGGGTTGACATTGATGTGTAGATAAGATCGCAGTGGAATCATTAGCCGTAATGATATGCTTCGTTAATCTGGGACAATCGACCGTTACCTATGCAGTAATAATTTGGGGATAGTTAGTGGATACACAAATATTCATTGGTATGTACTTGGTATATAGGGTTTAATGCATTTAGTGGAAGCGTTTGGTATTATTAGATATTACTAGCGGTCCGCCCCGGCTTCGCCCGTGGTACATATGAAAAATAGATGTTGGCCTATTCTCAGACTTACCCGATATGCACAGAAAATTTCATGAGAATCGGTCCACCCGTTTCGGAGGAGTATGCAGACTAACATTGTGACACGAGAATTTTATATATAAGACTAGCGGTCCGCCCCGGCTTCGCCCGTGGTACATACGAAAAATAGATGTTGGCCGATTCTCAGACTTACCCGATATGCACAGAAAATTTCATGAGAATCGATCCACCCGTTTCGGAGGAGTATGCAGACTAACATTGTGACACGAGAATTTTATATATAAGATAATAGTGACTAATATTGAACATATTTTTTTATAAATTCAAGTATGATCGAAAACTTTAACTATTGGTGTAGTTATTTCTATTGGGAAATCAGAAAATTTACTATAGTCCAAACCATGAAAAATCGACAAGTCTTTGACAATATGAAAAAGATCTCTACATAATCCAAATCCCTTACTTAACTTACTAACCAAAACTTAGTCATTTTAATAATACAAAGGTTTGAAATATAGTTTCCGAAATCATCAATTCATTATGATACAAAACAATACTATAAGCTTTAATCATCTATTGAGCATATTCGATTCGTGACGAAACAAGGCTCGACTACTACGATAAAAGCAATAAACGATCTATTAACCGCAATAAAATAAAAATAAATAGCCTTGTTGATATTGCTGATTAAAATATATTAACCGTATCGCCGTTTTATTAATATTAAATAAACGTCATAGCGGATGCTAGGGTCCCAAAATGTCCTCAGCATCGAATGATTGTTAACTATTGCTTGATAACCATAACTAATTCTAACAATTTTCCGGTCAATATACAAATTATAATTGTTATTGTATTGCTTGATCATTGCTTCGTATACGTTTCATTGTGTGATATTATGAGTTTTTAAAAAGTCCACTGTAAACTGTCAGGAATCTACACTAATATTATAAAGAGGAAAACTTTGTTTGTATGTTTGTTTGTTTGTTTGTTTGATTGTAATGAATAGGCTCATAAACTACTGGACCGATTTTAAACATTCTTTCACCATTCGAAAGCTACATTATCCACGAGTAACATAGGCTAGGTTTTATCCCGGAAATCCCACGGGAACGGGAACTATGCGGGTTTTTCTTTGAAAACGCGGGCGAAGCCGCAGGCGGAAAGCTAGTATTTTATATAATAATATAACTTTCAACAAGATTGTGTTGCGTTTGCATAAAACCAAATATAATTTCATTCTTGTACGTCGCTAATGTTAAAAATCTATCAATATTTAAAATCTCGAATGCTTGAAAGTTGCCAGTCATGCTATTCCTTGTAAAATAATCAATTAGGGTGGGGGAATCTGGATCAGATGTTATCTAAAATCTGTCGGCGAATGAATTCAATCGTGATGTTTGTAACAAGGCTGTGTAATGGGTGGAAACGTCTTGATACTTTATCATTTTCGTACTATAAAATTTTATAAAATAGTATGTCGAGCTAACTACATACTCATAAAAATAATTTGAGGCAAACGCGTATTCAGTTTCATGAATAAAGGTAAGTTTGAATGCATTATTTTTGTGGTTTGATTTGAAATAAAAAAGAAAACATGATGCGTATCGACGATAGCTGACCAATAATCTAATTATTAAATTTTGAAATATCTTTTACATTATATTGTTTTACATAATAAAGTCTGCTATATATAAAAACGAGAGTCTTAGCAATTTTAATTTTGGAACATGCGTTAAATTTATGAATGTAAAATGTAAAATTTAATACAAATAAAGTGCCTCTTCGTAACTACGTTATGCATATATTCATTACGCATTATAATACCATACTAAGCGTTTTATATAAAAAAAATGTTTTCATTAAAGTATCAAGACTGCTAAATAACAAGCTGTCAATATATTTGGGCATAGCCTGACCAAGTATTAGAATACAAACTATGATTAAATTGAAACAGCAGGAGTCGAACCTTACCAGAAATAAGAAACATTGTTTCCAATGAAAATTTTTATTCCAACCTCTTTAATTGCTTTCAAATAGTTTAATTACAATTCGACGTGTTATTCGTGATTAATGTTGTACTATAAATAAGTCATGTATGGATGAATAGGCCTTTCATACATGAACTTTTCTGTGAAAGTTTATTTATTTATTTATTAACAGCTGTACATCGATGAAAATACATAAAAAATACACAAAAAATATAGAACAACCAATAAAAAATGAGCAGCACTGCATGCACTATAAAAAATACATTACAACACATTCCAAAATTATCAGTTAATAAATTATAAACAAGTACATTACTTAAAAATTAATTCAATTCAAATTTAAGTTCTTGGCCTAATATTGAGGTTTTATTTTTATTTGTATATGCATGAAAATCATACTGATTAAAAAGAAAGTTATAATAGTAAGTTTTTGCATATTTAACTCCAACTATTAAATTGATTATCCGATTCATTATTCGATCAGATACTAGGAAATTAAATTAAAAGCATAATATGTAATCAATTATGTCTGAAAATTGAAAATAAAGTAATCAATAAACCAATCAAAAGTCCTGAAATTGAATTTTTATTCTTAGATATTCTTAATTATTATTGGTTCACTGACACTATGACAGTTAAGCCAGATTTAAATTAATATCGATAGAAATTTATAGCGTGAATAAGACAGTTTAATCTTACTATAATATCGCATACCTAATAATAAAAATCAATATTCAATTTTTTTTTTTTTTTTGAAAAAGGGAAGTGTATACACAATCGGAACGCTTAGACAACTATTGAAGATACAGCCTTAATTTCAAACATCGTTAATAAAGATTAATACAAGGAATTATAATAGAGACGAGATATATATTTGGAGGGCCATTAGAATAAATTAAAGCAGTTTGGATGTGGCATTTCATTTGAACTAATAACGTTAAAATAAAAGCGAGATTATAATTAGATACATAACTCTTGGTAAGTTCACTTTTTACTTGTTTTTGACGGCTGTTTTATTCTGTCGTTATTTGTGTTAAGGACCTTGTTATTAGCTATATTAAGGTTTATCATCAAACTTGTTAGTAAACGCAATTTGCGAATCTGTTTTAAATGTTGGTAAAGCGCAATGTAAGTTCAATTTAAGCAACAAATATTGAAAAAAGGCTCTTTCTGAAATTGTAAGTATATATTTTATGGAAAGTTTTTTTATACATTACTAAATCTATAAATATGAATAAATCAGTTTCATGTATGCTTAAAATGTCGATGTGTCTGAGAATTATTACATTTGACTAATGGTAAATTGTGCGAATTTGCTAATGTATGACTACTGATTAGTACATCAGATAAACGTTATGTCCTTGTAGCAAGGTTTGATACATGTTTGATAGTATAGGTACTTTTTTATAGCCAAATAAACCTGTAAAGAAAATATAAAACAAAAATTAAAGTAACCTCGTCAAAACGAAAGCTATTTATATAAACAAATGATACAACAAAATAATCTGGGAATTGATGAATGAGAATACTTGCTCAAATCTTAGTATCGAAAACTTTGAAGTAAGGATTACCTAGAAAGTATTAAACGTCTGCCAACTTGGACGTGGAGTGATCAACATAATAGCTTTTATCTTAAATAGTTGCTCAAGTATTCTCTTCAGTACCGCTCAGACATACTTAATAGTATAGGCATAAATCTATTCATTGGATTAATAGAACGTTGTCTTGGCAATTAATTGATGAATCTATTTCGTGGTTTTAAAACGTGGTTGTAATTTTGAGATAATACTTTTTACATTCAAGAAACTTTCTTTTCCATTTCAGGTAGCTTTTACCATGAAAAAAAAAACTACTTATTTAATTCAGGACATTTTCATCCCCGTGTTACCTAGATTCTATCACGAACAACAGATAATTTCTACTTATTCTATAATTAGCTGGTACCTAAAATTATACGTTTGCTTTTTGATCGTAAATAACAGTAACTAATTACGTCAAAACATCGTACATTTGAGTCGCTATCGTTTAAATTCAAATGTAAACGCATGCGCATCGACCAGAACTTATTATCTACAAGTGATAAAAAGCTCACAAATTATTTCAGTAAGATTGTTAACTATTTCAAAATACAATTTATTATTTGTATTGTTACCTCTTGATGGAAGTGCATTTTATGGTTTTAGATTTTGAAATAAAGCATACAATTCACTGGCTCTCCTTTTATTCATTTTTAAATTAAATTAAATTAAATAATAACTACAGCCGCTGTTGTAATGTCATCGACAGATCATTTAGAAATAAGCTATTCTTTTAAAAATATGCTATAGCACTTGTACAGAACAACTATTTGTGTGTGTTGGACAGAACAAATCCAATGCTTTCAACGCTCCCTAAATAGCCTAATTGCAGCATAAAGTTGACCTTTTTGTTATTAGATACAACATAGAAACCCTCTAAGCTATCAGCCTGTGAGAAACTGACCTACCTACTGAACCTTACCAATCGAATTCCCAGCCGTGCAATCTAAGCTCTTAGCGTCTTTGTATCTTCATAAAACCGTCCAATTATTTCCGTTTCGTCCTTATCAGGCCTCATCTAGACCCAATCTACTCGTATTACACAAAAATTTACGAGAAAGAGGCTTCTTCGTCATGATGAGCGATAAATTTCATTTAACAGCCCGATGTCAAGTGCGTCAGTACATAACGTTTGTAAACGAGTCCGCTACACGGTCTGATTTATAGTTTTTCTTTGTTTGCTCCTTTTATTGTTTTATTGGTACATTCTTTTCGAGTTTGTCAGATCATTATAGGTTAATGAAGTGTCCATAACTTTTTGCGGCGCGTTTTGCGAGTTCCGACCGACTTTTTGTCAGCGGTGGGTCGCCGTCAATTTCAACTGTCGCCAAACAGGTGCAATTATTTATGTATGCGGAAATTTATAGATCTACCGTTATAGTGGAAAGATAACAATAACTTTTTTTATTTTTTAGGGACTCCATGTGGATGATATTTAGCTAATCTTTATAACTTAATGCTATAATAAAATAAAATAAATATTTACAAGATTTTCATTTTGCTTTAGGTATGATGAGCATTATTTCAATATGCTTATGCAATATGTTGTTTACAAAATTTAAAAGAAAACAAATTAGGTACTTTCATTTTTCAAATAAACAGGTAATTAATTTTTAATTTACACGTAAAATCAAATTCGTAATTACAACGCTAATTATTTTTCAAATCAATTAATTTATATATACATTTGTAGTATAATTATAAGAGCCCCAATTAATTAAAAACTAATTACAAAGAGCGTATACTCAAGAAAATAAAATCTAAGAATAAAACTGGTAAGCAATATAAAAGCCAATTTATTTAACAGGAGCTAATTAAAATTTTATTCCAAATGACCGTGGTGATGGCAGAACAAATTGTTTGCTGAGAACGAATTTTATAAGAATATTTTTAATTTAAATGAAAGATTGAACGTTAGGTCTTTTAGTAATGTGTCAACGGCTAAAGGATTTTTCAGGAAAACTTTCTTGTAGACGGACCGCAGTTTGACTGCTTTAAAAATGTTTAAGAATTTTGGTTTATATCATATAATTTGTATGAATTGATAGGAATGTGTTTCATGATCATTGGTATAAAAACAACGTAGGTATGTGTACAGGCAAACAGATTGAAACTTTTATCGTCAGACATGACTAAAAGAGTCGATTGATCGAGTGAATATTATGTATTCTTTTAGTCTGATTTTGTTGAGTATTCTTGATTCTAGAATATCACTTGTGCAATGTGCATGTTTACAGAACTGACGGGACTTATTCTTGAACTCACATCGAAGAAGTGTTTAATATTATTAGTTGCTTAATGCTTGCGCTACCTTAAAATTATACTTTCTTGATACATACTATACCTACGCAAAAATATATCGACAAAATTAATTGTAAATATTTCCTGTTGGGGACAACAGGAAATATTTACAAAACAACTTAAACTAGACTGTTAAATTAACTATCAATAGATTTATTATTGAACATTAATCAAAATGGCGTTAATACATATATTACTTACTAGCTGCGCTCCGCGGTTTCCCCGCTTGGCTCCGCTCCTGTTGGTCTTAGCCTTCCTCAATGAATGGGCTATTTAACACCGAAAGAATTTTTCAAATCGGACCAGTAATTCCTGAGATTAGCGCGTAAACTCTTCTTTACTATATTATATAGTATAGATATAATATAGTATAGATAACATTCCGTTCAGCTATATCAAAATTCTAATAAGAGCCTTGACCGAAAAGCTACAACAAATAAGAAAAAACGATAGAATGTGCAATCAAAACGAGAATGTTTTTCGTAATAAAATTCTTTACTGCTTCAATATGCCTCTCGTCAACGTCAAAAGTAACTTGTTGTTCGACGTCCGTTTAATTTATAGGGACTTTTATTGTTTAAGTTTAATGTCCACTAATTTGGTCCCAAATATATGATAATGTAAGTGAAATGTTTATGTGCATGGAGTGAATCAAGTTAAGGTTCAAGGCTTTGTTACATCGCTTTTTAAGTGGAGTTCTCTAGCTATTTGTGAACGAAGAAATATTATGAATTGTAAGAGTTGTTAGGCTCTACACTTTATACTTAAAAATTGCCTATATTAAATGCGTAACTCAACAATATGGTAAGTGGTTTTATATAGGTGTGTGTCAAGTAAAATGCTTTGCATCCTTAAAAAAACATAAGGCATAAGCTAGAAGAAATTAAAGTAAATAAATACATGAATAATCTCTATTTCTCCAAAATTTCTTTACTTTTGCATTTGCATAGAAAATATTCTATTTTGCTGCTCAATGTGTAAATTAAGGATTACAAAGTTTCTAAATATTTAGAAAAACTTGTGACAGTAGAGACTGCGACGATTACAAATAGATAAGTATTCTCACGTAATATAATGTAATAAATGTAGTTATAACAAACATGACGTGAAAATATAAAAATATCACTGTCCATACAAATCATTCGTATCGTTAGATATTGCAGCTTTAAATCTAACGTTGACAAAAAGCTCATCTAATCAGTTGCATTTACGCCACGTCAACTTAGCCCGCAATCTCAGCAGTAATATTTAAATTGCCTCTGTCATAACATATCCTTCAACTTATTGCTTTATAATATCGCCACTTATACAAAGGAATATCTTCTCGCAACTTACATTACACTCCTAACTAGCTAAGTGTGAAATCTTATTCGCAAAGCCTTCCAGCGTTTGCAAATACGCATCGCCATGATTATTCACGGCCTTCTTACTAACTACTAAAAATACATTTACCATAACATTACAATAAAAAATAAACTTTAATACGACACTGTAAGATCTGTTTTAGGCTGCATCGTTTATGTAGTTGTGGACAGTTTGAAAGTGAGCAAGGAATAATGTTTTTTAAAAGAACGAAAATCGATGCGGAGTGCTTCGGCAGTGATGAGGTGCCATGGTTGTTGCGTTTATAAATATTTATTACCTAATTATCGAGCGGGCTTAACACCTACAACAATATATTTAGCCACAGGCTATGAATACGGTGATTCATATTTTTGAGTTGGACAACCCTGAGATTTAATTAAACGAGATAACCCATAAGTACATCTATACCAATTATTCTGTCAAATAGATTGATTATGTACTCGTTATATTGATATTGATTTATTTAGCTTCGATGTATAATTATTTATGTTTAAATTGGCTTGAAGGGTACCATTTAAAGGATATAACACTACCAAAAAGGAAAACTTATGAAAGTGTAGGATTTTTAAGAATAAATCATTATTATTTCGTTCCTTTTTGGAACAGGATATTTTTAAATAACAGGCAGTTTGGATTATTACATGCGTCACCTTTAAAGTATGCGCTATCTACAGGTAATCGATATAACATGACCAAGCGTATCAAATAGATCTACATACATCGTCTTATTGATATTGGACCAAATGTTTATCCTATGAGTAGAAGTCACAGCGGAAACTATACTATACCATCTCCTTTCTTCGATACAGAGCTTTGTCTGAAATCATATCAGATTCATGGAATAAAACTGAAATGGGGCAAATATTATGAAAACCAAGAACAATATTCCTTATATAAAATACCCATAATTTATTTATTAAAAAACTTATGCGACATAGATATCCTCAAAGCAATTTAATTCATTATTAGTTACCTATTTGTAATAAAACAGAACACATTTATTATTCACACATTGCGTAAATTGAAATAAATGTGTGCGTGTACAAGTGTACACACGGAAGAAGTGAAACTTCTTTATGGCCTTGTTTTTCAAAAAATAATTTACTATAATGCAACTTTACAGAAATACGTCGAATCACGCGTGGTAGGGATAAGAAAAAGATGGCGCGTAACGGAAAAATGTCGCGCGTAACGAAAAAATGTTACACAAAATTTTGTTTCCAACCCCAATAAAGAAGTTACACTTCAATAAAACAGCATACATTTATTTACACATTGCATTGTTGCAGACCATTATTCAAATACGTACACAATGTAAAAAAAGCACAAAAAACTCTTCAACCAAATAAAGCGTAAATCTTAAAATTACAACTCATTATACCTACCATTGGAATCGTGAGGATCATGCTAAATTATGTAAATGATTGTTTTATCGCTAAAGAACAGCAGTTTACACTTAAACAAGTGTCGGTGACACGAGAAAGTTATGCATCTTCACCTTATTAAATAATGCTTATCAGGAGGACAGGTAATGTTCTGATGGGAAAGGTAATAAGGATATATTCATTATTCATAAATAAACTTCGATATTATAAAAGAGGAAATATTAGTAAAAGAATATGAAGATATTAAAATTTTTTCAGATACAATGCCTGATTAATTTCATTGTTTTAGTAAAAACTTATATTTATACACAAAACACACATTAAAATACCAACTAGAAAACAGTTATTCCAATGAAAAAATACCCGTTAATTAATTAAATAATGGTACTTATTTCATGGCTCTATAAAATAATACATTTTTTATAAAAAAACTTCCTCTCTTTGTAATGAAAATTGCACTAACCTATATTCCTGATCATTCGTTTTCCATTTAAATATTATAATATCCAATGCAATTGATCTTTAGTATATTAAATGGAAACTTTGTTCGTCTTATCGAGATATTAATATTGTAATTCAATTCTTAAAGACATTGTAATTGTACTGTAGATGACCACCAGTGTAGAAACGTAAAATGTATAAGTAACAGTTTTATCAAATGTTAATAAAACTGAGAAATCTCGTTCAAACTTATCTAAATATAGCCGTAAAAATCCATTTAATTGCATTGAATTACTATGTACTACGTACTAGAGAGGACATCGCTACTACACTATTTGTAACACGAGTTAAACATTGATTGGTTTTAATTGATAAGTTTATTCATTTTTTTTAAATAATAAATCACATTTTTTGTTACATTGATTGGTTTTAATTTATATATATATTATATAGAATATCTACTCACTAGCCGCACCACGCGCGTCCCGCGCCTCCGCGCTTGTTGCACAGATTTTGTTCGTGATGTCCTCTCTATACATAGTAATAATGCCTCAATGTTTAATTGCTAATAAATTTTATATTATTCTAACTGTAGTGCGCGTCTATAAAACTTAAAACTGTGATATTGAATTTAATTGTGCTCTTAAACATCTGAAGTTTGGTAACGAATTAATTTATGAGAATGTGGACATTATTTTGTAGTCAGTGCTGATAATATAACTATAATGATTAAACTGCTTTTGTTTTTTTATTATTTTGACTTTGCGTCTAACGAAATAATCATAAAACTATTACTTAACTAAGTCGATGAAATACTTCATCATATTAACAGAAAACTGAATCTAGCTTACAGTATAAATTTTTTTGGGTAGTCAATAAAATATTTACTACGAAAAAAGTAATATAATTTAAATATATCACTTTAAGAACTTTTACCAACGTGTATACCCATTAAATGAAGTACTAAAAAGCCATAATAATATGGAATACTACGAGTATATCAACTTAACGATGCATGGAAATATTTTCCGTGTCGTGTTATATCCGTCGATTAATCAGAACTTTACGTTTTTACTTTAAAAGCATTGGTAAACGCATTCCTGTGTTTGTCCACGGTGGCCACATAACATCCATTAGGCTTTATTAAGAGTTTAGTAAACATTGGTCCATGTTTGATGAGCGTCGGTGATATGACTATGCAATTAAATTTGGCCTTTGTTGAACGTTTACTCTGATGTGCCGTGCGTTCATACAATGGACGATATGGGAGCACGATAATGGTTTTTGTTAAAATAAATCTTCAAAATTTCATTTAATTAGTATGTTCTAGTATTGCTTTTCTAGATGTGGATTTTTTTAAAGGAGCGAGATTGTCATTCAACAATAATATTATGATACCTCTACTGTAAGTATTTTTATAACATTAATTATTATGTTGGTTACTGGCTTCTCAAAAAATATTCGGAAGCATGTGTAAGATTATTTTTTTTTTAGAATTTCTAATCAAAAATGTTTCTACTACCAAATATATATTTGTGGCAAATATCCCAAACATAATTCTATCCAATTCTATCTGTTATAACAGAAGCTGAACTGAAGCCACGAAACAAGATTCACCTCGAAAAATATCAATATTCCCACTCAAAAAATAGAATACAACCATTGTTTTTATATAACCGAATTACGTACACAAAGCCAGAATATCACAAGAGATTACCATCCCAAACTCGGTCATCGCAATTCGCAAACTGAGCAAAAAGTTGGACCCAGGACCAGGTAACTCGTTCATTGTGACGACGCAGCAATTTGCATGGTAATGCATGTTCGGGCGTCCACAGTTAGTAAACAAGCGACCATCTTCTATCCAGCCCCAGTACCATGATGTAAAAGCAGGATTACTTCCAGTGTGGAAACATGACAGCGCTATATAGGTCATGTAGCGCCATCACTTTCTTACACTGGATATAATACTGCTAACATCATGGTTGTAGGTCCCATTTATTATACTAATTCGCAAGTCAACAGCCTAACTGTTCTGTAGTGTGATAACGTTCATAGCAATATGGTAATTTTTTGAAATTGAACTCCGGATTCTGGAATAATAGAATCGGGGATTGAAATAATATTTGATATGTGTTCTTGGTGATTTTCTCTGATTTGATCCGGCTTTGTGAGATTTTCTCTGGTGTGTTATGTACCAATAAATACTTTATACAGAGAAACAATTTTGTTCTGGAAACCTTAATTTTAAGCACGCTTAGCTTTCTGCGATTTCTCTTCTTTGCCTTTTTATAAAAAGGTCTTTATTTATAAACAGCACATTTCTAAAACACCGTGATAAACTAAACCAACGATAATATTTCAATACTTCATATAAAAAGCTGACTACTATTTCACAATATACATTTTGTTGACACTCGCATAAAGAGCTATAAATTAATATCGTTAACAAAACCGCAAACAGTCCATTGTCATATAGAATATTTATCGCAAACATTGACACTTTTGTGTACATTTCAATTTGAGTAAATTATGCGTTGAATTATACAATCTAGTATGAAAAGAATGGTTGTATAGAAGTTTATTGCGATTGAACAATGTAGTTTGATGTCACGTTCGAGTTTGTGGGTGGCCTAGCTTCGAGTAAGTTGCGAGCTGAAATATATTCGTCATTGTATATAACTATAGTCGAGGTGACCACTGACCACGTAGCTGCTATAGTTTATGGTTTAGAAATTCTTGCTTTTTGGTTTGATAGCATTCATTGCAGATTCATGAAAGGAACCTCCGGGTTTCTAGATAAGTACGTGGCCTATTTAATGACTACACGGTAAACATAAAATGAAAATTATGATAGAGCTGGTAAAAAAAAATAATAATTTAATTACTATAGACGTTTAGCGTATGAAAAAATTTTCTATAAAAAGTTTGTAAAAATATTTCTTACCGTTTTAACTACTTGTGTAATAAATAATACAGGAACGTACTCTTCCTTCTTCTTAAATCTAAAATTAATTAAAATTTTATCAATTGGTACAGTGTACATGACAGTAAAAATTCATCATCTATGATTGCCGAACAATTAAATCATTTGAACATAGTTTTCTTTGTAAAAGACTCAAGAGAAAGTCCACGTCAGACTCATCAACGAGAACATTATAGCCGAATTAAAACAAAGAGTCAATCATGCCGGTTACCGACCTCAATGGAATATTGTATTAAAAATGGACGTAGCCTAACCCGCGCTGTCCACAATCGAAATGAAGCAATGGCATCTCAGTATTGTTCCTTTGTTCCCGTGGCTAGAACCTTTGTATCAGACTTGTTTTCTACAGAATGTAAGTCACGAATATCATGTAGTAACTGAATAAGGAGGGCTTTGCGCCTGCCTTGCCTCGCTATTGGTGCTGATTTTCGCTTACAACTCTATCATGCGCATATCAATGTTGTATTCTAATCAGCTCCGAGAGTACCTAAGAATGGAAAAAATGTTAAGTATACACCATTTTTTGTATTTTTTGTGAGGAATTACGATATTTCGTTGTATAAGGAATTGCTTGCAAATTTATAATGATTATGATGGAAATTGTATGTAAACGGTTTACTATTTTTTTCAGAAAATCATACTTGCTATAAAAAAATATAAGCGTAAAAACGACACAATAAAATATCCATGGTGATTTCTGACCAAGAGCAGCGTATTATATTATAATACTTACTTAATATGATACCACATATAAAACAAATTGAATGGACATTTCAAGTGAAAATACTAAGCTCTAAACCAGGATATAAGAAAATCGATAAACCAAACTGACATTTAGATTCGTTTTTGTAATGCAAACATGAGTGCAAATGTCAGCATAGCTAGATTCTGATTCCACGAATCGCGCGTGCCAAACTTGACCTTATAGCCATCTCAGTCCAATGACGATAACCAGCTACTCAGATCCCAGCGGGATATAAAGACCTTTACCCTATATTTTCGGAATTTTTCAACACTCCATCTGAATGACAATAAGGTTCGTTTTCGCTTAACGCGAGCTAGCCACGGAATTGAGTTGTCATAAAACGGAACATGACTTGGGCAACACGGTGTGATCGTGATTCTGTATAAGCATGTGCAAGTTAAAATAGCCTTCTGATATGAATAAAGGTCGGTTACGATTTTGTAAGGAGTTGCTTTCGTTCAATACAATGTTACATAACGTATCGACGGTAAAGTTTTAGATGTGAATGACGTTAGAGTCCTAGGGCACAGCGACATAATATTGAATTTAAAAGACCTATTACTTAAATAACTACAAACAAAATTGAGTACTTTCACGATTATAATACGACTTTGATGTTAACATACGGTTAACAGTAAACGTATCAGTTTTTAGATGCAAAGAAAAGCGAGAGATAAAGTTGTTTATTTTTACCATTATTTAGTTTAAATTGTTCCACTTCTCATGAAACGTATTGCAAACCGCTTTCAAAACATAGAGCATTCAACTAAAAATCACAATTCCGAAAAACAAAGTCGACAAATTCGAGTTTCATACTTTTGTTCCGTGTGCATTGAAATGGGCTTTCATTTATTTAATAGTTTTAAAGAATGGTCTATTTGACAATTTTTAGGCTGTTAGAGAATTTAGTGTGTCGTTTTTGATTGAATTTTAAAGTAACAATAGACTAGAAAGCCTTAATTAAGAGGGACTAAGAAAATTTTGAATTTGTGCTCCTTCTATTTAATAATATAACGTATTTTTGATGGAATTAATTTAAAAAAATAAATAGAAAAAAACTAGATGTAATTTGTATAGTTAAGAGAGGTTTCGCTCTGTAAGAAAATAATGTTTATTCATTTTAATTTTCACTTTGGTACAAGCTAAAGCAAACCTTAAAAAACTATTTTGAGTTTATCCTTAAAAAACTATTATAAATCCAAGAAAAGAAAAACAATATTTCGAAAATTGAACTTTCGCTTCAAGCCTTTCGTAGCTTATTGTTAAATAATATTCAAGAAGCTTTTTCACATGTTTAAAGAAAATAAAACTTGTAAACGTCAGTACTTCTTCGAAACGTAATAAAGAAGTCGATGGTGAGGAATCATCCGCTGACTTTATAGCAAACTAGCTTTCCACCCGCAGCTTCGCCCGCGCAGTCAAAGAAAAACTCGTATAGTTCCCGTTCCCGTGGGATTTCTGGGATAAAACCTATCCTATTTCCCGGGATAAAAAGTAGCCTATGTCCTTTCTCGGGTATCAAAATATCTCTATACCAAATTTCATGCAAATTGGTTCAGTAGTTAAGGCGTGATTGAGTAACAGACAGACAGACAGAGTTACTTTCGCATTTATAATATTAGTATGGATTATATTTCGTGCGCCATTTTTAACGTTCCTTTATGCTGATGTGAATATGGTGCATTCTGATTCATGTCTTTTGTGATATTTTCACGTGAACGCACTTTATGAGCTCTTAAATGGAAATGTATGATGGAATTTTTTGAGAATTGTTACGTTTTACAGGTTACTAGAGCGCGTAGAGGCGTACATTACAAATTTTACAATGATTATGATATTCTCTTCCCTCCCGGCATCGAAACCGAACGGACGTGTTTTATAAAAGTCAACCGAATTAAATTACTTTTTAAATTATACCGTCAGTGAGTCTTACTTAAACCGCAACAACGTATACTAAGAACTTCAGCAAATTATTTTTTTATTTAATTTTTCTTTCGTCTAAGTTATAATGTCAAGACTGACGCGGTCACCCCCTGGAGGTGAGTTACAACATGCACTATCAGACACAGATGTTAACAAAATAGCTACCAATGCTCCTGCTACCATATTTGTGTCCCAACGATTAAAACGGCAGCGTCAACCTAGTGAAGATAATTTCCTGGCTTTTAAAGAAGAAATGATAAAGATGCTTGCAGACTGGAAAGATAAACAGACATCTTTAATGAATACCTTAATTACTGAGATCACTGATATCAAAACGCAAAATGCTGGTATTAAGCAAACAAATGAGGAAATCCAAAAATCGTTAACATTCCTCAGTGATCAATATGATAGTATGAAACAAGCTGTTGATGATCTCACCAAGGAACGAAAACAACATCTTTCATACATAGCCTCATTAGAAACTAAGATTGAAGATATAGAAAGAAATCTTAAGGCTTCAGTGATAGAAATACGAAATATTCCGGTTCCAGCTGAGCGTGAAACTAAAACAGATTTATGTAATATTGTGCAAAAAACCTGCAAAGCACTCGCGATTAATGTACAGAAATCTGATATCAGAGACACGTATAGGGTAAATGGTAAATCAAATAAAGGAACTATTGTAGCGGAGCTGGCCTCAGTCATTATGAAAAATGATATTCTGGAAGCAATGAAATCATTCAAAAAACAACATTCTGACCAAAGATTGAATACCACCATCATTGGATTAAATGGCCCAAACACCCCAATTTATGTGTCCGAAGCTCTCACTAATAAAGGAAGAAGACTATTTTTCCTCGCAAGAGCCTTCGCTAGGGCTCATGACTATAAGTTTTGTTGGTCAAACTACGGTAGAATATTCCTTAGAAAAAACGCTGACTCTCCTCATACGGAAATCAAGGACGAAGCTCAACTCACAGCACTTCGTAATCAAATGTGACTATACTCAATTTTGCATGCTTTAATTATTCTTATTATTTGTACTTTTTACTCTTATTTTTACATTAACCTTTATTTTTACAAGTGTTTACCCATATTTTTGTTGTTCAGCTTAGGGAGTGATCCCAAAAATTATTATTCAACATTCTTAAAATTTATTTGTTTTTCAAATACTTATCTAATGTATTATAATATCCTAAAAACTAAAAAAATACAAACTATTTTAATGATCTATGGGACGATTTTTTATAGACCTAAGTCTTGGGTAATTCTACTAAATTTACATTCGATTCTATAAGTAATGCTAATTTAACTCAAAATATTGATAAAATTGCATCAGGGCCCTCTTTTTTGTGCAATCCAGAATCCTGTAAAAAAATCTTATCATCCGAACTATCAGAAAACAAAAATTTAAAAATCCTCACACAAAATATAAGAAGCATTAGCAAAAACTTCGCAGACTTTGAAATATTACTCTCGAGATTAGCTATTGATACTGAAATTCTTGTACTTACCGAAACCTGGAATATTAAAACGGAATACCCCCCAAAATTAAAGTCTTATGACACCCATTACACCAAGAATAACTTGAATCAAAATGACGGAATAGTTGCATATGTTAAGCAGGGCATAAACTGCACAGTTGAAGAAGTAAACATTTCGGATGCAACAAGCATACTTATAACTATAAAAAACGACATTGCTATTCTGGGTATATACAGGTCTCCATCCTTTAAAAACACAAACAACTTCTTAAAATCTTTACATAATTTCCTAATAGGTGCAAAAACATTTAGTAATATAGTTCTTATAGGGGATTTAAATATAAATATAAGCCAAAATAGTATTGACACCAGCGCTAGCGAATACTTAAATTTATTATTTAGTCATGGTCTTTTACCCGGACATTTGTACCCGACAAGAGATAGCAACTGTCTGGACCACGTTATGATTAAATCAATATACCAGTCAAAAACAATAGTCTTGGACGCCCCGTTGACTGATCATGCACTAGTTCTTACTTGTATTGTTCTAGAAAATAAAATACAACCAAAAAATAACACCACTAATAAATTAATAAAATATGACTCAATTGTTTCCGAGTTAAAAAATGTTGATTTTAAAGACATACTTGAATCTTCTGACGCAAACTGGTCTGCCGAACAATTAGTGTCAATATTAAATAATTTAATTCTTAGTAACACACTCAAAGTAATGACACCAAGAAGAATACGTTGTTTAAAGCCTTGGATTACGCCCGGTCTCATTCGATGTATACGAAATCGAGACCGCATGCATTTAAAATGTAAAAAAGAACCCTTGAATGAAATTATAAAAATAACATACAATAGATATAAAAATCACTGCAATAACTTGTTAAAACGTCTAAAAAGAAATCACGAAAAGTCCGAACTAGAAAAATATGCAAATAACCCTAAAATGAAATGGAAAATTATAAATTCAATTACTGATAGGCATAAATCAAAACCATCTACTGAGGCCTTGTTTAAATTAGGAGATACGAAAGAAGATGCTCTTGACGTAGTTAACAATTACTTTGTGAACGTTGCAGAAAACCTGGCAAAAAAATTCCCCGTCATAAATGATCCAAATACCATTGATTCTCTACAACTACATTCACCTGCGAACTCAATGGTAATTCTAGAAACAACAGTACTTGAAGTAGACTCCATAATAAATAACCTAAAAACCGATTCCTCCACCGGACTGGATAATATACCTATGAAACTAATTAAATTGTCAAAAAGTATAATTTCGCCCCTAATGTGTCATATTATAAACCTCTGCATTCAATCAAGGGTCTTCCCCCGTATATTCAAGAGATCTGTCGTTCACCCAATTTTTAAAACAGGGGATAGAGACTGTGTAGGCAACTATAGACCTATCTCGGTGCTACCAGCGCTTTCCAAAATAGTTGAAAAAATTTTGAACAGTAGACTACTCTCATACTTGGAAAAATTTGGTATTCTCGCAGACAATCAATACGGTTTCAGAAAAGGCAGATCAACATCTCAAGCTGTTTTAGACCTTACAAATCTCGTTGCGAAGCAGGTTGACAGTAAAAATAAATGTATTGGAGTCTTTTTAGACTTGGCCAAAGCGTCTCCGTTCCTATTTTACTACAGTCAATGTCGGATATCGGTATAAGAGGAGAACCCTTGGAGTTATTCCATGATTATTTAACCGATAGATCACAAACCGTCGTAATCAGCGGCACCTATAGTAGAGAAGTCCCAATTACATATGGGCTCCCGCAAGGAAGTGTCTTGGCTCCTTCACTTTTTCTAATCTATTTAAATAATCTCTGTAAAATCAAACTAAAAAATTGTAAGTTGTTTGCATTTGCTGACGATACAGCACTTATTTTCTATGGCAAAGATTGGAAACAAGCAAAATTATATGCCGAAGATGGTCTAAAAATAGTTGCACGCTGGCTGCTTCGTAATTTACTCACTCTTAATGTAACTAAAACGAAAGCTATGCTTTTTGCGAATAATATAAGATCTTTCCCAAAAGAACCGCTTGATATAAAATTACACACGTGCAAAACCACCAGCGACAACTCTTGTGACTGTCCCACTATAGATTTAACCCAAGAAATTAAATATCTAGGTGTTATTATTGACCATAAAATGACATGGATACCACATATTAACCAGCTAACACAAAGAACAAGAAAGATGATATATATTTTTAAAAAGCTAAGACACGTTGCAGACTACCCTCTCCTAAAACAAGTGTACTATGCTCTCGCGCAATCTATTTTGACATACTGTATTACTTCATGGGGCGGTGCAAAAAAGTCTCACATAATATGTCTAGAAAGAGCACAGCGAGCTCTGCTCAAAGTGATGCGTTTCAAACCTATATTATACCCTACATCCGACATCTATACTGATTGTGACGTATTGACTATTAGACAGCTATTCATTAAAGCCTGTATCATGGAGCAACATACAAAAATTGATCATAAAAAAACCTTAGGACGTCAACGTAATGTTTGTCCCACGAATAAATTCAAGTCATATTCTATTCGAAAATTCCAATGCTTTCTCGGTCCCATGTTATATAATAAAATAAATAAACAAATTGATATATATCGTACCACATATACCCAATGCAAAAATAAAATACATAATTGGCTAAAATCACAAAATTATACACAAATTGAAAATTTATTCAAAACCTTGGAATAAGTACATTATTACAACGATCTACTTATCTTCAAACAAATAAAATAATATGTAATCAACATAAATTTTTACTGAATTTAATTTTAACATAAGTGATTTTAATTTTAACATATATTTTTTTTTATCCAAATTTAAATAACAATACATAAAAAAAATCTAATCACAATCGCTACAAACAAAATGAATATAATACATATACCTATACATTTTTTTTTAAAACTTAAATGTGTTAAATTGAGCTTAAGTCCATAACTTTCGTTGTTGTTTTACTCGTCATCAACGATCGGTTAATAAGGTCCATTATTCTTAGAATTATTAAGTACGCAAATGTCAAATCACCGTCTTTGTTATGATAATTTTTGTAACTTTGTGAACGCTTGTATTATTGTGAATAATTAGTTTATATTACATAGTGGGAAGATATTATCGTCTAAGATACAGGCTCGGCCTAGTTTAGACGATAATGTCCATAGTTTTAAGTATTGTGTTTATATAAATTGAGTGGAATACACAGTGTAATTGAAGGTATGGATAAATAAAGATTTTCATTATTTTCATTATTAATATTAAAATAAAAGGAAAACATGCATACATACGTACATAAGGCAATCTTATCACTTATCAGCGATCTCTTCCAGGCTGCCCAAGGTAAAGGATAAAGCTTTAAAGTAATAGTTTTGTTACTGAATGAATTGTTATATGTCTTGATCAATGAAATAATCAACAGGAGAGTTAATAAATCTATTTTTTAACAAGTAGTAAAAATCTGAATAACACAAGTTGTATATTTTTTTTCCTATATACCCAATCTAATTATTTCTACATAATATAATTAAAATATGAAACATATATCGCAAGAGCATTATTAACGATAGAGCCAATATTTTATAACACATAAAATGATGCGGATCTATTTATTTTTATCAGCTTCTAAAACAAGTATGAAAATAAGCATTTTTATAAGCATGTTTAATGTAGTGTTACAATGTTTCATAAAAAGTATTTCTGTACTGAATGTAGGTACTAACTACAGAGAATGAAAATACAAGGCTTATCACCCAGTAATTTCGCACTGTTTCAAATGGACCAGCCTGGGGCAGTCTCATCACATCCGCAGACAACTATGAGTCAAACAAGACAACTAGTCTCGAATACTGAATAGTTTGATAGGGGTTGGATTGCGTGTAGACATGGAAAGTGGTGTAATGGCTATTGCTATTACATAATCGTATTCCTAGCTACTATGAATATTGTAGCTTAAAAAGGTATTTGATAAGTAATTTAATAAATAGGGTACAGACAGTTGATTCTCATAAATCTTAATTGTCTTCATTTTAAAATTTGTACTTATGTACGTATCATATAATCCTTTTAAAAAGCTTAGTCAATAGCATGTATATAGTCAATGTATCAAGTACTAAAGTACACATGAATAACTCTTTTTATTAATAAAAATAACAAATCATACTGATTTTATAAAAATAAAACATCATAATAATCATAAAATGATATTATAAATTTATAACGTCTCTTCTGTAATTTAACAGTACATAAACATCAAGATAAAATAGCAATGTACAAATATTATTCCTTCAATTCCCATTACAACACGTAGTTGGGTAAATGTTTGATGTTATTTATGTCTTCAGTGCCGGCTTATGAATGATAATTTGAATGAGAGATATATCTCATTTGGTGATATTGCTCACCCACTGTCCACGGAGTAATATATTTTATGCTAATATAATCCGGGGGTGAGATTATTTGCGAAGTAATTAAGGTAACAAGATGTTTGTATTATTATTAACAGTAGACATTTCGGAATTTTGGATACATCTGTGGAATATAGATTGACTTACATAATATATGAGTAAATCAAGAAAATTTGCATCATATTATATATTTTTTTGTAATGAAGTGAAGAATAACATTTTAAAAGATCGTAAGTTTTTAGACAGAGTCGCTATTAAAGGGATATAAAGCTATTACATCAATAAATATGTACATATGTTGATGACATCCCGACGTTACAGGCAAGCTGTTTTTTGTACGGATATTCCACTAACTATACGTTAAATTATTAACAGTACAGCGTTTACCAATGTAGCAAATATAATTATGTTCATTCTACGTTAAAATCTACAGAGACATAGGCTGTAGCTAGTTAAATTAATTTTACTACGATATTGTGCGAAAATCCTTTATAGAAAGAAAGTTCAACTTGGAAAATTTGATTACTCCTATAGACACCGGTAGAATAAAATTATTCAGGACTGCGTAGACTTCTTAAATAATTGGCAACGTAACCTTGTTTAGATGTTTGTACTACTACTTATTTATTTATTCGGCCAAACTATTTATTTTACAAGAAAATAACGTTCCTGGATGTTAAATTGTTGGTTACATTTGACAAAAAGGATAGTGATTTGTAAAAGAACAAATCATTTAGAAAGCACAGAGTCGTATTCCATTACGTTCTCATTTCGACGAATAACGGGTGCATTATGCGAACTATTCACATCGTATATCTGTTTTATAAACAAAGAGACGCCAAGATATTTTTATTAAATTCCTACAGAGGCCATTTCGACGCGTTGGCTGTATGTAAAACGGTTGCATTCATTGCACCAGCACTAGACGCATATTGCTGATCCTCTGTATTTATTATAACGATCCATTTTATTGTTATTACGTACGAACAATGCGTCCTGCGAGCTAAAACTTGCCTAATTGTTGCTAAAATTGCTGTTCAAGCAATTAGCGTAGTTACGGTTTTAGTGCTATTCGTAGTTAATTTTAAAAACGTTTACAGCTTTTTTTCGCGGTGCGAATGTTAGTTTTGTGATAATAGTTTTATATGCCATCTACCCGTATCAAGCCCGTATCACGCACATTTTATATTTGTGAAAACTATTTTAAGTCGCTTATTATTTAAATCTTAATCAATAAGCTTTTTAAAAATTTATACTTAAACACGCTTAAACGTATACAATAAAACATCAAAATAAAGCTATAATATGTATTCCCACACAATATAATATTATAATCTACTATCTTAATATTTATTTTCAAATTATAATTAAATTTAATCCAATACAAGCTTAAAAGCTTCCAGTCACATTACAATTATAATCCACTCTCCATCTCAAGTATTTATAATCAAAATACGCAATGTGCACAACCCACCGTACCAAATTCCATTATCCAAACAAACTTATTACCACCTTTCTTATAAAAATACAATGGCTCCTGATTTTCTGGCTAGTTGAACAAATATCTATTTCAACTTTACCAAGTTCCCAGAAAAAATGGGCAGATGTTGACATCAGGACGAGAGCTTGAACAAATGAAGGCGGACAGTCTTTTGTTAGCAAACTATCTATTCAAAATATTCTTCGAATTACAGAATGTTTAGCTATTTGTTAAAGTCCCATTAAGTTCTGTCACTTCAATATTGAACGAACTAGGTTACATGGGGAACGGTGCAGACGATTTTAGACCTTATGTCTCAAGGAATAGCAATACATTTGATTTTTTTGTTAACTTTGTCGTCTTGTAATTGTCGTCCAACGCAACAGAGACGTTTGCAGTTTGAATAAGTCGTCGATAAATTAAATTCGTTTCCGCCACGTGATTTCTAAAGATGTCTCAATTTGTTTTCTGTTAGACACAAAGAATTGCTTTCAGTTCTTTTGCTCCTTTGAGATTTCCAATTTAATTATCCGTGAGCAATCTAAAAATAATTTGGAAAATCCAAAAGTGCACGCCTCATAATTTTTTTTTAATAAATATTTATTAATTATTATTTTTGTTTATTTAATAACAATTAAACCACATCGAATCAGACCCTGAAAAATGAAAGGGTTCTATTCCTGAGCATACTCAAGCTTAAGAGAAAAAAAAAGACTCGATTAGTAAAGTATTTCGGTCGCTATCGTGTTAACAAGAAAAAGGATCCGCACATACAGACACACGGACGTCCAAGACAGAAGTTTTTTAAACTGTTTTTTAACTAGTTTAAATAACAAAAATGACATCAAAAATATCATGAACGTTAAAAATAGTGTTTTTTCTTAATATGTGTGTGTATGTATTATCTTACAAGTGCAATGTATGATACATAAAGACATTTTAAGTTTGAAAAATCAGATGTTTTGCGCGAAGTGACAGTAGTACCCACCTCAACGCTTCGCTTATAAGGCGTGCAAAATTAAACGATATACGATAGCTATCGAATTTTATCGTACGTTTGACAATAATTATACGTTTTCCTATTTTAGGCGTTAGTTTTAATATTGTTCTAACTTTATACAACGCTGTTTAATAAAATAGAGCATTTTATTATCTGTCACCTAGGTAATAGGTAGTTGGCTACTAAAAAATTAGTAACAACAACAGACAAATTACGAAACATTTGTACATACCATCAAATATCGATTTCAATCAAAAACCTGCCTATGTCAGTCAAGAAAAAACACTTAAACGCTCTCTAGCAACCGAACAATGTCAATACCGATAAAAGTATTTATTCTGGGTCTTACAAAGATCAGTGTAAACACTCGGATACGCCCACAACCGCTTACCATATTGATACATGTTGTGATTTAGAAGTAGCATTGCTACACGGAAGTGTTTCCCAGGCTAACACAATGATGGTCAGCATTGTTTTGTTATTATGGTCAGCGTAACTTTACATGTTTTTATTATGTATTTGAATAGTTACTTGGGATGTCGTCATATATCATGGGATACGTAAAATGGTATATAGGTTTCATTTTTTTCCTTTTCTTTACAATATAGCGTATTCTTAACTTAGACAGCGGCTTCACTTGCGTGTTCTACAGACGATAAGGTAAGATACCAAGTATTTTATACTTGCGTAGAAAATTTCAGCTAATTCAAACGAAAAGAAATATGAGAAAGATCTTGTTCACATTCTAGCAGAAATTTTCTGTTTTACCATATAAGCAGGATTTACGATACAATGTGATCCTGTTTGATATAATTGAATTCCTTATAAAGATAAAATATTCCTTATTGTCCTTTGAAAAAATCGGATTCGGAATTTAGCTCAGCGTTCGTGTCCATACTTGGAATATTCTAGATATATTTGTTTCCAAACAACGTTCACCCGAAACAACTGATCGAGATTTTGAAGTGGATCGTTTCAAAAAGCGATGTCTGTCGAATTTCACGTGCAATTTACGTTGAAAAGCCTTTGAGCCGTGGCTAATGTTTTCGCTAAGCGATTCGTTCAAGTTTCGAGACAAGGAGGGCGTTTGTTTTTAGCAAATTGCTGCCTCTTACCGCCTCGAGTGTTCGGGTGCTGTTAAATTCATTGTGGTCTGTAATAGCGAATTGACTATTCGATATGGTCCTTGTTGTGAACTACGTTCTCTGGTATTTGTTGAGTATACCCGTGTATTATTTTGGCGAATAAATTGAAAAGCAAATTTGCAAACTCTCATGTATTTAATTTAAGCATTATAATATTGGTTATGCGATATATCCAACTAATATTATAAATGCGAAAGTTTGTGAGGATGGATGTGTATGTGTGTATTTGTTACTCTTTCATGCAAATACTACTGAACCGATTACAATGAAATTTAGCACACATATAGAGGGTAACTGGGATTAACACATAGGATAGGTTTTATCCCGGAAATCCCACGGGAACGGGAAGTATGCGGGCTTTTTTTGAAAACGCGGGCGAAGACGCGGTCAGAAAGCTAGTGTAAAATATATCAGTATTAGCATAACTGTATTAAATAAGGTGTGATACATGTGCCATTTAAGGTAATTTTATTTAAAATTTTCCCATATTTTTCACCAGATTATATAGCTGACAAACCACCTTCGCGATTTGATTTAATGCTTGTTACTTTTTTTTATTGAACATATTCTATGTTCATTTTCTTGACAAAAAATATTAAAATTCAATTACTAACACTACCCTAATGAGCTGCCAAACTATTTCGTCATTGGAAACGATAAAAGCTAAATAAATCCCAAAATATATGGATGTCGCTTCCTGTATTGTGTTACCGCTCAATCAGCCCGTCTTTGTTCGATTGATGACTACGGGGAACCGCGGATTGTATGAAAACAACCGTTTCAGGACAAACATACGCGGAAATGAAGTCTTTTGTATACAATAAAATGATAGTTTAGTTTAGTTTTCAAATGCGTTTTGTCTTTTTGGTAAAAATAATTGAATTTGATTTTAAATTGACGTTGTTTAAATAATGTTCTCTATACAACTATTATGAAGTTAGAAAGTCGGTTTGTTTGGTTTCAATATTTAGATGTTAGATATGCCATATATCTACTTATCGAGGAAGAATATAGGCTGTATTAATCACCACGCTTACGCTAATCGGAAAGCAAATGCGGGTAAAAGCACGGAGCACAGCTAGCATCTAGCAATTTATCAGATAAAATAATAAATGCTAAATACCTTTTTACGTGAAAATAAAATTTAGTAACTTTAATTACACTTTATGACGTATTGTACCTACCTAACGCAAGGTAACATAAATCAAACACACATGTTAACTACCTACTTTTTTATTTTCACAACCAAACTCGGTTTTATCTGAAAAGCTCCCTATCTCGTCAATTGCTTATACAGCTGTACAGATCGTAACTGTCACATAAAATGATTTATTTTATCTCTTGCTGAGAATTTTCCACTTTCATATAGACAAATCACACCTATAGTAATAAGGCATGATTCAGTACCTTTATTATTACTTAGAATAAATTGATTTACAATTTTACTGCATATAAAAGTAGTTAGAAATCTCTTTCGACTCCCTACTGTTTAATAAACGACGTAGAAATGTTCAATTCAATAAAATGTATACCTTTTCGAAAAAGTATTGTTTGTATCAATTAGATGTAACTTATCTATTAACTATATTTACATTGTTTACAAATAATTTCTAGGCAATTTTTTGTATAATTTATAAAGTAGAAACGAACAGAAGAGCTACAAATGTTTTAATTGATTGATGTAAAAAAAATATTAATTTTAGTATTTTTTAACACTAAAAATTTCGATACATACCTATAAATACTTGATATATACATTTAGATATCTACCTCAAAACAGGGCACTGTTATGCGTAGAGTATATATTTTTGTCATACATTTATGATTTAACATTATATTGGTCGTTGAAAATCTAATTTAGAGATTGTTATTTAAATAACTTCAAAAATAATTTATTTGAGTAATTCATTACCCAGTCTGTAATTTGTATAATATGTTCATATGGATAATAATATTATTTATTATGAAATGTTTTTACACATCAATTAGCAGTGACAAAGTAACTGATAGACGCGGCACACG
The DNA here is from genome assembly GCF_061535455.1 of Colias philodice. Taxonomy (NCBI): domain Eukaryota; kingdom Metazoa; phylum Arthropoda; class Insecta; order Lepidoptera; family Pieridae; genus Colias; species Colias philodice. Next base: position 9,142,505 of record NC_143099.1, on the reverse strand, counting down.
GCAGCCGGGTCTAATTAATTTATGCCTAATAGTGTCTCAGTGAGCAGCCTTCAATCAAACATGGATGTAAATCAATTTAAGCTTATCAGATTCTTCTTAGATTTGGTTCAAAGAATATGTATGTGTAGATGGTATGTATGATGATGTTGAATTATTTCTAAAAATTAAATACTTGCCTATTTATTCACACATATTTCAATTTTTACAGATTAAAACTTAATGGCTTTAAGGAATATTGATAGTAAAGTCCAATTGGAAACCTATACAAAAAATTTCTTGTTAAAATTTCATTCCATTTACACATACTTGATTGCTTTTACATTCGACCTACCTACTTATGTTATGAAATAATTTTTTAGACGAGACATTTCTAAGTTTTATTATTAAAGTGCTTGGTAAATCGTCTCCGAAATAAAAAAAAATATACGTAAGTATTTGCAAATATCTTCTAGATCTATCAAAGGTATTTGTTTTCAATTGTATTTCATTTACAGGTTACGTTATTTGTTTTAAAATATTTTGTGTTCGTTTTTACAAAAAATAACACTTAAAAACCAACGCATCCATTTAATATTCTTTAGAGAATAGATACCATTACTTCTCTAAATACAATCCATTAAAAGCGTCGATTGATTGGGTCCGATTTTATCGAAAAATCCGACAGACTAAAATATTATTATAACCTTCACGAGGATTGACGAGCCTCGCAAAAAATAAGATGGGAGTTACTTATACATTGAGAAATTGAGAACATCCTGGTTCTAGGAAAATTAATTTTTAACGTAAGATATAGGTACTAAGATTGAATATAAATGAACACTTTCATGTAATTTCTTACTTTCTCTTTAATTTTATCTAACTAAATCTTACACCTACGAGTGAATAAATATAATTTGGTACATGATATTGGGTTTAGTTCGAACTTTAAATTTAGATAAATTATTTATTAAATATGTCAACAAAATTTCTAAATCTAATAATTATTTGATGATCAGACTAGGTATGATCATAACATGACGTATTTACATTTGCACAGTCCAAACAAATTTATTAAATAACGCATAGCATAACATGCATTAATAGAAGAAGAATGATACGCATCAACATATAATCAGGCTGAACAGTTTTAACAAATGAATTTATGCCTTTTAAACGTTCAAAGAATTAACAGAGAAATGTTAGACCTTAACGCGCGATCATAAATTGCGCGCGAAATTATTTTATCGCCCATAACGTTTCAAACTGTCTACTCTCAATTCGAACTTATTAAAACTGTCATTTGCAATCCGAGGAATGCAATTCGCAATGATTTGCACCCATTAAACGCCCGTGTCTAGACAGAAAATTCCTCTCCATTGCGCAATTCATCAGGCGACAAATAATTTGGGACGTCAATTTTGACGTAAAAATCGGTTATGAAGTGAATCGGTGTTTACGTCCATATTTTTTACATAACAATCATATAAGTAAGTAAGTAAGTATAAGTGTAAGTGCCACGAGGCATGCTTGAAGATTTTCTTTCCAAAAAATTCTGTATTTACCGATTAATGTAAAAAACTAGCTGTGCCCCGAAGTTTTATCCACAGTTTCCATTCCTATTGGTCTTAGCGTGAGGATCTAATCTAAGTGAAATAATTTTTCAAATCGGACCCGTTATTCCTGAGCTTAGCGCGTGCACTCAAACCATCAAGCAAACCAACTCTTCAGCTTTATAATACCTACATGTATTGATAAAGATAAGAGCAACTTAATTTAAATTAATGTTCAGGCTTTTTTCTAATATTCAATATCACGCCAAGAATTATAATAATTTTGGACAGAAAAATTTAAATGTGACGATAATATAAAAATTATACATGTACCTTTTTGCGCTCTATCTCTGCAAATATTCATAGGTGGTGGTGATCGCTTGTATTTATTATGCACCACCATGATAAATTTAATTATATTATTTTCCTTGTCTTTTTTGGGTTGCCTGGTAGAGATCGCTGCCAGCGATAAGGCCGCCTACTGTACATTGATTAATTTATTGGTGTACATTAAAGAATTTTTCATTCATACATTCATCGCTTACAATCAGGCGAACTACCAGCTCAAGCAAAGTAGACTAGCCTAATGTATAGAAATCCTTATATTTTATTATCATTTTCATGTATGTAAAACTTACCTACGAGGTAATAAAAATTTCAACCGTTTAAAATATTAATCTTTTACGTTTGATGGATTACGGGGCGTATATTTTGACGCTAATAGATTTCTTTTGATGACGTTTGGCGATGAAATGCAGTATTTAGGATGACTTGGCACTTATATTGGACTTGGGGTGTATTAAGATAATGTATGTCAAATGACGTGGATTATCGACGGTTGTATTACGTGACAGTTTCTGCTTTAATTGATTATTTATGTACCTATTTTGCGCGCGTGAGTGTGTGTGCGTGTGCGTGTGTGTGTATGTGTATGTGTGTAAGAACAAGAGCTTTTATGTTGATACTATTAGCTTATTCTTACTACTTTGTCCGCTTCGTATAATTGAAAATTGTCTTTCTAGGATTTCGTATATGCGTGTTATATTATATTGACTTTTTGTATTGATATCTACTATGAGTACATAGTTAACGACTGGGTGCCTCCGTAAAATAATTTGTTTACAGGTATAAATGCCTTTTGATAATAATTATCTTCCTTATAGAGACAATAATCTCAAATAAAGCAGTAAAAGAAAGTAATTATTTTGAAGGAATTAATTGGAAGGAATTATTTTGAGGAAAATTAAATAATGTAATCTATCTCCAATAGTAATAAGATCATCTAATTTATTATTTTTATTCAATTATTAAATCATAATATACAGTAGCTGTGCCCTGCGGTTTTACCCGCAGTACTCCGCTCCTGTAATTGGTCTTGGCGTGATAGCCTATAGCCTTCCTCTATACATGGGCTATCTAACACTGAAAGAATTTTTCAATCGGATCAGTAGTTCCTGAGATTAGCGCGTTCAAACAAACAAACTATAATGTAATTAATATTAAAATTAATATAACTGAAAATCTATACTAATGTATAGATTTTCAGTTAACCACCAACCACGTCAAGTTTAAGAATAAATAGCGGCAAATATAGTTAAACATAAAAAACCCATTTCACTAATGTTGATCAAAGATAAGCTTGTAACACTCCACATAACGTTACACGCTTATTTAAACTAGAGCAGTAATTAAATACATTACTATGTTTTAATTTAAGCTACCCGGTACTAATCCGATTTCGCTAAGTGGTTCTTGTATGATCTTGATAAAATTCCAATACAAAATAGATGCCGCCGGCTATCTGGTAATCGTATCGGCTAGAACTGTCAAACGTTAAGAATGAATATGTTATTACAAATGCTCACACTAGTTCTGTGAGATAATGATCTACAATAGGTATTGAGTTCAATGTTCTGTGACATTTTAATTTTCCAAATTGTTAGTGTTAAAAACACCCGAATTTAGTCAAGACATAGGCGGTTATAGAAAATTTGGACAAAATGGTAGAGAATTTGAAACTGAATTCAAATCGATGACTATTGTATTGACTAATGCATAAGTTTCTTTGGCAAAAATATTATTGAATAAAAATGTTAAGTATTTGCTAAGTATATACATATTATTGTATTGTCACCGATCCTTGATAAGTTTAGTCAAGGATCAAAATCCAGTTTAAGAGTCGTTTACATACAAACATATAAAAACAAAGGTGAAGCTAAGCTAGTATTATTAGCTGCTTCTGCAAGTTTTTCAATTCTTTATTTCTATTTTTAAATCTGTAAAGACGTCTGGAAAATAAAGGATATTTAAAGCTCGATAAATTCCCCCTTTTGCGCCATAAAAACAATAAAACGCACAATTGCTAAAGGAATTTTGCAAGCATTTTTTTCCACTGTCTTCCGGAGGAGACGCCATCAGTTCATTAAACATCAAATTATCAACACACTCCACTTTTCGTGCATGCCAAAATAACCACTAACGGTGTAAAGTGAAGCATGGAATCCTTTGAGATTCTATCAGTTGCAAATAAAGCACTTATTCCCGTGCAGCGTTTCAAGCTTCGGAAATCGTCAGATCATAATTCATACAAACATAGCAGAAAATTGACTGCTGATGTGCACGGCATTTTGGACCCTATGACGATTTGAATAATGCTTCCAATAATAAAAACTGACTGGCAAGAAAATAATTCACCCCACTAAGATTTCAAATGCATAATTGTTTTTATTTAAAGCGGGAAAGTATGCAAAAGGGTGCATTTTTAAAGAGTAACGTTTTTCATATTTCCCTTGCAAAGTTCCACAGTGATTGTGCATGTTTGGCGACACGCATAGCAATGATTATTCACAGTTTTCTGTTTCCGAATAAATTTACAAACAAACCATCTATTTCATTTCATGTCGTATGTCATGGAATACTAATTTTGAAACAAAACATTTGTTTCGGTAAACGTTGTGTTTATATGGGTTTATAATATTTGTTACCTTTTATTAGCTTATTACAGTACTTACTCAAATGCTACTCCGGCTCTTCTCTGTAGAACCTGCTTTGCGAACCTTTGGGTAATGGTAAAACTATGTTATGGCGATTGAAAAGTGCTTCATTAACTGTTATCAGGTAATAGTAACTAATCTATAACAATAATAATTTAATGTTATTATGAGATAAATTATAGGCAACGTGTTAACGACATTATAAAACACAGGTATTGTTTATTTTCTTTTGTATAGAGCAGAGTTATAAAATGTAAAATATGTAATTGTTTTTTACGTATGATAATCCCTTTAACACGTATAAATAATTGTGCCGATATCACTGCACTTCCATGCATTTTAAAACAAAATCACAGCAGTGAATGAAATCCGCTCGCACTGCATAAAAAACAGTGCGAATGCATAACAGAGCTAAGCCCGTGTTTATCTCGTCACGTTATTCCAGGCGAACGAACATACGAACAGAAAGAATGGAGACGATATCGGATTAAAGCGGATTTTTTTGGAATATGACAGCGGTCACCCGCAGCCGTCGCTTGCAATTTTCACTGCGTTTTTCTGGAATGTTCTGGTGATGTCATAATTAGTTAAAGAGGACTTGATTAGGATTGTGTAGTGAGTGAGACAATATTCTACGTAGAGTATAATGATATTATATAGCGCAGTATAATGATATACAAAATTTCTATTTATTCAATTATACATTTCAGAAAAAAGCCTAGGCTTAGGATTGGAGCAGTCACTTATGATTTATGCTAGAAATCTCTCGAATATAAACGGTATAAAGTAAGTAGGTATGTATCGGAAAAAATAGCTGAACTGACTCTGGTGTATTTTTTTAAATAAGCTGATAGATTTATGATAAAAGTTTAAAAACAGACATAGGATACTTTTATAGGAAATATAAATCATGAATGAAGACGTGAATAAAGGGTTGATGTCCCCATGGGAATGAGATGATAGCATGTTGCGAGTTCGATCGAAGATTGAAAAGCTAGTTTATAACAAATCTATCATAGTTAAATTTAAAGCATGTATATCGAAAGATTATAATATTATAGTCCTTCAGTTTTCTACTTGATTTATTTCATGATTCTATAATTAAGGATGTTTTTTTGTTGCAATTTTAGACATTTAAGAGTAAATCTGAAAATTAACTTTTTTTTTGTCCTTTTTTGAAAAATATAGTCATAGCGTTGGAAAGGGGTATATAAAAGATATTTCCTTTTAATCAGGGAATATGACGCGAATGAAGCCGTGGAAGCCAGTACTCAATAATTATCCTCCTGTGACAGTATGTCTGTCCTGTTTACCTTCTGCCCCGAAAACGACAATAACCAAAATAAGGCAGGTTACACATGAAATGTAATATAATATTTAGTATTATGTAATGAACTTGTTCTGAAAACGGTCGTCATTTCTGAGATTTATCTAAAACAGCAATAAGTGGATCTAGATAACTTATTGAGTTTTTATTTTGAGGTAAAAGTGCAGTTCCATCAAGTAGTAACATTAGAACTTATATAAATAAGCGAGTAAATAAATAAACAGCACATCATCAAAGAAAAAATGAAGACAAAATAGTCGCACGTTATTCTCGTATAATCAACACAGCAAGTATATCGGGACGCTACTGCAGAATATTTCAAAGCTAATTGCACAGCTAAAAGGAAAAAATATATTATAATTACAAAGTTAGTTAAGGCTTTAGCATCGGATACTAATGAACTGGGGCGTGAGTGTTTCATGCATTTTTTTCAGTTGAGAGAAAATAAGATAGAGTGTGAATTAATGATTTCGCTTAAATGTATGTTTTACAAATATACATTTGTATACTGTTTTACTGCTGCGTTTTAATGTTATGATCTAACGTAATATTTTTTAATCTTGAATCTTCACTCTCAACGATAAGTATAAATACGCTGTAAAATCAGCAGAGATCGTTCGTTATATTTATCGAACGTCGGATAAAAACGCGGTGTTTTAATCGCAAGTCACTACAAGGCTTTATTCGACAAATTGAGGTGTGATGGACGCCCATGCGTTTGTTTCGTGAATTTTTATTTTCATAACTCGATTCCTCTGTTTGCGCGTTCGTTACCGTCTGTCTGTGTTGATTAATGATTTATATGGTCCGCGTGGGTAGCGTATCGAATCAATAGACTCGGTGTAATCGCGATAATTTTGTTCAGCGAACCTTATATTATGGCTATTAACTGTTGTTATCTATACATATAATAAAATCGTAGGAAAGTCAAAACTGTACATTGAATATTTTTTTAAAAGAATACATAATCCATGATCTATAATCGATATAGAAGCCAAAAATATAGTTTTTAGAATTTTTGTCTGTTTGTCTGTTTGTCTGTTTGTCTGTTTGTCTGTATGTTTGACCGAGCTAATCTCGAAAAGTACTGCATAGATTTACTTCAAATTTTGCATGAATATTCCTAAGAGGTCGGGTGAGGATAGTTTAAACATATTATCATGATATCACCTTCGGGGGAGGAGCTGTGAACCTTTATTTTTCTTACATATTCCGTGTACTACGACAGCGTACAATCTAAAGACTCATGTTTAAATGTTGGTTTCGAGTAAGCCATGCTATTATCTAGCTTTACAAAATAAAAACTATGTCATTTACGTAATTTGGACAGAGAAACAGTTTAATGAATTTAGTAGTATAAAGACAAATCTGAAACAGCGCCATCTATGAGATTTCGTAAAAATCAAATCAATTTACATTTTAACACTACTGAAAATACTGTTGAAAATTAATAATTTAAATATAATCATGTTATTTATTTAACTCTTTAACCCATATCTTCCCTTCCCTATAAGGTGCGCTTATATTTCGTGTGAATATACTACATTTTTAAAAGTGAGGGTAGATGTTTATTATTTTAAGTCAAACTAGACACCATTACAATCTCAGAGCAATATTACAATTAATCTAATATTGATTGTGTTCATTGGTTACATTTTTATAATCTTCGTGTTTTATAAATTTATAAAGAATAGAAAAAAATCGATCACGAGGCGGGACTCGAACCCACATAATTTCGTGATCGAATGTTTCTATTCTTTATAAATTTATATTTATAAAGCATTTGAATGTCATAAAACCAAAAATATCAAATTCAATCTTTGTGTTTTGTGAATTTTCACCATGCGTTCTGTAGCGTTCAAAAGGTAAGTTGTTACTTTTATAGGTATTTATATACATATAATAAAATCGTAGGAAAGTCAAAACTGTACATTGAATATTTTTTTAAAAGAATACATAATCCATGATCTATAATCGATATAGAAGCCAAAAATATAGTTTTTAGAATTTTTGTCTGTTTGTCTGTATGTTTGACCGAGCTAATCTCGAAAAGTACTGCATAGATTTACTTCAAATTTTGCATGAATATTCCTAAGAGGTCGGGTGAGGATAGTTTAAACATATTATCATGATATCACCTTCGGGGGAGGAGCTGTGAACCTTTATTTTTCTTACATATTCCGTGTACTACGACAGCGTACAATCTAAAGACTCATGTTTAAATGTTGGTTTCGAGTAAGCCATGCTATTATCTAGCTTTACAAAATAAAAACTATGTCATTTACGTAATTTGGACAGAGAAACAGTTTAATGAATTTAGTAGTATAAAGACAAATCTGAAACAGCGCCATCTATGAGATTTCGTAAAAATCAAATCAATTTACATTTTAACACTACTGAAAATACTGTTGAAAATTAATAATTTAAATATAATCATGTTATTTATTTAACTCTTTAACCCATATCTTCCCTTCCCTATAAGGTGCGCTTATATTTCGTGTGAATATACTACATTTTTAAAAGTGAGGGTAGATGTTTATTATTTTAAGTCAAACTAGACACCATTACAATCTCAGAGCAATATTACAATTAATCTAATATTGATTGTGTTCATTGGTTACATTTTTATAATCTTCGTGTTTTATAAATTTATAAAGAATAGAAAAAAATCGATCACGAGGCGGGACTCGAACCCACATAATTTCGTGATCGAATGTTTCTATTCTTTATAAATTTATATTTATAAAGCATTTGAATGTCATAAAACCAAAAATATCAAATTCAATCTTTGTGTTTTGTGAATTTTCACCATGCGTTCTGTAGCGTTCAAAAGGTAAGTTGTTACTTTTATAGGTATTTATTATTTATAATGATAGCAATTCATGTTTTTTAAAGTGAAACTTTTATTACATCGTCTCAAACTTTTTGGTCTGTGTAGCGCATGTCGCGTGACGGTCGAACCGTACGATAATTATCGTACAAATACGATAATTTTGTGCCTAAGTTTCACTTTTACCGTGGTTTCATAAAACCACACAACATTTTTATTGGTTTTATAAAGGTTTTATATTACACTTTTAGAATGAAATAATAAAATGATGAATTCTTTTTGACTTTTACAAGATTTTGAGGTGCGTTGGGAACAGTAGTTTGTTGATAAAATTTTATTTGTAAGTAGCTTTTTTTATAGATTTACAGTTAACTTTTGATTTTTTATTTACAGATTCAATGTTCATAAAATTATATCGCCTTTGGAAGACGATTTCTGCTGACAATTTTACAACACCACTTGAAAATTGATGATTTGATGATGAAGATAGTGGCAGCGAGGATTAAGTGGAAATTAGTAATCATCCGCTTCGTCAATTTTTGACTGAAGTTAATGTCCAACGTATGGTTCAATCATTGGAAGTATCTCGGGTAATTTTGGAGGATATTTTTCAGGAAGGAGAGGAGGGGCAGCCAACCACATATCAAAGTACTACGTTTTAGTACCGAAAAAAATGTTATTGCCAAATGAAACATAAATTTTGCACTCACAACTGTACAAGTTATGATTTTTATTCTGACTTTGCTGTTATCTAATTATAATATTTATCGTTATGGCTATCGACCGTACTGGGATGAGAGTACATGATATACTCATCATCCAGGATTGCATAGAGCATTTTCACACTGAAAAAGATGTTTTCTTTGAATCGTAGTTGCTTCATTTATTTATTTTTAATCATTTTACATAATATGTTTTATATTTGCCCATTTTCATTATATTTTATAAATAAAATGGAACCAACATAACTTTGTTGTGTATCATTTCTCTATTAATAATAACCCGTAGGCATATTATTTTCCAAGCGCCCCATTTAAGGTGCGGTCCTGAAATTTTAATGTATACTTTTGCCTAATATAAGCTCAAGCTCATTTTTAGATGAAAATAACAAAGAGAACTTATTTATTAAAATTTAGTAGATAAAAGAAATTATGTTACGATTTTATAAGAAAACACAGTATATTTATTAGGCGGCGGTGATTTTCCAGGCAAAAGATATTCATCAGCTCAATAAAATTGAATAGTATGTTGTTAGTTATTCTTTAAATTCACAGATTGTAATGAGCATGCAAGTTGTATCGTAGTTTAGATATATCATAGTTTTGACACATTAAAGTTCCAACAAAACCCTCAAATTTTTGAGCAGAGTTGAGCAAGATAATTTAAAAAATGTGCTGTGTTAAGTATTATAGAAAAGGTTAGTTCGTTGATAATTATTATTTCTTCATCATTTACATGTTGTTAAATGTCAGTAAAAATAAACTTTGACTGTTAATACTTTTGTTCAGTATTTACCTGTATGATTATTGCTTGGTAATTAATATGTATATTTTCATGTCGTATAGCTAATTATAAACATAAGTGTGATGTGAAACTAGCTGGATTTATTTTTACACACTCACAGCCATATATTTTATATTAAAATAGTGTTAATAGTGTAAATCATAATATTTTTTCACAATTAAAAATATTTCCTTTTTTCTGATGGTATTGGCATCGAATTAAACCGCGCTGTCGTTTCGTTCACTAAAAGTGATGTTATGAGGACCGAATATGTAGCCGCCTCAACTTACGGAAACGAGAGTAACCTGCGTTGTCTGTTAGTTATTGTATAGTCGAATTTAACGTTACATGGAAATTGGAATCTAAATATATTATGTATACTTATATTAAATCTGTACATGAAATATATTTCCTAAATAACTATCACGGGGTGATTAGGGATCGACACTGATGCCAACGAAGCAAACAGTAAAATTTTTGTCCGTCTGTCTGTCCGTATAACCGTTATAGAAACAAAAACTACTCGACGGATTTAAACGAAACTTGGTACAATTATTTTACATATTCCTGAGCAGAGCAGTAAAAGTAGAGTTAAAGCTACACAGAAATCATATTGTATGAAAGAAATGTTCTCCTTATTATATAAAAAATATCTCCCGACATCATAAATGTATATCTTTTATGGTTGACTCACAATAACACGTGTAACTTCCGATAGCTTAGGAGTTCGAAGCTTTCTGATTATATTTGTCTATAACACTCTCAGTCCGTTTCAACTCAATTTTTATTTTCATGCATCAGTGCCACCTAAAAAATCTTTATCTCGAAAATCGAGCAAAGCTAAGAAAATGAGAAATAAGAGTTCTCAAGAATCGTTAGAGGTAAGAGGCTTACTATAGGCCGAAAACAACATGTGTTATGCCGAGAACCTGAAACCGCTTCACAACGAGAATTGCGGCTCACAGCTGACCGCGAACGGCATGTACTATCCCGTGAGACCGAAACCTTCACTGAGAGGGTATAATGTCTCACAGCTGATCACGGCCGTCATATTTTATCTCGAGAATCTGAAACTTTTACTCAATATGAAGACCGTTTGACAAATGATAGGGTGCACCATAATATTATTCGATCTCTTGAAGATGAACATGAGCATAAGCAATGACTAGAGTAAGGACGCGAATATTACAATTAATTGAGACAAAAACGATTAATAAGTTTGTTTAATGAAAGATTAAGAATTGAAACTATTCGGTCTCTGGAAACGGACGAATAGCGAGAGGCCCCTCTTACTGCAGACAGATTTCGACATAGTCTTAATGACTTAGATTAGAGGTAAACATAGAAGATCAATCTACGAATTCGGTGGTGGGGTCCGACAAATATAAAAGTGGGTTTGCTTATAACCTCACAATTGATTACAGATCATCTTCTGTATAGGCGATATTAACGTAGTATGTTATTTTTGTAATGCTTTAAAGTGGAGTAAGGACAATTTTAGAACATAGCAACGGAGGGGAACTCGCGGGGGGTCAAGTGACGCGGGCCACGTACCATTAACATGCTTAGTTTGTGGTACCGAGCGCGAAAGAAAGTCATCGTGTTTTTGTTTTGTTACTATGTAAACTAACGTAATTTAATACTTAGGTACAATCTATTCTATAACGGTGCGCTCAAACTGTTAATCTACATTTAATTTAGATTATTATTTGAAATACTAAGTAATGTAGAATTTAAATCACATTCATTCGTGTTTTCCTCAGATTTTCGATTTCCTCCGATTTTAAGATTTTCTTATCAGTGTTCAATTTTAATTTAGTTAAATTTTATAAGAGACAATTAAGAACATTCAAAAATAAAGTGTCACGTATTTTTTTAAACGTCGAATGACGAAAAACGACGTAATCGCGGACGAAGTCGCGGGCAACAGCTAGTGTTGGATAACATTGTATGGGCTAACTGTGGCAAAGTATGCAAATCGATTCTAATGTTAATAGCAAGGTAATTCTGTTTATTTGTTTTTAGGACTGCAGCTTTGGGAGTTGATGAATTTTGAAACCTGAAAATTTGAAGAAGAATAAAGTTTGCTTTTTGCAAAAATATAATTATGTAGAGTAAATTTTAAACAGGATTTTAAACACGTTCAAACACTGTTTAATTTTATTTCATTTCTCTAAAAAATGAGAGTTTAATAAAACTAAATATTACCTATAATGAAAGAAATATTTTGATTAATATTCTGTTATTTCAACATCACACGCGTATTTCATTTACAAGTATCAAACGAAGCTTCAAATAGCAAGGTTAAAAATTAAAATAATTAACGTGTCGAATCAAATGCAATGAACGTTTAGCGTCCAAAGCGAGATTAAAAGCACACGTAAGTACATTAAAAAAACACTCATCCCGACAAATTAGTGAGGGGAGTATAACTGTATAAATCACGCAAAGGCTAACTCATAAATTATATTTCAAAGCGTAATTCAGGACAGGTTATTGAAGATATTATCTTTAATCTAGCGCTGTACATGTGTAGCAGATTTCGTAGTAAGTCAATTAGTTTTTGATTTGGATAGACATAATATTATAGTATCACAAGGTACTTAAATGTATCATAATGATATACGAATAAAATCCCGTGTCTTTTAGGTAAAGTAGCTGATGTAATTCACTTCTGTTTCAGGCAGAACAGTTTTGAATCGTGCTAAACTAAGAGATATTATAAGAAAGATGTGATTCGATTTATCAGTTAAATGCTTATATTGTTACTGCTTTAACAAGGTGAATATAAAATAGTAGGTACCTAATATAGATACTATTGATTTTTAAGTAGGTATCAAGATGAGTGGCATGTTTTTAGATTCAACAATAACATAAAAAGGATACAAATTATATTTATAGGATCTGATATTTGATTTTTTTACACCTTTTAAATATTTAAACTATCGATAGAATATAATACTATCCATAGAATATAATACAATTTTTATGTTTTAATAAATTCAAGATAAATTACACAAGAAATTAAAACAACCCAGTTTAAGTTCTAACAACTGAGAAACAAGGTTAAATTTCGTCCAAGTTGCAAGCCCTTCTAAAGAAACTTTCAAACTAGCACTTCATTAGTGCGTCGTGCATTCATGACTGGAAGCTGCTCTTAAATAATACTTGAGCAATTTGATTGTGCGATAAAATGGTCCATCAATAACATTTTAATAAGCAAGAGCCATGATGACTATTATACACGCGACACTCGACATGACAACTTCGACGATATGCAAATCATTTTTCACTAAACTGGACGATTCATTGCATTTACGACTAATGGATACCATTCATGGGCGTGCACACCCGCCGTACTTGTCGCTGGCGACTTGTTCGCATACAAATTGTGGATGTTCGACGCGGGCGCCGCGCTTGTGTACAGCGTGGACGTTCACGGATTTGTCCACGGTTGGGTACGGCTCGGGTGTCGTGAATAAAAGTGAAGTCCCCTAGTGGGGTATAGGATCGAAGTATTATTCATACATCCGTTTCATTGATCGATTTTTCTCAGGGACAAGTAGGTGATCAACCTTCTGTGTCTTGCCAGACCGAGACATTTTTTTTGTGGGAATCCGGGAATCGAACCCAGGATGACTCGTTTCTACGCTCACGCGTTAACCACTGTACCAGAGTGGCGTGTAGTGAATGCTAGGCTTTAATTTCGTGACATACAACAATAAAATGAGCTGGAATTCGGTACAACGTGTTTATGTTGCAGTTGATGGAAGACACGAATGTTTTGGACTTTATAATTTAGAATCTAATGGCGCTGTCGCTAAATAATAAGCTAAGAGTTTATGTAGGGGGTTCCTTTTTTATGGGTATACATCCATAAAAGGTTGCATGTGAATTATGATGTAAATTGGAATTTATGTAACTTTTTAACATGGTTATCGGTTCTAAGCACTGTTAAAACATTTTCTAGTGCATCATAGAACATTTTGTGTTGGTCTCCTCCTTTAATCAGGAAATCGAGAGATTTGCAGGTTTAAGATTGTCCATTGAATAATTTTACTATCTGTTATCTTTTGAAGTTTTAATGTGATGCAAATTTCCCCGCAATACTAAATTGCAATAGTAAATTATGTATTTGTTAACAAATTACTCAAATTCGCTCAAAGATATTATAACATGATATACATATTAAAAAATCCTCGCAAAATTCATTGAGCCTCACGAAATAAATCCCCAATGTATAAGCCGCCAATATTCAAAACCCATCGCTTAAGTACAATGACAAATCATTTTAATGGTTCCCATTCGAATGTTTTTCACAATGCATTTTATCCAGATAGGCACTTCATCGATAACTTTAACGTATGGGACACAGATAACGGATGATATTCAAATTAAATACCTTTGACATTTTGAGATTACAAACATCAGCGATACCGCAATGTAAGGTGAAGGATAATGGAGAGAAATATATGGATACACTTCCGTAGTATTTTTATATTATAAATCAAAAGTAGGAGAACCGCTTTATTACACACATTAATTTGACACATTTATTTTATACTCATTACAATAAAAGATTTTTACTGAAATAAATCACCATATTATTTATTATACTTAAAACAACATAAATTGAAGATGTATTGTACCTAACTATACAACTATGATTTGATAGATTTAATTTATAATTATTTATTTTTTAGATATTTTACTCTTTCGTTGCATTTCAGTTTCAGGTACTCATCGTGCGGTCGATCTCCTGCCCTGAAAATAAAATTATTATTATTTTATCAATCTAGAAAAAAAAATGGTCGATGGTAATTGATCAGCATCGCAGCTTTCTCTTTAAGGTACTTAAATCGTTTGGAATTAACTAAACTTCGGGAAACATTTTCATTCATGTAAAGTTCTTTTTAACTACCACCTCGAGAACAATCAATGTTGCTTCTATCGAGAAGAATACTATTTACTTTTATAACCCAAGCAAAAATCTAAGGCTTATCCACACAAATCCCACACGACAAACACGAGTTATCACCGCAATGCACTTACGATCTCGTCGTCCAGCGCTATCTTTATCCAATTTGTTACCCTTATCAAGAATTAAATGCGTTTTAGACCTTCACTCGTCAGTTATTTTTTATTAATTACGACCGCTATAAGAAAAGGAGACAGGTGATAGCTTTTTATGATCACTTATCGAATTCTCATTTGTAACTGAAGCTCGATTCGATTCACGGCCTAATGAATCAGGCCCAATTGATGAACTCTGGCAATAAACTTGATTGGTAGGCTTTCAGTATTTTTGTTTTACGCACAGTATTGATTCGTGGTTCATACGTGCTAGCAGATCGTCTGGTCTAGATACGGTTTTGGTTGGTATATACACCTATAAACACACCACTAAGCTTCTATGATACATTTTTTTTAGTAAATTATAAAAAAATTACTGAACTTAATTAATGTTTATTTTTAGCTTAGCACATAAATTAGATAATACAAAAATATAGAGCAAAAAGCTAGTAATATAATTCAAAATAATACGCCATAATCAAAATTACAACATTCACAAATCATACAAGTTACACATATGTTTTTGATTCCGTATATTTATTATCTTTGTTCTTTTACATGATGTAGTACAGACATTAAACTTTGAAATAATGTTAACATACCAGAAATATTTCCTTAACTATAATCTGCATATTTCAGAATATGTGAGTTTACGGTTATAAAAGAATTCTCATAACTCAACATAAGAGTAGTTACCACGCACAATTGAACGTCTAGTCAGTCGAGTTTTATATTTGCTATAAAAATTCAGTATCGAATAAACAAAGTGAACAACCTTCGTTGATCGCGTAGGACGTTTAAGTTTGTTATAATATTTTGGTTGACTTTTATAAATAAACGTAATATTTTGAAGGAAGTTTTCTTTTGGCCGAGGGATAAGGATTAAACAAGTTAACAAAATGCTTAGACCTCCTGTCTTAACCTCGATTTCCTAGAAAAGCTCGTTCTGTATAAATAATACGTGATCAATTAATAGGGACATAATATACCTATTATGAAACTTCGTAATATTTGGCTGCCTATTTCCAAACATCAAATTAATATATACTTTTTCATGTCAATGTTACGTGAACGCAATATTAGGGTATGTATTTACATGGTAGAAATTTACATAAGGTTTCAAAGAACGAAATTACTCTATTTCTCCACATCAAACTTTGTTTCACTACTTATTATTCTGAAGTGTACCATTAATTATGTAAATGTTGATTAAAATATTCATATTCATAACATCGTTAAGGGAACACACCTTAATTAATGATATTAAATGGAGCATTTTAAAACATAACTTATTCTGTATTCACCCCTAGTATATATTATGCACATAATATAGGCAGGTTCGGTCAAATTGTACGGTTTATCACCATTAGTTATATCATTATTAAACCTCCATTTCTATGCATCTATTCTTTTAATTACAGACTTTACAAGTGTTTCAAATCCAGTTTCACCAACTTATAATTTTGTGCTATCATATATGCGAAATATAATCTACTTATAATATTTCTCTTTTTGAATTTTCATCTAATTTTTTAATGCCCGACGTACTTAAATTTATCTTATCTTTGTGTCTTAAATTATAGAATGCGTAGGACACTAATCTATACTAATATTATAAAGCTGAAGAGTTTGTTTGTTTGTTTGAACGCGCTAATCTAGGGAACTACTGGTCCGATTTGAAAAATTCTTTCAGTGTTAGATAGCCGATTTATCGAGGAAGGCTATAGGCTATATATCATCACGCTAAGACCAACAGGAGCGGAGTTATGCGGTTGAAACCGCGGGGAACAGCTAGTAATGTATAAGCTATGTAATATGAATACTGTACGTATACTTATTGTACTAGCCACACACAAGTAACACCCTCTGATTTTCCGCAACCACACTTCGTATCAATTTAAGCAGCTTTAAATTCCCTAAAAAATTATGACATAGCCCGATAAAGAGGGTGAAGCTATTACGTCAAACCGAGTTACTATACACCTTAATGGTTTTTGGGTTTCCATAGAATGACAGTTTCCGCTCCACTACGCCTCACTTCCGAAATCGATATTTTTAGAGTTGAAATTAAGTGATATTTAGAAGGTGTCACTTTGTGAGAAACCTTATATGTATAGGTTTTATATAGCTATGGTGTAACAATAGCTGTGTTTATATAGTGTGTGCGGTTTGAGATTGCGGTTAAATTTCTTATTTATAGAGGTTTTGGGTTGCCTTTATTTTACATACCCGAAACTACTGAGGGATTTTTATACCTACGTACGTTGTGGTTACGTTTATGTAAAACAGTAATGGATGATTTCTTATTCTTATATTATAAATCCGTTACAATGAATGGATGTGAAGACCTTTTTTTTCTCTTACACACGATTTTGCTGAAACTTGGATTTGCAGATTAGCTCTTTACTCAGTAGATAATATTGATAAAGTTAGTTCGATTGAAAGGGTAAATGGTAAATAAAAAATCGAGACATGATGTAAATTATTAAATCTTAAATTACTATTCATGATTCAGTGAATATCAATTCTCATTAATAACAAAAAATAAACCTAAAAATAAGAAGATAAACTGAAATACTAATATCACAGGAAAAATATATTTCACAGTTTTAGGAACCTCATGAAAGCAATGCGCTTCCAAAAGAGTATTGACATTATCAATACGGAACGAAACTGCAAAATATCTTCAATTTTATCACAATATTGAAAGCATCGGGAAAGTAGGGTAGTTGGCACGAATGTTGGCACACTTGGAGCTTCCTAACGGTTGGCCAGCCTGATAAAAATAGACATTAATGGGAGTGTATGTGTGCTAGATGTAAATATTATATGCTATCGAAAAACACGTTTCTCACAGAATTGGTATGTGCATTTTATTCTCCGATGTATTTTTGCGAACGGACGATATGACTACAATTGTTGTAAAATGCGAGAGAAAAATAAGTTAGGCAATAAGATAAAAAGGTAAAAGCATAACATTTTTGCCACATTTTTATTTAATACAACATCATATAAAACTGTATAAAGTTATCATACTATTAATTTAATCGTCAACTTTATTTCAGTTCACGCATCAATCAATACTAGATACAATAATAATTTACCAATTGTTCAAAACTTTAAATGATCTAGAAAATTAAATTGAACGTGTATACCGCATTGATAAATAAAGGATCCAACATTATTTTATAAACTAATAAATCAACAAAACATATTGAACATGAGTTTAATAAAGTATTCGTAGTGGAGCGCCCCTATCATTACAGTTTAAAAGCGAATCCCACCCATTTTGAGGCCTAACAAACTTCATTACACGGCGATTAAAATATATAAATTGTGAACTTTAGCCTTAGACCCTACTCATAAGGGTTTGGGTCCATATTTCGTACTAGGTATGTGGGATTCTGCGGTGTGTACGCAAAAATCTAATGGCGACATTGAATTATATTGTGGTATATGTTTATCGTAAAGTTTGGATATATTGTATTGGGTTGTTTCTTTGTACTTTGTTTCAGAAAAGAGATATTAAAATTAAAAAAATCGAATAGTAATAAGTTGAATCTATCTATGATGCCGTGCTCTTGGAATGTATCTATGATGCCGTTTTTACACTATTTTGCACGCCTCATAAGCGAAGCGTTGAGGTGGGTACTACTGTCACTTCGCGCAAAACATCTGATTTTTCAAACTTAAAATGTCTTTATGTATCATACATTGCACTTGTAAGATAATACATACACACACATATTAAGAAAAAACACTATTTTTAACGTTCATGATATTTTTGATGTCATTTTTGTTATTTAAACTAGTTAAAAAACAGTTTAAAAAAGTTCTGTCTTGGACGTCCGTGTGTCTGTATGTGCGGATCCTTTTTCTTGTTAACACGATAGCGACCGAAATACTTTACTAATCGAGTCTTTTTTTTTCTCTTACGCTTGAGTATGCTCAGGAATAGAACCCTTTCATTTTTCAGGGTCTGATTCGATGTGGTTTAATTGTTATTAAATAAACAAAAATAATAATTAATAAATATTTATTAAAAAAAAATTATGAGGCGTGCACTTTTGGATTTTCCAAATTATTTCTTCTTTGCTTTTGAGAAAATTATGCACTTACATATTACGTGAAATTTAAATCAATCCCATACTATGTTTTTATAATGTCTAGGTTAGGTGCTTATTGCACGTAGTGCAATAGTAAATTTTATTAGTCATAATAGTAATTTGAATTTGTTATGTTTTCCATAAATAAATCTATTTGTGCATGTGTTTTTATAATGTCATTTTAATTTACAAAACTTTTGTGCAAATGTTGTAATGTTTCGTATTTTTATTCTCCGATTTTATTATATATAACTGTATCGTACTATGGGAACTATGTTAACTATTTGATGTGATCAAATTCAACTCTAACGCGTATAAATTCCAAAGAAATAACACAGTAGGTGTCTTATTTACATTACAGAATCGGTCTTTATTCTAATGATTGTCAATTTAGAAGTTGAACAACATTTTTGGTCGTTGGAAACAATTGTATACAATTTAAGTGCCAATAAAATAGGGATTTTACATATGTTTACTTTTAATAAAGCAACGGTGCTGGTGTTACTGCATTTCATGGTTTTTAAATGGTCAAATAAAATTCTATTATTTGTAAATAAATTGCTTGAATTTAAAGATATGTAGTAACTGTTTAGTAATATTATGTGGTTAAAGGTTAAATGGAAAATAGTATTTGTTGCGATATTCAGAATAGGTATATTTAAGATAGAGGTTTGGTGTGATTTTGGGCTCACAGATAAATTGCTTATATTTTCCAAAATGTGTGTGAAATGATACATTTTTTGTACGTACGTAAACTTAAACAAGTATTGAGTTATTTTATAGGGGAAATTGAGACTGACCAAAATAGCGCTACGGTGCTGTGAACTTCACGAGCAATTTATATAGGTAGACCGATGGTAATTTGTTAATGAACACCCATATAGTAGTTTACATTATAGAGGTAATATTCTAATAATAAGTGACGTCGCCAATCGCCATGACCCATATTATTCACATTCGCAACCAATCTTCGCACAAATAACATAGTCTTCATTTGACATAACAATTAGGCACTTATCTCGAGTTTGATGCACTCGCTCCTTCAATTACGTTTAACTAGAAACACCCATTTGTATCAATTACGACGGCCAGTTAATTTGGGTAAATACCAATTATATACTATTGTGGGTAGAGTTAAAGGGGTATGAAATTTAATATGTGGGTGGAAGAACGCTCAATGTCAAGAAGGTTTGATGAGAATTTATCGGTTGTAGTAGTGAAATAAGGTTACCGTGTTTGTGTTCAAATGGGCTATTGTTGAGTTGGTTTAGGATTCAATATAAAATTTAATCAACTTTCAATTGTTATCATTTTAGATAGGTACTAGACTAGATTATTGCACGCCTCGTAAGCGAAGCGTTGAGGTGGGTACTACTGTCACTTCGCGCAAAACATCTGATTTTTCAAACTTAAAATGTCTTTATGTATCATACATTGCACTTGTAAGATAATACATACACACACATATTAAGAAAAAACACTATTTTTAACGTTCATGATATTTTTGATGTCATTTTTGTTATTTAAACTAGTTAAAAAACAGTTTAAAAAAGTTCTGTCTTGGACGTCCGTGTGTCTGTATGTGCGGATCCTTTTTCTTGTTAACACGATAGCGACCGAAATACTTTACTAATCGAGTCTTTTTTTTTCTCTTACGCTTGAGTATGCTCAGGAATAGAACCCTTTCATTTTTCAGGGTCTGATTCGATGTGGTTTAATTGTTATTAAATAAACAAAAATAATAATTAATAAATATTTATTAAAAAAAAATTATGAGGCGTGCACTTTTGGATTTTCCAAATTATTTATTAATTATACTTCTGTTGAAGAAATAAGGATCAAATATTATTGAAGTGAGACAGACTTCTTTAGGCGCGTTCAGGGTAAAAATTTAAGGCCGTGTCAGCGCAATACCGTCACGCACCTATTTATTCTATAATAATGCGAATATTTTGGTATCATTCAATCTTGCCAAAAAAATTTTACTTCTGGCACGTGTGCTCGACACTTTTCGTATCAATTCGTTACGATTAATTTATAGGTACTCAGTTATGTAATTATTCATTAAAGAAAATAGCTAAAAATGTGTGATCAGTTTATGAAAACATTTTCACCATACAATTTTCAACAAGGACATCATAACAAAAATTCGATCATAGATATATTTTTTATTAATATCCCATCAATTCGTCATCAGATAAAAAACGAATCGATGTTATCGTTGTCGCATCAAAGGCTCGAATAAATTGCCTTTTAAACTCGGCTGTATATTGACAATGTATTTCAAATGAATCAATAAGCTTCGCCCACCTCATCAACATAATGTTTGAGGAATGCATATTACCATAGCATTGTAAACTGAATAGTATTGTACAGTATCGATAGCCTGCCCTGATAGCGATTGAGAAGGTTCGACCCTTGGTAAGAATCACAAAATTATACATCACTCGGTAATACGTGACAAGCGATTTTAAACCTTAACCCGAGCGCGTAAAGTTGTTTACTTTTTATCAAAGTGGAAGCGTAAGGTGGTGATCCTGAAGTCTTATTTCATTTCAAATTACTGGTGACTCATTCCAACTTTTTTAGGCAGTATCGTTCAATTGGAATTTTAAATCGGTGTAAAGACTATTCTTTATTTGGACTATTACTATTATTTGGACTGATTATTTGGACCTTGTTTTGATTTGATTCTGGAACACGTGCGTAAGATTAACAAATAATATTAGTATGATGTCATATTGAGAAGTGACGTCATAGTTCCGAACATACCTTGTTGAAAAGAAGAAGAATATTAATTGAAGATGGTAACAATTTTATAAAAACAGGCTCAAATGATTACATTAACATTAGAAAATGATTCAACCTGTTAATGGATTATGAAAATGCACAAATCTCAATTGTATTGTCAAATTCAGCATGCAGTATGAAAATGTTCAAAATAATATTTCAATTTTAAATACATTTCATAGGTAAACAACATTTATAAACATAGACAGCATAGTCAAGACTCACCCACTCTAAAGTAACCGTCAGCAGAACTACAGAGCAGCCTAACAACAGAAGCTAATGTCCACCAATAATCGTTATCGTGCAGATAAGTGCCCCTACAGAAGCCCGCCAATTGCCTCTGGATACGGAACGGCTAATTGCTCTGTACATGTATTTGCAAATAAAGGGCTTACGTTTGTGGAAGGGATTACCTGTAACTGTAATGTTTATGGGACGTTAGTGCCTTTTAGCTGATGACTGATACCATACGCTGTATTATACTGAAAGTTCAAAAGATGCTTGTCAGCTCTAATCACGTAATTTTAATATGAAACCATAGAATTGTTTTGTTCCTAAGTCCAGTTCTTAGTACTTATCGCTTTTACCTATAAAGCTGTTTAATATATTGGACATAAAATTAATCTGTTAACTTTAATCAGGAACATAGTTAACACTTTATAACAAAGACATTAAAATTCCAATTTATTTCTCTGTCACTGCAAATGATTGCATTTTAATGTAATCAGTTAAATCCGTAACCAGTGAAAATTATTTTGTATTCAAGAGAAATTCAACCAAAATATTGTACCACAAAAACGCAGTATTTCATCATTAACACTTCAGAAGAACTGTATAATTGATCAAAGCGCAAACTTAATTTTTACGATATTACAGTAAAACAAACTTTTTCAAGGAAACATCTGTTTTTTGTCCACCATTCGAGCGTCACATCAGAAAGTCCATTATCCTCCAAATCTAATAAAAATCCAATAATATTTGGCTGAAAATTGGCATAATATACGAAATGTGTTTTTGTTATCAAATCTCGCACGGTGTCTTCTAATATAATATTATTACCTATGTACGTATAATATGTTGTATGATTATAGGAAAATATATTTCGTGAAAGAAATCTCAATAGAATGAGTGGGGAAAACATTGTTCATTTTAATATAAATAAAGCCGCTTTTTACAAATTATATTTTATTTCATTCTGTCTTACCTGTGATATATTAAATATTATACAATATACCTATAAAATATATTATAAATCGTATCTTTAAAATAATGTTAAAACTATAGATAGCTGGCAAAAGACCACAACAATGAAACTAATATCCCTATAAAGTAATAAATAACATTAAAAAACAGCAGTTTTACTTTACACTGTTTTTATACTTCCGTCGCAAACTCATATTAAATTCAAATTAGCTTATATCTCGTTTCCTATCGCTTCGGTATAAATAATTTATGTATTAAAATAAATAAAGGTGTGTCTGACCCCACCCTTACGACAGGCTCGTAATACGCCCATGCGCCTTATCCTTGTGAACAAATTACCTATATCACAGGCATTTTAACGGAAATAAAACTTTTATGTTGGTGTACTCTTTCACGCAAATACTACTGAAACGATTACAATGAAATTAAGCACACGTCTGACGTCATATTAGAGAAGGTAACTTGGATTAACACATAACAAGGCATTTTTTTTTTTCGGAAATCTCACGGGAACGGGATCTATGCAGGTTTTTCGTTGAAAACGCGGGCAAAGCCGCGGGCGGAAAACTTGTAATATAAAAGCTGAATTAAAAATCTTATGGTTGGTATGGGAACCGCGGGATACATCTTTTTACTTATACTATTAAACATGATGTCTTAACTGAGCAAGCTCACAAATTATCATTCAGATTAATTTTTATAAGCCTTTTTTTGAGAATGATAAAAAGCACATTCGCGTTAATCTTGTATTTTTAACCATATTGAAAATACAGCATAAAATCATTCAAATTCTAACATTCAAAGTCGATAAAAATACCCACATTTTACTTCAAAATTAAAGCAACGTACATGAGTATAAATTTATAAAGAATAGAAAAAATTCGATCACGAGGTGGGACGAATTTTTTCTATTCTTTAAAAATTTATATTTATAAAGCATTTGAATGCCATATACCAAAATATCAATTTCAACGTACATGAGTATCAAACTAAACAATATTATTATGATCATCATATCTATTTTCTAACCCAATTAGCAGACACAGCACAAAATGTAATGAAAATCATAAGTTCGTATCAAGACAAGTTTGTCCCTAAGTTTCGTCTTGCAATACTCTAGACTATAATTTGCTGACGGGCCACTTCGAAACTGTTGCGTTTTCAGCATAATTCACCATTGCGGGAATGTTTATCGCAATAGTAGCGCCCAAGGGACTGTGTTCTGAACTATGTATCAAAAATACGTAATTGGTGGTAACTTGAATAGTTTGTAAATTAGTAACGTTAGAAATAACGGTTGCCATAATCCATTAAAAAACAGAGTTATGAGATAATAATTATAAGCTCTAGAGCAAGCATCATTTCACACAATCGCTATAACACAATTTGACTAGTAAAGCGCGTCACACACGGTGAAGATACTATAATATTTTATGTTAAGATTCTCTAATATAAAATATTACAGTATCTTAAGGTATCCGGTATCAGCGTTCTGACCATCATTTTTCTTTTTGTCATTGCGTACTAAGACCCCTGTAGAACCGCCATCCTGTTACAAATGACCCGAAACACTGACACAAAATTTCGAGTCAGAACGCTGATACCGGATACCTTAAGATACTGTAATATTTTATATTAGAGAATCTGAACATAAAAATATTATTATAACAACATATTTATTTTTCATATATTCATCTGTATTCTATCCCACATTCAATAACCCTCAAATAAATATGAATATTGAAATAACAAAATGGGTTGCGAGAATTTATCTTTTTATCTGGTCCGCTAAAGACTGCAGTAATCTCAAACCGGGTGCATTTCTCACGCATCCAGCATCCAACGGTTATCATGGCACGAACGATAAATAAGATTATTTTGTTATCTGTGGACTGTAATACTCGTTAGTCTGTTTTATTATGAATTTATTGCTGTTAAAATGAAAGCGGAATGTATTAAAAATTTCCATTTGTTTAAACAACATGTTATAATTTAAAATGTGCATTAAAATCTTTATAAAACTATCTTGCCTTTAACTACATAATTTTAAATTGAAAATACAAATAAAATAACAATATATATAAATAATAATAATATATCAAGCTGGATCAGGTAAACTCTCTAACAGAAAAAATAACAAATTGTAAACAAACACACGTCAAAAATAGAGAACAAAACGCGTCAGCGGAAATATGTAATCTCATGTAACGTAATGGGTTAGATAAGAAACTACATAGCACTTTATGGAGAGCAAATCGAAGAAAAGTTCCCAACACAAATAATTGATTCGGTGCCCCGTCGTCAGGGAAGTCTCAGTTCTATTTAAGTTTCCTAAAAGGAAATGAAAGGAAATCAGAACCCACGCCTTCGGAGGCTTTATCGAAACTTATCGGAATATTCGTCGACGAAACGGTAGTAGAGCATTTTATTAAATCGACGCCAAGATAAAGTAGACGTTTGGGTGCCTATGTTAGGATTCAATTGGACGCCCATAGTCTGAACATATCTTGGTCATAATGGGTTTATGACTTCATACGGCTGATGCTTTTACTTCGCTATCTTTTTGTCTGAGTCAGGAATCAGAACTCTCGATGTGACGGGACACTTCTGTTTCACTTTGAAATATATTGCAAAATATTCCTGAATAAAAAAAAAAGACGGGTTGCACTCCGGGAGTGCCGGCAGAAATGAAAACTTGATTATTAACGTTGAGCATGTTTGATATTTTGGAATGGTATCCGTCTTACGCTTTTTCGATCAGGTCACGTGTCCTGACGCGAGTTTAAGATTTTATACCCATTACAGAAAAAGTGCTCAACGCCGCTAAAGAAGTTTTCACTTCAAAAAATGATAATCTGTATTAGGAATATACCCTTACTTTCAACACACTACCACGGCCGTGTTAAAATTACACCTCGTGGAAGAATCCAAGTTATATTATAAACAAACTTTGATTCGCCAACTTAAAGCTGCTCATTTACATGTTATCGACAAAGTATAAGAAAGAATCCGATGAAGTTGAGAACAGCTTTCCTTGGAAGAAAAACAACGCTTGCAAACTGTCGATTAAAAATTCCCGGGTAAGCGAAAACTTTTAGTTTTCATAACGCAGTCTATCGAATACTTTTTTCTGCTAAATTTCTGTAACAATAGCAACATCTGTATTTATAACGGTATAATATTTTGAAACAACGAACGTAAACGACCTACGAACAATATTATTGCAAAAACTTTTTTTTTGTAAATGTTTAATAAAAACAAACAATACCACAGTATAAACTTGCAATAAAATCCCATACTCTATTTACGAAGTACCCATTATCCATTTCATAATAATGCTTATAATCCTCGGCAAAAATTTTAGTTTCCCATTATTTCGTATATAATGTTGATGATAGTAATTTCGGGCGAGGGTGTGAGCTCATTATTCTGTCATACACACTCCACATGTCTGTCGCAGCAATTGTATTTATTTAGAAGAATGTGGGGTGCAGGACAGAAAGGTATTTCTATACAATGCACTAATCACTCGAGTTTCAATGCTAGCGATTTCGAACGATTAGTAGTGACAAGAAAATTACTGAGATATAACTACACTGTTGCAGTCTCGGATAACATTTTGCTGATTCATATATTTGCAAATCGTTAGCTGAAGTGTGATTTTAATATTGAATGCAAGCACATTTGAAATGAGATATTCAGTATTCCATTTAAAATATTCCCTCGTGCTTGAGACGATTATGAAATCTTGTGATAATCTCAGTGAGGGAATTTAATACTGTTTAATGTTTATATTATTTGAATAAAAATGTTCTGACTTTAAAATATTACTTTATTAATGAGAGCCTTTTTCTACAAAATTGTATCTGCACAAGTTACATAATTATAGTACTATGTAGACCTGAATAATTATATAAAATGTTTTAAAATATATCATGCTTGATATTTACATAATAGGTACATATTATTTTTATATAGAATTGTAACATACACTATGATAACAATTTCACACCACAAATTTAAGTACTGCAAAACTACACTAACCGTAACACCATTAATTCCCACGCTATTCCAAAATAGATCCCAAAAAGACAATGTCGTAAGCTCGAAACATAATTGCAGCCAACCCCTAATTAATTAATCATCCGGCGAAGACAAGACCGGCAGATAATTGATATTTGAAAGGACCTCCTGGCCTGAACAGAGATGACGCTAATTTGAAGGATTGCCGCGGTGAAAAATAAGAAAAATTTTCACGAGACTAATTATTTTTCATCGCACTTCATAATTCAAGATACGGTAATGAGGGTATAATGAAATAAACGTTAACGTCGTTTTTACGCTTGTTTTCTATCAATAAAATTGTGTATTTTTATTAGCTGTAATAATTGTTTATGTTGTTTTATTAAAATTTTCTTTTCATAGTTTGGGTTTAGAATATTATTAATGTTTTTAACATACCGTATATTTTGGTTATCTTAAACTTTGGAATTTACTATTTTATTTAATAATAAATAATAAACTTTGGAATTTATTTGATAAAAATAATGTTGTCATTCTAAAGCAATATGATAAAAACGACTTAAAATGCACGTAGGTATTATTTTACATCATTAATTTGATTTTTATTTATAATTTTCTCCTTACATAACATCAATTAAAACCAATATTCACTGAATACGAAGGTATTTTCTAATAATTGGACTAAACTTCATTTGTAAAGTTGATCGCTCGCCACTTAATTGAAATAGATCCAAGGCTCCGGCACTCGAATAATTACAGATAATGGTTTTCATAATCCAAAAGTCAAATAGCCATATTGGTGAGCCCCTGTTTGCCCAGATGAGTCCTGATTTATTAATTAGAGAGAACGCAAATTTCAACCCTTTGTCTGCGCGCTGAATAATTCTAGTAGACTTCAATAATCTGTTCACATTTTTGGCGCGTCTTATAATTTCAGGATATACCTTATACAATTTACGATACCTACATCTTTGTAAAAACAAAAAACCACGCGCACACACACTAAGAAATATACTCACCTACCTAAATTATTAGTCCACACAAAAATCTACCATTTCATTTAATTGTGGGTATAGATACGTAAAAATACGTACATGCGCACTTAGGTATATCTAAATACTAGCTGTGCCGTGCGGTTTCACCCGCATTACTCCGCTGCTGTTAGTCTTAGCATGATGATATATTATAGCCTATAGCCTTCCTCGATAAATGAGCTGTCTTACACCGAAAGAATTTTCAAAAAGAATTTTCAAATCGCTCCAGTAGTTCCTGAGATTAGCGCGTTCGTTAAACAAACAAACAAACTCTTCAGCTTTATAATATTATTAGTATTAGTATTAGTATAGATTCCATACAAACGTGCACAATTTCATTTAATTACATGCGCAAAAACATCTAGAAATGTATATCCAATTCCGATGAGATTTCGTACACACTAACGTCAATCCGTACGGTTGACACTTCCATTTTGATTCTATTTCCGCGTCCACTGGTCAACTAATGGATTAGCCATTTTGTCTGATTAGCAGTATCAATAAATAACGAACACTAGGGTCATAATGATTCATTAAAATTTAGGGGAATGCTTCGCGATGGAGTCTGTGCATACTAATTAACTTGCACAAATATTTGGAGCCAGACTGAAAATTAATCTGCGTGTTGAAACAAAATTCTATTGCCTGTGAAGGGTTGTAATTGAATAGCGTCGTGCAAACAAGTCTAGTAAGAGGTAAGGTAGTTAATAGAAAGAGTAGATACTGGTGCACTTTACAAATTGACAAATATTTTGAAATTATGAATTTCACTACGACCTCGATATTTAATAGAGACTAGAAGATAATTTTTTATGCGAAGGTTAAAATTAAAAAAGTTAAGTTAAAGTTAAAATTAAATTTTGAAGGAAGGTTAAATAATGTTCCCAACAATTTATAATCTGACTTTATCCAGCCCATATTCATTCCTAACCTGTATTTTAACCCCCGAACAAATGCTATCTGACAGCATGTAAACTCAGGATGAATTATGAGCCACCCCGGGGAAATTAAAGTGTCTTGTTGCAACTTTAAGACGACTAGGTAGTCGTTGCCATGGTAACTGTTGCAATAAATTATTCAATTTATTCTCTTTACGGAATCGGATGCATTCTTCAGTGATGAATTCAATTGAGCCAAGCTTGTGCTGAAATTCGTTCTCGATGTATTTTGTGTGGATTACGTTCGAGTTTAGAATTGTAAAGGGATTTTGTCTTTTATATTTTAGTGATGAATGCATGTCTTTGTTATTTAATTTGTAGTCGTGTTTCAATATAATGTTGGAAAATTATAATTGTAACAAATTAAATAATTGTAAAAATTATTTTGCTACACTGCTAAAGGCTCTAGCGTACAATTAAACAAAGTTTATAAATCAAGCACCATCATGATAAAAAGTCACTTCTATTTGACTTTTATGATAATAACCGAGTTAAAATATAATCGAGGTTCTCATCACTACATAGTATAAAACAAAGTCGCTTTCTCTGTCCCTATGTACCTATGCTTAAATCTTTAAAACTCTTACGCAACGGATTTTGATGCGGTTTTTTTAATAGATAGAGTAATTTAAGAGGAAGGTTTTAGTATATAATTTATTATGTTTTAGACAAAGCGGGCGAAGCCGCGGGCAGTAAGCTAGTAAAATATAAAACCAGACAGAGCTAGAACTAATTTTATTTTTCAAAACTAAATTATACACAAAACCTTTAACATAAAACTTCGAACGGCATTTCTACACTTTTTACGTAAAAGAATTTACGTGAGCAAATTAGAATTCTAACACCCAGTTAATACAGTTCTAATTAAGTATTCCTGGCTAACAACAAAAGAAAACAATTCCAACAAATCAAATTTCATACACAAGATACACACGTAGACGTGTAACAAATAGGAGGTGTCTGCAAACTGAGGTAGCGTATCTGTACTGACACTCTTGGGAAATAATTGCCAGCCTGATTGCAAGTTTATGAAATTTTTCGTACGCTCACTCGTGTAGGGGAATTGGTAAAATAACACGTTACACAGGTATTTGTTTGGATAAATATTAGGCATGCGTGCTACGAATGTACCTAACTGTGGACGGGTGTAATATAGATTGTAAATATAAACAACTCAATTTATTATAAGGATCTATAAGTTATTAGCCGTTTTTGTAATAAAAAATCCATCGAATAAAATTAATGCATGAATTTCTACGTAAAGTAACTTAATAATTATAATGTAATTATAGACTGAAAATCTATTTACCTATTCTTTAATTTTTAATTTTTATACATCTAATATTTTTGATTATAATAATCCACTAAAACATCCATTGGGTATACAAAGAATAACCTATTATTTTACAGTTCCAACTACAAAAATAAATCGTAATTAGAACAAAGCCGGATATTTTTATATCAGCAGTAAGTCTAATCCGCAACATCAATTTTCATTACTAACTAACCACTTTTTTGTTGGATCCGCTGAAACTCCAATTTATATTTAAATTCCTGCCGGTTTCTGATTGGAAAAGTTTCGTCCATATTATTGTAAAAAAGAATTACAATTGTTACATTGTACAGTGCACTGTGCGAATTGTTTTCCGTGTTTTTAGAACAATAGTTTCACTTCAGAATGTTTTTGTTTAAATCTAGCGTCTGGGGTGATATTCAAAGTTTAACACGTCCTAACGTCGTTCTTTTTATGTAGGATTTTACGGGCTTTTATGTTATCTATATTATTGGTATTTGGATTCGTAAAATATAATAATAATTTATTATATTTTACGGGGATATGAAATATAATATTATGTGGAATAATTTAATGAAAAAAGTGGAATTATTTAGTTAAAGGGTGAACATAAAATTGCTGTTACAATTCTAATTACTGTTAGATTCATATGTATTATACATGTACAGGGCACATAATATTATTCTATTCTCATCTCATACGTTGAAATTATTAATCTTACGAAGCTGTAACACCAAAAATATTTTCAGATCCGAAACGCAGACACCTTGTTAACAAACATAGATTCGTATGTATTCGTTTTAATATATATACGATCTATTACAAAAATTAGGCGCAACGCAAAGGCAATGTTAGAAGCAAAAAAAATCACGCAGACAGCCAATATACAAATTACTAAAATGAAAACGCAGTCTGCTCGCCAACATTAACATGATGTATCAAAATAGTTGCGAAGTCTGCTCAAAGTTATTACTTAAGTAAATACTGTTACGGGAAATTGGTCCTTATTTTCATTGGAAGTCACTTATGATTAATATCAATGTTTTGTGAACTGAATAAAATTTTGAAGTCGGGACATTTTAATTGACTGCAAATATAGAAAATGAGTTGACTTTTTAACGATGTTTTATTTTTTGTTTTGTTTCAATTTTACTGAGCGATGTGATCGTTTTATATTATGTAATTTACGAATTTTGTACTTTTGATATTTCGTAAGTACGAAATATCAAAAGTACAAAATTACCTTAACATTGGACAGAAATATTAAAATCAAAGAAGTCTTTACAATCAAGCGTTTTACAAGAATAACTTTATTTCGATAACTTTTAAATTTAAATAAGATCGAGAATAACCTTCCAAACTATGAATATATTATTTACTAACCATAACCAAGATAATATGATACCTACGTCCACTAAAAACAAAATATTACAAATAATTTAACCCTTTATTCTTCTAAATCTGCCATAAATAATTTACGCATTTCTATGTACAAGAGTGGTTCAATAATGCAAGTTGGCTACGTAGCAGTGAGTACGGAGCTAAATGGCCCAAAGAAAGAATTTAGTACTGAGACGTGCTTCAATATCAACTATGTGATAAAGGATGCATGTTATTTTATGCTTTTATTGTGCTGTGTAGACTGTTTTACGAAAGATAGTAAGCGTTATTAGCTTTAGTTGCTGGTTAAGCTTTGTTTTATGAGAATTTTGAGGTAAAAGGTAGCGATTATTTTGGTAAGGCACATGTTAATATTTTAACGATGACTTGATTAGTTTAGTGTTATAGGTACTTAGCATATGATACCTTTGAGTAATACCTTATTATATTATATATTATGTGTGGTAATACAATATGAATGAATAAAAAAAAACTTTATTTGCTCAAACGTATGTTACAAATCTTAAAATCATACATAGTACATTTCCATAGACAAGGTTTTCTGTTATTTATAATCTACCGCCTGACAACTTAACCTATGTCCAGTCGGTTAGTTGTCAGTCGATCGCTCACATTTTTTGAAGAAACGATCAGCTAGCAATTGATCCTGAACAGCCGACCAGTGCGGTCAACAAGTCAGTGCCTTAGCCGTGCCTCGTGCTTGTTTTAGGATTATTTAAATCTATTACTATTATAGGATTATTTAAATCTATTATATTATTTAAGATTGTGAAAGATTGCGAATATTATAGTAAATAGTGAATGTAACAAGGAGGAATATTAAAATATCAATTGTGACGAAGGCGTTTTATTCCACAATCCAACAGCTTCAGAAGCGGGATAACGATAACAAGGTAATGTGACATTTTTCTTTTATATTTTTTTTTTTACCACCGTCTTTTATTAATATATAGTTTACATGGATCATAATTATTATAAAGGATTTTTTTTTATTTATTTATTTATTTAACACTTTATTAGTTGTACAATCAGGAAAACTTAAAATTACTTACAGCTAAAAAACAGAGTACAACTAACTTGGCGGCCTTATCACTACGTAGTGATCTCTTCCAGGCAACCACGGTAAAAGGTAACGAGCAAAAAGGTACGCGGGACGAGAACAGGAAAAGAAATAAAATAATAATAATAATAGCAAGAAAAACCAAGAAAAAGAAGAGTTTTTTATCATACAAACATGTGTCTACATAAATTAATACATATCTAAATATATATAATATCATATACTTACATACATGTACAAAGATAATAAATATAAATCTACATAGACGCATACATAAATAAAATAAATAGGTATACATACAAATTATATATATACATAAATATTATATATCATATTCTGAAGGAAACACACCGATATTAAATAAAATACCCATATATATAAATGCCATGCATATCTATACATAAATACCACTTATACTACTACATACATGTAAAATAATAAAGAATGTTACTGATCCGGATCAACAGCGGAGAGAAAGTGTTGTCTCACAAGATTTTTAAACCCCGAAGCGGACCTGGCTTGTCGAATGTTTAACGGCAGAGAATTCCATAACTTCACGGAAATTGCTGCGAATGACTTGCCATAGAAATTTGTGCGTCGGCATGGAACACGCAAGATAAGTCTGTCCTCAGAGCGAAGTGAATAGCTTTCATTGTGCAAGAAGGAAAAATTGGACTTGAGGTAGGAAGGAGCAGAGGGATTAAATAGGATACGGAACAGTAGTTGCAAATAGTGTAGATCCCGGCGAAGTCGGATAGGGAGCCACTTGAGCTTTTTCCTGAAAGAAGAAACATGGTCGTATTTTCGAAGGCCGAAAATAAATCTAATACAGAAATTTTGAAGACGCTCAAGTTTATCAAGATGCTCGGCTGTTAAATCAGGAAAACATGCATCAGCGTAATCAAGTATGGGAAGGAGAAGGGATTGCGCTAGCGTAATTTTAGTAGGAATAGGCAAGAAGTTACGAAGCCGCCGGAGCGTAGCAGAAGCAGCATATATCCTACGGCTTAGTTCCTGGATATGGAAAGACCAAGATAAAGTTTGGTCAAGCAACACACCTAAATTTCTGACTACCGTTTTGTAAGGCAAAGCAACGTCACCAATTTTAATGTTTGGCAAAATGCCCCAGTCAATTTCCGAAATTAGGTAAGGACTACCAACTATGATAACATTGCTTTTAGCTGGGTTGATTTTCAGACCAAATTCGCTACACCAGTTAGTTATATTAGATAGTTCGAAATTAGAAGAATGTATTGCCTTAGGTAGGTCAGCAAGGGTGGACTGAGTATATATCTGTAAGTCGTCAGCATACATATGGTACAGAGACGTCAGCCGGGAACATAAGGAGTTAATGAAGATGGAGAAGAGGAGAGGAGACAGAACGCCGCCCTGAGGAACACCGGCAGAGACCGCACACCAAGATGAGTACTTAGTATCCACCAAGACACGCTGCCTCCGGCCGTGCAGGTAGGAATGGAACCAGTCAATTACCGAAGGAGAAATGTTAAGTACACGCAGCAGACCCAGCAGTACGTCAAAGTCTACAGTTGTAAAAGCGTTGCTGAAATCTAATAGAGTAAGTACTGTGAGCTGCTTATTGTCCATCCCAGCACGAATATCGTCAGTGACCTTGACTAGAGCTGTAGTTGTACTATGACCGGGACGGAATCCGGATTGAAAGTCACTAAGGATATTATTTTTATTCAGGAAGGAGGTAAGTTGATGGTGTATTACACGTTCAAGGACTTTGGATAGGAAAGGTAATATGGAAATAGGACGGTAATCTGAAAAGGAATTTGGATTAGGTTTTTTGGGAAGAGGGATGACTTGTGCATCTTTCCAAACAGTAGGAAATACACCAGTGGACATAGAGAAATTGAGAATGTGAGTAATGGAGGGGATGATGATATCGAGGATGGGAATGATCATAGTACGACTAACAAGGTCACAGCCAACAGCATTTGATGAGATGGACAATATATGTTTGTTAACATCCCGTTCGGAAACTTGCTTAAAAAGGAAAGGAGGATAAGAAGGGGTAGGAAAAGAGGAGAGATTGTTGAGAGTACGGTGCTTCATATTGGAGTCAAGCGAGGAGGATGACGTAAAGTGTATATTAAGTTGGCCAATATCAATGGTATTAGGGAGAGCATTCGATTCTTTACCAATCCCCAAGCTTTTCAGAAATTTCCAATTAGTGGCTGAATCACCGCTCTCAAGGGAACTGTGGATATAGCGTCGCTGAGCGTCTCTGCACAATACGTTGCAACGATTACGTATCCTATTGTACTTTGCCCGCGCTTCATCCGTCTGTGCAGTTTTCAACTTTGACTTGGCACGGTTTCTTTTTAAGGAAAGAGATTTTAATTCCGGAGTAAGCCAAGGTGCCGGTGTGTGTTTCTTTTTGACAGGTCGGAGTGGTGCGAATTTGTCGTATAGGTTTAAAACAAATGTATTTAGTAAGGAGACTTTCTCATCTATAGACTGCGCATCGAACACCTCTTGCCAACTAATTTTTTGCGCATCACAGCGAAGCAAATTCAAGTCTATTCCCCCAAAATTACGCAGCAAGATGGTAGACGGTTTGAGTTTCGGAGAATGGAGCTTGTAGGAAAGGTAAATGAGGTCATGATAGGAGAAAGCATCGGCTGAACACTGACCGTGCTTAGAAATGAAATTGGGTAAGGAGACTATCATTAGGTCAAGTAGTGAAGGATTGCAGCCTGGGAAGTAATGAGTTGGGTTTAAGGAAAGGGCATGGAGATTATAAGAATTCAGGACGGAAAGCAGCTTATTACTACGGCTGTCACCTTTAAGCAGACAAGTGTTGAAATCACCCATAAAAATTAAATGCTCGTATTGGGGAGAGAGGTTATCTACAAGGGTTTCAAAGGAGGAAAAGTAATCTATGGAGAGTGAAGGACAGTAAAAAACACCAAGAAGGATTTTGGCCTGCGGCAAGAGGACTTCAATAAGGAGATGTTCGGTGGAAGAGGTAGAGGGAGGTTGAGAGGAAGAGCAAATTAATTTAAAGGGAATGTGAGAGCGAAGGTAGATAGCCACTCCACCACCACCCTTGCCAACACGATCGTTGCGTATAAGGTGAAAGCCGGGGAGAGAATAAGCTGAGGAGGAATGACACGGTTTAAGCCAGGATTCTGATACAAGGATGGCATGGATATTACTTGATATAAACGATGAAAGCATGTCGGGATAATGTGCCGGAATACTTTGCGCATTAATGTGGATGGTATTGAAATTTTTAGGGACGTTATTGAAGAAGGAGTCAAGAGTAGCATCGAGAGGAGGGGAAACAGCACTGTGAAAACTATCATCACTACTGAGAGACGAATCGGACCAGTGTGAAAACAGACCGGAATTATCATTTAAATTTATATCAATTGACATTAAAATAATAATAAATAAGTAAAATATATATGAAAATAATAAATAAATAATATAGTATAATAAAATATATTATATAATAATAATAATAAAATAAAATTATGCGAATAATATTAATTTGTTTACAATAAGTACACGCTTCGTTACCTTGTACCCACCTTTACAATTATAACAAATTAGAGCATGCATTTTAATAACAAAAGAAAAATAAGCATAACTTAATATTAACTATAACTAATTTAAAACAGTATGTATTTTTTTCTTTATTTATTTTAAACTATGCTTGTTAGTTTTATAAAAGGCTTGTTATCGTCCATTTGCCCACAAATATGTGAATAAATAAATAATCCTTGTGCGTGTATCGAACGTTGATTGTTATCATTTGGCCGGGTTCACATACCCTCATAATGTTAACAAACGACGCTTTAAGTGATCTACGATCCAGATTGAATCTGGCCAGGGCACTCCCTGGTGATACGACTGTGATTTTAGATTATTTAATCGAATAATTTACAACATTACATGTACGTACGTGAATTGTTAATGCGTGGTCAGGGTACTCCCTGATAGTGTTAGCAAGACACTAGTTGAATAGTTTGGGACCTTGACAATATTTGGCCAGGGCTACTCCCTGGTAATAAGGTTGAGTGACTAAACTATCAGGTGACACGTTTATGATATTATTGTATTGAACATTATATATGTGAGTTGTTAACACGTGGTCAGGGCACTCCCTGATAGTGCTAGCAATACACAGAATTCAATAGTTTGGAATCTTGACAATATTTGACCAGGGCTACACTCTGGTAATAAGGTTGAGTGACTAAACTATTTAAAAAAAAAACTATACATTATATATACGTATTTTCTCTTTATTAATGATAAAGCGTATATAGAGACATCTAGTTGGATAGTTTGGAGGTACAGCACTATTTGGCCAGGGCACTCCCGGGTAGTAGGGCTGTGACACTAGACTAGTCTAATGCGGATTTTGCTATCAGTATGCCAGGGTACTCTCTGGTACTGTTCGTGAACTCCTTGATGTTTTTATGACTCGCATTTTACATTAAAACATAAAAGCTAACTCATATATATATATTTTTAATAATAATAAATGAACCTGATTCGGATTATTTTTTTTTTATCAGATTGGTGATGGGCCGTGATTGGTCAAGGACTCCTTCACGCAGCCGAGACGGCAGTCGTGAGGGCAATGAACAGCGAAGCCGGCGTAGTAGAGAGCGCCGCAGTGAAAAGCGCTCAGACCGCCGCAGTCAGCGCCCAAGCCCGAACCGAAGTGCCAGTCACCGGAGCCGCCCTAACACTGAGCACCACCAAAGGAGCCCCGGTGAGCGACGTTCTAGGCGTAGTATTGAACGTCGCAGCCAACGATCTGGTGAACATCGAAGTCGTAGCCGCAGTCAGCTACGAAATCGCCACGATAGCAGAATTATGAATATTGATCGGGACCGTAGAAGTAGGAAACGTAGTAAGGACTGTTCTATTACAAGACCCCAAAAAGGTGATAAAAGCGATGTAACTAGTACTTTAATAGATTCATTTGTTGATGCGATTAAATCGATGAAATCTAGTTCTAGTGATAAATTTTCGTCTATTCACAATGTAATACCTGATTTTGATCCAATGGCAAAAGAACAGACTGTTAATGCGTGGTTATCGAAGGTTGAGGAATGTAAATTAATTTACGAATGGTCAGAAAAACAAGTCGTGCACTACGCTCTGCCTAAACTCTCGGGAATAGCTAAAACGTGGTACCAAAGTCTCCCCACATTGCTGTATTCTTGGGAGGAATGGAAAGTTAAATTAATTGAAACTTTTCCATCTACCCAGAATTATGGTGAATTATTAACTGAAATGTTGAATAAAAAACTACGGTTTAGTGAATCTCCCGAATTATATTATTACACTAAAATTAACTTACTAAACCGTTGCAACATATATGGCAAAAATGCAGTTGATTGTCTAATTTATGGAATTGAAGATAGGGGTATTAGACTAGGAGCTCAAGCGGCACAATTTTCTGAACCTGAACAGTTACTCAAATTTCTTAAAACTGTTAAACCAGGCGTTTCTAGGGATACCGAAAGATCAATTCGAGATGGGGATAAACGGCCGGTACCAAATAATTCAAATAGGTTCTTGAATAAGCCGAATAGATCCGAACCGGGTCGGATAACTTGTTTCAATTGTAACGAAGTAGGTCACCCCAGCTATAAATGCAATAAACCGTTATTAAAGTGTAGTCGTTGTAATTTATTAGGTCATTTGTCTAATGCGTGTTCTAAAATGGAACCCGCTCAAAAGCTAGATAAGGAAAAAAACCGTGTTGAAAATCTCTAGTCAACAATCGGCGAGTATTTATACTTTTCCTATACGTATTAACGGGGTAAATGTCCAATGTCATTTAGATTTAGGAAGCGAATGTACACTAATTCGGTTGACGGACGCCCTAAATCTAGGGTTCGTTTGGACCACAAATGATTTACCTTTACTAAAAGGCCTAGGCAATATACCGTACCAGCCTATCGGTAAGTCGTTAGTTAATATTGAGGTACAAGGAATTACTGAAAAAGATATAGAAATATTAGTTATTAATGATAATCTTATTTACTATCCAGTGCTTCTAGGGCATTCATTTTCAGAACGGCCGGGTATTAAAATCACTAAAACCGTAGATAAACTGGAGATTTGTAAGACCCAAAACGATAAAATACACTTGTTATGTAGGGAGCATACTTATATTAACCCTGAAGCAATACAAACTGTCGCAGTATTAGCAAAACCTGAACTTTCTTGTACTGTATATGTTAGAGGTGGTATGCGGGGAAAAAAATGGTTCTCAATTCT
Organism: Colias philodice; assembly: GCF_061535455.1. Classification (NCBI taxonomy): domain Eukaryota; kingdom Metazoa; phylum Arthropoda; class Insecta; order Lepidoptera; family Pieridae; genus Colias; species Colias philodice. The sequence goes on along the minus strand of NC_143099.1, from coordinate 9,103,128 downwards.
ATTTGTTTCCGGGAGAATATGAATTAAAAGATGGATTAGGCTGTCTTCTTATCTTACATCCTAGAACTAAGGGTTTAATTCTAGAACGTGAACAGTTGCTGATACGCAGTATGGTAATGAGTAATGATTGTAAATATATAAATAACGTTAATTTCACTGACAGGAATGATATATCTGAGCCTGTTATAGGGGATAATCTTAGCGAATTAGAAAAACAAATGGAGAGTTGTAGCATACTACAGTCGTCAAACCACGGTAGAAGAGCAGAAACTTCCCTCGTTTGAGTTAGAAACTCTAGCTGTGATAGCGTCATTAAACAAGTTTAGGATCTACTTGTTACGGTTCAAAATACTAACAGATTGTAATTCATTACGCACCACACTTACAAAACGAGATGTGATCCCGAAAATTGCAAGATGGTGGGTGCAGTTACAAGAATATGACTGTGAAATTGAGTATCGACCAGGAGATAAGATGTCACAATATATGGATGCCCTGAGTCGAGCTCCATCAGACTCAAAAGTAGACGATTTGCACGTTATTGATATACTTAGTGTTACTGCTGAAGATTGGATTACTACTGTTCAATCTTCAGATGACGATATAAGGCGTATTAAAGAAATATTAAGTGATCCAGAATCCCCCAACATAGTAAGTACATTTCAAAATTACAAGTTAAAAAATGGACGTGTATACAGGATCATAGCTGATGATAATATCAAATGGGTAGTGCCTAAAGGCGCACGCTGGCAAATTGTTAAAGCCAATCACGATGACGTAGGCCATTTTGGGTTAGAAAAGACTTTAGATCGTATTCGGGCATTATATTGGTTTCCTAAAATGAGAACCTTTGTCACCAAATATGTTTCAGCATGTTTAGAATGTGCTCACCATAAGATGCCAGGTGGTGCTCGACAAGGTCACCTACATTCCATAGAAAAAGTAGAAATCCCCTTTCACACGGTCCACGTGGACCATGTTGGGCCTTTCATTAAGAGTAAGAAGGGGAACTCATATATCTTAGTAATCATCGATGCCTTTACTAAATTTGTTTCTTTGGCTGCCGTCAAAAGTGCCAAAACGTCGGAAACTATAAAAGTAATTAAAAAAAATCTTATTGGGTATTTTGGTACTCCAACACGCCTCATTTCTGATAGAGGTAGCTGTTTTACCAGCAAGAGGTTTAGGAAGTTTATACAGGCCTTAGGCATAAAGCATGTTATGAATGCAGTAGCCACGCCGCGAGCAAATGGTCAAGTAGAAAGGTCAAACCGAACTATATTGGCATCATTGGGAACCATGAACCATGGCAAAGATCCTAGAACATGGGATGATAATCTATCGGATATACAGTTAGGCATTAATACGACAATACACGTCGTCACAAAAAAACTCCTAGCAAATTATTATTTGGGCGTAGAGTTACAAATCCTTCGCAAGGTATATTAAGTGAAGTAATTTCGGATGTAGGACATGGAATAGTAGAATAGATTAGATTAGATGCACGCTGCCTGATGCAACAGCAAGCGAAGGTCAGTGAAGAACGGTATAATAGAAAAAGAAAAGCGGCAAAAGTATATAAAGTAGGTGATCTAGTGCGAATTTTGAGAGCAGTTGCATCTGGTAGCGGGCAGTCTAAAAAGTTGGAACCCAAGCTACAGGGACCGTACCGCGTAATTAAAGTTTTACCAAACGACCGTTATGTGGTAGGGGATACCCCTTTATCTCGAAAAGGTAGGCGGTACGAAACTGTCGTGGCAGCCGACAAAATGCACCCTTGGTTAAATTTTAAATCGATGTCTGATAGCGATAATGACGGTGATGATAGTTGTTCTGATGCCATTGAGAATCAAAATAATTAAATTTTATACATACACATTAGGTAGTTTAAAGTTCTTTATGTATGTTGTAATACACATCCTTCTTTAAAATGACGAGTCAAGTCTACGTGTTTGGTATGAACGAAGAATGATCGACGTTTATAACAAACACATGGAATTTGAAATAGCTTGCATATTGTGGGCATGCCGGGCACAATATGCCGCCCAACGAGAACCAAAATGCAGTATGTATATGTGTGAACAGTGAGTACCGAGTGATTTTGTATGATTATTATGGGTATGCCGGGCACAATGATGTGCCGCCCAAAACGAATAGCTTACATACTGTGGGCATGCCGGGCACAATGATGTGCCGCCCAAAACGAATAGCTTACATACTGTGGGCATGCCGGGCACAATGATGTGCCGCCCAAAACGTATAGCTTACATACTGTGGGCATGCCGGGCACAATGATGTGCCGCCCAAAACGAATAGCTTACATACTGTGGGCATGCCGGGCACAATGATGTGCCGCCCAAAACAAATAGCTTACATACTGTGGGCATGCCGGGCATGATGTGCCGCCCAAAGAGTAACAATATGCAGTCTATGTGCAAGCAGTGAGTACTGAGTGATTTTTATTACTGTTGAGGGCATGCTGGGTACAATGATGTGCCGCCCATAAGAAAGCAACAATTATTATTGTACATTGTTATTTTTGTGATCTAATTATTGTCAAATGTATGAGATAGTATTATGTAATTTAAATATAACATTATGATTGTATTGCAATACCTGCATAAGGTAACTAATATGTAAAAATGTATTGGTGAGCAATAAATTATTTGAATTTGAATTAGTCCTAATCAAACGGATAGAGAAGTGAGTTTTTGTTATACAAATGTTTGTAGCGATTGTCGAAGTTGTTCCAGTAGAGATATATATATATATTATTTATTCATTTTTTTTTTTTCGAAATTTGTAAATCTTATCCTAGGCTTGTTTCCCTGTGTAATTTTGATTATTTGTAAAAGCTAATCATACCAATTCAAACTTCGGGAACTAGTTGTAAATACATATTATTAATTATAAGTATTTGTTTCAATTTCATGTAAGCATGGTTGCATTTTGTTTTCCATATTTTAACATTTTATTTTTGTTTAAATTTAATTCAAGCCAACGAAGGCACTCGTTGAAGATCGGATGGCCGAGCTGTTACAAATCTTAAAATCATACATAGTACATTTCCATAGACAAGGTTTTCTGTTATTTATAATCTACCGCCTGACAACTTAACCTATGTCCAGTCGGTTAGTTGTCAGTCGATCGCTCACATTTTTTGAAGAAACGATCAGCTAGCAATTGATCCTGAACAGCCGACCAGTGCGGTCAACAAGTCAGTGCCTTAGCCGTGCCTCGTGCTTGTTTTAGGATTATTTAAATCTATTACTATTATAGGATTATTTAAATCTATTATATTATTTAAGATTGTGAAAGATTGCGAATATTATAGTAAATAGTGAATGTAACAAGGAGGAATATTAAAATATCAATTGTGACGAAGGCGTTTTATTCCACAATCCAACACGTAATATTAGCTTATGAATATTAGGTACTTCTTCATCTACCTACCAAAGATACGGAATATCATTTTCATAATACTTCTAACCTTCTAATTTATTTATTTATTTATTTATAGCCTTTATTGCCAATACAGGTTACATTTTTACTTATTAACTAAAATTAAATTGCTTTGTGTGTGTTGGCGTGTCCTTGTGACACAAAGGCCTCTTCCAACTTCTTCCACTCGCCACGTTCTTTTGCCTTCCGTAGCCAGAGCGGCCCTGCCACTCTCCTTATCTCATCCGACCACCTTTTTCTTTGTCTTCCTCTTTTTCTTTTAGCATCCACCCTGGGAGTCCATTCGGTTATCACCCTTGTCCATCGGTTTCCCTTTTCTCTGAGCATATGCCCTACCCACCTCCATTTAAGAATCCTTGTCTTTTTCACAACATCTTCTAGTTTTGTTATATTTCTTATATCTAAAGCTCTTTTTCTATGTTTTTTTGTATAACCTAGTATACTCCTCTCCATAGCTCGTTGGCATGTTACCAATTTTGTGTCATGCTTTTTTGTTTTAGCCCAAGTTTGGCAACCATAAGTTAGTATTGGCAAAATGCAGGTGTTAAATAGTTTTCTTTTAATTGTGATGTTATACTGTGTATTTTTAAATATTTCTTTCAGCGACCAGAATCTTTTCCAAGAATGGGCAACCCGTCTCTCAACTTCATGTTCCATCTGGTCGCTGAAAGCTATTAGTTGGCCTAAATAAATATAGGAATTGACATATTCAATTAACTTATCTTCTATTGTAATTGGGGTTCGCACTCTATTTGCTATAATTTTGGTTTTTCCATAGTTGATCGATAGTCCCACTTTTTTGCTTTCTTGTGCCAGTTGAAGAAGCATGGTTTGCAGGTTTTCAGGGTTATGAGATATGAGTATGATATCATCAGCAAATCTGAGATGATTTAAATTTGTTCCGTTAATGTTTATGCCGAAGTTATCCCAGTCTAATTTTCTAAAGATTCCCTCTAATACTGAGGAGAAAAGTTTTGGTGAGAGTGGGTCTCCCTGTCTCACGCCTCGCTTTATAGGGAATACTTCACCTTCGGTTTCCAGTTTTACTCTGCCTGTGCTGTTTTTGTATATATTCTGTATGATCCTTATATATTTATTGTTCCTTGTAACCTTCTAATTATAATTCAATAAAGATGGGTGTAAAAATATGTTTGAGTAATTCATAAAGATTTTTTATTGCAATTTTCAGATAGATATTAATTATACATATTTCACAAGGTTCATTAGTCATCAATCGTCACTTTGTGGTAACCCAAAATAGCATTTACTGAAAATAAATAAAACATTCGAAATGTGCTTTTAATAAAACGATTTTAAATAACACGTTAAATAAATTACATCGCTATCTCTAGAGCTTAATGTGATAAATATATGACGACAGCTATTAGTATATTTTGCATTCCTCTACATAATTTCCCTAGAGAGTCGAATATTGTAAACGTGTAATATCGATAAATTATTGTTTTATGTATTTTAGTATTTGTTTATCAGTTATGTTTGAATGCTGATGTGGAGCAATAGGTCCTTTGTGAATTTCGTTATAGTGTTATTTCGTTTACAAATAACTTTTATGCGCTTATCGTGGTGCCTTTTCTTTGTCTTTATAATGATATAAGTATGTAAAAGTTTTATAATTAACTAGATTTCCGCCCGCGGCTTCGCCCGCGTTTTCAAAGGAAAACCCGCATAGTTCCCGTTCCCGTGGGGATTCCGGGATAAAACCTATCCTATGTGTTAATCCAAGTTACCCTCTATATGTGTGCTAAATTTAAGTGTAATCGGTTCAGTAGTTTTTACGTGAAAGAGTAACAAACATCCATACAAACTTTCGCCTTTATAATAGTATTAAGATAGTTCTTCTTTCTTTTATTTTATTGCCTACAGAAGAAAATCGAACAATGAAAAATGAGAAATACATCAGCTGTAACAACTAATTACGTAGCCGGTTTTACATACATTACTGCACTAGCTGCGCTTCGCTGTTTCACCCGCGTGGCTCCACTCCTGTTGGTCTTAGCGTAATGCAGGCGCTAGACATGTGATCAAATACGCAAATACCTACAAAGTCGCGAAGTGTGGCACTGACATTTGCCTATTTGTTCAAAGTTTGAACACATATTTGAAGTTTGCCGAGTCGAGTCGGTTTTTCTGCGAACATCAAAGTAATCAAACTTCAAAGTTGCTTCAAAGTTTGTGCGCCCTGCCACACTTGTTGCGTGTGCGCCGCTGAACGGAGCAGTTGTATGCAATAGTTAATCTGTGAGTGGTATTTTGAGCGTCAATAATGGAGTGGGGTAATGACGCAGTAATAGAATTATTTATTGAGCTACTTCAAACAAAAAAATTAAAGGCACTCAAATAAAACAGTCTGACGGAGTCATCAAAATCGTCGTCTATTCTGTGAGCCATCTTTGCGGTAACTGTGCCCGTAAATCATTTGAAATACAAGTCTAGCCGGATACATTTGTGCATATAAAGTTTGATCGAAGTTTTGAAAATGTGTGCTCAAACTTTGATCCCCATGTCTGGCGCCGGCTTAATGATATATAGCCTATAGCCTTCCTCGATAAATGGGCTATCTAACACCGAAAGAATTTTTCAAATCGGACCAGTATTTTCTGAGATTTGCGCGTTCAAACAAACAAACTCTTCAGCTTTATAATATTAGTATAGATTATTAAAAAAATATATAATTTCCGAACACTTTTGGTCTTATTACTTTTATGAAGCATTTTTAAACTAACACCATTCAGTTCTTCTCTCTAATAAACACAATACATACAAAATTAATTACTTTTAGTGCATTATTATACTTGCAATAAATAAAACGAGCAATCCATTAAAGTTAATGTATGAGATCAAATGTGATATGGAGATGCATCACTGAATATTCGGTTGCATTCACAGTGCATTTAGTTTATTAGTTACGAAAATATTTGGAAGTATTGCAGAATATTTTTATACTTCTTTTAGAGTAGGGATCTGAGGAAGGATGGTATGTAGGTATAGTAATCGCTGGTGTAATAAATATAATGTACCTAAGGCGAATTTTTGTTTCATTTTTAATTGTCAGTTTGTCTGTCTGTTTCCCTATACAATTTTAAAAAAATGTTAATTGCTTACACTATTTTAATTTGAGAAAATTAACCACGTTATTTATAAAAGTTGTTCTCTTCCTCATGATTAAGTACCTATGTAAGAGAATTCATCTACCAACGAATTACTTGCTTATAAAAAATATTATCATATCATATATGATAATATATCATTATATTTAGTGTAAATACAGAAATTATAATCTGGCCGAAATAAAAATAAATTGACAATGTAAGTGTAATCTAAGTAAAAGTCGAAATTGCGAAGTAAGCACTATTGGAATATCCCTATGCCTTACAGAGCACTTAAAACTGTTTGCCTTGCGCCTGATCTCTCTCCAGACATGTTTAAGTATCTACTGAATTTATCAGACTTCTTTGGTTTGCAGAATATTATCATTTTATTTTATACCAGATTTCCCGCGTTTTTAAAGAAAATCCCGCATAGTCCCCGTTCCTGTGGGATTTCCGGGATAAAAAGCATGTGTCTTATTCTGGGTCTTCAGTTACCCACATACCAAATTTCATTGTAACCAGATTAGTAAATTTTTCGTGAAAGAGTAACAAACAAACATCCATCTATCCATCCATCCTCACAAACTTTCGCGTTTATAATATTTGTAGAATAGGACTTGCTTACACTAAGCTTCTAGCTCTAAAAACTTCGCAGTTCCCAAACATTTTTATTTAAACTAATGGACGCGAGGCGCGATACAATATATTTTAGTTTTCAACTCCAACAAAATATATGAACACAATGAATGCGTTAAAGTTGGTAAGATATTTAAATTTAAATTTATTCCTCAAAGGAAACCCCAGTATACTTCGTGAAGATGCCCAAGCGTACAAAAGTTACTTCTGAAACGATACAAAATATCAAAGAAAGTTAAGCGTGTCGGTGAACGTTGAAACTTGATATCATACAGTTCATTAGGCAAAGAACTTTCAAAAATAGGAAAATTCGCGAGCGTGGTAAAGCGTCTTTACATTGTTGCTTACGACGTGTACCGTCTCATGTACAATCTGGAGAATGGAAATCAATTGCATGATCTTTGAATGAAATCGAAAAGAAATTTGATGGATTTGATTGTTATTTTACTCGCTCTGATAACGGGATGGAGACAAATAGCAAAATAAACTCAATCAAGGTTCAAAGTTTACCAGTTTAATGCATCGTAGAACTACGTAGTAACTACAAAGTGGTAGAACCTAGGTACTTACTACTTATAAACTTGTTACTTCAATCCATTTTATACTTTATTCTGAAATACCAAAATATGTTTCTGAAATATATTTCTCTTAGCATAATTGTATTTAAGTTTCATTGAAATATTAAATACAAACGAGCACAAACAGAAAAACGTTAAGACAAGTTGAAAATTTAATTTAACTCTCGGCCAGGAGCGTAATACGATTGCAACGTTAATTCTTGTACGACTAAAACATTACCCAAACAGACTGGAACAGTCATTCTTATTTGTATAGAAAAACTTTAATTTAAACTTTGTTGCCACGCAGTTTCTAGGCGGTATTCGTGCAAGCAAACTGCACTTCCTTATAAGCTCATTTTCTTCACAGGGACTCGAAAATTTTCTTTAGATTAGTTTCTCTTGTTGGGGAAAATAGAAAGGAATAAGGAATAATAAGTTTGCGTCGCCCCTTAAATTGGAATTCGCTTCTTTTATACAAACATTCCCACTGCTAGTCTAGCTGAGAAAATAACGTTACTTTGCTTATTACAACTTGTTTATATCGTTAAAACTTTCACCCTCTATTAGGAATTATGTTGGGAACACGGTCAGAAGTAATTCGCGAAATTATAATAACATTTTTTTGTTCTTAAATATAATATTATTTTAGGAGCGTGATTTATTTAAATATCAAGTACAAACCACTTTTAAAACAAATGTTGGAGTCTTCCATAAAAACATTATCGGTCTGCGTTTATTTAAAATCTGAGTATTTTTAAACTGTAGAATGATTTGGTTAAAATTAGTATATTTATAAACATAGTAACCCGTACTTAGCCTGTATAGCGGTTTTTACCTTACCTCTCAATTTTTATAGAAGGTTTCAAGCAAACATATAAACTTGGATATTCTGATACATAAGCTACGTCTCAGTGTAAAGCATCATCAAAATTGGTTTAATGCTTCTAGCGTGTAAGAGTTACAAACATAACTGCCATTCTTTCAAACTTTCGCTATTATAGTATTCGCAGGAGTTTAAGAATTACAGAAGTTATGTATGTTCTTTTGTATTTTACTAGTAATACATAAAGGATATCGTTACATTGTATAAGTCATATTTCGGTCACAAAGTTACAACGGGTATATCAAACAAAATTTAAGTATCTCACAGGCTGTTCTCTAGATTAATGCACTTAATGTTGAACACGTTCAAAACCTTCATCCAATACTAACTCAAATTGTTCCCAACCGTTAGATTGGCAGCTATTAGATCGCTTCATAGCACAAATTAACTTAGTGAGTTTTCAAAACGTTTCAAATGCAACTCGGTTATTTGATAGCAGAGTATTTCGCTTTGTACGTAATTCGTTTTGAAATAGCTCAATTTTGATACAGCCAACGAACCAAGGGACGGGTTAATCAACCTCGAAATAAAATTTGACAATGAATACCCGAAAAATATTATAAAAAGGTTCAAGAAATTTAAATTAGCTTAATTTGCGTATTTTTGTACCCTTTTTTCTTACAATGTTTTTTTTTATTATCGTATTTAATGTATTAAATTTTACTTGCATAGGTATAAGGCAATCACGGTCTTAACACACCGAATAAATGCTAACAATTTAGATTTCCGACAGATAAAACCGCGATTTAATCACATTTTCAGCAATTCCGCACATTGCGTTGTACGCTAACACAATCCCTGCGTAAACTCGTCCACATTTTCACGGTTCATTGAATATAAAAGAAAATAGCGCTTTAAAAGGGATTGAGGAGACCTTTTAGCGTTTTTGTTCAATTCCGAGACGATGCCGGTCCGTGCCCGCGCATGTTCCAACAAACAGAGGTTTAATGATTCGTAAAACGAGAGGATTGGATAATACAACATTTCACAAGTGGCTATTATCATTTTTGGGGCCATGGTTTTGTTAGCGAGCTTCAAATTTAAATGTAGTGGACATATTTTATTGCCATAGGACGTAAGGGCAATTGTGCAAAAAGCTTTATTTGACTAAAACTGTGCAATGAATGTGAACTGTACTCTATGTTGATTGTGAATACTATGTTGATACTATATTCTAGTTTAGCGTAGAATTTTTTAATCTATTTATATTAGCGATCACATAGTTGAAATCTCCAATGTATAGGTAAGTCTAACAGAAGTAATTTATTTCCCGATAACAGAATTTGCTTTAGATATACAGTTTTAAAAAAGCTTCATGGCCACACTATACGCTTTGTTTCCCAATCACAATATGATAACAATAATATTTTCATTTAGTCTGGACAGCTATAGAAAAACATTCTGTCATATGACAGGAAACAAGCTACCTAGATTTTTCAAAACATTTTAAAGCAAATACAAATATTGTGATAAAAAATATGGTTGAATTCTCATAAAATTCACGTTGGACATGATGACACAAACAATGGTCGATTGAAAATAAAGGCTGGAAAGCGTTTTATATGAAACTAGCGGTCCGCCCTGGCTTCGCCCGTGGTACATATTTACGTTTTCCAGGATAAAATATAGCCTATACGGATTCGGAAGAATCCCTCTAAGTAATGGTAAAATAAATTTTGAAATCGGTCCAGTAGTTTTTGAGCATATTCAATACAAACATACAAAAATACAAAGGTTTCTTCTTTATAATATTAGTATATTTAAACAATATACATGCTATTGCTACTAAAACCGTTTGAGCTGTTTCCGACAAGCAGGATTGAGCTTTAAAGCTGTGCTAATCTAATTAAATATTTATGGTCTATTTTTATTTTTTACGCATTCTAAAATACAGTGTCAGTGTAAAAGTCTAAAATACAATAAAATAATAACATATAAATACTAATTATAGTAAAGTTATTAAACTTATGAGCGTCTATATGACGATACAGACACAAGTTTTTTACGCTATATAAGTCATTATCTACGTTAAGTCACAGATTTTCAGGTTTTCTTTCAATAACGATTTTTAATGCGCAATATCCAGAGAATATTTTCAAGCGTTAATTATGATAAAAAAAAATAAACCTGCAATTTGAAGGTATGAAAAAAGCAAATTCCCCACGCGAAGTTTTAATTCCATCCAATTTGATTAGCGAACCACGAAATTTAATGCGGGCTCAATCCTTGATGTAAAACTGTCACGTAGACAATAGGTGCGATTTCCCCAAATGAGCTGATCAATATTCAAGGGACAGACGTCTTAGCGTAACAACAGAACAAATTCGAAAGACGGAGTATCGACAGGACCGTCCTTAATGTAATTATCATAATGGCGACCAATAAAAGAGACTTTCAGGATTCGTGACGTTGCTTTAAAAAGTACGAAAGGTGCCTCGGGCGGAAAACGACGCTCCTTATTTAGCGCCCTTGACGGAGGGACCCTAATATTGGGTTTCTAATCACATTATGCATAAGAGCTCAAAAAAGAAGGAAACAGATTTGCATGGAGTGACGGATTTGATTATGAGCGTACTTGATGGTCACAAATTTGGTACATTGGAGTGTGGGCGATTTAGCATAGGCGTGAGTCGTATAGAAATGATGTCGAAAATAGAATCGAAAATTGGATTTTATTTTGTTTAGTGGAAATCCATTTATATCTTCAAATGTCTAGTCAAATTCGATATGAAAAATTGTGAATAAAACTAACCTTTTATCTTCGTAAATGAATTGACGCACCCCACATTATATGATACAATACGGGCAATTCTATTCACATCTAGCGAGGTTGATCAGGCATGAAGTCTTTTATTCTGGAGTCACGTGTCGAGCGGCATGGCAGACGTATTCTACCGAATCTAATGCACTCAAAACCATGCGACATTATATCGAATCTGGTTGAAATAGGGTCCGAAAACAATGGAAAGGATAGAATTAAGATAGTATATTATTTTGCGGAAAAATCAATGGCAAATGCTTCCGACGGGAGGTCCGCATGGCAAGGAAGTAGGATCATTATTATTACTGTCCATAGACTGAATTAAATCGTGCCGACTGGTTTCCGTTTACGTCTTCCCCTTTGAATTACCTACGGTTTTGCTATTATTTATCAATAAAGCTAATCAATGCTTACTTACTTTTCGGGGATGTAATGACTTCGACTGTGTAAATTTGCACATGAAGCAAGGAGTTTCGTAACTAACGAGTCTCTTATTTCTCGTATGGTTGATTAATATTATCATATGGTAAGGAAGGTACTTGAAAATTTCTTACCTTTTCATAGAAAAAAAAGCTCAAATAAAAAAATTAAATCGCTAAACTGTTTGACGCGACAAAAAAATTTGAGACGTAATAAAATCAATTTTGGAAGACCCCATATGAAGGGATAAAATTTTCCCCTCTGACAGTTCTATTAGCACATTTTATGAAACTACACAAGAAATTTCATACATTACATTATTTTGACCGTTTAAAAAAAGGTTTTAAAAAAATTAAAAATTTCCAGAATCCTCTATATACTATGAATACTAAACAACTGCGTTTGTGATTGGATCACGAACACATTTATACGTTGCAATCAAAACGTAGATAAATTGTAAAACTGACGGTAAATAATAAGGTAAATAATATTAGGAACTTAAAATTCATCATATTTTTGACAAATTTATAAAGCGATTATTTACTGATAAGATTGCCATAATTTATAATTATAAAGCTTGCACTGTTAAAAAATATTATAATGTATTGTTATTATTACAAAGTATTCAAAAACCATTATTTGATTTAAACTATACCAGCATCTATTTAACGTAATATTACATTTATCTTCGAAGATAATCTGCTCTTGTGTCAATATTTGATGTTATATTATAAACCCGCATGATGCAAGGTTGTTTGAACAGAAAATATGTTACAGTTATTTTTATTTATTACGATATTTAATAATAAAAATTTCATAAAATATCTCCTAAATTTTGGAACTGATTCATACTTTTCGTTTGTTTCTCTAATTCAAGATACCTCTCATTAGTAAATGGGTACTAACTCTGTTTTAGTTTCATATTCTTTTTTGAATACTTTTACTACCGTTATAGTAAAAAAATTAATAATAGAAGAAAATACAATTACAAACAAAACAAGCGTACCTATATTAATATCTGCGATCACAGGAACAAGACCATTACGCCTGCATTTGAGTTATAATAAGACCTCTAATGCCACAATTACTCAAACGTCACACCAAAATAGTAGGCTAAGGATTACAGAGACACGTCCCATCGTTCCACCGCCCCACACATCAAAGCCCCATTACTGGATAAATATGCAATTTATTACATTTACCAATTTACATACATTCTGAGGACAGCGTGTTTTGAGAGTTAAGAGTGAGGGCGCTCGTTCACTTAAGTATGCAGATTTTGTAACTCCATTTAGAAAAGGACTTTGAAGGAGCATTAGTAAAGGGAATCGATAATTCGATTGATCGTTTGATATTGGTTTAAAAAAAAGTAATTCAACAAGAGAAATAAAGTGTACTTATCTACAATTTACTCACAATTATTATGTAAATTTAATTACATCACACCGAAAACTCCAATACTGAAAATACACGATAAGTACAATATTGAGCATTAAAAATTTATAAATGGCTTTACTTTAGCAATAAATTCAGAAAGGCAATAGCTATAAAAATAATGGCGGACCGATCTTTATAAATCTAATATACGCCTTGAGAGCAATTTTAAGCATTTAAAAATGTGAAATAAATAGCCATTCGCCCCTCCGAGGGTGAGTAAGTTTTAAATGGAGTTTCTCTATTAGTGACGACGTTCAACAAATGGACAGACGGAGTTTGCATTAGGTTTTACAAAACTCGCCCGCGGCCATGTCACGTGTGGATCTGGCAGTGGATTGAGAAGAAAAAACAAATAAATTTAAATTGTCGTTTTTAAAGCTGTTTGTATACTAGAGCTTGAAGTGTTTGTTTATTTGTAAAGAGCCTTGAACCTCCACCACCACCAATAACAGTTAGTGAAGTTGACATAAACAAATGTTAATGATTACACAATTATTAAAAATTCTCACTTTATGAAGCAAAGTGTTGTTCGAGCTAATAATTGTGACTACTTATAGGTAATTAATTTCCAGAAAAAGTTATTATTGCTACAGCCTATAAGGCTCACACCACATTAAATTTAGCCGTTTTGATCTATGAATAGAGAAAATGGCTTGGCTTTCTTAAATTTGCTCCTCTTTTAGTCTGTAGATGTATCATTATGCAATCTATAGTACTCAAGTTCTAGGCCACATAAGGTAAAGGTCTTGTGAATTGTGATCAGTCGTGCATCTAGCTACGACTGATTGCAGACTGCGAGATAAACTTTGCCTTTATTTATATCGTGTTTCCTATTGTTCCTGATCTACTTAGAATCGATTGTAACAGTTGGCCTTGATATTTGAGCATAGTTTTGTAATAGCCCTTGCGATACTGAATGAACTCATAGAATTTTTAGATTTTTTTTAGGGTATAAATACGTTTAGTAAACACCAGTGTTGGTGTGTAACGTCTTGTAAAATTGTTTTCGCGATTTTGTTTATCTTATAATCCCAATCATTCAGCTACTAAAATTTTGTTCGATGTTTTTGAAAACCGATACACAGATTAAAATGGTAGATACTCGAATAGTAACAATCTTGGTGATAATAATTGAAGCCCATTCCAAAATCAAAGTCCATAACGCTGAAATCATTGAACAAACCAAATCATACGTTTCTATTATTAAAATAGAACCCAAAGCATCCGGGCGATAAATTTTACAATTGCCGCCGTCGACCCTTTATACGAAATTTATTAAGGACTCCCCACCTCTGCTACTAAGTGTTTCAAATACGACACGTTCAAATTCTGTGAGGTGCCCTCATATATCAGGGAAACATAATTTTTCGTCCCCCATAAAAAACTGGCCAAGTGCGAGTCGGACTCGAGCACCGAGGGTTCCTCTTAAACATATTTTTTTTATGTTATATGTTTAACATAAAATTTATGCTTTTCACATTTCTATAAGACGATGCTTCGTACAACATTTCAAGATTCTGTGTTCACGCCTCACGGTAAGTAAGATAGGTTTTGATTGATTTTATCACATCTTACTGAGTATTTTATCTGAATTTCAGCTTCATACTTCTGCATTATTAAGTAAAAAGGTCTTGATAGACAGACGGACAACAAGTTGATCCTATAAGCCCGTTTTTTTTTTTTGTAGGTCGGATCCCTAAAAAGTGTACTTCCCTTGCTTGGTGCAAGCCTCGTCTGTTTCTTATTTCCTACGGATCTTGAGCCGATTGTTTTTATTGCGACGGATTTGGGGAGTGCTAGTATTAATATTTGATGTTATCGAAAACACGTGCTGTAAATATCACTTGGAATATTACATCGATATGAGAAAAAACTTCATGCTTTTCGACCTTTTTGGTACATATTGAATTAGGGTTGATAGCACTTTCCTTTTCCGTATGCTATTATGGAGTAGGAATTGCATGAATTTTTTAAAGATGTTTTTTTGGAAGTAACCTATTGCAGAAAAACAGCAGCCCGATGAAAATGTTATTTTATCTACTGATCTGTTCTGTCTAATTTGTATTTAAGATGCTAAAGTTAATATTACATTATATACTAGCTTAAAATAAACAATATTTTGTTATGTTAACATACATTTCATACAGACTTAATGATTTCATATAGCAAATAGCATCAAAGCAAAACATGCAGTGTAACCTACGTAAGAGCTCTAACGATAAAAAGCTATAGAATAAAGCATAGTAAATTAAACAACTGAAATTCCAAACAGAATACAGAACTCAGTATCTAGGAGCATCGGTTAGAAATAAATCGTATAAAAGAACTCACATAAATAAAATCCAATTAGATTATAAAATGAAATGTCACGATAGTTTTTATATAAAATATCAAACTAAATCTAACATGCAATATAAATACAACTTCATTAAACTCAACGAACTTGAATTCATCTGAACTCAGATCAAAAATTACTTCTTTACGAGCGGCGCGTTGAAGCGTCAAATAACATTTCTGTTGAATTATTTGCAAGACTGAAATATAAGCGTCAACCACAACCCCGGGTCGAAGCGAACAAATATAGATGAAACTTGATACCCAAAATTGTGACAGTGAAGTCCCTATCCCAAATAATCTCGACCACAATTCGTCACCCCCTCATCTCACCCTAAATCAAAGCATTCCCAATCCAACAATAAAAAAGGAATATTTATTCGTTATTTGTTGTCGGCTCGCGTTAGAATAAAGCGTCTATCTAGGCACGCACCCTCCTAGCTTTATCTAAGATCACGATTGCATAAAATTCTCATCTCTCTTTGAAATGTGACAGATGACGGTCCCACCGCCCAAGAGCTCGTATAATGTTAACGCATGTCACCTAAATCATAAACTTAAATTATACTGCGTAGCTTCATCCCCTGATATTGACTATTACAACAAAGTGATTTCGAAATAATACTTAAAGACATTGCTGCTATTATTCCTTAAAAGTATAGACACATAATTACAGCCTACAAGTTCTCGTTAATAATAAATAAGCTAACAAAACACGCTTTTATAGGATAAGCTCATGAAATGATTGTATAGTCATCGATTTTTAATAAGTGTACAAAGTTTGAAATTAATCTGTCCCCTAAAAGTGAATGATCGAAAGAATCCTAGATAGAAACATAGAGGTGAAGCTAATGATACTGTTAAAAATGCAACAATATATTGTGTCTCTGACACATGTTTTGTATTCTCTCAATGTTATCTATTTGCATACCACATAATATAATAATATCGTATGTTATTCTATTATATACTGTAATTACAAGCCATATGTTTCATATTCTCTATATAGTTCAAACGTATAGGTACTGAAAGTGGCACGTGCGTTGCTTCAGGCAGTTTTGCGACACGACGGCGATGTTATGCTTAAATTGAATTCAATTTACAACTTGAATTGCCTACAGGATCGTTTGCAGAACGTTAGTGCGAAGGAGATCAAAAATAGCACAAGTAAAATATAAGTGCCAAGTATTCATAATTCTTAATTTTCGATAAACATGGTATAAAAATGTTAGGTTTGTTTTACTTACAGTATTCAAAAACAGCATGCAAATTATTACTTATTACAAAGAATGTTTGAGCGTGATAAGGCTTGAAAAGGGAGGTTATGGATGGACTTTTAATGAAAGTTACGTATTTTAAAGTAAATTAGAAGGCACAGTCAGTAAGACAGTTTTTATTACATTGGTCTAAATTTTCTGAGCTATTTAATCAAATAGTGGAATAGGAAACGTTGGAAACTTAATTTCAAAAAATTTCGGGCTGTTTCATATAATTTAGTAACTCGATCTTGCAGTATCACGTTTGTAGAGTTTATTTGAGCTCAGATGTTATTAATTGGTCTATTTCGGTAAGTAATTGCCCACAGAAAGCGCTATTAACGTGGATATTATATAAAACTAGCGGTCCGCCCCGGCTTCGCCCGTGGTACATATGAAAAATAGATGTTGGCCGATTCTCAGACTTACCCGATATGCACAGAAAATTTCATGAGAATCGGTCCACCCGTTTCGGAGGAGTATGCAGACTAACATTGTGACACGAGAATTTTATATATATAAGATATATCTCTTTTACATTTTAAACGCATTCAGCGGCTGGTTATTGTGGATTTTATTAGCTGCAATCGTGGTTTATGCTATAGTTAATAATGTTTCGGTGCTCGATAAAGGCCGATTAATGTTATTGTTATTTACTTACAGTCTGTTTAACAGGTTTAAAGGCTGAATTTTATCTGTTTTGTCATAAATGCATTTACAAATCGACTGATGAAAAAAAGTTAAAAGTGTATCTAGAATATTGTGCTTAAATTAAAAAACAAAAAATCAGTTTTCTTTACGCGTTAGAATGCAGTACAGTGTACACGACACACGTATCATCTCATTCATGCAATAAAAAAATTAAGACTTAGGCATGACAGGTAGGTACCTTCCTCCTTTATCCTTTATCAGAATGGCTGCACTTCCAAAAATATTAAGCGAGACAAGATGTGTATTCTTATGTATTCTATGCATTCACAAGTGGATAAATAATTAATTATTTTTACTATATTGAAAAAAAAAACATTGATAGCGGAACTAATTAATAGATAGATGCATATTCAAACATAATAATATTATAACTCAACCTATCGTGAGGGTTACGAGGCGTATAGATTACCTTTACATAAACTATAGGAATTGAATGGAGCAATTTCATAAGTACATAGGTACAGGCTTAGTAATTTGCAATGGGTTAGAATGAATGAGTTCGCATTCAGACTTAGGGAGAGTTTCATTAACTTACCAATGAATGCTGGCATTCATTAAAATTTTGCATTAGTTGCAAACATTTGGCGCATTATTTGTTTGTTTTGATGTTGGATCTAAATTCATTTAATGCACCGCTATATTAATTTTTATGTTATTAATCATTTGAAATATTCATACGTTAATTTAATTATGTACTTTAACTTTTTTTATTATATTCAGAATGACCTGAAACTTCTGCTTTTAAATATTTTAAGTTTATCCGTAAATATTACATTTTTAAAAATTATCTGTATAACTAAGTGTTATTTTTTATAATTAACAACTTGATAATTATTGTAAAACGTGTAGGTACCTCACTTAAAGATTGAGTAAGTCTTTCTTAAAAAAATACCTATGAAAATGTCAGCAACAAAAAAAACTTTATAATAAAACAAAAGCACTCTGTATAACGACACGTTATAAACTCAACCTGAAAGTTACGAAGGTTGAAACTTGTCCCTTAAATAAACAATAAAATGTTTCATAGCTCTGCCACAGAGACAATTCCTTAATCGCAACAAGTCAGGAACGTTTACGGTACGGCCTCATAATTACATTAACTACACGATTTGCTTTTATTACAGGACATTCTTATACAGGGTGTACTGTATAAACATGTAGGTAGATATAACTTAAAATTTTAACTACAACAATTCCTCCGAGAATCGTAATTTCACTTATTATACCACAAGAGCTTCAAAATTATCGGATATTTCCCTCAAGGTTCCCTGCAAACAAATAAAGTCGTCAAGTTTTTCAGGAAAAATCACTCGCGCTTCGCGCTCGTGATTTTTTAACCTTGACTAATAACTTAACTCCTTCATTTGTTTGCAACGAACCTATCGGAAAATATCCGATAATTTTGAAGCTTTTGTGGTATTATAAGTGAATATGTAACTAAAAATGTAACCTTTATAAACGAGTAACTAACATGAAATTCAGCGTATATTAATATTTAAAATAAGCACACGCTGTATAAGCCAAGCAGGAGTAGACCCCAACGGACCGGTCTAGACAAATTGTCGCACCCCATGTTCACATTATTGCCGATATTTAATTGTTTGCGTAATTTATTTTCCGAAAGCAGGGACCGTTCTTGTGTGTTCACACTGAGATACTGTATACTCGTATAACAACAACTAACAGGATAAAAACAAAGCAAACAATTTATGGATAAATAATAACACAATTCAAAGACGAAAATTATAACACAAATTCTATTAGCTGGTAATTACACGACTTTATTGTGATAAATTATGTAATCATCAATGAGTTTATTTATTCTATTGAAATAAATTGAAGCCTACAATATTTTCAAAACCAAAGCAAACAGAAAAAACTTATTCATTCAGCAAATAAGAACTGTAACTAAGTCAACAATATGCAGATTTTCCTTGCAAAAAATAAATAGATAGTGAACTAATTAATTTTTACACTTATTTATTTACGTTTCTCAAACGTCATGTTTTTCTTAATCTTTATATACAAATCCGCTTTCAAAATCTGTTTTTTTTAATCTAGTACCCCACTATGAACGCGTTCCATATCTACATGTATACTATAGACACTATAGGTTACTAGGCATGACTAAACGTCACATGCAATTTCGACTGCCATCACATGCACCGTGCCCTATCCTGACACTTGCATATTTTAATATTAGTCACGGACGCTTTGGTTTTAGCATTCAATTGAGACTATGAATAATTGAATGAATTTTTTAATTTTTTAATTCCACGTCGCAGATGTGAATTTTGAACACGCTGTATACATTATGTTTTGTATATATAATTATCAAATAATATTTAAAATCGAAAGCAATGAAATAGTAATTTATAGTAAAATTTCGAAAATTATGAATTTTTTTTTTTTACTAAAATCGTAGTATATTATTATTAGTCTGTGCTAAAATATACTTCTTGTGAGACTACTTTTGAAGTAAAAAATAGTACCTACATCAAGCATTATTAAATAAATTCACATTTTAAAAGTGAAAGCATTAATAGGACCTTACAATTATAGTAGAACTGTATCACTAATTATTCATTTACTTTCAAAATTTTCCATACAAAATAACCAAGAAATTATTTCGTTCATCACTACAATATTCTCAGCATAATATGCCATAGGAATTATCATGTAAGCTTGCAGGCTTATGTCGACGTATCCCATAAGCAAATGGTTAACACAACACGATAGGGCTGGATCTCTCATAATCTAGAGCTGTCCATCAGAACTATCGATAATAGGGTCGGCTAATTTATCCATTTATCCATTCCGACCAATAAGACAAACGAGCTTTATCCGTAACGACTTATCTTAATAAGTTTCCGGAGATAAGACCGCGATACCGGGATAACTAATGTACTATGGTCAATTCAATTATTTTCAAATCCATTAGTTTGTATTAAAATTACTTTTATTTCAATTGTTTATGGAGATAAGCGGATTTGTGTATTATCAGGGTAAAGATAAATATTTGGGATTGTTTAATTTAAATTAATGTGCTTTTAAACTTGATTTTACTTCTTTCGATAGTTTATCGTAGTGGAGGTAATGGTATCGTATTGGATAATATCCAAGTTTGTGGCATTTGTTGCCATATTACAATTTTATGGGAACTTTTTTTTTCAAATTTTCAATTTCAAATAGCTGGTGCTGTGGTCTTCGTTCGCTTAGGATTTATGGTGAGTTTAATAATAGACAATTCACTTATAAATGACTGGTCTATGTAATTAATTTTATAATTATGTTTTTTGTGTTTTGCGTTTCGCTTGTTGTCGGTTCCGTGTTGCGTGTTCAGTCTTCCATTTTCCATATTATCCTAAGTTCTAGCTTTCATTTTCACATCATATTTGCTCAATTCATGTCTGTTAAGGCTTTCTAAACATAAAAGTACGTCATTTAATAACATGTATCGCTATAAAAAGCAAACTCTTTAAATCTTTACCCTTTAAAAGAACAATTTCATTCCACAACCAACGATATTTAGAGCAGGCAAATTCCCTGCAAAATGAAATTTCCAAGAGTATAACAATGAGATAGCCCTACAATACAACGATATCCGTATTAATGTCAGACGATCCGTGAAAGTAGACGTTTATTTAGTATCTTATTTCTTTTTATGCGGAGCCCGCAAGAAGATGTTTTATGAAATTGTTTTTCCGGGACATTAGCCGGTCCTAATTATAAGGCTCGCTTGAACTGGAGGGCAATTTCCCTGGACATTCATGTTGACTATGACAAAGTGTACGGCGAAGAGGAAACAATTTCGTGAAGACGTGCCCTTATTAGGCGGGTAAAGTCGCCAGAAATGAATTTTCGCCACATGTTATTGAACAGTTTAGCCGTATTTTGGCATGAGGGCTATTTATTAGGTAGCCGTTTACACGTTTTGTTTCTTGCAGTGTGTTATAAGTTTTTTGGGAACTACAAATCCTATAACAAGGTTTTGCCCTTTTAATGATTCTAAAAGTGTAGTGTTTGACTTGAATATATCATATACTACAGTACTTATTTCAATAAATTATGTAAATTGCTATTAATGTGCAAACAAAAATAAAAGAAACGCTTAATATTAACATTATAGTAAGGTTTTTCAATAAGAGCAGATTTTGACTGCGTATAAAAGTATAGAGTGTAGAAGCCTTTTCAAACTACACGAATGAAAAATACTCACAAATGATATAACTTTATCGTTTCCTAAGTTTCTTCCTTGCAAAAAGCACAACATTAGTCTATTTTAAGCATGAAAAATTCAAATACCTTCTTCATGGTTATATATTTTGACATCATAGCACTCGTCCATAATTGACAGGCGCACAAAGTCACGTATGGAGTCCCTTTGAATGGGGAAATGAAATGATTTGTCTAAGAGGGTGCATGTCATATTTTCGGGGATAAGGGTGAGTGAACTCTGAATTCGTTATGCAGAAGTTTCTGGTAACTTTCTAATTTTGTAGTCTTTGTATATCTTGTGGTGCTCATATTCTGTAGGTAAAGATTAAGGTTATTTATATGTATTTCAATAAAATATTATAATTTTGATAGCCTTACTTTTTATAATAATGTAAATAAAAGCTGTGTCAAAAACTGAAGTATTGAATATTACAGTGAAATAAAAAAGATTGAAATTTTAAAATATGGCCTGAAAGTTATTCATGGTTTCAAATTTATAAATCGTACTCACGAAATAAACGTCTATTTCATAATCGACCTTCAAGAACAAAATAAATAAAATATTCTTAATAATAAATAATAATGTAAACATTATCTCCACCACATTTACATATATCTAAAATATTAAGCAACCATTTATATTCGCAAATTAAAATTAAACAAGAATCCCATATACAGAAAATTCGTATAAATGGTACGCATCTGGTGAATAATGGTCCAATCTCAGGACTACATAAAATAAGATACGTGAAAATTGCCAATTCTTCATAATAAAGTCTCCTACGAATGATGCCACATTTCTCTGAGCTAAATCCGCCGTTGATTTGTTGCGTGAACGGTACAAATGTTTTTTGGACTGTACAATGCGTGCGTAAAAATATAGATGAGGTTTGAGACGCTTATTTTATGCTGTGCCAATTCTATTATAATGCTTTTACGTCTGTCAATCGATAGAATGCTCTAATATTCATGAGTAATAATAAAGACTATTTTTTGTTTTTTATCCAGGTTCAACTATGGAGGAGTTGGGCTGAGTGAATCTTTTGAACACTAGCATATATACCATTATCCTATAAACCTCAGTTATTTTAAATGTACAATAGAAAATTATAATGAAACACTTCGGACGACCTCGTAAATTTTGCTAATACAACAAATTTTAAAAGGTCGTTATAATTAAAAATTTGCTTAAAATGACACTATAATTCGTACTTTGAAATTTATCGTGCTTAATGAGGGGGATAATGAACGTATTGCGTCGTTTTCACGAAGGTTATGAACAAGGTTATGACTTTCAGCAAACAAGGTTATTGGGTTGTAGCTGGTGAACCGAAAATATGTTTACGATACATCAGTTTTAATCTCATGTATAGATAAAGTCAATTATAGAAGCGGTCTATCAAATATATTTATAGATGAGCTGAGTCTAATATTGTAAGTGAAATAAATATATTTATTGCGGTTTTGGTGAATTTATTACGTCTTGTGTGATATTTTATTTTTGTGCGATTTATGAGAACATTTAGGAGTAGGTACCTATGTGTTGTACAATTTACATTGTAAGTATATAATTATTATGTACCAGAATAATAACTATAAACTTTATTTTATTAATAGAAGCATTTGTCTGCGAACAAAGCTCGTTTCTAAAAAAAATATTTACTATACACTTTATCTCATAACCCTTCAGTACAATGAACAAAAAATGTATTTTCTCAAAACTAAAACACGATTATGGTCTCAAAGGAAAACAGGCATAAATATAAATGTGAGCGATATACAGGACGTAAAAAAGTAACTAGTATTAAAATCAGGTTACCAACAAAGGGTTATGTAAATTCACATAAGGCACGCAAAGGTTAGAATAAATAAAAGAAACTCCGAGAGCAACCGAATCAAACAATTTCGCAAAGCAATGATTTTCTCGTACCTGAATCCACCTTAGTATTACTGAAACAATAAAAATACGAAACACTAGACCGTTCCAAACCTTCTTTACACTAACAGACTCCTGAGGGATGGAATATAAAGCGATTTGAGTAAATCCGCGCAAGATTGAATTCGGTAAAAGTTTTCTACTAGTGTGTCAAAAAACTTATAATTCCGCTTACCGTTTGCCCTGGCTATTGAATTTCCGAGTTATTTATCGTCGGCGATAAAATAATATTAATCTCGTGGGGATTACGCTTGGATTTTATTCTTTTACCCGCAATTGTAACTTGGAAAATACCCCCAGATTATTGTGATGTTGGGCATAGCGTGGATAAGGGTAGGCCTTGGCTGTTATACGCGTTCTATGGGAACGTATTAAAGGATTATTATTTTCAAGATTAATCTTGGAAACAGATGTAATTGCGTTGTAATTGAAATGCAAAACAGTTGTAATGAAAGATTTGATTCAATTTTTGTTTAAATTATAGTCACATTTGAAATGTAATTTGATGTTGATATGCTATTGTCATTATTTTCACGATCATCATCTCCCAAGAAAAACCAAATCCCAACCAAAACCTTCAGGAGTTTAAAATAGAGCGTGTGTACCGAGCACACGTGTCAGAAGTGAAACTTCTTTGGCAATTCAAGGATTTGCAAGGACGGTATTGCGATGATGTGCCGGTATTGTCATGACGCGACTTTGGAATTTTACTCTCAACGCGCCTAAAGAAGTTTCATTTGAAAATTCATTTATCAAATAATATTGCAACAAGCGACTCATCCTCAAACATATCGTCGAATCTTATCAAACCTAAGTAGTAATCAGCTGTAAAAGTTCCTCCGCGTTAGAGGCATTATATTTTCGATAACTTAGCGGAGGGTACGGAGCAATAAATAGAGAAAGAAGGGCCCTTCGTATGAGCCATGGAGAAATTAGTTATGGTTTAAGAAAATAACAATGCAAGCACATTCCCGGGAGGATTGGGATGTCGTTGAGCTTTTCTCGTCATGATTGTATGTTGACAATTCGCTTTTTATTTATCCTATGTTTATTATACATTATAGGGATATATTCTACAGAATTTTTTGACTCTGGTAGAAATTTGAAATGACGTATGAATATAATTTTAATATGTTTTTATCAATGCTTTCATATTAACTCAATTCATAGCTAAATTACAATCACTTGTGTAATACTCCGCAACACTGTTGATATTTTAAAAACAAACACAAGGTGCTAATCAACATCATTTATTACTCAATGTTGAATAACAGCCCTAGCATAAAACAAAACACTTCTAGACCTGAATATTTTCTATAACTCGACAGTATGGCAGCTTGCGGTTAAGAAAAACGCAACATTGCATGACTTCGTAGAGAGGTAAGTGTACCCAGTGGATTTACAGTATTAAATTGGTTCAAGCAGGGTTGTCACTTGCTGAAAGTTTTTAAATTTGACCCATTTGCGTGAGAGCGAGACATGAAACTTTAAACAGGTACTTGGGTACTGGAAGTTTAAGAACATCTCGGGTATGAAGAAATTAAATTACGTCAGGTACGGAAAGCTTTTCGTGTTGTCGATTTTGGAATATTTGAGTGATGTTTTATAAATAGGGCATGGATAATTATTGCTATTGAAGGAATTTATAAATAATCTGTGTTACATCTTTGAGAATTAGCATATTTTATTTACTATTACAAATTTTTGATAGGTAATAGAGCCTCTGACTATGTTAACACTAAACTTATACATTTACAAGATGAGCCGATAGGGAACGGTAGCTATTTTATAAATGATAATATGATGTTTAAAAATGAATCATTGAAAATAGCTTAATAATTATTAACTTATTTATACATAGTATTTCTTGCTCTTGCTTCTGTTCACTTTTATCATAATATAAATTATGAATACAAAATCTTAGAACATTGTAAAAGCTATAGAGTGACAACCCTATAATGTCTTCGGGCTAGGGCCTTTGTCGTCTAATGTTGGGCAAGTTTATTGTCGTATCTGGAGTGGTTATTGCGTTCTATTGCTCAGGAGACTACGCAGTCACCCCAAAAATAATGGCCGTTTCACAAATTAAACGTTCAATACGTGCGGTCTGACAGGGAAGAAATTAAAGTACGAAGATACTGTATGTAATGTAGGAGGCGAAATTAAAGGTGAACTTGTTGGTTGTTCGGTTGGTAGTTATACTAAGTTTTTGTCTACAATTTTTTCATTAATCAATGCTGCATTGATTACATTTAAAGGTACTCATGGAAATTTAGCAGTGGTAAATATCATCATCATCAAAGATCATTTTCACATTAAAGATCTAAAAATTGTTATATTATTCATAAGTGCATAGGTCACATATCTCAGTGTTCAGAAGATACATAATAATATTATAACACACTAACTTGTAAAGTAACAATTACTCAATACATTTCCAGACAATGTACCTTGTAGACCTTGTCTTGTAGAGCCTCTACCAGTTTCCACTAGGTTATCAATGTTTTTGTGATATAAGGGTGCTTAATGCCTATGTGTGTCAAATAATACCTCCTGACATACAATTATCAAAAGAATACAATGTGCAATGAGAGTTAAGCAGTTAATTTCATACTTAACCACTTACTACCTTCAAACATCTCTAATTATTTCGGTTGGTAGTTATACTAAGTTTATTATAGCAAAATACTGTTACCGCTGTAAGTCGATAGTTAGAATATGTTCCTACATATCGATAAAATCCATTATCTATACTTACTAATATTATAAAGAGGAAAGGTTTGTATGTATGTATCGTTTTCACGCATTGCATAAACTACTGAACCGATTACAATGAAATTTAGCACACATATAGAGGGTAACTTGGATTAACACATAGGATAGGTTTTATCCCGGAAATCCCACGGAAACGGGAACCATGCGGGTTTCCTTTAAAAACGCGGGTGAAGCTGCGGGCGGAAAGCTAGTTATTTATTATAAATGAACCTGCCATAGATGCCTACTTTAATGGTTTTGTCAACAGTTCTAGTTTTACAACGTAGAAAATTACACCAACTCAATAACAAAGCCCTTGCATTACAACACGCATACAACTTCCCGTATTAAACTCCTTTTAAGGTAATTTATATCAGTTTACACATACACGTGTCTTCCATTTACTTAATCCCTAGTCTCAAAATTTTACTAAGAGATTGCAAAGTTCTTACCCCATTTCTCGTAAAGGATAATTAATGCTTATTCTATTTATACTTTGTTTATAATTTCAGTTTGATATCATTAAATGTACGAAGTTTATTGTGACTGTTCATGAGATTAATCATCGTTTGGATTTATTACATTCTTCACGTGTTTTATTTGATGACAGTTAGACTTATAATTTTGTATAATTATTAAAGGGCTTTTTAAAGAAAATATAAAAATACACGTTGTCAAGCAAAGCTTACAGTTTGTTTAGTTTCACAGTGTAAACATTAAAACCAATTTTAGTTTTCATTTTCATTAATCCAATAAGAAAACGGAACCTCCGAACAGAGCTTAGAAATATCGTTCTATTGCAGAACTTGGATCAGTAAAATGTACCTAATTTGCCTTTCAAATACTTGGAAACATAAGCGAGTTGCAAGCAAAACGCTTTGATGGTAAATACTCAAAGGCTACCGTTACGTGCGAACTATCTACTCAAGAAGTTCGCGCATTCCGTCCGCGTAATCGCCGAAAGCGAGTTCCCGAGGGACGCAACGTACCACCCTATCTTCAACATTCTTACTCTTTAATGTATGCAAACGCATTTTGTTTCAAAGCCTAGCTCCCACAAGGACGGTGTTACTCCACAACCCTCGGGCTCCGTTCACCTCGCCAGCAAAGTTTATCCACGCCTGTATGTCACAACACACTCTTTGATCTTCTCAAATGCGAATATAATGTCGGAATCAGTTAAGAACACTCCCTTTTCCCTTATCTGTACTCGCTTGTGTAAGTTTTTTTGTGTCTATTGAATACATTTTAGAGAATTTCCTCCGGGGCCTTTGCACGAAACAATGTTTTGTTCAGACTATTGGATATGTTCGCTCGGAATGCAGATTGAAATATCGTATTTTCGAATTTGTATCCCTTTGTTTTCCTACAATCTAATGGGAAGTATAAAAGATGACGGCAAAGGGCATAATTCATAAAGGGGCTTGCATCAACGTGTCAGCTTTGTAACGACGTATAATATATTATCACGGGGGCATTAAAGTCAAGTTAAGCTCACAAACTTGGCGTCATCAATCCGTCTAGTGCTAAAAATACGTGTTCCAATGATGAGGGACTTAGAGGACAAAGTATCAACAGAACACATAACATGTGGCTAAACCTCTGAAATAGAATTCGACGCCAACAGCGCGATCACACGTGGCACGACCGAAAACAGATCGTTTCCTTTAAAAAACGTTAATTTGGCACTTTTTGTGAGACAAAAGTGTCATTTTTTAAGCCCGTGGGGCATGTGCCCTCTATAATGACACTACTAAGATATGCTTGAAATGTGACTCTTGCTTTCCGATATGGGGTCGGTTTTTTAGTGACTAACACATTACGGATGTTGATAATGGGACAAATTCCCGGCTGTTGTGCATTTGTATTAATTGGATTGACAACCGCGTTTTTTAACTCTACTAGGTATATCGCACGCTGAGAACGAAAGTGACCTAATACGAAATTCGTGTTTTTTGGGAATCATCAAAAAAGTGTTCGTAATTTACAGAACTATTTACAAATCATGACATAATTTGTTCGCATGCAAAGTTATATAAGATATTAAAGTCTGATATCATTTTAGAGGATATTGTCCACCCATACAATCCATAAAAAATAAATTAAATTAAATTTAAATATTTTTTATCTTTTTTTAAAAATTACCATTAGATATTGCGTCACTTTAGTACTGAAAACTTGAAAATCATCTTTGACTAGTTTGGGAATGAGTCACTTTAGTATTTTTGTTCTATGCATGCATTTGGACGTAACCTGAATTATGTCAACTTAGTATTAAAATATTAATGCGAAGTAGTCTAATGAAACCAAATGTTAACTAAGAAATTATATTTATTGTTTGTTTCAAGACTCATTTTTACTATTTTCTTAATACCTATGGGCAATCAACTCTAATATTGGTATTATTAATCAACAAAAAATTATACTTCAGTATAATTAATTAAAAAAAGTAATACAAAAGTGCAGTTTTAGTTAGGAACTAGCGGTCCGCCCCGGCTCCGCCCGTGGTACATATTTCGCAATAAAAGGTAGTCTATGTTCTTTCTCAATGTCTAAAGATTATCTGTGCCAAATTTCATCAAAATCGGATCAGTAGTTTATTCGTGAAAACCATACATACATACAAACCTTTCCTCTTTATAATATTACTAGCTTACCGCCCGTGGCTTCGCCTACTTTGTTTCAAACCTAATAAATTATACACTAAAACCTTCCTATTTAATCACTCTATGTATTAAAAAAAACCGCATCAAAATCCGTTCCGTAGTTTTAAAGATTTAAGCATACAAAGGGACATAGGAACAGAAAAAGCGACTTTGTTTTATACTATGTAGTATAGATTTATTTCGCACCTCTTAAAGTGAAAGTTTATCTAAAAATTTTGGCTCAGAGCAGATAGATAAATAGCGAACAAAACGCAAGTAAGATCCTGGGAAGTACTAAGTAAAATTCTACTAACAGCTTCGAGTGAAAATCTAGGTAATGAGATACGATGCAGAAACAAGTGGCCGAATGCCAAAAGGTTACTAACGAAAAGAATGAAGCATACCTATCGTTACAGCAGACCTACACTTGCAGACGAGAGAGAGCATAAAGCGCGACGAAGGAAAAAAAATAACTACACAAGAGAAAGAAGAAGAAATGTGTTGATGTCAACTAACTTGAAGAGATTGCTAAAAGTTTCTCAACGAAGGACTCGAGAAACTTTTACAGCCAAACTAATAGAGGTAGGAAAGATTTCAAACCTAGAACCTCAGCTTGTAAAAGTAAAGATGGTGAGCTAC
This sequence comes from Colias philodice, assembly GCF_061535455.1. Classification (NCBI taxonomy): domain Eukaryota; kingdom Metazoa; phylum Arthropoda; class Insecta; order Lepidoptera; family Pieridae; genus Colias; species Colias philodice. Next base: position 9,073,366 of record NC_143099.1, on the reverse strand, counting down.
TAAATAGTAAGAACGATATTATTAAAAGATGGAATTAGTACTTCCAAGAACTGCTAAATAGCACAGAAACTGCTGAAACACCTTCTGCCATACAAAATTATACTAACATCCCAGATATCTCGCTGCCTACAAATAGACGAAGTTAGATTGGCCATTAGGAAACTCAAAAATCATAAGCCACCAGGAACTGATTACATCTCTGTGGAATTGCTTAAATATGCTGAAACTAGCTTTAAGAAGAAATTTTATGAACTGATAGTCCAGGTGTGGTAGTCTGAAACGACGCCCTGATAACTTTTCTTTATTCTTTCTAAAAGCACATTGCCTTACACATTGCATAGGTACATGAACCACAGACTAAGTACAGGGTTGCCACAACAATGACATAAGAAAAATTATAGTTAAGTTTTTCTAATATAATCTAATACGCCCGATGAGTGGAACATCGCAGTAACATAGGATATATATTACAGCGGTGTGTACAGCACAAGAAAGGTGACATATTTGATTGCCAGAATTATCACGGTATATCTCTTTTAAACACGGCATATAAAATCTTCGCCTATGTCCTTTTCAATAGAATATCTCCATACACAGAAGACAAACTAGGCGACTACCAGTACGCTTGGGGCCCTAACCGTTCGACTACTGATCAGATTTTGAAACACTTGAGTTCAATGTCATAACACACCATATTATTTTCGTGAATTTTAAGGCTGCATACGACAATGTTCACCGAAATTTCCTGTACCAAGCGTTGACTGAGATCGGCATTCCACCACAATTGGTGTCACTTACAGCAATGACGTTAAAAAAATAAAAAAGCGTCGTTCGGATCCATTCAGTATCTTGCAACCTTTTAGGGCAATGGAAGGCCTTAGGCAGGGTGATGCGCTCTCCAGCCTTCTGATTAACATAGCCTTAGAAAAATGCACCCGAGATTCCAGAAATTGAGACATTGGGCACTTTATTTTTCAAATAGATACAAATACTGAGATACGCGGATGATATAGACCTGTATCGGGAGGACGCTACCAGCAGTGATCCTCTACTGCTGTTAACGCATATCTTGCTATAGACCAAACTGCCCAAAAGCTCGGTTTACAAGTCAAGTTCGTGGCTGTACGTGACTTTGTGTACCTGGCATAATTAATAACAATCCAGAACGAAATATCTGCAGAAATATGTAAACGAATTATGGCTGATTCGGCCTTCTAAGATATTTTTGATCGAAACTGCTATCCCGAAACATAAAGGTACTGCTATAAAAGACCCTACTAAGACCAGTACTAACATACGGGTCCGAAAGTTGGGTCCTGAGCAAAAAAATGAGGATTGCCTGCTGGTGTTCTAGCGAAAAATCCTTAGACGGATTTTCGGTGCTGTGCTGGAAAATAGACATTGGAGAACGCGGTATAACCATGAGCTTTATGAAATGAACGAGGAGCCGAATGTCTTATAGACCATAAAACTAGGCCGTTTACGCTGGGCCGGATACGAGGCACATATGGACGACAAGAAAGCACCTCTGCGTCTTCTCTACGGAAAACCAGATGGGCCGAAGCTCCGATGGTTGGATGGCATCTAATGATTGCTGTGAAAATCTGGAGAACTCAGACAAAGGACCGAGAGATCTGGAAGAAAATACTGGACCAGGCCAAGGCCCACTAGCAGCTGTAGAGCCTCAGATGACGATGATCACTCAGCGAGGAAACTCTTGTATTTCATGATAACTTTTTCGGTATGAATTTTTCGTTTTCTTTTTCATTTTCTTGAACCATTTGTAATATAAAATCATCTTTAATCTCTTCATATAATGACCTAAACATAAATATTTAAACAAATTATTATTGAAACAACGACATAAACTTTAATACGCCATAAAATTAACTTATCAAAATATTATTAAAACGGCCTATTTATACATAATACACTTAAACAAAGAAAGCATTTAATAAAGTACAGGCATAACGAGAAATATGTCGTTACCTTTAGAATAGTTGATAATACAAAAATGACTTAATATGATTTAAGTCACAATTCAAAAACTGCATTTTAGTACAAAAGTGACCTAATACGAATAACAGTCTTGTTAGGATTAGAACATTGACAAAATATTTACTAACCTTTCGGTAAATAAACGCCGCAATCAGGATTAAATCACTTTAAAACTAAGAAATGTAATCACCGTGCCGACATAATACTAAAACGGTCACTATTTTAGCGGAGGGACGTTTAAAATACGCAAATAGGCTATTTGACAGTATAAAAAATAAATTACTTTTTTGTGTAATCCATATATATATAAGGTTTTTGAAGCGATTTAAATTAATAAATGATATAAATAATAACTTATTTATTTATAAATCGTCGAGAAAAAACATCATATTTTTTAAAATGACCACGTGACCGAAAACATCCATGATTGGCTGCATCTGCCATGACGTCACAGCGGCGTAAATAACAAGAGATCCCAACGTTTACTCATGTCGTTGCTGAATTTCGCTTTTGGTTTTGTTTCTTGTATAACTTATTTCTTGTGATTCAAGGTGTCTGTAATCAGTTTTGTTCTTTATGTGTTATTTTTGTTTGTCATGGAACTCTCTAATTTCGAAAAAGCAGACAGTAGAAATCTACCTAAAGTGGACGCTATAATTAGGAAATAATATTGTAATACTGTGCTATAATGGTTGGCATGTTCTTTAAAAACAACCAAGATTTTTACGCTCCTCAATTGAGAAATATGAAAACAGCTACGTAAGTTAATATTTCAATCGTCATTCATTACCTTTTTAGTTAATTGTACCTACAAACATGAATCACAATAGCACAATAATTATGAAGTAAGTACATATACATTTTTTAGATTAAGTCCTTTATTTTTCATTTCAGCCATCCAGTTTATAGGATTGACGTGTGTGTATTGATTATTTTCAATATCAATACAAACACGTCATCATCAATTTATATATATATCATTATCTTACCTCAAGCAGGTAAGTAATGAGACGATTTATACTATGTATTGCAAATAAAATAAACTGCCTACTAGGTATTCAACACCATACTTACATCGAAGTGGTCTTCACAAAAAAATATAACTGTTTTAATTGATATATCTAATATCACTTGGATTTCTGCGAGCTAACTGCAACCACTTTCTACGCATTTTTATATCTTTTGGAGCACATATAAATAGTTTGTCAGGGGTTTTAATAGTCGTATTTCTGCATCCAGGAACTACACACTACCTATAAGAACTCATTTTCTGGTTTTTAAACAGATTAACTTAATTATACTATAATTAAAACAAAAACGAACAATAAGTACTAGGAGCAAGTTGATGTTTACGCCGCTGTGACGTCACCATGGTCGCGAGACGCCATATTCTTCAAAATTGTGTTTTGGCGGCATATTTGAATATCATGTTTTTATTTTCCATTTTCTCAATGAATAACTACAAAAAATTAAGAAACATGTGTTTTGTGTGCTCTATAAACGTATCTTAATAATTTGAGACAGTTTTCAAAACCTTGTCAAATAGCCTATTATAAAGAGACGCAACATACGTGTTTTTCGGTTTCTAGGTGACATAGGATAGTTTTTGATTTATTAAATGATAGAATACCTTATTCTGAGTCATTTTATGAGTATAACTCATTTTTGCAAAATTTTGAGTTAGGTCACTTTCGTTCTCAGCGTGCGATATGATATTCAATGCCATCGATATTAAAACAATTTAATATCGATGGCATATTAAATAGCAACTCAAACAAAATAGGAGCATAGTTATTAGTTAGTAATGCTGATATTATAATAATTATCAGTTTTACAAAAATTTTAACAGTGAGCTTTTTGCGATATCATAGTAGGTAACTACACCCAAAAACGTAACAGATCTTAGAGATTAAATTTACTCGTAGTAAGTCTTATCAAATCATTACAATCATCTTTAATCTAAATGAAAGAATGAGTTACGTAAAATAAACCGACCTTATTACATCCATTCTCATATACGAAAAGTACGAACCGAAATTATCCGCATTAAGTTATTAAGAACAAAGGCGAAGTATATTAATAAAATTCTTACGAAAGCCCGCGAAGTAGTTCCCAACAGAAGATTAATGATTATTGCTTTCTTAATTATGACCTTTTATGCTACCGATAAGAGGAAATAAATTCAAAACAAAATTTTTGATTATACCGCGATAATATGTGTTAAGTTTCTTTGTTTTTAGAGCTATAATTTTTTTAAAGAACGCAATTTTTACAAGAATGATGAAATAAATATAACGCGTTAACATGCGATAAGTTTTTGTTTGTTTTGTATAAATATATATTAAGGTTCGTATAATGTCTTGACTGTCCGTTTAAATTGGGTCAAAATCGAGTATAAAGGAGTCGGTAGCATACAAAAATACAGGTAAAGCTTATAAAAGCGTGTTGAAATACTTTTCAGGCTATTGCCTAAGTTTAGTATCTGGATTATTACTTGGTTACATCTACTATCTTACAGTGAAAGTCCTATCAAAATCGTTCAAAATCAAAATCTAGCCGTTCTAAACGTACGTGACGGTATTGTCATGACGCGATCTTGAAATTTTACTCTCAACGCGCATAACTACGGTAGGTATAACTGAATTAGATTATTTTTTGTTGCAGTATAATTAAAAGTGACTTTGTTGCTTTAATGCCAATGGTGCTATTTGGTAAACTTCTTATGAGTGAAGCATTGCCATTACGCATTTCAGCTAATTGCTAGCCTTTTCAAGATAAACAAAAATTCCAATCCATTTGTTTGTCATAGATTTACGTTTTTTTTAAGTAAGATTTTCTCTATGGTTTTAACCTAAAATACTGAAAAAAATATTCATAATAATAAGGAATATACCGCCGCGAGGCGAGATACTTGCCCCCCCCCATAAGGAATAAAGCTATCATAGAGTCGTCGTTTGCCCCAATTCGTGACGTTTGATGGATGGCCCTTCGTCGCTTCACTAATAAATGTAAACAAACATTTTTTTGTTGAAGTTATTAATGGACACGGAATTAATAAGTTTAATTGTTTGGGATTCTTTCCTAACATGAAAATAGATTTATGTTTTAGTGGTATTATATAATTATTCTATGTATATCCCTAATCTATAGGTACTTACTAACATTATAAAGAGCTAAGATTTATAAATGATTGGCCCTTTAGGGACTGGACGGATTTTGTTGAAACTTTGCAGTAAAATATTGGTCATACATCAAAATAACACATGAGCTAGGTATAGAAATATATTATTTTGCCCGCGGGTGAAACCGTGTGGCACAACTAGCTATTATTACTAATAAAATATATTAAAGGAGTGTGTAAGTTGGTGTTAATTTTGTTACTTTTTGATATATACTGATTTGTTAACTGTACAATGAATAATATTAATAAAATAAAATATAAATTATTGGTAATATGAATCACTAACCATCATATGAAGCAAAACACATCATTAGTGGATATTTGACTTCTGTAAAAAGGATTTAAAAGCTCTTATAGTTTAATTTTATTTTAACGAGATCATGACTAATAAAAGAAGGTATTTGGTGAGAAATTATCAGGTTATTGAATAATTGTATAATGTTCATCGGAAGTTTCGTTAAAATATTTCTTGGAACCAAGTTCCGTGGCATAAGCGAGCGATTTCCAATACGCATTGAAGATCTACATTATACTATATTTGTTTCAAATATAGGTAATTTAATCAAAGAATATTAAAATTACACACTCATGTGCATACAATTATCTACCTTTTTAACTATCAATAGGAGTACTTACGTGTATGAAAATATGTAAGAAATAAAGTAACTAAAAGCATTATAATGCGAATTAATTTTACTACTAACGTCAAAATAAATTATAATACACCATGATAAACAGTTAAACACACACACAAACACATACATAATACATAATTAATTAATTTTATTTTTAATACACTCTGTAGTAGACGCTTTTCTGGCCAACATCGAGATTCGAGACACCACAAAAAACTCTGTAATATAATGGTGTCCAAAACAAATAAGAACAAAAACAATATAATTATCCGCTCCGCTTACATCACAAGGCACAAGTCACAACCTAATCACTATCTGACCAATGACTCGATGCCATCAGAATAAGCACTAACTTTTAATTGGACTAAAAATCCTTATAAAGACTTCAAACAAACTACGGACTTGTTATCCAATGATTCCCGGATTATGTGTCATCAATTAAAAGTTTGTTCGAGAATTAGGAGGCTAGTGACGTCATCGTGTTACATTGGTAAAAAATAATTTAAACTTTTTATCTATTTGGTTAATTACCACGCCAACCACTTAACGTACTACCTATTTGACTGTATATTATAATCTGATTAACTTTAAGAAAAGACATTTCACATTCTTTGAAATAAAACTCAAAGGAATACAGCTGGCAATTTATATGGTTAACAGCAATAGCAAGATAACGTGAAGTGCAATATACATTTATATTTAGCCATGTTATACGTGCACCACTCTTCCAGTAAGCTCTAAAGAACCTTAAATATTCATTACAATGCTCAGAAGCTCTTAAACTTGTAACTTTTCAAACTACCGCACAAAAGTTTTTAACGTATAGAATATAATCATCGATTCATGTACAGGTAAACAATATTCTTTTATAGGTACATGCTGGAGCTCATAATTTTGAGAAGAGTGCTAAAGTAAGAGTAAATACACAAAGATAACTTTCTTGATACTATCATCCTTTTTATTTTTCATCGCAACTTTGTAATTACACTCATCGACGCAAAATTGTATTGAGTTTCAATTAAGCATACTCTTAATTTTAGTTTAAAAACTAATAAGTTTTACTTATAAAATGTTTTTTAAACAAAATATCGTATCATAACATAATTTATTACTATCTAGTTAGAAACAAAAATAGCTAAATAACATCTCCTATAATATTGTGATATTTACAAAGAGCTTACAATTATTTTTACAAAAACATGAAAAACGTGCCGTTTTTCATATAATATTTACAAACAAATCAGATCTGAAGCGTCAGTTATAAAACAGCAAAATCCACAAGGATACATATTTCGGTTCTAAAAATATCAAATGTCATGAAAAATAATGACGGGCTTAAACGTTCACGGTCTAATTTTGTACGAAATTCACCTAACGGCCGAGTGTACACTGAGCTCTAATTATTCCAACTCACTGTAAAAGATAAGTCTTCTTATAAGGAAGTTACCCGAAATAGATATTTTTACGATGCACATTCGCCCTTATAACAGGGTAACAAAGCTCAAATTATCACAACAAGTTTCCCCGCAGTAAAATTTACATGTCATAAATGTAATATTTAGCTCTGAACTTACTAATTAGAAGGAGTCTTTTTTGGTAGCGTCAACAAATGAAACTGTTACGGATACGTTTGATACAACAAACACTGTATAACGATTTTTTTTCAGTAGTTATAAATATTTTTTTTATGTATTTATTTATTTAACACTTTTATTATACATGTTCTCATACAGCTATTTATTAGTTACGAGCAAATTATACTTATCCAAGAATTTGGAGAAGTTGATACAAATGAAAGAGTTTTATTGAGAGTTAGTAAGTATTCAGGAAAGCAAAATTGTCAAAAAAAATAACGCCACTTTTAGAAAAAGCACATTTCATACATAGAGATAGTATCTACGTAGTACATAATATATCTCGATGATTTCAAAAGAAATTGATAAAGTATGATCGAATAAATAAATAAAATAAAAAAAATAATAAATTTGAAATGGTTACAATGCGTAACCTGTTTTTTTATGTTTACAAAGTTTATACATTTTTGTTGTTGTCGGTACATTTTAGTTAAGAAGCCCCACTCCCGCGAGTCCTCGTCTCACTTTTAATTAGTTGTGAGTTGTTATTATTGTAAATTAAAATGTGCCCGTAAAAATTACGCACCACCTCATGTTGCATTACATTATTAATTTTGGGCGGTATATTTTCGTATACAGCGAATATCGTTTGTAGTCTGTACTTATGTAGAAACTAATTAAGGTTTTTTGTCTCTGTAATTACCTACGTCCTTGGTAAAAATATTTTATAATGAACAAGACCCAATTATAGTCTAATAAAAATTCACTTTGAAATCATTTATTTTTTTAATTATTTTCTTTGACCCTAGAAGCCCAAACATAATATTATTGAATTGGCTATTAAGCCCAATTTATACGTAAAAATAACGTGTATTTCGGTGGGGAGGGAGGTAGTGATGGATGGGAGTGGGCTGGGGGAAGGGAGGATGGGAGTAGGGAGGATGGGAGTTGGGAGGATGGGAGGAGGTGGATGGGAGGAGGTGGATGGGAGTTGGGAGGATGCGAGTTAAGAGGATGGCTATGGGGAGGATGGGAGTTCGGAGGATGGGAGGGGAGCATAGGAGTGGGGAAGATGAGAGTTGGGAGGATGGCTGTGGGAAGGATGGCGGTGGGGAGGATGGCTGTGGGGAGGATGGCTGTGGGAAGGATGGCGGTGTGGAAGATGGAAGTGGGGAGGATGGCGGTGGGGAGGATGAAAGTGGGGAGGATGAAAGTGGGGAGGATGGGAGTGAGGAGGATGGCGTTGGGGAGGATAGCGGTGGGGACGATGGCTATGGGGAGGAAAGCTGTGAGGGGATGGCGGTGGGGAGGATGAAAGTGGGGAGAATGGGAGGGGAGGATGGCTGTGAAGAGGATGGCGGTAGGGAGGATGAAAGTGGGGAGGATGGTAGGGGGAGGATTGCTGTGGGGAGGATGGCAGTGGGGAGGATGAAAGTGGGGAGAATGGGAGGGCAGGATGGCTGTGGGGAGGATGAAAATAGGGAGGATGGCAGTGGGGAGGATGAAAGTGGAGAGGATGGGAGGGGGCGGATGGCTATGGGGAGGATGAAAATAGGGAGGATGGCAGTGGGGAGGATGAAAGTGGGGAGGATGGCCGTGGGGAGGATGGAAGCGGGGAGAATGGGAGGGGGAGGATGGCCGTGGGGAGGATGGAAGCGGGGAGAATGGGAGGGGGAGGATGGGAGTGAGGAGGATGGCGGTGGGGAGGATAGCGGTGGGGACGACGGCTATGGAGGGGAAAGCTGTGGATGGATGGCGGTGGGAAGGATGGGAGTGGGGAGGATGGAAGCGGGGTGGATGGGAGTTAGGAGGATGGGAGTTGAGAGCGATGGCGAAGCCACCCACCCCCTCCCATCCTCTTCAAAGCCATCCTCCCCACTCTCATCCTCCCCACTCCCTTCCTCCCCAAAAAAATCCTCCTTACTCTTATCCTCCCCACCACCATCCTTCCTACTCCCATCCTCCCCACCGCCATCCTCCTCACTCCCATCCTCCCCACTTTCATCCTCCCCATCGCCATCCTCCCCATCGCCATGCTCCCCACCGCCATCCTCCCCACTTCCATCTTCCACACCGCCATCCTTCCCACAGCCATCCTCCCCACTTCGATCCTCCCTAACGCCATCCTCCCCACTCCCATCCTCTTCAAAGCCATCCTCCCCACTATCATCCTTCCCACAGCCATCCTCCCCACTTCGATCCTCCCCAACGCCATCCTCCCCACTCCCATCCTCTTCAAAGCCATCCTCCCCACTCTCATCCTCCCCACAGTAATCCTCCCCACTCCCTTCCTCCCCAAAGCCATCCTCCTCACTCTTATCCTCCCCACCACCATTCTCCCTACTCCCATCCTCCCCACAGCCTTCCTCCCCACTCCCATCCTCTTCACAGCCATGCTCCCCACTTTCATCCTAAACTACTATTATTAGTTAGACAACAATATTATGTACTATATGACCTAAATACTACGGCGACCGAATTTCAAGCAAGTACTAGGTTGATCCAAAAGTAAAATGATAATTGGGTATTCCCTGTGCACATAAAAATATAAAATAAATGGTTTTTGCTTGCTCATGTACTCACTAAGTTATCACAAAAAAATCATATCAACAGGCCACGTTTCCAAGTATTTAAATTAATTTGAATGTGAACCGTGCGTGCCAGAATGTTTCCCGACGAAAAGAAGAAACAACGATTCGACATTTAGAGGGTGAATTTCTAAATTTTTAATGAGATAAGGATAATTTTTTGTCACGATTTGTGATCATGGACGTTACCCGGGTTCACTATGTTTATGCTGAAACCAAGAAACAATCTATGGCCTGCGATGGGAGCTTCCAAAGTGACGATGAAGAAATTCAAAGTGAAAATTAGTGGGATAGATTAAAGCGGTAGTTTTTTTGGGACGCTGAAGGAATAATTATTGTGGAATTTTTAAGAAGGTAGCTACTATATTGGGCTCTTACTACACAGACCAAATTAAAAGATTTCTGTAGGTTAGTAAGGAAAAGAGACATGGTAAAATGCGGGCTTGAACGTTGTTTCACCCAGACAACGCACCAGATCACAAAGCGTCAGTTGCAATGGTTGCCATTCAAAAATCGGCATTACAAATGCTTGAACACCCACCCTGTTTGTTAGATCTAGCTCCTAGTTATTTCTATCCCTTTCCTCGGCACAAAAACACCGTCTTAGCAAGAAAGTTTTAAAAGACAACAGCGAAGTGATCGCCGCAGAAGAGGGGTTTTCGTGGATGAAGTCAAAGTTTTTTTTTTTTTGTTTAGGAAAAAAAATATCGAAGTATATTATCTAGTTAGAAGACTATCTAGAGAAATACATAATTATTGTAACTGTAATGACCTTGTTTAATATTGATTATCATTACTTTTGGATCAACCCATCTAAGTAGTTAGTAGGTATTAGCACAGTATTACAATATTATTTTATACTGTGGTATTAGTAACTAATTATTAACGAAAATTATAAAGTCCTAAAATTCTAAAATGACTCTCCGTCTAGGCGAAAATCATCATCATTATCATATTATTATTATCAACTAGCGACCCGCCCCGGCTTCGCACGGGTGCAATGCTGATACTAATTAATATACTACAGAAAAACTGTAAACGTTGTATATAAAAACATAGCGGCCAGCTCCGGCTTCGCAAGGGTATAAAATATATAGCCGGGCGGCCGGCCGGTACCGCCGCAAACGCTACGTCCTACGTCCTACGTGTGAGTATTATACACATTGAAAAGGTCTACAGAAAAGTCCGCGATGGTATAATATGTCTATCTCTTATGGATAACCAATAACTTTTTTTTGTCATTTACTTTTTACGACAAATAACATTGGCTAATTTTCGAAGCGATTTTAACCAATACAGCATAGACTACAGGCCCGTGTTGAAAAAATTATGGGTCATTTGACCCACCACCTGACCTATCTAGAATGATATAAGAGCATAAAATAATAAGATTCAGCACTATGACGTCACTTGTAAGCTGTCCACCTGAGTGCAGATGAGAATTCGAAGGTTCAGGTAGAGATTTTCTCCCCTTGTCACCATGATTTTTGTACGGCGTTGCGGAATAATTGATTAAAAGTAGTATAGAAATAGTATGACACAGATGCCGTACAAAATCAAATGACCAAATTTACCCCGGCAACTGTCGAAAAATAAAAATAAATTCCGACTTTGTGGACCACCATTTTTGTACGGCATCTGTGTCATACTATTTCTATACTGCTTTTAAGCCATTATTCCGCAACGCCGTACAAAAATCATGGAGACAAGGGGAGAAAATCTCTACCTGAACCTTCGAATTCTCATCTGCACTCAGGTGGACAGCTTACAAGTGACGTCATAGTGCTGAATCTTATTATTTTATGCTCTTATATCATTCTAGATAGGTCAGGTGGTGGGTCAAATGACCCATAATTTTTTCAACATGGGCCTGTAGTCTAGCATTAATCCAATTAAATACCTTGAATACATTGTTCATATAATATGGCCCCACCGTATGATTTAAGTGAATATTTTCGAAGATATTACAGGTTTAAAAATTGCGGGACGTAAAGTTTGCGGCGGTACCGGCCGGCCGCACGGCTATCTTTTTTATACCCGTGCGAAGCCGGGGCGGGTCGCTAGTTATTTTGATAAAACTCGTAGGGTTCAGCCTGCGTTTGCAATGTAAGCAGAAAAAATGTAAATTTTTACGACATCACATTAGAAACCTCAAAATATTTAACCTTATATGTACATATAAACCTTCCTCTTGAATCACTCTATCTATTAAAAAAGACCGCATAAAATCCGTTGCGTAGTTTCAAAGATTTAGGCGTACAAAGGGACATAGGGACATAGGGACACAGAAAGTGACTTTGTTTTATACTATGTATGTAGTGATGATAAGTAAAATTAATCTTAAAATATTTTTCTTTAAGTTCCGCCCACAAAACAATGCAGACGCTAAAATAATATCAATGAAAATATGAACATTCAGAATTTGATGTTATTTATTTAAGCGCCATCTATTACATTTGTATCGTACTATCTGTGGATTTAAAAAAGTGTGTAATCAATTAGTTTCGGTTCTTAAGCCTAGATGGCGCGCTATAAAACACTTAATTTAGTACAGCGGCATCTATTCATTTTTATCGGAACTTTTACGTACCTTAACCAGGTCACATCATTAACCATGCGCCCATATCTAGTAGTACGACATGAAAGTCATAGATGTCACTAAGATAAAAAGTTATCGAACTCTCATATTGTATTTAGTGAAATGACTAATGAGTAGAGTAAAATGCATAATTAAAAATACATACATGTGTAAATATTATGCTTTAGTGATAAAATACAAAAATTTGTGATTTTCTTGTAAAAAATTGCGTACCTTATACTTAATATTATACCTATACAAATCATTTTTCCCTTCTTACAAAAATTGACACGAATCAAAAATTAAACCTTTTAACATTCGATCATCAATCATATCCGTTCCACCATTAATTATTCCAGTTGCTTCTAAAGGGTTGGAGACAAATCGTCGCGCCCCTACAGGGGGGTGTGCTGGGCAGTTAACACATACGTCACTGCGCTGATTCGTTACGGAATACAGGACCGAAATTAATTTTAGTTTTTAACTGATAAATGTATTAGGTTTATTAGGCAATATTATAAAGAGGGTTTTTTTGTGTTGTTGTTTTTATTAAAAAATGGCCAAACTAGGTAATAAAACAGATACCTAAATAATTAATAGCCGTATTATACCTACCAATTATTATAGATATTTTAAAGTGTAAAATTTTTTGCCAAGTATAGATACTTAAGTAACACATTATTAATTAATATTATTGAACACAGAAATAAACAGTCGCTACTCGCGGGCGCTACGCTACGCTACGCGTTATTATTATTTTTGATCACATTTTTAATTGTATTTTTTCTTCTTACAGAAAAACGGAGCTACAGTGACGGCAGACGGAGCGCTTCTGGGCTAATGCACCGTCCATAATAAATAAAAACATGCTTAATTTATTAATTACATATTTATTTAATTATTAGTTGACATAGGAATTAAATACTTTGTGTTGTAAAAACTACTGGATGGATTTGGATGAAACTTAGGTACTTATAAGTATCAGAGTTCCTAGTACCTACCTGTTTTACTCTAAGCAAAATTTTTGATTTTACACGCGGGTTACGGTGAAACCGCGAGTGAGAAGAACGGAGTGTAAAATTCCATATTATGTTATATGTTAACAGTTAACACAACACTAATATTAATTACATCCTGGTTTTACTTTCGCAAAGCACGAGACCATTACTTTAATGCATAACATTTCATATGAAACTTTAGACAAATCAGTAGGTAGTGACTACTGCGAATATCTGCCTTCGTGATAATGTCATTAGAAAATAATATTAAACACGGAAACCATTTAAAATATGCCATATTAAAGTCTAGATATGCACGCACAATAGCAGCAACTATGCGTCGATTAACAGCATCATGGCGCCGGCTCTGCCTGATCCCTTTGTAATCTTATTACATTTAGTTAAAGGGTAGAATTCGATGTATCGCACATCAATACCACTTACAAAGGCAGATATGCCTCGATGGATTCGAATCCATAGCACCCTCGAGTTTAGTGCCGGTTTTGAGGGCAATGTTATACCTACTTTCCTGGATATGGAGGTATATATTACTTGCCTTTAATTGTATCGTCTAACAGCTAACTGGAATAGTTATGCATGTTAAATCTATCTATAGGATAAAATCTTTGGGCAAGTGATAATTAAGAACTTGCTATCGGAAAGACTATTCAGGGATTATTTTTTAATTCTTACTTGATAAACCATGGAACAGGAAAATGACCGTATGCAAAAAAAAAACTTATATTAGGACTCAACTAACTAATAATTATTATCCTACACATTGTTAAAATAAACTACCTATAACTAGTTAAAGCAAAGTCTCATGACCACCTGGGGGATGATAGATAAATTAAATCTTAATAAGACGTATATTCTGCTTATAATTACATATTCCTACAAGAGATAATTCAACCTCTATCTATATTCTACACGTGTATCGGTGTAACTCGTGTGCCCTCGCCATAGGATAAGCGCGTGTATAAAGAAAATTTCAAACATATACCTAAGTACATGTTATTATCTCTGAAACATGTCCTCGTGTTATTAATTTTAAATATTCCACCAATACATAGGTATTCTGTTCGTTTTAGGTGTAGGTGAATCAGTAGGTATACTAAATAAATAGTAGAAGAAAAAAATAATTGAGTCTCAAGATGCGGATGAACTTGTTAAACCGTCTCTACTTTCGAAGAAAAACAGACGAGTAGAGTGAGCAATAAGAATCACTACGTCACAGCTAAAACATCAGATATTTCGGCACTCGAGATCCTCATCAATCAAAATAATATTAGTTCTCATAAAATCTAAGCCATCCCGAGGCAAGCCACGCGATCCAACGTTTACTTTGCCGAAACCTCTCAATAACCTCTCCCTATTATTTACAATGGAAAAATAATCAAAATGAAAGATTGTTTTCGGACGTCCAAATAGTTTTTGCAGGCGCGATTTTTCCTGAAAGATAACTCTAATATTTTACGGCGGACTGTGGAAATGAGTGACGCTAGGATTGATGAGGACTCAGTTTGTTATTTGAAAAAGCGGCCCATTTCTACTGTTAGTTGAGACTTGAGATATATATCAATGGGAACGTCAACAGAGCACAAAATTAAAGTCAATAAAATACGAGTTTGTAGGTATTGAGTTCTTTTCTAGAGCAAGAAATTCGGATGTGGTTGCAGCTTTTAAATATTAACAAGAAGTTTTTCTATGAATGTAGTGATAAATGCAGAAATTAAGAGTTCAATTTATAGTTAGTCGTGCAAAATATTATTTTTCAGTTATTACAATATGATCTATGAATTCCGGGTGCAATTTCATCGAAAGAATTTTTTTATGGAAAAAAAAAGATAAAATTTAAAGTCGTCTAAAATATATATTTTATATATATATTATAGTGTACTTACCTATATTTCGAAGATTTCTAGATATTGGTAATTAAAAAACTTAACTTAATTATTTTATTACGATGAAATCAGCTATCATTAGAGGCATTATTTAATATTTTGTACTTGTAATTTTATATGTTTGTTAATTATTAGTAATAGTTTACTGCAAGCACATTCAAAGGTATCTTAAGGTTCCCGTATACCTGCACTAATTAGCTAAGAATTTTGCCAGGATTTAAAAGCATTTTCATACTAAGTTAACGAAATAAGAGATTTAAAACTATTACACGGCACATCACGTTTCTTACGATACCTGCGGGCTTCCTATTACACTTGGTAAAATATTTTACACTCTAATTGTTTTCTTTACGACATCACGTAGTTGTTTTAGAACCAAGAAAATGTCAAGAGGATTTTGAGTGCACACTACAAACTTTAATTTCACTAGCCTACGTGTAGAATTTAATGCGACGTGAATAATAAATAATAATTTAGTCAAAATATAATAAAGTTCAAAAAGTATATACCTATTCATAATTCTTCAGCACTAGATTTTAAATGCTCTTAACTTCATCATATTATTGCATCTTGCTTATTTCGTACTGAAAATGATATGATTGTTCGTATTTAGGATTTTTTTACCTACCAAATACAAATTATAGATACCGAACGCTATTTTTTATCTGGAAACCGAGTACTTAGTTGATATAATTAGCGTGGTCAATATGTCTTCTTGTATTAATTTCCTTGAATTATAAACAGTTTATATTAAACACAGAAGATTAAAAAAGCAATTATATATTGTAAAATTAATATGATGCTGCGCAATAAAAACTATAATATTTTTAATAAAGTCGAGCGAATCTGCCCGTTATTAAAGTCGATGCGAGACCGATGTTTATAGGAAAACAACGTCGCACGTGCTATAAATGGTATCACATTTTTAGCTTACTTTATTGTGAACCAATATACTACTGATTTGCCTGGGGCCTAACCAATAAATAATATCCTCTATAAAAAAGACAGGAGACATTTCACATTACATTGCCTATTTCATTCGATAAAAGATTTAGTCCGAAAGTATTAAATTATACGTCAAAATGAAGAGAGAAAACATAAAAAAATGAGCAGTAATTAATAGTTACCAAATGTTTTACTAACGCTAATTAGAAAATATAGAACCGTGAAAATTATATACGCCTAGCATTATTTAATTAGTTGAATAATAAAAACATCTTTACCCAAAATATATTTTTGTTTTTAGATTGCAGTTTGTACATAAATAAATAAAGTATCCTGTGTATCTCCCAATATTTCCTATTAAAGTGTCATATAAAGTATTTACTGGTATTTACGTAGATATAACTAAGAATTTGCAATTTCGCTTAGTTAAAGCATCAGTAAGATAAAAAAGCTAAGGTGGAAAAAATATCCATTTCGAAACGAGCTCTACAATGGATTCCTTTGATAGTTAACTTTCAATAAACAGAAGAATGGTGGCTTTGAATTCAACCCTCGTTTTAAAGCCAGTATTGATAGTCGAAATGTTTTAACAAAATTAACCTTCTGGGATGTATATAGGTCTATTGACAGGGACCTTTACTCCCTATAAATATATACAAATGGCCCTTGGTTTTTTAATAAGAGGGTAAGCCGAATATTAGACTAATATCGGAGTGCAAACCTATGTTACCCTCACAGTATGAAGGCGTATGAGTATTTTTTATGTTTAGTTATTCGACTGAATGGCTATCCATAATGTAGATTACATAAAATCAGCATTTCGTTACTTAGAGTTATAGCAATGCGTACCTACTGATAAATTGGTTTTGCATTGGTATTGGTATTGCAATGCATTACCTATAAATTAATAACGATTTTTTTGACAAATAAGAACTAATACAGCCTTTTCAAAATACCATCGCTTAATATAGTCAAGTTAGTTTACGCAAACCGCTGCTGTAAAATTAAATATAAATATAAATTAGTTAATAATATGTAAAAACCTAAATTTATAATAGGATTAACTTTCTCAGTCACAGCCACACTAATCCTTCGTTTCTTAGCCATAATCCAAAAAACGCATCCACCCCACAATGCAGTTAATATTAAAATATTGCATACAGCCCATGCATTTTTTTACTGAGCCAAAACATTGGCTTACCCCAAACTATCAGTGTAACACCCCACAAAAATAATACAAGTATTTGTAGGTACTCAGTTTTTATGCCTCAGGGAGAAAATGCTCATTTAAATACTGAGTAATATGCGAAACGTGACTTGGATATTATTAATAGTATTATTTTGTAGTTTAAGAAAAAGATAAAACAGTTACAATGTGCGTGTTATAAAAAGGGTATGAAAGTACGAGATATCTGGTGTTAAGTTTCGTACCTAGGTATATAACCAAATCTTTGAACCAACGATGGAGACAAAATTAAGTTTCAAATTTCAATGTGAAAAATTCAACTCGAAGTATCAATGGTAAGATTACCATGTAAAAATGGATGAATGTGTTATTAAATTATCAACGAAACTAAAAAAAAACTAAGACTTGATAGTTTCAGTCCATCTAATACTTACTATATTTATTATTTCTTACTAATTTTTGTGAATATTTTTACGAAAATAGAACAATTGTTATAAAAAAGCTCCGTCATTATATTTGGAAGTCCATATAAAAGTTTCATTGTTCAACTTAATTTTTGATTATTGAAGTGACAAAAGATTTTGTTTACAAAATAGAAACTCTTGTTTTCCAATTCTGTTTGTTCTGACGTTATAAAAAGTTTCATAACAATTTTTTTTGTCAATGTCGTTCATCATGACGTCAATAAATTACTGCCTTAATTTTGTATTGCCTTAATTCAATTTTGTAGTACATACTTACCTGAGGCTAAGATTGAATTAATTAAGCAGGTATAAAATATTTTTAAGAACAAGACGTGTTGTCGCTATTTTATTGTTTTACTGCACAATAATTTTTATTAAGCTCCCAACGAATGCTCTACAAAACCTATTTCCAAAAAAATTATACAAATAAAAACGTTATTGGAACTACATAATGCAAATGAGAGCTAAATACATGAAATAGAATAATAATATCGGATCATGTGATTATGCCCAATACTATTTAAGCCTAACGTCTTCCTTGCCTTGAAAGCAGTGCACTGCTCCACTGTATTCCGTCAAGTCGCATTCATTTTGGCCCTAGACAAAAACACACATACATATTATAGCTTACGTCGTAAACTTTATCGTTAACCCAAATATCTTTAATATGAATCGTCAAAACACTCCCTCATATCAAATGCTACAAACAAATTGCTTATCCTTTATATTGCGTTTATTGTACCAATTCGTTCATCAAATAAAAAACGCTGTTATCACAGTAATAAAACAATTCCCACAGAGAACAATCAAGTAATGATGCTGTTAAAACATTAAAACGTTTTCACTATTGATAGCAGGATAAATAAAGATGAGCAAGATTAACTGCGGGGTGTTATGAATTGTGTCGAGTTTTTTTTGGTAAGAAAATAATGTCGGAATGGTAGCTTATCTTATATTGGAGGATATTTGTTTTAATATATTTTACAGCTCTACAAAGTTATGTCCAACTTCAATGTGCTCTATTTTTATATTAAACAGACAAAATACAGACTTGATTGTTTGCTTCGTTATAATTCAAATTTTACACATTGGACACGTAAGGTTTTGATTTTGATTTATGCAAAAAACATAAATTTAATTCATTTCTAGAGCTTTTAAATAGGTTTATTAACTTCAAGATCAATACTATTATCGTCCATTTACAAGAAGACATTAATATACCGCCTCTCTATTATAATATTTAACCGATCACAGAAGAATTAATAAACCACAGTGCAGATTCAAACAAACACCTTAAAGTCAACTAGGGGTACTCAAGGGTACATATCCGATATCGTGCATATCAAATTTCAACATAAATTAACTCTCAAATACCCTCAATTCACCAATAAAGTCCTTCGCTATCATTTATCAAAGACAGTATCGCCTTATCTTGGCTCATAACAATTTTAGTACACCATTTTTCTCCCCAGCACCTTAGAATGTGAATCACCCTATACTAAGATAAAAGGGCAAACTTCTTTGACACATTACTCATATTGCAAGGGCGTCACTAAACATTTTGCGGAAAGGGCATTAAGATTGCCGAATGCAATACTTTGGACCCCCTACTTCTTGTTTTGACGCATAGATACGTACTAGCGACTGATAGGATTCAATTTATGCATTTGTTCTATACAAATTAAATCTTATCTCTTTGTAATAAGGGGTATTATGATCTTTGGAAATATATACGCGCTTTGTAATTTGCAGTCGTAATAAATGTTGCGTATCGACGCGTGTAATACCTACGTAATGGAAGTTATTTGTGTTTCTTGTAATGAAAATTGTATGTGTTTTTGGAAGATTTTTCGGGATTTTTATATAAATAATTTATTTTTAGGACAATAAAATAATTACTTATAAGGATTTATGCCATAAAAGTTGAAAAAGTAAAGAATCGATTAAAACAACGGAATGTTTTTTTTTAACATAACACTATCCGAGCTCTGGAAAGACATACCTAAGTGTTATAGGTACATAATAAGTAATCATAGATGAAACCTAATTACACTACGAACCTCACCTAATCAACCTAATTGTTAGTTAACCAGACATTGATAATTTACATGACGTGATAACTAAACATATTAAAGCTTTTGTTAAATCTGTGGTTAATGTTATTATTAAAAATCCTCGAATTCAAAGCAGTAAACAACGAAAAGACGCAATATATTCAAAATATTATTTTATGCCAGCGTCTTAGGGGAAGGACCCTCAATTGTATTATTTTTATACCCACTCCATAACATTTCTGTGGTGTTTTCATGCCATTACCTGCTCGACAGACGCCATAAATATATTAATACGATAGTCATACGTTATCTTGTATGCCAAAGAAATATTGCAATGAAAATTTTATGCGCATGTACTTTGTACGCGTAATAGGTTTTTAGTAAATTGTAAGAAAATTGCTTTGTCGTATTTTATTCAAGATGGATCTCGAATACGTGCAGTCTCTTTGGTTTTGTATAAAGCGTCAATATTGATTTAATTATGTAGAAATAATCTCTAAAAACAATGTAGAGTTTTTAAAATGTTTTAATTGTGTTTTGCTTCATAAAATAAATTTCGTGTTTTTTTTTTTATATTTAAGTAAAAGGAACTTCAAACAACAAATCAAATGAACTCCAATGTAAGTATATAATATAGTGTGGTTTTTTTGACCATATACAAAATAACCGATGAAAAATAAAATTTAGAAAAAGTTCTTCTACAGATTTTTTTTTATTTTAAAGACAAATACAATAAGTTCTTTTCCAGTTAAACTTTGAAATAAACAACCCAAAACGCACCCACATTGAGGTACGCGTTAAATGGGTATAATTGAAATTTCAATTGATTAAATTTCACGGTCGTATATTAAAAATTTTAAAGTGACCACAAAGCCGGGGTCATGTCAGATTCTCGTGATTGAAGAGCCGGCTAATCAAATTTAACGTAAATTGTACTCGTTCATTTAGGATCGCTTTTAGTAGTGATGTGCTTTAAACTGAAGTGATGAAAATATAACTTTTTGAAGTGAAACTTTTTTAGGCGCCTCGAGAGTGACATTTTGAAATTTTACGTCAATGAAATACCGTCACATCATGGACTAAGGCGACGATTTCTCCAAAGATGAAATCTCCAAAGACTTCTGACAGGTGTGCTGGGAACACACGCTCTCGTTTTTTTTAATCTTTTGGCTTTTTTAAGCAGCAAATATTTTAGCTATACGTTTTACATTTCAGTTAAATTATTCAGAACCGACTTCCTGAATATTTGGAATAATTATATTTTCTAGTTTTTTTAATAAATCAATAGATTCTCTGATATAATCCAGTAGAAATAAAACAATGCTATAGGTACACAACTCTATTTCGCACTTATATTACGCAATCTCTAAACAAACATTAATCGTGTCGTCTAAAATTGGTTCAAAACAAGAAAAGGGAATTTCGGATGTACCTACTTATACGATTTTCCTGTTTTGAATCAATTTTATTCCTCCCAATAACATTTATATATTTATTGTTCCCATCACTAGCGTCGTATAAGAAACAATAGATATTAATAGCGTGACGAATTTGTCTGAACCCGAACAAAACAACGTGCGGGCGCCTTGTATCATAAAGATTTTTTACTCGTAAAAAGAACAATTTTACGTTTTTTATTAAATTATTACAATCAGTGCTTGACAAGATACCTATACAGTTAGGGCGCGGGCATACGATGCGTTGCGGCGCCGCACCGCAAAGATTTCACCGTGTCAGTGGGCACACGAGTGGTGCGGCCGCGGCGCCGTAACGTTGTTCTGTCGCAGCGGCGTCGTAGCAGCGTTGCACAGCGTGTCCTTCCTTGTGATGATACTTCCGAATTTCAAATGCGGTTCGTATCTCCCTGATCATCTATGTGATGCTGATGGTATTAATGAGCATTTCTTAAATGTTCCGGGATCTAACCACGTGGAGGAGAACGATCTTAGGTTCTTTACGAGTAATCGTTTCGGTCCAAATAAGTTTAGTTTTGTTCCTGTCAGTGATTATTATATTGGTAAAGTGATTTTGGACATTAAATCTAACGCTCAGGGAATAGATGGAATTTCTAGAGATATGTTAATCCTTACGCTCCCGCATTCACTTAGTGCCATTACTGCTATAATAAATAGATCCCTTGCTTCGTCAGTTTTCCCCTCTCAGTGGAAAACAGCTTTGATACGCCCTATCCCCAAAACGAATAATCCTTCAACGGTAAAAGATCTTCGTCCTATCAGTATCCTCCCTTTCATTTCCAAAATTCTCGAAAAGGTTGTCCACGCTCAAGTGAGTAAGTACTGTGAATCTTCTAACATCTTTCCTGCCTATCAATCTGGCTTTCGAAAGCGACGTAGTACCAGCACTGCCCTTCTTGATGTCGTGGACAATCTTCTAACTGCCCGTGATGCTGGTCATGCTTCAATTATCGCCCTTCTTGATTTTTCCAGAGCATTCGATTCCATCAACTTTTCTCTTCTTCTTTCTAAATTAATTTTCTATGGTTTTGACGAGAACTCTGTGTCCTGGTTCAATTCTTATATTTATGACCGCTACCAACAAGTAGTTCTTACTAAATCTGATGGGTCTAATGTTTTCTCAGCCTTATATCCTGTCACAAGAGGGGTTCCGCAGGGATCAATTTTGGGGCCTTTGTTATTCATTTTGTACTCAGCGGACATAACAAATTGTTTAAAAAAGTGTAATTACCACCTATATGCAGATGACTTGCAATTATATCTCCCTATCAACCGGTTTTGTGTTCAAGACTGCATTCAGAGCATTAATGACGACCTTCAACGAATCTCGGAATGGTCAATGCGGAATTCTTTGTGCCTTAATCCTTCCAAGTCAAAATGTTTAATAACTGGTACTAAAAAGCAGATTTCTTACGTTTCTAAGTACAGTCCTTCCCTTACAATTGATTCGTCTCCACTTGAGCAAGTCGCTGTTGCACGTAATTTAGGAGTTGTTTTCGATGGAGGCCTTAACTTCGAGAAGCATGTTACGGAAATAGTGAGCAATTGCTTTTTCCGACTGAAGACAATTTATAAAATTCGAGAATTCCTCAGTGTCGATCTGCGTATTCGACTTTGTGAGGCAATAATTTTATCCAAGCTGAACTATTGTGTGGCTGTATACGGTCCTTGCCTCTTGGAACGATCTCAGCGACTTATCCAAAGGTTACAGAATGCCTGTACTCGTTTCTGCTTAAACATACCACATCGTAGCCACGTTACTCCTTTCATCAATTCTCTCAACCACCTGAGAATTAAGAACCGGCAAAATCTTTTTCTGGCCTGTATGATGTTTGACATAGTAAAGAATAAAGCGCCCGAGTATCTGTATACAAAATTATTGTGGCGAAGTCAAACTAGCAGAAATGAGGTCAGGGGTGTAACCAAAGAGTTGTCAGTCCCGGCACACAAAACTGCAGCATTTCGTGGGAGCTTCAGATACTCTGCTACCAAATGCTGGAACAATATACCACCTCCCATAAAATGTCTGCAGTCTAAATTTAGCTTCCGACGTGCCTTCAAAAAATATTTGTTATCACTTCAGAATTCCCTTCCCTCTTAACCAGCATTTGTATCTATTATTACTTCCCCCTTTATTATTGTTTATTTCTCATGTAGCTTTCATTTATTTATGTTACCTTTTGTTATTACTAATGTTTATTTACTATCTAAGTATCCTATTCCTATTTATGTAATTTCATATATAATATATATATGTATGTACTTACTTTCTTCTTTTTTACATTCGACTCTTTATATAACAAAAATCATACCTATACCTATATGACATAATATTATTCGTTTACTTTGTTGTTCATTGATTCTTCTTCTTATGTTACCATCTGCCTTCTGGGTTCTGGCAGAATCAACAGCGTCATGAATCCTCTGACTCATGACATATGCTGAGCCAGAACCATTTTACAGCCATAGCACATAATAACAACTATTTTTTGCTTTTATTTCTTTATTTTGTAATGTTCTGTGTTTTGTTATTATTTGTCAGTTGTTGTGTGTGTTATTGATTGTAAATAAATGTGTGTCTATGATGCAAAACAACTGAGCGGTGCCGCTCCGACGTCGCACCGCATTCACCCCTCCCCGCCTCGTCTTGGTGGTTACAAGTCCGGTGCGGCGCCGGAGCGCATCGTGTGACATGCCACAGATATTTCTATGTAAGACGACGCAGCGACACCGCTCCGGCGCCGCACCGCCGCCGCAACGCATTGTGTGCCCCCGCTCTTATACAACATAAAAATACAGTTATAAAATAATAGACTAAAAAATACGCTTAATTAATGTAAATTAAATTGACAAGCATGAATTAACTCTATCCTTTTAAAGTTGGTCAAAATCAAGTCTTAAAGAAGTCGGTTACATACCTATATTTAGATACTGGTGAAGCTTATAAAAGCGTTTTAAAAACGTCCATTACAAGATTAACATTTAAATGATGATTTAACAAGTTTTTACTTTCCCGTTAAATACGGTTCTATTAAAAATAAGCTAACATTTCTGGGTGTAAAACTGCGTGGTTAATGATATTCGTGTTCGGTTCACAGGAGCTGACCTTTCAATTCCGCTAAACTTGACGTACTGCGGGCCTTTTACGTGAACTCTTACGAATGCATGCGAAACTAGGCATTGCGTTTTTTTTTATTCATAAATTATTACCTACACGTGATGGTGCAAGTATTCTTTGAAAATATTGTTACTCAATTTATAAGCTTTTTAAAGAGAACTTTACTTCACGACTTAGTTAGACACGTTGAAAAAATATATTATGTAATCATGAAGAATTGAATCTACAGATTTTCTTCTTTTATAGCGACCGTTAAATTCCTGAGAAGTATGAGACCCATTATTTTTAAACAAAACGTTAGGATAGCACACGGCCACAGAGCTCACACCTAGAAGAATAAGTATAACATTCATTATCTTGGCCTTAACAAGATTGCACTGCAATGTCCAGAATATTAAACCATTTCATTCCTGATGCGAGTCCAAGCCGCTATTTGACCAAGGCGTATCAATAAATAAGCAAGATAAATATCACCCGGGGCCAGTACATCAGACAAGCGTTGGGAGTTTGCCAAAGTACAGGTACGCACGGGGGTCGAAACTATTCTAACTTGATTACACACAGTCTACTGGAGTGAAAAATGTACTGATACGGCCATGTTTTAGATCGTAGACACGTCTGGAGTAGAAAGTTCGGGTTCCGTCATCTCCGATAATCTTGTACTAGGGATGGTTAATTCTATTAGTATCGGTGATATTGGTTACGTGCTATGAAAAAGTTAGCAATGGAAAATTAAGTTCTTTCTATGGTTATTTTGGCTTCCAGTCAAAAATTGTATCAATTATTTAATATGGAATATTTTGAGGATTGTTTACAACAAAAACAGATTCACCAACACAAAGAAAAGTAACATCAAAATAGCCAGCAAGGAGATAAATATCATTCTATCTTATCAGTGAGAATAATTTCTATAAAGATCTTATATACATAGCTAACACTACTTGTAACTAAAATTCTCATAGAGAAAAGCAAAAGTATCGACAATGTTACATAATCTCATTAACAAACATCACACGTAAATGTAAAACTCCTTCAGTATCACAGTCAACATTGAGAGATTGTTTGAACCGACTCAGTACCATAAATTATAGTTACCAGAGTACCTAAGCACATCAAATAAAACCACAAATACCTAAATACTATAAAGCGAGGCATACATTGAACGCTATATAAATTTTACTGACGTGTTAACAAAGATAAATGGCTGAAATAAACGCGTTTAATAGTTATTTAAACATATTGACTGTCAATAAAGATAGACCCGCATATTTGAATACATTTCGTATATTTGTTTGTAATTGTAATAATTTGGAACTTGATTAAATATGTGAATTATTACAATAATGTACTTTGGTAATGGGTTGATAAAGGTAAATAGCCTATTGGTAGCTAAGTATTGTGAAATTCATTGATACGTGTACATGTTATACACCAATCTTATATCTCGAAATTGATAGCCTCCATCTATGCAAAATCTAAACTGTGATTAGAGTTACATGCAAATTTACCAATAATAATATGAAAATATAGAACAGAGCCAGAGTACTATAAAGAATGATTTCAATCATAACACAAAGGAGGCAGTGATAAGAAAGAAAATAATATGTTCATGTTTGATTTTAAATTTTTGTTTTGTTTTAGGTTGCAGGTCTACAAATAAAACATTATATGTAATATAAACGCAAAATGTACAACAAATGTAACAAAGGTTTCAGTGTTGGAAGGCGTTCAAAATTATCTGGATTTGCTGAAGCTTGAAAAACTTGTATGTAAAATAAAAGCCCGCGCCAATATGTTAAAAAAATACGGGAACAAAATATATCCGCCCACACTACATTAATATGAAACGCAAGTAAAATAAACAAAGGAGAATTAAAAAACCAGACGCATAAATCTGAATATATCGTACCCCAATACAAATGGTATCGAAATGTGTTTACATGAGTTGTGAATCTAAAACATTTTATGGTTCGCACGCAGAACGACGAACTTTAAGATGAATATATCAATGTCTGCAACTACGCAGTATGTTTAAGGGGTAAAGAGCTCATATTATAGTAGAATTGTGAACTTTAAATTACTTTTCTGTATTACAGTTTTTACTGTTATATGCTTATTTTAACTCAATTTAACTATTCTAACCTATCTATCAGACTAAGAATTTCTTAATCAGTCGATATTCGAGACTTTGTTCTGACAATTCTTACCGTAGATATCAAATAAACGGTCATAGTGAATAGTGTTAGGTCACAAAAAATTCACAATTAATAAAAAAAATGTCTGGTTACAAAATAGAATGCGAATAACACACCTACAAAATTAAAGCTGTCATTAGTATCTAATTTTAAAACTCATCAACAAAACCTGTTATTATATCTGTCAAAGTATGCCAAAGACTCCGAGCAAAATTTTAACGTGTTAAGAATCCAAACTTTCTAATAAACCAAACGAACATTCTGGAATGCTATGTTTGATTAAATGAATATTTTTCTTCTACAGGCGGCACCACCAAAGGCTCCTGTACAATATGTCCTACAGCCGACGCGACCACTTTTTTGATCATTAGTAAGTTCCTGATGGGGTGACACAGCTACCACGTAGTTTCGAACTCTTATCGCCGATATTTATCTTAATTACAAAGTTAAATACGCAATTTAGATTCTAAGCGTGGCTCCGGCAAAGCGCCTTGAGATGGCACCGTCAAACACCGATTGTATACCTTCCGAACGCTTATGGTGTCTATCGATAATCAAACAATGGGAATACCAGACGTCGCTTATGATATTCTATTGTTGTTTCGCAAAAAGTTCGAGCGAGATTTGTAACACGGTGCAGGAACGCGAGAGATGCATGAAGAGTAATGTTAATTTGGTTTTCGTTCCATTTCGGGCATGAATATGCTGTGATAATATTATTCTTATAACATTTTGTAAAACGTGAGATGCGAGTTTGTTTTTCGACTCTTGAGTTTAATTTTTGCCTTTTATAATTTATATTCTAATTACAATTTTGGGCTTAGTGAGAATTCAGAATACCTATAATAATAAAAAAAACTCATAGAAATATTCTAGAATGTTTCTCAGAGGTGAACGTCATCTTTTCTGCAATTTATTAAAAATATGTAGCTAATTTATATTTTTGTAATAAATACATTAAACATTTTACAGTAATATATTATGGTCACCCACATACCTACTAGAAAAACAATTTTCATTACTGAATATTTATCATCCAATGGGGTTCGACCCCTTACTACCTACTCTCATTGCTTAATTTTTACAGTAATTAAATGCATTCATTCATTGTATTCATTTTCGGACTATGCTTTTTATAACAATTGATAGGCAAAAGTATGTACATGACCTTTAGTAGCTTTATAATATTATGCAGGAGTTAATTAAATTCAATAAAATAAAACGCGTTTAAATTCCTTTCAAACTAATTTATTTCTCTCTCCTTTACATCCAAACATTTTTTTAACAATATAATTAAACCAGTTTCCAAAGCTCTTTTTCTAGTAATTTTCGGTAAATGGAACGCGTATGCAGAACGCGCAGACATACCCATTTGTCTTAGCAAACGGACCGATTTGTGCGTCGGGGAATCGGTAACGGATGCTTCAGGCACGTCCAAACTGACTTATTGGACTTAACATTGGTTTCTATTACTGATTTGATAGACTGACTCATTGTTCTTTAGCCGATTAGTGATAGATGTAATGCTGTTTTGTTTTAGTTATATACATGGCGCTGAGACCAAATTTTCATATATTATGTAGTTTTCAGGAGAGGACTTGCCGTTGGCCGAGCATTACTGCTATCTTATTGAATACAATTTTTAAACGGTGACCGTCGACAAATTGTGGTCAAGCAAAAAATGCGCTTTATGACTTTGGATAAACCAAATGTAATTTCCTCTAGTGTTTTGTTCAAATGTCCGCAAATCGCTTCTTGTTGGCCTATAAGTGAAGTCCCATGTCCCCTAGTGGGGTAAGGGGCAGATGCATTTATACGTCTGTTTTACTGGTCGATTTTTTTTAGGGACAAGTAGGTGATCAGCCTTCTGTGTCCTGCCAGACCGAGACATTTTTTTTTATTCGTCTCCACCAGGAATCGAACCCAGGACCCTTCGGTGTAACGCTCACGCGTCACCACTGTGCCAAGGAGGTGGTCAACAACTGTTGGGCTATAAGATTGCATATAATCTTTTTACCATATTAAAATTGACCCCAACTTTGAATCGCAGACTTCACAATTGCTAACCAAATAAAACTTACTTACTATAAGTTTTCACATCCTCACTCAACAATGTATCACAAAAACAATTGAGCACACATCTATCCGTAGCAAATACGAAACGTGGTAATATGGCAACATCAGTTGTATGAAAAGGTATAAAATGAAGGATATCGTTCATGAACAGCATGCGGCATTCGTCGATATTACAGCAGATTTACGTGCAAAATGCAACCGAACCGTGGTTTGACTGACTGCTTGAACGCATCTTGAATAATTCATAGATTCACATCTAAAACTTTGTCAGATTCAGGCGCCCCTTGGAATATTGCATTGTTTTATATTTTCTTCCTTTATACAATTTCCTTGTGTTCATGTAATTTTCACAAACAATCTTGAGATGCTCAAAGGATTGGATCGGATTCTGGAATTACTTTTAGTAAATATTAGGTAACTAATCTTAATCTTAATACTATTATAAAGGCGAAAGTTTGTATGGATGTATGGATGTATGGATGTATGGATGTTTGTTACTCTTTCACGTAAAAACTACTGAACCGATTACAATGAAATTTAGCACACATATAGAGGGTAACTTGGATTAACACATAGGATAGGTTTTATCCCGGAAATCCCACGGGAACAGGAACTATGCGGGTTTTCCTTTGAAAACGCGGGCGAAGCCGCGGGCGGAAATCTAGTAACATCATACAACTGACCTAACTACTATTGTACCTAAAGAAAAGGACTGTACGGACGGTAATAGGAATATCACAACTATTAGACTTTCATTTTGTTTTCCCTTAAAGATTTCCCTTGTTGTTAAAGATTAAATGAAAAAATTCCACGTAATTTTTTCGTCTGAACGGAATGGCTCATTAAATATTTATCTTATTAATTGGCCAGATTGCCGTAACTACATTTCAGAATACACTAAGATGAAAGAAATCCATTCCATTAACGTAAAAGGAATAAATATAGCAAAGGTAAGTGAGCTCTCACAAAATAAAAGGCGGAAAAAATTCACTTTACAGATTCCATTCTATAAAAATTTATTTGAGGATATAATTTCGCTTGGATCTTAATGAAAATAAATAGGAAATTAGTGGGGGTTCGATGGGAGAAATGAGTGCGGTCATTGCAACAAGGCCAGCATATAAATAGTTCATTTATAACGTGTAATTGAAAGTTATAGCTTCATTGGACTTTTTATTGAAAGTATTTTTGAAATTTGTAATGATTCAGTGCTGCAGATGCATTTTACGGCGAAGTGATTAACACGTTTCGTATCGACTGGTGCATTTTAATAAACATTTGTGCTCCAGATTTTCTTTTCCTGTAATTTCGGTATTATTATCCTGAAAGGTTGAAATATTTTATGCAGATTAATGAGTAGTGAGAATTATGTACTGAAACATGCGCAAGATCTTTGCTGGTTGAGAACTTCAACATCGTAGACAAAGATCTATACTAATATTATAATGTAGAATGGAGTAACGACTTGATGTATTTGTAACTATTGTTATCGGTTATGTTTGAATATCAGGAATCGATATGTTATGTATACTTATTACTTATGTGATAATCACTCATGCAAAACCTGAACCTAGCAGAATTTAAGTATGATAATTAGGTAATATTTAAACTGGAAACAAAGTCGCATTTCACGTTAAATTGCACGCCAGATCTTCGAGTTAATCCATAAAAGAGCATTCAACAAAGCTCAGTAGAAATATGAAGGTGCATTAAAACGATCACACCAACTAAATCAGGTCATAAGTATCGGAGTGCGCCAGTCGGTATTAAATAAAAATAATCCAACATTTTAACTCTTTGCCGCGCTCTTGGCTATATCTTGAGTGCATCGTTGAAAGTAAATGCCAGCATAATTCCTACTTCCATTGCGTTTGGATTGCATTTAGAGACGTTAGGGGATGAAACTGGATAAAGTTTATGTTAACAGTAAGCAATAAAAATAGCCTTTATGACGATACGTGGAATGGTTACGTTTGTATGCCATTACCCACTGTTTCAACTCGAAATTAAACTCGCTTTATTGAAATGGTAATACGGCTGCCGTTACGTTAAGTATTCTGTAAATGCGATACTTTCATGCTCGTTCGGATTGGATCAAATTACAAAGTAGGATACTTTTTGGTTACTTTATGGAGCAAACAATGTGCGCATTGAATAATCATAAAATGAATCCGTGCTGAATGCTATTTGCATGACTATATGCATTCTGGAAACTTTTAAAGTTTAATGATACACAAAATGATTTTCCTAGTTAAGTAGTAGTACTTACTAGATATATAGACGGTACAAAAACTATTTCACATCAGCGATAAGACGGTATTTAAACTTTTTTATGATAACGAAAAGTCTATTATTAATTTTGTCAAAATAAATAAAGAATTTGAGTAACATTATGTCTAAATTCAAGTGTAATGTTGACCATAATATGCCATTTAATTTTTAATACTTTACCCGTTACAATGTCAATCAATAGTAGCAATTAAACTCCATACTACTGAAGTGCGTAAAATGAAAATTTACGCAAGCGAAAAAACAATAAATCCAAAAAAATTACTCGCCAAGGTAGGGATTTCAACAAGCCAACGGGAACCAATTAAATTGATTGATTCAATATAAATGGTTGTTAATTAAACCGTGCCGGTTGCGCAAGTGTAAATTATTAAAGTACTCGTAATTTAAAGTCCAAGTAAAATAAATAAAAGCTGTGGCAATTTTATTTTAACGTTTTTATTACGTGAAGAAGCGCTAAAGCTGGTTGCGTTTGGATTCAATGGATTCAAAAAGCTGATTTAATTTTACCTTTAAAGTTCATTAAATTATTATTAAATGCATTAATTTCTATAAATTCTTTCAATACTACGATGAGGGCTATCCAGTTTCCGTTGATTCAGTTTGTTATTTTTCCTATTTTGGTTCGTGTCTGCAAACGATTGGCTTTAGCATCTACCCTAAAAGCCCTTTTCTATATTAAGGATAACTCCTACACTTGTTGCAGGCTCTGCTATACTTGCAAATCCATATTATTATGTTTTTGAGAAAAACTGAAACTTGTTTAATGCCATCACAGATGCCGTACCTCTTACCACGCATTACTAAATCATCAAAGCTTGGTTACATGCCCTCCGGAGCTAACTGCAACCTTACAGGCTTATACATAAAAGTAATAGCGCTTTCTATTAAACAATACCAACATTCCCATAAAATATACGTCCATATTCCATACACACTATCCTCAATTTACATTCGCGTTAACCACGAGATTGCGTCCGCCATGCCGCGGCGACGCGCCGTCCAATGGGCTAAATTAAATACATAAAGAAACTGTGTTCACGCATAAACGTTGTCTGCACGTTTGTACAATGGTCGATAATGTTGGTAACGCTGAAGTTGTAGGAAATAATTTTATGCGTCATTGGTGTTTAATGTGAGATGATAATATGACTTGTTTCATTCGGAGAGCTTTTGCTCCCTCGCAATTTACAGTTTCCATCTTGAATGTATTGTAAATCGATCTGTATAAAATGCTTACTATTCTGATAAATAATACAGTACGATACAATAAAATGATGGTGTCACTTCCAATAATTACCAATCTAAGTAAATAATACTACCTCACTGAAACCAAAATTAACAATAAATAATCCAAATAAACTGAATAGACTAGTTGCTGCTAAACTATATCCATAAAAACAAATTTCCTCAGTGAATACATTTAAGTAAACTACGAAGCAAACAGTTTAAAAGTTAGCATAAAGCAAGAATTCTATGAAACTTTAACAAAATCAGCTTCCAAAGACTTTCGTAGTTTGAAAGTTACCGTTTGAAGAGATAAGTAGTTTACATTTTCAAGTACTTATATATGGAAATGTAATATTCATAATTCTTTGCATACAAAGAAGGTAATAAATTATAGATTTACTGTATATGATTTTATATAAATTTATCAATATTATTGCAAATTAATGAATATGTTCCCATTAACGATTAGATCGAATTTCAGTATACAAATTTCGTTATCTACATATTTAGCCCCTGTGGTAGGTTTTCAATAAAAGCTTGTGCCTGAATCAATATTATTAAAATTAAAAAACGTTTAGATGTGAAAAAACAAAAAATAAACGTTAAATGTAAGCCTGAAGAGGAAAATCAAATATAATATGGTCCTATTTGTACAACACTAATAAAATTTATTTATTACCTTGCATATTATACATAAATTTATTACCATGGAGAAATTGTAACTGTACATTTAACAATATATCCGATAGATATAAAAATAAATAAAATAGTAAACTAATTACATGTTGTTAACGATTTAATCGAGTAATATAAATTCACATAATGAAAACGAGTACACAGCTGCTAATTAATTTTGAATAGCGATAAATTCGCAAAATACATTCCGAGTATTTCATTTAATTTTAATTTCAAAGTACATTGAACATCAATACATAAGCGCACTGAAATTGCAAGTGTATAAACCGTTGGTCGTGAACTAAAATAAATTACAAACCCCGCGTAATTTCACACCCTACGCAATGTCACTAATTGTACCAAAATACACTTAAATTTTCTTTGTGTGTAGCAATTCCAGCCTCAGATGGGGTCAGTGACAACCCTATGACAATTAATGTTAAACGCCCTTTGTCTAATAGACCCCCCAATTAACGCATACTTTGAATATCTGAAGGAAAGATTCATGATTTTCTTAAAGATCCATGGTATGTCTAAATGAAGCGGTAGTGTACACACTAACCTTTCATTAGTAAAAACATAAATCTAATTTCTTAAAACTATTGATATTATTTTTAGATTTGAAAATAGATCATAATAAATAGGTCAGGCGTTTACATTGATATTATTATTATGAAATACATCAAATATGAAATTAACGTTTCATCTGTTATAAAAACCTCTATAACAACATGTTTACCCAGTTTACGTAATAATATTATTATTCGCCGATCAATTAGATGCAACGTCCTACCCAAATACCCTCAATACCTTCTATTATTCTAATTCTACAGCACACAGTTAACACAAACAATATTATACAACAGAAACAAGCTAGTAGGAACATAAATTTAGCAGTTACAAGACTAATCAACATAGAAATCGTAATACGAATATCGGCTCAGCAATTACAATACATTTACATACAGATTTGGTTGGATTGAATTCGAACAGTTTCAGCCGGCTTGTTAATTTGCCTAAAAGGAATGTAATTGGTCGGATACAATTTAGCACTCGCGTGAACTAAATGTGGATATATCGGGGGATTCTTAAAGCTAAAGATTTCCTTACTCTCAGGGCTGGCTCATGATTTTTTATTAATTTAAATAAAAAAAAAATGTTGTGTGGTTTTATGAAACCACGGTAAAAGTGAAACTGTTCGAACGGTTCCGAACACTGCTTTGTGTAGCGCATGTCTCGTGACGGACGGCTAGTAGGTATACCTACTCGGCAGCCGAGATACACGCGACATGCGCTACACAGACCAAAAAGTTTGAGACGATGTTTAAAAGTTTCACTTTAAAACCTTTAATCATCCAAGGCGA
Organism: Colias philodice; assembly: GCF_061535455.1. Lineage (NCBI taxonomy): Eukaryota > Metazoa > Arthropoda > Insecta > Lepidoptera > Pieridae > Colias > Colias philodice. Next base: position 9,038,839 of record NC_143099.1, on the reverse strand, counting down.
AGCTTTATTGATGCTGATTGAATAGATAAAAAGTACCATGTGATACTATAGTATTTCTAGATAAATTAAAAATAAAGTGCCCTCACAGTTATAATATTTTAAGAAATATCACATTGAAAATAGGCTATATTAACTAGCAATATTAATTTTACACTCGCATTACTAATACGAATGCTAGTCATGACATAATATTGATTATTATTAATTAGGAAACGACCTTAATTTATAACGGAATTGTTTAATTGATAATTTAGCATACTTGGAAATGTAGAGTTGGCTCTTTAGATGTGGTTCTTAGCCTCAAATTGAAATGTAATGAAAACGAAATTAAAAGGAAGCAAATTGCTCGAATTTATAAAAAAAAATATAAAATCATAAATTTTGTAGGAAGGTTATTTGAGCTCATTTTGAATTTTGCCGAGTGACATAAACATATTTTTGAGCTATTGCATAGCTTCTATCGCGGGCCTTGAGCGCGGGGACCGAATCGAGAAATTCCGTAACGAAAAAACCTCACGCTCCCCACTCCGACGGGCTCGGAGGTGTGGCTTGCAGGCATGCTATGCAATAGCTTTACCGCGGCAGTCCCCGAGTGCCACACGTCTTTTTATTGTTTCTATTTTAAAAAAGGAATCTAATTTAATCAGGTAATATCAATAATTTTAAAGCTAACCTAAAACTACAATATCTACATAGCACGTGCGACAAAAAATATTGATAACCAACATTTGTGGCCTACCACGAATACAATATAAAATAAATATTTTTTTACCAGCCCTACAGTTTCCGTTAACAATTGTTCCATTCACGACCACATCGACGCGTGCGGCTTCGAGTGTTTTGATGGCTCTGAAAGACGCAATCGCTATGCAATTGCTGTCACTTATTGTCATTGTGATGACGATAAATTTTTTTTTTGGTAGGGAAATTTTGTCATGCATGTAATGAATAAGAAGAAAGAAGACTTTTAAGGATTCAGATTGATTCCACTCAACATACGCCACATGGCGTATGTTGAGTGAAACATAAGTGATGTAGGCGGTGTCGTCTCCATATTAATATTATCTCAATGTAAAAAAACGAAGAATATGACTATTAACTATTAACTTTTAACTTCTCTTTAACATTGCAGAATTTTAGTGTCAGCCGGATTCTATTATTATTGTACTTCTCATAATTTTAATAAATCAATTTAATCCCTATTTTAAACAAATTGGATTATTTTCCATAACACAAAAACAATTTTTATAAATTGTGTCTCCCCTTCGCATAATTTACTCTAAAGTTCTACGTTTAAATTACAATAAGAAGAAATTATCTTTTTCAAAACCACATGGCCCCTTTAATGTATGTATCAAGGCGACTCTATTTGCCCAAATTTAATGCACTTTGAGGGTGCATAACTTACTTTGGGTAATTATTTTGCAATAGGGTTACGCAGATGTTAACCCGAACTTGCCTAAGAATTTCAAGGGACAAACTTTGTACCGAAATAATTAAATTGTATCCTGACGTGTAAATAAAATATTGATAGAATATTGAATTTGTAACAAACTTTATAAGAGCGCGAGATGATTTATGTTTCTCATTTGTTTAATTTACTGCCTGTTGCGAATTTAATTTTCTATTCTGTTTGCAAATATTATAGCGTTTTAATTAAGATTCAAATGATTAAGATATTATGTAAGTAAATATATACAAGGTTTAATAAATAAGAATTTATGGATTGAGTATTCTTCACTAGTAGATAATGTTCAAAGCTAAATACTTTTAGTTCTCTATGAGGGTGACATATTAATAATACTGATACGATTTTGAAATAGGTAATAATATCTCGTTAAAGTATGAACAATTCATATTTATTTCAAATAGATGAAAGGATTGGTTACCTAGCAGCAAAATGAATAGAACGAACATTGGAATGTTCAGAAACTGTTCATATTAAAGAGTTATGCGAAATAACTTCAAAATACCGATAACCCTACAAGTTATTTGTAATATATTGTAATGAAAGTAATATTGGGAACGAAGCGATATCCGGTCGAATTGTGTCGAGTAATTTGGAACAATCGGAATGAAATCCGTTAATAGGAAAATGTAAAGGGTGATTCTGGTCGGGCGCGTTGTTCCGTACAAAACGTAGCATTTCCAATTTCTACGTGACCTTTTTCACTCGGATGTCACATGTTCTACAAACGAGGTGTCTTTGTTCAACAAACGTAATTAGAAAATTCCCAAATGACGTCCTATTTTGCTTTTCGTCGGATTTCATGAGTTCCGCAGTTCCGCCCCTGGACTCGCAAATTAGTTTTGTTCCGGTTTGATCCATCCGAACCTCGGATGTGACAAGTTTGTATTCTACTAGTGCTATTTATTTGGGATTATAGAGTTGCGCTTTAGTTTTAATTTAATTCGAATAAGCGGTTGTGATGCTTAATTTGTGTACATATTGTGTTTTATGTTCTGGTATGTTGTTTTATTACTGTTGCATATTATCATATACTTTAGTAATAACTTCAGGAATTAAATGCTGTTATAATCATCTGGAAATATTCGTTGTTTTATTTTAAATCTATTAAGTATTAAGCATGAAATTAAAAAATATTACATATAGTTCATAAACATTTCATTGTATTACGTAGCATAACGATTATATTTAACTTACTTAGCACATAATAATAAAATATATGACCGTGGCTACAGCCATCCATACTAATATTATAAATGCGAAAGTAACTCTGTCTGTCAGTCTGTTTCTCAATCACGCCTAAACTACTAAACCAATTTTCATGACATTTGGCATGGAGATATTTTGATACCTGAGAAAGGACATAGGCTACGTTTTATCCCGAGAAAATGAAGCAATCCCAGAAATCCCACGGGAACGGGAACTATGCGGGTTTTTCTTTGACTGCGTGGGCGAAGCCGCGCGCGTAAACCTAGTAGTGTATAAAAAACACATAAACATAGAGTATAGAATAAATAATTTGGAAAATCCAAAAGTGCACGCCTCATAATTTTTTTTTAATAAATATTTATTAATTATTATTTTTGTTTATTTAATAACAATTAAACCACATCGAATCAGACCCTGAAAAATGAAAGGGTTCTATTCCTGAGCATACTCAAGCGTAAGAGAAAAAAAAAGACTCGATTAGTAAAGTATTTCGGTCGCTATCGTGTTAACAAGAAAAAGGATCCGCACATACAGACACACGGACGTCCAAGACAGAACTTTTTTAAACTGTTTTTTAACTAGTTTAAATAACAAAAATGACATCAAAAATATCATGAACGTTAAAAATAGTGTTTTTTCTTAATATGTGTGTGTATGTATTATCTTACAAGTGCAATGTATGATACATAAAGACATTTTAAGTTTGAAAAATCAGATGTTTTGCGCGAAGTGACAGTAGTACCCACCTCAACGCTTCGCTTATGAGGCGTGCAAAATGAAATAGTGCCAAACAATATTACATGCTAAATGTGCATTTAAGTTATTATTTTCAAGACAAATAGTGACATGAACAATTGCCACATGGGACATTTGAACGAGGTATATTGCATGTTATGACATTCTATTAAAGCGTTTATCAGTAAGGCTAATAAATTACAAAATTCTCTTTCAGTGCAAGTTTCATTTACCCGTGAAATAATAGAATTGCCTCTCCCCACAGTGTATAGGTTCCTACTTCAGTAATTGTTTTAGATAAATTAACGAAGTAGTTCCAAAGAGAACAAATCCCTCGGGACGAAATTTACTTGTATGGAATGTGCTTTTTATTCAATTGATAATTAATGACATTATTTTCTCATTTTCTATTTCGTTACACATTCTTACCTATTTGGAGAGATGAGACAAAAATTGTGGAAAATTGTTGAGATAATTAGTTTCTGATTGCTCATTAACCCATTGACCACCGTAAGGCCCGATCGGGGCGCGACACAATAGATTTTCTATTGTGTCTGTGATTCCGAGGACTGATGGATTTAAAAGATGATTAGAAAATAAATTGTTACAATTTTGTTAAAAATGATTTGATACATAATAAAGCATAGAAGATTTATTTGGAATAAGTCCTATTAATTAAACTTACTTAAAGAAAGGAAAAGAATTGGACGTCACTTCACTTGAAAAGTAAGTCGTTTATGAGTCCAAAATATTATTATAGGTAAGACATAGAAATAAGTTTAAGCCTCTAAAATAGAAATTTTGATGTACTTACATGAAAACTTAAATTGATGATATGTACCTACGTAATGGTATTGCGTTTTTTTTTCTTAAGAAGTTAAACAATTTAAAAACGCACACGTCCAAATGGCAAGTAGAGCTTTCTTCTGCCATTTAAATAATACAACATAAATAACTACCAAAAAATAAATTATGAATATAACACCACATTAGTGCACAGAAAAGCCTGCTAAGCTTACCAACTAATATTTCAAATGCACCATGCATTAGAATGCACTAGAGATCCTTATGTCAGAAGCAAATGCTGAAATCGACAAGCGCTAAGATATGGAACATGTCTCTCCAGTCAGCAAACCAAGCATGTGAAATATACACGACTTGGCGGTATAATCATTATTTTAATACGTGCTTTCTATAGGGCTTTTGGCAATTGGTTGAATTGTTCGTGAACTTTTATGTTTTTGATTCATGGAAAAAGAGTCATTTTGCGCAAGTATGATCATGGTAATTTTAAGCATTATGATTTGCATATTATAAGCGACGATTAAATGAAACTGTAGCTTTTATCATTTATACAAATAACATTAATTATACAAAATTATAATTTACATAAGGAGAAATTCACAAGTAATAACTCTTCGTAGAACTTTATAAGTACCTACGTAATGTACCTCAATATAAAAAAAAACAGTAAACAGACATAAAATTATAAAACCATTTTATAACCAAATAATTTTTCGAGTTTGTTTTATATTTTTTTGTAAAGACCATTCACATACCTAGTATTGAAATAGAAATATCTATAGATGCTCCAATTAATATAATAGTATGAAGTTTCATGCCTGCATACAGTGGGATATCACCCCTTTCATTGCACCCCTTACATTGTAATGTGATTATAGTAATTAGGACTGTAAATATTTTCATAATCAATATTATACTGTATAGTGTAAACTTTTTAATTTTGTAAACATATCTGTTTGGTTGTGTGTGTTGTGTGGGTGGTAGTTATTTTGTGTTTTATAAAAGCTTGTGAATTAAACTTGTTTTGTAAATACAAATTAAAATGACGCAATTTTATAAATACTAATATATTTTTATTTATGAAACTTGTTGTTTTATTCAGAATTTACTACCATTTTTTAACCTTTTGAAGTTTTCATTAAAATTTTCGTTTCGTGACACTGTAGTAGTGTATCTAGTAAAAAGATAAAAGGTACCTATCTTTTTTACCATAGATTGTGACTACACATTACTAAATATTCTACAATAGCTTATGATGCATATCCCCAATAATATAAAAAAACTATATAATATCACAAATAAAACCATAAAGAGGAAAGCAAACCAAAAACAGCAATATTGAGCCCTAACCTCAAGGACTCTCGCTCGGTTAGCCACAATGATTGCCTTCAAACGAGGCTCCTTTAGTTATAAGTCACCTGAGGAACTTACGCTTCAATCGAACGGTCTATTTAATATTTTTCATGCGGATCGTTAAAGCGATCGTTCCGATGTAAAAGTTTAATATAAGTAAGGACTAATAGCAAAAACGTGACTTATGGATGGCAATTTTGTAAGGACCTTTATTATTATAAAGAAATAGGCAGCGTTTGTGGTGAAGTTTTGTTAAGACGGCGAATACACGGATATATAAAAATAAAAGTAGGTATATGTAATGTGTAACAGGAATATTATTATGGTAAATGAAAGGTGAATATGAAACTTTTATTTTTCAGTATTGACTAGCAAGTTCTAGCAGTTTTAAGTATTATATTAATTGAGAAGTATGGAGAGTGATATTTTCAGAACTAAATAAAGTCGAAAAAATATTAGATTCATACATTTTATGGAGTGCGATGATATTAATTCTAAAACTGAAAGCTTTTAAAGTGATACAATCAAATCTTTATTTATTAACTTGATTAGATCCATTAAATTTGAAAACCCACAATAAGTTGAACAATAAAAATCGTCTCACGTCGCTTATAATAAAGGTACTTACCAATTTACCACAATAAAATGGCCACGGGCCACCTCACTCAAGTCCTTAGTTCAAGTCAATCCGTTATAATGAGAGTAATGATTAAAATAACATGCTTATAATAATATAACAATGATCCAGTTACATGAATATTATAATATTGGCAATTTTCGATGCATTACAGATAAGCTTGTGGCATAAAGCCTGATTTTATAGTCCTGTTAGCTGTTTAAATAACATTAACACGTATTAATTATCCATTATACACACGGCTTATATTTGATAATATAAAGTTTCATATACCTTAATAGCGTGTCACCGGTAAAATTCAACTAGTTTCAAAGGAAAACATGCCAGGGAAAAATCATTTTTAAAGTAATATTTTAAGTAGTTAGTTCTTGGATTTATTAAATGGCAAGGTACTGTTTTGTGGTTGAGTTAATACTTGAATTATGTTTTTCAAAAAGCTTAGTTGGTTGTGAAGCGAAGAGTAGCGGATGAAAAAATAAATAAAACCACTTGCCTTAATTTTATAAGACCAATTCAAACAGTTATGTAGAGTAGTGGTAGAGAGAGAGTCGTAATCCCATCCATTGTATGGACTGAAAAATCGTCAAGAATTTACTGATTTAAATTTCTAATAATTCGCCTTCTAAAAAGCATCTGATCGGTTGCTAACTTTAACAACCGGCCATCTAACATGAATATTTCCATACTTCACAACTTCGATTGCATAATATTACGTCTTTTACAACAATGCATGTGTACTATTATTATAATTAATATTTTACTACTAATATACACCCCTTCAAATTTATTAGTATATTTATATTTCTTCAATATATTTAGCTTATGATTAATAACATAAAATTAGATCCTGCTACGTCCCACCTTTAAAAACAATCTCACAATTTCGAATAACAAACGATGTTATTCAAAGATTATCACATGAAAATGACTAATGACTTTGGATTTCTTCTGCATGTTAATTGTATGAAGCGCTCCTAACACTAATTTACACTATGTTTATTTAACTATTGACAATTTTAGTACTGCCCTTAATATCATTAGCTGGTTCAAATTTAAACCTTATCCCTTTGTGATAAGGGTTAGGAAATTTTGGGGTAAGGCAACAAGATGTTGGTCAAAATAGATCAAGCCAGGTTACTTTGTCACTTCAGCTACGCTTCTGACAGATGAATTAATTTTTCATCTTGATGAGTATTGAGTAAACAAAGGGAATAGGGAAGGAAGGTTTATTTATGCCATGTGTTTTCTAGTGTGCCATATGATAAGTCAATTTCGTATTTGTTTTGTACATTGATTGATAACACTTCTTTTCTTCTTAATATATTTAAATCTCGTGTCATAATGTTTGTCCCCAATGGACTCCTAAACCACTTAACTGATTATAATAAAATTCGCACACCATGTGCAGTTCGATCCAACTTGAGAGATAGGATAGTTTAAACATGTAGGTACCACGGGCGAAGCCGGGGCGGACCGCTAGTTGATTATAAATTTTGTACCTTCGAGCTACTGTCCAGCCTAATCTCGATTTACTATATTTACTATACTTTTTAAAAGAAAAACTTGATACGTACCATCAACAAACCTTCAAAACTAGAAACTTATGAAATTACTGCCTTTATTAGCAACAAAATATGATAGCATTGCGAATACCACGTTCAGAAATTTTCCAGAAACCAAAGAATGTAAGACAAGTTTATAGTAAACGTTGTATATCACGGTGTAGCGACAAAATGGAAATGCTACGGAAACTCATTTGAATGCCATGCTAAGACATGCAGTGACTTGAGAGGAATGTCATGGTACGGTGGATCTTTATCGTGAGGATGTTCGTGTCTTTCGACCGTTTGTAGCGTATGATATGTTGGTAGAAAGTTTGTTTGTTGCAAAATTGGCATCGATGCAGTCTTTTGGTGTTGTAGAGAATGTGGTGGGATTTTCGAAGGTTCGAGATTTGATGAGCCTACACAGTACAGTAGTACTGCAGTTTTTAAAGTAGTCAATCAAACTTAAACGTTTGATGCTAAAGAACATCAAATAAATAGCCAAGTAAAAAAAGAGCGTGTGTGTCTATATCACTCGTGTCAGAACTTCTTTGGCAAGATCGAAGACAAGTAGTAGTACCAAAATCGTCGCCTTATTCCATGACGTGATGGTATTGCTTTGACAAAACCTTGAAATTTTACTCTCAACGCGCCTAAAGAAGTTTCTCTTTAAACAAATCTTAATTATATAAGGATACAAAAAATCCAAGACCATTTAAATTATAAACTTAATTATAATCCAGGCTATTTCTTCTCATGTATTAAACATCTAGCTTAGAACTGGAATGCAAGCAGTTTTATGGGTGAAAGGTTGATTAAAACTATCAAAGAGGACGATGGAGCAATAGTAAAACTAGGCGTATCTTGCCTTTAATCTAATAGAGATTTAATGTAAGATTTCAATTTCAATCATTTGTAAGTGATTCTAGATTTTTAATATCCTACTAATATTATAAATGCGAAAGTTTGTGAGGATGGAATTTTGCTACTCTTTCACGCAAATACTACTGAACCGATTACAATGAAATTTGGTATGTTTATTCTGAAGACCTAGAATAAGACATAGGCTAGTTTTTCTTTGCGCGGCGGGCGGGTGAAGCCGCGGCTAAAAATACCTCCGTCACAAAATAGTAAAATAAACAAGTAGGTACTACATTTTTTTAAGAGAAAGAAATCAGTAATGATTATTAATAACTTATTCTTGATAAATGATTTGAAAAAAAATATTCTTTAGCAGTTTTCTAAACCAGTGCAGTATCCGTAATCTGATGTAAATAAAAAATATACTTACTGGAAAAAATAAGGTGTTAAAAATACGATGAAACACGTCCTATAAAAATCATCAGCTAGAACGTGTTAATGGTAATGTCGAATACGTAGTTCTTTTGATGCTGAATTATTTATATCTCAAAGCAGAAACAATAATATCGGAGATCCGGTTGAAGTATCTATTTTTATTGTTTTAGATAATGATATGTGATAAGCATTATATACCCGTGGTTCAGACGTGATGTAGACAAAGATCGTAATGTGTTTGATGGTAATTTGAAATTCACAGAGGGAATGTCTATTTTTTTTATTTTGGAATGTTTTATTGTAAGTGTGTAGATTTGAATAATGAAAAATAATTGCTATTCGTTAAAATAGATATCGGTTATTAAAACTTTTTCCTATTTTACTGGAATTAATATTTTTTTCGAAAAAGATCTGGTCGAGGTGGATTAGGTAGAGTTCGGATTTTCTATTTACAAATGCATAATATTACTTACGTAATTTTTTAACGTTAATATCCTAAAATATCTCGCTTAATAAAAATAATGTTTTATCATAGTATTAAATAATATTATTATATGTATCTTCAAAATATTTAACGAAACTTCCTACTTAAAATGAAACTACATAAAGATTACACATAATGTAAGCAACATTTAGAACTGACCTAGCGCCTATCTTTAAAATGCACAAAGTACTGTAAGTTGTAAGGTTATGGGGAAAATTTAAAAGTGTTCAACGACTCCACTTTTCACACCAAACTGTATAATAAAAGTTAGCAAGTAATTTTCATCTCCATATAAGAGCACACGTTAACTTCACAAGCATGTGGTGCCCTAGAAACTATTTTGTGAGGCTTTTATCTCATTTTCGCGCGAAGTGAAAAGTTTTGCAAAGTTTCTCATACAACAGGTGCCTGCGATGTCAAGATATTAGTCCCTTTTTTAAAGAGCGTTACCCGAAAAGCATTTTCATATTCAAAGGGCTATATTTCTTCTCTTGCAAAGTGCTATGTAACATGATAATGTGGAAATACTCTCACAAACTTTTCTTCATATGACAGTTTAAAATAATGCCCATACTCCACGCAAAACTCCTCAAAAATTGTAAAACAACATTACGCGCGCAACTTCGTACAATTACATATTTACGTCTAAATTAATGAATTTCACCGCCGAACAGAATTTTATATGCGAAATAACACTTTTGATTGTGAGTATTATAAGTAAACTTTCCGCTATACATTATTCATTAATTACTTTGCAAATATAATGAGTTCGCGTGGATGAAATCTGAAGTTACTGGGTTGCGAATCTTTTTAACTCGTCGAAACTTTTATCTCGACGTCGATCTTTTATCTATTTTTAAGCGCTCGATACAACCGCTCGAGAATAATTCAGCGGCGTATGCACCCTCAGTAATGCCTATGGGATGAAGTTTCTTCAGACGTAGAGCGGAAAGCCGCGGGGCGTCAGGCGTCGCAGGGCGGAGCTACGGAGCGCCGCTCAGTCGGTGGGCAGCCGTCACACGCGTTAGTCGCCCATCGCCACCGCGCTACACGCTGTTATGCCACGCGATCCGCGATGTTATTTCCAACGTGTGAATATTTATGACGCGATCAACCATTACGCCTCATCATAAATGGCACTGCAGAATTCGATGCCTCGCATGTCGCAAACAATCATAAAATGCCAATAATACAAACTATTGTGAAAAAACTTGATCTACGAAGTTTTAATCATTTGATAGTGTATGTGCTGTTGTATTACTATGTCGTCGAAAGGAGTTCAGCGTCCGAAATGCCACACGAGTGCGCCTACCGCAGCTCCGAAACGGAAACGTCGGAAAATGCGGTGCTATTTTGCAAGATTCGAACGATAAGTAGTTTGGATCACCTGCTACAAAACATCAGCAGAACGTATCTTGATGATGTGATATCGTTACACGTTCAGTGTAGTGAAATACTCTTCTTCGAAAGTACGCTTTCAACACACTCGGATAAGGCATCTGGAAAGAATTCTAACCTAGGAAAGCTAAGGAATCTTAGAGTAGACAAATGTAAAATACGTCAGATCCCCGCGAGAGCCTTTGAAAATTTCAAAGACCTTAAACGACTACACGTGACAACGCACAACAGTGAATGGTCCGCGATGACTATGGAGTTACATGAACAAGCATTTATGGGTTTAAGTGAGTTGATTGAACTAGATTTAAGTGACAATAATATATGGAGCACAAAAACGGATACTTTTTGCTCTCTATACAGTTTAAAAACTCTGAACTTTACCAAAAATCACTTGCAGAATATAAAGACGTTAGGCTTTTCAGACTCTTTACGTGAACAAAATTTAAGTGTGAAAAGTTGTAATTTAGTTTTAGAAACCCTTGATATGTCATTCAACGATTTGATTGTAATACCAGATTATAGTTTGTCAAAGTTAAGATCTTTATCAAAGTTATATTTGCAAAATAACGCTATATCCTCTTTAGAAAATGAAGCATTTAAGGGTTTAATAAGTTTGGAGGTTCTCAATTTATCCAACAATTTTTTGAGCAGCGTTTCGATAGATATTTTCACGGATACGAAACTGTTAAAAGAAATTAATTTAAGCAACAACACCCTTAATGTTTTGCAACCCGGATTGTTTTCGGGTATGGAACAGCTTCAAATACTGGATTTATCGCGTAACGATTTAACTAGTCAGTGGATAAATAAAGGTATATTTGTAGGCTTACTGCGTATGGTTATTTTGAATGTTTCTTATAATAAATTGAATAAGATAGATCGCTATACGTTTCAAGATTTGTATAGTTTGCAAAAGTTAAATTTGGAACATAATGAAATTGTAACAATTGACGAGCATGCTTTTGAAGAGTTGCGAAATTTACATTCTCTAACACTATCGCACAATAAACTTTTTCACATCCATACTCACTTATTCACTGATTTGCATGTGTTGCACGAGTTGTTTTTAGATAACAATAAAATTAAGCACATAGACGAGAATGCCTTTGATAACATAACAACAATAGAGGATTTGAGTTTGAACGATAACATGCTATCAACAATTCCTGTTTCGATTCGTAAATTACGTTCTTTGAGGTCCCTAGACATCGGTAATAATAATATAACACATCTGAGTCGAGAGAATTTTCACGGCTTGAACGAACTTTTCGGTTTACGACTCGTTGACAATAAAGTGACGAGTCTTAATGAAAATACTTTCGAGCATTTGCCACAACTACAGGTGTTAAATTTAGCTTCGAACAAAATTAAATACGTAGCTCAAGGGTGCTTTCGCAAAAACGTTAATTTGAAGTTACTACGCATGGATGGAAATGATATAACAGAGATTGATGGTATTTTTAACACATTGAACAGTCTAGTATGGTTAAACATTTCTGCTAATCAAATATCGTCGTTTGATTTTTCAAATTTTCCAAGTACATTAGAGTGGTTAGACTTGCATATGAACTCAATAAATAATTTCTTCAACAACGACATGTTTTCGAACACAAATATAAAATTATTAGATTTAAGTTATAACAATTTAACTCAAATCACGGTTACCTCCATACCGAAAACAGTTGAAAAGCTTTATTTGAATGATAATAACATAAACCACATTCAAGTAGGTTCTTTTTCGAAACTACGAAGGCTGTCAACTGTAACGCTAAACAATAATAAACTTATACAATTTGACATAAATGCTTTCAGGTTAGATCAAATAGATGATGATAGCGACTTGCCCGAGTTCTTTATAAGTGGAAACCCATTTGTTTGTGACTGTTCAATGGAATGGATTCAACGCATCAATTATTTGAGTCACAGTCGACAATACCCACGTGTGTTGGATCTTGATAAAGCCTTTTGTTCGTTGGTACATTCGCGTGCAAAAGAAAAAAAGGTGATAATAGATATGTCGCCCTCGGACTTTCTCTGTCCATATGAAAGTCATTGTTTCGCTCTGTGTCATTGTTGTGACTTTGTGGCTTGCGATTGTGAAATGATTTGTCCCAATAACTGTAAATGCTATCATGATATCACGTGGAATGCAAATGTCGTCGATTGTTCCAACGCGGGCTATACCCAAGTACCAGATAGAATACCTATGGATGCGACAGAAATATATTTAGATGGGAATCATATACAAAATTTAGGCAACCACGTATTTATTGGTAAAAAGAAGTTGCAGGTCTTATATCTAAATAACACAGAACTAAAGGAAGTTAACAATCAAACTTTTAAAGGAATCGATTCCTTGACTGTTTTACATTTGGAAAATAATAAGTTAGTAGAACTTAAGGGCGACGAATTTGTACATTTGAATAATTTAAATGAGTTATATTTAGATCATAATGCGATAGAACACGTAGCTAGTAATACATTTTCTTCGTTAAATTCGCTCTCCGTACTTAAAATCGATGATAATAAACTTATCAACTTTTTTCCTTGGAAATTGTTAGCGTCCTCATCTAAAGCTATTGCTCACGTTTCAATCGAAGGAAATCGATATTCTTGCGATTGCAAAAGTATTGCTGAATTGGATTCGTGGCTACGTAAGGATCCCGGTGATCCTGAAAAAATGTTGTGCAGTGATAGTCAAGGAAATCCTACGAAAATCACTATTGCTTCCGTGCTAAGCCACTGCAAGGAATATATGGGATCTGTAAACGACCCAACTATTTTAAAAGATGAAATTGTTTCAAAATCCGTTTTTCTACCCGATAGTTATTTTGCGATTGCCTGTGGAATAATTATAATAATTGTATTAATTTGTTTGATAGGTGCCATCTTCTATGCTTTTAGATACGACGTTAGTGATTGGCTCTACACCAAGTATGGTGTTCCATTATTTAAAGAACAAACGTGCCCCAATGTCGAGCATATTTTAGAAGGTAACTCGAATCACATGTACGAATATTATGTGATATGTAATACCAAAGATACTAGTTTTGTACAACATAATATTATGGCCGAAATAGAGTTTAGAAAAATGGCAGCGAGAAGGCTTTCAATGAACGAGGCTACACTGAATATTTTAACATTAGATAGCTTTTCAAAGTGCTCAAAATTATCCAAACGTCTCCTAATTGTCTTAACAACGAATTTCATTTGTAACGATTTGTGCGATATTCATTTTAAAAACATGTTTTATAGTTATTTAAAGTCGTTAAACAGAAGCGAAATAAATAAAATTATTTTCATAAAAATAGTGGATAATAATCAAATAAACGATGAACTCGGTTTCGTGTTAGACAAGTTTAAGAATATATCGTGGAACGATCCTCGTTTTTGGGACAAGTTCGTGGCTTTACTGAATTCGACGGACACTATTATAACGGTAAAAGGATCAGAGAAGAGCGTATTTAAGAAGTCATTACGCAAGACCCCAACATTGAGGTATACAACAATGCCTGTCTCAAACGATAGTTGCTCAAAGCAGAATTTTACGAATTCTTTACAATTCTCTAAGAGAAACGAGGACGAGTCTTCACATAATGAAAGCTCGCCTTCATCTGACAACATGTACGGGGAAGGGAACAATTCGAACAATAGTTACATGTCGATCGACAACAGGACGTGTCCTCGGTTTAATTATGACCTCAGGAAATCCCCTAGCAGTGGTCATGTCTACTCTAGGGTGGAGGATATTTCTCCGACCATACCCCGCTCTATTACCAGCAATGCTTCTGCTAAAGGGCGTACTTACTATGTCTGATCGATATTGCTTCTTTTCAAGTATTTTATTACTTATTCTACTATCGTTATGCACTTATTATATTTGTCCTCCATACACACTAATCACACAAATGTATATAATCCGCTTCTACCATAAACATTTGTCAATTTTATCATACGTAATGCATGTTGGATGCAGAGCAATTTTGAAGTAAGTAAAGAAACAATATACTGTACAAAATCCAAGTGGAAATGTTAAGTCTGATAAGAAACACTATTCAAATATGTATTATTATTGTTGTGGATCATGTTCACATACACGCTGTAAAAGAACACCAAATCGGTTAAGTCTCGTATTAGTAATTAACGATAAATATTTTTAATTGATTCATAATATGTATGACAATTATAAGCTTTTATCTATATGCTTTGTTTGATATTTGAAACTATTGATATAATATTATATTCTTATTTAAAAATAAAAAAAAAGATAATATATTTTATTACAAAAACAACTATGTATTACTATACTTAATTTTTATGAATTGAACAGTCTGTAACTTTCCGTGTATTATGATTATTATTTGATGTTACATTAAATGTATTATTTTATGTGCTTAATAGATATAAGTCATATTTAAATGTATATAGAGGATATGTTTGCTGTTATTGTTTATATTGATGGTCGTTTGCTTAACTTTATTAATATTTAACTAAGCTAAATCGTGATACTAGATATAATAATTATAAATTTGAAAATAAATGTAATTTTTGGATTGTAATTATTAGTCTTAATGGAAATTATTGTTTTGTATAAAAGTGTACAAAGGTATCTTGAAAACATAATAAAATTATACTGACGTTTTTTATACTCATTCAGTGTTTTATTGTTCTCATGAATAGATAGAGAAGCAATTCATTATCCCTTAATATAAATGCTCTTTTAGTATTTCTCTGCAGTGTAGTACATGTGTTTTGTTATTGAAGTTTTTAATTACTGTTCAAAAATATATTATGAATGGTTAAAGTACTAAATAACAGCAAAAGTATTAAAAAATAATGCACTCAATTCACTACAGTTCTCTGCAATCTAGGTCAATTCAACTGTTGGTCAGAAAATAGGAAGATAAACAAACAAAATGATAAGGAAGAACTTTATTTCCAATTAAATAAATTGAAGATAATATATTATAATGGGTACATACACTTATTTTATTATCTGTGTAATCTATTAAAAAAAATTGAATATCAATAGCTCTATTTTACCATATTATGGTGGCTATAAAAAAATAATGGAAAAAATGAAGGTGGTCTATAACAGCTGTTAATGTTTATAATTAAATAAAGTATATTTTTGTCTATTTTGATGATTCAAAAATACATATTATATAGAATCAGTAATAAAGATAAAACATCCATTTATGTAAAAACAGTTTAGTTAAGAATAAATTTGTTTGCTCAGTGCTCTACATTACATTACTTTGTCATTTTTAAAATTAATTTTCAATTGAAATTCATAATAAATTAAATTGCTATTGGAAAATTAATGATTATTATAAACATACTTATACTTATTAGACAGTAAATAGATTCTAATAAAAGGTAATAATATGGTCCGATTTATTTAGATATAGAGACAGATACTTTTGGGATTTCAAAGGAGCAAAATTTCAATAAAGGGCAAAAATCATACCTACAGAACACTGCTTGTCCCTAAAGGTTATTTAAATATGACAAAATTCTTATTAGAAACTAAACATAGTAGAAAACTTTTAAGATATTTTAGAATGTTCTAAGCAGATTTATTTTATGAACTTACTTATTACTTATATGAGTTCCCGTTTACAGGTCACAGAGTTACTAGCTAGAATCAGAATTAAATTAATTTTACACATTTACTTACTTCAAAAGGACAAAATATTTGCATGGCAAATTTAAAAAAATTGCAAATTGCATTATTGTAAAGATTATTTAATGTCATTGATAACTTTTTTGGAATTGGGTAAAACAGTGGTATATTATTGTGTTTTTGGTCGATATTCGTGTATTTACAAAAATGTATTTCACCATAATATAAACTTTACAATAATACAATTAAAATTAATATATCTACATTCTACATACTTACATAACTACTTACTTATACATGTTTAATTTTTACCGTATGCCCAATAAAACGTAGGTACATTAATTTAATTCTATATGCTCTATATTTATAACTTATACCCTAGTTTCAGCAATATTATTTGAATATCCAATTATTTAGATAATACTATTGTTCCGCGAGTAAATATTTAGATTGAGTTAATCATAGCATTATTGTCTATCAAAGTCCAATGGTTTGTTTTCAAATTATACTGCTTGTCTTATCAATACTAAGACAAAGAGTTATTGTGTATGGATAAAATGTTGTGTACAAGACAGGGAGCTTTGTTGCGTTATCTATAGGTATAGACTTGATAATAAAACAGTAGATAACCAGACCATTTCCATACATATTATAATATATTTGTCGTTAAAAACAATCTGTATTGATATTCTAAAGATGAAGAATTTGATTGTTTTAAAAGCGCTTATTTCAGGAACCACGGATCCGATTTGAAAAATCAATTCACTCTTAGATAGTACATTAATTATCTAGAAACTCTATAGACTAGGTACATTTATCACGCTAAGACCAATTGGAACGGACGAATGTGGGTAAAAGCTCAGGGCACAACTAGTCAGTTAATATGTAGTTAGAGGTGTCATTGAATATATCTTTATAAAATAATCTAATAGAGGTTTCCAATTCCTTTTTTTTGCTAACAGAAATAGTTGACGAGTAATACGAATTTAAATCAAAAATTTCGCCTCTTTGAAAATTCACGAAGTAAACACGGCTATAAACGATTTAGATGGTGATTCAAAATTGTCATGAAAAATCAAAAGTAGGGCTTACATTTAGCATAGTGTTAAATGTTTGCGACATATTTTGTGTTCTTGTGACTCAATTACATGTTTCTCTTATTTGAAGTAGGTATGCTAAATAGAGTCTATGGTACCGAGAATTTTGCTATTTGTCGTAACGCCCACGGTTTCACAAATTGAACTGTTAACTTTCTAAGAAACACTTGTGTTTAATTACTGCTAGTTTCAACTTAGAGTAATTCCAATTGGCATTCATTGTTCATTAATTTCCTAGTAAATTCTAATATGATTTCAGTTTAGTGGTGTTATATCAAAACGTTACTTTATTTCTTTATTTCTTGCAAAATAAATCATTTCATTTAACGAGGTTCAGTGTTTAATGAATTTAGGCACAGATTCACGTCTAAGTCTTGCAACTAAAGTCGGAGTTGCAGAATAACATAAAAGCTTGCCAAAAAAGATTGTTCAACTGTATTTGTTCCTTGTTCATAATATCACCTAGGCTTCAATGAAAAAGTTCGATGTCATGGAGGCGGCGCGCGTGGTGGATTGTAACATTTCACTTGTATCCCTATACTAGTTATGAAATATGACTCTAGATTTAAAAGTAAATATGTTTTATAAAATGATAATATTTCTTACTTTAATTATTATTGAAAAAAAAAGTACATAAAAATGTTTTCAACCAGACGCAGACAGACGGTTTCAGCACTGAAAATATATAATACTAGCAATGCCCTGCGGCTTCACTCGCATAGATAGCGATATCGTTACAGTGAAAAGTCTACTATAGGTCGGACTATAGGTTTAATTTTTAATCACATGAAAATCACCTTTACCCCGTCCCGCACTACGGCCTTTTTTTTGTTTTAGTGGGGAAATCTTTCATAGATACCCACGGCCTCCGGGGGAGGGGCCGTGGGTTATGACGGATTCCTACCGACCAAAACCCCACTGTGTTCCGTCAAGACGCATATTGGTAGAATTCCTCCGTGACCCCCGCACTACGGCCTGCTCGAACAGTATACCTACTATTTTCTGTAGATTGACACTTTTAAAAATTCGTTATATCTTTTGAATGGAATATCCAATTCTTTTCATTTAAAAAGTATTTTGCTGGTATTGAAACAGTCTATAGTAAAACATCATTTAATGGGATAAGGATTAATATATGTGTATGGATAACATGGTTTGATTACTGTCGGCACTTCTATTTACTTTGAAAACGTAAAAAAGTTGTTGTAGTAACATAACTACTGAAGATGGACATATGGTATCGCGGACTTTCTTGTAGATATTGATCCATTCTATAATACCGTAGAACATTTTTTTGTTCTATCTTCAATAGATTCTGCAGCGCACGCGATGACAGAAATTTTATTGAGGATTTTTTTACACCTTGGGTTACATTATTGCATTTTTGGTAAGGATCTCTAATTTTTTTGAAAATGCAATATAGCCTATGTTGCTCAGTAAAGATGCAGCTTTCTAATGGTGAAAGAATTTTTGAAATCGGTCCAGTAGTTTTTGCGTGAAAACCATACATACATACATACATACATACATACTTACAAACTTTTCCTCTTTATAATATTAGTATAGATGTCTCCCGCCTGTTTTAGTCCTGAGTGACAGCCGAGTTACGACGTACCTATTAAATTATTGATATATAATAATTATTATAAGTAGCAAGGAAATATAATAAAAATTCACTATGTGAAATATGATATTATTATGATAACATTTAAGATAATGCTACCTACCAACGCATACATTTACTTATTTTAATATTCCACGTGACGTCTATGGCCTTCACAATACACCGATTAAATCCATTATCATATCGTCGATATCATGTCGGATAAACGCCTTTGAACCCTTACCCCGCTAACGATATCCGAACAAATAATTAACAGATAGTATCATACAATATGGAATAAGCGGGACTACACAGAGCGAGCAGCCTCGCGAAACTATTGCTGCGCGAATCTCGGTCAGTGTGGCTCGGCCGAGGAAGAGAAGATTGATAGCATTCTATAAAACTAAATATCAATTTCAACAAAGGCCGCGTTCCATCGTTACAATATTGTAATCATAATAATGTTGTTTCATATTGGTTGAGATGGTTGTTTAATCATCTCAATAGATGGCGTGGAGTGTCCCTGAGACACATAAAATCAAAAAAGCAGAAGAAATTCGATTGCTCAGTCAGGATCACGAGAGGCAAAGCGAAAGACGCGAGTTCGAATCTTCATAAGCGATTTTTTTCTATTCTTTAAAAAAATTCTAATGTCGTGTGATGTAATTTTCCTCGGCTAAATACCGTCAAATGCTGCGGCAAATGCTCGCGAGGCTGCTCGCTCTGTGTAGACCCACCCGTCTATTTAATATACTAACCTGCATCAATTCCCCTATCGGCTGCCAATTTTAATCGGATGACGTTTGCACTGGATCGCATAATTACGTTCAGGATTGGAAAACTCTCACGGGACCAAATTCGTATTAGTTTTGACGTATCGTGATGGATGCGTCACAATCTCTTGACGAATCTTGTGAATGCCCGGCTGATGGAGGAATAATTTGATGGTATGATTGTGCTCAATAATCGAATAAGGTATTATTTGGATCGTTATCTTTCGTTATTGAAAAGGAGTATACAGAAATGTAGAAGCAAAAAAAAAGCTTCATAAATGTTTTCTAAGTTTGATATTAGTATTATTAAAGGACAAGGTCGATAAGTATGTACAAAATAAAAATGTTCTTCAAATTATTATTAGGTACCACAACTATTATATAGATCAGATATCCTGTTATTATAATAAATGAAGGCCATCAATATATGTATAAGTTTACCTATAATATAAGCAGTAATAAGAGTGATAATTATATTTTTTATAAGCAATATTAGAAATATTGTATTCATTGCAAAAAGGCTAACGTTTACCACAGATTATAAGAAACACGTGCTTTACCTAACTTAAATGGTACAATGTTGTGGGTATCGCGTTCAATTTTTTATCTGTATCAAAGGATGTAGTCAAAGGAAAGATAACATTTGTTGTCTATAACAATGTAACTTCCGGTAACAAAGCGAATTTATATCGTTACAATAAGTGACATATTGTATGAATGTAAGCTGTTACAAAAAATACGCAATTTGATTTAAAATTTCGACAATGCGACGCATGTTAAATTTTGCGTGTCATGTTTCTTATTTTACATGTAGGTACCATTTTTGACCGCCTCCTTGGTACAGTGGTTGACGCGTGAGCGTAACACCGAGGGGTCCTGGGTTCGATTCCCGGTGGAGACGAAGAAAAAAAAATGTCTCGGTCTGGCAGGACACAGAAGGCTGATCACCTACTTGTCCCTAAAGAAAATCGATCATTGAAACAGATAATGCATCTGCCCCTTACCCCACTAGGGGACATGGGACTTCACACCATTTTTGACTATTGCAAAGTAATTATTATATTATATATATCCTAAATGTATGTTTCTAGGTCATTTTATTTTATTTTGAAAATAGGACAAAGAGTTAATTAATTTCGGTTCAGAGTTTGTATTTCATTAAAAACAATATAGGTAACATGTGGCTGGCATTCATTGAGATGATGTGTTATTCTTCTTAATTATAATTTAGAAATGAAATAGTCAAAAAGGAGAAGAAGATTGTGAATTAAGAGATAATTTAAAATTATTATCATATTGGTACTATTGCAAAAAGTTTTTTTTTCTATATTTTTTTTACAATATATATTTAAAGCGTCAGCTATTGTTATTAAAGAAAAAATATCACAATAGGTATGTAAAAATTGGTAAAATTTAGAGCTTCCCTTCCTTACATCGATCCACCCACAAATTGGTAATCTACTCATGTTACAGGAAACCCGCGGTTGCTACGATTGTATCGGAAACTAGATACTATGGATCTTACTAAATACATGTACACCTTATAAGGAATATAATAAGGCCATAGAAGAAAATATAAAAAGTGTATTATGGTTATATTTCAAATCACAAAACCATTTGTAGAGTACAGTAGAATGTAGAGCTATTGCAAAAGTTGACTAATGTAAATGTATTATAAGGGTAAGATTTGAAATTTAGGCAAAAATAGATTGCACGTAGGTAAAATAATAAAAAGGAATGATGATTTGTTTTAATTAGATGATACTATTGATCATAATATTAAAAAAGCTGGCCTATAGTGACACACAATTATACACAATATTGAATGCCTAGTCTTCACTATAATTTCTTCATCTGAAATCATAACATAGTATAAAACAAGGTCGCTTTCTCGGTCCCTATGTCCCTTTGTATGCTTAAATCTTTAAAACTACGCAACGGATTTTGATGCGGTTTCTTTAATAGATAGAGTGATTCAAGAGGAAGGTTTTAGTATAATTATAATTTATTAGGTTTAAGACAAAGCGGGCGAAGCCGCGGGCGAAAAGATACTTTATTGATTTATACTCATAAACGCATATTAAATGAAATATTATTTAAACTTATTATAATTAATGCTCAGAATGTACATTTACTTAATTTTAAATCGTAAAATAATGATAGGCATGTTGTTGTATGTAAAACGAACAAGACGCTTCTACGAATAGGGTTGCATTTTATTTCCTTAATTACAGTTATTATTGTTCGTAATCAGAATTCGTGGGTAGAAGTCCACTTTACCATGAAATTGCACGGTCGATTAACATGTTAGCTTTTTTGTTAAATAATAAAAAATCTGCTTTAAACTATGATTTGTGATTCATGATATAACTATTCATATCCGACAAAAAACTAAAGAACGGATTTTAATGATATTTTGGCAGTGATGTAGCTTATTTACCAGAATAAATACTTAGCGCGACATAGCTAGTAGAACATACCTAATACATAAACAAAAATATTTAAGTAAGTACAATATCCTAGATGCAGTTGCATCATTGTATTGCATTTAATTTAGCTTCGGTAATGTTTTTAGTCTACTACGTAGGTAGGTACTATTTATATTTGACAACAAGAATAAGTTGTAAAAATGTGCAAACAATTACGTCCGTAACAACGTCTATTGAATTAATCTTAACAATCTCGCGTTTTTAATTTGTTTGCATTGCTCCTTTTGGTAACTTTGATGCGCGCAACAATTATCTTGCCCCAACAAAAAACCTCCGTAATAGCCATGAGACGGACGATAATTTTTGTTACTAACGACCAAAGATATTGTTTGTTCTTCTACCAAAGTCGCCGACGTGCCCAAAGCACTGTAAATATACGGATATAACCGGCAATCATCATACACAAAACGTATTTAATGATAGCCCTTCGAACGAGTAAATTATCAATTCCGCCCGAAGGGATCGGACCTCGTTTTCGAAAGTAGTAACAAGCCTATCATCTATATTTTTGGAAACAGTAAAAAGTTAGTTCTGACCTTAAGTAAAAGGTAGCAAAGTTCAAAATTGATTGTGTAGTACCTTAGAATTCCAGGTAAAGCAATTTTAATTGAACTAAAATGTTGACTTAAGAAATATTATGTATAGTTCTTTATTATAAAATAGAGCCAATTAATATTGAAATCAATCAATTTGTAATAAAACTTTTAATTTGTAGTTATTAAGTGTTTTTGAGTTGGGAAACATAACAAAGTATTTATAAGTCTAATTAAGCAATCATAAAACGTGATCGAATATACCGGCGATGGGAAATCTTTCATAATAATAATATATCTACGAACAAAATAATTGATATTAGTTTCGATTTATTATCCTATATTAATAATGCAATGCAATGTTTTCAAATGTGATATAAGGGCCTATTAAACGGTGCTAATATTTTAAACCAATTGTTTTAAACTCATAGGTACATTACATAGGAAACAGCCGAGGCATACGTACATGAGCCTGTTATAACGAAAAACACCCACGTCATTGCGTATTTGTCTCATAAAAAATGCTTTAAATTTTTAATTACCTCTTTGTTAATATTTGTACTTAGTTGACTACAAAATTTCGTCCCACAATTTTCAAGTATTGAACATATAGGGCGTGAAATGTATATAATATGTACAAAGTTAGAGGTTGTTAGCGCCTTGGTAGCACGTTATTCAAACTTCATGTTAACGACCTTTCATATTTAAATGTCAAAAATAACGAACTTATTAAAATATTTTACATAGGTCGCGGCGTAGTGTGTGGCGTATGGAGTACTGCCGAATGTAATTGGTCCTAATTGAGATTTTTAATGCTCTTGGCTTTGTTAACATACTTTTTATAATGGCATACAACAAGACACAAAAATACGCTTCCTGGTTCATATCAATCGCTATGATTATTTTACCAGTTTAATTTAGGATTCTGTTGTATTAAATTGAGGTTTTATATAGTGTTACTATAATAGATAATTCTTGATTTATTGACAGAATGTAGTCAGGGTGACTTATTTTTAGATAAATTAGCCGAATATCCAGGAATTCTACAAATTCAAATGCTCTATTTCAGCTCTCTTATAATTTTGTTGGATGTAATAATATTATAATGTACAGTGAGTGAGAAATCAGATGCAAGGATATCTTCACATGTGGTGTATCATGGAACCTGGGAAGATCGACGTGGTGACAAATACATTTATCATTCTAATACTTACGAGATTATAATTATTAGAATTTAAAACAGCATACCAGAAGAAAGCAGAAGTAAGAAACTTTAAGGTTTATAAGACTTTATGGCTTTGTAGTAAGTATAATATAGTTTTCCTAATTTAATCTGTCTAATGTTCAAGATAAAAATACTATATAATTTTTAATTTTAAATGCTCGAATAAAGTGCATAGATATCATTCTTGAGTTTTTTCAACAAATTCTGCGATAAAATCAAAGTCTTTAATAGTAGCCCTATATTGTATGGTCCTATAATGCTGTGGAGATCTTCAATTACATTTGAGGTTGGCGACATACGCAAGTCATTACTTGCGCATACCACAGCCATTGCTGTGGTTACATGATAATGGGAGATGTTTGCAGATTATTGCAACGTTTGCATTAAAATTAAAATATTCTTGATTTAAAATAAGTAGTATAATATCTTAATCTTAATACTATTATAAAGGCGAAAGTTTGTATGGATGTATGGATGTATGGATGTTTGTTACTCTTTCACGTAAAAACTACTGAACCGATTACAATGAAATTTAGCACACATATAGAGGGTAACTTGGATTAACACATAGGATAGGTTTTATCCCGGAAATCCCACGGGAACGGGAACTATGCGGGTTTTCCTTTGAAAACGCGGGCGAAGCCGCGGGCGGAAATCTAGTATAAAGATATTTTACGAAATATGCTCTGTATCATCAATCATTATGTTTTTAGAATGTAACAAAATATAGTTGAATAGCATGGAATTTAAAAATAAAATACCTACCTCATCTCTCAAAAGACAAGCGACAGGAGATTTTTCCAATAGGCAAAGAATTGCCCATAAATATATATTTTTTTTAATTGGCAAACGTTTAATAATTTTAATTACCTCATGCCAAAAATTCAGATGCCACTGAAAGTTTAATTGGTTGAGTTTTAAAGTCAATGTTTATTTTTTTAAAGATTAATTATTTACTGCTTAGGTACTTTAATTTTCTTCAGTTCCTTGTTCTTTACGAAGACTTATAAGTAAGCTTACGAATTTTGTTTCTTATAACTTTTTTTTCAGATTTCCATGTAATAGGCTCTTCAAGGCTATAAGACTCTGTAATTACCTACTAGATAGTATAAATCAAAGTCGCTTTCTCTGTCATAGCTATGTATGCTTAAATCTTTAAAACCACGGAACGGATTTCAATATGTTTTTTTTTTTATTGATAGAGTGATTCAATGTTTAAGTATATAATTTATTAGGTTTTAGACAAAGCGGGCGAAGCCTCGGGAGGAAAGCTAATGTGCAATAAAGCACAAAAACCCATAAGAAATCAATTTAAATTATTCATGAATTCAAATTAATATTTCCAAATTTATTTTTAACGTTTTATATAATATTGACACATTAAATTAATCTTGAGTAAGTACGCATTGTAAACTAAAATAATGAGTATTTTCCTTTCACTTGCTGAATTTGTAAATGGCTTTCACTAAATAAATTCATTTATTTAAAATGCTTTTGATGTAAGGAAGTCTTTACAAAATCGTATGAAAGAAATTTTCGTCAACTAGGCTTTGAGCCCTCCTAACTTTTACTAATTGGAACAAACTTTAACGTCCAAATAAACGAGTCTTTTTCGGGGCCAAATTATTTGGCACTCTGTGTAATATAATTAGGCAGAAGCTCAATATTTTGCGATTTTTTTTTGTAATATAGTGATTTGTAAATTATTTATAGGTACGTTCGTGAGGTTTATTATAAAAACGGATGTGGTTTTTGTGAACTAAACTTGGTTGATGTTTGGTTATACACCTTATTTTAATGTGAGTACATACCAATAATTCTCTGATTGTGAAAGTATTTTTAGAAAAGCGGCTGCTAAGTAAATAATCAAATGGATTTTACAGATAGAAAGTCTCACACTTCATGATATTTATTAATTAAAATAACTCTTTAATTTTCTGCAATTTTTTATTTAATGAGATGATGAATTGTTTGTAAAAAACTGTAGGTGTGTTAAAAAAATTCATAAGGCTAAAAACGAATAGAAAACATAGTACATACTTACCCAAATTTGTCACCTTTTCCTTATTGAGTACAAGACCTTTAAGGCATACGATAATACCACGAATTAGAGAATTTATAGGCATCTATTTGTGGCCGTTGACAGTGACTTGTGGACAAACATACTGACATGTTGTGGATATGTTCAACAGTCGATAGGTGATTACAGCCTAATGAGGTACAAGCAAAGCCTCGGAATCTTCTAATACTTTTCACTTAATCTACGTTATTACTTTGAACACTCTTTATACTATGCTTTGAACGTAGCAATTTTTATAATGACTTCATATTTGAAATCATTTAGTTGTCAAAATTTTTAAGCAATTTACGAATGTTGTTTGTGTTGAGTCATGATTTGTTAAATTGTTCAAGGAATTGGAAAATTCTCTTGTGTTACTTTACATCCCACGCCCGAATCTTAGTGTTGAAATTGTTTATTATTTTTGAGATTAACTTCTATAATCAGGTATATCAAAACTTTGTAAATTTTTAGTTATATATTTGCCACAATTAATATTTAAGAATGACTCATGTAGTTACCTTAACCTATGATAAAAATATATTTTTATTCCATTTTACTCAACAATTTATTAATTTCAGTTCAACTTGTATTTATAAAATTAATTTAATTTGTAACAACCCCACCGAACTAAAGAAATTTTTGGAAGAATATTTTTTATTAAGAAGCTTTATCTCTGTAGATACCTACCATCTACCATTTATTTACTCATGTGATAGCAAGACTAACACGTGACTACTGTAACAAATAAGAAACCCGCCATATCTCGTCAATCTAAAACGATGATAAATTATTATAATAAATCCAACGACAAGATGGCGTCAGTGGGTGTGCGCAAGCGCCGGCCAGTGATTGGCCGTAACATGATTAGCATTACAAATGGATTTAATTTGATCATGGTGAATTTAAGGGGCGATGGGGTCATTGACACTTGGTTTTTTTTGTGATAAAATGTGTCTACAATTAAACTTGTAATAATTACTTTATAGTTCGTAGCGACAGGCATTGGTAGAAATTCATTTTTTTTAGGTACTAGAATAAAAGTTATGTTATGTAATTACTAATTATGTAAGCTAGATTGACTAATACCTACATAAATTAGTATAAGCTTTTACACTCTTAAAGCTTAATTTTGCTGTGGCCTACTAAACTTGAGGATCATAGAAAATTAAGACAAATTCATACAGTGTGATTTATTATATATATACCTATAGTATAAATTTTTGTATTTTTATCAACTCTATCTACTCAAACCATTTTTGGGCTTAGCCATGTCTTACACTTAATGATAAAGATAAATACATAGTTTAAAAGTAAATTCCGATCCTTACATCCAAAAGTCGTTTATAGTTTCTCTCTCGATCGACTGAATTCGATGTAGTTGCACTAAAAGCGAGGGATCTATTTTTATTGACGGCTCTAATGGATTTTTGTAATGTGATCTTTAAATTTGGTGTTGTTTTTTAACACGTATTCCGTGTCAAGCGTTACCGCACACGTTAGCTTTTAGCTTATCTAAAAGAAGATAAATCTATTGTGTTTCATCGTTTTAATAAAAAATAAGTTTATTAATTAAAAGTCGATAAAAATGCTTCAATTTGATAGAATAAACCTCTGATATATTTTACTAGCTGTGCCCCACAGTGCTCCGCTCCTGTTGATTTAAGCGTGATGATAATTATAAGGTAGGCCTTACTTATTAAAAGGAATGCTATAGGTAGCATTCCTCGATAAATGGGCTATCTAAAACCGAAAGAACTTTTCAAATCGGACCAGTAGGTACTCAGTAGTTCCTTCATCAATAAAACAAACAAACTAATTAATATAAGTATAGATTTAAATTTAAACTTCCAAAACCGTCTGCCACCTTTTGCTTCTGAAATAAATCGATTACGCTTATCGAGAGACACTATCCGTGATAAAAACAATGTTAGAGTAGATAGAGTTAGATAATGTATCGACAAAATGCAATTTTTAGATATGATACAAATACAATACATTTTTGAAAGATAAATAAACATACATATTTTATCCTTCTTAAGATGCAGTTCACACTCCTGTGATTTTTTTAATGTTAAAATATTTTTTATTTTGTTCGTAGTAAAATCTCAATACCAAAGGTCTAAATCTTACGTATAAAATAAGCGAAGCATAACTAGATATAACTTTGCTGTAAAAAGAAAAAAAAATACTAATTTGTGTTCTACTAAAAAACAGTATAATTAATGGAAATATCATCGGTAGCAAATATAGTTTTGTGATCCTTATAGGTAGGTCTATGGAGAGTCGCATACACAACTTCTTCACCGATCACTTGCCGCTCCGTCGATCTTCATCGTTCTGCAAGAAAAAATAATAACCTTATTTGTCTTTAATTCGTCTGAATAGAGCAATCTAGACAAAAAGTGGGTAATATTAAGCTTTTAGGTTCTCATCAGCATGCGTCACCTGCATTTTATTCGCAATGCAATGTTAAGTTCTATAACTAAATAATAGACACATATTTTATTTACGATAACTACATCATCATCATACTACAATAAAAATACACTTTAGCTTGTCTCGACTTGTGGCAAGGACCTCCCAAAATTTTCTTCTCAATTTTTTTTAAGCTTGACTGCGCCTTAACACAAACAAACAGTAGGTGGTATGTAATAGAGTATTGTTTTTCAATACGTAGGCGTATTACACCAATACTGTGATAATAATTTTAAGTAAGTACCTAGGTTTTCAACACCTGTTTCTAAAAAAATAATTTTAAGTAAGTACCTAGGTATTGTTGATCAGTATGACTTTAAATATATAACTAACAGTATAATTAATACAAAAAACCGTCTTTCCATAGATTTAAGGATTGGTCTCCGCGCGCGCGGTAGCGCGCGCGCGGAGACCAATCCATAATCTAAGCGTCTTTCATTTCTTTTGATATTAATTACATTTTATTAAGCCCGTAAAAATCTCGCTCGTTTACTAACAAAAACGGCAAATAACTTTTTGTCGTGTTGTAATACCAACATTCATTGATTGAATAGTTTAAAGACAAACATAACTTCAAGGGAAAACAGAAGTATAAATGAATTAACTAAAAAAAAGTAAAAACATAGACATAGTAATAAATAGACGATACGATACAATACAAGTAGAGATACCTTTTACGTCTTTGGTCTTTCTTGCAATTAATTCACATGTAATCCTGTTTTTTTGTTAGCTTGTGTAATGTTTCCGCTTAAGTCTTCCCTTGACATAAATACGACTTAGGAATTCTTATTAACTTTTCTAAATAATGAAGGTCTTTAGTCTCTTAAGGGGCCCTGCTCCGAAATGTATGTTTCTAAATCATGGTTTTTGGATAGAAATCATCATATTTAAAATCCTAAAAAAATATATAGCACAGATAAACGTTTGATCTAGTGACTTTTTTGGATAAAAACACAATATTAAACATTTGACTCGATCAAAAAAAAATCAGAAGTAACATCGATTTTAAAAGCATAATCAGTTTTATGAGAATTAGGGGAACGCTATGTTTATGAAAATTTGACATTTCATTTACTAATCAGGTTTTACAGGGAAGTTTTTGGATAGATTTTTAATTTAGCCCTTATTTTTTTCTATATAAAATATAATACGTAAAATGCGACTCGCGCGCACCACGTCAGTGCAGCCAGAGTCCAGCCGGACGTTATCGAGGGAGGACCTGTGCTAGTTTTGCTCCCGACCACGTTGCAGTCGCCGTTCGCGTATTAGAACCGAGCGGCGAGTAAAACGGCGAGCATGTCACGGTATAAATAAATCAGTAGTTTGATTTTGTTAGTTATCCTAGGATTATTGTTGTAAATATAAATTAACTTCTTATTCTATACTATTAAACGAACAATATTTGCATATTAATATATTTGTTTGTAAATACAGTGTGGAAATTTTCGATGGGCCCTGGGTGAAAGTACTAGAAATACTGGAGATAGCAAATTTCCTTTATTTTTAAAAAGAAATAGAACTGCATTCAAAGATTTTCAAAAATTTAGAATACACTAACTTACTTATTACATACTTATATTCAATTATTATTTTGCCTTTTTTATTTGTTTTACTTTAAATTATTATTACCAATATTTTCAGAAGAAAATAAATTAATGTATCCAGAACGAGAGTTTCATTTTAAACTTTAAATGTATGTATAAAATAGACCAAAAAATTTTTACGAGAAATTAACAATAAATTATCTTTTATATTGTTTCTATCGATTTGAATAATAAAATAAAATTTGAAAAAGGAATGTTTCTTTTCAGAAAAATTTGCTATCCCTAGTATTTCAAGTACTTTCCATTCAGGGCACATCGAAAATTTCCACACTGTATATATACAAACAAATATACAGGGTGTCCCAAAAAGTAGTGATGAACGGAAGCTGGGAGGTAGAGGACCAAGAGGGCTATCCGAATCACCCCCATGTGTGTTATGCGATTTTTCGTATTTTCGGAGTTATTACATTTTTTTCAATTTTTCATCTATCGCCGAGTACGATGAGATTTTTATTTATGGTGACGTGAATTATTGCGCTAGATGCTTGTTTTTTTTTGTGTGCTAAGCTGAAAGATAGGCCAATTCAGTATGGTAACATTTACTATCGTTAGATCTTCGAATGGAATAAAAAAAAGAATTAAATGCCAAGAAAGATAAAATTACCCAGTATGTTCATAACTTCAAGGGCCCATAAAAAAATAAAATCACATAAAAAAGGTTTTCCATTTGGCTTTTAAAAACTTGCTCTATCGATCAGGTAGCCACCATAAAAATTTCATTTTATTATTCTGAAGGCTTCAATCGAAAAATTGAAATCTAAATGTGGTAAGTGCAAAATTTTTATTAACATGATGATCATTAAAACCAATAAATAGGTGTTTAATTACCAGAATTTTTTTAAATAGCCCCGCTGTTGCTCAGTGCAAGTGCGACATCACCGTAAAAAGTTGTCTTTTAATTGTCTGAATGCTTTTTTATCATTTTTAATGGTTTCTTCTGCTACTATGAATTTCCGGGTTATTTTGTCCAAATTGGGGCATTCTCTCAAGTAGCCGAGGTCTTTTTAGTATCCCCATTGAAAAAAAATCAATGGGGTTTATTCGAGGGACCGTGGAGGCCAGGCTTTAAAGCAGGCGTCACCGGCGCATGCGCAGGCTGCAACGACCAATCCATCTTTCAGGGTATTTTTGCCCTTTAGCCTGGCCTCCACGGTCTCCGGACATAAACCCTATTGAATTTTTTCCGTGGGGATACTACAAAGACGAGAGACTGCCACAATTTGGACGAAATAACCCGGAAATTCATAGTAGCAGAAGAAACCATTAAAAATGATAAAAGAGCATTCAGACATTAAAAAGACAACTTTTTACGGTGATGTCGCACTTGCATTGAGCAACAGCGGGGCTATTTAAAAAAAATTCATTTTTAAACACCTATTTATTGGTTTTAATAATCATCATGTTAATAAAAATTTTGCACTTACCACATTTAGATTTCAATTTTTCGATTGAAGCCTTCAGAATAATAAAATGAAATTTTTAGGGTAGCTACCTGATCGATAGAGCAAGTTTTTAAAAGCCAAATGGAAAACCTTTTTTATGTGATTTTATTTTTTTATGGGCCCTTGAAGTTATGAACATACTGGGTAATTTTATCTTTCATAGCATTTAATTCTTTTTTTTATTCCATTCGAAGATCTAACGATAGTAAATGTTACCATACTGAATTGGCCTATCTTTCAGCTTAGCACACAAAAAAAAACAAGCATCTAGCGCAATAATTCACGTCACCATAAATAAAAATCTCATCGTACTCGGCGATAGATGAAAAATTGAAAAAAAATGTAATAACTCCGAAAATACGAAAAATCGCATAACACACATGGGGGTGATTCGGATAGCCCTCTAAGTCCTCTACCTCCCAGCTTCAGTATATCACTACTTTTTGGGACACCCTGTATAAATATGCAAATATTGCTCGTTTAATGGTATAGGATAAGTAGTAAATTTATATATCAACAACATTCCTACGATAGCAAATAAAATCGAACTACTGATTTATTTATACTGTGGCATAATCACCCGCCTTCATAGGTCACCGGAGTTCATGCCGCGCCGGCTCCTGCGCAACGCGGGCGCGAGCCATCTCAGTGCCTAAAATGCCTAAACTTTCAGTACAAAGGGCTCTTAATTAAGCGCAAAGAGGGTTACTTTTATTTTTGTTACGGTATTAGATACGGTTTGATTAGCTCGTAATACTGTTTTAAAAATAAATAATATTTTCTGGGTAAGTTATAAAATTAAAGTAACTTTGAGTATATACCTACTTGTTGATTTAAGATCGATTGATGGCTTAGTTACAACCCGGTTACAATATCTGTGGACCTGGCTTCGATGACGTCACGTCGCGAACGCAACGAAATTGCTAACCGTAATGACGCGCCGCGGGCGAGCGCGGGGAGGTAAAGGGGAACGGGAAGGGGCTCCGCATTCCAGCGAGGTCCACAGATATTGTAACCGAGTTGTAAATAATAATTCATGAGAAAACTAGCTAAATTTGAATCAAAATTATGAAAAAAAACAACACAATTAGGTAGTATGGGTAGTACGAGGATGGTAGAAAAAGGACTTAACAAATGAGATATTGTTCTATCATCATGTTATTTCAAACTAGCTTTCCGCCCGCGGCTTTGCCCGCGCAGTCAAAGAAAAACCCGCATAGTTCCCGTTTCCGTGGGATTTCCGGGATAAAACCTATCCTATGTCCCGCGGTAAAAAGTAGCCTATGTCCTTTCTCGGGTATCAAAATATCTCTATACCAAATTTCATGCAAATTGGTTCAGTAGTTAAGGCGTGATTGAGTAACAGACAGAAAGACAGAGTTACTTTCGCATTTATAATATTAGTATGGATGATGTTCAATATCGTAAACTACAATATCGTATTTCAATATAGGAGTCTAAACATCATTATCACGTAAAAATAAATTCCAGAAACTAGTACACAATATCCTAGAACTATTGTATAACATTTTCCTATTTCTTTAAACACAATTACCCACGTCTTTAGAGGTATGTATTTTTATTTGCACGATATTTGCAAAGTTAAACAGCAACTTGTGTTAGATTAAATCCGGGATTTTATTCCGTGCATTTCCACCGTATAGTTGAAGCAAACTCCAGTATTCATTGCTGGCTAGTTAGGGTTGCCAGGTAAAAGTATTACCTACAGGTGAAAAAACCGGATATAGTAAAATTATTGTATGGTAAGAATGTTGATGTGCAAAATTACATAAAATTGTAAACCTTGTTGATTTAAATATTATAGCGATAAATCGAACAAATTTTAGTTATTATTCAAATATTATGTAAACATAATAATATGTATGTACTTCAAGTATAATTACGTATATTATATTTTAAAAGTCAAATTGCTGATTAATTTTTGATAAATATTCGAGGGTCAACCCTAATAACTACAAACCAAGATTTATATGGAGTTCACGGATATTTACACAGTCTAACATTATTTTTATGCCCTACCTATAATGTTTTAATGAGGTTACCGAGTGTATAATATGACTATTAAACTATAAACGATAATAATCTTAACGTTATTGATCATAAAATCCCAATTAACTCCTAACTAATTTTTAATTACTAATCACTTACAGGATCAGTACATACCTATTACCCACATCACTGATTTTCCCTATTTTCCAATAAACCTAATTAACCGTTTCCTTGTTTTCCTCTGTTCTAAACGAATGGCCTTGTTACGCACAAATTTGACGGAATAGAAACAGGTTTATCCGCTCCAGGCGTATCGGTCGGGCCCTCTATTTGTTTTAAAACTTAATTGAGGTCTTGATGAGTTCGTAATTGGGCCTCACACGGATCGCACTATGCAAATGTAACTACTACAATAATAAAGATAAAATGACCCGCGGGCTAACGCCGGTCATGTAAATTTGTTCACCCGTCCACTTAAACCTTTTAAGATTTGTTTGGGGAACTTAGATTGTTATGTAACTTTGTAATGTATGCAGGATTATTAATTGTGTTGACTTGCGGCCACATATTGAAGTTTGGGGCTAATAACTGTTCCGTCTTACTGTTGTTATGCGATGTGAACGGGAGGTTAAAATTATATCAAATAACAGTATTATTTCTATGGTGTCTTAAAGCAGTATTATTTCACACTGGAAATAATGCTGCTTTAAGACATCATGGTATGGGGGCTGTAATGTGAAACTTGAATTTTTGTTTCGTATGTTTCGTTTTAAGTTTAATATTGAGCTAAATTGAGATTATTTTGTCTTGGATTCGAAATAAACTTCTCAAATAGATTTGATGGATTCTATTGTTTACTGTCGTCATGTAATCTTTCTGAAAATAGAACCACAGAACGTTGGATTCTATTATTTAATCGCGTCATATTATGTCATATCGTGGGCCAATTCGTGGGTCAATTATTTGCTGTATTGGTCCCATGTAGACCATAATATTGATACCATCATAATATGGATTGAATGCTCTAAGGAGCTTATATGAAAGCTATATAATATAATAATGAAGTTCGTATGAAATTCAAATTCATTTATTAATTGTAAACGCTGTTAGTTGTTCGTTGTACAAAATTGTTACATTTTCTATCCTAGAATAAAATCTTTTTTAATCGAATAACGTTTCGTCGAGATCTAAAGGTATGCTTTATTGAAATATTCCACGAACATTCGCTACTTGGCGCGTTCCCGGAAAACTGAAAATAAATAAGTAACGTAGGTAATCGCAAACAGAATACAGTTCAGTCACGTTTGTAAGTCAATGGCACTAACTCCCGCGTCTCGAGTTTAAACGGCCTAAATATTTGATGAGACCAACGGGATCAAATGAAATAGCGATGGGATGTATCAAGAGGGAATCAGATATCCACTAAGTTTAACAAGGGCGTTTGTAACGGAATATATTATGATGCGATCGATAGTATTAGTAGGATAAAATCAACGCAGATGTCTTCGTGCGTGTTAGAATATTTTATGGGTTATCCGATAATGGTGCTAGTGCAATCTGTGTACATTAGTGAATTTGCAATATTTAATACGATGGTGTCTCTAATTGCAAAATATGGGATGAAGATGCGAACTTCAAAAGGTATCGCGTGATATCGCTCTGTTAAGCATCGTTAAACAAATTGAAAGGGAACTTCTAATAATTCTTCTGAATAGAGCTGTTCTGTCATCCAGAAAATCCTGTTATATAATTAGGATGTATTAGGATGTTGCTGGGGTTGCCGAGATACTGCAGTGCGTCAGGAATGTTTGCGGAGGCGCGCACTGACGGATTCCACGCAATCATGCGAAAAAGAGCGGCATCCATGATGCGCCGTGTCCGGCAATCGTCCAGCAGCATCCTAGCTGTATTCGTGGACAGATGGGATACCAATGTCTTGAGACATTGGGTCAAAATCCATGTCTCAAGCAGGTTGTGATATAAGATTGTTTTTAATATTAGATAGAATTGTAATACTAACATAGTTTTTAAGGCCAATTACTAACAATTATATGGATACTTTATCTGAAATAAATGAAATAAATAAAATAAATAATGATAAAATCACCTGTATTATTTACCATATCTATACAAAAGCCCACCAACAAATCAAACTTGTTTCGATCAAACCGAACACTATCTACACACTGTTTCCCTATTCAAACGCCGTCGTTAAATATTCACAACTACACAAATTAACTTCCTCGTTTAAAAACAATGCCTCAAAACACTAAAGAGGTCGTACTATCATCCAATATTAACAAGGCTTTGTTTTATAAAGTTCAAGCGGAAAGCAACTCGGTTATCAATATTCATAAGCGAGATGTTTCTGAGGAGAAGCTAGGCAATAAACAAAGCTTCGCCAAGTAACCGATCTGGAAGAGTACTTCGACGATCATAAATTTCAGTTTGCAACTTGCAGTAAGTAACATTCGATCAATAAGTGTTTTGTATGGGTTCTATATTTGCAATCTAATACGCTACAAAACTTTCAAGCGAACCTAATATAAGTTACGTCATGAGCTTCCGCGCTAATAGGTAAACGGCTTAGATTCAGCGCTTTCAACAGCGAATGTAATCCTTAAGCGAGGGTGTTAATGAGCAAATTTGTTTGCATATTTTTGAAGGATTTCTTCGTACAATGGGGCGCACGTGCACCTATATTGAAGTCACGTGTCTTGTTACACAGGTCAAATCAGATCACTATTATATTATGCAAGTACACGCTTAGTATAGAGCTAAACTTTTAATTGGGGTGGGTTCTATAAACAAAACCCATTAATTGGATTTCATACATATGACGAAGCATATTGCACGCCTCATAAGCGAAGCGTTGAGGTGGGTACTACTGTCACTTCGCGCAAAACATCTGATTTTTCAAACTTAAAATGTCTTTATGTATCATACATTGCACTTGTAAGATAATACATACACACACATATTAAGAAAAAACACTATTTTTAACGTTCATGATATTTTTTATGTCATTTTTGTTATTTAAAATAGTTAAAAAACAGTTTAAAAAAGTTCTGTCTTGGACGTCCGTGTGTCTGTATGTGCGGATCCTTTTTCTTGTTAACACGATAGCGACCGAAATACTTTACTAATCGATTCTTTTTTTTTCTCTTACGCTTGAGTATGCTCAGGAATAGAACCCTTTCATTTTTCAGGGTCTGATTCGATGTGGTTTAATTGTTATTAAATAAACAAAAATAATAATTAATAAATATTTATTAAAAAAAAATTATGAGGCGTGCACTTTTGGATTTTCCAAATTATTTTATACAATATGTGGGAATATCGTTTTAAAAGTAAAAAAATCTAGATTTTAAATGAGTTTGGTACTGCGCAATTTAAGTATCAATGCTAGGTTTTTAGTTAATAAAAATAATTGTTATGAATTTCTAGAAAAAACTTCATGTAGGTTTCATGTAGATAAGGTTGCATAGACATCTTCAATACCTTCATGGGAGGCCCGTGTAACAGCAGAGAGAACATACATGATGATGATTTTGGGACATTTTCAATAAATAATTACTTGTTTGATTTTTCTGAAAATAATTCACTAAAAGCACAGTCTAAAAGTTAAAGGATAACATACTCATTTTTTGTAGATGGATTTTTTATTGCATATAAGTAGAAATTATAGAACCCTTTTCTACTATTTATAAAATACTTCACCAACAGTAAAAGTCATAACAACAATGCGTTAATATTTATTATTATTCTTAATAGCCTGATTACGGTAACAAAGGAATAAATTAATTACGATTTTATGGTTTAATTTGCGTGACTAGAAATAATAAGAAAGCTACATTTCTTAATCTAGGTATATGGTATTTTGTTGGAATTTATAAAATGACTTGCTGTTACCAGCGGGTTTTCCTGTATTTGCACTGTTTTATAATGAACGTAAATTTCATTTTTATTCAAAATATTGTAATCTTAAACTGTTGTCGATTGAAAATTTCAACTTCAAAATTTTTTCTATATATTATAAGTATCGACATATTTCTCATGGCAGTTAACTTCAAATTTCTAGCAATTCTTTAGAAAGTAAAAACATAATTCATATAATGTTTGTAAGAGCGAGTCTCTCAACATGTTCACCTTTTGCATTCCGAGTACTTATACAAAATAAATATTAAAAAGTCATTTTATAAGTATTACTAAATCTCTATAAATACAAAAAATAATAATAAATATAAGCCAGACGACGATAAAATAATTTTAAAACGAATACATAATACAAACACCATTATGATACTAAGATGCTACTACTAATCGCGTAATCCTACCTTATAGTCACATAATTTTAAAGAACAAACATAACAGCTTAACTTTATTTATTCTCAAATAAAATTTAATGTGATATACTTTAAACAACAATACACAATAATAAATAATACATGCATACAGTGATTATAGTCACATAGTCGTCATTTGAATAGACACAAAGCGCGGGTGGTCATGGATCTTGAGACGGTAAAAAATGACCCGTAATTTCCTTGTTAAAATGAGAATGAGATAACTCCGGCTTACATATTAATTTAGTGTAATAAATACACAAATAAATATAAAAATTAATGACGGTTATAAGGATATGGGGCGGTTCTATGGGAATGGTAAAGTCACTATTTATTTTTAAGCGTTATATGTACATAGTTCGGTAATCCGTCGCGTATAATAACATAATAATGAAGCCTTTTTTTAAACGATAACAATTGTGAAGAATGTGTCTACTTCGATTTAAAAAATATTATTTTAGTAAAATTGTTTTTTAAATTCATGATTCATGCTTGTATGATAAATTTAATATTACCACATATTACACTCGTAATCTAAAACTACGGAAATTATGTTATTCTAAATAGCCGAGTACTAATTTGGTAGGAAAATCCGAAAACTTTCTAAATTGGCTTTCTAGGTATCGTGAAGTAGGTATACCTAATAAAATCAAGTATTTTGATTCTGAGCTTCAAAGCTTTCGTTACAAACACTTTATATTTCTAATCTTGGATCTATTATGTTCAAGTTTAATATATACCTACGTAACACAATATTTGTCAAAGTTAATAACTAGCTGTGCCCCGAACATTTTTATATTTAAATTTTACCCGCATTGCTCCGTTCCTGTTGGTCTAAGTATTATAATAAAGCCTTTCTCGATAAATGATATCGATCAACAATTTTTCAAATCGGACCTGTGGTTCTCGAGATTAGCGCGTTCAAACAAACAAACAATCTCTTCGGCTTTATAATATTAGTATAGAATATAGATTAATAATATTGCACGTACTAGATGTGCATGTCATTAACTTTTAATAACTCGTTATTTATCCCTTTAATAAATGCCAGCGTTCATATTCAAATAGCAGCGGATAATGGGTATCAAATGTTTTAATTAAAATTTATGGGGGATGATTCCCATAATAATGCGAGGTTGTGTTGTAATAATTTGATACCGTGTCTAGGAATTTGCTTTAGGGTTAGTTAGTATTAAATTGTGCAGAAATTCGTCTAGACCGATAAAATTTGAAAAGTATTCTTATTAGCTTTCGTTCATCGATTTTACTTTCTTACACGTGGGGATTTAATTTCGGACAAAAGAGTTCTTTAGAAGTAATAAAAATAGCTAAGCTCTTAAAATTTTGATGTTTGGATATATTTTAACGAATAATAGCACCTGTATTTTTATTAATAACTAGCTGTTGCCCGCGACTTCGTCCGCGACTCGGTCGTTTTTCGTCATTCGTCGTTTAAAAAAAATACGTGACACTTTATTTTTGAATGTTCTTAATTGTCTCTTATAAAATTTAACTACATTAAAATTGAATACTCTGATAAGAAAATCTTAAAATCATCGAAAATCATAGACATCGA
The DNA here is from genome assembly GCF_061535455.1 of Colias philodice. Classification (NCBI taxonomy): domain Eukaryota; kingdom Metazoa; phylum Arthropoda; class Insecta; order Lepidoptera; family Pieridae; genus Colias; species Colias philodice. Next base: position 8,999,050 of record NC_143099.1, on the reverse strand, counting down.
ATATCTGAGGAAAACATGAATGAATGTGATTTAAATTCTACATTTCTTAGTAATTAAAATAATAATCTAAATTAAATGTAGATTAACAGTTTGAGCGCACCATTATAGAATATGTACCTAAGTAATAAATTACGTTAGTTTACATAGTAACTTTACTAAAAACACGATGACTTTCTTTCGCGCTCGGTACCACAAACTAAACATGTTTGTGGTACGTGGCCCGCGTCACTTTACCCCCCACGAGTTCCCCTCCGTTGCTATGCGAAAATACATTCGTCGCCCTACTGTAGGAAAAATTGTAATACTGCGGCCTGGGCGTTATAACACGCTCAGGGAATTCCTGAGTGCTAATAGACTTCCGTCTATCGGCATTTATACCAATTTTATATTAATATCACCATCTTGAGGAAAAGCTTCTAATGTCGATTTAAAACGCATATATACGGATTAACCTGATGAATTAACATGTTCTAAAATTGTGAAATGAGTTCAGTTTAAAATTCGAGAAATATTGATTTCTTGTATTCGATTATTCGTCGTAGTCGAATACAAAATATATTTAAAGAAACTTAGGTTGGCCTTCAGGCAAAAGGGATCCTATCAAATGATAAACTTGACCTTGTATCTTAAAAGTAAGAATGAAAGGAGCATCTAATAATTGTTGAGCACCAAAGGATCATTTAAAACGCAATACTATAAGAGCTAATATTGTCTAAGAACTGTTTAGATTGCACATGTTCGGTGTTCCTCTAAAACTTAAAAGTAGTTGTAGGGACACACATATGCAATTCGCTGATCGAACTTTTTGTATATGTGTGCGTCCACATTGTTTCCCCGACGCTTTCTACATTTTATTAGAATTATTTTTTAGTAGTGCTTAACGGCTAGTTCTAACAACACATATATTGTGAAGAGTAATAAAGTGATTAAAGGAAAAGCATTATTATTTGGGCAACCTTGGGGGCAGAAGCACTACTCAACATTGGTGACCCCGACAAAGAACAACAAGAAATTATAATAGAATAAAATATTATTTTGAAGACGAAGATTTATTGGAAGAATTTAAATTTTAATATGGCGATGCATACATCTAACTTTTACGGCACCCTTTCGGCGGAATTGGCAAAAATCAACGTGCGCCTTGCAAACATCGAGCGCTCACGATCACGAGCAATACATCGGCGACCCAGAACACCGTCACGCAATCTTCGAGAGTCGTCAAGGTCATCTTCGAAGCGACGTCGTCCCGGCGGACCCGACTGGTTGTGCAGCTACCACTTCAGGTTCCGGCAGCGCGCTCACAGGTGCATCCAGCCGTGCGCGTGGAAGAGGAGCCCCAGCCCCAGCGCAGCAGCCGCCCAGCCGGAAAACTAGACAGGCAGGTGCAGACTACGGCGGAGGTCTGTACCATCACGCCGTGCAGCCGTCTCATGGTAATAGATACAAACACTAATTTAAAATTTTTAGTAGATACCGGTGCCAATGTTTCCGTTTTGCCCGTATCTAAAAATCCATTTAAATATCATAAATTATGTCGATCAGATCTTAAATTATACGCTGCTAACGGTACAGAAATTGCAACTTATGGCGTTAAATCAATTGTTTTAAACCTTAATTTAAGAAGACCGTACCGTTGGGATTTCATTTTAGCAGACGTCAAACAGCCAATATTGGGAGCTGATTTTTTAACACATCATAAATTATTAGTTGATTTGTATCGAAAAAAGTTAATTGATCAAACTACCGATTTACATGTATTAGCCTCCTTAGTTTCGTGTACGCAACAATCGCTAAATTCTGTGTGCAAAAGTCATCCGTATTACGATTTATTAAATATGTTTCCTGACATTACTAAACCGATGTCGTTTAAAGAAACTACATCGCATAACGTTTTACATTATATAGAGACGAGCGGCCCACCTATTCATGCTAGAGCTAGACCGTTACCCCCGGATAGATACAAAAAGGTGAAGGAAGAGTTCAGGGTTATGCAAGAATTAGGTATCTGTAGGCCTTCTAAAAGTGCTTGGGCTAGTCCGCTTCATATTGTAGTTAAAAAGAATGGCGAGTTAAGGCCGTGCGGAGATTATCGACAGCTCAACGCAATAACAAAGCCCGACAGTGTGAAACTCCCAATTGTCGTTGCCGGACGTTTACGCCGTGCGCAATAAATATGTATGCTTCGTAAGCGAGTATTTCATTTAGTACACCCAAACACCTAAAGTGGTGACCCCGCGTTCTTCGCGCATACAAGTTCGCGCCGCGAAAATTATTAAATTAAATTTAAAATGGCACATCCACCAACTATTGATATGGCGGCGATAACACTCACATCGAAGATACCGGATTTTTGGATGGACCAGCCCAGGATATGGTTTATACGGGTCGAATGTATGCTAGCCCCTCAAAAATTGTCGGATGAGGCTAAGTACGACATCGTTGTTTCAAAATTAAGTAAAGAAGCAATTCAACAAGTGACCGACGTCCTCATCGACCCACCTGCGACTCACAAATTCGAAGCACTGAAACAGCGGTTACTGGCTGTTTATGAGGAATCCAAAAACCGCCAGCTTCAAAAATTAATTGGTGAGATGGAGCTAGGTGAACAAAAGCCCTCGCAACTGCTGCGAAGGATGAAGGAGCTCGCCAAGGACAAAATCCCTGATGACACATTACGGATTCTGTGGCAAGGACATCTGCCCAACGCTGTACGAGCTGTTCTCGCGGTTTCGGATACCAAATCCCTCGACAGCTTAGCTGCCATCGCAGACAACGTTTTGGAGTCTACACAAAGCGTCAGTAGCGTCAATGAAGTGACACAAAAGCAGCACCAGCCTTCTACGAGTGCAACTAACAAGGATACGGAGCTCATAATGGCGGAAATCGCCAAGCTAACCCTCAAAGTGGCCAACTTGGAGAGATCCAGACCAGCACGGCGATGGAACTACCGTGGACGTCCACGTTCTCAGAGTCGTAACCGTGCACACTCAGCACCTCGACGAAGTCCAAACAGTCCAGGCTGGCTTTGCTTTTACCATCATCGTTTCCGGGACAACGCACGGAACTGTAAGGAGCCCTGCGCGTGGAAGGTCAAGGAAAACTAAACAAGGTGCAGCCTGCGGCGGAAGTCTGCACCATCCAACCCTGTAATCGCCTACGCATCACCGACATAAATAGTGGTTTAAAGTTTTTAATTGACACTGGTGCGAATATCTCTGTTTTGCCAATAGGTAAACGATGTCAAACAAGTAAGTGCAGTGATTATAAATTATTCGCAGCAAATGGTACTGAAATAAAAACCTACGGTACTAAGTCTCTAGTTCTAAATTTAAAGTTAAGGCGACCTTATCGGTGGGATTTCGTAATTGCTGACGTGAAACAACCAATTTTAGGAGCAGATTTTTTAAGTTATTATAAGTTACTAGTTGATGTCAGCTCACGAAAACTCATTGATCAAATTACAGATTTAAAAGTAATAGGTTCGATTGTTTGCGTCACTGAGCCATCCGTACTATCTTTTAGTGTAGGGCATCCATATTATAATTTGTTACGGGACTTTCCCAATTTAACTAAACCTACATCATTTTTAAATTTGCCACCTAGTTCTATACAACATTGTATAGAAACTACCGGACCTCCGGTATATGCTAGGGCGAGACCGTTACCACCAGATAAGTATAAACTTGTAAAGAAAGAATTTGAAAAGATGCAAGAGCTAGGTATATGTCGTCAATCTAAAAGCGCTTGGGCGAGTCCTCTCCATGTGGTTACTAAGAAAAATGGAGATATTAGGCCTTGTGGTGATTATCGCAGGCTTAACGCAATCACCAAGCCGGATCGTTACCCTATTCCCCGTCTCCAGGACTTTACGTACATCTTAGCGGGTAAGACTTGTTTTTCAAAAATTGACATAAATAGAGCATACCATTTTATAGAAACTGCACCTCAAGACGTAGAGAAAACAGCAATTATTACACCTTTCGGACTATTTGAATTTCCAAGGATGACTTTTGGTTTATGTAATGCAGCCCAAACATTTCAGAGATTCATGGACACCGTATTCAATGGCCTAGATTTTATTTTTAATTATATTGATGACGCCTTGATCGCTAGCGAAAATGAAACCCAACACCTTGAGCACTTGCGTATTGTTTTTCAACGTTTATCGCAAAATAATATTACAATTAATTTAAATAAATGTTCTTTCGGACAGTCTCAGCTTGAATATTTAGGTTTTTATGTTTCAAAGGATGGAATTCGACCTTCTGAAGATAAAGTTAAAGCGATAATAGATTATCCTAGACCTGAAACCGTATCAGGATTACGTCGTTTTACCGGTATGATTAATTTTTATCGTGCTTATTTACCGCACGCCGCGTCATATCAGGCAATTTTTAATAGGTATTTAGGTAGTACTAAAAAGAACGACCAAACCAAAATTGATTGGTCACAGGAAGCAATCGAAGCGTTTGAACAATGTAAGACAGGTCTTAAACAGGCCGCTACATTGGCTCATCCACGAGTAGATTCGAATTTAGCTTTAATGACTGATGCATCAGATACATGCGTAGGAGCCGTCTTGCAGCAACAGGTTAATGGCTGTTGGCAACCCTTAGGATACTTTTCAAGAAAGTTAACTAATGCACAGCAAAAATACTCTACGTATGATCGAGAGTTACTTGCGATTTATTTAGCAATTAAGCATTTTCGAAAATTATTTGAAGGACGACGCATTACTGTTTTTACGGATCATAAACCTCTAACATACGCATTTTTAAAATTAGGTAAAGAATCTAATGAAACACCGAGGAGAATACGACACTTAATTTATATCAGCGAATTTACAACGGATATACAACATATTACTGGCAAAAATAATATAGTAGCCGATTCTTTGTCACGAATAGAAACAATATATTTTCCTACCGTTTTAGATTATAATGAATTAGCAGAATCGCAATCAATGGACGACTATTTGACGAATAATAACACGAATTTATTAAAGAAAATGTTGAGTAGTGCTGCTGCCCCAAGGTTGCCCAAATAATAATGCTTTTCCTTTAATCACTTTATTACTCTTCACAATATATGTGTTGTTAGAACTAGCCGTTAAGCACTACTAAAAAATAATTCTAATAAAATGTAGAAAGCGTCGGGGAAACAATGTGGACGCACACATATACAAAAAGTTCGATCAGCGAATTGCATATGTGTGTCCCTACAGTAGTGATTTCAAAGGTTCCGGCGTATCTTCAAACGAAAGCCGACTCCTTACTCCACTTTAAAGCATTACAAAAAGAACATACTACGTTAATATCGCCTATACAGAAGATGATCTGTAATCAATTGTGAGGTTATAAGCAAACCCACTTTTATATTATTTTGTCGGACCACACCACCGAATTTGTAGATTGATCTTCTATGTTTACCTCTAAGTCATTAAGACTATGTCGAAATCTGTTTGCAATAAGACGGGCCTCTCGCTATTCGTCCGTTTAAAGAGACCAATAGTTTCAATTCTTAATCTTTCATTAAACAAACTTATTAATCGTTCTTGTCTCAAATAATGGTAATATTCGCGTCCCTACTCTAGTCATTGCTTATGCTCATGTTCATCTTCGAGAGATCGAATAATATTATGGTGCACCCTATTATTTGTCAAACGGTCTTCATATTGAGTAAAAGTTTCAGAATTCTCGAGATAAAATATGACGATCGTGATCAGCTGTGAGACGTAATTCCCTCTCAGTGAGGGTTTCGGTCTCACGGGATAGTACAATATGCCATTTGCGATCAGCTGTGAGACGTTATATATACCCTCAGTGAAGGTTTCGGTCTCACAGGATAGTACATGCCGTTCGCGGTCAGCTGTGAGCCGCAATTCTCGTTGTGAAGCGGTTTCAGGTTCGGCATAACACATGTTGTTTTCGGTCAATAGTAAGCCTCTTATCTCTAACGATCCTTGAGAACTCTTATTTCTCATTTTCTTAACTTTGCTCGAATTTCGATATATAAAAATTTTTTAGGTGGCACTGATGCGGGTGAATAAAAATTAAAACGGACTAAGAGTGTTATAATCTCAATCATCATCATCAATACATATAATAAAATTGTGGAAAAGTGATGTCTGTACAATTAAAATATGTAGAAAAAAATTAGCAGGTGTTATTATTATCGAGAAATCGAGAGAAACCATTTTTTTCTCTTAAAAGCTCCCCCCCTCCCACTTCCCGAACTCCGATTGACCGTAATTTATTTTTCCTTACATTTTTATCATATCCTTTTCTAATGGGTTTCATCCTACTGCGATTTTTTTTTGTTTCAAAAATTATCTACCCTGGTGTATAGGTAAATTTTCCACATAAAATGTCCTTTAAATTATGTCGTATTATATTTTTAACCCCCGACGCAAAAAGACTGGTGTTATGTGTTTGACCGCTATGTATTTCTGTGTGTGTGTGTGTGTCTGTCTATGGCACCGTAGCTGGCTAACAGGTAAACCGAATTAGATGCGGTTTTTTTTGTTAGGCAGAATATTTTTCGACGCTGGTTCTTAGATAAAGTGTATCAAAATTGGTTCATCCACTTATTATACCTACATAGGGGTAAAAGTGGGAATGAAAAAAATGAAAGTTATAATTTATTTTTAAAGATCGTCGGGAAGTTTATGAAATTATTTATTCCTTTTTCTATACACTTTTCTTCGTCTAAACGGTTTAGTTACGTGCTCTCTCTCTCTTCAGCCTTTAGTTACGTGCGTGAGACAGGAAAGATCTAATTTGGATTTGTTTCTGGATTTGATAAAAACTGAGTATCGATTAAGCTGATCAGTGGCTACTGGCTACACCATAGATTATTAAAAACATCCGTTTAAGAAAGGAAGGAAATAGAATTTGCTCCTCTCCCCCCCCCTGGTTCCTCAAAAATAATCACTACATAGTATAAAACAAAGTCGCTTTCCCTGTCCCTATGTCCCTATGTCCCTTTGTACGCTTAAATCTTTGAAACTACGCAACGGATTTTGATGCGGTTTTTTTTAATAGATAGAGTGATTCAAGAGGAAGGTTTATATGTATAATAACATCCATTAAATAGTGGAGAAATACTGTTATTTTTGAGGTTTCTAATGTGATGTCGTAAAAAATTACATTTTTTCCGCTTAAATTGCAAACGCAGGCTGAACCCTACGAGTTTTATCAAAATAATGTACTAAGTATTATACACATTGAAAAGGTCTACAGAAAAGTCCGCGATGGTATATGTCTATCTCTTATGGATAACCCACAATAACTTTTTTTTGTCATTTACTTTTTACGACAAATAATGGCTAATTTTCGATGCGATTTTAACCAATACAGCATTAATCCTTAACCAATTAAATACCTTGAATACATTGTTCATTTAATATAGATCTATATGGCCCTTTACACCGTATGATTTAAGTGAATATTTTCGAAGATATTACAGATTTAAAAATTGCGGGACGTAGCGTTTGCGGCGGTACCGGCCGGCCGCCCGGCTATCTATTTTATACCCGTGCGAAGCCGGAGCGAGCCGCTATGTTTTTATATACAACGTTCACAGTTTTTCTGTAGTGTATTTAGTATCAGCATTGCACCCGTGCGAAGCCGGGGCGAGTCGCTAGTATGACATAATTTAAAAGAAATTTTACGTAGAATTAGTTAGGCATTTCTTTTTTGATTTTCGATATTATATACTAATCATAATTTTTAATTACAATATTTAGTAACTATTTGGTATAGGTTAGGCATTTCATTTCTTGATTTTCTTTAATAATTTGGTACGTAAGTTTTTTAGCTCAGTTTAGTAAGAAATTTTAATAACAATTCTTTTACTTATTTATGGTAGTACAACAGTACAGTATGGTTGTACGTATTTACTCAATAATTGTATGTTAAGTAGTAATTCAGCATGGGCGTAGCCACGGTGGGGCTGGGTGGGGCGCTTACCCTGGCTTTGATCTGGTAGGTACTAATTGTGAAGGGGAGTGGGCGTGGGCGTGGGATTGGGACTGAACGTGGCATATATGGCGTGGGAGTGCGAGTGGGCGCGGGAGTGGGAGCATGAAAATAAAAATGATTTTTTATTGTTGCCCCACCCTGAGCCCATGGTCATAGGTCCCATAGTCACTATTCCACGCGAACGAAGTCGCGGGGACAGCTAGTAGACAAATATAATCAGAAAGCTTTGAACTCCTAAGCTCAACCATAAAAGATAGACATTTATGATGTCGGGAGATATTTTTTATATAATATGGAGAACATTTCTTTCATACTTGATTTCTGTGTAGCTTTAACCATTAAGATACACGCATTAAGAACGCACACGCGACGAAAGCTTAAAAATGGAGTTGCTGCTCTGCTCACGAATATGAAAAATAATTGTACCAAGTTTCGTTTAAATCCGTCGAGTAGTTTTTGTTTCTATAACGGTTATACAGACAGACAGACGGACAAACATTTTTGACGTCGATGTCGATCTCTAATCACCTCGTGATAGTTATTTAGGAAATATATTTCATGTGCAGAATTGACCTCTACAGATTTAATATAAGTAGGTATACATATATTTAGATTCCAATTTCCATGTAACGTTAAATTCGACTATATAATAACTAACAGACAACGCACGTTACTCTCGTTTCCGTAAGTTGAGGCGGCTACATATTCGGTCCTAATAACATGACTTTTTGTGAACGAAACGACAGCGCGGTTTAATTCGATGGCAACACCATCAGAAAAAAGGAAATATTTTTAACTTTGAAAAAATATTATGATTTACACTATTAATACTATTTTAACATTAACACAAAATATAAGACTGTGAGTGTGTAAAAATAAATCCAGCTAGTATCACATCACACTTATGTTTATAATTAGGTATACGACATGAAAATATATTAATTACCAAGCAATAATCATACAGATAAATACTGAACAAAAGTATTAACAGTCAAAGTATATTTTTACTAACAACATGTAAATGATGAAGGAATAATAATTATCAACGAACTAACCTTTTTGTATTAGAGTCCCGCCTCGTGATCGAATTATTAAAACACGAAGATTTTTAAAAATGTAACCAATGAACACAATCAATATTAGATTAACTGTAATGGTGTCTAGTTTGACTTAAAATAATATACATCTACCCTCACTTTTAAAAATGTAGTATATTCACACGAATTATATAAGCGCACCTTATAGGGAAGGGAAGATTTATTATGGGTTAAAGAGTTAAATAAATAAATAACATAATTATATTTAAATTATTAATTTTTAACATTGTGTTCAGTAGTGTTAACATGTAAATTGATTTGATTTTTACGAAATCTCATAGATGGCGCTGAATCAAATTTGTCTTTATAGTACTAAGATTCATTAAACCTCAGAGGAATAAACCTATAGAGTACTTGTATCGAGCGTATACAATTTACATATATTTGTTTCTCTCTATCTAAAGAAAACGTCGTATGAAAGAATGAGATAGCTATAGACTACAAGCTACGTTTCAACATAGTCATGGCACCATTTTTACTATAGGTACGTATTTAGATAGATAGAAGGTGATAGTGATGGGATGTGCTTCAATCGATAAAATCGTGAATGCATTTTGCATTTACGGTTTCGTGAAATAATAAATAATAAAAAAAAAAACAAAATTAATCATTCATTTCAGTTGAATACATTATTTGTTTAATCCTACGAATATAATAAATGCGAAATTATGCGAGAATGGATAACTTTCTCTTTCACTGCTGAACCGATTACAATGAAATTTTGTACATACACACATAGGATAGGTTTTATACCGGAAATCCCACGTGAACGGGAACTGTGCGGGATTTTCTTTAAAAACGTGGGCGGAAAAAAATTCCAAATAAAAATTCACTCACACACAAATGTATTTATTATCTAAAGGAACAAAAAAAACGTAAGCGTAAGATTGCACAATTCTTCTAGTCTAGAGTATCCATCTTGATAACACGCAGGCTCGAAATGCAGTGAACACAATCTAGCAAATTTCGACGGCGTCCAATCTACAAGTCTCATGTTTTATACCCATTTTTTATTTAGCTCTGGAAATCTAAAACAAAATGAATTTATTAATCATCTAAAAGAGAAACAACAAACTAAACAGATAAATCAAATAAAACAACCACGTGGTATTTTTTATTTTCCTGCTGTAGAAAATTTACATCTATTATTTGCAACAACAACTACATATAAATCTGATATAAGAAACAAAATAAATAAATCAACGTTAATATGAAATAGATTTTTTGTCATAAATCGATAATATACGCTAGATGTGTTACAACACTACGGTGGTAAACAAAATGCCAAACGTGATAATATTGTGACATTTTTTAAAAATTATTTAATTCTTTTGTATTCCACAACCCCATAAAGTGGGTAAATGTTACAGTTACAACATAATCTTATAAAAAAGCGCTTGATAAAACCTTCAAATAGGGTTAGAACATAAATATTTATCAATTTGCTGAAAATCACTTACCGATGGAAAGATATTTTTTCATTGTTTTCATCCAAAACTCCCATTCGACTAGTAATAGCCGGTAGCTAAACATACAATAGTCATTTTAGCACACTGACAAATAAAAAGAAACACTATACACTTTATATTTTCTAAATATTTCGTTAAAAACACTTGACGCACTGAGCCCACCAGCTGGTTGGAAAACAAACTGACTGCCGGCGCGCTACGTTTGAAGACAGTGCAGATACTCTATCGCTATCTCAATCTGACTTATGCTGTTATTGACTAAGAGTAAGTAGATTAGAAAATATGTATTTTGTTCTGTCTCAATATAAGAACTCTATAGGTTTATTCCTCTGAGCATTAAACAGTTTCTCTGCCCAAATAACGTAAATGACGTAGTTTTTATAGTGTAAAGCTAGATAATAGCATGGCTTACTCAAAAACAACATTTAAACATGAGTCTTTAGATTGTACGCTGTCGTAGTTCACGGAATACGTAAGAAAAGTAAAGGTTCACAGCTCCTCCCCCGGAGGTGATAGCATGATAATATGTTTAAAAAAACCTCACACGACCTGTTAGTAATATTCATGCAAAATTTGAAGTCAATCTATGCAGTACTTTTCGAGATTAGCTCGGACAAACATACAGACAAACAGACAAACAGACAAACAGACAAACAGACAAAAATTCTAAAAACTATATTTTTGGCTTCTATATCGATTATAGATCATGGATTATGTATTCTTTTAAAAAAATATTCAATGTACAGTTTTGACTTTCCTACGATTTTATTATATGTATAGATATGTATTTTATAGTACTGAAATTTATAGAGTCAAAAATAAGTTATAAAGGTTCAAAGTGTAGAATTTTGATTAAAACTGGATTTAATTTGAGTGATATCTATTTTGAACTAGCGCTCATTTTGGCTTCGTCTAGGTTATGATAATAACATAGTAATAAATTTAGGTTATATATTAATGAAAATCTTAATAGCTAGTAGAGTAGGTTAGGTACCTACCCATTTTAATATTATGTACCTATTTCGCGATTTTGATGATCATTTATAATTTTATTTATAGATCGACGTACGACAATACACATAATAATTGTAAGCGGTTACAAAAAAGAACATTTATCCCAATCAAGAAAATATAGCTAAATGAAAATAACAAAGACAACGTAATGTTTTGATAGGTTTCTGGTTCGATTCCAATTTCTCGTCTTTATATAAAATCAAAGGCCATATTGTAGGATTCGCACGTGAACTAAGACAAACAGTGATGTCCGCTGAAATAACAGATGGATCTTTTATATCGAATAACATTGTTTCTTGGAGTATTCCATTAGCGTGTTTCGATTGTGTACAAGTATGTATCGTGAATTTTCCAATATGATTGTGTATATCTTTGTATTATGTGTTGGAATAAAGATGTCTGAAAATTAATCGTGTGGTAATGTAATATTGCTTTCATGTGGAATATTGTTTTTTATTACTTTTGCACTGCGTCTCCTTGTCCACCAGGTTGTCTGGAAGAGATCGCTGTCTGAGCGATAAGACTGCCTGTTGTGCTCTTATTAATTAATGTATTGTGTTCTTACTTGTACTTCTCTCTGTGGTACACAATAAAGTATTTTTGTTTGTTTGTTTGAATATTTTCGACTTCTTTGGCATGATCTATTGAAACAGTTTTGTAGGTTATACTGTAGTTTAATTAGTTTGATTTTTTTAAATACAAGTCATTTTCGTCGAGTATAAATAATATTAATAGTATCACGTTCCATAATAACTTCTTAATTAGGAATATATCACTATGTTATATCACCATTAAACATCTATACTAATATTATAAATGCGAAAGTAACTCTGTCTGTCTGTCTGTTACTCAATCACGCCTAACTACTGAACCAATTTGCATGAAATTTGGTATAGAGATATTTTGATACCCAAGAAAGGACATAGGATAGGTTTTATCCCGGAAATCCTACGGGAACGGTTTTTTCTTTGAAAACGCGGGCGAAGCCGAGGGCGGAAAGCTAGTATGAGATATTTTAAGAAGCTTTATCTTTGTCTGCTGATTAATTAGTATAATCAGTATGAGTACATTCTTCACAACTTTCAATAAACGTATTGTAGAGAACATAATTCCATACCTATTAGTGTGCAAAATTTTCGCAGTCGCCTTTAGTATTCGGTTTTTAATCTGCTTTAGATAAAGTAGATGAAATTCTAGCAAAAACTTTATAAACCAAAGACCCCCGCATAATCTCCGTTATTAAACGTTCATATTAAATCCCCTATTAAACATTGCATTTTAGATATATTTTTAAACATTTTGATATGAAACTCGCCTTTGAAACAGTCGGAATTCAGCAGAAACGTTATTCATAGTGTATCAAAGTTATGTACGAAAAAAGATCTTTTTTATGAACGGTCAAAAGGTCGGCTTAATTGAAAATGTGCTTTGCAGTTTCATACTTTATGAATTCAAGATGGAATATATTAAAACACAATTTTTTTTATTTTTTTTTATTCTTTATTTAAAACACAATTATTAAAATAACTTTGAATGAGAGTAGTTAATTAAATAAATAAAACAATATTTTCGCAAGCCTCTACTAATTTTAACATCTAATGTGTTTGAAGTGACTAGTAAACAGATTATCACTAGTAAATTCGATATTTGTAACTATTAAGTGTTATAAAGTGCTATTAAAATTTGTCGAGTTATTTAAATAATAAACGACGCAAATCCGCTCTTGGATAATAAATATCCACACAAATATACAGCGACATAAATAGGTTTATTGCATTGTTTCAAATAAATGACCCAACCAGTGTATATTTTGCCAAACTTCTTAAAATTCTTGATACTAGAGTCGGAATACATTTAAACGTTATCAAAGCTTAGTGTAATCTGTGAGTAAGTTCTAGACCATTTCGAAAATGAGTTTTTGTTATCAAAACGTTATACAGCACTTAAGTTTATTCTATGGAACGTTTAATGAAATCGCTCATTACTTTAAGTGCGTGTCCATTCTTATTTCTGGATAAGAGAAGACGTTTTCGTAACTTATTCATGGACAGGGCTGGTACTATTAAATTTCTTTAACTGAAAAGGGTATTCTTGTTGGCGTTTTATTTACGTTTGCTGTCCGGTATACCTGTTTTTCAGACTGTGTATAGTGTAGTAATTACTAGGAAGGACTTTCAGTACTAAGACGGTTTAATTAAAACAATAAATAAATTGTTCAAATATTGCTCAAACTAAAAAACTCAAACTCTAACATTTATTCTACCAATTATTTACTTTTGAATTAAAAACGCTTCAGTATTCCTAAATCTAAAACAATTAATTCATTAATAATAATAAATAATGCATTTTTGATTCCGTATTGGTACTATCAATGGACTATGTTTCTGTATGTACACTGTACAATACAATTAGGTGATTATCTATACATATAATAAAATCGTAGGAAAGTCAAAACTGTACATTGAATATTTTTTTAAAAGAATACTTGATCCATGATCTATAATCGATATAGAGGCCAAAAATATAGTTTTTAGAATTTTTGTCTGTTTGTCGGTTTGTCTGTTTGTCTGTTTGTCTGTATGTATTTCCGGGCTAATCTCAGAAAGTACTGCATAGATTTACTTCAAATTTTGCATGAATATTCCTAAGAGGTCGGGTGAGGATAGTTTAAACATATTATCATGATATCACCTTCGCGGGAGGAGCTGTGAACCTTTATTTTTCTTACATATTCCGTGTACTACGACAGCGTACAATCTAAAGACTCATGTTTAAATGTTGGTTTCGAGTAAGCCATGCTATTATCTAGCTTTACAAAATAAAAACTATGTCATTTACGTAATTTGGGCAGAGAAACAGTTTAATGAATTTAGAAAAACAAATTTGAAACAGCGCCATCTATGAGATTTCGTAAAAATCAAATCAATTTACATGTTATCACTACTGAACAACTGTTGAAAATTAATAATTTAAATATAATCATGTTATTTATTTAACTCTTTAACCCATATCTTCCCTTCCCTATAAGGTGCGCTTATATTTCGTGTGAATATACTACATTTTTAAAAGTGAGGGTAGATGTTTATTATTTTAAGTCAAACTAGACACCATTACAATTAATCTAATATTGATTGTGTTCATTGGTTACATTTTTAATCTTCGTGTTTTATAAATTTATAAAGAATAGAAAAAATTCGATCACGAGGCGGGACTCGAACCCACATAATTTCGTGATCGAATGTTTCTATTCTTTATAAATTTATTATTTATAAATTTATATTTATAAAGCATTTGAATAAATAAATAAATAAATAAATAAAATTAAAATAAATGTCATAAAACCAAAAATATCAAATTCAATCTTCGTGTTTTGTGAATTTTCACCATGCGTTCCCACAAAAGGTAAGTTGTTACTTTTATAGGTATTTATTTTTATAATGATAGCAATTCATGTTTTTTATTGGTTTTATAATGGTTTTATATTACACTTTTAGAATGAAATAATAAAATGATGAATTCTTTTTGACTTTTACAAGATTTTGAGGTGCGTTGGGAACAGTAGTTTGTTGATAAAATTTTATTTGTAAGTAGCTTTTTTTATTGATTTACAATTATTAACGTTTGATTTTTTATTTACAGATTCAATGTTCATAAAATTATATCGCCTTTGGAAGACTATTTCTGCTGACAATTTTACAACACCACTTGAAAATTGATGATTTGATGATGAAGATAGTGGCAGCAAGGATTAAGTGGAAATTAGTAATCATCCGCTTCGTCAATTTTTGACTGAAGTTAATGTCCAACGTATGGTTCAATCATTGGAAGTATCTCGGGTAATTTTGGAGGATATTTTTCAGGAAGGAGAGGAGGGGCAGCCAACCACATATCAAACTACTACGTTTTAGTACCGAAAAAAATGTTATTGCCAAATGAAACATAAATTTTGCACTCACAACTGTACAAGTTATGATTTTTATTCTGACTTTGCTGTTATCTGATTATAATATTTATCGTTATGGCTATCGAGGTACCGACCGTACTGGGATGAGAGTACATGATATTATACCTACTCATCATCCAGGATTGCTTAGAGCATTTTCACACTGAAAAAGATGTTTTCTTTGAATCGTAGTTGCTTCATTTATTTATTTTTAATCATTTTACATAATATGTTTTATATTTGCCCATTTTCATTATATTTTATAAATAAAATGGAACCAACATAACTTTGTTGTGTAGGTATCATTTCTCTATTAATAATCCGTAGGCATATTTTCCGAGCACCCCATTTAAGGTGCGGTCCTGACTTAACTTGAATGAGTTTATGATTGCATCAATGTAAATTAGATCATAAGAATTAATATTATGTTAAATAAATAAATAAAAATAAAAAAAAAAAAATTATAAAAAGTTAATGTATACTTTTGCCTAATATAAGCTCAAGATCATTTTTAGATAAAAATAACAAAAAGAACTTATTTATTAAAATTTAGTAGATAAAAGAAATTATGTTACGATTTTATAAGAAAACACAGTATATTTATTAGGCGGCGGTGATCTCTTCCAGGCAAAAGATATTCATCAGCTCAATAAAATTGAATAGTTGTTGTTAGTTATTCTTTAAATTCACTGATTGTAATGAGCATTTCCGCATGCAAGTTGTATCGTAGTTTAGATATATCATAGTTTTGACACATTACAGTTCCAACAAAACCCTCAAATTTTTGAGCAGAGTTGAGCAAGATAATTTAAAAAATGTGCTGTGTTAAGTATTATAGAAAAGGTTAGTTCGTTGATAATTATCATTTCTTCATCATTAACATGGGTGTTGTTAAATGTTAGTAAAAATAAACTTTGACTGTTAATACTTTTGTTCAGTATTTACCTGTATGATTATTGCTTGGTAATTAATAATTATGTATATTTTCATGTCGTATAGCTAATTATAAACATAAGTGTGATGTGAAACTAGCTGGATTTATTTTTACACACTCACAGCCATATATTTTATATTAAAATAGTGTAAATCATAATATTTTTTCACAATTAAAAATATTTCCTTTTTTCTGATGGTGTTGGCATCGAATTAAACCGCGCTGTCGTTTCGTTCACTAAAAGTGAAGTTATGAGGACCGAATATGTAGCCGCCTCAACTTATGGAAACGAGAGTAACCTGCGTTGTCTGTTAGTTATTGTATAGTCGAATTTAACGTTACATGGAAATTGGAATCTAAATATATTATGTATACTTAGGTATATTAAATCTGTACATGAAATATATTTCCTAAATAACTATCACGGGGTGATTAGGGATCGACACTGATGCCAAAGAAGCAAACAGTAAAATTTTTGTCCGTATAACCGGTATAGAAACAAAAACTACTCGACGGATTTAAACGAAACTTGGTACAATTATTTTTCATATTCCTGAGCAGAGCAGTAACTCCATTTTTAAGCTTTCGTCGCGTGTGCAACCTTAATGGTTAAAGCTACACAGAAATCATGTATGAAAGAAATGTTCTCCTTATTATAATATAAAAAATATCTCCCGACATCATAAATGTCTATCTTTTATGGTTGACTCACAATAACACGTGTAACTTCCGATAGCTTAGGAGTTCGAAGCTTTCTGATTATATTTGTTTATAACACTCTCAGTCCGTTTTAACTCAATTTTTATTTTCATGCATCAGTGCCACCTAAAAAATCTTTATCTCGAAATTCGAGCAAAGCTAAGAAAATGAGAAATAAGAGTTCTCAAGAATCGTTAGAGGTATACTCTAGGCCGAAAACAACACGTGTTATGCCGAGAACCTGAAACCGCTTCACAACGAGAATTGCGGCTCACAGCTGACCGCGAACGGCATGTACTATCCCGTGAGACCGAAACCTTCACTGAGAGGGTATAACGTCTCACAGCTGATCACGGCCGTCACATTTTATCTCGAGAATCTGAAACTTTTACTCAATATGAAGACCGTTTGACAAATGATAGGGTGCACCATAATATTATTCGATCTCTTGAAGATGAACATGAGCATAAGCAATGACTAGAGTAGGGACGCGAATATTACAATTAATTGAGACAAAAACGATTATTAAGTTTGTTTAATGAAAGATTAAGAATTGAAACTATTCGGTCTCTGGAAACGGACGAATAGCGAGAGGCCCCTCTTACTGCAGACAGATTTCGCATAGTCTTAATGACTTAGAGGTAAACATAGAAGATCAATCTACGAATTCGGTGGTGGGGTCCGACAAATATAAAAGTGGGTTTTCTTATAACCTCACAATTGATTACAGATCATCTTCTGTATAGGCGATATTAACGTAGTATGTTATTTTTGTAATGCTTTAAAGTGGAGTAAGGAGTCGGCTTTCGTTTGAAGATACACCGGAACCTTTGAAATCACTACTTTTAGAGGAACATGACGTGCAATCTAAACAGTTCTTAGACAATATTCGCTCTTATAGTAGTGCGTTTCAAATGATCCTTTGGTGCTCAACAA
Organism: Colias philodice; assembly: GCF_061535455.1. Lineage (NCBI taxonomy): Eukaryota > Metazoa > Arthropoda > Insecta > Lepidoptera > Pieridae > Colias > Colias philodice. Next base: position 8,980,976 of record NC_143099.1, on the reverse strand, counting down.
TTATCAGAAGGTCCTTTCATGCTTACTTTTAAGATACCAGGTCAAGTTTACCATTTGATAGGATCCCTTTTGCCTGAAGGCCAACCTAAGTTTCTTTAAATATATTTTGTATTCGACTACAACGAATAGTCGAATACAAGAATTATCAATATTTCTCGAATTTAAAACTGAACTCATTTCACAATTTTAGAACATGTTTCATCAGGTTAATTCGTATGTATGCAGTTTTAAATCGACATTAGAAGCTTTTCCTCAAGATGGTGATATTTGTTATAAATGCCGATAGACGGACGTCTATCGGCACTCAGGAACTCCCTGGGCGTGTATAACGCCCAGGCCACAGTATTACAATTTTTCCTACAGCAGGGCGACGAATGTATTTTCGCATAGCAAAGGAGGGGAACTCGCGGGGGGTCAAGTGACGCGGGCTACGTACCATTAACATGCTTAGTTTGTGGTACCGAGCGCGAAAGAAAGTCATCGTGTTTTTGTTTTGTTACTATGTAAACTAACGTAATTTAATACTTAGGTACATATTCTATAACGGTGCGCTCAAACTGTTAATCTACATTTAATTTAGATTATTATTTGAAATACTAAGTAATGTAGAATTTAAATCACATTCCTTCATGTTTTCCTCAGATTTTCAATTTTCTCCGATTTTAAGATTTTCAGTGTTCAATTTTAATGTAGTTAAATTTTATAAGAGACAATTAAGAACATTCAAAAATAAAGTGTCACGTATTTTTTTTAAACGACGAATGACCTAAAACGACGTAATCGCGGACGAAGTCGCGGGCAACAGCTAGTGCCTAATACAACTTATGAGACAATTTAAATATTATCCCAAAAAACCGCACAATAACGATATCTTCTCTTATATATAAAATTCTCGTGTCACAATGTTAGTCTGCATACTCCTCCGAAACGGGTGGACCGATTCTCATGAAATTTTCTGTGCATATCGGGTAAGTCTGAGAATCGGCCAACATCTATTTTTCATATGTACCACGGGCGAAGCCGGGGCGGACCGCTAGTATATGTATAACATATAGATAACACATACGTGATACGCGTGAAATGTCAATTTTACAGTACAGAGTATAAAATGTAATTAGCGATATAGCAACCCTGACGTAACGAGAGTGTGACAAATAACTGACTCATTAGTTCCTGTTGCAGTTGTTTTTAGATTAACACATTGTTTATGGTAATTCATAGAACCAAAGTGTAGATAGTACTTACTATCAGTGTAGCAACATATAGTGTGACATTTAGTTACAATTTTTTCATATTATTTTTGAATTGAAATGTAGAGAACATTTTTCAAATTTTAAATGATTATTTTATTGCTCCTTAACTTCCTATACAATTGAACATAATATTCAGTATTTGATAAGGGAATTTTACTGTTATTACGTGCGAAATAAAACAAGTTATTTTTGCGTCATGCTCCCGAAATTCTAAAAGAAAACCGAGGTTGATAACCCAGCAGTTATTAAGATTGAAAAATTTGTATTCGCTTCATACTTTCAAAGGATATGAAGATAAATATATAATCGCGGCATATTAAATATTCCAGTTATTACTCATATCCCGCCAGTGTTGACGATGGTCAGACAGTGCATGATATATCGATGGGATTAAAAGCCAAATTAGGCCGCTTATAAACGTGCGTAAGGAATAATTATTAATTGCAAAACACTAGGTAATTATTTTATTATAGCAGTCAATGCAATTTTTAAAATTTTGATTTACAAAAAGAAATGGAACATTAGGTTCAATTCAAACCTGCATTCTCATCTCAACATGGCGACGCCTTACAGCGCTAGGCCACCCATGATTTCTATTCTAAAACAATTTGTGTGTGTCGAGCACACGTGTCAGAAGTGAAACTTCTTTGACAATATTCAAAGATACCAAAATCTTCGCTTTAATCCATAACGTGACGGTATTGCCCTGACGCGTCCTTGAAATTTTATTCCTAACGCGCCTAAACAAGTTTCACTTAAAAATTCTTCAGTGAATATTCGTCATTTACGTATACCCTTATTACACCAGTTGTCAATCGCCAGTGAACAGCAGTCCTTAATCACACAACTCGTATGTTTATTCAGATGCAGGCCATCGCTAAGAGTACCTCGATTACTGGAAATTAAGAGGACTATACGTCGGGGATGCTACAACAACAATGAGCCGCCAAAAATACAAGCCACATAAGTGACAGGAGTAAAAATAACATGTCGCCCGCGTGGGAGAATATACTAGACGTGATTGTGACCGTACTTAGCAATTAAATAAATTGATTTGGCCTTTGTTTGAAATGTTTTGTTTGATGCCTTCACAGGCTTTTTGGGATTGGTGTTGTTTGTGCTTTATAATTGTCTTGTTGTTTTTGGTTGTGGTTTAATTTGATTATTTTTTAACCTATTTTTAGATTTATTAGAGCAAAGAGCGTTTATATTTTAGTATTATATTTTATATTAATACTTGTTTTTCAGGAAATGATTTATTATACGAACTATGCTCATTGTTGCGATCAAAACGTGTATTCTCTCTATGGTCGTTGTATGAATTGTATGTAACTTTATTCCCGGTATTGTTAAGATCTGCAATTAAATTCTAACAAAAACAGGTCTTGATCTGGTTTTAATGATCGTTCAATTTGAAGTGCATCATAGTGTACATAGTAACAGAAAATTCTTAGTTATTTGAGAAGTAGCTTAATTAGATTACATTACAACGTAGTACATAGTAAATCAAAGACATTACATAAAATTATTCTCACATTTGAGTTTATAAGAAGTGTGCAGAAAGGGTGGTTATTCTTGCAATCACGAGCTCGTTGCTTCGTTTATAATAAAAACGCTCCATCACTTAAACTTATTCAGCTGTGAAAAATCACTGTCGCAGCTTTATTAGTTCAATAAATTGTGAGACGCTGAAAATTCTTTTACAAGCGACGAAAGTATGATAATAATTTGCTGACCATAGCGGAGAAGGGCGAACATTTGGACCCCAGTGACATCTTCTCATTAAAGAGCAAATTGCTAATGACTTTATCTCCATATTTTAGCATAAAAACGTCAGCGCTTTGAATGAATTCGTCTTATAAAAATAAAAGTAATAACAACACATCTGCATATCTTTTGACGCCTTTGTGTTATAACTTGACACATGGATGAACGTTAAATGTACTGTTTTTAACTTTTTTTTGCTCCCCGTATAAATGACTTTATTGCCGCGGAACTTTGTTAAGGGAATCCCGTTTTATGGTGTCCTAGTTCATGAACTTTTTTATTTTTTTCCTATTTGAATTGCAAATTTTGTTTCTACTTCAGTTTTTGGGTTTACTTTTATGTTATTGTTAGGCGTATCGTAATTTATGATAACTAAAAAGCTCTATCAAATTCAACTGAGGTTAAAATAATACTTAATAAAAATTAAAGAATATTGTTAAAATTTTATAGATGATTTAAGTATGTATACATTTAGTTATATTATGTAGATATACTATAGTCATCCGCTATGCTCCTTCAATCAGCAATCACTTTGGATATGCTATTAGTAAATTCATATATTTTTGTACTGACAAAACCTAACTTTCATTCAAAATTATTTTCACACTCACTTCACATTTATTAGCTTCGAGAACAAAAATACAGGTAATATTCGTTACGTGGAAATGTAAAACAATTCTTTACACGAGAAATTGTACAATTTATTCGTATGTACGTAAAAACTGCAGATACAACGAAAAGTAGTATTTTAAATGAAAATGAGGGAAACAACAATGAAAATGTAACAAGCATATAATATTTCGTAGATTTTTATGAAACACGCGAGTATCTCGTTCGTTAATTTGTTTATATTTTGCATATTATTCCCTCCATACAACTGTTTATGTTCGCTGCTCGTCGTAAAATGTAATAAAGTTTGCCTCTCAATGATTATGGCCTTTAAAATGAACTTTGAACTCGCTCCGCCAACAGAACCTTTTATTTTTGTTTAGTTTACTTTCTTCGCCGTCTTCCCGGTTATGGATATTATCGTTATTCTTTGAAACTTCTACGCAAATTTACTGAGACCAGGTACATTTCAGCTTTTAAATATTTAACAGTTGAACACGTTATGTAATATTATAGCGAAGAGAATAAGTGCACTTAAATAAATATAGGATACCTGCCTAAATATAGGATATATTAACATACGTTATAGGTAATATATGTATTTTGTTTTTATTTTTACGATGATAAGTAAATTGACAGTGAGTAATTAAATTTTACAATTAACATAATATTAAGCGTGTTTTTAAAGTAAGTAAAATGCCTGAATACAATGTCAATAACCAAAATCCAAACTTTATTTTGTCCGTATTTATTATACACACACCTATAAGTCGGTCTATTCATCAACAATCAGTATGAAAATTATAGTAGCCATAGACAATATACATTTTCTTTCAAATTATTTAACAGGAAGCATATCAAGCCATAAATATTCACTTGCCTTCCTTTGTTACCTCTTAGGCCTCGTAAAATTAATGCCTCCATATTAATATTTATTAATATGAACGTCTCAAACGTACATTGTAGAAAAGCCTTGCATGATAAAATGGTAAGTTAACTTTATGGTGTAATAAACAGACATTACCCCGTGTTTGTTTTTCGTCTCATTTTAGCAGGAGCTATTAGAAAGAGATAAATGATAATCACAGATCCTTGTTAAGTACGACAAATAGAATTTAGCTTGAATGGAATGACTGTAGGTACAGTAATTTGAAGGATAATTTGATTATTTGCGTTATTTTAAAGTGATTTTAATACAAAAATTCAAGTTTAATTAGTGCACATTTTTCAAAATCTAATATTAGTGAAATAAAAGACAGAGAACAAAAAAATTGTATAATTCTGTCGTAATGTATTTTCTGTAAAATACGATCGAAAATTTAAGCCATACGCAAGGTATTCATTAGACCGTAATTTAAAACGACTAGAAGATTAAAGCGAATCAGACAAACATGAAAGGTTAAGACTTTCGAATTAGATTTTCACGAATCAAGAACAAATTTGTAATATGATAGAGCGTCGTTTTCTTAGAAGTTTTCAAATTGCTCGCCGATAACAGACGTGTTAATCGAGATTGGATTTTATCCAATTGTAATAAGAACGTTTATTGGATTCACTAATCTATAGTCGTTTGTCCATCCGGGCGGAATATTGCTTTTTCGATATGATTAAAAGGGTGAGGACTGTTTTATGTAGCAATTAAGGAATTCCCGTTTCTATGAGATAGATTATGATTATAATGTATAGATCACTTAATCATTTAAGATAAACAACTAGTTAGTTGGGCATCCGCTTGTTTCTTGTTTTCTTTTTCGGATAATCTTCTGAATTTGTGACAAAATATACTCAATATTTGTGTTTCACTAGCACGTTAGGACATATTATTATCTTATATATAAAATTCTCGTGTCACAATGTTAGTCTGCATACTCCTCCGAAACGGGTGGACCGATTCTCATGAAATTTTCTGTGCATATCGGGTAAGTCTGAGAATCGGCCAACATCTATTTTTCATATGTACCACGGGCGAAGCCGGGGCGGGCCGCTAGTTATTGTATATTATTAACAGTAAGTTAAAATATTTTCTCGCTTATAACATAAAATGTGAATAAGTTAACAAAACAGTACAATTTTTCACAAGACCATCACTCGTTATTAAACAAATAAATATTAAAATTCGCAGCAGTTTCCAATATTTTCGCAAGTGTTAGAAATAGCTTAAATACCTCTATTGTTTTTAATATAAAACTTGTACAAAATGAAGTTCATAAACTTTCTTCAAATAAAACCAAAATAAATGTTGCCAGATGGACAGAAAAACCTTCTCAACAACATCATAATGCATCATTGCTAGTGGATCTTCTGCAACTCAAATTTCCTTTATTTATTACTATTTGGTTAAAAGTGATGGCATTATTTTATATTAAGATTGTACTTTCTATTCTATACCTACTTCAGCAAAAGAGGAAAAATAACTTAACAAAATACACCTCAGGTATAATATTATTTTACATTGGATAAGTTTAATTTCAAGCTTAGTTTTAATGATGATGAAAAATTCTTGCAAAAAATATAAATTTCAAGTTCCGATTTGCATGTAAATCCAAATTACACAATGCCCCAATAACATGACAAACAAACAGAACAAAGTAAAACATTTCCGTATTCAAAAGCAGCCGTGCACTCGCAACGCATTACACTTGGCTTTAACTACTTTTTAGATATCCTATTTGCATTCAACCTCCACACAAATGGGATAAAACTTAAAGAAAACACGAAATGGAGTCTTGTTTGGGACGAAAAAAATTCAATAGCCACTCATCATAATCCTCTTATTGTTCAGCTGTATGTAATGAACCACTGGGTACCGTCAATTGAACCGACTTTTCTGTTTTTCCTTGCAGTATTTTGTTTTTGCGACAAGCGGAAACGGATATAGAGGGAACAGAATAATAGCCGTCGGAAATGGTCAGACATGGCATAGTCTTATTTTTTTTCTCATACACTGGACATTGCTAACTCAATACGGGGAATTCTTAAAGCGATTGTGTTCTTTATTTGTATGGTAATAGAGTTGGGTTTCGTACGTGTCCGCGCGCTTTGTTTTAAAATTACGGGTACTGGAGATTCAGTAGAGCGTGACGCAATGTATGCACATGCAGACGTACGCTTTCAAAAGAAAAATGTTTATAGAATTATTCCTTTTAATATAATTTATATGGAATTGTTATAAGTACACAACTAACTCGCAACTTTGTTCGCTATTCAGCTAAAAATATCTAAAGCCAATTCCAATAGTCTTGAACTGTTAAAGCTGAAATCGGCTTATCCCTTCCTGAGTTTATCCTGGATAAACAAGCTGACAGAAATTCGGAGAGATAGGCGAGTTACTTTTTTGTTATTTTAATTATTGATAATGGATATTTAAAATGTAAGCTCTTAAAATAATAAATACATTTTGCTTTACATTTTCTTATATTTAATTTTTCTTAGAAACTTATAATAAAAGAGCACAATCGAAGTTTAATATTAATATTCAATAGGTGTAATTGTGGGAGGAACTGTAGGCACTCAAATATTATTTCGACGTACCATAACTTTAGAAACAGGAATATTACAAAGAAAGTCTGGCACCAAAATAAGTCTTATTCTCATCATAATTTAAAAATTATAGCAATAATATACATGTATAATATCGTCTGCGTAACGACCGATGAATTGGAAATAAATAAAAACGGCATATTCTTGAGTTGCAACGGTTATAAAGGTCTATTTGTTCAGATATAACTTTCAGCTATAAATCAACGGATAAGCGCGAAGATTGAATAACATTTTAAGAAGAGGAATTTATTTCCACCGCTCTCGAGCGAGATAGGTAAATAAAAATGTTCCGAGTGAAACTTTGGCTAGTTGACAGGCGAGACGCTTCAATTCAGGGGATAAAATATATAAATTTTACCTTAAAATAAAATTTGTATTATGTTTCCTAAGACGTCCGTAGTCCATTATGAGAGAGTACATCGCCTTTTTCCCCGTGAAGTCGCTAGATGGTGCTAGTTTTAAGCCCGTCACGTGGTACCGCCGCCAGCGCCGCGAGTGGTGGGAGACAAAACTCACCACAGTCCCAGCAAGCCACCAGAAATATTCTCATTGTTCGTCTCATAAATGATACGGAATGAATGGTGCAAAAATAACACCAGGAAGACCTTATCTGGACTACGGACGTCTTAGGAAACATAATACAAATTTTATTTTAAGGTAAAATTTATATATTATGTGTTCCGTTTGACGTCCGTAGTCCATTATGAGAGAATTGTTTGTTATCTCCTGGTGGCTTGATAAATAAGATGCAACAATGTGATAGAGTTATGCCCCAAAAAGCTTATATACATCCTATAAACAAAGTATATAATGTATAAAATCATGACTTTGATAATTATTGAAAATTTGTCTCAATACCATGCATAAAATACATCCATAAATATACTACAAGTATATCTTGTCAACATTTTAATCAGTATAATATGCACTTAAACCTGAGTAGGCTGAAAAATCTCGATTGTGATTACTAATGACTTCTATTTTGATTAGTATTAGATACACTACGACAATAATATAATAATAATTCCACCCTGTGGCGGAAAGACGGGGGTTCGAATCCCACCTTGTGATCGAATTTATTATATTCTTTAAAAATTTATAAGTAAATAATAATGTTTATAAACATATCTAGATATAACTAGATATTTCTCCAAATAGATTGATGATGCTACTATAACTATGTAACATTACCCAGATTTCAAACTCGACTCTAAAAGAGCTCACTTTACCCTGCCACCTATCATAGCCGCTGTAGCTGGTCTCACCGGATGCTGTGTAGTAATAAACAGATTAGTCAAAGAACCTCTTATGGATTGGAAAATGCGCTTGAAACTGGATTCATATTTACATAATATGTGACAATAATTTAGCTAACTTGCGGAATGCGAGGTAAACGCGTCTTCACTCTCGACCCATTGTTTTGAATTGCAATGTAAACAGGAATAAATAGAGAACACGTCCAAAAGCTAATAACAGTATAGTATAGTAGCTGCGCGTTAATAAATGCAAACAATTTTTTATTAATTTTATAAATCACATAGTTAAATAATTATTTTTATTATGCTGATTTATTTTAAAAATATCTCGATAAGAGTTTTTGAATAACCTTCCTTGCCTTCCGGATTTGTAATTTTGAAAGATTTGTTCTAGCAAAGGAAATACCCTAAGGTAATGTTTGCTTAAATGATCAGATGAAATTTTAATATAATATTATTTTAATACAAACCGACTGATTTTATGTATAAGAATAGTGTACTAAACCGTCAGTTATACATAATTTAGCTAAGTATTTAGCATCCTTTTATAGCCTGGTCAGTGGCCACCAGCAGTCTATGTATGTTTATTTTTAAGCTGTCCATCAAGGTGTACAACAGGTTGACCTATTCAAAATGAGCCATACTTTCAGCTGTAGGTTCTGTATTTGCTTTGGAGCTGAACCTGTGCGTGTTTGTCAGTGAACGATTGAGAGGACTTATCCTGATAGTAGCACGCCTCTTGAGGTCTGGGTGCAAAGAGGGTTTCTTCCACTTGGGTATTATTATAATGAACTCGAGGCAATAGAGCCGGTTGTTTAAGACTGTCTTACTTGAAATAACGTAAGCTGTTTGAGCTGTGATTAAAATTTATTTGTAGAATTCGGCTTCCTAGCTGTACAGCCCTAGAAGGTTGTGAAGTGTTAAAACATTCAAACTAATAACTCTTGTCAACGAGATTTCGTTCTGCCTTTGAATAAAATTTTTTCTTACTACCTCGACAGTCAAGATTAGGAAAGCTATTACTGCAAACATTTCAATGGCACTGGGTCCAAGGTCCTTTCATTCACTGCCAAGACTATCCTGTGAATTGGGTACGGCTGGTAGATATTATACTTGTTTTTTCACTTACTTGCTTTTAAAAGATGTTTTTGAACTAGATCTTTAACAAGAGCGGCAGTTCATTCTTCCCCGGAGGGAGACAAAGGTTTCAAAGTTGATTAGCCCAAAGAGGCGTTCCTGTAGTGCTGTGGCGTGTGTCAGTACATCCTTCCCCGGAGGGTAATAAAATTTGCAACGATGACAAACCTTGATAGGCGTTCCTGTGGCGCTGCAGCGTGCGTAAGTGCTTCCATCCCCGGAGGGTGATGAAGGTTTCAAAATAAAAGGCCTGAGAGGCGTTCCTGTACCGCTGCAGCGTGCGCACACTGCATCCATCCCCAGAGGGTGATGGAGGTTGCAAAAATAATAATAAGCCCGTGGGGCGTTCGTGTAACGCTACAGCGTGCTCCAGTGCATCCTTACCCGGAGGGTGATAGAGGTTGCAAAAGTGATAAGCCTGTGAGGCGTTTCTGTAGCGCTGCAGCGTGCGCCAGTGCATCCTTCCCCGGAGGGTGATGAAGGTTGCAAAGGTAATAAGCCCCGAGAGGCGTTCCCTTGGCGCTATAGCACGAGGCAGTGCATCCTTCCCCGGAGGGTGATGAAGGTTGCAAAGTTGAGAAACCCTAAGAGGTGGTATGCCTGCTTGAGGGACCAACTGCCTGCTACTAAGCCTGTTATTAGGCACTGACACTTTCAATTTAATTTCCATCGCCAATTTCAAATTTGCTTCCGTGCTCCAAACCATTCGTAGAAAATCTTAGCAACGCTCGGGTGTCAGAATAGATTCTATCGGATTGATATTCCAAAGTAGGTTAGAGACGAACTTTATTTCGAATTGAATTGAGTTGAATTGCAATTCCAAAGTCTCTGCAAGCCAATCAATTGACGATTTGTGCGGAATAATGAAACAATATAACATAATATGTAAATTTTTCACATTTCTTGCAAAATAAATCATTTCATTTCATTTCATTTCGTTTCAATGTGGTGTACATGCTGTTCTGGTAAACGCAAATCATTGCCCATGTAAATCACCAAGTAAAGGCCACAGTCCCTTGGTTCTTCAAACATTCTTTGAGCTGACGCTAGCCCGAAGGGCTGATACGTTATCTTAAGTAATTGACCTTCGTTTATGATGTATTTATAATTATAATATCGATATGGTATACAATAGTGATACAAGGATATAGGAGGCGTCGATACGTACGGGTAGTCGATAGCCTCGCAAATACAAAAATTTATGATTTTATGTTGAGTATGTCATGTCACAGTTAACAGTGGGTGTGAAATTGAAAATTACTCTGTATTTGCAGAACTTGCTTTTCTTAATTATGAAAAAGGGGTGATTAACAATAGTCATGGTGTTCGTTTGACGAACCCCTGATTTTCAATAGTGACTTGAATCTTCAAAGACATAAAGTATGATGTCAGAGTTAAAGAATAAATAAGTATTATTACCTCTTAAGTGAAAACTATGGCTGGTTTTCGAATTACATGGTATTCGAGGGTGACGAGATTAATTTGAGCTTTTATTTGTTGAAAATGTCCCCCCCCCCCTTTTTATTCTTTTGGTGTTTCCTTTTGTATTCATGAAATGATTTAAAACGACTTAAAAAGTCGATCTTAACGGTTATTGAATGTACTGGTAAAAACTGATTGTGACGAGTTTTAAACCAACTTATCAAATCCGCCTATCTGCATATGCTACTAATCATGTTAGTAAGTTAAAAATTCTTTCCACAGCGGGAGGAATTTTATATGACTTTAAACTTATCAATAATCCCCTTCAAAGCATCTCTATTAATTGTTAAGTTTATTTGTATAGAGAATAGAAGTCGCATTTAAATTTAGCAGTAATTAGGCACAGAGTCGCGGACTAATTTAATGCGTCAGGCAAAAATTATTGATAAATTTGTAAGAATTCGTAATAATTTACCTATTTCTATTGTGCTTACAAGATATAGGCAACTACATTCTACTTGATTCGACTCGTATCGGATGAATTTTCTAATCTAACGAGATTAAGAATTCGTTTTTTATATTTACCCTCAATTCGGAAAAGGAAGGCACAATTCACATACATTTAGAATGTCCGCGTAGCGAATACGATTCAAGGAGGAATAAAATCAAAAGATCGAAACACGTTTCGAATCTGCTTTCGGCAATTAATATACTATCTTAAAACCGATATTTGTGAAAATAGGTTATCTAACGCGTAACATCCAGTAATAACCATTAACGTTGAAAGATTTGTATTGAAATCATCGTAAATCACGTATAATGTATTAATAACATGACTCACCGTGTTGACACAAAATCTCAAACCTGCACACGAGCGGCTGAACGCGCGCTAGCGGCGCCATACACGCTGCGGCGGCTCCTCGTCGTCTCTGGACCCCGAACAAGAAGAACTCAGCTCGGAACACGTAGAAAACGCGCTGTTAAGACGCTCGATACGATTCGGTAGGCCCTTGGCCTGCGCTATAGACTTATGGTCGCGATGCCACGCTCGTGGTTGCAGATTTATACTTCAAATAAATCCGATTTTCGTTATTCGTTAGAAATAACGATAACGCAGGTAACACTTGAATATTCATTTCACTATGAAACGTAACGGACTTAAATAAAAACTATTTAAAAAGAAAAAACTGAACTTTCTACTTCAATCTCGAAAGTTCGTATAAAATTATTATTTAAATTTAAATTATGTATATATGTAATTTAAAATACAGTATTTTAAAATTACATATAATCTAACGACTTGCGTACGGTTTGAAAAACGACGCAACAATGAGAATATTTCTGGTGGCTTGCTGGGACTGTGGTGAGTTTTGTCTCCCACCACTCGCGGCGCTGGCGGCGGTACCACGTGACGGGCTTAAAACTAGCACCATCTAGCGACTTCACGGGGAAAAAGGCGATGTACTCTCTCATAATGGACTACGGACGTCAAACGGAACACATAATAATATTATTATTACTGGCCCGGATGAGTGGGAAAGTCCATTTGTGTTATTAGAAAACTTTAAATGTTTAGGACATCTGTGCCGAAGCAAGGGAATGATAACAATTTCTACTTAATTTTTTTCCCTTGGAATAATGATTTTAACGTCGACTTGTATTTCTAAAGTTTGTCTATCGAATATGAAATGATTTATAAGAATGAATATATTATGCGGTGGATGGAAATTTTGGAGAGCCCATTTACATAGAAAAGTTTGTATTATATTATTATAAGAAAAAAATTGTCTCTAAAACAAAGTAAAAATAAGAAGACTGGAATAAATTTAGGGCTATGTGACTTCGCTCTACTTTTGCTTAACAACTGAAACTGCTAATTTTATTTTAACTTTTGTATTGAATAGAAAAAGAATACAAGTCACTCTTTTAATTTTATATCATAAAATAAAAATTTCTATATTATGTTCAGCTGTTGCCTTTTGCTATTTTTTTTTATGTTCATATTATAAAAATAGAGCATAATTTTATTTTAGACATTTTTTCAATCGTATTTTGATGATAAAAACCAATTAAACATTATGTATTTTAAATATCCGGAATTACTAAAAATAAATTCCAATCTAGAAAAACCGCCTACCGCAATAATAATAATCGATTGCAAATATAAAACAAAATTAACGGTTTATTTACGTTAAACATAATTGGATATCGAAAGGGATTTTTAATTTAACATTGTTTACAATCAACAAATTTATCCCGCCGTAAAATTAAAGGGCAGTTATGTTTGCTTAATATGAAACCTCGTTCGTGTAGAAAATAATAAAAATAATGTTGAAAAAGGGAAAAAGAGTAATATCCGGTGTATTGTATTTGGTTGGTCGGAATGAAGTGAGCCATTACAAGATACCGGTCTTGTTAGGCAAATGATGGTATTATTTATTTAATCGATTTTTATGCGTCGTTGGCATTATTGAGGGCACTTTGAATGGTCAATTTGTTTGTGTCAAGTATGATTTTGGCTTGAACGATTCTGTGCTGTTTATTGAAGATATTGGTTGTTAAGATGTTGGTAACATGACGTGTGTTTCGTTTTTATATGTTATGTAACAAATTGTAAAAATGGTACATGGTAAGTTACGTATGTTATGACGAATAAAAAGTGATTCCAGAAGAATTCTATTTCTATAGAAATAAATAAATAACTATATGTAGACAAAATCTAGATAGAAAAATGCAATGCAACGGAATAAGGAACCTCAGAACTACCTACTTAACTATAAAAAATATAGTATAAGTTAGTTTTAAATTATACTCCATTATTTAAAACGACGAGAGCTTAATGCACAGTCTAAATTCAAAACTTATAACCAAGAAAAAAATTCCAATTAAGTGCAGAAATAAGAACAATCCCATACTCAGAGCTTGTTTCATGAATACCACTATCAGGAAGTTTAATTCCAACAAAGTTTCCATTTGATAATGAAACTTTTAACTTACTCTATCCGAGTCATATCCAGGACTTGGCTGTTATTCATAGAATAAGATAGCATGTAATCAGTACCTGTTGTACTCTTACGGGAGGCTTGTATGTCGCTTTTGTTTAATTTAAATTTAAACCTTACGAAATAACCACCCAAGTGTAGTGACTAAATTGTTTTAGAAAGACAAGCATCTTATTAACATAGCTAAATTGCAACAGTTAAGAATAGTTATATTAACATACAGAGGTGTTTTGAAAAAAATATAGATACATCGGAACTTAAAAAAAAGAAACTAATACCTGATACAGAGACATAATCCTGATAATATATTCAATTAATACCTATCTAATAAATGTATACATTTAAGTATTTATTTCCAAACTGATCGCCAACTCCAGTGTCTTTCTTCGATTCAAACGTTTCTTAAATCTTCTGCTGTCAATCATAAGCTCTAAACCAAATCCTAAAACATCATTAAACCCCAATTGAGTTATAATTACCACCACCGTATTATTTTTAGCAAAAGAAAGTATTTAGGCTTTATTTAAATAATATCAACGCCTTTGAAGTCGCATGGGATTAGAAAGAGCGAATTTCTTATTTAGCACTTGATTTATTGGCGACAGTTTGTGAAGAACGGCCCTTACACTCCTACTTAATCTTGATTTACAGGACGTTACCGCGTCTCCTGCCCAACGACAATCTGAAATATATACGATTCACATGTGATCCGCGAAGGGATTTTAAATTGCTTGATGTATGTGTGTCAATAAGTCATGGATGCTTTTTAATCTGTGCTTTTTTTCTGCTTTCAGAAAAAATATCTATGAGGGCACATATTATGAGAGTATAGGAATTGAGAAAATCTATGAATAATCTGTGTGACACAGTTCGTTAAGCTTACGCAAAAGCTAATTTACATGTTGAAATTGTGACTTTTGAAATTTGTTTCATCAACAAAGTAGATCAAAATATCAATTAAATTATATCGCACCACTTTCTTTACATTCCTAAGATCAAAATCAGCAATCAACGGAATCAAAGTGAAAAAAGGTAGTCCGGTTCAGTTAACCGAATTAATAACTTCCCCAGAATCTCAACCTAGAATGTGGAGTATTTTAATTAGGTTCCAAATAGTTGGATCAATGCGCTACGTCGTAAATAAAGTGTTTGATAACTATCAGTGGGTTTAGTTTTATCGGACGGTTTCGGGCTACCGTTTTTACGTATCCGCCAATAAACGTGACTGACATTAATTTTGTGTGGATTGTGACGGCAAAGGACAAGACGCCGGTGTGTCTGAGGGACCAAGCGATGAGCGGATAGCGGTGTGTACTGTGCAGTGTTTGAATATTAACGAGAAAGATATGGTTAGAAATGTGGTGACGATATACTTAAACAAATAAACAATTTGCGTTGAATATTGATCAAAATATGACCAAGTCACACCGTTCATTGTTAATTAGACACAATTATATCGTGTAGAGTGACAGTTATTGTAGAGATTTATTTTATATCTGATTTTACTTCAACCTTTGACCTGTATGGCGTATACGAAATAGAAATGAGACGTTTAAAAACGCATCGCTTATGTTTTAAGCCACACTTCTCTTGTGTGATCAGTTCATTTAATTTGAACGTTATGCCACATTAGTTTTAACGGTGTAACATTTCAACTTATATGTGAGTAAATGGATTTGACTGTACTATTTAGAAATAAAGATAATATTTCGTATCTTTTATGTTTGTATTTTCTGTATAAATATTGCATTTACTTACATTGAAAATTTTATAAATTCACTGCAATGTTCCTTTTTTTCAGCCAGTCATCTAAGATTGTTAGCGAGGTTCGCCTTGCACATCAATTACATTGTGGTCTTTTAAAGTGTCTATCTGTCTTATCATCATTCAAACTTCCTAATACGAATATTATATAGAAAAGCCAGCTAACTAAGAAAAGTACCAGATTGTGCAAACGTAAAAGTATAACAATAAATCCATTACAGCCATAAAAGAAAGGAAATTTACGACACAATTACAACGACTAATGTTCTTCATTTGCAAGACGCGATTCATTTACACTTCATTAATATTACGTTATTAAAAATAAGTGTTGGAGACATAGATCACTATAATTGACTTTGCTAGTGCTACCGTTTATAGGTTAGAGTGGATTGTGGATTAACACGCGACTCTGAGCTTTGCACGGTCGCGAATCGTCGTATGAAAATTCGACTCACAATTTTGTCCCGCTATGATGTTTGATTATTAATTTATAAAAATAGTAAGGATGTATAAAATAAAAAGTAAGGTTTATTACGATTCTAAATCATAATATAAAAGATAAATAAAATTATTTTGACAAGAAATTTTTATACGAATATAATACGAATACGACGTGATACGTGTTTTTCATTGTTCTACTTCTATGTTAAGTTCGTTTAGATCACACAACTATCAACTATCAGCATAGTTAATGATTTAAGACTATCAGATACAATCCTATGGGATGGAAGATTCAACTCTACCCGGCAGATATCAGGCGCAGAACTTACTGACACTGTTAGGTACGTGCTTTGTGTGTGGTATTTTCCAATAGTTTTGTGATTTTTTATCCGTCACGTACCTTATTATATTATCTTTTGCATTCATTCAATTTTAAGAAATTTAAAAAATACGGAATTTGAAGGTGAGGCCTCTAGATTTTTCGTCAAAAAATGCTCTCACATGCCTAAAACGAAGAGCAACACACCTACAATACATCAACAAAAAAGGCAAACAAAATTTTCATATCACAAGCGAGCATTCCGCATTAAATAATAAAGTTACGTAAAAAAATAGCGCAAACGTAGGCAAATAAACGTTCGGTGACATTTGGCTGTCGACGGTCTATTAAGGGCTCTCAGTCGACGCTTATAAACGACCGGCTCACATGCAACCGCAGTTACCCGGGAAAAATTGCCCGGACGTAGGACCTTGAATAAACAATTTTACCTACCTTTGTTTGTAGCACGAACTTTAATTTAAGATGTAAGTGAATAATTAATAAATTAATATGTACTTTAAATTATTTCTTAAATTTATACGTAACTGTGTCGCGGTTTTACACGCATTGCTCCGCTTCTATGGTTTTAACGTGATGATTTTAAGCCTTATAGCCTTCCTCGTTAAATCACTGAAACAATTTTTCGAATCGGCTCCGGCCCTTCAACCAAACAAACAAACATTTTAACTTTATAATATTAGTATCAAGATAAGTGAATAGAGTATTTTTTGTTATAATCCTTCAATCTAATTGAAGCACATAAAGTCTCTAGTTATTGCGATCTGGGAGTCGGGATTTTTACTCTTTGAATATAATAAATCACTAATATAAGAATGAGAAGGTTATTTTTGCTTCCACATTAATTTAGATTTTCATCATGTAAAAACAAAAATATGAAAACAAATTTCATATTATATCATAATATTACATTTGATATTATTAATACGTACATACAGATTATGTAAGACAACTCTTTCAGATTCAGTATTAATAATTACATCATTCTTCAATTACTCTTCAATTACATTATCGACGACCCTCTTAAACTCAAAATTATTTGCCAGTTCTACGCGCTATGTAAACCGTTTATCATTAAAATTAATTTGACTCCATGTTCGCTAAACTCTCCTTATTCATTTCGTTTCCTTAATTAAGCAATCTGTTTACAACGAGCCAATTAACTGGTACTTCCATTGTTGAATAGCGAGCGAATTTTAATAAACTCGAAATGGTTGCGGGCAGTTCCAATTGTGATGGTTTATGGGTCCTCTTCACAATCGAGAGCGTTGGCCCAACAAATGTTCGTCGATGCTTGACGCCATTATGAGCCCTCCTCAGAATGGGCAGCGTTGGTCCAACAAATTACGGCGATTAATAAAGAATTCAAAATAATTATTACAAACAAATATCTACCATTTACATCAAACGAACATAGAGCTAGAAGTAGAGCAAGAGCACTCTTTCGTGATCTTTTTGTGTAAGCGTAAACTCGTATTCAGTGTTATTCAGTATTGTTGTCCAACAAGAAGCTTTTCGACGGCACTTAGAACAACGGAAGAATGCTCCACGCCCGATAAATATCTTATGTAAAATTCTTAAGTGTAAACTAAAGAATTTTATATTGTGACCAGAGGGGATAGTGTAGAGACACTATCGTGATTGCCTCTACTCGCCCAAAGCTGCCCATTGTGACGAGAGCCCATTATGATTTGAGATTGACTCTTTGATTTAGTCGGCTATTCGTTTCAGCTTTTGGTTCGTGAGTTACCGAGTTTTTAAACGGCATGCAAAGTATTATAATAAATAGGTATTACTTAATAATTATTGTGAAGAGTGCTTAATTATTTGAGCTTTCAAATGAATATATACAAATTACATAATATTATTAGTATTTATATATATTTCAAGTTAATATGTTTTAAGTAGAGTGTTTATAATTATTTATTTAATATAATGAGTTTTCAACAAGATGAAAAATTTGTGTGATATATATATTAAATCGAAAAAATAACATAATTAGTTTAAAAAGGGCATAATTAATGAAGTATATATTTTTAGACACGTGTAATATCTACCTACGAGTTTTATTAAATATATTTTTATAACGTTTTTAGACCTGTAAAAAACCTCTTTTCATTGTAATATGCTTATATTTGTAATCAAAACAACCCTAAATGTACGCATAAAAATACACGCACATTAGATTCTTTCCAAATATATTTTTAATTATGTCCGCTTATTTGTTTAGGCTAAACGCGAAACGTGGAAAAAATTGAGCCTCCATAGAAAAATACACTTATTTTATACACTTGATTAAATTATACTCAAAACCCTTATACTATAACAGAAAAAATACAATAACCATAGCAAAATTTGTTCTTCATTGTAAAAGAAAAGCGTCATTAATGATTTCATTTCATTTTAATCATTCAATTCTGAATAAAGACGGGGGAAAGACGGGAAAGTAAACAGTACGTCTAAATAGGGCATGCACCCGGGTTTACCCGGTTCCGAAAAACCCGGGTAAACCCGGGTTTTTTGATGATCTTGAGAACCGGGTCTGAATAGTATGAAACCCGGTTCTCCCGGTTCCGACCAAAATATTAAAATATAAAGTATTATTTATACTTTGCTGCATTATTTTAACAAATTTATTGTATCTGGCAACGTCAGACTCACGTGCATCGCGAATTTTCGTGCCACGCCTCAAGCGTGGCTCTGATTGGTTGTCTAACCTTAGATGCTATAAGTTTCCTACGGGTGTATTAGTGTATTACAAAAAAAAATAGGCTTCAAAAATGACAAAAATTAGGCTACTGAAATATTTTTATTAGAGTTGTCGTGAATTTGAAAAGCTGTTGATTTTACTGTTTCATATAATGATCCAGTCATGTTTTTGTTTCTGGTATCAAGCTGAAATTTATATCGAATACTCAAGTCTTCGGTCCCTTGATGCTGTGAAAAAGTCAAACTCACAAGCCAACGCATCAAAAGCATACAGCCGTAAATGCTGAAAATTTTCGCAAATTTCGACATTCGCATGGGAGTCAAAACCTACAAGGTACTTCTCATGAACACAGAGCCTTTAAATTTGGTAAAAGTAAACTAATAACACAGATAAAGGAAAAATTGATAGAAACATAAATTTTAAAAAATAGGTTTGTTCGGAGCCCTCAGAGCGCGAGTACGACTCGCTCTTGGCCGGTTTTTTGCTTTACAGTTTGCAGTTAATGAATAAGGTTTAAGTTTATATGTGATATTATGATAACAAGGTACTTTTATAAGACTGATAAATACAGAGAAGTATTGAAATTTTGTTTCTTTATTAATTTAATAAAATAAGACACAAGCCGAGTAAAATAAAAGGCCCATCAGGTACTTTTACAGTTACTTTTGTTTAATTTCGTATTTTTTTCCGAGGTATTATAAAAGAACCGGGTAACCCGGTTCTACCCGGTTCTGAGCTCGATTTGGAACCGGGTTTCAGAAACTTGGAACCGGACTCGGTTCTGCATGCCCTACGTCTAAACTCTAAACAATGAGGTTCCGTTCAGCCTAAGGGCCCCTAAATTCTTATAGCTTTACTTCAGGTAAGCTTTTGCCACTGTATTACAAAGGGTGCCCTCAAGCAAACAGGTGTGGAGGCAGTTAAGCTTATAAAAGAATGCTAAAAAATTATTAAAATAAAGTCTGGGATCTGAATCGTGAAATAATGTTACATTGCGTTTTGTTTGACTCCCTTTTCGTGTGTGGTACAAATGAAATAATATCAACATTTTATTCATGTCTTTCAAATTATATACAGAAATTTAAAAAAGACATGACGAGATTATAAATAATTAAAAAATTAAATTAACAACATTCTCGCGAAGCGATATTTTAAAAGAATAATATTTTTATGAGAGTTGTAAAACATGATTAACACGTTCAGTACGGCATCGGGTCGAAAACACCTGAAGTGAACTATTCGCGCGGGCCGGAGAGAGATTTCTATTGCTATCGCATGGGCCGGGGTAGTTTACTTTAGGATTTTTTGTAGTGAGAGTGTGACAGATATATTGACTGGTATTCTGCCACTAAATAGTACCCATAAAAGGAAAAATATTGTATCGGATCTTAAAGACCTGATACGGCCTGCAAAGAAATTTTGTCCTTGCAGGACGGATATCGGATCTAAAAGACCCGATGCCTGATAACCCGATAGCCGGCCCTTGGTGACAGGTCAGTTAATTAGTGATGTGCATAATAATTAGACGTTGCGATATTGTATTGATATCTATTATTATATATCTAACAAAATTTTACGATTATGACGCGGCAATGGACGCCGTGGTTGAGATTTTTGATAGTTAGAAAAAACATTTTTTACAAAGAGAAAAACAAATTTTGGAAAATAGATTTTACATTTTTATAGTGATTCCAAGAACTTTTTGATTCACCCTCGTATTGTCATAACTGTTATAATGAAGCGCATACTGTTTTTGAGGTAAAAATGAATTGATTTTTTTTAATTATATAGTCGATTCATTTGACATCACTAGCAATCATATTCACTAGTGCCGGGATCAGGTGTATAAGATCCTATAATTTTACTACTAATTTAACCTCCTTTAATGATATTTTTTTCAAAAACGGGTCTAATGTTGTTATGCAGTGATTCAATAACAATACATTTCAAGAAAGAATTTTCAAAAAAGTCTTCAACTGGATGACACATTTGATTTTAATGTCAAAAGGTGTAACAGGTCCTTTCCACCTGATGCCGGCCGTAAATGAAGTTCACCAACAGGTCTTCTGAGCCCTATGCCGGCCCAACGATAAGTAGCCAAAATCGGGCCCCGTCTTGAACGTGTTAAGACGTGAAGTCAAAGTCGTGAAAACGTGCAAAGTCAAGATGCATTCTATACATTTGTATTCTTTGGATATTTAAAATCATGCGTAAATAGTATACCATTTGTTTATTATAAAAAGTAATTAAATCGCTATTAACTTGTATCTTGTCCACACTTTCACTTAAAAAGACGAATTCTCTATTTGCACCGCCTTCAGGCTATTGGAAATTAAAAAAAGGCATTTCACTCAAACCTTTTGTTCAAATGTAATTCACTATAAGGATATAAAAAGGCAAATTTTATTACAAGAATATTTTGAATACAACTCAATATGATATGAATTTTTCATTTTTCTGTTGTTTTTCCAGCTTATAAAAGCAAGTTACTATTATTTTACATCCACATGTATGATCTGATTGGAGTTTAAACGGCTGGACCGCTTTATATGAAACTTATTGAACTTACGAACTTACAGAATTACAGAATTATACTATTATTTAGTGAAATATTTCATTACATACATACATGTATCTACTGCGAGCAAGCTATTGCAATCAAAAGCTACTTCAACGTGCAATGTTTAGAATATGTATTTCATAAATTAACAAATATTATATTGAAACTAATATAATCGCGCCTTTGTAGGACACGATTCAAAATTAAAGCGTTGCCAAAATCAGTCACATGTTTAATTAAATGCTATACTGTGGTATAATTGTAGATTAATTACGTAGCCGGGCAGTTTTGCCGTTCCAACATGACAATTTGTTGAAATTGTTTGTCACTTTTGCCCATATTGGTTGGGTTTTGTAGTATTGTATGTGTATTATGTAAACCTATTATGTATACTGTATAATATGTGTGTATTTAAAATGAAATAGATAGAGATCAGATCGTTGAATATGTCTAATCAATTTTTACTTTTGAAACTCATAATTTTTAAATAATATTACGTACACAACTTTGCTAAAATATAATTTTGATGTTTTAGTCAGTTTGTGCCTTAGTATTCAATGCGACAAATAAGTATAGGAAATTGGTAAACATACCTACTAAAAATATTAGATACGATAGATTGGTAAATGATAGAAAATGGTAAATATTATAACATTAAGCATAAAATTAAATTAAAAATAAAGCATAAATAATATTATTTCAAAGAAATCTTAGTAGGCAAAGCAAAAAAAGTATTAAATAATAATAACGAGAGTCACTTAAATATATTAAACTCAAAGATACACAAATGAGGTAACTTTTGCAGACATGTTCATAATTTTAAGTTTATTTCATTAAGCCGTAGCTCAAGTTTGAAATTCTTTGATACTCGCCAAGATCAAACGCGTAGTATCTTATTCACAAAAGATTCCAAGTAATGATTCAGTGAAATTCGAAGCGAAACGAACTCGGAATAATGGTAGGGTCCTTAGTTGTGAAATTTGCATATCGGTACCTATAAATAATACATGACAAATAATATGTAAAGCATTGCACCCCTTGGGAAGTCTGCAAGTGGCCCTGTAATGTGAGAGAAGTGTTCATAATTGTCAATTACTTAGACTAAGTCCGTGGAACACAGTTTAATGTCACGTTTGAAATATTAAAATTATCTGTGGGTAACGATGCGGTCCGTCTAATGGCTTTTGTGCATATTAGATGGTAGGACATTACAGTTTGTAGGTATGTATGAATCATATGCTTATCTGTTTGTATTGAGATAACTTCAGCTCTGTTTAGTACCTATATTTAAATTCTATCAAACTGTTATTATCAATTTGATGGTATCAAATTAAACAATAACAAGTTTTTGTGAACCTAATATCTACATTCAAATGTATTTTGTTAATATTATGTAAATTTTTTATGCATTTATCTTTCATCGTACGCAAAATCCATATTAATATTATAAATGCGAAAGTAACTCTGTCTGTCTGTCTGTTACTCAATCACGCCTAAACTACTGAACCATTTTGCATGAAATTTGGTATGGAGATATTTTGATACCCGAGAAAGGACATAGGCTACCTTTTATTGCGAAATCTGTACCACGAGCGAAGCCGGGGCGGACCACTAGTACTTAATATTGTAGACTTAAAAAACACGGCTCAGTCCTTCATTACAATGCTAGTGAACTTAGCAGATCATTTTTAGCAGATCAAAAAAAAAGTGAGTTCTTATCGCGTGCAGTTGAGTTCTACAGTTCCTGATACTTTTTAGAAATAGTTCTGGCGTTTTTACCTTAAAAACGACATTTGAAAAAATGATCTGCCAACTTCCCGTAGCAGATCATTTTTAGCAGATCAAAAAAAAATGTGAGTTCTTATCGCGTGCAGTTGAGTTCTACAGTTCCTGATACTTTTTAGAAATACTCGCGTAAAATGAAACACTAGAAAATTTATTTATGTCATATTTCATCACGCCGTAGCACCATGCCGTAGCATCATGTCGTAGCATCATGCCGTAGCATCATGCCGTAGTATCATGCCGTAGCATCATGCCGTAGCTTCATGCCTTAGCATCATGCCGTAGCATCATGCCGTAGCATCATGCCGAAGCATCATGCCGTAGCATCATGCCGTAGCATCATGCCGTAGCATCATGCCGTAGCATCATGCCGTAGCATCATGCCGTAGCATCGCGCCGTAGCATTACGCCGTAGCTTCACGCCGTAGCATCACGCCGTAGCATCATGCCGTAGCATCACGCCGTAGCATCATGCCGTAGCATCACGCCGTAGCATCATGCCGTAGCATCACGCCGTAGCATCATGCCGTAGCATCACACCGTAGCATCACGCCGTAGCATCTCGCCGTAACACATGCCGTAGCATTACGCCGTAGCATCACGCCGTAGCATCACAGCGTAGCATCACGCCGTAGCATCACGTCGTAGCATCACGTCGTAGCATTACGTCTTAGCATCACATTAAGCCGGGTCCAGGTCGGGTTTTTTCAAATGTCGTTTGTTAAGGTAAAAACGCCAGAACTATTTCTAAAAAGTATCAGGAACTGTAGAACTCAACTGCACGCGATAAGAACTCACATTTTTTTTTGATCTGCTAAAAATGATCTGCTAAGTTCACTAACATTTCATTACATAAAATATAGCAGAATATATAGGTACATAACTAATATCTAGATTATTTAAGTGTTTATCTGTACCCATTTAAAGGCAAAACAACATTAGGTACCTCGCTAAAACAATATCCATCCCCTGTATTTCAAACAATCAATAATTGTGTGACAATATTAGCGAATAATACCCAAATAAATACGTTTTATACATTAATAAATCGTGTTTCGCAAATCATCATACAAATTGACGAGTTACAAATACACGATGTAATGAAATGAAGGTATTATCCTGTCGACAGTTCATTTGTAACATCGTTGACAAGTTAAACCGTTGCCTGGGGTTCATTCATAAGACACCTTTCTTCAGCGACGCAATATGTATGGAGTGGATGTATGCTTAAATATGTTTGATTGTATGTACTATGTAGATCAATTTGGTGCAAAAGGAGTATTGTAAGAGAGGGAATTAATATATTTTTTTTTTATTAAAATAGGCTTCTTATATTATTCTAGCAATGTATTAAAATTTTATGATTGCATTTGAATTAATAATCATAGAGTAAAATACAAGTAATAATATAATGGTAGAGGTTTGAGAACTACACAAAATTTAAAGTTCACATTATTTGTCCATCGTTACATTGTTAATCTGAGAAGCTTATTCACCTTTTAACTATAAACATTATTATACATTATTATCATCTAAAATAATACATAAACATAGGTAACCCTTATTTTTACTCACAACACAAAACCTCAACAAAATGCGCCCAAAAAACTCACACAGGTTGCCTCAAGTAAATTAGACCTAGTGCACAAAATTCGGATTACCTCACTTACGCGAAATGTAGCTAATTGTTTTATTACAAGACTCGGACGTGATTTGAAAGTGACACGTGATAATCACAGGGACAAAAAGGCATGACTGTGTGATGGATTAGAGCTGCGGTTGATGTCACGGTATGTCATTGCCTTATTTCATGAATATATAGGCATGAAAGTCTAAAGGGATAGTATGATGATAATAGTTTTATTGTTATAAGTATTACGGTTCGCTTTTTTATTTTTGTTGATATAATAATGCCTACTACAGCTTGAACTTATCTATCACATAGGTATAACTATATTTTATACCTGAACAAAATTTACAACAACATACTTATAATACCCATAAAAATATTATCTTTAACTGAGTTTTTATTGAATAGATTCATTTCATATCATAATATGAATCATTCACCAAAAAGTCATATTATAATTTAAAATAAGCCTATTATTTTAAGCTGCAACATTTCAAAAGATAAAATGATATTTAAGGCCCTTATTAGTCAGTTACCTGGCTTATCCATTTTGAATGTAACATGTCCTCGTAACGTCGTTTTAAAACTTTTAATCAGCTCCCTTTCAACCCTTTGTGAATCGTGGAGATTCATATTATTACAAAAATAACATTGCCTTTGAAAATAAAATTTTCAACGAGAAATTAATTTTATAAAGTTACACGTGAATCGCATTAAACTACGCTTTAAGAAAAGGTAAATAAAAGGATAGAAAAAATAAATGAATATATTTTATAGCTCACAAACTAAAAAGAAAGAAAAATTGTAGTGCACCTTAAAAATTAATGCAACTATAGTCTATTTAATAACTAGCCACTAATCCCGGCTTCACCGCCTCCTTGGTACAGTGGTTGACGCGTGAGCGTAGAACCGAGGGGTCCTGGGTTCGATTCCCGGTGGAGACGAAGAAAAAAAAATGTCTCGGTCTGGCAGGACACAGAAGGCTGATCACCTACTTGTCCCTAAAGAAAATCGATCAGTGAAACAGATGTATGAATAATGCATCTGCCCCTTACCCCACTAGGGGACACGGGACTTCACACTAATCCCGGCTTCACTCGGGTGCAATTATGCATATCTCTTAATCACTCTATCTTGAAACAACAGACACAACAATCGACTGAACTGAATCCACTTCTCACAGACAATTACAAGAACTGCAATTATTTGCAATTAAACAATACAACAATTACGCGTGTTAAATCATCGCAAATGAAATCCGCATACAAATTCCTTCTAACAGACATCCATAATCACCCGTCGCAAGCTGCAATTTGATGAGAATGTCTTCATCAACGCTCTGTGGTTCTACTCCGGCAGCTGCTTTGTCTTACCCACGACCGCAGGGAAGTATTTCGTGTGTGAATCTTGCTTATAATTAATTTGGCAACGTTTTTAGATGTTGTGGTATTCGTGTAAAATTTGAGGGTTAATTATGTTTGTTAACGAAACATCTTCAAGTGTTGTAATGTTCGGTTGTCAATTATTTTAACTTTAAATGCCAAATTGGATGAAGTGGTTTCATTTAAATGAAAACTGTGTTATTGCGAGAAAGGAAAACGGAATAAACAATATAAATAAAATATAATAAAATATATAATAAACAAAATAATTACAATCAAATTTTGTCTTCATAGAAAATGTTTGAGTAACCAGCACGTTATGAATTAACTACCCGTAACAATTACAATTACTTTAAATACAATTTATTTCACTAAACCTTAATCTATACATTTGATGCACTCTCTCTTCTAAGTCGCAATCACTACGTAGACTTATATTAAAATCATGGCTGGTTTCATCTAGTTTCAAGTAATATATTTATTACGTCACCAAGAAGCAAAGGAGTAGCTTGAACACAGGCAGTCAACTTCTCGAGTTCTCCCTACATTTATGAGCTTAATTAATTAATATCGTATTAACATGCCGCGTTTCGTGTTAACTAGAGTTCGCGTAATAACGTCATCAAATATTTATACAACACAAAACACATTATATGAATAATTAGCTAAATTAAACACGTTTATCGAAAATTTCGGTGACAGTTTCGAGGGCTCTTCACGTGCCACGAATCAGGGATCGGACAATCATGACGTGTTTGTTTAATATTAAACCGTATTATGAGTTAGTGAAGTAATGATTGTTTAATAGAATCGAGACTTGAATGTATAAAGAAAAATTTCATTAAGTTGAAAAGGCACGTGGTTGTCAGAAAAATCGGTCTTATCGATCTGATCATAAGCGTGGGTTTCCCGTGAGCGGTTTTAAAATGTCATAGCGCTACGTGAAGGTAATCAATGTGTAAAGTTCCTTAAGGTGGCGCCAGGGTAAAGGGATTAAGCTGATCATCACGTGCTATATAGCCACGTCGTGCGTGAATGGAATAATGACAATAGGGGCTGTTTATGGACCGCATTTCTGTGTGACATGAATATATCCGAATTATAAAAATATATGCAAAGTGAATCTTGTTTTGAGAGTGCGTGACGGAAGCGATGTGATAACATGAAAGGGATAAATAATGTTTTATGGTCAGTTCAATATAAACATTAAACATACACGGAATATAATAAGGCTATCTTTACTTAAATAACTCGTATTCAGTTTGATTTCAAATTTCTTATAATCTCATAGAATATTTTCTTATAATTCAAAAGATTCTTTGATGATTTAATTTTGACAGTACAATTTTTATTATTTTAAAACGTAACTTCTCTAGACAAACAAACAGAACCATACCAAAACATCTGGCCATGATTCCGAGAATTTGCCGGAGTGTTGTGGCAATTGTGTCCGAACTTCCTCTAGAAGGGATTTTTAATTAAAACTTATTCAATAATATGCGAGTTAAACTGGACATTCAGTTAATTTGAGTTTTCGTTTTCTACTATTTTTAATGTCCTCCATGCATCGCTAATGAAACTGGATAAGAACTAGAGAATTAATTGAGTTTATGTTGATACGAGATTTTTCTCATCATTGGCAGTAAATTAAAATAAATATTTGATAATATAGCAAATAGTCGATACATAATTAAAGGTATCAAATAAAAGGCTATTTATTTTAAACGAAATAGGATCTTCATTGAAGAAGCAGATGTAGGGGAAGTTAGATAAAATCGGACAAGTAAGGGGTGGTGCGCCTGATGGTAAGTGATCACCCACTGTATGAACTAAAAATCGGTCAAGTGCAAGTCAGACTTGCGATACTAAGGGTTCCGTAGAAGCTAAAACAGCAACTGCAAAATAAAAATTGCCACCCATCCAATTTCTGACCGTGCCATGTGTAGTCGAGATCTTTTATAATGTATTGTTATCGCGGCACTAGAAGAAGCACCTCTGAATATTTTAACTTTCTTACCCACGCTTCATGAGATACAGCTTGTGTTAGATGGACGGACATATTATATAGACAGAAGGACAGTGAAGTCTCATTAATTGGGATCCGTTCCTATTGTCACGGAACTCTAAAAACATTGTCTTCCTGGGCGGAGTCGAAGTAAGCGGATAATTTCATATAAAAGTACATGAAAACCTGTTAAATTTATATAATAACGGTATCCTCGTTGTAATTACGTACACGATTTTCATAAGCACATGCGGGGTTGTTAATGTTCAAGACAGTGTAGCAACCTAATATGACCACTTTAATTCTCAGTCTGGTGTATTATACAAGAAACTTGCAGTGTGCTTTAATATGGAATGCGTATAAGATCTTGGGAGAAATTATTGCTCCTAGATTTAAATACGAAGCCTCGTTTAAGTGGTATTAAAAGGGGGTCTGTATGAGCCTATCTCATGTTTAATGGCGACACAATTTAAATTATAGCTTGGATTTTCTGTAAATTTATAAAACTTTAATTGTATTCAAAATAGAATAAATAAATATATCATTGGTATATTTTTTAATTTCTTCAAGTAAAGGATAAGCTGTTTTTTTAGTAAATAAATAATAGACAGAAAATATACTGTAAACGAAATTTCATCGATATGTTTTGGTATTAGAATATGCAAATCATTTCATAACTGTTTTTTTTTTCAACATTTATTCCCTAATGTTATAATGCAAGTACAATCAATGTATGTGATATTATGTAAGTATTACCATTTCGATATCTCCTTTCCAATTAGAAAATCGATCAATGAAGAATGTGGAATTAGCACTAATATTTTTTCTACCAATGTGTGAAATCGTCATTATAATTTACTTCAATTTAACTCTATCATTGTAGATTTCCGTCTAGACTTCAGGCAAATAAGGGCTTAGTCCCTGTGGAAAACAAGTGAACGTTTTAACATTGTGAATCTTTTATTTTAAAATCAATTATTTAAGAAACTAAAGACTTGATAAAAGTACGTGTTGATAATATTCCTGTAATTAAATGTTTGAATTGCCTTCGACAAATTAAACATTTTTGCATAATAAAATTATTTTTAAAATATTTTTCGTTTATTCAAGCTTATTAAGTTGAAGTTCTTTAAAAATATATTTCACTAGTATTTGAACTATAACTTCTTTAGTCTGAAGACTGTATTAAATTGAAAAAGAAACTCCCCTGTTTTTGTCCTCTTTTTTAATTTAGTTAGTTGTACAAAAAGAAAACAAAGTTTTTAAAGAAGTCTCTCCTTAATCGGGTCTGAATTTTTTCTCATGATATTAGCTAAACAACAAACTAGAAGCATTAGAACTTTTAGCAAAACGACAATGAGTTTTATTATTTTCTTAAAGAAAATACGAATTTGAAAACATTGAGTTAAAAATGAAATAACATATTTTTCTATAGCCTTGGCAACTTTATATCATTTCTTTTGTATTAGAAATTTATGTCTTAAAATTACATTTCTGATTTCTATAACCAACATAATTGTTTTAAAACCTTTTTAAAATTACCTTATTTTTGTTACCTATTTTCCAACACAAAATTTCACGTTATTTATACGCTAAACATCTGCTAATGGCGCAATTTCCATAAACGTCTTACATTTAACGAAACAGAACAGACAAGTAAACTAATCCTTATTACTCGAATTTGTATGCAAATGTGCTAGATATAGAACTGATGGAGCTCACCCATTCGCTGCAAACGACCTATAAGTCTTGCTTCCGAGAATATTAACACTATCATAGGTTATTCTCCAGTTTTATGAAGATGTACAGTCCTGCAGTTCTATAGTAATGATTCTGGTAATGTATTGTTTTGGGGACTTGAATAATGGATTGGAATAAGAAATGTTATGCTTGCGTTTGTTAATTGTATGAGATTTGATTGCTCTATGATAATGTTTGTATCGAAATGAGTGAAGGTTTTTGACAATAAAAATTAAACGCTGCAGCGTTTGCAAAAGTTAGGATTTTCAGTGAAATAATACCAATAAATATATATTTAACTAACAGTTACTTAGCAAGTATTAGTAATAAAATTTTATCGCGCAACAAAGCGTATCAATTAAGGGAATGGTCGAATTTTACTGCTTTTCTATACTCATAATAGAATAATTGATATTCAAGAACAAAGTTTAGCAGGAAGTGGACCAAATGCCACGCCAAATAGCCAAAATTATATTCAATAAACTTGCAGTCTATTATGCAGAAGTAATTCAGAGAAACTGACATAAAGCAAAATGTCAGGAATTAATTCGTTTGTTTAATTATAGATATTAAAATTACCTAATGTTGTTATTTTTATACAGCCAAAAGATATTAATATATAGATATTTATTGAGTTAATTTTATTGTTAACCTGAAGTGTTTGTTTGTTTGGTGGTTCGCGCTTATCTCAGGAATTACTGGTTCGAGTAACAAAAATATTTTTGTGCTGGTTAATCCATCTAAAGAACTTGGTATATTATATCGGTAACAACATGCTACGACAAAGGCAGAGGAGCAATGAAAAATATTGCAAAAATATTTCTTTTCAGAGCAGGTGAATCTACGTGGTTAAATAGTTTGAACTAAGTAACTTATTGTTTTTTTTATTAAATAGTTAGTCATTCTGCATTATGTCTAGTTTCAAATATTATCTGCAACCCTTTGGTGTATCGATATCAGAGCACCATCTGTTTATTATTTGCTTCAGTTTTACGATTGAACAATATTTACGTTATAGATCTG
Source organism: Colias philodice (assembly GCF_061535455.1). Classification (NCBI taxonomy): domain Eukaryota; kingdom Metazoa; phylum Arthropoda; class Insecta; order Lepidoptera; family Pieridae; genus Colias; species Colias philodice. The sequence goes on along the minus strand of NC_143099.1, from coordinate 8,949,613 downwards.
TTAAATAGAACTGTCGGAACTTAATTATGAAACGAAGTTTTCCAATTTATTACAAAGCCTACGAACGGCATAATTTAAAAATAAATTTCACTTTTATCAATTTATGACCACAATATACTGTATGATATTCAATGCTGATAAATGTTCTGGATACTGATATATGGTTAAAATCGGTTTAAAAAATTTGTTATTTATATGAAGCTACATTATTTTTTTGTATTTTCGTTGGATAAATTATAGCAGCCTAAAAAACAAAATTTTTATAATGCCAGTTTTGAAATTGAGTAATTAAAAGTCAGATTGTTGTCTATTGTTATCTAATAGTAGGAGAATAAAAATCACACAAATACCAGCTAAAAATAAAAGATCTAAAACCAACCCGCATGCACAAAACGCGAAAAGTTCAACTGTGAAAAAAATGCAGATTAATATTTTTATATTTATATTTGACGAGCGTTTATAAAATATGCTGCATGAAATATATCGATTTGGTTCACATTGAAAGACCTTTCACGCTGAAACAGGTCAATGGGTGGTTTTTTATAGAACTAGAGTAAGCTGTCAGCTGACTAAACGTATACGAATAAATGAAAAAAAATAAGAACAAAGGGTTCACCAAAAACTGACTCGAAAAATATTATATCTGAAAGCTCTCCGGGATAAAACGGGATAGGCCGGAACGTGCCGGCTTTGCGGATCGAGCCCTGACGATCCTTTGATATGTTATTGAGTTTTATTCACGTTTTCATATCCAAAGGCTAGTGTTACGCCTCTTGTGATGTTCGCAGGCCCTCTGTGAGCCCCGAACTCTTTGTAACTCCATTTCGGTGTATGTAAAATAATTATTATGATGAGAATTTGAGATGAATGTTTATGAGCGAGCTTTGCGACCTAGTTTGGAAGATAGTTCATTATTGCATATTTCGTTTCATTAGCATATATTATGTCTTAGTCTGAAATTAGGTAAGTTATATAAGTATTTTGTTTTGGTTTGTTTCTAAAATATCATTAAAAAATTAATAATATCTACATTATCTATCTACTTGATGGTAAGTTTGCAAAATGCATGTTTAGTTTAGAAGCAATTTATTCTCCCGCTTGGTCTCGAACCCCACACTTAACTCATTCTACGTTTATTATTTATCATTAATTTTTTTCAATAACTGCATGTGAGATTTCAGACCATTTTTTTTCCTGTTAAACTTATCAACTCATCAACAGAAACAGAAAAATGTCATCCTTATTCCTTGTACCTATTTCTCTAACACAGATATCCAATTTTTCCATCAACATTGAAGTAAGCCTTACCTACTTCTAGGTAAATATCCCCTACTACGGTCGTGTAAATCACAATAGAGCAAGACCGGACTGATCTCGCGACTTATCTAAGATAGAAAAGGCAGAAGTCCGCTGAAGCATCTTGTCAATGATTATTGAAAAGTTTCTACGTAAAGCCTGATAACCCTATTTGTTCTGACAAAAGGATTGCGCCGTTTTCTGATGAAAATTTGCGATTGGGATCAAAACTGAGGATTCTTAGCGGATTTCCATTGTTTCTTATCAAACTAGACCTGTTTGAAGTTCTAGGCTGTGTTATCGTAATGTTATTGGTTTCCATTTGTTTATCAACTAACGGCAACGAGTTAATTAATCCTCTTTATTGATTTTCGTGAACTTCGTAAACAGGAGGAGATATTTGTTATCTTAATTTGAATGATTTAATCTTATCTTAAGAAGAAGTTCACAGCGAGTTGAGGGTCAAGCACAGATTCATTTTTAATTCAGGTCGCGGGCTAAAATAAAGCATAAATATTAAATAAGCATTATATTATTTTCAATACGATATAAATATTAATAACTAAATTCTTCTAATTTCTCTAAGGCTCTTAAGATATGAAGACATCAAATTATTTATTATTTTTGACCATTTTGTCTATTTACCAAAAAATTCTTTTGTAAAATAATTGATCATCATCACCTGTGCGTATGATCCATGTATCATCAATCACCAATTGCAATTTTAAGAAATTGAGAGTGATATTTTAGGGTAAGGATAAAATTAATATAGATTATTAAAAAGCGCTACTTGTGATACTGATAATTAATTTAATAGGTATAGATTTTCAAAAACAACAATGCACTTTTAACAATTTTTTATATTTGAACAATAGCAATGAATAGGCGAATTAATTCACAACCGCACTAGTCGTGACCGCATCAAAATAATAAATAGCAATCACAAAATTGGTCGTTGCTTTTAAAATGATTGCGCGGATAACATACAAATATATTACAAATCTGTATGAAAATCGTTTAAATATTACATCAAAGGAGCAGGCGCTGACAAATGAAATGTACTGAATAGTGTATGAAGCGGGAATATGCCCAGATTTAGCTGAAACAGTACAATGCTACAATTTAGTTCTTTGTTTATTTCTGCTTATGAATAGTAGCGCTTTCTTGAACATTATTCATGATGTTCTAATGCAAGACTTTTTGTAGCGCGAATTGTGATGAAGACAAGAGAAGTAAAATAAATGAAAGTACCTCTTTAAATAAATATTTTTAGAAATAAAAATATGGAGTAAAATATTGATTGTTTTTTATTGTTTTAATTTGTTGATTTATCTCTCATATTCGTTTAAATTTAATAACAGATTTATATGAGTAGATATAAATTGTGTCTTTACACATTGAGTCACAAAGACTCTTCGTTGAAATGTATACTTACTGTTCGTTGACTCACACAATATTATTAATAAAATATTAAAATATATTAATAACTAATTCCATTAGGAACGTATTTCACTATCGATTCCCAAAAGAAAGCTTGAATATATTTTTAGATTCTCAAAATAAGTAAATATTTTTAGTAACTAGGCACCTTAACTTTAAAGAGCTATAATTTCCCAAAATTATAATTTAATTTGACGTGTTTATATATAAATATTTCTCTCGTTGCTTAATATATTATATTATATGAAATTATATGAAAATAAAGTCATATATTTAGGTGTATTTAAATGTATTCCCCAGGTAATTCATAATTATTAAACAATATAACGTAAAGGGAGCCTAATTATGTTATGTAAACATTTGTATGTTTCAGTTGAGTCAACTTGTAATGATTTGGTTCAACATAATTTTGAAGCGTAGTTTGCGTTAATTACCATAAAACAAACGAATACAAATAGTGTAAGGGAATTGTGATAGATTTTAATGTATGGACGCTGAAGTTAGGAAAAAAAATACCTATTATTTCTATAGCTTTTACCTTTGTTGTAGAATTGTATAAATTTATTTTTACAAGTTGTTAATCCTAATTTGGTCTTACTTACCACTGTATCCATATTCAAATAAAAATGGTCCTACTTATTTGATGACAGTCCCTTCCACTTATTAACTAAATATTAACTTAATATTATATACATTTTTTATTTAGATTTATGATAGCTTTAAAGTTATATTTTCGTTTTCTTAATCTTTTTAATAGGTAATTCTAATTTCTTTTATTTTCCTCGTGTCTTTAAAAACATAATATTTAATTAATAATATAAATTATTGTGAATTTTCACAATAATCATCGTTATTCAGAAAAACATAGAGCCCTAAGAGATTCAAAAAGTAAACAAATGCTATACAATTTCTAATCATGTATCTAATTAAGGAGCATGTCAGTAAAGAGACGAGTTAAAACTTTACATATTTAAAGTTATTAAATATATAATTGTAAAGTTGTGTACAGGAAACTTTATTGGAATCCTAAATTTGAGTAATTCGAGCGGCACAAAGCGCTCGCAGTCCTTTGATATAGCTCCAGTGATATTGAGCTTGTGTTCATAGACGAGCGAAGCGATTCTTTCAGATAATTCAAAAAATTGTTCAGTAGAGAAAAACTATGTAAGTTAATATAAATTTATAAAGAATAGAAAAAATTCGATCACGAGGCGGGACTCGAACCCGCATCCTTTCGCGCCATTCCGGGGCGGATGCCTGACCAATTCAGCCACTCCTGACCCGCCAGAGCAATCGAATTTATTCCATTCTTTCAGTTTTATGTGTCTAAGGGACACCACCGCGCGCCATCTATTGGTTTTTAATCATACCAATTGGCGCGCGGTTATCTATTATAACGTTCTATGAAAAAACAGCATTGTAATAAAAACTGAAATTTCTTAAAACAAAGTAGTTGGACATATTTTAGACTTAACACGTTTCGGTAGATTATGGTCTATTACGAGATATTAATATGCACTAAGAAAGTGAAAATAGCCATTTTAGATCCAATAAATAAAAATAAAATATTTTAACATAGCTATCACTGGAAAGCTTTCCTAATACACGTATTAATACTGCGTCGTGTACGCACATCCATTCCGTATTATCAAGTTCATATTATAAAGCGGAACAGCTTCTAAATTGTGACATTTTCTTTTATATAATATTGTCATTTCAATTATATTACTTCAACTGGAAAACATTTTTCGTGAAATTATTTTCATATTTCTTTTTATTGCGTGTAATTTTTCATGTGCTGTTTTGTATACAGAAATGAGTTGAAGAGGAAAGTGGTTATTTGTCGGTATAATTCTTTCAGTTTACTTTTTTTAATATACCTAACTTAATAAAGTTCACTTAATTAATACCTAAACTAAAAAAAATATTCTATAGATTTTAACATTTTTTTACCATACGAGAACTATGTGTCTTTAAACATAAACGTGCAAAAAACATAAAAAAATACTCATCCTTTCTAAAAAACACACCTCTTTACCAAAAACATAAAGACAAACAAATGTAACAATCCTTTTCAACATTCTTTAAGAGATCTAGCGCTCAAAAAACACAATATAGTCTCCAATATTGTCTGCTTTATTAATGGACGCACCCTAGCCTCAGGCGAGGATTGAATACAATACTTCAACATTATTTGATACACGGGTACTTTATGGGTATGAAATTCGCCCGAAGCAAGAATTACCTATGGCTCAAACCCAGGACAACTCCTTAGATTAACACAGTTGCTGTTTAGAACCCGTTCTATAGTTTATTGTTGTTTTTGGCTGCGAGCATTTTGTTATATCGAGTGTAACATATTTTTAAGGTGACGGTTGAGTAAATCTGTTGTCTGATAAAGGGAAGCTTAGCTTGTGTTGTGATATGTTAATCGACGCATAGAATAACTGTGTAGGTAGTAGGATTTATTTTTATTGTAAATCCAGAAGTTTGTGGATGAATTCAAGGATAAATCTTTGATATAAAAGGAAAACATAAACTTAGATTATGAACAAAATAGTAGAGACATTATATTATAGGCCATATTATAATACTAGCTGTGCTCAACGGTTTTACACGCAGTGCTCAGCTCCTATTTGTCTTAGCGAGATGATAATATTATATAGCCTCCTCGATAAATAGGCTATCTAACACCGAATAATTTTTCAAATAGGACGAGTAGTTCCTGAGAATAGCGCGTTCATAGAAACAAACTCTTCAGCTTTATAATATTAGTACTTATAGATGAACTTTGTGCTTACCTACACAACATTTTATTATATTCTTCCCAATATTACACCATACATAACTCCAAACTAAATATGACAAATTGTTTTAGCAAATTCCGATGTACAGTGTTAGCCGAGGGCGCTATAATAGGCAACTCATACGAACAGTAGATATTGTTGTCGAGTTTTAGAGATAGTTAATGTAACTTTGTAATAAGGGTTAGTTTTACAATATACTGGGCGTCCATGTGGTTCGGGCCGCTTTGTAGTCGCCTCCTGCACAATTTTGTCATGCTTTCTGTACTATGAAATCTGGTTGCGCAATTTTGTAGCAATTAAGTTCAGCGGTGGGACTTATGCTTGTATACTGTTGTTTGATGCTATATCAATTTTAGTTGCAATATTTGTAAGTGTCCAATTTTGTTGTTATTTTGTCTGGGTGTAATGACATCACTGTAAGGTATGATTTTCAGGTGAGCATGCATCGTTAAGAAGTTAAAAAAATATGTTTTCAAAATTATTAAATTCAATTTCACGATAGTCACTATCAAAAGAAAAATATTTTTTTTTATTTAACTGCACTTTAAAGCTTAAAGTAACTTTTACTTTCATTATAATGATTAATGAGCAACATTGATTTATACAATTAGTCCCTAACACCTAACACTTAACGATCTCAACAGACCACATGTTAAACGCACGTGCGAAACAATCTTGAAGTGCCAATTCTTAGTAAATGTGCACTTAGCATAATGCATAATTCATTCTTCCATTGACTGTCGTGTCAACTTTTACGCATTTCAAGTGGCGTTTCCTTAACACATTAGTTATTTTAACAGGTGCTTATTATAAGCAAAAAAGGAAAGGTTGGTCATTTGTAGGAATAAATAAAAAAATGCACGGAAGTGAAGACACGCGTGTTTGAAATCTCTTTTGCCTTTTTTTTGCAAGCAATTTTTTTACGACATTGGAAATTGCTAATTAGTTGTATATTATGTCTGTAAATGTTAAATAACCATAGTATGTATATTCAAAAGTTATTAATTAAAGCCTTAAACACGTATCTTTGTATAAGTAAAGTTTATACAAAATTTATAAGAATATAATATAAGAAAAACTATTTTATTTATTTAATACGTTCAAAATAAAGAACAGCTGAATGAACCGCTAAAACCTATAGTAGTAACAAAGAATATAAAAATAACTTCTACATAATCCAATACTCGGTTTTATATTTAGTATGGTAAGAAACTCGAAGCATTTGCAATATCTGTTATTATCTGTTAAACATTTATAGGAAAATATGAGCATCTTAAAATGTTCTGAGTGTTCGTACTTCGTAGCTTATCGAGTCGAAAGTTTAGTATGAAAAATACTTTAGAAACCAACAAGTTGCATGACTTGCATGTTTCATTAAATTAAAATAAGAAATAAGCTGAAGCTTTTTTAATGAAATGATTTAAAAAAGAAAATCAATTTATCGATTCATTATTTCATGGAAAATGTAGGTAATGTAGGTATACGATTTAAAACCATTGAGTAGGGCCTAGGAGAGGCATAAACTATACTATAATATTATAACGCTGAAGAGTTTGTTTGTTTGAACGCGCTAATCTCAGGAACTACTGGTCCGATTTGAAGAATTCTTTCGGTGTTAGATAGCCCATTTATCGAGGAAGGCTATATAATATTATCATCATGCTAAGACTAACAGCAGTGGAGCACTGCGGGTAAAACCGCAGGGCACAGTTAGTATAACATAAAATAAAAATTAGAAGAATCTGAAGCTGTTGTTTTACGGAAACGATTTTTAACAAAAACAAAGTTTCCGCATCATTATTTCAAGGAAGTAACAAACGTGTAATTCATACGTTTTTAAACTATACAAGCTTAGTATACAAGTATCATGTTCCAAGTGGCTATTATAAGTAACCACGCACCAAAAGTTATTCTATGGGGAGAAAAATCTGAATGAACAGATCCATTAGGGTCGGTTTTAAATCATAACACAAAAGAAAAATACGGTTATTTTACACCAGCGCGGTAGATTATATCTTTTATGTTCAAAATCAACAGGAAACATTGAAATGGGGCATGTAACCTACACTTATTATTGATGCGACTGCCGAGGGTGCATAAATTTGAAAAAGCAAACTTTGAAAGGGTTTGTTCAAACAATTAGTATGGGATGGCCGTCATATTTTATCGATTTTGGTATGAATTCAATGTCAAAGCGCTAGTTTAGGTTTTGGAATAGTGCAAATATTATGTTGGTAGCCACTAGATAGATTAACACATGTTTTGAGGTTTTACCTATATGTTAAGAATTAAGATTGTAACAGTACTTAGTGCATAGTATATAAGCAATGTTGTATGTAATATAAGTTAGTCATTATACAGTCAATATACAGATATTATATAGTCGCCATGTAGTCATTATCTCGTTGTTTTATTGCCACAATCCGAACTCTGGCAAAACTAGCTTATAATAGGTCATCGTAGTTAGAAATAAGTTTTGTGTTCTCATCTATAACATCTATACATTCTTTTTATTCAATGAATGTTGAAGTAGGTTATAATATTGAACTAAGTAATATACTCCTATAATTAACATTCTCAAGGTATTAAATCACGATGTGTTTTGTGTGAACTTTTGCATAAATTATTAGACATAACAATCGTGAAAAGGTTACTTCCTTGTACCTACTTATTAATAATTTACAGGAAGAAACGAATGGGATCATTAATAATACCTTAAGCAAGATTTGATTTTAACAACCTTGATCAAAAATGCTCTCCACGCAGTTCAACAGAAGTTTCAAAGAGTTTAATTTGATTCCGTCGCGAAACCAAGCAAATACAAGTATTTGGTTCGCACTAAGTTTAAAAGTAGATTAGTAAATTTCGTTATATCCTTTTCTATAAATCTAGATGTATATATATCTAGATGACTCGAAAAAGACAGTTCTATCAGAAACCAAACCAGATGGTCGGATGATTACGATTTTCAGTTCGAATATATTAAATAAAAAATCGATAATATATAGGTCAATGAATTTCAGTTACAGAATTTTGTAAATATTGATTTGTGAATGCTGCGTGTCTTTGAAAATCTTGTACAATAAAAGCGAACATAATTCTTAAAAAATTCTACATATGGAAGAAATTATTCCCTTTTTTTCTAGTACATAATAATTACGAGGTTGAAATATTTTTTAAAATAACATATTTTGGAAAAATAATATAGTTTTCAAATTGTTCAACCGTGATCTTGTAAAAGCTTAACATGGCTTCCTTTTTCCTGTTTGATAGCATAATTTACCCTTTAATGTTGTTTACAAAGGACATGTTTATTTAGAAACGTTTTCGGAAATATATCCCGAATACAAAATATAATATTTATACATGTGTTGTGCGTCAACATACGGCATACGAGAGGTATTGTTCGTGGAAGTACCTAATTATAATTTTATGTACGCAAATAATCAACATTTAACTCTGTCTAATCATAAAAGATTAGAAAAACGAGATATTAATTAACGATGTGTATAAGAATGCATAGGATTATCTTAAACAGGCATGTCACCTAGATCATCGTCTAAATTAGGTAGATCTATGGTCAAACGCCTGCATGTTCAAATAATATATAATTAAAAGTTATACAAGGTAAAACGGAGAATATTTATAAGTAAAATACCTTTTTTAATACATTTATCATCTCACTAAAGTTCATTATAACGTAATTAATAATTGAACGAGTAACAGCACAAAGTGTTAATTATAATATTTGAATTAAATTTACTACTATGTTTTTAATTCACATATTGAGCTCTACAAGGCAATATCTATGGACTATGACATAAACATCTATAAAAAACAACTTTCAAAGACCACGCGCTGATAATCAGTACCATCTCAGCCACATGTCGAGTATTAGTAATGTCGCACTTAAATCCTACAATCATAATATACGAGTGCACGGATCAACATGGATTTTGCAGCTTATACACTTGGTGGTCTCACACCCTTAAACATTTTTTGTCACAACATACGGTGAAGAGTTTTTGAGAGCACATGGCACAGTTCGCAGCTGAATTTTTAAAAGCAATTACGATTCGCGAATAAGTTTCGAAGTTACAATTTTAAACAGCTTCAACTAGTTTGTAACTAGCATGCATGAGTTGTTATCGATCGTGAATTAAACGGAATATTATAGTGAGTCTTTGGAATAAAATATATACTGTAAATTGACTCTTATATTTGGCTTTAAAAATACATTTTAATATCTTATTATTCAATGAGGCACCTTGGTTTAATTTAAACTTAACAACTCTATTTTTAGCACAACATTTTGTAGATGGTTACTATACGGGATGGTTACTATAAGGGAACAATACAAATATCTCGATAAAATAATAGGTATTATTACATCGTTATAGTAGCTAGTCAGTAAGTCTCTACAAAGTTGTAAAATAATGTTCTTGTCAACTAAAAATAATACCATCGAATTGAACTAATATTGTAAAATCTCTGTTTTCGTTTGGTTAAAACCAGTCATTACATTTTCACTAATATTTGCATTAAAAAGTGTTTTTCATAGCGGTTGCAAACAACCAGTCTATTTTGTCACCCCATGAACGCTCTGCTCATATTTTAGGGTCCATTGTATTGAATGTGAAATTAGTAAAAGGTGTGAGGTAAGTGTCCCCTTGTTCATCCCATATTTTAGGGGTTATGAGCCATTTTAAGTGGCCATATTAATTTGAAATGTGGTATGATGGATCGCTGGATTTAGCTAACAGTTGATCTAGTGTACTTATGTATGCGTGTGATCGTATAGTGTTTGCTTTTGCTGGGAAAATTATATGAATTGAATTAGTAGCACGTATGTCATTTTAATCGATACACAACATATTAAGGAGGGAAAGGTTTTTAAAAGCTTTGTAATAGATAAATTCAAACCTACATAGCTCTATATGTACGTATTTAAACCGGTTGAAGTGGACAGAGCTGGGGCGTGCAAATAGTATCATTGCACATGTTTGTTTTTATGCCAACTGTTAGATTTCACGTCTATAACTATTATTCAACTTAAACCGATAAGAAACTCTACTTGAATATTTTTTTGCATTATTCATAAATGAAATACCTAATTTAATTGTATCAGCAAATTCTCTTCTCCTTAAAGACACGATTAAGTTTTATATGTACTACAAAAGTACCTACTAACACAATTGAAGTCTATATTCTCGGGTTATTACAATATAGAAGGGCAGAAATAGCTGGCGCCGTCTAATATGCTCGCATTTAACGACTATGCAAATACTCTTAGACCATATAAATAAACCTACAATCATAAACGGATAATTCAAACATTTCTGACTGTTTATCAGCCGTATTATGTACATCAATGCCACATTATACAGTTCAAAGATTTATAATGTATGTTGTTTACATAACGAAACCTTGTTAAGAGGAAATATAATTTATTTTAATGTGTGTCAATTTATCAGAGATTTAACTCGAATTCTCGTTAAACGCCGAAAGTTTCCGGTTAACGTGGCTGTACGTACACAATCTGGGTCGAATGAGCTTTTCATTTTTACCTTTTAACTGAATTTTGTACCTTACAAACTTTCAGATTTTTGCCTAGCCTGTGACGTGTTTGTGAATTGTGTACTCTGTTGAGTATTAGAAAGTAGTCGTTAGTTAAAATGATAATTATTCTGTAAATACCTATAAAAAAGTATTTATTTGTAAAAAAAATATTATTACAAAATATTATTATGATGTTAGGTAGAACAGGAGTACGATTTCCAGGCATTATAGCCTCTTAATCGTAGATACTCATCATAATTTTATAAAAGCATTGCCCGTTCTCGTCTATTTGCCTTCCTTTAATATTATGTATTCTTTATAATTATAAGAATAATAAAATATATTGATCAAGTATCAGAAAGCTTTACTCAGAAACAAATTCGCCGCAAATAAATCTCCACTCAACATCACGTGAAAAATGTAGCCTAAGAAATTCAATTTTTTGGCAAGCCTGTGCCTTTCGGAATTCTGGTACACTTTGTGGTAAGCCGTAGTAATAATACGTTTGAAGGCTTGTGGACACGCTGCAACCAAGCTCCTTTAGCATAGACCGCCAAAGAGCTGATTTCGGTAAAGCCCCGAATAAAAATTGCATAACTCGTCCACGTTTCAAAAGATTTCTACGCGAATTTTTGAACCACGGTCCGACAAGAGCGTGCATGATAACGTGCAATATTAGCTTTTCGAGCGGTTTTCAATAAAAATCATTCGTGCTTTGTATCAATAATGGTTCCGTAAATTTATTTTTTGCGCAAGTTCTATTTACTGCTAATTTCTTATAAAAAGTTTATACTACAAAAAAAAAGAAAAACTATTTCCCGATAAATAAAATACTATAAGTGTCCTAACAAGCATTAATCTTAAAGCAATTTGTAAATTAATCGCAAACATCGTCTCATAGTAAAACAGCTGCTACACAATTATAGTCGCTTATATGTAGATACATACGTGAAAGCATTACAATACAAAAAAAAATATTGTGTGGTTTTATGAAACCACGGTAAAAGTGAAACTGTTCGAACGGTTCCGAACACTGCTTTGTGTAGCGCATGTCGCGTGACGGTCGGCTGCCGAGTAGGTATACCTACTCGGCATCCGCAATACACGCGACATGCGCTACATAGACCAAAAACTTTGAGACGATGTAATAAAAGTTTCACTTTAATATTAATTAATAATCGAACAAACTAAAAATAAACGTACTTCATTCCTAATTTATTCAAACCGCAGTGTCCAATATTTCACACCATTAAACCGCAAAGACTAAACTACCACAATAATTATTTGATCACCCAAATATATACAAAACAGTTCTAATTACCGCCAAGTCAAAGGCACACCTACATTACTACACCGTACATGTGAAGCTATTCAGTTTCGATTTAGTTTGACGGCGCACAGCTGAAAGTAACACGATACTTGTCCAACAAATCCAACGATTTACTCTTAGATGAAACGTGCCATGTGCTGGAGCTAAATCAAATAGAAGCAATTGCTTCTGATTGTACTTTTTAGTAGTTTTTTGAAGAGGTAACTTCCTGGATTGCGCTCAATTTAGAGAAGTAAAACATTTTAGCAATGGCGTAATGTGTCGTCTAATGTCCTTCCCGACTTTGACGTCATCGTTGTATTTTTATTAATGAAATATCTTTTAAATTACGAAAGATTCAATAAAGAATGGTAAGAGTGGATAATATTATTATTAAAATTTTCAAATTCTGGAAAAATTGGTAGTAGATAATGCGAATGCGCATCATCACCATTATAATATTTATTTTATTAAATCACAAAAACTGGTAAAATACACAATCGTAATGATACATCAAAATGTACTCTGTCACTTTTGTAACATAAGACCGCGCGTCTACATACCGCTCTAAATAAACATTCCTTAAAATGTATCCGAAATAACATTATAAATCATTTTCTGAGACCCAAAGTTTTTTGTATAGAAATTTGTTAGTTTCGTGACAATCTGTTCCGCTATTTGCTTAGCGTCACTAAACATATGGTGGCTTTCATTTTTCATATTGATTATAATATATGCGTTTTTAAATGAATGCGGTGTGCGAAACTAATGGAATAAGTAAGGTTTGGTGTAATTATACCAATACTATTTCTTCTTACTACAAACATTTGAAGGTATAATTAATAAGAAATAACATTTTATGTGAATCTACTGAACCGATTTAGCTGTCACTTTATTCATAGACTATGAAAGTAACTGCTACCACTTCTCTAATATTCTATATTTACTTTAAATATATCATCTTCTTTACTTATGTTTATCCCAAAGAATCCAGACTCTTCAGTAATTAGCTTTTAATATTGCTCGACCAACTTAAGAAACTTACCGCACATTCTTTAAAGGTAACTTTTATTATATGTATGTTAGTCTGTAAGGTATTTATTCTATGGGTCTGTACAATTTATTGTCTGTTACCTGAATTAAATGTAATAATAAATAAATAAAGGAATGATTTTAATTAAACAATCTCAACGAACATATTGTCCGCCAGTAACTCAATAGCAATTGCTCGAGTTACTTGAAATCCTAAAGGACACCGTCGAAGACAAATAGACGTCTAGATAAAATACAATAAAGACAGAATTTACGCTATTGTAGCGGGGCTCTACCGCACAAAAGCAAATAACGAGAGTCGACTTTTTGTAACGAGAAACTAAGTTCGATTACACTCGAATGTCCTGCGATGTTCGCAATGCTATTATCCGCTGACATTTGCCCCCGTTGCAAGCATCTAGAGAATCTCAAAATTACTCATTTGGCAATACTGTCACGAGCCAGCGATAGCGATCTGACGCTGATTTTTACTTCTTTAGATTCCGATTGCACTATTTCACCAGGTAATTTGTCTTCATAGATTTGATAAATAGCTTGCGTAGTAGCGAAAGTATTGGATTCTATTTACATTACTGGATCACTTACTATCTTGTATCTTATCACACAATTAAGTTATCTATATTTAATATCTTCGCACCTATTTTTTCTTTTTTGATAAATTAACTTGCGTAGTAAGTATTGGATTATACATACATTTTCTGGAACACAATGTCGACCTCTTTAGCTACAGCTCTTTTGCTTTATTTTAAAATATCTTCGCACCTTATTTTTATCTTTTTTGATAAATTGCTTCTTTAACTTTTTGTTGATATGTCACTTTCACGGTAATTAACGATACAAACACGTTGCTCAACGAAAGCCGAGCGTTAAATTAGCGGTGAAGATTAGCGTATCTAATATAGACGTAAGCAAAATTAAAATTTTCATCACTTTTGTGTATGGTGATGTCGTGGATAAACAAGGCTGTCGTTTTGAGACGTCATTAAAAAAAAGAACGTTCGGTCAGATTGAAATTATTCATAGAACAAAAAAGAAAACTTTATTTATAGCTTAAGTAGTACTTACTTATTTAGAGACCTAATTTTGAAATAAATTCATAACTTAATTCAAATATTAATCTTAACACAAAGAGTCTATAATAAAGTATTTTGTCTAGACTAGATCAGAGCAGGAGCAAACTTTTCGAAGTACCCTCTAGACGATATTTGTTAGAACGTCGAGAGCGTATCTTGAGCAACAGAAAAAAGGTCAGATACAAATTGTTGGCAAACGCGCGAAGTGTCGAAGAGCGAAAATATGTTGATTGAATAAAGAAAAACTATTAAAAGTTTCGCCTGGCGTTTCTAGTTCAGTTGAGACAAACAAAATGAGTGCATTGCGTACCGAACAAGTTTTAAATGAAACAAACATTTTGTCCTGTTTACTGCTATTGTGATTTTAATTAATTTTGTTACTAACTTTGATCAAGTTTCTTTTATTGCAATTCATTACGTTTCTGATATAAACCCTCGTATATTCCGAATTGGTTTCATAACATTAATACGATCTTCAATAAAACTTACCTTACCAATATCTGTATCAAAATAATCAAAGTCATACAGTAACTCTATTGTTTCATAAAAAAGATCTCTGCGTAGTGGATGATAAATACATGTGGAAGTTATCATTGCTTAAACTTTTTGGAAGTAATATTACGGACAAAGTTAGTCTCCCTTGCGCTTAAGATTCGTATAACTTTCTTAATACCTCCCAAGATTACAGCCAGTCGCCCGTATGTTCGACTAGATAATATATCGGAATAATAATAAAAACGACAATCTGCTTTTATTTGTTACGCTATAAATTGTTATGCGCTGTTATTAATTCTGCTCGATATATTCCAAATATTGGATCGTTATACGAAATATCATCAATTACCGTTCAAGAAAGTCCATTATACTTGTATTATAAATGCTCATAACAATTGAGAATAATGATGTTTGTGTGATTGAAAGGGTTATTCGGTTAAAATATTGGCTTGGCGGTTTGTTTTACTCAGAAGCAATGTTTAGTAGCAAAAGCATTTGAGCATCATTTATCGTGGTTTATCAAACGATCATAATTTCGAAAAGGGAAAAGAATTTGAAATATGTAACGGTGATGCTAAAATATATTTCCAATAACCGTGACTTCTGCTTCTGAACATTCTTTGTTTAAATGTGTGCTTTTCACACACATTGACTATTTGAAATTCTTCAAAATGGTCATAAATTATTAGGAAAAGGGTCTTAATGCGACACCGACGTCAATTAAAATAGCGTTGACCGATTTTTTTGTTTTTGTTTCCTTAAAAAGTGTTAGACGGCGTGGGCTTTTAAATCTTTTGGTGCGATAGTGGCATTCTACAGGTGCTATGTCTGTTGGTGGCCGGCTGTGTCAAACCCTTAGTTTTATATTAAACTTATTTTAGGCAATTTCAACTTTATGGTAAAGAAAGAAGATTTTAATTACAATGGTTCATAACTACTGGATCTGATGTTGCTGTAAACAGTGACGTAGATTTATGTGAGAGTTTGTTTATATTTGGAAATAATCGCAAAAACGTTACGGCTTGAAAATAAGAGTATGTACAATTTGAAAAATGTTAATATTCTTAATATCTGTAATAATTATTGTGAAATGAATATCAATAAAATATCTCCTAATTATTTATAACAGAAATAAACAATATTAATAATATGTACGATGAATTGTATATTTTATTTACTCTTTAATACACACCGTCATTAGAACCCTCATATTTTCAAGAGAACGTCTCAAATTTGCGCACCATCATTAAAAAAGGAGTATTTACAACATCAATAATTAAATCTTGCACAGCTGTATTTGACATTCGAATGGGTTTAAACAAATTTGCATACGCGGATCCCTTACAGCCTATATTCAGACAATATATTATTAATCTTTAATTTACTTTATTAGCGCTTTCCCCTATCGTAGACTCCCCCGCCCTAGGGAACACGGAGAACGAATATTTAAATTTAAATGACCCCCTTCAGGTTACCTTTTTAAAAATACGAACATGCCTTGCTTTGATGTGTCATAAACTTATTCCAATTTTTTGTCACGAGCACCTTCGGCGTGGTACTTTGCTATGTAATGAGATAAATTAGGGAGCGTTATTAACAACTTGAAAGCTTCACTCAAAAATAAGGCAATTTTGTTTTAAGAAAACCGAGAAAAACAGTTTAAAAAAAATTTGAGGGGCCAACAATGAGTAGGTAAATTTATGAATAACTGCAGTTATGATTTCGCGGTTATTAAGATATTAAATGATAAGAAAACTCAGATTCTTCTTTTATAGTTTTACAAAACTAAAATGAAATTAACGCTTCTACGTCTACAATAAATGGCGACATTATACAACTGTATGTCCCTCCTTTGAAATAAATTCAATTTTTATCACTCAGAAGGAACCTACTTGAAATCCCAGATAGAAAATAAAATAAGACTTCCAGATACAAAATGGCTGTTTCGAATCAGGACCAGCATTGCTTTTAAATAATTTAAGGATACATCTAATATTGGCGGAAACAAAACGGTAACGTTGTTTTCAAATGCAAATATCCCGGGGGTAATGAGCTAACTGTATGCAATTTAAAAAACTCGTACAAATGAGGTGAAGCTGCCAAAAAGATAGAAAGAGATTTCGGGATTAAGAATGAATAGTCAGACATGTACTTACTGCTAACTGCTTGCATGTAGATTGTTCTGGAATTTTAACGCTACACGCTTTTGTACGTAATTTTGTTAGTACTTTTTCGGGTTAGAATTACGAGGAAGATGAACGAGTTTTTGCTTTGGCATAGATAGTTACATATTTTAACATACAGCTATGATGCTTATACAACTCATTGCATTGGATTGTAATAGTATTCTAGATTGTTCTAGAATGTTGCATTTTAAGCTTCTTCTATTTGACTGATGACTGGTGTTTTTGGGAACATACCAATCTTTTATTATATTTTAGTAACATTATAGCATGCCAAAAATTTCTCTCTCTCTCTCTCTTTATTGTATGTTTTAATCCAAGTCACTCAATTTAAATATTCAGGTGAAATCTGTTGTTCCCCCTCAGGGTAACTCATTTTTCCTCCTGGCCCATACAAAATGAGTTCCATAAAATTCTCCCTACCTATTGTTAATTCAATAAAGTCGAAATCTTAACATTACAAAGATAAATTGGTTCAAAGTGGATAGTTGTACTATAAAAGTTTGCAATGACAACAGGAAATCAGGCGTCTAATTCCACAGTGGGAGTTCAAAGGGCGTCTCATTAAGTGGCAACCAAAGAAACGTTTGGGCTCTAATCAGCTGGCGGCGATTAAGACGTACAAACTTGGGTCCGCTAAGACAACAGACGGTTTGGATGTAGGAAGCGATTGAGGTGGTATTTACACGAAATATTAAAAATTGCCAAAAAATAATTTTATTTATGTAGTTCAGTCTATAACATAACGCTTGCACTGTTGAAATTCACCTTTTCTATTCATTTGTTGTGATAGTACTCGATTATGTTCTTTTTTATTCAACAAAAAATTGCATATAAAATGAGAAGAAAAACAAAAAAAATTCGTTACTCTTCTTCTATATTTACTTACTAACAGTAAGATCATAAGCTACTGACTCACCAACAAGTGAAAACAACACTAACTTCTGAACGTACAGCATAATCGAGAGCATGAAACTATAAAAACTGCAACTCCAGTATCATAAAATGCCGGATCCATACCTGATTACTTAATCCACGTATCCTCTTATTTACCGAAAACTTTTACGTCGTGCCTAATTTATTTTCTGGCTAAATCTTACTCGCGGCTCCGCACGCGATCTCAGTCAAACGTCGGCTTTTGATAACAGCATTATAACAAATGGGTAGCGTATTTTATCCGACCTTCCTAAATCAGCCTTTACGTGCCTATTAGATAAGCTTATGAACCTATATTTTTTGAAAAAGAACTATTATAGAGTAATTTATGGTGGCGACACGTCCTGGCTTAGCTTGTTATTGATAAAATTATATCGCAAAGCTATTTAGCTGGGTTATGAAGTAGCTAACGATAAAGCGCTTTGCTAAGTATAAAATTTAACGTAAATTTTCTTTTATTGAGCGAATGAATTCCTTATTTTATACTTAACAAGCAGTATGATGACGACAATACTATAAAGTTTATGCTCCGCCATCTAGAATAATATTATCTGTTTAAATAGTGAATTTTATTAGAAAGTAACAGATTTGTTTACAGAATTTGTTGAAAGGTTATAATTTTCATATAATATGAGCGAAAATATTATATTTTAAAGTATTTGAATATTCAAACAATAACGATCTGTTGTTTCAACGAATAAGCTTTGTCTTGTGACTACTCTATTTTTCTCTACAAGCGTTAAATGTTATTCGACATTCTGCCATTATGCTCTTAATAAACTTCTTTCATCAAGATCAGATGAAAAAATTAAAACAAGCAAAAAAAGCAACTGCAACCCCATAGCATAGAGTTAATTGAAGTTGTTTTGTACGAAATACCCAACAAACGCTTACTATTATCTCAAACCAAACGTTCATTGTCAAAATAAATTTCAACTACGATACGGTACTCAAAGTTCAGCCCGTTCAATAACAATTAATATTAGCGTTCAATTGAATTTTCCAAGTGCAATAAAATTTACCGATGGAGCGAACCATTTAAATTAGGCCCGATAACTTGAACTGAAAAGGATTTAACCAGGAGTGTACCAATTAGTTTGCTGTTATTTTTCAATTCCGTCCGACGCCGCGGAAATTGGGTCGATCAAAATCGATCATTCGTATTTGCGATACAGACATTGACTTCACTGATTATTTACACTGCTAAAGGGCTTTGCTAATCTATATAATATCATTATTCAGTGATAATATATTATTTTCGAAAGTATTTCAGAATGCTCTCGATATGTAAAGATGGTATTGAGCCTTGTATTCGCATTCCAACGTTAATAAATTTAATACAAAATTTGGATAAAAAATTTCAAACTCAAACTTATAACGCATATACCTTTTACTGATTGCACTACACATATTACGATTGCTGATTAAAAGACCAAATTAACTTAAACAATTTTAATTAATGAAACAAATACACATAATATAAAACAGCGTATTTACAAATGAGTTCGAACGCTCCCCCACTAGGATATACTCTAAAACGTCACTGAGTCTAATTCACATTTCTAAAGCGACCCCTACTTTATCCTTTGACGAAGGATAAACTGAAATGATTGATTAGCTCCAAGTAATTGTTCAAATGTTTGTTCCAATCATTCTGCCTGAGACAATGGCTTTGAAAAGGCTATCTCAATTTGCTTTGCGACTTGGAAACTCATGAAAATAATTGTAATTAAGCTTCGGAAATAACTGCTAGTGTTTTCCTTTAATTTACTTCATAATTGGTTCATTATTAAGAGGTGGAACTAACACTTTTAAGAACTGGGTACTGTGCTCGTGTATAAAACGTAAAAGGTGGTTTGTCAAGTTTGTTATTGTGATATAAAAGTTACTTATAATATCATGTAAAGCAATACTTGGAGGAAAACATGACATTTTCAAACACGTATTATATATTATAATATAACATAGAGTTAATTAATAATTATTGAGTATTTTTAATGTGTGTGTTATGTTTGAAAAATAAATTTACCACTTCACAAAATATAATAAGCAAATTTATAATACCTACGTATTCAAAAAACATATATCAATTATGTGGTCTTATTCATAAACAAGTGTGACAAACCTTTTATAATTTAGCTGTAGCAAAACACTTAAATATTTTTCAAACCATAATAAAGTTGTATCGTAACAATAAAACTGTAAACAGTGTTTCATGTTTATAAATTTTCCTTTAATTATAAACGAAATTTTTTATCACTAATATGGCGTGATAAGTGCCTTATTCACTTATCTCGGGTAATTAAATCAACCTTCATAAATTATTCATGTTTTTTTGAGTCAACGAAATGTTTGATTAAGCTCACGGATGCTTTTACTAGTGCCAAGGTTGGAATATAAAATTGGGATCAATATTGGACGGTTTCGAAGCTTTGAATTAAAATAATTGGCAGCCATTTATTAGATTTAACAATTTAACAATATTTTGAAAATGTGCTTGTATTTCAAGTATTAAATATTATGAAAAATTCAAAATAAAAACATTATTAAGCTATTGCATAGCTTCTATCGCGGGCCTTGAGCGCGGGGACCGAATCCAGAAATTTAGTAACGAAAATCCTCATGCTCCCTACTCCGACGGGCGCGGAGGTGTGGCTTGAAGGCATAGCATGCAATAGCTTTACCGCGGCAGTCCCCGAGTGCCACACGTCTTTTTTAATTCTTTATAATCATCAGAACAATACTTACTTCTAATTTCAAGTGAGTACATACTTTTAAATTACATCGTTGTCTTTATAAAATACCTTATACAACTATAACTGTTATGACAGAAACGTGAAGTAATGACATAATATCCTACCCACGAATTCTACGCATTTCTTCACTATAATACTATCTATATTATCATAATATTACCATAGAATTTTATTATACATTTGACACATAACCAGCCGTTTCTCACCAAAAAAGCGCCTTACACAAATAAAAATAACTAGGTTAAAAGGACAAAAACGGCTCCTTCAAAAGTTTTTATATGCCACGCTTGGATGAACAATAAAGTAATGAATGAGTTGACCGTCGGCGTCACTCCGGCGACAGCTATGACACCCTTATCTGAGGACACACGCTATGTACCTCATAATGAATTTATCGAGAAAGGTGTTAAATGTGCGTGTTTTGTATATAGTACGAAGATACCTACAAAGAATACAATATGCATTTTGTTTAGACTTTAAGGTCTAAGGAGGAATCTAGATTATAAAATCTTTAACATGTTATCATTCACATCATTTCATTATAATATGTATTTTTGAATGTGGGAGTCCTTCCAGGAGTCGGAGTTTCCATTACGCTTCTCAGTATGTATAAGTTCTGGTATATATGTATGTATAACCTTTTTGTATTGAATGCGGACATCAAAATAGATTAAAAATTGTTTATCTGGGGACACACGCGATGTTTGTGCCTTCACTACGTAACGAATTTACCCTAAGTTGAGTTGTGTGTATTTCATATAATCTTTAGATTATCTAGATGCAAGATATTCAGTTGTTGCATGTTGTTTGCTACGTTTAGGGCAGTGAAAATTAATTATGAGATTGAAGTGTTAAAAGCCTAGGATATTTCAAATTCAATATTTTTAGTCGTTCATTGATTGTAAAAAAATTAGATTTATTAAATAAAAATGTTAATTTAGAAATGAATATAATAAAAATAATCATACTATGTAACTGGTACATTTGTTGTGATTATAATTTAATTTTATTACATATTTCTAAATTATTGTTCTTAGACTTTGATAGTAACTTCGCAGCAGCAGCTCCTACGGGTACGAATAATTTCAAAAGCAATAAAAATATTTTTATATGCATTTCTTCATAATATTATATATTGCATTAAGGCAGGTACTATAAACGCACACCAAGTTGAATTTCGGGGTTTACTTAATATTTATAGCTGAAACTGAGTCCTTTCTGTCGTCATTTCAAGATGAAATAGGTAATTTTCTTAAAGTGCTTCCTCCATAAATTTGCTTTATTCTCTGCTGTGAAGGTATTTCTGTTGAGTTATAAAAATGTAAAAGTAGAGATGTCGCTCCCGTAATTTAATAACAGTATGCTGAAAACATCGCAAAATATTATGCATAATAATTTTCTATGGCTCCATCATACTTTTCCTGTTTTAGCCACATTGCAATTGAACTTGTATATTTTAGGTACGGTATTTCGAGAACATTACACGTTAATAATAAACAGAATATTCATTCCTTAAAAAATTGTAATTAACATAATATTGTGTTTAAATGTTTAAATCACTGCCAAGAGGGAATGATCTGTAAACATTTCTTAGAAAATCGTGTTGTGACGACGTTAATAAATTATAGAAAAATAAAATTATATCCCATGAGAAGATATTTTATGTTGTAGCCTATTTTTGATACATTTAGTTTTTTTTTATTTTAATGCAAATATACATGTAGAGCAGTGGTGGCTCAGTGGTGAGACCTCGGACTTCGAATCGATAAGCCCGGGGTTCGAGACCGGGCGAGCGCGCAGGAAATAAATTGATTTTTCAAATTATCTGCGCATGCACATCACCACTGCTCGAACGGTGAAGGAAAACATCGTGAGGAAACCGACATGTCGAAGAATCAAAAGTTCGACGATATGTGTCATCCGCCAACCCGCACTTGGCCAGCGTGGTGGATTATGGCCTGTACCCTCATAGGAGGCCCGTGTCCCAGCAGTGGGAACGTATATGGGCTGATGATGATGATGATGATGATGATACATGTTGGAGAAGAATTAGAAACTTAATGAAATTTCTGAATGTACTTTGGCTCACCACATATTAAAATATCTTCTATCAATAGTTACTATTTATTCAAGCTAAGATGATTATTTTAAGATATTATGAGACTTAGGCATTTTTTTAATTTAAATCGTTAAACGATGAACGTTTTATTCATCCATGATCCAATTACACAAAATTAAACAATAGACGAACAAATTAAATTGAATAAATAATGAAATACCAACATTTCACGAACCGGCCAAGTACCAAACGAAAAACTAAAAAGGTGAATGACCCCTTACTGAAGTGGCCTTGTAAGTAAAGTTGGCATTAAGTCCAGGAACAATAAACTGCCGCCTGTTATCAACTTGATTTAAACGACTACTGCGACTAAAATATTAAGCTTGAGTTGGAACAGTGGGAAATATGCTTCGTAAGTTAAAAGTTTCTTTTATTTGTTTGGGAAATAGATTAAGGAGTGCTTCATTATGAAATAACAGTGTAATGCAAGTAACAGGGTAAGAATATAATGACGGACGAGCAAAATTTAAGATTTAAAGAATAAATTCTGACTGGAAAAAGTATTAATTTTGTAAGTGTAAATTACGGTCAATATAATGAAGAATGGCCTTTATGGCCTTTAAATGGCCTTTATAAATAATCGAACTAAACATTTCCAATACTGATTATGTTCTTTCTGGGAATTGGAAAATTACTATTATAATTTTAAAATTAACACATTAAGAAAAACTTACATTTAAAAAGTTACCTACATTTTAAATTTTTAAACAAACATTTCAAATCGCCATAAACACGTTTTTATCACATTCTGTACATTACCATTGTCAAGTCATAATCTAGTTTATACCATTGTTTTTTAATGGTATTGCATTAACCCCATTAATCCCCATGGCTCTGACTTATCTATTCGGTTTATGGTCACCGAGCCCAGTAAATAACCTGCGAGTATAGTGCTACGAACAGTTTACGTGTGACATGGAAAGGACTAACATGTTTTGCTGTAAGGTTTCCTGTGTTTTATGGTATATAATGTTTGATTATGTAACGTAGATTTGTTATAAGATATCAATGTATTATAAGTTAATATATCTAAGTAAATAATAAAAAAATCTTCATCACCAGCTCTTCAAGAACGGGCATTAATTAATGTAATTTGTTGGCTTGTTACAAAAAAAAATTGTAGGACATGGCTTTAACATAATTATATTTAAGGCGTGATATATTGTATGAAAACTTAATTAAATACTTTAAACTATCTGCATCGGCACGCTACAATCTCGCATTTTTTATTTAATTGACGCACGACAGAGAGCATCATCAATATCAATCGTATTCCTAGAATCGTTATAAACACAATTTAATTACATAACATAATTAGTTAACAGCCAAATAAACCAATTCGAGTTAAATCATCGGAGACCAATTGTGTCACCAATACATATTTTTAATTAAATATAGTGTAAGTAAACAATAGTTATAACCAAGTTTGCGCTTACAAATTAGATGAACGTAAATTGAATATTACGGACTTTATCTCTTTCTATATGGGAAAGTAGACGCTATTTGGTTATCGCATTTTATGATTCTATTCCTTGATTGGACGTCGCTGTCTGTCCGTGCTTTATGACTGTCACTTTGATATAACCGTATATAGGTTTATGGTTTAATAGAGATAAACAAATATAAAGGCAATCCTAAAGAGAATAGTGGGAATTTTGATTGTTAAATCGATAAGGTCAGGTGTTAATCATCACACCTCACTAAAGTGTCAAGACTCTACATTAGAAAATTGTAGCATGAAATACCTTTTTGTCTACAATTATAGTAGAGAGTAAGTTAGAATTAGTTAGAATCCTAATAAAATTCGCCACAGACATTGATGTTATATGACAAAAAAAAATATTATAATAACGAATTTCCCAATTATTGCAATTAGATGATGCATGATTTAATTCGTACGTGCTGATGGATTAATAAATTTATTTGATTGAATATGTCCACATTTTTCTTAATTATTTTATATATGCATCATATTATTATCCTACAAATGTATATGCTGAAGTAACACAATGCAAGAGCATTTGCTTGTGCATAATCTAAGTGGTGTTTATCCTACCTTTTGAATTTGACCAACCAAAGGCAGATATGAACAAACTGAACGAATGAACAAGCTTATGAACTAATCTACACATTATTAACCCTTAATCCTTAATCCTAACCCTAATTGAACAAATAAATGAGTTTGTCTGAGTCTTAGTTTAAAGTTAATGGAAATTCCAACTTCTTTTGTATTACCTATACACCTACAGCAGATCTTCAGCCATGCAGACATAAGCTCGTATAGCTGAGTTGGACGTATACGCATTTATAATATAAAGTTATATATACCCACGTCATCTCGTTACTGACCTGCACTTGACATGTCTACCTAATACGTAGCTAACGTCGCAGTTGATAGCATGAACACATTTAATCAGAATCTCTACTATTCAGATATTCTAAAAGCATATTCTTCAATCCAAATAGTCTACCATGTGTGGTAATTTACTATCTTGATTTTTTTGCCAACTGTACACACGTTCCGCTTATCTTTAACTGAAATAATAAGAAAATCTTAATCGTTGAGATATGATAGTTCCATATACTTACGATTTGAAGGAATTTTTATACAATTACATTAGACATTTATTTTGTTAAGACCGGATAATGTAATAATTCGTAATATCTTTTAAATAAAAATGTAAGTAAATAATTATCATTAACTAACAAACCCGGCGAACTCCGTTTCGCACCAGAGACACCTTTTCTTTGCTATAAACCTCACGGAGCCCGAGACCTTTCCAACGAATGCAAAACCGTGGAAATCGGTTCGTGCATTCTGGAGTTATAGCGTCAGGAAGGAAAACCCGACTTATTTTTATATAGTAGACTAGCGGTCCGCCCCGGCTTCGCGCCTGATAGTTTAAACATAATATGGTATGTTTAAACTATCCTATCTCTCAAGTTGGATCGAACTACACATGGTGTGCGATTTTTATTATAATCGGTTAAGTGGTTTAGGAGTCCATTGAGGACAAACATTGTGACACGAGATTTATATAATATATTAAGATGACATAATACAACGAACACATACGACCTTTAAGAAATCAAACATCACAGAATAAACATTACCTTCATTACACATTAAAACCATGATTAAAATAAACATTTTGGCAACTCAGTACAAAGCTATCGACGTAAATTGGAAGCTATAATATCACGAAACTGGTAAACAATGAAATCCATTTAACGGTTACAATACACATATTTAAAACGTAATTGGAAGACTCGACCTTTTTGTTTCAGATTCCAAATTGGATATACATATAATATGAAAGATCATCTCCTGTTAATAACAGGATTCTGGTTACAAAATGTAAATGAGAATATGGAATTAATTTAGTGTGTGAGGACTTTTGCTGACTGTTAATTTTATTATTCATATTAAAATTTCCCCTCATACAACATTTCACACATCCCAACACTGGGAATCTCATCTCAATCTCAATACTATTATAAAGGCGAAAGTTTGTAAGGATGTATGGATGTATGGATGTTTGTTACTCTTTCACGTAAAAACTACTGAACCGATTACAATGAAATTTAGCACACATATAGAGGGTAACTTGGATTAACACATAGGATAGGTTTTATCCCGGAAATCCCGCGGGAACGGGAACTATGCGGGTTTTCCTTTGAAAACGCGGGCGAAGCCGCGGGCGGAAATCTAGTATATTATATGGGCCGATAATTTAAATGTTATATACTTACTGTGAGCTGGCAGCTAGTGCCTCGGCAAATGAACTGCTGTTTGGCTCTATTTATTAGGAAGGAACGAAGAAAAGCTTTAAATACGAATAAAGGAAGGGACACGTGGTTAAAAATGCGACAAAGACTTTCGATTGTTTTAAATAATTATCTATAGATAAAAATGTTAAGGGAGATGATAGGTATTGAGTCGTTAAGTTATTGGTTCAGAATATGGCAGCTTATAAAACTTTAAAATTAATAAGAATTTATCCTATCCATAATATACACTTAAATAATAATACATTTAACACAAAAACAAACAATAACAGACCATTCGCTCAAACATTAATTAGGTTAAAGGGTAATGGTGAAAGAAATTGGCGCCAAACTTTTAATAAAGCAGGTCCCACGCCACAATTAACGTCAAAACATTTCAAGTTGTGTTAAAAAGCACAGATATTCAAATTAGGTTCTCATTACAATGGTGGTTCATGCTAATGAATTGTTCGAACGTTTCAAACTTTCTTACACTCGGAATAGCATTGTGTTATGCGAAAATTCGAAGTAGTTAGGTTTTTCAAATGGTTATGAAGTGCGCGTTGTTTCAAAGATAGGTTCGCTAGCTAAGTTTTAATTCGTGCTCTTTTTACTGAGTACCTACTATTTCTAGCTTTTGTTTTCTTCAATGTTGGGTCCAAGAACATATTATTGTGTTATATGATTGTAATATTAAGTAGGTAAATGTCTATCTTGCATTTAATTTGGTGAACAGGTGTAGAAAATTCTCAGATTTGTATGTGAGGTTTGCTTAAAATTTAAAAATACGCAATATAAATTTTGTAAGAGAATAGACTGCTGATCCATTTTGTGAAAAAAAGGCAACGCACCTTTTGCTTAGTAGTAATATTATGTTGAATATGTATTAAATATCAAACAGACAGTCAAATAAACTGCCACACTACAACAAAGCATATTCTGTTATCGAATTTCAATTAGGTAACAAATACATGTCATTAGCAAAGATAAAATAATATATCTTTAGCCAAAAAAATGAATGAAAAGTTATTAAGGAAATTTAAAAAAATATCTAGCTTTTGCTCTCTTTTTGCTTGATACTATGTATTTTAATTTAAATGCAACATTCCTTTTGCATAAAATACACGCCCCTTGAAACTATGATATTCAGAAATAGCAGAGCAAATTTCGTACTGAAATAAAATAACTAGTTTGGACAAGATGAAAATGGAAAATATAAGGATTCGTTATTAAAGCCAAATTTTCTTCCTTGTTCCCATTTGTATAATATGTTTCCTACATTTTTGCAATATATTATGTCGTCTGTCCTATTATTTTATTATATGTAAACTCAAAGGATAAACAAACGGGCTTATTTAAAACATAATATAATTTCCAACATAATAATATAATTTCCAAAAGGTGTGTATTTTGCCATGCATATTTTTAATGTTAAATTTCATATTATATTGTATTATATATGAAACTAGCGGTCCACCCCGGCTTCACCCGTGGTACATGTTTACGTTTTCTCTACATAAGAACCAACCTCGTACTTCAAGGAATATAATAAAAAAAGAATTATTGAAATCAGTTCAGCCGTTCTCGAGTTATGCGCTTACCAACACATTTTGCGATTCATTTTTATATATAAGAAGACTAGCGGTCCGCCCCGGCTTCGCCCGTGGTACATGTTTACATTTTCTCTACATAAGAACCATCCTCGTACTTCAAGGAATATAATAAAAAAAGAATTATCGAAATCGGTTCAGCCGTTCTCGAGTTATGCGCTTACCAACACATTTTGCGATTCATTTTTATATATAAGACTAGCGACCCGCCCCGGCTTCGCACGGGTGCAATGCTGATACTAAATACACTACAGAAAAACTGTGAACGTTGTATATAAAAACGTAGCGGCCCGCTCCAGCTTCGCGGAATACCGCCGCCAACGCTACGTCCCGCAATTTTTAAATCTGTAATATCTTCGAAAATATTCACTTGAATCATACGATGTAAAGGGCCATATAGATCTATATTAAATGAACAATGTATTTAAGGTATTTAATTGGTTAAGGATTAATGCTGTATTGGTTAAAATCGCTTCGAAAATTAGCCATTCTTTGTCGTAAAAAGTAAATGACAAAAAAAAGTTATTGTGGGTTATCCATAAGAGATAGACATATACCATCGCGGACTTTTCTGTAGACCTTTTCAATGTGTATAATACTTAGTACATTATTTTGATAAAACTCGTAGGGTTCAGCCTGCGTTTGCAATGTAAGCGGAAAAAAATGTAATTATTTACGACATCACATTAGAAACCTTAAAAATAACAGTACTTCTCCACTATTTAATGGATGTTATTATACATATAAACCTTCCTCTTGAATCACTCTATCTATTAAAAAAAACCGCATCAAAATCCGTTGCGTAGTTGCAAAGATTTAAGCGTACAAAGGGACATAGGGACATAGGGACAGGGAAAGCGACTTTGTTTTATACTATGTAGTGAAGATTATTACAATATGATATTTAATTATCTGTATACCAGAAAGTAAATGATAAAAAAATATATACTAGGTACATGCGTTGTTAGATTTTTGGTTATATAAACTTTGTGAATTGAGTTAAAAAGCGCTCTGAAAATGACAAGAATTTTTTAACGCAAGTTGCTGTCACTCCTATCAATTTTTAAAAATAAAAATAATAAAAACACTCCCATTAATAAACCGTTTATTTTATTAGCGTCTACTCTGTTGCCTCCTCCCTCATGCAAAAAATATATCTCTCTACTTCCGAATGCATTCTAAATAATTATATAGAGCAAATTGAAAATAAATTAACTAATCGTCAATTTGTCTATTTGTATCGGATTTACACTAATCGGATGAATTAAAGTTAATGAAATTTGTCGTGTGCTAAAGCAATGGTATACTTGTTTGATATTAAATAGGTACTTGTGATTTTCATACAAACTGGAAATTATTTATCTAAAGTGAAATTCGATCATTTGAAAAAGACACAATAAGTATCAATGTACATATATTATTTACACCTCTTACATATTACATTTATACACCTCTTTCGAAACTATTAAATTCCTAAACTGCTTCATTCATTGTTTTTATAGTATACTAGCGGTCCGCCCCGGCTTCGCCCGTGGTACATGTTTACGTTTTCTCTACATAAGAACCATCCTCGTACTTCAAGGAATATAATAAAAAAAAGAATTATCGAAATCGGTTCAGCCGTTCTCGAGTTATGCGCTTACCAACACATTTTGCGATTCATTTTTATATATAAGATTTCTTTTTAAGTGAAAATCGGAAGTGTAACATGTACGTCAAAACGTCTTTAAATTATTTCAGTATCTAACCTAATTTCATACCAAATTTAAACTATATATTATTCAGTAATGTTGCGTTAAAGAGCTACACATATGTACCTATACATTCATTTAAACGCAAATGTACCTAATATACCATTCATATAGAATACTACTTTCCATGTATTTAACAAGTTACATTATTCACAAACCTTTCAACGTAAAATTCTTCAAACCAGTTTCAACTTCAAAATTCTAATAACATACAAACCAGTAATTATTTCTATGCATTTGCAATTCCACATGTATACAAGTTTCATACAAAACGCCAACAAGGTCTTTGCCCTAATGTAGCCATTGGTTCTAGTGGAATGCATAAAAACAGAAACATTTGAATACTGCTTTAAATCGCATTGTTTAAGGCCGTGTACACAACGTGACGGTTATCAACGTCACTTAGCATATCGCTACTTTTTGTATCCTAGGCGACCGTGTACACGCGCCCTAAAAAGCTGCCTATTCATGGATTGTTGGATGCGTCAATCGGTATTGTAATTAGCGTGAATAGCTGCAGCTGTCTCTAATGTCCGCAGTTCAATCAGTTGACAATATTATAGATACAACGTTTCATCATAGATTATGCGGACATAATTTATTGGATGAGATTGTTATCATAACTCTGGAGACTGGTTTGACTTCTTTTTTACATTTCACAAATAGTATTTTTCAACGAATATTTATATCTGCATTATTTAAAAAAAAAATTCAAACCAACAATTAAATAATAATTCGTTGATTTATTCAATTAGATTTCTTCTAGAAGCACTTTTGAATCGTCATAATATATTTTTAAGATTTACCACCGATTTGGAACGAAGATATGGAGAACAACTGACAAGAAACTCCAATTTTTATAATGAAAATTAAAACATAAATAAAAATAGTCGTACCTTTAGTGGGCGCCAGAACATTTTATTCCGTGACTCCTAGCTTAGCTACTTACCCGGGAATGTCATTTAAAACATTTTGGTATTCTTGCAAAATATTGTTTAATTTACATCAAATGAATGTTCCCAGAATATGATTCATGCACTCTATTTGATATACATAATACGAGTCACGAAAGGCCTATTAAAATGATAACAGAATATATGTAATGTCTTTATTAAACATAGTCCAGTCGATTCTATGATTCCTCTTTCTCTGTTACAGCTATCATAATGTGAAATTATATTATACTTATCAATAATTTTGTTTAAACTCTACAAATATTGAAAGCTTTTAAAATAAGTTCTAATACCTTTCACTTAGTTTATATTTTTCTGGGCTAGAAGTATAACCAAATTCTGTTTCATGTGGAAACTTTTTCTCTATTCACTACCTCTTAATCAGAAAAAAGTTTTAAGAAGATTTTTTTAGGATGTGAATAATCAGAGCCGTTTATCGGTTTACTTGATTTTCGTTACTTTATATTGTATTTTACAGAGCTTTCAATCAATCAACCTATTTATTTATTTTATTTATTTATAACTCTTTATTGTACAAAACAATATATAACCTATATAGTAATCACTTTTAATTACTGTATTATTTCCACATTTCATAAGGTAAATGACTAAGCGTGGACCTTATAATAGAGTCAATAATAAGCCTTCATAATCAGTTGTAAATACGTTGCAGTACACTAGGGTGTGGGATACAGATAGGATTAAAGGATAGAAGAGGATCGCTCAGAGATATCTCTCCCCTCGTCTAACTAATGACCTACCTGATACTATTAGTACTATGACAATCATTATAATATGATATGGAAGTTATAGTGCTTTTATAGGACATCTATTATTACTAGAATATCTATATTAAAATTACTAGCTTTCCACCCGCGATTTCGACCGCTTTGTCTAAAACATAATAAATTATAATACACTTTAGCATAATATCTGGAGAGGCACTCTCTCTAGAAAAAAACCACATCAAAATCCGTTGCATAGTTTTAAATATTTCAGCATACAGACACACATACGGTGGAGAGCGACATTGTTTAATACTATGTAGTGATGATACATATTTATTTTTAACGTAAATCTAGAATTTTTAGAATTAAAAATAAATTGCTAGTAATTAAATATCGATAATTTATAATTGACAGTTAATAAAAAATAATCTGCTTAATTTGATTCCGTAAATTTCATTGAGTTTTTTCTGAAAGTCGAACTTACATGGTATTATAAAAAGGTCGAGCAAATCAACACCTTGGATTGTAGCAAATGAATGTTGAACCAATTAAAAGAAATTAGGTTAATATGTGTTGGTTTTGGATAAGCCTGAACTAGGGTTCCGCGTTAAATTTAAAAACGCTGTATTTTATTTTGTTAATTTTTTTATCTGGTGTGAATTTTGAGTGCTTTGCATATTTATTGCTAAAAATATATAATTATTATGTACCTATTTTTTATTAAGTAATGTACAGTTGAAAATTTATCACCGATAAATAAATAAAATAAATCTAAAAGGAACAAAATTGATCATTTCTTATAAAGTTTTCTCAGAATATTATTTATTATTTGTGATTTGAACATGAAATATCTTAGATTACAGATACACATATTTAAAATGATGGAACTGTTTGTAGTCTTTGATTTTTTAAATACGTTGATTTTCGCATCATAGACAATTTAATTCGGCATTTTATTGCATTAAAAACTTACCTTATACTTTAATATTATATATTTATTATTCATGAGGGATATTATAAAACAAAGAAAATATGCAAAATTATTGCGCTGGAAAATAACCTACACTAATTTTAAACATCCGAACTACGAGTACATACAGCAACCATCAAAATTGCTTTACCTTTACGAAAAGTGTACGGAACCAGCCAATATAAAATCGTTTCGCGCAAAACAAAACGCTTTCTTTCCGTGCCAGTTGTTTCGAGCTTATCAGATGGCATTAATCACAATTTCCACCCCCAATTAAAAACGCTACAGTCGACGTTGCACGTTAAGAAAAACCTTTATTTTCACATTTACTACGGATTGCATTTACTTTCATGTTTGACAAAGGTTTTATAACTGCTGTAAAACGCATTGCAGTTCGAAACTGCGATAGTTTTAACTGAAACTTTATCTTTGGCCACACGCAAGCTATGTTTTGAATTCTTAAAATGCCGCAACTCTGAAACAAACACGTTTGCTAATGTTTTCTGTTATGTGGTTTCGTGTGCTATATCATAATTATTATAATAAATAATTGGTGAGGTTTCATTTGTTCTTGAATGCGACGACTTACCATTTTAGCAGCGACAAAATAAAATATAGAATTATGGGATAAGACACAGTCAGCTCACTAACTTCTATTATTTATTATTTCTATTCTATTCTATTCTAACTTTTTAGCTTTTTAGTAAGTGACACCATCCAAATAAATAATTAATCCACCATTATTGCAATAAGCTTGTGAAAAATACTATTTTCATTAATTTTAATAATAAAATATTTATGTAGTAATTTAGTATTGCTGATTTCACAACAAAGTCCTTCTAAAACAATTAAGAAAGCTTTATAAAAAGCGCATATAATAATAACAAATAGAAAAAGCACCATTAAACAATACAAATACTTTCGCATGCCGCGCAATTGTTTCACAAATATTGAAATTTGTTCGACTATTGTACGGAAAGTCGTGCAGTGATAGACGTCCGCTGTTACGAAGACATACACGCCCGTAGCACACCTCCGCTGCGAAACCATGACCGCGGAACCGCTAGATGAATTCCGCTGTGATCAAGTGTAGTTTGAGTAGCGGAACCGGCATCGGCGAAACCTCATGCGAGTCAGTCCGGAAGCAACGATCAAAGCGAAATGTCGTCGTTATCGGAGTCAGAGGAAGAAGAAATATTATTGTGGACTTTAACTTTGAAAAGACATAAAACTCGTAGAATTTGGGTGCATGAGATTAATAAAAAAAGAAAGAAATCAGGAGAAAACCTACTATGTAATGAACTCGAGTCCCATGAAGATCGTTTCTATACATATACATATGTATTTTTAGAATGACCCCTCAGAGTTTTGATGATTTACATACTCTTTTACAAAAACAATGTAGTTCCGCGTTTTATTTTTGTCGGTTTTGACAAACACGCGCGAAAACATTGCGGCACCGCAAACAAATAGCGGCGTGAGCGCGGTAGTGTGGCTGGCTTTAGAAGAGATCGGCGAAACCGCGCGAAGAAAGAGATAAAAAATAGTTAGATGTATGTGTTAGAACAGGCAGTTTCGCTACTGTTCCGCTTCTCGTACACGGGACAAGACAGAGCGAAACTACTGCGGTTCCGCTGTTACAGTTCTGCAGCGGAGGTGTGCTACGGGCGTAAAAGAGTAGAAAAATAAACAGACGAGCGTTCTTTATAAGGAAAACTTAGCGAAGTTTGTTTAAGTATTTTTAAACGTTACGTATCGTAGAATCAACATGAGAGTTATGAAGAGCTCTTATTAAAATGCACTTTATTTTTCCTTAGAGTATTTGATGTACAATGTTGTTTTGTGATGCTTACTTGTTCGTTTAGTTTTAATTAATATGACAATTGACAGTTTAATTCGGAATTAAGCATTTGTGATATTTAAGGGTTTCGGGAATGCCATACTTATAAGAAAGAGAAGAAATGTTTGAGTATCGAATAAAATTAGTTCTGAGTTATTAATTACATGGCATTTTTAGATTCGTATAAGCATAATATTTTATCCGATATTAAACGGTAACTTAATGATTTTCTTCAGTATTAAACAAATATTCCCGAAGTATTGTTCATGAGTACAATTTTCAACGAAATCGTTATTAAAGAAATCTCAAAATGTATTGCAGTCGGAAGCAAATTAGCTGATATTTTGTCACCGATTGTCAACAAGAAACAGGCCACAAATCATTGTAGCACCTGACCGTGGTAGACCGGGAGATACTGACACAAAATTTCGAGTCATTTGTAACAGGATGGCGGTTCTACAGGGGTCTTAGTACGCAATGACAAAAAGAAAAACGATGGTGTGAACACTGGTACCGGCGGCTTAGTCGCGTGGGCGTTAGTCGAACTCGTCGTAAAAATAGCGAAAGTCAAACGATTTGTAACACAAAAATTTTAGAATTTACCGATAGCCCATAAAAAAGAAGTAGGCGGTAGTGTCATGCCATACTTTTCCGGTGTGACTTACAGCCCGCCATACCGACGCAAATGTGTTGATTTAAAAAAAAACAATTCAACCATTTGTACCAGGCTAACTTTTGCGCAGGTAACCATCGTCGTGTAGCCATTTACGAAAATCACCATACCATACTTTTCGGACGATTCCAAATGGTCGCCATACCGCCGAAAATCTGCAAAAAATTTTTTTTTTCGCTAAACTTTTTGTTCCAGTATTGCATTTGGATTTTTGGAGAGTATTTGATAAAATGTGACCATTATTATATTTGCCATACTTCTAGTAGGGGGAAAAAGTGCTGCCATACTTCATAAATAAATTTATTATTAATTTATAGAAGTGAAGATTTCTACCACCTAGATCTTTGAAATTTTGTATTTATATTTGTTGAACCTCAAACTTATAGGAAAGATTAATGCCATACTGTTATAAATCGTTCAAAATACGAATAAAATCATACAAGAAAAAAAAATCTTATACACATTCGCCACCTCCCACAGGTATGGCATTATCACACTTCTATTTATAATCATTCAGGAGTTGTTGAAAAAAAAATTTAGGGTGTTACAAATGGTTCGGCGAAAAAAAAAATTGCAGATTTTCGGCGGTATGGCGACCATTTGGAATCGTCCGAAAAGTATGGCATGGCGATTTTCGTAAATGGCTGCACGACGATGGTTACCTGTGTAAAAGTTAGCCTGGTACAAATGGTTGAATTGTTTTTTTTAAATCAACACATTCGCGTCGGTATGGCGGGCTGTAAGTCACACCGGAAAAGTATGGCATGACACTACCGCCTCCTTCTTTTTTATGGGCTATCGGTAAATTCTAAAATTTTTGTGTTACAAATCGTTTGACTTCGCTATTTTTCCAATGAGTTCGACTAACGCCCACGCGACTAAGCCGCCGGTACCAGCGTTCACACTATCGTTTTTCTTTTTGTCATTGCGTACTAAGACCCCTGTAGAACCGCCATCCTGTTACAAATGACTCGAAATTTTGTGTCAGTATCTCCCGGTCTATGGTGTTATCGTGACGACGTGAAAAATTACCGAATCCCATACGTCACAGTTTTTCCGTTCAAACAGCGGGGTAGGTCGTTAATATGAATTGTGGACTGACTGGCATCTAAATTATGATCGAATTGTGTGGGTTAATTTCTGTTGTTTATACAGTTTTAGATAATCCCTTTTGATACTCGTAAGTGTGGTATTATAGCGGTTCTCTTACTTTATTTGATAATGTTGTTATCCCATCAAGCCAAAATAACTTTTAAGCAGTTTTATTTGTTAAAATTTGGAAGATAGAAAAAGTCGTTTCTAATACATATTACACATAATTTAATAAATCAACACAAGAAAGTCAATCCTCTGTCTCGAAGGGAGAGAAATATCAAAGGCATTTCATATAAAAGGAAAAAGTAGAAATAGAAAAGGA
The DNA here is from genome assembly GCF_061535455.1 of Colias philodice. Lineage (NCBI taxonomy): Eukaryota > Metazoa > Arthropoda > Insecta > Lepidoptera > Pieridae > Colias > Colias philodice. Next base: position 8,912,877 of record NC_143099.1, on the reverse strand, counting down.
ACAACATACAACTTTCTAACTTGAAACTCGCTTAACAAAATTATACAATCGCAAGCATTAACAAATCTCTCATGTGACGAACCTGAGCTATTCTTCATGTGTCGAGGGGCAGATAAATATATTATGTTTCCCTAAAAGCGTAAGAAATCCGAAGATTTGTAAAGTTTCCCCCTTTATGACGGGTGAAGCGCTCTGCCAATGTTTTCCAACTGAGCGATATGAAAAACTTTATTAACGGATCTCTTGCACAAATCTACTTCTTAGCACACTGATTTTAAAGCCTATTTTTGTGTGGGGTGCATTGAAAAAATCAAATTCATTTGCAATCATCGTCAACAGAACGTTTAACATATCTTTGTTTATGTCTAGCAGTCAACAGAAAGTTACTATTTATAGTGTTATTAAACAGATATTCACGTTTCGTTTTATTGTTATTTTGTATGAAAAGTTTGATAAGCTGTAAATGTTTCAGTGTTATGTTAGTTTTAGGAAATAACTTTTTATGTCTTCGTTTTATTGTGTTAATATTTGATTAAAGTTACATTACAGTTGTTTTCGAACAAATATTATTTATATTCGGCTATAGAAATGTACGATATTAATATTCAATTTTTCTACGTAAAATATAGAGCTGGTTTATATGTAATAAATTATTTGTTAATCTTTATGTGCATTTAACAATATAAAGTTTTGTTTAAATATTTTGAATAAATTAGTATATCTAACAATGTCAGTTCACTAATGTGAATAATTTCATTTTATTATTTATCTACCTAATTAAATCTCAACAGAAAAAAAACATTCAATAAAATCATTGAAAGCATTAGGTAGCGCTATAAATTAAATTCATTAATAAATGACACAACATAATAATGTTAAAGAATAAAGACTGTTCTGTCTATCAAATTTTGAATACCTATATTTTTATACACCATAAAAATATGTGTATTTTTTCCATCTATATTTCGCTATCTTCGTGAATATTATGTCACGAGGACTAAACTCATACAAAATTCAATGCCAATCTTATAAATCCCAACGGTATGGAGGCCTGAAATATGTCTACCTGCGTCCTTATGACAGAAAACTCCGATCCCTGGGCGGCATTTGTCAGTTTTCGTAAACATTTTAAGAAAATTTTCCTACAAACGAGACACTTGAAAGGCGAAAAGACGCCGAATATTTATTCACTTCGTAAAGTAAAAGACATTTTGTCAATCAGAGGATTTACCTTACACTCGACTTTGACGAAGTAATCTAGCAGATTTTGTAATCCAACACGATAATAGGAATTAATCTTTGAAGTTGACGACTCTGTTCGCTCTAGTATTAACACTGCCTAATTCAAAAGGACAAATTATTTGTTTATTATTCATGCAAACAGTGTTGTTATAGAAACAGACCGTTACGTTAATATTGTAGAATGTAGCATACCTAAGCTTGCTCGATGTATTTTTGTTAATTGAAATTAAGTTATATCACAGATAATATAATACTTGAAATATTAAAACGAAAACAAACGATTTACTAGCACGAAATTAAAAAACCATAATCGTAAAGGTTAATTAATATGAAAGCTTTCTTAGTGTATAGCCAATTAATTATTCACTTCGTAAAGTAAACTTTGTAAAAATTCTCAAAAATAAAGTACACTATTAGCTCATACTTAACTTTTTCCCCGGACACTAACAATTCATAAAACAAATAAATATTCCACACTAAAAACCCACACGAATTCCAAAACCAATCAACCAGCGAGCGCCGTTTACTTTTCAAATTAAGCATTGCTTATCTTTATATTTACCCCGCGGTCGATACGTTTTGTTCAGTTCAGTTAATTATCCAAGGGACGGCGGTATAATCCGAGAAGTCACGTGATACGCACGTGCCGGCAGCCTGGAGCTGGCTGTACAAACGATTGCAAATAACTAGTATTGCGAGTTCAATTCTTGTACGTAAGATGTAGCTGCTTTTATAGAAGCCTTTGTTGACTTTGACGCATATTAGAAGAAGGAAGTTATGTTTAAAAATTTTATATAGCCATTTTCAAAAAAAAATTGCTCAGAAAACTGTTTGGTAAACCGAGTAGTCTACTTACATCAACATGATAATATTGATTTTATGTAAGCAATATTATTATTACTCAGAATCCCAAGATAGTTTTAACTAGTTCAGAAGCTTATGCTCTGTAAACATCAATTTCCGCTGCTTATAAACCCAAATAATCAAAAGCTTAAACGGTAGGGATGATGTATAAATGCTATCTATATCTATAAATATAATTAATAGGTATTCGTATGTATAAACCCTTCTTTATTGAAGCAGGTAAAGAATTTGTTATTCACTTTGTAATCAAATTCATTTTCACTAACAAACTCTATGAATAACACTTGTTTGAAGATGTTTTATAAAAGAAATAATGCCGAAATATGAGCATACAAAACACATTGCAACGTATTTCAACCATTCAATGGTCCTTCAAAAACTGTATAATAACTTTTTGAAAAGCGTATGGAGCTCATAGTGCGTGTGCTTTTTCCCTGCTGCATAATGGAACTTGTAAACAAAGATTTGAATATGAAGTGGCCAGGGCAGAGATTAAGACTGCCTCTAGGCCAGACTTTCATATCTCCCCAAAATCGAGCATTATTCTGAGCACAGGCACGTCAGTGAGGGGATTTGTGCCCGTGGCGTTAAGTAATGACTAAGGGACACTACCGTTTATTTCCGAGATCTTCAAAGGGTGATGATAAATAGGGATCTACAAAGGAAATAAGATCAGGAATGCAAAATCGAAAGATAAAATCATCAAACATCTACATTGTCATTGATTGATTGACTGCGGAAAAAACTTGTACAACCCTGACTACATTTGAATTTGAATATATTTCGAAATAAACAGAACAGAATTTAACTAAACCAGAACTTGAATTTAAAGTAAAAGTATCTGACAATATTGACTATGACGATGTATCCAAGCAATATTCTATTATTGTTGTATATCCTGAAACTGTAGGGTAGGAAAACATTTTACAAGAAAACAATAAACAGTTGGCCTTAGCTCATTCTATTATAACAAGGAGTTAGAAAAACACGCTCGCGAAGAAAAACAGAAAGCAATATAAATTTTAATAGCTCAAACTTTGACTCCAGCACACTGCGGCCAATTCTCATCTAGGATGGATATTATTTTAATGCGTAACCGTGGTTCCTAGGAACGACTACAGTTTCCGTAATAGTTGAAGTTGTGAACAATTACTCGGCTGCAATTGCCTTCTGGTCCGGTTTCTTCGCAAACAACCTGAATGCTCCTTGCTGGATGCGATATCCGGGACTTGGAACTTCCACTCGATATCCGTGTTGACTTCTCAAACTAATTCAATTATGATGGAACTGTTTGAACTAGTAATATATCTGGTATAGAATTGATTAGATATTTAAATTGGAAAGCAAATGATGTGATATATGACTGGTATTGTTATCAGAATTATGTTATTCGCAAGGAGGAGGGTCAAGAGAGGAGTAGCAACAGCGAACTGGAGTAGACTGCAGTGAACTGCAAGTTGCAACTAACAAAGTAACCACTTCGAATGAATCGTTTCAAGTAATGATGAAAAATCTTTACATTTCTAAACATAGTGTAAAAGTTCGGTTAGTTATTAAAGAAAATAATCTAATTAATCTACTGTTTCAAAAAAAATATCTTTCTTTTATTCATAAAAAATATAATTAAATGCATGCAAATGCACCCAGGAAAGCCGAAATCTAATTCTTTAACACGTGTAGGGGAGATGGGCCCAAAGGGGGCACCTTACGGGAAAATTAAAAAAAATGAAGTTTGAAAAGAAGTTAATCCATTTATTTTTTTGCCAAAAGTTCCATTAATAAATACTTTTGAATGCTAAGTGGTTAAATTTGTCAAAAGTTAAAGTATATAATAATTATTAACAGATTACTAAAAGCCTACGATTGCCCGCTTTGCCCGAAGGGGAGGCCTAAAGCGGGCTTTCGTTTAGGGCAAAACGGGCAGTAGTTGGGTAAAGCGGGCAGGCCTGGATTTAAACAGTAGATTTCAAAATATACAGCCACAAATAATATATACAATAATAAATAGAGTAAAAGACACAAAAATATTTTATAAGTTATGTATTTCAAACAGTCATACAATTATTTTTAAATGAATATAGAAACAAAGGAACTTCTTAGGAGCTTTAAACTTTTAGGTACAATATTTCCAGATATATCTGAAATAATATTTAAAAAAATAACGCCCTGTTTACAGTCTATCATTATTTAGTCTCTAATAAGCGATACAATTATTTCATATATATATATTTTTTATAAATCCTAAAATAATGTAATAGGTAGGTATACAAGTTCCAAAAATTCTTGTTTAGACAGCCCGTAAAATAAAGAGTCCATGTGGAATACGTATTCCAAAAGCTCTATTTCTTGTTCCGTAGAAAAGACAGTAAGTAGTAAACCTACCAAGCTTTACATTACACGAACCCAATTTAAGATGTCTGCAATGTCGTTCTTAGAATCCCATATTTAGTTGTTACTTTTTTGACAGGTTTTCCTTACTCTTGCTGCATAGTTTAGCGTTGCCATGAGGCTTCTGAAGTTTTACGCTTATATTTACGCCGTTTATAAGCGGTCATCTGAAAGGAAAAAGCAAATTAACAAAATAATGTAGGTAACATTTTAGCGGACGGGGCAAAGCGGGCGCGTGCCCGCTTTACCCTGCCCGCTTTGCCTTTTTCGACATTTGAAAGGTTCAGACGAAATTCTACCTCAAAATTTTTAGACACGTGGATTTTTATTGAACCAAAATATGGCCAGATAGCCACTTAATAACTAACAAATTTTGGTTAAAGGATTGTAAACACCAAAATAAAAAGAACACATATTACATACCTTGCAATATTTTTCAAAAATCGTCGAAAAACATTTATTTGTTGCAGCTTGTAAATGCGTGCTCGCAAGCGAATCCAACGACTGCCGCGAGGTGGGAGGGGTGTGGGGATCGTGCTCACGAGTCGCGCGCGCGCCATTATTTAAAATTCCGATACTATACTGAGTGCCCTCTTTAGGCTCTGTGCCCACTTTAGGCCCCTTTCCCCTACGACACCGATAAGTTATCTCTTAAATGTATTTAAATGTATTTCAGCGTAAAAGAACGGGCCTTTAAGTATTGTTGATATTCTAAACCACCCCAATCGAGCGTCGCTGCCCGCTGGCCTGTGTCGCAACCGCACTGTGACGCGTGGGCTAGCTTGATTGCAAGCATTGTTAAGGTGCGGACTATGAACGTTGAATATTTCTTAAGTATTATATTGCCTGGTAAGCAGGCATAGGTACTATACTAGTACAAATAGTTAAAGTTTGTATGGAAATGTTTAGTTTGACACTTCAAATTTTAAATAGATTGAATCTAGGTAATTGTTTAAAAATTGGTTGACTGTAAAGTCGGTTTACTGACGATAGTTGAACGTGACAACGTCCGATTGTGCTTCTTTGTCGCTCGTTCCGCGCTCTGGCTCGCACTTCAAGCCTTACATGGAACGCCTCAGATGAGTCAGAGCGAGGTAACGCCGCATGAGTCATGTTTTTTCGTGCGTGCAGCCGGCTTTATCGAATTATAAGACATTGTCACGTCAAAAAAATTACACAAGATGCATTGTTTAGCAACTGGCAAATAAAGACATTGGTTATTTTTATTGGTTACGTTTATGTTCATTTTAATATTAAAAATATACATTCCATCCACAATTATTCCCCATGATGTGTAATTTTAGAAAATTATTTTAGTAAAAATATTCACCACTGTATTCTTCACCTAAAACTTTTCCTAAAAAAGCCACGAAGAACGAATTTTTCATGCAATATTATATTATTTATTCAAATACATAGAACCAACGATTCGTCCCTACAAAACCTCCCAGCTATAGAAGTCGTTCGCAGTTGGTGAGGCGTTAAATACTACATTTTCCGGCGCCATTTGCAATTCGATATCCAGCTAAGCTGCGCGGGATTGAACCGTGGATTGCATGTCTCTCGTTTGATATTGTAATAATATTCATCCCTTTTAAATATAAAGTGGATTACTTAGCGGGCTTCCGATGTTACTCATACTGGGATTTGCACGCAACAATACAGTCTTAATTTAGTTTATAGCGTTGGTATTTGCAATATCTTTTATAAGGGATTAAACGTATTTACGTGGATATTGTTGTACAAATAACTGTGCAAGTAATTTTTATACAGAACTAGCGGTCCGCCCCGGCTTCGCCCGTGGTACATATTTACGTTTTCTCTACATAAAAACCATCCTCGTACTTCAAGGAATATAATAAAAAAAGAATTATCGAAATCGGTTCAGCCGTTCTCGAGTTATGCGCTTACCAACACATTTTGCGATTCATTTTTATATATAAGATTTGTTTGAAATTAATGGTTATATACCGTAAGCCTTCGGTTAAGCCTTGCTTTAAGAATACAGGCCTAAGATATGTAGGATTCTTATTTCTAATAGGAGCTATATTTTATTCATGAAGTTGGATGACAACATAGTCATTCATTATAATAGTAAATTTGCGTCAACTGCATATTTAGAGGATGCATACTGCATAGGTACATTTAAAGATATGGACACCTACCTAAAAGAGCTAAACCTAACCTGGACGGCATTTTGTAAATAATTTTACATGCCCATACATAATACTCGTACCAAACATGTTCCCATTCACAGGAAACTTTAAAACTTGAAAAGTTCAAAGCAAGGGCAAAGTACACATGCGCTCCGTAATTCGTTATTCTGTTCAATTTATTTATAAATTAGCGCATACTCTTTGTGCTCTGTGGGCGACGCCTGGCAGCCATTGTTGCTAAGCCTTGCGCCTACGGCACTGTGGCACAATAAAATCTTAATCATGCTTAGTCTCGATTCCTTAGAAACTTTAGCAAATAGAGCATAGTCAGGATACAAGGCAAGCTGTTCAAATATTACCACTGCGGATTTGTTGCAGAAATTGTGTGGGAATTTTCTATGTATTTGTGAAAGTTAATTTGGTGTGATTGATTTTTGTAGAATTTTATAAAAGGAAGATTATAAATTTAGTATATTTTATATGATAAACTTATATGTTCAAGATTATTGCATCGTTAAATTTCTCGCTAATTAATTTCATCTATAAAAAATAACATGAAATTCAGCGAGAAAGTCCTTCGCCCACTTTTGTCGCATGGGACTTACGTTAGTCTTATTCAGAGCATAGGTCTTGTTATCATATATATTTTGTTTATGTGGAAAAAATACACCAACTTTCCAGAAATGGAGTTTTCTAAAATCCTTTTGGAATCCATTAGAAATAGTAACCTATGCTGTTGGATCGGCGTTGCTAAAAGAAGGCACCTAAATTCGAATCCTCGTGCATAAAGCACTTGTCTTACAGCCAAATATTCAGTAGGTACTTTAATGTGTTTTAGTTGCTCAGACCTAGCGAGAGGATTATTTCGGATGAAGCTCGACATTTCTAGGCAAGACAAACAGTGGAGGCGTTTGGTGAGATTAGTGCTAAGAGATTGTGCGTCTTGAATACTAAGGATTTACGTTTACAAATACCTTAATAATTTACTGGTTATAACAGTATTTCCTATTCCCGGTTAACAGTATTTAGACGATTAGGTTGTGTAATAACTGAACCGAGAGAATTCTCCTCAATAATAATATAATAATATGTGTAATTCGCAAATGAATATCGTTCAATAGATTGTTTGAATAAGATTTATATGTACTAATTCTGGTAACGTAAAACTTGTATGAACGAATATTACAAAAATATCTGCACGTTCTCTACTTGTTATTGAACTAGAATTGTAGAACACGAAGAAATCGTGATTATTACGTGAATACTACCAACCCACTAGAAATACGATCATCCGAAAAATTTAAAAGTCATATTTAACATATCCAAAACTCGGAATGATATTTTACTAAAATCCTAAATTTTATTATTAGTTACCTACTCTTATGTATTTATAAATAATTCTTCTTCAAGTACACTCACCCGTTTGTTGTAGTTTTATCCTTAAAATATCAAAGAAAAGTATACAATTACTGTTTAAAGTGACGCAAACAGGTATAATTTAGTCACCTAAAGTACTGCGGTTCATTAGTCATCGTGACTCAACTACATTAAGATAAAAAGTGAGAACTGAAATACGTAATTGCTACAGTAAATACCCTTTACTTTATTCTAGGGTGGGGCTTTTTATGAAATAATAAATTAAACATTCAATAATGTATACTTCTCTATGTAAATTGTAAAGACAAAGAAGTTTGGGTTTCATTGGAGGCATCTTATCTCTAAGATCTATATTCCAACCCTACAATAAAACACAATAAACTTCATAATTAAGCTTAAACTGTTACACAATAAAAGCATGAAAACTCGAATACTATTGTTGCCAATAAAATAGCAAAGTTCGCTTGCAATATTATCCTATCGTTGCAGCAATTATTTTAAATAGCTTAATTAACATTATATTTTTCTTTGTTAATGTTGCCTCGCAGTGCACGTCCCGATAGCTCCCTCTAGAACAATATTACTATATTCTAATTTCACAGTACGTAGTGTGGGTATTGTCGTAGTCTAAGAACTAGAGACAGCGAAGTCTTAATCTGGCCCGAGAGCTCTCTAGACCTGCCCTAATGATATCAAGACGCGCTTAAGAGCCCATACATTACACTCTATGAGACGTTTTTAAAATTTAAGCCAACGTTAATGCATTCTACGCTGTTTACTGTAAATACTTATTTAAATTTGTAGCCGACTCACAATACCTCCCCTCGCCTTTGTGATCCTGGTATATTAGCATAGCACCAAGAATATTTCTATGGACAAAGTCACCGGTAAATAATTTTACGGTTTAACCTTATATTGAAAAGGTCGTGTTGGAGCATAATTTAATTTAATGAATACGTGTTTTGTGAATATAGATAAGGAGTTATAATTTAGATTAATAATTTTATTTATTTATATTCTCATTATCCTACGCGTTATGTTTATAATTAGTTTAATAATAGTTATAACTTGGTAACAAAAAAAAATTAATACTATAATAAATGAAAATCATTTGAAACTTGAACATCAGAAGAGGGACTACGTAATATTATGTTCATAAATAAATTGATGTATTTTATCTAACTTTAATTTGCACAGTGAATACGTTATCGAAAAGTTATTTGAAACAATAATTTCCCATAAAAGACAACGTGACATATTCTAATTGTGCAAATGCAGCACATTTCTTTTTACGACTTCATTATAATGCTAAAGAATATTCTTTCTTCAGATTGTTTCAGCATAATACTCGAAGTTCAAATACTTACCGATAAATTCCATAACAAATTGTGCTGCGATCGAGTCTAAATACATCGTTTTCTTCGTTCTCCGAACATTCCTGGACAATTTACTTTAAAGTTTTATAACGTGCAAGTTTTAAATTATTTTTTGTTGCGATGTTCATTATTTTTATACTATTATTTTGATTTATCTAGATATTAAGTACTCTTATGTGCGAACGTTTGCGTACATATTGAATTAAGTCTCCTTAAAACATAATTTAATTATTTTATGATTTAATATTCTTTATGACATGTACAAAATATGATTTAAAGAGCCACCATTAAATTATATTTTTATTGTAAAACAAACAGCTCTATGTGAGCAGGTCCACTATGCGGCAGGTCCTTATGGCATGGCAGTATTCGCCTCGTTTGCGCAGCGTAAAAATGTAATCATACCTTTAAACATAATAATAAGAATTCGATATCATCAAAAAGTTCAAGAAATGCAATATATACGGTACATTACCATAACGATATCTAGAATATTAGTCTGCACGCTATTAACAGAGTTAGTATGGACTTCACTTAGTTCATTTGGCATTCGGTAGAGCATCGACGGCGACGGCGAAGTATACGATTGGAAAAACATTTTCCGCGTCCCCTTCACAAAGTTTTTTATACTTTTGTATTGCATTTTAATTGAAGCAAACTTGTACTTTTCGTGATTCGTTTCAATGAACCTGAATTGTTTTTGGGTAAAATTATGTTCACAGCTCGAGCAATGGATAAATAAAATTAACGATATTTAGATTCTTAAAAATACTAATAGCAGCACATAATATTATTAACTCTTTACTTTTACATTGAAAAGTTATCACACACGCAAATCATGTCTTAAGACGATACACAAAAAAAAATCCACTGCTTGGCGGGCGGAGTCTAATATAGCTCGCTATCGCGAACGCCGGTGTACGCGAAGTCATTCATTGCAAACTCGCCGCGCTGCCGCTGGCCGACTCGGGACAAACATGTATGGAGTCGTCATACAGTTATAATATTGTTATACATTTATTCAATTGTTGATTTATTGGTTTTATTTTCTTGCTTATAAACAAATAATCTTCTTTCCAACAACTACTTAGACATTATTAATAATTATTATTATTTCGTAATGTTTACTTTATTACAAAATAATACAGGTTATAAATAATCTTTAAAATAACAAAAAATATTGTTACTCTGAAAAAATGAAATGGTACTCAATAACGCGGACTACTGAATTGATTTAGATAGAATTTGATGCTGACGTAGATATTACATCATGCCCAGAAATGAAAGGTACTATTTCTGAAAGAAGTTATAAACCCTAATTCTTCTCAGTCAAAGTCAAGAGTGTAAGATATCACTAATACTGTAATACAGTAAAACTGATGCGAAACTTTGGATGATAATTTGTATATTTTTTTGTTAGTTGTTACTTAATCACGTCAAGACTACATTACCAATTTTGATAAAATATAGCTAATTGCCTGGATTTACACATAGGATACTTTTTATCCGAACTGAACACTTCTGTGGGATAAAACAGGATTCACGATATAACCTAATTCCACGCGGGCAAAGCCGCGGTCGGAATGATATTTTTTTAAATAAAAAAATTGTTTAAAAAAAACACAAAATATATTGACGCATGTATTTATTTTTTGCACTCTATTATAATTGTAATTATTCATTACAAATATGAAATAATCAAAATAAAATAGCCAGAACAAAGTTAGGCCCTGGTAGGGTAGGTAGGCAGGTACAGCAATGTGAGACGAACACTGGCTTATTTATACCAATAATAATGTATTATAAACATTAAATTAAGTTTACTTTCTAACAACAAAAATACATAATATTAGCTAATGTGAAAGCGAATCAACCAATCATCCCACAAAAATGAAATGTGCACACAAATATTCATCCAAATCGGTTCATGTCATTAGGAGGAGTGACTGCAGCGCCATCTTCCGGGCCCAATTGTGTTTCCAGATCACCCAGGAACTCAATTTAATATACTTATACAAAATTTTTCGAAATGAAAACTCACATTACTATGTAAATATGAATATAAACATGTTTTATTACTAAGCAATTTCCCGCACAGGTGTAGTAAGTATAAATGAAATAAATATCAACATCAAATTCTTTATACAACATACTTATCTACCACCTTCTAAGAAATGTAATTCTTGAAATTATTTCGTATTTTTTTAAATATAATACTACTCCAATGAGCTCCTGTTCCATATTATGTCCGCCATACTTCCACTAAGTTCACCATGATTTTTTATTTCTTTGCACTTTGTTGCTTTTTGCTAAAAATGGAATCATGCGATAAAACCAGTAGAACGTTGATAACATACATTTTTGACTGAATAAAGGTACTTACGAAGGAGTGGGTTCACATTGTGAACAATCAGTGGGTTTATTTTCCTTCTGGATTCCGGATTTCTGAAAAGATTATCTATGCTATAAATGAAAAAATCTTACACATTCGTTATGTACTTAAAACAGGGGTACATATCAAACATCGTCTATAATACAATTATCATCAAATTTAAAATAAAACCAACTTACTTCATTAATTTGTTCCAATTGTAAGCATTCTTTTTCCTCCAACCTTTATGTTTCTTCTTCTTATTTTCTTTATTGTCCCCATTTGTCTCATTTTGTCTTATCGTGTTGTCACCCTTTTTTACGATTGCGCGAGCGACACAAGTTCCCCGTGTGACGGCCGTAGCGGGAATGACTCGTGCAGCGATCGGGGTAGGAAGGTACAGGGCGGCTCTCGCTATATTGGCTGGTCGCGCGCTAATTTCAAGTATTTCTTGTTTATTTCAAAACCATCGCATATTTCAAAATTCTAAATCGGTAGACGTATAGGTTGTATATTTTATAGTTAATATCCAAAAAGTCGTAACTTTACGTTTGTTATTTTGAAGATGCCAGAGATTATAAAAAAATAACAATGAGAACTTTGTATTTTTTTTCTATCGAGAAAATATCATGGAATCATGTTTCTAAAACGGTAGACGTATTGTGTTACTATTGAACTTTCTTGTCAAGAATTTTCATCACGACAACTTTAATAATATAAAAATTACGAAGGTTTAAAAAGGGCCGTAAATGTTAGAAAAATTAATTCATCACCTTAAGCTATTTAATAAAAAGCGCGGACTTAAAATTGAATAAATAATTCGTTGTTTCTAAACCATTTCTGCGCCATTGTCTAAAGCGTGCGACATTATTCTTTTATTTGAACTAAAATTAAACGTCAATCGATACGTCGCCTGCAGTGCCGTTGTAGTTATTTTAATTATCGGCAGGTCCTTGTATTTTCAAAAACATGTGTCTTTTGTAGGAATTTCTAATTTAGTCGCTTATTGTTGCTGCATTTCGGGAGAAACGTAAAACCAATAACGACTAACGAGGGAAAAAATTATGGACAGACTACAGGTCAGGGTATTTGTTATGTAGTCCATGTTACATTATATGCTTTAACTATAATGTATGCTTTCTTATTTGAAATGTGTGGGACTAGTGAACAAAATTTTTGGCTTTGGTCAATAAGATTTTCTTAATAATGTACATGTTTGTAAACGATGCATTCTATAGACTATTTATCTAAATACAACTATTTTTGCGGACGTCAATATCGACAATGTTGACTATGTTGTATGCTTATTCATTATGTGTATCACATTTTGTTTTGTATAACCTGAGATGAACATAATATAACGATCAAACAATATCTCTTTGTTAGATGTGCTCTAGTAAGTACAAGGAAATTCGAAAAAATCCAATTTCCGTCGCATAATAATATCAGCCACAGAAATTCTATTCAAAAACTTCAAACCGAAGCGGACATTGGTAACGACATACGAAATTACTCGAACGATTGACTGGAACACATTTTTCTGCATACCTAATGCTCACGGTGGAATATGCAAAACCAATGTCTTATAGTGGACTAGATGTCGCTCTTGAAATGGCATATTTATATAGATTTTTTATTAAGTAAAGTCCAACTAAATTGTTATCCTTATTTTTCATTATTTCTTTTTTCTCGTAGATTTCTTCCTTTCTTGATCCATTATTGTTAAACCGACACGTTTGCAGAGGCTTTAGCTTCGTAAACCCATATGGAAGGTGGTCATCAAGTGGTTTTCTGAAAAAAAAATTAATCATTATAAATATGAAATTAAATCCGTAAGTAAATCTGTGTCATGTAATCACGCTGTTACTTTATCTTTCAGGCTCACAGCACCGCAAGAAAAACTTTGCGCAAAGCACTACTATACGTCACGCTTGGGAGAGAACGTGCGGCATCCAGTACCATACAGCCATACGCAGAATAGTGAATTGCAAAAGTTTATCGCGTTGCATTGGCCAGTCTCATTCCGAAGACCCGATACGGTTTGACAATGCACATGCAAATTATACGCCGGCAAAGTGCATTACTGAACAGAAAGTTTAATGGGATACGCTACCTCAACTTCCGCGATCCTTGCAACAATTATTTTGGTATCGGTACCCCGTTCGCTTACTTTGTTCGCTGATAAATATTTATAGTTATTGTTAACCTTTGTTATATTCCAGAACTGAGTATGGATTCAATAGTAATGGGAAGCATTCAGCGGAGAAGACGTACCTAACTACCTACTTAATGTGAAAAGTATGAAAATAAAATCACGAAGAAATTAGCTATTTAATCTCCAAATACGATCTTAAATTGAGAGTTAATAGATAAGAGCTTTAAGAGCTTTCTAAATACATAAAAGTTTTCGGTTAATCCAAACAACATTTAGAGTTTATAAAAAGAAAAATATACTAATGAAATATTTCCCAAACAAAGTGGATAATCTCGCTGATCCAATATCATGAAATTAAGTTTTTAATTAATTTTCTTTTGGAATTCACGGCAGTTTGATTTTCTTCCCGCCCGGGGCTACTATCCCGGCTCAATATTGAGTTCCTTCGGGTTTATATAACCCGGATATTAATACGATATTTTGGTATTTATCGGAAATATTTTATGCTATTCTAGTATAATGACAGTATCGATAGCCTTTGCATAGTCCATACTAATATTATAAATGCGAAAGTAACTCTGTCTGTCTGTCTGTTACTCAATCACGCCTTAACTACTGAACCAATTTGCATGAAATTTGGTATAGAGATATTTTGATACCCGAGAAAGGACATAGGCCACTTTTTATTGCGAAATATGTACAATAATATTATTATGTAGTAGTTAATAATATCAAATCTTTTTTTATTTCTTACTTTTCCGTTTTTGAAGTCGGTTGTGTTTAACGCAGTTATTTTTATTTAATACTTTTTAGTGTATTTTTCAACACGAATCAAACGAGCCCAAACTCGATATAGTTGAGTCAATATATTACTGAGTTCCTATGGCCACCTTCCGATTCCATCATCAAATCAGCTTCATGTCATGATAATGTTTCATTGCTATCTTTACATACGTATACAAAATTTCAGCTCAATCGGTTACCGGGAAGTGAATCAAAGTTACTTGCTACATATCAACTTAGTCATCGAGTACAGACAAAAATGCTCATAAAATAAAAACTACTGGGCCTATTCGAAAAAACATACGGTGTACGGTGTACATACATAAAAAAAATATACCGGCCGAATTGATAACCGCATAAAATCGCATGGAGAGCTTAATTTTCATTAAAGGCTCTAATCGCACGGAAAGCTAAATTTTCACAAAAAAGCTCTAATCGCACGGAGAGCTTAATTTTCACAAAAAAACTCTCATCGCACGGAGAGCTTAATTTTCACAAAAAGCTTTAGTCGCACGGAAAGCTTAATTTTCACAAAAAGCTCTAATCGCACGGAGAGCTTAATTTTCGAAAAAGCTCTAATCGCACGGAAAGCTTAATTTTCACAAAAAGCTCTAATCGCACGGAAAGCTTAATTTTCACAAAAAAGCTCTAATCGCATTGAGAGCTTAATTTTCATCAAAAGCTCTAATCGCACGGAAAGCTTTATATTCACAAAAAGCTCTATTCGCACGGAAAGCTTAATTTTCACAAAAAAGCTCTAATCGCATGGAGAGCATAATTTTCACAAAAAGCTTTAATCGCACGGAAAGCTTAATTTTCACAAAAAGCTCTAATCGCACGGAGAGCTTAATTTTCGAAAAATCTCTAATCGCACGGAAAGCTTAATTTTCACAAAAAGCTCTAATCGCACGGAGAGCTTAATTTTCACAAAAAAGCTCTAATCGCATTGAGAGCTTAATTTTCATAAAAAGCTCTTATCGCACGGAAAGCTTTATATTCACAAAAAGCTCTATTCGCACGGAAAGCTTAATTTTCACAAAAAAGCTCTAATCGCATGGAGAGCATAATTTTCACAAAAAGCTCTAATCACACGGAAAGCTTAATTTTCACAAGAAGCTCTAATCACACAGAGAGCTTAATTTTAACAAGAAGCTCTAATCACACGGAGAGCTTAATTTTTATAAAAAGCTCTAATCGCACGGAAAGCTTAATATTCACTAAAAACTAATCGCATGGAGAGCTTAATTTTCAT
This sequence comes from Colias philodice, assembly GCF_061535455.1. Lineage (NCBI taxonomy): Eukaryota > Metazoa > Arthropoda > Insecta > Lepidoptera > Pieridae > Colias > Colias philodice. The sequence continues at coordinate 8,896,913 of NC_143099.1, read as the reverse complement.
TAAAGGCTCTAATCGCACGGAGCTTAATTTTCACAAAAAGCACTAATCGCACGGAGAGCTTAATTTTCACAAAAAGCTCTAATCGCACGGAGAGCTTAATTTTCACAAGGAGTTCTAATCCCATGGAGAGCTTAATTTTCACAAAAAGCTCTAATCGCATGGAGAGCTTAATTTTCACAAAAAGCTCTAATCGCACGGAGAGCTTAATTTTCACAAAAACTCATCGCCCGGAGAGCTTAATTTTCACAAAAAGCTCTCATCGTACGGAGAGCTTAATTTTCACAAAAAACTAATCGCACGGAAAGCTTAATTTTCATAAAAAGCTCTAATCGCACGGAGAGCTTAATTTTCACAAAAAGCTCTAAACGCATGGAGAGCTTAATTTTCACAAAAAGCTCTAATCGCACGGAGAGCTTCATTTTCATTAAAAGCTCTAAACGCATGGAGAGCTTAATTTTCGCAAAAAGCTCTAATCGCACGGAGAGCTTAATTTTCACAAAAAGCTCTAATCGCATGGAGAGCTTAATTTTCACAAAAAGCTCTAATCGCACGGAGAGCTTAATTTTCACAAAAAGCTCTTTTCGCACGGAAAGCTAAATTTTCACAAAAAAGCTCTAATCGCACGGAGAGCTTAATTTTCACAAAAAGCTCTAATCGCATGGAGAGCTTAATTTTCACAAAAAGCTCTATTCACACGGAAAGCTAAATTTTCACAAAAAAGCTCTTAATCGCACGGAGCGCTTAATTTTCACAAAAAGCTCTAATCGCACGGAGAGTTTAATTTTCACAAAAGCTCTAATCGCACGGAGAGCTTAATTTTCACAAAAAGCTCTAATTGCATGGAGAGCTTAATTTTCACAAAAAGCTCTAATCGCACGGAGAGCTTAATTTTCATTAAAAGCTCTAATCGAACGGAAAGCTTAATTTTCACAAAAAGCTCTAATCGCACGGAGAGCTTAATTTTCACAAAAATCTCTAATCGCACGCAGAGCTTAATTTTCATTAAAGGCTCTTATCGCACGGAGAGCTTAATTTTCACAAGAAGCTCTAATCACACAGAGAGCTTAATTTTCATAAAAAGCTCTTATCGCACGGAAAGCTTAATATTCACTAATAAAAATAAATGCGTTAAAAACAACCGACTTCAAAAACGGAAAAGTAAGAAATAAAAAAGATATGACATTATTATTTACTACAAATTATTAATTATATGTGCTATTTATTAAAAAGGTTTGATGTCGGTGCACGGGCTTAATACTAAGTGCTTAATGTGCGGCACCAACTTCAAACCTATTTAATAAATAGCACATCCATACTAATATTATAAATGCGAAAGTAACTCTGTCTGTCTGTCTGTTACTCAATCACGCCTTAACTACTGAACCAATTTGCATGAAATTTGGTATAGAGATATTTTGATACCCGAGAAAGGACATAGGCCACTTTTTATTGCGAAATATGTACCACGGGCGAAGCCGGGGCGGACCGCTAGTAAACTATATAAACATTTTTAACTGTTTTATATATTTTGGAAACTTGCCTCAGAATCTTTTCTTCATAGACTTTAGTTTAATGCAATGGATAGAACGTAAAACCATTTACTGAACCCTATTTATTTAGAAATTACATGACTTTTAAGTCAAATTTTTACCTAGATGGTATAAACCATATCATTTATAAACATAGTTGAAACATTGTGTTACAAAAAAAAAGGAACATCAAAGCACCGCCTAACAAAGTTTAAATATATTCACCTATCACTATCGAGGAAGTACGCTAAATTACATATTGTTCTGTAATATTGTAATTAAATGTGGGTACGGCTGCGCGTTTATTGAAGCGATAAATTGCTTAATCAGTCAGCTGTAGTGTGTCGATGATTAGAGCGATATCTGCGTCAAATCGACGGGAAAATTTTTGCTCCCTATGCAAAATTTATATGGAATTATGCGTTTATTCAATTACCTTATGTAAATAGTGATACGCTTGATTGGATCGAGTAAGTGGTTGGTTTGTGTTTTGTTAAGTAATGAGAAAAATAGATTGCGCGTAATTGGTCGTTTTCTTTGCAACCTAGGTAAGTAATAGAGTATGAATTCATAATTTCTCTGATGTCTATCCAATATGTTTTTTTTTTCAATTATATATCAATATGTTAGGGGATAATTGGAATACCTATGCCACTTAAATATATTTAATACCAGGTTCAAATTTTGAATTTAGACAAAAAAAATCGTGCCAATGTAATGTAATGTAGGTAAACGTGTCTATTAAAGAATGTTTTGCGTCATACTGTTATATCCATAATAATTAAAAACATACAACTATTAATATCGAAATAATTCGTCTATAGGTACTCTATAGTTTAAAATGAACGCGATGGCTGTCGCTACAAATCAATCCATTCAGAAAACAGTCGCACAGTTAATTGAATAATTGATACAAACCATTCGTACAATTTATCACTTTAACAAATCATCGTCAGCCCGGAGGTGTTTCTATTTTGACGTCTGTATTCCGTATAATAGGATTTGATATAAAGGGTTAGGAATTTGGGATGATTCATCGTGAGAAAGAGAATTATGTCGAATCATTATCTAATGTAACGTTCACGTTTTTATTGGATGGTAGCTAACCGTTCGGAATAAAAATAAATACACGACAAACATAATTCTATTAGTACATTAGTAATGTTGGTTGACATAATAATATTATAATTATACTGAAATCTTAAAACATATAATAGGTAATGGGGCTACTGAAACGTAGGTAGGTATGTAGGAGGCGTAGACGCATCATTAACAGCCCAATTTTAAATAATATTTTTTGCTGATCTCCTCAGTAATTATTACAGTATCACATAGTTTCTTCATTTTTTAAATATAGGTAATTTGAAACACGATTATTTTATTTTTTATATTTTAGCAAAAATAACAGATATTGATGATACACTTACTCATTCATGGACCATGGTTATGAGTTTCTATAATTATTCCTGCCAAAATGACTTAGTATGTTCACTATTAAAACATCTTACTAACACCAAACCAAGCAGAACGCGCCTAAACTGGAAATATTATTTTCGTCCATTCCACTGAGTGTGCGGAAATCTGTCAAGGGCCATTTATTACGAGGTTCACGGGTCATAAATCTCGTATGTGTGAAGGGTTGAACATAAACAATGTGTGTTTTGTTAGCCTGATTTAGCTTTTATTAAACCGAATACGCCTAGAATTAGATATTTGTCACTGAAACGTGTGCACTTTTATTATAGGCTAGTGGTTTAATTAGTGACGTCAAAGCTCTGCTGGATTTAGAGAACGCTGTGCTGAATGCAACATTCATTTTAGGTTTTGCGTTTGTTGGTTTCTTTAGTATGTATGTACTAGGAGAGAAAATATAGCAATTTTATGATTTTATGCAGTGCGTTCTATGATATATCTAATAACTAATTATACTGTCAACATGTTATGCATAAATTCTAGCAATTTTAAATAGATCGCCTAAATAAGTTTAAATATAGTTTTTGTAATGTCATTTTGCTTATTTCTATTTGCACAAAAGTAATTGCAGCAAAAAAATAACATAAAAGGATTGGTTCTATTAAAATCTCAATATTCAGATCAATGTAGCAGAAGTTTGTAAAACAGCGCAATATTTATTCAGCATGCACACATTAACTAATTAATATAAATTCCGAAGTACGTTTTTTATGGTTGCAAATCTCTCATTTTACATAATTCCTAATAATACACACGATGAATGTGCCATACATAATCTAATATTCATTCTTGGCCAAATCCACACAACCATAATCTTCCCCACATTCTAACGTATTCCCAATCCGCCGAGCTAAGCGCCTTAATTAACCAGTACTTCAATTAAAACTCATTGGAATGAGAGGAATTAAAATGAAAGTGAGAACACTGAAATCCATAGCAAATAGGATTCCTCTTGCCAATCTGCTTGAAAGCTGTTTGCAATCACACGGTGAGGCGTACGGCTCGTTGGCTACTAAATAGAAAACCCTCTATGGACGTAAATGTGGAACTAAATGCTGGCTAGTTTTTTTCAATTTACATAGAAGTCTTAGTACTAAGTTGTAGTGTATAGAATGTTTTTATCTTGCATCGCTGCTTTGCTTGAGGGCTAGTTTTATACGAACATTTACGGTTGGTGTTTCTTTTATGTTTTAAATTATGCGCGGAAAAGATAATTGAGGTAACTCAACAAGCATTATGTAAATAGTTGTTAATGCAGAAGCTGCTTCCCTATTTATTTGTTTTTTCAGAAATAACCTTTCAACTTGTTGTTGTCTTACTCAACAATTCGGCATTTTGGTTTTTTACGGAACGAAGTCGCATAATTTATTTTACATGGTTCTCATGGTAAACAAAATCATACTCAGTATTTTTTATCACTAAATAAAAATGTAGAGCTTTAATAAATTATGCTATTTTTTTATTCATATCCTAACTAAAAGTAAGCAAGTCCTCGATAAATGTTAAATTTTCCTTTTAAATTGGACATTATACCTACCTATAACGGCGGTGTGGTTCAATTTCATAATAATATGAACAATACAACAAAACACATCGTGAATAATATCCATTCGATTTAAATTAAAATTAGTTTGCATTGAAGTTTAAATTAGATTAAAACAATAAATCATGAATACTTTATGAGCTAATGTGTTGATGTTTCTTTGTTTCTATAATTGAGTATGCAAATATCGTAATGTTCAATGTGTAACAACATTATTTAATAAATTTATAGTGAAAAATTTAAATACTGATAAATATGTTTATTTCTCGCCCATTATCCATTGTGCCATCATTGTCCAAACAGAAAATTTCACATTTTTTATTTCCCACATTAATTCCTTTATTTAATTAAACAATGATTTAAAATCTGTTTATGTTAGAATGATGTGCGTTGTTTTTATTTAGGAAATAGCAAATTATTAATTTCTCCTTCAAATATGAGCTTTATAATAAACATACAAAGTTAATTAATACAACACGATTTATTTAATTTAAATAACAAAATTGAGAGCACATTTTACAAAGAAAATGTTATTATTAAATACATTCGTTGTATTTAGTACGCAAAATACGTAACTAGCCTCCGCTTTTATGTTTTTGAAATTGAGTGAAGCTTTCAGTGTCGGGTCTCTTACGCTGCTGTGATCTGAATATTAAACATTATATTTAAAACAGAATGCTTAGAAATTTACAACTCATTACAATTATACGTTTGGCAAAAACAAAACGAATGAATATATTAATTGTGGTTACACCAACTGCTGCGATCGTTCATCATTTTCAGAAATGAAATATCATTAATTACGCTATACAATATTAAAATTAGTCACAACGGTTTAAATTGATTCTAATTGTTCGTGTGGTGAGGTAATTTTATCATTTATTATCGTATTAAATGATTTGGCAATAAACTTCTTTTCAATGTATTTAAATTATTATTAATTGACTTTTGCTGGCGTACGGTAAAAACGATATATTATGATCGGGCCAATTTATGTATTGTGTGCTTCTTAACCAAAAAGTTACAATTTTTTAAATGCATGCTGTGTTTCCAACAACCGTGCTCGATCTCCAGATTTTGATTGAAAATATTCAATGTCATGCGATGATATTTTGAATTTCATTTATTAAATGATCCAGTTACTTTGAGTCAAGCTAGTTTTAATATAAACATAATAAATTAATATGTCAATAATAAAAAGTCCTCTATCAAAAACAAAACCTACAATCTCACATCCCGTGAAAAACAACGCCATTTAGCAAATTGTCCTTAATTATACATCGAAGGATTGACATGATCGCTAGTCGTCGTATAGCCTTAATAAACTTTGCAATAATATCACTTTCATACCCATGACATCAGCCAGCATAAATCTAACGATGAGATAGAACTAGGTCATCGGCTATGTCTCCTAAATAATAATTGTGATTAATGCTAGTGTCGTGTGCGTTAATTGATATAAATTCACGTTATAGTAGAGATTTATTGTAGAGTGCAATGTGAATATATTCTAATATATTTAAATGAATAGTGATCGGATTGGGTACGAATGGGAATAATTGATATCACGTTTTAATTAGAATCTGAATAGTGTATTCACAAATTACTATGAGAGCTTTTATTGTAATAGGAAATCTTCTTACACATTATTGATATATTACCTAGTACCTACTTTTAATAAAAAAGGAGTATGGAGGCCAACGCGGAAAATGTTTTACGTTAAATATCTATAAAATTATATTTCATTCAACTAAATTAGTGTAATTTAATTTGTACATATAATCTAGTGAAGATTAAACAGGCCTACAATATCTGAACAAATTAGCGTAAGTATAAAACAAGGAAAATATAAACATAATCATCTCATTACATCCGTTCCCTACGTACACGCTACACGGTACGAACGTAAAATAACAAAGCGCAAGTAAACAAATGAATGTCTAAATCGTCTGGAAGATAATTAAATTCGAAACAAGTTGCAGCGCTACAGAGTATTTAGTAGGAGTTTAATGCAAATAATAAGGTTATTAGCGGTACATTGAAAGTTATTCTCTGTGGGTGTTCACGGGCAAAGCTGGCTGTAATGTGAAGCTACGGCAACTTATTACGCCTTTACTTGGCATTAAAAATAGTTGATAAGTGTGGAAGTGGACTTTTTTGCGTTTGGACAAGAAATTACATAATATAGCAGGGATTTACGATTTTGATTAAAAAATAAATGAAATCTAAGTGTTTATTTTTATTACCAAAAGAAAAATACTATCTATTTTTCCCTGCTTCTCTGTCAAATATTATTGCCTTAAGAGAAAGAGAGCGAAACTACCAACCAATGTCGAAAACTATAAACAGGACTTAAGTCTATAGGTATTTCTGTTTGAGATACTTTGGTATTTTAGAAGTATATAAAAATTAACAAAAAGCTTCTATCACAACACTCTCGTCTCTTCTATAATTTATTTCGATTGCCTATAAACATTACACATAATTATTTAATTATTATTTAATACCTCGAAAAATATTCCTTTTCCATGTTACCGTGCTTATTCTTCAGTCTGCATTCGCGCTGTAAATATCATATACTGGCTCGGTTTGTGACAATATTATGACCGTAATAAATATAGCTCTATAAGCTCCGTTAAGAAAACTGTTATAATATGCCTTAATCTTTTCATTATCACCTTTAAAATCACATTCTTCACGAGATATTAACTTTGAACTGATTTATGTTTTACGTTTTTATGAAGCTATATGAATGGTTTAGTGAGGTAAATATAAATCTACCGATAGGATGTAGGTAGAGCTATAAGTTAATTTAATTCCCTGAATATTAATAAATTTCTGAATCTGTATTGCTCGATCAAAATGACTGATTTGACGCCAATCTAAGGGCGGCCGTACACGGACCGCTTCAAGCGATCGGTCTCAACTGCTTGAAGCGGTCCGTGTACGGCCGCCCTAAGCCATCCTTAGCTATATTGTTTAGCATTAATTTTGTGTATTATTCTATTACTAGCTGCGCTCCGCGGTTTCACCCGCGTGGCTCCGCTCCTGTTGGTCTTAGCGTGATGATAATATATTATATCCTATAGCCTTCCTCGAATAATGGACTCTTAAACATCGAAAGAATTTTTCAAATTGGACCAGTAGTTCCTGAGATTACGTTCAAACAAACAAACTCTTCAGCTTTATAATATTAGTATAAATTTATGAAAAATGAGTCAATTCACAAAAATATAATTAGTATATTTTATTCAGCACCGTGCCTTAATGCTTGCGAAAAAAATAAATTGACGGAGACCATCAAAAACAGGAATCTAATTGGTCATAAAAAAAAACAATCTATATTTTTCAATAAACATATCGTTTCGCTTTTGATCATGTGAAGAATAACGTCAATCAAGCCAAACGAATCCATTCTCGAAGGGATAATTATTGAACAAAATTTCTGTTTCGTCACGAACCTTGAAGCCCTTTGTTACTGCCGCGTATCATTTGGTAACTTCAATTCGATAATTGGCCATCCTTATTATGGTGAAAGAAACTTTTATTAGGTATTGGTTATAATCGATACGCGTTCGATGTTTTGACTTTTTGTCACGTTAATTATATTTTGGTAGTTATCTTAATGATTTTGGCGAAACTAATGATGGAGATATGGATGGAGAAGAATTTTAAAATTGTTACATCGTGTACGAATTTGTATAACGAAGTAGTAGAATTTAAGAAAGATTTCTCGAATTGGTATGAACCTTATGTGTTTACTCTGTATTGGGATTTATTTCACTTAATATTAGAATTGGGTATTTGAGTAATAGTGTAGTATTAAGGAACTAAATCTTTCTTAATCATTGTGAACCTTGTTAATAATATTATAAGCTTATTTCCTATACATAATCTGTTCACACCAGATTCACACAGTTGTTCTATATTCATACGTACTTACAAAAATAAGTATTAAACATTATAATGTAGAATAAATTCCTCATCTAACCGACCAAATAGAATGTCCATAAAACGTCCTGATATATAAATCTGTCTCATCACAAAGAGTGAGGCTAATTGGCGAAGACGCGGTAGACAGCATGAAATTAAACACGACAAAATTGTTCGGACACAAAAGAGAAATTATCGTTCCCAGATACATTCCTAATTATAGTGAATGACAATCTACAGACAGACGGATTTGCGAGTCACCCTTTGTCTGGCTTTCGAATCTAGATTTTTACATAATTACTTAATTGTTGATCTGTATAAGTACATATATTATAGGCTACAGCTTCATAACTTTGTGAGTAGAGTTAACAAATTATTGACAATGTAGCAAATTAATGTCGAATAGAATTGTTTTAGTTTGACTGTGAGCTGCCTTGTTACAATTAATAACATGGTCATTTATCAATTTTAACAGTAATATTATGGCATTACATTATGTAAAATATAGAAAGTGATCGTAATACAAACTTATTTAACTATACATATAACACTAACAAGCAAACAAAATTCAGCCGTATTTTTAATCAAATTCCTATAAAATAACATCAACTTCAAAAGATAAACACATACAGCGCGAAATTTTCTCATTTGTAGCTAAAAATAAGTCCCAAATATCCGACCAAAATGAAGATACATGAACTGTTGAGCAAGAAGCATAATATTGTATAATAATGTTTTTCCATTACTCGTTATGATTACGAGCAAGTTCACTGACTTTGGTTTTTATTGACAAACTTGTTTGCGGAGATCAATCTCGCTACACATTATAATGTTGATTAAGTATATTTCTCACACGTTATAAGTATCGTGGATTACGATATGATACAAAATATATGTTTAAATAGTTAGTTATAAATATCTGGAATCACAATAAATATATGCGGGTCTTCAAGCGTAGAGTGAATTGGTACCAACTAGGGAAGCGCGTACCATCTTAGACCACATCTTAGTTTTAAATCGGGAGAGATTGTGGTACAGCGCTTCCCTATCTACAGTTAAAAAAATATAGGAAAAATTAATGTAGGGTAGTTTTTTAAGCAATAGATTTCATTCAAAATAATAATATTATGGTTAATTTTATAAAATGTTAAACTCAAACTCTAAATTAAAGGTAAATATTATTTACCCTTTACTAATATACAAATTTAAATGAAACGCAGCAATCATATTAAACACCGAAATCGTTTATTGAGCGAACTAAATACTCCCAAATGAAATTCAAAACGCCCCAGCGATTTAAAATTAATCTATTTATAAAGATGACATCCGCAAGAATTAATTGAATCTATTTCAGACGAGAGGACGACAATGTTCTTACATTTAATACTGAACGTTTGCTGCCATGGAATTATTTCACTAGATGAAGCTTTTTATTAATATTCTAATTATGCAATTAGTTTTAATTTTAAGTAATTTTAAGCTTGTCTTCGTCGTTTTGTCAATATCCACATATTTATAAGAATTTTTGAAGTGAAAACTTCTTTAGCGGCGCGGTTGAGCACTTTTTCTGTAATTGGTATAAAATCTTAAACTCGCGTCAGGACAAGTGACCTGATCGAAAAAGCGTAAGACGGATGGATATCAAACATGCTAGTTTTCACTTCTGCCGGCACTCCCGGAGTGCAACCCGTCTTTTTTTATATAATTTAAATAGTAAAGCGATTTAAGTTAATTTAGTTACAAGAGTTTAGGGTAAAATATCACGTAATTTAAATTAGATAATTTTGTTGTTGATTTATATAAACGAAGCATCAAATAATTAAGCTGTAAGTAAGCAATAAAATATAACTCTAATAAAAATAAATTATTTTAACAAAAACCGAATACTATTAATAAAATTAACTAAACGCAGTTCACTATATCAAATCTAGTACAAATTAAGGCTATGGTCGCTACAGACCATGCTTCTAACACGATTATATAAAGTTTCTGAATAAGGGACTGACGGAAAACTAAATCCGACGATTTTTAATTCTTTGCTAAGCCCCAAGTTTTTGATAAACCGATTAAGCGGTTTGTACATTCAAAGCTGCTACAATTCACTACTTATTTACTACTATCTTGAATTCTTTTGAGGATAACTTCGTAAATACATTTGCAAAATTATCAAGCAGTATAGGGCTCTACATAATATTATAAATTATTACGTACATTCTCCCGTAATAGATAAAAAACAGTAACCTAAGTAGTACCTTTACTCATTTTTACCACACTACTTACTCATTTTTACCACGCTACACACACACACACATCCATCATTCTGTGTTAATTGTAATAAATAATAAACAAAATATAAGGTTGCTAATTCATATATCTATACTCATGTTATGAAGCTGAAGATTTTGTTTATTTGTTTGTTTGAACGCGCTAATCTCAGGTACTACTGGTCCGGTTTGAAATCAGAGCAATGCGGGTGAAACCGCGTGGAACAGCTAGACTTACATATTCAATATTACAAGTTCCAAAAATAACACCCATATCTAATATGAAAAAATAACCTAATTCCAAACGCAGATCAACATTACAGCTTCCTGGAATCATCTCGTTAGCGATGAAAATGGCCGACAACTTCGTATGGAATGCTTTGCTTTTCTAGTGACTGATGCTTTTTATCACATCAAAGTGTTTCCCTTATAACGAGGTCTCTGTGATTATTTAGACACCACTTGTTGGAATTATTAAATACAAGTCTTTTTTGTGAAATAAATGTTAACGACATGGGATTCTTGCTAGTCACGCAGAATTTATTCGTAAATCAAATTAAATTAACGTCTCTTAATTATTGGTGTTTAAAGCTGACCTACAAACTTCAAACGTTTTTAAAACGTTGAATGAAATGCAATAAACGATTAGTTATAAGTACAGTATAAAGTAATTGAACATCTGCTTCATGATCAACGTCTTTAATAATTATTATATTTTACTAGGTATTAAAAAAATAAAACTCTACCTCTCTATCTACGTTTAAATAAATTTCTACGTATGTTTTTATGCTCTTCATACTTCAACATCTAACCAAGAAAATAAGAAATCAGTAAATCTTCATTGTCCCCTATGAAACGCCTACCATTGATTTAGTTAACCCTATATCAGCCCCTCTAATGGGATATCCATTCTGAGCAAACAAAATGACCGAACTTAAACAAAGTTAAAGGAATGTCGAACTAATTCATTACTTGAGAAACAATAAGAGAAAAACAAGATTACGGGAAATCCGAAAGAGTTTCTCCCAAATAAAGTAGCCTGCAAATCTGCTGAATTAACTTCAATGTTCTGTTTGTGATGGATCTAAGTGAAATTTGTTGCTACTTTAGGCTAAACAGCTTTGTTTAATCTTGAGACTTAGGTGTCTTAAAACTGTCATATTAAGATTGGAGCGTAAGTAAATCACTATAATATACTATAAGACACATACATCAAGTGCGTCTGTCTGTCTGTCTGTCCGCGATAAACTCAAAAACTACTGCATCAATTTTCAATCTTATTTCAGGAATGAATAGCGTGGTTCTCGAGGAAAGTAGTAGTAGTAGTATATAAATTGTTAAGTATTCAAATCTACTATGAAATCATGGGACAAATCGAAATATTTTTCAGTATGAATTAAAACAAAACATGATAGCAGATAAAATATACCCAATTAATTCACTAAATAACGTTAGGGTACTTAAAAGAACATTAATATTCATAAGACTTCAAACAAGTGAACCTAAATGTTCAAGCGACATACAGAATAAAGCAAATACAGATAAAACAAAAAACAAAATCCAAGGGTAAAATAAATAAAGACGCCGGTTCGTAAACACTTTGTCATTATGACAAGCGGCTGATATCTCCAAAGCGTTCAAATGTGCCACCGCGGCGCCTAAGGATTAAGTTACAATCCTGTAAGGAACAAATCGAATCGAAAATCAGAAATCTTGTTCCCGAACAGATTATTTTATACGTTTAACGTCTTCAAATAACGTTATCGCGACAAATTTATTTGTAAACGATTCTTTGGTTATGTTCGATTTTTGAACGTGTTACTCCTTTCTTTTTGGTACTGGCAGTTGATAAATTTGCTTTTATAATAATTTTGACGACATCTAAAAAAGTATTTGCTGCTGTTGATTTAAATATTATACTTTACTTAAATACTTTTTTACATATTCTTTATGGCGCCAATAAAATAATTGCGTAATTTGCACAATTTGGTAAGAAGCAAGATACGACTATGCAAGGAAAATATTGTTTATAGATTCTGTGTATTCAAATGAAAAATTTTAATACATTTATATCACAAAATTAAAAAGAAATAAAGGAAATTAATTGCACATATTCTCCGTAGGACTTCATGCTGAGTAGCATTTTTTCCTTGTCAGAATGAAGAATTCAATAAAAGATCCCAAATTAAAGTCAATTATGTGCAGGCACGCTTTAACTAAACCCGTAATTAGATTACTAAAGGACTTCCCACAAATCCGCTACAAAACTCAGCTTACTGTCTGACATACACACGACATTATATTATATTATCTTCTGATTAATTTGACTTTTGTTGGTCTTTCTACCTAGTAGGTTTAAATAGAAAAGTCATATTTGATTAAACTTCTTCTCCTCATGTCCCTATTACCTAATAAAATAGGTTCATTCTATTTTTTTCACATCTCTCAAACAAAACAAATTCAAATATGTAAACTCATTGCGCTCCTCCACTAATCTCTTGCTTTTTATGCCGGCCCATAATACTAAGTTCTTCCACAACTCATTTGCTGTTCGTGCAGTTCAATTGTGGAATTCTCTTCCCATAAATGTCAGACGAGCCCAAAACTTAAATTCTTTTAAAATTTTAGTAAAACATCATTTCATGTCTCTTTCTTAGTTCTAATTTAGCTGTCTCGTTAGTTATATAATTTTGTTACTTAAATTACTTAAACTAGATGTGTCCAGCTTATATTTATACCTATTCTATATGTACGTATAATTATGACATATACAGTATACCTATATTATAAATATATTAAACTATGTAATTATTTTATTTGATGTACTTTATCATGATATTTATTTATTTTTTATGTATTTTTTATTATATATATATTTATAATATATATTATATATATATATTGTTTATATTTATATATATATATTTTATTTTTTTTTATTTATATATGTTTAGATAGTGTATTTAAATATAACGTATTATGTGTCTTAATAGAATATTTTATTTAGTTTTCCTTTTCGCATTGCCTTGTTTTTGCTCACCCACTTTTTGCTTTTGTGTTTTTCCTATATTTTAAGGGTTGCCTGGCAGAGATCGCTGCCTAGCGATAAGGCCGCCTTTTGCTTGCTTTATATTATGTGTTGTGTGCTTTTGCATTTGTATCTATTTATAAGCAATAAAGAATTTTCATTTCATTTCATTTCATTTCAAAACTGGACTAGGAGTAGGTTACCACATTTCTCTGGTCATCTAAGTATTTCAGTGGCACAACGAACAACCAACGCACAATATTTAAAACAATTCTTATACATTGATATTCAATACAATAGAATGCAGTCGTCATGTAACAGTCACTCGTATATTGAATTTAATCGTGCAAAGCACCAGTGCGAATAATGGCTATGACAAATTTTCCATTCCGTCGAACATTTTCCTTTGAATGCACCTACACAATCGATGCTATTGCCTGCAAAATTGCGCGCTATTAACTGACATTCTAAATAATATCGATAAATGAACTAAATGGGACGCGTATGATCAATCATTTGTGTGGAGCTGTGTTTATGAGCGCGTTTGAAAATGTGGTTAAAACCGAATAGGACCAAATTGTTATTTAGGAATGAAAACGTTTAAAAAAGCTTAATGTTTATTGTTAGAATGGGCCGCTAGTGTGTGCGAAACATTTTTGGAATTAGGTTTTATCGTTTATTTTGATTGTTATTTTTGTAGTGGTACCTTTTTACAGAGGTAGTGGGTATATCGTGTGTAGGTTTAAATTATATTGATAAATAAACAAAAAAAAAATAATGACCTATTAAATTAATTTTATTAATATAAAAAAAACATGTCTGAAGTACGCAGAAAGAAAACATCTTCCTTAAAACCAAACCTTAAACAAATTACATAAATATACAAAACGACTGCAAGTCGAATTTTCTGCCAAAACCACTAACACCATAATAACCGCATGTATGACATACCGTTGATACGTGCATCTGCTCTCTGATTGATACGTAATGATTATCCTTGCATGTTGTCCACGAAGACCGAATAATAACACAGCAACCGTATCAAATGACTTATTATTGACAACATAATACATCTGACGTATCCGAGACCAGCAATTTATGTAATGGCAAAAAACGTTGAGATCTTTAAATTGCTCACTAACCACCGTTCACTTGTCATAAATTCGCGGTAGTTCTTTGTATGACATTGCCTTGAAGATACGAACTTAGTTCATGTGAAAATAGTCAAAGATTTTGCACAAGATTGAAAAAGGTACGTCCTAATATTACTTATACACATAAAACCTAAGAAGTTTTAACTCTGATTTCTATTATTGTAGTAATTCTTTCAGTTTAATATGTGTTTTTTAACATAAACAACACATAAACATTATTATTCTGAAAGCTGTGTTTTAATATTATGCGTACTTTACACATAATATGAATACAGCTGATAATAAAAGACACAATGAAATTACTACTTTGCTCTCCTAACACCATTTTTTTCAACTATTTTATACGCTCTTCCGACATTAGAAAACCAATATCCCCGCATTATTATATCCCCAGCACATTTATACGCTCTTCAAAGATTACAAAACCGTCACCAATACATTTCCAATTAAAGTTCCCGCTAGACCAAACGTGGCTTCAATCAGCCACCAGCAGTTTACGACTGTCTTGTCCGTTCATAACGTTCAAAAACGCCGCTTGATTCATAACACGTGGTTGTTTGGTTTTAATTTCATGTGAACTAATGACGTGAACATTTCTATATTTAAGTTTGAATAAACTGTAATAAACAAATCACGTTATGACGCGGTTAGTTAGTTTAAGGATAGTAATGAAAATGAAGTTAGATTATAGCAATAAAATAACTGTTAATAATTTCAATTTAAATTTATTTATTAATATATTATTAAGCACAGTACACTATTCTAACATCACATCTTACATCTACATACGTACATGTATTTGTTGTTTGATACCAGGAAAAAATTTAATTTGCACGTGTAAGTTACCACTTAACAAATTACATCTAGTTTAACAATAATATAAGTCTAATAACTAATACAACCTAAAATAGCATCAAAACGCAAAATTGATTAATCGCTATCAATACCAAAACATTATTTACACAATTTCTTGTACCAAAACAAACAGCATTAAATCTCTAACATTTCCCGAAGCAGGTGAAATGTTAGAAGCAGAAAGCCTTACCAAATATTTACAAATGAGTCGAGTGGCTTAAAACAAATTCTTCTTTAATCCAGTCTCGACTTTCTATTGTTTACTGAATATTGCTACTGGACCCCTATTGTTTTTGGTGTTTATTGTATTAAGGGCTTTGCAGAATAAATTTATTCGTTTTGATTCTTGGAATCATCTAGAAAATGATTAAATAATGAAATATTAATTGTAGGGTTGGGTTAAGAGAATAAATTATAATTCTGAAGTGTCTGATTTAATCGAGTTCTACAAGGTTATGATCAATTTTCTTATATTTTCGCGTGAATTTTAAAAGGAGTTGATTCAATAAATAGTTTGCGGAAGGTAATACGTCCCGTCATTAAAAAAGATTCGTTTCAACTTTTGATTTAATATTATATTTGTATAGTATTATGATTATGATGAATATTAATTTAAAAAACAAACTTGTCTCCATTTATCAGTATGAACTAACCATATATTTATTAACTAAATAGTAAATATCATTTATTTTAAAGCCCTTTCATTTCATATTCAAATAACCTCATAAGTTACTAAACAGTATGAAAAGTTTGCTTCCTATATTGCAAGCTCTTAGCTCCACTATTTGCTAAACATAAAAAGATACTACTTTGTGAAACAGCACTCAAATAGTGTTTGATTTCGCTACACATTCGCAAACATTTGAAGCTATCGAGTTACGTCGCATCTCCTTTTAACCGCTTATTCAAATTGTATTTGACAGGAGTTTTTGTAAAATCCCCTTTAAATATTGACTTTAAATCTTAAAACGCATTTGTTTCAAGCAGGAAATACACAAAGCTTACTAATTCCCTTCCAGGCCACACTCAGAGTAAGTTATGAAAAACTGGTCTAATAATTTATACCCTAAATTTTATTTATTACACTCATTTCCGTTATTATTTAAAGACGAGAGAGATGATGGTATTTGATATAGTAATTGATGATAATTTATATTAATATGATTTTCCTATAGTCTTGGGAAAATGCTGGAGCGAGATAAAAAATGCTGCCAAAAATCGGGATACATAGCGAAGTACTGTCGACGCCCTTTGCCCCAGGGGCCTTAGGATATTAAGTACCTAAGTAAGTAATATTATAATAGGAACGTGGAATAATATTTTAAACTACCTCTTAAATTACAACCCACATGACTGTATTTATTATGCAGACATGTAGTCGATTTCTAGAAGGTTCTATTATTTCCATAATTTTGAAAACATCATGTTCACAATTATGAGAATTACAGCAGCTTCAAGACACATTTCTTTCACTCGATAGCACTAGTATATTTTCACAACATTTCAATACAAGACATCCACACCTAATCAGCATCAAAACAAACACAAACGGGAAATCATTGGCGCGTTTTTTAGATGCTCTCCACAGACCCTGCTGAGTGCTAACATCATCGCTATACAGTCATTAGTCGTCAGCTTCACACATCTGGAATATACGAAGATATATTAACACAATAAATATTATGAGGAATGAGTATTGAGAAAGTTTTCTGTTCTAACTGTTATTTTGGGGTTTGAAAAATAGAATTATTTTTTAGTTTGTCGTAATAGTACACAGCGGTGTTTAATATCTGTTTGAAAACCGTTCATTTGAAGACGCAATATAAAACTATGTAATGTACAAAATACATAAAGCGAATGCCCGCTCCTCTATGGTTATTTGTATTTCATATATATTTAATATATTATAAAGGCTATGTGAGCCAGTTAAAAAAACATTACAATAAATAAATTTCACATCAACACAAAAAATAACAATATGTAAATGATACTTCGTTAAGCGTTGAACACTCGCAGAATTTTTAATATCGCTCCATGGAAACACATCATTTGTAAAAAAACAAAGCTAAAATTAACGCTATAACAACGTGATATTCCATCACAGAAACAATGAATCTCTTTTAACACTGTACGTTATTAAAATCACGACATGAGAGACAAAGAAGGAGCCGACTTAAAGTGTCTAGCGCAATAAATAATTCCTCCTTGCGACAAATGAGGTCATATGTTTCGTTTACGTTTTTTCCCTGACTTCCCGCGGGATCATGTGTCTTCTATTTCCGTTGATGTATCGAACGATTTGCTCTCTCAAATTTAAAACATGTTCGCTGTTTAGTATCATGCCTTTGGGGGTAATTAAGATGTTGGCGCGAAGCAGATGTCAACGTTAGGAGTGCATCTGGGAAGTGCGTAATTTTTTCTAATTCGAAAAGGTGCTTGTGAAAGTCATTTGTAATTTTTTTGCTGAGTTCTATTTTCGATCAGTGATGGGACGGGATATGAATATTTCGACTTCACAACAAATATCAATAGGCTAATGTTGCTTATTGAAGCTATTCTAAATTGATTAAAATAATTATAATGTCTTGAATTATACGACCAAAGTATTATGATCGAAACACTGTTTTAAATTGATCTCAAATAATCATTGCGCTTTTTCTATATTATCGTAATATCGTAATGTCTACGCTATAGTATATCGTAAAGTTTACGCTCTATTTATTTAGTTTCTAAAAACGATTAAATTTTCGATTAATGAATTTAAACTCAATAATTAGTAAAAAAAATCAAACAATTAATCACATACAATAGGCTCTCTCAAAGAGATTTCGCTCAAAACTATTAACAACCACCAATGGTCAATGTAATGAGTTTGGCCTCAATACGAAATTAGATCAAATGGTCATCAATATAAAACAATCCATGTTAGCCTTGCGTTTTATTATTACTCATAAACACTTCTAACAAAGTGGTTATTGGTTGTCTGGTAATTTTAACACGTCAATGTGTTCTGCAAAGTAATAAAAAACACAATATTTTAATATCACGATTATTTGATGGACAAATAATTAGTAACTAAAATACGCAAATTCTTAGAAGGCACAATTTTAAATGATACAATATATTTTTGAATACATATTAATTATTATGATATGATAATTTTATAATAATTCATTGATTTTTGTATTGATTGAAGCTTTCCTCATCGAGAGTGTTTATATAAAATTGAAACCAAATATAATATGTGGTTATTAATCCAGGAATTGCAAATATCTGAAACTTTAAAAATAAACAATTAATTAAAACCAATTCAAAACTGCCTAAAATTACGTATATTAGTATGCCAACAATATATACAATAATAACTGTTTTAACTCGAAACGTACGAGTTGTAACTCCAGTATGGTAAGACGCCATTAAAAATCTTCTACAAAGAGACATAAATATGTTCGCGTGTAAATAAAACCAATCGAGCGTCGATAATATTCGAATAGTTTAATGTTCCTTACAACTGTTATCTTGCACGTGATACATATTCTAAGTGTATGGAATTTTGTGTGTTTCAACAACACCTATATAATATGTATTTATTTTGGAATGTAGACTGTTTTAGTCATACATTGAACTGCTTATATGAGCTTTTATGTTGTCATAACTGTTAGGCAATGAGGTTTATAAATAGGTCGTAATAATCAATCATTTAAGTTTTTAAAAATTATGAAAAATGTAATTGTCAATGAAAACGGGTGTTTCTTTTTAACTCCATAATTTGGAAAAGGATAATGTATCTACATTATCTAACATAATAAATAAATTTAATTTAAGTCTGTCAATCGAAAATTAAAAAGTTTTGGAAGCGTGGAGATATTTCTTCAAATCAATGTTTGTTGTTGCTTAAATTATATATCAGATACTATATCTAAATATAATAAAATTTTAACCCAAAACAACTCATTTCCTAACTATAAGCATTACACTATTTCTATAGAACAGTGCGTTCATAAACTCTTTAATTAATGTAACACTACGCTGTGAAATTAAGTAGTTACGCATAGGATAGTTACTGTTATTGGGAAATATTATATTACTTAAATTGTTATTGTAAGTAATACAAGTGATGTAGTGACAAAATGTCTCAGTAATAAAACTCTATGATACAGTTGTGGGTAATTTAATTCAGAGCAACGCATGCAAGTCGTTTCGTATATGAAACATTACTCATAGGAGCAATTGTTTTAAATATATGGGAGTTTTTAGTGAATTATATAGAGTGAACTAGTTATACCACCTTTTTAATAAAAAACTTTTTCTTGTGAGACTATATTGCTGGTATATTATTTTGTAATTCAATTAATCGATAAATTACTATATTGTTTTAACCGACTTCAAAAAAAAATGATTTCTCATTTTTCAATTCGACTGTATCTTTTTGGGTTTGTTACCTCAGAAATTTCGACTGGATGAACCAATTTTGTATCATTTTTAATTTGAATACTAGCTAGTGCCTTCCGGTTAGTCCTATTAAATTCTGTATAGTTTTTACTGTACGGACTAGAACTGGACTCAAAGACTAAAAAATTACACACAAGATCTATCTCTACCTTTATAAAATTAACTATTACACCCGGAATAGAACGATGCTTCATACAAAAGCTTCATGATTGATACGTGCCAAATATTTTGCGTCAAAACCGACTCATAACATGCACTTGGCAGAATTACGATCCACATAGAGTGATGAGTTTGTTCCTGGGGGTAACATTGCGTATAACAATATCTTTAACGATGCAATGTTATGAGTGCGAATCTGTTAGCGATGCTAAATGCTGAGTGAATTGTAGTGTACGCGTTTATTTATCAATGTTAGAGATATTGGAAAAATGTTGTAAGCAAATTGAATAGGATTATTTTTCCGTAATGCGTTAATAAGAAGCTTTTGGCAAAATAGAAATAAGAATGGAAATATGGTATTTACTGTTTTCTGTATGTATTTCCGAATAATCATTGAAATGACATGCCGATAGCACGACTTTCATTGGCAGATAATTAATGTTATAAATAAAAAAATTGGTTGTCTGTAAAGTCAGTTTACTGACGATAGTTGAACGTGACAACGTCCGATTGTGCTTCTTTGTCGCTCGTTCCGCGCTCTCGCTTGCACTTCAAACCTTACATGGAACGCCTCAGAGCGAGGTAACGCCGCATGAGTTATGTTTTTTCGTGCGTGCAGCCGGCTTTATCGAATTATAAGACGTTGTCACGTCAAAAAATTAAACATAGAAAACATTATCGCAATCTTATATCTACTAACTTATAGCTTTTCTGTATCTATAAATAACATTAATATTTAATGTAAGTTTCATTTTAAATAAATATAAACAGATCCAATTAGAATTTCTTGAAATCATGATTCGCAGAATAAGTAGGTATTTTCATATTTATATCAAGCAATTTAATAAAAGTCAAACCAATTATAAATACCAATTTGGTATATTGTATAATTTATGAAATTAAATTATCGTATGAATTTTAGAACGACTCTACAGCTTCTTCAATACATTATTAAATCGAATAAAATCAGCCGGCGCAGTTCAACTGAATTAGAATTAATCTTGCAATCTCCACGTAAGGAATAGCGGAGTTCGGGCTATCTCAATATCTTATTCAGCAACAAGGATGAAGGAAGTTCTAGTCAATAATTTAAAATACCTTAAGTGCATGGTAAGGTTCATAAAACCGCGCCCGAGAGTTTATTGCTCCTCCTATGGCGGCTCTGCTGAATTTTGGATCTGAACTCCGTGGATCGTCATTTGTTTTGTTAATGGAAAGGGAACTTTATTATGATGGGGCTAAATTTGAAATTGGTTTAGTTTGGATGGATCGTTTTGTGGCGTCTATGATTGCCAGTTATTTTTCTAACCTAAGTTTTCTGAGCTAATTAATATGAAAATATTTATATTTGAAATTATTAACATGGTAAGTATGCTTTGAATGTTTTATTTTTATGATTTGTTAATTAAATGCAATAACTATGATCATATAATGAATGACTAAAAAAAAGGAAATTTATACTTAGTCTATGCATCCCAAAAGTAAAGTAAACTAAATACTCGCCATTGCAATTAATCAAAGGTAATATTCACACAATCAAAAACAGTGTAAAACAAGATATCTTCAGATAGTTTTACGACTGCTTCGTTCTTCGGTCTGGCAACATTGAGGCGAGAATAAATGAAAAGGAAAATAAAAACAGAGTATATGTGCCGTTTAAAGTCAGTGATGCCAAAGGAATGATGAATATTACAACTTGCTCGACGGCCAAATAGCGAACTTGACTGAAAATAATTGTGGGCTTACAGTTTTGGCTTTGTACTTTGAACGTTTCCTACGTTAGATATTTTTTGTGTACGAATTTCGTATTTTGCATGAAGTGATTCTATATAATTAGATATTCAAAGTTTACTGAGAAAGAAAAGTATAGAGCTCTTAATTTGGAAAAAGAATTGGGCATATTATTTTTAAAATTTGGTGTCATTTGAATCGTTGAATATTTGGAAATATTGTTAAATCATTATTAAAACTCATCATCAAATCATTATAATTGTATGTATCTACATACAATTATAATGATTTGATGATGATTTATTAGATAAATATTTAAATAATGGAAAATTTAAACAATTATTTAAAAAATAATGTAAATAAAAATTTAATGCTTAATATTATATTTTACATTTTTAATTATTATATGTGTTATTAAATTTACTATACTGTCAACAACTTATATTGTTTAATTAAACATCTGTAATAGGACTTGAAAACGATCGTCACGGTGAACCGTAAAACGTAAAATTTAAACCATTTCTATTATTCGCCAGATATTCTTAACGACTTACTTCAGAAGTGATTCCTTACGTTCACAGTTATAAAAACGACATAAAGGCGAACAGTTTATTTCGCTTGTTATTTCTAAATTTATGCTCAAATCTAAAATTGTATCGTTTCCTGACGCGGTGTTTACAAACTATTTCTTCACTGATGATGTTTTGTCAAATTGTACACTTTGTAGTTTTCAAATATAGGATGAATCATGATGATAAATCAACCTGTAAAGATAACGTGATAAATCGACTAACAGCTATATTAATATTTCACTTCAGCAGATTAAGGGTGATATAAATATGTCGGTATATATTACGTCGTTTCAACGAATTTGATGACGTTACGCGTATTCGTCACTTTGATGTATGCTTTTTGTTTACGTTGAAGAATTATCTCAATTTCGCGTAAATAGGCTGATTTCAAATATTTAGATTGTTGATTTTGTTTAAGTATGACGTAGTAAATAATTATATTGTAAATTAAATATTCTATCCAATTCTATCTAACATAGAAATAAATGTTTTAAACTTGACGTAGCGTTCTGAGAATTTTATCTAGAAACAGAAAACAATATGGCATATTGATGATGAGTAACAGTAAAATGAATTTTATGTTCAGTTTTTTCATAATAAACACTATTTTGATAAACTCATAAATAATCCAAAATTGGACAACATCTGGTTTTAATGAATTGTAATAAGTCACGGTAAAAAACTGCGGATTCTTGAACGAACAAGTGATCGTTTTTTAAGTTTAATTACATAAGAAATTATAAAATATTTAAGTGACACGCCATTTTATGTTCAAACTAATTACAGTAAGAAACCCGAAACATCGGTATTTCTAAATTGCTCACAATAATTTTATAAAGCTCCAGGACAACCAAAAATTCTCATCAATTAACATTTTTAAAGACTTACTGGAATTGATTGCACGTCGCAAAAAACCCCTCTTTTTGTTCAAGTAGAAATCAGCTTTTTTACTACAAATTTAAACACGTAAAGTAGCAATCGACTATCATCTATATACGAACAAAAGATCGACACATAATATTTATCTACTATATAAAAATAAGTCGGGTTTTCCTTCCTGACGCTATAACTCCAGAATGCACGAACCAATTTCCACGGTTTTGCATTCGTTGGAAAGGTCTCGGGCTCCGTGAGGTTTATAGCAAAGAAAAGGTGTCTCTGGTAGCGAAACGGAGTTCGCCCGGTTTGCTAGTTATAATATAGAAACATATTATTTTACATTCGGATATACAATTTTCAAAATTTAATTATTTATAAACATCGGTCAGCAACTGTAAGTATTGGAGAATGTAAACTACTATTCTACATCTTTTAATAGAAAAAACGTATTTAATAGGATTAGAATGAAAAATTAAAAGGGTAGGTGTTTTCACATATTTATGTAAAATCATAATAGAATTAGCGTATAAACGTTGAGGTTCGTCCAATGCATTATTTTGAAAAGACAACGTTAGGAAAGTGAAAGAACAAACGAAAGGATCGATAGTCCATAAATATCCTTCCTGAGTAATTAGACCGAGACAATGTTCAGTTTATTTATTTACAAAGAGGCCAGCGTCTTTTGTCAAGCTGTTAATGAAGATTTGTGTTAACTTTGTAGTATTACGGTTTTCTTTTTACCTCTTCAAGATAACACGATGTGAATTATTTATTCGCGGGCTTCAGGCTGAAGTGGGGCGACTTTTGACGGTCGGCTTTTTCTAATTAATGAAAGTCAACAAACTTTTTTAATGTTTAATAAAATTTCTTTTGTTTAACTTATGCGAATATTCGTCTGGTATGATCACCTGATTAAGTAAAGTTTTAAATTTGAATGGGTTCATTTTTAAGTTACAATTATTGAACAATAGAGACGCTCGCTGCCCGAGGACTAAAAACGGTTGATTTTCATTGGATTAAATTTAAAATTTAAGAATTAGCTGTTTGAACTAAACTTTTTCACTCAATAAAGTATACCTGATCTTATGTTCGATTCTGAGTCTAGAAGGTTCAACTCCTAACATAAATAAAACAACATTTTTAAACTTTTCTATCTTCATAATTCTGTGCCTCCAGTGAATAAGGGAGTAAGACGAGTTATTCCCTTTGGTTTTTATTGCACCATTGGATTCAGCTCGTCAAAATACACAACATATCAAAAGGTCATATCTCTAGCTGCGTCCTAACCCATTTTTTCGAATGACCCAAACGGTATAAGTAGGGTGTGATTAACGGTATAAGTTACCTTATCCATCATTTTAGGCAATCGCAAAGGAACTATTCGTCTCGAGTCAAAAGTACCCACGAACACAAAGACGTATGTGTAGTTATACTTTTTGAATAAAGACTTAATTCATTTTGTTCCATCAGTCCTAACACTATTTTAGTATAAACGCATTTGTGTCATTTTTCTAACATGACCATAAAGGAACAACTCTTTTAGTGTCATTGGTTCAAGTGACGACATGAGACAGTTTGGCATTAATGCCGTGTTGCTATTGGTCTATTAATTGAATACTGCACGGAAACAACACACACTATTTCTTATTATTTTTAAATCGTTTTTTTTTTCAATAAATCTGCAACAACAAATCTTTATATTTTTTAAAAAAGGTATTTATCAGTTAACTTGGGATACTAATATATTTCTATGGAAATTAACTATTTTTTGCAATAGATATTAAAAATACAGTTAACACATTAAGTGCATTTAATGATATTATACTCTTTGTTTATATAAATACAGAACGATAATTGAATCATCTAAAAAAAGCCAACAAAAATGTTAAACTTATATTTTCTTCTTATAATCGGGTAAGTTTTTAAAAAATAACTCGTTTTTAATCTTTTAAAAAAAAAATATCTAACTACAATAATCAAGATACTATAGTCTATAATAGTCGCATAAAAAAAAGTATTTATAACCAGTCTTGACAATTTATGAATATTGTTTTCTCCGCATTTAGCGTTTTAGCCAC
Source organism: Colias philodice (assembly GCF_061535455.1). NCBI lineage: Eukaryota > Metazoa > Arthropoda > Insecta > Lepidoptera > Pieridae > Colias > Colias philodice. The sequence continues at coordinate 8,871,263 of NC_143099.1, read as the reverse complement.
TGTGCTTTGGTAATTTGCCTTTTTTATAGGAAAAAAATCCGCAATATCGATACTTCTTTGGTCCTGCATTTTCGTAAACATTTTATGGATACTCTGGTACCACATATTTTGAAAAAATTGGGCTATTGTCACGTAGAGTCTCTTCAAAGTGCGTGCCACAAGTCGTATTTGCATACAAGGCACCTTCAAATATGTGCTTAATTTTTTCATAAAATCTTTGCGGCTCATTGTTTTTTCTTTATTTATCTACATTATTTTGAAATTATATGATATAGAAATTGTTAAAATTCTATATCATGCCGTAAAATATCGCCACTATAACTTTTCCTGTATTAACTGAACATACAGGAATATGGTTTTCGGGCTTCTCTTATCTCTTTATAGTGCTTGTATCCTCAATGTATACCACCATGACATTGTGGCGTTGCCACTTTTATTATCTATATTTTATTATCTGTGGCGTTCTGAAACGGAACGCACTTGATCGAATTTTAAATTGATTCGACGATTAATTTTCACTAGGACAATAGTTAATACGCAAAACGCAATACGCAGTTGATACGTATTTAATACCAATACTCAATGATTGTCTCCTGCTAACCTGTACAGACTAGACTCATTGTGGTGACTGGTGAAACATTGTATAGCATTAACAACATAGTACTGTATTATTGAAAGATAGATTAAAGGTTTATTTTACAATCTACGACTTTCATTATACATGGGTAACAAAACCTCATAACATATTCGGTTTTACTCCGGACAACATCTTCAGCCACCCAATCCCCTTGCTTGAAGTCCAAATCCAGCGGAGGAGAATAATCGTCATTTACTAAAATTGAAGGTTCTTCGTCCTAGTATAAAAGTTGTCTGGATCCCATTTTATACTCAATCTATAGTATAATACTATAGATATCATGTGAAACGTGACTTGGAAAACAATTATTCAAATAAATCACAAAATAAAAATTTGAAACAATCTTAAAAGTTACGAAAAGCCCAATTATACGTCAAAATGACGCACAACATCCTCTTTACAACCAAATGGCGGAATTTACCGGGATGAGCTAACTATGTACTGCTAGGTCTCGACGGCTAATAAGTTGGTTCTGGATTTTGCAGCAATTCGATGGTAAATAAAGAGTTCATACGTCAAATTTACGTAGATTGGACTTCTAGGGTTAAATGCATAAATACCTAAATGTTGTTTTGTTTTTATTATCTAATAACGATAAAAAAAAACCCGTTGATTTCATTCGTTTTTCAAGCTACGTGCATAGTTTTTCCACTAAAATGCCTCAATTGAGTCATAAAGTACACAAATTTCAAGCATAATAAGTCGCATCATTTCTTTAAAACCAAAACTGGCAATAATATAAGTCATGTTGTGCGATTATGAACATAGTGCATAAGGGCATAAGTCGTTATATTGCAAAGAGTAAAAAAAAAATTATGTGAATACATTGAGTTATTCCATGAAGTACTCGTTCATAAGGCCACAACTACAAAAAAACACGAAAAAAGTATATTTATGGGGTTGTTACAATATGTGTTCATATGTAAAAATATAGTCTAACATCATATCTTACACATACAAGCTTAAAATTTTGAATTAATAAAGATTTAGTATTGATATATAGTTTTTTGTCTCTCCTGAAAAGTGCTGTTTTTGAGTTATTCCCTTATTCACTGGAGGCACAGAATTTACCGTTAGCGATAACTTCAATATTAAAAGAGGAAAACTTTTCGATTTCTCCTTCCCATTATGATTTTTTATATTCGAGAAAGTTCTATTTTGTTCTGAAGTTCGTTCTTGTGTGTTCATGACATGACATGTTTCCCGCCTTCGAAAAAATTAGAGACCATCACTGCGTAATTGGAGTGTCAAAAGTTATCTGATTTTACTTGCAAAGCGCGTGGCGATATGAAATTTTTCGCACAACATCCGCGTCGTTTGGCGTAAAAAAGGGAATTCAATATGAGGAGAGTGTGCAATCAACATACGACCTACATTCCATTCTATATAATTATGTATGTGAAAGCGCTTGCTGTACGTTAATTCGCAATTGCGTCGGGAAGTGATCATTATTGGTTTTGCTCTGAATGCGATAGTACTCTTACGTTTACATTAAGGATAAAGGGCATTGTCTTGATCGCTTTTGGAATGCAATAGACTATTGAATTCATTCGTTTAATATAAAATGTAATATCTCATGATAAATAAATACGAAGGATTTCAGACACCTTATTTTTGTTCATCTGTAATAACTCCAAGTGTCAGTCCTTTTTACAGCAAATAAAAAGGCAATCGACTGAAAATGTTCACGTGAAATCCATATATTCGCGCAATATTTTAGTCTGCGAAAAAAATAAGCTTTCACGAAATTATAATGAAAATTTGATTATTTCGAATAAAAATCAAAACAAATCATGACTACGAGAGTGGAGAGATTTAAACGAACTCGGTATAATTGGTATCTGATACAATAATAATGATTATCATGAAATATATAAAACTGGCTTCACCGAACGCAGTTTATTTACCTATCTGCATCTCCATTCAAATCACCATACATAATTTAATAAGCAAAGTTATTGACAGTATAAAGAAAATTTCATACATTAAAACAGGCAATTAATGTAGCTGAAATTCTATTGAACAACTGTAATTGGAGAGAACTGTTTTCATTGATTCTGTAGGTACGTAATTAAAGCAAAAAAGCGTATATATGCTAAACGTTCAAATGGGAGTAACGATGTCATTATCATCGGCCTAATAAGGCAAAGTCGGTTCCACTGAGCATGTTCTAGTTAATTATAAAACAAATAAGGTTTGTACGTTGCCGTGTGAAACATACATGTATATGAGACTCATCTGGAGGAATCTCATGTTGTTTTCATTTGCCAAAATGTGCTAGATTTGATATGCGTTCTTGTTACGGAGGCGTTAATTTAACCTCGAAGAATTATTACGATATTCTTTTATGACTCGAATAAATAGCGATTGAGCATATTACTTAAATTAACCTTGTTTTTAATTAAATGTAAAATCAATTGTTAAATGTTATGAATATAATGATGATATACCTTTTGTGTTTTAATTCAACTCGGTTAACAACAATAACTGTTAAAAATGTAGAGTTTGAATGGTGATCATTATATCTTTTGTTCATTAAACATTATATAGCCCAGATTATTTTTTAATTCCAAAATAAGGCACTAATTAATGATGTTTTTGGGAATATACAAGCTATTTCAACATTTTTCGTTTAATTAACACATCTTGATGAAAATGAAAAACGCGTTTCAAAGGATCGTTGTAAATCAAATCCCATCAAAAACATCCTGTAAAAAACCCAAGTCTCGCAGCTCAGTCTTTCTACCGTCAAAAGTTGTGAGATCCATGTAATACCAAGTCGGTTAATCTATTTAGTGTCTACTTGAAGGACCTTCTGTCTTAAGTTATTACATAAGTTATTATCATGCCAATATTAAAAATATTTAACGTTTTAAACAAATAGATCGACTTGGACATCGCTTGATTTGATTATTAGTATGTATCACACTACACAGCACGACGGGCCAGCGACCAACAGGAACGAGAGTTTCAATCGCGTGAGGCGCGAGAGACTAAAGAATCTAATATAATATTGTAATATTCATATTGTTTTCATGCGATGTCCAAGTCGATCTTTTTGTTTAAAACGTTAAATATTTTTAATATTGGCATGATAATAACTTATGTAATAACTTAAGACAGAAGGTCCTTCAAGTAGACACTAAATAGATTAACCGACTTGGTATTACATGGATCTCACAACTTTTGACGGTAGAAAGACTGAGCTGCGAGACTTGGGTTTTTTACAGGATGTTTTTGATGGGATCTCACTTCTTTTTGTAGAGCCTTTCTTTTTGATACCACCACCAACCACCAACTGCATAAATAACTTTGTAATCCCATATATTTATATGGGATTACAAAGTTATTGATGCAGTTGGTGTATTTGGAAAACTGGACCGAAATTACAAAATATTTAAGTTTTCCCATGATTAAGACACTAAACTCTATATGTATTCCAAATATGAAGCTTCTAAGTCTGCTAGAAGTGCCTTGGACTTTTGATGATCGGTGAGTCAGTGAGTGACAAAATTTAGAAACTTTAACAAGTTGTCATTCTTAAACTACTGGTTCAAATTGACTGAAATTTTAAATATTCCGTGTTTATACAATGCCGGATTAGTTACTGAAGATTCAGGTTTCTTGCTTTATCCACAACCGAATTATAGGGGGTCGAAAAAGGCCCGAATTGCTTCGAGAAAAGGATGGTACGGCCGTGCCGCTTTTTTTTTGCTCGACTTGGCGGGGGCACTGCCGTGCCCCCAGATATTAAAAATATTTAACGTTTTAAACAAAAAGATCGACTTGGACATCGCTTGATTTGATTATTAGTATGTATCACACTACACAGCACGACGGGCCAGCGACCAACAGGAACGAGAGTTTCAATCGCGTGAGGCGCGAGAGACTAAAGAATCTAATATAATATTGTAATATTCATTTTGTTTTCATGCGATGTCCAAGTCGATCTATTTGTTTAAAACGTTAAATATTTTTAATATTGGTATGATAATAACTTATGTAATAACTTAAGACAGAAGGTCCTTCAAGTAGACACTAAATAGATTAACCGACTTGGTATTACATGGATCTCACAACTTTTGACGGTAGAAAGACTGAGCTGCGAGACTTGGGATTTTTACAGGATGTTTTTGATGGGATCTCACTTCTTTTTGTAGAGCCTTTCTTTTTGATACCACCACCAACCACCAACTGCATAAATAACTTTGTAATCCCATATATTTATATGGGATTACAAAGTTATTGATGCAGTTGGTGTATTTGGAAAACTGGACCGAAATTACAAAATATTTAAGTTTTCCCATGATTAAGACACTAAACTCTATATGTATTCCAAATATGAAGCTTCTAAGTCTGCTAGAAGTGCCTTGGACTTTTGATGATCGGTGAGTCAGTGAGTGACAAAATTTAGAAACTTTAACAAGTTGTCATTCTTAAACTACTGGTTCAAATTGACTGAAATTTTAAATATTCCGTGTTTATACAATGCCGGATTAGTTACTGAAGATTCAGGTTTCTTGCTTTATCCACAACCGAATTATAGGGGGTCGAAAAAGGCCCGAATTGCTTCGAGAAAAGGATGGTACGGCCGTGCCGCTTTTTTTTTGCTCGACTTGGCGGGGGCACTGCCGTGCCCCCAGATTCTGTCAGTTATACATAGCGTAATTTGTGTTGGAAATATCCTTGCTAGGGATTGTAAAGAAAGCGACTCATAAACAATGCATGTACCAGCATCAAGTTATGAGATGACTGTTGACTTTGCTCGCGAGATTGTAAGTCACTCCTGTGTTCATGCTTTCGTTTTTACGACTTTTAATAAACATGGGTTAGGGTTTTGTTTTTTCGTAAAGCGGAGGGTTTATGGGGGCAAAGGTATTATCATTTTTAAGGAATGTATGAAGGTTTTATGTAAGACTGGATGTGCTCGCGAATTCGTTCGTGTGGGAGTGATTATGAAGCGGATTTTCCCGTATAATTTGCAACACTTTTCATGCTCTGTAGCATGCTGTTCATTAAAATATTTTTAATTCGATCCAATCATTCATAAGATTGGCACATGTAATCAAGCAATCAAACAAGTTTTATAAAATTGTTATTAGGTTTATTATCAGAAGACGGTTATTATAGCTTTACTGTAAGAACACAAAAAAGTATTTCTAATCTCTATTTTAAAATCATTGATGAAAATGAAAATTACCTATTATTTTCTTTAATGATTAGATGGATCAGCATGTCTTTTAATTACACATAAAGCAATATCTAATACTTGAGTTCCAAAGGGATACCTTACCCCTTCCTTATAAACAATTATTTGTTTGTATGATTAAATACAAGCTGGAGAAACCATCGGGGGCAAATGAAAACCCACGTAGGTAATTCTCACTCCATTGTACAAGGGACTGCAGTAATAATGCTCTAAGGTAAATATTAGCACAGACAGACAGATGAAAGAAGCGGAAACTAGACTCGAACGAAATTTATACTTTTTTAAACCGCTCCGCTGTTTTGTGGTGGAATTTTTCTCATTTACAGGCTTATTGTTCACTCCCTAGATGCCTGTACCTTGCTAGTTTATGTAGGGACTGAAAAATGCAATATCCCCGCTATTTATTGACTTTCACTCGTTATAGGTCTCTTTTAAGCGACTGCAATTAAAATTGCAACTGTTTGTTGGTTTGAGGAGGTTCTGATTGGTCTGACTGTTTTAATAAATTTCAAGGTTGCATTGTTTTTTGCAGCTTTTGCAAAAACTAAAGAAATGTAATACAGGAGTTATTAAATTTTCCGTATTGTTTAGTACTTTATTAAAGTCTTACAAAGAAGCACCTTTAAATTATTAAAATTTGAATAAATCACACTGTTTACGAAAATGTAAATGTTAAAATATATTTATTTTTAAGCGTTTATCACAATTATAAAATTCCGAAAACTATAAAAAAGCTCTTCAACATCAAATAATTCTCTCATTTAGAATCGAACTATTTTATAGCAATTAAATACTTGAATAATACTACAATGTTTTTCGGTGTTTCGTTTGGTTAGTTGGCTTATTTGGGTAGCTTCGTTAGCCTCCATTCATTGCGGTTATGTTGTAGTGTGAAGCGTCTGGAGAACACGTCCGCAGACATATAAATTTAGACGGACAGATTAAATAAAAATCTCAGCTTTTTAGCTAAAATCCTTTGCATGAAAATATTTGAAACAATCTTATAAAGAGGGGGAATGTTTTGTTTGTTTAGCTGTAATGATTTTCAAAGGCGACTGGACGAATTTGGAAATTATTCTCTGTTACACATAGCAATGTAATTATTGAGTTAAATAGGTACCTACTTTTAAAAAATTTAAGGTTGTTATTATTATGTTTTAATTCGCTTACAAATACTTCATACTGGCTGGTGCCCACTTGGACTTTATGGTAAGGAGGTTCGTTACACAACCACTCTTCAATGCAACCGATTTTATGGTACATTGGTTCAATTATAGTTTCAATTAATTATTTTTTTGTTAATTTGTTAAATGTACAGACACACTTTTTATACTCTTTTAATATAGGTATAATGTATAAGTACCTATAGATAAAATTAAAAATGCAGATATTGTAAATGCAATTATAACGTATACCCAAAAATTGTTTTGATAAGCCTTTCAATAAACCTTTAAATTGAAATTTAAATTAATTCGTCGAAATTTAATTTTTGTGTACATATTTTATTATCGTTCCTCTTAAAAAAACCCTCCGAAATTTCTACGAAAAACGAATTTTACGTAATGCTCGCTAAATCGTGTACCTATATTTTGTTTAAAGCCTTACTAGGGATCCTTGATATTCATTTCAAGGAAAAACAATTTCATAAAATATTTACTATAAGCTTAAGTTTTACACAATTCAGAAAATTATTATACATATTTTAAGGTTTAATTTTTTTATAATAATTGATACTTTCTACAAACAGGAAAAGAAGGGATAGATTAATATTAGTTATCTTTGGCAATGATCCATCTGAATATTTTTAAATTGGATATAAGTGGTTGATAGCTAGGTAATTGAAATTAATAGCCACAGTTAATTGACGTCATTATCTAAATATGTATGGGATTTTAATGGTTTGATTGGCTTTCGACTTTCCGGTCCGTCTTAACTAGAGAAAGTATCGCTCTTTCTGAAACAATTAGTTTGGCACAAATTTTATTTAATGGAATATTAATCTTAATAATTATTATTAAAAAAACTTAAAGCTTTCAAATTAAACAAGGATCATCAAAATCGGTTCACTCAGTCGAAAGCCCTGAGGTGACATGCACAAAAATAAAACTTCAAAATCTCCTCCTTTAATGATGTATTATAAAATGTAATGTATAGCTTCCACCTTGACATAGCGTGTAAAGCGTGACCTAACCACTAAAATTAAAAGTTTGTGAAGAGTTAAAAACATATAGGTACTAGGTACCCACTTAAATTTCATATTTAATGAGCGTTGAATCATAGTCAAATCAGACACTTGTAGAGTACTAAATATACTGAAATATGAATTAAAAAGCTGTATAAATAATTTAATATTTTGCTACACTCAATTCGTTAAAATGTATAGCTAGCGCTTGAGCAATGGCATCGCAAATACTGTGAGCTTTTTCCCAACTCGTTTTAAGGGTTCGCGGGAATTTGCTTTTATACTACGGAATGTATTTTCTGCTAATGTAGGTCTAAATATATAACTGTGTTAGTAGTGCTCTCGCATATTTAGACGAGATTTTATTTCATTATGATCCAAGTGTTTATTTATGCTAATGTGTGTTATTAATATACGTTTCATTTATAGACATTTTAAGTAGATCGTATATAGCTAATTATTACATAGCTTCACAACGACCATTATAATTTTGATTATTTCATTTATTGTTACACTGACTACTTGAAAAGAGTGTAAATAACTCTTTTCAAAGTTTTTTTTATTCTTATTGATCAACATTTTGATTCTTGAGCAGCATTTGTTTCAACGTTCACCTGCAGCGTCCAGAATGTCTTATGATTGTCAATCTTTGTGATATTATATTATCCAATTATGTTGGACTATTTATGGGTTATAATAGAAAAAGTTAAAATAGCTCTACATAAATAATTTTTATAAATTTAATACATCATTTTCCATCTCCAAACTACGTAACAACTTGAACAAAACCGAAGTGGGTCTATTGAAAAGCAGCCAGGAATTATATCATAAAAATCTGACACAGCTGTTACCATATTTCACAATCGTATTTTAAAAATTTACAAGCAGCGAACAGCCTAATAGAAGGAGTGCCATCAAAGATTTAACGAGACGGTCTTTATTACGGATCTGGCTGATCTCCAACTAGCCTTTTGATGATTGATGTTAGAACACCTGGTTAGAACACCTTGGTTTTCTGCTTGTGGGTAGTGTAAAGTGCATATGTCTTTTTTCTTACTCTTGATCTGTTTTATTAAAAATTTGTCTCCTACTGTTGTTTGCATAAGTAATATGCTTTAAAAGTTACCTTTGCCATCCAGTAAGTGTCACACAAAATCACTTTCACTTTTCACCAAGATTTATTGTAAATCCAACACAAAAGTTTAAACATAACCTCCAAAATGGAATCCATTGCACAAACTGTAGCGGATATGAGTGAAATGTTTAAATATAGAATGGAGGAGTTTCAACGTGAGCTGCAAAATAGCAACAATGGCTCTGGTAGTCCCACCAGTAAGATTTCCTCAGACTTTGCTGTTTTTCGTACATTTGTGCTGTCATCGTTAAGCTGCCTTACATCTCAAATTCAGCTACTAACCCAAATGCATGATCAACTAGAAATGCGCAGCAGGCGCAAACATCTATTGATTCACGGTATTCCTGAGTCGAAGAATGAAAACTCCAGCATTGTCGTTTCGAAGGTTATATCTGATCACCTTAAAATTCCCGAGGTTGCTCCACAAATATTTAGCCAGTGTCATAGAATGGGGGTGATGAAGGAAGACAAACCACGGCCAGTTCTTGTCAAATTTAAGGATATCCAGGTTCGGAGCCAGGTGTGGCAAGCCAAGACTGCATTCAAGGGTACTAATATTACCGTATCTGAATTCCTCACAAAGGCTCGCCATGACCTCTTCATTGCTGCAAGGAAACGGTTTGGCATATCCAAGTGCTGGACAAGGAATGGTTTAATTTTTGTTATTGGATCAGACGGGGCTCGCAATCAGATTAATTCCATCGCTGACTTAGACTCAATTAAATCTCAGACTCCTGATACTGAAAAGCAACCTCTTGCGGCTCCTAGTGACAATAACCAGAAGACCTCTTCGCAGCAAACAGCGAGATCCAGAAGAATTCCTAAGCATAAGTAGTTTTATATTTCTATGACTTCTTTTTTTTTCTCTTTTATTGCTTATTAAATGATGGTGTAGGGTCTTATATTTTCGGTTTTTGCTACGATAACTTTTGCTATACTATTTAAGGGAATATATTTTATCTTATTCCTAATTTCACCATCATGTATTTTTCATCATCTTTCATTTATTATAATTCATTATGTAGTCTCGCCATAATATTATCATGTTCTGTTTCTCCACTTATTATTTGTGTGTTTACGCTTTTGTAATGCAGATGTAATGTATGCAATAATGAGTGACGAATTACTGTGGTTTGATTTTGTGCCTTCGCATAGGTTGTTATTTCAATACTTTATTATTGTAATATCTCACACAGTACCTGCAATCTGCATACATATAATTATTTACCACCGTCAATTTTATTTTACAACTCTTTGCACACTTGTAAACAAACTACTGTCATTTGTCACTTATTATCATTTGTCAAATGTCATTTCATTTCATGCACTTGTATCTTGGTGTTGCCACTCTATAAAACTACTGGAAGGTGTTTTTGGTAAATTGTATTTTGACTAATAAATTATTTTGAATTCTATAGACTAATACTTATATATTTTATTCGTACGTATTACTGCTTATTACATATACATATTTCTTCTTATATATATCTATTAAATACTCTAAATATTTAAATATATTTATTTATTATTATTATTTATATATTTATTTATTTATTTTTTATTATACTTACATATTTATTTATTGACTATAGGTTCACGTTTAATGCAATATATTATGTCATTGAATAACAGTGTTGTAAGTTATGCTTCATTGAATTCCTCCAATTCTGATCTAAGCAACGATAGCTTCCATAGCACTTCCTCTTCCCCTATACACTCTACTCTATCCTCTCACTTTGCTGTCAATAAACATTTTAATATCATCCACATTAACGCCCAGAGTATTCCGGCTCACTATCCTGATTTGCTGGCACTCGTTGATTCCCAAAATATCCATGCCATCCTTATATCTGAAAGTTGGTTTAAACCCTGTCTACCATCTTTATCCTACTCCCTTCCTGATTTCCAGCTTATCAGAAATGATCGCACTGGTAGGCCCGGTGGTGGTGTCGCCATTTACCTTCGCAGTAATATCCCGTTCACTATCCTCAGTTCCTCCTCTCAACCACCTCCCACTGATGAAGCAGAACACCTTTTAGTTGAAGTAACTGTCATGCATACTCGTATACTCCTTGGGGTGTTCTACAGTCCAAACCTTTCCATTAACTATTTCCCATCTTTTGATCTCCTCCTTGAAGAATTTTCTCCCTCCTTCGACCATATTATTATAATGGGCGACTTCAACACCTGTCTGCTTAAGAGTGATCATCGTTCTGATAAGTTAAAATCCACTGTCGACTCACACAATCTGCATATCCTACCCCTCAACGCAACACATCATTTTCCCAATTCCTCCCCATCTCTCCTTGACCTCATGATTGTTTCCTCCCCTGAACACGTCTCCAGCTTTGGCCAATGCCCAGCTGAGATGTTTTCATATCATGACCTTATATTCCTATCCTACAAAGTCCGACCTCCCAAAAGGAAACACAAAACTGTTATGCAACGCAATTTTGGTGGAATGGATTTGGATCGTCTTCGTGAGGATGCGGAGAATACTGACTGGTCTAGTGTTTATTCTGCTGGTTGTATAGACCAAATGCTGGACATATTTAATCTACTCATACTGCAGCTTTACGATAAACATGCTCCTTTAAGGCCAGTAAAACTCAAGCACCTTCCTGCCCCCTGGCTTTCCAATGAATTAAAAGCAGCCATAAATCGCAAAAATAATGCTAAAGTCAAGCTTAGGAAAAACTGCTGTGCTGAGAATATTGAAAAATTTAAAAAACTACGTAATCGCTGCAATACTATGTGTAGGGATGCACAACAGCGCTATGTTCATAAATCGATCGAGAACGGCGATCCAGCAAAAATTTGGAAATTTCTTAAATCACTAGGAGTTGGTAAACCTTCAAATAATATTTCCTCTAGAATCGATACTAACCTTCTGAATCAATACTTCTCAAATACTTCTATCGCTCTTGATGCTAGCACCAAAATTGTTACTTTAAATAATCTTTCATCTGCACCGACTCCCAACATCCCACCGTTCAACTTCTGTCAATTCGCTGTCTGTGATGTTAAGAAGAATATTCTGTCTATTTCATCGAAAGCTCTTGGTCCCGACTGCATTGGTCGTGATATGATCGTCCCCATCCTTGACATCATTGCCCCTGTCCTTACCTTTATCCTTAATTCTTCCATTTCGTTGTCTACTTTTCCCTCAGCTTGGAAGGATGCTTTTATTATTCCTATCCCGAAAAATAACAATCCCTCTTCTTTTTCCGAATACCGACCTATTTCCATATTACCCTTTTTATCCAAGATTCTTGAACGTTTAGTGCAGGGTCAGTTATGCTCGTTCATGAACAAAAATAACCTATTTAACCCTTTTCAATCCGGTTTCCGCTCCGGTCATAGCACGACTTCTGCTCTCGTCAAAATAACCGATGATATTCGTATTGGAATGGACAACAGGCAACTCACTCTGCTTACATTGCTTGATTTTAGCAATGCTTTCAATACCGTGGATCACGACATTCTGTTGAGTTTGCTTGGTTCTCTTAACATATCTCCAGCAGCTGTTGACTGGTTTCGTAGTTTTCTCCAAGGTCGCCGGCAGTGTGTCAAGATTGATGATTCCACTTCTTCTTGGTGCAATGTTTCTGTCGGTGTACCTCAAGGTAGCGTGTTGTCTCCTCTCCTCTTTTCAATTTTTATTAATTCAATTTCCCAAAATATTTCTTCTCCCTACCATATGTATGCAGACGATTTACAACTGTACACGCAATGCTCTCTATTAGATTTACACAACTCCGTGAAAACTATGAATGCTGACCTAAAAAGCATTGCTGACTGGAGTAATAAATATGGCTTATCTATTAACCCGTCCAAAACGCAAGCAATTATCATAGGAAGTCCTCAATTAATTGCCAAAGTTGATTGGACCGCTATTCCTTCCATCCAAATCAACAACACTCCTATTCCCTATTCCGTTACTGCCAAAAACCTCGGCTTGCACTTTGACCAAACCTTCTCCTGGACGGTACAACTCAACGCAGTACGCAAAAAGATGTTTGGTGTTGCAGCTTCCCTTAGGCGACTCCGAAATATTTTACCAATTCCCACTAAAATTGCGCTTGCACAGTCCCTTCTATTCCCTATTTTAGACTATGCAGATGTCTGTTATCCCGACCTCACCGAATGCCAGCTTAACTCCCTTGAGCGACTGCAAAACCTTTGTATCCGATTTATATTTGGACTGCGTAAATACGACCACATTTCTGAATTTAGAGCCAGGCTCAAGTGGTTTCCAATTCGCCTTCGCCGGAATACTCACATACTCCACCTCTTGTATTCCATTTTATTTGATCCTAAAACTCCTCCTTACCTGAAACAAAACTTTTCCTACGTATCTTCCAACCATTCCCTAGCTTTACGATCCTCGAACAAACTGACATTATCTTTCCCTCATCATCATTCAAAATTCTTTCACTCTTCCTTTACTGTCACCGCCATCTCGCTATGGAATGCATTACCCGAGGTTGTGAGGAGAGCTCAAAGCCTGCCTATTTTTAAAAAGGAGCTAAGGAACCATTATGCATCCTTATCACAAGATTGATGATAATGATGTTGAACCTTAACACTGTTTTGTAAGTATATATTATAGTAAGTATATGTATAGTATTTGTATGTATTATTTATGTATGTATGTATATTTATTGTATATATTATATGTATGTATGTATATTGTATATGTATGTATTGTATGTATATATATTTATATGTATTAAAATTCAACTTTCAGTTGTGCACCACCTACTCCGTTTCTCTGCAGCTTTCCTTTGCTGTGGTTGTCTGGTAGAAATCGCTCGAAGCGATAAGACCGCCCTGTGTACTTGTTCTGTACTTTGCTGTATAATTGTTTTATCCTCTCTTTTTGTGTACAATAAAGAATTTTTATTATTATTATTATGTTTCTCATTTCCATAATACTCGGGTACCACCAGAAGGACAGTACCCGGATCTTTGGAAGGCTTACGTGGGGACACGGATCCAACACGCAGAGGCCCTTTCGAGAATTTTAATGTGTTGTGGGACACCAGCCGCAGCCTGCCCATGACTGCACTATAGAGATACAGCCCTGGGCAGTTCGCGGCCGATGTAGGACTATTGCAGGGTATGGAAATTTAATGATTGGGCTATGGATTGGGATGCTAAATGGACTGGTACTGAGGACTATGGGAAACTATGGCACCTGCCTTTGTACTAAAAGAAAGTAAAAATATGTTGGCAGGTGGTGACTCGCCCTCTCACTGTATGGGCCCCCGAAATAAGTCGCTGCAATAGTGCGACAAGGGGGCAACATATTGTGAGCAGCTAAGGGTGGAGAGGCGTCCCTGGACTTTAAACTACGATCACGCGCTCCCTGAGGGTCCAGCATCACGTGCCCACTCGCCACTTACGCTTCGCATCCACCCTTCGAGCTAAAAGCTCTCGCGACTCCACTCTGGCCGGCCGGTTAAGGCAAGCCAGAGGTGGGGGTCCTGTCCTCGTCAGGCTTCACTCCGACCGGCCGGTGAAGGCGAGCCGGAGATGAAGACAGGGGCCTCCCCCGGGAGCACTCGGTTCCCGCGGGGTCGCTACTCCCCGACACCCCGCCACAAGGTGTCCTGCGGGTTGACTGATTGCACGGGTGGAATATCTATTGTCACGTAGACAATAGATATTCCAACCGTGGGCGATGGGGTCGTCACATCCCTACGCCCTTATTATTATTATTATTAACACCTCTGCTTTCCTCTTGATTGAGTACATGTTTTGTTTGGTTAGCCGATGGTGATTGGATGGATGCCTTCGTTAATTCTTATGCTGAGACGTCGATGTGTAGGAATAATTGGCCTCTTGTTAGTCAATGAAAAATGATTAGCATACATTTTTTTTAACGTGCGTCAATCGTATGGAATGGTTAGCATATTTTTATTGTTGAACTATGTTTTAATTGTATATTATATTACCTATTTGTTGCAACTATAAATTAGACTCTATATTCCGTTTGAATTTATTTAGAGGAACTTTACTTAAAATATATACTTTTTACTTGTTTATTTTGTGTTCGTTTAGTTTTATGTATGCATATTTCGTACATATAAATTTCAATTTTAGCAGATACACGTACAAACAACTCAATAAAGCCAAAGGTTATAAAATTTAAACTGTATAAAGCTTAATAGTGGATAGTCTAGACGCTAGGTAAACTATTAAAGAAGATTTGATATATATGCAATACATTGTTTATGATATTTAACCGACTCTAAAACTCAATAGTTTTATATTAATAGATACTTTCACCACAAATATTTACTTATATAATGTAGCGCTTAATAAAAATTAAATTTCAAATATAAGAAAGAAATATGATTTTGAGTATGTGGTTAAACTATATATTCGTGCTTAATTCAATTTAATTAAGCGAATCAATTTTATCAAGTCTATCAAATACTCATCCTTTAATTCAATTTAAAACGATACTACTAATAAAACTATAAATATATAATTAATAATTATACAGAATGATATTGAGAAAATACTATTTAGGATTTAAATTATTGTCACGTGTGGCTTGTCGGTTCTCATCAAGATATACGTCCATAATATTAAAAAAATAATATCATTCAATGAGGATACAGTCAATCTTAATCATTGTCATAACAACTTGCTATTGTTTCATTTAAACTTTCTTCCCAAATTGATACTCTAATAATTTGGTAATATGAATGGTATATTTTTTAGTTTTGTGAGTATATTGGCGTATATATGTGGATTATATACCTTTACTTATTGTATATTCTATAATGACTTCATTTATCCTTTATAAAACAGATACTAAACTTTCATCTCGATCTCATTACGCGTTCCAGAATCTTGACCAATAATGTTCTCCTGTGATGTTGGTAATACCATATTTTATTAGAAATGTCTCTGCTCTATATAGAGTAATTACTTATTAGCTAAAATAATTATGACTCGTAAATGTTATAGTATAGGCTATACAACTGCTTTCACTAGGAATTTCCATACTGAAACTAGGAGAAATTATTTCTATTTTTAATTACACGCTTTATATTAGCTTCACCTGTATGTTTGTAACCGACTTCTTTGGGGGCGATTTTGACCCACTTTAAACGGCCAGATTTCGTTCAAACTTTGTAGATTTATTTAGGACCGATGACAATACACTAATTTGATAAAATAAATAATAGTTAAAAAAAATAAAAAACACGCGTTTTATAGAAAACCGAACTAAAAGCGTGTTTTTTAGTTTTTTAAACTATTATTATATCAGAACCATGCAGTTGCATATTACCTTTAAGAAAAGGTTCTATAAAGCTATTCATGAGCAATCTTGTTTACTAAGAAACCGGCGCTAAGCGATTCTATTTACTTGTTTACCCAGCGATACATTTTCTTAATGAATTGGGAAGCTTTCTTCAGGGACGTCTCTTATTTTCGTGTTCAGATCTAATCGCATTAGCTTGGAATGTATTAAATATTGCGTCGTCTGTTTTTGTCAGACTGGCATATTTTGGGTTGATTTATTTGGTAGAGGTAAATTAGGTGACGGTTAAGTTTGCGATTGTTTAGAAAGTTATGTTTTGATTTAATTACATATTAATGTAAGTACTATCAGAAATACAATAGACACATAAAACATATTATTTTATCTAAAATAGAAATAGTTATACATAATATATTATGATTTTTAGGTCTAAAGAGCCACATAGAGTATTAAAATATACATAATACTAACTAAAATGATATATTGAATGATAAAATATAAACTGCTGATCACAGCCCTTAGACTTAAAATTATTAAAAGCACACTTTATACATCCACGCCTAACTAAAACAGTAGATAGGTACAATTGTTTTAGTAAGGCAAATAATAAGACTCAAAATTAACGCACTTATCCTTGACCTACCCACGTTTCATTATAGGACAATTATTATACTTATCTTATCTCCTATCGCTTTGCAAACAGTAGAGTTAGAAATCAGTTTTGCATCACCGTCTAAGAATCTAGAGTGTGGTGGAGCGAGGCAATTAAGAAATTTATTGTAACAGCCGAATCTGGGGCAGCCATTACGCTAATGATCTCTAATTCTGATGTCCCGTAAACTAAACAAGATTTCGGTATATATTTATATTAATTGGGGTACTGGAATATTTATACTGTGTTGAAAATAGAATTTAGTCGACTGCGGCTCTTTAAAATATTCCAAGGTTATTAAATCTAGATAATTAATTCAGCAGCTTTGTGATATATTATGGATTTATATAAATACTAGCTTTTCACCCGCGGCATCGCCCGCACAGAAGAAAGAAAAACCCGCATAGTTCCCGTTCCCGTAGGATTTCCGGGATAAAAACTATCCTATGTCCTTTCTCGGGTATCAAAATATCTCTATACCAAATTTCATGCAAATTGGTTCAGTAGTTAAGGCGTGATTGAGTAACAGACAGACAGACAGAGTTACTTTCGCATTTATAATATTAGTATGGATTTATTTATTAAGAAGATTGTATTATAATCATAGTTGTTAAAATAAATGGATGTTAACGAATAATAACATTCTTAGCAAATTAACGAAAGACAAGAATTTAGTAAAACAAAAATAAACTATAATAGGAGATGCGCGAATTGTGAGTATTATGAATAATTCGCAATGGTGCAATAGTTTGCGTTGAATATAATGTTATTCCAAACAAAATGTTTGAGAATCGTTAAGTAACTTTGAGACCCTATGTAAGTATATTTGAATAATTTATAGCCAATAGTTAGCAATACCTCAGTACTGCATTGTTTCGCTATTGGTCCTCTGCCATCTTATTACAATAACGAGTCGATTTGCAATCGAAATGTCACCGCCGTAAATAGCCAACGTATCGAATACGAAAAAAATATTAAAATCGATTTCGCAAACATTCATATCGAGCCTGGAAGAACGTATAAAGATGATTTGTTTAATCCAGCAACCAACTCAACGTGATGAATATCGCGACGCATATTGGAATAATGATCCCGCCTTGCACTGTATTCAATGGGAATTTTGCATACAATATGGTAGATGAATTTATATTAAAATATGGTTAACGTCAGTGCCGGTTGCTAACAATAAATTATTCATTGCACACAGTCAATTTTCGTTCAAGATAAACAGTAAAGTATATCAAATTCTCGGATGCATTGTAACATGAGCGAGCTCATAAATATTCAGATTACATATTATTGTTCTCGGTTTGTCGGTAATTAGATCGCCCACGAAAGGAAGCTGCGCTTTAATCAGCTAGTAGCGACAAAGTTGGTAATAAATTACGTGGAGAACTTACAAGCAACCCCGCGTAATATATGTAACTCATTAAGATTGCATTGTATTAATAATATGATCCTTAATAGTTCTAATGGAGATTTTATGGGCTTTTTAATGAACAGTTTTATGATAATGCTACACTTCTGATGCAATTGTTAAAGGTGAAGAATAGAACCTAATTTTATAACGTATTGTAAATTTCAAAATTTTGTGTGACCTGTAGCTATTATATCAGTTAATTTGTACGTAGATCAAATATAATTTAATCATGAAGAGTTTTATAATAAAAATACAATTGGTGAATAAATCTATCAAAATTCACAAAATAGAAAAGCAGACCGATTATCCCGATATCCCTTGATGTAATTGACATGGAATTCATATTTGTACGTCACTCAATTCCCTGTCAGTATTACTACACAAGCTACAAGGAACAAAATGCATGACACATCTTTTTCCTATTTACAAGCATGAGCGATGCTGGACATGACCTTACAATTAACATTGGAGCCATAAATCAAATGTAAAGCGCGATCACTGACACTTCCTAACCTCAAAACTAGAATAGCGCTTCTATGTTGTAAAAGTTTTATTATTATTGGTTGTTGAAATAAAAGTTGATCAAAGAAACAACCGGTCGGAAATAATTCAATTCACAAGAGAAACATTGTATTAAAAATTACAAATAGGTTTTATGGATGTGATAATTTTAACCATGACGTTTTAAATTTAAGTGCTTGTTGTTTTTCAACTGCAAAATACTTTTATTTTTACAGGTCACTTACTGTTTTATTTCTCAGGGCAGCAAGGTAACTTTGGCAAATCTAACCTAGAGTGTAATATAATGTATGACGCTCCTTAGATTATATTATTATTATCCCAATTCCCAGAAAGCAGGGTAATATAATAATAAAGTTAACCCGTGCCTAATGATTACACGAATTTTGAATTCCCATTTACACTAACAGCTCATTACATCTATCCAAAAATACGCACCTAATTTTAACGCAACACTATTAAAATAAGCGAAATAGCTGACATAACAAACATGTTTCATTGTCGGGAAATCTTTTTGCCGGCATTCCGTACACGACAAGGGTGTACAAGAATAAATTGTGAACTAACAAATTGGTGCGCCGGCACAGCAGTGATCGATGGGCCCGCGACGTGGATACGAAACAAAGACCAAGTGCAGTTGGTCGCAATCACACTGCCTATTCAACTGTACATAGAGCTACGAAGACGCATGGATAGTATGGGCGATTAGTCCTTGACGTATTAGGTGCTCGTGCACTTGATAATTCATGGGGTAACTGAGACAATTTAGGCGTTCTGAATCGACACGGTAGTGATCATAAATGTAATTAACGTTTGTTTGTAATTGGGATGGATAAAGGGATTTAATTAATATGCTCTATCTTGTGTATTCAAAGGGATATTTAAACAAGAGATACCTAATGCGTGAATTTGTTAAATAAATTACAAGTTTAGTTCTTACTTCGGTCTTACAGAGATATATTTTTAATATGAATGCATATGTTAATTACAGCCTCAACTCAATTCCAACTATGCAAGCATGCAATATTGATACCGCATAGCCAACAATATTATTTAAAAATAGTGAATCATCTAGCTTCCTTGTACAATTACCTATTACATAATATTTGATGTAAACCTAACACGTCATATCCACACAGAAATCGTGCTTAAAGTAAACCACATTGGCACGCGAGCAAAATTCATTCAGCCAATTAGCCATGGCCAAAGTTGCAACCAATCATCGTTTGACACAAGTCAAATTGGTGTACGAACAATTTGTATGGAACAAATCGAGGTCATTGACTGATTGATCAGGTTTAATAGACATTGATTTTTAATAACGGCAGCTTTGTTATGTAATTGCGTAGTATTGTTAGCATGACAATTTAGAACGTGCTCTGAAGGGTGTTGGGCAATTTTTAATCTATTTTTAAGTGGATTGCTGTATTGATATAGTTCGTCAATTATAACCAGTAGGTACAATGAAATAGATTGTATTGTACTCTTGTGATATTATGTGTTCTACTTTTTGACCTGTCTTAGAAGGACGAAAGAAGGACGATTCGTAATCAGTTTTCTGATAATATGATTTATCTTTCTAGTATAGGTAATTAATTAAAATTTCAATAAGTGTTAAAATTCTCGTGTCACAATGTTAGTCTGCATACTCCTCCGAAACGGGTGGACCGATTCTCATGAAATTTTCTGTGCATATCAGGTAAGTCTGAGAATCGGCCAACATCTATTTTTCATATGTACCACGGGCGAAGCCGGGGCGGACCGCTAGTATTAGTATAGATTTATCTTGCATTTTAATCCCTTACAGCTTTTGACATTAGTTTTACTTGTTACAATATTTTTGTTCAACTTACAAATATGCAAGTAAGTAGGTATGTAAGATCAGTATTTTACTGCATCTGCTTATTCTAAGCATAAATAAAGCTGAGATAGTGCACCAATCCATCATGTTGCCATATATTATTGTGCACCGCGAATACCGGGAGATTATTTACATAAAATTGATGAGCTCGGGCAGCACCGTCTAACCTTGCCCTTGACGGATTGTGAAAGTACCTTTAATGTTAGTATTATATTATCTGTGGTGTTTAAACGCCATGCTGCGTGTCTAGTACAGACTATTGTGTTGCAGTGAATGACATATTGAAATATTAATTGCATACTGCGTATTGCTATGTTAATTTGTGCTTGAAGTAAAAACAATGAAAGTAATAGTAAAATGTTCTGCACATAGATGGTTTGCACAGAAATAAAACCTAATAATAATAATTACAACTATGTTTACTTATGTATAAGATAATTTATACAGTATCATCTATGAGACATCATCTATGTCTCATATTTTCTGTCTTGTTTCAAATTGAATGGTTTATAAACGCTCATAGAGTCACTTTTCAGAGACATGACACAGTCACATTTTTTTAAAGCTTACTCCAGTAGATTCATAGCGATGGATGGTCAATTATATTATTTTAATAATTAGCTAATTTAAACTCGTAATGAAACAGAATATACGCACGTCTCTTTAATTCCCACACATCAACATCTGCTAATAAATCATTGCAATACCGAGATGAACACTAATAGTTATTATTAGTTGTAATGTATACTCGATAAGGTATTTGCGTCGAAGTTTATTAATGTATGTCGCGACGAGTCGTAATCAATTTATATCAATATCGCCAATGGCTGGACTTGTTAGCAGGCTTTATGAATTTTAAGCCGTTAGGGCTGGCAACGACATTTTATTATCTAATATACTTTTCTTAAAGGGAAAGATATTAAGATCAAATTAGTTTCGAAACTAGACTGATTTTGTAAATTAATTATGGAATATAAAACTACATTACTCTTAATTGATTGGCTACATTTATTTATTTATTGGTGTACTGAAATATATATAATAAGGATATCATATACTTTGTATAAAATAATTAACAACAATTTTTTCATCTTGTACCATGCAGTTAAACACTAAGGGCTTATTTTTCAATCCTTGGTTAAATCTTATTCGTCGAATACTGTATAAAACTACCATTTTAAAAACGTATTGTAATTGTCCGTATTTGACAGTTTACGTGACATTATAATGTTATCGCGTAATACTTTATTGGACGGATAAGTTTTAACCAAGCATAGAAAAATCGGCCCTAACACAAACTAACATGCAACTGTAAAATAATTAATACTCCCAATAATAATTACTCAATATCACATTGAACATTGTTTTAAACAGCCTGCGTGTGAATGAAAGGCAATATATAATTAACAATGAGACTAATATCTTAGGTTAGTATTAAGCAATTGTAAAGCAATTATCTCTGATAAATCGATTAGATAATAATCGATTTTGACAATTGAAAGTCAATGTCACTTGATTATGAACAGAAGGTCATATTATCATTGTTTCGATATCGATTGTTTGTTCTTTGGTTCTTTTAAAATGTGATTGTTCGTATTTTTGTTACATACAAATTGTAGAGGCACATTTATTATAATTAATAAAATTATGTCTACTTTTTTTGAATGATTTTAAAACTATTTTTTATTTAAGTTTTTGTTATTGATTGTATATTATGTTTATAATTATTTCAATTTATGTAATATTATTTCTTGTTAACAATTTATGCGAGAATAGTATAGTCGAAGCTCAAAAAAATATTATATTTTTCTCATTAGGTAATTAATAGAGCTACTGCTCTCTAATTTGTCACTACCTATCTATATATTCCTAAAAACTTGTATGACGTACAGCCCTAGCAGTCCTCTATTTGAATTAAGGCAGAACACGTGTGGCATATGCCTATATGCACCAATAGACTACAAGCCCGCATATGAAAAAAATATGGGTCAAATGAACCACCACGAGACATATCTAGTACGAAAGAAGAGCAAAAAATAATAAGATTCATCACTATGCCGTCACTTGTAAGCTGTCCAACTGAGTGCAGATGAGAATTGAAAAGTACAGGTAGACTCGGTAAATTTTGGTCATATATTTTTGTACGGCATTCTTAACCATCGATAGATCCATTAAAAATAATAAGAAACCGCTCAGTGCCGTACAAAAATGTGGGTCCACCAAGTCGGAATTTTTATTTAATTTCCGAGAGTTACCGGGGGTAAATTTGGTCATTTGACCATGTACGGCATCTGTGTCATACTATTGCTATACTGCTTTTAATCCATTATTCCGCAACGCCGTACAAAAATCATGGGGACAAGGGGAAAAAATCGAGAGTTGTAATCCCCTCTCTTTCCCCACTCCAGGGGGTCATTTGACACAACACGAAATAAATTTATTTTTAAAGTATTTTATGCATAGATAATATTTTTTCATGTGCCGTACATTTTCGTTGGTTCAAAGGGGAAAAATCTGAAAAAGAAAAAATCCATATAACGAAATGTTTGCTTTATATTTTGATAATAAAATATAAATATACATTAATATTAAGAAGCTCGAGGTGGTTAATTATCACCTTGGAAAGTCGGAGTCAAGTGGAATGGACTCCGTTAAATTGATGAACTAATAAAAAAGCTATGAACGAAAAGATGTGAATTATATGCTATCAGCCCATGAATACAGGTAAAGTCACAAGCAAATGCTAGTAATATATACATATTCAAAATGTACAAGTAAAGCGCTTTCAAATGGACCAAACACGGCATATTTATATTAACTTTATTTTTTTACTCTGTATGTTTTGTCCGCTAGAGGGCGCCACATTAGATTTTGTGAAACCCCATATAGCCTTTAGCTAGCTGGTCGCTGGTTATCCAGTGAACAATTCAGACGCTTCTAATGATATGTCATGTGTCGAATTCTGATAAGTAGTTTAGAAGTTACGAGGGAATAGATGAACATACATACATGACCTGTCAAAACCATAACCCTCCTTTTGCTTTGCCGTAGTTGGGTAAAAATATGTTAATGCCGTACTGTATCAAATGGCCATAAAGCACCCTTAAAATTGTAGCTTTCGTCGCTTTCATCAGACTAAAAGATGTGGTCTGCACAAAAATGTACGGCATCGTTTTTTCCTAATTTATCTATGTTAATACTATTTAAAACAACGAATAAAGTGTAGAAAACTATTATATTTCATTAATTTACGATGTTTAAACTTTAACAAAATTTCTGGTTTTGCATTTCTCTATAACTTTTTTTAGAACGGTTTCTTTTGAACGGCAATACTATACAACAATTGAATTTTACAATATCATGTTAAAAAAAAAGTTCCCGTACAGGGTCAAATGACCTTACAGCTCTCTATATCAAGAATTCGATGAAATTAAGATGATTATTGGTATACATTTAAAAGAACAATTATTTTTTGACGGCATTGTACTTTTGAGTGCTATATAATGTTTTGGAACTGAAGCCGTACTTAGTCAAATGACCCCCTGGAGTGGGGAAAGAGAGGGGATTGCAACTCTCGATTTTTTCCCCTTGTCCCCATGATTTTTGTACGGCGTTGCGGAATAATGGATTAAAAGCAGTATAGCAATAGTATGACACAGATGCCGTACATGGTCAAATGACCAAATTTACCCCCGGTAACTCTCGGAAATTAAATAAAAATTCCGACTTGGTGGACCACCATTTTTGTACGGCACTGAGCGGTTTCTTATTATTTTTAATGGATTTATCGATGGTTAAGAATGCCGTACAAAAATATATGACCAAAATTTACCGAGTCTACCTGTACTTTTCAATTCTCATCTGCACTCAGTTGGACAGCTTACAAGTGACGGCATAGTGATGAATCTTATTATTTTTTGCTCTGCTATCGTTCTAGATATGTCCCCTGGTGGTTCATTTGACCCATATTTTTGTCCTATGCGGGCTTGTAGTCTACAAGCTAGTGTCGTAAATTCTGGTATCTGCTTCAACAGAGGCATGTGAATAATCAACCGTCACATAATGTAGATAAGAGTTTATTGAGTTCTTTTTATTAGTAGAGATTTTTCTCATGATATTTGGTCACCAAACAAAATCGGTATTCAACCAAATAGTAAGCTTGCCTACTCTTTTTTTTTGTTATTTGTATTTTCTAGATTATAACTGTTGTAAACAGCAAATTTTACACCCAATTGTTGTAGTTTTACAAACTTTTATTACTGTCATTCTTATATTTTTAATCAAATATTTACAAACACATCAAAGGAAAGGTCCTATATATATATATAACCTAATATGGGAACAAGCAAGATTTTGAATAACTAATTTTATGATAATATCTACCGTGAGCTCAGCACTATTCATCAGCTTTAGAAGTTGTATTATAAAGTTCCATTTGCCAATAAATTTTATCCAGATGTTCTAAATACGATTCGATTTGGGATTTTCCGTTAAAAAGGTAATTTCTACGTTAATATGTTACAAATCCAATCCTAACTCCGTAATAGGTGCAATATATAAGCTATTCTATTCCCTAATTGAATTACCTGTAAACCATAGCTAATAGTACGATCTCAATATGATTAGCGGTACACAGCAATAATTAACAACTAATTTCAAATATTTGATAGAGGGCTTCATGGCGCGCAGGATTTAATTATTTAATGGCGTACCTTTAACCGATTTGGTGAACGCTGGAAATATAACGATTTTAAAATAGTTTCAACTGCTTTTAATGTTTATTTAGAATAAGTGTTGAATTGAGAATAAAACATTTCGATCTTACAATCAAACTTTTTTATGAATTCTAATTTTTCTATGTGTGATATCGAAATAGAATTTAGTATTTATCGTTCAAATCATTATGACTTTTTTGTTATAATTATGACAACATATTATTGCAAAAATTAAAGAGAGTGATATAGAGTAATAAAAATTGTGGGAAATGTAGATCCTTAGATGTAGAACTCTACATACCTAATGGTAAAGTCGAAGGTAAGAAGCAAGTCCTACTTTTTATGAAATACTAGATAATATTTTTAATAATAAAAATAAAACTGCAATCATTCGCAACACTGTTAAATAAAATTTTATAGAGACCGCAGTCGTTGATGTATATAAAAATTTATTACGCTCTCACCTTTATTCCGCTTGATTGTGGGAAAATTGATTGTCATTAAACGTGCTTTAAAGATACATCGAAGTATTAAAATAATTCTATTAAATTAACAGTAAATACATTGTGCGTGATACTGATTTTATTTTCACAATGCTCGTATTGCTTTTTACTTATTTTATTATTTGTATTATTTACGTTTTAATTTAATTTATAAATGATTCGAAAATTACGAAGTATATAAATTACTATTACTATTGAACCTGAACATATACCCAAAAATTTGATTTCATAGCTAAGCTAGAGTGTTCTAAATTTCATAGTTTCTTAAAATTAATTCTGAATTTAGGATACTGTTCGTTTACAGACGATGTCATCGAAAAGTAAACATACGAACACAAACACAAGTCATTCAGAATGAAATTTAAAAACTAAAAACAAGTGAAAAAGATGTCGCATTTTCATTTACAATTGATTACCAAATCTATTGAATTTTTAATAAAAAGATAAGTTTCATCCAAAATGTATTCAATTGCTATTATAATATGGGTTTTATTGTATTCGTATCGAATTAAATTTTACTTTTATGTTCACATGTGAGAGTTTTATACAGTACTAGAGAAAGTGTTTTTAAATTGATCGTTTAAAGCCTCATTCATGTGTTTTCTCAAGTATTTATAACTGACCATTATTGTAGTCAGTATAATAAAGAATGTAAGTAAGTTTTTATATGTAAAATTGTTCTTCGGTGTAATATTGAATGTAGGTCTCTCCAATAAAGCTTGTGTTTTTGATTTTGCTTTATTGTTAACCCAAGGTAAAAAACCTATCTTATGTGAGGATGCAGCTTTATTATAGCTTCTGTAAAAGTGGTCGTGAAATGTTTTGGTCTGATAAAATGAAACAAACAAAAATATTCCTTCCTTATTAGATAGATAACAAAGTATGTGAGTACAAACGAATTTTTAGTTAATTGACGTTGACCAAAATTGAATTAGCGTGTAATAAACAAATTAATACGGTAAAACTACACACGAATATTACCAGTAGATATGTTATTAGATATTATAGTTAATCATACAATCGATTATCTATAAGGAAAGGACTTGAACCGAAGATGACTACACCATTTATACTGTAAACAAAAAACCATCAAACATAAATTATATTATAGCTATTTGTTGAGTTAATTTTTTATCATGTTTACGTTTCATAACTTCATGTTCGTTTGGTTTTGGTACCGCCCCCCTATTACAAAATGTTTATAATAATATGTGATTGGAATGTATTGATAGTTTTCAATTACGAGTGTAGATTGAAAACACGTTTTATTTATTACATGTACATTATACAGCCTGCATAAATGACCACTGTGGCACATTTGAGCAGTGTGTCTTAATGTGCGTTATAAAATATATCTCGCTTTGATATCGCTTTTTATTTACTTAGGAATTAATAAGTATTTCTAACAAAATTTCCATACATCTGCCTGATAATAAAATTAAGTGCAACTTGTAACGTTTGCTTTAAACGCATATTGATTATGGTCGTATTTTAATCTGGTAAATTGGATTGTTATAGCCGCCAAAAAAGTTTTTATTAATTATCCATAGATTAAAGTGGTAGATCTATTTATTGATGGTTGCTAAGTATCTTTAATTTATTGTTACAAAAAAAACTACAATGTCAACGAAGCTTAAAAATTAATAACAAATCTGTCAGATAATTAAGCATAATATAAAAGTACGGTCAGCAACGATCATACTTTTATACGCTAAATGAACGCACTACAGGGACACAACACCACGACGAACGAACGATTACAGAGTCATCGTAAAATGTGTTTATTTTAATACAAGAATACTCTTTAGTCTGCCTGTATTTTAAATTCCATACAAAAGAACAATACGTGCAAGATATGTACCTAAAAAAAATATTTCTCGTTAGCATAAATCTGTTGGAGCATCAGCTAATTTGTCCCGGTACAGTCAGCATTAGTCACAACGCACCCACGCTTCCAAGATATCGGTCGGATCTCTGTATGTTTGTCTAACAAGCGACGTGTCTGAATATTATGTACTGTTTTATCTGCGTTGTTGAGGATGGATTTGTGTGGATACGACCGCAACGTGGAGGAATTTGATTCGGTTCTAAATACATATATACAACGAATACAAATATCTCTTCTGCTAGAATCACTAGTGTATATAAGATTTAAGTATTAATAATTATAAACAGTTTCTTAATTACACCTGTGAAATTTGTGATTAACCAAGGCAACACGATGATGTATAATTAATAAATATTGTATATCTAAGCACAGTTTCAATACATTGTGTCAATTTTTTTACATACATTCTTAATTTTATATTGAATAAAATAAGGAACTTCTTATTCTATTGCTATACTATAACTTCAATATAACAACATTTAATATAAGTGAAACTCAAAAGTAATAATAAATTGATGGCGTATCCACTCTAATATCTACAACAATGGAGCACGATTTTAATAAGATTAAAATAATTGTACAAGTAAGTCTGAAGAGATTGACTGGTCTCGGTCAGGTGCCAGCAACAAAAACTATTTAATATTTTGTATCTGATCTGTACGTTTATTAATATTTAATGTCATTTACAAAATGTTATTTGATTAAATTCTTCAACAACAACAAAGTATTTATTATTAAATTAAACGCTGAAAAGTGAAAAAAAAAAAACATTTTATTATTATTATGCCCGAGTTTCTAATAGCAACCGCAAGTTAAGGAAGTCTTTAATTTAACTTTTATGTTTATCCGGGATGTCAAGTATTACATAATTCATGTTATCGTTTTAGTCTAGAATTTTAATTATGAAATCATTGGAGCGTATTTATGCTTATTTATTTGTAAATGAGTTAATTTATAGAACACACCTTAAAAATAATACATAATTATTTTTACTGGTTATTGCTAACTGATCAGCGCATGTTTATGCAATTTTCTATTATAAAAAGTCGTGCTTACTTACTAAAAGTTCATTATATATTGAAATGCATAGGTAGGTAGATGATTTATAATGTTCGTTCATCAAATATTTTTCCAGTTGTCAGGATGTTTGTTTTAAAGATGATGAACTACCGTTAGAAAACAGGAACTTAGATATCATTATAATCATAACAAAATTTTTGAGTGAAATTTGTGTTAGAAAGTCAATTAAAATTTATATATTATGGAACAAAATTTATATTACTTATGGCAACAATGAATGGCAATAATAATAAAAAAAATCTGTGCTAGGTTTTTACTATAAACAGTTGAAGTTTTGAGTTTTTATTATTTAAGTTACATAAGTTTTAATTTCTTTGAAAAGCTCTACTTTATGAGTGCTTACTAAATACTTCAATAAAAACTTGATATTCATATTGATGTTTTATTGTTTCAGAATATCTTTACACTTGGCCTGCGATTATGGTTCAAAATTTCACTAAAAATCAAGGGAATTATAATGAAAAAAGTCAGAAAGAATATTGTGATAATTATGCAGATAAAACTTTCGATACTACGATGAGTCGATTCTATAAATTCTTCACTCAACCTAGATTATAAATTAGTAAGTACCGTAACCGTAGTATTGAACCTGAAATCTCTGTGTATTTACAATCACATGATAATACAGTGAATTTAGTGCTAGTCGTTAGTCATATAAATAAAATAATCAAATTAAATTCAGTAGTTTTATTATCCTTATTCATAACCAGTCAGTCAAAAACACTTGTAACAGTCACACAAAGCACAAATTAATAATTTCTTCAAATTAATAACGACGCTAAGCGCTGCACAAAAAGGTAACGTAAAAGGAGTGAAATAATGAACCGGACATTTTCAGATACATTTTCTATAGCGAGGCTGGGAGCTATAGCGTTTTTATTGTTAACAAGCGAGCCCACGCCACAGCGATGATATCTCCTGGTATGAATGATGACTTCGTGCGAGGCTGGGAGCTGGGTGTAGAGATAGATGCATTTCTTAAGACACGACACTATGGAAGAATTTTTAACGCAAAAATGAAAAGAAATTGAGTTAGTTATGTAAATTGGGATGTAAACGTATAAGATTTTATGGTACTCTTAGTGGAATAATTCTAATTGTATATTTATTCAGTCTAAAGGTAATAATTTATTTTTGGTAGAGTTTTATCAAGCAATATTTAGTCAATATAATTGAAAGTTTTTTAAATGTAAATGACTTTTGTTATTTTCTTATATTCAAGGTTTGTTTTGTTAGTAAATATACAGATATTAAACCATTAACTATAATTATTAGGCATGTCCTGCTATAATTATGAAATGAGACGTCGACATATTAGTAGCGATTAGAAACCCATTAATTATTTAGTATGTAGCTAATATATTAATTACTACTGTTTAGCCTAATTAGCATCACAGTTAATGTATGTATTTTTTAATTAAATGATAATCTCAAGCAGATGTTTTATTTTGTCAATATTAGATTATTTTAACAACATATTTATCTTTTTGTCCCCACAGGGGTACGAAAAGATAAATATGTTATTTACTTTTTCCATGAACTCTATTTTACTCCTTAATATTTAAAAATTCTATGTGTTTTAATTATTATAATGTAATAAGTACATCCTTAAATATAATCTATCGTGATAATTTGTGATTGTAGTTACAAACATAAATAAAGTATGTAATTGTCCGTCTGAACCTCATACCTCTACCTTATACCTCTACCATACATTTTGTAAAACAGAAGCTAACATTTATACAATTTTATTCTTCTCAAACAATTTCAAAGCCAAGCTCTCACCTTACTTAGTCTATGGTTAACCCATCAAAGATAAGAGGTCGACGTTTTTAGCACAATGCCTCTCTGTTCGGGCCCTTACCAACCTGTTCCTTATTTCTTATCGGTGGAAATATTTTGCTCTCACTATCTTTAAATGCCTTTAACGTGGTACCTTGATCAGTCGTTTACAAATAGTATCACGCTTTGAGCAATTTGGGAGATTACGTAAGCTGAGAGGACCTTTTAACTTTTTACAAGTAAAAGGATTGGTATGGAATCTATACGAGATTTAACTTTGGAAATGTTAATTATATGTGTTTTGAAAATTATATTTTTGTTAATCACATCAGTGAACAATTTTTTGGCATATTTACAAAAAAAAGGAAGCTCTTTAAAATACTACAAGTTTAGACAAACATATTAAGACCGCATTACGATTATTTATTGCCATGATTTAAAAAATAATTATAGTGTTATTGCTATGGACTAAAGGATAGTAAAAACATTAGTACAAATATTTTATGAGTCACTATAAAATAAACCAGTTTCAAAACAAAGAAAGATTCCGTTCATTTATACAACATTATTAGTGAGTTGTTGACAAGCGTAAACTAAAATTTATTATCGCCAGAAACCAAACTAGCCAAATCTATTGTTTTCTAGAATTTATGGTGAGTGTATGATAATTGCGGTGGAAATCTTTTGTTCAAGGTGGCGAGTCCCTTTTTTATTGCCGTCCATAATTTTCTAAAGAATTTATTGCAGATTCAAGAAACTGTCCACACAATGATAATTTCATTCCGGCGAAGCTCTCTTTAGAACTGTAGCTCAAAAAGTAAAACAAAAGGCGAGAGTGATCCGTCTCAGGAATATTTACAATCCCTCAGCTTGTTTAAGATTTCACAAACGCATTTGGAAGCGTTGCAGCGAAGCCAGTGGAACCAGTAAGAGCATTCTTTCAATTCATGTTTGGCGACACCTTTTCATTGCTCTTTTTCAAAGTGAAACGATCCAGCCTCTGAATGGGTCATAAAATCTTTTGGTAACTAATACAATTGTTCAAAATACGCTACGGTTTCAATTCGGCTGCCAATTTCGTATTGTTTTGTTTCTTAGGTTTTCGGGACAATGTTTCAATTCTGGCTTCCGGCGACCGCAATTCGTTCTAGTTAGTTGAATCTTAAAATTATTCTGTACACTCCTGGTTTGTCACAATTGAAATTTAATTTACGACAAAAGTTACAAGTTAATTATAGAAATATCCACTTACCACACGTGTTTTTATTCATAAATTATTTTTAACGTCAAGTTTCATCAGAACAGTTATTATGTAACCAATTTATTCATGCACTTGTGAACCAATGAACGGTCCTTTAACGATTGATAATGCATTAAGTCGTAAATAACAACGAGATAAAGAAGCTATTATTATTCTTAAAAGGCATACGAGATATTGAAGAATGTCACGCTTTGTCATGTGGTTCAAGAATATTGGGTCTGGTTAATATTTTCAGAACTAGTTACAAGATACGTGGTAATATTGTGTATGTATTTTGTCAATATTGGGCCGTCATGGGCACGTGAGATGTTGACCTTCAATATTGACAGAGAATATCAATAGTTTTGGCTCCAATATGTTACCTTGTGACACACCGCTATTCAATTATTTCCTCGTTCATGGACTGAGGATCATGGTAATAAAAATACGTAGATGGAATAGTTTTCTTACAAAATAACGTTAGGTAGGTACTGATTAAAAATAAAAGGGTTGATAATAAAAAAGTAAATTGATAACATTATTGTCACAATACTGATGTAATATGTCATTTTGATATTATTATAATATTATAGATTGACAAATTTTTTTAATTTGTACATTATTTAAAGCATAGCAAATCAGATAGGTAATTACGTTTAATTTTAAACCTTTCACCGAGTTTTTACCTCATTTCGTTTCTCCTGAAATAATGGCTCAATTTCCTAAGCTGAATAAATATAAAACTAATCCTATATAGAATCAAAAGATAAGACGTAGGAACCGTCTCCCACGGTAGGCTCAATTCGAAACGCACGTGTCACAGCATCTGATGATCTGTGTCTCAATACGTGTTTCTTCGTTTAACAAGCAAATATGTACCATTGGTGAACAGTTTGTGAGAAAGGTAACAGACTGACTTATCTGATTTCTGATAAGATGATGTTATACCCACATATGAAGACTTAAAAGGGTAATGTAAAGAAATGGTTATAATGTTGAACGTAATTGTAGCCTTTTTGTTAGATTCTATATAAATAACACTAGAATTTATAAATTCACTTAGACTTACTTTTAAATCATATCTTTTTAGAAATTTATTGATTCGTGAGTAGGTACACTTCAATAATTATTTTGCTTCTGATAAGGTAAAGAAAGGTCTTTTGGTGCCGAGTATTCTTTATTATAAATAATTTACAAAAGAAACAAATTGTAAAAATTATATTATATTCAAAAAATATCACGATCAAATTATAATTTATTTTCAAAATAAGTCCACGTTATTTCACGGTTTCATATCTATTTCGATACAGGAAACCATAACTCTGAAGACGCGGTTTTTATTGTGATTTCGCAGAACACGCTCTTGATAAAATTAATGGAGCTAATTGCAATAATTTACTTGGGAAGCTGTTAATATCTTGAGGATATACGAATATAACATAAATATAATGTGAAACATTTCGGGAATTTTTCATTTTTCATTTTAACATTTTTCAAGAAAATGTTCTCTACATTTTCTTTTTTGTCGGTGTCATACAACATACATCAACAATCAACATACATCAAAATATTCAGAGAACTATTTAGTGTACTTATTTCTAGTTAAAGTTCAAAATTCCCCGTAGATTTTATAATTTACCTACCCAATACGTGCTACAAATTCACTTCTAAAACAACTATTTATAGTGACACTAGCTGCGCTCCGCGGTTTCACCCGCGTGGCTCCGCTTCTGTTGGTCTTAGCGTGATGATAATATTATATACCTAGCCTTTAGCCTTCCTGAATAAATGGGATATCCAACACCAAAAGAATTTTTAAAATCGGACGTTCTTGAGATTAGTGCGTTCAAACAAACAAACAAACTCTTCAGCTTTATAATATTAGTATAGATTACCAAGCAACCTACTTTCATTGCTTACTACTGTATCAAAATACACCAGAAATATTACATAAAAAATATTACATATTATTATAATTCAGCACGACCACACGTGTCCGAAGTTCATTGTGTTGGTATAAATAGGTTAATTTTTTTGTACTTCAAAATTCGATACGTTTATGAAGCTGTCACTCACAATTCTTCGCTTTATAGTAAAATGTCCACCCACTTGGCAATCATATTCTCATTTCCTTCTCAGCATTATAAAATCTATCTATTGTTAAATAAATATACTGTATTGTTTATGTATTATGGCTTTAAAATGTGTAAAATATTTAAATAAAATTTTATAAGATACACATTTTATAATATCCAAATGTTTTAATTATAAATTATGTTTATATCTCTTTTTAATATATTTTAGTACTTAATTAGAATATAATGTCTTATTTTAATATACAATTTAACAAACTTTTAACAAATTTATGCCCTAAGTTATAGCGTTTTATTTTATTTAAAACTTCGTTCTTCAAAACTTAATAGAACCAAAACAAAAACAAATCTGTTGTGACTATCAGCTACTGTTTGAAAACCAATACGACCTCCTTTAAGATGTAACTTAAGGAGTTATGTTCAATGAATCACGCAGACCTAAGTCTTCTACGTTGAATAACCAATATTTTTGAGTGTCTAAAAACACGCGTGCCATCTGTTGTAAGCTGCAGTGCTAGTCCCACCCGTCGGTTGGGCCCCCACCCCCCTCCCGCATCTCCCTAGATCCACGCGGCTTTCGTTCAAACTTACGTAGGTCAGTTACCGCCCGACCGCAGGGGAGCATGGCTGCGTCAAAAGTTTTACCGCGATCGCGCAATCTTTGTTTACATGCGCTCTAAAACTTAGTGTAAACACCGATACGTGATTTATAACATTGACTTTTAAGTGATAAGAAGTTGAGAACTATACTTCTGAGTGATATTAAGTTTCAAATGAACTGTTTTATTGTGAAAAAATGACTGAAAAGTTATATGGAATGATTTCGTTAAAAGTTTGGATGTGTTTAGTTTTGGTGGCCGGTGCGCGCGCACGTTCTGCGCCGCCCGCCCCTAGTGGCTGTCAATGGGACTATTCCGACGCAAAGTTGAGTGAATCAAACTTTCTCACGTGTAATATCAAAACCATCGGATCAGCTGATATGTTATTTAAAAACATAACAACGGCGCAAGCATACAACATCAATAAGTTGAAACTTACTTGCACGGACTTACTGTTTTTCGAAAGTTCTCTGCATATGAATACGGGAAGCTTTTTGGGGCAGTTACGCAAACTTGAAGACTTGCGTATGGAGTATTGTAAGATACGTTACGTACCAGCAACAGTATTATCGCCTCTTCGTGACTTAACTAGCCTTACTCTACGCTCATACAACACGGATTGGCCTGCAATGACAATGGAATTTCACGCTGAGAGTTTTCGGGGACTGATGGAGCTGCGATCACTAGATTTAGGTGACAATAATATTTATATGTTACCGTCTGAAGTGTTTTGCCCGCTTTTTAGTTTAGAGTCCTTGAACTTAACGAACAATAAAATACAAGACATTTCTGAAATTGGGTTTTCTGACTGGGGTAAAGGACCTATCGCTCCCGGTAAATCATGCAATACTGGTTTGAAGCAGTTAGATTTATCACATAATAATGTATTGAGGCTACCCGATAATGGACTCTCGAGCCTTAGATCGTTAGAAGTATTGAAAATTCAGAACAACTTGATTAATGAAATCGGC
This sequence comes from Colias philodice, assembly GCF_061535455.1. Lineage (NCBI taxonomy): Eukaryota > Metazoa > Arthropoda > Insecta > Lepidoptera > Pieridae > Colias > Colias philodice. The sequence goes on along the minus strand of NC_143099.1, from coordinate 8,835,495 downwards.
GACAGAGCTTTCGTGGGACTGAATTCATTAAAAATTCTGAACTTATCCGGAAACAAGTTAGTCGCCGTTCCTCCGGAACTATTCCAGTCGTCACGCGTTATAAAAGAAATCTCATTAGCAAATAATTCACTTTCCGTGTTGGCGCCGGGCTTGTTGGAAGGACTTGATCAACTTGAGAAATTGGATTTGTCTAGAAATCGATTAACCAATGATTGGGTAAACAGAGACACCTTCGCCGGACTTATACGATTGGTTATATTGAATTTGTCTTATAACGCTTTGGTGCGACTAGATCCAAAAACATTTCAAGACCTTAACAACTTGCAGGTCTTGAACTTGGATAATAACGCTATTGAAGTGATAAGCAATGGTGCTTTTGCTGAACTTAAGAATCTTCATCAATTGTCAATGTCGGACAATAAGATAAAAACATTAAATGAACATATTTTTTCTAATCTATTTGTTCTTAGCCAGCTATATTTAGATAATAATGAAATATCTATTATTCATGAACGATCATTTGAAAATATTACTTATTTACAAGATTTAGGGTTAAATGGAAATAGTTTAAATAATCTACCAGAAGGCATAAGAAAGTTACGCTTTTTGAAATCGCTTGACATTGGTAAAAATAATATTACAAAGATTTCAAACACATCCTTTGAAGGATTAGAAGAATTGTACGGTTTACGACTTGTTGACAACCATATAACGAGCATACCAAAAGATACTTTTAGCACTTTACCATCATTACAAGTTCTAAATTTGGCATCGAATAAGATTGAAACCATAGAACAAGATGCATTTCTTTCAAATCCAACGTTGAAAGCTATTCGTCTCGACGGAAATAAACTCACTGATATACGAGGTGTTTTTAACAAACTAAGCACTCTAGGCTGGCTTAACATATCTGACAACAAACTTATTTATTTCGACTATAGCTACATGCCTGAGGCCTTGGAGTGGCTAGATATTCATCAGAATAATATAAGTAAATTAGAAAATGAGAAAAATGTTCGACAAAACATTCGAATGCTCGACGTAAGTTTTAATTCTTTAGAAGAAGTCGATGAGAAATCGGTTCCCGATTCTATTGAAGTCCTTTTTTTGAATAACAACAAAATTCACACTATACAGCCAGGTACATTCTTACAAAAAAGAAACCTTGAAAAAGTTATTATGACGGACAATAAATTGAGAACCGTTGAACTATCTGCATTCACATTGCCTCACATCCCAAAGCATAAGTTTTTACCCAAATTTTTCATTGCAAATAATCCATTTGTATGTAACTGTCATATGATTTGGCTGCAAAAAATAAACCTATGGAACCATATGAGACAGTATCCCCGCTTTGTAGATTTAGATACAGTTACATGCGAAGTTGTAAATAACAAATATGGAGGAAAAGCAAATTTAATGGATGTTCCTGAAACGCAGTTCCTTTGTTCTTATGAAACTCATTGTTCATCAAGCTGTTTTTGTTGTGAATTTGAAGCCTGTGACTGTAAAATGACATGCCCTGAGGGATGTTCCTGTTTTCACGACAGCAATTGGAATTCTAATGTAATAGACTGTTCTAACGTTGGCTACACAGACGTTCCAGAGAAAATACCTATGGATGCCACTGAACTTTACTTGGATGGTAATGACTTTGGCTCATTGAATAGCCATCTATTTATAGGCAAGAAAAAGCTACATAAGTTATATTTAAATAATAGTAATATAGCTTCTATCGATAACGACACTTTTAATGGCCTACACTCTCTCAACATTTTACATCTGGAAAATAATCACATAACGGAAATAGCCGGCGGCGAGTTTTCCCAAACAAAGCACTTGAGAGAGTTATACTTAAACGATAACCTCTTAACTAGTGTGGCAAATAAGTCGTTTGAAAATTTATCTTCTCTTCGCTTAATAAACTTACAAGGAAACAAGATATTGAATCTCGACAAGAAGCTAGCTCATATTGTCCATTTAGAAAGTGCTCGCGTAAAAGGTAACTTATTTACCTGTACGTGTGAAAATGTGTTGCCATTAGTGAACTGGTTAAAAAAATTCTATGAAGATCCTACGGAAATGTTTTGTGCAAGTGAAAATGAACTCAGTGCTAACTTAACAGTGTTCGACGTGATGGACAAGTGTCGTGACTCTAATGTAATGGACAATACTATACCTACTGAAAACCAACCGTTTCAGTATGATGAAGTGAGCACAATTAAATTAAACTTTGTGCCGCTTTTAGCTGTAGTCCTTATAAGTGTAATCCTTATTTTATTGTTTGGTGCCTTAGCATTCTCTTTTAGACAAAACGTGCGTTTATGGGCGCATTCTAAATATGGTGTTCGGTTATTTAAAAGTGCATCTATACAGGAAAGCGAGCTCGATAGAGACAGGATGTATGACGGTTACGCGGTTTATAGTTTGTTAGATGATGACTTTGTAACGAAAGTAGTTGCGCCAGAGATGGAACACTGCGGATATACCATGTGCTTTCACTATAGAGACTTACAAAATGTCCCTGAAAATTATTTGTTAGATCAAATCACAAATGCAGCTGAATCATCAAAAAGAATATTAGTTTTCATTTCGTTTAATTTCCTACAGAACGAATGGTCAAAAACTTCATTCAAAGCCGCTCTTAAACATGTTATAACTTCAATTCACCCTTCTATTAGGAGACATAGAGTCGTTTTCATTTTGACCACAGATATCAGTGCGCTCAATTTAGATTTGGAATTCCAGAATTATTTAAAAACATGTAATGTTCTATTCTGGGGTGAGAAAAAGTTTTGGGAGAAAGTAAGGTTTTTAATGCCTGACGGTTCAAATTTGCACTGGAATAAAGATAACATCAATTACGCGCACGGTGTTTGTCCCAATGCTAGGCGACACCCCTCCAGATACACAGCGTCACCAACTGCGCCAGAGCATTGGTACAAGTACGACGCTCTTCCACCCCAAACACCCACTGTAGCTAATGTAGGCATCAGCATTGAGGATGACACTTCAATGCTGACTAATACGACATTAACAAGCCAGATACAAGACGTGGATAATCCACACCACAGTTACATATCCATTGACACACAAAATTACGAACAGCCATATGGCGGTCGACCGAGGCCACCTAATACGTTACGTAAGCATCCCAGCCATCACTCGCCCTCCATGCTCGACGAGCAAGGCTACTTACAACCCCGTTCCTCAGTACACGATTGCTTACCTCAAACCCATCCGAGCGTACACAGATAACATGTTTCAAAACTCCTCTCGTTATCTATTAGATATTTCTTAATGGGTCGCTACATTCCAAGCACATGTGTATACTAAGTTGCCTCGTAATCTGGCAATGCCTTATTGAGACGTGATTATTGCCGGCCAAATAATTGTATGAGTAACGTTCCTTGTAATTATTTATAAATTATAATGTAATATTTAAAGAGACTGTTGTTGATTTGTATCGCATACGTATCTTAATAGATTGACGCCTTATATTCCAATAATTATCTAGCTGTAGGTATTTGCGATTGTGAAACTAAATAGTACTAAACAATGTTATAAATTATATAATATAATATCTTTTAAGACTGATCTGTATTGTAATATAGGTTATGAATTGCCAGTATAAAATGTGACTTAAGTATTTTGCTATAGATATTATATCTCATTGTTACCAAATATATTGTAAATAATTGTAATTAATGTATAGAGAATATTGATGTCTGTATAGTTATACTAGTCATTAGATAGGAGTTGATGTTGATGCTAATTACTGTAGATCGTTCCATGGTCACATAATCAATAGTAATCAAACCGACATGATAAATTATTGCTTTTGTTTTTATCAATTATTTATGTACAGAACTATAATAGCACTTTATGTTTAATATTGTCTTAAGTATTATTGCTTATGTGGTCAATTGTTTACAATAAATTACGTGTAAATTGTAAAACGTTAAACTCGCAAGTGAAATTTTAAAATAAAAATATTATGAATGAATACAACTCTTTAATTTCCTAACCCATTAAATAATCATTATACTTACACTACACATTATACTTACCTTTTGAAATACAATAATTAATTACACATTTAGTTTCTTAAATCATAATATAATACTCACACAGATATATTTTTAAATTAAACAATTAATAATTTTGCAAGAGTCTTTGTGGTTTTGTATCTATTTCAAAAACGAGCCGCGAGCCTGCCTTTTGTATTCAAAAACTAATTACATAAAAACCAAACCATAACCGTTAGTTTTGCTGTCTGTAGTGAGAAATGGGATCTATAAAAAAATATTGAAAAATAATTTCGGCTCGCCGACAATCATCTTAGTTCATAATGACGGTCCCGACTCAGGTAGAGGCTCCCAAGTCATAATTTATCCGTCAAGGATTCTCTTGGTAGCCAGTACAATAGTATATATATTCGAATCTAGTTATGTTTGACCCGAGGAATGGCTATTGATTTTTTTGTCATACTTTTAAAAGTGTCAGTGTAGCATATGGTGTGACATACTTTGGATGGCCGATGCGCTCTGCTGCATCCATTTTTTCAGTGGAGTCCAGTGGGCAGCATCTGGTGTTTACTTTTAATTAAAGTGTAGGTTTTAGCTGCTGTAAAGATTTAAATGAAATTGTTCTTGTAATATATTTTATATTTTAACGTAATTTAATAGTCTTTTCAATAATTAACCTGTTATATTATTTTATGATAGCTGTTATGATTAAAATTAAGTCATTAATTAGAAATAAATAAAATAGGCAGGTTAATACATATACATATTTATGGTACAAATGGTAAAATGACAGAAATTTAGATAAAAGCACAGATCCCTACCTACTTACTTACTTTGTATTATAAATGGTTAATAAATATTATTTTTAAATATCAAGCACAGTTACATATTTGGAAAGTATATGATTGATTCCCATTTAAGATGACAAAGTAAACACTGATAAGAATCTGTCTAATGATCAATTTGCAATTTGCTAAGGAATTTCATTCCACTTCCACTTTAAAAACAAGCTTTTAAAATATTTGTTGTTTTTATTGAAATAACCTTGACATAATACATTTTAATTTGTTATTTTAAAGGCATATTAAATAAAAACACAATTTATAAGGTCATTGTATTTATTGTTCAAAGACTGAAGTGTAACAACATAGGCACGATAAATGAAATCGTTAAAAAGTTTTGTAATAAGTAGGTATGAAATATTAACAAATACTAGTCGTGATATTGATTAATATTAGTTTAGTCCAGTTTAAATTACTTCTTATGGACTGAAGCTCTTATACAATTCATAATATAACTATACTAAAAAAAGTTCCAATAAACGCGCCAATTTAGTCAACACATATTAACACTTAAGCTCAAGGCTAACTTTCCTTATCAGTTTATCTCTTACGTCATCTAAAATGGATTTGTCAAAGCCTAATCGATACCTGTTATCAGTATCCGGTTTTATTATCTGTATTTCACGGGTATATGCACGTTTGAGTCATCCCTCGAATGAGGTCCGTAGATAAGATGTCTGTGCCGAAAATATCGAGTGACCAATAGAGCATTCAAATCTGTAGATGGAGATTACGATTACCTGTGGTTGATTTGGTATAAAATGAATGCATGTTAGGACAGTTGCATTATTCAATTTGGGTTTGATAAGACTAATAAATACTCTATATTTGAAGGCATTTACTTACTATTGTACTGTATCTATTTTATTATACTGTACCTAAAAGATACATAAAATAGACACAGAGTTATTATGTAATATAAATGAGCATTTGCCGTATATAATAGATAAGGATGAAAAAGTTATTTGTAGAGCTTTAGTATAACAGCTATATGTAGTCCTTTTTTAATATCATACCAAATTCAATTATACGCAGATATTATACAATCTACGTAGTATGTAATAAATCTTCAATCAAATTGCTCTTTATTCCAGACATATTATACAAAACAAATTATGTATAATACAAGACAAAAATATTTACTTAATGTTTATTGTTTTCAACATAACAAATTTGATACAGAATAACGTTATAAATTATAATCAAACAGCAGTTAAATTAAATCTAATATATTACAACATCCCCAGATCTTTGCATACACAAACCAAAGAACGATCACATAATTCAAATGCTATTTCCAAGATCAAAAGGCCAATCCATAAGTGCAAGGTCCAAGATTGATTCCTGTTTGCCCAAACAAAGGATGACTGATCATACCATCGTATCAAATCAGATAACATTTTTGTGTGGCACATGATCGACGTTGGGTATCCGCGGTGTTTTCGACAATATCAAAATTTATAAGCCACCCGCTGGTCAGACATGACGGTTCACACTTGAGGGTACAAAGGTCACGTTTCACTAGATTTCTGGCTGGAAGTGCACTGAAATTGGTTCGTGACAACCGAGAGATGTTATCGTGAGTCTTGGCAATAGCCGATCCTGTAATGGGAGCATGAGAATGAGCATAGACAATGTTTTGACGCAGATAGATTGTTTTGACGAGTCAGGTTAGATGAGCGATATCCTTCGCTTGTTATTAGGAAAAGGTTTGAATGAACGTGGTTATTATATTTTTATATTGCAAAGCGAATGAGTAAAATTGTGTGCGTAGATAAGTTAATTATCATATATATGTGTATTTATTACATAGAGTGAGAAAGACCTCGCAATATAAATAATATTTGACTATGTTATTTATGAAAATGATTGCAAGCTTAAACTTATATTACTTACATCTTAATATTGTTGGAAGCAGAATTGATTTAATTTGTTTAAAAAAAATCGTTGCCCTTTGTCATACCTATAATTAAAATTTAAAATTTTATATGTATCAAAGTTTTATTTTTCTGACAAAGTTCAGTAAAATACAGAATGTACGAATTTTTACGCGAGTTAATAATTTTTGTGTCAGGAAAATGCCTTAGAACGTTAGAAATATTGAAAATTTAACTGGCCGTTTTTACAAAAAGTTAAAAGTGGTATAAAATTATTCGAGAAAGATTTATATATTACCACTATCAGTTATACATTGTTTAGAACATTTCAAAGAATTGTAATACTCATAATAGTTACTGTTTGCTTTAACTACGCAACTAAATGACAAATATTCATAAACTTCACTGAGACAACGTGAAAGCCCTGTCTTTTTATCTCATTATTTATAAAGCATGATCTGTTTCCAACAAGAGTCTTTGTAAACACTTCCGCAGTATCGTCACGTTTTACTGTGAAACGATAAGCCGAATTCAATGTAATTTCTCATTATATTTTATTGATGAGACCGATAAAAATTCGCTAAAACGAAATTAGGGTTCGAGGTAAGCGAGTTTTTTTTAACCGACTTCAAAAAAAGGAGGTTATCAATTCGGCCGGTATGTTTTTTTTTTTTTTATGTATGTACACCGATTACTCCGTGCTTTCTGAACCGATTTACGTGATTCTTTTTTTGTTCGATGCGGGATGGTAAATAAAATTTTTATGGGACCAATTCGACAATTGGTCCCATAAAAATTTTATTTGGATAGGCCCAGTAGTTTTTATTTTATGAGCATTTTTGTCTATATTTGTAAATGTTACAAGTGCAAGTTTGAAGTCGGTTGTTTTTAACGCAGTTATTGACTTGTTTTTGTTTTAATTTTAGCTTTTTGCATGCGTCCTTCCAAATATAAAGAAAGCTATGTTATATTTAACTATGGCTGTCTAGATTTCCAAATAACATATATAAAATTCTTATTAAAACTTTATAAACCTAAATTAATTACTTGTTCTAAAAAAACGATACAGGTTGTAATAAGAGAATTGCTTTTAATAATTGCAACTTGTTGCAAAAAAACTGCAAGAATAAAAATATGTATCAACTGACCATAATCCCCACAAACAATCCTCGATTCTCTCATAGAACTAATAAAATTGGGTTATGGGATACCGAAAGCGGATAAATCACATCGAAAATACTGTCACGATTCTATAAAAAAGTGAGAGAACTCCGGGATGATTTGATTATCCCGTCGTCCATTGAGCATGACCGAGTGTCGGAAAAAGTTTTTACCGCGCAAAACTAGCTTCACATTCCTTCGAATTATAATATTTTTGTGATTCATCACTGTGACTTATTGATAGTCCGTTTGAATAGCGTTTATTGAATTTCAACCGGTTTTCGTTGTTCGAAATTGTTAGTAGACTTGTTTATAACGTCTGGACGATTAGAAATATTATAATTTTATGCATGTATGCCATTTTAAATATTTGTCTTAAAAGGCCATACCTACATTAATTTTGCGCAGATTTTGCAATGATTGAGTAAAAACATCATAATATTATTGTCAAGCACGATGCATGAGTAAAATGTCCTATTAATAACAAAATATTTCTAAACAGAAAAATAAATGCATAAAATTACAGCTTAATAAATACACAATATAAGAGACCCTAACCATAATAAATTATTTACTAAATGACTTCATACGCAATTGAGATATAAAATAGTATTAATATTGAGATATTTCCGATAGATCTGAACGCAGTCGATTGGATTTTGTTTGAATGTGGGTTATAGCAACAGGAAACAGTGCCCATACAATGATTCAAAGGGATCGGTAAGATGAATGATCGTGCTTGTCCGAGTGAAAACAAAATGGAGGCTGGATTGGTTACATATTAATAAATATGAGCTTTAGGTATAATAAATTTATTTTCAAATATTATCGTATCGTTCCAAATAAACAATATTTTATTTGCCATTCAAAAATTGTTTGCTTATAAAACACAGAAAATGCATACTACACTTTGATCTTAGTCAAAAGGCCGAGAAGCCATACAATGACAGAAAAATATGAACGACTTCAAATATTAATTCATAGATACGACGATCGTATTAGTTACGTAATGATACGTAATCATTTCATCACTATGCTAGATTTACAAAAAATACTAATTATATTCTGCATTTTATTATTTTCATGCAATATTATTAAGAAACAAAAACTGTTTACTGTACTGTTCATACATAAAGTGCCAAGTATATTCGTTCGTAATAATATATTGTTAGCTTGACCTATAAAAACACTCAGCATTATAAGCCTGAATGTAACATTACTTAAGTGTTTAAACAGCTTCATTATTTTTATTTCATTTGTACCACAACGCGACAGAAATCCAAAATCTTTATAATCCCTATATAACCATTGCATGGCATTCTTGACACCTCAAGTAATTTAATATCAGATCATATTCTCGAGGAACTTATTTCGCAATATTCAAAGTCAGATATAGTTATTACTTGGGAACTTGAACGTATAATATTGTTTACAAAATTTAGCAGCTGATTATGATAATGGTGACTCTACATTTTGGAGCTTTAATAGTTTGCTCTTTTGATTATTTTTTTCTCTATTGCATTTAGAATTTTACTATAAAACTTAACCTTAGAATACATTCTTACCATTGGCTGTCTTATCGCTATGTAGCGATTTCTTTGTTACAATTTGTTGGCTAAAATATTAGGAGAAAGATTCTAGAATAATAATAGTATTAGTGAATTCCACGTTCACCCAAAATGAGTAATACAGGTAAAAGAAAAACGTATAAAACTAGCTACAATTAGCTCTCCATACAAATGCATTCCAAAACAATGATTACCATAAAATTATACCACGTTTAACCGTGACTGCACCGGAAATATCATACAAAAAATGCAGTTGATTCCTCCCTGTATACATCTCGACACTTTTTACATCAATAATTATAGAGGTTTGTAACCAGTCCGTTTCACGGGGCGGGAATATAAAATCGCTAGCGGCTTTTAAGGTTTTAGCATTCGTCATGTTTCTCAAGAAAATAAAATTCCATTAGCAAGTTTCGTTGAATCAATGGCACTCCAAAAAGGCGAAACTATAATTTCGTTGAGTCATTTCAACCCTCAATTTGTTTGCTGCCAACTGTCAGAACTCTTTTGTATGGTTATGAATAAATACTATGAGATTTCTTAGTTTTATTTTAAACAGCTCAAGGTGACTTGCGCTTATGTTATAAATGTAAAGAAAATATCTTTTCTAAAGTTTATGAAGCAATTTTTTGTATAAGAAAGGTTAAAATAATATTGCTTCCTAACCTAGATAGATATATATATAAAAAAATCTTCATCATTATTTCAAAAATATTAATACTTAAAAATATTACGATCGGAACCGATTATCTAGTTTCTTTGTTTAACAACATCGATGGGTATATAATGACGTGAAAATTATTACCCATCTATACCGTAGCTAAGCGTATGAATTATGTTTATCGTTCAATCGGTAATAATAGTCTTCCAAATACATACACGATCATAGAATTTAGATCAAGATTTGAGCGTTTTATGGGAAAATTTTACCAAATAATACGTACCTACTTAAACAATAAATATGTACCTAAGTAATATTATTTCCATGTTAAAGCAGGATGAAAAATATAGTCATTCCAATTTCTGTTAGTTTTTGTATTGATAGACTTTTTTTTTCATATATTACAACAGCTTTTTGAATATCACCAAACCGTAAAAATTATTAGTTCAGGCAGTAGTTTTGGATTTAACCCCAAAGAATTTAACCCATGCTTTAGTTCCGCACAGCGAGAAATAAAATTAGGGTAAGTTCAATAAAATAATTCCATAAAAAGTATACCATGAGTATAATAAAGTTGAAAACTATAATTTTAAAAACCACAGTTATTAAAAACAATTTTTTTTACATAGATACTTTTTAGGGTTCCGTAGCCAAAATGGCAAAAACGGAACCCTTATAGTTTCGTCATGTCCGTCTGTCCGTCTGTCCGTCTGTCCGTCTGTCACAGCCGATTTACTCGGAAACTATAAGTACTACAGTGATGAAATTTGATGGGAATATGTGTTGTATGAACCGCTACAAAAATATGACACTAAATAGTAAAAAAAAGAATTGGGGGTGGGGCCCCCCATACATGTAACTGAGGGATGAAATTTTTTTTTTCGATGTACATACCCGTGTGGGGTATCAATGGAAAGGTCTTTTAAAATGATATAAAGTTTTCTAAAAAACATTTTTCTTAAAGTGAACGGTTTTTGAGATATCAGCTCTCAAAGTCGTAAAAAGTATGTCCCCCCCCCTCTATTTTTATAACTACGGGGTATAAAATTCTAAAAAAAATAGAGGTGATGCATGCTAATTAACTCTTTCAACGATTTTTGGTTTGATCAAAGTATCTCTTATAGTTTTTGAGATAGGTTGATTTAACTGTAATTTATTATATTTGCTGCTACGGAACCCTTTGTGCGCGAGCCCGACTCGCACTTGGCCGGTTTTTTAAGAAAAATATTCGATTAAACTTCTATTAAGCGTTAACAGAGATTTATGTGAAATCTAAAAGGTCGGGATAAATTGAAACATAAACAACTTTTCAGCGAAAAAGTTGAAAAGTGCTAGAAACTGGAAACTGAGAGATCATTCATCTTGCTCAATGTTGTGTATTTAATTTGCTTTACTTTCTAATTGAATTACATGAACTTTTTCAGGAATAAAATTATTATAGATCCATAAATAAGATTTCATCCTAAGATGAATCGCTAATTTTTAATAAAAAAGTGCATAATGTCCACGTACCAATACCATTACTATAAAACTATTTCTTTATATGACAGTAAATTAAAAAAAAAGTAAAATATTGTTAATAGATATATTTAATAAAACGCCATCTATATTCATAGTACCGAACTTTCTTGCATAATGAAGCTCTACCTAGGCCCAGAGCTTGAAAAGCATTATTTAAAAAGTTTAATATTTCAGAAATCAAATCACGTTGAATCAAAACAAATGCATATGCGTTAATTGCATCATTATAACCAATAAGTTCAATCAGGCACTGAGTTCTAGCCTAATTGTTTGCTCATAAAGCAGTAGCAATTAAAAAGTATATTCATATTCCCGCTAATATGAAAACAACCAATACGTCGGCGACATGAAAGCCACTATAAACGCAGGTGCACTTATCGCCTTTGTTAACATTCAATAATAAAGTGTAATTCGAAGCGGTAAAGAAACCGCCAGTAATTACGACCTGTTGCTAATTTAAATCTCAACTAATCGTCGTGAATATCGCGATGTTACAATCGGTATTTTTATTTCGGTTTGTGAAATTGTACAAATAGCTACTAATTAGTACTTTAATAATTGATATGAGTTATGATATCGCATTCAAATGACCTTTTGCTACGAGATCTATTGACATTGAGATAATACATAATATTATAATACGGGACTTCTTGTCGAGTGTTAAAATATTATTTTCATTTAATAGGACTAAGTGTAATTATTTAAATTTGTTTATCACGATAATAGATTTAATGTTATGTAAACATTTCTTAAATGGAATAGTGAATATTACATTCTGTTACACTTCACCAAAAACCTCGAGTGAATAGACCGTGGAAACTTTGGTGTAGTTTATTTATTTATAACACATAAAACCCGATCACGAATAATAAAGATCCATCGCACCCCCATTGTATTCACATAAAATTTTAAAAGGACATCATTTCTTACTAATAAATTCATTCGTGATGCTCATTACACTATAAATCGGCTTAGCCAACTGTTACAATAGCCAGACGATAAAATATCCTCTAATGGACGACGGGATATAAATTGTCCTTAATAACAGAAATATTTTATTAAAATAGGTCTAAAAGTGTTCTCTTTTTCGGGTTTTACGACATTGGTATTTGGAGAAAAAAGTTTACGAACGTAGATCGGATCTTGTTTGTGAAAGGGATAATACTCACATCAAACTCGTGGGTGCTTACTTTTTTATTTTTTTTTACTTGGATCGTTCCTGTTTTTTACTTTTAATTTCGAAATGACAGATGAGGATGACGGGCCGGTGCGTCATAGATGGAGATTTATCATAGAACTTTATATATTACAAGCAATTTTACGCCCTTTTTTTAACATTTTGGGAAAACAATGGTGGTTCAAAGGATTGTTGTGCTTTTTGGTGTTTGATAGATCGGTTGTTGTGACTAATTTATAAAAGGTATCCGATTAATAACAGTCTATTATGGAATTTAAATATTATAAAATAGTTGTTTACAACAACAAATAATTGCTACGTAAAAAATAGAGTATCGATCATATCCTTATCCGATAAAAAGGAATTCTAGGAAAATAAGTATTTAGAAAAACTACTTTGAATTACGTAGATATTTCAACTTCATACCTCCTAAACTTCCTAATTTGGAAGTATGAATAAAAAATATTAAGTGTACCTTTACATTTGCTTTACTTCAAAGATTATAGTGAATTCGTCCTGCAAAAAGTTAAGGATACATGCTCAATACTCGTCTGCAATAGAATCACTTTCATGTAACTATTGTTCAATAAACATTCACTTTTCTTATTTCACGACTCAGCATGACCTATGTTTGTGCAGGTCACTATCAGATACCAGCTATTGATGATCGATAAATAGAATGGAGCCAATAATGCACTGCATTGATGTGATAATGGATGCAAATATAATACAATAAATCGACGCATTTTAGCATCCTTTGATAGTATATTACTTGGCACAATTTGGATCGACGTTATCTTTTAAGTGCTTGTGGTATCTGGAGTTGTGTTTTTCCTCTTTTAGTTATTCAAGTAATATGGTTTGTTATACTGTAATAGAATGTGTTGAAAGTTAATAATTAAAAGTAGGGGATTTATTGTATGCTATAATATCGATGCAAATCGTAGTTAGATATGGTATGTAATTATAAGAAACTTTAAATAATATCGCAATAAGTTTTATAAACATCTATAAATAAAGGTCTAGTGCGTTGAAATTTATATTGTAAGCACACTTCCATAGATTTTTTATTTATTAAAAAATATTTTATGTTTATGGAATCAATACTTCGTTAACCAAAAATGTATCGAAAATTTTAAAACATCTATCAATCACACTAGGACAATTGGTTTATGATATCAAAAGAGCAGATGCTGCATGATCAAAAAACTTTTTTAAAAAAGTCCCATGTTGGTATAGACAAGGTGTTAATACCACAGATAACCATCAATAATAAGTTGCTTATAAAATATTTATATTTAATAGTCACGGGGTAATGCAGGCAGCAACGGTATGGCTTTGGCATACCAGATTACCACATTAGGAATTCCCTTTGATACGCCGTTTGCGGAATAATGACCTTTAGATTCTAAGTAATAAAGTTTCATATTCCGTGATTGGAATGTCCAACAAATAAGTGCAGGTGGCATCGAACGGCATCGTATCGGCTTTATCTTAACCATCGCATCTTCAAATATTATACTTTTACTTTTATGGCGCTTTGAAATGCAAGAAGTGTCAACTAACGGACACCCAATAAAGTCCGTAAGGGGTTCGACCAGACACTTCGTATTTTATGTAAGCTGGTTTATAATATTAAAATTGTATTATTTTTTATGTTGGTGCAAGGCTTTCTATGTGGGACTTTTCTGTTGGTAAAATAAAACTGTTTTGATACAATTTTACTGGTACAGTCTGCTCTACAATCTTATTACAATACGAAACAAAAAATTGATTTTCTATTATATTATTTTTTTTACATTTGCGCACTATTTATATATTAAACAAAAGTAGAATAATTACGATATCATTTTGTCAAGTTATTCAAAAATATGTTACAACTTGGTTACAAGTTACAACAAATGTAGCGTTATATTTGTTCCAATGTCTAATTAAATACTTCAAACCATTTGCTGTTCAAATTATACGATAATTGCCTCGTCAGATTCTGGTACAAGATAATTTAATCGATTGGAAAGTGGTTCAAGCCAGTGTTTTAAAAATTACTCAAATATCAGTCCGGAAAAAGCCGCGGGGTGAATTTGTCCATTCATGTAATGAACTTGTATGCTCAATACACAATAGCAGTGGAATAACAGTTTTTGTTTTGTGTTTGGATGGAAGCGTTTTGTTGTGTTAATTTTTGGTTTGCTTTATCTATACAAGTTTATGTGCGTTTTTGTAAACGTGGTTTTGTGGGACACACCATTTATATTATAACATGTCTTATTTTTAGAGGCGAGGGTTCTTCACTAGGTTTAAACCTTGGGCCTGTTGGTTATGGCACTCACGTGCTTTTATTATAATATGTAAGTACCAGCAAAGTAAGTACTTCATCGTGCTGTGTCTTTAGTAGCAAGAGAAATACAAAAATACAGCAATATAGGTACCAATGAGAAAGAGTAAATAATATAAAGTCTTATAAATATTTTGATGCCCGATTTTTACATCATTTAATTTTCTAAAATTAACGAATCACTATGATGAATCTTTTGGATCCCTCTCATCATCTTTTGAATAGAATTTAAATTAATATCCATTTCCAGGTATCAAATGGTCCAAATTAAGGCACTAGAAGATTTATTAATAATATTCACAATCTGACATATCAGGTTTAAAAGTTCAGGTTGGAACGACCACCAACACTGCTGTGGGTGGATTTAACTTGTCAATCAAGTGGGCCATGCCTTGCACGTTGCAATCTCCCTGCGTGAACTGAAATCATTTTAAATGTCCTTTAAAGCTATAGCAAAACTAACCTTATTCACAAGTTGTAAGATTCAAAGTTCAATGTGTGTTTGTGTATAGTAAACTTCACTTATTGTTTAATCAATGTTTTATCCTTAATTAGACTATTATTACAGGACTACGGATAGCGATTAAGTAAATAGTGAGGAAGCAGGGCCACACACTACGCTGCAGTATGTAATCTGTACATTCGTCTTGAGTTTTATTTGCCTAGTAATAATTAAATTGTATATTCTTTGGATTCATGTAGAGATGTCTTTCTATATTTTGTTTCTAAAAGAGGCTCTATATTTTCCTGTATTCTTAAATTATACATTGCTAAGGTCTTAGGAATACTTTGAATCAAATCCATATAAATTGGAGATTAACGTTTTGATAGAAACCCACATGAAAGCATGATGCTTTATGAAACAGGGCATATTTTTTACTGTTCATGTTTGCAAGTTTGCAACAAAAAAGAACATTTTGAATACCTACTTTTAAATAAATTTATAAAATACTCCACCGTTGTTTATACCATACAAAGCCATAAACCTCGACAACACTCAAAACCTAGCCAATACTATAGAACAAAAATCATAATGGAACCTCAAGTGATCCTATAACAGGCAGATAAAACATGAACAATTCGTGAGAACATTGTCCACTTGAAGCTAATGCACCTAAGGATTTCGACAAATAGTAATAAACGGATTGAGTCTCGTCACGAACTGATATTCTATACTTTATGGTTGGTACGTTGAACTCAGACTTCAGCATGTGTAAGAGTTTGGTTAATATCGATGCAGATTGAAGAGAAATAAATTAAAAAAAGCTTATGTATATTCGTTCTGCTGAAGTAAATGCAATCAATGGTGTGTATTTATCTTCAATGAGCATGTTTGTGACAAATAATGATTTATTTTTTATTTTCAAGTCATAATATTATAAGAATAATTTAAGCTGTGAAACATAAATAAAATATAAACCATTAGACGCAAGTTTTTAAAGCAGCTTGTAAGGAAGGCGGTGAAAATATTTACTACAACAACTAGGTATGTACTTTTGTTATTTACTACAAATTTAGTATGATAAAACAAACATAATGTAGAGTTTCATAACAATATCTAAAATAATAGTAGATTTTATTAACTGTAACATTATATAAAACAATATGCAGTATGCATTTTACAATTCCAAAACAGTACTAATTCACCAGTTAATACTCGAGTTCAAACTCAACTCTAAGTGCCATCCCTCTGTATGAAGAGTAATGAAAAGGATAAGTTTTTAATTAACCTCAAGCAATTTAACACAAATGGGGCGTTATTAATAGTTACGGCTGAAACTTATCTCACTTTCAACAGAACCCTCTCAATTTTCGAAGCAATTTTGTTTAACATCCGCAAGTTTTATTGAGTTCAGGATTTTGGGATATATTATTGTCATGTGTTTGATTATAATTTGTTAAAAATGAATCATGCTTTTTTAGCTGACTCTTTACCATTTTATTGTTATTTTTAACATTTCAAAAAATTCTGTAGTAGGTACCTACTTTAAAAAAATTTCTGTAGTACTTTAAAAAAATATTATATTTGGTGTTTTTGTAGACTTTACATACTTCAAAATTATATAGGAATTTATGCCTACATTAAACGCGATATTCAACGTGCATTTTTGATAGCCATCATTTAAAAGATACTAGTACGACGACGGTCGTGCCTTAGAAATAATAGAGTAAATTTTAAAGTTAGGTATTGTATTAATAGTAAAGACCAAAATATCCTACTTTAAACTATGACATCTACAAATCTTAACTTCAACTAAATCAAATAAAGCTCTGATAAGTTTCATAGAAATACAAGAGTCATTCTACAAAACTTTTGGATCAATTACAATTTACAAACACACATTACACATTACAGATTTTAAATCGTATTTTTCACACGAGTAGGTTAGACGCGAGAATTTTTGTATTTTTCAATTAGCTTGGAAATTAATTGGCTGATAAAATAAGGTGACCGGAACTTAAAAAAAACTCGGCGTTTCGTACGCTCAATTTCGAAGCCCTTCAAGAGCGCATTGAATAGTATAAATATTTACTTAATTGTAAGAACCGCAGCGATTCGCACGCTGAATTTAGAAGGACCTTAAGATCCAGTTAAAAAGTACCTATATTGATTGTAAAAAAAACGCGGCGTTTCGCACGCTCCATTTTGACAGACCTCAAGGACCGAGGCCGAGGTCACGTTACAAGATACTGTTTGAACTTGAGTGTCAGCGCGATTTGACACACGTCACATGCGCGCCGCTTCCTTTGTTAACTCTTATTAACTTATGTAATGGATTCGTTCCGTCAATATTCTCACATCGAAGTATTGGAGATTTTAGTGATAGAATTACCTGTGCTTGTGATGTAAATGAAATTGTCAGTCTTCTTACACATTTTACTGTTGAATATATATCTGTATTGATGGCGTTGATTTTGCATTTAATTATTTATTATCTTCAATCGATTACCCTACACACTACACAACTTATACAAAAAACTTTATCATGATTGACATGTCTCTGATTCGTGATATAGATGGTCCAGATTTATCAAGTTGCTACTATACTGACACACCCGAGGAATGCCAAAAACATATCACTAAAGCACACAATATTAAAATCGTTACTTTTAATATTCGCAGTTTACAACGTAATTTTAACAGCTTTTTAATAACCTTATCTCGTTTTAACATAGAATTTGATGTCATTATCCTTACGGAATGTTGGTTGAACGAAAATTCTGTTATTTATCCAATCGATGGGTACATCTCGTATAAGACAACAAAATATATTAACCAATCGTGTGGTGTAGTCCTATATATAAAAAGAACCCTGAATCACGAAGTTTCGGAACCAACACTACACGACGCGAATTGCCTTTTGGCCAAAGTGGACAACTTATTTAATCTCATCGGAATATACCGTTCACCTTCATTTAGAAACTGCACAAATTTTTTACAATCCTTAGAAAGTCTTCTACAAAATATTAACTTGATTTCTTCTTGTACAATTCTGGCGGGTGATATAAATATTAATACGTTGATGTCTAATATAAACAACGACTGTAACGAATACCTTTGCTTAATCGCAGAGCAAGGACTAAGTCCAACAATTAATATTCCCACCCGAGAAACAGCGTGTTTAGATCATATTATGGTGTCCGCCAATACTCGCGTGAACACTGTGGTTTGTAGGACTACTATAACTGATCATTACATCGTTATGGCTGGTATAAACACAACAAATAAACCCAATCGCTTAAGGGTTGACAAGTTTATGACCAAGTTGGATTTCCCTGCCATTGTTGAGGAAGTTAAAAACACTGATTGGACTAACTTGCTAATGAATGTAGACGTAAATGCAGCAGTTGATGATTTTTCCAATATGCTGTCTAATATTATCACAAGCAATTCACAACGCTTAAGAATAAATCGCTCTAAAACCATTCTGAAACCTTGGATGTCCCCCGGTCTTGTTAGATGTTCAATGGTAAGAGATATGCTACATCTAGAAGCTAAACGTAACCCTAATAGCGAAATAGCTCAATTTACATTTAAACGCTATAGGAATTTTTATCATAATCTAATTAAGAGATTGCGAGATAGTTACAATGAGAAAATGCTCACAGAAAATCAAAATAACCCAAGTAAGCTTTGGAATACTATAAAAGATAGCGCATATTTACAGTCCCCTAAAGAGAACCCATCCATATCTGCTATTAAAGGTAATATCCAGGATTCTTTGAATTACTTCAATAATCACTTTTGCGCAATAGGTCAAAACTTGGCCAATGATATTCTAACTGGTATTGGAGAAACTCAAGAATCTCTGGCTTCCAACGTTTCCATTGAGAACTTTCCAGACTCATTCTTCATAGTACCTACGGACAAAACTGAAATCGAGAAAATAATTACTGATCTCAAAACAAATAGTGCAACGGGTATAGATGGTATTTCCAACCGCCTATTAAAATACATTAAGCCGTACATCTCAGCTCCTCTTGCTTATATTTGTAATTTAAGTATATCACATGGTGTATTTCCGGATAGGTGGAAGGTAGCTGCCGTATCTCCTATACATAAAAGCGGTGATAAAAAAGTTTTAAATAATTATAGACCTATCTCTCTTCTCAATGCAATCTCGAAAGTCTTAGAAAAAATTATGAATAGCAGAATGGTTGATTTCCTAGAAAAAAACAATATCTTAACAAATCGTCAATATGGATTTCGTGCAGGTAGATCCACCGTTGATGCCGTATCTGAACTTATTCATATTGTGTCCTCTTCTCTAGATAAGGGCTTGGCCTGTGTCGGAGCATTTTTGGATTTAGCCAAGGCCTTCGACACAGTGTCAATACCAATTCTTTTGAAGAAACTGGAGAGGTATGGCATCAGAGGTATAGCTTTGGAGTGGTTCAGAAGTTATCTTTCGAACAGAAAGCAATGTACCAAATATCGCGATACTTTTAGCTCTCTTTCACCAATAATTTTCGGCGTGCCACAGGGGAGTATTTTAGGTCCTACCCTCTTCTTAGTATATCTTAATAATATCGCCAACGTTGGGTTGAGAAATGCTGATATTATCTGCTACGCGGATGACACAGCTATTATTTTTCAAGATACTTCTTGGGACAAAGTCTTTGACGTAACAAAAGAAGGAATGTCAAAGATTGCTTACTGGTTAAACAACAATTTACTTACTCTCAATGCCGCT
The DNA here is from genome assembly GCF_061535455.1 of Colias philodice. Classification (NCBI taxonomy): domain Eukaryota; kingdom Metazoa; phylum Arthropoda; class Insecta; order Lepidoptera; family Pieridae; genus Colias; species Colias philodice. Next base: position 8,815,130 of record NC_143099.1, on the reverse strand, counting down.
AAAACAAAATATCTATGTTTTCACAAAACTGCAGCCTCACAACCTTCATCACTTCCGGATCTGTCTTTTCATTCGTGCAATATTTCCTCCTTGTCTCATCCAGTTCCTCCATGCCATTGTAAAAACACAATCAGTAACGCGCATTCCATTAAATATCTGGGCGTAATATTGGATGATAAGTTAAACTTTGAAGGCCACATACATGCAACAACTGCAAGAGTTCGTAAACTAATATACCCCATGAAACACCTACGCTCTGTCGCTAAGTACGAGTTACTCAGGAGAATATATATAGCTTTATGTGAACCTATAATTAGTTATTGTATCTGTATTTGGGGTGGTTGTGGATCCTCCAAATTATTGGTTCTGGAAAGAGCACAAAGAGCCGTGTTAAAGGTTATGCTGCATCTCCCTATCCGCTACCCAACTGACTTGCTTTATAAGGAGATTGGATTGTTGAGCGTCAGAAAATTATTTATTCTCAATGTAGCATTACTAACCCATAAAAATATTCTCTCTTCAAGTGATCACGCTAACTTACTCAACAATAGAATATATAAAATTCCTTTACCTCAGGTTAATACCTCCTTTGCCAAACGATTTAGTCAATTCCTACACCCGCTTATATATAACCGCGTCAACCAGGCATTGCACTCTATTAGGCAGAGTGGTGTCGCAAAGGCCAAGAAAATTATTAAAAAATGGTTACTCTCTTTGTCTTTTCAACAAACGGAAAATTTGATTAGGTCTTTAATCTAACGCTCTTACTCACAAGTTTTACCCCATGCATCTCTTATTCAGCACACACACATATAAAAAGTATCTATTTATTTATATTTTATTTTGATATTTATTTTTTATTTTTTGTTCATTTAAGTTTTATCTAATGAAATAAAGCATAAGGAATAAAATATGAATTGCAATTTATTCTTAAAACATTAATAAATCGACATTTCATTTACATCCTTGTCTAGTTTTGTTTGTTTCTTTATATTTTGTACTGATGCCCACAATACAGGCCACGAGTCTAGTGTGGGCATCTTGGTTCAATGATGTATAGAGTATACTACATATTTACTGTGTTAACAGCCTTATTGTAATAAGTTCAACGAGATTGTATGCTTGATTTTTTGAATAAATATTTTTTACTTTTTACTTTTACTTTTAAATTAAATCTGTTGCATTTTTATTGGGAGTTTGTGGGATATTTAGTGTACAAAAATAAAAATAAATGTTTAGTTTTATAAAATATCTTTATTATTAGCCTCCGAAATGTTACCCACAGACATACTGCAGTTGAATGGAGAAGAAACATAATACACATAATATAATAGGTATATTATAATGATGGTCTACAATGTGTGCAATTATTATATTAATCTGTAAGTTATCGAAGATATACAATTGAGCATGAACGGTCATGGACAATAAAGATAAAATACAGCAAAACTATACAATATAACTTGTCAATAAATTACACATTTAAAGTGTCCCGCAATTGCGATTATGCTTAATTTTGAAGCGATCAATAGCCGTTAAAACAATCCCACATTCAACTGTCCGAAATATTATGGATGGACGTCGCGAAAAAACGTCTCAGACGCATTCATCTGCAGCGCACGATGCAATGAACCTGTAATAAAAATTAATATCCATTCAAACGATCGCCGACGGCTCCGTAATGTCCACCCTCGATTCTGAAATGGGCTTATTGCGTCTCGCAATATAGGTCAAAATTGTCGGCCATGCCAATTTAAATAAAGACTTCGAAAGGAAATTTAATATTCGTATTTGAGTCTGGATCGAGTGGGAGTGGCTGCGTTGTTTTGGCGCACCGGAAAGATTTATATTACATGCATTTTCGTATGCTAGTGATCTGAAATTGTCGAGCTCTCGGCCCATTGTGGCCCACGCCATTGCTCATAACGACTATTCAATACCTGAATGAACGATTGCTTTTTGATATAATTCGTGTGGACGACGATCGCTATCGTTTAGCTCGCGACTCAGAAAAAGTTGTAAAGTGATATCCCTCCGGTTTGTTCAAAGCTGTATGGACTCCGATTCGCTGGGAATATCATAATTATAAACAGTTTTGCATGAGGCTGTTAGGTTTTTGCTGCTATTTGTGAGGTTTAAAAATTCGTTATGGTGTTTAAGTGTGAGTACAGCTTGGGAATGGATCATGACATTAATAAAGATTTCTCGAGCGCTATTATGTCGGAATTATGAGTTAGTGTGGCGTAAAAAATTTGAATAAATAGTGATGAGCTAATAGTTTTCACTAAGATAAACTTAAAATACTGAACCAACCCTTTCCTTGTCGGACGCTCGAATCTTGTACACTTGACAAAAAACGACATGTGGTTTTAGTTCGGACCCATTGTGTAATGTTAAAGGAAGGGTACATCTATCCAGTTTTTGGTTGAACAATAATGCATTTTAATAAATTTCATTAAGATTGACAGCGCTGATTACGATTTTAACCCTTCCTGTCTAGCGTTATCGAAGGTTAAAGTAAATAGAACAAAAATTGAGCCTCGAATCTCGATCGCATCTGTAGGACATTTGCATAGCTTTTGTAAGGATATGTTTCTCTATTATTTAGATCAAGTGCTGTATTAATTATTTCTTTTGATTTAATTTCAGATATCTAACGATCATGATTGCTTTTAGCAAATGAAGTGTAATAGAAATATCTATTAAAAAGAATTAAAATATTTTAAGAGGAAATTTTCTGCGTGGCTTGTGATAAAAGGAACAAAACAAAGAAAGTTAAAACAGTACCGCAAATACTGAACATAATTTCAAGGGTGTATCATGGATATAAGAAAGTTTCCAGTCATTGAGCAATAACTAAACACAGAAGCCGGGCTTTGTTATTTCAAGCAAATTATGTCTTCAACAGCACTAACAAAACAAATTTGTTTGCGGCGATTGTTTATAAAAGTCCAAGGGGAGATTACTTCCACCCCGTTGTACGGCAAAATAGTGTTGCGGCATTTCCAAAGAGGATTAAACGAGGAGGTAGCCGTATCATCTCCGCTAAGAGCTTACTTAAGTTTATAGAAAGTGTGTCGGGTGTAAGACGATTTAACCATGACTTTAAAAGGGTTGCGCTTTTTCTGAAATCACGTTTAAACGCCTTGAAGCCGATCGCACGGCGTTGTGATATTACGTGGGTAAGGGTTTTTTATATCGCTTGTTTTACTCGCGCTCGACGTGGGGGTTCTAAAAGCCTTCTATAGTTCGACCTTTGTTTTGTTTCATTGCTCGACTCTTTAATTAGTGGCTTTCTGCTATATTTACTGTTCAGTACAGAATTTGTTCGAAGTTTTAAAACCTTAACGAACATCAATTCCGATCGAACGCGATGAAAAAACGGAATGTTGAAGATGAATTTAGTTTCGTCTGTTATGCAGGGGCATTTATCATTTTTGCTATTAAAATTGTATACAATACGATCCCCGAAGGAGCCGAAGGGTCCATCACAATAGCAAATGATACCTCGGGGTGTATCCGATCTCAATGCGCCTTAATTAACCGACCGCTACTTATGTTGGTTTAATGATCTCAATACTAAATTATTTACCCCGTAAACTATGTTTCCTATCATAAATATTATGTAGTTATTAATAATGAGGGTAAAGTTCTCCTGAATTTAAAATACCTATGGAATTTAATTACTGTTAGTGGCTAATTCTGGGAATATTTATGCCTATATTTATTAAAGTTCAGTATTAATAACATTTGATGTTATAGCTGTTTTTTCTGCACACGGCGCAATTGTTGTTTAAAAACCCACACACACAAGCAAACACTCGCTGTATCATAATTTGTACACGCGAAAATAACTAATTGCAAAATACCCTACCTGCAAACAACAACGAACGTTGCATAAATTATGCTTTTTTCTTCTTTGCAACCACTAGAGAGAGCCTTTACGTATTATCATTTTGTGGGTCAGTACAGCAGGTGCCTCAGACAGGTGTTAAAGGGCATTTTTAAACGATATTTTTAGGATCATCGTCAATTTTCCCCAAAGTTTGTTTTACCTTCGTTACGGTGTCCGTTTGAAAACATTTATATAAATTACAAAGGGCCCGTTGTTTGAGAGTTTAGCTTACGTCATTAGAGCTCATTTTAAATTAATATTTTTTTGTGAAGATCATTTTTGGGGATCGTGAAATTCTTTAATATTATGTTTGCTGTCGGGTTCACAAAGGTTCGGCGCAGATAAAAGCGATAATTATTTTATCGCTGGAGTTCCTTGTTTGTTTCTCTAATAGCTACTTTAATGGAAGTCTGAGAGCTTGTCGGAATAACAATGCGGGTAAAACGCATAAATTAAGTACACTCTATCTGTTAAAACATCTCTCTCGTTGTAATGTTTAATTTGGTGGGTAATTTTTACATTAGTTTCTGGATAAATGTAGCTTTTTACTATTGATAGGCATATGTTAATTGTTTTAAACAGTTTAAACTTTAAAGGCAGTGATTTTCATGATCACTCAATATTTTTGGTATTATACAAATAATATTAGTTTATTACAGATATTTTTTCTACAAGATCGCAAAATTTATACGTTTTACCTTATCTACCTATATCAAGAAAATAGTTATATATAAGTTGCATGTTGTTGTTATAGGCCGAGTAAAGGACACAATTTGCATACACTTCCTAATGTTTCTATGCTAAATCGCTGACACCACCGTTTTGCATTCAAGTACGTATCACTATTATTGTCCAGTAGTGTACATAGAACTACATAGCTTAATAACAACTGCGACTTAAACTGATTCCTATGATGTAGGGGATAGGGTTGAATGTTGTATATAGGTAAGTTTATACCTGGATTGCCGTTGGTTTTTAAAGGCCAGTTCCATTGTACCATATCGATATTATGCACATTTAAATGCGACTAAGCCGATGACCGACGACACGCTACCGTAAATGATGGAACATTTGCAGAATTATTGTCGGTCATGGGGTCTCTAGTAGAATAGATGTAATGAGACAGGTTGCAACGTACGTGTTTGAAATAAAAATGCGGTTTCAGTTGCAGGGGAATGATAGCGATTGACTTAGTTGTGAATTGTGATTAGTTGCGTTTGAAGCTGGGCTTTGCTTTCTTCATATTATATAGAATCAGATTTAGATGATCTTAGTAACCTGAGTGTCGCATAAAGATTAGGGATTATACCGTTAATGTCTGCTAAATAAAACAATGATACAATATTTTATTTAAATCGAATCAACTATTGTGATTGTTTGAGTAATGAGTGTGAGTATAACATAAGCAAAACATACACATCTATTTATTAACATATTTTATCTGTAATAAATGAAATTATATACGTTTTTTTAACCGAATTGATAAATTATAAAGGCTCTCGTAAAACTTTTTTTACCTAGGAGCATCTACATTTTATAATTTTATTTATTAAGTAATTAAGATAAGAATTCCTATACCTAAAAATTCTCCGCATTTAAAATATTTACCCACGCTAGAAAACGCACACATAATAATTACAAAAGAATCCTATAAAATTAAAAAGCGCGCAATTATTACGTAACATTTATTCCCTCGGTTATTATGTAATCAGCGAGAACATGGCGTGTTTTTATCATTTAGTTGCACGCGGTCATTCCGATCGATAAATGAACTGTAATTTGTTTTTATGGGCGGCAAAAAGCCAGAGGACTGACCTGATGCTACTCCTCTGGTTCGCGTGTGAAGTTGCCATATACACTCAACATTATAATATGAGATCGCGGAATGCTTATATTATTTTTATGTAAATAAATAAATCTCGGACCTTAACAATTCTGACAATGTACCGTATGAAGCGCGATTCTTATAAAACTTATTAGCATGAAATTATTTAATCGTATTATTATGCAATTTGGAACGATATGTTTATTTATGGATTTCAAAGAAAAACTTGGGCAATTACGAATCGAATGTGCTAAAAATATTATTATAATGAATCGCTTTTTGGTTGATTTGGTGATATAAATGGAACTGTATGGTTAAAATATGATGGTTTAACCTTATTTGTATAGCTTAAGCCTGTATCACTAAGTAAATTAACGTTTGTATACACATAGGTGTATAAATAAACCTTTGTTAATTCATGTATTCTTGAATTGCAGGACTGACCTTTTAATCAACTTTCACACACATTATATAGGCAGTTTATTTTTTGCGTTTACTATTACAATATGAGTGTAATTCATAAAATACCATGACGTGAACGAAGCCATCGCCTTCAGCTCTAATATAAAAGATCAGTTTGATTTCTCATAATTGCTAGAAATGTCTTTTTCCATGTAACCCAGTTTGTAATATAAATAACGGACTATCTTAGCATTAAATATACGAGATAAACTATATCAAATAAGCAGAGAATGAATCACATTGTACATATAGAAGAAACGTTTGTTTTGCTTATCTTAAAACTATGAATATGTTACTGTTCTCAATAATATTTACTTTTGCAGTAATTAATTATTATGTTCCATAAATTTATTGCTTGAACGATTAGCATTTCCTTCAAAGATAAAATATTTACTATTCGTTTCATTACGCTCGAATTGCAGTTTTTACTATACGTTATATTATAGAATATATTCACAGTGTATTATTTTTTCATGCCCAGTATATTCGTAATATAAACGTGCGTATATTTGAACTGTGTTTTCTGTTTTTTTTTTATAACATAAGAAGGCAAACGAGCAGACGCCTTGCCTGGTGGTAAGCTAAGTGCGCCGCCCATAGACTACCGCAACTGATGTTATGGGTGTTGCCTACTTGAAGAGGGAAATATACAGGGTAAAATAGGATATGCCATCGGTGGATTAGGGAATAGCGTAGTTATAATGTTATAATGTTATTATTGTTACTTGTTCATCTTCAATAACGGGTAACTCTCTTATGAAGAGTTACATCGTCAAACATTTCAACATAGCTCTACTTACTATATTACTATAATATTTCATAACAGTCTCTACATAGAGCATACAGACATTGGTTCACTGTAGAGCCGTAGAGTATCTCTACATAGAGAACACATACGTATCTACGTCAGTTTGCTGTAGTGATGTAGAGTCACTAAATTCTTTTCTCACCCTCGTTCATACAAAGTAGAGGCTTTAATTGGCCAGTCATGTGAACTGATGCACGCAGTTGACTGAAGATTTACCCACCTACACGGTGACCCAGGAGTACCTTCACACAATATATCAAATTTCTTTAGTACCATACTGTGTAATAAATCTTTATTTTGCAGCACATTTAGCGATTGATGACGTTTAAAATACTATTAATGGTTTGACTAGCTACTTTATAAATATAAATTGTATTGCTACCTACACAAAGTGTATTTATATTTTTTGATTTTCGAAATTGCATATTAATTTTATTCGCCTCCGTGTAAAATAGATCTACTATTTAATTATCATTATATTTAATTTGGTTATAAACATATTTGTGTAGTTACCTAGTAAGTTATAGCATGGAGAAACATATGTATATAAATGAATAAAAAATACTGACATATTACAATAAAAATAAGTGTTTCATTATCCCTACAAAGAACGGTAGCACTAAAAATACGTTTGAGAATTCACCTTTGATAATAAATCTGTCATAGGCCTTGTTAGCTTGCTCTTGATCAAAGAGACTTCTTCACTTGAAATTCCGAAAACTAATTGGTCAAACGTAAGAATAACAACTATATACGTCACTCAAGCTATATTTGAATTCATAACACGGTGCCAACACTATTCGGTTTTAAACGTTTTGTCACGTGCAAACTTTGCGTCGAGAAAACTGATGACAATTCTCAGAAATTCTTTTGTGGTATTCCCATTCGATATGGATAGGAATTCGTGCTTTTATAGCGCCCTACGTACGAAATTGATTATTATTTAGCTCGTTCATTCGCATTTTAGGTGTTTAGTTTATATTACTTAAGAAATGCGATAAAATACCTACATTACTTGATTATGGCAGAATTATTAAATTGTAATTTTGCAACAGATACTTACGAGAGTATGAAATCTGAAAACTTCAGAAATAATAAATAATTAACAAATAAATATGCCTTCATAATTAAATTAATATTTTAAAATATATCTATATTTTGATTAAGGTTAAGGAAAGCTTACCTCACGCCCAACATTTTAATACTTTTAACTGTAAACTTCGACTTTAGTCACGAATTTATTCTAAACAAAAAATATAGCAAACCAATCACATAAAACCAAATAGTTCCCCATCATTTAGCGATTGCGGTCATCGTACCCAATGTTCATTGCCGTTTGATAGAAACAATGCCATGGCTCGTCACGGAGCAAACGATTCCATGATTTTATTTCCTCTGAACCGACCATTACCTTCTATAGAAAATTCCACCATTCAAAAGCCAAGCTCATTAATGTTTCTGCAATTGTTTTTACGCCTTTGTCACAGATAGCCGTTTCGAATTATGAAGTTTATACAGTCGAAGCAGACACAAATGTAGCGTAACATACTGATCGTTTTGGTAACATTTAAGGTTTCACGAAAAAAAATATGACAAATATAAAAGTGTCAAGATCCCTGCGATTATACACTATAGATGGACCCGAGAATACCGCATGAATACTTTTTAATGCGCCAACGATACGACGAACTATTGTTACCGCTCTCAATGGAGAATGTTTTTCTGTGGGACATTATTTTCTTGAGTGTATTCTTTTTTGAAGAATTCACATAAACTACATTTATATGAAGTCGTATCTATGCGAGAACAAAGCCTGTCGCGGTCCGAGAGACGCTGACAGCTGCCGAGTTTCCGAGCCAGCGATTCTAACCTACCGTAAACTTGCACGCGAAACGACAAAAAGTCCGTTAGTTTCAACTATTCCGATTTCATTTAAATCTCCTTTGAGTATAACCACCGTGAACAAAGCTGGCCACACCTCTTGAGATGCGGTCAATAGTGTCTTTGTATTATTGGCGATATCTTATATTTGCTGAATAGATTAGGTCCAAGAGGTTTTAATAGATTTACAATTTGAACGGTTCCACTTCATTTATCACACCCATTGGCACAATAAATTCAAAAAGGCTATATTAATTTTTAATTTCACGAATGCCTGAACGAAGCATTAAAAGTCGATTCATAAATCGTTTTCATAAACACTGAAATTGAGTGATATAAGAATGCTCAAAATTGTTTTCTTAGGATCTCGAGCTTCCGACATTTAACCCTTAAATTGTCACCCCTAGATAACTTGTGTGTTTAATGTCCAAATTTGGAGGATGTGTTGGAATTAGGATAGAAAAGAGGAAAATGAAAAAAAAAATTTAAAATTTTAATTTTTTCTATTGTTTTCACTATGTCACATAAAAAGGACATTGCCAATTATATGTACATGTTCGAACCGTCACATATAACGGACATTGCACATTATTCCTGCAACCGTGGTACATATATACAATGCACATTTTCAACTCTGTAATTCAAAATTATTATCAAATTATAATTATGGACGATCTAGTACAAGCTTTTCAAACATCTGTCTTAAAATATTGGTTAAAACTTTAACGATATCGTTAAAAATAATGGATTTAAAAAAAACGACACTATCAAAAGTCACAGCATAAGAATATGCTAAGAATTGGAATAGAAATAGTATTACATAGCCTGAGAACTTATTCTAATACACCAAGAAAGTCCTCTTCCCATTCACTAAATTGTACAGATTGTAATGTGTTTGCTTCATCGTATGCAAAGAAGTCGTATACCATGCCTGAAGTACCAAAACAAACAGGAAATTTAAATCGCTTTTCTTTGGATTCTTTGGCATATATATCCCTTTGCTGCCAGTTTTTTAATTTGTAAGGTATTATTATTTAAATTTTCAAATATTGGGTGGTATTTCTGGTAAGTAACATGATGCTGTGGCTGAAGAACTACTGAGAAGTAGGGAAGATTCATCTCGCACCGCATGTAATGGCTGTAATTCTACAGCAATAATATTTTGTTGATGGTAAAAATTCTGACTTTTTGGGTCTTCATTGTGTCTCAAATCAATATGTCGTATAATTCCGGAGGTATAGTGCTGGGAATAAATGATTGACACTGTTATCATAGTGAAATCACTCCCGTAGGTCAACATTTCCTTCGAAATCGTCATCTCAACTCAACGCCAGACTCTTCAGCTTCCGCCAGAGGTAGTGAGGGAATTTTTTATTGAGTGCCAAGTCATGCTCCTGTAAAATATAATAAAAATAGAGAAAAATATATCAAAATGATGATGTTGAAAATGGAGGGCCTTATTGGCAACGTCCGTTACATAGGACATGTGAAGAATACCCTAGTGTATACTCCAAGTTGTCAACGTCCGTTTTATGGGACATCATAAACAAACTAAGATTTTTATTACAAATATTGTAAAATATGTAAAAATTATGTCAAAATACTATACTTACAATCGTATTCTAACTAATAATATAACATTATAAGCAAAATAGCCAAAATACTTACAGTTATAACCAATTTTGTCAGGAGAGTCAAAAGATCCGTTTTTTGCAAATTTCAAATGGTCACCATTCGCGACTGTACTTCGCTTCGCTAACGAAACCTGCATATACGCGAAGGACATAGCTAGTACCTTCCTAATATACCAATTGGCAATGCCAAGGTCTACTGTAACAGAGCCAGCATGTGTATAAATACTATGTCCTTTAAAACGGACGAAATCAATTTAAGGGTTAATAAAAATCCTAATTCCAATTTTATTGTGCAACCATCTGCGCTCTATCAATCAATGTCATTTTATTGTAGTTTAAAGTATTTTGATTGCCATTCGGATATTATTAAAAAAAAATATTAAAGAAGCACGTGTAATTTTTGACAGTTTTATTCCAATGTTCCTTCCAACTTCGATTATTCTACATGGCGTAGAGTTAAATGTAGAAACAATTATTATTCTTCGAATGTTAGATTTTTATGAGTATTTTACTCATATCTTTCGTCAATACTACTTCAAAAACATGCAATTATTAATGTGTACTTTTTATCATGATAAACAATTCAATACAACAGCCTTGGAACACTTATCATTTCAATTAAATAGTTCACTTTTATTCATTCAAAATCGTTTTATGTTCATTTTTCATACAAAGTATAGTAAAAGGAATCACACACATAATATTTACAAAATAATTTGGAAAATCCAAAAGTGCACGCCTCATAATTTTTTTTAATAAATATTTATTAATTATTATTTTTGTTTATTTAATAACAATTAAACCACATCGAATCAGACCCTGAAAAATGAAAGGGTTCTATTCCTGAGCATACTCAAGCGTAAGAGAAAAAAAAAAGACTCGATTAGTAAAGTATTTCGGTCGCTATCGTGTTAACAAAAAAAAGGATCCGCACATACAGACACACGGACGTCCAAGACAGAACTTTTTTAAACTGTTTTTTAACTAGTTTAAATAACAAAAATGACATCAAAAATATCATGAACGTTAAAAATAGTGTTTTTTCTTAATATGTGTGTGTATGTATTATCTTACAAGTGCAATGTATGATACATAAAGACATTTTAAGTTTGAAAAATCAGATGTTTTGCGCGAAGTGACAGTAGTACCCACCTCAACGCTTCGCTTATGAGGCGTGCAATTACCTTAAAAAGAAAAGATATAATGGACAAATAATGAAATGTAGCGTTTTAAATAGTAACAATGTATAATACTTTACTTATACTATTTATTCCTGCACAATGCTTCTAAAAAAATACAACACATACAAGTCTAGTCAATACCCCTTACAAACGTAATTATAGTCCCATACAAGTGTTGTCTTGCCAATACCGACAATAAAAGTCCTATTTGCCTAATCGATTCAATCGATTTGCCTTACATTTAATTGAGAGTAAAATAAGCAGCTGAGCGGTCGGAACGATCGGCCTCTGTGTGACACAGATAAGTTTGTTCGAAGCTACGATAATGATCTGTATTCACGTTACGGCCAATTGTACGCGATTTTTTGTCCACAGAATAAAATATTCTATTGCGTTTAAGTCGCAGTTACAGTAACAGATACATTCACAAAAGATAAATCGTGTATTGACATCCGATATACTTGTATTTTTCTATTATTTCCTTGAATGTTATGGAATACAAAAGTTTTAGGTTTCTCATTACGTGACAGACGTGGTAATAGTGTGACGTAAATGGAACAATGTGTTATGTAAGTGTCATCTATATTGTAATATTGTTTCACACTATAGACAATAGAAATATAAGAAGTTTGCTTATTTTTTTAGGCCATTACGCATATTATACTATTTGCGAAATAGCCAAGACTGCTGATTAGATGAATAATTATTCCTATTTGTTTTTATTTAGGTAATTTTTTAACGAAAATGATAGTCGGTATTGCAAGTAGTCGTTGTCTAGTTTCGAAGTAATTTTTTAAATACCGCTGCCATGTTATTTGTTTGAGGGGGATAGGGACTGGGCCTCCGGCAGTCTCACGAACTCATGCGAAACGCAAAAAAAGAAATGCTTCACGCTGGTGTTAGGTGAGACAGTGGTACCTCCCCGGTCAAGCTACAGCCCAGTCGTGCTACTCACAAATGTAATAATTGTATGTACCTGTAGCAATCGCAAGGTTACCTAACGTTGCAATTGCTATATGGGTAATGGGCGGCGGTGATCACCTTCATCAGTACATCGCCAGCTCCTTTGTCGCTTTTAGCATAAAAAAAATTAGCCCATTATGTTATTCATCTATATAGACGTATATTTCGTTGAATTATTTTAGAATGATATATTAAAATCAATGTGCTCCCACGTTTGTTTATATTTTTTCCAATTCTCAAGAACGGATAGCGGTATCTCAGATATACGAAACGTCTAACGTTGCAACTTTTAATGCACCTGTCCGTATGATTTCTAGTTACATATAATATGAAACTGTATACGACTCAGCATCAAATAACTTTCATAATATGTTTGAGAGAATAGTACTTTATTGTGTTACCTAGTTTAAAAATACATTTGAATTAGAATTACATTTAAAAGGTATAATTTAGGTTTTAGAAGTATTTAAAACCTTGTGATGCCTTTTAGATTTTAAAGTGAAACTTTTATTACATCGTCTCAAACTTTTTAGTCTGTGTAGCGCATGTCGCGTGTATCGCGGCTGCCGAGTAGGTATACCTACTCGGCAGCCGACCGACACGCGACATGCGCTACACAAAGCAGTGTTCGGAACCGTTCGAACAGTTTCACTTTTACCGTGCTTTCATAAAACCACACAACATTTTTTTTATACGATTAGTTTGACTAGGGAATAGTAAGATTGCGCATGTACACATATAACATACATGTTTGTGTATAAAAAAAAACAATAAATGAAACAAATGAATTTAAATCAATGATCAAGTTGCGAGGTATAGTTTCTTTTAATAATAACTTCGATTTGGTAATGCTCTGAAGTATGTCTATCCGTTGCTACCATTTATTTGAAACAATAGATTTTCTACGCAATACGATTCGACAAACCGTAGAGAATGCTTAAAACAAATACAACGAAACTCCTCTCTCCTATATCCGGAAAGGCCATAAAAGCTTCGTACAAATTGTTCATATTATTTTGATTCCGGGAAGTTTAAAATCTCTGCGGGCAATCGATTTTACTTAAGAGCCCATGGGGCATAATGACAAAAGCCCACAGTAGTCTTGTCATTATTTCACTCGGCTGACGATGGAACAAGCGAATTCATTGTACGCACGAATCGTTACAACATTTGTTTTCTTCAACATAATAGGGTTAGCTAAGACGCTATTGTTCCCATCTGCTCACCTTCATTTATTGAGAACGGTAGCAAAATATTGTTTATTTTACATCAAAGCGCTTTTAACAGTTGACATGTGCACTGTTTCTGTTTGAGTGGCCCTTAATTTATGGCTCTCTGACCACCGGAGGAATTAGGTTATTGTTTAAATTTAGAAAGCCGATTCTTGTTAATTGTATTGAAGATCTATATTTGTATGGCCACATACCGTCACTAATTTGTTTACAATATATAGAGATGCATTCTGTGCCTTAATTGGTTCGTTCGTGGATTTAATAGGATCTATTTATAAGACATTGTATTGAGCGTGGTTGTAAAATTAGCAAAGACAATCTTTACTTCATTTACACTTATATTACGCCTCTAACATTAGTATTCAAATATATTTTTTTTAACAGTAAAAATATTGACACAGAATCTTAAAAATTTAATCATCATACTTTTTTCACTCATAAACTAAACATAATTCGATAAAACATAAAATGTCGGCAACAAAAAATCTGAAAGGTAATAAGCAATTTTGAATAAGATTTTTATCAGCCGTATGCTTAAAACCAATAATTAAACCCGCTTTAATCTACATACTAACCGATTACTTTCTGAGTTAATTAAGTAGTACCTACACAAAGTACTTTAGATAGGATATCCCTACATAATAATCTTTATAGTACATTAAAATCGATAGCCTTTCCAATGCTGGAATGAAGTCATTTTATAAACGAGCAATTAAAATCAATGTGCAGTGAAACGCTTACAAGTGTTTGTTTATTGCTGTGAGAGAATTATGTCTTAAAAGTACAATTATTTAATTAAAACATTGTTAACTTTTATTGCATCTTTTTTATTATTTTAAACAACTTAAAAAGAGTCATCAATAGGAAAAAGGATGCATTACTGTAACTGCATTTTTATAAAAATATATTTTTAAGTAAAATTTGTCTATGTCTTCGTAAATATTAAACAAATCAACAATAATTAATGTAGAGATGTAGATGTTCATAGATTGTTATTTAATAGTTGATTATAAAATTCGTTAGAAATAAGCTAATGAAAATATTATTGATTGGATTTTTTATTTACGCGTGTGCTAACGTCCGTATCAAGACTGACTCTAATTTCCCTATAACGTACTCTATTTCCTTTTCCATACTATAAAATTTCCTACCAGAATTTTCCTACCAAATTTGTAATTTATTTGTTGTCTTGCAAAACTAATGTTTGTTCATAAACTTATTATTTATTGTTGCTCACTTGAAACAATTTATGTAGGTCTATTATTTATTTATTAATAAGTGAAATATGAATAATCATGTAGAAGAATAATATATATGCTTTAATCAAATTATCCCTAGTATATCAGAATGATACACGATTCCCGCTAGCCCCAACTTCCTGCAGCAATATATTGTGTTCTTTACCTATGTTATTGCTATACAAATTTAATAATAAAATCCACATACAAAGTAGACATGCTAATCATTACTGACATACCTAACAATGTGTATTTCCCTTTATTATTCCTAATTACATAGCGCTCGATCTATATTGCTTGCGAAGTACGGCTTACAACGTAATAGGCCAATCGGTACAGTCAACATCTAAATTACATATGATTAAATTTTATTGACTATTAGCGATGTTGATCGTACAGTAAATTACATCTTCGAGACCTCCCCTTTGAAGTGACTTAGTTGCACAGGTATTATAAAAAATATTGTGAACAAATTTTTATTTCTTAATGAAGTTGCTACAAGATTGTTTGGTAACATTTAGATAAAATGAAAAATATTATATGTAACTAGATTAAATTTTATTATCTAATTCATGTGAAACGCGAACTCTTTCAGTTATGTACCTAATATTCAATATTTTTTTGGAACATTAAGTAAATAGGAATCACTAACAATTTTCTCAATTTAGGCATTATTTTTATTTAATTATGGGTGTGAATGCTTCATACACACATGCTTGTTTAAGCGAGAATTAATTTGAGACTATCAATATGTATCATAGTGACCATTGAAGCTGAAATACAAATACGCATTGTTATCATACAATCTCGTGTTTAATTGCAATATATAATTAACTAGCTGCCCCAGTAGACATAGTTCTGGTCCAATCTGCTCTATTGCCCCTTTTATGTTTTTTCTCACCATAAGAATCTTCCTTGTGCCATAACAAAAACGTTAATAAAATAGCCGAATTGGTAGAGCCATTCTCAAGTTTTACTCCTAGCAACAAATTTAGTAATTCATTCTAATGAATGAATGAAATAAAATGCATTCTAATCATATAAGCCATAAGGCAAGTATTTATTATAAAGGATATAATATCTATTTTCATCAATGTTTTTCTCCTTTCTCCTTTATTAAGTGATTTCGAGTTCCGAAACATCTGAATACATTCCCACGATTTTTAATCTGTTAGATTTGCCTCCGTATAAGGCTAATAACTTAATAAGTTTAAATCTCACCAATATACCAAAATATGACGGGCGGTATAAAGACGGGCTACGCAGCTAGTTTTCAATAAGCAGTTTCTTATAATTCTCACCGGTTGCAAACAACTGTATAAGCAAAAACGCATATAACTATTCGAAATGAAGTTTAATAATATACATAGAATAACTGTTTTTGTGCCATCCCTCGTAATGCTATGTTACTTGATTAATGTACGTAATATTTACATTTACTGAGGCTTCATTAAAGAAGTGCTGTAAAAGATAGGTTTTTATTAAAAATGTATGTAATGTGATTCTGTAATGTGTTACTACATTATTCTTTTGAATTATGGGGAATTTACTATTATTGTAGAATTGAAATGACATAGAGTCTCCATTTACTTGATTTCTACTCAAATATGTTTCTTGATTGTGATTATAATCAGAGATTTTGTAAATCTTTCAGGTATAAAGGATCACATCAAATTTTATAGTTTCAGTGACTTTCCCTAATCAGTAAAAATAAAATTTTTAACCTAACTCTTATGAATTAAGTATTATAATCGAAAAAGCCAGCAGTACATCAATTCATAATTATTTAGGGCTTCATAGAAACCGTAATCGTTTATAAATAATTAATTATTTAAACTGGACGGTGCGTCATTATCGATTTATAAAACCATATACATGTAGTTAGGGTGGATTCGTGTGGTGTGATTGAAACATAATGAAGAGAGCATAATATTCCTACCTGAAAGGCCGGCAACATACTCTTTTTAGTATGTTGCCGGCCTTTCTTATATGTACTCACAGTGCAGAGACATTTTTGTCTCTGCACTGTGAGTACATAATATTATGGGCGACGTGGAGTACTTACCACCAGGTGACGCGTCTGCTCTGTTGCCTCCTATTGAATAAAAAAAATAAACAAATTTTCTAATACCAAGTTAAATATAAAATGTATACACAATTAAAATTTATAAATAGATGTTTTTTTTATAATGTTTGAAATTTCTTTTCATCTAAAAACATATTAAATAAGTTAAAGAAACATAATTGACATAAATCCAAATTTAACTCAATTAAAATAAAACACATTTTATGCCAAACATAAATTGTTATCAAAATCACAGTGTCGTGCGCTTTTTATTACCACAAAAATTACTGTTTATGCTTTTATACTAACCAAATTTATTCTTACTTACCTAATAACATCAAAGTGCAGACTAAAATATACTTTATACTATATGAACTAAGGTTCAAGATCGTTAGTACAGTGAATACCATAAACTTTTTATCTCCACTTAATGTTACAAAATCGCGTTTCATATCACCATCATCTGCTCTTTAGGCGTATTACTCACTAGCGACTTATTAAGGAGTCAGTTAAAATTACATGTATCGATTATTATTTTTCCTGATGTCATTATCTCTTGTTATATTTTGTAAGAACTTCTCGGTGTTTGTTTTTCTCTTACTTTTATTGCTGTCACTCAAACCAACGGATCATGAATTTAAAGTACATCTAAATAATTGTCGACACAAATGATTCTCCGATCTTTTGTCTAAAAATATAACGAACGAAGGATGTTTTACTTACTACAGTACCTTATTATTATAATACAATATAACTATTCGTTTATTATTTCTTCAAATTGCTCGTATTTTCAATTCATGAAAACATTTGAATATTACTTCCAGCTTTTTCGTCGTTAGCCGGCCTAAACGCTAAAACTAACATCTTTATAACTGTAGTTTATCTCAATATGTGGTATAGTGGCTAATTAAGTAAATTACTTTATCAGAGACAATGCTTAGGGGAATTTTATTAAAGTATTCAATGCGGGTAGGTTTGTATACATAGAATAGATTTGTTTGATTTTAATTTACTGTACCCTGTTAGATGCAACGAGATTAGTATTTGTATTCTATTTGCATTGACTGTTCTTGTGTGGCCGTTTAAATGAGATCAGTGGTGGTAAATACAATTATAGAGTCGATTTAGTTTAATGAAAAAGTGAGAAGCTTCTCTATAAGTGTGGTTGCTTTTGAAATTTACTAACATGTGCATATTATGGTACTTACTATATGTGGTATTTTATTTTAAGATATTATAGATTTAATACAAAACGATACTTTAAATTGGATTTTAGGCTTATTGAGATTTAGTGTTATATTAATCAAGATACATAAAACTTTTAAAACTCAAAGGTAAATAGTAGTTACGATTAAAATTACGTAGATAAAAATAAAATATTATCTCCAAAATTTCAGCTTTATTTCATGCCCATTTCAAGTCAATCGAATGCCAGAAAACGCTCGAAAAATGGACGTATGAAGCACTGAATGAGTTTAATAAAGTAAAAAATGCTAGCATATTTGAAGTTCGTTTACGTAAAAATGCATTTTTATACTGAAAATTTAACAATAGTAGGTAATCATTTTAAAATAAATTATTTTTGATTAAAACGGTTAAGGAACGGAACTCTCTCCCTAACTACATATTTCCTGAACAGCCTGGACCTTCTCAAAGCTAAGGTGAATAGGCTCCTTCTAAGCAGACACGCATCCAAGTTGACCACATCGCCGCTTTCCATCAAGTGGGATTGTGGACAAACGCCTATTGATTATAAAAAAAATTATTTATAAATATTTTTCAGTACATTTGCTCGTATAGCATGACCACCTAGATTTATTGGTAAATCTGATACGCCTTTCTATAGTGTTTAGGGTTCTATTGTTGAAGGGGTATCACTTGGAAACACAGGGGTGATCATTGATTTTCTCTTCAAAGAAATTCAATTTATCATATAAGTCGTTTTTGTTGATAAATATAAATCTGCGAAGCTTTACTCTATGTTTTAATTCTTGAAAAAAAGAAAACAAACAAGTGTTTAGAATTTTTTATTTGATTGATTATTTGCGAAATGGTTTTCGTATAATCATAGTCTTAATTGATAATACTTAGATAGTTGTTTTAAAAGCTAAACGAATTTCTCAATGAAACCAAAATAATTTATTACCTAGAAAAATCTTTTATCATAGATGTAGAATTGTAGATATTATGAAAGGATCTAAATCTAAATAATTAATAAATCTTTAGACTTCATAGCCAGCATAACCCGAGTCCCGTCGTTGCAAAATTTCAGCAGCACATTAACTCTATATTGTTTTGTTTTTCAATCCTCGACATTTATTTTAACAATGTCCTTTGTCTGACATTTATTTTAACGATGGAAAGGAAATCTTTCTTGAACTAAATTAACAGGTTCAAAGTCAATGTTTAAACATAACTTGTCTATCAATACAATGTTTATAAAATATTCGAGGCTGTTTAATCACAATATTATCGTTCTCGGAATTAGAAGCTACACATGGCCTACTTAAGTGTAATAACAATTACTATCTCTCACTTGTTAGACTAGCAAGTGTAGGTATTGTTTATATGAGAAATGTTTAAACAGTAAATAATAAATATATAGAGGATATAAACCTAATGTTAGTGAGTATATAAGTTGAATATATAATATTATATAGGTAATTAATAAGGCTATTTTGTAACAAGGATATTATATCATCAATTTTAAAAATGAACGTAAATTAAGATATATTTAGGAAAAAAACTTTTACGAGATCCTTATTCTTTAACAAATATCAGATATTAGCTGTGCCCCGCGGTTTTGCAGCATTGCTCCGCGCTTGTTGGTCATAGCGTGATGATATTATTATAGCCTGTAAGCCTTCCTCGATAAATGGGCTATTCAAATCGGACCAATAGTACCTGAGATTAGCGCGTTCCAACAAACAAACAAACTCTTCAGCTTATAGTTTATAGTATAAGAAGATGTTTGATCGTCAATTATTGTTTTGTGTATAGGCGGCAGTGTAGGCTAATTCTAATACGCGTGTGGAATATATGGCCGGTCTCAGCTGTTGACTTCTGCCGATATCTTCTACGAATTGATCTGGAAATAAAGAAATAGATTATTACTAGAATCACACAGAGTTGGAAATACGATAGCTAATTCTAAGAATTATCGCGTTTCTGTGCATATATCGCATGTGAACAAGGCAATTGAGTTTTTGTTAATATTCGCTATTGTTTTTTAACTTCTAAATATTATAAAACAAAAATTTTGCATAGATAGATAATATGATTTAAATTGAAAAACTTCGTTTTATATTCATTTATCGTAAAATTTAACATAACATTTTTATAAATTAAGAACTAGTCTTCTATTCTATTTATACAGGATGCGAACGATATGCTTCTTACGAACTGTTGTTCTATGTACATAGTTGAAAATAAACAAAAGCACAATAAAATACACAAGAATGCCTAAAAATATACCATTCATCTATCTACTCACAAAGCTTATATTCATTTTAAGAGTATTTATCGAATACTATACAAAACGCTTTCCCAAAAATCTTGCATTCCTAATCAAGCTCACAGAAGCGCCCGGTCATAAACTAAATTGATTCGACACGCATACAACGTTAATATGATAAAATTAATATCACATAATGTGTCTGAAATATTGTGACAAACACCAAACAACTTCCCAAAGGTCCAACATTATTTTTAATACGGTATTACGATAATGAAAAATAATCTTCTATTCACACGTGAGCTCAGTATGCGTCATCCATATGCATGTAGCAGTAAATTGCTATAAGACGTAATGTAATAAAGTCAATTTACATATATTTTCTATAACATTTACATTAGGAATAAATGAATTGCTGGCTCAATGGACCGCTGAGGACGGAGTTTACACCGATGTATATCTATACACTTGATATAATATATTACACCCACTATGGAATAGAGAACCATAAAATTATAAGCAGTGTCACGAGACACATGTATGTTGTAAGTTTGTTTGTGGTTGTTCTTTTTAAATTTTATTATTTTGTTTAAATCTGACATTCTACTTTTGATATAGTTAAAATGTAATTATGTAAAATATAATATGTTACTTGAATTTGATGTATGTACATAGTAAGATTTATACTTACACGAATTATTTCGTACAAGCGAACGCCCAGATTTTTTTTTAATAAAATGGGTTATAAATATGGTCACTTATTAGGTAGGTACACTTGACTGTTGTTGTTTTTCATGAAAAATACATTAAAAGGCCTTATAAAATTGTGAATTAACATTAAATTATACAAACCTTAGTATCTAATCGTAAGTAGATATTATCTACTTGAAACTATAGCAACAGAATATGCAGCGATGACAATATCATTATTCTAATAACTAGTGTTATATTCAAGACGTGTTTAATCAAGCCAACACTTGCAAAACAAGTTTTAATTATTACCATACACTATAGTATGACACTCGATCTTCTTAGAAATCTTTCTTAGTAGAGTTATTGTGTTGTATTCCAATTGTGTTGAACAAAAACTATGGAATGTGTACCCGCAGTTACTTAATATACAGGCAGAATGTATAAAATCTAATATAAATAATGTAAGGCTCAAGATTTTATAAGGCATTAAAATCGTTAACAATTATTTTCTTGATACGATCGATTTACTTAATGCGAAGCTACAACAAGTTACACATTTTTGTAAAAAATAAAATGTAGGCTATCATTTTTTGGATATAAATATGTGATCATCATAAACCCATATTTTTTTCCATTTCTGGATTATAACTATAGTCAGAATATAGACTATAATGAAGCCTAGCGCAGGTCCAGTGAGGGACGGCAGAGCACGTTATTTTGCCACTTTTGTGAGTTTGACTGTTTTCCAAATAGATTCATAACAAACCAACAACAAAAAAAAAACAGATACATCGTTAATTTAAATTGTACTCAAATAATAACCAATCAAATTAATTTGGTAATATAATACCATACTTATAAATAAAACCACTCAACAGCTCTACACAGCGCCTATGAAATTCAATCAACACAGATTTATCGCATTACCCATATCTTTCTGTTTCCAAATGTATATATTTCATTTTCATTTCAAGCAATAAAACGTTTACAACTTTATGTGCCTGTCGGAGTAATTTCCCTAGTTTCAACGTGCACTACGAAATGGTTCTCAACACGAAAAAGCTCTCAGGACTATAATTTTATTAAATAATTGATCGTTATGCTTTTTTATCTGTGAGACACTTTTAGGAGCAAATCTTTATAAATATGGGGTTGTGTAAAAGTGATATTGTGTTATTGTTAAATAAACATTAAAATCGCTATACATATTAATTTATAGCGATTTCCTCTAGTATTCTAAAACAAAATACTAGATTTCGTAAGGAAAACAGACAACAAGATTTGGAATTTATAGTATCACTAAGGCTTCTGTGTTACAGACGTTAACTCGGGCCTATTGAATCAAGGGTTCTGTCTTCGGTTCCTAGAAGACTAACAAATCCTTATTCTAGCTAGACACAGAAGATTGATCAGTTATAAAGAAAATATATCAACAGAACGATCATAAAAATATGTTCCAACTCTAAAGTATTAACCAAAGTTTGACAAACATCGTGAAAGGCGAGCCAGCTAATAAAACAGTATGCACTAAACGTAACACAAATCCCACTGTAATTACACAAGTCACGGTTGTATAAGTTTTAATTAATCGCTAAATTACACACGTACATGTGCTTAATGCTTATAGATACCGCTTGATATTGGTTTAAGCTTTGTGTATTGTTACTAGAAATATTAATAACAGTATAAATAGTATAGTATTGTTTTATGTGAGGTATTAATAAAATCTGCAGTTGCAAAGTAGATAAAAGTTTATATAATCTTATATATAAAAATGAATCGTAAAATGTGTTGGTAAGCGCATAACTCGAGAACGGGTGGACCGATTTCGATAATTCTTTTTTTATTATATTCCTTGAAGTACGAGGATGGTTCTTATGTAGAGAAAACATAAATATGTACCACGGGCGAAGCCGGGGCGGACCGCTAGTCTTATAATATAAAAATGAATCCCAAAATGTGTTGGTAAGCGCATAACTTGAGAAAGACTGAACCGATTTCGTTAATTTTTTTTTTATTATATTCCTTGAAGTACGAGGATGGTTCTTACGTAGAGAAAACGTAAATATGTACCACGGGCGAAGCCGGGGCGGACTGCTAGTATTTTATATATTTAACTTTTATTTGACAATGTTAAAAGTTATTTAATTCTACAAAAAAGTTCGTCAAAGTTCAATTTACTTTATGAACTTTTTTCTTTGGAATTGAATAAGTCTAATAAGTTTCAACTCAATAGACAGGATAATATTATCGTCTTGTTATTTAAAACTAAAATTTTACCTATTTAATTTATGTTAAATTTGAAACTTTGCAAAGACAATACAAGTCTTTTTTTATAATAATATATTTATACTTCATTAATATGATTATGATAAGTTATAGATGACGCACAAATACACAAGCTTTTAATTTTAAGTTTTTCTTCCGTTAGTTCGACAAAAACTACATACACTCAGCCACTCACCAATATTAAAATAGGATCATTCTACTAGTACAAGGCTAAGCCCAAACATGTATCTCACAGCTTAACGTCACTGACAGCTCCATTTTATCCGAACGTTTAAGTTTTAACGCGGTTTTAACACGTTAATATAGACTTGCGCAACTTACGTCAATCATGATAAAGGCATACGATCAGAGATTAAATAATTGATTAACCTCTTAAATTCTAATGTCTCTGGATAGCAAATTAATTGGTTATTTTGTAATACTCTCACCTGCTCTCTTTCTGTATAAATTAAATTCGATAACATTCCTAGAACTTTGTGGAAAGCAAATAAATACTCGAGATATGTAACTGGTATTCTTGATTTAATTACGGACTAGTTTGTTTATAGTGACATTGGTTATACATGAAAAATAGAATATAAATGCAACACATTTTATAGAAGCTTCAATATTCTTTTACAAATTTGAGACTATTTTAGTAATAGACTAAAGTCTATTTTCAATAATTTCCAAATTTGGTTGTTTATTGTTGTTTGTTGTTTAGAAGTAGGTTTGTATTGAATGAAAACAATTAAATTTAATGAAAACTTTAATTTTATTATATCTTATTTCATATCACATGAAACTTTCAATTAAGTAAGCAAGTGGGTGAAGCCTCGGCTTAAGGTATAGTATAACATAATAATATGTTGAACATAATATTTAAGCTACAAAAAGAAGAAAATATTTTTTTTACACTCTTCAAAATGTATGAATACAAATGTCACTAAACCCCGGTGGTCATGTTATACGACTTAACACTTATTTAGAAGGTAATCCGTCGGCACTTGAAACGACTTTTTTATTATACCAAGTAGAACCAGAGAAAATTGACCAAATGCATAACGAAGTGCAAACAATGACCGATACAGCCTCTGTGACGAATCAAGGAGGTTGTGAACGGGAGTGAAGAAAAAGGACACCCATCACAAAACACGGAATATTTAGTATCCTAAATTGTAAATGTTCGCGGTGGTTCGGATCGGAAATGTGCAACTACATATTTTATTTTATGTGTAAGCTTTTAAATCCATATTAAAAATTTGCAAACAATTTTATTAAATCATTCAGTGCTATATCGAAATATATCCATTTATATTTTATAAAAATACACGTTTGATAACATTTTATGAATACTATTAACAAAAGTGACAGCGTGGACAGAGTTACCAAATTCATACATTCAATAAAAAGACTTATAAAGTAAATATATTATAAGTTAAGTCACTAAATCCTTTTTTAATCATTTTATTTTCTAATACACTAAACCCTATATTTATGCTGCCCACAACGATAACATGCAAGTTAGGACTTTTGTCACGCCCAAACGTGGACTATACGAGGCAAATATTCCATTCGCAACGCTACCCCATAAATTAAAGAGATAAATGGTGCTTCAACAATGGCTAAATAAACCAGTATTTCTTATGACGAACGAAAATAATCTTTGTTAAGGTGTTCGTAAAAGAATGAATATACAATTGTGTGCTTTTACAATACGATGGGACATTAAGGGGATTTTAATATCGATATTCGATTGTGGCAAAAAATCTGGAGTGTATTCGTTTTATGGTCATCTATTTTAATAGATGGAAAAAATAGACGTATGCAATCGACAGTATATCAACAAACCTTTTGTTGGTGGACTATTATGTTGAATCGATTTTGTTTTCTTTCACATTTTTACAAATGTATAGTGTGTATGTATGTAAGTGTATAAGGAGAATATTATTACAACATATAAAATTGAAAATATAGGTATTTTAAACTAATGTTAATTTGTAGAGCCAGTATGACCAGAAACTTACAAAGTAATGGAAAATGTACGTGCAAAAATATATCAATAAAGTATTCAAGGTTTGTCTTTACTATACATTTATTTATTCAAATACAGACTATATTTTATTTTAATTATATTCCTTATTAGCTATTTATATTCTGAGAGCATATTTTCAAATCAAATTCATACCAATTTATTTGAAAACATATTTTGTCCAACGATCACGATCATCGAATTACACAGATTTATCAAGCCCATAGGGTAATAAAGGTCTTTTCCTAGACTGGGGAGATAAACGATAAATACTCCAAATATATCTATTTAGTTATATGTATGGAGTATCCCATGAATAATTTTGTAAGGGGAAAGCTCCCTCATTGCCTGCACTTACCGTTCAAGATGTTGTAGAATAGAATCACATCTTGGATCGCTTTTTATCGTATTTCAACCCTTTTGTATTTGTTATTTAAACTGTTAAATATTTTTAATAAAGTATAATAAATGAGTTAAGGTTACCAATATTCTAAACCTTCTTACCAATTTCATAAACAAATATTGATAAGCTAGAAGTTCCGATTTCCGAAACATATTTGACAACTTATTTCATACGATAAAATATATCTTAACACGTTCGCGGACAGTAACGACCACAAGCGTCTAGACAGCTAAAAGTGATACGACAGTACGTCTGTCGACGTATCAGTTTTTACTTGCATAAAATCAGTACGCCAAACGACGAGCGATTTTTCATACTATCATAAAGAACGGCATGTTGTACTGTCATCACAGGTATAATTACGACTTTTGTACTGTCACTGCATTATTTACAAAAATTCGTCAAAGGAAGGTACTTCCACGCATACATTCATATTTTTTTACCCCTCTCCCCGCGCACACTACGCCCGTGGGCGTCATGTTTGCATACGGTTAGTCGAGTACTGCGCCGCTGCGGTGATCCCGCGTGCCGCGTGTAAATTGTTGTTTAGAAAGTGAGTATTTTGTTTCCAACGTAATTTAATTGTTTTACTCATACTGGATGTACTAATTCAAGTCTAGTTGCTTATGTAAACAACATATATATGTTGCTATTGTTTGTTGTGAACACGATTTTGTTGAACTAAATTTGTAACGAATATTTTTGCAAATGGCGTCTCGAGACTCGTTCGAAAAAGAACAAAAACGTCTTCAAGACCTGTTTGATGCAGCGTCTACCCCTGAATCGAGTCCATACCCATTTGCTGATGATGGTGACTATGAATCTGACGCTGAGTACTTACGACGTTACGCCTATATCCGTTCTGTCATATCATATGGTTTTTTAACCATGTGTTGTAACACTACGCCCCTGGGCAATGTATGAAAAAAAGTAGTGTCTCAGTAGCTGCAACCTGTAAACCAGTACTGTCCGCGAACGTGTTAAATACCTATTATAATATAGTAGTACCTACTACTGAAAAGTCTTTCACTAATAAGCTAAAGTTAGGCTTAAAATCGAGAAAAAATAATAACATATTATAGAACAACTAATTTTCTCCCACACTCACAATTTTCTCATGCGAAGTACATTTCTCAACATTAAAATACTTTGCTAACGTAACTTTCAAAGCTCATTTCAAAAATCCAAGTAATTTTAACTGAACTGAAATTCACAATTTTCTTCCAGGAACATTTCTTTAAATTAAAATACACCCTTTGTGGTGTACTCTTAAAGCTTAGTTCAAATATCTATACTAATAATAAAATTGGAGTGTCTGTTTGTAAAATAAAAATAACCGCAATTTTTAATGCATAATATGAATGTAACACGATACGTGTACCTACTTAAATAGTAATTTTTACAATTCTTTTCTGTCTGTATGTTTGTTCCGGAATCTCTGGAACGGCTGATCCGATTTTGATGGGACTTTCGCTTACAGATAGCCGATGTAATAAATAACTTATGCTACTTTTACTCTAATATTTTGTAAGAAAAGGAACATTAGAATTAAAAGGAAAAATTTATTTACGCGAAAACCGCGGGCGCAGCTAGTCAGAAAATAAAAACTACTTGATAACCACATTGAATACGGAAAAGGCGAATGTAAACCGAAAGTATACTTAAGCAGAGATCACAAAGTGTTCTCATAAAGACGGTGATGTAAAAATAAGTGTTTACTTTGTCGGAACATCATACCGCTTTGAAGTGGCTTCCATTTTTAACCCTTTTACTAGATAACGCTGATTGTAACTTTTCTTAACAACTTTTATTTGTAGAGAAAACCGCTTAAATAAATTCGCTTTTGTATCTTGTTGTGGTTACTTTATAGCGTCTTATGTTCTCTATAGAGTTGTTTTGGCTATCTCTACATGAATTATTATGATCACATCATCTTTAAAATGTAAACTAAAGATAATTTTAAGGAGTTATTAAAAGATTTGACAGAAAACAGCGACAGTCATAAACAATAAAATTAACATTACGTTTTTTTTTCATAATATGATTTTACGAAGTAGGTATTAAGCAATTATTATTATACCTACAATTAATGATTTAATTAACAATGTACTTAAACTAATTGACAAAGTAAAACAACTCCGTTAATGTGACTCCACATTGGTCTGCGGTTTTCAAATTGTGACTTCACCAAAAGTCATGTCACATGCCTGTCGATACACTTACAAATATAGATGCAATTATTTATTGCGCTATTTATTCTGTACGGTACAATGAATCTTGTAAATCACTGCACCCTGACGTCCCAAGATAGATACGACCAGCCCTCAGGCTTGTAAATTGTTAAAGCAATTTTAGCCACAATCTTCGAAATTGCATTACTATGAGTGCAAAGTGCTATGAAGGTCTTACTTTAGGGTTTGTAGGAATTCATAAATATTGACGATTATTATTTATTTGATTGCCAAAAGTTAATTGCAAATTATTATGTATACGGTTCTTGCTCTTCTATCCACAATGCGGATGTTTTGTTGTAAGATTAAGAATGTTTATGTGCATTGTCTGTTTTTAAATGAGCATTCATTCGTAATAATTCAGTTGTTTATGAACTTTTCTCTACTGGTAATTATGTCCGCATTAATCTCATCAAAGTCATCCAGATTATGTTAGAAACATTGGCTTCATATTATTATCCTACACCTAATATTATAGTAGAATCACACCCCTGACACTCCATACAAAATGATCGTTTTGACAGTCACACTGTAGAGACTGCAAATGTGTGTGTTAACGCTTTATGGTTGGCATATTTGTGACTAGCGTAAAAAAAAATTCACGTTTTTCTGATGAAATACATCCGTAAACAGCAGAATATCTAACCATTTTCTACGAAAAACGATAAACACAAATCCAAAATAATAAAATTACTTTAAGTCAATTTGATTAATGTTGTCAATCTTCGTTGCGTATCGTCCTTGCAGAAAAATATGGCCCATTTTATGTCTGAACGCGCGGGGGTGAGGAAAGTTTAATTTTGGCGGGAGGCGGAGAGTGTCCGTTCTGTAGCGTTTAGCTACTATTATGTATTCTGTGGTAGAATTGCAGAATCTACGTTGTAAGTTTCGACTCACAAATATTACATAGAGCTGCGAAGATAGCACATTCTGTAGAAATATTTTTAACCGTTACACTAAGCTTGTTCACATGTGCGTGTTATTTAGTTATAAAAGCTTATATTATGAATGGTTTGGTAAGTAATAAGAAATATAGAGATCGTAAATCACGTTTGTATTATAATCAAACGTTTGTTTACAATATTACCAATACTTAGCGCTTCAATGCACTAAAATTTATTGAGACAATAAAGCTACTGGTAAACAAAATCATTGACGCAAACATAAACATTTATTCACAACCGCCTCGCTATTTGCATTAGCCTTCGAAAAGCGCAAAACGAAATTATTTCTAAGATAAAAATCAAAGGAATCTAAAACAATTTTCTGGCGTCTCAACTCCACTATCGAGCCCCTAAAAGAATTTACCCACGCATCGCGGACTACCCTCTATTTGCGCTTAAATTTAGGGGAATGCAATCATTCCCTTTGATTCCTCTACCGTCTTGTTCAATTAGAAACCGTCGCTATCTGCACCATGAAATGGCTTCACAGACAAGAGCACTAGAGCTAATTACATTTTTTATTTAAGACTATTAAGCGAATTAATAAAAGACACTACACTTTGATGTCGCAGACGCATCTTATAAATCTGAGTGCAGGAATATTGCGTCATGTTTATGCATATTTGATTTTACAGAATTTTAATTCTGTT
This sequence comes from Colias philodice, assembly GCF_061535455.1. NCBI lineage: Eukaryota > Metazoa > Arthropoda > Insecta > Lepidoptera > Pieridae > Colias > Colias philodice. The sequence goes on along the minus strand of NC_143099.1, from coordinate 8,785,271 downwards.
TAGCATTAATTTACATAATATTTTGAAAATAATTTATTTACTCGTATTGCAACTATTTTGCGCACAGTTACACGCTATAAAAAGTTATTTTAAGATAAAATAGTAATCAACTCATTATTTAATATTTTACACAACACCTTATCCATATCACGCAATAGAAATACCATCATAATAATATTATTAAAGAGCTACACAAAAGCATTCGAATTTAATCGACAAAGAAAATCCGCATTGCAAGATTCTGTGATCTTATGAAATACCTAAAAACTCTACAATTTAAAGCATCTATTAAACTTGATGGCTTCTATTAATTACAACACCAAATCCAATATTCAATCAGTACCAAAAACGTAGTATCTTCCACAAGTTAATGTCCCCGTTGGCACCCGTTGTGAATTGACAGCGGGTCGCAGGTGCAAGTTATGACTTGCGGTCAAGCTCGGCTGCCTGCCAAACTAGCGCTTCAGTGCCCTTACCACGAGCTAGCAATTGAATCGTGTATATATTCGAATCTTACGTTCACTTACGCTAGCGAGAAATCTAGAATCCATACCATAATATTAATATGTTGGCAATCGAACCTTGCGTTCACTTGATTCGATAACGAGTAATCTATACATCGATACTGTCTCGAGTGTGACTTTCGTCTCGATAGGTTTTTAACCCGATTTTAGTAGCTTTGCATGTATGTTTGTATGTAACCGAATCATTAAGACTCGTTTTTGTTCCACTTTAAAATAACCTTTTACACTTATTACTCGTTGACAATACAATATGTAATTTCATCGGTTAAAGGCAAAAATCGGTTAAAGCGTGTTTAGTATTTCATTTAAACCATATTTACTCTTACTTCAGGATTCATACTACCGAAATAAGTTTCCGAAGAGACCGCTAGAGGCACTGCTACTGCAGTAATTTTCGATACAATCTTTTGGCTCAGTCGCTAGCGAGTAAGATAAACCAAAGTAAACTCATGGTAGGTCTTCAGCTCCCCGATGGAATATACTTATCAAATACGTGTTTGGCATCCGTTTAGTGAAATGATATTGGTGCGTTGAGATTCACTTTATGCAGCTGAAATGTGCATTTCTGGGATTTAGTAGATTGGAAAGTGTTGCGTTTAATTAGTACGATATTAGTCGTTGAATAAGTTTGGCTTTTGATAGCTCTTTTTGTTGGTATTTTGTTAATGTAAACTTTTATGTCTATGATAGTCACTTTTTAAAACTACCACTTGCTCCAGCTGTTTCCACACTAAGACGTGCTAAGAACTTAAAAAAATGTCTATGTGTAGAAAATTAAACTTTAAAAAATGCTATATAACAATAACAATTATGTATAATTGAAAACTTGTTTAAAAAATGAAGAAACTCTTTCACAATACGCATGGAACTGGAACAATAGTTGAGAAAAATTATTTCCACAACTTAATCGTCGAACATTTAAAATATCCAAACAGCATAACCATTAAAAACATTAAGAAAAATCGTGAATACAAATCTCAGAACTTATAATATTGCTATAAAAATACCCATAATTTTACGCCTTTCATAATATGATGTCAAATGACAGACATACACGAGGCAATATCATTAAAGATAAATATAAAACCTTATCAAGACAGACTATAAAAAAAAAAACATTTTTTTCGTAATCCTGACAGTGAAACAAATTGGCGCCTATTTCTGTGCTATTATTACGCACGAGTTACTTAGATCCGCATGGCCTATATTCATATGACGTCAATATTAAGATTTGTATGAATTTTTACCCTAACAGCTCCGCTATATATTTTATCTGTAGTGTGCTAAATTGGGTCAACTCATTGTGCACACTACAAAAGCTGTGGACTTGCTCTAAAATGATATGTGTGCAACTTGAATAGTTTACAAGTACATTTTTACGTAAGTTTCAGTTTTGTATTTTTGCTTGAAGAATGTAAGTGAATTAAAAGGTTACATTTTTAAATAATATGTTAACAAATAAAGGACGACTCTATTAAATTATTATTTGTAAATAGTTGAGGAATAATTTTAGTACTGCATATTTTTTTAAGTTAATAGCTTGACTATATTCTCGCCTGATGTTAAGGTAAGGTGGTCTAAGATGGTATGCGCTTCTTCTGTATAATATGCAGAATTTTACTCTGTTTTAATGCTTGGTCTGCATACAAATTATTGTTAAAATACTTATGTAAAATTTTATCTAAATGTTTAACACAATTACGAAACTGTACCATTTGTAAGCTTTCGTATACAAATCTACATGCTTAGTTCCGGCCTAATGAGACAGCGTTGCGCAAGAGCATTCGCGTCGTCGCGAACGTTCGCGATTCGTCACGGACCGGAACAAATCGTACCGAATACGGGCTGGGACCTTAACAATTACGACTATTTATTTACTATTCTAGCGCTTTGTGGACGGGTTTTGATAGAGATAAATAACTTTGTATCGTGACGTAGGCATTTTGAGAAGGATTTTAATGTCGATTCATTTTGATTTGCATAATTCAAGAGTTAACTTGGTTGCTTTAATCGCAATTTGAGAGTGCATGATGCCTAAAAATATTAGTAAAAGTAAATTACATGAACGTTGTACAACAAAATTATACCTATAAGATGCAAAGATTAGAAGAACAGAATATATTTTGGATTGTCATGTTTTTGTTTTTCTTATTAGGTAGGTATTTTACTATTTTTATGGTATGCTCATATTTCTACTATAAGGAAGAGCATATTATACGATCAATTCCTTATGTACACCACACGCAAATTCTGAAGTAACCATCGAATTATAAACATGACGAAGACGCTACGCCACCCGATTACTTAAAAGTCAAAACTTACCGATTCGCATAACAAACCGTCCAACTATCCGATGAATCGATCAATTACATCACTACTTCAGTATTCCTACCATTAATTTTACATTCTCTTGTGTGGCTGGAATAAATCAAGTAGGCTTTAAAATAGACCTCTTCGAGGATATCAGTTTAAAATGCAAATTTAAACAGCTGTTTATCAATGCTCGTATAGCATTGGGACGAAGGGGCTTAATTACCGAGAGTGGGCGAAACTGTCTTGTTCGTGACTACGCATCTTGGAACATTAAAAATATGTTGCGTTTAATTCAATGTATGTTTGATGTATTATCATAGAGCGCCACTTGTTTAAGTATTCTGTTTTTATTTTTTGTAATCCCCATGAATATAGGATAATAAAAAAAATATTTCCATATTTTTACCCTATCGACTATTATCCTATAGTGTAACTAAATAGTCAACACTAACGTAATTTAACAATTGGTCAAAAAAATTCTTGATATTCTCAATAGATTGATTTTATAATTTTATTTGACTTCATTTGATTGCAGATTTAACTTATATTATATTAAATTTCTGAACTGTTTTATCCAATCGCAATCTGGTGATTGAACTCGAAAAAAAATAGTAATAACCTGTGTAAACTTTTATAAGTTAATTAATTCACTTTATTTTTGTTGAACTAATCAAGTACTTACCAACCTACGTAAAAAATAGAGATAAATATAATACAACAAAAAAAAAACAATACCAAGAACTAATAATTAAAACGAACAATAAAAAAACTATGTCAAACGACATAAACTCCGTCGCAATAACAAAACAAGAACCATTAATGAAATTAAGATGTCCGACGCGAACTAAACGAAGATGACAAAATTACGAGCTCGGACCAAACCGGTATAATTAATTAGATGGCTTGATAGAGAAAAAGTCCACTGTGCTTAATGGTACTTTCTGATACTATGTCGAGGTACCTAGATAGCGTTTAATTGTATTGAATTTTCACATGACAGCGTAACACGCGATCTTCGAAGCGAATTCCAGTTACACCAATAATATCCAGTCCATTTTCTAATTAATTTATTCAAGGCGATAGCTCGCTGGTCGATTAATAAAGTCATCTTTAACTGAATTCAAATAAGGTCTAGTCAATATCTTAGAACAGTTTATAGACAAATTTATTGCTGCATTATGAGATAGGGACATAGGGTATTGACTAGAAAATAGACTGGATGTCTGTAATAAGCTGTGCTTAACATGTTAATAAATTATTCTGAGACAAAGTAGAGTGTGTAGAGAATATTATGCGACTAATTTGTGTGGTTCATAATTAAAATATAATTAAAATAAAACTTTAATTATTCGATTACATTAATTATTCGTTCATGTAAAATACTTCTCAGACTGACTCTACAACTTGAGAACCGCGATCTCTTTATGACGTCCAAATAATTTTTAAAATATTTCATTGCCACTACAAAAAAATAATGTAAAACGCATATCAGGGTCTTCACTTCACTATATTTTAATTCAAAACCATGTGGGTACTTCATTTTAATAAAGGCACTTTTTATCTGACGTGTATTCTTGCTTTTTATCAATAAATATGAAGCACCCATTCAAAAACACATAAATTCTTCTCACATCAATTCGTCATACTTTTTACGTCGTCGAATTCAATAACGTCTGCTATTTTTAAATGAAAGTACAAAGGGTTTTAAAGTGTGACTAAATCTATTTATCATGATTTTTTATGACTCCTCTTTTTATAAATTATCATGGTTGTGAATACTGTTATAATCTTTATAGTATTCTGATTTCATGATTTATAGAAATATTTTATCAAACCATTAAGAATTCATATTATATTTCAGAAATAACGTAACATAATATCTTAAAAAATATGTACCTACGATATTTTACCTTTAAAAATTGTTTTAAGATCGAATTATTGAAAATTCACCTTTAAAGCCAATCGTTCGAGAAGTCTAGTCGTCTAGTTCGTAAGTCTATTTTCCTAAGTCCAGTAAATACATAACTATAATGTTCCTAGCTAAAATTCTGCATAGATGAATTTTGCTGAACGTTATGTGAGTGATAATATTGATTTACCAACAAACGTTAGCAGGGGTCCGTTAAAAGGTTTGTAAATAGAACGCCTAAGTAACATCACCTTAACCGTTTCCCTCGCAAATGTATGTGACTCATGTATTTATACATCTATGTACCGAAACATCAACTATGTAGTTTTCATGTATCATGTATCCTATCCTCATATTTTTATATTACATGTAAAAGTTCATAAGGATGGTAACGCTCTTGTTTCTCAGGCAAAAACAGCTGATCGATTCTGTATATAGTAAACAGATGGTGATGGTGGTGATAAAATGTACCTAGGTACATCACTTCGTTGAATATTTTAAGCTATTGCATAGCTTCTATCGCGGGCCTTGAGCGCGGGGACCGAATCGAGAAATTCCGTAACGAAAAAACCTCACTCTCCCCACTCCGACGGGCTCGGAGGTGTGGCTTGAAGGCATGCTATGCAATAGCTTTACCGCGGCAGTCCCCGAGTGCCACACGTCTTTTTTGTTACATCCTAGTTTATAACAAGATAATAAATGGAGCAATAGTAATTTAGTAAAAAAAAAAAACTTACAAGTTCTTCCTTTAATTTTATTAATCTTATCTATTACCTTCAAAGGGTCAGGGTCAAACCATAAGTATAAAATCGACAAAAAAACGATATGGAGTAAATTTTAAAAATTATTCATCAAATAGAAATAATTTATCTGTGTCGTATTTGAAATAGGAAGGAAAGAAATACAAGGAAACTTTGACCTAACCCAATTTATGTGTAGCAAACATTATATTTACTTTGTTGGTCACTTTAATGCCAGATGCATGCAGGAGGGTGAAGTCAAGCCATAGTTAAACACAATTATTGAATAAACAAATTAATATGCCAGGAAAAAATATTGTGTTGCTTGTAATAATAATAAGATATTTTGTTTTAGCTCCGGCGGGATCGCGGGTGGCCAAGATGTCAAGACGTCCGCGTCACCCGGAATGGCAAAAGACGCGGGTTGGATCCCACCTCGTGATCGAAAAATATATCTAAGTATAATAGATCGTTTATAAAGATTTTTTCAATTCTTTACAAATTTGTATAATAATATTGAATCAAATAAAAAATACGTTAAATTTATATGTAAAGATCAAATTTTTTGATGCAACCTTTAAATATAGATGCATATTAAATGCCATGTGAGACTATGTTTAAATTAATAATTCTAAAGTAAATAGATCATGGAATCTTTGACCTTTCATCAATTGGCTTGCTTAGTTGAAGCTCATATTTTATAATAATTTTATACTCGAATGATGAGCTATAGAAAAACAAGGGCATTGATCACATTCGGCAATTTCGATAAATATTAATTGGTGATATTTTAAATACGCTTCCATAAATAACCAAGATATAGAATATTATACCTACGTGCCAAAATACGATTATGGTTAGATTTTTCAGCCATTATCGATAGGTAGGTATTGTAAGCAAACAGTGGTATTGAAAATTGAATATTCCTTTAAAAATGTCGTTTTGTAACATTTTGTTTTCTAATCGTAGATAATAAAACATAAAATAGCGAAATAAATCAGTCAAACGTTGATACGATTAGCAGGTAAAATAATTTTTAGTAGGTTTGTATTAAGTTTTTTCTACCTATTGCACTAACGCAACTTTTAAGAGCTAGTACGCCAACACACTTTTTTAAGAAATCGTCAAAAAGCAAAATGTAAAACTAAAAACTTATAAAGTTCTAAAATATTTTCTAAATGGTATATTAAATAAATTGAACTTATTACTTCACACAACGCGCTTATAAAACTATTTAATTCAGAACATAAATTACACACGTATATAATCCGATGTTCGGCTGAACACAAAGTGATATCCCAGTGAGATTTGGTCCGGTAGGTATCACTGATCGTATATTGTCGCCTGAGATCACTGCGATACTGTTTTATGATTTAGATAGGTGTTGGTTCATGAGCGAAGCGAAAAGCGATTTATATTGTAAAGTTTCATTTGTAATATTTTCTATAACGAAATAGCAAACTATGTAGTTGTTGATTTCATTTCAGCCGTATGATGTTCGCTGCTTCCAATAGTCTTCCTGCAGAAACACCGGTGACTAGCGGCGATTTTCGGCCATTAGTGATTTTTTTTGTACATGATGCTATAGCATATATTATAATTTATAATATTGAGTAGGCAATAACACTTTAAATACTATATAAAATTAAAAGTAAATACTATCGAAATCAAACGTTTACATATTGCATATCAAATTCTACGATGCTGAAAAAATCGTTCAATGAAAAGATTGGTTCTTGGAACCTAAAAGTGAAGTCCCGTGTCCCCTAGTGGGGTAAGGGGCAGATGCATTATTCATACATCTGTTCCACTGATCGATTTTCTTTAGGGACAAGTAGGTGATCAGCCTTCTGTGTCCTGACAGACCGAGACATTTTTTTTTCTTCGTCTCCACCTGGAATCGAACCCAGGACCCCTCGGTCTTGGAACCTAGGTACGTAATAAATAATCTGTATTGAATGTCCTGTTATAATTATGTTAAAAAAAGATTAAATTCGTTATATTAAATAAAGATAGAAGATAGATAAAGATTAAAATTGGAGAATACTACAGCGATGACACAGATATAACTACTGGAGTTCCTCAGGGAAGTGTTTTGGGCCCTACTCTCTTTTTGGTTTACATAAACAGCCTCTGTAAACTAAAATTAGATGATGCTAAAATTTACTCATACGCTGATGACACCGCAGTAGTATTTTCGGAGAAATCATGGGATGCCGTACGACAGAAAGCTGAAGTAGGTCTATCAAAAATTGCTACGTGGTTACAATCGAATCTACTCACCTTAAACGCAACCAAATCAAATTACATTTGCTTTTCAATAACTAATAAAACTCAACCTTCTATCAACTTTAGTATTCAAATCCACAATCAATGTAATCTCACTACATGCCATTGTCCTTACATAAATAGAGTCACCTCAGCGAAATATCTTGGAATACAAATTGACCAAAGACTGTCCTGGCATCCGCAAATAGATTTAATAACATCCAGAATTAGGAAAATAACATGGACTTTTAAAATACTTCGCCATGTTGCTGATAAGGATTTGCTAAACAAAATATATGTGACACTAGCGCAATCAATTTTAACCTACTGTATACCGGTCTGGGGCGGAGCCACAAAAACAAAACTTTTGGAAGTAGAACGCGCACAACGTGCTTTAATAAAGGTTATGCATTTTAAACCATACAAATATTCTACTGAACTCCTTTACTCCACCACGGGCCTACTATCTATACGCAAATTATATATTCTTGCAACTATCCTAAAAAAACACAAGACTATCACATATGACCCCAACATAACCAATCGTAGAAGAAGAGATATTATTCCGCTGTTTCATAAAACGAACACATCATTTAGTAAGCGTCAGTACAATAGACAGTCAGAAATTTTATACAAAAATGTAAATAAAATTTTAAATATATATGGAAATCGATATAACGAATGTAAAAAACATACCTTAAAATGGCTTAAAGAAATTAGTTATACCGAAGCAGAAGACATTTTAAAAACATGTAAATAGTAGGGAATAAAATGAAGATGTAAAATAAAATAAAAAAATCACATTGTTTTTAATTCTTGTACATTACACAAACATAAACATGCGAACACATACACACACACATACACACACACACACACACACACACACACACACACACACACACACACAAACACACACATACATCCATTCTACCAATTATAGAGTATTTTTATGTTAACATTACCTTATTTTTTAAGCTTTCTTTTAATTGTTAATGCCTAGTAATTGTTATGGAAGAGAAGCGCCTTCTAACACAAGTGAAATTTATCACTTAAATGAAGGCACTTACCTCCAACCCAATATGAAAACTTGTTTAAAAGAAATAAACAATTTTTATTTTTTATTTTTTTATTTTTTTAAATCGCACTCGCTCATTAACAAGTTATTACCTTATCTGATGTCATAGGATTACGACGAGATGCGACAGATACCAGCCCGATGGGTGAACGAAGAATGTTTAGAGAAATCGTTCAATGCATTACTTGCTTTGTTTTTATGTTAATTAGGAACCAGTCGGACCAGTCCGTGTTCAAACTTCCGTTGTAACTGTTCAAATCACACATAACGTCAAATTTTAGTGTATTTAGATAATTTCTAAGTAAGATATTGAGTGGGCAATACTATTTTTGGTGGTTTATGAAGTCCTAATCGTGATGCTAATTGGTATTGGATAATGAGCATATCCGTAGCATGAGTTAAGTGTTAATCAGTGGTGTTGTTACGTGAATGTTGTTTGGAATATGTTAATTTTGTTACTTACATTTTTCTAATCAAGCACTTACCTTCTTGTTCGCTAATATCCTGTTTGTTGTGCGTAATGTTAAAATAATCATCTACAATTATTATTTTTAAACCTAAAGGTACATTTTATAATTTCCTCAGCAGGGATATTTATAATTATGCAACAGTATTGTTTACAATAATCGACATAGTTTTCTTAAAAGTTACTGTTACGAAGTTGTTTTTAATCCCATATATTACAATCTTATGAAGCACAACAGTTACATGCAAATTCACATATAATAATATATGTTGTTCACCTGTAAGTTAACACAAAATGTATGCATACAATAATGTAAAGCCATTGATAATAGACAATAAAACAAATCACCCAGCACGACAAACAACCTCATTATAATCGAAATATTATGTCTCATGGTTTCTCTTCACAATGGGCAGCGTTGGACCAGTAGAGGCAACCACGATAGTGTAGATGGCCTAAATGTCTGTAATTGGTTGTCATTGTAATGTTTATTCATAATCGCCGTTATGGCGTCAAACATCGACGATCATTTGTTGGGCCAACGCTGCCCAATGTCTAGAAGGCCCATTACGTTGGTCTAGAATGGCCCGTGTAACCACAAATCAGCTCCAGCTAACAATTTTCTATGATAATGATCGAGTTTTTGTGAGTATGGAGTAGCCAAGCATAAATATAGTTTCCGTTGATGCTACAAGTTGAAAATTATATAGCGTATAGCGGATAGTTTAGATTGAAAACTGAATATAGTGACTAAGCTCAGTTTTTACTCGTTAGTTGAGAAATATTGTGTAAAATGTTATTCGTAGACCGCAAAGTCCTAGATGATGACAGCTTTTTTAAACTGTAAAGAAATATGTATATCTTGAACCTGAATCTAGATTATAAAATTACAAGCTTTGTATAAGTTATTCTTGCATTTTTTATACTCTACTAAAATAAAGAGTTTATATTTATGTATTAAAATTCACAAAAAAATATTCATATTCAATTATTTTTATTAAAGTCAGGTAGTTTTAGACGTAATAATACTACTAGTAACATATTGTTCAAAGATAATATTCTCTTCGATTCTATGGATAAATTATAATAACAGACGAAGCTATAATAATTACTTTCAAGAGGAATTAAGGGATTTAGTGAAAGTACCTAAATATACATTACCAAATATGTGTACAATCCCACAATTTACATGTTAGGAACAGGATACGAAGAAACGGTCGTCATTAGGACTTTTAATTACAATGATTTGATGTTTCCGTCGAAAGTCCACCTTTAATTATCTCCAGAAATGATCGTTAGTACGCAATTATGAAGATTTATTCTGTTAATTTTGTTTTTGAAACTTAATTTATAAATAAATGTGTTGAGTAGGTACCTACTTATTGAGTATTGTTCACTTTATTTGGCAAATCTGTTTCCTAATTGGATTATTTCTTAGAATGGTACAAGTTTAGATGGTTGAATGATAATCACGATAAGTTAATTATCATAACAACCTAACAACATGTAATTGCAAATTTAATTCAATCATTATTAAAGCAGTACCTAAATAAAATTAATTCAAAAGTTAAACTCATGTCATCTCTACATGACTGTCTCTACTCTGTCATATTAGCGTTCTAACAGACGAACGGCAAGTTGCGAACGATAACGTTCTTTAAATTGTTTTACTTTAATTACTGTATATATTTGAAAGCAAACCATTATATTCCCAAATCCTACACATAACCCAACCCACACTAGTCACATCACAGTCATTTAAACATTTAAAACATGCACGTGAGTAAAACTACGTTTAACACTAATTTTACTGTATAGCGTTCTATTGTGACATTTCCCAGTAGGTACATGGTCGCGAAAGTTGGGCGCGGTTATCTCGATCCACGTACATTATACCACGACTTGCTGATATTATCGTGGACCATTCATTTTGTATGACAACGTCTTTTACTAATTCCTGTAATGACTAAGAAAGAATAGTAATGATATTATTTGGGAATAACGCTTTTGAATGTGTTCGTGTACAGTTATAGTCATATTGAATCTCTCTTATATTACAGTAACGAGTATAGAAGTAGTTTCGATTATTTTAGTTAAATATAATGACTAGAATTTTGTATAAATAACGTAGGTATATCAAAGTTAAAGACCACACACAAAGTCAATTTTTGTATCCAGAGGAGTTATTCTATACAAATGAACAATTTTAATTTTAGTTACCAGACACTTGGGAAAATATTTTAATGTTTGATAATTATTTATATGCTGATGAAAACCGTTATAAAATACATTACATAGAGTTCGCATATAAACATATTTAAACATTTCACACACAAATTTTCATCAAGCAGAGAGCTATAAAAAATAATCAACGTTTGTGTACTGCTTGAAAGGTTTCATAATGACTTTCATTTTAATTCGTAATGTTTTTGCAATGTTTTTAATTAGGGTTTAAGCGCTTTAGATGTTAAAAGCCTTTAAGATTACATTTTAATGAATCATTCGTGATTTGCGAAAATAATTATCTAAGTGTTGATTACAAAGCCCGTCATCAGTTTTGTGATATAAAAAGCCAAGTAAAGTTTTTAATTGATAGTTATTTTAATTAAATATTATTATACTTTTACATAGTAAGAATTATTTAACAATTTTTCACATACAGATTTTTTATTTAGGATGCTTCTTTGAGAAAAGCAATTTGTTTTAAATTGGTACTTAGCTTTGAATGTCCGGAAAGTGTAGACGACGCGACGGTCAATATTTGGAAATTTAAAGTGTTATTTAGATGCCAGACCCGTTATTCTACCCCCAAGACTTGACTGATAAAGCTGCTTATGCAAATCTCGTAATACAATTACTATTACCGTGGTTTCGCCTGCGTGGTGAAAGATTTTTCTATGGGAATGGGATATTTCACAGGAACAAATAGCTCTCTAGACTCATCTCTATCTCCAGACATAAAAATCATACAATAAAGTCATTCTGTTGCCACGCGAAAGACAAACAAAAAACAAACTCACTTTCTCCTTTAAAAATTGAGGTAAATAATATGCAACTTTAAAGACATAGAAATTTAAGATTTCCCTGATATCCGTCGAGTACAAGACGTATTAAATTTTTCATACTGCCCACTGACATAAAATTCGCTTTGTACATAATATGACTCACGTACATTTCGCGAAGTTAGTATCCAATTTTATGGTGAAATGCAAAACGTTCATATCTTTTTAAAAATAATATATGACTGCTATTCGAAATTGGCCGTATTACAAAGAAAACACGCACACTTTTGGCTTACCTCCGTGTCTCTGAAGCACCTCTCAATTATTAATGATGTGAATGGCATTTTGAATCGAAATGAAAATCCCGCAAAAGGATGCCTTTTTTATTCAAGGTCATATAAATTGTGGGTTTATTATAACTTATATTTTGCGGAAAATCTCTCAATGTGTATGTGTATTTGAAGAGTCTCTGTCGTTTTTAATAGAAGTCTCTTCTATTAAACGATATTTAAATGTATTCAAATATCGTTCTCATTTCAAGCTTGATATACAAGTTCGTAAAATATAAACAGACAAGCAATATGAATAATTTAAAAATTGGGTTATAAACTCGAAACAGCGTCCATCTCGGAACAGTAAAGATAAAATCCCAGTCACGGTTTACGAAACAAAACGACTCATTATCATACAATTTCCTTTTAAAACGTCACCTTTGACCCGCCACCCCACCTGTTGTTCTGAGCGCATAGCAACGTGGAATACATGAACGTGAAAACCGCCATTTTTATATGTCTGTCAGGAATAATGTTTCTTAAAATGTATTTTAAACAAACCGGTAAACTCTAAATATAAATTTCACATATAACATTAAGTGGTGTTATCTGATTAAAATATGTACTTACTAGTGCCATAACCATTTTTATGCCTTTTGTAGGTTAGAATTTTATTGAATTTGATGTAAGAATATCATTGTATAAATTATTCATTTATTAATGAATACCTCACTGGTAAATGACAGGTGATAGAGCTAAAAAAGTATGAGAAAAGATATATTTGATATGTAACCGCTCGTCAGTAGAAAGCCTAAAGCATTGCATGATCACAACCTATAATATTTGAGAGGCTGTCTTTTGGTATAATGATATTAAATATTTCAACAGCTATTGTTATCGTCAAGGGTGAAAAGATAAGTTAATAATATAATGATATATTATTGTTTCTTTAATATTTATTACATTATTTGAGTTGTCCATAGTTTTGTTTCCGGCATGCGATGGATTTCAATCTTGTGATTTAGAAGCACGATATCAATAACAACATTTGGACCATATAATTTGTTATGGTTGAACTTATTTAGTACCTATTTTGTTTGTTTAAATATTATAGGATTGAGCTAAGAAAGAAACAGCTGAATAACAACGTTATCAACAGTATTATTCGCGATATTTTAATAACAAGTTTCAAATACTAAAAACACATACCTCTTCTATAGCTTTACCTTTAAGGCTTTTACATGCGCTAATAACCTTGAGCATACTTGACGGATCTCAAACCTCTCCCGCTGCACCTTCTTTTTCCTCGCATTTTGTATTTAAAAAGATACTAATCAGTGAAACAAAATATCCTCGTCAGGGACTGTTGTGTAACTGATAATTTATTAAACATAAAATTTTCAGAGCTCTAAGTCAGCAGGTTACGAAGTTTATAGAGTATTTGCGGAAAAATCGATGACCACGGCACATTTTTTTTCTAGAAATCTATTAACTTTGGAAAAAATTCCTCGCGAGCAATTAAAGATCAAAGACCATCCTATTTTATATATTTTTTTCGGTATTGTGCTTTATGTTGTACCAGACTTTATAGAGGTTGAACATAGTCGAAATTGCCGGGTAACGCCTTAACAATAAAAAGCTTGCTGTTGGTGTTAATATCCAATGTGATTAAGGCTGGCATTGAAGGATATGAAAAGGAAGCTTCCAGAGAATTTCTCCATTTACAATATGGTGTAAACTATATGTGCTATACTTCTGAGCATTTCAAATTGCATCAGACACTCACCCTTTAAAATTCACAATATACAATTCCACATATCCATACGCATCTTTTAAACCTTTTACAGTCAATATCTACGTTCCCCTTCACTTTTCGATTTAATAAAACTTTCACGGAGCTCACAAAGTCAACAAATGCCCGTTCAATCAATCAGATTCAGCAATCCATTTTTCAGGCGCTTATCTGGAAGCCCAGTAACGTATGCGGGTGACCTCCCGGTCTGTCAACACGACCCTTAACCAGTCTTTGGTATACTTTAACATACAGATTTAAAATAATACTTTAAAAGGGATCCTGATGCGTAAAAAACTCTTGCTCCTCTTCAGTCTGGTCATGTGTAGTATTTTAATTAGGTGTATCTAAAAACTAAGTTATATCACAAAAATAAGTATCTATTTTATGACCTACGTATATTTATGTAAAACTAGTGTAATTAAAATTCTTCTAAAATTTTGACAAAACAATATAACAAATATAAAAAAAAAACAATATAATATGGCAGATTGTATTGTGATTGATATTTTCCAGCGCCATGAGATTTTTCGAAGTCTGATCAAATGTAAAGTATTATAATTCAGAATACCCATTGAACCATGCAGTTCACTTTTAAGTAATACCTACTTATTCACGTACAAACGAAGCCAAGATACACAGTCCATTAGTATGTAAAGGCTTGTCCCATCTGGCACGCACCATAATCGCCGGCACTTGTATTGCGACTCAATGACTGGAGCATTGTGATCTGTATGAATGCATGGGGTAGGTATACAGTATACTGTCCTATATAGCAATCTTCCAATTATAGAACGGACGGGACTTTGAAAATAATATATTTTTCATAAGGTCAAAAAAAACATTTTATATAAAGTTTTTCATGGCAGTGCTATTGGAATCCAAATGGGGTATACTGTCCTATAAAGCAAACTTCCAATTATAGAACGGACGGGACTTGGTGAAGATATCTTTTTCATAAGATGAAAAAAGTCAACATTTAGTGTAAAGCTTTTGATAGCAGTTATAAAAACCTTTCTAATCGCCCTTTAGTTAAAGCCATCAATAAAACACCGTGTAAATAATAATGAATCTAAATATTATGATTTTGACGTGAGAATAAAGTCAATGATGGTCAATGTACCTACCGTTTTTCAGGTACTAATCAAGTGTTTATCTTCAACAAATATAATTAAGGAACTAAAGAGACAAGTGATTAAAGATAGAGCAGTTTAGATTTTTACTATTTTTAAAATATTCTAAAACATATTCAAATTCAAAACATGCGAATAAACTTATAGCGAACAAGACACAGAAACTAAAATTTAAACCTTATAAAATGCAACAACGATTTTTCACGAAGCATGATATGAACAAAATCGCAATAATTGAAGCACTAATAATGGGTTCTCGTAAATAAAAGACAATAGCTGTGGACGCCCATTGATTGCAGACAAGATGTTGCATTATATAGAGATAATACTACGGTGCTATACATTCTTATGTCTATATTGTGTATCCTTTCGTAGAATTAATAAAAGCGCGCGTGTTCATGCAGCTTTTTCGCTATCTTATATCATTCTTATTTTAAAATAACCTCATTCTTAGAACTACTCGTAATCGAGTTACTATCTGTAAAATCTATGTTACATTCCACATCTTTAGATTCTTCTCATATGAATTATACTTTCGTTTAGTTTTAGTGACTTATTATATCTTATTGCTATCCATCAACCAACTGCAAATTGTCCACGATGACCACGAAGGCCGGTTCCTGAATTGAGTATTTGACGTTAAGAACGTCTCAAACTTAAACGCTGCTTAAATATTTTCTTGTATCGGACATAAGTTTAACCTTAATGACCTGTTACGCTCGTTGTCATACAATATAGTCATAGTAATAACACAAAGGTGTTACAAATGTAAACATCTGTTCTACTCAGTGGCTTTCCCTAAAGGCTTAAATGTAAACAAAACAGCGTACAACTTCGTTTAAATTTTAAAGTTGCAATGGGAGTGCAATGTTGCAGCTAGGTGTTGAGTAGCTGCTCTTGACGCTTTTCGTATTATACACCCTTTATCTGAAGCGAATCCCTAGTGTCGTGCATAGCGTTTTGGATTATGGAAGAAAATATTCAAGTTTTCATATGATTCATGGGACAATATTGGAGTAAAGATCAGATTGGAGATCCTAATACATAATAATTAATATTATGTATATTGATTTAGCTGTGTGTCGGTATTGTTTGCTTATGAAACTTTGAAAATAAATTAAAACAGTGAACCTATTACGTCATTGTATTAAACGGCTTGATGATTTTAACTTGCAATGTCATCACATTCGTCCTTTGAAAATCTCACACTAGCTTTGCAGTAAATTTTATATCTTCAGGCAATATAACCGCATTGAATTGTTTTTGTTTTTCAATAATGTTCATTCACATAGTATTGTTAAGCTTTTGCATTTAAATGTATTGTTTTATACACTATTCGATGTATGTACGATGTATTCATTTGTACCAAGTAGTAATACATTCTTTCCTATTTTCATAGCTCCACCAAAGTGCATCAGTTTCATACTCCATACATAGAATGCACACTAGGTGGCAAACTATCGCTTCACTAAGAGTGTATTGATGTTGTTTGTCGTACCACTTACCATGTCATACCGTTATGCAGTTTGACTTACAAATATCTGAGATGTTTCACTTTACTCGTATTTTCTATTGGTGGTTCTTGGAAAAGATAGACTTATACTTTATAAACCTGGTACCTTCTAGGACATATTATTATTGTATTAAAAAACATATAAAAGATTGTTTAATAAGTGACTTTACTGAAGAAAATTGCAAAATCTGCAACGAGCTTCAGTTTACATGCTTTTTAATAATAATCTATCATTTAGCTGAAGTTGTGTCTTCTTATGAATGCTCGATTTGCTTCCAATAGAATAATTAGACAATAATATGGTAAATTATACGAACCATTAACCGAGCCTTTAAAAATACACATAATATCACACCCCCAAAATACTTAAAAAATCAAATAAAATAAAAGCAATGTCAAGTAATTAAAACCTGATATACGTATAGATAATTTCATACATTTTATAGTAGACAGATGATATTATGTAATCTCTAAAGCCCTATTGATCCTAGTTAAACATTAATGTATATGACTCCGACCCTATTATTGATTGGGCGTTATGAATTATTAGTTATTCATCTGTAAATACGTGGATTTATAAAACATTATGTGGGTTTATCCAATTTATATCATAAAGCGAAATGGTGACATATTTGGTACTTAATCTCTAACAATTAAGCGGTGACTGAAATTAATCATGTAATTGTTTATTTGTTTAATTGTTACATTAAATTATTTTCATATATTACGGATAAGTACCTATACATTACTATTAAAACATAACGCAAATTACTTATTGCACAATTTGTATTTAATTGAAGTATCGAACGTTTAAAGAGAATTATATAAATTCTCTAGCTAAAATTCACATGCTCCAACATGACTATCATAATTAGTTTTATAACATCCTCCGCAGAACAAATAAAAAATTAATCCAAAAGGACGATTGGCTTCCTTACAAAAAACAAACAGAGCAATCAGTCATTTTAGGCAGGTGCTTTAAAGGTTTAATCGCTCTCATTTTTTACTCTGTGCTTTTTTCCTTTTGTTCAAATGACCGTGAAATAGACGTGGATGGACATTAATTATCTGGAAGGAAGTTTGTTTTAGCTTGCTCACGGTTCTAACGTGTATTGGGGCCTTAAGGCATTGTCGCTGAGGGCAAACAAACATATTGGAAGATATTGATTGTTGTGTCATCATAAGTAAAACAAGAAGTATCTGATTGTTGTAATGGGTACCATTCTTTGGGTAATGCTTCTATTAAAGAAAGAAAGGAAACGTTTATTTTAACACACACAAACACACGACAATAACGTTATTAATTAGTTCGAGGTAAATTTATAAATACAAATACTAACATAAATTAATCTGTGACTCTAAAAACACAGTATTACAATTAGGAATATACTAGTAATAGGTACTGTGCTAAAAGTATGAAATTTTTACTTTCACCAATAATTCTATTTACAAAGTAAATTCAATAACTCACAACTGTTTTATGTACCTACACTAAATAATGGACCAACAAATGACTCGAGTTCATTTATTTACCTTTTAATAATACTATTTGAACACTAAATCAAAGTTAATTTGAATCACCAATTACCATCACTACATTAATTGGTTCGGTTTTGTTTAAAATGTAGCTGGATTTTATGTATGATTTGTCAAATACGAGCATGACATTTTGAATGTAGATATAATATCTCCTAGGTATCTTTCTACTTTATAAAAATGGGTAAGTATACTCTTATTTGATAGTCAACTAGCTATTTAGTTCATGTATCCAGTAAATTGTAAGAAAATCCACTTTTAAAGTCTGAAAGTTAGAATGTTCAAAAATACTTTCATCAAAACTTTCATTGTTAGTAGTTGGGTTTTACGAATAAACATTGTCATCATAACACTGTATTGAATAATATCTAACTTTTAAAAATAAATATAAGTCTACGTAATAGCAATAGATTTACAATTTCAGATTATTATACAAATTCAAATTCAAATTATTTATTGCACACCAATACATTTTTACATACATATCTATTAGCAACCATATGCAGGTATTGCAATACAATAGGTCATAATATATTTAAATTACATATTTATCTTAAAAACTATAACGAAAAAAATATCTCCTCTGATTTAACAAAAACAATGTTAATGTCATCTGTAAGTATATCAAGTATCCCATAAGCAGGTGGGATGTTTTTATCAAGTCTATCATCTGGTGGGCGACGAATAAAATCTTGTCACCTGTTTGTCTAAGCACATTGCACCTGATGAAATTTTTAAGGTAGGTACTTCTTGTTACTACTAGTTATGTAAATCGCATCAGTTGCGTCATAATGAGCTATAATATTGTGTTACTTGTTTTGATTGAATTAATAGAAAGATAGATGCAAGGTGTAAATTACATTAAAATTTTTGGAATGTATATTCTGTTTTTAAATATAAAATCCTATCTATGTTTGTAATTTTAGCATGAACTAACCTTTAAATAAGGTTATTTCATGCTAAAATTACAATATTCCAATATTATTATGTGGGGTAGAATTAATTCAGTGTTCAAATATTCCATATTTAGCTCTACAGTTTATTAATAAGACCCATTATTGCATGCAAATAATTGTCCTTATATTACACTACTTTTTGCGCTACTTATGTAAATTGAAATAGAAGCATAAAACAATCAAACAATGACCTTCTACCAAATTTTTGATCATTGAACTCAAACTTAAATGCAAACATACAAGCCACTACGAGCATTGTTTCTACAATCATCCAATTAGACACGTCGGCATGCATCAAAAGTGCTCCACATACGAAATAAAGCAGTCAAAATATAACATTAATTAGCGAGCCTATTATAATTCGCGTAAACGAAGCCTGGGAATTTGGAATTATTCCAACTTTCTCACGATATTTGGGAATAATAATACGAAGCACGTGTGGATACAAAAACTGTCACTTTCTCTATAATTGTAATATAAAAATGGTTCACAATATTGTCCTGATTTTACCTGATATTGCATAACCGATTGCGCATTTGACAATGCAGGCCTTCACGTGTGAAATCTTTGCAAAGCCTTTCATATCAAATAATTTAGAACGAGGTCTGGCTGCTACAATTGTTATGTCACCATTTTCAACAATTAGGATCTTTTTATTTAAATATCTACCTATTTTCAAAAGAAATTGTTTAAAAAATCGAATTTCGTATTTAAAATAACAATAAAGCTAAACTACACTTATGTAAGTATAATTATCTAAAAAAAGTTTAAAATAATAATAAAAATCGTACTTACCCATATTATAACTCATAATAATGTTATGAAAGAACACGTGACATGCGTGTGGCGTATGGGGTATGTCTATTTTACATCTGTTTCACTGATCGATATTTTTATAACACACGCGGTCCGCCCCGGCTTCGCCCGTGGTACATATTTACGTTTTCTCTACATAAGAACCATCCTCGTACTTCAAGGAATATAATAAAAAAAGAATTATCGAAATCGGTTCAGCCGTTCTCAAGTTATGCGCTTACCAACACATTTTGGGATTCATTTTTATATTATTACAAGCGGTCCGCCCCGGCTTCGCCCGTGGTACATATTTACGTTTTCTCTACATAAAAACCATCCTCGTACTTCAAGGAATATAATAAAAAAAGAATTATCGAAATCGGTTCAGCCGTTCTCGAGTTATGCTTTTACCAACACATTTTGCGATTCATTTTTATATATAAGATAGATAGGTGATCAAACATTTACTTTGTTTATTATAACAGGACATAATATCCTACTTATATTATAATTAATGCGAAAGTTTGTATCTATCTTTGTTACTATTTCACGCAAAAACTGCTGAACCGATTTTCGTGAAATTTGGCGCATAGATAGAGGGTAACTTGGATAACACATAGGATAGATTTTATCTCGGAAATCCTACAGGAAAGGAAGGATGCGGGTTTTTCTTTGAAAACGCGGACGAAACTGCGGCTGGAAAGCTAATAATACAATAAAATTGATCAGGAGGATTTCAATCATACAGTCCTAAGTTTTCACAACACAATAAAATCTACAAAAATATTCATAATACATTCACAAAAAATTACATCTCTTTAACAACAGTCATCAATAATTTCTCAAATTCAGCCACCGCCTCCCGTACTATAAAGATTTTGCACATTCCAGGACGATGTTAATGACCCCGTTCTGTCCCATATCAGGTAACACGGCAGATGGGACGCAAACTAAGCCAGACGTGACTTTGTCAGACTTTCTACGCTCTAGGTCGCACTTACCTTGTCATCCGTGGGAACTTTATGTCTCGAACATTCTGAGATTCAAATGAGTGGCTTTGTTCAATTTTCTTTGCTGATGCTGAATGCTTGATCACGATGGTGATTTTTCTATGATTATTTCTTTTAAGTGAAGAGAAATGTTTTATACTACGGTCTACGAGATCTTCAAGTCTGTTGTTCTTAAATTATGTTTAAGATATTTACAACTATTCAGTGTCTGATTCTAACTACCTACCTTATTAAAACTAGTACAAGTACTAGATCGAAAAAATGTATTACTATGTAGAAAAAACAATTTCTACATATACATCGCAAGTTGATTCAAGGCAAGAAAACACTATTTATTGATATATTTTAACCGACTTCAAAAAAAAGGAGGTTCTCAATTCGGCCGGTATTTTTTTTGGATTTGCTTTAAACAGCATATGAAACAGAACCCTAGAAGAATTCAGATTAACTAACAATCGCGCCGCTATATAACGTAACATAAAGTAGTTACAAAAGAGCCAAACCCTCGTTTTTCAGAATGTTAATATGAAATGCTTAAGCGCGTGATTAGTGAAGTCCTCCGCCGATCCTCAGCCTCTAATCCGCTAGTCCATTAACTCCGAATTGTACGTGCGTTCAATTGAAACACGCTCCAAGTACGATTTAACACGTTTTGCGGGTAATTATTGGTCATCCAATTGCTAGCAAGCGCTATAGTATATAGCGGGAATTGTCTCCACTCTCCATACAGACATAGTAAATGTACGAATTTTATGCACTATTCAATTTTAGTTCCAATTGTATCGGTTCCGCAGTTCGGTTTTGTAAAACGAGACGATTCAGCTGTTTAATTATCATAATGCGATGTAAATTTGGACTAATAATAGAGAATAAAAAGTTTATGTTGTATTCATTGTTATTCAATGCTCTTTATGTACTGGTGGAATCGTTTGTTTGTTATTGATGTATGGTTAAATGTGTCGTTTATTTGAAATGTTTATGGAAGCACAGAGAAAGAACTAAAGCTTTATAGATTTTAAAAATATATACGTACCTATAGATATGCATGCGGCATTTATAATAAAACATAAAACTTATTACTTATAATTTTCGTAGATCTTACCGTGTACCATATTCTCTAAACAAAATATGCTTTTCAAGCTGAAACAAAGTATTTTTAGTCGTCTATTAAAAGCATTGTAGTTTTTGATAAAGCTACACATTACACAAATTTACTACTCCTAAAAGAAGCGAAGCAAGGAAATTACACATTTCCTAAATATTCCAATACTTCTGTTAAATTATAAACCCATTACCCAAAACAAATACCATATCCATTGTACCGCATATACTGTCACAGTGACGGGCGCGGCGATCATTAAAAATCGATCTCCCACAATTTTTGAACAAATTTAACTTCAATTATTTTCAAGTGAACCGGGTATCCTTTTCACCCTTCTCATTACAATCCACAATTCTTTACCATCTAGATAAGGACAAGTCCCAAAGTCCCATAGTCCCGCCCATTTAGTAGTCAACCCTCTGTTTTGCTTAGGGCCGTTCATTTCATTACAATTCAATTGCATACAACGAATTCATTTTTCGCTTTCGACCCAGGAAACTACTGATGGAACCCTGATAGAAAACTAGTTATACTATGAGAAACAATTTGCGATTATAATGCTTGCGTTGATAAAAATCTTGCTTTCATATTCCTAACGGGCTTGTTACGAATTTCTATTGTATGCATGAATATTAGTATTATTATGCATATTGTGAATTCACTAGGCAAATAAGTTATGGTTATTTTAATGTATCTAGTTTTGTTTTAATTTTTCAAATTAAATTAACATCCTGGTTTTCAATTACATAAAATCTACTACACCTTGATTCAAGAAATTCATGTTTTACTAAACCTAAGAATTACACAATGAAAACAAAATGTCATCGTCATATTTTATATCAATAAACAGTCCCAATAAAATAACAATATTACAATTCAAACCACATTTACAAAGCATTGCTTATTTGAAATTTTAACTCCCTTTCCTTGCAAGAAAGTCACAATAAAGTAGATATTTAAGATGAGCAAATAGAACTGAACACGAGGTTTGATCGTGACGCGAAAACAATAATCCATGGCGCCATCTCACGACATTCCTTGTCAAAATAGAGAGCGTAGTATGTGCATGTAGCGCTAATAGCCTTTAGACTTCGCAAATTGCCACTATTAGCCTCTTTTCTTAGCAAATCTTCTAAAATTATCGATATCCAATTAGACAATTTTGTTGCTACTTTCTTAAGGCTATGGCAGTGCCACGACCTTTGTTTACATGACAATTTTGTGTCAGTGAGAGTGAATCTCACGATGCCGTTTCACTGACTTACAAAAGGATGGCTTGTTACTTAAATGATATGAAATTATGTTTTAGAACCAAATTTTCTGCTATTTGTTACCTGTTATCTTCTATAATTTCTTTATCGCTACTAGTAGGTACATCACTTTCTATTTCATTTCACAAAACCGATTACGTACTCTATTATGTATTTTATTTGATTTACCAGTTACTTTTAACTCTGCCTATATTTTCATTGACAAACAAACATCATTGGAAATATTATCTAGCACAATTTACATTTACGAATAAACAGGGGCAAGTTTCATTGTACTTCAAATGTATATTCCTAAGCATTCTTTGTCAAAAGCAATTTCGAAGATTTGATTGCATAACGCCAAGTGCACTGTCACACGTCCTTCCCTAAGAAATCTCATAAAGCAAAACGAAATGACGCCCTAATATATAGCAATTTCATATTTGTGAAATGGCATACGCACCCACGGCCCAGAGAACTCGTCACCGATCCATTTGTGAGTGTTGTGTATGAAATGGATGAGTTCTAGAGACTTGGATACTACAGTATAATGTGCTTTAAGTCTAGAGCAATAGAGGCTATGTGTGTGCATATTTAAATTGAATTGCTGACTGTGCTTTCCCCTGTATTGCACCCTAATCGAATCGTTGCACGGTTGGTGTCTTCTTGTGGGTCGGACCCTTGTTGCGGACATCAGAGGTCGCTGAAAATAAATAAGAGAAAATCAAAGAGGGGCTTTAATTGGTTCCAATTTGGAGTCATCTTTGAGGATTACTTAATTAGATATTGTTAGCGTTTTAATGGTTCTATTCTGTTGTTGCCTGCGGCTTACGATGCGTGTTTTTTCGGTAGATGTTTTGAATTCCATTTATTTTAATGCCATCATCAGACTTGTGATGTGTTTCGTAATAGGTATCTACATGAAATAATCAATATTGTAACTAAAACATAAATAAACAAACTATCAGCCGCTGAAGGATAAGCTTACAACTTTACAAGTACCATTTCACAAAGTGCTGCAGTTTGGCTCATGATTCCTCTTCTTTTAATCGTATACATTTATGATGATTACAATTTCTTATGCTAACTTCGACAGTTGTAAATGACAAATGGACATCAATTTTATAATAGTGTAGAGACGTTCCAAACATGAATTGTTAAATAAATTCCACAGTACCTACACTGAGATTAATAGACCGTTGTAACGATATATTAAAACAATATTACCTCTACTTACGGTGATCCTCTCCATTAATCATTAATAATAAATCTGTTTCTGTATCACTATCCAATATTTCAGACTACACTGTTTAAGCATTATTCGCTGTTGAATTCCTTTAATTCCTCAACATTGATTCACGAAAAGAATCTATATCTAGTTTTGATAAGGTATATTATAGTTTGATGATTGACCCCAAATATTGTTCTTTGATAATCAAAAAGCTAAGTCGCACGCGTGGCTTGGACTTGACGGTGCTCCTTTCGTCATGCTTGGCTGGAACAAATTGTCTAGATGTAGGGGAGTTACTGGTGTACGTCATGGTAGCAGGACCGATACCGAAAATTTAAGTTTACTAATATTATTTCTTCATTCAAGTATAACGCACTGCATTATTCTTAAAAATAATACCTACTTGTAATTTTTATTTATAATTATTACCTACATACATTACATATTGCATACAGTCTTGTAACTTATAACTAGAGTCTTTCTAGCAGGGCTCTGTGATGTTGCATACAAAATAATTTATTAATAAATTGAAACTGCTCGATATTAAATTTTAATATCGTACATAACCAGAAACTTAGTTATACATTACACTGATTGATACAAGAATCTGCAAGTTAATTTTTATTAAGTGGTGGTCTAGCTATTACAACGTACATGTCCTATCTTAAAATTATGACAAATGCAACATCCGGAATATTGAGGACCCCTTTACATTCGAACAAAATCAGTTCCATTACTATAACTTAGTCATACGTCACAAACAGTGAAATTATATCAGAGAATATATGAAACTGTTTGGGTATGTACCTAATCCGATTGTGTAAACGTGTATAGTCGGTTAGCTTAGAAATAAAATGAAAAACCTTATTTTTAAACACAAACATATTTACAATTTTCTTTACTTATCTATGTAATTTAAAAATACCAAAAATCGTTTTATATTTCAGCGCATAGTCTGCCTTTTTGCATTTTTTGGCACCGCCAGTTCCGAGTTCCGTTTTCAGAGCGTCGTTAAAAACAATATAAAATAAAACAAAATGTAAGTGTAAAGTTGTGTCTAAATCAAAGGATATTCCAGCACGAGCAGACGGTTGTAATTTTCCACGTCATTGCGTGGTTCAATGTTCATTTAAGACCGAGCACAGACTATAAAAGCTAGATACAATAGAGGTTGTCTATGTTCTATTTAATGTGCTAACGTTATTGTCTTTGGTGTAAGTTAATAGCCATGGTATAACCAGAAGGTCTGTTATGTAGAGACTGTTAACAAATGAAAGAGAAGTTACGTTAACTGGTATATCTTATTGTGTATAAAGTTTTTTTTTGTCCATCCCATCAAAGATATTCACGTAAGTAGTTCGTTTTTTATAAAAAATTGACAAAAATAGAAGCATATTAAAATTGTATCACGGCGAATATCCAATAAAAGTGGTTTAACATTGTCGCTATACCACCATGCTACGATGTAACGGTTCCATCCCAAACTTTATGGTCGTCACATATTGTGTCCATTTTATGCTCTATGGTTTAATCTAGAATCCTATTTTAGTCTGTGGCTCCGTAAGAGCGGGGATAAACGTAGTTTTATTTTTTATGACGTCATTAACTCGAGGAAGCCGGAACGCCTGCGGTCGCGTCTGTATAAACTGTTGGTATTGATAAGTACTTTGTGATCTCGTGATGATATTTTTAAAAATTATTCTTTCGTCTAGACAGAGACCCTTTGTTAATGAAGGGGAGTTAAGAACATGTTACCAATTAATACTGAATATCGTTGTTTATGGCTGTAATGGCTGTAGTAAAATAACAATTTAGTTGTAAGTTTAAGTTGCTTACTACCTAGTTAGTACTAGTAGATAGTCGTTTATAATAATATATTTAAACAAATGAATTGTTAATATTGTATACCTAACAGTAGAAAATAATAGTCACGATATAAAAACATAATATTTTATCGTGGGGCTGCACTGTATCCTAAATCAATATCCATATATAGGTCTCACCTCCTGTGCAAAGGGTACCTAAATAAAAAAAAAAATAAAAAAATACCGGACAATCAATAAAGAAATCTTCCTAAATAAGATATTATCTGCATTCCAGGATCAGTCCATACCGCCACAAGGTGACGGTGTTCAGATCAAAACAAGTCTAGAACGAACCATGAGGGATGTGTTCTTAGTCTTCGTGAGTGGGTGTTATAGCGCGTGTTATGTTACAGCCCACGTTGTAAATCTCAACCAACATTGCTTTAAGGGATCCCAAAAAGTATTGTTTGTTTAAAGCATTTAATTTTGACACGCGATACGTGTGAGGCCACATGTATTGCTCCAAGTGTTTCCACACTTCGTTGTTACTTTTTAGGTCATTATATTATTATGTACCTTATGTAGGTGTTATTTATTGATAACAAACAACAAAGTCAAGTAGGTATATAGGATATGAATATGAAAAAAGTCATAAGCAAAATTGGAGAAAATTCTAAATCTTGTAATAGCTAACAGACCCGAAATTTTGTGTCAAAGTTTCGGATCATTTGTAACAGGATGGCGGTTCTACAGGGGTCTTAGTAAGAGTACGCAATGACAAAAAGAAAAATGATGGTCAGAACGCTAATACCGGATATCTTAAGATACTGTAATATTTTATATTAGAGAATCTTAACATAAAATATTATAGTATCTTCACCGTGTGTGATGCGCTTAAGTATTTAAAATGACAAATGCTTCCTTGTTGAATAATACTTGTGTTATATTATGCGAACTGTATATTATGCGAACTGTAAACTTTCATTTGCATATTACGATAATTTTGGACTTAAAATAATAATGATTAGCATTTGCTTTTGTATAAGTATAGGTAAAGGACCATTTTCATTAAAACTTTGAATCCGATCTGTTACTGAAGCAGAAATACCACCCAAAACAGGTCCTATAATATTCCAGCTTCATTTCCAAAAAAAAACTAATTTCGACTTAAAATGCAAAATATTCCTAATACCTGGATTACCTGGGACGTCATCTCTCACAGTCAAAATTCCCAAGATTAAATTCCCGTAAAGAAAAAGGTCCAAGACAACTCCGTTCGCAGTCGAACCCCCAAACAGGCGTCAAAACTTCACACTTCGAGAAGTATCTTGATACATTTATACGTTCTTCCAACGAATTTTTGACAACACACGCCGGGGGGCGCCACTGTCACCCGAGCTACTGTTTACGTCGAATCTCATGAACCACTCGTCTGTGAGTCGCCTATCGAATTTCATATTCGATAAATTGAACATGACTCAATTTTAGGCGACGGACCGTGTGACGTGATGATTTATCTTTTTAATATTAAGCCTCATTTAAGACTCCGGTAGGGAGAGCAATTTTTACGGTTAAAATTTTGGAATATATTTAAAGACTTTTAATTTCGCTAGTTGTGTGTATTACAAATTTACAAGATACTAAGAGGAGAGGAGACAATTTACTACGAGAATCAAGCATCATTATTACTTTTAATGTTTTACCTGTAGGTACATAAGAAGCTAGATACTTAATGCTCTACAAATTGGATAGCTCTCGCCACAGTGTTGAATAAAAAATGCTATTTCTATGAAAAATTACGTGTTCAGCCTTATTGCAGCGCGCTCGAGCGAATAATATGCGGTTAGCTAAGACGTGGTCAAAGGCACGCACTGTCTTTGACGGCTGCTACCGACCATATAATGAACTCTTATTCACTTGACACTGGAAAATTAGTAAGTATTTTATGAAGACTTAGAAATAATGCTAGTCTTGTTGGTGGAATTGGCTATTGAGAATGTTTCGATAATTATTAAGTATCCTTTGATCATGTTAAAATTTTAGCGGTTCGGTGCGGAAAAGTAATATATTTACCTACTTACATAAAATTGGATTCCCTTATTCGTAATTACTCAAAACTAGTGAATGAGCTATTAGGCAATTTAGTAAAAAAATCTAAACAAAACTTGAGCAAGATTTTTAGCCGAGAGCATTGGATGTAACTGTAAACATCATAATATAATTTCGTATTCATCATTGAACAAATATAGTAGAAAGGAAAGAACTAAAGTTAAAGCTCTCGAACATATTGCAAATAAATATATGAGTAAAAATTCAAATATCATCACTTATATCACTATCATTTTTAACAAAATTTGATAGTCATTTGTTAAATCGAACACATAACTTAAAATCATCGAGTACTATCAATGAAATAACATATGCACAATTCCGAGTGAACCACTTCAGCTTGTTATTTTAAATTGACCCGGCCTTTTGTGGCATTCGTTTGACCGATTTTTCATGGTCTCATCGAAATCACTCGCTCAATTGCGTTTGATTCAAGTCCTATTGACTTAAAACTGTGCGTGAGATACGTATTTTATAGTTGCTTTTATTACTTATAAATGAGCCCGTTAAATTTATAGTTCCTGAGCATTGGATGATTAACTTTACGATGTACTGGATTCGTGTAAATCAAGGTTCATTTTAGTATAGTATAAATTGTTAAGAATTGTATTGCTAATCAAGATCAAAGTTGTCGTTAATCTGTTTAATGAAATGTAAACGGTTTCAATGAATATTTTATTTGCATATAAAACACATTGCTAAATGTATAACATTATTTGAATTAATACTAATGCTTGTTAGAACCTTTTGTCTAGGTAGAGCTTAAGATTTTGATTGCGTAAAATGAATAAGGCTATTCAATTAAGTCATTGTATAATATTTAGCACTATAGTGTAATAGTGAACATTAAAATAACAATTATATATTGATTGAACTACCTAAAAGGTTAACGATTCGATTGATATTCCAAATAACAATAAAAAAACTGTGTCAAGGCGAGAAATCAAGAGATTGGTAGCCAAAATAAATATGATTGTTATGAATTGAAATGAAGCATTGGAATCGTGACATTCAGTTACAATTACGATAGATAGATTTGCTGAAATGACGTGTAAATGTTTACAAACTCAAACCCCAATGTAAATATGGAAAGCATATGGAATGCTTTGTTAATCTTTGAAACCCGGCCAAGGCTGGTTAACAATAGAAATAGTTAAGAAAACACTTAAAATACGAAAGATCATATGAATCGGCTTGAATCTTTCATAATAATGGCCAAGCAAAACATTGTAACGGCTATTTCTTGTTCGTTCTAATTCCAAAGCTCTGAATGGATTATTAAATTATGTGTTGTTACACCCTTGACATAATATATCTCTTTAGACACTTATTAGACATCATTCTTATTAAATTGTTAACGAAGTTGTTATCACACTATTTTTCATCGCATATTTTGTGTAAACCTAACACATATATTATTCTTAATATACCTACATTGTATGTAGGTATATATTTGACTAGGTTTCCGCCCGCGGCTTCGCCCGCGCAGTCAAAGAAAAACCCACATAGTTCCCGTTCCCGTGGGATTTCCGGGATTGCGTCATTTTCCCGGGATAAAAAGTGGCCTATGTCATTTCCCGGGTATCAAAATATCTCCATACCAAATTTCATGAAAATTGTTTCAGTAGTTTAGGCGTGATTGAGTAACAGACAGACAGACAGAGTTACTTTCGCATTTATAATATTAGTATGGATTAATGCCATCCCTATGAACCAATCTGTCATTATTGGGAATGCTAATCAGAAGAAAACAAATTCACTATTTAGAACAAGATTCCATTGATATAGAATAAATACAATAACACTCTCACAGCAAAAGCTTTCTACAAAAACAAATCACACAAAATAAAGCAAGTCACAGTCTCGTCTTACTAGTTACTTTCATTTCAAAAGGTGTTTATTGAAACAAATGCTTATGAAATGGAATCAAAGTCAATTCATTTGACCCTAGATTCCTCGTTACAATCAGCGTGCGAAGTCTCATTGGACCCATTAGGGATGACATGCAATACCCATCCGATTAGACTACATCATCGCTATGAATAATTTAACTGCAACATACTGAGGAATGTGATTGTCACTTATGCAATACACCGTTGTATATGTACTGTATAGGCCTATATATTGGTTGAAAACGGCTTTTTAACTGTTGCTAAAGACCGAAGTAGCTCCTGAGTGTAAACAAAAGTAGAGCTAAAATTTTAATATGTATTAGTTTGTGTGATTTGAAGCTCAAAACATAAATTATAGCAATACTTATATTATATGCGAATCTTATAAACTCATAGGATTCCTATAAGCATGAAATTGTAATAGTATGCTGTTTCTTTTTAGCGAAGGGGTAGCCCTATTTTCTTTACTGCAGTTACAAGGGGGACATTGGAATTCGCTTTTGAAGAACCAATTTATTCTTATTCCCAAATTTAAACGCAGTGAAAATGATTATACTTATAAGCAAACCGTCTAAAATTAGTTATGAAATTATTCTCACACTGATTATGCAGGCATTATAGAGTTGGAAAATAATTTCAATTAATTCAGTTAACACCTAATATATCTATTAGTATTTTTCTCTTAGTCTCTTTAGTTGCTTTAATCTTGGTACATGTTTTACTCTAAAATATTTCCAGAGGAAAGGCATCCTGATTGCTTCAGCTAAGTTAGACATAAATTAATTATGTTATATTTGTATTCGTATGTATGTGTGCGTCCCCAAAAATGTTAATTAAACTGCTAGACATATCATCAGTGTTACCACTTAAAAAACTAAAAGTGTCATTAATAAAAATGACAAGTTTAAGGGTGCTATAACAGTTTTTTAACAAAAACCGCTATTTTACGGTACAATTTTAACTCAAAGCACTTACACGTGAGAACAAAGTAATATCTTAATTTAAAGATAATATATTCAGTTATACGATCATCTTATAAAAATTGTACGACGTCATACAAAATTGTCACTGAAATACGATTTTCCCAGCACAATGATCGCATAAAATGCAAAAAAATGGGGTCTAAACCGGTACACTTTTAAGAAAATTAAAAGCCTAATCTATCTTCTTACCTATAAATTATTGAGGGATATATAGTCCTTTATAGATTGTGATAATTTTTTTGTATCTAAATCAAAATTTTATTTCAATTATAAGCTAAATTAAAAATACTTGTCGATTTCTTCATACATTTTGCTCTCGCGGGTCGTCAGACCGCGCTCAGAAGCGCTCTTGGAAGGACGGGTGTATCGCTCCTCGTCCCAAAAATAAAAACGAATTAGAAAAAGATTATTGTGCGTATACTGTCGTTTTCGTGATTTGAAATATTTGATACTTTATAAGAGTAAACTGTATAAGTTTCATATTCCAGTTATTTGTAATTTAAAATTATGTTTTAAAAATTATGTTGACTGAGATCCTCTTTTTTATGGGTTGTTGAACGGATTGGTGGGGTAAAGCAATTTGACAAAACTTAAATCCAAAATGGCGCCGACGAAAATTTGCCATCTTTTCGTAATGGGTGTCATTTTCATGGTTTTTGGGGTAGCTATTAACCAATATGAGGTCAAAAATAAAATCCAAGATGGCGCCGACGAAAATTTTACATCTTTTCATCATGGGTGTCATTTTCATGGTTTTTGGGGTAGCTATTAACTAATATGAGGTCAAAACTAAAATCCAAGATGGCGCCGACGAAAATTTTACATCTTTTCGTCATGGGTGTCATTTTCATGGTTTTTGGGGTAGCTATTAACTAATATGAGGTCAAAACTAAAATCCAAGATGGCGCCGACGAAAATTTTACATCTTTTCGTCATGGGTGTCATTTTCATGGTTTTTGGGGTAGCTATTAACCAATATGAGGTCAAAAATAAAATCCAAGATGGCGCCGACGAAAATTTTACATCTTTTCGTCATGGGTGTCATTTTCATGGTTTTTGGGGTAGCTATTAACCAATATGAGGTCAAAAATAAAATCCAAGATGGCGCCGACGAAAATTTTACATCTTTTCGTCATGGGTGTCATTTTCATGGTTTTTGGGGTAGCTTTTAACCAATATGAGGTCAAAAATAAAATCCAAGATGGCGCCGACGAAAATTTTACATCTTTTCGTCATGGGTGTCATTTTCATGGTTTTTGGGGTAGCTATTAACCAATATGAGGTCAAAAATAAAATCCAAGATGGCGCCGACGAAAATTTTACATCTTTTCGTCATGGGTGTCATTTTCATGGTTTTTGGGGTAGCTATTAACCAATATGAGGTCAAAAATAAAATCCAAGATGGCGCCGACGAAAATTTTACATCTTTTCGTCATGGGTGTCATTTTCATGGTTTTTGGGGTAGCTATTAACCAATATGAGGTCAAAAATAAAATCCAAGGTGGCGCCGACGAAAATCTGTTATTTTATTTTAGTTTACTTCTTTATTATTAAGAAAATTACACCTATGACGAAAAGATGTCAAATTTTCGTCGGCGCCATCTTGGATTTTGGTTTTAACCTCATATTCGTTAATAGCTACCCCAAAAACCATGAAAATGACACCCATCACGATAAAAGTCAAATTTTCGTCGGCGCCATCTTGGATTTTGGTTTTAACCTCATATTCGTTAATAGCTACCCCAAAAACCATGAAAATGACACCCATCACGAAAAAAAGTCAAATTTTCGTCGGCGCCATCTTGGATTTTAGTTTTGACCTCATATTAGTTAATAGCTACCCCAAAAACCATGAAAATGACACCCATGACGAAAAGATGTAAAATTTTCGTCGGCGCCATCTTGGATTTTAGTTTTGACCTCATATTTGTTAAGAGCTACTCCAAAACCTTGAAAATGACACCCATGACGAAAAGATGTAAAATTTTCGTCGGCGCCATCTTGGATTTTAGTTTTGACCTCATATTGGTTAATAGCTACCCCAAAAACTACCCACACTTGCAAATGTGTTTGCTACGTAGGAAAAGTTCAGATTTAAGAGTATCCTAGGTAATGTGTTATGTGACGAATACCTATAATTTATTTCATTCCGACTATTTTTCGGAATAACATACATTTACTAAGAATTGTATACAATGCCGGATTTAATACAGTGTCGGTAACATCATATGTATGATAATAATTCTACATTTCTTAAAAAGCTTTGATATTGTATACAATTCATAGATTATTATTCAATGAAATAATGATGTAAAATAGTCACACTTTTTTAAGTTGTTTGAATATACTAACATACTTATTAGGATCGTACCTACTAATAAAAGTAACAAAATGAATTTTTAAAGTTCCTAGTAATCTTCTGGAATCAATTTCAATAAAAATACATAATATCAAAAATTAAAAATAATATCAAGTATGAAGATGGTCTATAAAATGGAATGCGCTATGTTTACGTGAGCGTGATATTGCCGCGAACAAAGTTACGTCGTTAGATACCTAAATTTGAGTAACGCAGATTTGTGACAGCGTCCTTAACTAACGAATGGGGTACGCGAGTACAGACTAAAATACTTTAATAAAAATAGACTTTCCTAGTAGTAAGCCATTGAGCATTTTTCACGCATAAGCAAAATATTACTCTTGCCAGGAATATATAAACAGTCATAAATAGTATTGAGTTATGTTACTGTTAATCAAGTGATAAAGATATATTTTTGCGTAAAAGTAACATAATATTATCATTGTTTTCAATTGATTACGTGTAGTCATAATTAAAAAAATTGATATAGATACTCGTTGTTAATATAATAAAATCATGATCATAAACATTAAAAATGTATTACACATTACTTTTAATACGATTTATAACAAAACTTTTGAAAAACTTACATATTTCATTTTACGCAAAAAAACGTAATACCTACTTCTCACTTGCTACCTATACCTATGTGTTTCAGTCTTTTAGTTACAATCATCTTAACGATAAGTTCATAATATGATTCAGTAATTTGATTTACGACTATGCATATTATTTAAAATTGTTTATCCTTAGTATTGCAAATAATACGAAACTCTTCGTGTCGCTTATATTTTTAACCGGTCAGTCAGATGATTTAATGCGTTGACGAGAGCATCGTTAACATAATAAATTCATAACCCATACCACGCGCCCACGTATTAATCTCACTTGTTTGATCTCGATAGTAATCTCGAATCAAATAAATGTTATACGTCTTCAGAACCATTTCTATTTCGGAATAGTTTGTGCACGTGACTTGTGATTTGCTTTTTTAATATATATTTTTTTGTTTGAAAACACAGCTGTGTGGAACTAATTAATAAATTCTTTGTTCTTTAAGTGTATAGATTGTTATATGAGTATGGAAATGATAAATTAAGAATTCTTTGCACTTAAAATAAATCACTAATGAAGAGAACATTTATTAAAAACAAAACATTTGAAATTGAAGTTGCTCTAGATTTCACAGTATTTCACTTTATTATTTTATATACTATTTATATATTTTAATATCTTTAGCGACTAAATATTTAATCTACTTTTTATGGGACATAAAACATTGTTCCCAATTCATTGCGTATTACTTTTTGTCGCATAATTTATACAACACCGGAAATCTTCAATGGTATTTAATTGCACTACAATTATTTTGAAGCGCCCACATAATAATGTAGCACACTTTCAAGTTATTATCTTAATATTATATGAAGTAACATTTATTCCGGTTAGTATAAAAAATTGGTGGAAGCTTTCTTTGTGTCTAAGAGAAAATAAATCTCCTTAATAAATGCTGCCAGGATATATTGTTCTATAATATAGAACATGTTTCGTTTCGTCGGCTCTGGCTGCTTGATTTTCTTATCAGATTATTATTTTTTTGTATGAGGATAACTTTAAATAAACTTTCAATATAATGAACAGAAGTCAAACATTAAAGACTTTTTAGGAAAGTTTTCGAAACATAAAAAGTCATTCACAAAATATAACAGATATTATTAGGCTTCTTTTCAACAATTTATTGATATTTGTTCAAAATTTTAACTACTTAGTTCCTATTACTTTTTACCGCAAAATGTAACATACATTTTGCGGTAAAAAGTAATAGGAACTAAGTGGTGAATAATTTAATTTGTAACAAATATTTTAACTTAAAGTGTGTGTTTAGGTTGTCAAAATCCGTTCACGAAATTCTAGAATTCATACATAAATATTAGTCTAAACTTATAATGCTAAAACGCATAGTAAGCAATAACGCTTACTCATTGCCACGCGTTTAAAATTCGTTCAACACTTCGTTAGTGTTGCGTTTATTTAGAACATTATAAGTTAGTCTGGTGACTGAGAGGGAAACGGGATACGACATATCTTGGAATTCGTTTGTTTTATCCTCACCAATCTAAATAGTTGATTATTAGTTCGTGGAACATAGCTTTGTTCTGTTTGATGTATAATGTTGTTGAATATTGTGACACAATTTAATAATTAGATGAATGGACTCCGTTTTCTGATTTGATATAGAATAGGAGACAGGAGTGCCCGGTCAGTGATGTTAAAATGGAACTGGAATATCAGTAAATTTCTCTTTTTTCATAAATTTTGAAAATCTTTAAAATAAAGAAACAAATAAAAATGTTATGTTGGTTTGAGAAAAATACGTGTATATCCTTTATTAAAATCGTAATAATTTTGCCGGATATTCTAATTGATTTGTCCACTGCCTCATCTCTCAATAAAAATAAAAAAGAATATTGCCAGTACATTGAGATAATATTAATAGGAGACGACACCGCCTACATCACTTATGTTCCACTCAACATACGTCATGTGACGTATGTTGAGCGGTATTTTTTAATGGTTTTAAAGTGAAACGTATCAAACATGCCTTCGTGTGTGTTACGATATTGCACAAATAATACAAATAATACGGAAAAGTGCAAAGGAATAACTTTCATCGTTAAGTACCTAACTAAATAATAATTTTTAAAACTTAGTTAGAGCAAAAAAATGGCGCACAGATTTTGTTCGTGGTGTCTCCTCCATACGTAGTAATATTATCTCAATGTGCCAGTAACATATAAATCGTAGTCCCACAGAGTTTATATTTAAAATTTTAAATATTTTGCTAGAACATTCCAAATTTCTATTTTAAAATTCGAACAGCACGTCACAGCTTTAAAAGTAAGCGGTTGAACAAACATGGCCGCGTATCACACCGCTGCAGATTTCATTTTGCAATCGGAGACCTCGTAAAATATTAATACTGTGAAAATTGCTATTGTTTCAAAATATTACTCACAATAATATCTTGGGTAATACTTTCTGTTTTAAAGAATGAATTTTGAAACGTGAAAGTGTTTGCGATCAAGATAAGGGAATATTTCGTGACTCTTCCTAAATGTAATATGGTAAAAGGAAACTTAATGTAATAAATGTTAGTAGTAAACAAATTCGAATGAACTATTTACATTTGCAATTGTTATATTTAAAACTATTTTCTAATAGATATAGGTATTGCAAGAAGTAGGCACCTATTTCCTTAAACTGCTAAAATACGTCGATAGATTTACAGCATTTTCAAATAAAGCTCAATAATTATTGTTAAAATTTTTGCATACAGTTATATTTTCAAAACGACTATTGTAATAAAAGTCTGTTATGCAGTTTTTATGTAAAAAATATTTATTTTGATACCTAGTATCAAAATAAATATTTTTTACATACATTTTTGTATCTATATAAAATAGGACTATATTTATTTAATACTAGCTGCGCTTCGCGGTTTCACCCGCGTGGCTCCGCTCCTGTTGATCTTAGCGTAATGATATATTTATAGCCTATATATAGCCTTCCTCGATAAATGGGCTATCTAACACCGAAAGAATTTTTCAAATCGTACCAGTAGTACCTGAGATTAGCTCTTTCAAACAAACAAGCTCTTAAGCTTTATTATATTAGTATAGATAGTTATCTCTCACTTATTCACGAACCACAACACAACCAGTTATCGATTCTGTCGCGCAAACACGAGCCAGCCAAACAAACGCTAAAATAATTTAGCCCAAAGTTTGAACAGCAATAATTAACGCGATTAGGCCTGGTGATTGGGGTGATGTCCTGTTTGATAGACTTGCTTTTGTAATTAAAGCCATGCATCAATGGTTGTGTATAATTGAACATTGCAGAACTTATATTTGTCTGTGGTATTAATTTCTAAATAGTTTGAATGAATGATGAGCATGATGTTATTGAAATGTGGTCGAATTTAAAAAGAGTTACCTACACAGCATTTTGTTCATGATATGTTTTTTTCATGACAACATAGAAATTAATCAGGTTTCATTATTTTGGATGGTAGATACATAAAATTTGATTTCGTATGTATGAATTTGATGGGACATGTTGATATTTCTTTTTATATTTTTGGTATTCAAATTCGCTCACCAGGTGGGTATTTTTTCCCCATTACAGTAACTAAACGATATACTTACAAAAATATGCGTAAATAAATCTTATATTCGACCAAAAATAAGGTTAAGTGAGGTTCACATAAGAGACACTTCCTAAACTAACAAATCTATGAAAAATAACACGTGAAGTCCCAACTATCGAATAAAACAAGCTCTAGTGGTGTAATATTTGCAAATAAGGGCTCAAGGAAATAGCCTAATGGTTAAGAACTCGAGCCTTATCGGATGGCCGCCCTCGAGCCTTTGAAAGCGGATCTCTTGGAGTTGAGAATGATCAAGTGGACACAAGGGATTGAGTGGACTGGACTCAATTAGAATCGAGGCTGGGGTGGCGAAAGGCGCAAGAGATTTTGTAAATCTGTGTGAAACTGGCTTTATTCTATTAAGGTTTAGTAAGATTGTTGCAATGCTATCAACAGGATTATTGAAACAGATTATTCGTATTGTGAAAACTTAATGAATAAGTGATTACAAAACATGTCATCGTTTGGGTGCAAATAAAGAGGCAAAGTAATAATAATATGTAATTTTTGTGAAATTGGTAGGTAGTAATTTGACCCGAACCCGTCACAAGTAACGTAAACTATTTTCAATCGCACATTTCACTTCAAATAGAAAATTCCATTAACTAACAAATAAAGAGTCATATACTATAAAACTTTATAAGATTTTAACTTTAATTACAAAATATGTTTGTTACCTACAATTAAATATCGTCTCATTAGTATATATCATACAATTAGAAAAAACAAACCTAACTTTATTATCCAATAACTAATGAAGAGTTTAAAATAATCATCGTTATAATCATTTTGACTTCCAATCAAGGGCAATGAGTCATAAAATCAATCGTTTTGAACCAGTTTATTCAAATGAGTTATGAGACGTTGTTAGACCACATAGAAATGATTCGGCAACGGCCTACTTTGAACTTGAACTGTTATCGATTAATGTAGTCATCATAATACTATTATATTGTATAGAAAATGTTTTAGGCGAACTATAAACTAGACAATTAAACGCTTATGTTTCACTTCTTCACTTCACGCTTATGATCAACCCAAATATGTTTTCGTACACGTTAATTAAAAAATCGAATAGCAATATTATCCCTTTAAAAGAGAGATAAGAGAGTCATAATGGCAAATTATCAGTAATCGTTATCCTTAACAATTATATTTTACTAGCGGTCCGCCCCGGCTTCGCTCGTGATACATATTTACGTTTTCTCTACATAAGAACCATCCTCGTACTTCAAGGAATATAATAAAAAAAGAATTATCGAAATCGGTCCGCGGTTTACGCATGATGCCGTGACCAAGGAAAACGGGTTTCATTTTTCCGATAGATTTAAGGAAACAATTATTATGAATCTAACATAACCCTATATAAATATAACTGTTTTTAATCAGTGTTCACAGAAGTTGGAATTTATTGTGAAATTCATAATGCAAAATACGCTTTTCTACGTCCTAGTTAAAAATATATTTATACTAAGTTATCTTATTTACCGAAAATTGTTCATAACTAATATAGAGCCATGTAGAGCAAGCGATGACTATTCGCCATTTTTATAGTTGAACGCGTTTATAAAATTATAAGTACTTATAAAAGAAGGAAATGAAAGAACCTAATCTAAATAAAAAAAATTTAATAGGATACAAGAGATCATTATAAAATATCAAAATATTCTAAGATTAGATTTCCAGGAGAATAATGTTTATTTGCTGCTTCATTACAATTTAATTAAGTCAGATAACATATCAACGGCGCCATTAACAGCCCAGTATGTAAAAAGCCTAAACGAGTAGAATAATTAAACAGTCTCTAATTATTTTCTATCAGAAAAGATAACTCAATTGATTTATAGACTCGAACGTCTCCTGAATTATAGATAGCGTACAAAATTTACGATGTTTCCCTGATAAGCAATTTAAATTGTTTACTTTGACGTATTAATCGGCCACCAAATATAGGGGCGTAAAATATTGCAGCTAAACCCGTTGATTTATTGAAAACGTGTGTATTGAATTGACTTAGTAAATCATGCTATTTCGTTTATTACAAACTATGACAGAACTTTTCGAGAATAGCAAAAAAATTACATGTTTTCGTCACGCTATGGGAGTAAATAAAATCAAAATAATATATAGCATTCTAACAATTTAAATACTGAAGACCTTGTTCATAAAAATGAAAATTCGATCTTGCAGTTAGTTGGACCTATAAGTAATATGTATTTTAAAAACTAAAAGTTACGTCACTCCATGACCTTATTCCATACCAATAACTTTGTGAATTTAGCATAATTCCTGGTCATCAGAACACACTTCAGCAAACTAAACTGAAGATTGTAATATCGTAATGGGTTAAGTTCTTAAACAGCTGCCTAGAGAGCACTAGTCTTCATTAACAGAGGACCCAGTAAATTATTCTTTGGGTCACTTTGGTGCTATTCGCCTAATTTAATACTAAGTTATGGCGTTATTACCGGACCAAGTATGTGTTAATTTGGATGACATCGTATCTTAAGAGATATTCCGATGTGAGGCAAGATAAATTGAATACTTCATAACTTGGTACTAGTTATTTAAATGTGTTAGATGACAAGAAGTAGTGGGAATAGAAAAATATTATTTTAACGGCTAAAATTAATAACTTCTTATTGTACCTATACTCTAGAATAATAATAAATTGCAAAAAAGTTATTTATATCATTTTTCGACTTTATTTACCGGCCTTTAACTGTATAAATAATATCATATAATATTCTCACTGAGGATCAAACTTCAGATATCTCATTCATTTAATAAATAATTGTAACATTAATACACAAATTGCTCGAACATGCATACTTCAAGCATCTAGATCTAGACCTTCTAATTTAGATAATAAAGTAAACCGAAGAAATCTAAAGAAACTTGTTTATATTTAAAGCATTTTATAAAGCTGAGCTTTTAAGTTTAAAGGCATGTGCATTGGGGAGATATTATAGTGATAGTACAAGCTCAATATAAAAGATGGCAGCACCTGTTGCATTTTTACGTTTATATATTATATTATCAGACCCACTGCGTTCTTATTAGAAACTTTTGAATGATATAGCATTTGTAGTTCAACATTATATTATATTAGCTAAGCTATTTACTATTTCTTCCTTCATTTTAGTATTTTCAAGAAAAATAAATTTTTACATAGTAATAAAATAATAGGAGCATCACCATGAAAAACACATTATCTATTTTCGTCATAAGTACATGTCAATATTAATTCTATACTGATTATTGATGCCACAGATCGTTAAAGACTATTATAAAAATTGAACGCGATTTATTCAAAACAAAGCCTTAATTTACCACATGAAACCACCGCCTAACAAGAAAACATACAATGTCATCATTTTTCATGCTCCCTTAAATGTAAAACTGAGAATTTATTACAAACATGTAAATAACCAACGTATAGATTTATTTACAACGAATTTAACAAAGGCGTACAAGCGAAAATCAGCGGGAGGTCACCGCGGGCGAAAATTTTTGTAACCTGTAATTATTCCCCTGATAAAACGTCACGGTAACAAGCACTAATATATTTTATTACAAATACGATAAATCCTTTTAACGTTTTGTGTTTTATTCGTGAAATATGCATGAATTGCTGTTCGCGTTTAATAGGCTTAATTTTGGAGCAAAAGTGCGGTGTTTAATTTACATTGTTGTGTAGCACTGCGATTAAAATAATATTATTATACAAGTTTATTTGCACATTTTACAATAAATTTAATCTGTTAAGTAAATTAAGATGATAAAAGAACTTATATTTGAAATATAAGAGCAAGAAAATACATGTCTCTAACTCTCTAGGAGTAGGTATAACAATGTATTTTGAATATTTTCGTTTTATTTAATACTAACAGTGACTGAGAATTCAACTAGTGAGTGACAGGCTGAAGCCCTCTTCCTCGTATGCTAGAATAAAATGCACTAAGAATTTCTCGTAAGCTTGGCAAGTTATCTGCAATTACATTGCGAATGCTTTAGCTTTTGATTCCCATGTGACGTCATTCTTTTTCTTCTAAATTTGAAATAGCAATTATTTTCACAAGCGGCTATAGGTAATTATTAACCCTACAGATCAAACTGATCAACATAATGTTT
This sequence comes from Colias philodice, assembly GCF_061535455.1. Lineage (NCBI taxonomy): Eukaryota > Metazoa > Arthropoda > Insecta > Lepidoptera > Pieridae > Colias > Colias philodice. Next base: position 8,742,889 of record NC_143099.1, on the reverse strand, counting down.
GATTTACTTATTCCGGAAAAGTACAGTAAAATAATAAGATATCAATATACATAAAGACAATACTTTATAAGCATTCTCACAGTAAAATTCTAGTACTGAAGAGAAAATAATTGTTTCTATTTCTTATTGAAATCAGTGTCCAATCGATTTAAATCTGAGCACGCTCTCAATCGCTTGTACAAAAAGTCGTTTCGCAGAACTTCAATATGGAAAGGAGATAAATTAGCGCCGCATGACATTGTAAAAAAGGCTTAGGTAAATACAAAGCCACTGACGCGAACAAGATCGTTCCCACCGCAATGGTTTGTTCCACTTGGTTCTGTTATTCATACAAAATAATTAATAAAGGCTTTGTACGTATTTTCAAATGTCTTATGTTAAACAATTTCTATTTCCTATGGATGTTCACTGAGATCTATATACAAAATATGATTTTCATATTATGGTTTCCTACTTCATGCTCGTCCTACCTACAAATCATCTCTTTACTTGAATAGTGCTTTATTTTGCATTACAAAATATTTAAGAAACTATTTGCTGTGCAATTACATACATTTCGCAATAGTAATAGAGTCCACTTGTTCCCTTACATGAATTCACATTACCTGGAAACTTAAAAATAACAGATCAAAACGGAACAAACAATGGCGGTTATTGAATTAGTAAGAAGTGTGACTAAATGGCCGATACACACATTCTTGCGGTCGCTGTCTCGAAACCTATCTTGTAAAACACCGCTTATTCCGCAATCTTATATTAGATAACGTTAAAAACCATCAGAATTTATTGTTATAGCGTGTGAAATAATTTGCATTTAACACAATGGTGAATACTTTGATTAACGCCGAGACGGAAAAAGAAAAGAATATTTTTTCTAGAAAAATTTTAATGGCTTCGTCTTTTGACATTTATTACAAACTAGCCCTTTTTGTATTGTTTGCTGATAAAACGTATTTTAATGAGGTTATCCAGAGGCCAGAATATACATGTATGCGGAATAAAACAAACAAACGTTAATATTATGTACTAGAGACTGAGTATTGTACGCGGATATCTTTGATAAAAAATGCGATACTGATCAATGATTTTATGGTGTCGGTTAACTAAAAGTTAACGTACTATTTTTTGCGTTAATAAGCGCGAACAATAGTATTTGTACTTTTTGCACCAATTCACACAGAATATTCCAACTCTTCACCTTTTTAACCAAGAGACTAAGAGAGAGAGAAGAAGGTAAAATATGTTTTGATTACATAATATATTATAATACCTAAATTAAACGCTCCTTAAAATTAAATAATGCTCGCATAAAAATAAGTGCTTTATATTGCTTCATGATTTTTACATGATCACATTAAATTACCTTTCAGTTCTTTACTCATTCTTATCTATTATATTATATTCTCATGCCCCATATATGTTCCCAGTACTGGGACACAGGCCTCCATTAAGGGATCAGACCATACTCCACCATTCTGGCCAAGTATAACGGGTTGGCGGATGTCACATATCTTCGAACTTTTTCGGTTTCCTCACGATGTTTTCCTTCAACGTCCGAGCAGTAGCGATGTTATAACATATTATGTACTAAGCTTTACTCTATATAAATTTTACATAACTAAATAGCACAAGTTATTCGTGACGGCCCAGCCTATTGCTAGAATTACTAATCGGGAGCGTGACGGTTAATCTATTTTATTGAATTTAAACCGAATGACTCAGCGTGAAACTTGACACCTTAATGGGTTTAGGACATGTTTTATGATTTTTGCGGTTGTATTACTCAAGATTTTGAGGTACGTGTTTGATATAACTTGTTCCTATCTTTACGATAGGATCCTTTCCGTTTTCGCATTCCTTTTAATATAGCGAATTGTTTCCTTGTAGGCTGATTCATTCGGTTTTTCTGAATAAAGTGATACACTTGTAACATTTTCAAAATAAAATATTGATCCGTATGTCATTTTGAAACTACGTTTGATGAATAATATTTCACTATTTTAAAATAAATAAGCTTATAAAGTATTTAAGAAAAGAAATACTCATGATCCTGATTAGTATAATGAATTGAACTTTACTTGTTCAAGTTGAAAGTAGAGAATGTGGTAATTTTTGTTTTTCCTTTTTCATGAATGGTTCCAATTTCACACTTTCCATTAAATTATCCATGAAAGCAGAATAGTAAATACTGACTTTAATTTTGCACTACTGGAATCTAATAAGTCATTCGATAGAAAGTTAACAACAATTTTACTCAAGTCTTCCTCTCGAAACTGTATTCTACCTATACTATTAAAAAAATTACTTTATAATATTATGTATTATGTGCTACCACTTTAAAGCCCGACAATTTATTTCCATACACAATTGCCTCCCAGGCAATTTTACTACTTCTTGTTTACATGCATATCTCATAAACAGTAACTGTGTATTTATACCTAATATAGACAAAGGAATAATTAACATTCTCTTTTACACTAAAAGCCCTATTAAAAATATCTACGCGAGTTTTATCATAACTATATCGGGTCTTCAGATTCCACGATTATACCAAATGACCCTATACAAAACGCTATAAAATTTTACATACGAAACCGTAAAAAGTAGTTTGTTGATGATAAGGTATAAACGGTGTAGATAAGCCTTATCAGACGCGATTGTGATGAAAGAATAATGAACTTAGGGTGGCACGAAAGCAGGATTTATTTTCTTAAATCTTACGAAGTTTTAGTTTTAACGTCCTTTTCTGGTATTAGAGTTTTTGTTTTTCCTATTGACATATTATTGTGTTTCAATGGGGAAAACGAAATCTTAACAGATTTTTATAAGAAATGGAAAGATAGTTATAAAAGGTCAAAGGTGGTAAAATAATATTCATTTTTCGCATTGAAATAATATTGCAATAAGAAAAACAAGACCTCAAAATATAATAAGAATAGGTTATTACCAAATTAGATTTGCATCGACCACGGATATATAATCATCATCTCATCATCAGCCCATATACGTTCCCACTGTTGGGACACGGGCCTCCTATGAGGGTACAGGACACAATCCACCACGCAAAAATCTAATTGGAATCTAGTTTTACATACTTATACTATGACTAGCTTCCGCCCACGACTTTGTACGTGCATCCCCGTTTTTCCCCCTTCCCTCAAGAATTTCGGGAAATCCTTTCTTAGCGGATGCCTACGCCCTAACATCTACCTGCATGCCAAATTTCAGCCCGATACGTCCAGTGGTTTGGGCTGTGCGTTGATAGATCACTATATCAGTCACCTTTGAGTTTTATATATATAGATTTGTATTACATATCCTACATCAAATAATATACAGAGATCTCATTTTAAATGTAAAAAGGTAAAATAAGCTTCTAGTTTCTAGTAAGAACATGTCCCATGCAATTCTACAATCTTAGAATTACATTACAAAATGAATTGGATGTTACCATAATTGCCTACATTGTTGCATACATGAAAAGGGCTAGTAGTCGCCTCATTATTAAGACATATGTAGCCCTTACAGAGAATGCCTAAATATAGGGAAAGGTAGATAAAGCAATGCTAATTCTGGCACAATCGGAAGTAGTTTATAATAATGTTGTAACAGCGTGTCTTGTTCAAAACGGTTATCTTAATGACTAATTTGTTTGATTTATTGTGGGATAAGCTGAATTAATGGCTGTATAATTCAGTTTTCTGTCTGTTGTCTATTTGTATAGAGTTAGTTTTGAGTTGTAAATATTGTGAAAGTTTCTCGTTTATTGCAATGAATTAAGGCTATAAAAGTTTAATCTTAATACTATGATATATGCTTATCGTGTTGGCTTTAAATATAAGAAATTTAGTGTGTTATCACTATAATAATATTTTGGAGCGAAATAAATTTCACATATTATTTTCAGACATCTTACGACTGCACAATATTAGATTAAATTTTCTACGAAATACGCTACACTTATTAACACAAAAATATATACATAAAAACGTCGAAGATAGAAGATATGGAACATCCAAATGGTATACCAAGATATATAAATATGTGATCCAAATAAAATTTATTAATAATGGAATTTTTACTCGAAGACTATATCGCACGCGTAGGTGTATATTCCCGATGAATACAAAGACTGTATATCACTGCTCCCTGAAACTGTTTACCCATACCATTGGAACGTCTCCATTACAAAGCCTACAAAATACACAATTCTACAATCTTAGAATCTCGATATTCATTCTAACAGTAGTAACAGTAAATACTATACAAGTGGGCGTCAAATATTTGCAAGTGAGCGTGGGACGACACTTAGTTTCATCTCGGAGTCGTTTCGAGTGTCAGCAGCGATGTCGATAGTACTTCGTTCAATCGACGACTATTGACACCTTCACTGTTAGTCGGAGATACGTGTGTTCCTTTTTGAACTGCAATATACGTTTGCAGTACGCTGTACTAGCTGAACTGTTTGACAGTTATTGCTAATATTTGTTGCGTTTTATTTTATCTAATAGGATATCTCTTATTGGGTTGGAATACGATTGTGTTTTCTTACAAGAATTTAATAAGAATGCAGATAGAGTTCAATGCTATGGCAAACTAAAAAATATGATCATAGCAAATAACATTTTCAACAATTTCAGAGTAGTCTAATTCAACTAATATTATGTGTTATGAGAGATAAATTAAGTGCGAAATTAACTGATGTTGATCCTATGATTATCATAATTATCTTACCAAGAAGCAATTTTACGACAGCCTTTTTCATTTCTTAACGTAAGAACGTAATAATTGCTCTAATAAGAATCCGTCTACAAAGATGTGCTAACCCTCAACAACTTTCCAAAGCCCCTGCCTTTCTCAGTTTAACCACACATAACACGGACAATTTTAATATCCTTACAAATCGCCTCTTCAGATAGAGATCCCCGATAACCCGTCGAGTGGCACATTATCAATCATAGTTCAACGTTATCAATAACCGAAAGTTGCACTCTCACAGCCTTTTATATCCTTGCGAAATATCTATTGGAACACCATGTCAATCAAAACTTGACGTGTTTTGTTATAATGTGAAGAAAAAGATGTGATAAATGGTTGGTGGTATTTTTGGTGTGATATGAATAAAAAGCTATTGGTGTTGTGTATTCAATTACTAAAGTGAGCAAATTTTGTGCTATTACACTAACTGAAGAGACGGGTGAAGATGAAGATGTACTATAATGTTGTATACTCTATACATCCTAATAATAAAGTTAAATTGAAGAACAATCACAACAATCGAATATAATTGAAAATAAAACTGTACATTAGGTGACTCTACACAATATTATAATAATAGTGATTGCATTTTATCAGTTTATTGCGCATTAATTAATAGAAAACAACTTACTTTAGAGGTATTTTAATAAATTTTTACAACGTTTCATGTATTCGTAAATGTTTCCTCACTTATCGTTCGTTCGTTCGTGTCAGCCGTGGGACGTTCACTGCTGGACAAAGGCCTCCCTCAGGGTTTTCCACCACGCCCGGTCACCGGCGGCCTGCATCCAGCGGCTCCCTGCCACTCGGACCAGTTTGTCTGTCCATCTTGTGTCCCAACGGCCATCGGTTCTACGGGCTATGTGTCCAGCCCATTGCCACTTCAGCGTGCTATAAATCCGGCGAGCTATGTCGGTGACACCGGTTCTCCTACGGATCTCCTCATTTCTGATTCGATCTCGTAGGGAAACTCCGAGCATAGCCCTTTCCATAGCACGTTGAGCGACGCTGAGTTTCCTCACTTATACTTTCCACCAATCATTAACCTGCCTCAAATATTTAATTTCAAATTTAAATCCATACAGGATATAATCCCAACACCACCACATGATTAGGCAAGCCCCAAAAGCCGTTTTACCACGAACTATAAAACTCATTATGCTAAGATATGCGAACGTAAAGTCAACGAAAGAGCAAAGTAAATTATACCGTATTTTATAACTATATAAATTGTGCTTCTCGAGGTTTCAATTTGAATTGTGTTAATATTTGCTGAGCAGTTACTTGTGTTGACTTTAGCACTTATGAAGCTGGCACGTGTCACCTTAAGCTACTTTGATTAATAAACACGTTGTTTGCGTTTTATTGATGTGTAGATTAAAATGGGGTTAATATTTTGATACATTAATTATTATAAAAATAAATAAATAAATATTGGTTAGTGTATGGGTATGTAGAAAGGGCTTGTATGATTTGTTATTTAAATTTATTTTATTAATTAATGATGTATGATAAAATCATCAAACTAATTTGATAAACGCTATCATACATAATAGTGAAATTTCTTCTTTAAGTTTTAAGTCACAGTATTATTTCATAAAAAGTTCAGACTATTTTGAAATGGTGCGATTTCGTAGAGGATATAAAAGTTCACGTACAAATATATTTTAATACTCGACGAATTGCCTAGAGATCCCTTGTTTATTATAATAAACATAATAACCAAAAAGTTATAAATGCTAACAGAAAGTTTTAGGACCTTCCTCCATTACTAAAAATAACGCGGTTATTTATATAAAAAGAAAAATAAAATAAAGAAAGTAATTTCGTGAACTTTTGATAAACTTATAAAAAGTTGGTACTTAGCAGATAAAAGGTTTAACTTAATTTCCCAAGAGCAAAATCTCAAGCATGTATTTAGCTACCAAAAGGTTTGTATGTCTCAAGACACTATTACATATTAAAGTTAAGACTTTATTTTTACTTTAAATAGCAAATTTTTAAACTTTGTCTCGAAACCTTTTGTTCTATGATTTTTGTAAATCTATTTATTACGACTGAAACTTTCACTCAGAAGAGAGATCAATAAAATAGCTGTATTATCTTCAACTGTTTTGTTAGAAAAAGGTTGTCCACAAATAACCTCTTTAGTCTTTATACAATCTATGTAATAAATACCCTATTTAAAAGAGATTATTCTGTCCACTTGGATGAATTTCCAATTCCAATTCATATTATTTAGTGAAATGAGCGATACACCATATCGTAATTTCCAACAAGCCCTTGCAATCTCCATTATAAATAACATAATTGAACCACGCAATCCGCAGCCGTCACCAAAGAAACACCCTAAACGTGTCCTTAAGGGCATAGTCCCAACTAGACTGTGGCTTTCCAACAAATTTATTAAAAACACAGCTGCAGAAATTTCAACTTTGTGTCTTCGAGATTTATCCGTAAAGGAATATGATGTTTGGACATCAGTGGAAAGCATTTAATTTTCTTTTAATCCCAAACGTTGTCTAATCATCTGAGGGTTGCAGCGTAACGAATTAAACGGATTGCGTCGGTGGCGTAAATGAGTCTATTTTATTCCTCCAGAGACATCTTGAGGAGGGGTGATTTAATGAATTTTCGATTGTTTGTTGTTCATGCTTTATTGCTTTATGATTTTGCGGGCGGGAACTTAATGTGATATTAATATTAACGATTGCGATTGAAGGAAAGTATTCAAATCGATGAACACCAAAAGTAAATGAATTTCATTTTCAACTTTATACTACGTCTAGCGTAACTATACTACGTCTAGCGTCCTAAGAAATGGAATTTGAATAAATTTTAAAATTAAAGTAGATATAATCAGAGGCGGCTCGTGACAAAATTTTATGGGTGTTCACTTGAAATAAAACACTGAAAATACATGGTGTGAAGCAGTACAATTTATCAAAAAAATTACTTATAAAGAAAATGCATACGTGATACGTCTTTCTTTTTGGTGTGCAAAAATATCTATAACTTAAAGCGACAAGACCGATAGACGCCAATTGCAGTTCATTCAACAAATGGTACCGAGATTGTGAATGTTTTTTCATCTTGATTGAAAGATGAGCTAAGTCGTCAACGCCCGTTTCAGTCCAAGCACTCTCACCTCCGCCGGCCGCGCCCGCTTTAAATAAAAGACACGGAAAACAAAATAGTTTGTTGCTTTCATCACAACCACACAACCACGGTGTTTTCACATATTGTTCAGATTTAAACACACGCGTATATGTTTTCGTTTTTGTCGTACATTTTTGCGTAAGATCAAGTTCAGGCGGCAGGCCGTGGCGGTCCCTTAGCTTTACATTCAAGCCGAATTTGTAACGTTTTATCACACTTTTTAATGAATGCCACATTATAATTATTGTTCATTTTAACACTCACAAGTAATACTGATAAAATTACAGGCTATTTCAACACGTATTTTATAATTTTAATTAGAAAATTGCATGAATCGCGCGCGTGCATTGAAGTTGACTCGAGTGTTTGTTTATATTATAGAAGTGGTAACTGGCAACCTCGCGCGCAATCGCTGTCCTGCCTGGCGGTAAAAACGAACCGGCAACGTTTGCGGGTGCGGCGCTCCGAATTTTGCTACTTTTCCATAGAAAATCTTTTGTTTCACGCGCAGGGCTCTGGCAAAACCCTCTCTTTCACTCCTATTGGATTTCGTATTAGAAAATGTACTAAATCTTTTTTCATTGGAGCGCAATCGTGAGCGCTCCGCTTCGCGCGTTACATAATACAGTAGGTATTATACAGGTGTATGGGATGATGGAATGATGGATATATTCATTGGTATTAACAGTAGTTTTAAAGATTACGATTGATTTTAAATAGTAATAATTAATGGTAATAATTAAATTAAGGACTATGATTTTATTATAATTATTTATGGGAGTTCACTGCACCAGCGCTCCTTAGGGCGAGCCGCCTCTGGATATAATACTACCGCCGCTAACGAAGAAATGCTATAGATTTAATAAAAAAGTATAAATTCTAAATCTTTAAGCCAAAAAGACGCACACAGACTTCCAGATGTACAAGAACTATACCTTGAAAGTACAGAAAGTAACATAAAAACACACCTAAACAGAAAATCTCAAGGAAACGAAAAGTAAACAATTACATAACATCTCTCCTCAAAGTTTGTCATGAAGCGATCGAAACTATAGTTACCGTACAATGCATTTCAGCAAGCAATGGACGTTTCAAAGAACTTCTAAAGATAGCTCGAGCGCTTCACTACGCGAACAAAAGGCAAACAATCTATTGTCTATCGATTGTAGCCTGGAGTGCATTTTGTCGTCAAACATCTTAGGTCGCCGTTTTACAAAGTACCCACGTCTATTGGCTTACATTAATCTATGAAATGTGAGCGTATGTGACTCTTTCAGCGTAGTACGCTGCATACTTAAATCCGTTGATAACTGCATAGTGTTCAAGCTTTTTGAGAATAATTAACATAAGTAAGAGCACCCTGACAAATTATTCTTACTGTTACTGAGTAAAATTAAAAAAAAATACGCGATACCTTTACACGAATCTTATAAAAAATAAAAAATAAATAGTATGTACTCCTCGTACTATAACTGTATAAAAAAACACAATTCGTAAAAAAATCTTACGGCAAACATACCTCTATATTATTAACTTCCTCTATACAAATAATATTCTACAAAAAGTACAAAGTAACACCACTCAAGTATATCAAAGCGTTCACAAAGGATTCACATTCCGCCCATCCCTCATTACATACTCATATTATATTATTATGAGATGAAAGTAACAATTTGGTAAATAACATAATATATTGTTATGCGTGTTTTATCCCTAATTCAACCATTTTGCATGGAGTATCGATGTCTGACCCAATTATGTTTCACCCTTTCAGATGTTTCGTTTCGTTTGTTACGCATTTGTTTTATTATGAACCGTATCTGTGGGTTCTCTAACATTTTGTAATATAAATACCTCTATTTGTTGACCATGTACAAATAAGAATTTTTCAGGAATAATTTCTTCGGCTTTTAGAATTGGAAACGCCGAAACATTATTGAATATACAGCAACTTTTTCTATCTGATGATTCAAGATGTTTATCTTCGAAACCTTCGAACCTACCATGAAATATTTATTAACTCTGCGTAATTCATAAACTAAATCCAAAAATCACGCATAATCGAATCTTTTAACACGTGTACACCTCCAATCACATACTAAATTCCACTGTGATCCTTAGCCTATTTCTCTTATACAGATATTCATTACCCAACTTTGTTTCTCCATAATTCAGGAGCACTTCCATCAATCAGAGCTTAATTAATACGGCGTTAAACGGTCGGTATAAATTACTTGCGGTCATTAGCTTGAGGTATGATGTCCAGTAATGTATTCAAGCTCACGGCCAGATGTGGACTGTTTGGTGAACGGGCAAACAATCGTATTGATAACTGTCGCTCAACGGACAATATTTGCTTGGTGCTCTGGACATTTTTGGTGACAATGCTTGAGTTCGTGGTATTGAGAGTTTGATTTTGTATGTGTTTAGAGAATGTGTTATTTTTAATAGTATTGATTTCTCGTTCTATATTTCCTCAGTTGTTATTAGATAGTTTAGAAGGACAAATCCTTTATGATAGAGACGATAAACTTATTAAAAACTTTAACAGCAATTTCAAATATTAATCTTATATATAAAAATGAATCGCAAAATGTGTTGGTAAGCGCATAACTCGAGAACGGCTGAACCGATTTCGATAATTCTTTTTTTATTATATTCCTTGAAGTACGAGGATGGTTCTTATGTAGAGAAAACGTAAACATGTACCACGGGCGAAGCCGGGGAGGACCGCTAGTTATAAATAATATTAGATCTCACGGAATAAGACGAATAAGTAAGTCTATGGGTAGTACCTGCATAAAATATCATGTATGATCGAATTTAAATATAAAGGAAACTGTTAAAATCAATATCGTACGAAACGATACAAAGATTCCCTCAACTTAATTTCGTGTCCTTAAAGTTTACGACGTTAAGCCGCTTATATTTAATAGCGAATAAAAACAAATGTACTATGGAATGTATGGGATTTTCACGGATGATATCAGATTTTAGATACAAAACATCAGCGGTAGTTGGGGTTAAGAGCGACGTAAAATTTCACGATTGACAATATCGTAAGGGTGTATTGTAGGCATTTTTTGATTATACGTACCGTTTGTATAGTGCTGCATTATGTCTGGAAAAATAGTTCTATATAGTTTTATTAGTTCCCCGAATATAACATGATTATAAAGATTTGAATATGCATTCATAAATTATTAATATTTGATTGAAAGACCCGTGTGGCAAAGACTATTTGTTAGTTAATAATCATTAAAACCACCATATTATTCTAGTTAATGTTCGGCATTCTATTATATAGAAATTCTGTTCGCAATTGTTTGTCCTTATAACTTTACCACACTCCTTTAAAGCTATGTAATGAAAATATTATTTATATTATCTATATGAAAGCGATATTAGAAAGGGTCAGGACGTCATGGAATGTTGATTGCAAGTTCAGTAGACACGCTTCGCTTGATGTACTTGCATTTGCCCTGAACAATATGAATATTCTAATATCCTTCAAGAAACACGCGATTATCGCCCTTATTCCTTAGCCATAAGACTGATCTTGGTATTAAAGGAAATTAATAAAGCGGTTTACAGAGCCGTCGCTATGATGTGATGAAATTCTTGCTTATCTTCATGGCTGATTGGAAATCAAAGCTTCAATGTATGAGTCTATTATAGTACATACTTTGAAGAAACTTCTTTCAGCTCAAGTAGGGTGTATACGAAAGATATTATAGCCTATAGGTACAACACATCGTAGGTAGGATAGACCTATTTTTCAAGAAATGATGCAATATCTTACTCTGATCTTACTCTTTCCTCATTTTATAGTTAGGGAAAGGAAAGTTAACCTGTCTTTTAAACTTTAAAGATATTATGTCGACCTTCTATTTAAGATGAGTAAATAACACGCAATATAAAATTATTCACATGTTTTATTCAACAAAATGTATTACTACTTTAATAAAACCGACACTGCAGCAAACATTTGAATTTCCACCCACCAATAAACATGAATAACCGAAACGGGGCGATATATCTAAAAAGCTTTAAGTACGACTAATGTGTCTACACTTTGAAACGATTGAAAAACAAAAACATTCGACGATAGAGCAGGCGTGTGCGACAATTTACAACAGCAATTAGTTATGTAGCGACGCGCGACAAACGATCTGCCTTGACAAATGGCAGCCAGGGTGCCACGACACAGTAACACCACAGCAATGGACGGTGATACTAGGCCCATTCAATCATTGGCCCCTAAATTAGAGCCCGTAATGCTACAGTCCAGCGAACAGTCCTTTATAAACGTATAAATTTTCCTTCCACGCTATCGCTCCTGACACGAAAGTAAACGCTGTAATCGGTGTTAAATTGCTCATAGAATTAATTCTACGTATAGGTAGCAATTGTGCACGCCTGGTTTAGTTCGGAATTCACAAGTTATGAGAATTGTTACTATTTTTGTACCGCAATTTGAAACGTTGTAATGACGGGTTTGAATCTTGAATTCGAGTTCTGTCTATGTTATTTGTTATTTAGATGATACTTTATATGGACTTGGTGTAGTTACCCAAAAATGAATCATTGCAATGTATGGTCGAACGAAGGAAAACGACTATGTATGAACAGTCCCTCACAAAGACTTATAGGTATCCAATAAAAACACAACCACACAATCTTTTATTTATGGTATTGAATAAGTGACGTAGGCGTACAATCATTCTTAAGGTTTGGAAACATCATGAAAACCTAAATAAATTAATAACTAGACATAGACAAATAACAATGAGTACTTTTAACATTTTTAAGATTTTTTATGATATTATCCGATGCGGTTTTTTAATAGATAGAGTGATTCTTGAGGAAGGTTTTAGTATATAATTTAATAGGTTTTAGATAAAGCGTGAAGCCGCGGGCGGAAAGCTAGAACACTAAAAAATATAATAATTAAAAATATAAAAACCATCACCGCATCATCACAATCAATTTAACACATTTACACATAGCTACTTATAACAATGCGCTATTAGCGTAATCGCATATAATCCGACTAAGTTAAGACCCATGTAGAACACAGTACATTAGTTAGACGATTGCTATTAACCGCTAAACAGTACGGTGGCTACATGACACAGCAAGACTAATCTCAGCTTACAAACAGCGCCGGTGTCTGCCGCAAGGCCTGTATTCGTGCTATTGAAGCCTATGACAGGATCAAAAGTGCCACAAGAGATTAGTATGGGATAGAATTGGACTGCAAGAAATGCACAATGTTTGGAGAGACTAGGTAGGCATCATTTTGTGTTTTATGGTTGATTTCTCGTTTGCTTTATAGTGAAAATTAGGAGGAGAATACTACCACAGATACTACTATCTGAGTACATCAAAAATGTAAAATGGTTGAAATGATTAAAACATGTTTCTTTCTCCATGCCTCATTCAAACTCATTACATTTGTTTACATTTTAAATTGTTTACATTCATGCTAAATATTCGTACGTATAGATTTTAAAAGGAAACCTTTTTCAATAACTTTTAGAGGGTAAAAATAGAAGCGAAATCGGTGCGTAAGGTTTAGTTTATGGGTCATAGCTAAAAGCAATGTTAAAGCGTATGGGTTGATTGAAAAAATCCAGATTGAAAATATTTTAAGGTACACCGTTTGGAGCAGTTGTGTTGAAATTGCTTTAAAACCTTTTTTTGCGTAATTTTTATGAAAATGTCGAACAACTACGATAGATATAATATGTATTATTGGTTAATAAATAAAAAACGGTAAATATGAATTGGAATATATTTAAAAGCTAATAATTTTAAACTTCGGTTTTGTTATTTGTACTTTTACGAATAAATTATGAATTTACAATTAAATCGCTTCATAATAATTCCAACAGTAAAACAGCCACTACAAAAACATAAATTAAATAATTAAATCTCCATCAAAATATCAAATCCAGAATACAAGACCAAAATACGTCAAAATATCTACTCTATCTAAGAAGGACTTCGTGTTTCACCAACTCGTATACGATTGCTCTGAATGTTTGTCAGATCTAAATAGTTGGAAACTATATTATACACAATGGAATTTGTTCAAACTAGATACGAACACACGTTCACTTTAACTAATAACAACGTTTGCGGATTACCTTTGATACAAATAGTTTTAAATTTTACGTTTGATTTAATACATGTTATAATATTAGGAAAATGAGAAATAAATACGTCTTGAAATAATATGAAACTTACTGGAAAGCTCCAAAAAGCATAATTGTTAAATCAAGAATGATTTTTATTAAGTTGCATCCACTTTGTGCATGTAAAACTTTGATGTAATTTCAAATCATTAAGCTGAAGGGTCAACAGGTTTCAGTCAATTTCTTTAAATTTAACTTTAAACCAATTAGAACTAATATTTTCAATTCCCGCGGAAGAAAGAATAGTTCAAAGTTCAAACGTGCAATTACTACATACAAAAAGTACGTCTCAAGATTGCTTTTATTTAGCTGCCAAAAACACATGCTGTGAGAAGCAATGGGGCCCACGGTAAATAATAAAGCCATAAATTTTCTGTTTTGACAAATTCTTATCAATTCCTTCAATTGGTTTGTGGGTATAACGAGGCGAGATTGCAATCTGCTTTCAAATATTGGAGGGTAGATTTTGATTTAAAGCAGGAATCGGGGATCGGCTTTGTACGGAAATATAAATTGAATTCTTATCGCGATTCTGATAACGATTTTCAAATCACGATTAATTATAATCGAATGGGAACAGATTTTTCACTTAAAGTTTGATTATTGTGTTTTGCGGCATATTCTCATAATGTGGTCTGCCACAGCCGTTATTAGGAACTTATTTTTTTTTTGTGTAATTTGAAAATGTAATAAATTTCAAGTTTAGTTTAGTAATTATTTTTTAATAATAACAAAATTTCTTCATAACTTCAAAATTTAAACTAATTCAGTTAGAGGTACCTACTCTAGTCAGTTCTTTCCTTATTTACTATCGTTATTCGTTCTATGATACAACAGAGCGTAGTTCATAATAAGCAATTCGCATGCAAGACTATCGTCGACGTTTTCATCATAGCCCATTCCAACTTTTTATGCAAATAATATACGCCTTCTGACATGAGATGATGAATTTTATTTACATATTTATAGATTTATGGAGCATTGAATTGTATTTAAAACAATTTATTTATATTATCTATAGTAATCACTACATAGTATAAAGCAAATTCGCTTCTGTCTGTATGTATGCTCCATCTTTAAAAGTACACAACGGATTTTGATGCGGTTTCTTTAAATAGAGTGATTTTCGAGGAAGGTTTAGGTATATAATTTATTAAATTTTAGACAATGTGGGTGAATCCGCGTGCAGAAAGCTAGTAAGTTATAATATAAAGTGGTAACGTTCGTAAGTGTCTAGGATGTAATATCTGTATTTACTGAACTAAATTTGAAAATATTTAAGACATTAAAAAGCTAAATCCGACTAACATATAGGCTATTTTTAGGGCTTACACTTAGGCTTACTTTAACAATGTCGTTCCTGTAATGCATATCAAACATGTAAATTTTGTTAAAGAATCTATACTAATCGTAAAGGTAATTCTTTATATCATGTATTTTACCGAAAGTTATCTGTAATAAATTATAATTAACTTTGTAACAAACAAGTAAGTTTGAAAAGTGCAACTTCTAAAGTTTCTTGTCAGTTCTGCTTTATAGCTTCCGAACCGATGGCACCTAATTGTAATATCGTTTTATGCAAAACTGTTCTCGTACGAAACTTAAAAACAATATATTACATAGGTCATAAAGAATATTTGTATGGAAATTTTAAAAACAGCCTCGTGTGCGTAAACGGAACTATTTTGATAAGTTTTTAACTAGGTATTATTATTAGGACTTTCTATGTAATAATGACGTCATGCTCTCGATAACGTTGCGAAAACTTTGACGATAAGTTTTCGTGCTCTCGCTTCTGTGCAATGTGCAAAAAGTAGGTATTATATTGTTTAACAAATAAATTGGATGAGCTTTAGGACCTATAACTGTAAACTACGCTAAAAAAAAGATACAAAATCGATACAATCAAATAAATCACAACCGACAATTACAGGCTATACCAACAAAAATGGAGTGCAGGTGGACAGTGTACTTTACTTGCCAAATAGGAGGTCCCTTGGAGGCTTTCCAATTTGGCTCGCATGTCACACGTGCCAGAATAAATAAACAACGTGTACTTAGCTATCAACGTTAACTAGGCCTGTTGGGAATGAGATTGAAATACATCCAAACTGTCAAACTGAGATACTATAGAGTTAGGCGGTTTGATACAATTTGGTGGTGGATATTTTTTCGATGTGTAAAGTTTCTTGATAGCTTTTTGTTTTATTTTGTATATTGTTTATATTGTAAGGATGGAAATAGCTCCTTTATAGGTCGCCAAAAGGTTATGAAATTTTATTTGTAATTGACAATTTATAATGTTTTTAATATTTAAAATCCAGAGGCTAGTCGTAGCACCTGTATGGCAAAAATACGCGGTTTCGGGTCCCGCATCGTAATTGTTTTTTTTTTATATTCTTTAATATTTCTCATAATATATATACCTAAAGCATTCGAATGCTTTTAAATTAAATATTAAAAAAAAAAGTAAGGAAGCGATTTTTATTTATTTATTTTAGGGCTGATTTTTCAATCCTTGGTTAAAACTTATTCGTCGAATAACGTATTAAACTACCATTTATGAAATGTATTCTAATTGCCAGTACTTGACAGTTTACAGGTGACATTTTAATATTATCGTGAAATACTTTATTGGACGGGTAAGTTTTATCCAAGGATTGAAAAATCGGCCATAATACTCTTAATTGTGCTGCCAAAATACAAACAATACAATAGAAAACTTATTCTAAAAGAAATAAATAATAGTTTAAAAAAACTAAAAAACACGCTTTTTATAGAAAACCGAACTAAAAAATAGAAAATAAATTTAAATGAATTTAAATTAAGAAAATAGTGTTAAAAATTTCAATGAATATAAATTAATAATAGTGTGAGTAAAAAAAAAATATTTTATTTAAAAAAAAGCGTGGGGTGCTTCTTAAGATACTATCGAAATGATAATCACTCTACTCATATCTGCCAATAAAATATCTATAACCATTGACACCATGCACCCCACGCTTTTTTTTAAATAAAATAATTTTTTTTTACTCACACTATTATTAATTTATATTCATTGAAATTTTTAACACTATTTTCTTAATTTAAATTCATTTAAATCTATTTTCTATTTTTTAGTTCGGTTTTCTATAAAAAGCGTGTTTTTTAGTTTTTTTTAACTATTATTTATTTTCTACTTTTTAGTTTGGATTATTTATAATAGCTTGTTTTTTTAATTTAAAACTATTGCACGACTCATGATACGAGTGCATCAGAGAGTGCTTTACGATCGAAAATTTTTTTTCACCTTATTTTGGCAACTATTTTAAGTATTATAGCCTTGTTAGTTAAAGGAATCAAGATATTTTGCATACTATTGTCGAGATAACATATGATATTTAATTTTTATTAAAAACTATTATTTGATTTGTAGAATTAAAATTCTCTTTAGTATTAAAAAATTTGTCAATATTAGAGAAAACGGCTAAAGATAATTATTGGAAATAAAAATTAACATCGAGTCCTGGCTTATCGACTGTAGAGAAAAATTATAGAAAATTTTAATTATTTTCTTACTTTATCGACTATAGATGAAAATTATATAAATTAACAAAAAACATATTTTGCAAATTGAAAAATGGAATAATTTTATCAAATTAGTGTATTGTCATTGGTCCTCAATAAATCTCCAAAGTTTGAACGAAATCTGGCCGTTTAAAGTGAGTCAAATTCACGCCCAAAGAAGTCGGTTACAAACAAACATAGAAAACGGCTAAAGAAAATTTGTGTTGCGTGTTCGTGTTCGTGTTCGTGTTTGAGTTTGAGTTTGAGTTCGTGTTCGTGTTCGTGTTCGTGTTCGAGTTTGAAATTGTTTGAGTTTGAGTTTGTGTTTGAGTTCGTGTTCGTTCGTTGTTCGTTGTTCGTTGTTCGTTGTTCGTTGTTCGTTGTTCGTTGTTCGTTGTTCGTTGTTCGTTGTTCGTTGTTCGTTGTTCGTTGTTCGTTGTTCGTTGTTCGTTGTTCGTTGTTCGTTGTTCGTTGTTCGTTGTTCGTTGTTCGTTGTTCGTTGTTCGTTGTTCGTTGTTCGTTATTCGTTGTTCGATGTTCGTTGTTCGATGTTCGTTGTTCGTGTTTGTGTTTGTGTTTGTGTTCGAATTAAAATTCGAATTTGTGTTCGTGTTCGTGTTCGTTGTTCGTTGTTCGTTGTTCACTGTTCGCTGTTTGCTGTTCGTTGTTCGATGTTCGTTGTTCGTGTTTGTGTTTGTGTTTGTGTTCGAATTAAAATTCGAGTTTGTGTTCGTGTTCGTGTTCGTTGTTCGTTGTTCGTTGTTCGTTGTTCGATGTTCGTTGTTCGTTGTTCGTTGTTCGTTGTTCGTTGTTCGTTGTTCGTTGTTCGTTGTTCGTTGTTCGTTGTTCGTTGTTCGTTGTTCGTTGTTCGTTGTTCGTTGTTCGTTGTTCGTTGTTCGTTGTTCGTTGTTCGTTGTTCGTTGTTCGTTGTTCGTTGTTCGTTGTTCGTTGTTCGTTGTTCGTTGTTCGTTGTTCGTTGTTCGTTGTTCGTTGTTCGTTGTTCGTTGTTCGTTGTTCGTTGTTCGTTGTTCGTTGTTCGTTGTTCGTTGTTCGTTGTTCGTTGTTCGTTGTTCGTTGTTCGTTGTTCGTTGTTCGTTGTTCGTTGTTCGTTGTTCGTTGTTCGTTGTTCGTTGTTCGTTGTTCGTTGTTCGTTGTTCGTTGTTCGTTGTTCGTTGTTCGTTGTTCGTTGTTCGTTTTCATGTTCGCATTTGTGTTTGTGTTTGTGTATGTTCACATTCACATTCACATTCACATTCACATTCACATTCACATTGTTCGTTGTTCGTTATTCGTTGTTCGTTGTTCGCTGTTCGCTGTTCGTTGTTCGATGTTCGTTGTTCGTGTTTGTGTTTGTGTTTGTGTTCGAATTAAAATTCGAGTTTGTGTTCGTGTTCGTGTTCGTGTTCGTGTTCGTTGTTCGTTGTTCGTTAATCGTTGTTCGTTGTTCGTTGTTCGATGTTCGCTGTTCGCTGTTCGTTGTTCGTTTTCATGTTCGCATTTGTGTTTGTGTTTGTGTATGTTCACATTCACATTCACATTCACATTCACATTCACATTCACATTCACATTCACATTCACATTCACATTCACATTCACATTCACATTCACATTCACATTCACATTCACATTGTTCGTTGTTCGTTGTTCGTTGTTCGTTGTTCGTTGTTCGTTGTTCGTTGTTCGTTGTTCGTTGTTCGTTGTTCGTTGTTCGTTGTTCGTTGTTCGTTGTTCGTTGTTCGTTGTTCGTTGTTCGTTGTTCGTTGTTCGTTGTTCGTTGTTCGTTGTTCGTTGTTCGTTGTTCGTTGTTCGTTGTTCGTTGTTCGTTGTTCGTTGTTCGTTGTTCGTTGTTCGTTGTTCGTTGTTCGTTGTTCGTTGTTCGTTGTTCGTTGTTCGTTGTTCGTTGTTCGTTGTTCGTTGTTCGTTGTTCGTTGTTCGTTGTTCGTTGTTCGTTGTTCGTTGTTCGTTGTTCGTTGTTCGTTGTTCGTTGTTCGTTGTTCGTTGTTCGTTGTTCGTTGTTCGTTGTTCGTTGTTCGTTGTTCGTTGTTCGTTGTTCGTTGTTCGTTGTTCGTTGTTCGTTGTTCGTTGTTCGTTGTTCGTTGTTCGTTGTTCGTTGTTCGTTGTTCGTTGTTCGTTGTTCGTTGTTCGTTGTTCGTTTTCATGTTCGCATTTGTGTTTGTGTTTGTGTATGTTCACATTCACATTCACATTCACATTCACATTCACATTCACATTGTTCGTTGTTCGTTATTCGTTGTTCGTTGTTCGCTGTTCGCTGTTCGTTAATCGTTGTTCGTTGTTCGTTGTTCGATGTTCGCTGTTCGCTGTTCGTTGTTCGTTTTCATGTTCGCATTTGTGTTTGTGTTTGTGTATGTTCACATTCACATTCACATTCACATTCACATTCACATTCACATTCACATTCACATTCACATTCACATTCACATTCACATTCACATTCACATTCACATTCACATTCACATTCACATTCACATTCACATTCACATTCACATTCACATTCACATTGTTCGTTGTTCGTTGTTCGTTGTTCGTTGTTCGTTGTTCGTTGTTCGTTGTTCGTGTTCGTTGTTCGTTGTTCGTTGTTCACTGTTCGCTGTTTGCTGTTCGTTGTTCGATGTTCGTTGTTCGTGTTTGTGTTTGTGTTTGTGTTCGAATTAAAATTCGAGTTTGTGTTCGTGTTCGTGTTCGTTGTTCGTTGTTCGTTGTTCGTTGTTCGATGTTCGTTGTTCGTTGTTCGTTGTTCGTTGTTCGTTGTTCGTTGTTCGTTGTTCGTTGTTCGTTGTTCGTTGTTCGTTGTTCGTTGTTCGTTGTTCGTTGTTCGTTGTTCGTTGTTCGTTGTTCGTTGTTCGTTGTTCGTTGTTCGTTGTTCGTTGTTCGTTGTTCGTTGTTCGTTGTTCGTTGTTCGTTGTTCGTTGTTCGTTGTTCGTTGTTCGTTGTTCGTTGTTCGTTGTTCGTTGTTCGTTGTTCGTTGTTCGTTGTTCGTTGTTCGTTGTTCGTTGTTCGTTGTTCGTTGTTCGTTGTTCGTTGTTCGTTGTTCGTTGTTCGTTGTTCGTTGTTCGTTGTTCGTTGTTCGTTGTTCGTTGTTCGTTGTTCGTTGTTCGTTGTTCGTTGTTCGTTGTTCGTTTTCATGTTCGCATTTGTGTTTGTGTTTGTGTATGTTCACATTCACATTCACATTCACATTCACATTCACATTCACATTGTTCGTTGTTCGTTATTCGTTGTTCGTTGTTCGCTGTTCGCTGTTCGTTGTTCGATGTTCGTTGTTCGTGTTTGTGTTTGTGTTTGTGTTCGAATTAAAATTCGAGTTTGTGTTCGTGTTCGTGTTCGTGTTCGTGTTCGTTGTTCGTTGTTCGTTAATCGTTGTTCGTTGTTCGTTGTTCGATGTTCGCTGTTCGCTGTTCGTTGTTCGTTTTCATGTTCGCATTTGTGTTTGTGTTTGTGTATGTTCACATTCACATTCACATTCACATTCACATTCACATTCACATTCACATTCACATTCACATTCACATTCACATTCACATTCACATTCACATTCACATTCACATTCACATTCACATTCACATTGTTCGTTGTTCGTTGTTCGTTGTTCGTTGTTCGTTGTTCGTTGTTCGTTGTTCGTTGTTCGTTGTTCGTTGTTCGTTGTTCGTTGTTCGTTGTTCGTTGTTCGTTGTTCGTTGTTCGTTGTTCGTTGTTCGTTGTTCGTTGTTCGTTGTTCGTTGTTCGTTGTTCGTTGTTCGTTGTTCGTTGTTCGTTGTTCGTTGTTCGTTGTTCGTTGTTCGTTGTTCGTTGTTCGTTGTTCGTTGTTCGTTGTTCGTTGTTCGTTGTTCGTTGTTCGTTGTTCGTTGTTCGTTGTTCGTTGTTCGTTGTTCGTTGTTCGTTGTTCGTTGTTCGTTGTTCGTTGTTCGTTGTTCGTTGTTCGTTGTTCGTTGTTCGTTGTTCGTTGTTCGTTGTTCGTTGTTCGTTGTTCGTTGTTCGTTGTTCGTTGTTCGTTGTTCGTTGTTCGTTGTTCGTTGTTCGTTGTTCGTTGTTCGTTGTTCGTTGTTCGTTGTTCGTTGTTCGTTGTTCGTTGTTCGTTGTTCGTTGTTCGTTGTTCGTTGTTCGTTGTTCGTTGTTCGTTGTTCGTTGTTCGTTGTTCGTTGTTCGTTTTCATGTTCGCATTTGTGTTTGTGTTTGTGTATGTTCACATTCACATTCACATTCACATTCACATTCACATTGTTCGTTGTTCGTTATTCGTTGTTCGTTGTTCGCTGTTCGCTGTTCGTTAATCGTTGTTCGTTGTTCGTTGTTCGATGTTCGCTGTTCGCTGTTCGTTGTTCGTTTTCATGTTCGCATTTGTGTTTGTGTTTGTGTATGTTCACATTCACATTCACATTCACATTCACATTCACATTCACATTCACATTCACATTCACATTCACATTCACATTCACATTCACATTCACATTCACATTCACATTCACATTCACATTCACATTCACATTCACATTCACATTCACATTGTTCGTTGTTCGTTGTTCGTTGTTCGTTGTTCGTTGTTCGTTGTTCGTTGTTCGTTGTTCGTTGTTCGTTGTTCGTTGTTCGTTGTTCGTTGTTCGTTGTTCGTTGTTCGTTGTTCGTTGTTCGTTGTTCGTTGTTCGTTGTTCGTTGTTCGTTGTTCGTTGTTCGTTGTTCGTTGTTCGTTGTTCGTTGTTCGTTGTTCGTTGTTCGTTGTTCGTTGTTCGTTGTTCGTTGTTCGTTGTTCGTTGTTCGTTGTTCGTTGTTCGTTGTTCGTTGTTCGTTGTTCGTTGTTCGTTGTTCGTTGTTCGTTGTTCGTTGTTCGTTGTTCGTTGTTCGTTGTTCGTTGTTCAATGTTCGTTGTTCGTTTTTCGATGTTCGTTGTTCGTTGTTCGTGTTCGTGTTCGTGTTCGTGTTCGTGTTCGTGTTCGTTGTTCGATGTTCGCTGTTCGCTGTTCGTTGTTCGTTTTCATGTTCGCGTTTATTTATTTATTTATTTATTTATTTATGCTTTATTGCTCTAGATAAATTACAAATCGAGACTTAGCCTAGGATACAATATAACAAACGGCGGTCTTATCGCTATATAGCGATTTCTTCCAGACAACCGGTTGTACAGAGAGAAATTAAGTAAAGGATAGGAATAGGGCAGAGCACAAATAAATATATACATACAAATATAAAATAAATAGGTAATAATAATAAATAAAATAATAACAGCATAAAATACAAGCCACAAGAATGAGATTTAAATAATATACATATGTTCACAAATAGATACATACCTAGGAGAAGAAAAAAAAAATATATATATATATACCTATATAAATATGTATAATAAACATAACTACTAGGGACATTGAGAA
This sequence comes from Colias philodice, assembly GCF_061535455.1. NCBI lineage: Eukaryota > Metazoa > Arthropoda > Insecta > Lepidoptera > Pieridae > Colias > Colias philodice. Next base: position 8,719,839 of record NC_143099.1, on the reverse strand, counting down.
AGATAAAAATCACGAACCATATTTTTAAAAGTATTTATAGATTGAGCCTTCTTGATTGGATCCGGCAATGCATTCCATAATTTAATTGCACGAACAGTGAAAGAGTTATCCAGAAAGCTTGTATGGTGCGCTGGCATTATTAATCGGAGCTTTTCCGATGAGCGGACAGAATCTCCGTTCTCTCCTCTGAATACGAAATTGTCCTTGAGATATTTCGGTGTTTTAGGGTTAAACAAAACTTGATATAATAGTTGCAGCACGTGAGCATCCCGGCGAAATCGAATGGGTAGCCACTTGAGCTGAGAACGAAACTCAGAGACGTGGTCATATTTTCGTAGACCAAATATGAAGCGGATACAAAGGTTTTGGAGACGTTCGAGCTTATTTAATTGGTCTACGGTAATATTGACATAGCTTACATCGGCGTAGTCAAGTATGGGTAAAAGGAGGGATTGTGCTAGCAGAATTTTGGTTGGGATGGGAAGAAAATTTTGAAGACGACGGAGTGAACCAGCAGTTGCATACACTTTCCTACATACCTCCTTAATATGAAAGCTCCACGAGAGAGTGTTGTCAAAGTAAACTCCAAGGTTCCTTACAGCCTCACTATAAGGAATAGGTGTGCCGTGGACTAAAATAGGAGGAAGATTCACCCAGTTAACCCTTGCAATCAAAGAAGGACTGCCAACAATAATAACTTGTGTTTTTAAGGGATTCACTTGAAGACCATAATCCGAACTCCAAGTTACAATGTTGCTTAAGTCCTTGTTGACTGAAACGATTGCTTGGGGTAAATCATCAAGGGCAGATTGGGTATAGATTTGGAGATCGTCGGCATACATGTGGTAGTCGCACGTTAACTTGTTTGAAATAGTGTTAATAAATATGGAAAATAACAATGGCGAGAGGACTCCTCCTTGCGGGACACCAGCACTAACATCACACCATGACGACTCAACCTCGTCTATACGTATACGCTGACGACGCCCATGTAAGTAACTGTAAAACCAGTCATTTACTGAAGCCGATATATTTATAGAACTTAATATGCTCAGCAGTATATCAAAGTCGACAGTGTTAAATGCATTGCTGAAGTCCAATAATGTTAGAACCGTGAGCTTTTTATTATCCATTCCATGACGAATATCGTCGGTTATTTTAACAAGTGCAGTGGCCGTACTATGACCGGATCGGAAACCGGATTGGAAGGGATTAAGAAGATCGTGTAGGTTTAAGAATCTATGTAGCTGTTCATACACTAACTTCTCAAGGATTTTAGATAGGAAAGGCAGGATAGAAATGGGACGATAATCGGAAAAGGAAGATGGATTTATTTTCTTAGGTAAAGGGATAAGGTGGGAGTCTTTCCAGGACTTAGGAAAAGTACTAGTGGATAGGGAATGGTTAAGGATGTGAGTTATAACCGGGATTATGAGATCTAGGATGGGTAGAATCATTTTACGGCCAATACAATCGCTGCCAACAGCATTCGATGTAATGGATAATACACCCCGCCTAACATCATTTTCGCTAAAACATTTAAACACAAAAGGTGGATAGTTTGGTGCTGGTGTTTCTGAGACCGATTTTAATGTAAGTTGCTTATTTAAGTTATTAAGAACGGATGGGGTATTTGAAAAATGCTGATTCAGTAGTTCAAGATTTAAAGAAGCATTATTAGATATATTACGCTGCTTACCAATCCCCAACGTTTTCAGAAATTTCCATATTATGGGAGGGTCACCACTCTCTACAGAAGCATGGAAGTATCGTCTTTGTGCGTCTCTACAACATGTATTACAACGATTCCTTATCTTGTGGTACTTATCACGACTCTCGTCAGTCTTTGTCCGCTTAAACTTGCTCTTGGCTCTAGCTTTAGCTTTGAGTAAACATTTTAAATCTTCAGAAAGCCATGGAGCAGGTAAATGTTTAACTTTAATCCGCCGAAGTGGAGCGTGTACATCATAGAGATTCGATAAACGGTTGTTAAAAAAGGCCACTTTTTCATTTACACAAGCGGAAGATAAGAGCGGAGACCAATCAATGTTACGGACATCGCGTTGGAGTGCATCAATATCAACTGCGTTAAAATTTCGACGAAGGATGAATTTAGGTTTTTCTTTAGGAGGACGGATATTACAGGACAGGTACAGGAGATCGTGATGTGAAAACGCGTCAGCAGGGAGCTGTCCGTGTTGATACACCAGATCAGGACAGGACATAACTATAAGGTCGAGGAGCGACGGAACGCAGTTTGGGACATGATGTGTGGAGTTGAGAGGAAGGAGGCTAAGGTTATGCGAGTCAACAATAGACAACAATCTACGAGAACGGCTATCCTTCTTAAGGAGGCATGTATTAAAGTCTCCCATAAATATGCAATTATTGTATGAAGGAACAAGTTTATCGAATATTGAATCTAAAGAGGAAAAATAATCAATTAACAAGGAAGGACTATAGAAAACGCCAAGGAGAACTTTGCAATGGGACAGGATGATTTCTAGGATAAGGTGTTCTGCAGCATCGGAAGGAGGAGGTTGGGGTGATTGAGAAATAACAGAATAGGGAATGTGGGATCGAAGATAAATCGCAACGCCCCCACCAGTTTTACCAATGCGGTCGTTGCGAATAAGATGATAGCCTGGGAGAGAATAGGAGGACGAAGGTAAACAGGGCTTAAACCAGGATTCAGATATTAGGATTGCGTGGATATTACTTGACTCGAACGATGTAAGCATGTCTGAGTAGTGAGCCGGGATGCTTTGCGCGTTAATATGTACTACGTTGAAAGTTTTTGGGCTATCAGAGAATACATTGGAAAGTGCATCATTAAGAGGGACAAAACTTGTGCTAAAATAACTACCTTCACTGTCAGAATCCGTGCTAAGTGACACAAAGCTATCACTGGATGTATCAGCAACAATCGACATTACCAAAAAACAAACGAATATATAAATATTTTTGAATAAAAATATAAGTAATTATATGTATATATTTAAAATAGACTAAATAAATATTTTATAGGGCTTATAATTAAATATACTAAATACTAAATTTAAAATAATGTTAGTTTGTACAGACCAGCATCTGAAAGAAATATATTTTTAACATTGTGCAAAAAGACTTGTATCTATGACAGTAAATTAGAATGACAGTTGGAAGAAAGAAGTAATGCTTGTCACTTGTCAGTGGTAAATGTAAACAAAAATATTATTTATAGGGTGATGGTGAAATTAATATTTAACTACCAGCATTAAAATAAAAGCAATATATATAGTAAAATAGAAGATATAAAAGAGAATAATATAATAAGTTATATTATTACAAGTGACAAGTACTTATATAAGTGACTAAATAAATATTACTGACAAGCAACTATTTAACAAATTGTTATCAAATATTAACAAATTATGTTTGATACTAATAATGTTACAAAATGAAAATATAAGGAGAATAAACAAGATTACTTTCTTTGGACTCGGCGTGTACGAAGATTTGGGGCCGTGGAATCCTTCGCATTATCCGTCTGTGCACCACGAGCAGGTCCTGCAGGAGCAGAATCAGATACGGGACCAGGGATTGCTTCAAGTTCCGTTTGAGAAGAGATTTTATGCCGCTTTCCTTGACTAGTAATGAAAATGATTCCATCCTTGGTCCAGCAGTTAGCAATTCCAAACCGTTGACGGGCTGCCATGAATGTATCATGTCTGGGTTTTGTCAAAAACTCAGAGATGGTTATGCCAGACCCCTTAAGGTTACTTTTAGAAAACCAGATCCGGTTCCTCTCTCCAAGGACCTTAAACTTCATTAGAACAGGCCTGGGTTTGTTGTTGACTGTGCGACCAATTCTGTGACATTCATTTAAAACTTCAGAGATGTCCCCAATGTCTCCGTGCTCAGCGAGTGCCTTAGTCACAACATTGGCAGTATTCTCCTTTTGCGTCTCAGGAACACCATGAACAAGAAGAATTTTGCGCCTGCTTCTCATTTCTTGTTTGTCATAAAGTTTAGAGAGCATGTCAACTTGAGATTGTATACAATGGAGAGATGACATAACAAGACCGCGGAACATGTAAAACTCGGAAGAAATATTAGCATTAGGGTTTCCTGGATTTTGTGAGGACATATCTAATTGGCGTTGGAAATCTTCCATTCTGTCCTTAAACATTTGAGACATCTGCGCAACTGATTGTTTAATGTCATCCATATTGTGTGCTTCAGAATTTGCGTAATAAAGTTTTCAAAAAGTGATGTGATATTATAAAGGATATTTATACTGGTATGTACAAACTTTTAAATCAGCATAATACAACTTTTAACATTAAAATCAAAGTAAATACTTAATTTAAACTTTTGAGTCTTAACAAAAACGTGTGCTCTTTTTGACGCGTGTGTTGACGCGTGTGACGCGCTTTTGCGTTTGTGTTTGTATTTGTTCAAATTCACATTCACATTCACATTCACAATCACATTCACATTGTTCGTTGTTCGTTGTTCGTTTTTCGATGTTCGATGTTCGTTGTTCGTTTTCATGTTCGCATTTGTGTTTGTGTTTGTGTATGTTCACATTCACATTCACATTCACATTCACATTCACATTCACATTCACATTCACATTCACATTCACATTCACATTCACATTCACATTCACATTCACATTCACATTCACATTCACATTCACATTCACATTCACATTCACATTCACATTCACATTCACATTCACATTCACATTCACATTCACATTCACATTCACATTCACATTCACATTCACATTGTTCGTTGTTCGTTGTTCGTTGTTCGTTGTTCGTTGTTCGTTGTTCGTTGTTCGTTGTTCGTTGTTCGTTGTTCGCTGTTCGTTGTTCGTTTTCGTGTTCGTGTTCGTTTTCGTTGTTCGTTAATCGTTGTTCGTTGTTCGTTGTTCGTTGTTCGTTGTTCGTTGTTCGTTGTTCAAATTCACATTCACATTCACATTCACAATCACATTCACATTTTTCGTTGTTCGTTGTTCGTTGTTCGTTTATCGTTGTTCGTTGTTCGTTGTTCGTTGTTCGTTGTTCGTTGTTCGTTGTTCGTTGTTCGTTGTTCGTTGTTCGTTGTTCGTTGTTCGTTGTTCGTTGTTCGTTGTTCGTTGTTCGTTGTTCGTTGTTCGTTGTTCGTTGTTCGTTGTTCGTTGTTCGTTGTTCGTTGTTCGTTGTTCGTTGTTCGTTGTTCGTTGTTCGTTGTTCGTTGTTCGTTGTTCGTTGTTCGTTGTTCGTTGTTCGTTGTTCGTTGTTCGTTGTTCGTTGTTCGTTGTTCGTTGTTCGTTGTTCGTTGTTCGTTGTTCGTTGTTCGTTGTTCGTTGTTCGTTGTTCGTTGTTCGTTGTTCGTTGTTCGTTGTTCGTTGTTCGTTGTTCGTTGTTCGTTGTTCGTTGTTCGTTGTTCGTTGTTCGTTGTTCGTTGTTCGTTGTTCGTTGTTCGTTGTTCGTTGTTCGTTGTTCGTTGTTCAATGTTCGTTGTTCGTTTTTCGATGTTCGTTGTTCGTTGTTCGTGTTCGTGTTCGTGTTCGTGTTCGTGTTCGTGTTCGTTGTTCGATGTTCGCTGTTCGCTGTTCGTTGTTCGTTTTCATGTTCGCGTTTGTGTTTGTATTTGTTCAAATTCACATTCACATTCACATTCACAATCACATTCACATTGTTCGTTGTTCGTTGTTCGTTTTTCGATGTTCGATGTTCGTTGTTCGTTTTCATGTTCGCATTTGTGTTTGTGTTTGTGTATGTTCACATTCACATTCACATTCACATTCACATTCACATTCACATTCACATTCACATTCACATTCACATTCACATTCACATTCACATTCACATTCACATTCACATTCACATTCACATTCACATTCACATTCACATTCACATTCACATTCACATTCACATTCACATTCACATTCACATTCACATTCACATTCACATTCACATTGTTCGTTGTTCGTTGTTCGTTGTTCGTTGTTCGTTGTTCGTTGTTCGTTGTTCGTTGTTCGTTGTTCGCTGTTCGTTGTTCGTTTTCGTGTTCGTGTTCGTTTTCGTTGTTCGTTAATCGTTGTTCGTTGTTTGTTGTTCGTTGTTCGTTGTTCGTTGTTCGTTGTTCAAATTCACATTCACATTCACATTCACAATCACATTCACATTTTTCGTTGTTCGTTGTTCGTTGTTCGTTTATCGATGTTCGATGTTCGTTGTTCGTTGTTCGTTGTTCGTTGTTCGTTGTTCGTTGTTCGTTGTTCGTTGTTCGTTGTTCGTTGTTCGTTGTTCGTTGTTCGTTGTTCGTTGTTCGTTGTTCGTTGTTCGTTGTTCGTTGTTCGTTGTTCGTTGTTCGTTGTTCGTTGTTCGTTGTTCGTTGTTCGTTGTTCGTTGTTCGTTTTCGTGTTCGTGTTCGTTTTCGTTGTTCGTTAATCGTTGTTCGTTGTTCGTTGTTCGTTGTTCGTTGTTCGTTGTTCGTTGTTCGTTGTTCGTTGTTCGTTGTTCGTTGTTCGTTGTTCGTTGTTCGTTGTTCGTTGTTCGTTGTTCGTTGTTCGTTGTTCGTTGTTCGTTGTTCGTTGTTCGATGTTCGCTGTTCGCTGTTCGTTGTTCGTTTTCATGTTCGCATTTGTGTTTGTGTTTGTGTATGTTCACATTCACATTCACATTCACATTCACATTCACATTCACATTCACATTCACATTGTTCGTTGTTCGTTATTCGTTGTTCGTTGTTCGCTGTTCGCTGTTCGTTGTTCGATGTTCGTTGTTCGTGTTTGTGTTTGTGTTTGTGTTTGTGTTCGAATTAAAATTCGAGTTTGTGTTCGTGTTCGTGTTCGTGTTCGTGTTCGTTGTTCGTTGTTCGTTAATCGTTGTTCGTTGTTCGTTGTTCGATGTTCGCTGTTCGCTGTTCGTTGTTCGTTTTCATGTTCGCATTTGTGTTTGTGTTTGTGTATGTTCACATTCACATTCACATTCACATTCACATTCACATTCACATTCACATTCACATTCACATTCACATTCACATTCACATTCACATTCACATTCACATTCACATTGTTCGTTGTTCGTTGTTCGTTGTTCGTTGTTCGTTGTTCGTTGTTCGTTGTTCGTTGTTCGTTGTTCGTTGTTCGTTGTTCGTTGTTCGTTGTTCGTTGTTCGTTGTTCGTTGTTCGTTGTTCGTTGTTCGTTGTTCGTTGTTCGTTGTTCGTTGTTCGTTGTTCGTTGTTCGTTGTTCGTTGTTCGTTGTTCGTTGTTCGTTGTTCGTTGTTCGTTGTTCGTTGTTCGTTGTTCGTTGTTCGTTGTTCGTTGTTCGTTGTTCGTTGTTCGTTGTTCGTTGTTCGTTGTTCGTTGTTCGTTGTTCGTTGTTCGTTGTTCGTTGTTCGTTGTTCGTTGTTCGTTGTTCGTTGTTCGTTGTTCGTTGTTCGTTGTTCGTTGTTCGTTGTTCGTTGTTCGTTGTTCGTTGTTCGTTGTTCGTTGTTCGTTGTTCGTTGTTCGTTGTTCGTTGTTCGTTGTTCGTTGTTCGTTGTTCGTTGTTCGTTGTTCGTTGTTCGTTGTTCGTTGTTCGTTGTTCGTTGTTCGTTGTTCGTTGTTCGTTGTTCGTTGTTCGTTGTTCGTTGTTCGTTGTTCGTTGTTCGTTGTTCGTTGTTCGTTGATCGTTGTTCGTTGTTCGTTGTTCGTTGTTCGTTGTTCGTTGTTCGTTGTTCGTTGTTCGTTGTTCGATGTTCGTTGTTCGTTGTTCGTTGTTCGCTGTTCGCTGTTCGTTGTTCGTTTTCATGTTCGCGTTTGTGTTTGTGTATGTTCACATTCACATTCACATTCACATTCACATTCACATTGTTCGTTGTTCGTTGTTCGTTGTTCGATGTTCGATGTTCGTTGTTCGATGTTCGTTGTTCGTTGCTCATTGTTCGTTGTTCGTTGTTCGTTGTTCATTGTTCGTTGTTTGTTGTTCGTTGTTCGTTGTTCGTTGTTCGTTGTTCGTTGTTCGTTGTTCGATGTTCGCTGTTCGCTGTTCGTTGTTCGTTTTCGTGTTCGTGTTCGTTGTTTGTTAATCGTTGTTCGTTGTTCGTTGTTCGTTGTTCGTTGTTCGTTGTTCGTTGTTCGTTGTTCGTTGTTCGTTGTTCGTTGTTCGTTGTTCGTTGTTCGTTGTTCGTTGTTCGTTGTTCGTTGTTCGTTGTTCGTTGTTCGTTGTTCGTTGTTCGTTGTTCGTTGTTCGTTGTTCGTTATTCGTTGTTCGTTGTTCGTTGTTCGTTGTTCGTTGTTCGTTGTTCGTTGTTCGTTTTCATGTTCGTTGTTCGTTGTTCGTTGTTCGTTTTCATGTTCGTTGTTCGTTGTTCGTTGTTCGTTGTTCGATGTTCGTTGTTCGTGTTTGTGTTTGTGTTTGTGTTTGTATTCGAATTACAATTCGAGTTTGTGTTTGAGTTCGTGTTCGTGTTCGTGTTCGTGTTATTGGAAATAAAAATTAACATCGAGTCCTACCTTATCGACTGTAGAAAAAAATTATAGACAATTTTAATTATTTTCTTACCTTATCGACTATAGATGAAAATTATATAAATAATTAACAAAAATCATATTTTGCAAATTGAAAAATGGAATAATTTTATCAAATTAGTGTATTGTCATCGGTCCTCAATAAATCTACAAAGTTTGAACGAAATCTGGCCGTTTAAAGTGGGTCAAAATCGCGCCCAAAGAAGTCGGTTACAAACAAACATACAAACATACAGGTGAAGCTAATAAAAAGCGTGTAAAAACAGCACAGAAGGCTGTCACTTAAGAGTGATCATAGTTTTTACCTTTTATCATAAAATAATTTACACATTTCCTATATTATTATATAAAAGTATGTGATAATGTGTTCTTTACTTGTAAACTTAAACAATAAAAGTGGTGTAACAATTTCAGTTCTAAAGCAGAGTCATGAACGAAAGCTAGGTATCCAATAAAATTCTCTGGGATTGCATTTGTACCGATAAACGTTTACGTGCCAATTCAATGGCACTCAGTTTTGTTGTTTCTTAAAGCTTGTTCCTTTATACGTATTTAACGTTTAATATGTTTTAGATTTTGTAATTTTATTTTTAAAGCCGAATTCAAGAGATGGTTTCAATATTTTGATTTTTTGTTATATTTCCTTATATTAAACAGATTTACTTTTATTATTAGGATACTTGTTCACCTAAACATATTATTATGATCAAATATTATTTTTTTATTTATTTTCTTTTTTAAAGAATTTATTGTTATTGATGTACTTATGATGAATTTTTATGAAATTGATTTATTGCTCTTAACTTTATGCAAAAAACGAAAGCATAAGATCGTATTTTCTAGAATAAAAATAGACAACATTTAAAACATAATGTTGCCATATAAACTAGCCCCGTCAATAAAAATAAACCACTAGCGAATTCAGAGTAACAAAGGTTTTTTGTGTTTTATTTGTTACACGTAAAGTTGTGAACGTTTTGTTCGATTTCAAACGAGATACTTGTCCCAGTCTTATGTCTTTGTTTCAATGTTTTTCTTTATTTAAGAGCTTTGATAAGTATATCGTGAAGTTTTAAATGGCTTTGTAAAAATGCTTTGTAAATTTTTTAATGATTATAATCGGGTTGAAAAATAATCTCAAAGAAAGGCTCTATCAACAGCAGGCATCTATGATAAATAGGGATAGTTTTGTTTATAAGTGTTGTTATGAAAGCTGTAGGTATATATTACAGGCTGATGGGGTTACGGACGAATTCTACCATACCCGTGGCCCCGTCGTTGATGCGGCTTGACGGAACACAGTGGGGTTTTGGTCGGTAGGAATCCGACATAACCCACGGCCCCTTCCCCGGAGGCCGTAGGCATGCTATGCCTTCAAGCCACACCTCCGTGCCCGTCGAGTGGGGAGCGTGAGGTTTTTTCGTTACGGAATTTCTCGATTCTGTCCCCGCGCTCAAGTCCCGCGATAGAAGCTATACAATAGCTTAAAAATTGAGGAAGCCAAACTTCTTTACCTAAAGTAAAACAGCAAACGTTAAGTAGTTTTTGTGTGATTACAACAAATCTTTCTCATTTATTTGGATATAATAATATGTAAAAGTACCAACCTTTAGTTAATTATGTGGTTACAACCAAATTCATTAAATTGGAACAGTGCAGTTTAAAATATATAATTAGAGGTGACGCGTTTAAATTAGCGTCAAATTATTTATGTGCATTCTCTACAATTTGTAACTAATGTGGAATAGAATATTATGTTGCGTAATTTACGATAGAAATGTAATGATTTATATTCGTTAGAACATATTTGTGGGAAGAACTAATTTGTATCAACCAATCATGTATAAATTTTCAATTTGAGGTTCGTTTTAAAGTATCAGGTTTTTTATTAATTGAACATTATTTCTTTTAAAACAGCTGAAAGTTACTTCTAAAATAAATATTTTTGTTAAATTGAGTAAGTGCTTTACTTTTTCCCCGGAGCAAGTACCTATCTGTAGATATATAACAAAATAATCGATATCGATAATCGAAAGATAATATAGAGATTAGAATCGACTTTTCCACAATTCCCATAGTTATCGAATAGCGTAGGCGTCAAGCGATAAACTTGGATTGAAAGAAAATGACGACATTGCTATATAAATCACGGCAATGCGTTTAAAGGTAACATCCTTGAGGAAATTGAGATTCTGTTTATAACATTGCACTATTAAGATTGAACATGTATTAGTAACTGCATAAATTCTAAATGAAAAAAGAAAGACGTATTAACATTGGTCGAAGAATCGACTGATCGAATTAATTATATCCAAAATAACCACTCCAAATAAACACCTTATACTTGAACCAAATTTAGATCCATCAACTTTGTAAGATTAACAACTGCTTTTAACACGAGAGCCCAAACTTCCTCTTACATATTAATAATCATGAAGTATTTACCCTTTACTAAAATGTCGATTAATTATAAAAGCTATTTTCGTCCTTTAGTTGGTTGTTGAAAATCTCTTTGATTTTATATAGTAAATTTATAGGAAGTTGTCTACAGCGGTAATAACAGGACAATGTATTAACATTGTAAGTAAATAGGGGTCTGCAATGATTTACAACCCATTATGAGTACAGTCCTCTTCACAATTTGTTGCTTTGCGATTTTACGACTGGATATTAACCTGTTTATTCGTATTAAATATATTAGAAACTACTTTACCTAACTTTATTATAAATAAAAAACGAAAATTTGTATATAACTTCTGCACAAGTTATACTTGACATTATTATTTATAAAGTTCGCGAATTTACATTGCGAACTTAATTTGTTATTGTTTATGCAAATATTTTCACACTAATAAAGCAAACTTAAAACATATAACTTTAACTTACATATCACTTTAAAATTTTCTTTTAAAAGTGTGAAAAAAATACAAAGTATCAACAATGATTTACCGCTTGTGGTGCCATCTAGCGATAGAGCAAAGAAGTCATTATTCCGATGTGAAAAACATAGATGGCGTTGAAGATACAGGTTGAGGAAATCATTTCCGATATTTCTAATTTCTATTGTTTCAAAACTGAGTTATTAACTAATTTATTATTTTTATTTAATTTACTATTTTGCGATTAGTTAATTCACGAGAAAATCAGATACCTACAATCTACATACTTTCTCTACCTTAGTACCGATTACGAGTACCTTCAAAACTTCTTGAAAACTGCTTTTAAAACATTTTAACATAAAGTAAATTATGAATAATAATTTATCTGTCGACTCTTCATAAAACTGTAGGTAGAGCGTCATTAATATCATAAAACAATTATTAATAGAGTTTCACATTCAGTAAATTGATTCAAACTAAGGATGTACCTTATTACCTACATAGTTTGATAAACCTTTTCAAATCCGATTATAAACTAGCCGTATCCAGTAAAAGAAGTACCAAAAATCTCCGAATTCGTCCACGTTTCAAACAAGAACGGCTCATAAATATTTACCATCTCAATCACATTATCAGAGATCGGTGTTTTGCGAATCACAAACTACACGATACGGGAATGCAATGCGATGGGACATTAATTGATGAATTTCCAACAAAAAGTAATGAGACATGCTGTTGATGAATTCATTTCGATAAAGGTCGTATTAAGGGAATTAACACATTCCGTTTATATGTAGATGTGTGCTCGTTTTTGATACGTTTATTTTATGCTAATATGCAGTATTTTAACTGTTTTAACCATAATAATAAAGAATGGACAATACATTTATATAATTCTTGAAGGTATGAAGGTGAGTATAAAACGAGAGCATCCTGTTAACCATTATTGGTGACGACTTTATACCGATAACTTACCTGTTTAATTTACCTGTATTAATTACTTTTGAAATAGCTTTATAACATGTGAAGACAAATCATTTCTTCCCTCCTATCTTTTGAACAATACTTGAATCTTTTAACCCTTAATTTTAAAGAAAATTATGTCTTTAAAAACACACCAAGCACACTAACTACCTACGCGAACCACTCGTCTAAAGTGAAGTCCATAATGTCCCCGAGTGCGGTAAAGGGTAGATATGCATTATACACCTGTTTCACTGATCGATTTTCTTTAGGGACAAGTATGTGATCAGCCCCGGGAATCGAACCCAGGTCCCCTCGGTATTACGCTCACGCGTCAACCACTGTACTAAGGAGGCGGTCAACATAAGCATATACCAAGTATTAATTATTGGAACTACAAGAAGAAATAAACTAACTAAAATACGATAAATACAAAATATGAACATCGTAACTCAGACCATAGACTGTCTTGGGTTAATCTTCACAGGCACAGTCTCAGAGATAGAACATAATCCTGCTTAATTATACTGCAAAGGTATTGTGCTGGACTTGCAGCCGGAATTAGCCGGTTCAAGTTATATTTCACGTACTGAATGCTATGTGTATAAGATGTAAGGACTTTCTATATTAATAATGTTATTTAGAAAACAGATTATATACCTTGAAGCTTAAATTTAACAACTACCGATCGATTTTAAGAATTATTTTACCGTAAGAACGTTGCATTTTTATCGTGTCAATTAAGCCTTCATTAAACTGTACTAAAAACAGGCTTATCAAAAATTTTAATTGAGGATTAGGTATGCCCAATCACACAAAAGGATTAAAATCCTGCAGTTTAATCTTCTTCCTTATAAGCGTACTATGTAAGAATTACAAAATATAGAAAATAAAAAATATTTTCATAAGCGATCGAGTAATTAATTCGAGTAATAAACCAGACGTAATAAATACATAGCTGCAAAGTTGGTTCGCCACCCCTAAAAATACGTAATAAAATAGGTACTTAATCCTTTTTTACACAATTGGAAATATATTTGAAAATACTCTATCAATCCATCTGACTCCATCAAACCAAAAGACATGTCGCGTGCAGAACCGCCTTATTTTATGACACACTAAAGGATTTATGAAGTTAATCGTCTAGACGTTTGTTAATAAAGCCATCACACAACCATTGCAATACGGCAAGAAAATTGCGTGACATCATCCCATTTTCCACGCGGTAGAACTTTGCTCAACTAGTGTTGCTCGGAATGGATATTCATATTTGGCTATTTGCTAAACCAATTTGCGTGTTATATTCGCACTTTTAACCTACATTGATATAATAATAGTGGTAGATATTATTTAAATATTATAATTTTCATAAATTCTATTTATAATTATTCTTTTAAAATTGTAAAAGAAAGTAATGTTTTTTTTATATCATTGACTAGCATCAAACATCTAATCGTGAAGTCATTTTAATTGCATTGTATTTCTTTATTATAAGCTTATCAAGAGATTGCTCCCTAACATACGGAGCATCGTAACATACATAATATTAGGTACATATTTTTAATCTAAATATATAAAGTCCTACATAATTTTCATTTACATCGTACCATCACTAAACTTCAGTCTTATCATACAAGTTACTGGGCAGTCAAATAAAATTAACATGTCTTGCGATGTTTTACGGAGGCAATGCAATAAGCCCATGAGATTCCGTGATTAGCCTGTCATACAACTGTGGAGCATTGTAATGAAATTGTATGTAGACTAAGTCCAGTTTGAGTGGTGACGTAATTTAATTACATTTTTAATAAACAAATATGATTTATGCTGATGTGGTGGGGTGCGTTTTGTTGGTATGATGTTGTGTGATTGGAATCGTAGTTTTCTAGTTGTTTGTAATAACACTTCAGGATATTGAGTTTTACAATATGATGTAATGTACGACGGAATCTCATCACTTAAATGATGAAGATAAGGATTCCAAAAGTTATTTATAATGTTAAATGTTAGGTAAGAATTTACTGTTTATATTAGAATACATAAGATATTATAATAGTATTAAAAAGCTATTATAGAAAAAATTTGCAATTATTTCAAGACAAATAAAAAGCATAATGTTTCATCAAGATTTCATGCATCCAAATATGCATACCGCATCACACATCCGCACTAATTAAATTCACACAAAAATGAACCCTTAATGAACCTTAAAACGAACATAAAAGCTACTCTTTCGTAATCAACTCGCAGATTTGCAAACCTTATTACACGCGAACAAATTAAGTCGCTTAATACAACATGAAAACAAACGAACATTGCGAAGGAAGGCTCCGTAATTTGTATTTCACTCACATTGTAAAAAAGCATTCCCGAAAGGGGGAACAAAGGTTTTTTAATACGAATGCAATGAGGACAGTCCGAGAGCTAATTTACATAACTACCTTATTTAAGGACCCGCTCTCACTCAGAATATCTCGACGTATGCTTTTTGTATTTACGAATTGATCCATAGCTAATCAGGGAACGCTGGATGCATTGTCAATATCAATCATTTGGTTCGATATTTATGTATTTGTGAGCTTTTTACTGCATTTATTTATAAATCTACATGTAATCACTTTTAGGTTATGAATCAAGAGTTGCTTTAAAACTGTAGAGCTGAATATTAACTAGGTATATAAAAGTTTCAGATACATGTATATTATTAAATAATTCTATTCTAAAGGGCTTGAACATACCTTTCTTACATATTATTATTAACTATGGTTGAGTGAGTTTTATGCTAAGAAAATTAAATTGATATATTCTGTGGGTGGTCCATTTTTAAAACAGAGGAATAAGTATATATTTAAGTTACTGAAATTCTTAAGTTCCATATGAATATCTCAAGCTTTATAGCTTTATTTCACACACTTACATAGTAAGTACAAAGTCCGTTAAAATAATATATAGCTTACAAGTAAACGAACCATAAAATTTATATCAGAATACTATCATTAATTACATCGCTCAATAATGTGAGATTTGTGTAACACAAAAGAGATAAAGCGAAGTAGCATAGAATGTCTTGCCCTGTTTATGTTCATACTTCCTCAATAATTCCATCAATCCTCTCGCACTAGTTTGTTAAAGCTTTTTAGTCAGGAGCGGTTTTGTTGCCGCGTTTCTTATGCTCTACAACTATTTTAGCTTATTGCATCAAACCAATGAATGTACCGATCTCTGTATTACATAATATTTTATTGATAAATAAGCTTAAGTTATTAGTTGTTTTTGTTAATCAAACCAGTTCTAAGAATTATTGTAGCATGCTTATAACATTATAATCATGACAGCTTAAGCATATTTGTGTTACAAATATCTTAAAATCATAAAAAAATCCGAATTAAATGTCCCTCTAAAAGTAAACAACAGAACGTGAGCTACAGCTGTTTCAGGCACTTGGAGTTACGATATTATATTTTATTTTAATTATCACTAAAATTAAACTTTAAACAAACATCTCCACAAACAACTTCTGACATTTTGATAACACACTTTCATCAAGATTTCGCTTTACAATCGATAGAAACCGCTCGTACATACTTACCCTAAAGGAAGTTGTCCCATAAACAACAGAGAATCGATAGTTGCGTAAGAATATGCTTGATGAAACTAACGACTTCACTATCTGTTTTTGTAGAAACATAGATTACACAGCTCATTATGGTAAATTCGTATTTGATGATGGCTTTATGTTCTGTAATTACGCGTTTACATTTGGCCAGCAATTATTTTGGCCACATTGATTGGTTTCTTGCTGATGTTTTGTAATGAAATACCATCGCTATGTGCCAATATATTGATTGCGTCTTTACTGGTTAATGGTTTCAAATTTGTTGGTTTTATTTAGTCATGTTGTGTATGTTTTTTAATCACAATATATCAAAATAAAATAGTCTCTTTATAAACGCCTCGATAGGAAAGATACAGGCAATTGAGTAGGTAAGAGTTGCAAAATAGGAGAGAAATGTAAGTAAAGTGGAACTTTTCCTAAGATCAGAGATAATATTGTGACGTGTAATTAAAAGAATTTACATAAAACTTCAGATACTGAAAAAACATCAGATACCTATCCTTAAAACTTTACTGTACATCTCAATAAGCAGAAATATATTTAGTTTATTATTTACCGTACTATTTGTATAACACATATCCATGTTACTATATTAAAAACTTAATCAATGAAAGTAATGACGCTTAAGTTTAGACTTTAGTAGAACATCACTTACTTATGCACATTGCGAATAAAATTACCAAGACTGCATGAGCACGAAGACTGAAATCATCCCATGTTGTCACGATCATAAGCCACACATATAGTGTATCACTCCAACCTGTTCGCACGGCGTCATTTGTAGCAGATGAAATGTAAATGCGCATTCGTTACGTGGCGCCCGAGCCCGCTCTCTATTCATGAGATCCTGGTACAAGGTAGGGGTTGATACGGGTGTGAAAACTTTTTTATTAATATTGAAACTTTAATTGATATCCAAAACCAATCTTGATGCCAGACATATAGTACAAACATTTACCATTTGCTAATGTATAAGACTCCTGAAATTTTCAAATAAAATTTTAAATTTGATTCAAAGACCCAAAGCGAGCAGAGAAACACTTCTTAACTGCATACAGACTCTGCCTCAACCTGCTTGTCTAATTATAAGTAATTATATAAATAGGTACTTAACTATAATAAAAACTCAATGAAATTCTATACATTTATTAAAATATAAATATAGTGTAGAAATATGCACCGTCTTTTCACTTAGACCACACATTTAGCAAAGGAACATGCGCATATTATCTTCAAATGTGTCAACGGTTTGCTGTCTATGCTTTTACTCTAGCAGGCTACTTTTTTCATTTATTTTATACATTTTTACAATATCGTATAACCGCCCTTTTAAATTTACATACAAGTCTTCGCCTATTATTCTATCCGTACTTTTCGCTTACTATATTAAATATTTTAAAATAAATTCAATGCTATGTAGAGCTTTAATAATACAATTCGTGGACATATTTGAAATAAACGTAATTACGGGTTTTAAATTTAATAATTTTAAGACTATATTTTTAGCCCGTCGTCACATACTTTCTTATTTAAATATTCAATACGGCTTCTTTCAAGCCAACAACTTTAACTTTAATAATAGGTATAATTTCTTCTATGTTTAACTTTTATTTTATGTTGAGAACTTTGTTAAAATAAAAGAAAAGAACATTAATGACGTCAAAGCAACTTTCTCACAAAAGCATTTCAATTTTTCACCTTTTCCACCTAGCTACTTTATCAGTACATTCCCAGTGCAATTGAAAGCCAGATTTCCTTGAATCTAATAACAATAAAGTCCGGTATCCACCATATCGACATTGTCAGAGGCCGAATAACGGTCGCCATTCCAGGGACAATACATAAAGCCTAATCAAACTACACGAGACATATTTGCGATGAAACAAATACGCCTGCAAATCTCTGTTAAAATTTATGCGTTCCATACACAGCGATGCATCTCCTCTCCGTGTCACCCGGCCGGCTCCAATTAAGTTCAACTCACGACCTCGTGGTGCGGCCAGGAAATAGGCGATGGTTTTGAGACTGTACAGCAAAGCGTTCTTTTTGCTGGGTTTGGCCTTTGGGTACTGCAGCAGTATTGTTGTTGCGCACCGCAGTTTGTGCATGAGTTTTTCTGTAAAACAAAGAAAAAAAGTATTTAAAAGGTTATCATACAAGTTTAGAAATGCACGTATGTAACGATATCTTATATATAAAAATGAATCGCAAAATGTGTTGGTAAGCGCATAACTCGAGAACGGCTGAACCGATTTCGATAATTCTTTTTTTATTATATTCCTTGAAGTACAAGGATGGTTCTTATGTAGAGAAAACGTAAATATTATGTACCACGGGCGAAGCCGGGGCGGACCGCTAGTTAGAAATAAATATTTCATATTATACAAGATTATTGTCGGAGAGAAGATTTGCCTAACAGATAAATCTAGATGCAGGTAAGTTGATTGTTTGGCTCAAACACATTCGACTTATCCTCACATTTCCTTCCTTCCAACTTATATTTTAACACTAGGTATCTACGCTCCGTGGGTTCACCCGTGTGGCTCTGCTTCTGTTGGTCTTAGCTTGATGATATAATAATATATCATCACGCTTTGACCTTCCCCGATGAATGCGCTATCTAACACCGAAAGAATTTCGACAATATTTGTATAGATGAAATTCCTGAACAGATATCCCATACCCCGCGTGTTTCATAGCCAAGGTCAGCCAGCAAGGAGATCGTGATGGAGAAAGCGGAAAGCGGGTCGCGGCTAGATCACTGCCATTAGATTGTCATGCATGTTGGATGTAATTAATTGTGTCAGACCGTTTTGCTGCACCACTGCACTATTTATCTGTCTTAATATTCATATTATGTATGATGCAATGTTGATTTCAAGTACCGTAACGTTTTTAATGTCTCTTTGGTTGAGTGTAATGAGAATTATCAGAATCAGTGGCTTCATATTGGTGAAATTGTATCATTATAATATGTGGTACATTTTTCCGGTGCATATGCATTACCTTTTACTTAATAAATATTTTCTTCAAATTATAATATCTGAATATTTTATATAAGGTGCAATTTATTACCAGTAAATTCAAATTCAATTAAATGCTTATTAAAATATGTTTAATTTTTCTTCGCTACTTTTCTATAGATACCACAAAGAAGAAAAGTTTTGAACGAAGTTGAAGAAAGTTATTTTTCCTGGTATTATTATGAGACCAACGCTATTTGTTACGGAAAAAACGTGTAATAAAACGCCTATTGAAAATATGTGGTCTATTCAATGTTTTATTTATCACCGCTACGTTCTTCGATTGAAGTATTGAATAAAGATTCGTATAAAGAACGTATTTAATTTGACAAATGAGCTTTGCGCTTATCTAAAACCTAATAAATTACATACTCAAACCTTCCTCTTGAAGTACTCTATCTATTAAAAAAACCGCATCCATCCTTTGCGTAGTTTGAAAGATTTAAGCATACGACATAGAGGGACAGAGAAAGCGACTTTGTTTTATACTATGTAGTGATAATCAAAATAAACGTGATAAAGCTTTTATACTCGATGTAAATTTACCGATATAACTCAATGGTGGCCTGAAGATCTCACTTTATTATTACAGAGCCTTACAAATCGTATTGAAACGGTTACATATTACGCGCTGACAGGCTGCTATTACGCAATTTGCGTAATTATGGCCTTGGTAATAAGAGCGATATGCTTCACGGTGGGAATGTTAATTCATAAGGTGAAAAATTGTTACATTTCACCGGTTTGGTGATAATTATTGTTGTCACAAAGTTGCATGCGCTGTGTAAATCTACGAAACGCAAGCAATGTGTAGATTGTAGATTTTTACAATATTTTTCAAGTCGTAAAGTTGAAAATGTTAAAAAAAACTGAAGCAATTTAAAAAATATTATTTTTTCACATTTTGAAAATTGCAATAATATTATCCATCATATTTTTCATATAATTCAGATTTACATTTCAACTCCATCTAAACCAAAAAAATCTAACAATCAAACTAAAATCAAGCCTAGAGGTTCTACAAAAAGACATACACACCTACACCCAAAAAAAGAGTGTGTATGCTGAGCATACGGGTCAGAAGTGAAACTTCCTTGGCAAGATTCAATGACATTACAATATTGCCATGACGCGAAAATTTAAATTTTACTCTCAACGCGACTATAGAAGTTTCAAAAACCTAATCCGTCCCTAGACAGTCGGCAAAACAAACAAGTTATGACTATAGTACCTTGTTACCCGTGCCTTGTGGTCACATCTCAGCGACCACAGAACCGCTGGGTTCTTGTTAGTGACAGTTTAACTTTTTTTATTTATCACCAGCTCTTACCGCAAGCTTCTAGCTACCGTTGTTACGCAGATTGGATAGTTATGTTACAGTCTTGATGTGCTAATTTGATTGTAGCGGGAGTATCTATACTAATAATATTATAAAGAGGAAAGGTTTGTAATTATGTATGTATGTATGGTTTTCACGCATAAACTACTGGACCGATTTCAAAAATTCTTTCACCATTAGAAAACTGCATCTTCACTGACAAACATTGGCTATATTGCATTTTCAAAAAAATTAGATAATAATAAAAATTAGATCTTTACCAAAAATGCAATAATGTAACCCAAGGTGTAAAAAACCTTAGTAAAAATACTGCCCTCGCGTGCGCTGCGGAATCTATTCCTTGAAGTACGAGGATGGTTCTTATGAAAAAAATAAACATGTAGATACTACGGGCGAAGCCGGGACGGACCGCTAGTGAAATATATTTTAAATAAGCAATTTAAACACCTATTTGGCTTGCAATTTAAACGTGTCTTTGTCTTTTATGAGTTACTTAATACTTATAAAAACCTAAGTATGTAATTCCTCAATTACTTATTTGTAACGTATCCATACAGAACCTATTTTATCACGAAAATCATCAACTAACCATAAGACCATAGATGTTTATTATAGAATTAAAGTGATCGTCTTTACAGGCTTCAAATACAGTTATCGTCTCATAAGTTTCCACGAAAGAATATCAGCACAGTTCATAAGATGATATAAGAATTGCCTATATTATTATACCACGACATGTTCACAATATTCATAAACCGTATCAGCGACAACTCAATCGCTATTGAAATATTGCCTCTGAAATTGTCTCGACAACTGTTATTTATGGCGCCAAAACTTTGAAACGAATTAAAATATACGTGTCGTTGTTATTAATGTGATTTTTTATTTGGAAAATAAATTAATATTAATGTTAGATACTTGAAAAATTACTTGATTTCATTATAAACTATTTTTGAACTGTTACAAATCTTAAAAAATTAAAAAAAAATCTATTTCCAGATAATATTCTTAATAATTTAAATCTATCTTATAAACACCACTTTCAATGAAAAACTATACGTTTGTTTAGTAAATTTACTTTAAAATAAAATATAGAGAAAATTCTATATTAACATGTCATAAATACAGAATATCAGTACTAAACCGACATTTTCGATATTCTATAATCGCACAAATAATATATGGCCTCATCTTCATAATATCACTCGAGTATGAATAGAATCGTTTAATAAATCAATCAAGGAACGTCGATTATTCCCAATTGTTCTCTCCATTCACAAAAGCTTCTATTGTCTTTACACGAAAGGCGAAGAACTTTTACATTAAAACTATAAAGTGCAGCTAAGAGCTAAAATATAGGTCATTAGATTTAAAGTTCCTCTGTCTCTTGTTTAAATATCCTATTGTGTGCTTCAGATAGTTGTATAGTTAGGATATTACAAATGTGATTGGATAAAACTGAGGTATAATTTCCATTTTCTTATTACAGCATGTCATGAATTGTATTATCATAGGTTACTAAATAGTTATATATACTTATACTAGCGGCCCGCCCCGGCTTCGCCCGTGGTACATATGAAAAATAGATGTTGGCCGATTCTCAGACTTACCCGATATGCACAGAAAATTTCATGAGAATCGGTCCACCCGTTTCGGAGGAGTATGCAGACTAACATTGTGACACGAGAATTTTATATATAAGACTAGCGGTCCGCCCCGGCTTCGCCCGTGGTACATATGAAAAATAGATGTTGGCCGATTCTCAGACTTACCCGATATGCACAGAAAATTTCATGAGAATCGGTCCACCCGTTTCGGAGGAGTATGCAGACTAACATTGTGACACGAGAATTTTATATATAAGATATAACCAAGATATTAGCCACTATTAAAGTCAGAATAATTAAGGCTGTATACAAAGTATTTTATATAGCATTACAAGCTCCCTCTTGGATACCCATTATACGTTTACTGTTTTTGTAAGTTTTTCAATTATCACATAAAACAAGTGGAAACAAATCAAACTTGTTATAACGTTCGTCGTTCCTGACTTATAAATGTTGGCTAACCCGACTCTTTTGAAGTAAAACTTCATTAGGCGCGACTAGGGAGTAACTCAGATTTTTTTTCTGACGGAAGTAACGCTTACTATAGTCTGTGTAGTTTCCGCCATTTAAAAATAATAATTCTGATTGGTTGTAAGTATATGTCATATACTACACGCTTCTTGACTTATACGCCAGCTAGTGGCAAATATCATAATCAATTAGGATTATTTATTTTCAAATTTTCAAACGGATCAATTGTGAATAGCAAAGTGAATGAAAAATTCAACAGTTTTAAAAACATTATTTTAAATTGCAAAATTTTTTGAAAATCTCTAAATATACTTGTTTATTTATTACTTTTAAAATAAGTAAATTAAAAATAAAAATAAACATGTTGCGGATTATAATCAATCTATTTTAAATATTGCTGAAGACAAAGTAGTATCCATAGCAACAGATATGTATATAGGTTGTCATTCAGTTGAACAAGAAGCATATATTGTACGCCAACAATTTCATAAAATGTCAGTTATTGATACAGGAGGATCGCCTTATGAAATCATATTAGTTCTTAACAAATTTTACATTATTACAACCAATATTGATGTATCTGATGGCTTAGCCAACGGTTGTGTTGGAAAGTTAGTGTATATTGAACGTGATGACAGTGATAACATCATACGCTTATGGCTTGAGTTTCCTGGTAAGATAGGAGAGAAAATTAGGAAAAAAGCTGCCCATCATATTCAAACTCTAAACATTAGTAGAACAGCAGTCCCAATTTTATGAAGATCGTCATCTGTACCAATGAATAGAAATAAGACAATATTTGCAAAGAGAAATCACTTTCCATTAGTATCTGCTTGTGCGCTTACAATACATAAGTCTCAAGGTGGTACTTTTGATCAAATCGTTTATGAATACAATAAAAGTCACAGTCAGCAGCTGTTATATGTAGCATTATCACGAGTAACTGATATAAATGGATTGTTCATTGTCTCAAACACCGATGACAACAAATTTTATCATGGAAGAAAGCGTCCAGGGGGAATAGTTGATTTACAGTGTGAATTTGAAAGACTTTCAAATTCTCGCCTAATAACACAACAGGAAGAATTATATAACCTTGTAAATGAGAGTAACATTACACTATTTTCCTTCAACTGCCAAAGTTTACGTGCTCATGTTTCTGATCTGAATGATAAAGTATTAAAAAGGTCCACATTGCTGTTATTTTCCGAAACTTGGATGAAAAATGACGAACAAATTCTTATTGAAAATTTTATTTGCGTTACCCAATACAAACGACCCAACTCAACTGCTGGTGGAGTAGCTGTATATCATTCATCTACAGATACACTGAACAATGTAACACCAATTCAAAATATTTCACAAACGATATTATCACAAATTTCCGATGAGGTTTCACAAATTGGTGACATCGCCTTGGTTCGATGTGTTAATACGAATGACCAACCTGTGATTATCGTTGTTATTTATATTTCTACAAATACTAGCCTGACAAATATCATAAAATTTATTCATCAGCAATTACTTCACTTCACAATTGAAGGTTCTCGACTTTTAAATAGTAATTATCATGAATTACCGATGATTCTAACTGGAGATTTTAATGTTAATTTTCGCTCTCAGGAATCTCAGCCGTTAATTGATTTTTTAGAAGAAAAATTTGATTTATCTATGAATACTTCTCGACTTCATTCAACAACGCGTTTCGGTACAACGATAGATGCTGTATTTTCAAGAAAAGTAGCAAATTTAGAGAGTAAAATTTATGTTTCACATTATAGTTACCACAAACCTATAATTTCGTACGTAAGAAATTATGATGACATTCAATTACCTGTTTCGAATGAATAATATTAATATAACATTTAAATAATCTTTGTAAAGCACATGAATAATAAATATAATTAAATTATAATATAATATTTATTTATTTAAGTTAATATTTAATCATTTCAGTGATATATGTCGTCAACGCCAAAGAAGTTTTACTTCAATCGCGCGTAAAGGTTACACGCACACACTTTTTTTTATTTAGCTATTACGATTTCCTACTAAAATTATAAATGCGAAAGTTTGTGAGGATGTGTGTGTGTGTTTGTTACTCTTTCACGCAAACATTACTGAACCGATTACAATGAAATTAAGCACACACATAGAAGGTAACTTGGAATAACACATAGGATAGGTTTTATCCCGGAAATCCCACGGGAACGGGAACTATGCGGCTTTTCTTTGAAAACGCGGGCGAAGCCGCGGGCGGAAAGCTAGTTGTATTAAAAATTCAACAGTTAACTTTTTTTATAATTAAAAAAACAGACTTGTGAACAAAACGATGTACGTACTTATATCATAATATAGCATCCTTTAAAATGCCTTCTTTTATCCGCATATAATAACTCAATTGGAACAAAGAAACACGATACGCCCTGTGAACGTCTACATTGATGATTTTTTCCTTGCAATGTAAATAGCTTGCCAGTGCTGGTCAGCTGTACGCAATTTGCGTCAAGCCTCGCCCAGCTTGCAATTACTGTGTCTTGGGAGAAAATTGATTTTTCAACGTTCGCTTTAAGTGCGTGTTTCTGCTATCATGCGGTGGGTAAACTTGTTTACAATGGAAGACTTGATATGTTTAGTGTGAAGGTATTTTGAATGGGATAGTTGTTTTTCATTATCGTAGATTAGAGGAGGAGGCGCATATATTCCCCCCAACGGTCCAGGCCTTGTCGCGGCGGAGGGGCTCAGTAGCTCAGAGTTATGGCCCTCTGAGTGAAGCGAAATTGGACCAGCGAGGGGCTGAACGGCTGGTTTAGAGTCGGGGAGATTCGACCGGCCCGACGGCCAGGGCTAGGTGTGGCCCAGCGGCCGCTGTGTGCGGCGTGGGATGGCGGCCAGAGGTCGTGGCTTGGCGGACCCCGTGTCCACTAGGCAAAGGTGGCGCTGAACGGCAGTTGGGGTTGGAAAGTCTCGACTGACCCAACGGCAGAGGTCCTATTTGCGGGCCAGAGAGGAGCCGGCTTTTATGCGGCGGTGGATGGCGGCCAGAGGTCGCGGCGCGGCGGGCTCGCTGGTTTAGCAAGTGCAAGCCACGCCGTGCAGCGGAGGGCGGGATCCCGACGCGTCATTGTGATGACGCGCGGAGACTCCTGCAGAGAGGTGTGGAGCGGCGGCCGCTGTAAAACGGCCGTCTGCCAACTCGTAATCCGGTCCGTGGGGCCGGACCGAGGGCCGCCACCTCTGGTGAGGTGGGGGCTGCGAGGTAATCTCTATAAAAGTACGCCGGAGGGTCCCCCGACGTGTATTTCACACATCGGAGGACCTTCCGGCGTGCACCCTCCGGCCGGACGGTGATGGGGTCGGAGGTTCGGGGGAACGCGGATGATGGAGCGGGGAAAGATCCATTGTCTGCGCGTTGGTAGCGTAAGCCTTCGTTCCAGCAGCCACCAGCGAGGGGGGTTCTAGTGGTGGGCCTGGAAACGGGCATCTGCTGGGCGGGACACGCGGTAGAGTCGTAACCGTTCCCGCAGTTCCGTCCAAAGCAGCGCGATGGAACAGAGTGGGGTTTTAGTCGGTAGAAATCCGACATAACCACGGCTCCATCCCCGGGAGCCGGGGGTATCTAAGAAGATTTCCCCACTATAAAAAAAAAAAAAAAAAAAAAAAAAAAAAAGGAGGCGCATATATTAATAACTGATAAAGTATTTTCGTACTGAATGACCTTTACGTATCACGTGTGGGTTTAATCCATAATGAGAAATACTACGTATTATTTTAATGGTGTACCTTAAAAATATAATAAAAGATCGAGGTCTAATACTAGTAATTTAGTCTTATACGAAGTATTTCGTATTAGTTAATTTAATAAATTCAATAATCGTACAACACCGCTACATTATATACCTAAAGACGTATAAAATAAACTTTTAGTTAACAGCGCTATAAATTCCAGAGTTTTCTATCAGATAAATGATTATATATATTTCACACCTCCATTTATTGGATATATTGAATATCCAAGACATCTGTTTGGCAGGCAGATGCTATGTTTGAATTAAATTAACAAGGGTATGCTAGGCTGAGCCCAAATCATGTATTGACCCTAACGGTAATTCTATTCAGGATAGGTCATTTATATAATATATTGTAAATGCCGTTATGTACATAGAATTAGGTATAACAATAGTTATTGTCTTTAAGGAGTCAATTTTCGCGTAAAGCTGTATAAGATAATATGTTATATGCCTGTTCTTCTGCTTCAGCGGGATTATTGTTGTAAAACGAAGAGGAAAGCAGCTTTTATCGTTATCAGTA
Source organism: Colias philodice (assembly GCF_061535455.1). NCBI lineage: Eukaryota > Metazoa > Arthropoda > Insecta > Lepidoptera > Pieridae > Colias > Colias philodice. The sequence goes on along the minus strand of NC_143099.1, from coordinate 8,693,135 downwards.
ATTCATAATTAGGGTTTCTTACGTGCTAATATTACATCATGTTATAACGTTGAACTTGCTTTCTGTAACTTAGAGAAATAATTCATTGTCTTTTATATAGATTTTAACACCTTAAAAACCAATCCTTATTTTGCTTATTTCTCCTTCGGCTTCATGTTTAACTTCGTCTAATCATACAAGGGATAAAGGTTGATTCAGTCTTTAAATTACAATCAATTGATCTTTATCTGTTTGTGTGTACCAAATTAGATACAAACAAAAACTACCAAGGCAACATAAACATTGTATGAAAAAAGATAGGGTAGTCGATAGTGAATTTATTGAATTATCGTATCGCATGTTGTAAGCCAATAAACTTGTACAAGGTTAACGTAACTGATCCATAAACTATCGATTTAACTACCGTTTACCAGCATATGTGCGTTTGGTGTCAAATTTATTTATCTGTTGCGTGTGCATTGAGAGGAAGCTAGTGTTAATTACACATGTGCATCGAGGTTAATGAAAAAGGGTAAATGACATGACGATAAGATATCGAGGTAGAATCTAGAGGGCCATCGTGTATTTAGATTACAAATGACCAGGCGATTAAGTTTTCCTCGATAGATTTTCGACATGACGTAGGTTTTCAGAGCTAATAACGAAAATTAAAATAAATATGCACTCTAAAACGCAGTTTTAATTAGTACGATATATTTATCGGAAGATTTTGAAGAAAACAGTTTCGGAATCGTAGCTATAGTCTTAAAATCAACTATTACACGTAAAAGCATAGAAAGCTTAACGTATTTAAGAAACTTGATAAAAAGAAGACACCTCTCTCCTCTAACTTCTTAGCTACTAAGGGAATAGGAAACGAAATCATCATGAACTGCCAATCACGCAAAAGTACTTCCCTCTTCTCACATGGCTAATAGAATTAAATGACATTGCATGAAATTACACCTGTAATAAATATTACATAAAACAGGCCACAAATTATCGACTTATCTCATAAACCATTCGATTCAAAAGATTTATTTCAGCCGCTCATTTGCGCACGATCACGTCAATTCCAATTTTACAGATCCTTCGAAACTTTTATGTAAATTCTTCTTCAATTTATTACAATTTAATGTACGAATGCGGGAAGAAACATGACGTTATATGGCAAAGTAGCTATTATACAAGCACTATCAAAGATTACTTAATTAGCGGCATTGCTTTAACTACGATTACGATAAATCAAGAATGAATGTTAGAGAAGTTTGATTAACGTAATACGTATATTATTCGTATTTTTACCGTTAAACCATTGCACATAATTCGTAGCTCAAATTTTCCAATCTATTACTGCATAGAAAATTATTACCTCAAGATTAAAAAGATTCAAAACCAATCGTAACATCGAGGCCATGATAAGCACTTTTTATTGTATTCAATACCGTAATTTAATAACTCCCAAAGTAACTGATTATATAGCAAGATAAATCATTAAAATTCTCCAAGTCAGTGGTGTCAATATTGTAAGCTCACCCGTTATTTGTCTAATGATAAAAGCGAACAAAAACCTCATTGACTTAAGCAATTTTGCCAGTAGCTCTGGTAGTTGAGCTTCATGTAAAAGTTCAAAAATTTGTTTATTTTTGAGTCATAATGTTGTTTATTATAGAATTTTGGAGAAATTCAACACAAGTGTCAATTTTCACGTTTATAGCATACTCATTCGAATATAACGGATGAATGGAGTAGAATTAAGCGTAATAAATTTAATGCTTATAATGATGCACTTATAATAAAGATTAGATAGTAGCGTAATTCCGTGAAACTAGTCGGTCGGGTTTTGCCTAATTCAATTATAATTTTCTACACTAGCATACTTTTGCCTAAATAACAAAGTGTTGGAATTATTGATATCTATACTAATATTATAAAGCTGAAGAGTTTGTTTATTTGTTTGTTTGAACGCGCTAATTTCGGGTGCTAAGTACTGGTCCGATTCTTTTCATTCTATATAATATCATCACGCAGCTAGTATTACAATAAAATTAAAAGCGAAAGATACACACTATAGTACATCTTTCCTGAATTATTAAGCTATTTTATAGCTTCTATCGCGGGCCTTGAGCGCGGGGTCCGAATCAAGAAATTCCGTAACGAAAAAACCTCACGCTCCCCACTCCGACGGGCACGGAGGTGTGGCTTGAAGGCATAGCATGCAATATCTTTACCGCGGCAATCCCCGAGTGCCACACGTCTTTTTAGTATACTTCAGGGAATACCCTTATAGGGAGTGGACATAATAATATTATGCCTAATAAAGATGATACTCTCATCAACATGATACCGATTTCTGTAATCAAGCATCATCGAATGATAATACCTCGAAAATACCCATAATACATTCAAGTAAACAGTGCTATCTTGCTTTTCGTAATCGTCGGTTTCCAGAGCGAGTGCAAAACAAACATCGTAATGGTCCACCGATGTGCTTATTATCTGAACAGGTTCAGCCCTGCTTCGGTGCCTTTACCTCTCTTTACTCTAGCAATGTTATTATACGGGGAAAATCATTTTGCTCTTGCCCGATTTAAAGGACATGTTTCACTTAGGGATGCATAATTATGTCCATTTGCATGCCTTTTATATTTAGATTTAAAGTGCAACACAAAGGAATATTTTGAGGTCAACTATGTTTGCAGAATTACGTTCTTATATTTTGGTACGTAAAATGTATTCAGAAAATTTGGTACTAAATATAATCACGTTCATATCCAAAATATTTTAAGTCTTTTAAAATCCTTAACCTCATCCTAGTAAAATGAATAACCGAATAAGAAAACTGGAAGCTTATTTGTTTCAACCATAGTATATATTTTATTAGCTAGCCAATCTTCGTACTCAGTAGAAAAGAAATTATATTTCACGTCTAGCTGTCTGTTGCTTCAATTGAAATTGAGCGCAGTTGATATATTGTTCACGATACCAATATTCATAAATAAAATCCAGGGCATTAAGCTATGTACAATAATTGCCGATTGCTAATTAAATGTTGAGTTAGTAATAAATATAATATATTGCTATTATTATACAGTTTTCATGTCTTATTATAATAGAGTTTTCATATAAAGTTAGAAAATTCTTTTTAACAAATGAGTTATTTTCTTTTTGGTGAGAATAGATATTTGTTAGTCTCTCACAAATTAAAATGTATCGTAGATTTTAATCTAGGATTGCGTTTATCCAAATAAACCTGGTACCCTGATCTAGAGAAACCACTGGTATCAACTATAGTGATTTAAATCAATAAAAAATATCCTACTATCTTTGCAATAGTGTCAATGCCTAGCAAATTGAATCCTAAACTATAACGACCACAGCATGTACATAGACCAAATACATACATGATCCAATGAATACTTAAACGGCTATAATCTCCAAAGGACCACGAAATCTATGCCGATATTTGAAAGCACTATTGAACCAAGAAGCGTCTTAATAACAAGATAGATAGTATCGCAGTATTATCACATAAATCAACGTTACCAGTGATTAATACCATCTAAGACGATAGTGCGTTATAACGGTTGACTATAATTAAATCGGGCTTCCGAGACTGTATATATGGCCGGTAATAGGTATAGGAAAATTGAGACCTACGCTTGGATAGAACAATCTAGACTCCCGATACAACATAACTGTGCTGTATCGGTTTGGTTTAAAGCTAATGTTTTAACATTAACATTGCTATATTATTAAGTATCTATAATGTGTAATTTTACTGTACCTACTTTATATTTTAAAGAAGTTTTTTTTGTAATTTATGCTGATATTCAAGTACTTAAATGTAATAAAATATAAATTGATTTAATTCGATCATAAACTGCATATTATTACCAATTCTTTCCTGATGATTCACAAATTTTTCCTCTGCAATTACACACATAATATTTGTCAATATAAAACGAATTACTAACCCTTAAGATAATAATGTGTAATTACGGTCAATTTGAATCCGTTTCGATGAGGAAATGAATTGCAGCGAAAATTGCAACTCAGAATGCAGTATTAATTTAGTTATAGGCTTTAATTATGCAAAAACGTTATATGTAGGTTCAACGGACAGATGTGTCAGAATAAAAAGGTACAAGGGTTCTTAGAAACATACATGACAATTATGATAATAGTAATTGGGATAATAAATGCTATTACGAACGACAAATTATGTATTTAACAATTACAATTGTAAATTGTGTTAAGATTCTTTTTAACTATACCTACTCAGAGCTCCTGATTGTTTTCATTAGGTTTATCATTGCCTGGTTAAAACCAAAGCTTTGAATAAGCCAAAATTAATTTTCTTGAATAAAGGATGAAGAATAAATTAATAAAAAATTAAAGCGTCCCTGCTCGTTTTATTTCTTATGCTTATAACTTGCATCTCAGGCTATGTTCAAATCACATAATTATAAATTTTGCTTACACCAAATCCTAAACCCTTTAAATTAATTGTCATTCCACCGTTAATGGTCACATGTTTTCACAAATTGTTTATAAGACGTATCAATCAGTGCTATCTGTAAATCTACACCCGCAAAATAAACAAACAACATATGGAAATTCAAAGTGTTTAAAAGGATATGTGAAATAACAAATGAGTGTTTCGAATAAAGCACGCGCCCTTACTACGACGGTGGTCCGATTCGAGGCACGTTTGTTGAATTTCACGAAGTTAATTTTAAAATTAGCATCGGTAAAACTGCAGTAAATCTTGCACTTTTGTTGGACAAAAGATTCAAGTCTGTGAAGATTGTGATACGATAGTGGAGTTAGCACGTTTTGTGTTAATTGAATTGGGTTATGGAGGTAACGAAGTTTTATATTATTTTATAACAAAATTAAGTAAGTTTGTTTTAGGTAATCCCTGTCAAAAATCCATGCCATTAAATCTTAATCTATCATACCGCACAAAACTTTTTAAACGTGAAGATACTGAAACAAACTTTCGCTTTTACTCGTACTATGACTATTAGATTAGACTGCTGTTTCACTCACTTTATAGGTAAATACTATTTTCTGAATTTTAGAGAAAGAAAATTGGATATATTATTTCATAATCACTAATTTACATCTATGTTAATTAACAGAGGAAAGAAAAGGCTATAGGATTAACTAATTAAAAAGTTTTTAAGTCAGTTTCAGAGCCAGTTCAAAAAAGCTTCACATTTAAGACCGGAATGGATATATTTAAAATAACTTCGCTATTCTCTTGGAACTATAGATTTCATAACATGTATTTTATAAAGACCACACATTGGTTCAATATCTAGTTTGTTAGGAAGGGTTTTGCATATTTTCCGCATTAGGTGAAATGCTTTGTCAATATTGCTTTTACGGTCCATTTATTCCACGAGTATTTCTATAAATGACTAAATGTTCTAGACTTTCTAAAGAACATGCTGTTAATGCACGTAACGATTGTTATTGTGGAATAATATTTAAATTTGTTTTACTTGAGAATTGAGATGATAGATATTAAAAGAACCTGAGCTTTTGCAAGAAAAAGAGCTCTACATGCCATGTTTGTATTTTCATGAATGTATTACAATATTTAGTTTTAAAGTGATAATATTAAAAAAAATAAGAGACACTTCAAGCTATTTAATAACATAATATATCACAATATAAATAATAAAAAATGCGACAGTCAAAACTTACATAGAGAAGCATGTAAACACAGCACAGCTCCATGCAAACATACAATAGGTTACTGTAACAAGCCGTAACCAAGCATCCTCCAAAACGTATCAAAAGCTTGACATATTAAAATCTGTCCAGGTTTTAATCATAACCATAGTATCTATGTCACAGCTAGATGAGATGTCCGCAACAAAGGTTTTTTTTAATATCAGCATACACCCTGCGGCTGGGACGGCTATTTACATAAAAGCCACGTACTTAAGAACAATCCGATGTACCATAGTATAAATATAAAAGTATGGGTGTACTGTAGTGTGAGAGACACGAATATTGTTACTGTAACAGGCTTCGTTATTTTGTTCCCGTGAATTGTTTAGTTTTGTTGAAAGAATTTATACGCGCGTATTTACATTGTGATCTGTAAGGTCGTGGACGTGTAGGGTTTATAAACTAGGTAAGATGAAGATTCAAATGAAATATTTATGCTTCTTTTGTAAGCAAATTAGGAAGCTGCTAGACGTAGACGCGTTCATGATAATGATGAACAAACTTCGCGCAGTGACTTATTATAGTTGACTACGCTTTTAGCTTGCTTTAAGAAGAAAAGCTTATTTCTAAGTATAAACGCAGATAATAATACTTGCAATTAAAGAAGGGTTGACATACATATAACAGGTTAATCTATAGGTAGGTAACTCGGTAAGTAAATCATAAATTAGCTTCAATCTATACTTTGAGAAATTATTTTTGATTGTTTGTTTCGATTTAAATAAAAAACTGATTTTCAAAATTATCCATCCAAAGGCTAGTTAGTGTGCGGGTGTAGTGCCAACTATCAATGATTACACTTTTAATTAATTATGAGATAAATGCCATTAACTAATCTCTTTGCCGGCTAATAGAATCGGGTCCCTCATTTGTAACTATCACGGTGGAATCGATTATAACCCTCATGTTCTAAGCATCGTACCAAGGGTGACTTCCATTGAGAAGTTTACAAAAAAAAAGGAACCAGTATAAAACCTTAAAACGGAAGTATATATCTTTTACATAATATATGTTTACATGGTATTGTAAGTGCTTATAAGTTATAACATACTCTTGCTTTCACTTTATAAAGTGAAACTTTTATTACATCGTCTCAAACTTTTTGGTCTGTGTAGCGCATGTCGCGTACGTATCGCGGCTACCGAGTAGGCATCTACTCGGTAGCCGACCGTCACGCGACATGCGCTACACAAAGCAGTGTTCGGAACCGTTCGAACAGTTTCACTTTTACCGTGGTTTCATAAAACCACACAACATTTTTATTAACATGTCTAGATTATTGTTTTTACATACTATTTAACTATACTTCTCCTACCTCCGTTAAGTCAACGATATCATAATATAAGCACACGTGGTTTTAATACAACAATTAAACATAGCTATATAGATATATCCACGTGCCATAAACAGTGTCTCCAACGGCAGACAGCTGACGGTCCGAATGCAATGTCGTTAATTCATTACCGGTTACCTATACTTGATTACCGTCCCCCCCTAGCTTGACATTTTCAAATTACTTCCCTGTGCAGCGAGGGAATGCTAACCGTTTTTATTTATATGGGAATTAGTTTTAATTGGAGGATTTGGGGCGTTTTATTGACTGAATGTTATAAAAATGTTCAAAATGAAATCGAAAATGTATAGATGTTTTGTCGATGCGAAGTCTGTTCTATCTTATTATCATCTGTCTGTTTGGTATTATCTTATTATGTTTTCTTACCTTCTATTTCTATTAATATAAAATTTTTACTAGGAACTTTGTCATATTTATCCATCCATAGATATGATAAATGTAACGATTAAGAAGAGAGAAAAGGAAAGAGCATTAATTGTTGCTCTTTCCTGAACTAGTTAGCATCTGTTGCAGAAAATCAATCAAATGTATTAAGGCCAATACCTACAAAACATCAGTTTTTTAATAATCAACATAATATTATGAAAAAACAGCCGATCTAAAACCAATATAAATGGTAAAACTTAAAACCAAGAATATTTACTAAAAATCGGAATAAATAATCATGTTAACGCTTACAACCAAAGCCCGCCCGCTGATTTTTGCTTCTAATCCGTTTAGCACTAACATTGTAGGTGGCATTTAATTAGCTACTGCTGAATTAAATATCGTGTTTTTTATCGTCACATCCAATAGATTTTTCATGATATAAATTAAAGATTATGTGTCTTTTTAAGAACCTGAATCGACTTAATTCTTAAGGTGAAACTGGTACGCGACGAGATTATTAAAGACTTTGTATTTACGTAGAGATTGACACGCGCAAGCAAACGAAACGCTTTTTCTGTTGAATGTAAATATATGAATGGTAGTTGTTATGGTAAATTTGGAAGTAATTCATTATATTGTTTGATAACCGATACTTACCATATAAATCGAAAGACTTGATCATATTTTATATCAGCAATCACTTGGCTGCATACATCTAACTACCATAATAGTATCTGAAGTTATCGTTTAATATTTGTTGATAGATAGGTATTATAACAACTAAATCAAAAAAGTAATTCACAAACAGTATCTGTTTGTGAATTACTTTTGATTCGGTATATTATTATTCCTGTTGATCACTATCTTATTATTATTAATTTCCAATCGAGGACTATAACTTTTAGTTTTAATTTACCAATTTATCTTTCGCGGAACCCACAGGACGAATAAGATCTATCATACTCAAAAGAAACTAAAGGATTAAAAATTAAAATACTGATAAATCACCTAATTATGAATGTAACAAGCGCATAAATCTTCACAAAACTCGTTTCTATCAACTAAATTATTTAAATTTAATCAAACATAGTGCCGGTTAATTAGGCTTAATCTGTTATCTGACGTGTCTTGAAGTACCCTTAATTTTGGATTCGGTAAATATTTTCGTTAAGATAAGCAAAGGCTCTTTTATTTAACTAATGTGACATGTAAGCTTATTAAGTTTATTCTGAAGTACATATTTAAATAAATGATCGAGCTAAATACGTGGACGTATATGTGGACGGCTACTGGTTTAATGATAATATTATTTGTTACTCTGGAGATTGTTTGTTGCTTGCATTTTGATTATTTAGTGGAGGAGATTGTCCTTTTTATATGAATATATTAATTTACGAACCCATTTATAATAATACCTCATTAATTATTAATTATACGTATAGATACGTACAAAATATTTACTGTTCTTTTATTTTTATGAATGACCTGACCTGGGTTATCTACATTTTTTCAATCGATGCAGGTGCCAGCAAAAAATTCTAACCTAAATATCTTTACTGCATCGATAACTTTTAGATAAAACACACATAAAAGAGAAAAATAACTTTAACTAATGTGACATGTGAGCTTATTAAGTTTATTCTGAAGTAAAAATTTTCACGCGCAACAAATATGATAAAGAGTGTTCACCTCACAATTAAATTATAAGAACTTAATAATTATCTCTCACAACCATAAACTATGTTAATTCATTGTATTCATAAATGCACATAAAATACTTATGAAAATAAGACATGGAAGTAAAGCCCCTTTGTTAGTAAAAGATCAACATGTTTTAAATTTTCAAATAGTTAATGCTCACAATTAAAAGCTTAGAACACATAAGATAAGCATCGCTAGCGCATTATTTAAATTTATATTATAGTCTTTGAGTATAAACCGTCGCACGAGGATTAGGGTAACTAAAATATTCAAGTTTCACACATACAGATTACATTAACTTACATATATATTAATAGACTTCTGTTTTAAACGTGTGTTGCATTTTATTTGGCTGTAACTGATTTCACGAATGTATAGTGAATATAACATAGTGTGTCAATAGCTCTACATTATTTAAATGTTTGTAATCAATTAATAGTGAAGTGAAGTTCCATATCCCCTAGTGGGGTATGGGGCAGATTCATTATGCATCTGTTTCATTGATCGATTTTCTTTATGGACAACTATATTATGAATAGCCAATATTCTATGTCCTGCCAGACCAAGACATTTTTTCTTCGTCTCCACGGGGATTCGAAACCAGGACCTCTACGCTCACGTGTTTACCACTGTTACTCAGTTCTAGTAGAACCTAACTTGTTTATTTTATACAAATTTTCACTGAGATAGATCAAGAATTTGAAACTTTTTTTTTAAATCATAATATCTTAACTTCTATTGTTCAAATAACATGAGAACTTTACAATTTTTTTCATGTAAATCATTATTATCATTTAATAAATCGTAAATATTATAGACCGAATATTGTTATGTATTTTATAAAACTACAAAAAGAACAGCAATAATAACAATTGTTACAATGTTTCTGTTGATAACAAACAACATGAGTTTGTAAGTAAAGCAGTGGTTAAAATTATTGTGGTATGGAAACCTCCTTTGGGATAATTTTTTAAACTAGTCACGTGCGATACATGTGAAGTCACTTTTATTATCAGCTTTTTCGCATTTTTATTCAACTTATATTATATAGTTAAACTGTGAATTTTTCACAACATTCGATGAATTTCATAATTTTCTAAGATAACACAAATTTAAAGAATTTCTATTTCAGAAAGATACCTTAATTCCTATTTTGTGTAAACAGAAATTTTCCAAGATATTCTCACTAAGATTAATTAATTATCATCATTCTTTACATTAACTCAATTAATTAGATCGTATTTGATTATCTTGGCTAATTGAGAATGACTTATAATAGTTGTGAAATTAGTACGTTCCAATAATTTGCATAATTATTGTATAATGTCGCATGTAATTGGGTTTCTATTGATATCAATTTGTTAGTATTGTGACTGGACATTATCTGTTCATCCAAGCGAATTGTGATTCAAATAATAACGATTCGAAACTTTGAAAGTCATATTTCCAGTTACAAAATGTTTGATATAATCTTAAATTCCGAGCACAATAACAAATTACATTGAATTTTAGGATTTAGTTGTATGCGATGCAACCATTTTAAAGCTTCTTGAACTCAAAATAATCTGCGTAGAGTTGTAGAAATATCACGAACTATAATATACAATTTAAAATATAGTATAGGACGTAAAAAGATAAAACTTTTCTTGCAAAATATTATATAAATATTTTATATGTTGCAAAATTTCAACTGTGGCTCGTCTACTAGCACTTAGCAGTATATATTTAAATATCTCTATGTACTGCCTAACGCTATTAAGCAAACAAACAATTAATAAACAACACATATCAACCAATTTACATAACATTTCGAGAAACACGTTCACATAGCACTCCCATAAATAAAAAGTAAGATATGAATGCATAAAGACATCCCTGTAATATGTATACGACATTTAGCTTATCGAGTGACAGGATACATTTGTATATTTTTGCACTAGCGACCAGATAGAGCCTGAAGCACGTCACGAAGCACGCGCGTGTGGGCTTGTATATTTTGTTTGCTATGGAATGTTTGGGAACATGTTTAACCGAAACATTCACATTGGAACATCCTATATAGTGTAGTGTAGTCAGTAGTGTATCACATCTTAAATGGTAGATTTCCATAGCGACCTATTGTCGCTATGGAAATCTTTGGGGGAGGCCTATGTCTTGCAGTGGACGTCCTGAAAGGCTGGAACGACGACGACGACGACGATATGGTGTAGACTGTAGGGTAACTACTGTTTACCCTACACTATACAGAGTGTTAAATAAGAACCGTCCACCGCGACCGTTACTACTTTAAATATTAATAAAATTCACTAAAATAATTAATTGGCGCTAACGATACCAACCGTCTCAAAACTCAATCTGGAAACAGCAACCAATTAATAAAATTTGAAGTTTGAAATTGTCTCCCAAATGAATGAAATTCTTATGAAATTCCAATTAAAATAAAATTCAATTACTTACAAAAAAGTTTCTCTAACAACACAGTCTTTAATAAACAAATTCATAAGTCTACGTTTCAAAACGTTCAATAAAATAAACAACTTTGTTGTATTTGCTGATAGATATTTGCAGATAATTCATCGACTCTTGCAATAAAATCACAACCATAAATTCAATTTTAACATGATTGTCTACCTCCCACACTTGGTACAATATTGACTCAATGTTTTACGATAATGGTATAGAGACAATTAAACTTCATGGCTTGATGATGCATCTCATAATTTAAATGATAAAAAGCGTGCTGTAGGCCGCAGTCATAATATAATGTACCAGGTACCTACGTGTTTTATGCCCTGTGGTAAAAATTTATATTACAACTACTAAAGAACCGCCTGAATATTGAACCAAACATCTTATTATGAAGAAAGTTGTGAAGATAAAGACTAGGGGCAAATATGGGAACAAATAATATCACCACCCTATCTATATATAGACTGTCGATTGAAATATTAAGTGTATTTTTTTGGACATAAGGAAACTTTATAAGTATTGTCGGCATTAGGCTGCTAAAATATTATTTACTGCGGTTTCAATTATGCTAAATTTAGTTCTATTTATTTGATTTATCGCTGCGACCATACATGTTGGCCAATGAAATGTTGGCCATGTTGTCGCCAATGAAAACAATTAACGCTAAATTCGTTTTCCCAAATATCCACATTAGAGCTAGAGTTTAACCTTGGTATTTACCATACAAGCACTTCCATACAACACAGAGGTCAATCTACACTGGAAGTTTTTTTGTAAAACTGGAGTTAAACGAAGTCGCTAGTTAAGAGTACAGAATTCGCATGATCTCATCATTCAGTACTAATTGGTATGTCTTGAAGCACGTTCCTAGCCAGTTATTACATCTCATTACCAATGTAGAATGGAGGACGAAACTTAATTTGATACGAACCAAGATAAAGCACTTAAATCTTATTTACTTAACGATTAGTTATTTAGAAGATCGAATTACCGATATAGGAATATGCACCTTTTTAGACTTGATACGTAATGCGATCTTTGATAGGTTATAATGATTGACTATTCTATAGATTGTTATTAGCGACCCGCCCGCTGTATAACGTCAATCAATATAAGGTTGATGCTATTTTTAAATAAATAACTAAAATTGAAGTTGCGAAGTTTATGTAATGTGAAAGAATGCTTCATATGAATGAAAAGAGAAGAGCAACTATGGAGTTTCTTGCCGGTTCTTCTCCATAGATACTGCTTTCCGAATCGGTGGTAAATGTTAAAAATATGTTATGACAATTCAAGTATAATTGAATTAATATCGTGCATAAAGTTTTTGTAATGTGTTGTTGTGTTCCAAATAAACAATTTTGATTTTTTTTTTTAATAAATGTTTGAGTTCGATGAAGTAGTTACATACAACAAAGTTAACTAAAGTTCAAAATAAATATGTCTATAAAAAATTTTCCTTTTCATTTATTTGAGTGACAGCAACTCATATGATTTTATTTCAAATAAATCCATAATTTTATTTCCCTTAATTTATTATTTGACACGTGTATTCTTACAAAACATACAAGTTTATCACCTTATAAGTGTGTATTTATAAAAGCTTATTCTGGAAATAAGTATGTTTTACACGTGTTTACAAGTAATATCTATATTTTAACATTAGTCCTTAGTAAATGATTTATTTTAGAAAAGGGCAAAAAGCGATGATTAGTCCATGTCTATATACCTTTATTTGAATAAGTGTTAATAGTAAGTAGTTGTTAATAATTAAAAGAAAGTGAACCGGCAGATTGTCAGAACTAAACCAAATTGGTACCAACAGGAAGACACCAGCTTACAAACAAAAAAAATCATCAAAATCGGTTCACCCAGAACGTTCTTAAGTAACAAACTGAATTGAGCACCTTTATTAAACAGTTGAAAAGGCGTTTAATATTAATTATTACTACATAGAAAAGGATAATTTTAAAAAGGTAAATAGCAAGGAATAGTTCAGATAAAGATGGACGTTTCTCACTCATTAGGTACCCTCGTTTGATACCGTTAAAGAAGATAGATCGTGTGGGGCAATTTATATCAATTCAGTGTTCGACGGAACCCTTTCCGATTGATATATAACCCTGTTTTATTAAGTAATACTGGTCATGTTTCGCACGGCCTTCCGGGTTGCAACTTGCAGATATTACAAAGAAATTAATTGAAATAAATGAATATGTAAAAAAGTCATCTAAATCGCGGTAACGTGAAAAGTGAGAAGGAATTTAGAAAAAAAATCAAATAATATCCTCTTCATAATATGTAAGTTCTAGAATATCCAATAAAAAAAATATTTTACAGGTTTTTGTATTAACATAATTAACGTTGTATGTTTTAAAAATAACGCTTATAAATCAAGCACAAAAGAAAATGTAGAAGCCTTTAAATAATTTTATTTTACAATTCATATTAAATTTACAAAAAAATATACTTATTACAGTTTATTTCAATCCTATTATAATCTGTTACAAATTATTTTACTTCTAAATCGTCGAATCAAACTGAACTTGACCAAAACACCATCGCAGTGACGAAAAATAAAAGAGTGGAGCGATTAATATTTTCTTTGTTCTATTTGCAGGCTCCAGGGAGTGCAAAATGCTGTTTTGAGATGGACAAAATGGACGACTACGGAGAACAGCTCTTTGGCAAAAGCTGCTATGATCCGGATTTGTTCCGAATACCCGGATAAAAGAAGCTTAGGTTACGGATTCCGGATGGTTATATTTTAGCATTTAAAACTCTTGATTTGATAGAAACTATCTTTCTAAAAATAACCTTGAAGTGTTGATTCGTAAGTTTGTAGGTTTTGTGTAATATTAGTACAATTAATGTATTATTATTAGTAATTAATAAAATAACGTTTATATTGAAGTTGTAGTCGAGTAATAAAATGTTCTTTGATTGATTCACTTCGCGACATATGCATGTTAACTGTGATTAAAGTCATCTGCTTAAGCTTAATGAAATTTATACACATGGTTTTAATCACAAATTATGTTGATGTTAGCGTTAATCCCTGTTACCCGTTGAAGAACGCAGTAATTGGAAAAGTAAACAAAATTAAGATAACATGTTCTTAAAAAATGCACAATTAATGTTCCTTCTTACATATCGAAGAACTGTATAAAATTCCTATCTATAAATTGTATCGAGTTAACGAACAGTCCATATTCCTAACCGATTAGAATACCGCGGTAAATTAACGGTCCCAATGATATACAAATCACATTGCAGTCATTATTGGCTCATAAATTAGCTATTTCTTTGTTTATTTAAGGTCTGGATATTCCGGGAAGTTCTCAAAGGGTAATAAATACTTCCAAGAGGAATATTTGGCGAGCAGGCGGAATACCGAGGATGGTTGGCTTGGACAAGGCCTTGCGTTGGTAAGTAAAGTTGCGTGTTGTATCAGTTAACTATTTTATAACAGTTTTTGTAAGTTACGTTAATTGATAATGTACTTTTCTTTGTTAAAAGTTGCTTGGAATTAAAATATTTTATTTTTTATTTTGAAAATATTTTAATTAATAATAATAAATAATTGAAACTAATGTTAATTGTTTGTTTACAGATAGATTGGACTTAAACATGAATCAGCAAAAAATAAAGATTCAAATAGGATTAAAAAAAGTAAATGTTTATATAAGAGTGCTTCAGTATGTACAATGATGTTATTAGGTAATGAAATGGTGTCTGTTTATCTATGTTTGTGTCATGTTTGTGTATTTTATGCTTTTTGAACTGTACCTAGTAAATTAGTTTTTTTTTTTTTATTCGTAACATAGACGTAATTTATAGATGGCTGAACATAACTAACATAGTACCTACATCATAAAACATAAGTGTATTTTTTTCAACATGAAACAATAATATATTCAAGTATTTATTACGTTTATTCAACAAGTTTACAGTAGATATCAATTAAGTCCAATTATCAATTCAAACCAGTAAACCGACTCAATGCTATCTGTCCTCATTTCATAAGCCGCGCAGTTTTTCCCCATTGTCCGTAAACTTCCAAACGAGAGAGACATAACAATGACTGCTAGGCGTTTTGAACGCTCATTAAAATCGTTAATAAAGGCTAATGGCTCTTGGCCACCCAAGCAGATGAATTTAGACGTGATCCTTATGTAACACATCATAAATTGCTATAGGTTAGTCCTTCAGGAATCAAATATTCTCGGAATCAACGCATACCGCACTGAGTAAAAAATTCACGAAACCGAGCGAAAGTATTATGTTTGGAACGACTTAATTTTTTTCCCCGAAAGTGGGGAATATAAATTCTTTGCTTGAGCGTGCAATTGCGTGTGGTCTAATTATGTATAGTTATTTGCATAATCATCTTGTTGCTCTTGAATAAAAATCGTGAACGACTAGGTGCTTTTTATATTTATAGGTACTTGCCTATGCTATATTGTACGTAAAGAGGAAAGATTTTTATGTTTGTTCATTACGATTTAAGGGGGCGCATAAAGCAAAATAACCAATCTTCTATTAGATGATACGTGTAATATGCAAGACCAAATCTAAAAAATAAAATATATATCAAACTAGATGATATGTTCAACGATTCTGTTTAATCAAAAACATAAAATATTAACATTTACTCGATAAAAAAAAATCACCAAGTTAGCTCTAATTTTCACACTTTTACGTTTTCTACTTGACATGGTAATACTTATTATGATTTTTTTTTTCATAAACAATTATATTAAAACATTTGCAAGATATTGGTTAGAGCATTTTGTGTAATTACTTTTAGTTTTGGTTTTATCTGCGATAAACCACTTTTGGCGCTCTTTTTTTCTCGAGATAAACGTTTGATTTTGTCACGATAAAAGTGGTTTATCGCAGATAAAACCAAAACTAAAAGTAATTACACAAAATGCTCTGACAAATATCTTGCAAATGTTTTAATATAATTGTTTATGAAAAAAAAATCATAATAAGTATTACCATGTCAAGTAAAAAACGTAAAAGTGTGAAAATTAGAGCTAACTTGGTGATTTTTTTTTATCGAGTAAATTTTAATATTTTATGTTTTTAATTAAACAGAATCGTTGAACATATCATCTAGTTTGATATATATTTTATTTTTTAGATTTGGTCTTGCATATTACACGTATCATCTAATAGAAGATTGGTTATTTTGCTTTATGCGCCCCCTTAACTTAAAAACTACTTGATCGATTTACAGGATTGTTTTACCATTACTAAGCATTCATACTTGCCTATGCTATAATATTATAAAAAGTAAACATTTTTTTTTTGTTTTTAACGGTTTAACTCAAAAACAACTCTATCGATTTTGAAGAAATTTGCACATTGCCACTGTCACACACTGAATACAGCCTGTATTTTTTTTTAATTCCAGGTCAAGCCGGGACAAGAAGCAAGTTATTGATATGTGGACATATAGATTTATATGAAAATTATAAAACTTTAATTACAAAAGAAGTATCTAATACAATTTTCAGCTCATAGCGTCTTAGTAAATCCTTTGATGATTTCGTGTTTAAATATAAATAATGTAAAAATATAAGCTTATTAAAAAACAAAACAAAATTTTTATCATCTCATTAAAATGCAAGATGAATAACATATTTTAGTACAACGCTCTTTATAGGATTAGTACAGGATACTGTGCTCGTAAATTAACAATATTTTCAATTAAATGAAGCTCAGCGGTTGCTAATTAAGAGCTTTTTATTAAACATAAGACGCTAGATTTTTAACTTTATTTTGAAAGGTTGCTATAAAAAACATAAACATGTTGGTATACATTTTCATACAGTTGTTCGGTTGTAAGTACCTAACTGCAAAAAAAATATTAAACAATAATAAATGAAAAACAATGGAGAATTCCAGGGGGAATTTTCTACGCAGATTTTCTTACTGTTCTATGCGTATGAAAGTAGGCTTAATATACAAAAACTTTGCATACAATTAGCCAAACTCATATTAAAGCACGAAACACGAGTAACTACAAATCCAACTGCACCATCTAAATTTCACTGCTTCAACAATACTTACGTGGAAAGTTTCGTTTTAATTTCACGTTAAAAGTTATTTGTGTTCAAACTTCGCAATATTTCTTTGAAAATTGAATAAGTCCGTAATGGATAAGAGTAAACTCTATGAGCTGGTAAGCGGCGATAGCCTACTTCCAACATTATACTTTTACATTTTATTTTGCACCGAGCTACCATTTACCTACTTTGTACTTCCATGGAGCTCTTGTAAAAAGTTCAAATTTCATTACTTTTTATTTGTTGAAGTATAATTTGCATAGCGAAAACTTAAATTAATTCATGAAAGTTTGAATGAGCAAGATTGCATGAATATTCTTTATTGTTTTTATGGCGGTTTGTGGTTAAGGATGGGGGAATAAAGTGAATTGAAGCTATTTAATTAGTTGAATCTGTTATTTTTATCTTTGTTACTTAAGTTAATTATTAAAAGGAATAAGCAGATATAGTGTTAGCGTAGCGTCGTTCATCAACCATAATTATTATGTTTAGTATCGCAAATGTCGTAAAAATTGCAAGAATATTTTATAACAATAATAAACTTCTATTTCAGGAATTCAGCCCCATTACGAAGAAAACCTATTTGTACCCACTGGTGGGAGGTTACAGAGAAAATTATTTTGAGAAAAAATACTTATAGTATAAATAGAACTACGACATTAAATAAGAATGTGGGAGTGTCTTTATTAACATACACTATTATATTATACTGTAATAATCATACTTTCACGAATAAGAATACAATTAGGAATGTTTATTTTTGTCTCAGCTTTTCTCCAAATATTTCGAACGTTTAAAAATGCTTTAACCTTTAAGCTTTTTAGTTCTTTTTCTTAATGTTTATAAACGTATCCAATAAATAATTCCCTAACACAGGTATTTATTTCTACACGTGAAGCAGACTATTGTGGTCAGAACAACGGTTTGCACTCAACCGAGCAAGGAATCGCGATGAGTCTACACGTCTTGGTGCACATGATTATATACGATTTAATTGTATAGCGCGCGTTACATGTCTGCGGTTATTTGGAATGCATATTCTTGGAAGCATTGTAAGGGATCGATGTATAATGTATGGGAGAAGTTACTACTATATTGGTTGATGTGCGGTTCATTGGATTAAGTATGATTTTGATAAGTAGGCCCAAAATTAAGGTTATAAAAAGCTTACTTATTTTTACCTTATTTTATTGAGCTAAGTTTCCACTTTACATAAGCAATTTTTTTTGGGAAATGTAAAGGTCCTATGATAAAACCTTAAATATTCAAATACGTTATCTAACTAGAAGAGATTCTTTATATTTCAGGGCATTTATATTTTTTAAAGCTCTGAAAATTTAGTTCATCGGTGATGCAGGCCTAGCAGTGGTGACACAAGCGCATTGTTTAAACTATTTCACCGTGTTGCTTTATTTTTATTTTCTTTACTTACCTACTTTTTGTACAGTAATTTGTTGTAAAATCTTAAGATTTGTTTGCATACAAAACAAATGAAAGCTGTCTAGAGCTGGCTGTACTATATAATATATATATATATATATATATATATATATATATATATGCATATTATGCAAGGTAATTTAAAAACTATATAAACTATGAGAATTAAGAACAAAAGTGTTTAATAAAATCAAAAACTAACCTTATATAAATTATTTACGGAATTACTTTATCAATTAGAGAAAATATCATCAAATAATATTTATTGATTTAACTAATAATTTTATTCTTCATATCTCTATTTAATTACGTCTAGACGAACAAAAGCATCTATGTACATAAATTATTACTAAAAGCTTATAAACATCGTATCAAAAACACTATTAACCCACTAGTTAAAACGCCATTAATATAACAAAAACGTTAGCTATTACACAACTTTCGTTAATTTATCACCGGCTCAGTTAAAAACAAATAACTCAAGATTCAAACCATACTTCTAATAGTAAACTATTTTATCAGCAAATACTACTCCATGAAATGCCGGCATCTACTATATTTATGAGCTCAGCATAAACGCGACGATAAATTCCCTCGCCTACGTTTATGCTTTTAAAAATATATTCACTTGACCTTTTGTCTTGAATTTTATCAACATTACTCAATGAAACGTTTTAATGCAGTGCTAAGTATATCTGGAGAACAATACGTCATAAACAGTCCGTTTATATCAACGCATAATGTGATTGCAACACGAAATGGCCTTTTAAATTCAATAATACGATTTAAAATGTATGGTGTAGCGTTTCAGAGTTTGTTTCAAGGACAATTTGTAACTGGAGTGATGAATTGAAATATATACTTGGGAACATTATTAAATATTTTTCATTGCCTTTTAGTGTTAACTGCATGCACACATCATTCACACTACACTCGCTAAAGCTATTAAGTACCTATTTCATTTTTTAATATGTATACTTTTAAAAATATTTGCTTCATGATACAGAGCAAATAATTGATCCATTTATGCTATTAAAATGTTATGTTTTTCATAAAACATAAAAATCGAATATTTTCTCGAAAAGTGCATATTGAAATCGTCATAATAATATGACACTAACTATTGATAAAAAGTAAAAACGATAAACGTTTTACGTGCCGTTTAAGAATAGGAACGTATGTAGCACTAAAAACTTTAAAGCCTTTTCAATAAGCCACTTTAAAGCTATTTGTAAGGCGCAGTACTTGAAAAGAAAAGGGGGACTCAAGAAAAACAGTGTTAGCGCACATAAAAAATAGAAACAAGTAAATTACATAGAATTTCGCGCACCTTCGCTCACAGCTACTTGTCACGGAAGTCTTCAATTATTTAGAAGGTGCGCAAAAGGCAGTTGTTACATAAATAATAAAACACTGGAATACGCAAGACGTAGAAACCAAGGGTGCAAACACAATGGTGTTATAAAAGCAACAGTGTATTTACGTTGACAATGTGCATTGTACCTTAGCCCGACTTCGTGAGGAATTTTAATATTCAAGCGAGGAATATAGGCTTCATCTAAGTTCGCACTGCATGGAGCTGTTTAAAAATGTATCTCACGGTCTACCTTTCTCGTAGTGCAACTAATGCTGTGCGATTTCAGTTTATATCTGATTCTGTTCTCTTGTTTCAGTACTGTTGAGAAATTAGTAAGCGACATTTAGCTTACTAGGTATAGTTTCAGTTGGGAATAGAATCTTGTTGCTAACAAAATTACTGAAGGTGTATCTAAGATATTTTAATAAAATATTTAGAATGCTTTGATATTTTCATATCCCATTTACATATTATTACCTATTTATAAATTACATTTTAGATAGATATCAGTAGTTGTAATTAGTTCATTTTCTTCTAAAGAGATACCCACTAACAATAATACATAATCGCAAATAGGTACAAATAAGTTTTAATAATTTGCTAAAAAGTAAAGTCTTCGTAGTCGATATCTTTTGACACGAAGACCATCACTACCACCTTGTATTCTTCCTTTACTCAAAATACCATCAACAAACTCCTGCATTATTAAAAACAAGTTCCACTTACGTATTCAAAACTAGACGTCTAAACATTCAGTGCATTTACATTTGAATGTCGCTTCCAAACATTAACGTAACGACATGTTACTGTTCATTTGAAATGTCACCACTTATGATAAAGAGCTGGCAACAATACAGGGGATTCTGTTGGCCGCTCTATACTTGGACTTGTAAGGTAAAGTTAATTAGGAGGTATAAAGAACCACGAAAACGTCTAATGGTAGTTGAACACACCTGTAGTCAAAATTCTGACTAAAATTCTCTCCTATTTATAGGTTAGTTTATCTATAGCATACTGATTTTGTAACCTTCAGAAATCATTACATTTTCTATTTCGCTGAACTATAGATAGCAGTTCAAGAGATGTTTTTGTATACATGTATTTTCATTGCTTTTTCTTGTGCCTAATATTATGTTGTGGTAAAAATTCATCATATTCTGTAACAATATCGGATGTTTTTATCATCAGTGCATTAAGCTAGTCACACTTAAATAAGTATTTTGCCAAAAGAATATTGTATCATCATCATAAAATTGATTGGTTAATGTACCACATGTCTCCTTGTAAAGACACACAACTATTGCGCAAAATTAATTCCATACTCACTTCACTGTGACATTTATTAAGCGTCTATTGTTCTAGCCTGTCCTTGTTCGTAAATATATTTGCCATAAATACCTCGTAGATTGAACGTCAAACGGAACGTCACTAAAATCAATTTATCATACTTATAATTTACAATGCAACGCGTGGGTGGATGCAATCGCGGTGACTCAGCTATTTAAGTAATCAAATATAAACAAAGCTTAACATCCCATGGGATAAAAATCTTTTTAAATAATTAACCGAGGAAAATTAACTCTTCGCTAGTGACGGGCTTGACGGCGGAGTGACGTGACCGGTCATTATAAGGTTCGGGGTTCGATGCCCGGAGATATTTCGTTAATGTAGATCTCTTTTTTGTTCAAATATTTTCATAATTGTGTTATTCTGTTTTGTATTCAGATTAAGTTATAGAGAGTTTAAGATTGAAATAAAATTTAATTTGACGTTAAGTATTTTTTTATGATCACGTTAACGAAATAGCTAATACAAACTAATGTTAATACACTTTAAATAAATTAAATTGAAAGGAATCAATAACATTTTATGTAAATATTTAACTTATTAGTTATCATACTGCCTGGGATACAATTTCGTATTTAGTGTTTAGGCTGTGGTTTAGGTACTAAATATATGAAGAATATGAAAGAAATAATAATGAAAATATATTAGCAGCTGACTTTACGCCATATAAAACACAGAAAACCACATTAAACAAAGTTTCTCGTTTAATTTCATTATCACCCCAAGTTTAAAAGAATAGAGAAAAGAGTAGACTGTGTATATAAAATATTTCATAGTAGGTTTTAATTTCTTGAGCCTAAGCAAAATTGCATTAGATTAATTTTGATTTATAAATAGACAGAAACGTTAGTCTAGGCGACATAAGCTGCTACTATGTATAAGTTTTTAGCTATATAAGTATTAAGTACTCTAACTTTTAACTTCTATCAGAAATAAATGCAAAAAATATCATGGATAACCATGGCTATATCGAATCTGACAAGACATTCAACGGAAACTTCAGACTAAAACACTATTCTTGTTTAGTTTAGTTCAACGATTGCGTCATTTACACGTTTGATACATCCACAAAAACTACAAACACCTCCAAACCCACTAGAAACGTACCGCAACCGCTCCACAGTTTCCTAGTTAAAAGTTAAATAGAACTTTAATAAAGGGCTACCCGTATAACCCAAAACCGCAGATAAGATCATACATATAAACACGAATAAAGGCCATCCACAATTTGTACCCTTCCATACAATTTCGTTTATTGAATGCTTTCGAATACTGCCCATGGATATGAACAATTTTAATTGAATTAAAGAGGACAAGGGTAGGTTTCAATTAAAATGTAATTACGAGACGGTTACTGTTCCCTAATTTAAGAGATGCGGAAAATAGTTGAACGTTCGTACATAATATGTGTTGTACCTACATATGGAAAACACTCGAAACATGAGAATGAAGTTTAGAATCCGTTTGAATTGAGTAGCCATTTTGGTATTTCAACGTTCATACAATTCAACGTTCATTTTTATAACTTACCTAAAAGTGGCTCTCGAATCCAGATGTCTACAGGCCAATTTTAATGTTCTGATAACTTGTTCAGTATATTTCAGGATTATGGATATAAAATCGGCTCATTTGCCCTACATACTTATGAATCAAGTTAATAATATAATTCAATTAATATAATCATTATTATAGCTGTTATAATTATTAAAATTTGTTTTATAATAATTATAGCTTACATAAAACTATACTAGCGCTAATTTCGCACCTACGTACGCCAAAACAAAACAAGAATAAAGAGTTTTTGAATCTATCGTACTCACTATACAATAATATGGTCAAATAAAAGTTATGTATTAATATGAATATACACGTTGCTATGAAACATTAAACTCAACAAATATTGTACTTTTAACTATCTCCGACTTATTATTGATTTGATTCGCCGTCGAATATCGTCACAGTGATGCTGAAGAAATTGTTTCTTAAATAAGTATAATATCAATATGGTTTTGTATCATGAGATTGCTTTCATGTACATAATTTTATTTTGTGTATGTATTGTTGTATAAAACACAATTTAAGTTAGCACTTTTCAATCGTAGGAATAATGCTTATAAGAATGTTAATCTTCTCAACGGGCTGGTTAGTCTTCCATCTTGTTCTGTTTATAACTGAAAAAGTAGTCTTAATACAAAAATAATATAATTAATTGCTCCATACATCATAATCTATGGATCTTATAATCAATTATAAACTAGTTGACGCAATATAATAACCAAATATGAACCACATTGATCCAATAAATAATAATCATTGACATTAATTAAACTATTTCCATCTTTAAGCAGTTTTCTATTAGCCTAAATAAGCCATTAGTAATATGATCTGTATGATATCGTGTGATCTAAACGACTATTTGAGCTATATCGGTTAAGTTGGGCGTCCCGCTGTGCTAACAATCAATTTATTGCGCTAAAGACACGGCCTCTAGAGACAAATTGCGTGTATCCAAGTTTGTCACTGATCCAACAAGTAGATCGTTATCTGGTGTAGTGCACGGTTATGTTTTTCGCAGTGATTCTTATAATTACAATAAATAAAAACAATGCATTTTTTTATTTCATTACCTAGTCCTTTTAAACGTCTGACTTAATAGAAGAAGATTTGAACTTTGTTTGTTTGTTTGTTCATAAGAGAAAAATATAATAGTAGAGCCTACTCTACTATAATTTTCTTTATATTGAACCTTACTATAATTTAAGTACCTACCTATACTAAGACGATCTTAGGCTAGTACTAAAGCGATATCTTCTGAAACGTTACTTTATGTATGATTGTTTTTTAAATATTTAGTTTTTTTTTTATTAAACTTCATATGTAAATCTTGTGACCTATATAGATAATTATTTTTATTTATATGAGGATTCTACCGCTACTCTTATTTTAATATACAACCTTGTATATATTCTGGTACTGTTTTATGGATGATAGATATTATAACCCACAGGAATCCCGTATAAAATTTGACCTTCCATAATGGTTATCAATCCATTGAACATGTCCATAATTGGCCGGCTATTGTATATTCGGGCACCCCGATGTGCACCCCGTCAATCAGCTGATATTCCCGTGACGTGACGTGAGACGTCAAATGTGACGTGTGATTTTTATTGGAATATCGATGTGGTGTTTTGGACTTTAAAATTGTATCATCATTCAAGACTTTTGTTGTGATAATTGCATATTCGTGATAATTGCATTATTTTATAACATTTTGATTTATATTTATTCATTAAAATAAAGCGTAAATTTTCTTTTTTCAGAGTTGCAGTGCGTACTCCACATAACAATAATGTTGTTCACCAGATAAAAAATTATTTTAGTTAACACATCAAACACACAATAATTATCTTCCCAGACATGTTGAAAAACAACGCATTAGGTACTCCGTATAACATTTCAATTTAAAAACCTCATCAACTTTACTTGCGTAAAGGCATTCGCATTTCCCGCCAATTGCTACGTCACTCAGCCTTAAGCAAATAAAGGGAATTTACAGCTGCTATCCTTAACACTTAATGCTTGAAGAAATTAAGATATCCTAAGATAAATAAGAAAAATAAAAATACTGTCCAGGAATGACCAAATTATTCTTAATTGAAACATAGAAACATAGTCTATTTGCGAACATGCTTTGAAATTTAATTATCTAATTTTACATGGTAGCTCAATATGTAACTGTATCAAATAAATTTTAATTTTCTCTAAAAAGCAACACGATTTCAATGAACACGCAATAAAAACAAAACTTTGTGCGGACTGTACGTTACAAATTCTTATCCCGGAATTTGCACCCCCCTACCTACGGAATAAAGCCCATTTTGCTGCGCAACTAAATTATAAAATTGATACATATTTATTTGCAAAATCCAATTTTCCCCTGACAAGTCATCTGTCAAAAGTAAATGCGGGGTGTTATATGGGTATGTAAGTAACAAGGATTTTGACAGAAACTTATTATAACTCAGCTGGATTTGCTTGGTATGATTGAGTGTGAGGTGCAAGGTGGACGGAGTTCAAATGACACGTCAGATGTAACAAGGTTTTAATCTTTACAGCTTCATTTGAATGATGAAATGTGAAAAGTGGGTGTTAAAAAGGGTTGTGAAAAAATGAAGAGGTGATTTTGGACATTGCATTTTGATATTTCTTGGTGGGAAATGTATTATTCTGGAACATACAAAAGTCTGATGATTTATATACATAATTATAAAATATTGAAAAAAATCGTTTTTATTACTTAAACTATTATACCAATGATAAACAATATTACAAGATAGTTCACTAGTTAAATCCATTGATACGATACCATCGATCGAAAATCTTATTGGTTCAATACATTATTTTGTTCAGTAACAAAGTTAGAAAATGCATGCAAGTAAATATTAAATTAAAAATAGCCATTTGCATCAAAATAAAGATAGCACCCATAAATTATAAACAAATATTAAAACCCCCATCCATTAAAGATCATCATCAGCTCTCACCAATATAAATTACATTTATCATCATCTTCAGTCTCTAATTGGTCCATAATCTGAAATCTGAGGTAAATGTTCTCGAAGATGTTATTATTCATCACGACCTAGCGCATCAGTCTTAATCTGTCGTTGTGGAGACTAACACGCCTTGCCACTCTGTTGATACCATCGCTTTGATATTATCTTATGTTTATTAACTACTGCTTGCTCTGAAACAGATTATTATAGAGCAAATCGATTTTAATAGGAGTAATATTTCTAGTAGGAAAGTTTGGCCGTTGGGTATATTTTTGTCTTATAAGTCTTTAGTTTAACAGTTTATGATTCAAAATTAATGCTGCAATAAACTATTCTGAAAAAAAAAATAATCGCGTTAGCTAGTTGCAGTTTCTGAAATAAAGTATTAGTTAGTTTATAGCCACATAATATATTACGACAATAATAATTAAAAATAATTAACTTAAGACGAACAATTATCGGAAGTACATCATAAAGGACGGGACCCACGACTTATGTCGTATGTGTCATCGTCCTGGAGAAACTCTCCGACATGTTACTTCCGGTTGTTCCATGCTTGCCAACACTGAGTACTTGCACAGGCACAACCTAGCAGCTAGGATTATCCACCAAGAGCTCGCTCTGAAGTATGGCCTTCTTGACGGAAAAGTGCCTTATTATAAGTACGCGCCGGAGCCGGTCCTGGAAAATAACCGTGCCAAATTGTACTGGGATCGGCCCATCATCACAGACAGGACTATTCTAGCGAATAGACCTGATATTGTGGTGATGGACCTAGCAACTTCCAGGATTTTCTTGGTAGACATCACTATCCCACATGACGACAATCTTGTTAAGGCCGATTCAGATAAACGGCTCAAATATCTGGATCTGGCGCATGAGGTTGTCGAGATGTGGGGTGGTGCCTCTGCCGAGATAATCCCCATAGTTGTGTCCACCAATGGGCTGGTTCCTGCCTCCTTAAAACAATATTTAAGGAGGTTGGATTTACCGGTGAAGCCCATGACAGTGGGGATACAGCGGGCAGTCCTGCTGGACAACGCTCGGATAGTCCGTAGGTTCCTCACTCAGTCGCCCTAGGCTCCGGCCGTCTGGCCACTCAGCCGGAGTTGTTAACAACACCGCCGCAAGGCGAGATACTTGCCCCCCCATTAACAACGGTACCTTTCAGAAACAGAACCAATACCAAATATTTTTCCATCTTCCTTCCTTGTTTAACAGAGCTAAATAGTAAAACGTGCCTAAAACAACATCATAAATAAATAACGCTGTATTGAGCCATACATATTCGCTGTGAACAATGAATCTCTTGTTCCCGGGGGAAATCTAACATTATTTGTTAACTCGCAACCGCCATGACAGACTACGTAAGCGAACACTTTCATACTATCAAAATTTCACGCCACAAAAACTTTTTCCCGAGCACTAGCACTCGGTTACAGGATAGTAGATTGTTTCGTTTCTAGGGAACTTGAAATTGCGATTGAACTAACTAATCATCAAATAAATAAATCCCTTGCGTTGTCGGATAGTTATTATATCTAAATGGTAATAAGGTAAGCTAGATATTGTATGCTAAACATAACTAGATGACATAATATGTATTATTCCTTTATAATGAGCTATTTTCTATAAATTTAAATTTTAAATCGTTGTCACATTCATTATTCTAGTATCTCTGAAATGTTGCACGATAATGAAATCGTTCTGAATGCATTGTAGCTAATTAACAGGTCAACATATTTTCAATTAAATATTATTAAGGTTTTAAACATAGAGATTTAATAGCAGCTCATGGCAAAAACATGAAACTTCTAATAACAAAGCAAAAGCCTCATTAAACACACAAAATGGTCACTCCGAGCTGCAATTTTACTAGACAGCAAAATTGCTTCAGTTACGAGTTAAAACAATAAAAATGCAAATGTTTAATTTCTTAAACGTTCCGCCTTATAAACTGCATGGAGATTCCGCCAATTCGAAATATCCACAAAGCATCGGGCAGCGAAATTAAACGCGTAATTACGGTGCTTATCCAATTTGGCAAACAGAAAAACGCGACCCCCCGTTGCACAGGAAATTTGTTTTAAAATTCGACAACAATGGGGAGATGTTGAGATAATTTCGTACGAGCGGGGCATGACGGTGCTATCCAAGTATCCAGCTATCCAGTAAGCGGTTAATGATACCCTGAGCGTGGATTTCAATGGGCCTCATGCGGGAACAATCTGAAATCTTCAATTGGAAATCGCGTGTCTTCCACGCACCGGGCTGCGTACGCAAATAAGATAACTGAGATACCGCGAATGCAATGCAATGTGATATTAAATTGAGAAGCAATTAATGGAATTGTCAGCTTGCTTCTGTACCATTGCGCTTAAAATGCGCTTTAAAGTAAGAATTGGTTGCTTCTTAAATTTTACAATAAGGCAGCACTAAAGTAATAGTTTATTTTTATCCTGCAGTTACACTTTTTGTCCGTTTATTAGTTCTTATTAGAAAATTACCAATAAGAACTCTTATTAGATTATCTTTTTAAATACAATATAAATGATATGATGAAACTACATGAAATGGGAAATAATAAAAGTTTATTTATTTCACTGTTCATTTTCCACATTATTTTTTGATTCCACAACAACCTACAATCATAAGTAGACTTTTATAACATCACATGCTGTACCACGTATTAATTTATATCCCAACATTGCTCTTCGTGATCTTCTTTTCTCTTACTAAAAATTCAACCAACAAAATTTTTTTCTAACACAAATCTTAACTAAGGGAGAAAAAAAGGAACTTTTTTCATCCAATCGAATAATATGGCCTATAAATCACTAAAATTATAAGTGACTTTCCTATCACAATCACTGTAAACTGTCGTATCACAATCAAATGGGGGTGTAACAACACTACCATCATAGTTAAAATTATTTCGATCATAAAAAAAGATATCGCTTCGAAAGAACGTAAATTAAATTTACTATCGAAAACACGTATAAAATACTGCCATCATAATATTAATATTTCCTCTAATCAAAGAAATCGACGCTTATAATAAAGCTCATCGATCAAACAAGAATTCTTGACCGCCACCGCAAATATTCACTTAATTTATCCTGTTACACGAAAGTAACACGTAATACTTGAGACATTTGTTCTATTATTGCTTAAAGAATTATGCGTCTGTTTGCAGTATTTACATTCATAACTTATTACGGCCAATGTTCTCTATATCTTTATATTTAGATGGGACGTAGATTAAAACATAGTTTTATAATCAATTATACGACCTCATTAATATTATAATGTCAATGTGGGCTCATTATCTAAAAATAAAGTTTTTATATGTTATCATTTTAATTTATAATACATACTGTAAAGGAATGTGAATATATTTTTTATTATTCATAATTATTATAATATGTATTTCATTTAAACAAACTAAATTCATTTACTCCTCATATATTTTCCTAAAACCATATTCACCAAGCTTTAATATTATTAATTATTTTCTTCAACATAAGCACCATTCGAAATTCTCAAGTGGAAACGCCTACCTCCAAGCGCGTGCCCAATCCAAAACATTATAAATAATCATAATAATTGTCGGTACATCTAACGAAGCGCACCGTGCATAATATATTCGTGACGCCTCACATCGTATAGAACATTAATAACTGGTAGTACAATAACAATTGATAAGCTGTAAACCGATTACGTTGATCGATCGTCAGTCAATGTGACAGTACCACAAATGGCGTAGCGGTATATGAACAAGATATCTGTGATCTGATTTTTATCGAATCGAGCAACACGATTGGTGACTAACTGAATAAATACCTTTTGCAATAGCGCATTGTAAAAAGTTACATTTTTTTAATGTTCGGGAACCAGGATCTGGCAGATGCTAATAATAACAGAGCTAATTATTCTAAGAGCTAATACGCCTACATACATAACATTCAAACGATATTTTATATACGTTACAAAGTTACAAAGCATCATCGTACATATTTTGACAAAAATACATACTTTTCGAATTTTCCTGAAATAGGTACTTAACGCTTCAAAACAAAGTGTATATTCGATATTTTCCTTTTGTTCCAAAACAAGTGAATCTATCTCATAATAACAGACAAGCAAAGCGCATGAATGTTTAATACCCCAAGAAATTTCTATAACGATACAAATAAACTTGTACCTTATAAAAAGTGAACGCAAACAGCATCAAATTCCTCAACTCGTTTAAAATTCATGAGAACAGAGAACAAACAAAAAAGGCTATTGTAATTTGAGAAATATTACAATAAGGCCTCAATTTTATATTATCGAATAGCAAAATAAGACTATCAAATAGAGGGCGGGCTAAATTGCAGTATGGTCGCGATCACGTTGGATAGATAGTACCAACTTGAACAATAACCTAAGCTCTTCCTTTGACAATGTATACTAAGGACCATCACATACAGAGATATACGTTTTGAGCACCTGTGTTCACAGTTTAATTTTCAATAATTTTGTGCATTCTAAACTGAATAATTGTAAATTAATTATATTTGAACCAATTCATTATGGCTCTAAGAATAAATAATTTGGAAAATCCAAAAGTGCACGCCTCATAATTTTTTTTTAATAAATATTTATTAATTATTATTTTTGTTTATTTAATAACAATTAAACCACATCGAATCAGACCCTGAAAAATGAAAGGGTTCTATTCCTGAGCATACTCAAGCGTAAGAGAAAAAAAAAGACTCGATTAGTAAAGTATTTCGGTCGCTATCGTGTTAACAAGAAAAAGGATCCGCACATACAGACACACGGACGTCCAAGACAGAACTTTTTTAAACTGTTTTTTAACTAGTTTAAATAACAAAAATGACATCAAAAATATCATGAACGTTAAAAATAGTGTTTTTTCTTAATATGTGTGTGTATGTATTATCTTACAAGTGCAATGTATGATACATAAAGACATTTTAAGTTTGAAAAATCAGATGTTTTGCGCGAAGTGACAGTAGTACCCACCTCAACGCTTCGCTTATGAGGCGTGCAATAAGAGATATACATAATTAAAAACAGCTTATATCAATTGATGTATTATGTGAATATTTTTAAAAGATAGAGTCAAACATATTTGCCTCGCCAGGCTATCAATTACTACAACCTCTTAGAAAATAGATATAAAATATAAAACATGTTATTAGCATCTACTTTTATAATTCTACTTAATAATTTCGCATATAGTTAGTAACAACAATCACTTAGGATCGTTATCGACGGACGCTTAGACAGTTAATTGACATTTTAAGAACCATTGTCTTCAACTGATTTAATTAAAAATATCATGATTATACATGTAAGAAAAAATGATTCTATTGAAACACTAAATGTAAAAGTTTGTAAAATGCTTTATTCGAGTAAAAATTATTTTAACCGCATATCCCATTGTATGCTTAAGGCCTTATTCCCGACTTTCTAGCCACTTTCAAAACGGCTGAGTCCTGTACAGACAATGCCTATTCATAACTCATAATATCACGTGTTGAGATCTCAGTGATACACACAAAATCGATCAATAACCTGAGGAAATGGAAACTATCAAATTGATATATCAGAAAGCTATAATCACGTGTACGCAATTTATTATAGGCAATTCAATAACTATATATTGGAACCCTCAAGTCTTTTATAATTACAAGTTGCATATAGCAATGCCGGTGGTCCGACCGTCTCGAACTATCAGTTATTTAAGTATTTCTACTAAACATGTATTATGGTAATCGTTCAGACGTGAAAAGTAATAGAATTTGAATTATGTTTATAAATATGTGATACGTAAGAGATAATACTATCGTATACGTAGATTATATTCTGTGATACTTTTGTTATAAATTTAAAATAAGCTAATCTCTATCAATACAGCGATTCTCATGTTTTATTGAAAATGTTATTATTAATCGCTCTATGTTGTATTCATATGATTTAAGATGAGATTACTCCACTATTTGGAATATTAAATGTAAAGCAGATTGATTTAGAGCTAATATCAAATTAAATTTATTTTGTATGTATTCGATTTTGTATTCTGAATTACGCAGTTACAATTCAAATGTATGAGCACATTCAAAATTAATGTGAGAATGTAAAAACAATCGATGTTTTATTGTAATTATTATGATTGCTTTTTATTGCATTGATCATTACAAATTTTAAATGTATTCATATTTTAAGCTGAAATAACGTTTCAGTACTGTAATCAATATTGGTTTTTTGACAGATTGCCTTACAGAACAATGGTGTATCGTGGTTTTACTTGTTACAATTTATTGACTATCATAAAGTGGATTATTACTATAAATAACTCAATAATCAACATAATATATCTACCATAACTCGAGTGGAATAAAAAGCGGGCCCATCACGACACCGCTCTGCCAACTTGCTTTCGATCGAAAAAATTGAATTTTATTCATGAAAGAAACGTTAACATCGAGTTTATGTTAAATTTCGTAGTGTAATGGAAACAATGTTTAATGCATTGGGTTCGTTCGACACAATGACGTATTAGACCGGGAGATACTGACACAAAATTTCGAGTCATTTGTAACAAGGATGGCGGTTCTACAGGGGTCTTAGTACGCAATGACAAAAAGAAAAATGATGGTGTGAACGCTGGTACCGGTGGCTTAGTCGCGTGGGCGTTTGTCGAACTCGTCGGAAAAATAGCGAAAGTCAAACGATTTGTAACACAAAAATTTTAGAATTTACCGATAGCCCATAAAAAAGTAGTAGGCGGTAGTGTCATGCCATACTTTTCCGGTGTGACTTACAGCCCGCCATACCGACGCGAATGTGTTGATTTAAATAAAACAATCATTCAACCATTTGTACCAGGCTAACTTTTGCACAGGTAACTATCGTCGTGCAGCCATTTACGAAAATCGCCATGCCATACTTTTCGGACGATTCCAAATGGTCGCCATACCGCCGAAAATCTGCAAAAAATTTTTATTTCGCCAAACTTTTTGTACTAGTATTGCATTTGGATTTTTGGAGAGTATTTGATAAAATGTGACCATTATTATATTTGCCATACTTCTAGTAGGGGGAAAAAGTGCTGTCATACTTGAAAACTTAATTTATTATTAATTTATATAAGTGAAGATTTCCAACACATAGATCTTTGAAATTTTGTATTTATATTTGTTGATCCTCAAACTTACAGGAAAAATAGGTGCCATACTGTTACAAATCGTTTGACTTTCGCTATTTTCCGACGAGTTCGACTAACGCCCACGCGACTAAGCCGCCGGTACCAGCGTTCACGCCATCGTTTTTCTTTTTGTCATTGCGTACTAAGACCCCTGTAGAACCGCCATCCTGTTACAAATGACTCGAAATTTTGTGTCAGTATCTCCCGGTCTATATGGAGTAGAGTCGTTTGATGTTAGGGACAAACGGGAATATAGAAATATCAAATAAACCGTCACGAGTGCCGGGAAGTTTTTCTCACATTTCCGCGAGGGGCTTCTTATATTTTTTGGCGCTATTCGGTACCATTTTTATGTCTTCCATATTTAAACAAAAGCAAAAGTCAATGTTCGCCTTTAAGTGAACGCCGCATTTGCGCATAATTGGTAGCCCTTTTTGCGCATGAGACGAATACGAAATAACTCGAACAATAATTTAAGTTTTTCGATGTTAAATTCAGATGGTCATTGTGTTTTCAGTACGCAGCGGTAAGTGAGACGGACTAAAAAATTGTCTGACATGATGCAACTACCCAAATATGTGCGTCACTTTTTATTTAGCAAATGATCTTAGTTAATGATAAATCATTGTCGAAAAAAGCTTCAACTGAACGTTTTTATCGTTCGAACGAATTGCTTATTTTTAATAAGCACCAAATGAAATTCTACAATTACGAACTCCGAAGATAAAAATGTTGATATACGTACTTATATTTGCGACTTCCTCTTTCGCAAAATATTTCTTTTCATAGCAAGATTTTTTCTATATAAAAATAATTTAAATGCAAATAACAAAACAACTACTGAATTCCGACCATATATTTAAGCGTCTTGAATGAACAATAGCGCGAAATATCTAATCGATAAATCTGAATTTTTCTATAAATATCTTGAAAAAATAAAAGCTCGATCGATAGTCTGAGATTGGCATCTGCTTAAACATTCTTAAGATCAAGATAGGCGATAGATTGTCTATAAACACAATGTGTATGATTAGGGTTATCAACTGATCGAATGAATTTTAAATTTGCATAAATGAAACAATTCCAATAGGGCCCATAAAAATGAACACGAATCATGAATTTATTAAAATAGTTTATTATTATTTATTAATGACCCTTTTTATTTATTGGCTAAGAAACTAAATTCAAACTGTTTCAAAACGATATTAATTTCGTAGAAATGTCATTAATTTCATAACACATCCATTGAAAAACACGTCTCAATCAATCTGACTATGATCTGACTTAATTTTAAGGAGTTTTTTTTTATGTTTTATGGAGGCAAACGACAGACCTAGACGCACTGCCTGGTGGTAAGCATATTGCGTCGCCCATTGACGATCAAAATAGATGTTATGGGTGTTGCCTACCAGAAAGGTGTAAGTGACGTAATTGCTATAATATGTATATGGTCAAACATTTGACAACCCTATTGGATATTGGTGGATGGCGTGACCTGCGCGTAGGCAATGCGTCGGTGGACAATGTTTAAGCTTACATCCAAATATTGAGACCGAGATGCTATCGGATATTATAATGTTCTTTTATTAGTATTTACACAAGTATAGATTGAGATTCGATCTGTGATGGCTAGAAATTGCTGGTTAGCTTCGGTAATTGTTTGTTGCTATTTTAATTATACCTATATATAAAAAAACAGAAGTATTATTTAGATAATATGATATTGAATCTAAAATCTTAACTAAATACGGGATAAGATGCAAATAACAAATAAAGCATACAACAGGCATTTAGGTATTCCAGAATATGGATAACTTAATAAACTCATATCAACCTGCTGATATCGATGTCATCATAAATCAATATTTTTATTTTTAAACAAATTTACAATCCTGTCCGTAATGTGGTTTATTTATATTGTGTTTATATTGTATATTTTATGTTTCATGTCTACCTAGACACTACAGTCTTTTTTTGTTTGAATTTATACAAAAATGATTTGGTAATCTCTATAGATATTAACTTATTGATATTGATCGTGTAGTTCAATTTAATTTCGCGAGTAATAACCAAAATGTATTTCATCTCGCTAGTCAAGGGTTTTTTTTTAATCCTATTAAAATCATTTAACAACATACAAGAAGCTGATCACTGCAAAGAAAATATATGAAACAGATGTGAAAAGCATCTGCCTCACACAGGGGCGAAGCCTCATTATATTTCATGACTTTTTACTAATAACTTATACAATAATTTGAAGTACTTAATACCATTAATTTAAGATACCAAAAGAAAGATTGGCCGAAGTATACGACTATATTTATATATGGCTTCATGGAGAAGTTTGAAGAATTGAGTTTAAATGTTTTTCTAAAAAACAGCAGTTCCTTCTTCTTTAACATAATCATTACAAATATTGCATTTAATTTGAATTATTATTATACTTCAAAACATAAATTAAATGGATAATACAAAACGAACATAAGAGGGGAAACTCCACGTATTTTCGTGTTCCATTACGCAAAACCAACAACGCCGGTAACAGCTCTATCTAAATTGTCCCATAACAAAGTTAGAACAAATAGTGAGTGGGATAGACGTAGTTTTATTCAAATTCGCACGTGAACGCGGCATCGCGATAGGCGCCGGGGTTCAAAGTTAATTAAACGAATCACGACACGACTATTGGCCCGTTGTTGTATTGTAGACCTGCCTGGTTGTATGGACTTAGAAAATCGTACAATACGTTCGTTTTGTTTCTTTAAAATAATAAATGCAAAAACTTGTCCATTTCAAATAAATAAATATATTATGTACGACACAGGCTCTCCTGGTTTTGGTATGTATTTAGTGATATTTAATAATAGTTTTCTGTACGAAAAAAAATAAATCATACATTTAATTAATGTGACTAAGGTATGAAGAAGTCTTAGTTTTTTTGTACCACTTATGTGACGGTATTGAGAAAAAATACAAAGGTCGTATCTATGTAACTTCAACTGACACCAAAGTACCAGGGCTATATAACCGCGAGGAGGAGCAAATGAGACCTATTAGTACTTGCCACATGAGGAATCCGCGTAAGACCCTCGGCTGTTTGTCGAGATGTGATCACTTCAACTCTTTGCGCGCTGCTCTCCTAGTACTTTTTTTTTGAAAGTTACAAAGGTAAAGAATAGTAATTATGCCTAAAAATCAATATAAAAAAAGATTTAATAATCTTGCTGTACATTTTTTTTTTTTTAATTAAATATAATATGACTATTTTCCAAAAATTATCAAATATTTTTACATCGACAGATTAGAGAACCTTTCATTTAATATCATATTTCTTCAACACCATCATAAAACAACATGAGAAAACGATGTCACCATATCAGAAATCTAATAAAATATTATCCTTTAAAACGTTTATGAGTTAAAATATCGAAATACATAATATATCTT
This sequence comes from Colias philodice, assembly GCF_061535455.1. NCBI lineage: Eukaryota > Metazoa > Arthropoda > Insecta > Lepidoptera > Pieridae > Colias > Colias philodice. Next base: position 8,656,069 of record NC_143099.1, on the reverse strand, counting down.
TATATGGCACTGATTTATCGATGTTACCAGATGACATATCTTATTACTATTGTTTAACGAATCCCATGTTTTTCAATAAAAGGTGCGACTCTATTTCACCGGCCTGTAATACAGATTTTAATTCGACGCAACCTGATCCGTTGACACCTTAATGTTCTTACTTTCATGACACTATAAACTACAATTTTACTGGGTATAAAAGAAACAATAATATAAATAAAGCGTGTTAAGCCAATCAAGAATATTTACGATTATACGCGGGAACTGTGTAGGGAACTTTCAATATTCTGCTTTATTTTTGCCATTTAATTTAAACCTGTATGGGAATTTTATTGTATTATTGATAAGAAGTCAAGAAAAAAAAATGTTGTGTGGTTTTATGAAACCACGGTAAAAGTGAAACTGTTCGAACGGTTCCGAACACTGCTTTGTGTAGCGCATGTCGCGTGACGGTCGGCTGCCGAGTAGGTATACCTACTCGGCAGCCGCGATACACGCGACATGCGCTACACAGACCAAAAAGTTTGAGACGATCTAATAAAAGTTTCACTTTAAAAAATTGTTTTTGGTAGTAAAATTTGATTAGACTCCAGTGTTATTCTAATTAGCATTTAGCACAGCCGACCGCATTTACGTTTAAAATTTACAATTTTAATAAAATATGATCATTAGGGGTTTAATAATAAAAGAATATATTCTGTTACTCAATGATAGGGTACTTATCATACGAAAACCTAGATTAAAAAATGGTACATTAATATTACCCTTATATAATAAATTATCCATGAAAAAAACCAGTCTAAACTCTAAATGCCAAAATTTGTACTCAAACGCTAAAAGAAATCACTCCCAAATTAATACATAACGCTATTTTTTATTCAACACAAACGTGAAAGTAGCTTTCAATTAATTTAAACATTGAACCAAATAAATCTAACTTGTACCGCAAACAGACTTCAGGCAAGCTAATAAAATATTTATACAGCCCAGTTAAAATTCACGTACGCATTAAATCGTTCACATAGCCTCATAACGGATTCTGTAATTTGCCCATACGTCTTGTTATGGTCGTTTCACAAGATTAAAACCCCGGCTACCCTTCATAAATCGCGCCCAAACACACCTCGATTCGTTTATTATTAAACCCCTCTTGAAAAACGTTTCCTAGATGAATCGTCAATACAGTTGCGATTCCGAGTTCCCTGTCTATAAACTAAATATTTCAGCGGAACCTTAAATAAAACTGACTTCATGCATGTTAAAGTATCATCATGCGGTCGAAATTGTGGTTTATTCGGGGCAAGGGACTGCTTTATGACGACACTTTTATTGGCGAGTGTCAATAGTAAAACCGATGGTCATTTATGTTTGGACAGCGAATTTTTGAGTGTTCGTAAAAATGTAACTGGTTGTCGTATGGCTCTTCATATAAACTTCTATGGTATTGTTATTTGCCTGACGAATAAGTGATGGGTTATGAGATCCTTTAGAATACAAATCAAGGTTTATAAATGAAATTTGAACTTGTATGATATCTATATTATTACGAAATAGTTATGGCGCTATTATGTCAAAATAAATTGCTTTTTGCAACACATAGGTACACTTTTCTGAGAAATCGTACCGTATCATTGCTGAATATTTTTTAAAGTATCTACGTTTATGCGCCTTTCATTTTGCGTTTTTACAATTTGCACTTAAAGCATATTGAGAAGCTCTTTTTTGAAGTTGGTTAAAAAAATCATGTAACAAGAATGTTCCAGGTTCCAGGAAGAAACTATAAAATTGAATCATGTTCGCGGTCGATTACAGATACGTTGTAGTTTTATGGTGACGTTGCTCCCGCGCAAGAACAGACATCACTGTATAATATATTTAATATATTATATACCAACCATAATTAAAAAATGTTCCATACGTTTTTGGATATCAAAGCTTTCTTTCATGACATATTTTTCCAAAATTTGTAATTTTTGGCGCTTAAAAGAATCATAAAAGCAGAATAATTTTTGCAGGACGTCACAGAACTGGACTTCACTGTTAAATTCATATATTTTTTTATTATGAAAATGAATGTGCTTCACGTTATTGAAGCTTTCAATCTGAAAGCAATTGGCCAACATCCCCAGAAAATATTACAAGACAGGTTTCATTTGATTTATTACTTATTGGAAATAATTTATTTACATGAAAGTTACAAAATTTCAATGTATACAGATTTTTTGCCACAGAATTTGCTCAAAAATAAAAGTTTATACAAATAAACTATTTATAAGCATTATAGCAAATCATCAAGAGTCAAGACGATTACATTTTTTCTTTAACTAAAATATGCTACATCGAAAAATATTAAAGACAAATAATATTTCTGCCTTATCAGAAATTATACATAATGCGATGTTTATTCGTTGGCTAACTCGATTTCATATAAAAATATGTGTGCGCTGTATAAAAAATCAATCAGTCAGTTATTCATACAGCTGACCCCACGTTCTTAACCTTTTGAGTGTGTCTCATACGCAATTACTTACGTATTATTCAACTTGCTTATATGTACTTCATTTATATTTGCATTATTAGAATGAAGTCTCCCGTATTTAAGTGTGACAAAAAATTACTAAGTGTAAACGAGAAGCGAGTGTTAATGTTCTATGTCTTGTTTACAATGTCAGGATTATGATAAGAAAAACCTTTGATTAAATAAATGTAGACAATCATAAAGACATAATGTTGGAATACTTTAGAGAATTTTAAGAATGTAACACTATGAATTTTGAGAGGAACCCCCTGTATAAGTTTTGTCATACGTCGTTCGTTCGACGTCGACGTTCATTGCAAAATATCCATGCAAAAAGTCGAAAGGTTGTCAAAATCAAATTATCGCAAAATTGAATTATTTTTATAGATAACGTAAAGATTAATTTGAAGATAATATAATATTTTTATTTTTACATTTAACATTATATGACATTAACAAAAAGTCAGGGCTTATTGTCAGAAGGTATTATTGTAACAACGGCCATAATATCAAGATGTTGAAGCACCTGCGCGAATTAAGAAAATCATAGTTTTTATAATGAAGTTGGATGATGGCTCCGTGTACTAATTACTAATTTATGGGATTGTAGACTTGTCTAAAGGGCACAAAGTTCCGACGAATGTAAAGCGGTGTTCACACTGTAGAATGTAGATTAGAATATATTCTAAATGTTTTATGTTTAATTAAATATATTTTAATACTTACTACTTACTTTAATAAATTAATTTTATCTTACAATCTACTTACTAGTTATTGTAAGCGTAAGCATAATATTATAATAACAAGTAATAATTTAGACAAATAAAGCCAGAACAAATTGTGAAGTTTTAAAAATTGTTGGATTTTACGAAAAAGCACATAAAATATAATGAAATTTTATTTATAAGCACGTACTCTTTCCGTTAATAAAAACGATACAACCAATAAAAATGTGTATTATTAATACTCTCTCGTACAATCTTAATACAGACAATATAATTTAACGACATAAAAATATGGAAACAATTACGCGCATATTCTCTTTGTCCCTTTATAATGACGATATCGGTTATCTCAACGCGTTTCTACGCCAATGTGTAAGGTGCTTAAATTTATAATCACATGCATCAATCAACCGACTTTTAATGAATTGTCTAAAGTAAAGGGTGAGTCTATAATCTTGTATAGGGTTACGTGTTTTTAATAAAGCTGGCGAAGTGTGCGTAACTCGTACTTGATGGGTTCCGTTTAAATATAATGTTTTAAATTGTTATTTTTGAATTTGTAAACTATTTTTTTCTGATAAAGTGATTTGAAAAATTATAATATTTAAATTTTATGTGTTTTTGCTAATAATTATTAATTGAGAATTACAATAATTTGTCATAACGCTCTTTGATTGTATTTGGTAAGTATTGTAATGTAATTAGGCATTATAAAGCATATTTCATAATACACTTTAATCGTTAAAAAAGTTACATCTCTATTTGAGATGAAGATAGAGTGCAGCTTTAAAACATAGCTAAAAAGTAATCTCCCATTTACGGAACCTTAAAAACAAGTTTGGTTATCAAAGATGCGCAGGGTTCACTTTTTATAGCGAAAGGGAAACGAAATCTTATCGTATTGTTTACTGAGGTGTCAACATAAATTTATTTAAAAGATAATTTTGTTAAAAAACTAGATTGATGCAGAAGAGTTGGTGGTATTAGACTTTTAAATAATAGGATAATTTAAAATTATTTTTGTTTCTTATTTAGCAACATTGTGTTCTATTCTTAGAATAGGAAAGACTGTACATTAAAAACTTACTGAAATTTCATGTAAATACCATAATTTACTATTGTAACGAATGCTAATAAGTAATTGTTGTTTATATGAATAAATAATCATTTACTAAAAACAATAACTTTAAAAGAGATAAACTTTATAAGTAAACAACACCGGATCAATTAATAAAAAGTTCTATTTTTTATTCCTTCTATTCCAAGCCTTATTCAAATTCACACCTATGAATGATACATTATTTCGAGTTAACAGACCGAAATTATGATAATCAACACCCGTTTATCGGTCAGGAAGGCTATTATGGCACAAAACAAATATGTGCTTATAATTCTGGCCTCGTGGGAAATTCCAACCAAATCCTACCACGAGTGATGGATGGACTAAAACGATCACTATCTGCTACTGTATCAATGGTAATATACTATTGTTATTCACGTTTACAATACATTTGTAGTGTTTCATTTCTAATATGTGGGTAGGGTTAGACGCGGGAGTTGTTGAGCTCATTTTTATGTGTACAAGGTACTCTATCTTTTGGGAGAAAAAGTATAATATTACGTGAGACATTTTTCCACTAGCTCCTCGATTGCTAAATATAGAGATCTTTATAACGCATTACAGATACAAAAAGTAGCTTTTTTTCATTCATTGAATTTCATATATAATTCAGTAATTAGTTTTGCCTACAATCAAAGAACTTTCCAGAATCTACATCGTAAATTGCTTCTGTTAAATCTCTGCTTAAAGGCCACTCAATACCGAACATGTTTTAAGTTAATTAAAAAGAATTTAACACGAGCCATCAACGTATTTAAATCTATGAGAAAGATTTGTTTACCGCAAATACAAACATAAAATAAAAACGTTTAAGAATAGCTGCAAGTGTAACTGGCAAAAGTTAGTGTACAATGAAAAACATACAATTTTCCTTACATCAGGTTATTGCGATGTACTACAAATACATTTTGAAATTATACATCTTCAACTGGAACAAATAAATTACAAATGATACATTGTTTGACACGCACTAGCACGAATCATATGAAAGCTGCTACGAAAATCTATTCAACTTTCTACCATAGGAATTATAATATCAATTTGTCCGCCGACTAGTTCGGAACGAGTGCTCTGACAAATGCGTTGTGAAGTATGTGCCGTGTCAATCGAATTGGATCCGGTCTAATATAAGATCAAGCGCTTGTAGTGCTGGATATTCTTTTTAAATATGTCTTTACTAATATTATAAAGGCAAAGCTTTTCATAGTTCGACGACATTTGACATCTGCCAACCCGCACGTAGTCATCCTGAAACCTCATAGGAAGCCCGTGTCCTTGCAGTAAGAACATAAAGAGCTGATGATGATGATGAGGAAAGCTTTTGAATGAATGAATGAAAATACTTTATTTGCACCAGTGATAAAATACCTAATACAAACAAGCTTCTCATTTTTGAAGAGAATAATCTTCGGATGTACTATAATGAATAATGATAATTATTTCACTGAGAAAACCCTACTAAAACTAACTTTATTCAAGCGTAATAAATTAATTAGTTCGCTGTGTGTAGGTACAACTTGGTGTAAGTTTTAAAAATGCTGCAGCCTCACACAAAACAGTTGATTATCAAGTGAATTTCACGTATTTTTACATAACATAAGCTTTTATATGTATTTCTATATACATTCGTTTATAAATAAGAAAAAAGATAACTATTGTCAATTTCATTCATCAAGAATATTTATTCATTTTTAGTTTGAATAACGTTTACCCCTTATTTTATTTCATTTACTCGTATTAAGTAAAATAAAAACAATCAAAATCTTATTCGTTGTCTCAGAGAAAAACTTAAGGTTACCAAAATATCCTACAAAACTCAATTCTTTTAGCGTATATGACAGGATTGTTTTTGAATTCATACATAATACCTACAACCAAATTAATGCTTACACGTGGATACAGAAATCCCGTCATTTTCTACTGAGAAGCTATTTTTATTTCGAGTACAATACGACAGCGCTAACAAAGCGCTTGAATATAACAAACCACGTATGTGGAGCGTCCAAATCTTAAATCACAGTAGAACAATGAGAACATAGGCTCTACTTCAAACTAACCTAGTGTTTAGCCTTCGTTTTATCTTGCCGCTTTAATATGCGTTAACATGTCTCTGTATTTCCACTATTAACTGTTCAATTTATGCTCTTGAGTCTTACATAAAGAAATTTGAATTTGTTTACCATCTGATTATCCTTAATAAAAAATAAAACTTCACCAAGGTACATATAATTTTGAATGGAAGAATCATCCTATAATTATATTCAAAGAATCAGTACATGTATCAGTTTCATGAAATTGTATCCGTTTCTTCCTATTAAGATTTTACAACCTTCCAACCCCAAAGTAATGATGCATTCGTAGCTTCGAATTATCTAGTACTAGATTTCCGCCCGCGGCTTCGCCCGCGTTTACAAAGGAAAACCCGCATAGTTCCCGTTCCCGTGGGATTTCCGGGATAAAACCTATCCTATCTGTTAATCCAAGTTACCCTCTATATGTGTGCTAAATTTCATTGTAATCGGTTCAGTAGTTTTTACGTGAAAGAGTAACAAACATCCATACATCCATACATCCAAACAAACTTTCGCCTTTATAATAGTATTAAGATGGTTTACTATGCGTAGGTATTATGTTTAATGCACAGAATTATTATGTTGTGTAGTATTATAAGATCAAAATATAAGTTCTTGCCCCTAATAAATCACGGTGTACGTAGAAAAAGAAACCTTATGCACATATGAATATCAGACATCATTAAAAATAACATCCGGTAGGTATCAATTTATTAGGAGCGTGGTATTTACAATTTATCGGGAACACAATCATAAAAGCCCGTCAAATATCATTATCATTAAATGATGGATGGCTAATTCTTGCATGGTATCTGATAGACCCCGTATAAAGATGCGTGGGACACTCCACACAATGCATCATTTGAAGCAAGTAGCTGTATCGTAAGTGAATCGAACTTCGATCCAAAGATTTGACACTAAAAAGTATGGAGACTCATTACGAATTTCGTAAAGGTCTATGGTCGTGCGGCCTACCTACCATTTGTATATGGATGCGTCAAAACGCATTGGTTAGCACGTCAAAGTTACTAATTGTAGATTTCGATTCGTTTATAATGAAAATTTTGGATAGAGAATTTATATATCTGGCCGACCGCGACCTCCTCACTATCAGCTAATAGTAAAACCTAAGTCCAACTTATTTTTGTTGTCATCAGTTGTAAGTTATGAGGATAGCTCGTAGTAAAAACATAGATAAATTAAAATAAATATGCTCAATAAATCACAAAAGCTTACTATCACATAAAACTTTCGTGTAGCTAATAAAGTATGCCCGCAATGTAAGTAACTGCAGCACATTTTAGGTGAGAACAAAAATTTGATCAGTAATTAACCATTAAAAGCTCACGTAGGCTATCTGCAAAGGCATTTGTCGTCAATGCACTCAGTAAGTATTTGAGTCCAACCGCTATATTCTTACTGTATTCCGTAAAACACCAATTAAATGTAAATTCCATATGTCAGGAACCTCGGATTGAAAGTACACGTATGCAAAGCATTACTTGACATGTAAATTATCTTTCGAGTTCGAACTCCGACTGACAGATTATAATATTTAATACAGCGCTCATTATTTCTACGCTCATTCTCGAAAACTTGAATAAGCAAACAAATTTGCCCAAATTATTCACTGACCATCATAAAATTACGACCGCGTGAGAAGGCTTTATGTTGAAATTCGATTGCATGAAAAATAAGGGTAAACATTTTTTGACGGCGCTGGTCAGAGCTTTCTAAACAAATCACTGTTTTAACATGGACTTGCCTATTTTATTGTATCTATTCAAAACATATTTTATTATAAAATATATCACTTTATAATTCACAACTTTGAGTGTGGTGGAGTAACATTTGCAATGTTACAGAATTTATTACGTTCTCATATAAATCAGCAGCTATGAGAAATATTGTGATAAAGTTAAACACATTTCATTAAATAAATTATTGTAGGCATTATATTTTGAGTACTATTTATAAATTTCGTAAACCCCTATGTACAAAGAAAACGCGTCAGAAACGCTCCAATTATCCTCCGTATATTCCACGACATAGGACGTCTTCCGATATTTATGTTCTCATAAAACCCGAACATGCAGTATGTTCACAAACCGACGGTGTTGTATCCGATATAAAAGCGGCGACTATAAAACGAGAGCACTCTGCGAGTCATTGCTGATGATTACTTACCGGTGATTATAATTTGTTTGATTAGATTGAGGTAAATATGAATAATAAAGATTTATAAATAACAAATAAACGAGAGTTCATGTTGTAAGTGTTAGATAAATAATATAAATACTGTAAAAGTTTTGTAATTATTAATATATTTTAAACTAACTGTAGTTTTCCTAAAAAATAATAATTACTCTTACAGTTTACTCAGAAAAGTAATCTTCAGCGAACAAAAAGCAAAATAACATTCAAAAACTTATTAACAGTTTCAGAGAAATGTGTGAATACTCAAATCTTATACAGTTGTGAAGCCCTTATTATTTTATTTGATATATTGAATATTAATTTTTTTAAGAATAGCTTTTCTAATATTCAAAACCAACAACTAACACAGACACATTTTATATAAATACACCCACATTCTTATGATGCTGTAAATCTATAAGCAATCACGTAACACTTTTAAAACAACCGAAACACGGAATATTCGTCGATTCTAAAAAAAGGTTTAATTCAATTTTATCAAAAGCTCGAACGTTAAACATAACCACAATTACGTAACCAGAATGATTTCTAAAACAGTATAGTTAAAAGAAGTAATTAACTTAATCAAAGCATGTTAATATCGAAGCTTCGGTATAGATTTATTCGTAGCTCTAATTGATTTTTTATCGTCATACATAAAACGGTAATTAAAATTCATCGACGAGCCATTTGCTTTAGTCGACGTTTAAAATCAACGATAAATTGAATTTGCGGCCATATTTTATAATAGTTAATAATAAATAGCTTTGAATTACGAGACAAGGATATCAAAAGATCCATAAATACTTGCATAAACTATAAAGAAAATGCCGATGAGAATTCAAAATTAATATCAAAATGCGGAGCATTCTTCAGTTTATTAAAAAGCGGTTTTGCAATGAAAATAGATTTTATGGTACGGTTTATTCTGCGAAGTATTTAAGTTTCATTAAAATATGATTTATATTATGGTTTAAAAATACATATGTTTACATTATTCTTACTTATAACATTATTATTAATTTAAGTATTATTGCGACATTAGTTCGAATAATAGTTTTCCTGTTTGTTATAATATATAGCATAGTTTTGTCTATTTGATTGTGATGTGAATTTTGTTGCCCTAACGTAAAAATTAAGTAGAATTTTTATGTTAGGTACATTAGGCGAGACGATTTCTCGTAAAATAAAACGTGCGGTATGACAGGTCCATCAGCGGATAAAACTGGGCGGCATAGTTAGTATCCTAAAAAGCTACGACTAAGACAATGATAGTTTATACTATAATGACGTAACAGTTTAAAATTTTAATAAAACCGAATCAATAAGCTTGAATTGAAAAAACATATATCAAACAGAAATTGATACGAATGTTGATTGAAAACGAAATGGCTTTATAGCTGAAGTTTATTCATCGTTTGACAACCTAATGGGAGTCGAGTCGGGTCTTAATTAGATAGTGCTATGGCCCCGGGCGGGGGAAATATTTTAATTTTAATGTTCCAACCCACGGCCACAATTTGGCAATAGTGCAAAACCATTAAATGGCACGTTTGATGATAAATAATGCGATATTGAAACCAGATAATGTTTGGTTTTAAGTTTTTGCAAAGCTTATGGATGCGGGTGGCGGTGACCAGTATCTGGATAGTTTAATTATTATTATTGCTAAGGGAGAAATGTTATCATTTAAAGCAAATATTCTAGAGCAAACATGAAAACAAAAAGCTAATTTCATTATTATATCAGGTTTCACCAACGGTAGAGTTTCTTTTTTTATATTTAAGAGAGATTAAATAAAAACCATTTTGGGTAAATTTAAAAACAAACCTTACTTCATGCTTTTTTATGAGACAAGGAGGTAAAAGAAACAAAGATATCGCGTGCAAATAAATATTCAGAAAGTTATTAATAACGCATACGTATGTATGCCAACTTATGGCTTCTTACTGTGCACTGTATGAGACAGTGAGAAAAATTGGTAACCTTTAAGCTAAAGATTGTACTGACCTTATTTTCCTATATATCAAAAAATACTTTAAAATAACATCAACTTTGTAAACTTTACCATGGCATATTACTTGACTTCTAGGTGTCCTTAGTCTGAGTTTGACCTAAATCCTACAGAAGCATTCACAAGGGAACCTTTAAAAACAAACAACATACAAAACGTTCGATATTCAAATTAAATTCTTTTTTTAAATTTTGTCGTCCCGTCCGTCGGTGACACGACTTGACAGATATCGGTTTAAAATAAAACGTAACGACAGATTATCCAACGGTCGCTACTGATGCTACGATAATGTCGTTATGTCGTAAGATGACGGTTTAATTTGAGTTTGAACTTTCAATTTAGTTAGCCGTGTTCATTATAATCGATCTGATAATACCGGTCCCAAAATATTCCTAGCGGTGCATCTTTGTTCAATCTTATTTGGAGAAACTGTTCAATGTTGTCTGATATGCTAAACATCGTCTCGATTGTCCCAGGTTGGATCTGGAAAAATAAAAATAAAATTACTGAGTTTCAAGAAATGTAATTCAATTATATAAGAACACATAATATTATATTATACAATATGATATACACAGAAACATAATATATTAAAAAATATTTTTGTTGTGAACTACAATGTCAATTAGTAGTAGATCGTAGGTAGTTATTCATTTAATATAAAATTTTCAGTGGCCCGAAAGTCATAACAATGCATCATGCGCTGTTTTTGTGCAGCATTTTGCTGAGGCTGTATCCGTTTGCTAATCTTAAGATAAATTTTGATTACAAACAACATTAGTTGTTGGCTGTGTTTTTTGCAATAAATTTATTTTCTTTCTTTCTTTATACGATTGGCTCAACAACCTCAAAAACAATATTGACATCGGAATCTCGAACGCCAATTAAAATTGTATGCAATTCAACATCATATAAATTTCGGGATGAATACAAAACGTTGTAAAATAAATAAAAAGATTTTTATGGTAATTGTAAATGATAAAGGGTGATCATTAAATTACAAGCAGCAATTTCGTTGATTTTACAGTCCATGTTTCCCGGTAGGGGGTAAGAAATAATCGCCTGCCTTCATCCAATAATCATGTCCTTGTCTTTTGCATTTCGTTATTATGGTATTGCAAAAATTATGACATTTTTATAGCCCTTAATTACTGATATTTATTAGCATAATCTTATCTTATTTGATTTAAAAAACAATAAAACGGACGTTTACTGCAACATGTGTTTTGGGTACAAAAGGTTGCATTTTCTTTTTTGGACATGAATACAAAAAAGTATAATATAATACCTATAGTAATTTACGCTGAAAGCTCGAAGTAGCTAGTAACAATTAAAAACATATTATTATCAGCACAAATACTATTACTAATTGCTGTCATTATAGACAAAACAACGATATTATAGATTTGTGACGTCATAGTCAAAAAACATACATTAGTGACGTCCTTTGTAAGTACATATCAGCGAGCGAGGGCGTTCACAAACGAACATTCCCCGATGCTTGTAATCACAATCCCTCAGAACTGCGCCTGTAACAACAACATTGTATTAAATAGCTAAAAACTATAAACTATAAGAAATTGTAGAAAAATAAACAGATTCATTCAATCTCTAATTAAAAAATTATAAAAATACATTTACCCAAACATAATATCATTAAATGTTCGTGCCATAAGCACGTTCGTAAAGCTTCTGCACTTATTACAATTTTTATCTCAGCTCTCACAAAATACCCAACCGAATTTAGCAATACACGAAAAGGGGTATCAAATACGCTTACTAAACACTATTATAAATGTTCCGTGGAATGTTAACACGATAGCGTACCTCAGACAGGAAACACATTCCCGAAGCAAAAAAATATGATACTTTGGTACAATGAGCAAAAAAACTTTGATAAAAACTACGGTGCGCCGCTCTCACACTATAAAGATAATATTTATTTTAATAGAAACAATTTGTGCAAGCAATTGACGTAATTGCTTTTGTTTAACAGTTTTCTTATGTATAATTATCGTTTTTTGCATGCATTACAAATCATCGCACGTTGTTTTAGATACAATAAGATATCAGACGTTATTGCAAAAGCTTGCCAAGGCAGACATTTTTAATATTATTTAACAGGTCTTATAATTAATCATAACTATACCTCACAAATAATATTCAAAGTCGTTAACCTTCAGAGTTCTAACAGACGAACGGCAAGTTGTGAACGGCAGAGGCTAGCCGTCTTCAGCCGTCGCCACATATCGATGGCAGTAGTCGAAGCGTCGGCGGCAGCAGTCAATATGTCGACGGCTGCCGTCGAACTCTTAAGCACTTCAGTGTTGGTTTCAACCAACCATGTTACGTTTATGTTATACATATAACGTTTTGGCTATAACAACAGTATATAAAATAAAAAAATAAAATTACCCTCAATATGTATAAAATACCTAGTTTCAATTAAAAAACACAAGAATTTCAAGGTCACAAACATCAACTGACTTGACATCAGTTGACCCATGACATGTTGTAGCTCGCGTCCTTGAACTATTACGTGAATAAAAAACCTTATTTAAATTTTCCTATATGTAAGTAAAGTATATTTTTATGGCATAAATGTGGTAAGTCAAGACTCTACAATCTACATGTATTTGGTTTATACTCAAACAATGGCAAATACACCTCTTCCACTAGATAAAACATATTGTTATGTTGATACTTTTGAAGACTGCTTATTCATGTCAACTCAAACACTACTTTAAACGTCAATATAAATTTAAGCTAGAATATTATAGTGCACTCGAGTATCGTAACATATCCTACAAACGATGTGCAGTAAAAGTCATAGAACTTCCGTCTATATTTTGTGCTCCGGGTAGATTTTACTATTCAAATAAAGTTTCTTCTTTGTAAATAAACAATTAAAACATTACCTAAATCTGAATTACTTTCAAAAAATGCACATACGAATGCACATAATATGAATGAATATTTGAAAGTGAAAAATCGATTTTTAAATATAAGTTTCATGACACGTAGACTAAGTTATAAGGAAACTTAAAAACTTAAACTTTTTGATTAAGTTCACTTAATTCTAAAATATTTCACCCAATACATAAGTACCTACTAACCATATAAAATGATCTGTAATCAGCTACCATCTTCAGTAGAAAATCAAACGATCCTAAAAGGTGGCCTTTCTTTGAAAGCGAAGCCGCCTCAACAGACAATATAGGTACTCACAATTTAACGGTAGAAAATGAACCTACATTATCCTACAGCCTATAGGTGACCATTTTAGTCACGGTTAATTAATTTCAAAGCTCTTAAACGGTAGTTGTCGTTCTTCCACCCTGTTCAAATGTCAACAACCGGCATGTTGAGCCTTGTACGCGGGTTCTTATACATCTGCACGTTTCAGATAATCTCTCTGATAAAAGCCCGTTAGATGACATATACGAGCTAAGCAGTAATTGAGGCTATTTAAATAGTATCATCAAAATCCGTGGTAGCAAAGATGTTTTCTTTTCTAACACTATAATGATGGTATGGATATGCAAAGTTCACAATGAAATTGAAGCCCTAAATACAAACTCACTTCTGCTTTTCAGAACCTGTGAATATGTTTCCATCAATCTTTATTAGTAAGTAAATTTAATAAATTTGTAAATACAAATATATCAAACTAGACACAAGAATCATCATTTCTTGTGCTCACAGTTTTATCTCACACAATATTGCGAATCAAATCCATAATATGAACTCACTAGCACATCAATACGATTCCACTAGAAACACATTATGTCCCTTCAACAACACTTTTCCAGTAATGAAAATGGAACTCACATCCTCCAGGTGCATAACTTTTGACTCTAACTCCAATACCAGTACATCATATCATTATATCCTGTTTTTTTAACACTTCACGAAAATAACACGGTCCACTGCACAGACCGTCACACCGTTCCCCGAAGATTCCTCCGCGTCCCACCCGTTACAACTCTTTCCTAATTGATCTCAATGTTCGAGACGAATCACTTAGACACGGGTACGATTTCCTACGCAATGACTCACTATACCACGGCTTCATGGCCTTTGACTTTGAAAAGTCACCGTTGAAAACGTGCTTGAACATTGTTCCCTCTACAATACTGCCGCGTCGCACTATAAGTCCATGAGAAAACAACTCTATAAAGAATTATAAATGTTTTGCTGCAAAATATTGGACTTGTAAACTATGATGCGTAGGAGACCCGTTTTTGATTTTGACGTTGGTACCATCTGAAAACCTTCAATATTACTTGAATCCTTACTGACTTGAAGTACCTTAGAAAAAATCAATAAATTTTGAAAAAATGTTCATTTGAACATCCTTAATTAATTAAAGCTTACTCCAAATATCTCCTCCTCCATTATAAGTTTTAGTGGCATGCGATAATTCAAAGCAAGCACTCTACATTCATTCCGTATCATTGAAAGTTTCAGGCTCCGTATAATATCCACGACAGAATAATCACATTTATACGCTACGGAAACTAAACATAAACCCATCTACGCAATGTTAATTTCCGCATGCATTGATTCACTTTATCTACCGATTCTTCGATAAATCGGCGAGGCTAAGTACAAAGTACAACGCGAAAGATTCATCGAATAATTGTACAGTCGGCAAATAAAATAGCTTAACGCGTAGGCCTTTATTCGCCGTGCGATGTGAAGTAGTCCGAGGCATTTTAATGTGACGGGTGAACACATAACTGCACTTAATTTTGTCCTAATGCGCGTGGTTATTGGAATCCCGGGCTTTAGTGTACTCCGTTTTTCTCTCGCAAGTATCTGTGAACGGAATCGTCGATGAGCCAGATAAGGCGAGTATTCTTTAAATATGCAAAGCGCAAACTTTGTGGCGCTCTTCCGACAGGATGCTGAATAATTTTACACGCTCTTAGGCTTGCGTGTCCTGTTCGTTTAAGAGCCCGCGTTGACATACTTAAATGCATTTTAATTATTTGAAGAATGGAATGAGTAAATGCTATCGATAATTTCGAGATTCGGTGAACGAACTGCGAATGATCATGGGGTTTAATTGCGAAATTGAATTTATCGGCTTTTAAGGTTCATCAATTAACATCGGTTAGCATGCATATGCTAACAATGTCGCCAACGATACAATATAACATTACAAATACTTGGCACTAAATATTAATAGAAATTAACGTTAACGCTAGGCTAAGTTTCAATATCCACTCGTAAAGAGCGCATTAATCCAGCCTATAAAACAACTAACAGCTAAATGACTTTCATATAACGCTAAAGCAATTTAAATTCACTAGCTGTCCATTGTCTTCGGAGATAGGCCATAAAATCTATAGTCAGTAGATAATGAACAGGAATATACGAGCTGAGGCGATAGGAACCTCCTGTCTAGGCGCGACGGTGTTGCGTCCATCTACATAATTTACCACCTTAGGTAACAGAGGCATTTTTCTAAAGACAATGCGAGCCTCGATCGAAATATTCAGGATGCCTAAGGAATTCTTATTCTCGCACCCGCTAATGAAAAGCTATTCTTTGGGCATTTTAACTATGGCCAGCGGAATGGCATTCGTATGTACAGGTTTCTTAAAAGGTCCACCGATACAGTGGGACCTTTCCGCCTTACTTAATTTATGGACACGCCTCTTTTTTATTTTATTTGTATTAATTATTGACCGCATAAATTTTTCGCGCATGGACCGAAGATTTATTTTATTTGCGAATACGTATTAACGACCCAATCGAGTTTTATTTTTTGCGCGCCCTTACACACTTTATCACTTTAAATATTTTAACGAGCATTTAAAAGGTAAGATCTTTAGTGTACATAATTGTTTATTTTTGTATCATGACCATAAACAGTAGAGTTATTGTACAATATTCATTCCGGGCAATAAATCAAGTTTTATTTTCTTTTAAGTGGTGAAATTATCACTTTTTCTCACTTACTCGATATTAAAATACTTATACAAGAGTATCTTTATATTGTTTTACTCTTCTTACGTAACATTACGTAGGTACTGTAAGATACAGAAAATGTAGAGGGAAATTTATCAGATTTTAACTAAAAAGATCCTATGCACATTGGACATATTATGACATTGTTATATTGAAATAAATAATATAATCAACCGTTGTATTAAAATAAATCCTCATATACAGTGTGTCCGGACATGACATACCGATATTTGAAGGGGCTATTCTCCAGGTATTTTTATCGACAATTCAACCCCTCTACAGTCCCCTACCTCACCCCCCTCAAAATGGCAAACCTATCAATTCGGATAGTGAATTTATGAAAATTGTAATAACTTCGAAAGTGAGTGTCACAAAATACTAAATTTGGTTTTATTTGAACAATAACAAGTTATTCTAGGGACCACTAAACAAATTTAATTGATAAGAGTGATGAAACATACTTTAAAAAATTCGAAAACCATTTTGAGGGGGGTGAGGTAGGGGACTGTAGAGGGGTTGAATTGTCGATAAAAATACCTGGAGAATAGCCCCTTCAAATATCGGTATGTCATGTCCGGACACACTGTATATTTAAATTTGCAATTTTTATCATCATGTCTGCAATCTATTTTCATTTAACATAGGTAATATATATTTTTACTTTGAATACATTACTTAAAGTAATGAAAATCTTTATGCTTGTATTCATTGCATTACATAATAAAAATTCCACGTAAACTGATAGTAAAATAATCGACTATTTCTGTATGGGTTTTAGTCGGTACTAAGCTTGCATAATCAAACGATGAATACAACATTGTAACATAATTTTTGTAACTAAAAAGCCATACCAGTTCCCGAGTCACCGTACAGAATAAATTAATGTTAATAAGCGTTGCTTTCTATTGTTATTGGGCTAAAACACATCGAACTGTTTAAAAATTACCAAATTATGGAAAATACTTCCTTTAGCCGTTCATATGCACTTGTTATACGTGGAACAATAATGTTATGTTTAAAATGCTTTATTTTAATGCAGATTCCCATAAAAGTAAACTTCAACAATGCACCATTAAAGTCGAAATCTTTGTACAAACAAAATAATCAGTTCGGTATTCCCAGAAGAAGTGCACTGAGAAATTTATGTATTCAATCGATTCTTCTCATCTTAAAATTGCAACATAAATTTGTATTGCATTTTGTTCTTTGCTTTTATTAAACGGTTTGTGTATTTTTTTATAATTGCATAATTAAGTAACTCGTATGTGTTTAACTTATGAGCTTTAATATAATTTTCGTTTGTTTATTTATACTTATTAAACAAAATATGGTATTTAAACCTTTCCGTAGCAAAGTATTTTTTTTTTAACTTGGTTTTGTAAATTGATGCATTGTTCAAAAAATGTTGTGTGGTTTTATGAAACCACGGTAAAAGTGAAACTGTTCGAACGGTTCCGAACACTGTGTAGCGCATGTCGCGTGACGGTCCGCTGCCGAGTAGGTATACCTACTCGGCAGCCGCGATACACGCGACATGCGCTACACAGACCAAAAAGTTTGAGACGATGTAATAAAACTTCGCATGAAATCTATTAGAAAATATTCTCAAAATCTATTTTAAAATATTTCGTTCAATTACCTCGAAAAGTTAATTAATAGTAAATCACACTTTCAACTTGCTTTCAATTTATATAATAACTGCAATAATTCATCAAAAACTCCAATTCAAAAGTCTCATTACGCATTTTTAAATGACTAGTTTATCAAGAATACTCTATTTAAATGCAACCTTATTAAACATCGGTTATACAATTTTCCTATCTGCATCGACTTACAATGGATATAATGCTATACAAAGCTCGCCGCCCGGGTTCGAACGTTGTCAAGTGAGTATACAAATAAAGTCTTACACACGTTTCGTTTGGTGACATATTCAATAATTTATACGATCTATGATCAAAGGCTCAGTATCTATATCGATCAAAGATAAATAATAAAAGTTAAATAATACTTTGAAAAAACATTCAAATTGTACTAAGTCTTGCCGTTAATAAAATTTCGGAAATAGTTAATTAGATTTTAAACTTGATTTTAAGTTAAATTGTCTCTTAAATTTATGTAAAAATTAATTAATTTTAAAGTTTCGTGGCATCTATTTCTAAAATCTAATTGATCAACTCGTATTCTACGTATCTGGTACTCGCATTTTTTGGAAGCTTATACTCAAAAGCTCGAGTTGTATAAACAACAGCTGAAACATAAAAAGCAAAAATTGTTATCACATTAAATATTGCAAAATTTGACCTATTGGGGACATCTTTAGAAAATTGGGGGTGGAACAGTTAATAAGAATTATAGGATTTTTTTTTCTACCCTCATTAACATTATAATAATTTATTTATGAATGTTATTTGTATGGCTAATGACTATACCTATATTAATCTATTCCAATAAGAATATAGCGAAACAACCACACAGAAAAAATTCAATACCCAGTAAACATAATATAAATATCTCGGTCAATTAGACATTATTTACTTGAAGTCTGAATAAACTCCACAGGTGCAAGTACTGCATTAAAAGAGCCTCTGACAACACTCAGCCACATCCGATAATATTCAAGCGACTGATTTTATCAATGACATATTGAAATTTATTGATTCTATGGTCCGGGAGCCAGCAGCAGATTTTATGACCAAGTTCCTCTCAAGAGATAATTCGTCAGACGCATGAGAGTATAGTATTATAAAGCCTCGTGAACGTCAGCTGGAGCTCGGTTGGGGGGAAGAGCGGTTGTAGCCTCCCGTATCAGCTGACGGTTTTTCCACCAAGATACAGCCAGCTGACATATATATTTATCCACAGTTACATATAAGCTATCATCAGGTAAATTTTTGTTTGAGAGAAAATAACGGAAAATAAATTTTTCTTTAAATTTAACTTTCATGTTCGAGACACCAGCTGACGTATAATACACCATGTTGTAACCAGCTGACTATTTTTTTTCGTTGAGATATTGGGTTAGCTACAATTTGACAAATTTTTAGCTGAGAGGAAATGAATGAATGAATGTATTTTTTTCCTATGTGCGTGGGAGGCTACAACCGCTCACCCCCCCAACCGAGCGCCAGCTGACGTTCACGAGGCTTTATAATACTATACTCTCATGCGTCTGACGAATTATCTCTTGAGAGGAAATAGTTAACCAAATTTGCACCTGGCTCCCTAACCATATTAAAATATGAAGACGATAATTCAAGAGACGCGGCGTGTTTATGTTTAAGTTTTGTTTACGTTTGCATTGAATGGTAATGAGTGACGAAATTTTTAAATGCTTTTATGTTATTGTGTTTCAATCATTAATTATATAATTTGTAGTGTTTTTAGGTGATACAGTGTGAAATTTCAGACCAGTTATTCCTTAGTTTGGGACCCACTGTCGTACATGAATTGTAAAACATAAAATGGACAAATAAATTTATTTCATTTCATTTCATTTCAATATTATTCTATCCATTACCTAGGCTCTACATATAGGTACGTATTTTTAAATAATTGTTGATTGGTATTAAGATCAACGATATTTGTTTACTAAATATTTTTTGTGAACTAAATGTTAATTTGAAAATGGAAATGTAATAGCATTCACGTGTAAAACACAGCTTTTATAAATTTTCCATTGAACAAAACCAAGCTCATTTTTTTTCCAACATAACAGAATACACATTTTATGTAAAATATATTATTCAAATTGCCATTCACATCCAAACTATTCCCTATCACACCCAAACGAAAACGATTATTTTATTCACATATCTGATTCATCATTAAAAAATTCTCCACCAAAACACGCAGCGACACATTTAATTACGCCGGGCATTAAACAAGTTTACGATAATCGATTGCTCTTATATAAAGAGAGTATTTCAATGGGAGATATAGATCAGATACATTTCATCACCGACAGCCGCACGATTATCGTATACTAGGAAGAGATCGTTCGATCTATCTAGTATGCCAATTAGCCAATTAGAGGGCTACATCAACAGCTAGTTTAGATAAGTTTTTGTCCCACCTCGAGACATTTGCGCTATCCTTCATCGGAACAGAGCCGAGTGTTCCTGGTTGAAAAAGCGCAAATGCCGGCTAAAACTATTCCGAGATATTTATAGCATCGCAATGGACGTCTTTTTGTTAACATCAATTCTTTTTGTCGTATATAACAATCGATTTATTCTATAAGTATAATAAACTTCTAAATCTGTAGGACATTTATCTAGTAAATCAGATCCAACTCTATTCATAAATAAGAAACAATATGTATTCCAATTTCAACGAATATTGGAAACTATTAAGCCAAAATGTTATCGACAACTTTTGATCAACAGAGCTGCCTATTTTTCAACTGTTTTACGTTAAAATAAACTCGAGTTAATCAAACTGGCTAATCAAATATCATACACAATGATCCACAGTTAAACCGAGTCTATATTAATGAAGGACCATAACATTTTTAACTAGTCCCAATACGATAAGCTTCACAATGCAACGCAAAGACCTAAATCCTGCGTTAAGGACGCTGTCACAAATCTGCGTTACTCAAATTTAGGTATCTAACGACGTAACTTTGTTCGCGGCAATATCACGCTCACGTAAACATAGCGCATTCCATTTTATAGACCATCTTCATACTTGATATTATTTTTAATTTTTGATATTATGTATTTTTATTGAAATTGATTCCAGAAGATTACTAGGAACTTTAAAAATTCATTTTGTTACTTTTATTAGTAGGTACGATCCTAATAAGTATGTTAGTATATATTCAAACAACTTAAAAAAGTGTGACTATTTTACATCATTATTTCATTGAATAATAATCTATGAATTGTATACAATATCAAAGCTTTTTAAGAAATGTAGAATTATTATCATACATATGATGTTACCGGCACTGTATTAAATCCGGCATTGTATACAATTCTTAGTAAATGTATGTTATTCCGAAAAATAGTCGGAATGAAATAAATTATAGGTATTCGTCACATAACACATTACCTAGGATACTCTTAAATCTGAACTTTTCCTACGTAGCAAACACATTTGCAAGTGTGGGTAGTTTTTGGGGTAGCTATTAACCAATATGAGGTCAAAACTAAAATCCAAGATGGCGCCGACGAAAATTTTACATCTTTTCGTCATGGGTGTCATTTTCAAGGTTTTGGAGTAGCTCTTAACAAATATGAGGTCAAAACTAAAATCCAAGATGGCGCCGACGAAAATTTGACTTTTTTCGTGATGGGTGTCATTTTCATGGTTTTTGGGGTAGCTATTAACGAATATGAGGTTAAAACCAAAATCCAAGATGGCGCCGACGAAAATTTGACTTTTTCGTGATGGGTGTCATTTTCATGGTTTTTGGGGTAGCTATTAACGAATATGAGGTTAAAACCAAAATCCAAGATGGCGCCGACGAAAATTTGACTTTTTCGTGATGGGTGTCATTTTCATGGTTTTTGGGGTAGCTATTAACGAATATGAGGTTAAAACCAAAATCCAAGATGGCGCCGACGAAAATTTGACATCTTGTCGTCATAGGTGTAATTTTCTTAATAATAAAGAAGTAAACTAAAATAAAATAACAGATTTTCGTCGGCGCCATCTTGGATTTTATTTTTGACCTCATATTGGTTAATAGCTACCCCAAAAACCATGAAAATGACACCCATGACGAAAAGATGTCAAATTTTCACCGGCGCCATCTTGGATTTTAGTTCTGACCTCATATTGCGTAATATCCACCCCAAAAATCATGAAAATGACACCCATCACGGAAAGATGTAAAATTTTCGTCGGCGCCATCTTGGATTTTAGTTCTGACCTCATATTGCGTAATATCCACCCCAAAAACCATGAAAATGACACCCATCACGGAAAGATGTAAAATTTTCGTCGGCGCCATCTTGGATTTTATTTTTGACCTCATATTGGCTAATAGCTACCCCAAAAACCATGAAAATGACACCCATGACGAAAAGATGTAAAATTTTCGTCGGCGCCATCTTGGATTTTATTTTTGACCTCATATTAGTTAATAGCTACCCCAAAAACCATGAAAATGACACCCATGATGAAAAGATGTAAAATTTTCGTCGGCGCCATCTTGGATTTTATTTTTGACCTCATATTGGTTAATAGCTACCCCAAAAACCATGAAAATGACACCCATGACGAAAAGATGTAAAATTTTCGTCGGCGCCATCTTGGATTTTATTTTTGACCTCATATTGCGTAATATCCACCCCAAAAACCATGAAAATGACACCCATCACGGAAAGATGTAAAATTTTCGTCGGCGCCATCTTGGATTTTAGTTTTGACCTCATATTAGTTAATAGCTACCCCAAAAACCATGAAAATGACACCCATGACGAAAAGATGGCAAATTTTCGTCGGCGCCATTTTGGATTTAAGTTTTGTCAAATTGCTTTACCCCACCAATCCGTTCAACAACCCATAAAAAAAGAGGATCTCAGTCAACATAATTTTTAAAACATAATTTTAAATTACAAATAACTGGAATATGAAACTTATACAGCTCTTATAAAGTATCAAATATTTCAAATCACGAAAACGACAGTATACGCACAATAATCTTTTTCTAATTCGTTTTTATTTTTGGGACGAGGAGCGATACACCCGTCCTTCCAAGAGCGCTTCTGAGCGCGGTCTGACGACCCGCGAGAGCAAAATGTATGAAGAAATCGACAAGTATTTTTAATTTAGCTTATAATTGAAATAAAATTTTGATTTAGATACAAAAAAATTATCACAATCTATAAAGGACTATATATCCCTCAATAATTTATAGGTAAGAAGATAGATTAGGCTTTTAATTTTCTTAAAAGTGTACCGGTTTAGACCCCATTTTTTTGCATTTTATGCGATCATTGTGCTGGGAAAATCGTATTTCAGTGACAATTTTGTATGACGTCGTACAATTTTTATAAGATGATCGTAGAACTGAATATATTATCTTTAAATTAAGATATTACTTTGTTCTCACGTGTAAGTGCTTTGAGTTAAAATTGTACCGTAAAATAGCGGTTTTTGTTAAAAAACTGTTATAGCACCCTTAACGAACCCGGGATTATAATCCCAGGAACCGCTCCGACAAATTAACAAGCTTTGCTGCCCACATTCTATAATCAGTGGCTTCATTTGTGAAAGAACTTGTATTTATCTGTGTAATTATATTGGCTTTTCATTTACACGACTGCGTACTGGCTTTTAATAGCCGTTTTGTAGATTATTTGCTTACAAGAACCTAAGGCTGAGGTTTTAAGGAAATAAGGCAAGGAACATGCGCCAAAAACATGAATAAATACAGAAAATTTATGAAGCAGAAAATTTAAAACTTGTATGTACCTAATATTATGTTCGCTAAGAATGTATAGAACTATATAAGAAAGATCAAGTGGGTTTAAAACGTAGATAACCAGCAGATTTAAATATGTATTATGTTATCGTATTAAATAAATATTTCTCTTATTCAGTAACAATAATTGTCCCACATATATCTCACGTACAAAAACAACATTAAAAAGCAAACAGCAATCGGTAAATACGTACATTAAATATAGAACACGAACTCAGTTCGTAATGTACTGCGAATACATTTTTAAAGCATTCCGCTGAAAGAGAATACGCTAGTGTCATCCGAAGTGCGGAAATGCGTCACATACATCAGGGGAAATAGAAAATGGCCGCCAGATCTGAGGACGCGATGTGATTCAGAAACTGCGTGCTGTAAAAATTCTCACTACCAATTAAGAATTTAGTACAAAGCTGTGTTAAGCAATATTTAGGTTATTTTTTTCTCAATTTAAATATGCTTTTTAAAACTTAAATCAAGTATTATTTGCAGTTATCAATATGTTTTACGTACCTTGACTTTTATCGTAAATAACATTACAAATCAAAAGCTTATAAGAGTCTTATATAAGCAACCTATAATCTTATTTAAAACAAAAAAACAGTGGACCCATTTCATTGGGTTGGTAACTTATTAGAATATACCTATAACCTAGTACAAATAGTGCGTCTTCGTGGTGACATTATTATAAATTAAAAAAACTAAATAATTATGAACACAAACAACAACAAGCACAGACTATACTTGTTACTGCGTTTGGACGCGCTAAGCTTTGGCTTAAAACCTAGAAAAAAATGCCTGACTCTCATGACACGTTGTCCACTCATACATCTTTTAAAGTAACACAGATTAGTATCTAATGCATTAATTACTATTTAGTTTACAAATTAATTGTTATAAGGAAAATAAAACATTTCATGCAACAGTTAATTATTAATACAATTAGCATTTTCTAACAATTGTTGTGACCTAACGCTGAAATTATTTATGGAATTCGAGTAAATATAATTCTGTTGAATGTAAATAAATAAATTTGCATACCTAAATTATTGATTGATTGTGGCTGACCATTACTTACTTATTCAATCCTGTTTATAAAATTACACCTACATTTCTAATAAATGTGCAAATTTTGTATTGAATTCCCTTGAAGTTATAATGAATTACGAAATTTTTTTTTATACATTGAATTGATCTGTTTCGATGAAAACATGAGGGACAATATGAGTATCCGTATGAGAGTTACGAAATAAATTCTCTAAATTCATACGTGTGTTTATGCGCCTAATTAATAGTGTCTACCAATTCCTCTTCTAGTTTGAATTACAATTATTCTTTAAACATAAATTATTAATACATGCCTCTATAATACATGTTTTTAAGTAAATTCATTCACGTAATATATAATTTAGAATATAAAGTCATAAATAAAATAACTTTTTTTCTTATTAGAAAAACCTTTAATAGCAGTAACCCTCTTTCTTGTATAACCTTAAAAGATTTAAATTTAATTTCTCTAAATTAAATATAACGTTCCCATTTGATATATACTATATTACCTATTCAATATAATATAATATTATTTTCACACACCTAAACTTTTAATTTGCAAATTGAATATTTAGCTAATACATATTTAATTATTTAGCTTTATTTAAACAATAATGTCTTAACTGTGTTGTTAATATACACATTTCGTCTAATGTCAACTGAATCAATCGGTCATGAGCATAGAATTGCAGTTAAGTACTCCCTAGACGGTAATGCAAGCATGACATGCGTTACTTCAATCGTCATGCAACATGAGTGTCAAAAAAGCTAAGATCTTTTTAGAGAGTTCGCGTCCAGCCTCGATTTTTAATAGTACTACAGTGCAAGAAACTAAGCTTTTGCATGACATCTAGATTATTTATTTATTTATTTGTACATATTTTTATTTAGAATTTCCAACAAAGAAAACATAATTTATCATCATACATGCATGACACCACTTAACGCATGTCATGCTGCCTTACCGTCTAGGGACCATATTATATGTAAATAGTACAAACTACAATCAAATGCCACGTAATTTGATATATCACAATGGCATTACACGAATAGCAGGCAATTAGAATTATTTTAGGCGATTAGCTGAACGATCCTTACTGGGCGCGCCGTAAGGATTTCACGTACAAAACGTACGTAATATTAATTAATGAATTAATAATATGTAGTATTGTATTTAATATAATATATTAGTACAAGGACGTGCGTAATAAGGGCTTAGTTATGTTCTTTAAATAAGTTGTTAATATAGTAGAATTAATTTTTTTTGATCATTTTCAGAACATAATACTTAGGTATCATTTGCGTATTTCATAAATATTTATAGAAATTCAATGACAATATATAGCCTACAAGTCATTTTATAAAACATAGGCAGAATATCCACCTGACGATTAAATAAGGAATTAACGACACATAAACACAGTATTACAATATCTACCTATTATTTTATTGTAATACTGTGCACATAAATAAACAATTAAGAATTGGTTCTTTAATTAAAATTAGTAGTGGTAGAAAGCAATAGTAGCAGTAGTAATAATCGAATCAATATTCACAATTTTTCAGTCAATAATTTCAAGGGCCAGTTATCTCAATCCAATCCGATATCTAATTCGTGTGTCCCACGCGAGCGGACATGCGGTCGTGTCGGATCCGCTTCCTCTGCCCGCCGCAGAGTTCCGTCTTTACCCGGTTGTGATATACGGAGTTTGGTATACGTGTGAATCTATGCCGTTTGATATCCTTGTACAGATTTGAGATTGTAGTTATTTTATTATTATTGTAGTTATTTTATATTGATTAAATTAAGTCAGCTAAATTGGTTTTATCTGATGAGAAGTTCTACTTGTATTAGTATTGAGTTAATAACTTTATAATCCTAGTTTGTCACACTCACATAACCCAACAATATAAATATAGGGTAAAAGTGGGATAGATGCCCCACTTTTTGAAATAGCCTCATAATTTAAAAAACATGAATCTTATACGAACACTTTGTATGAATATAGCTAGGTTAATTATCTGTTTTGAATTACTATATATATTTTTAATCCTATCATGATAATGTGTAATAAATATTTTTGTAGAACACCTTTTTTGAGGATAGATGCCTACCTAGTTGGATAGTTGCCCCACCATGAAAATACTAAGGAGGATAGATGCCTGCAGAGTGGGATAGATGCCTGACATACTCTATAAACGCGAAATCTAATAAAATTAATATGATAAACCAGCAAATGTCAAGTTCACATAGTTGTTCTGTTGTCCAAGAATATACTTGCGCTCGCACTCCTTCTTTTCTTTTGTATTTTCGTGGCGTGGTTCTCCTACAATCAGTATAAGGGCAGATCATTAATAAGTAAGTAAACATAACAAAAAAAAGCAAATTAAACGAGTAAAATCGGTTAACAGAGAAAACCTCTGACGCAATCAGGTAAAAATATAAACAGTACCTGTGATTATCGATACTAACATGTACATATGTATTGAGGAATAGATGCCCTTAGAGGCCCCTAAGGGCATCTATCCCTCGAAAAAAAAGGGGCAACTATCCTTTTTGATAAGGATAGCTGCCCCAGTAGTTTTTTTATTAAATAAAAACAAAAGAGCCAATATTTTCACTTAGATTTGTACTTAATGAACCAGTGTATAGACATAATAAGAAATATAGTGAAATTTATTAATACTTATAAAGTTATGCAAAGGCAAATATCAACCTTTTTAAATTTTTACGTGTTCGTGAAGTTCGCCGCCGATATTATAACACGCACTAGCGAAACACGTCTTCACCAAACAACAGCTCATGCGTACACGAGGTGCGGGGTGATAGGAGCTCCTATTTAAATCATTAATTCGTAGTCAGGACTCTGGGAAGTGAGGTTTTTTGAAAATGGGGCATCTATCCTAGTGCGGCATCTATCCCACTTTTACCCTATAGAGAGGTCTGAGGTAGTGAGAGTTCCTAGCTGTTCTAATAGGAAAAAAAATGAAAAAATGTTAAATATACTTAAGTAACTTTAATTTGAATGTCAATAATTATAAATTATTTTCAGAATGTAATAAATTTCCGAGGTGTTATTTCCATATCAAACCAATAAACAACTGATTTCTTCTAAGACATCATTATCACTTTCGCTAAAACGTTAAAAAACAAAGACAAACCCAAAAATCGTGAATATAAACAATAAGTAAAAAGATACAACATCATTACAAGCACTTATACACACAACAGAAGCTTTTAGTATGATAAGAATATAACAATAAATTTATTTCAATGCATTTCAAAAATATTCGATAAAACTGCATCGGCTTGTATCCTTTTATTGATACAACGGCAATTAGTGTACGTTTTATTTTAAAAATAATTGTCAATTCGTAAATGATAACGTCGCTTTATCAATCCATTAAACAACCGTTAGACTCTAAATAATAAAATAAAAATACAATGACTTGAATGTTGAAAAAACTTCAACGATCCTTGTATAATATAGCACTTAATTAATGCATAATAATGACGATACTTAGCTTAGCATTTTGTATTCAACGAGTAATAAAACGTACATGATACGAATATTGTTGTTTCGAGAAAGAAATAAGAATGTGACATTTCGGAGGTCGATCCCTGTGTATGGACGGTGATGTTTATTTTATACTACAAAACAAGGGTCAAAAAGAATCGACGTGGCTGGTCCGTCCGACATGTTACGCTTGTCAGATAAATCACAAGTTTAATAACAGTAAAAAGGACGTAATGTCTGGTATAAATTTGAGAATGATTAAGAACAAGTTGTTCATTGCATGAGTTGTGGTCGGAATTCTGCGTGTACGGTGTTCGTATTAACGATTAATGTTAATGCAATTATTGTAATGTTATATTATTGCTTGTAATCAGAACTTGTTCGCTTTCGTTTTTATCCCTACATCCTCGTGCTTTTTTGCAACTTGTGACAGACAGTTTTTAATTATTACTTGAGGTTTTATGAATGAGTTATATCCGCGTAATTCATTACATATTATTCACAGCATTCGCAAAACCAATGAAGTTTTTATCAATAAGCCTTCTTTCTCTTAATTCTACGTCCAAATGTAATCTCAATAGATATAAGTCATAATATTACTTCATATCTTTATTTATTATTAATTAACTACGCACAATTAAAGTTTTCAGTCAAGTTTGTTCAAGTAGGTATTCCGTACAACCATCATTATTACAATTGATTAAAGTCCCTAATGACGATGGAAACAGCAAACACAAAACCTATAAAATGCAAGTTTAAAAAAATATCCACAAAGATAGTTTCTTAAAAGTAGGTATATGATCAGTATTAACGGGTTAATAAATATACAATGAGACGCTGAATCCATCATCTCGTGGTAACGGCGTTTTAAGCCCAATTGGCAACCGATTTTTGTCAGTGGGCGGAACATAATTTTCATCATAAAACCCATAGAATTAGGTAAGACACACTCATCCGCATTTATTACTGCCATTCTTCGTCACTTAGCAGATATCCACGAAATATTGATTGATTATAAAAACTCGTCAATCATCAAAGTAATGCGAAAGAGACCACACCTCAAGTGCCAAATAAAATTAAAGTTTTACAATCGTCGGCTAATTGCTGTTTTAATAAAACGCATTCGCGAAACAATTATGGAAATTCGCGTGTACGTACGATATTCGTTGGCGGGGTTTTTGATCTGCGGGCTTATTAAATTTTATAATATCATTGCTGTTTATATCTTTGGTCGGTTTTATTTGTGTGCCGAGTTTTGTATCTGTAAATATCGCTGCATTTTTACTTAATTATACTCCTTTTTAATGACCAACAATAAAAGTCAGTGTTTGTTTTTATATCATTCATTATTCTCTTCATTGGTTATTAAAATATTATATTGTGACTGTGCATACACTGATCGTGGAATAATGACAGCGCGGGACATATTCTAAACATGTCAAAGGAGAAAAAATCTTGATGGGTATTTTCAAGAAGCTTATAAATCTAATACACTGGAGATTTCAGTATGAACATTAACTTGTAACAAGAAAATATTATGACCTTGAATGACGCCTGTATGTTTTTTTGTGTGAAAGGGATAAAAAAACATACAGGCGTTATTCAACGTCATATTTTCTTGTTACAAGTTAATGTTCATACTGAAATCTCCAGTGTATTAGATATGTAGGGTCAACCGGGGCAAATGCAACTAAAAAATAACAAGTTTCAAGTTTGATCGGTTGCAGTTATCTCCTTTTATATTTGGTCATTTATTTGACCCATTTAGTGATTTTTGTATTTATTCAAGATTATTTTCAACCAATCAAGCAATACAGTAGTCTTATAAATAACTGGTAGTGAGAATATTTCCTAAAATTGGTAGAAAAAGTTACATTAACCCCTAGTCGGGGGTAAATGCAACTAACTGCCATAACTCTTCTTTTATTTCATATAAAACAACGAATATAGAATATATTTATGAGATTTCATGTTATTCATAGGATTTTGAACTGGATTACCGTGTAGCAAGAACGAGTTTTCAGGAAAAATCTTATTTTTCTGATTGTGGGGCAAATGCAACTATTTGTTAGAGAATTAGTGTGGGGAATGCAAAAAACTTATTCATCGATATATTTTTATTATTCTATATATATATACAATAACGTTATCTATACAATAACGTTGCGATCGTAGATGGCGCCGCATTATTTAGAGGAAAAACTCATGTACCTACTTTGATTTACCACTTTAAATCGCAACAAAAAAAAAATAACAGTGTACTACCTACTAAGTCAATTTTAGTTTTTGGTCAGAACAAATAACATTCTATGTGTTAAATATTGTTAAAAACGTAAACCAAACAAAATACGTTTATTAGTTAATCAACCGTTTACTAAAAATTACTTGAACAATCACAGAACTATCCTACCTATAGTTTTTAGTTACTTATATTCTTTAACCACGCTTTATCTAATTTGAATTTTACTTATGAACCCGTCTCTGGGTATAATATCGAAGAAATAATCGATGGTTCTTCTTTAATTAATCATAAAGAAAATGACTACCAAGAAGGATACATAATAAAAATATCGACACTGTCACATCACTAGTGTTTTTAGTTTCATACAAAAATATAAGGGGCTATTGTAACTAACCTCACAGTTGCAATAACCCCACAGTGAAATTTTCATGAGGCAATTGTAACTGCATCAATAACACAAAATAGAGTCAACTAACGCACTAAAAATATAAATGAAATATGCTTAACGGCTTGTGATAATCGTGTCCAATCAAAAACACCTGCAAAAAATCACTCCTAAACCATTTTTTTGTCTGCAAAACTCGACACCTGTTTTTACGCACACCAACTTCAAAATAGCGGTTTGACACAATGGCCTATCAATCAAATAGTTTTCATCGTAGGGGCACCATCTATTACTTGTAAGATTTATTAGTCGTTGAGCTATTGAATCATAGGTGGCGATTTATTACAACAACTCTAATAAATTAGTTATGATAACTAGTTGCCATAGCCCCATAGTTGCATTTGCCCCGGTTGACCCTATAAGCTTCTTGGGTATTTTTAATTAACTATGATTCCTTATTAGATTGGATGAAGAACTTGTAAAGACAGATCGATTCTATGGATATTCGATTAAAGAAATCGAATCGAAAGTGAAAATTTCTCGTTTCATAGAAAAGCTCTGCTTAAGATCACTTGAGCAATGAGTGAATAGTTTTAATCCTTCTATTGTATTGATATAATAGTGAAAGTGCTAAAATTTTATATAGAATCCCTGTAGTGGATATATTTTTGGTTAATAGTGTAATGGTGTCTCACTTATTATTTTCTAATAAAAAACACTGGTCTTATTGTTCAATATTAATACCTCAGTATTTGCATCGAAACGCAAATAAGACATTACAGTCAAAAGTAAAGTGACAAAGACGTCCAGTAATTACTTTCAATAAAAGCAACAATAGGATTAGCCGTGCCTTTAAATAACCTAAACTGCGAAATGTCATTCAAATAAGTAACGAGGTGATTTACCTGTCCAAAAATTAATCCTCTCGACGCGAAAATAAATATTTTTTTCTGCAAAAAACGATTTATATCTGGTTATAGAGAAAATTTAATTCTTTTGTGAGTTGTACTTTAAATCTCTTCTAGAGTGGATACGCGAAATGTTACTTTACGCTTTGACGTATAAGGTGTAATTTTATGTGGCTAAATTTAATTCAAGTGTGAGACATATTTATTTTGCGAAATCCAATTTTCTGGTGACGTCTCATGTGTCGACTTTAAATGGTGTCGACTATAGTCCTGTCTACATCGTTTCACGCTCATTCTTTGTGATATTAAATCTTCAATACTGATACTTATACTCGTAAATGTGCTTGGAAATATTATCTTAAATTGGTACGCGAGTTTCAATTGAAAAAAAATAAAATAAATAACGTCTGCGATGGGTTTAGACTTTAGTATAATCTAGCGGTGATATTGTTTTTCATTATGTTATGACTTGGGTTTTTCTTGCGAGATGAGCTTTTAAAAGATGGATAATTGGATTCGATATTTTTTATTAATAAATGACATATCTAATGTAATTTTAATTCCGAGTCTTATATACAATCATTTTATTGTACTTTCTAACTATAGTGAAATTCAAGTGCAGCTTATCTAGGGAATGTATTTGATGATTGGAAAAACAGCCGAAACCATGCCGAAACACATCACATTTATCTTTTTTTTCTCTTTTATTATAACAAAAGGAATCTTTGTAAGAGCAACCAAAAATATTTCACTCAAGTGCGAATTCATGACGTTCATATCAACAATACTGTATAACACAACTATCACCCGTATCGATAAAATCAATTTGACTAGATCGAACTGCGTTCGCGCCCTTTTCGCCATAGCGCACCGTTCCCGCGCTTTGCAAGCCCGTGACCGATGACGTATGTAGGTGTCATAACGGTATCTTTATTTATTGCACTATAACTCACATAAAACTAAGCTCCCGTAGATACCATCTTGCATTCCTACCGGTCCCTACTTTGAACTATGGGACAGTTTTAAGAATGCGTCAAAGCCTCTTAAGTTTAAGGTTAACGAGAGTTGTGATTGCGTCTTTCAGATACTTCGTATTAATATTCCAATAAATAATAGATTGGATTTTGGAACGAATGGTTTTTTTAACGGTTATTTTAGATCTATAATGTGGATTTATTCGGTGAAGCGTGTTCTTGTTGTGGTGTAGATTGATATTTTATTAGAAACACGCGCCGATAATTATCTTAGATATAAAATCTATTTTTCATTTTTGTAATAATTTGTTTATTGAAAATTCTCATAAGTAGGTACGAGAATATTTAAATGTGATATTTAACGTATTTAAATTATTTATAAAGCTCAGATGTCTAGGTAAGATAGATTACAAGATTGAGCTAAATACTATTATTTAATAGTTAATACGTTCGTTTACCGAATAACAAATTTTACAAAGTATTTTATTTAATATATAATTGAATATAAAAACTAAATCCAAGTTATTTAACGACAATTAATCACATTATAAGAATAAAGCAATGAAAAGAAATAATAGTTTAAAAAAAACTAAAAAACACGCTTTTTATAGAAAACCGAAATAAAAATTAGAAAATTTTATCAAATTAGTGTATTGTCATCGGTCCTCAATAAATCTACAAAGTTTGAACGAAATCTGGCCGTTTAAAGTGGGTAAAATCGCGCCCAAAGAAGTCGGTTACAAACAAACATACAGGTGAAGCTAATATAAAGCGTGTAAAAATAAATTTAGACTGAAAAGTCCCTAACGAACATACAAAACAAAAATATTGCAAGTAAAATAAACGACAATTTACGCGCACATCGATCTACTTTGATACAACCGTTAATATTGTTCAAAGTAATAAAACTGAAACTGTTAATTCCAGTAATATATTGCAAACAATACACGTTAAGTGGCTCATTTTATCGCTCTCGGTGGAGCCGTTCGCGGCCCGTATCTCCGACAAACATATTAGCTTTTAATAATTAATATATCAAATTATAATATTAGACATGCTAAATAGCTTTTGGTAATTAAATGTAACAAATATTAGTAGTATAGTAGGTATATTATATTCATATTATATACAAAAATTTATCGCCAAATGTGATGGTAAGCGTAAAACTCGAGAACGGCTGAACCGTTTACTTTATTAATATGTATTATATTCCTTGAAGTACGAGGATGGTTATTATGAAGAGAAAACGTAAACATGTACCACGGGCGAAGCCGGGGCGGACCGCTAGTGATATATAAATTTATAACGAAAGTATGAATATGATCTTTTGAAGTTATTTATTGATACTTTTTACAAACAACTGCATACAGAAGATTCAAGAAGCTTATTATGAAAACTAGAATATAACAGTTCAACTAGTTTTGACTCACGTATTTGCTGACAAAGTCGACAATAAAACGCTGTATGTAAATCGTTATTTAATTCACCCCACCTTCAAATATTCTCTTATATTTTCCTCGTATTTCTCAAATTGTATTTCGTTCTTACTGAAAGCAATCTTCAACTAACCATTTTCCAACGAATGATATAGCTTTTATGTAAATCCATACTAATATTATAAATGCGAAAGTAACTCTGTCTGTCTGTCTGTTACTCAATCACGCCTAAACTACTAAAACAATTTGCATGAAATTTGGTATGTAGATATTTTGATACCTGAGAAAGGACATAGGCTACCTTTTATTGCGAAATATGTACCACGGGCGAAGCCAGGGTGGACCACTAGTTTTATATATATTACCTACTATATTTTTAGACACTACATTTTCTTACTTAAAATGATAGTTTATACTATGTATTTGTTATTCGTAAATAGAACCCTAACGAAAGATAACTTTAGAGTAATCAACGATCACTCACCATAACTTCCCTAAACACAACCAAGTATTTAAAAAATGTCACATTACAAAACGTGTCTTCAGTACAAACTCGTTCAACTACCTATCAAATATATAACGTAATAAGTATCTAACTGAATTAGAATTTGAATAATCGCCGTCATGCTCCCGAAATGTACGCAACCGAGCGTCGCGTACGCGTCAATCAAAACTCCCTATATAGAATTGTCACTTATATCTTGTTCTAATCCATCGGTACCTTTGACGTTCAATTACAATCTTTATTACTGCTTGTACTTATCGGATTATTTTAAAAGGCGGTTATGTAGACACGGCTAACGCGATTCGTATTCGATTGAAGACTTAGTAGCGCTTAGATTATAATTGTATCAGTCCGAATTCGTTCCCATATAAGGATAAAACGGCTGTCAAACTATATTAAATTATACTTATACATTATACTGTATGAGTGAAGTCAAGTCTAAAATTCGTCAATTAAAATTTCATAATGTATTAAGCGCGCGAAATTTTGTGTCAGTGTTTCGGGTCATTTGTAACAGGATGGCGGTTCTACAGGGGTATTAGTACGCAATGACAAAAAGAAAAATGATGGTCAGAACGCTGATACCGGATACCTTAAGATACTGTAATATTTTATATTAGAGAATCTTAACATAAAATATTATAGTATCTTCACCGTGTGTGACGCGTTTAACTCGTAGATATCAATTGTCAATTTAAAATTGTGAAGCTTTCGAAAAGGACAATCAAATTAAACGAATGAATCTTCTATAAATGATCACAATATTTTTTATACTATGGTTCGGAACATAACTCCAAAATAAACTTTCTATGACGATCGGTGTGGCATTCAAAATTGTATCCGCGTTTTAAACAAAACAATATGTAAGTTGTCAACAGCACATCCTACAGAAATACATGTAACGGATAAAACTGACACCGATCACAGAACGTGTCGTATAGGTGACGCGTTTTTTAACAGAACCACGTGACACACCAAAAAGGGACATTGGAAATTCAGCAAAAAGCACAACGTTGTCAAAATCAAACGACATCCGCCCCTGCTATTTAAAAGTTTCCACTAAACAGATGTCACCAGCACACAATCCGCATACAAATACCGTATAAAAATACAATATCGTGTGTTTCGGATAATACAGTTACTATGGGCTCTGACGTATCTATCTATAATACGTCCCCAAGGAAACGCGTGACTGGAATTTTGGAAGTGAAGGAAACAGGCTCGACGTCTGAGATGCGCACCGAATCTTTATTTTCGATCTATCGATGCGCCGTAAATCAATTTCGCATCCATAAATTTCGTGTATTGTTGACTTGGCGGTTAGTAAAACATAGTGGCATAAATATATCAAACATGTATTGCTACTAATATTAAGGCTCACATAAGTGCAATGGTAATGCAAAAGCTCGGTCAATGACATATATCTAAGATTTATTTAGAGCATTAAAATGAATAAGTATAGTAATCGTAGCACCTTTCAGGTCATAATTACAATACTCCTACAAACCAACACTTAAAAATTAAAAACAATTTACGCAATACCTGAAGCTATAAATCATGCTAATAATAATTATCCTTGCGCATTAACAGGCCATATCCCCTTACAACTAGTCCTCAAAATGCAATAAATAAGGCTACAAACGTCCAGCGAGGCATAATTACGCGAATAATACAAATGAAAAGTGCAACCGAACGCACGTACACTCTGTCTCACAGCATTATTTATTGCAGTTTTATCTTACAACCGCATGCGATAAAAGAAAAGAAATGTCAGGAGCCTGTGATCGCGATTATCACGATGCAATCATTGAAGCGCCCCGACCTGACCACTGCTACAACCCCCAGTGGAAATTAATCCTTACAGCGTATCCATTGCTGGCGAGGCGAGAACTGAGTATAATTTAAAGGAGCACAACAGCAATGTAAGAAGAAATCCATTACTGTTCAATTCGAAAGTTCTGTTTGCCGAGGGACATGTTAAAACAAATACACATTGAAAAGTTAAGCGTGCTTTTAGAACGCGCATCGGTAGTCATTCAATGACTAGCAAGAAAGACTTGTATATAGCCCTCGTTCAAAGTATCCGGGGACAGCCAGTCATTGTTGCCTGTTTAATTAGCATGCCCGAGATCATCAGACAGTGTCGATGCGACTGAATAATGACACTGAATATTGTCTTAAATATAATTGCGGCTAACAATGCGTTAATCGGGCGCACAACGGAAGTCTGCCTTAATTAAACGAAATTAATTTCGTCTCCGTTTCTTATCGGATCTTTTCGGTTATAATTGATTTTACAGTCCCAATTTCATCTTGATTGTACGATTGTTTTTTAACAGTAAATGCTCTGAAGTTAACCAAGCGACCTTTTTAACTTTACCATCAAAAGGAATAAAAATTGTCTTCATTTATTGTTTTGTAATTGGCTAATCTACCTTCTATGTACTATCAGTCTTACAAGTTATCTGTCACCATCTGGGATTACACTCGAGACATCGAGATTTAACGCCAACGCACCACCCACCACACCACACTCTAATTAGGATTAATTCATCAGCTCGATTCTGCTTACCTTTGTGAAAAACAATACTCTCATAATTTACGACGACAAACATTTGGCTGAGTCACTTGTTGTAGCTATAAATTAGGATGAAAATAAAAACTATCGAAACAAAATTGAAAAGCATCCTTTGCCAAATATATTAAAGGCGACTATAAAGGCGAGTTCACTAGACCGGCACCTGGCATTGGACAAGCAAGAACTCCGCTTCAAACGCCAACTTTTAAATTAACTACGCTCTCATAACACGAGCACACAGCTATAAAACTTGGAATTCATGGGAGCGTAGTTTTTAAGATCACGTTTATGAAATTTTAAATCTAGAATTATCATCGGTTAGATCTTCGTGGCTAAGAAAGCAGGTGCGCCTGCTACCAGCGCGAGCGCCCACACGTTCAAAAAGCCTTCAAAACAATTATCATTCCGTGTGCTTGCGAAACATGCTTCGTCACTATCTGTCTGCCCATCATCACGACTCCACGATTTACATATAATGACTTTTCAACAATATACAACGAAATATGCAACGCTGTCTTTACTTACAACGTAATTTCGTTTTCGTGCTATTAAAGACCCATAATAATTCAAAAGCACGTTAGGTACGTTAATTTGTTTACTTTTTGTACAAAACTTATATTTTGCATGTTGAAGAATATTCAAAAAGAAATTACCCGACAAACATTATTTTCTGCACACGCAGTTGTTCATTAAATGAAGCAATTGTACGAAACACTCTATTTGTTTATACTTTGGCTACTTTCATTTCGAAACTGTCGTCTTTAATTTAGTGGGCATTTAAAAAGTCCAGAAATAACTCAGGATCTTTACGCGAGCATTCATCAACGACGACAATCATTTGTGCGTCGAAGGAGTGACATTTTACCGAAAATTATATAGGGAATGTTAGTTAAAAGTGTCTTCCTGTAGGCTGTAGAATAAATTAGCTCCAACCTCCAGGACGTAAACATGTGGGTTTATGTATGACAGTGACTACGGCGGGCGCTTACCCCGACAACTTTAACATTGTCTCAACTCAAGTTTAAACGTTTGCCGCAGAGTTAGTTATGACTGGCTTTTAAATATTTACCTTGCTCAGTTTTTCACTTCTTTACCTAGTCAAGATTTTGCAAACACAATAATGTAATGGCTTTAAGTAAGCTGCAAAATAATATGTACGGCGCCGCTTTCATTTATTTAAGCGTATTGAAAAATTAT
Source organism: Colias philodice (assembly GCF_061535455.1). NCBI lineage: Eukaryota > Metazoa > Arthropoda > Insecta > Lepidoptera > Pieridae > Colias > Colias philodice. Next base: position 8,617,217 of record NC_143099.1, on the reverse strand, counting down.
GGCTCAGCTGAAGAAAATTATTTTTGTACGCGTCACGTACCTACAATTTGTATATAAACTGAACTTAAGTATTTTCCCCTTATTCTGTCAGTAGCGTACAACAATGTTAAGTTTATCTTTGATCCTGTAATTGCATTATATGGTTAAATAGATGCTCTACACCACACACTACACAATATTTTACATATTAAAATGTCACAAAAAATATTTTTTTTCAAATTACAATTTTAATAGTCAGTTTTCATGATAGTTCTTCAAATAATAATTTTAATTTAACTACCTTGCTATAACAATTTAGTTTTGCAAAACAAATTTTGTTTTGGATGCCATAATATAATTTAATACGCTAACAAAATGAATTTCATAATTATAACTATTACCCGAAGACATAAGACTTCCGTAGCTGTATTAAAAAGCGGTTCCTGGCTCACTTCTCGTTATTTTTTACTCCTTAACACACTAGTTAATAACGGAACACAATAAATTACTCTTAAGCACACGAACTTTCGTCATAACTACAAATTACTTCAAATCATGTGGATATTATTTTTTACGAGGAACAACAGCATATGGTAAATTAGAGGCCCATCAAAAACAAAATAAACAAATGCCTCGGCCTTTCCTAAAAAACTTAATAATACCCTCGAAACGAGTGTCGCATGTTCACAAATTATCGGTTCTATCTATTTTTTGTTGACTCTATACAAAGCAATCAATCAAAAGGCCGATGCAAAAAATATAGGCTATGTATAAGAAAGAGTCACAATTTAATTTATAAAGGCTGTTCGTTCTACATTAACATATTTATATTAATTATTTTTATTGGTTTGGGACCATGTGGGTCACCTGAATGTCAAATAAACGTTATATTCAAATACATAATGAAGAAAATTCTATTCTACATACGATGGATAAATAAAAGAGAATGAATTTTGAATGTAACTTACAGAAATAACTTAACTTAACTTATAAGTTACATTCAAAATTCATATACAATACATACATTCAATATTCATTCGTCTTACAATAGAACGGAATAAAATTTCTGTTATTAATACGTATTTTGATGTAATATTTTACATTAAATATGTATTTGACACATAACATTAAAATATTAAATTAGCAATGACAAACAAAGTCACCAAATCAAAAGCTTCACGGTAATCTATTAGAAAGTTTTCCTCAAAATTTTAACATTACGTTTATTACACGTATTTTCTTGTAACAATCGTAAACTGGGTTAAGTAATGTTTCGAGCAATGGTCGGTGCAATCACAGAGCAATCGATTACTAAAAGCCGGCGATCGTGCGTGAATGACGATAAACACTAAGTACAAGCCTTTTTGGTCTACGGCAATATTTATGTAGGAAAGCTTCCCGGCTTGACTCTATAGTCTCTATACGGGGAGAATTAACAAATACATCCTGAAAATTTTGGGTTCTAGTGTAGACTTACAATTTACATCGTTCTTTCCATTAAGTTTAGAATTAGTTAGTCAGACTCAGTTGTATAAGGAGGAACTATAATATTGTATGATGTTATTTGTAAGATTCGGAATAATATCAAAAGTAACACGATGTAATGAATATCAGTAGAATAGAACTTTCAGTGCAAATACTACTTCTAATTATTGAAAACAATTCTATCACCAATTTCCGGCACGAAATAGCCACAATAATTATATCACCTACATAATTGAAACAAAACGTTTGATCAAACCAGAGAAAACTATATTTTACCGCTCTATTTCACCTCTATTACCGCCAACCCTTGCGCAAACGAGCCTGCAGTACCTGCAGGGCAGTCGCACCCTAGTTTTTCAATGTCCACATCAGTTGGTCACGATTAGCCTACATTGTTTCACAATAAAACGCTTGCGCAACTCAAAGTGACGACTGACGTCCCTATAATTGATTTGATACGTTTCAAAACACTTAACAGTTGATTACATGCTGTAACTGTTTGTCTTTTAAAAGCATCGTGGATAGGTCGTTCAGGTATTTTATCAGCTTGTTGTGTACCCACTGCAGGAACATAAGCCTCCTATGTGGTTTTAGGCCATAACCATCCACCATCGGATGTCGCAAATTTCCTTTTAGGGTATATGACTTGCCATACATATTTAAAAGAATCAGCGTCTAGAAAAACAAAGAAGTTTTCTCTTCAACTCAACATGTCTAAAATGATTAGATCAATAAAGTAACAAAAATGTAAGATACGATACAATTTCCAACATCTTCAGATATTCATGTCCTAAAGTTATCTATTAAATAGTTATTACTTAGTTATCAAACTCAAATGTAATTGAATGTTCCAAGGACACTTGATTCAAGTTACTAAAGTAATATATTTAAGTGATTACTATTTCGTTTTTCGTGAGAATATTAAATAAAAAATAACGGTTATTAAAATTATTTTACTTGTATCAAATATACATAATACGTAAGCTGCTTTCGTCATACTATTCAAATACAAGTTTGTGAATTTCAACAAAACAGACCTACAGAAATCTATAATGCCAAAAATATTACATACAACATCTATACAACAGAAAGCGCTAGACTAAAAAAACTAAAAAGCACACTAACAAGTTCAACATAATAATTGTAATCTCCTTAAAAGCCACTTAAATATTGATACAACACTGCTATCATTAACCTCAAGTACTACGTGTCAACATTGTACAAATAAAAATTGAGCACCAAATTTCAAACAAAATTACTGACAAAGCACTCACACGTCAATCATTTTGGCTAATGGCCAAGATGGTATCGGCACTGAGCGCTTGTCAGCAGTGATACAACCGGACAATTGAAATATGAATGGATTATAATTATTTAGTGGCTAATTGGACCATGAACTGTTGCGATTCATTGATATGCCTAACAGATGGTACTGTCAGTGATAACAGTGTAATGTAGTGGGTAATGAGCTTACATTGTAACATTATATACTGTATGCATCTGTATGTATAATGGTTAAAAATATTTAATATCGATCTATGGTAACCACGGCCTCAAATTAAATACATAATCTAGGTGTGCTATTCGTCAATGTTTTGTTTTATATATTAGCAGAAGTCTTCATTATTCTTCTTTTGAAGTTGCAACTTTCGGTCCTGCAACAAAATTTTTTAATAGTGATCACTGATCATCAAGAAAATAGACCATAATCACTTTTCATACGTCGTCACCGTCTCATGCTCTTAAACTTCTCAAAATAATATTAAAACAGCATAATTCCAATATTCAACTAATGAAAGAAAAGCTATCCCCTACATTGCATCACCAAATCAATACTCCCAATTAAAAGTACAAAACTTTAATCATTACTTTGACCACACACAAACCCACATCAGTCTCAGAACGCTCAATTATCAACGTGCAAGCAATCTTTTTATCACAGTCCCACATAAATCGCTTGCCTAATTCCATACCGTTAGGTCGCTATTAATCATAATTTTCTGTGACGCGAACCGCTCAAGTGTTTTATACCGCTATTATCTAAAACACACGGAGCGTAAACGCCGTGATTGACGACAGGTCTGTTTGCTATACCTCGCTGTTTACATACTGCACGAATGGGTGGCTAGCATAAAAAATGTCCCCTATCGACATCGGTATAGAACAAACGGAAGCCGCAAATAACCGAATTGAACCGGTTTTTGGGCGGTATAAAGTTTTGGTCTAGCTTGGTAGCATTGGTTGTTGTTAATTTGTACCTCATTTCAATGGAAAAAGCTTTTAATTGGTACTCATTGATGTGTAATCTATTACAATGCCCGAATGTCAGATAAGAAGCATGCAAGCTATACACTGAGTGGAAATGAAGAACAATTTCAAGATCATCGAGCATCAATACCAAGATTAACACCAAAACTCCCGCTATAGTTCATAAAATGCAGTACGTAAACTTGTGAATAGCATTAACAAGGAAACAACTTAACAAGCACCTTAAATTCCAGACAATACTCGATGCTTCATTCAATTACCGAATCAGTATCTATTATACCGTCGCTATCAAGACATAAATTGATTAAGGCAAATTGATCTCGAGCTTTGCAGATAGATATAACTAGTACCTACAACGTGTACTAGACAGATAGCCTAGCATTTTCTTGTAAGTTATTATGGGATAACGTTAAACAATAGATTTTTACTTATAATAAACACTTTAGTGAAAATTGCTTATTCTTTAAAAACATGAAATCTTGGTTGAAAAAATATCAATTTGTGAATGAGTGGATAAAGTCAATTTTAATATTTAAAAGTCTATTACTCTTACTTAGCTGATACATATTACATGTCTTGTCAAAATATTATATCATAATTTTAACTTAAACTTTATCATACCAGCTTTGTATCACGAATTCACGATACACAAAATAATTATGCAAGACTATAAAATAAATATTATACAGGTGAGAAATAAACGATTAGATCATACCGATACGATTTCAACCCATAGGTACTTAAATAACGTTAACACAGCGTATTATTTGATAAACGAAATTTGATAGCTCAATCGCTATCGTTGGTATAAATATAAATCAATTCAACGTTTACACAAAACTATGATACGCATCCACAATAAACATCGCTGTGAGCACAAAAAGTTGTTTTACAATGAAAAATCATTAGTTACCATTGTGACTGCGTGATTGACAGTTGTATCAGGGCCAATCATTCCAATTTGTACTGATGCTTAGCTCACAGATATGAAACCACTCGAATATATCGCCAATAATTCTGAGCAATGACTGTTCAAACTGCAACTGTTAATACAAACAATTATAACCCCTATCATGGTAGATTAAAGACAAAAATCGTGTGATGTTTCCACTGCAACGGTGTGGACTATGTTTGTAGTTTAACAATGCAATAAATCTCGTTTAAGTTATTATTACAAATAGAAGTGATAGGTTTAATTGATTTATTAAAACTGTTAAAATGCCGGTTACTCGATGATGTTCCATTGTACTAAATCAAACTCCGTTTATTTGTCTATTTCGAAATATTATTTTGTTTGTATAAAATTTTCCAGTTTATAAGTCTACTACTTTTTCAGAAGTATGCTAGGGATTCTTTAATAATTTAACAAAACCTTCGAAACTTATACTTCAAGAAAATTCTAAGCAAATAACAAAATAATTCATCAAATAAACGTCCTAAACCAATCTGTCTAAAAGACGTATTCTAGCAAATAATAAATCCAAGAATACGAAATGAATATTAAGTCAATGCCAAATAAAAGACAACATTACGCCTTCATAATTTATAAGCCTAGCTTAACAACACTACAGTCAATCTGGGCTTATTAATGATGATGACGATCATTAGTCCATTAATATCCACTAAGAAACGAGCTCTTCTGGACTCAAAATTACACCATAAATTATAGAATGTGAGACAAACTAGCATTACGACCATCTTTCTACCATAACCGTACATTATCAAATCGTTGACTCCATTATAAGATCAAAAACTAGATATTTAGATAAGCCAAGTGAACTATAAAAATTAATGTCCTCAGATCGAGTTGAAAACGGCACACGCTTTATAAAAGTCCTGTCTAGTAAAACCCATTATACAATTAACATATTTCAATCTTTATATCAATAAACATCATTTATTTTTATAGATGTTATAGATAACATTGAAATTTGCCACTGTTTCGAAGATATTCTTCGATTTGGTAATAATTTATTCAACAATTCCACCATTCTGTATGCACGTGTTAGTAATTTAAAATATTTTTTTATTTAACAAAGTTATTTTTGTCCATAAATGCTTCTGTGTATACCAGTCACGTAAAGTGCCTTGTCTAATAGGCCCCAAGAACATTTTAGATTGCTAGAAATTATCTATGAAAATTAGAATTTACATTTACCGAGATGGAAAATTCTGAATTATCCAATTTTTTTTAAACAAAAGATTTTATTTAATAATCTGAGAAATGAAATATTAGTAAATGTATTCTTAAAAATGTCTAAATTAGGTGAAGTATGTGATTAAACTTCTGATCGCAGTAAATTTAGGTGTCGCGGTCGTTTTAAATCATCAGGGGTCCAATAACAAGTTCCGTCACAAATTGTTTTTTATTGCGTTAAATAAAATTTAATATTCAATCTGTCGTAATGAAAGTTGTTTATTCGTAAAACAAAATAACAACTAACAATCAGGTGAAATCGTAAAGAAAATAGCTTCTATTTTATAGACTTTTGACGACTTTAATAAACATTTTGAATCCATCATTGGGCTATAAAAGAGTAACGTACGATCAATGATTGTCAAAAACATTTTTATGTCACATCGCCCGTGACATTTTATCATATTGTAAGCCTTGCTACTGAAGTAAATGCAACGTACCTATAATTCAATATCAATTTTATTCAGTTCGCTTCAAAATATACCAAACTTCAAAAGACCGTTGATAAAATACTTATTATAATATCTGCCTGATCTGAACCTGATGTATTTTTACGTTACGTTATAAGTTCAAATAAGAGTATTCTGTTAGCTATGTAATCTCACGCAAGCTATCAAGGCTATAAAAGACCTGCAGAAAACGCAGGAGCCATGTAATATCTTAACATAAAACCTCCTTGCGAGGCTCGGTTCATTTTTAATGACGTAATTACTCCGACACAGGAGCCTGGCCCTGGGCTTGAACCCGCTTTGTCACTAACACCGGAAAACGTCGTAGCAATCACTGGCTATTCATATTTTTGTTGCCTATACTTTCTTAAGGATTCATCACTGTGAGATGTGCAAGTATGTGTGTCACATTTTTGCCAGGGGAAAATTCTTTGTCTGCTTAATTGCAAGGGAAGTGTTTAACAATAATATGTATTTGTTTGGAACTTTGCTTTCGAATATAAGTATTATCTGGTGTTTTATTTTGCATTTCTTACATCATTTAAACTTTACCGTTCTAAATATGATTTGAATCAGGCCCATTACAAGGTACTGCTAAAGAATAAAATTGTTCATAACGTCATCTTATATAAGTCTGAAATTAATACAGTTATAGTTGATCTCTTTAATTTCAACAATTTTCTTTTTTATTTTTGATTTAAATCTTATGAACAAGGAACAGACCAATAGACGAACAGCGGAACCTTAGCCAGTAATCTCAAAAGAATGAGTGGACGTTTTCATTCATACACTAATTAAATATACTTTCCTACAGTATTATTATTACTAATAATTACAACCTTAACGAGATACATCTGCCCAATTGTTACATCATTAAAATTACACAATATATAAAGAGCATTCCGTAGTTATCGCTTCTTTTGTATTCAATTAGCCTTGCATTTGGATTGCTGATGCCTTTCACGACAGTGGTAACGAGCTTGGTCAGCTGTCAAACTGTCCAAATAATCAACTAGAAACACCCTACCAATGCAACAAAAAATCATGCTATAACGCCTATGCTCATCATTCATTACTCGTTTTCCTATCACGGCTTGTGCTATCCTTCATACTAAATGAGCAATGTATCTTGCATCATGGAATGTGTTGTAAGTAATAGATTTAATTCGAGATAGAGTATATTTTAGACACATTGTTGTATAAACTTTTTAACATTGGTTCGATTTGGACACGTGATCAAATTATGCAATGTCAGCTATTCTTGTGTATGTGCATTGTTAGGTAATGTGATTGAGAATACAAAGGCGCTTAAATGACAATCTTAACCATATTAAGAGATAGTTCATAAACTCAATGTTGCGTTAAAATATTCCAATTTGGATGCTATTGTGAACTCCATATATGTTACATCTTGAACGTTAAATATCATAGTATTTATCATCATTGTATCATCAACCACTCTTTATATAAAATAATACATACCTATAGGTATTTCTTCCAAATGATTTATCTCACATAGCTTCGGTGTTTTTAGAAATATGTATATATAATACAGGAATACATAAAACAGGAAGTTTGGAACATATTAAAATAAGATTTTCCCCCTTTCCATTTCATTCAATCATTTATTATATTTATTCAATATTTCATTTATCATACTAAGTAGTTCTTTCGCATTACATATATAACTTATCTACAAGGAAAGTTTATTTACAATTGCATTCTAATACAATGTATATTTATCTCTAAAAATATCAGTTACTTAATGTACAGTAGGTACCAATGTAATGGTTGTTACGTGGATGATGTATATCAAAATGCCATTTACTCTTAATACTGACCGTTTATGTTACCGTTTATTAAAAGGAAAAGTGTTGTTTATTTTATTTATTAACTAGCTTTCCGCCCGCGGCTTCGCCCGCTTTGTCTAAAGCATAATAAATTATATACTAAAACCTTCCTCTTGAATCACTCTATCTATTAAAAAAAACCGCATCAAAATCCGTTGCGTAGTTTTAAAGATTTAAGCATAGGGACATAGGGACAGAGAAAGCGACTTTGTTTTATACTATGTAGTGATGGAGTGATAGTTTCATGTAGCGTGTATAAAATCTTTGCTATATTCAGTCGATATCTTTGGTTATCGAATTTTATAAGAATTGTGTGATTTAAACGAGGTAAATTTGAATAATGAATTGGCCGTAATAAGCCAAGTGAATATATTTTATTATATCAATAATCAAATACAGATTTTTTTATTTATTTAAAATGCAATGCAAAAAATTAGAATTCTCTATAATTAAACTACATTTTTGCAGCTTCATTACTCAATAATAACAAAACAAAGCTTTTCCTAAAAATTATTAAAGATAAGATAATTATTTACTCAATTATTTGATAATAACAAACATTTAATCTATAGAATCAAAGTTCTTTGCATATTTTTTATTCATTTGTACGACCATGTTCAAAGCTTGCGGCCAATACCTAATACAAGAGGATTGAATCGAGTAATCAATGCGCCATGTCTACCGATACAAAAACATCAGTATGGCTATCTCGATATTTGTTATGTCCGCATCAACTTACGCATATCGATTCGAGAATCGATTTAGTTTACATTGGCTTTAATGTATAACTAAATGACTCTACAATAAGGCGAGTTAGGACGAAGGTTGATTTAAAATTCCCTGAAGCTAACTTTGATTCGCTGTCAAAATCAGTGATCCTATGTTGTACAAATTGCTAACATTTTTTTTATTATTATTTTGGGAACGATATCAAACTTGATTTGGGTAAGAGTTTCATAATAAGAATTTGATTAATTAAAACTTTAAAGAACAAAATGTGTAGATTCACTATATTTATTATTTAGCTACTTTTCAATCTCTTCAGTTCCTACTTTTGCTAAAGATAATCTGAAGATTTATACATCCTGGATCGACTTCTTGTACGTATTTAAGATATAACGATGATGATAGATAATTATTATTTTCCTATTATTATACAAAAATGTTACGATGATCCTTTTTTCAAAGTTAAAAAGTCCAAACCGTCAAGCGAGCTATAAACAATTTTTCAAATACTTATGGTAAACACAGCATTTTCTCATAATATTACCATTAAGCCGGCCTAGATACTTTCTTAGACACAGGATATTAGTATTGAAACAAGTTCCTCTTGAGCAAATGATCTCGATATCGCATACCTTTAATGTATTGAGACATAATTTATCTAGTTGATTAGTTGCGCTAACGTATGCTTCGTATGGATACTTTGACCTGTTTATAGGATAATTGAATGGTTTTAATTTGTAAACAATAATAATTTTTAATACGTGTACTTCCGTTTAGTTATTTTTTGTAATCAAATCTTTATTCACTGCTAGATCAGGTTTTAGAATTTTATACAGTACCTACCTATAATTTTGCATTCAGTAACTTTTCTAACTCTATAGAAAGAATAAAAAATATATTTTTAATTATGTATTCGTGATACTTAAGCTTAACTTCTTACACAAACTTCTGTTATACAATAAGCTACAACCGTTTACACATCCTAAAATTAAATAAATAACCCACCAGCACTTTAAGGGCTTAACTGAAATCGGGTGTTTACCCTTTTCATGTCCCATATATTTAGCTATACTTAACTTTAAAGTAGCTTAAGCATCCACAATCTGAGTGGAGTAAAATTCGGAATAAGGTCACGTACTTGGTACATGTAAATCTACTTACTGCCGTGTGTTGACTACTAAACATATTCACTAACTTATACTCCAAGTGGTAACTTGTAGACTTCGTTCTCTATTTTCGTTGTATTGCAATCTATCAGTCAGTTATCTATGGTACAGTTGAATGTCCGTATGTTTTCAGTTCATCAGATGAATATATCACACAAAAATAAAAGATTTCTAAGAACGAAGTCTAGTTAAAACTAGTCGAGGTAAAAACTTGAATACAGGGATATATCAATAATTTTATCATCCATTTGAAAATTATATTTAAATAACCTCCCGGACGTCGGATAATGACTACACCAAAATAACGGGTAATCTTACAAACAATATTCATAACACTTAAACGCTCAGTCTTAACAAACACCAATTTTTCCTCCGAAAAGCCGAAAGCGAAAGCAGTAATAAGTTACGTTGTATTAATATTCATAGGGGCCATTTATTAATACACGAATCGCTGACAGCTCAATTTCACAACCAATATAACAGAAGAACTACGAACGAATCCCATCAAAGCTAATACAAAATGTTAGTGATTCAGAACAGAGGGAACTATTTTTAAGCAACGGAATCAATTTGCCTTGATAAATGTGTTATCGTAAATCAGTCTGTAAAGGATAACTGATTTTAATGTTCAGAAATAGACGCCGAAATAAAATGCATATGATTCATAAGAATACTTGAAATATTTTGTCTGGATGAAAATATTCAAATTATCAATTTTTGTTAATTAATTAAGAAGAGAAATTTTTGGGTTATTACAGAAATTAAACTGTAAATTGAATCTGGAACAAATAAAAATTGATTGGAGTGTGTCATCCAGTACATTATTGGTTTAAAAGTCGCTTCTAAGTCCAGTACATACTTTGATATCTATCTTCTACGGCATATTCAATTTATTTCCATTTGTCTCAGAAACATTCGATAAATGTATAGCTAGCCAATTTCGCTGCCAATAACCATGTCTGTCATTTAGTTATCTAAAAAATAATTCATTATCACGCAGTATTCACCGCCCAAGAATAATTCCTTAATTGATCTATCACGCGCTTGTGTGCATTCATCATTCACCGAAACTTTAATAAATTATTCCACACTCACTTTCTATAGTACAACAGTCAAATGGGAATGGCCTTGTCAATCTTGTGACGTAATCTTCACATTGGTTTCTCTGCTACCACACGGAGCAAACCCAATCTCACTGGTATATTTTTAATTGCTTTTTTGACCTAACAATCTCCGAAACTCGCAGTCAGCGGGTGGCCACGGGCTTCTTTAGAAACCTCTTGTAATTATAATTATTCCATTAACTTCCATACCACCGCAATTATTTGTAAAATATTCTCGCATTCGCCGCCCGTCTAATTTGTTAATTTTGTGCCTCTGTACATTTTTACTTGAGGACGCTTATTATTGTGATGTTGTATGCTTTCGTAAGTGGATAATGACTTTCTTTGAGGTTGGGACAACTGAATTTAAAACGTTATAAATATTCTGTAAACAATATTAAAATTTTCTTGGTATTTATTACCCTAAACTTTACCCACATGTGATAGGAATATGTATTTTGAAGAAATCTCCCGACAAAGTGACATGCAAGCTGCGTTTTATCTCTTTAAAAATTAGATTTATTCGTGTCTGAAAATAATTACAACCTTGATTAATAGGCGCTTTAAGCATACCCAAGAACAATCGCAAAAACAAAGAAACAAAAACGTTCGCCATATGACGTCTGTCCTGTCTGTTCTACCAAGATTTATGTTCTCTTCTCCATTGATTTACATTGCTGTATTTCAATTAGTGTATTCAGAAAGTAGAGGAGTATAACGAGCAATGTATTAGTTGTAAATTTGAATGCAAGTCAGGAAGAGCGGCTGGATCATTTTTTATGGTTCTTTGTAAAGCCCTGCTGTGAATTGCAGAGGTTGGCAACTTTTGTAGTTGGATGAGGAATTTGTTAAATAAAATAACTAGCAGATAAGATATTTCCACTTATACGATTGCGTGTAAATGCAATGCAAATATTTACTATAATATAATAATTAATAATGGTCGGACCATAGTAATTCATAGAGTAAATTAAAAACTTGAATACAAAAACAGATCTGTTCTCCGAATAAATTCATAATGTATAGTATGTTAAATTCTCAGCACATTTTCATTTATAAATCTCTTTAAAAATAAAATTAAATCTAACATAGGCGTGTTAATGGTAATAGGAACTTAATACGAATGAATTTTCAGTCCAAAAAATGTTTTTAACCACTCCCAAATTATTTCTTTTACTTTGTAACCACACAAATACAATGTTTGCGGCGAGCATCAATTTTTTCTAAAAGCGAAATTCCGAAAATCGGCACTCGAGGCCAGGTAGCCTTCGGATCTTTAATTTATTTGTATTTCCGAAAAAAACTAACAATAGGCACCATGTTTACCTGACACTGATTATAATAAGGCACGAGAAATATGACGACATCCATATGTTGTTTTACATTGTCTGATAAAAAATTGGAAGAGCTTGCGGCACTTTGTGCCTTGTCATCAATAACAAATAGTTAATTTGGTATCCGATTGTAAGGTTTATTTATATATTAAGAACAAACAAATGTGAATATACTCGAGTAATTAATGGAAGTAATCAGTATTTTATAATGAACATAATATGTAGGTAATCAACGAAAGCACATTTAAAGCCATATTTGAAAGCTTATTGTTCCTTATTCTTATGGCTAATAATTATCTAAGATGTCAACAGTTTTTTTGATCGTTTACGCTTAAATTACTTGATCGATTTGATTGAAATATGGCATAGAGATAGATAATAATTGAAATAAGATAAACTTTGAATCTGGGTACCACCTCAGCAAGCCATATAAGATTCTTCTGAGATTAAAAATTATATTGAAGTTTTAAGACGAGTAAAAATAAAACATCTTTAATTTTAAGCATAGTTACGTACTCTCTAATATTACAAAAGTGATTGTCTATATTCTACATCGACACTTCTAACAAGTAACATACATGTAAGCCGTCATGTTCAACAATGCGTTGATTTAACAGGAAAATACTACTCAAAATTTAAAAGAATATACTGTAGGTACCGTATGATGAACAACAAAAGTACTGAATGTATTTTGGTGCTTCCAATATCAAAAATATCAATAATCTTGGGTTAATTACTGTCTATATTCATGCCAAAAATATGAAATAGAAGGAAGGTAATTTAAGTATTTTGTCTTTATAGTTAACTAGGTACTTAAATCTACTAATAGCATTAAAAGTAGGTACCGACTTAGTAATCTCAGGGCATGCCAAAGATACCTTATAAATATTCAACGATATTTAAGTAGATAATTTTACTAGCTCCTGTATAAGGGAATCCTTCGGTACCTCGTACTATTATTTATAATGCGGTGGCATGTTGTGTGAAGAATTAAAAGTAGAAATACAAGGCTACTGTTAAGACGCTTTTTGCGAACCGCTCGGCTGTAAAGTTTCTGCGTCGGCTGCTTACTTGAATCGGATTAGCGCAATTAGCTAAACATCAAACTTCCTATGCAATGAACTGGAAACAGGGGCTCTCACAAATACGACCAGTATTAGTACGCTTGTTAGACGTAATACTATCGTTATTTGTGGATTTAACCACAGTTCTTTCATTCGACTCTTAGGGTAATGTGTTAAAAGTAATGGTGTCTGTCTTGAACTTATTTTGGTTGTATTAAGGGTGAAAAATTATTTTTTTATGCTTGGAAATATTCTTAAGAATTATCCTATTAAAGAGTTTTATATTTAAAATTAAATAATTTTGAGATGTTTTTCAACTTTAACGTAAAGATGGTTTTTTAACCTCAACACTTTAAGAACAAATTGCTCTTGGGCTTATACATTTTAAAAACAATTATTATGTCATAAAATCTTATTTTACGCTTCCATATATAAATGTTATCAACGGCATGCATTTACGTGTTTCGAATGACTGTCAAATGACACTTAGTTCCCATTATTCTAGGGTACTCGTTACAGGTCCCTAGCATAGGTCAGGGCTGTCAACAACAAAGTTTTTTGTAGTTTTTTGTTGTTTGTTCATATGCTGGAGGTGTGTTCATGAAACAGCAAGTTAGGGCGCTTTTATTCTTAATAGGCAAGTGAAAATTAGTAGATAGTATAATGAATTTGGTTTTAGATTTAGTTGGTAGATGGGTATCTTATTGAGTTGTGTACCATTTGTCTATTTTTTGTTGATTTCATCGCGATGTTTTGTTATCAGTGTTATCACATTCATCTTCCTGTATGAAATATTAATCTGTTCAACAACTATAGTTGTATCAATCAATTTCTTTGGACAGATATAACTGAGTGGAATTTTTTTTTTCTTTTGAGGTTCTAGATATTATGTTAAGCTCAAGAAAAACAGCACAAAGAAAAACTTTAACCAGTATTACAATCAGTGATCATAGTGTATTTAACAAAAACCAGCGCATGGACAGCCCTGTCAAACCAAATGAGTTATTATCACTGGCCACTCCTGTACAATTACAAGTTTTTCCCTACATTTCCGTCCTAACGTTCGTCAGCGAGTTATCAAGACAATCGGTGAACGCCGTTACATGTGTAATTAACAATAAACACATTTATATGCCATAACTTGAAGGATTGTTGGAAATAATTGGCTAACATGTGTCTGATTTATGATATGCGGGCGGTAAAAAAGGGTTAAAATTTATTAACTCACTAAAATGAACCTACTTTACATGGGTTCGAGTCGTTTTCGAGCGATCAATTTTATTTCGATTGTAAAATATATGGATATTAGGGGCACTTCGATATTTTCAAATAAAATAATTCGAATTAATCAAACAAACACAGGTTCACAATTTATTAAGGCAGGTGTAGTATTTTAAATGCCAGCTATTTACTACATAACTATTATATTGTCGAATATAAGAAGAAACTTTTAAAAATAGTAAGGCATAACCTGAACAAAAAAAACGCTTCAAGATAAAACGATTTCATTTAATTATAATCTTTACAATTTGTAAATTTGACAAATGATTAATATAATAAATTTTCGTTGAATTCTCTTTATCAGAATGCAAATCCGGTACAATGTCATTATCAAAGCAATGCAAAGCGATTGATTTATCTGCCGGCCACCTCAAACTCCGAACCTTCAAATCGGGAACAATATGAATAAAGATTTACAGAAAGCACATTGTTCGGGCACAATCAAAAATTCATTCGCTGCTCAGTTAATCAAATTTGATTCACGGATTGCATTATTAATCACATTAACACATTTACACAGAGTTGTGATTACACTTGATTAATACAAGTACGGTGTAATCACGATCAAATGATTAATTATCGTCTACAATCGAAATTATTTCACGACTATCTCTTTCACTGTTCCACGTATGGTGTTTATTGGGAGAGGGAGTGAGATACGTAATGTCCATAGTTCGTTTGTCGTGAACCGAAATGCAGATTATACGGAATGAGTCAGGCCGTGCATTCCTATTGTCTCTCACTGGGTCAGGGTGATTGGATTTTAAAGTTCCTTCGTTAGCTTGATACAGCCTAGATATTAATAATTTATGATGTGTGTACGTAATCATGACTATGGAACAGATTTATTACTCATGTACCAAAGATGTATGGAAATAGGTTGTGTTAGATTTATACCCTTTGTTTAATGCCGTTCTGGTAAGGCCGCGTTCCCTCTCAAACTTACTGCAAAATTGGTCTACAATCAATGTAATGTTAAGAGTAAATTTAAAAAATATGTTTATTATAATTTAATAGACTTTAATAGTTAATATTATATCTCTTTACTTCTTTACGAATGCATAGCATCGGAATTCGGAGCATAGAATATTATTAATTTTCTAATCTCTATAAGATGGTTCGTAAAAAATAAATATTTGTTCCTCTATACCATCGTGCCTTATGGCTTAATAATGATAAATGTGAAACAATCTAATAGCCGTCGACTTCGTATGGGCGGCATCTCACGCCCATTTTGTTGAACACCGAAAATCATTTCGCGCTGAGGAATTTTATTGGAAATTAATAATTAAGTATTCACAAATATTATATGGCTATCAATTTTGTATTTTATTTCAATTTATTAATATCATGCTCGTTTATAATAAAAATCACAGATATTTCATAATTTAGAAATGCTAAAAATTATTATATGTATAACTATCACGAACTTAATAGTTTTATAATTTACTGGCTTCCGCCCACGACTTTGTACGTGCATCCCCGTTTTCCCCGTTCCCGCAAGAATTTCGGGAAATCCTTTCTTAGCGGATGCCTACGTCCTAACATCTACCTGCATGCCAAATTTCAGCCCGATACGTCCAGTGGTTTGGGCTGTGCGTTGATAGATCACTATATCAGTCACCTTTGAGTTTTATATAAATAGATTAAAACAATCGAAATACGAAAACGACAATTTATTTAAAAACTTGGTTCTTATAGTAACGTATAGACAAACCCTTTTATTGCTATATCTATAGAATAATATCCTGAAAACACGACAATTAATATTCTCTCAAACAACTTTATACCTACAACAAATAATTCCAAACAAGCAGTTAAATATTATCAGTTCTAACCTCACGATTGTCGTTCACTCTCGGAGTGAATACTGTTTATTGAGAAATGATCTCTTCGCAATCGAGATCAGCTGTCGCGTCGCAAATTGATTTGGAGAGCATTCTACTAGAAAATAATGTGATTTAAAGATAAAGCTAACAGTACTGGTAGCTTTTGATTGTGTAACAATATCACGATGTGGTGCGCTGTTTATTGAAGTATATATTTGGACGTTTTTTTGACGTACAGGGCAATAACCAGGCATAACCCAGTGTACACTATTGCTACAAATATATTTTAAAGACAAGCTTATTATTGGATGAATTCAGATAGATGTTTAAAAAATTATATACGACTTCTTTATAAAACTTGTACTGATAAAATTCAAGCGTAGGCAATAAGAAAATAATACATAAGTACTTAATACTTATCCTAAAATCTAGTAGGTACCTAGTGATGAGCAAAATATTAGGAGCTTTTAGAACATGCTTATAATCATGATGTATTCAATATTCATGCTTACAATATTGTTAATGATGATGTAATGACTGATCATTGAATCATCTTAATAGATGCAACGATTATGCGAAGGATCTATTACAAATCCCGTATTGTAAATGTCGATTATTTCAAGGCAAGATTACTCATATTTCTATAATAGTTAATGAATAATTCCTTGTGAAGTTACGACATAAAATGATATACGATTTATGCAGGTACATTTTTTTATCTTATATTCTGCAAGACAATAAAAATTCGCACATTTATCGTTTAGTTACCTACATAGATTTATTTATAGGTACACTTATAATTAAATATTTCAAAATTCGTATTCGTTTATTAATAGGTTTTATTTATATCTGCGACATCAATATATTTGTGTTTTATGAAGCTCTCATACCTAACCGTTCTATTTCATATTATAGTGTTTGACAAATCAATCTAAATCGAAAATTCCATGTACAAGCTGCACTTTTAATATGTAAACTTTAAAATGATTCTCCTTGGCCAGTAATTTGTAAATCTCCACAGATTTGGACACAAACTTTACCCATCCATAACGCCCGGGTCCGAGCCCAAATATTTTGTCCCACGAGTGCTTTAGTAACTATAATTTAATTAGTGTTAATTTCCCTTAACGATTTTGAATGCTTATAAATCACTTTTTATGTTTAAAGTTTATAACTTTTTACCAAAATTTGAAAATAACTTCGCTGTGATACATAATTACTTTGATAAAAATTACAATCTTAATAACAGAAATAAACTTTTCCTCACATTAAACATTATTACTTATACATTTCTTATAAATTACTATTTCCATATGCATTCCTTCATATTACGTATTAAAACTGATATTTCGTTAGTTTCTCACGACAGAACAGTCATCATCATAATGACTATTTTTTGCAGCTATTCGAATTTCGATTAATGGTAATATTTAGACTAAGTCTAGGCGTGGGCGCCACAAAACGAGGATTGATGTGTTTGAGAGGATTTAGATTACACACAGATGACAAAACACCTCGTTTATCGACTTACCGACCGTATATTAATATTTTTAGACACGTAATTCGGTAAGCTTAACACATACACGCTAACATAACCATTATAACATGAGAATAAGAGCTACATTTGTAATCACTGTTTACATGTTTATGTAATCTACACGATTTTATTATAATACCATGTTTTATAGCAATAGAAATTGAATATATAATTATGAATAAATCTTTTTATATTATTTTGTTGCCAAATAACTTGTTATTATCTTCATATGTGGTCTCTGAGGTGACAATTTTGCATCACCTTAAAAATTTAATATTTCTACAGAAATAATAAGTTTCTTGACCTCTCATATTTTAAAGCCTTATAGTTTCTTTCGCACGCAAATGCGCAGTCAAATTAATTTCCTAAACTCATAAACTGCATACAGAAAACAGAACAGGAACTCCAAATTAAAAATATCATGTCAGAACAATAAAACCTTTATGATTAAAATCGGCCAAGTCATTAAATTCGCTGTAGCGGGCCACCGGCCGAAAAACAACAATTAATGAATAGTATAAAAAGCACAAGCAGCGTTTCAATTCATTCCAAGGGCGGGGTCGTTTTACATTCAAGGGGAGGGTATCCTTCGAAATCATTAGGTCCGGAATGCCCTCAGAAAGAACTCCATAATTCCGATATCCATCCGTGGGCGTGTTAACCTTTGTCTTTTGTTAAAGCGATAAAACTAACCAAATGTCAGCTCGTAATATTTATTTTCATGCATCAACACACGTTCCAGCCTGACCGGAGTAAATGTTCTGTGAATTTATTGTCCACTCTTGATACACTTTATATAAAAAGACACTCGTTTTAAACACAATATAAATCACGATCGAAAACGTGACAACGAATTTGAACACGTTTTGTTAGGTTCGCAGTGATACTTTCAACCCTTGAGAATTGAGAGCCTTAAAGCTGAATCTTGTTGTTTATAAGAGAACACGATTCACTAAGTTAATAAAAATAAATATACCTTATAAATTGAAAATAAGTTTTATATGCCAAATACAACTAAATATGTCTAATAACAATTTGAAGAGCTTTTAATAATAATTAAACAAACTTTTGTAGTCAAGTCTATTCTAAATAACAAGTAAACTTAAACTGTCCAAAACTATCAATATAATGTTCAAAAACAATGCATCCGTTCGCACACACATCAAACTCACATTACATCAAAAACAATACTCATAAAAGCTCACAATAAATCCTTAAAATCCACGAGTAATTTATTTTAGAACACCAATTATAGTATAGACCTGCTGTTGAACTCTTGTTTGTATAATAACATCATAATATCATTAACTTACTTTTATGGGTGCTATATTCATAAACTTCTATGCACACAGTTTTTAAGTGCGTCATTATAGATATACGCCTTGTTTTGGATAAGATAAAGGGTTTACAGTGGTCTCCTTAAAAAGCCTTTCGCATTAATTGACTGCACTTAACGAGCGTTTTAAATAGTTACTTTAAGTATGTGCTTTGGAATTTGGGAGGTTTAATTTACTTTACGTAAAAAGAGTTAGAGTAGTTATTACATACACCTATTTTGAGTAATCCTATTTATTATATGTAATCAAAATATACTAAAAAGATATCTAAATACGTACACATTACTAAATGTGTAAATAATTTGGTTCGATATTATAATTTTAATAACTGCAATGTATGTGAACATAATAAACATTATAACAGATAAATTTATACAAAAAAATCCTCAACTCAATTTACATGTCAGCAAAAAAATCGTTCAAAAGAAATTTCGTTTCATATTCCACAGATTTTTTTTTACTCATTATACATAGTCCAACGTTGCATAAAGTGACAAATCATTTATTCCCGAGAACAGTAATAAAATATGAGTGATGGTCAATTTGTAAAAAAATCCGTGATATTCATGCAAATCTTGTTATTTATCGACAATTTCTGCATATAAAGATTTTGGTTCCCCGCCTACGCTTACATTTTATTTTATAAATCCGGTGGCAGTAATAAGCGAACAATTTCATTTTCACAACGATCGGTATATGCGGTAGGTAGTATTATTATTTAAGCATTTTAGGCGCGGGACATATACAAGCGGCGCGGCGCGCATCGGGCGCACCGCGGGCGCGCCTGCCGGCGCGCCTCGGGCGCGCTGTTGGCGTCCGAAAATGATATTTATATAGAGTGGTTAAATGCATTTTCTTCATGCATAATTTAGTAAAATTATGTTTTTTGTGCTAAAAGAGTTTAACATTAATTTGAAAGTAACGATTTTGTTTTGATAATTCCTTGTAAGTAAATAGCGAGGATAACCCCACGATTGCAAATATATCTTTGTTGGAAATGTTGGAATTTACTTGGAAAATTTTATAGTACTTTTAAAGTAATTTTAAAGTAGTACTGGTGTAATGATGGAAGAAAAGAAGGTTAAAATAACACAAAATTTATATTGTACTAGCGGTCCGCCCCGGCTTCGCCCGTGGTACATATTTCGCAATAAAAGGTAGCCTATGTTCTTTCTCAGGGTCTAAACTCTAAAGATTATCTGTGCCAAATGTCATCAAAATCGGTCCAGTAGTTTATGCGTGAAAACCATACATACATACAAACCTTTCCTCTTTATAATATTAGTATAGATAAAATATGGTTTTCAAACACAGGTTTACATTTAAACCATATAAATCTTATCATTAAAATCTCAGTTCAAAAGTATTTACAGTACTGATCATTCCACAATATTATTACAATTACAAATAAATAAAAAACACAATCAAAATCAGGATTATCTTTATTTCTGACATTGTAAATACATGGGAACTTTCATTATGCTCTTCTTCATTTTCACTTTCCCTACTGCCATCACCTGTGTAAATCATTTCATCGATTAATTCAATTCACCTTTAAAAATAAAACGAAGAAGGGTATGTAATAGCAGCTCTATATAATTCCACACAGAGAGAACACATTTTTGACTGACAGGCTACCGTCTCCTACCACCCGATTTGTTTTTGATTGTGTATGACCGTGAATTGACCTCTATTTGGATGCGATGGGGGAAGCGCGCCTGCGGTACGCCTGCGGTACGCCCGCGGCGCAACCGTGGCGTGCCGCCTCGTCGCCTTTCCAAAATTCTTTCATACAAAATGTATAAGAAGGACGTGGTGCAAAACAGATTCAAGAGGTGCGCTTATGGCACGCCCGCGCCCGCGCCGCTTGTGTTTGACCCGCGCCTTAGCTTCCAATCACCGATAACCAACGTATCTTTCAATAAATGTAAAATAAATACGATTTTATTACGGTCAAACAATATTATCATTTAGTACAAATTGAATTTAAAAATGTTTTCAATGTATCGCTTGTGAAATTCCTCTTCGGATTATACAACTTGAATTTGATCACAATTCAATGTTCTAATAAATTACTGAAACACGAAAAAGCTTTCGTACGTAAATGTTCAGTTGTGATCGGGGTTGTTCACAAAAGTTGAAGGAAAATATATTAATTAATTTACAATATAATATGTATTATGTTATTTTATGCACAAATTAACAATTCTCACAAATATATTACGTATGATTATTACAACAAAGATACATCAGAAGAACATAAATAATACTTAATATCTTTGGATATGCACATAATCAGAACTACAAAAACTTATCATCTAACGTCCAAAGAATAATAATACCACAGACTAATAATAATATACTACGTATACAAATAATACTAATACACGTACATATTTTCAAATAAAAAACGCAACAAAGACATGTTAACACGTTTAATTCAATCCCAAAGTTCGCGGTTATTATTGTCTCCCTGAATAGCTACCTAATGAACTAGGAAGCGAGTCTAGACATTCGTCATGCTTAAACATTACTTCTCACTACATAGCCAACTCAGAGGCCGGCCCACTCGTAGCCTAATTCCAATAATTTGCACATTATTTGTCTCGGATTACTTGCAATGTCTTGATGAACAATGACTGGAACACAACATAAATATTGTACTTACTCCTACTCGCGTCGGGAACAAGGGTCAATTTTCACAGACATTTCAAAACGCGTATTTGCAAACAAAATCTCTTGCT
Organism: Colias philodice; assembly: GCF_061535455.1. NCBI lineage: Eukaryota > Metazoa > Arthropoda > Insecta > Lepidoptera > Pieridae > Colias > Colias philodice. The sequence continues at coordinate 8,594,868 of NC_143099.1, read as the reverse complement.
GTGTGTCCATTCGACCAATGAAGGTGCGAGTTGTTTATACTTATCATAGATGCATTCACAATATAAATCAATATTAAATTTTAAATAACTTTATTTTTCTGCCAAGCATGTTAAGATATAATTGAAAACAATCTTTAATTTACTGTACTTTTATTGTGTCGTAAAATATTTGTGTTCTATAATACCCATCGACGACTATAATAGTATTCTCATGCAACTAAAACAAGACCATGCGCTTGTCTTCAAACAACATGAATCACCTCTAACCATCGTTTTTCTTACAACAAATAAACCTTAGCCATATAACCACAGATTACTAAACAGTTACTACGTAAAACCACCATTAGCTTTTCTCCTAAAAGCTCACCCTTTCCAATCGCATGGAGTTTTTCATTATACGCTCGCACGCTCAGATCGGACAGGACACGACAGGCTGTTCGGTATTTTATGACCTCATAAAGCAAAGGATTCGATCACGGGACAAGCTTTGTCTTAAAGTAATGATGGACGTGACTCCAACTATGTTACGATTATAAAGCGATCGTGTAATTAATTAATTTGATGGATTATCTTATATGTGTGTATAAAATTCTAGTCTCAATGTTAGTTGCAAATTGCAATACTCGGAAACGGCTTTGACTAATTTTGATTAAACTTTTTGAATATTCGGTAGTTCTGAGAAAATAAGTATTTTATACACCTAAGACCTTAGTGAATGTGATAAGCATCTAACTGGTAGAAAGTTATTTGCTGGATTATTTATTTAGATATACTCTGTTCTATTTCAGAATCAACGTAATGCAGGGGAAAAATAATTAGAATAATTATAAAATAACTAAGCGTCTTTAAAAAATAATCTGCACCTAACAAACTATTTTCATATTTTACGGTTTTCAGCTAAACTTGTAAACATTATTTAACTGTTTAGAAATTGCAGAAAGTTTATAAAAATAAAGTTTATTAGGTCTCATAAGCGATAGAAAAACGTAGTTAATTTACCAGTTACTGTTCAAAGTAGCTTATTTTAAAAGATTTACGACATGCAACAAAGTCGGAACTAGGAAAACACTCGATTTATAGAGCATAAACAGCATAAAGCGGATCAATCATTAATAACCTTAAAACCGAAGATTAGAAACATACTCGGAAACTTATTAATAACCATACATTTAATAGCCGAAATGTTTACAGCTGCAGTAAATATTATAGTAGTACAATAACAGATCTTTCATTGAAGACTGTTTATAATTTGACTGCAATGCTCTGATCACTTCGGGGGCTACATAAATCAAATTTAAAACATTTTAATGATTCCTCGTAAAATTTGAAGACGTATATTTAAGCGTTTATAACTGCTGGTGATCAGTATTGACTGGATGTTTTGTTTTCGTAAACTAGTATTCATTAGTTATTATTAAACAATTACAAATGAATTTTACTAGTTAAGTAAGAGTAAAAATACAGTAAAGAAGTTGATTATGAACTTGCAATACGAACCCTAAGTTGATATTATGCGTTTAATAAAATTTCTTCGAAATATAATACAAACGATACAAAAACCTATTAATGTGAACGCAATATGCCTTCAAAGGTTACAAAAGAACATCATTTAGATGTCTCCTACTTCAATAAATTACAAATAAATAATACTTATAATCGAAAATCTGTTATCGTAACAGAAGGCCGTTGACCAAGCAACCAGCAATTATCAAATATTACAAAACTCGCCTATCTCTCCCATAACAGGTAGGAAAATTGCCTCGCCGTAAAAAATGATTAGCCGCTTCAACATGCAAAGAATTAATATTTGTATAGAGCCGAGCAAGGGTCACGTTATGGTCTATCTCGTTATAAAAAACTGTCAATTTTTTGCCCCGTACAAAGAGGTGCACAATAAAAATGCCAATGTGATCTTACAAACGAGAATTTATGTTCTATGTATGCAAATGAAGTGAGCTCGCACACGGCGGACACAGATCAACGGAGTCGGTGTTCAATAAAAGTTTGAAGCGCTTAGTGTAAATACTGTTTATGTATACCCGAAATGAATATTGTTGCTGCTTTTTCATTTTTATTTTATTTTGAAACGCGTTTGTAAGAATATATGACAACTGATAGATCTGTATTAAATTCAATGCAGAGATACATTATAATCTGGACAAACACATAGGCTTCTTTTAATATACGGTTTCACGTGCGTAAAGCCAAAATAATAAATAATACTTTATTTATATTTATAGCTGTTTTTGTACCTGAAAGAGTTTTTAGTCTGTGGCGCGCGTTATTTTGATTGTTACGATCCTGCCGATAATTTCCGCGTAGCGTGTCAAATGTTTAATGGTATTCGACGGAAAAATTATAAATATTGTTCCAACATTTAATTGAAATATAGACGCTTCAAGTTCGAGGTCAATAGGTCAGAGAGTAGTTCTTCATTTTAAATATGATTGCAATGTTTGTTTAATGCAATATTTTATTAATTAGTAGGATAGATAATATTATATATAATTATAATATGGGATACTTTTATTATGATTAAATGTAAAGCATTTTTCTACTTTAACTCTATTTCCATTTTTAACGTTTTTCAATACATATAGTAAAGCTTCATAAAAATTTATATAGCATTTTCACGCCTAGCAGTTTTTTGAATTAATGGATAATGCATAAAAATAGACGAACACTAAAAGGTATTGAAAGATATAAAATTGGTTTTTAAATTCACTTATATTGCTGAAACGGCCCGTGTTAATAATTTACTGTATCAGATTTATTTTATGCCTAGACGCATGTATTTTTCAATAACACCACAAAAGTTTTAATAGTTTAAAGGAAAATAAGCTTTAAGCTCTAACTTTAAAGTTTAAATTGCATTGATGGTAAATAAACTTAGGGCGTTTTATCTGAAATAGGTTTGCAGTATAAAGGTGAAGCTACAAAATATAGTGTTCTTGATAAAGCTCTCACAGTACTACCAGGCAAAGTCTTTTTAAGTATGTTGCATTATACTAAACCCACATTTTTATTACTACTAACTTTAACAGCGTAAAGCAATTTGTAAGGATGATAAAATATCATGTCCTTGATAAGATTTATAACATAAAAGAGTTAATCAAGTTTCATTTTGAATAAATCGATTATGCGTTTCATGTTCTCTTATCATTTAAAATATTTATTTATGAAAACGTATGTAAATCCTATTCATAGTTTTCTTATATTTGTGATCCTTTTAAACACGCTTATATATGCTTGTATATAACCGAAGCCTTTATACTCGATTTTGACCCACATTACACATATTATACATTTAAAACTATACTTGTGATTATATTTTTAATCTTACTCGCTCAGTAGTATTCTAACTACAACGTCCAATTTGACATAGCATAATCAATCTTAATTATTCAGGAACTGAATTGAAATACGAAATAAGCTCTAAATAGAACGAAATAGCTCACGAGCTTATTTCCTTACGTAACAAATCACAATAGCTTGAGTCATGCAGAGAAGATCCGATTCAGTCGATTTTGTCAAATGAACAGACTAATAAGATTAATGCTTGAACAATCAGAAGTAATATTTCATTTGTATACAGGGTGACTGGTAATTCGACGTGATCCTTCAAAGGGGTTATACTAGAGGTCATTTGCAACAAATTAAGTCCAGTTAACCAGGGGTCAAAAATGGATGGTTATTGAGCTATGACGGATTTTGATATGAAAATTTTCTGCCTTTTTACCAAAAACGATTAATTATGAAAAAACTACTACACTGTTAACATTCAATTGATATTTTTTTGAAAGCCGTAGAATGAGCGATCAGTTTAAAAAAAAAACTTGCCCAAAACTTGCATCACCTCAAAAAGAAAAGGGTCATAGCTCAATAACCATCTATTTTTGACCCCTGGTTAGCTGGACTTAATTTGTTGCAAATGACCTCTCGTATAACCCCTTTGAAGAATCACGTCGAATTACCAGTCACCCTGTATAAGTCAAATCAATATTTACATAATTAGAATTGTTTTTGTAATAATGTTTGCGTATTTTCTTATAAATTTCATGTAAAAAACTTATAAATTGTGTTGTTGTCGGAATATCCCTGAAACAGCAGTTTATAGATGACTTTTGAATTAACAACAATAAAGTTAAAACAATGTTTATTTATCCGCGAACATTATCAATGCAGTTTATGTACACAAGTCGTTTATGTGAAAATTAAAATTACTTGAAGTAAGAAACCTGAATATCTTACAAATCATACACTAACTCTTAATACAATAAACACGCGTTATTTGCGTAAAAAATAAGACACGTAAGCTAAAAGTAAACATGAAAGTAACATATGAACCAACAGATATTAAAATTTATGTTATGTTCGTGGGCAAGCTATCATATTTCTTACAAATAATTGCGCATCACAATAAAACGTTGCAACAATACAGCAATAGCGATGATTGCATAACTAAAGCATGCAATTTCGTTTGTAAATTGTCTGTGCAATTCAAAAATGCATCCTTTATTTGTCCAATCACTAAAAGAAACTTGTTTAATGGATTTCCACCATTACTGGGCAAATAATCGGGCTAAGGCTCATCGCAGGAATAAAACTAGGATCCTCTTTAACAATGTACGGAGCTTTTAAGTTAATGCTATTTCGTTACCAGAGCTTTTCGATTTAACAAAGAATCACGATTGAGTCAATAGTTGAATTATACTTCATTTTTATTTAAACTTTCTGTAGTTTTATCTAATGTTTTAATTTTTGAAGTGAAACTTCTTTATCGGGGTTGGAAAAAAATTTAGTGTAACATTTTTTCGTTACGCGTGACATTTTTCCGTTACGCGCCATATTTTTCCCCTACCACGCGTGATTCGACCGTATTTCTGTAAAGTTGCATATAGTAAATTATTTTTTTAAAAATAAGGTCATAAAGAAGTTTCACTTCTTACGTGAGTACACTAGTACACGCACACATTTTTGAAGTGAAACTTCTTTATCGGGGTTGGACAAAAATTTAGTGTAATATTTTTGCGTTACGCCGTACGCGTGACATTTTTGCGTTACACCGTACGCGTGACATTTTTGCGTTACGCCGTACTCGTGACATTTTAAAAGTCATAAAGAAGTTTCACTTCTTACGTGTGTACACTAGTACACGCACACATTTTTTATTTTTCAATTGTTATTTACTTTTCCCCTCATTTTTTAAGAAACCAGAGCTACTTTTTTTAATTCTTATTATTAACCTTTTGAATAGATTCAAATAATAAGATATTTTAAGTTAGCTATTCGAAGTATTCGAGTAGGATATTTTACACATCACACAGGTATTTACATTATGTTTTAGGCCTTATCCTCTACATGTTGAATTATAATTTTATTTTTTTCATATTTCAGCCCTCCTGAGCTAGCTGTTCACCGCTCACCGCTCTCTGCTCTCCGCTCTCCGCTCACCGCTCACCGCTCACCGCTCACCGCTCACCGCTCACCGCTCACCGCTCACCGCTCACCGCTCACCGCTCGTCGCTCGCTGCTCAGTCACAGGCCCGAGGCCCAATAGAGGAGTCACGACGTGACCATCCCAACGAGCCGCCAATTTGCGGATGCCCCATGTTGGTTTTGTTAACAAAACTCTTACTTACCTTTTTACCTTATGCGAATATTACGAGCACTTTAAATATTGATACCAAAATTAGATATCCTTGTTGCTTTATAAATGTGTGGGAATGGCTCGAGTCTCGTCTTTATTGTAGTTAACTTGATACATTTGTTAGTTGCGTTGATTCGTATTGTTTGTGATTTTGAATTGTTCTACTTATATTGTACAAATAAGGAACTTTTTTTAGAATAATTTGATGCAGCTAAAAGGCAGCTAAGTTTACGAATATTTTTTTCTGTTATTCTAAAGATAAAGATATTTTCCTTAAACATTAGGATTATTTATTAAAATTGTTTTCCAACATCTATTATCAAGGAAATATATCAGTTCAATAATATAAATAGCTTTTAAAGAGGCAAATGATAGAACATCTCAACTTTGTGTCTTTATTACCAATATAAAACCTTTTATCCCTTCAAGAAACACATTAACCAGTAAAAGCCTATCATTCAACCATATTTTATCATTTGTGCAACATCTCAATCTCTGACTGGTAATTACTTAGTATCTGTATATTTCATAACTTGCTTCATTCACCGACTTCACAAGGGAAAAATAAAGTACATATATATATACCTCAGTCTTATATTAATACGAATGAATTTTAGAATATGTTAGTGTTACTGATGTGTGATGAACTAACAAACAAAAATAATACGTATTAAATATATTTAAGTACATTTACTTTGCTCTTGAATTAATTTCAATTATGAATATACGGAGTTGGTTTTCTTTGTAATATGTAACAAAAATAAATAAACAAAACGTGTATAAATGTTAATTATAAGATTTTTTATTAACACGTTCAGTACGGCATCGGGTCGAAAACACCTGAAGTGAACTATTCGCGCGGGCCGGAGAGAGATTTCTATTGCTATCGCATGGGCCGGGGTAGTTTACTTTAGGATTTTTTGTAGTGAGAGTGTGACAGATATATTGACTGGTATTCTGCCACTAAATAGTACCCATAAAAGGAAAAATATTGTATCGGATCTTAAAGACCTGATACGGCCTGCAAAGAAATTTTGTCCTTGCAGGACGGATATCGGATCTAAAAGACCCGATGCCTGATAACCCGATAGCCGGCCCTTGGTGACAGGTCAGTTAATTAGTGATGTGCATAATAATTAGACGTTGCGATTTTGTATTGATATCTATTATTATATATCTAACAAAATTTTACGATTATGACGCGGCAATGGATGCCGTGGTTGAGATTTTTGATAGTTAGAAAAAACATTTTTTTCAAAGAGAAAAACAAATTTTGGAAAATAGATTTTACATTTTTATAGTGATTCCAAGAACTTTTTGATTCACCCTCGTATTGTCATAACTGTTATAATGAAGCGCATACTGTTTTTGAGGTAAAAATAAATTGTTTTTTTTTTAATTATATAGTCGATTCATTTGACATCACTAGCAATCATATTCATTAGTGCCGGGATCAGGTGTATAAGATCCTATAATTTTACTACTAATTTAACCTCCTTTAATGATATTTTTTTCAAAAACGGGTCTAATGTTGTTATGCAGTGATTCAATAACAATACATTTCAAGAAAGAATATTCAAAAAAGTCTTCAACTGGATGACACATTTGATTTTAATGTCAAAAGGTGTAACAGGACCTTTCCACCTGATGCCGGCCGTAAATGAAGTTCACCAACAGGTCTTGTAAGCCCTATGCCGGCCCAACGATAAGTAGCCAAAATCGGGCCCCGTCTTGAACGTGTTAAAACGTGTTTTATTTTATTCCATGATGACTTCATTTTCATTGTTAATTAAATTTAATGAATGTAGAATATTTTATCAGATTAGGTAAAGAATCGTTGATAATCAGACCTCACAATAAAAATACACGTTCTTGCAAATAATAGATACCTATTGTTTTTTAATAATCATTAATCAACTTATGAAGTGATTTCAATAAACAGTTCACCAGAGACAATCATTGAAAATAAACTAACTACCTACTAATTGTATGTTTTATAATTTGTATCAAAAGATAAGTAAAAAGCCAGACAAGCAAATGAAAAACATTTTGTCCTCCAGTACTTTTATTGAATAAAATACATTATTTATAATTAGTTAAATATAAACTTGAGCCTTAAAAATTTAAAACGATATTAAATGCGTTGAAAATAATTAGACGGGTAAGCTTTTACGGTAAGCTCAAATTGAAATTTCTTAAACACACATAATTGCCAAGTAACATTGACCCCTCTGATGTTTTCATAATTTTTAAATCAATATCTATTCCATAATTAACTCGGTGATTGTTTTTGCTTATAAGCAATTTTAAAGAACATTATTTACTATGTATATAATTTAAAATCAATTTCATATGAACACCATCTATTTTCATATAACTAGGAAAAACAGCTGTTATCGTATTCAAGCGACGGTGCAGCGCTGTGGGTATTCTTTATAGCTAGACGTTACGACAACTGCAGCGCTTTCATGCTGCAAGTTGTGAATATAAGGAACACACTGTAAAGCCGGTTTTTAAGAAGATACAAGAGGTCTTAACATACTGGTCGGTCCGGTAATGACGGTGCCGTCAGTCGGTCCGTCACTCAGTAACTCAGAAGAATGAGTTCATTTCCTTCGAGTTTGAGATACGATTTTTAATTAAGTTTTTGTTTAAAATTCATTAAAGAGCAGCGACGAGCAGACACTATACGCATAAATGAGTGGGTAATTAATGAGCATAGAAAACATAGGCTTCTAGATAATCAACATTTTTATTAAAATTCCTCGCGCCCAACAGGGCAGATTATAAAACTTTTTACATACTTTTATGTTTCTAATAACTCTATTCATATTTTTTCTATAAATTCTTACTACTATAATATACATACCTAGAGATATACCGTGCACCGAACTACGAAACATTCTTATGCATCCAGCGCATGTTCTCATCACATTATTATGCACAAAAGGTGCCAACGTGTAAAAAAGCCAGTCATACAGTGATAATCTAGTTTGGAGCATCCCACAATAAGCGTGAATACATTCATATACAATTTAAATCAGTCTCATTATACAAACGCTTCCGATTGTCAACGCGACAATAAACTTTTACAAGAAATAGACGAAGGTGTCAGCAATCATGTGGGACTGCTTATATTTGTATAGTGTCAAGTTCGCTGTTAATTGTAAATTTAAAACAATATGTAGCTATAGTCTGTCCGTCTTTTACTTTCTTGTTTGAATAAGTATCTATTTTATTTCCGGAACTACGAATTTCGACACGATTTTTACTATGGTACCATGCTTTCCTAGAAGATTGATTACAAATAGTACAGATATATACTTACATCTTGCAATGGAAGTTTCTTGTACAGAATTTCTTATACAACTATTTAATAATATTATAACTATCGGATAATTAATAAAACATTCAGACAAAGAGAAACAGATACTTATTACGAAAGCAGAAAAAACATTACAAAGGACTAACAAAGGTTTTTAAAGCTCCCATGGGAAAATAGAAAACTAAATCGCCGCAAGGCAGAATGCTTTTCTGTTATGTTAGCTACTATGGTTCAAACAGACAGACCCAACGTGAACTATGTGTTGTACACGGGTTTCCAGCAGGCGTACACCGACTTTCGAATCCATTGAATAACGTACATGCTCATAGCAGTTTCGAAATTGTACTCTATAGATGCAAACATTTGACTGACTTATCGGTTGAACTTGCCTAGAAATTGTAAGTTATAGCTAACGCTTTACGCCCTTTATGATGAATAGGAGGATTCCAAGTCGATAATAGATAATGACGCCCAATAAGAAAGTTTGTGAAATCTGTTATTTATGATCGAATGTACGTAAAACAAAGTTTTCTTGCAGACTTGCTCATCTGAACATTTTTATCTTGAAATCACACAAAATAATTCGTGACGTTTGTAAATGCAGAATACGATAGCGTAAGGAGATAGTAGAACTATTCTACAGATAAGCATCCGATGCTATCTGACTATCATATAAGGAATCTATCCACGTGCATGGAAACTAGTAAAGAAGTGGATAAACATAGTACACAGAACGAATTCCTCAAACGTCTATTTCTTGACACTACAAAAGCAATTTCAGTTACCCAATTCGATATATTTAGATAACACCACTACAGCTGCGCGTCGCCGTCATCACAGTACATTTTGCTCATTTGTTTAATCATCTTCAAAGCGAACCAAGTCTCTAACATATCGTTCCCTACATCGAATAGAACGTTGGCCGTTTTGTTAAACGAAAATAACGTTTTTAAATGACTGTTTAGTGTCTTGATAGAAATTCCATTGTATTTTACGGCAGCTGGAGCTATTTGGATTCCAAAATAACATTTCTGTATAAAATTACGACGCCTGTTCGATTTTTCTACCTGTATAGATATTACAACTATAATATTATTAAGTCAAAATAAACCTTATTAGACCTAAAAGATTGTCCTTCGTTAAACTTCTACTTTCTGAAAACTTAAAATAAAAAAGCTTTACTTTACCAAAGCATCAAAGCGACAACCTGGCACTTAAGAGACAATATAAAATAATATGCTAAATATCAATATAATCGTTTTTAAAAACACCTTTAATGCGATTAAAAACTAAAATATTGCTACTGGTTTTCATTGTAAAAACACATTAATTGGTCGACACTCGACATAGAATCCAGTCGATGCGACTTGAATGAAAAAAGACAATAATTCCAATCAAATATTCACATATTTTGAGGTTATCTTATCTCTTACGGTTTATATCAGCGAAAAAATTTGTATTTTGATAATATTTTTACATTTTGCCTTAATCAACCATTAATTTTATTGTGACAACAACGGTTTAAAAAGAAATAACTTTAAATAATTTAAACTTTCCCATTATTATAAACCAGGAATGTTGAGTGTTGAAATTGACATATTTACAACTCAATTTATATTAAAATTCTTCCTTTGAAACGAGGAGTGTTACACAATACCAATTTTTTCAATAAAATCTCGCGAATATTCTCATAATAATACCTAAAGTCGCTTGAGCCAGTAAATGTATGCAAATATAATGATAAAAAGTCCGTTTAAATTTATTAGTGCGTTAAGCTGATACTTATGAATTAACATAATAGGTTCGATATATATAATACAAGCATAATGTGACATTTAAAAATAACCAAGCACGGAATTTGTCAATTAAAAAAGATGTTATTAGGTACCTACGTATTATTAATAATTTAAATAATGTTTCATCATTATTATTTTTTAAGTATAGCCCATAATAATAAGTTTTAAAACATACTTGAAACACACTGTTATAAATTTCATTTTTATTCAAAAATATGTCTAATTTTAATTAATGTAAATGTACTAACAAACTGTTAAAAATTCTTAAACCATTATTCTCAATGACTTAAACAAACACAAAATAAAAAGAGCGTTTTACGAAATCCGAATAAAGTTATGCCTTCAATTACAAACAAAATAACTCCAACAGTTTCCAACAAAACTTATTTACAACGACAAACAACATTACCGCAAATATTTCAATCCACTTTATATATGCAAATGCCGGCTATTATTTGCCATATATGTTTTTTCAGTAGCAAGCACGGAGGCTCGATATTCGAGGATAAATATTTTAGGATGCGAGTGTGAATGGAGGCTATGTCGTCTTATTTCTTGCCTGGCCGTCTTTATGACCGTGATATTGCTTTTGACCCACACTTGTATTGACTAAGGTACGCATGTTAAACGAAGGACAGGATATTTTATTTATTTATCTACATTAAGTATCGGAACTATTGCAAAGCACATATGCATGTTGCAATTTTATTTTATATTTATGTAGTGAGCTATCACACAGAGAAATGATAAATTAGTTGTAACTTGTTATCTTAGCTTGTAATGTTTATATAGAAAGAGATCTCAGTCTTACTTAACACAAAAGGTGTGCATAAGGTGTGCATTTGTTTACGAAAAGAGTTAAACATAGTTTACGTTAAACTTTCTTCATTTTTGGTTCGAGCAAAAGGTCTCCATAAAGCTATTTTACAAATTTCCAAAAAATATCAAATGATCAATAAATGTGAAATATAAAATATTATTAAGCTTCAATAATCTCCAATGGACATTTTTACCAAAACTAAAATTAAAAATAGTAAAATTATCCATAAAAAAATTTAGTCTGAATCGCGCAAGTGAAATTTTTTCAGTCACTAAGTACATATTGCCTGAACGAAGCTTGTAATGTGGAAGTGTATTCTTTAGTGTGATGCCACTACTGTCCATAGATCGCTAGCATTAGTTAGTAGGTCTGCAGAACGTGACGTCACGCGGTCGTTGTCAGGCTACGCTACTTGTAACGTGCGCTGCGGACGATCGCCCACCGCGGCTGCGACGGCCCAGCGGCGCACATTCCTTGGGCGGCCTTTATAAACCTTACGCGGTTTCAGTTAACTCGTTAGCTTAGCTCCGGTTAAATCTTAGAACACTTCCATGTAATGGCGGCGAGAACACACTCGATTGCCTGTTTTTTGGCAATTTTATTTTAAACCGGTAACGCAATGTTGTCTTCGCAGATTTAATAGCACTAAGTTCCTAATCCGATTTTTTTATTATCATATTCGTTTCAAAAACAAAATACGCAATCTTTTACCTCATTATTTGAAGCAGGCAAAGCAACCAATGACTGTAAATAATTTGTAGAAAATACTGTTACCTAAATAAAAATACTGTAATTTAAATTAAGTAATTTAATATACATTAAGGTGCTAAATATAAAAACTACATTAAAGATTAATTATTATATTATTTATTTTCATGATTTCTTTATTTCCTATGTACTAAAGTCTAAAAGGTATGAGTTCCGCTATTTTAGCATTGCGTCCATTGCTTTGCGCAAATTGCCTAAATCCAGTGGCTTGCAATTTTATCATGATCGACACTTTTTTGTATGTTACTTAATTTTAGATACTATTTACTGTTAAATAATAAATACAAGAAAATATCGATCGATAAACGAATATTTAAAAATAAAAATAAAATAAATTCCGTCCAACATAATATATAATATGTAATACAAATTGTATGGTCACACTACAGATAGGAAACAATTCAGCCATTTAGCATGTTTATGCAAGAAACTTAAGCAACACAGGGGGTATGCTACTCGTGTGCTTTCAAATAAAACCGATCAACTTGGTAGCTTATTTATACATTTTATTACTATTATGGCCGAATGCCTCATTTTATATTTCATTTAAACATTTTTAAATAATTGTAGCAACCTGTTCTCAACTCCGCGTCCGGTTTTATGAATAAAAACGTCATTCGCGGTTATTAAAATATAACGACGTTTAAAAAGTGATAAATATTTTAATCGCAGTTTAACTCTTATAATGATTCATTGGTACATTATTGAATGTTTCAAAAATGATGGACAAAAACTGTTTTTATTTTTTCAATCGTATAATTCATAAATAATTATATGATTTATCTACTAGTTATCTTAGAGCATTATGGTTTAATGCTCTAAGATAACTAACTAGTTATATTATGTTCAATAATTATTGATAATAGTATGATGATTGTTCCTTTAACTCCTCGAGGAGCATAGGGCCTCAGTAAACTTTTTCCAGTCACGTCGATTTTGGGCTTTTGCTTTGACTTCTTGCCACGACAGGCCGGTTTTATTTAGTTCAGCAACCAATTGATAATAGTATACCTACTTTAAATTATTAATTTAGGAATATTTTAAGATACAAGCTTATGATACCTGTAGATTAAATTATCTACTAATACCATAAAAACTAAAGCAGATAACACAATCTAATTTCACCGTCACCAAAAACGAGAACTCCATTTTAGCATGACAAAGTATAAAAAATTGATCAAACACTAATCTCATCGCCTCCGGCGAACAACGCCAAAAACCTAATTAAAATATACGAGCAGAAACATTTGTGACTACCGTTCTATATAAATAAAGAACGGTCAGGTTTATTGCCACGAAAATTAATACGCGATCAATTTTCTATGGAGTCGGACACCGCCCGCTATGCCGCAACGTCGGCTTCTTCAAACCCGCACCAAATTTAAAGAACGCATTATAATAGAGACGCAAAGCGGCCACGATTGAAAGACCCGATATAATTCTAATAACTAAAACCGTACACATCGCCTGTGTTTTCAAAACGCATTTTTCTACGAACTATAGAAGCTAATATTTACTCTTCCTATGAGCAGCACAAAGCCTAATGTTTATCCCTACGTTGCACTTCGTCCTGTGTAAACTGTGTCCAACAAATTGAATATAGACCTTTGAAACTATTCGAACGAATAACAACTGTAACTTAAAAGAGTTACAGTTCAAAATGGTTTGTGTGGATTAACATGTAGCGAGATCAGAAAAAGCATTATATTTTATGATCGTAGTAGCATTTAGTGGCCTGAAGCGATTGTGCGGTAAGTTTGTAAGAAAAGCAATACAGCCCGAAGGGATTTGCAGTATAAATTACAATGCAAAAACTCCACACATAATTACATTGATTTAACTGAGACATTGAATAAACGATGTCTTAATGAATTAACAATGTAAAATAACGGTTTACTAATTAATTTAAATAACAAGTTGTCGTGTACTTTAATGCGATTAATTTATAATAGGCCATTGATTTATAAGTAATAGGTTTGACGTATGAAAATATTATTTTGAATTAGTTCGACACAAACGTACAAAGTAAATGATACTTCAATAATTTTATTAATTGTGTTTATTATAGCTAATGTCAAATTAAATTAAGTACTTACCTAATTGGAATACCTACCTTGAGTTTTATGAGAAAAGGTTTTTGGCGAAACTAACTTAAAAATATGCTTAGGTACGTTTGTCAATAGCGTAAAACATCACATAAAAATTGCACAAAGGCTTAAGGTGTCGAAAGGTTTTATGACTGAACATTTACTGTCACTCAACTGCAATAAAACAATATCATTTTTAGACACTTAAAAAGCATTTCTCTTGAAAACTCTCTTTGCAACATTCTGCGATTTAAAATATAATAGCAGATAATAACAATATTTGCAATAATATAACGGGTTATTATTGCGTTTTGGCATTTTTTTAATTACTAAAGCATTTTAAAGAACTCATTGTTTGTACATTTTAAAATAACAAGTTATGAATCATTTTACGATATTAATGTTTCATTGTTTCATTTATTGTGACTTAAATTTTTACAAAAATAAACATAGGTAACATCACTCTTAGTATGTAACAAGAATATTGTTATCTCATTTTCAATTGATCAAATATATTTCAATCCTTACTATTCCAATATTATCTGTAGTTTTTGTTTATATTACAAATAAACAATTATAGTATTTATGTTATACAGAAGACACCTTTATACTATTATAATATAATTGATATTTTCTATTTCAATATATTATGAGAACTCTACATATTCATAAAATTCAGTAATTGGCACGATAATCATAATAACGGCTTAATAATTTTGGGTCACGCATGTAACGCACACAATAAAATTGTTTATTTATCCATAATTTATTGTTTACACACACCGAATATAAATAAGCGTCTATAACGTGGCCACAATAAAATAAAGTCGCTTTTATTTTAACGATAGAACGTAAAAAATTCCGAAGCTCCAAATCGCCAACAAGTGATACGATCTCGAAAAGTAACAGTTTACGATCACGTCTCAAAGCTTCCTCCACAAAAACGACTGGCATTTTCATAGATCACAATAATCTTACGACTTTCAAAACATGATCATTCCATTTTAATCCGAACTGAAATGTGAATAGTTTACTTTTATTTCGTCGTTACTCTTCCGAGATTTATTTGTTTCAATTTTGTTGAGCAAACGTAGGATTGAATTACTATGGGATTTACTATTCTAATAACTTTCTTAGTCTTTGAACGAAATAGAAGTGCTATTGAAACTTGCGTTTTTAAAGCTTTCATTATATTAGATTAATTTCTCCGTATCGTTTTAAAACATATTTTAAGAAAGATTAATAGAATATCCAGTAGGAATATTATCACAAATATTACTCTTTCTTACTCTAGAAAAATCCACTGTGACCACTGTGATAATCGAGAGATATCCCCATATTAATATACGAAAGTCTGTATCATTTAACTGAATATTAAAAACACAGGTGCATTCCAAAGGACTTAATATCACAAATGATACGACTAATCCGCCTCAAACCTACGTCACATGTAAAGTAAAAGACACCGGCTCTTAGCATTAACTGGATCGTATAATATCGGCCTTATTTAAGCCTCCACCCGTGATCCTTAACAAAAAGTCGTGTCAAACAAAACACAAATGATATTCAATATCTTAAAAGGTTAAGTTTCTGCTTTGATTGAGCTCTTTAGCATTGATATGATTTTAATGCCCTCCGCGATAAACATCTTGGAAAATAAGTATTGGCGGATTATTTCCAAAACTCCGTAATATGATTAAATTACATATTATATTAATTTTCAAAATATTTTATCCTCTCTTTACAAGTTTTAGTGATATCGATATCGGAGTAAATAAAGAGATAAATCTAAAAAGACCTTTATTGTTTCCATCTTACAATGGTTCAATCAATTTTGAATCCCTAAACAAAGCAAATCAACATCAATTTTTTACGAATATTTATGAAACGTGTTTGAAAGTCACATTCAATCTCTCAGGCTAGTAAATCGTCTTTACCCAACATAACATACTCATTTGTTCTAATAAAAAGAGTCTTTCGGGAATGTCCCATTGTGTACATAAATTTAAAAATAGTAATACATACTACACTCTTAGATCGAAAATCTTTATAAATTATGATGGCCGTGCGCGTGACATTTTGTTTTATTTTATTTCAATAATTCAATCCCCAACGTTTAAATAACATTATCTAAATGTCGTAAATATGGGCCATTATCGAAAGCCCTTCAAAATTCCGTTCGGCGTTTTTGAACGACGCGAGAGAATGACGCGTCAACTCTATCCACTAAGAAAAATATTGAGACAACAGGCCGAAGTGGGCCCTCCACTGCGACATAATGGCTTTTCATTGAATTCTTGCTTTCTTTTGTTTATATCCCATAATGTTCCGATTGGAGAATGATGGAGGGCGGCCGTGATTACTTTAATAACAATGAGGTCCAACACAAAGGACGAGAGCACTGAAATTATATGTAGGGTTGTAATAGTGTACTTCTCATGTCTCTCACGTACAAATGCACCACTTATAACAAAACTACTCACGTAATTTCCTAATTTTATTATTGCATTCTCCTTCCAATTCCATTCAAATAAGAATCACAATAGCATACATATTGTATACATATATTGCTACGTGTGACGATACCTGTCCCATACTACGCCAAGGTATGCTTATTTGTGACGTCCGCGTATTTAACGTGAGATTTAAATATTATAAAAAATAACGAGCTCTTCATAGAAAGTTTTATCTTTATGATGACGCTTATCGTGTTTATGTGTTTAATTTGTTTACCTGTTAACGTCTAATAAATCTAATATAAGTAAGACTAGAAGCAGATGGTACTAAAATGACATAAGATTGTGTGTAAAAGACAAAGATAATAGTAATATAAATGGATAGTTTGTTTTATCAAGCCAAGGCTAGTAGTGATCACCTCAGACATATGACCATTAATATCAATCAGGTTCAAACGAACACAAAGCATCATCAGATAAACTCGTAGTGTAGGCGTTATAGAAGCCATTACAATAAATATTACAATTAAGTGTTAAAAAATTCACCATATGTAAACTTATAAAAGCCGATTTCCGCTAAATAGTGACAAAATGAAATAGGAATAAAATAAATACAAATGAGCTAATACAGTTTTGTTTAACGTTAAAGGAATTGTATCCGTTATCACAAACTCTCAAACTGTACATATTATTAGGTAATAACAGACCCTAACGTGCGTCCGTATAAATTATTTTTTATCATGGAACATGCAATAACCCTTTCAGACATAACCCGTCATTTCCTATTTAGGAATAAGGCATATATTCGTGTGTAGTGTCCTTCATTTCGACACCGACTCCACTCGTCCGGTATTCAAAGCCCGTAAAACATTAGGAATGGAAGAGTCGCTGTGACGGAAACAAAACGTATTTCTTTACTTATTTTTGTATAAAGGCGTTTGAATCCTTCGGGCTATATGTATGCAACTCAGCAAAGGGACACACTGTTTGATATGGTTATTACCTTCTTTGTGGTACATCTAGGAATTGTGAGATTTGTCCTCTTGATACGCTAAAATTTAGATCTGTTGCATGAATGGGCGGCCTCCTTACAAATGTTAATGTTTGGAACCTGTTTCGCTTTGGAAAAATTAATGCGGTGTGACGCGACTTGGTGATGGGAATGACGAATGGGCCTGGCTGAATTGTTTTGTGGTTTTTGTCTTTACGTTCGAGGCTACTTGTATTGTGCGGGTTTCGGGATTTTTTGTTGCTAACCAATAATTTATAATAGTCACAGGAGCAATCTATAGAATGCCTTAAACAATAGTTGAGTGTAACTAATTCATATTTTTATTTATGTACAATACATAACCACCTACGACGTGACTTCCAAACTAGCCGTTAGAAGTGTTAATAAAGAATCTAGCACCAATTAAATTTCATTACAACACGTTTTACTTACACCGAAGCTTTTGTCCTAAACGCGGCTCATTCATCATAATCCAGACATGTAAAAGCCACGAACAATAATGAGTGGACTCAAATTATAATGAATACGAATCCGCGAGGCTCCATTGTATTTCGATAAGCTATTACTTACACAAGTACCGCTGAAAACTGAAGGTACGAGTATTTCAAATGTATGGAAATGTAATTGCAAAAAAATCAACGCACTGACCATTGAAAAGGGGATTTCAAGCATGATTCTTTTTATATTTATTTTTTTGAACCACCAGTCACCACAATGTTTGTATGAAATATCTGTTACTATTTTACTATTCAAAGCCACACTAAAGACATTTATTTGAAAATAATTTTCGACACAAGAAATCAATATTAGCGTGTTTGTATATTAATCACAGAAAAGAAAATTAGTAAAGCAGACAGTCTAATTAGATAATTATTTTATGGTAAATAATAGATGTTTTTAACAAGATCATGAGCTTAACTGGTACTTATAGTAGCTTCTATAATACTCTTAAGATATTAATGTTACAAAGTAACGTACTTTAGAATTCCCTTAAAAGAATTTGAATGGAACAGTAGGTGCGCTATCATGGAATCGCTCGCAACGATTTAATCGCGATAATATCGAACGCAGGACATCTTGACATTTCCCTTTCAAAGATCGTAAATAAAGCTCGGACATTGCATCGCCATGTCGACACGGCTATTATTATTTGTGTAATTACACAAAACCATTGAATGCCATCCTCTCGCAAATTAATCATTGTTCTCAATGAAATCCCGTCCTATAGCAGATAGCCATCGAACACTTTAGATAAAAAATAATGATAAAATAGTAGATAATGAACGAAGAAAGGAGCGGAATTAGTAGGAGTTGAACGAACTTAAGTATCAATTAAGCGGCTCATTTAAATAAATAAAGAAACTATTGTATGGAACTCGAATTTTTGTGGGTTTATAACTATTTGAAATTGCGTCGAGCTCGGAGTGTAATGTACTTCATTATGTTAAATGATGTTTATGAAATGTTAATTATGTTAACAACGTTGCTACTTAAAACAAACCTACACTTTATTTGGATTGCTATGCTACTACTTTTCAAGTGGATTTTAATTATGAAGGAATAGAATTAAATTAGCTGTTTTGATACAGCATTAGTATAAATGCTTTTTTTGAGGAAGGTAAGCGATAAAATGATACGTTGACTAAATTATAAACATTCATAAAATATCTAAGCCAATATAAGGCATAATATCCATTGATGAATATTCATTTGTAGTTGAAACAAAAATATAATATCTTGTCACCTGTCGCAAAGAAGAAAAACCCTGTATTTAGGAAGTTTACATTACCATAAAGCGAAGAGAACTTATACAACATACATATACACAGCATTCAAAGAAAACAGCACACAATTTTTCTAAGTATCGTTTTTCAAATATGTATTAGTATAAACTCAACTATGACTTCACAGTTTATGACAACCCCACGAAATCATAAATCCATAACAGTATGCATATAACCGTATCCAATCATTGAACTACGCTACAAAAACTATAAAGACGAAATACCAATATGCGGTGGCATCACCATACACAAACAGAGTTTTGGAATAAATTTAATGAAGCGTCCAATGTCAATAGGAAAAATAAACGTGGCATAGTGAAATGTTTGGAAAACATTGCTATGATAACACGGGTTTACTTTCTATTATATTTTACTGCGTTGATGTTTGGGTTGGCCAGAGTCGACAAATACTTGTGCCCAGATGGTTCAATCGGGAGAGTTAACACTGCTCTATACATGAAAATACTTGAAAACTTATATCAATACTACTCATTATAGATTTATTACCGTCTACGCTGTAACTCTCTTTTAAATCATTTGCCGAAACGTATTTCGGTATAATGTATTTCAGGGTAACAATAAATCTGGAATTGCATTTTGCTTTTTTTTTATAAAATTGTACAAATCTATTCAATTTTAAAGTTTATAAACAAAAAAACAATAATCCAGTCAGAATCTAATAGAAGAATATCTAATAAATTACATCGAGATGCACTGAAGAATTGACTGTTAAAAAATTTGACAAAAATGGCTTTAAACTTCAGTAAACTAGATTCCTCTTTTACCTTAACCTCATTAATTCTTTTAATACTTTTTCATCATAAAAATAATACATAAAACATAAGGAATGATAATGAATCACTAATTAGAAACATCCGATGGATATCTATGAACGTTTCTTATATTATTAGCTAAAAAATGTGTTTTTAAGCTAAGAAATGTTGGCCTATAGTTTATACTGGATTATAAGTGAAACCAGTTTGAAGACTGTATCAATGATGATCTAATCTTCAACATCTATACCCGTTCTATACGTTGAGATCAAAGCTATAGACCACAGATTAAATATTGTGGTTAATTGAATAGTTTTTCTTCACATTTTTTTATAACTAAAAATAATTTATGTGTTATAATTAAACGAATGAGAAGAATAAATTATGATGTGTATTATTTGTAATTATTGTTCAATAATTTTACGTTTTACAGATCCTTTTTGCTCTACAACTATCAGTTTATGATCAATACAGTTAAATGGCAATGAATCATGATATATAGGGTTATCTAAATCAGATAAATATAACAGTTTTGATCGAATAGGAAGGCTCTGGAGTGAAGAGATAGCGAAGGTGTCCGCGAAACTCTATTCAATTGTCTGTATTCAATACAGTATATAAAATTTAGTATGTAGACTATTGTTGTGTACACTTATATTTTTACGAACATTATAATAAATAACGTTAATTTCATATCCTTTTTTACATAGGCTTATACATAATACACTAACTAGCTAATTAACAATAAAATAAATAAATAAAAATACTTATTCATTTCTAGACTCTACTGTTACAAAAAACATGTAGAGTCTCTTTAAAATATTCCTATAGTGTTTCAGTTTCCGACTTGTCTATAACCAGTCACAAATATTATAAAGAAGAATCAATAAAAATAAAATTCACACTCATTGAACATTCTGACGAAATATAACACCGCTGTTAAAAAATCCATAAAACCATAAAGAATTCCATTAGTACGTTTTGCTAAAAGCAGACATGTTTCGTCACTACTAATTCCAAAAATCTCACTATAATGACGGTCGTTTAAGCAAATTGTTGCTAATAAAGTAAAGGGCGCCGATTTTTATTGTTCTTCCGTTAGACATAGACAAACAAGATTTAAGGGTTGGCAAAGAGTTGCAAATAAAAACAATAGACAAATAACGGTACTGTTGGCTGTGCAAACGTTAAAGGGATGAGGGTTATTGCCCCAAATAAAATAATAAAAGAAAGGCTTTCGCAAATAAACAAAACATTTGCAATAACGGGATTTGAAAGCGTATAAACAAACCAACATTTTTGCAAATAGTTATTTTTATTGGGATTACCGTTATGAAATATTATGCTACTGTTAATTTTCAACAATTGCTTCCTTTTATTGTTTTCTTCGTGTTTTCAAAACATTGTCAACGAAACAACTTCTTTGAAATAGTTAACATGTAAAAAGATATTGAACTTATTCTTGTTATTTTTTAATCAATTAAGAAATATGTTCATAATTATTGTAATAGCACAGTTGACAGATATATCTGTATATTGTGGTAATAGTAAAACATATAAAAATATATTCCATCTCTTTGTGAATTATACATATAAAATAGTAAAAAGGTATCTATTAATTAAAATTATACTACCTATTTACATTTAAAAAATACAAGTTTTTATTACTCCTGTCAGTGTGGCTCTACACCCCACAGTGACCCTGTATTAATAAACATTTTATTAAATTGCTATAGGTTTACGATCGAGCATGTCGTAAAGTTTTTATACGAAGAATTATGTTCGAAATCATGTTCTAGAACACGTAGTCTTGTTTTTTGCAATAAATCACTCATATAACATTTACATAATTTGTAAGTATTGGTAGTTTTAAATTTACAACAAAAAAGTTGTTTTCTTTCCTAGTTACCGATCACGATATTATTCCCAGCAATATCTCAACATAAATAAACAAAAACAACCACTTTAAACTTTAATATAAACTTGAAAATGTTCAATAGCAATCATACATGACATGGTCCGGGAGCCAGCAGCAGATTTTATGACCAAGTTCCTCTCAAGCGGTAATTAGTAAAATGCATCAAAGTATAGTATTATGAAGCCTCGTGAACGTCAGCTGGAGCTCGGTTGGGGGGAAGAGCGGTTGTAGCCTCCCGTATCAGCTGACGGTTTTTCCACCAAGATACAGCCAGCTGACATATATATTTATCCACAGTTACATATAAGCTATCATCAGGTAAATTTTTGTTTGAGAGGAAATAACGGAAAATAAATTTTTCTTTAAATTTAACTTTCATGTTCGAGACACCAGCTGACGTATAATACACCATGTTGTAACCAGCTGACTATTTTTTTTCGTTGAGATATTGGGTTAGCTACAATTTGACAAATTTTTAGCTGAGAGGAAATGAATGAATGAATGTATTTTTTTTCCTATGTGCGTGGGAGGCTACAACCGCTCACCCCCCCAACCGAGCGCCAGCTGACGTTCACGAGGCTTTATAATACTATACTCTCATGCGTCTGACGAATTATCTCTTGAGAGGAAATAGTTAACCAAATTTGCACCTGGCTCCCTAACCAACAGCCATAAAACGTTTTCCCTCCAAAACTAATTATCTCCCACGCCACAAACATCGATACCAACAAAGGTTAGGTCTATAAAATCGAAATGTTAATTGTTCTCCAAGAACTATTGTGAGCGTAAGAGTGCTCCATATAAACATGGTTTTATGCATGACAACGAAATTTACTTTTGTAAAGGTTAGTTACAATGGATTGTCGTGCTTTGTACGCGTCCGAGGTGGTTGAGTGACAAGCAAATAAAAGCATGCGAGGTCCACGGCGCATGCTCCGTGCTCCATGCTCGCCGATGCTGCCCGATGTTTTACCGCGAATTCTCACACTTTCCTACATCGAACGTATGACAAAACTTGTCTTGAGAATCCCGAAGTTATGACTAGGAAACTTTTTATATTTTCCTTCTCAAATATTCACAAATGTAGTTGAATATTGTGAAAAAGAAATTAGTTTTATTAAACCTCCTTTGTTTGAGATAAAGTTTGAAGAAGATGTTGTTTTATAAATCATGTATTTTTAACAAGTTACCAACAATATTGTTAGTAGGACCAAAAATCGGCCATTGAAGAAGGGATCATTCTATTTCTAATCGAAATACAAATCGTCCAAAAAAACAATGGACAGTATTTAATTAGAAATCTAACAAATACATTTAAAAAAACCTTACTAACGACATTCCCAAACAGTTTCTTCCCATGCATCCTTGCATTGTGATGATAATATATTGGTATTCTAAGAACTCTGCTTGAATACCAATACGATGCTCTAATATTTACTGCAGTACAATACGCTCGAGGAATCTTAACTTATTAACTTCAAGAATTGATCTAAAATTGAAAAGCTCAAATGTTTTGCTAAGTCATAAATATTATAAAGCTTATTTGTTGAGAGAATCGATTGAAATTGCTAGAGGTAATATTTGAATAACTTCGAAATGTTTTATGTCAATTGATATCATTATAAATAATTATTTGTATTTAAGGGCTTGGTCTAGTAGTGCAAACAAATGCATCCTGTCATCCTATATGTAAATAATACAAATGTACTAAGGGAAAGTTGCTCCACTTAATTTTTAAAAATTAAATCATTCGTATGCATAATTTAATATTCGTAATAAGTACCAAAAATGACAATTTGAAACAATTTTCGTGAAAATTACACCGGGTGATTTTTTTTTATCAGTACACAATATTTGCGAATACTTTCTATTGATATCTTCAACTTCATGTTTATATAACTGATCAACTTTTACAAAGAAATTTGGACGAAATATAAAAAAAATAAGCTTTCCATACAAAATGCAGAACTCTATACATTTTTTTCGACCTAAGTTTCTTAGTGAAAGTTGTTCAGTTTAACTAATAAAACGGATAAACAAATTTTGTATATAATAAAAAAAATGTAATGTTTGTGTTAAATGAAAACAAAAGATATTTATTTCTGACTAGCTTCCGCCCGCGACTCCGTCCGCGCGGATGTCAGTCTTCGCGTCTTCTACAGATTTATTATATTATGTGTAATATATAGATTTATTGACGACGCGGTTGGCGCAGTGGTAAAGTAACTACCTACTGAGCCGACGGTCCCGGGTTCGATCCCCGGTCAGGGCAAATATTTGTGTGATGAACTCAATTATTTGTTCTTGGGTCTGGGTGTTATTATCTATATATGTATTTATTAAATATTATATTTATCGTCGCCTAGTACCCACAACACAAGCCTTAATTGAGCTTACTGTGGGACTAGGTCGATTTGTGTAATAATGTCCTATAATATTTATTTATTTATTTATTTATTTATATTGATAAACCTAATAAATCTTTTGCTAGCATTCTGATGCTTTATCGGTTGCACTGGATTTATCTCTTTTTTTTCAATCGCTTGAATGATATAGGATGGGTCCTTGATGGGCATCGAATGCTGAAGTCTCGAATCAATCAATTCTGACAGTAGGCAATTTATGTAAAATCTTGATAATGGTCCATCATTTTATTTTGCCTAAACGTTACATACTTTTTTATATATTCTATTTTTAACGAATTATTCACTCCAGTCCAAAGAGCAAATAAGCAGACTTCTGCTTCTGCAACGTTTAGTTGTCCCTGAATTTAGAAAAAATAGTCATGATTCTTATCTATGACAAAAGTGTTATTTTTTGCATTGTATTTCAAATATTAAATTTTTTTTTAACCGCATCTTCCGCATTCATGTCTTTTGCCGGAATTAGACATTTAACTTCTACTAGTCCCATTTTCCCTTTTTGATATGGGAGTGTATAAAGTAATTTTTTTTGATATTTCTCGTTATACTTTTAAAAAGTTATTATTGTCATTTTGCTCATTAGGTAAAGTAATTTCGATATCAGTTTTAAGTTTTTTGATACCTGCAATAATAACGTCATAATCGCCTGCACATACTTATCGATTACACCCTGTATACAATCCACCATCCACATTCATAATGTTTTCCTGTCCTCCTCTCCTTTACGCTGTTCACCGATACATTTGAAATGAGTAAATCTGCTACCTCTGAAGGATGTTTCATTGTGATCAGCAAATTTTCACCACTGTTGTCGATTATTTGTTTTTCATTTTTAATCAGCAATTGGGAATCATCAGTTTTGTTTTTTGCAGATTGGTGATGTACCCTAACAATACGTCGAAAAGGGAAAGCATCAACGAATTATCGTTTTCGTCCTCTTTTTTTATTCTTCGCGTCTCTGTTACTTCTGTTTGTTTAGTTCTCAACACCCACTGAATTTTCTATGTTATTGTGATCTTCCATTACATCTGAGTTTTGATGATGTGATGATAATCCATTCGTTTTAATATTGGTACTTAGAGTTGGTAGACTAAACTAGAAATGGCGGACTAAATTTGTCAGCGCGTCTGTAAGATCAGAATATAAAACCAACATCCTGTATTTAAGTTACAAAATTAATAATCAAACAACATGCCGCTACGTTGAAAATGACTAGAAGAAAAAATTAAAACACCTCGGATCAATTTTGGAGTAAACAAATCATTTTCCCCGTATGGGGATTTCCCCGGATGAACTTGGGAAGTTCAAGTTCTCAATACAAGTTTATATTATATTTCGTATTTCTCAAACCAAAAATAAACATTTTTGGTACTTCAAAAAAATTATATTATAAGAAAATTTATGAGCTTACTTTAGTTTTAAAGAAATATACATCCCTTTACTGACACCCCGTAAAATAAAGAAATTGTTGCCAATCACCTTTGCAATCTATTTGGTTTCATTAACTTTATGTTCGAAGATAATTTTATTTCTAGTATGTAGTTACAAGCGTATTTTTTTCGTTTATTTTCCATATCGAAATCAAATGTTTAAAAATACGAATATTTGCACAAAACTAAGATAAAAATAATCAATTAACAAAAATATTAAATTTAATGAAGTAGAGCAACTTTCACTTCGGTATGAAGGAAAATCGAGCGTAGAGCACACGTCAGAACGCTCCGGCCCAAGGAGCGCGACTAAAGAAATTCGCTAGGATTTTTCCTAATTATTTTAAATATTTTTTTAATATTTAAAGAATTATCAAAATTCAAAAAAAATGTTTTTTAAAGGATTAATACTCATTGGTCTTCAACCAACTCGAATAAATTAATGGAAAAAATAACTTTTAGCAGTATTTATCAATAGATTTTGTAAGGCAAAAAATGGGAAATTTAATGAATTTATAACGTTCTAATTAAGAAAATCATAAGTTTTTCGGCAATTGTATTCAGCAGTTTTTAATAACGACTATATAAGGATAATAATGCGCTGATCAGATTGTGTAAATTGTAATCGGTTGCAACGTAGTGAGTGCACAAACTTAGCTCGAAATGTCTTTGGGGGAAAGAGACTTATCTTGAAGGCCTGATTAAGGTAACATAAAGTAACTTTATAAATGTGAAAAAATTCACGCGCATTGCGTATATAACACTAATTGATAAACAAGAAAAAAAAAATCAGTTTATCATTTCATTAGCCGGGAAAAAATTGTCAAATAACTTGTTGAAAACGCAATTTTGCTAGACTGCAGCCTTAAAGATCATTATTTAAACAACTTATGAATTAAATAAAGAGAGGTAGGTATGTTGATACTTCTTTTCTTACACAATTTATTTTTTCCTAAAAACTTAATTTTGAAACAAATGAACCATATCTATTACCTCCAATCATCAATCCATGTGTCACTTGATAGAACATAATTATAGGCGAATAAAGTGAATAAGCAACAGTGTAATCATAAAAGCATCCGTTAATATCAAGGAGAGCTTTTCTAGAGGGGCGCGGGGCGGGGCAGACCACCGGCGCTGCGCCCGAGCCGACCTACCAACGCATAATTACCACGTACATACACACACACACAACGGTAAAACATTAAATTTTATCTGCTTGTAAATTTCATGCATTGATTGAGTTTTCGTATGCAGACCCACGGTAGCAAACAATCCGACGCGGTGTTTCAATCGAGACCGAATTGAAACGTTATTTTTAATTATTAAATAACTTATTCAAAACATCTGTCTGTATTAAATTGATATCATTCTGGCAGCTGTACTGGCTACTGCCTTGTACATATACCTATTGAAAGTTATATCGTTTTCATTAATCGATATTTTAAGGTTAATTCTTGGACTTATAATTTTTAGATTTATAATTTGAAACAGCCTTATGATCAATGTTATTGGCTCGACGTACGTATTATTTTAAAATAAATACCTCCAATTTGGCCATGACATGTGTACGTCTGGACAGCCCTAAATTATAGGGTCCAATAAAATTATTGGCGATTCAAAGGCTCATTCAGAGTCATTTACGAGATTTCAAAATAAATAATGCCGTATAATTCTAATTGACCTTTATAAATTCGTATTATATTTTATTTGATATTGTTTCTTTCATACGAATTCAATACTTAATCACTATTAATTTATCCTATAAGGCATAAGCACAAATAATATTATAATACAACTATATAAGCATTAAAAATAAACAATTTACATAATTGTATCTTTGTCTTATTAGACCACGTATCGTATCACCAATTTATTTCGAATATCGTATTTCATTATAGAATCTATATTTGTCCAACACATGTACAGGCTGTACTCGAAGATCATTGTCAGGGCGATTAAAAAAAAATGATTCATTCGCATACCACTTATATTCGCGGGACCAATCAAAAATGGCTTCTATATTTGTTCAGTGAAATATCAAATTGTCGTGAGAATGTGAGATGGGCGGGTGATGGGATCGCGGGCAAGTCACGCGAGGACTTGTACAAGCATTGTACCTAGTGTTTGAGAATATTACCTTAAGGCTATTGTTCTTCTTTGGTTCAACCGCTTGATACAAGATTGACAAATACACGGCGACTCTATTTGAATAAAGCTCACGTCGGTTTCATTGTATTTACTGTTTTAGCAACACGTTTGAACATGGGTGATTTAATCTGTTTGTACCTACTTGTTTAATAATTAAAAGAATAATTCAGCATATTTTTTATTAAGAAACATGGTGATAAATGTTTACTATAAAACTGATAGTCATCTGTTTAAATCGTTTTCATTAGGTTTTAACTTAAAAATCGTACCATCATTAATCAATTCATAATACTAAAACCAAACGTGATCTTATTAATTTCATATGTGAAAATATTCAATTATACGTAGGTACCATTAAATGACATACAAATAAAACATAAAGCTCCGCTCTATTCGCATTGTCCTCAACAATCCCATCATTACAATCTATAATTGAGACCTAAAAACTTTTAAAGCACTCCATAAAACCAACTCATGACTCAGTAATTACCATTCATCTAATAGCCGTGCAAAACCAATAACGGTCTGCGAACAGACACCATAATTCAAATCAGTCCATTTCTGGCGACCCAGTAATAGCCCGGCTAAATCATCGGATGATACAACAAAGATTTTAAGCAGAGGTCACGAAACACTCCCGAACGACATTATTTATTACCGCAAAAAGTTTTGCCCGATTACGTTTACAAAGCAACAAACTTTTTACGTACATTGTTGTCCGAATTTTCGATTGAGCGATTTCTTGCTACAAGAATACGGATTTGCATTTTATTTATTGAAAAATGGGTTGAGGTTAACTTATTTTCTATAGTAATGGTTACTTTTGAGAATTATTATAAAAATAATAACGCAAAAAAGAAAGTTGTAATAATTTTATACTGCAAAATGTATAGTCCCAGGAAATTCAACATCAGCGGCATCAACGTACTCAATGCTTAGATTATTTACAAAACAGGCATTATATATAACGTAGTTGAAGATTATTCAGTAATAAGTCGTATCTCTAGTCCTCGTGTTTCGACTACAAACGACTGCGTATCCTTATCAGGTAGCCACTATGTACCGCGGTAAAATATTTTTATGGCGTTTCGAGGCGGCTTCCGTGTCTTTCATACTGTCCCAGCGGATCCAGTTACATTTTTCTATAACAAGACCGCTATAAAGCAGCTTACGAAAACATTATGTCACTATCTTGATAAACGTCCCATAATGGCCCCGGGGTTTGACATAATGCG
The DNA here is from genome assembly GCF_061535455.1 of Colias philodice. Lineage (NCBI taxonomy): Eukaryota > Metazoa > Arthropoda > Insecta > Lepidoptera > Pieridae > Colias > Colias philodice. The sequence goes on along the minus strand of NC_143099.1, from coordinate 8,565,240 downwards.
AGGCGACGACCCATAAAAACTCCTAACAAATGAAGTCAAGTCTTACAAAAATGTTTCATCCGATCATAAACCTCCGATATTTAATTGATTTCATGCTATAAACATACAATAAGCAACAGCGTTCAGTTTCAATATAGATTGTAATCGGTTTGTCTATAATTTCGAGAGGCATGCCGGAGTCATAATAAATCGAAGTTCATTACGAAAATCGCCGTAAAATATCTCGGAGCGATGTGAGGCGATGCTCAGCGCTAGGCTGCGCGCGAGCGTCGAGCCTGCGCCTTGGCCGCTGTGTGTGTGTGGCTGTGAACACTGGACAGGTAGTGTTGTGTGTAAACAAATAACGAAATCGGCTGTCTTACCGGAGCGCCAAGGTCGCCTCCACTCCGCATCCCGACGCCCGACGTCCAGACCGTGTTCTTGTACCTTTTTTAAAACCCTTATTTAATGTGATGGCCGAGTATTTGGGCGCTCAGTTTGTATAAGCAATCAATTTTATTCATTTAGAACGAGTTCCCTGCAAATAAATGAGTGGATTGAACGGGAGAGCATCTTGATTTATGTTATTGTTTGAATATTGGGCTTTTCTGTCAGCAAATGGGATGTCTAAATGAAACCTGTTTTACATTGAAATTTTGTTTACTTATTTATTTAATTAAATAAAGCACTAATCATTTTCTAGTGTTTATTGAAGGTTAATGTTATGATTATTATTTGAGAATTCAATACTGTTAACTGTACACTTCCACGAACTATCACCGAGACGTGCTTAAAACGAAATGAAGCTGTGTTTTATTTTTATATAGATCCATAATCAAATATTTCACTTAAAGATACAGGAATTTTAAATGTTCCCATTTCCCAATTATAGAAGGACTAGTCAATATAAAATAAAGATTATCTAAACGAGTACATTAACAATTATCATAAAGATAAATCGAATCGTTTAATTAAACAGTGTACATTTAAATGTATTGAGTTTATACTCAAACAACATAAAGCCAAATACTTCGTTTGAAAAAGCCTCAATTCAAGCAATAATTTATAAAAAAAGACCGTGTAATCAATACGTACTCTACCTCAATCGATTTTGTGATCAATGGACGGCGGAAGTGATGTTCCTGCGATGCCAAGGCCGAAGTATAGGGTTAGGCTCTGAGTAACATTTATAGAACTATTATATATGATACTAATATATGTATTTAATCTATAGATACTTGTAGGCAATATTATTGAGATGTAGGTACTTGTTGAAATTCGAAACGCTGTAACATTTGTGAAAAAGCAATTCGCAGTGGTAGAGCAGTATTTAGTATTTTTCATTGTAAGATTCCATAGGTTGGTGTACCTATCTTGCAATTCGAGACAGAACAACACAATTTGTGTTATATCCTTTATGTGTAGATCTTAGATGTTACATACTATTGTAACAATACAATTGAACATTTAAATACAACACGTTGAACCCCAAATCGTAAGGCACGGAACCACATCTGTGACAAATCGAAGCGCGCGACATTCGTTCTGCTTTCTTCTTACAATCGTCTCGATTTATCTAATTATAGCCGCCCGTGTGAACCGAATGAGAATGGATATAGCCTGCATAAATATGGCCTTCCATTTTTTAAAAAGTTCTACAAAGGCAATGTCAATGTCGACGTCGAATTTGCATTGCAAAGAGAACCAGAAAATTTTTTGCGGTAAGATTTTAATGCTTTATGATATCACCATAACTAGCAGATATCGACGACTTAAACTATCTTAATTTATGTGTTTGTTTACATTTATATGAAAAATCTCCACGTAGGTACCTGCACCTCATAAAACACAGCCTTTAAACCGTACCTATTAATAATTTGAAAGAATAATAAAAAAGCAAATATGAAAAAGCAAAAAAGCTTATATAAACAGGCAATGAACTTGACCAAAACTCACATCCACAACATATGAATTAATCATTCGTCTTACATTTTAATTCAAAACATAACCATATAATTTATAACTATTTACTGCTAACGTAAATATGGAAACAATAAAGTTTTCGATCGGTTTCACACTTTAACAGGCTACATTATATCGTTTCCCATGCTTATCACATAATATATAGCTGACAAAGAGCTAACGTCACATAAACACATTCAAGATAAACGCGACAAAACCGCTTTAGATTACAACGATATTACTTTTTTTTTTCAATTATGTACACGGAAAATGTCGAAATCTTCAGTTGGACTTATTTTGGTAAAAAATGTTACACAGGATAATAATAGAGAAAAAATATTATGTCTGTTTCATGGTTGAAATGAGGGAGTTCCTTTAAAAAATATGATTATCTAAGTATTTAGATAAGATTACATTCCGTTGTTTAGCTGTCGCTTCATTCGGGATTGGATAATGTTTTTAGAACCTATTTTTAGATAAGATTATGTAATATTTTAATACACCGTCCACTCTCTAATAATAGAGACAAAGATCAAACTACAATTACAGACCCTGCTTAACAAGCAACAAATTCATAAAAAAGCTTAAAAACGCACAAATCAAATCTTCGTGTAATCATAAGAAATTTAGAGACAAAAAACTTGTTATAACCAAGACAGTAGCACTTATAGCAGGGTGTATGTAAATCGATCCGTGTCACGCAACGCACGGTAGTCGAAATTGTATCGCCACACAAATTTCTCAGAATTCCACTATTCACAGATCATTTGTGTAATATATTGTATTAGTTATGTAAAGCCGTTTACTCTGTCTCTATGTACTTATGTATGCTTAAATCTTTAAAACTACGAAACGGATTTTGATTTGATTCAAGAGGAAGGTTTTAGTATACAATTTATTAAGTTTTAGACAAAACGGGCGAAGCCGCGGGCTGAAAGCTAGCAACTAAAGCTAGCTAACATTTTTAACACTTAAAATCTTAACTTCACGTCGTTGCACATTCATTCAAAATACGTTTTAAGTCTTGTTTAAATATGATCATCCAACAGCTGTTATATTTGTGCTAGCTTCTGAAGTTACCTATATTTAAATGTAGTTCTTAAAATGTATAATATAATACGCTTAATACGTATTACAAGGATAGTAGAGATCAGCCGTAAGTCATTTGCTGTATTTTATAGAGTCAGCTTTAGAAATTCTGAAATTATTTATATTTTATTAGGAACTTTTTGTTGAACATTCTGAAATAGTGATGAAAGTCTAAAGTCTGAACCCTGAAATTGTTTGTAGATAGTACCGCTACGTATTGAATTGATAAAATACGGAAATTCCACTTTTCTCGCTTATCGAAACAAACGCTCCCATTCGAACGCAACAAGATTTTGCTTTCAATTGCTCATTCATCTATTTACTTAGCGATGCGACGCGTTCACAAGAAAACAACGGTAAATCCGACTATTGACACATAAATTGGAACAATGAACAAAGCGAGCGGTAGCAAAAAGTTATCGAACGTCAATTACAGAATTACGCTGGTATCGCTGTCTCAATCGAAGCAACGACACAGTCGCTTATGAGGACACAATTACACTCCATTATATTCGCCGGGACCTTTTACGGGCTAACCGGCGACCAGCAGTGGCCCGGAGACATAGGATGCCGGCAGACGATGTAGCGTGTTGCGAATCGCCCGCCACAGCATTATGTCCGTAACGGCCTATTGTTTGTCACTCAGACAGATTTCACGGCGACAAATGGCCTCCGATCCGGAATACACGACACCACACCGGGGCGAATTAAATTAAAACAATTACGATTTTTACCGCCATTTCTACAAATTACGGCAATGTACACGAATTCTTCAGAATTGTACGGGGTCCCGCGGCGAGGCCCGCGGTGTTTTTAATTTTACATAGCTTCTTAATGTTTCGATTTGTGTGATTGAAAATTATAAACGTGTATAACGGTGCAAGAACGCACCGAATGTGTTGTTTTGAAACCCATCGTACACTGTTTAGTCATAAATATTATTCGTTATTACAATCTTTATCGATGATGATTTTGGTAGAGTAAAAGTTTTCATTAAATTTTATTGATTCAACATTTTTAAATTTCTACCATTAAATCTTGTAGCATGGAACTTTCTCTCATATTATAATTTATAATAAATGTGAAAACTATTGTGTGAACCGAGAAATTTATTACACGCATTACATTGTCTTTTATCATAAAAGAGTGTCGTCACGTTTATATTTATACTTTATTGTATAATATTAATGTATTCTTCTTAAATATTAAAATTCTCGCTTTTTAAATGCGCTCAATGCGTCATTCTGTGTTCTCCCTAAACCATAAACAGAAAAGCATTAAATAACACCAGTACGTACGTATGATTTATTTCAATCCTTTTGAGTAAAATGTAATAAAAATGGTACAATAAAGCACAGGTTGGCTCGGTCTAAGTCGCACACAATACCTATAGGAGCGAGTTAATCTGAAGATGACCTAAAGTTGCACACTGGATAGTCGCTACTCGGTTGACCAAAACTCATTAGGCGACACGATTTGCAACCTAAGGGCCAAGTGGGTGCGTACCAAACTGCCTCCAATTCAGCTCACACAATTGCGGGATTAGAGCACAATTTATACGTCTGGCTTTTTCAAATTAGACGGCGTTGCTGGGCTTAATTCTGAGGCAACTATGCACCTCCATTTGTCGTTAGCCTTAACTTTGCCGCTTACAATAGGCATCTAAGCCTTTTTGAGCTCGTAAGTAGAAAGTTTTATTAGAGGGAATTTTAAATTTAACCTCTGACGTTCGCTTTTATAAGCTCTTTATGGGGCCTGCTAATATGAAACTTTACGCTATTATAAATTGCACACAGTTGTACTGAGAGAATTAATTATGTAGTATGCTTACCATATTTTAATTTTAATGGACTAAAATTTACCATAATAGGATAAAGAATTGCTGTATGTTAATTTATTATACATTCAATTAAGAAGATAACGGCTTGTATTTTTCCACGCAAAAATTAATATAAGAAGGTATAGGTACGTACAATTTTTATTACTCATAAAATTACGTTTACGTGAGTTTTAAGAAACTTATAATTCAATATCTAAAATCATTATAAATCAACAAAATCAATGCTATTTCATTTTGCCGATATTTTGTACGGGAATACTTCTATCAAGCCTCAAGCACCTTATCATGGTATAGAAAGCGGTTCCCATAATAAATATTCAATGCATACTTTAAATGCCTAATTCAACAATCTATAGACTCAATGTTCTATAACAAAATAGTGCAGATATTTCAAAGATAAAGGCATAACATATATTAAGAGGCTGATAACCTCTCTCTGAACCATGTAATTATTGGGGTACTGTTTGCCAAGACGATGAAATTATGTAAATGGCGCACACGATAATGAACCTTAGATCCTTTTATTAAGGACGGATTAGTGTTAAACGATTTACGAATATCACGTCAAGTGTGCTGGCACGATGCTCGCGACGCGGACGCTATGAATCGGTCTATAATTAAGAAATAAGTTAAGATTTTTTAGCCAACTTTTTACAAAGCCTGATGCGCAATTAGCCCGCCTTGGAAATTGAATGTTTGCTTTATAGTGATTAGTAATTAACTTCATGTTTTTATTCCACATGCCATTGATCGTGACTGTAGATGCCACACAAGTAAATCGTGGAAGGTAAATATTAATTAAGGTTTCATCGTGTCTATCCAACTTTTCTGTTTCCCTTTTGGATGTTTAATTTAATTTATGTGCGACTATGCAAACAAAAAGTTATATTATCTACTTAGGTTTTGCTTATTTCTCATTTTCATTTGCTTATTTCTTAGTTAATTTGCTATCTGTACCTATTTAGTTGTTATAATATTATTCTACGAGAATTATACTTTATTTATAATCCAATCTAAGAATAGGACGGTACCCGCAAATCCATTACAAACTTCAACCTTCTCAAACACTACATACGCAGCCTCAGGCTCAAAGTCAATAATACCGAACAAAGGTCAAACCACAAATAACGAATTCACATAACCCCACGTGGTTACCGATATTCAATCAATTAGCAATAACCAGGGTCGTCATCATGCATAAATTCAATTAGACGTAAGCGCTCAGCCGTGGCCAATAGCTACATAGACAACTTTATGGAATAATTGATCGAAGCCAGGGCTCTGGAGGAATTGAACCTTTACCCAATACCTCATTACAAGAACCTCACTAATATTGAACGCTTAACCTTTGTTTCGCCACAACAGCTTATGTTCGGTTTGACAGAGTATTATTTAATTAATAAATTGTTTGTAACGTGATACTTGGAACATTCTCCAGGATCAATGATATTTAGTTTTAAAACATTTTAATAAGTATAATCGAATTCGACTAATAAACCGATGCAATAAGTATTTAATATTTATGAAGGATAAACTTATTCGAAAGATAATTTTCTTTTGAACGACGATACAAAAGCGCTTTAAACAACTCTAATTTTCACGTGCATAATAAAGCTCGTATTTTATCAAATAACTTTACATTGATTGTTTAAGAATCCACACAGGTGCAACAGCAATTCAAAGGCAGTACCAGGTACTGAGAAGGCAGCTGAATACATGGATATTTATAAGGTATACGTCAGTGTAGACAATTCCATCACATTGCGGACGTCAGAGTGACTGCGATGTGACGTACTACGAGACAAAATGAAAGACTTACGAGGTGGAACATGAATTTATACGGATTAAGACGTTAGTAAGTACGTATGTCAAGACAGTAGGACAAATTCCTTACATACAAACACACACACTGTAAACTTGGTATGTATCTTCAGACAGCTACTTTATACAGTTTTGTTTTAGCGATTATATTATTGTGGTTTATCTAGATGAAATAACACAAACATACAGTGTTGTGTATTTCAAAAATATGTTGCATGTATGATACAATTTTTAAATATGTAATGATTTATAAATCATGGCATTTTAATTATTATCTTCCTTGACCGTTACATCTTTATAACAGCCAAAGTATTTAACCTTTACAACGCACAAGAATAGAGAAAGGCATTTCTTCCTGATTGACGGGCATTATAATATTAAGATTGCCTCCTTGACATACCTTCAGAGCTATCACAACATAATTCCGCCTCGCTTCCACCGTTTATTTATTTATGGAGATTATTATCGTGCGTAATAATTCACTAAGTTTTCAATTGCATAATGACGGCTACCACCCGCTCTGGGCGGACGTTGAGATAATCTTCAGAGAACTATTATTAAATATAGGGCTGTCAGTGCATATAGCTTCACTTGGACGTTCTCAGGAGTTGCTAATGTCAATATTAACTAATAATACGTATCATAAAACGTTTATATTCTTATAGGGAACTCCCACATGTTCGAATACCTGAAAAACGACTGTATGTTTTTTTCCTTAAATGAAATGAAACTTTTCCAGTTAAGTATTATTGAAACAAGCTTGAAACAAGATTATTAAACCTTAATAAAGCTAACAAGCTTTACGCATTATATGTGTGATTACAACCGATTTATATATAGTCATTAATCGACTGTATACCAAAAACATATTACTATTTTTCCTATAAATACCTTAAGCACCGGATACACTTAATCATCGGAGCAAATCAGACATGAATACAATGAGATTAGTAACCACTAACGTACTTATATTGGCTATATCTCCATACTCTATCGACAATGGTTAGCGATATAATCAAGTGGCCACATTAAACAAACGTTCGCCACTCGATACGAAAGTGCTTGAGTTTATTATGTGATTATAGTATATACTGGAATTACGACAACTATTAAATTATGTTTATTTACATGTTACTTTCAATAAATCATTTTATTTGTAGGTACGTATTGAACGCTACACACGTAAAAATTATATCAAGACATAGAGCCGCGATCAGAGAGTTTAATATAAACTGGAACTACGTTAAAAATACTAAGATTTATAATAAACAAAACTTTAATTGGTATATTTAAAACATATTTATAATAATACTAGCGGTCTGCCCCGGCTTCGCCCGTGGTACCTACATGTTTAAACTATCCTATCTCTCAAGTTGGATCGAACTGCACATGGTGTGCGAATTTTATTATAATCGGTTAAGTGGTTTAGGAGTCCATTGAGGACAAACATTGTGACACGAGATTTATATATATTAAGATAGTGATAGCATAGTGTTTTAAACTGACGTTTATATTTGTTTGTTTATCTACATAACATCTGCAGGAAATTTTACGATAAGTTATCTTTATCTGGATTTTATTCAGTTGACGAATAGAAAATAGATTTAAAAACATTGCAACAAACAAAACAATTACATATTGTGACAAACAATTGTACTGTTTAACTATTACTTCATAATAATATTATTGAGATTTACAGTAATGAATAATTAGTCATTCACAGATATTTAAATACGCTTTTTCTTTTTTAGCTAAGCGTGTCGTGAAGGACTGTATAAGAAGATGGAAACATACAAAACACTATAGTTATTAATCCATTATATATCTATAAACATTCAATATCAACTATTAAACCTATATTTGGTAGTTCACTTTCATTAAAACTTAAGGATAGCGTCACGCGCACCAAATACAACGGATAAAAACTAGACTGTTAATTCGCTGAATAATTTCTCCTTATTCTTTCGCCTATTCACATGTTTTTTACACAGATTATGCAATCGTTTTCTAGCCATCAAAGGAAGTACATGGTTCTAGGATAATTAAGTCACGGTTGACCACTATCTCACCACGCGTCGTGGAAACAGGAAGGTAGCAATTGAATGATGCATTGCAATTCACACAATCTCCTACTGATTTGTCGGCGCTTTGTGTGATGTGAATATGTATTGGTGTTTTTGTATCTGTAGAATATTAATGAGAGGTAAGTAGTAATGTTTATGAACGATTGTTAACGCCGCGGTTAAGAATCATGAATGAAAGTTCAAAATGTAGAGTTGTAAAAATATTAATTATTTTATATTGTTACCAAATGTGTTAAAATAAAATTAAAGTAAGGTTTTGTTATTTATACTATTTAACAAAAAACATATTCAATTTTAAAATTATTATACAATGTTTTTATCTAAATGCTCGACATTGAAATCCGGTCAATGACATCTCAAGATGTAATACTTCAAAATGATAAAAGAACAATATCTACATATTTGCCAAAAGCTGAACCTTATCCATCACCATTATAACTGTAAAGATACAGATCGTCAATTTGTAAATTAATATAAACTGCTTTACAGCGAATAGACAAAGACGGCGTAAGAGGTCGCACGATACTCGAGACTCTCACTATACCGTTATTTAAACTGATATTAATCATAATTTTCATTGACGCACTCCACTTACCATTCCAGATAATAGTTATTAGCTCTTTACACAAACTCGACTGTGTGTGGCCGAAATCAACTACTGGAAAATTAGCCTGTGACATCGAAGCGTAATGGATTTTAAAACAATTCTAAGGCATCTCGCTAGTGTAACAACTTCCTGCTCAGACACATTATTATTTATTTGACAATTGTTTTCGTGTGGAACATTCAAAAATTAGACTCATCATCATTTTAGTAGTTAAGAATAAGGAAATGACTGGTTGTACACGCAACTCTGGGGCTACTACAGGTTTAAGAAGCCATTTATGCAGTGGATATCTAATTATATTTGTTAGAATCTATTTAACAAATACCAATGTTTATAAGTTTTGTTAATAAATTATATTTTAAATGTTTAATCTAATAAGTTATAATTTAGTGTACCTTCCGGAGATTTTGATTGTGCTTCAAGTTTCAATGAGTTAGTTTTGTATGTTGAAGACGTTATTATCAATTTGGTGACAAACGAAATGCCGGCTACATTTTTATTTTAGTAACTTAAAAAAACCATAAACAAGAATCTGAATATTAACTTATCAATTCGATGAATCATTCTAATTAACGATAAAATTTATTAAAAAAAAAACTTCCTACCCTTTAGGCAAACAAGAAAATAAAGGCCAAAGCACACCATCCAAACATTGTATGTATTATAACAAGCCTGTGACAATACCAAAAACCAAAATGGATGTCCCACTTCGAAATCCATTCAGGGTCAATTAGAGATGACAGAGGTTGTCATCTGTAAACATACTCAATCGCAAGTCACCCTGTTGGAGCTAGTTGATTTAATTGAGACAATCGATCCTAATCATTTTGTAATTTAGTACATTACTGCTTTTGGAATTGCAGACTGCAGTATGACTTCATTGAGTATATTACGCGCTATGAGTAATCTTGGCTTGTTGGCTATTTTGTGAAATAAGAAGTTATGAAAAAAAATATAACTAAAAATGGGTGTCGATGAATGTCCGGAGATTTGTGAACTATATAAACAGTAAAAATAGGAACATCATTTTTAGTACCTTTCAATTGAAAATTAAGTATATCCCAACATTTAATTTATCGAGTTCATTATAATAAATAAGCAATTAATTTACAATTTTATCCTATGTGACAATTTCCAAGAATATGATCGAAATATGAATTTATAACGAAATAAACATATAAAATTATTTACGGCAAATCATTATGATCCTTCCACAAATTAATTTAAAGGCGACAACTCACTCACGAAAATAATTTGTCTTTCTTGGAATATTCGCTGATCAAAGACTTTCCACATTTAGATGACAACTCAAATGCTGCCAAGGATTGTAAAGAATCACTTATCCTGAAAGAAATAATTAGTGCGTGTTGATGCATCGATTTTCTGCTATGGATACCTCATTTTGTACGGATGTTATGTCACAATAAAAAACCTAACAATTTATATTTCTTTATTCACTAAATTTAAATTTATTAAATAAAAATATCTTTTTTTAGAAATACGTCAAGTAAATTTTAATTATTCTTATATAATACTAGCGGTCCGCCCCGGCTTCGCCCGTGGTACATATTTACGTTTTCTCTACGTAAAAACCATCCTCGTACTTCAAGGAATATAATAAAAAAAGAATTATCGAAATCGGTTCAGCCGTTCTCGAGTTATGCGCTTACCAACACATTTTGCGATTCATTTTTATATATAAGAAGATTCCATCCATTTACAAAATATTAAACACATTTTCGTTTAAATTAATGATTTTATTTACTCCTTCAAATTTTTATTTCTCTTCTTTTTATTTCTCAAAGAGAGCGCAAAATTATTCTTCGCCCGTTTTCGTCCCAGGAAATATTAATAAATTATCTGTCACAAGACACAGTTGACTGTCTTGTGTTTCCAAACGTCAAGTGAACAAGTTAATTTGGCGCGGGACAGGCCAGTTGTTAGCTTTTTAATTTCCCCGAGGCACTAATAGTCCTACAGACCTATACCTTCACATTCACCGACGCAGCTGCCTCACTTTGTAATTGCTTATATTTCAATCGCGTCCGCTCTAGATAAATACATTAAGTAGCTTAAAAACGCAGTTAAAACTGTTTACGAACGACTCCAATAATGACTTCGTTAAACGTTTACGACGCGATAAAAAAGACAAAATACGATACGAAAACGTCATTTATCGAAACCTGAAATCCGTATTACGGACACGAAAAAATAACTTTTGTTCTAACGCGTATCCGAGTAAATCGTCCCGTACGAACGAGCCGCAGATAAAAACATTACGGAACGCTCACAATAAATACACATTAATGTCTTGGAGGATTCTGGTTTACATTCCGTGCGGTTTCCAACGAGTTTTATAAAAGCTGCGTTCGTTCGGAGCCGCACGCAATTACAAGCGCCTCCTCGCAGCGCAATCAATATTTACGATACAAATACACGACAATGCTACATTGCTGCTTCAACATCACTTACGTATCATTCGTCGTTTTCTTATTCAGCAATCATTACACACAATAATTTGAAGGCAGCACACAGGCGCAGTATTTTGACGTAGCCGAGAGCTTCCCGTTCGCCGGTGTTCATGCATAAATAACCGCGCGGCCGTGCAATCTTCCAGCTTAATGATATTGCGATACATTATCGTTTTACTCATTTAAACTCATTCGTTTCGTTATCCGATGCAATTATTAAATTAAAAAACATGACCGCTGACTTTGATTTAATAAATGCACGCATTATATTCGCTTTAGTCTTATTTATTTTATTACGCGGGGACTATCATTATCGTGCATTGTTTTTCTAACAGATTCACGTAACATTGTTGAACATACTACAGGGAATAGCGGGAATTCCTTTATTTTTTAGAATTAACTTCTTGTTATAAATTGGTAGTTAAAAATCTAATGGTTCTAGTCGTATTTATTTGTTTCATTTCTATTTTGACTACCTTTTGTAAAGACAGATTGATTAACTATTAGGTATATAGGTATCTGCTATAATAGGAATATTAAATTTTTACAAATCATAGATATTATATTTAATCCACAACTTAAAATAACTAACTTCTATATTAGTCTCATTATTTGTGACTAAAACCTAAACATATCAGCATTATTGCATCAGATTGTAAGTTGTAATAAAATAAAAGTAAGTTACGCAAATAAACAACGCAGCGATCTCTATTGCGCGTAAAACAATGCAGCTGATCCAAACAATCGGGTTCGATTCAATTCGTATGGACGTCAGAAAGCACATGCCTGGAAAAAACAAAACCCAGTGAAGTAACCAGTTATTACACTAATCGTTGGGATATAATTCCCGAGTCAACTTAAACACAGCTCCGCAAGATCGAAATGCAAACATGGCGGCCACTTTGAGTTCGATTGCGCGGGAAAATATGCGTGCGGCTCCTTTAGTACGAATTCGCGAATTGCGCTTAATAAGCCTATTGTTTAAAATGTGTACTTTATTTTAATATTAAAGACAGGTATGTGATGAAGAATGTTTTCAGCGTTATAATAACTACCTACACTAGAAGAAGTTGCTAAACATATAAGTAGAAAAACGTATTAAAAAGCCTTCGTTGACATTTTAATGGATGATTAATAATTATTACACGGCTCTTCATAATGCAATTCATACGAAGACAAAAAATGCAGTATGGCATCAAGTATGGAATGCAATATCGAAGTGTATTAAAGCGTTTTTAATTCATTAATTATTCATATAGCACCAAAATACCATAATGCAATAAACCGTAGCCTGTTTCAATTGCGAGGTTAATTAATTAGGCAAAAAATCCAAAAGCGTTTTATTATTATTATGGCAGTTAAATTAATATACACCATATCTAGCTGATGTTTGTAAATACAGCGTTGATTATACAAATATTTATCTAAGTCACAAATTACGAGATTAAAATTTATTTATTTATTTTATTTATATATTTAACAGTTACCATGCAATGAACGCGATGAATTTTTGATTGGTTTTTGTTTTATTTTTGTATCATTGTGTAGTTTTTATAGATTAACTTTTTACTATCTGCAATGCAAATTTGAAACGTAATAATGAGGTTACTGAATTTATAGTAAATCATCTCAAACAAAGGTCATTCAACCATTATTATGTAGTATTAAAATATGCGTTCAAAATACAATGCTAAATTGTATATCTGAAGCCTAATTTATAAATCAAGATATTTAAGTATCAAATATTTTTACCTGATAAGTACTCAAAAAGAATATAATATACAGGTAAATGTCCATTATCCAATCAAATATTATATCTAGACAAATATTCACAACATTGAAGCAAATCCAATGTAACTGTGTAAAAGCCTCGTACAGAAATGAATTTAAATCACAACGTTATTATCCCACAAGGTATCAAAGAAAGTGGTTTCATAGACAAACGTTCTCATAAGCCGCAACAAAATCAAAACGAAAGCAAATCCTGTTTAATGGTCACCAGCCGACACCCAGCGTGTAGACTTTAAGCTTCACCTTTATGTCGTATCATTTCTTCAGAATACTTTATAATAATTATGCGCTCAGTAATACTCGTCTCTCTTTGTTATTAAAATTTTATGTTCCCATAATTGTTATTGCGCTTTAGACATTCAATACTTAAGCTTTATAAATTACCGATCAGAGACCGACGTAAATTGTTTTCATTTTCTATATTATTATCGATTAAATTGATTGTCACGTAATTAAACTCGATGAATAAACTAATTATAGAACATAAACTGAATATGAAATGAACGTCTCGAATAATAAAGATGTAGTCGAATATATCAGAGTATAATTGCTATCTATTTATAGATTTGCACGCTAAGATCAAGTCATTAAAGGTAGTTCGCTAAATTAATATAGTTTTATACCCTAAACACGTAATTGTACACGTAAGTCGACGAGGACACGGCCATTATTTCGCTTTAATGTTCCACATATCACCATGTTTTATTAATTAATTATTTGCCGATTGTTTCCTCCCAAGTATAGTAAAATACTCCAATTTATAAGGTATCGCAGCGGGACCTCCTAGCGATGATCTCTACGATTAGGTAATAAAACTTAAGATCGTTTAAGGGTTCCTATTAAAGTATAATATATGGCCACCGCCCCCCCACAAGCAAACATTTGTTCTACCTATACTTTATTTATCGGCAGATTTTAAATGTCATTCTGCATATAAATAGACTATGATACGTTTTGCATAAAGGTTATGGGTATCAGTTTACAGCGACGCAATATTTCTTTTAATTATTACTGTTATTTTTCTTGTTCGTCGAATGTTTTTTGAATTGAGACATTGTAATAAAATAAATTCTCACCTACCTGTTCAATATTATGGATATCCACTGTGATAGAGCTAAATAATTTCTTCCTCAATTAAAATCCAGTAAAGATTTCACAGTCTAGATTTCATTAAAGATTTGCTCTATCTTGTCGTTAGTTTATCGGTTCTCAGGTTTTATGCGATATTCGTAGATACATTACACGATTTATTTGTACAGTGTTGTTAGTGATAAACTTATATGGACAGGTGTAACGTAAGTTGTAATTCAGAATCATATTATCTTGCAGTAACTCCTATTATCTGTAAATTGATGGCCGTGATAGTAACTAGTTACTTTGAGATTAGATCGTTAGTTTTAGAACTAGATACATGATTTTGTATTACGCATATCCTTACTTAAAACTTTAATAATAGAGATACATAGAAATAAAAAAAGATAGCGGCAAGCAGTTATTGAAATCAGCGCCCTCTTGTTTTTCAGGACTTTACAATTGCGTTTCCTGAATACTGAAGGGTTTGAATATAAACTCGATACACTTCCCGCCGACATTGGATTCGAAATATTTCTTCAAATATTGTAAAGTTCACGTTTGTTCTGATTCAAACAATAGACTGTAGACAAAAATTTGTTCAATATCAAGTTACCAAAATTATGATAATATAGTAAGATTAATGGGTGTTGAACTTATAACAATTGATACTAAATTATAAAAATTGGACATCACAATATAGAACCATTAATTTAGTAGTCAATAAATGCAAATGCTGATTTTTAAAATATATTACAAGACTTCAGAAGGTTTATATGATTATTTTAAATGCAGGTAATATTTATTTTGACGATAACTTTTGACGATAAAAAAGAGCATTGAAGTCGTGATATATGCATGTTTGCGATGCAATTCGCACACGCTTTGTGCGCTGTGTACAGGTGTAGTACATATCGTATTACTGACCATTGTACGTGACGATCAAACTTTTCCGGTCGGAACAAGGCAGCACGCCCATCAGGCTTTGAAGTATTAATTGGCCTCTACCATTCAATGTCCACCCAAAAAAACTAAAAAAGGCACCCAGAAAACTCCCATAGCTCCGTACATCCGTTTCAATGGTTGTATGTGTGTAATTCGATATTTTTGTTAGTGATTTGTTCGCAGATGGGTGGCTCTTGTAACAGGAAATCTCAAACTTGTTGCTACTAACTCCTCTTCCTTAGTTCACTTGCGATTTTTGTGGATATCGTATTACTGTTCGCATTGCACCGTAGAAGTCAAATAATGCTTATGTCGGTTAAAATAAGGTTTATTTTCCAATGAAGCGTGTTGTTTTGATACTGTTTATTTCAATTCAATCAATATAATATAAATCAGATTCGTAACGAAACAGCACTGACTATGATATTTCTTAATCTTTCACGCACGACTTAAATTCACCCAATCGTCGCGTCGGTGACAATCTCGCTAAAGTTTTTATTGCAGACAAATCAATTATACGTTTTGCATACTTTTCTAAGCATGATATTAAGAAAACGAATTTTGTGTGAACAAAATATACTTTAATTTCATTCGATTTTAATTTAAACACGGCGGGGGCTTAAACATTCCAAATTTAGGTAAACCCCGCCCTGTATATTAAGTCAACTCAAAAAACAATTTGTTCGTAGCTAAGCTTTAAGTATCAGCTATTTATTTAACGGAACAAATCCCTACTGTCTTAAAAGTTACCGTTCAGGTAGGAATGTTTTTTTTACAGAAACGTGAGGGCGCGGAACACGCACGGATTATTATTTTTGTAACATCTGCGATTGTAACTCTAACTAGATACTAATAGATAACCGCGGATGCTTTTTATGCCGCGTTTTTTAATCTATTGTGTAAATGTCAGACCAAATGCTCTACTCATGAGGGTGCCTTGAATAGGGTGATTCACGCAAAACGTTTGCACCAACAATAACAAATGAATGATGTAGGTCGCACTTGTGACCACTTGTTATTAATTGAATTTTTTATTAGTTAACAAGTGTGCGTTATAAGTTTTTACTTTTTAATAAGAATGCCTGCTGACGTTTTCCTAATAATTAAATATCTATTCGTCAGCTATATAACCTATATCTATAGATCGTATGCGTCTTATTTTTCCTTAACACATTCCATTTATCAAATGCATCTTCGTAAAACATTTAATTCGTGAAAGTTTATCTTTAAAATTACCTATATATATAATTACAACAAAAAAAGAAACCAATTTGTAAGCATCATAGCGTTTTTTTCACAACAATTTTTCATTCACCTAGAGAACTAGCATATCAAGTATCATCCTCAAGCCAAGCAAAAACGTTACAATTTATATTACGCAGAAACTATGTTACGAATGTCCTGACAATGTTATTTATAAAACGAATCTCGTTCAAGTACTAATTAAAGCAGGTAGCCTGTTACCAACTACAAGCATCTGTATTGTACGCAAACATTATTGTAAAATAATACTATACGGGTACGCACTACACGTCGCTACGGCCCCATTGCTGTTTCCACTTGTAATAATTGCAAACTGTTAAAGATATATGTCTTCATTCTATATACTTTGTGTTACAACTTTCTTTAGTAAGAAGTAGGTAGGTACGTTATTAGCTTATGCCTTATGATTTGGATAAGTTGATGGTATCATTTGGATGGATAAGTTGTGTAGTTCTTTCTTCAGAGCTTAGAAAATACGTCGGCAAGCATATTTCTTCTTCAGATCTTATACCAAAGATTGAAACAGTTTTTAAGATATTAATTTTAATATGATAGCACTTACATTTTTAAACCAAGAGTTAACGATAATATTTTAACTATATTAGTAGTAACTAGTAAACTAAAATTCGCCATCTATCTAGGTCTGATTGCCAAATGCCCCCAAAACGGGCATATAGTTACGCACTTCAAAGCCTAATTAATTGAATTTGGAGATAAAAAAAACATTTGTAAGAGACCCGCTCTCAAGTCCCAATAAGTAACCGCTAATTACGTAATTCAAGGACCATGACCGAAGTAAAAAAATATAGAATACAGTGTATTGTGTCGGCAAATTGTAAAGGGAGCAGGGGCCAAGTGAACCGCCTCGGAAGGGAAAAGACGACTATAGAGTCACTTAAATAAACATCCATCGAAAATATTGAATGTCCGAACTAAAGCCTTGAAATATGATGTAGGTATTTCAAAGATGTCAGTGATCAGTGTATTTATATAATAAATTTTAAGCGTTAGTAACAGAAGTTAGAGAATGTAGCCTGGAAGTCGACCAATGTATAACAAGAAACATTTTATTTTCAATTCAATATTCAATATCATAGCTGGTCGGCACAACACAATGATTCTGCAAATCATACCTACAAATGATTCATATTTCTTATCGAAGATAGTTTTTTATCAAACAACAATTCCAAAATATAAAAATAAATGCAATTTCAGAATTGTCGTCCAATAGGAAGTTTCTTAAAATGATATTGCTCATTTAAAACACCCCAAGTATAAATTGCGTATCCATTCTCTTGTATATTAAATTTAACGAACTACCAAACTTAGTATAATAAGCTTGGTGTACACATAAGCTCTAATCACCATATTCAATGCTATCCACTTACTTTTTGTGACAAGTGCAACCCTCCCCTTTGTTCACATATGGCGGATTTTTAATCTATAGTTCTGTGGGCTTAATAAGCTTTATTCATACTTTATAGGACCATATTTCGAAACGACGCAGTTTTATTTAGTTATGTTAAATATTCTTATTTTTTATATGACTAATGACTATAAAAAGAATGCTCTCAGAAGTAAACAATATTCAAAATGATATAGCTATCTGACGGATTTAGCTTAGTTCCTTATGCAAAGACTTTTTTGAAGAAAACCAATTTTCTAAAAATAAGCCTTATGACATCAGCTGTCTACCTGTGTAAATTTCGCTAAAACTGGTCCAGCAGTCGCAGACTAGGCAGACAAACATATTTTCTGTGCTATGCTGTCGTGCATTATAGTTATAATTTTTGATTATCATAACGTTGAATATTTAAAAACAAATTATAATAAATATCAGTTATCGAGACGTTTCGACGACGATTCGACTCGTATTCTAGATTAAATTTAACTTATACACTCACAAACAAATCATTTCGAAAACAAGCGTTTAAAACAAATATTTGATATATTATACAGATAGTTCTTTACTCTAATTTGTATGCGTATTAACTAACCCACGACCTTAAATCATATTAAGTTAACCCCTCGGTTGCGTGAAGCCAAACTTACCCAATACCCATGTTGGGTCGAGTTACAGAGGGATAGCTCGTGTACGCAGTTTTTAAGAAAAATCAATAATTTATTAGAAATAACGAATTGCCTAATAATTAGAATGCGATAGTCTTTTGTGTACAATTTGCATGCATTCTTTCACTGTGACTGTTTCTTTAATTTCACGCTTATAATAGCCTTTTTCTGCATAATTTAATCAGATGCGGACGTTTCCTTCAACAAACTGTGATATTTAACAGCTATCGTTATAACCATATTTATTAGCCTAATGATTTGAACTCAACAGAAAAAAATATATGACAAGACATATAAAAACAATTGCATGTTCCAAATTACGAACATTATGCATGTGCATGACGAATCGCAATGGAATGTTAACACCTCCCCAAATGTTCGTAATTGTTATCTTCGACGTTCTTAGCACGTAGTTTATCGCAAATGCTGTAAAACTCCTGTCCTTATTTGTAAATATTCTTACGTTTCTTTCAGATTCAGATTGTATGTGAAATAATATTTTTCATAAAGAAATATAGGCAGTTAAAATGTGGTAGATACCTTTCTTTATCCAAGTAGGTAAGTATATAAAAATATAGTGTAGTATCCAAAGTTAGTGGAGAACAGTAAGAGAATAAAATGTTGGTATAATTGTTTTATCTGACAGTAAAATTTATCTAAAAAGACTCTATTTTACAATAAGCAATAAACCAAATGAAACCACTTACATAATTAATGTAAAGTAACATCTCTTTTACCCTACACAAAATTCAGGATACTTGCTAATTGGGACAATCAGCGGTAGAGTGCCTTTTATACCTTTTAGCGCGGAATTCTACTATCAGTAACTTTAAGCGAAAGATAAAAAAATCTCTCATACTGCTATGACTAATGGCGCGCAGATGTTATTCTAAAACGTAGATCAAAAATAGAAATTAAGGGTTACATGCTCGCCCTTTGAAGGTAATAATTAAAAATATTCGTTATCTACCTCGCCACCCAGGTAACGTTGTGGTTATTTAACGGAAGTTATTATAAAATATTGTATTCCGAAATATTTCTCGATAAATAGCTCTTTGACATATTAATTGTTAGGTAAGTGACGTGTGACGTGAATTACAATTATTTCTAGTCAAAAAATGTATTTTTTTTTTCAATTTCAAAAATTAACTTTGCTTGGATGAAGCCTAATTTTACTTTTTTAAACAATATTTTTTGTAAGTTTACTTTGATAAGAAAACGAAGAGTTTAACTGTTATATTTGTACTTATATCCTCTTCATTCCTCGATATTTACTACAAAAACGTTACTAAAATAAGATTTAGAGATCTAAGTATACGCGGACCTAAAGGTGTTAAAATTGAAGAATCATTTCAAAAGAGGCCTTATACCTGTAAGTATATTTTTATTTCGTTAAATGGTTCATTTACTCATATCTCGACATTTCCTTTCTACAATGTCCAACAAATGTATTCCTTAAAATGACTAACGAAACCGCATTTTTCAATTAGTTTTTATGATCTCCAAGAATGACACGAGATGAAAATACACATGTCCTGTAATGACATGAATTATTACTTCTCAAATTGTAAAATTGCAAAAGGTAAGTAATCAAATAATGTATTACCAGAAGATGACGAGGTACAGCCATCATTTTTATAGGGGACGAACGAAATATAATTTTTTATTACCTTTCCACCTGAATACTCATGGACCTAATTTGGAAATTTATAATCGGAATAAATTTTATGCAAACTCCTGACGTAATTAAAGTTTTATTTACTTAGGCCTGCCATACAAGCTTATTGGAAGCTTCGCAGGTGGCAATATAAATATGATAAACAACATTATAAATTGATAATACTCTATGCATACATGCATACTCTATGCATACTCTATGCATACATATTACATAAGCATTCCAATATTTTTCCAAAACCGTAATTTCTACCAACTATAAGAAACAAAGTACCTCCTAATTTTTTTTATAACCCAAAACTCAACTCAAAAAGTCAAGTGAAAATCGCATTGCACTCTTACTGCATTTTATAAGATGTACATGTTATTATTTTTGGCACTAACATGTCCCACCGTCATCATTATCTTTGTTATGATTTACATATTGCTTTTACTAATTAAATAATATATATTTAAACGCATTCTCCAAAATACGTTATTTTTATTTTAATGATCGAGGCACAAAATGGGTTGAATTTGAACTTTGAGCTTTATGGAGCATACTTACCTACACAAACTTTTGACAAGTAAGTATACAATATATATTTTTATTTATTATATTTTTAAGGAAGTTGTAGTATGGCTCTACCTACTATCCTACAATCAGTACCATACCCACAGCCTAGAAACATCGTCACAAAAACGCTAATTATATTATTACCTGTCCCCAAACAACGCATAATGACTCAGAATAGAAACACGCAAAAACTTAATGAGTTCCGAAACATGAACACATGCGTTACATTCTTCAAGTTCAACACGTCCCCCGCGAATTTAAATTTGTAATACCTCAACATGTCTTCCACCAATGACTATGAAACACTAATAAAAAAACGCGGAGCTCCACCCATCGGCGGAAGCAGCTGCAGTATAATAATTATGGAACCCTGTGCACTGGAACGTAGACAAACATTCATATAAATACGATACCGTATGTATTTAGTATTTGTTGTTCGAAAATAGAAAGTTACTATGGAGTATTTTAAAAGTTACATTCAATATCGCCATACTATAGAATAAATTGATAGTTGATCACTAACTAAACTTCTTATTGGACTGAATTCAATTGCTTGTCTCAACAAATACAAATATTATGATACATCAGTCTCTACTCTACCTATGTTTCTACATAAATTCATCATAAAGGAACTACTTGACTCTCTTTATTAGAGCGATCTCTATCAGGTAATGTTGGCAAATGATTTAAATTATTCTATTTAATATTATAAAGAAATGAATATAAAGTAATAAATTTGATATTTAAGAATTTCTTCACGAAAACCCTAATTAGGACCTAAACCTTGATACGCCCTATAATATTATGTTATGTTATTGTTGTTATGTTTTACGTATAAAATTAATGTGTGTACAATGTACATGAAACTATGAATGAGACCTAAAAATGATCAAACAAAGTTATACAGTGCGGCTTTATTTGTCTTACTGATGATAATTAAAATGGTTATTTGAAAATAATAATATTATGTAAATAGTGAACAGTAGAAATGTATCATGTATTTTGAAAAAAATAATATTCTCATGCAAAGTAGTAGTTAATCTTATTATAGAAAGTAAATTATATTGTAAACAATATAATGACTTTTCTTAGACAACTAAATTTTAATTAGGAGACTAATGAATTAGCTAATGATATATTATTTAATACTGCTACGGCTTTGCATTAACTTCCTACATCTTTTATACTTAAAATTGTAATGTAATTACTACTAAGTTATTTATTTTAAAAACTTCATGATTGAATTAAGTTTATTATAGAGGTAAAAATAAATAAAAATCGGATGATAAAGAGATTACATAGACTTCTAAAAATTTAAGTTTTATCTGTTTTTATTACGTAAATCATTAGAATTAAATTTTGAAAACTCAGTAAGTATGAATCCTTGTATTATCAGGATATTAAAAACATTGTTTTTTTTGCTCAAACGTAATAATTAATACCTACTTAGTGGTATTTATTAACCTCTTGTCAAACTTGCCCACGAAACTTTGAAAAACATCTCACTTAAAAGCATGCATGTTTTATGAACGTTCCAAGTTATGACAAGTATCTAATGAATATATTATTTGTTTATAAAGCTATAACGGATTTTTTATGGACTCTACGTCCTACGCATAACTTTTGGTTACGAGTTAGCTGCCTCTCTGTACTCGAATATAAAATTATGGCAATAGCTTCAGGCATGTAGATTTTCGACTATTAAAATTTTATATATTACAAATAATATACCAGTTTAAAATAATGGATACTTTCAACTAGATTGAGCAACATACATTCAGAATGGGATGCTAAAATTCTTTTGAAATAACGATTAACCTGCTGCTGCTTCAGTCACGCCAAATCAATTCGCGTAACGAGTTTGCCAATTTATTTTTAATACGCAACATTTAATACACTAAATAAACCTGTCAGGGGTCGATAGCATCGGATCTTTACTTTGACTAAAAGCTAAAAGAGCGTTTATAGGGACATAAACGTTTATAGAATCATAAAGTAAGGAGCGATCTATTGTTTGGCGTCCTACGCGTAGTCGTCGCGTAACTAATCGAGGCATTCCGCTTTTTGTTTCCACCGGACACATAATCGATTGTCACCTCTCCATTGAATATTTTTCCAGCTAAGTTCTCGATGTCCCACATCCATTTGAAACTGGTTTTAGATGGCGTCTAAAACGATCGGGGTATCGTATTGCAAGAAAAAAGGTGATGAGTGTATGGGTTGGTCGTCGCAAATAGATGACTCTCGCTTCAAGACATGGGTGGAATCGATAGACACGATTTAACTTTAAATGAAAACAACACATGATATCGATAGCTAGCTGGATCATGTTACAGTCAATAATTAAGATATTCGCTTTCGTCGTGTATGGACGTTATTTTTCTTATTTTGTTTATAGAACCGGAGATGAATCTTGTACTGACTCTACAAATTACCATTTTATATTTAAATCAGCAAGTATTAATTCAATGCAATGTTTGAAACATGTAACTTTATAACAGAAAAAACGTATCTTAATATGTAATATAGATTTTTGTAAAAATACACAGGTAGTTAAAAAGATAAAATTTCATTTCTATTGTGTAACATTATCATCGTTCATATTCAAGTTTGATGACAATTCATTAAAAATAAGGTTGATTTTGCTTATGAATTGAATAACATTTTACGGGTCATGTTACTTAATTCGTGAAATTTGTTATAATCGAATAATGAAAAAATAATACGTATATAATGTTAAAGTTTATAATCAATACAATCTGTAAAAATGATCGTTATTTAAATTGAATTCTCTTTCACCTCTCAAATATGAAAAGACATTTATGTATAAAGTCAATTAAAGTTGTTTATTCATAGGTCGAACGATGATTTATTATTTTATTCTTTCGCAGCGGGCAATCGGCGCGCGCGCACTGTCGCGGCCGCTCTTTAAAATTAAAACCTTAGGCCTCACTGTGATCTTATCCAACTCGATCAATTTAGATAAAATAAATATTTATACATCCGAATATGGACGGGTGAATAAAGCGATTTAGTAAATTGATTATGACGATGGAACTTTCGTTTCTGTGCCCTTTTATCTCATCTAATAAACTAATAGAGGTGTTGATCGAATAGCAAGAAATTATTTTTGAACTATAGTGATTGCAATATTGAAAATAAATTAGATTTAAGATTTTGTGTTCATATACTGCTGCTAATAGTTATAAAAAAGATAGAAATAAAAATCAATATATTAGACAAAATATTAATTTATTTATACTCTGCATTTGGAAGCGTAATAAATACGTTGTTTTATACAATCTAGCTAAAAATGACATCACAAATTATATACTTATTATTAAAAACGATGTTTATTTACAATTGACTAGGGTACAATTCAGTTCTTCGAAAGATTAATCATAAATCGTTATCTATGTACATTATATATTTTACACACGGCTCATTCTCACTGTATCTTAACGTAAGTACCTAAATTATCACAAGTTAGTCAATTATTTTCTGAAACATTTACACTACCAGGAACCTTATAATAATAACAAGCTATGTAAAAATGAGGAATGTTCTAGTATTTTTAACTTTACTACAAATAAAGGCAAAGAATTACATCGACAGTCATGATAACACAGGTACGATTATTTATAAATGCAATATATTGTAATAACATAACTAGAAACGTTTAGGTACTTAAAGTACTAATTAAGTGGAGTTTATATTACAAATTCGATAAATGCTGTTACGTTTCTATACTTTTCAGCACCAAGTTAAATATTCAAGTTATATAGAAATTAGATTCGTTATAATACTTATATTAATAATTACTAAAACAATATTTACATAATCACAAAATTAGGTATTATACAAAATAAGTCTTTCTTACATTGTTAGGCCTCGTGTTCGACATAGGAATCTGTTGAGCCGGCCTTAAAGGTCGCTCTTCGCACTGATGGTTATCTATGGATACGTAACTATGGTGATGAGGCAAGCGGTCGTCTGGCCGACCCTCGCTGCTCGCCACCGAGCACGTCTCGTCCTCCGTGCTGCGGGCCGACACCTCGGCGCTAGCACTGGTGGAGTGCATCGGGCTCGACATCATCAGTATGGGAGGCGCCATCCCATACTTATACCAAGGATCGTGAGAAGTGGGAGGCGCCGTGTACCTCAAGTTCCCGTGTCTCCCGAACCCCTCCCTATTACCACATTTCGTACTACTCGCGTTATGAAGCGTCCGATTGGGTAACGTTAAATCTACATCGGGTAATCGAAAATTTAGTTTTTCCCAACAATTTTTCTCACCCCACACTATCACTGTACACGTTTTAAGCAACACTTTCAAGTCTGGGTCTATGTTTATGGCACTTAAGTCTGTCGTCACTAGGAAAATAATTTTTTGTCGTCTATGCCTAACGTTCACTGAGTTAATTGCACTTTGTACGGCCGCTTTTGATTCAGGCGCGTACCACTCATGTTGTAAAAAGTTTATCGATAAAACTATCACTAGTCTTTTGGAACTTTCCGAAGCACTAACTAGACTATCGCCAGATCGTCTCTCGATTAACTGCAAGTCCCTATGCTGTAAACACAATGTGTGTCCCGAATTCTCAAGCTCGGAACTCACTGCACGAGTCACGAAGTCTTCGTCACGTTGATTATACACAAAGAAAGCATCGAAACGTTTATTCTTGTTGTCGTTCATGTCCTTTGGAGTTGAACTAAATACTCGAACTCCGTATTTCGAATGCATCCATAATTTAAAATCTTCTCTAAACATGAACAGCAACGCGCACATTAGTAAAAGTATGATAGTTATTATTAAAACAGCTGCAATATAGGGTATATAATTTTCTACGCCGTCATTTGATTCAATGAATAGCCTTTTTAGGGTTTCCGTTCCCGTTTCTTCGGTGGTAACTTCAGTCTTGCATTCTTTAGTAACATTAGCTATAGTTTTGTTCATGGGTTGCCCGTGAGCAAAGTAGCACATCATGTTTTCGGTATCTTTTGACTTTTTTATAAGCCACTGATTCAACTGCGCTACATCTTTACAATCACACACCCAATTGTTACCATCTACAGAGACACGCGTGCGTGGATTGTTATCCGTAATTACTCTCCATGGCATGTAATCAACATAACCGTTGTTGTCAAGGTCTAAGAACTCCAGTGACGGCAAATAATTAAACGTATCATTCTCTATAACTTTGATTTTGTTGCTACTCAAGTAAAGTTCATTGAGATTTTGAAGCCGGGTAAACTGCGTGTTTCGTAGTACTTCTAAGTTGTTGTGCTCCAAATGAAGAACTCTCAATGATTCTATTCCATTAAACGTTTTATTTTCTATGGTGTTAATGTTGCTATTGTTAAGATAAAGTACTTGAAGGCGTTTTTTACCAATAAATACGTGATTTCCTAACTCATTGAGATCATTTCCGTCCAAGTAAATTTCGGTCGCGTCCATTGGTATTTGTTCTGGCACGTGATCGTAGCCGGCACTCGAACAATCGACGACGTTGGAGTTCCAGGTGAGATCGTGATAACACGTACATTTATCTGGACAAGTCATCTTACAATCACAGGCATCGAAGTCACAACAATGGCATAGAGTAAAACAGTGAGATTCGTACTCGCATAAGAATTCCGATGATTTTACTTCAAGTAAGAGCATATCATATTCGCTTCGAGAATGAGTTAAAGAGCATCTTACACTTTCTAAATCCATTACTCTAGGGCGTTGTCTGAGATCACTTAATTGGTTAATTCTTTGTAACCATTCCATTGTACAATCGCATTCAAATGGATTCTCACTGATATAAAATTCGGGCAAATCTTTATCTTCGGAAACTGATGATATCGCAAAAGCCCCAACGTCTAAAGTTTTAATCTTATTAGTATAAAGCATAACTTTATTGAGGTTATACTTTTGAAGAAAAGTTCCCGGATTTATTTTTTCAATGTGATTGTTGTTTATAACGATAGTTTCTATACTACTTGGGAACGAAAACTCATCGATGTTTCTTATCTTGTTGAAACTGACATCTAACATTTTAACATTACATGTTTCTTTAACGCCGTATGTATCTTCAAGTCTTTCGATTTTATTCTCATGCATGTCTAACCACTCAAGGTTTGTTGGTATATGGCTATAGTCAAACCATAACAATTCATTATTCGATACGTTTAACCAAACGAGTGGTTGCGTGTTAGTGAATATGCCCTTCAAATCCACTAGCTTATTACCATCCAGTCCAATAGCCTTTAATTGTAGGTTAGATGCGAAAGCGCCGTCATCGATTTGATCAATGTTGTTTGAAGCTAAATTAAGTATTTGTAAAGATGGTAAAGCGGCAAAGGTGTCCTTTGATATTTTTTCGATCTTGTTGCCAACAAGCCGCAACCCGTATAAATCATCCAAGCCCTCAAAATGTGTAGTTGATACTTTTGTTATTCTGTTCATGCCCAAATCCAATGAGGTTAAAAATCTCAGTGTTTTTATAGCTTCCGGGACTTCTGACAACTGGTTACCACTCAACCCCAAGTCATGTAACTTAGTTATATTCTCGAACGAACGAATATCAACTTTTGTTATTCTATTACCATCCAAAAACAATTGGTTCAACACGTACAAGTTTGAAAAATGGCTAGTATCAACCTCAATAATATTATTATGCGCTAATGAGAGAGAATGGAGATTCTTCAAATTAGCAAACGCTCCGTCAGCTATACGAGCGATATTATTAAATTCTAAACTTAAAAACTGCAAGTTATTCAAATCTTGAAATAGTAATGCGTCGATTTTTGTTATTCTGTTGTGTGATAAATTTAAAACAATCAATCGAACCAAGCCGGAAAACGTGTCTCTATTTACCCACTCACTTGTCAATTCATTGAAAGACATGTCCAGTATTTGTAACTGATCTAATCCTTCTAATAGTCCGGGCGCGAGCACACTAAGAGAGTTATTATTCAAGTATATTTGTTTTATATCTCTCGACGACTGAAACATTTCAGGAGGTAACCCAGTTAAAGCGTTCGTTGACAGATTAAGAATTTGCAAATCGCTTAATCCCACAAAGGCACGGTCTGCGACAGTTGAAATTCTATTGTTTTGTAAAAGTAGCTTCTGAAGAGCGCGTAAACTAGATAAACCGTTATCAGGTAAACCACTTATTTCATTTTGCGACATATCCAGTGTTTCTAGTACTGTGTTACAAGATTTTCCAGGTGCGGTTGGGCCATTGCCCCAGTCAGAAAATCCTAAGTTTGATATATCCTGAAGTCTATTTTGAGTTATGTTCAACTCCTTCAAATTGTAAAGAGGACAGAAGATTTCGGGAGGAAGGATCCAAATATTGTTATCGCCCAAATCTAAGTACCGCAAATCGGTAAGTCCTCTGAAAGAATCTCGATGAAACTCCATTGACATCGCTGACCAATCCGTATTATGTGTACGAATCGTTAAACTGCGTAGTCCACTCAAAGGTGATAACACTGCAGAGGGCACGTATCTTATTTTGCACGACTCAATTTTCATCTCTTTTAAGTTATGGAATCGAGATAAAAGCTCCGTTCCTTCCTCTTTTCGTCTCCCCACATCGAGAGAGCTTTCGAATAGAAGAACATCAGTGCAGTGAAGATCAAGCGCCGTTATGCGCTGAGCTTGAGAAGTGCTCAGTCCAGCCAACAGGTCGGTGGCGCCTGCGGCGGTGCGCAGAGAGCACGCTAGCTGCACCCGTGTGGGCTCGCCCGCGCCGCCCGACACACGCTGCCACTCGCACTCCTGAGGTGCCTCTGCCACTCGACTCGTCAAAGATGCCGCACTGGCCCCGGAACACATCCAACACCATGCCGCATACCACAATGTAAATAATCCCATCGACAACATTTTTATTTCCTCACTAAAACTATCACTGTTTATAAAGTCACTTCTTCATATGGGCACATTTCTATAATATCCAGCTGCACTTAAAACTTTATAAAAGTTCACGTCAAACTTGTTTCGAAATACGCCACATAACGGCTAGAGTTCACGTTAAATAGCGCTACACAACCACGCTCTCTGAAGCGTGCGGGCCGACTGACTGACGGAGTGCGTTCGGCAAGTTGACCGACCGGCTGCCGGCGTGCTCCCCGCACTACGCTCCTCCCCTGACAGAGAGGCACGATATTGAGCTCTCTGTCTCTACAAAAGTTCACAACAGCAACAAGTTGCTCACCGCGAGATTGGCATGAACAGGAGCGCGCTTCGCGAGCTTTTATAAACATGGCGCTGCTTGCTTTGTTTGTTTTCTGTAATCATAAAAAAAACTTATAGACTAATACTCCGCATCATATCTTTTATGATATTAATTATCTATTTTATGGTATTATTATTTAGGTATTAATTAGGATGTTGCTTTAAATAGCAACATCCTAATTAATACCTAAATAATCGGAACTCTGATAAGTTAGCTTAAATGGTGTTGATTAGTTTTTTTATATTTTTATCAGCATTCCCACACGTTAACTACAGCGATATAGATTAACACCATACTTCCCTTATCTTTATCCACGCAATATTTATCATTAAAGTAGGTGAGGAGCCGTATTTCCTGCTGTTTCCTTTTGTTCTACAACCCTTGTTCTACCTGTGAATATGACGCATTTGCAGATAAACGCTTATCAGTTGGACTTGTTAAATCACTTAGTGACATCATCAGTGCAAGAATTTATCATACAATCTTAAACCCTTTCTTTTAAAATTATTTTGACATATATTACTATTTACTGAATGAATCATTCAGAAAATTTGTTAGCGTAGAGATCTTTAGAACACATAATAATTGTTGTTACATTAATTATTTATGGTAATAATTTATCCGTTATTCAAATGACACGAGACACTTATTAACATCCAAGAACGCACATTTTAATATTGAAAACATACAATAGTTCATGTTCGCTCATTGAGAATGTACAAAAGCTTTCGGTAAACATAAAAAGCCATTTTTAGTACTCTCGTGTCGGCAATGTACAAAATTGTACCACAAAGACTTAATTATCTGATGGTATGCATCTCGATTGGAATGCAAAAAGTTATAAATAAGAAATGCACCGGAATTACATACGTAAAACCCTTTGATTTCGTTCAATCGATGCGATTTGAGACAATTGCATAAAGGCACCGACATATCGACAAATACCCCATTATTTCGCTCAATTTGTGTGCAGGTTTTGCATTTAATTTTTATTAAAAGACTCAGTGTTTCGTCACTATAAAACATATTATGATTATTAAACCGCAGTCGTAGTGTGTTTGTTTGATATTCTAGCTCTTCTTTTTAGCGATGTCACTTTTCTCAAAATTTTCATAATATGTAATGTAATATTGAATTCAGTAGGACTGTTATGTTATAATGAATAATAATTAATCATATTATGGATATATGAAAACATATGATGTTGTAAAAAAGTTAAAAGCACAATGAGATCATTGTTTGTTCTCTACAAGTTTCTCTATTATAGAGCTCATTATGAAAATCAAGTGAGTTACAATAAAAAATTATAGAAGAGTGGAATATTATCAACATATTATTATAAAACTTCAAACAGCTACAACATTGTCATTGGAGCTCCAGATGATACTGTTCTTAGCCAGGAAGTGGTAAATCATGGCACACATCTCTTGCACTCTTAAAACTTAAAGTCGACCATTATTCTATGACCCCTGCCTTTTACAATACAACACATATATGTACATACATAAAACTAATTCAATCATCTAAACATCCATACTATATAATATTATAAATGCGAAAGTAATTCTGTCTGTCTGTCTGTTACTCAATCACGCCTGAACTACTGAACCAATTTGCATGAAATTTGGTATAGATATATTTTGATACCCGAGAAAGGACATAGGATAGGTTTTATCCCGGAAATCCTACGGGAACGGGTTTTTCTCTGAAAACGCGGGCGAAGCCGCGGGCGGAAAGCTAGTATGTAATAAAAATTACAATAAGCACCTAAAAGTGTCTTGCAGATTATCTGTTTCAGGTTGTTCGAAACTTCAATCCCGTATAACCTGAAAATCATAGAAAAATGCACATAGATTAGAATCTACTTCTAGTATTGAATGAATGAATGAAAAATTATTTATTGTACACCAATTTAAAACACATGATAACTTATTTAACAATGTACAGATCATATATTTCCGTAAATTACCTTTTTTAAAGTTCTGATCATACAAAGACTTAAAAATCATATTTTCTTCGCGCTGTCGGTAAAAACAAGACGAATTCTCGGCCACTTTATCTTGGCTGGTGGTAAGGGGCACCTCTGAAAATGTATAATCTACTTTTTATGGCCTACACATCCTGAACCGTTACTCACATGACGTAGAGTTTATTTTTCCCAAGAAAGAGAGCTTTTGATGTTATCGTAAATCAATGATGACAACAACTCGTTTGTTAATGACCACCTAAATCATTAATACACGTGCTTTGTACTTATGACGTTTTAATTAAGATCTAGTTCTGTTTACAAATTAATTATTTTGCAAGTAAGATTATTCGAGCGGATAGATATTACACTTAATTCTATGGAATTTGATGCCATTATTGTAACATATTTTAAGAAAAACAAAAGATTAAGAAACTTATTGAATATCACTACTTTTCTTCTTCTTCGTTTTTACAACAAGGAGCCATCGCGCTTCTGTAAATCATAAATTATATAAAGTATCAGAAAAACAATAAAACATAATCCTCTCACAATAAAAACAAATATGTTTGTCGTACTTAATGACATAATGAATGCCGAGATCCCGCTACCTACTTTTGTTTTCAATTAAACAGTGACTAAATCATAAATATTAATCTAACGGATGTCTCATTATGAGGGCTCTTTGTCACAGCGGATCTTCGCGTTGAAATGCAACAACATGTGATTTTGATCACCATAACTAACCACGTTACAAGTCAAATCGATTCCCGCCAACTGTTCCCGAACGTTTATTATCTATCGATAAATAGACTCTATTGTGTTACCGCAAAAAACGCATAAATCGAATCGATCTTCTGTCTGAGTATAATGCACGAAATCCCGCAGGACCGATGCGTATTTGGCCACAGCAAATGTCAAAATATTTTCCATCAGTTGTACTAATGGTTGCGGTTTGTAAAGTTAGCATTAAGATCGCATTGTTGTGTGATCCGGGAATATTGACGCCAAATGTGCATCGTTAGTGACACGAAATATCAAATAAATAATTCAAATTATTTATTAGATAATGTTGTGATATCATATATACATTACCTAGTAGGTAGTACCTTAGTACCTTACCTATTAAAAATATTATGTGCTCTACTAAATCCTAGAAAAGAGAGTTTTGAATACGAAGAAGTTAGAAAAAGTTAATTATTATTGCCTACTATAGAAATAAATATCTATTTTGTAATCGTGTTTAACCTAAATAATAAAATCCATCAAAAGATATAAAATTGAACACCTATTTATTTCTCTCATTTCAAGAAATATGATTAAAAAGTTATACTAATTTTGACTCCAATGACTTTGCACCAAAGCCCTGAATCAATTACAAATCTCATTATCTAACACAATCGCGACTTAGATTAGCTTATTACAAGAAATTCATTTTGAGCCGAATCACAAAAAATAGATGAGAATCCGAGAGCCATCGAGATACTTGACGAAATTCGAATGAATGTAATGCCATTATGATTAGCATTATTCAGTTAGGTTCGAAGGGGCCGCAGATTCCGGTTTACGGATAAAGCGAATTTGCCTAATTCAAAAACGATTTTTTCAACATTTTTTGTCAAATTTCTAACATGTGTGCGATCTCGAATACGCGACATAATCGCGTTTGTTACGCTTCGTGTTTTGAAAAGCTCAATGGTTTGTTTTGGTATTTAAGGGACAATGCGATAAAATAGTGGTTCCGTATGTTGCATCGCGTTATTCACAATAATTTTCTATATAATAAAACATCCTAAATAACACACAAAGCAACTGATTATCAATTTATTAAGTTCATTTAATATAGAAACTGATATGTTAAGATCTATCACCGAGTTTGCTTTTTATTCATTTAAAATAGCCAATACTCAAATGTGGACCATAAGCTGCACACAGAAAATCTTATCTACTCATAGCAAAAGTTATCAATTTTAATTTTTTCCTGGGGTAAAAAGAAATTATTGTTCTATACAAACTTTTATGAACGTTCTATACTGGCATCTAACCATTAATAAATAATTCCATCCGTTCCATATCCCTAATACAAAATCATAAGTATCACTCTTAATTCGAAAGAACCCTAAACCGTTTTTCCATTCAGTCGGATAAATTTAAATTTATGTGGGGATTTTAATAAATAATTAGGTACACAAGATGTATAAATAGTGAGCAGAAAGTTTTTATTTTCTCCCACATTTTATAGATCTGGTTAATCCGGTCGGTTTTGTCACGCACGCTTAGGTGCACTGCATATGAATCTTTACGCTTTTTCGTTGACATTAATCACAAAACCCCACGTGATTTATTTAACAACAATCCGGATCGATGTTGAGTTTAGTCTATGCTCGGTTTTAAGCCAAGACGTCAACAAAGCGGCATTATACATTTTATAACCAGAGAGAATAAAAGTGCTATTTTTATAACTTTTCGAGTGACCGCTAGACACGTGTCGGCGTTCGGAAATTATTTTTAACAAAGAAGCCTTTATGGAACGTGGTGTGGTGTAACAGCTCATAATTTCAGGTTCGTGGCTGGCAATGTAAATACGACATAACGAGAACATTTTAAGGAAAAGAAGGCACCATTGTTTACCACAAGAGGTGCCTAACACACCTGCAGTGACTTCACACTTACGAAATTACCAACTAGTAACTTGTTAAAGTACCTACAAGTACCTACACTTATTTGAATATTGCAACTGACAGTTAACACTATTGTAAACTGCACCATTCAAAATTATAAACAATATTCAGTTCTTAATAAATAGTAGAGCAAAACTTTCAACTGTTATATTCTGCGCATACATGACGGTGAACATGACTTAAATTGAAATTGCAAATATTCAATTATAAAAGATTTAGACACCTTTTGTTTATAACGATGTAATTTGATATCTAGGTATGCAGCTATGATTATCGCTAAAACCTACATTGCATTGCCTAAAACCACAAAGAGGACTCACACGATGCGCGGTTATCTCACAATCAGTAAAGTACTGTATCAAACATAGGAACAGGTACGCCTTAAGCAATAACAAGTTTAGATAAGTGATAAGCATAATAGCTTGCTTGAATAAAAAATAACATGGCACATTGATTCGGACGCGTAGAACAAATGAGTGATGAAAGATTGACAGGTTAGATATGTTTGTACAGAGGTTGTGGTCAATGTCCGTTACAGACTGCTTGCAATACGAGTGGTAACCTTTCAAAGTTAAGAGCACACGAATAATTGCGAAAGATATGAAGCTATAAATTTTAATCACAATACTCATGGACATCTCTAACAATATTCGATGCGCGATTTGTTCTTTAGAAACTTGACAGCTCATAAACGAACTTGTCAAACGTATAACCTCTGCAGAAGCAACCTTTGCTGAATTAAACTTTCAATCGACAAAATTTTCTATTGATAAACAAAAATTATACACAATGGATCTAAAACTGCTCTTCAGGAACTGGTCAGAAGCTTTTGCATTAAAGAAGGAATGTGAAAAAATTAACGTAAAAAGTATTTCCGTTTGTTACTTAACGCGTAGCTGTAAAAAGCTGCTTGTGTGGTAATGCCCTAATAACATTTGATTGTTTAAATTATCAGATATGATACAAGTTACATTGCAAATAATACAAGCACACGCCTTATCCACATATAAATTTTTATATTCTATGTCATAATATTTG
Organism: Colias philodice; assembly: GCF_061535455.1. Taxonomy (NCBI): domain Eukaryota; kingdom Metazoa; phylum Arthropoda; class Insecta; order Lepidoptera; family Pieridae; genus Colias; species Colias philodice. The sequence goes on along the minus strand of NC_143099.1, from coordinate 8,530,095 downwards.
ATCGTTAAACTCCATGTCGCATCAAACGAAACGGAAACATGTAATTTCACTATAAAATATTACTCGTTATCATACATATTCGTAATCAGCCTTTGTCGGCGAACTTCATATCAAATCATGTAATTAAAACTCAAATCAAAATAAGCACAGACCGTACGTCCGACCTATGTCAGTGACCGGTTTTGAATGCTCTTAATTTTTTTCAGTGCCTCGATTTGTGGGTTCTTGCTTTGTGATATAAAATTAATGATTTTTTGGTCAGTGCAGTGCTGCGTCAGGGTACAATAGGCACAGTGACAATGGTGTCCCGCTGTCGAAGATATTGACGGTAGGGCGAGCTACCTACGCTCCCTACCGTACCTTTGTCCACAAGAATTTTGGTCACGTCATGGACCGAAGGAAGCTCGTGAGAATTAATCCTAATATTTCATCAAATTATACTATAATGATAAAACGCGTTTTCATAAAGGAGCGTATTGAAATCTTGGTCCTGAGAGACGATAACAAATCATCAGAGAAATCAAACGAGCTTGAAGCTTCTTTTCTTTGTAAACCTATGCAAATCATTCTATTTCGAATTCTTAAATGCTTTTAACCGTGCTTTAATTTACTCAAAAATATAAAATGCTATTTATTTAGTTAATAGTAAACGAATTGCGATAGTGTTCACAAAAAAATCTGTTTAATTTCTAAATAATATATTTTTATAGGTATTTTACAATCTTATCAGTCGTCATTGAAATCAAATTACTCATTAACAATGATTTTTTGTTAACAGCTCCCATAAATGGCCAATAAAACGACGTGCCAATACACATGGCCCCATAAATTACTAGGCGCTTTCTATAACAATCCTTAGACCGCCGGGCACCACAAGTTAGGGTGGTCGGGATGTTATGACCGCATTACAATTTAAACCAGTGGTTCTTTGTAAACAGCCATCATTGTGTCCAACCTTGCAGCATTGTCATTAACCACTAGATTTATGGCAGGCCAATATCATTTCATTAGCACCAATACCACCGAACTGTTTATAAATCTGTACGGGCTCAATATCAATTCGATTGACGACATATACCGTTGTTATGGGCAATAAATCGAAGGGATTATCTTGTCCGTGGGCCGTGATTAGGAGCCATCGACGTTCGGCAATATATCCGGGGGACGTTGAAAATTAAATCGCTAAAGCCCAGTTAATGGTGGAAGTACAATCTGTGGCTATGGCTAATGATTTAATGCGGACAGGGTTGTAAAGCGTTGTCATGATATCGTGTATACTAGACAGGGGCGAAGATATAGTTCTATTTTATATTCATAGCAATTACTAGGGTCCATGCATTATAATACTTTGCCAACGATTTTATCGGACATCCCAGTTATTGATCACATTGACTTAAAATGCTATGCTTTTATTTTTGCTAGTATGGTATTTTTCTAGTTATATAAATGTAGGTAATCATCGTAATATTAGAGTTATGTGGTAATTTATAATTTTAGTATAACCCTTTAACGTTATATATACCTTTATGAATTTACATATATAATTACTTACGCACGTTTACCTACGTACGCACAAAAAATTCAAGTTATTTAATGTTATTTTATAAGATAAACAAAAGAGTTCCTGAGTTACATTTTGTTTGCGTCAAGAATTAGAATCTGCGATATTATTTACTAAGATTTACTGGAATGACCAGTTAAGAACGTGGAATGCATGTAAGATGGTATTTAGATCCCGAACACATTAATATTACAGAAAGAATCGGTAATGTAATTGATTTTCTGTGCCTTTATTGCTCTAGCGTAGGAGTGTGACTTTATTGCTCTAATAATATTTTTCAATCAAATATTATAAACTACCTAGGTATATGATATTCGATATTAGAAAACCAAAAAAAAATTATGGTAGAGCACTACCTTTTTCACAGAAATGTTTGTTCACTCAATTCAATCACCATTAATAGTAAAACAACTAATTATTGAAAATAAATTGCCCATTGGCACATTTCAATGTTGGGATTATCTTTCTTGACTCTCTTCTCATCTCAGTAATTATTTTTGTAATTAAAAAGGTCTGTTGTAAGAAAATGTCCATGAGATCACAATTACAATTAAAATAAATGCAGTTTAGGTACAACTTTAATTTAGGAAAACTTTAATTATCATGAATCACGATGGATTCATTTTATTTAATGCGCCGTTAAATTTAACAACAATTGCTTTTTAGTGACGCTATACTGGACAACTTTATGTTTATATGTCGTTAAGATAAGTGTTTCTACGTTTCAAACTAGGGCCGTGAATGACTACAGAGTATCGCAGGGTGCATTAGCATAACTCAAACGTTTTCTCTGCTATCATTCTCATGCATTTGTAACTTACAGGTACGAAGGTCCATAAAACAAACACTTGTACATTATTGTTCAAGTAACATTAACCCGTATTTATATGGAATTAGGTACGAGGATGTCATAGTGATATTTACACGGAATAGTTCACAAATCATAGGTTTTAGGAAAGCACAAAAAGCTTTGTGATAAAATTGTTTAGGTAAGGATGTTTCAACTACGTCGTATTTATGAAGTGTGGAAAATATAGTGCTTACAGCATGTTGTTCCCATAAATCTGCCTATAGGTACTACCTACATAATATACTTATTTACAATTCGTTATTTTTATTTGCTCAACTTTTAGATCCTATAACATGTTTTTGAATTTAAAATAGGCATTTCCTCGATTCCCTACTTAGTAGTTGAAACAATTTTTAATGCTTTGATTAATCAATCGTTAATTAATGTCTGATACTTACACGAAAATAAAATGAAATATATAGTCATGCAGACTAAAGATAAATTTAATATTTACCTTTACTTTTCGAACGTAGGTACCTATGTTGTAATTTCAAAAAAAAATTGTAATTTCAAAAAGGGAATTTATAATTCGAGCACAATACCTTGTAAAATTTAAAGTCAAAATCAGCCTTTTTTTCTATCCCAGGTGTGTTATCGCAAACAAAATTACAATATTAGCCAACACGGACCAAGACCACACAGTATCATATGACAAAAGACATCGTTTGCCGCCAAGATTTCCTTCTATTGTCAGTGTCAAAACAAGATCGGTTACAATAAATCTTATTAAAAGTTAAGCCTCACACAGCCATTCATAGGTGTCTTTGATAGATTCTAAAGAATAGTTGTTTACAGTAAACCGCGGATATTGCTAGAGCTTTTGTGGCTTATGCATCTGCTATACCTGGGTAAAATTATTAGGTTACATAGGTACTCAGTTTTTTTTTCTTGATTCACAACGGTCATCATTAACTTTTTTTTATACTCGGAAGAAATTTTGTATCTTCGGCAATCGGTAATGAACTTAGAGTAATGAATGTAACATTATTCCTTACGTTATTCAATCTTCATAATACTCTGCACGGATTACGTTGGTGTCTATAATCTATAGAGTGCTCGCGGATCGCACTTTCAAGTTTCAAACATGAAAATTATTATTTTATTTTTATTTTCTTCGCTATAGCCTTTAAGCATCTTTAAGGAATATAAATAAAAAATGTATGCGTGTACTAGAGTAGGTACACACGTAAGAAGTGAAACTTCTTTATGACCTTAAAAATGTCACGAGTATGGCGTAACGCAAAAATGTCACGCGTACGGCGTAACGCAAAAATGTTACACTAAATTTTTGTCCAACCCCGATAAAGAAGTTTCACTTCAAAAAGGGTTGTTGTTTCTCAAATGTTCCTAGACTTTTGTCTTATAAGACCAAAAAGTCAAAATCACTAAACCTCGCACTAAACAATGTACTAGATCTTAAGCGCCTTATACACGGTCCATCCCCGCTGTACGTCAGCTGTCAGCTCAAGGCTGCGGTGCTGGATTACATACTGATGCATACTGACTATCGTGCGCGCATCAAGCATTTTAAATCGAACGAAGTTTACGAGAGGACGTGTGTGAAAATGCCACCTGCATTATCAAAAGCTTTTTTTCTGCTGTACAGCAAGCCTATAATACACGATCGAGCACGCACGATGCAGGACCGCTCTGACGTACGTCCGCGTTATCCACTGTCCATCTGCACATGTTAGTGAACTAAGCAGATCATTTTTAGCAGATCAAAAAAAAATGTGAGTTCTTATCGCGTGCAGTTGAGTTCTACAGTTCCTGATACTTTTTAGAAATAGTTCTGGCGTTTTTACCTTAAAAAACGACATTTGAAAAAATGATCTGCCAACTTCCCGTAGCAGATCATTTTTAGCAGATCAAAAAAAAAATGTGAGTTCTTATCGCGTGCAGTTGAGTTCTACAGTTCCTGATACTTTTTAGAGATAGTTCTGGCGTTTTTACCTTAAAAAACGACATTTGAAAAAATGATCTGCCAACTTCCCGTAGTAGATAATTTTTAGCAGATCAAAAAAAATGTGAGTTCTTATCGCGTGTAGTTGAGTTCTACAGTTCCTGATACTTTTTAGAAATAGTTCTGGCGTTTTTACCTTAAAAAACGACATTTGAATTTTTTTTTTTTGATCTGCTAAAAATGATCTGCTACGGGAAGTTGGCAGATCATTTTTTCAAATGTCGTTTTTTATGGTAAAAACGCCAGAACTATTTCTAAAAAGTATCAGGAACTGTAGAACTCAACTGCACGCGATAAGAACTCACATTTTTTTTTGATCTGCTAAAAATGATCTGCTAAGTTCACTAACATCATCTGCACGACGTTCGCGGTGGTGGGGGTGCTCGCTGGACGAAAAATTGGTCGTGCACATCCAGCAACATAATATGTAATAATAATTATTGACGTACGTCAAAACTATTCACTGTCGTTTTGCGTCGTGCATCGTGTATGACCTTAGCGGGACGTACAGCCAAATGGACCGTGTATAAGGCGCTTTACGGATACTAGACTATACTAGTAACTAGACGTAATAAAATTAATAAAAAAAACGGTAGAGATAGTTGGTATACGCTTCTAAAAAATAATCTATAATTTATACTATAATCAATATACAATCAGTATAGTTATGTAGAGTTAGTTATGTATTAATGTAGGATGTATTCTCACTCTACGAGGATATCGGATATATGAGCGTTTTCAAAAAAAAGTGTACCATGACTGAATTTATGGATAAATTTTAAATGTTGCATTTTTAATGAAATTTTGATTTAGAAATTTTAAATATACATCATAGTAAGTGAAATTGTATTTAATTGCTTACAGATTAATTTGTTTTACGAGAAATCATCAAAATAAATTGGGACTGTGAAAAAAAGTGTCAGTTTTGCGACAGTCATCAATGCTCATGTAACTATTAACTACGAAGGAAGACGCAAAATATTTTGATTGTGTTACGAAGATTATAACATACATTATTTAAAAAATAGAAAATTGAAGTCGACAAATTAATAAAATTCCTATTAAACTAGCTTTAAGTTCTGTTTTGCCACAGCTGATGCCAAAGTAGCCGTTACTTTTACGATACTTAGTACATTTTGATTAAAATCGCCAAAGTGATTATTTTATTTCGGAACAGCAAAACCATTTTAAATATTGAAATCAAATTATTTGTGTCCCTTATAATAAAAAAATGTAAAAACTAAAATTTTTCTTGTCGCAAAACGGGGGACTGTCGCAAAACCGATAGACCATTTTTTATAAGGCTAGGTTTATATTGAATCCAATTTACATGGTTAAAATAAAACCGAGAAAACGTTTACAAAAATTTTATTTTAGTCTCAAAAAAATACACCAACACACAGTTTGACACAGTATTAATTTTAGGGTAAAACTCAGAAGAAATAAATACACTACACCTTTTAACTTTCCATACATGCATCACATATATGTATTCAGGATCAGGGTATACCTGCTGACCAACGCATTCATTGCAATACCATTTTTTGAAAATTATACATGTCCTTTTTGGTCCCGAGATTAGTGAAACCTAAAAATATGAAAAAAATATAAAAATTATGTAGAATATTACAATGACAATCTAGACTTAGCTTTATGCTGTCAGTTTTGCGACTTTTCTTGTCAGCCTATAGGTCACGAAGCAAAATGTTGCAAAACTGACGTGACGTTTTCTTCTCAGTTTTTAGTCAAAATTATATTCTGACGAAAAAATGTGCCTACACTCATTATCAAATGTAAATAACGGTTAATGAATATATTGCTCATCTTCTGAAAGTATTTAAACGATGTTTACATACCTGTATCAAGTAATAATATGTCTCAAACCAGACAGTAGAAATTTCAACGGCCGTTGCACTCACAAAACAAATCTGTTTTACTCGAACTGTATTTGAAAATAAGCTTTTTTAAATTGGCGGACGGTGAAAGTAAACGATAATTTTGCCATTAAAAAAATTCAAATAGTAATCTAAAATTTCTAAGTGGCATTATTAGCCGTGGTAAACCCGACATGTCCGGTCGGTACCACTTTATAAGATATTTTTGGAAATCAAATTGTTTTTAAACGATTATAAGGTCGTAATTATAAACTACATGCGACGATTCGCAAATAAATGTACTTTTAAACGACACTAAAACTTATGGTACCCTGGTATAAAACTTTTTAGTATCGCTTCTCTAACATCGAAGAACTTGGATGGGGACACGCCAAAAACTGACACTTTAGTTTTAAAAATGATTATTTCAAAAATAGTACGCAATGTTTCCGTGAATTAATTGTTTGCATTTATCAAATTATGATGTATTTAATACTTTTCAAGCATTACAATAATTAGCCAAGTATAAATTTTACTTGTTATTCGACTTGAAACACAGGGGACAGGCCGAAAGTGAGGGGTACACTTTTTTTTGAAAACGCTCATATGTACAATCATGGACGTATAAAAAAGACGGACGGTATATCGCCTAAACATTGAGTGAAGCCATAGAAATCTAAATAACAAGACACATAGAAGTGCTATAATGTCATAATTCGTATGAAAACCGCTGTCGCCAAAATCAACACATTCAAACCGAAAGCTAAACAGTACACACAAGTAAACTATGCCTTTTATTGGACAGCTTGATTTTAGTGAAAACTAACTTATCTATTAAATTAAGCTTTTGAATATGTATCCTAACGCACGAATTTACGGTTTATTTTAGAATAACATCCCTAAGTATATGAGACTTTTTGCTCCAATACGAACAAACGTGATAATAAGAATGGTCGACTGTGTCATTCATTGTTATTTCGATTACTATGGTGACACTCGTAATACTTGTAAATATTCTATAATTTTAAGGAAAAACGGCATTATTTCTAAAAAAATATATTTTCCGATGAAATATTATTCCTTTATAAGTATAATTACAACTTGTGGAAGAATTTCCGCAATGGGAATTGCTGAAACACACCATGTATACACTCATACGTTTCCAGAGCAACTGAACAGTGACGAATGCACTGGTGATGTGCAAATCACCTGAGTGGCGACAAGGTCACGCACGCTTACGACTTCTAGTGTCTTGTTATTTAGATTTCTATGAGTGAAGCCTAGTAATGGCGGCGAAACATCCATGTGTGTGTGCCATGTTGCCATGGCAACAGCTGTCCTGATGACAATGGCGGCTGTATTTTTTTCTATAAATTTTGCCGTAATATTTTTGTCATTAAAACATAAAAGAAATAACTTGCTTCCCTGTGGAATGTAATCCCGTGTGTTTTGTTATTTAAAATTGTACTGTTGCGACACCATTTAACCACGCAAGACGGCATTTTAAGTATTTTTTGTGAAACAGTGACGCAGTTAATCAGTCGGTAGTTCACGACGTAATGGCGGCCGACTAGCTTACTATGGTGAGAGTGTGTGCGTGTTTATTGTCTTTACACGATCGCTAGCTTACTATGGTGGCTTCACGTTGTTTGTTCGTAATACGGCGTCCGTCTTTTTTTATACGTCCATGTGTACAATGTCACATACGGAAAAACAATGTGAGTGACATCTATGAGCTCTTTACTTAACTATTTAGAATTAATAATGTTATTATTGAAAACAGCGCCATCTATTTTATCAGCAAGGTTTTATTTCTATTCTGAAAGAAAAAATATCGAACATTGTTCATAATTAATACAAATAAAACAAAGAGTCAAAAATTAAATAATCTAAAATTTTATTATAACACTTTATGGTGCCACTTTCATAGACTGTATCATTTTTAATCTGTTGTTGAGGTAGTTCTAAATTCTAATTCGTATTTGACCATTTACAAGCGTGTCCAACCTCTCGTAACGTATTTCAACCAATGGGAAAACTCTATTTTGTTATCAACCTTCCAATCTAGCCAATGAATAGTTTGACAAGAAACTGCATAATGCATCTAAATGCAACAGCTATCAACCATCAAATAAAACAGTTTTTTAATCTGAAGCACAAGTATGTAGTGTTTGTTTGCTTTGTTGTTGTGGTGTAATTTTAACGTTATGATAAATGGAAATAGTGTTCTTTTAAATTATTATAGTAGTTAACAAAATCAAGAGCTTAACTTACAACCCTATTATAGAAGATCGAATTATATGAACCTTCAGGGGTAAGTACAAATACTTTCATTGTATTAATCACCGCACCATGCACAACATTACATATTTGATTTTCTAAATCAAAAGTTTTAGCCTTTATGTTTTAACATAATAAACATATTCATATTGAATACAATATGAATTTGTTACAAATAAACTAAAAAGCCCGTAGATTTATATATGTATTTGAAACTTTATACCTATCGTACAATATCCTCTAAAAAGTATATTTTGTGAACATCGTAATCATTGAAAATTGTTCAGTTACCTACCAATTCCTTTATTTCAGATTTAAAGATTTTTAACTTTGAATCTCCACTCCTCGCAACTTAATTTAGCCTATTAAAATTATCCAGTAACGAGACTATACAGAGTATAGAGACTTTACTATTTTAATTTGTAAATTATACTCAATAACAATTAAAATTATAAAATAATGAATGTCAACACATACTTCATATTTTATTTCTATTAAAAGCATTATATCAAGATATTATCATGTACACAGTATTTGCAAGTTTATTCATGTCAATGTTAAAAAAATTGTTTCACAGTAACATCATAAAAACACTAAATTTTAAAATCAATGTGATTTCAAAATTATACAATTTCTTATATCATCAACTTTTGTATGTGTTGTACTCTTCTGTCAATATCAATTGAGTGTGAGTGCTCTTGTCTGCCTGGGTTTGTATTTTCCATGTTACTGTATCAGTTAGTTAATTTATCAGCCACAACTGTGTATTCACTACTATTTAGTATGTATATGTACCATTTATTTTGATGTAAACTTGTTTATAGATTATTTAATCTAAATTATCATAAGAAACAAGTTTCTTTAGAACAGTAAATATATATTTTAATCAATTGTGAAAAGAACTAGAATGCAATAATATCCATTTCATATTAGGGCTTTATGTTACTATCAGTTTTATTAATCATTTAAGACAGGAAATATATATTTTCCTAGGATAATGAAATTATTCTCTTTGGTCTTAATACTCTGAAGCAGCTTCATATATATAACTATTGACTATCATCAAAGTATAGAAATAAAATCCTAATAAAATGAAAATAGCTTACTATTTCATCCAATTGAGCATATAAATGATGCAACTTAAGGATTCCAAAGAATGATTCATACTAAAACAACATCAAAATCCAACTATATAGTAAATTGTAGGAAAACAAACAAAATTCGAATATATCATTCGCTTTTAAGACCACATGCTGTACCTAAGGGTATTTTCGATCAATGTTCAATGTTGAATCTATTTAGGTAACACCATTTTAATCATTGCACAAACCTATTTTTAAATAATGTGGGAATTCCTGGTCTTATCACATTGTTATCAAATGACTTGTATTTGTAAGTGACACCAATATCAATGTTACTAGCGGTGACAAATGACTAATGATCCACTAACCTTAACCTAGAAAATTTGTTGAGGTATCACAAAATAAATTATCATGATATAATAAATTGTAGGCTATTTTTAGTGTTCTGAACCACAAAAAGAATAAACGAAACACTTAAAGGATCACTTTGTTGTGTCCGTCTGTCTATCAAGACCATTTATAATAGGAATGCATTGAGGTATCAATTAAAGTACTTACTTATACAGAAAATATTGTTGGTAAAAAAAAAGAAACTGAGGACTGAATATTTGAAAAACAATACACAAAAAAAGTATTTTTATATGAGTTCCAATGTTTACTTTTGAACTTTGGAATTGAATATTGTACTTTAATTATTTCTTTTTAAATTGTTGACACTATAGACTAGAGTAGATAATTTTTGAAACAAAAAAAAATCGCAGTCGGATGAAACCCATTAGAAAAGGAGGGGAATATGATAAAAATGTAAGGAAAAATAAATTACGGTCAATCCGAGTTCGGGAAGCGGGAGGGGGGAGCTTTAAAGAGAAAAAAATGGTTTCTCTCGATTTCCGACTAAACTACAAGTCCTATAGAAAAAAGTTCAATCGCAAAGTTATAAGTAATTAAAAGTTCTACAACTTATGTATTCACAATTTTTTCACATAACCTAAAAATTTAGGTGAAACATTCAAAAAACCAAGTTTTTGGTCTTTTATTTCTATCTACTTCAAAATTTATTTTTTTTCTACGAAATTTGGTGGAAACTTACTTTATTATGTCCCAAATACACTGTAATTTATTTGATTGAAAATATTTATTTTTTCGCCTTATTTTGAATTAATACCAAAAAAACAACCTAATTTTCAATCGAAAAGTCACCCGTCAAAATATCAGCTTTTTTCAAAAACTTGGGGTGTCTTTTATTCATTGAAATCTCTACTTTCATATGGTGTAAAAAAAATAAACACCACCATAGTAAATGTTCTCAGGAAATGCATACAAACAGTCTGAAAATTAGCTTTTACTAAATCAGGCACACTTCTCGAACTACCTGAAATGTTTTTATCGACATCATTTTGCTTTTGAATATGCTGTAAAATATTAAACTTAGAACAGATAATTATTTTTCTTTTGAAATATTACCGAAAAGCCGATACAAGAGAAGATATAGAGTTCAAGAAGTGTGCCTGATTTAGTAAAAGCTAATTTTCAGACTGTTTGTATGCATTTCCTGAGAACATTTACTATGGTGGTGTTTATTTTTTTTACACCATATGAAAGTAGAGATTTCAATGAATAAAAGGCACCCCAAGTTTTTGAAAAAAGCTGATATTTTGACGGGTGACTTTTCGATTGAAAATTAGGTTGTTTTTTTGGTATTAATTCAAAATAAGGCGAAAAAATAAATATTTTCAATCAAATAAATTACAGTGTATTTGGGACATAATAAAGTAAGTTTCCACCAAATTTCGTAGAAAAAAAATAAATTTTGAAGTAGATAGAAATAAAAGACCAAAAACTTGGTTTTTTGAATTTTTCACCTAAATTTTTAGGTTATGTGAAAAAATTGTGAATGCAAAAGTTGTAGAACTTTTAATTACCTACAACTTTGCCGTTGAACTTTTTTCTATAGGACTTGTAGTTTTGTCGGAAATCGAGAGAAACCATTTTTTTCTCTTTAAAGCTCCCCCCTCCCGCTTCCCGAACTCGGATTGACCGTAATTTATTTTTCCTTACATTTTTATCATATTCCCCTCCTTTTCTAATGGGTTTCATCCGACTGCGATTTTTTTATCTTTTCATTATTTTCAAAGGCTTCTACCCCAGTCTACTATGAAATCTGATCGGTAATAATCATGGTGTAATATATCAAATATCTTGTCACGGCGTTTACAAGTTATTAATCATGGTGCTTTCGTTTTATGTTTAAATGCAAATAAAAGGATTTGGGCAATGATAATTCAACAACTAGATAAATAACTATTTGATGGCAAATCTAAACTTTTATTTCTTACATAGATAGAGACTTTTCAGATTCATTCTATGTAATATAGCCGCAGCATAATAAAAATCAAATAAGATGCAACAAATTTATTTGATTAGAAAAACAAATTATAGAAATTCAATATGCTCAAATTTTTTTAGGATATTAATTTATTGTTTTAATCTAAAAAAATAAGATATCAAATTTCTTGTTATTTAACGTTCAACATTCTTCAAATATGATCTTATTACTTATATTTTGCACATTGACGTCACATTTTGTATTCATCACACAAACATAATTTTGCTTGTAGTAAAATTATCATCTCAATAGTTTGTATACAACCTTGACAATCGTAATAGTTGGTTGTGCGGTCAAAAACCTAATTCGCGGTTCATTACATGGTATATACCCACTAAATGACTAAAGTTTCGTCGTGTAGGTGGCACTCATCACGAAGGTCATTCAATATTTTAGCGTAAACTTGGTCCGAATGCTAATAACTTAACAATACTCATTAATCTGCCGCGATTTGTTGCTATCAGACGCTCGTCGAAATTTTTATCGATTTTATAATATTTGAAGGAAATATCTTTAAGGTGTTGGTGATTTGTTTGTGATTTTTTTTCTTATTCATTGTTCTATTACTTGAATCATCTGCAAAAGTAAGTTTACTTTATAATTATAATCTGCAAATGTAAATTCGTTGTAGGTATAATATTTGTTTCTTCGTAGACTCCAGCTGACGTTCGGCACCGGATTTTGTTACAATAAAAATACTATCTTCGCATCGATATCATTTTTTGCGCATTTTCATCTCACGTCTACAATAGAGAATTAAATGTTTAGATATTATTGTTGTTAAAGAATGCTTTTAAATATAAGTAATTAATATCACCGCGGCTTTACTCACGTGCATTTGAAATTATCGCGCCACAGAAGTGGGATGATTCACAAACAACTTTCCGATCAGATATCTACTGTTGGGATTAAATTACTACAAAATCAATAATGAAAATACCACATCTTTAAATAATTCAACTCGGGTATTAAGTCTTATAAATTTTGAATAATAGCATCGGAACGTATACCGCTCCTAAACTTGTTTGTAAATACGGCCATACTTCCCCAAACAAATTGCGATTCCCTATGTCCCTTCAAGTTTTGATATCGAGTCTATAGACACTAACAAAGTTCCAAGATATCGTATATAACAGCTCTGAACACAAGATCATCATGAAAAGTAGTTATAACTAATAACGGTGAGATTACAACAAAAGCGAAACCCAAAAGAAGCGTGGGCGAATTACATGTAAAATATAACATTGTATCAATCACGTTACTTTAAATTTTATGCGTAATGTTTTTTTCTATTTCAATTCCTTATCATGATGTCCACATTGTATGTTGTACCTACCTCCATCCTCCTGCTTCTGTTATCACTATTAATTTATCTATTGACACACAACTAAACAATGGATGCTTTCATAAACATTAAGTGCTTGGATGAATCAGTGATCGTACTGCTATTATCAAAGACTATTAGCCGTTTCGAAGGTGCCCTCGACAGGAGTGGATATGCATAATTAACGCAATTAATGGATGTACTTGTAACAAAACTGGCGGAAAAAATTGACGAACCTATTAAACTAAATACCTTTATTAACGAAGGTATTACATTGATTAAAACCTTGTTAATTCAAGGACATTACTGTCCTTGACATCGAGGTAACTTGCAAGGATTTCGAAAAAGTATAGGTACTAGAGTACCCTATACTCTTACCCAGATTTAGACTAAACTTACTTTAGGTTTGTAGGGCAACCTGTGGCTGATTTTTTACCTCATATGATAATGTTCATGAAATCTCGGGTGAATGATCGTCTTGAAAATACACAAGAATAAGTCAAATTCATCTATAACCATTAGGAATTGACCATATCCTAAATCGACTTTTAAAATAAAATAACATATTTTAATAACTACCTAGGTATCTATATTTAGTACATCGTTCAGTAATAAGCATGTTATTAAAAACGGAACTAATTGATTCACAGATGATTGAGAAGCAGACAAAATGGATATTAGAAATCGCATGTTATTGCAACAACATCAGCAGTTAATTGTGAATGATCTGGACGTGAGATACATACTAGACGAATTGTTTAGTAAACAAGCTATTTCTCATAAGGATTTCGATCACATTTATCAATTGGTGAGTATTTCTTTTATGTAATAGGCGTATTGGATTATTCGCCAACAAAATCAATGAACTAACAAGAGGGAACGGATAAAGGGGATCTGGACCGGTATTGGGCAATTCCGAATTCCCGGATGATAATAACTGAGGAACTCAAGTCTATTGTTCTAACATTCTCCTCTACTGCCGTTTAGAGGTCAGCAGGAGTGCCTTTGCGCGGTCACTAACATCATCTAATTACATGTGTAGTGATAGCATTATCGTTTTATAGAAAGTTATATCTCTTTGTTTATCAAACTAAATTAAAAAATATCATATAGGTATAACGTAAACATTCGAGGTGGGTGTTGTTTAATCCGTCGTTTTATGTCTTTTCATATTACGTATTGGTAATTGGTATTGGAAATTAATCTCAATTTGGTTTATATCTGTTTTCAGAATGATAGAGCCGACAGGGTCCGTTTTCTAATAAAAACGATCCTACAAAATGGCAACAATAGTGCATACGATGCGTTCGTAGATAGCTTGGCGAAGGACTACAATTGGATATGGAAGAAGTTCGCGTTGGCTGACAGTAAAGCGATGATTGAAGACAGCTTCGAGGATAGCATCAGTAGGGGAGATGTGCCGAGGCTGCCCGATCATTTCGTTAGACGGATTGCTGTGGTATGTACTATTTAAAGTGACTAATATTGAAACATAAGATAGAGTAAAATCATTACTAACTTTCGCAGATAATACAAATATTTTAAATTTTAATAACTCAGGTGATTCCGGGGTCACAGACACAATAGAAAATCTATTATGTCGTGGACCGATCGGGCCGTTCGGGGCTCAATGGGTTAATTTGCTAATATAAAATCATGCGTCAACTAAGTTAAGCTTTTAATATACAACTTGACTTGGCGAATAATACCAAATTTGCGCTGTTTTTAAGTTTTATTCGTAAAAATAATCGTAGTTCTGACCGGAAGGAAGTTAGCGCGGAAAGTTTTTTTTTTTAATTATTAATATCTCAAAAAATTGCTCCTTAAATGCTCCATCAGAATCTGTAATTGCTCCACTTCTATAATTATTAGTTTATTTATAATTAATTTTAAAAAAAATCCAAATACTGAAAACTTGATTTCCCTATAGAATGAAAAATATTCACTTTTTATAAAAAAATTTTTTGCAAAAAAATTGCTCCCGATTTGCTCTATCAATTACAAAAAAAAATATTTAATTTTGATAATTTTTACAATAATTAACTGAAAAACTATGTTTGCATAGTAAACTACTGCGCTGTGACGTCATCAATTATTATTGTCGTTGCGACGCATAAGGGCCATAATATTTACATGTATCAGCACTGCAGCGATATCTATTAAGACCTTAATATTTATGTTTTCTTATTTATATTATTTACTAGATTTCCGCCCGCGGCTTCGCCCGCGTTTTCAAAGGAAAACCCGCATAGTTCCCGCAAACGATAGCAACTTGACACTGAAAGATGAAAAAAGCGACTGAAACACAAATTAATTAAAAAATATTTGAAGTTTTATAATACGAATAAACGTAATATGCGAGTTTAGGGATGGGTAGGGAAATGTTTATAAACATACCTATAATAAGAATGATTTTAAATACATAATAATATCTGTTTCTTTCAACTTTTGCTAGATGAAATTCAATAATGAATTTATGTAATAAGTAAAATTTTATATAATTATAAAGAATTATTTATACTCTAGTGAAAAATTTTCAGGTGATTATATAAAAGTAGGGCTCGATTTTTTTCGCGAACCCTACTTCTAAATAATTGCCACTCTTCAATAATTTAAAACTCCTTGACTGAATCCCTTCACACCCTGAAATAAAAAGTGCATATTAATTTTTCTTATAGTAAACAGAAATTCAAATTCAATTATTAATACCATTTAAATACTTTGATGATGATTGACAGTAGAAATATTTATTAATTGTTCATTATCATCATCATCAATACATATAATAAAATTCTAGAAAAGTGGTGTCTGTACAATGAAAATATGTAAAAAAAAAATAGCAGGGGTTATTACTAAATCGATCCCAAACCCAAAACTGTTGTTAAAAAAATTTTTGTCTGTTTGTCTGTTTGTCTGTTTGTCGGTTTGTCTGTTTGTCTGTATGTTTGAACACGCTAATCTCAGAAACGGCTTATCCGATTTAG
Organism: Colias philodice; assembly: GCF_061535455.1. Classification (NCBI taxonomy): domain Eukaryota; kingdom Metazoa; phylum Arthropoda; class Insecta; order Lepidoptera; family Pieridae; genus Colias; species Colias philodice. The sequence continues at coordinate 8,513,791 of NC_143099.1, read as the reverse complement.
ATGCGGTTTTCACTAATATATTGTGGTAAGCTTCATTTAACATTTAGGGTGCACTCACACACATCAGTCACCGTCAAGTCACCGATGACTGATCGGTGACGGTTTGTGTACGTATCCACAAACACCAGTCACCGTCATGTTGTCCGTCAGTCACGTCGCCGGTTTGACTGAATCATTGAACACATACATCAGGTTAGTCAGTGATTAGACGTGTGTCACGCTAGAGAACATGTAGCAATTGACGGTAGCACGACGCTGACTGAACTGAGACGTGACGGCACCGGGTGAGTGGGGATAAAAGTATGGTACATGTATGGAAAGATTATTTGACGTGCCTGACCGGGGACGTCACTGATAGATTTCGTGCCGGCGACTGTCGTGTGGGAACAGAGTCATACTAGAACTATTGATACATTTTTTTTTTAATCCTGTCCGGTGACGTGCCGTGACGGTGACTGATGTGTGTGAGTGCACCCTTAGTGTTTATTTCATGTCAATCGGTTCATAAATAAAAAAGTTATGACCATTTAAGTAATCACAGCGAACATTTGCTAAGGCATTCTATACATGAATTACTTTATTACGTAATAAATTATACGCTAAAGTTATTCCTTGACATGTCCAGATGATCATATCGAAAGTCCCCAAGCGTGGGGGGGGGGGGTGGTTATGCTGAGGGGGTAGTAGGGGGGGTCAAAGGACCTTTATTTAGATTTTTGCTCATAAGACTAAAACCTGCACAAATATGTAGCATTATGGTTACTTCTAGGTAAATTTTCTATATAAAAGGTCTTTGAAATTATGTCGTAGGTATTATTTTTAACCCCCGACGCAAAAAGAGGGGTGTTATGTCCGCTATGTGTGTATTGCGTGTCTGTCTGTGCCACCGTAGCTCGCTAACGGGTAATACCAATTAGATGCGTTTTTTTGTTACATTAGTTGTTTATTATATTATATAGGGGTAAGTGGGAATGAAAAAAACGAATGTTAGTTGTTAATGTAGGTTGTTAATGTAGGTTATACCCAAGTGATATATCAAATGAAAATAGACGACATGTCAGAAACAATTAGTCAAATTTTATCAAAATCGGTTCATCCATTTATTTGATATAGGGGTAAAAGTGGGAATAAATAAATGAATTTTATCAAATATACTCAAGTGACGTATCTAATGAAAGACATGACGTGTAAAGTACAATAAGACATATTTTATCAAAATTGGTTCATCCATTTATTGGATAAAAGTGGCAATAAAAGTTGTCAAATATACCTAAGTGGCATATCAAATGAAAGGGCATGACCTGACGTGAGAAGTATAATGAGGCATAGGTATTTAATCAAAATCGGTTCATCCATTTATTATATAGAGGGGTAAAAGTGGGAATGAAAAAAACGAATGTTGTCTGTTATACCCAAGTGATATATCAAATGAAAAAAGATGACCTGTTAGAAACAATTAAGTAGTCCAATGTTATCAAAATCGGTTCATCCATTTATTTGATATAGGGGTAAAAGTGGGAATAAATAAATAAATTTTATCAAATATACTCAAGTGACTTATCTAATGAAAGACATGACGTGTAAAGTACAATAAGACATATTTTATCAAAATTGGTTCATCCATTTATTGGATATAGGTATAAAAGTGGGAATAAAAGTTGTCAAATAATATACCCAAGTGGCATATCAAATGAAAGGGCATGACCTGACGTGAGAAGTATGATGAGGCATATTTAATCAAAATCGGTTCATCCATTTATTGATTTATAGCGGTAAAAGTGGGAATGAATAATCGAATGTGGTCAAATAATATAATCAAGCGGCATATCAAATGACGTGTGAATTACAATTAGTCATGTTTTATCAAAATTGGTTAATCTGTTTATTACATATAGGGCACCTTAGGGGTGATAGTGGGGATAAATAATCCAAATGGAGTAGGTACCAAACGAAAGGATATGACATGTACATAATATATAGGTATGATTAGACATGGTTTAGATCAAAATCGGTTCTGCCATTTACTAGGGGTGAAAGGGAAAAGTTGAACGTCTGTGAAAGTAGAAGGAATATGGGAGCGGGAGAATAACCACATCCTGGAAATTTTGAACTCTTCTGTACCTAAGTTTTATACCTAGCTCAGTTTAGTAATAAATTTTACTAACAGTTCTTTTGTGTTATTATTTATTTTATTTCTTAACTTTATAATAATGTGTAAGTACTTATAATTTAGTTGTATATGATAGTACGTGTTTCAAGACGTGTTGACTCAATAATTGTGTGTTAAGTAGTAACTACTATGCAGTCACTATTCCACGCGGACGAAGTCGCGGGCACAGCTAGTTATTGAATAAAATAGTACTTACACTTGTTATTCAATTGTTGACTCAATCACTATCCATACTAATATTGTAAATGCGAAAGTAACTCTGTCTGTCTGTCTGTTACTCAATCACGCCTAAACTACTGAACCAATTTTCATGAAATTTGGTATGGAGATATTTTGATACCCGAGAAAGGACATAGGCTATCCCGATTAAATGACGCAATCCCGGAAATCCCACGGGAACGGGAACTATGCGGGTTTTTCATTGACTGCGCGGGCGAAGCCGCGGGCGGAAATCTAGTAAATAATATAAATAAGAAAACATAGACATTAAGGTCTTAATAGATATCGCTGCAGTGCTGATACATGTAAATATGGCCCTTATGCGTCGCAACGACAATAATAATTGATGACGTCACAGCGCAGTAGTTTACTATGCAAACATAGTTTTTCAGTTAATTATTGTAAAAATTATCAAAATTAAATTTTTTTTTTTTGTAATTGATAGAGCAAATCGGGAGCAATTTTTTTGCAAAAAAATTTTTTATGAAAAGTGAATATTTTTCATTCTATAGGGAAATCAAGTTTTCAGTATTTGGATTTTTTAAAAAATTAATTATAAATAAACTAATAATTATAGAAGTGGAGCAATTACAGATTCTGATGGAGCATTTAAGGAGCAATTTTTTGAGATATTAATAATTAAAAAAAATAAACTTTCCGCGCTAACTTCCTTCCGGTGTAGTTCTGAATAAATTTTACGGTGGGAAACCCCGATTGTGACTTGCTGACTTTACAGAGGTTATTAATATTGTAGCGAAATTGTATAAAGCCTAGAGCTTACATTTTTGACGTGACAACGTCTTATAATTCGATAGACCCGGCTGCACGCACGAAAAAACATGACTCATGCGGCGTTACCTCGCTCTGAGGCGTTCCATGTAAGGCTTGAAGTGCAAGCGAGAGCGCGGAACGAGCGACAAAGAAGCACAATCGGACGTTGTCACGTTCAACTATCGTCAGTAAACCGACTTTAAAGACAACCAATTTTTTTTATTTCTTCCAGGAGGAAGATGTAGCGAATAAATTGAAAGCGCTAACGCGTCACAAAATCCTGGCGCTCCATGGTATGTCTGGTTCAGGCAAGACTTGTGTCGCCATCAGTGTGCTGCGGAACAATCCAGAACTAATCACCGATGACTTTAATGGCGTCGTGTTTTGGCGCAATCTCGGCAATTGTAAGACTGAAGATGATATCATCGCTCAACAGAATAAGTAAGTTATGGTGAAAAATGGTAATTTCATAGTTGATTATGTATAGAGTATGGACGATTCGTGTTGAACAATGATTTCAATTAAACTCATTTAAAAAATTATATTTCACTTCGATTTTTCAATGATAAATATGTGTTATCGTTGAAAAACACTATGAAAGTTTTCGTTATGGTCATTCAAACACGGAAATTAATCACAGAAGTTATGGTCTAGATTTGAAATTATACAGAAAGATAATGTCAGTACATTAAGGGCAGTCCCTTAAGCCTAATATGGGAACTAGTAATCTTGCAAAGTAAATAACCATATTTGGTATTACTCATTTATACACACATGGTTAACTTCACACTAATCAATTATAATTTATCAGGATTCATCAGCATTATTTTTTGTTTTGTACTTCTCTTATTCAAATGTATTGTGCAGATTTTGTACTTCCATTAACAAATATGTGTATCTACCCGCATGTAACAATATACTTACTTATATTAAAAATATATTAAAACTCGGATGCAGCATAGACTTTTCTCTTCCACTCCGATGAAGACGCACGATCCTTGCAGAGCTGTTATTTATATCTATTTTTTTTGTAGTTGTTTTACTTTCTATATCGCTTTTTCTGTGTTTTGTCAGGTTATACCGAAAAGCATCAATACTATGCAATCAATCAAATAATTCCTTCATGAACTCATCAATATCGATGTCTAGTATCGGTTCTAACGCAGACTCAATATCTAGTACAGACTGGACCTGCCAGGAACTAAAAGATAGATTACGAGCTATGTTCTCAGACCCGGCTTTAAAGAAAGCTCTATTGGTGCTCGATGAAGTAAATGAAAAGAAATGTTTGGATGCGTTTGATGTTGGGTGTAAGATTTTGGTCACTACAAGGGATACAGATGTGATATCTACGTTTCATCCGCAGATTGTTAGAGTGAGTAATATAGTAGATTAATTACATATAATTATTATGTTATGGGAAAATATTAATATGCTTATTTTTATAACTATGACGGAATTGTTGAGGGAGAAACAATAAACACTTTAATTTTTTTTATAAAGTTTAGACTCGGTTATATTTAGACTTAGAGTTTTAAATAGAATAATGAATATGTATTTATTTTAAAATCAACCTTATTATTTATCATCCTCGTCAATGGCAGTTAAGATGCTCGCCCATATGTTGACTAACATATTATACCATACTACCATACTTACCATTATACCATATCGTATTTATGTTTATTTTCCCAATATCATATTTTAGATAGAAAACCATTTCACGGAAGAAGAATCTCTGTCCCTCATTTCATCATGTATAGATATACCAGAATCAAAGCTTCCCAGACAAGCGAAACGATTGCACGAAATATGCAAAGGCAGTCCATTCCATATTGCACTTATTGGTGCAGAATTAGCAGAGAATAAAGAAAGATTAGTCCATGATACTAGGCATTGGAATTATTATTTGAACAAATTGGAGAAGAAGGAGTATTTTTTGTAAGTCTTTCGAGCCGTTTATTTTATAGTTTTTTGTTTTATATTTGCGTCGTTATTAATTTTTTCATTTAGAAGGGCAAGGTACTAAAGAGCGTAAATAAAAGGTAAAGTCCAAAATTCAAAAAAGGTAATATTCGGAGTTTATAATTCACAAGTTCTACACATTCTTTTCATTTGAAATTTAAATATTAATATTTCGATCAGTCTCATAATTTGATAATAGCATTTATGTCGTTATTATCACCTTATTTTACAGTTTATCTAAACAAAACGGCAATCCGATGAAACCAATAGAAATGTGCATCAATTCCCTCAAACCAGATATTTTACCACTGTTCAAAATGCTCTCAATCTTACCGGACAATGCCAAAGTATCGGCAAAGGTGCTGAGCAAATTGTGGAATAAGGATATAAGCAAAGTTGAAAGTATTATGAAACAGCTACGAAGCAAATCCTTAATAATCGAATTCTATGACCAAGAACAAAGGAATTATATCTATGAAGTGCACGATTTAATAATGAACTACTTAAAAACTACAGTCTCGGAAGACGAAGTGAGAAGATTGCATCGAGATTTCCTAAAGAGTTACAAATACGATGCGGATAATGCTCCCGAAGAAATAGAAGACGATGGTTATATAGCGTTTTATATCGGCTATCATTTATTTCACACGCAAAATTTGAATAAACTATGGAGTTTGTTCGGTAAACTGTTTTTGGATCTCAAGTTCCTGGGCAATAAAGTGAGGTTGACCGGACCGGCCGATGTCATATTGGATTTGCGGAAATATGAAGATCATATTGTTGATGGGGCAAGTATTCTGTTTAATTATTATTTTCTGATTTTTTTAAGAAATAAATACATATGTATAAAAATGATTTAAAAAAAATATTAAAAATATCTGATGTTATCACTAAAATTTCCTTGCTAAAAAAACAGTTTACCGTTATATATTTAGTCATATGGCATAAGCCATATGACTCAAAAAAAAATTAATTTATCTAGTACCAAAGTATACGTAATAATATTTCAATATTTCTAGTAATGGAAAACTAACACTAAAAATAACATCTAAAATCCCACAGGAATTAGACAGAGAACTGCTATACAGCATCCGTTTGTACCTCAGTACACACGGAACGGATCTATACCGCTCGCCCAGTACAGATGTAGTGCAAAGTATCCTACAACATGAGAGTAAAGGCATATTATATACTAAAGCATCATCTGTAGCACAGCAGGGCTGTGATAGGAATGAAGTTTATTTTGAATTCTTGTGAGTATATTAGTTTCTTATTTTTTGTAATAGCAAACTTTTCTGTAATTTATAAAAATAATTTCGTAAAATTGATTAAATACTATAACGGAATAATATCGGAATCAGTTTTATTCACAAATTGATGCAAAAAAAATTGTGTAAAGTATACACAAGTACACGTTTAGATACGTGCATACGTGTCAGCATTCGATAGTAACGGCTAAAATATTACGTTATACATTAATTATCGACGAATGCATGCAACTTACAAATGACGATATGCGTATTTTTTGTGTCCACGCTGCTTCATGCAATCGTCAATCAATAGAAAATGTTTTCTTTCAACTAATGAGAGTTGATCGAGTGGTGACATACACGCATGACGAACGACTGGAGCGACGTTGCCGCTTCGTGCACTCAGTTTTATTTGCAAGATGTATGCAAGATGCAAGTCATTTGACGAAACCGTGTGCATGCCGTGCGTATTGCGAGGACAATAGTCCTTACCTGAGAGATATCGCTGTTATCTATGCGTTTTCTAATTTATTACATTTTTATTTTGATACTGTGTTTTTAGAATTTAAGTTATTTTCATGAATTTTGCAGACACGAGCAAAATGTTGAAGAAATAAAACATACAACGATAGACGCCAAAGAAATAATTACGACGGTGTGCTTTCTGAGGAATTATGTCGTAGCGGGTACTGTCACTGGCGCTATAAAGGTTTTAATTTAAGATTATTTTATTTACGCTACTGCTATTCTATTACTTTCATTTAAGTTTATATTAGAACTAGTGGTCCGCCCCGGCTTCGCCCGTGGTACATTTTTCGCAATAAAAGGTATCCTATGTCCTTTCTCGGGTATCAAAATATCTCCATACCAAATTTCATGGAAATTGGTTCAGTAGTTTAGGCGTGATTGAGTAACAGACAGATAGACAGAGTTACTTTCGCATTTATAATATTAGTATGGATTACTTACTAAGAATCATGTTAAAAGTAAGATTTTAGATTATTAGAAATGTTTTACTTTTTAATAAGGATAGACAATAAATTATAATAGAATTTTTGTTTGAATTTCTTATCAGCAGTTTACTCTTTTCTTTCTCACTAATATTATATAAAAAAAGACGTGTGGCACTCGGGGACTGCCGCGGTAAAGCTATTGCATGCTATGCCTTCAAGCCACACCTCCGAGCCCGTCGGAGTGGGGAGCGTGAGGTTTTTTCGTTACGGAATTTCTCGATTGGGTCCCCGCGCTCAAGGCCCGCGATAGAAGCTTGCAATAGCTTAAAAATATATTTATCCTTGCAGTTCTTCGAAATATCAACAAACAAGCTGAAAAAGGAGCTCCAAACCGGCGACTCCGCTATCAAGTGGGTGGGCGTGTGCCCCGCGAGCCCCGCGCGTGTGGCCGCGCTCGCGTGTAACGGGGCGCTTGCGTTGTTTTATGTGGACGAGCTTGATTGGGATACGGACGGAGTTATAGAGGAAGGTTGGTTTTTTTTTTTTGTAAGCTGCCAGTTGGTTTTTTTTTTCTTAGGTGCCAGTTGCTGGATTGGAACGTGGATGACGTTATTTAAAAAGATTGGTAGTTTTTAAGGTGCCAGGTGTATTTGGAACGCGAACAGGTTGATTGCGGAAGGTTGGTGTTGTTTTTTTTTTTAAGTTGGTATATGGTGACTCAGTTATCAAGTGGGTGGGCGTGTGCCCCGCGAGCCCCGCACGCGTGTAATGGGGCTGGCTGGGGAAGGTTAGTTCTTTTTTTCGGGTGCCAGTTGGTTTTTATTTTCTTAGGTGCCAGCTGCTGAATTTGGAACACAGACGAACTTATTTAAAAAGATTGGTAGTTTTTTTTCTAAGGCGCCAGGTGTATTTGGAACGTGGAAAGCTTTCTTGCGGAAGTTTGGTATTGTTACTTTTTTATATCAGCTGCAATGTGATGACTTAGTCTAGTTTCGCTATGTATATTAATAAATGTAGCTTTATGCCTAATTAACTATGGAACTAATAAATTCATCATCACGTTATTTTACAGAAAACGAAGAACCGTTAAACAACAACGACGCGACAAACACAATAATACAACCTAAACTGGGGCCGTTTATATCCGCTCGCTGGGCGAACACAGACGAACTGATCATCACGCACACAGCCAAAGAGATAATAATATACAAGACGAACGGACAAGTGCATTATTTTATAGACAATTTGTATAGGAACAGTGATATTTTGTGTTGTGTTTTGTGTAGCTTCGATAAGCATGTGATAGTTGCGACTGCGGGCGTGAATTCGTATGCGTTAGATGTTATCGACTTAAAGACGAAGACAAGGCATAGTTTCACTGAGAGCGGCCTGGTTTTGGATATATTGGTTGTTTCTGGTGAGTTTATTTATTATTAATGAATAAAAATTTTGTGGTTGTCAACTAGAAATTATGGCTCATTTACGATACTAATTTATATTTAATGTTGCACTATATAAATATCTTTAGTCGTAAAAAAGGCTATTAGTCGATTTGATATTTTTAACAGAAAAGTTTGTAACATGAGTGAATGAGTATATCAAAACATGATCAATTTGCACATTATTTATTATTTAAAATTTAAATACGCCAGTAACCACACTAAAGTCCCTTAACACACCAGACATAAACATACTCGTGTTTGTATACACACAAATATATTTTATAATACTAGTAAATTGTTTCAGATAACAAAATAATAACGTTAAAAGAAAGAGAAATATCGGAATTTGAATGTAAAATGAGTACCTATATAATGCAAACATGCACAACATGTAAGGGCAGGGTTATAATAACAGCTCAAAGTGTAAAGCCTAACATGTCCTTTCTATCTATGGCTGTGAACAAATCTGGAACTTTATTGTTTGTATCAACTGATGATAGTCGAGTACTGTGCATTGATCTTAAGACGTCAGCTCATATATTTGATTTGGAAAATCGGAGAGGGTGAGTACTTTCTTACTTTGGTCATACTAATATGTATTTATAAATATTGTTTTCGATATTATTATGTGTTGAAATTTAAGTTTTTCGATATTATTATGTGTTGAAATTTAAGTTAAGTGTTAGGATAGAAATATCCAAACACGATATTATACAAAAGGAAATGTGGATTTGAGGAACCTTGATATTTTATGTTAACCGACATAGAATTTGTTTTCAATTATATCTGTCTCACTTTATACAGGGTAAGTTTATACCTCATTCTATATAGAAAAAAAAATATAATAAACCTCAAATTTCCAGGAATGTAGTAACAATGGCGATGAGTGAGTTCCTCATGGACGATTTTGAGCCCGGATCCGACGTATTATTAACAGGAACAGGCACTATTGAGAACTCTTTGAAAGTTTGGTTCTTAGATCCGTCATTTGTGTCACAGAATGCTCATAAGAATGCGTAAGTTTTAATGATTACTTGTTAATGTAGGTTGGTAAATTAGAAAGATTGATATTAATACATTATTGTATACAAAATCATATCAGTATCAATGTTTAGTAAATTGGTATTTAAATAAATTATACCCTAGTTAAATAAATACTTGACACTTGACAGCAAGTTGTGTGCTTTGGATTTTTTAACTAATATTTTAAAAATTCTCATTATAATAAATCATTACCCAACTGAATACGGTATGTTTTAACTTATTATGACATAATATTAGCATCAATACAAATATCATGTATGCTCATTTTAGCCATAAGCACAACCTACAATTATTATTATTAGGACTGATTTTTCAATGCTTGGATAAAACTTATCCGTCCAATAAAGTATTACACGATAATATTAAAATGTCACGTAAACTGTCAAATACGGGCAATTAGAATACGTTTTTAAAATGGTAGTTTTATACATTATACGACGAATAAATTTTATCCAAGCATTGAAAAATCGGCCCTTAGTTGAATTAATTTTATTTTTTCACAAAATAACCAAAGATGTTTCAAACTAATCTATTCCAGCAAGGTCCGTCTAACAACGAAATTTGACGCGAGTTTCATAGCAACACTATCACCACACACACCCACACAAGCGAACAGTTCCCCACACAGCACGCACACAACCCCACAAAGACACCAATCATTCGCCAGTGCTAAGGAAGTTAAGAAAATACTAAAAAGCACTATGAGTCTAGATAGGCATATGCTGAAACCGCTCAATTTGAAGGGAATTTGTAATGGGAGTGAAGGTCAAGGACAACCATTGCTAGCGGTAGTCGATGATAAGAATAATATACAGGTATGTTTTGCTTTTAGAATTGGATTAAGGTAAATTGCTTTGTTTTGTTGTGTAATATAGCAATAAGTTCGAAGTGTAATTTAACAATTTTGTTTTCCTTTTAGAATAGTTATTTTGTTAAAATTAATTCATTACACATTATAATGCTTAGAATGTTATGTATTAGTACCCACAACACAAGCCTTAATTGAGCTTACTGTGGGACTAGGTCGATTTGTGTAATAATGTCCTATAATATTTATTTATTTATTTATTAATATTTAACTCACACTAAAACATTTATTTATTCTTCTAGAAGCACTTTAGAATCGTCAGAGCATAGGTTTACCATTTGCCAAGTGTTACCATTTTTTTTTTGTGAATTAGATTTTTCCTATTATACATATAAAATATGTATAGATCTTTTATCTAATATTGAATTGACGTTTTTACAACAGGTGATGCGTGGTCGAAAAATACTAACCGAAATATCAACAGACATCGAAGAAATCATAACAACAGTGAAAATATCGCCTTGCAACCAACACGTTATATACGGCTTACAATCCGGCATCGTTCGGAAATTCTCTCTACGCACTAAAGAGAATATCACTATAATGGATGTGTATAGCGCTGTGAAATATTTAAATTTCGTGAATCCTGATGTTTTAATAGTGGCGGGAAAGAATAGATGCATTATGGCGTATAGGTTGATGGAAAATGGTGACTGGAAACCGGAAATGTTGCAGAGGGGAAATTGTAATTTGGGCTCGCAAGAGTTGCTTAATAATTGGCAGGGTGAGGGTTCTTTTACGTTATGTTATTAGAATGATCGCCCGCTCGTTTTAATAGCACCGGGCAATATAAGAGAAAGATATTCAAGCTATTCACAGAGATATTTAATAGTTTATTTTTTTATTCAATCCAAAAGCTCATTGATTTTTGTAGTGATTGATAACGAATACTAGAAATAATATTATTGACTTAGGTATGTTGCAAACAACTTTAATGGTTCTATAACAATTCCTTCCAATGAAATAGATAATTAAATCGCTCTTTCTTCTGCATATAACTAGAATAAGTAGAAATTCAAAAGTCGTAATTTGATTACGTGTACTATTTTCAGGTGTAAAGAAAAAGCAAGTTGACCAAATCTCAAACTCAAGCAGCGAAATGAGTATGACGTCACGAACGATCGTAGATAATAAAGTTTTCAAGCCAAGTAACCTCGTAGACTGCTATTGGTTGAAAGATATAGGTTTAATTACCATCGAGTCAAATGCGACCATAAAGCTATGGGACGAAGATCTAAAGTTGTCCAGCGTGTTGAATGGAAAGCAAGCAGATGTTAATATACGGTGCTCCGCGTTTGAAAAGGACGTGCTTGTTATATGTGATGACCGTAATTTGGCTTTTCAGGTATGCCTTAAAATATTACTTATAATAAAATTATAAAAAATAAACGTTGAAAATAATCATTTAGAAGTATTCATGAGGAATTCGTATTTGATGAATGTAGTTTTCATTTCATTCATTAAAGTACATAATATATTATGTGGTGTAATTCTAATAATTTTTCCAAGTATGCGTAATCTATACCTATATAATGCTCTTGAACTTCTACTTATGTTTTAAAATAATATTATCCATTGTACACATACACTTGATTAAATTATGAATAATGATGCAAAAACTTAACGTATTCTACTTGCTTTAATTTTCCCTTATTTTACAAATAATAATACTTTTCCAGACTTTCGAATTAAAGAAACGGGATCATGTATCATTACGAGTAATACAAGAGAGTCAACTCAACAACAGGATTATTTGCTGCGCGCTCACTGAAGACGGGAATATTTTAGCTATGGGACTCGATTCGGGTGATGTCGCGGTAAGACTAGATTAAAAATATTTTTTTTTACTTATAACCAATAGAATGAAATGTTAGAAGCTTTCAGCTTGAGTTTAAATAAGTTCTTGTTTGCATAATTACAAAAATGTTGCCTTTGGTTACATTTTATGTTTATAGTGTAAAACCAACAGTTATTAAAAAAAACGTCTATTGTTTGCTTCATAGTGTCCATAACACTTAAACTACCTCGCTCCTATTTATATTGTGTAATTAGTTACAATTTATACAAAACTATAACCTAAGGTTTGGTTTTTAAATGTACTTTTTTTATAATGGAATATAAATACATATAACTATCGAATTGTAGTGTATATTATATTTAACATAAACAAATGTAATTAACTCAAGGCAACTTTGAATAAGTTATACGAAAACAAAATATTCTATACTAGCTTACCGCCCGCGGCTTCGCCCGCTTTGTCTAAAACTTAATAAATTATATACTAAAACCTTCCTTTTGAATCATTCTATCTATTAAAAAAAACCGCATCAAAATCCGTTGCGTAGTTTTAAAGATTTAAGCATACAAAGGGAAATAGGGACAGAGAAAGCGACTTTGTTTTATACTATGTATGAATCCCCATGTCCCCTAGTGAGGTAGGCAGATGCATAATACATCTGTTTCACTGATTGGTTTTCTTTCGGGACAAGTAGGTGATTAGCCTTCTGTGTCCTGCCAGACAGACGTTTTTTCGAACCCAGGACCCATCGGTACTACGCTCACGCGTCAACCACTGTACCAAGGAGGCGACAATATTTTATACTATGTATTGACGATTATAAACACTTTCAGATTTGGAACGTGCCGCTAAAACGCCAAGTGCGTCTGCTCAAACACCACAAGAGCAAAGTGCAATGGTGCGGTTTCTCGCCGTCCCCGACGCGGCAGGTAGACGACGGGCCGCCGCTGGTGCTGCTCACTGTGGGCGCGGATGTTGTGTGGTGGAACGTCACGTACTTGATACGGAGCAAGCCGAGCCGGGGGTGGAAGTTAGTGTGTTTGTGACTTTTTTTTTGCGAATTTTTTAAAAATTGTCACGGAGCAAGCCGAGCCGGGGGTGGAAGTTAGTGGATTTGGAATTTTTTGACATGACAACGTCTTATAATTCGATAGAGCCGGCTGCACGCACGAAAAAACATGACTCATGCAGCGTTACCTTGCTCTGAGGCGTTCCATGGCTTGAAGTGCAAACGAGAGCGCGGAACGAGCGACAAAGAAACACAATCGGAAGTTGTCACGTTCAACTATCGTCAGTAAATCGACTTTACAGACAACCAATTTTTTGGGTTAGGTTGGGTGTGGAACAAGCAGAGCCGTAGGTAAAAGTATGTTAATTTTGAGATCTTTTGCCTGTCTATGGTGAAATAAATTTCTTTTTCTCCATAATATATTTTACACTAAAGAAGATGACTAACTAATGCCTAACAGTTATTTCTCAAATTTGTTCCGTTGACAACGTTCGTTCCGTTCCGTCTCAACGACGTCGTATAAATCATGTCTATCAATTATTTTAATAAATTAACCCCTTATACCGCGGCTTAAAATTTTTCTTATCGTCCATCGGAAAACTCTGCCTAATCGGAAAACCGGCAGGCAGACTTTTGCATCAGACAATTTTCGATCGTGATTGTTCTGTCTATTTGCCTATAATTTGTACGTCAATAATTCTAATTCTAATTGTATATTCCAGGGGTAACTGGAATGTAGTGACACCAATAGCCAGTCCACTGGAACCTAAAACTGGCCTCACGCCGACCGACAGCAACTCGAACACGCACTTCTTCTTCGGCGACAGTCCACTGGACCCGCACTACCACTGGAAACTGCACTGGAAGCGGAAGACGTGAGTTCTCTTTACTTTATTTGCTACGCGGTTTACCCGCATTGTTCCGTTACTATTACCCTATCCTTCAATGAATGGGCTATTTAATACTGAAAGAATTTTTCAAATCGGGAATTAGGGTGTTGAACCAAACAAACGAGATTTAAAACTTGTCACTTCATGACATGCCCAATGCAGCGGCGATACTTCATTTCGTATAATATGTCTTTCCTATAATCAAGCTGTGCCCCGCGGACGATAGCCGAAGATTTTTAAGAATATTTGGATGAACGGGTTTTCATTATACTTGGCACTGGTTATGTAAGCTTCACATAAGTTATAGAAATGCTTATGCCTGGTTGAAATCAACAGAACAGTTTGTCTTAAGGCGGGTCCACATTTGTATCAAGTAATCGTATCCGTATGAGGTGTATCGTATCGAGTATGCGTATATGCGTATCCTAAGTGTGGACGCCCATTTTGACCATACCGTACCTTTTATCGCGTGAGCCATAAATATTATACGATTATATACTACACGTATCAGATACGCGGTTAATAGCGATCGGGGTGTATCATGATACGAAGTGTATCACGATCGCGATCATTTTGCGTCCACACTAGCAAACATGATACGCGTCGATGCTACGCGACGGAGATGTGATACGCGAAAATGATCAAGTGTGGACCCACCTTTAAATGTAACACATGTACACACGACAATTTCTCTTGTAACATCATTATCACTTATATTTCAGATGCAAAGAAGGATCGAAAAGAAAAGAGATACTCGCATGCATAAAGCTTTACGGTATGTACGCAAAATGTATCCGCCATGATGAAAAATTCTGCTGTTTTGTAACCGTTGATAACACTGGTCATGTTCATATAATGACGCTCATGGACTCACAAGCACCTTAAATTACAGATAATATATTTTCAGGAAATAATCAAATCTGTTATTCGTACAGTTACACGGATAGTTAATATTCTTTTTAAATTTGTGTATGGAAAAGTTAAAATATCTGGAAATATATTTTATCGAGATAAAGTCAAATTTGTGTGATGAGTCACATGCATTGCTGTAATTTTTCTCAATTCAATAATTGCGGGCCAATCGTTCTACGTGTTATAAATTATAATAATAATTCCTTCGTCAGTGATAGATATATATGTAATCATTCCAGTTTAAATGCAAGGTGTTTTATAAAAAAAAACTAAAAACGGTATTTTTTAAATGACTATTCACCAGTAACATACTGCTCCAAGTTATTTGTCTCAAAGTATTTTAGGTATAATATTTAATTAATACTGATCAGTTATTATAACTTATTTTATGTAATGCTTTAAGCTTCATCGAAAGATATTTTTAATGTGCTCTCTGATCTCATTTATGAGCAAATATAAATGTTTAATTGTTTAGATAATTTTTTAATCATAATTTTATAATTTAGAACAATTTTTTAGTAGAATAGCTGCCATTTTTTTAATTTTAACTTTTTAGGCAACGAATTGTGCTCGGACAATGGTTTTAGTAAAATTTTAATTCATTGTATCTTTGTGGCTTTACAGATGATACACATAATTTAGAAAAGTGCTTATTACATTCTCATTATTTTGATAATTTTTTGCTTTTATAGGCATAAACATGTGAGGTTGTCTTTATTCTAGCATTTATATTGGACATTATTTGATAGTAATACATATCTCGGCATCATCATTTGTTACTTTAACTATGTCTTCCAATGCATTTTTATACTTACAAAATAAGCTGGCAATATGAATCTTTGTGATAAAATAAGTTTTTCAAATTTAAAGTCAACCATTGAAACGCACATTAAAGTGATAGGTTTATATGCTTTTAAAAGTGGCACTTGTAAATATAAGTTACCCTAAATAAGCAATAATAGTATGGTAAATATTTGAACCCACCACTGCTTGTAAGACAGATTATAGTATTCTCCGAAATGGCTGTTGGCCTTTGAATTTCGTCAAATTTATCTTAATACGTAAAATATACACCATGTTTAGTGAAATAAAAATGATGTGTACCTAATTAATATTCAAACACTTGGATATACTTATAAATTCTATTTGTAATAAAAAAGGATAAAATAATTAAAATTGCAAACACTGCCTATACAACCGTCCCATAAAATGAACAAGTCTGTATTTATAAATTCATCATGCCAATAAAACTGTGCCATTTTTGGTAGAATGCAGTAATTGTAAATAAAGGTATAGATTGTAAGCCTTATAGTACATGTTGGTGAGATTTAAAGCGATGTAAGGTCAAATTATGGTGCTATAAGTGATTGAAGTTTATCTCAATTTATATTTAAGAGATTGTTAATGTGTAGCTCATAAGGAATATCATATGTAATGTATAATGCTCAATTTTTTCGCATTTTCTTTTCTGTTCCTAATTTTTTTATACAATTTATTATTTTTCTCCGTAATGACATTTTTATTATTATTGAATGACAAATGTTTTTAAGTACATTGTTTTACTTTTTATAAAATAATGTTAATTTCATGTCACAACACACTTTCTATTTTAATTATTGAATGATATAGCATCAAATTATCATGATCTATCATTTTATCATAATGTAATACCGGTTAAAGTTATACATAGTTTTAAATTTTTTAGATAATACTTTATTTTGTGAAATATTCTTTACTTTTAATAATAAACATTTTATTGATGACTATGTTCTTTCATTTTACCTTTGAAAATTTACATCAAGATTCCCTTCGTAAAAGTTTATAGGTAAGTATCAGAAATATATTTATGTCTATTTTAGGCATTTAATGTATGCATACATAGTTTCACAACTTCTTTCATGTTTGATTCGTCTTACAAATAGTTGAATGTGTAGTTTTATGTGCACACATTGATGCACAAAACATTGTTTTTCTGTTTACAGGACATATACCATTCCAATAACTCAAACTACATAATATTATTACATTTAAATAAATAACAACGCAATCATTATTTCGGCCCTTAGGACCGAGTCATCAAGTGTCCAAAAGAAATTTTGCAAAATTGGCACTGACACCCCCACCATTTACTTCAATGTAGTAAATCTAATAAATATTATTGTTTAAAGGTTGATGTCTTATTTTTTTAATTGTAATACTAGCAAAACGAAGAATTCTGTTTACGTGCATATATTTTTGATGACTAAATTTTCACAAACAAAAAGTGTATTTGGGTATAAGAATGAAAGTTGTATAATATTGTACTTATATAGTTTTTATTTTATAATATTTTATACACATAGATTTTAGTACTTAAATTATCTTAAAAACAGTTTTTTTATGATACAGGAGGCCAATGCCACCCTGTCTAAACATAAATTAAGGGCCGAATTTTCAATGCTTGGATAAATCTTATCCGTCCAATAAAGTATTACACGATATTGTACTAGATCTGTGACACGATAATATTAAGATGTCACGTAAACTGTCAAATTTATCCAAGCATTGAAAAATCGGCCCTAAATCAAACAAGTCTTTGTCTATAGTTGTGTTTCAAGCATAGTGAGGCACTGAATGTAAAACTCCTTCCTCTGTCATAATAAAACAATGTTTTTTCTTCAGGGGTTTCATGTGATTTAACTCATTCATATCATTTGTGGTTTGAACTGCTTTATCCTCTTTATATGTATATAATAACTCTTCAGCGTCTTTTAAACGTAACAGGAGCGTATAGTTTTCCTTCCTTAGCCGATGTACTTCTCGTCGAAGATTTTTCAGTGTTGTTTGATAGATTTTCTTTTTAAATGTAGGAGTGACAATTGAAGGTGTTTTTGTGGCTAGAAATAAGATTTTGCGTTAATTTGTTGTTATATTAAGTAGGATTATGATTCAATCATTTAAAAATAAATGATGATGATTATAAAAAAAAATTTATTTAGAACTCATCAGTTGTTAAACTGTAAGTAAGTAATCATTTATGATTACTTACTTTTTTGCAATACAAGATCTTGATTTGTAGAAAAACAATAATCATGTTCCACTATCATGCTACTCTTTGGTGTTTCATCAGAATTTGTTATTTCTTCGATTTTTTCCTTGTCTATTAATATTTTTGGTTCTTCAAGGCTTTCATTCGGTAACTGTGTAGAAGAGCAACTGGCTAAAATATTAAATTAAATTAATGAGGAAATGAATACTTAAAATAACATTAGCAAATAAATTATATAGTGGACTTGAGTGAGAAAATTTTTAAATATTAACCAAGTACTAACTTGCTTTAGAGCTGTTGATAATTGCACATCAAGAGTTTGTGAGTTTTACCCATCTATTCAAAATAAAAAAGTAATGCTTATAGCTGAAGTTTACTATCCTACCTACCTACCTAGAAAGTATGCTCCAAGAAAATAATTTTGTTTAATAGTATTAAAAAATAATAAAAAAATACCGGCCAAATTGAAAACCTCCTTATATTTTTGAAGTCTGTTAATGACATTGCATGGTGAAGCTATTAAATTATTAATATACATATATAGCATTTAAGACGTATTATTCGACCAAGCCAACTAGACGCTCGGGTGGAATGCGGCCTCCCCGCCCGCTTACCGCCTCAGTTACTGCGGTCGCCTTAGTACGGTTCGCAGCATCGACGCATTCGTATGTTTCGCATCGCTAGTTATTTCTGTACTTTTTATTGAAATTGTTAAATCTTGTTATTGACTGTTAAGTTTTTTGTTGTTATTTGTTTAAGTTTTACTGTGTTGTTATTCCTATGAATAGCCCTCGAAATGGGGAAAAATAAGACTATTCATAGCGGAGAGCGAACAGTGATATTACGAGTGTTACATTTTTTGCTATCTGTACCCGAGACATGGGCGGGTGACGTCACAGTTGAAAAGGGTCTAGTTGGCTTGGTCACGTAGTAATGTGTGCGATTATTGAAGATGTTGTTCTAATACATTTTCATTACACAAAGGAGCGTTCAATATTACTTAACGCAATTTTTGAAGATTTTTTAATTTAATAAATACTTACTGGGCAAAAACAAAGATGGCACTGCAGAATGACTAAGCCGGTTATTTCGATTTTTATCCGCTTCAGTAAAATGTCTATCACATATCCTTAATTTTTGGTAATCTGGATTTAAACCAGAACTATTATGTTTATTCACTATTTCAGCCCAAGTCTTAAACTTGTCTGGATATTTATCAGGATTTGGAAAAACATGAAGCTTTTTACCTGAAAACATTAAACTTCATAAATCCAACAGATATTATTATAACCTATAAACTACATCTATATAAAATTAATTGAATATTTTTCTAACTATTATATTATATTTATAAGTAGTAAATAAGTTTAATTGTAATCATTAAACGCAGGAGTTAAATTGGTTACATTAATAATTTTAACGTACGTTCTTCTCGGGAGCAACCTAATACACAAAGTTTTGACATTTTGATTTTTGATTCAAAACAATTTAAGTTCAGTCTTCAGTATTGTTACTGTACTCTTTTCCTATGATTCAGGCAGCCTTAGCAGACCTAACTGAGACTAATCACTATCACAGTCACTATCATCTAGAATTCTAGATTCTAGATGCATAATAAATTGATATTCATAGAAAATTATTTTGAAATGAGACACATTGTTAACTATAACAATAATAAGGTATTGTAAGTAGTGTATATTGTGATTTGTAAGTCTTTATTATTTGTAAATTGTTAAACAAAAGACACAACCGTAAACACAAAAGCAATATTATTGCAGCTGTTGTGACATTTTGAACATTTATGACATGTCAACATGTGTGATGTGATTGTGATATTGTGAAATTTGAAGTTTCCCCTTCCCTTGAGCCACAGAAGAGCCACAGGCAATCAAGACGAATGCACGGATGGCTAGTGTAAAAGCATTAATAGACGTCCGAACTTGGTGCGCCAGGACCACCGCACTCGTGCGGTGCGATCGACACGCCACACCACCGGACCACACCAATCGGTCTAGTGCTTTCCGTGCTTTACTTTCGCCTCTATCGACAATATCGAAAATTTCAAAAAGGAATAATTTGCGCCTGTAATCACTACTTTAGCAACATAATAAATTATCTAGTGTATCTATTTTTTTTAGATACCTACGAATTTATTTAGCTCAGTCGGCCGCGAAAATTCCAATATTTTAAATGTTTCTTTTTTTAATCGTGTTTTTGAAATAAAACTCTGGGTGTTCTACTCCTGCATTTAAAAAGAGAAGCTTCTTAGATATTTCCAAAACAAGAATGTCACTTTTTCGGGCCTAAAAACATATAGTGCGACGTCCTCGCTGTCCAGTAGAACGGAAAGCACTGGACCGATTGGTGCGGTCCGGTGGTGTGGCGTGTCGATCGCACCGCACGAGTGCGGTGGTCCTGGCGAACCAAGTTCGGACGTCTATTAATGCTTTTAATTGCTCCGAGACGGATGGCATGGCAGTGTGGTTTTTACTTTTCTGTGAATGGCAGATTAGGGAATTCGTGATTCGTCAAATTTTCAATCTCCATTATACAACATATATATGTACAAAATTATGTCGGTAGAATACCTAGCCTAAAGCCTAAAGAAAATTTAAGAACATTTTTATTACGAACGTATTGCTATCACAAAAATAACATTGTAAAATGAACGAAATTATTTATGCTAGCAATGGTATCAGCACGGTTTGAATTTGAAATTCCAACGGTTTTCAAAAATCGTCAAGCTCATGGGAGATGCACAAATGAAATAGCGCTTGTTAAAAAGTTTGTGCAGCGATTGAATCATTTAATTTATAAGAAAATACTGTGTGTGTGTTTTTCAGAACAAAATTCTAATGTTATAGTAGTTAGAATTCAATAAAGGCATTTTACATGCTTTTATATTTGTTGTGACGATTGTAAACTTGTGCGTTCATAGTTTACGTGTAACAATTAGCAATACAACTAAACAAAAATAATCTACAATGGCTCAGTTTAATTATCTCAATGAAATAAATAGTTTAGCAACAATTGACGGCCCGATTACTCGTGGACCAGTCCAACGATGGGCAAAGAAATCGGGAAATGAAAACATCAACCCCGCACTGAGTGCTTCGTTCAAGAACAATACGAACGTGAACTTAAGTTCATGCAACCAATCGATGCAGAAATTATCCATTTCTGCTAATCAAAGCTGCAATAATAGTGTCCTTTCAAGCAATAAAACGCCAACAAGGAGTGAAAATAGAAAAAACAAGTCACCAGGTAAAGTACTGTTCTATACTTATTGACCATTTCTAATTTGTTACACGGATTGTAAATATAATTTCGTTTTTAGGCCGATCCACCACACCTACACCTAATAAAGCATCAAAAACACCCAACAAAGCAGATAGATTTATACCATCCAGAAGTAATTCCAACTATGATCTATGCCACTATATGGTAAGAAGAAGTTTTCATTATTCAGTAAAATTGTATGGTTCTATTTAATTAAAATTTAACGTTACAAATACTGAGTACTCATTTTCTAAATTTATTAGCTTAATCGCGATGAAGAGAAAAATAATGAAAATGCTCAATCTACAACTGTGGAGAACATTGGCCGAGCACTAAATGACACAGAGCCCGGCAGACTGCTGCAGTACACATGCAAAGCCCCCGCCGCCCCTGAAGGCTACCAAAACAGACTACGAGTTGTCTACTCACAGGTAACATTTTTAGTAAATATATATTTCAAGTATTATATCTTATCTTAATTTGTGTGGTGAAGTATGTAATATATCTACTGTTGCTTTATTTAAAGTAAAAAAGACGGGTTGCACTCCAGGAGTGCCGGCAGAAGTGAAAACTTGATTATTAACGTTCAGCATGTTTGATATTTTGGAATGGTATCCGTCTTACGCATGGAATATAAGGGCTAAAAAAAAAACCATCCATCTTACGCTTTTTCGATCAGGCCTCGTGTCCTGACGCGAGTTTAAGATTTTATACTCAACGCCGCTAAAGAAGTTTTCACTTCAATAATATTCATTAGAGCTTGAAAACAATACAGTATATTATAATATATAGTTTTTTAATATTTATTTAAGAGATTCTAAATGAATAATTTAATCATTTTCATTTTCATTTACAGGCAAAGGTTCCATCATCGGTAAAAAATACAACAAGATATATTCCTCAACTCCCAGACAGGATACTTGATGCCCCTGATATTATCGATGATTATTGTAAGTCTTAAATTAGAACATTTTCTATTATTTGTTTGTTTTTTGTAAAGAGTTACCATTATTACTGGATTATTTTATATTTTCAATTATGTATTGCGAAAAATGAATCAATAAAAATGTTTTGATTTTATTTATTAAAAAAATGCAATTATTTTACAGTCCTGTATAATACATTATATCCTTATGAATTTGCTCTGAAAAGTATATTAGGAATTGAATTCATTAATTTTGTTTGCTATCATGCAAACTGTAGTAAATAGCACAAAAAAAAACGTGAGTCACTCGGGGACTGCCGCGGTAAAGCTATTGCATGCTATGCCTTTAAGCCACACCTCCGCGCCCGTCCCCGTGGGGAGCGTGAGGTTTTTCGTTACGCAATTTCTGGATTTGTTCCCCGCGTTCAAGGAAGCTATGCAATAACTTAAAAATCTGTCATATTTTTACAGATTTAAACCTGGTTGACTGGAGCGCATCAAATATCTTAGCTGTGGCTCTAAACAATGCGGTATATCTATGGAATGCTGGTACAGGACAAATTGAAGAATTGTTAACATTGGAAGGCTCGAATACTGTA
Organism: Colias philodice; assembly: GCF_061535455.1. Lineage (NCBI taxonomy): Eukaryota > Metazoa > Arthropoda > Insecta > Lepidoptera > Pieridae > Colias > Colias philodice. Next base: position 8,490,669 of record NC_143099.1, on the reverse strand, counting down.
TCATCGGTAGCATGGGTACAAGGCGGTGGATCACATTTGGCTGTCGGCACTTCGTCTTCCACTGTTGAGCTGTGGGATTGTGAGAAAATGAAGAAGTTGAGGGTAAGTGTAAATTTTATGAAAATTATGTATATATTTTTGTTTCGTATAATTTCTATAGAATTAAAAGAAAAACTTTTAATTCAGCTGAAATTTGTTTATTGTAGTGATATAATTCACTACTTATTCGAAAATAAACTTCTCCGTCGCGTCAATCTGTCTGTTCGCGATAAAGAAAAAAAATGACTCCACCAATTTTATTCTGTTCACCAATGTATAGTGTGATTGTAAATATACAAATTATTAAGTATATAAGAGGGGTGAAGCCGCAGGCAGAATACTGGTTCATAATCATGAGTGGTATTTTTTTTTGTAGTTTTCCAATAATTTTTTTCTATGTTGTCAGTTTCGATTTGCAAAGACAGACAGATAGAGCAGAAAATATGTTTTACTGTTCAACTTCAATACAGTCAAAACCGTTTATGGCGACATCGTTAAGAACAACATACCGGTTAAATTGACCAAAATCAAAGGTCCTGGCTGAATGTTATATGAAACATTGCCTTATCGAAAACATTGGTTTTTACGACATTGTTTACTACGACATACCGCATTAAGCGTGTTATGTACTGTATATACACGCCTTAACCATTAGAGGATGCATGGGGCCACCCAAGAAGGACTTGCACCTGTTAGCAATTGCGACATCGCGCACACCTGCGATTCCTGAGAGTGTTGCGGCAATCATCGCCACCGCGACGCTGTAGTTGCTCCGCCGTGGACGACGAGCACTCTTTGTTCCAACATCGAACGGGAGGGACATAGTTTAAGTTAGGAATAATTTATCATGTAATTTTTTTTACAATAAATTATTAATAAGTAAATTTCGGTTTTTTTTGCGCCTTCGCGGGTCGGTCAATATAATTGGCGCAGTCTTGTGGATAATCCTTGAGAGCCGTCTCTCGGAACGCGAAACTACAAGCATCGAGTATCGCTATTCCATCGGAGGGACGACGACGGGGATCCAGAACCTACACCGTTGGCCGCCGCAACGCGAAGGGTATCCAAACATTGATACTGCAGGAAAGGCCGAAATGAAAATCCTGTAAGTACACTAATTCTCTTAGTGTCTTGCCACTCCTAGATTGTAAGTTTTCCTAGATTACCCATTCACGGGAACCGAGGAACTGTAGTGCGTAGGCTTGAAATATATTAATTCATCGAGAATTAATTGTAGAATTTCACAAAATCAATTTGTAAAATTCAAATATATAGATATTAGGTTGATAAAAGATTAATAAATTTAAATATCAATTAATTACGAATTGATTAATTTTCGAATTTTACTAATTAATTCATTTTATAATTCAAATATATTAGGTAAAGATTATTAATTTTTATATTAGTTTAACGAAGTAAATAAATTTAATTAAATTTAATATATTTTATATAGGTAATACAGATATTTAAAATGTCAGATTTGGATAAAATTTTTAATGCACTTAGGCTTTTGCCAGAATTTGATGGTAATGTTAACGTTTTAACAAGATTTATACATTTAAGTGACCAATTAGCTGAGGAATTTATAGATAAAGACCCCGGAAATACTTTAAAAACTGCCGCGTTATGTAATGGTATTTTAAATAAAGTTACTGGGCCCGCAGCCCGAGTTATTAATGCAAATGGTATACCTACTACTTGGCACGGTATTAGAAGCGTATTAGTTAATAACTTTTCTGACCATAGAGATGAGACCGCCCTTTATAACGATTTAGCCTTATTAACGCAAGGTCGTAGCTCTCCTCAAGAGTTCTATGAAAAATGTCAGCATCTTTTTAGTACCATAATGACGTATATAGCATTACATGAAACAGTCGTTACTACTCGTGAGGCAAAAAGGGACCTGTATCAAAAATTAACACTACAGGCTTTCCTACGTGGTTTACGAGATCCGTTAGGCTCACGCATACGTTGCATGCGCCCCGCAACCATTGAAAAGGCATTAGAATACGTTAATGAAGAACAAAGCACTTTATACCTTCAACAACGTAATGAAACTTTTGATAGGAAACCCCACGTACCTTTTAGAATGTCATACTCGCATGAACCGTTTTATAGACATAATGATAATGATTTTAGTGAACCTATCTCTTCTAAACTACAGCCTATACATTCGTTTAGACCGCAATTTAAGCCATCAAATTTTATTCAACCATACGGACCAGCACGTCCAACTCGTACTATGCAAATTTTCCGCGCTGCACCCCCTAACTATAACCCGCAGAGCAATACGTTCAGATTACAGCCTAAACATCCCGCGCAACCGAAACCGCATCCTATGAGTGGTGTTAGCCATTACGTGACAAAGACTTTACCACCGACACCTTTTGCACGCGCTCATGATTGGTCAAAATTTGGCAATCCACCCCCGAGTAATTATTTTAAGACTAGGGAGATGAATCATAATGAATATATAGGTGACGAAGATTATTACTGTACCGATTTATATCCTTATGAAGATGACTATGATAATTATGAATATTACTGTACGGAATATGAACCTTATGTACATTACGAACAGACAGACGCACCTGAAAATTCTGATGAAACGTGTGACGTACGTTCAGAACACGATCAGGATTTCCCGAATCCACCAAAAGTTAGAAAAACCAAAATAGAATTAAATCTACACACGCAACGTCAACTTCCTTATATTCAAATTCATAATCCTCCACTTAAATTGTTAATTGATACTGGAGCTAACCAATCTTTTCTTAGCCCCGATGCAGTACAGAGATATTTTCCGGACGTTACTCTCAATTATGATCCCTTTGAAGTAAGTAATGTTCATGCTGTAACACGTAATAAGTATTCTATAACATTACCTAGTTTTCCTGAATTTAATGACCCTGACGATATCACATTTTTCGTTTATAAATTTCACAATTATTTCGACGGCTTAATAGGTTCAGATTTGTTAGATAAATGGGAAGCATCCATTAATTATAAAACTAAAACTTTAAATACTTGCAATGCTACGAATCAGTTATTAGTATATGACTCACGGAACGCTAATCTTTATGAGGACGTCATACCCGCAGGAAGTAGTAAATTAGTTAGATTACCCGTAGATGTTGAGAATGGAGACGCTATTATACCGGAACAAATTATATGTAATTGTCATATTTCTGAATGTTTAACGAAGGCGAAAAGCAATCGCGCTATCGTGGAAATTTCTAATCCAACCCGTAATGATGTAATTTTTTCAATGGATCGACCGGTATGTGCCGAGGTTTATAATAACGAGTGCACGCGCACCAAACGTTCGTCCGACCGTGTGAAACAGGTATTATCTCGCTTGCGTACTGATCACTTAAATAATGAGGAACGTTTAAATTTAGAGTCATTATGTACACAGTATGCGGATGTATTTTATATAGAAGGAGAAAACTTAACATTTACGAATAAAATTAAACATTCTATTAGAACTAAGGATGAAATACCGGTTTATACGAAAAGTTATCGCTATCCAATTATTCATAGGCAGGAAGTACAGAATCAGATAAGTAAGATGTTAGAACAAGGTATTATTAGACCATCAGATTCAGCATGGAGCTCTCCTATTTGGGTAGTACCTAAAAAGGCAGATGCATCCGGTAAAGTTAAATGGCGTTTAGTTGTTGATTTTAGAAAGTTAAATGAGAAAACTTTGGATGAAAAATATCCGATTCCTAATATTACAGATGTCTTACGTAAATTGGGTAACTGTCAATACTTCACAACGCTAGATTTAGCAAGTGGGTTTTATCAAGTGGAAATGAACCCGGCTGACATTCCAAAAACTGCTTTTAGTGTAGAACATGGTCATTTTGAATTCTTAAGAATGCCCATGGGTCTAAAGAACAGTCCGTCTACTTTTCAAAGAGTTATGGATAATGTACTGAGAGAATTGCAAAATTCTATTTGTGTAGTCTACCTGGATGAAATAATAGTGTTTAGCACTTCTTTACAGGAGCATATCGTTAATCTTGGGAAAGTGTTTCAGAGATTGCGTGAATCCAACTTTAAAATACAGATGGATAAATCGGAATTTCTTAAACTTGAAACCGCGTATCTAGGTCACATTATTAGCAAAGATGGGATAAAGCCTAACCCAGATAAGATATCTGCCATCCAAAAGTATCCTCTTCCGAAAACTCCAACCGACATTAAACGATTTCTAGGTCTATTAGGTTATTATAGGAAATTCATACCAGATTTCGCTAAAATCACGAAACCAATGACACAATGCTTAAAAAAGGGTTCAAAGATAACATTTTCTAAAGATTATATAGAATGTTTCAATAGGTGTAAAACATTATTAATGAATGATCCAATTCTTCAGTATCCTGATTTCAATAAAGAATTTATTCTTACGACTGACGCGTCGAATTTAGCTATCGGTGCTGTACTCTCTCAAGGCCCCGTTGGTTCCGATAAACCAATTGCGTACGCTTCACGTACACTTAATAGTAGCGAAATTAATTATAGCACGATTGAGAAGGAGCTATTAGCAATTGTCTGGGCAACGAAGTATTTCCGCCCTTACCTTTTTGGCCGTAAGTTTAAAATTATAACTGATCATAGACCCCTTCAATGGGTCATGAATTTAAAGGAACCTAATTCCCGTCTCACACGTTGGAGGCTCAAACTTAGCGAATACGATTACACTGTAATTTATAAGCAGGGAAAGCAAAATTGTAACGCCGATGCTTTATCGCGTATTCAAATTAACAATGAGGAAACAGATTCTTTAGCGGTTAATCCAACAGAAACAACACCTTCATTAATAAGAAGAAGTTCAGATACAATTACTGTTAATTCAAATTCAAGTACGATTACTGCACATTCAAAATCAGGTACTCTTACAGCAAGTTCCGACACCGTCACAGTTCATACTGACGCGGAGAACCCAATTTTAGATGTACCTATAACAGATCACCCGTTGAATAAATTTAAGAGACAGATAGTTATTACTTTAATAGATAGAGTACCGAGTAAGCCTATAATTTCAAAACCTTTTGAAAATCATACTAAGATAGATATTAATGTTAACAAAGCGAATATTGATAGTGAAATAGTTTCACTTATTAAAAAATATGTAGATCCTAAGATAAAAACTGCAATTCTAGTTCATCCCCCTGATGCTATGTGTGCTATAGTTCCAATAATACAGGCTAATTTTAAAAGTTCATGTATGGATTTAGTTCTTACAAAATTAGAATTGCAAAATGTCAAAGATTACTTTAAGCAACAGGAAATAATACGAAATTATCATGAAGGCAAAACTAACCATCGCGGAATTAACGAAACTCATTTATCTTTATCTAGGAAATACTTTTGGCCTAAAATGAAGGAAGCTGTAACTAAATATATTAATGAGTGTAGCATATGTGGTCAAGGAAAATATGATAGAATTCCAGTAAATCCAAAATTTCGAATCGTAGTTCCTCCTACAAAGCCTTTTGAAATAGTACATCTCGATTTACTTAGTATTGATTCTCAGAAATATCTCACTATAATAGATGCATTCTCTAAGTATGCTCAAGCATATTGTTTAAAAGACGCAACCGCGATAAGCGTAGTTCAGGCTCTTTTGACGTTTAGTACACATCATGGCTTACCTATGACTGTCGTAACGGATCGAGGTCCTGAATTCACGAACCAAATATTCAGTGAATTTGTAAGACTTCATAGAATAAATCACCATAAGTTATTAGCTCATGCACCTAACGAAAATGGTATGGTAGAACGGCTTCACTCAACTTTATTAGAACATATACGTTTACTAAAACTTGAACGACGTGGTGAATTAATCATTAACTTAATGCCGTACGCTGTTCTTGCCTATAATAGTTCGATCCACAGTTTCACGAAGTGCAGGCCTCTTGACATTATAACCGGTCATTTAGATCCCCGCGATCCTGTAGATATAGATCTATCAGAAAATGTCTTACAGCAATATATGCAAGAACATCGCGATAGTATGCACAAAGTATACAAAATTATTAATGAATCGTCTTTGGAACGCCGTACTCAAATTACAGAAAACATTAATAGGAACCGCGAACCCGAAATACAGTATTATCCAGATCAACAAATTTTTGTAAGAAATCCTAGGGCTAGACGGCAAAAGACCGCACCGCGTTTTACGCACGATACCGTACTAGCTGACTTACCTATTCATATCTATACTAAGAAGAAATATGGCGCTGTTGCTAAATCTAGGCTTAAGAGGGTACCTAAATTGTTACAGAATCCTTCCTCTGATCCTGTGCCTGATTCAAGCGGAGGATCCCACCCTGAGTAGCTTGGATGATGGACCCGGTATACTACCATTTAATATTGGAACTGCAAGAATTGTCACTCATTATCATTCATTTTTGCAAATTATTAATTTAAAAGATATTCGCGATAGTATAACCATAGTAAAGGATCAATTAAATTCATTAACACCTAATTTGCACGATAGATTATTTTCGCTTTATAATTCACATATCGAACACCTGCATTATAAGATTATTAAATTATCAAATCAGTTAGAAACTTTTGAACCCAATCGCAAAAAGAGAGGTCTCATAGATGGTTTAGGTTCAGTAATAAAAAGTATTTCTGGTAACCTAGACTATACGGATGCAATTAAATATGATACCGCAATTAAATTATTACAAAATAATGAAAATAGATTGGTCACAGAAATGAATAATCATATAAGCCTCAGTAAAGATTGGATAAACCAACAATCTGACATTTTAAACAACTTAATTAAAAATCAGGAAAAAATTGAAATAGCTATAAATGATTTAAAGGAAAATAATTTAAACATTACTATATACATCGATTTAATTCAACGCGTAGCAATTTTATCAGATAACATTGATGATATATCTGAGGAATTACATAGATTAGAAAATTTATTAGGTTTTATTCGTGCGAAAAGTACGCATCATCTTATGTTCAATTCAAATTCACTAAAAGAAATGTTAAATAAGTTAAACAAATTTTATGGCAAAGATCAAATCCCTCAAGTTAATTATAGAGAATATTTTGATTTAGTTAAACTAGGCTATTATTATAGTAATAGAAATATAGTTATAGTTTTTATGTTCCCGGTTGTCCTTCCTGCTACCTTTGAATTATTTAAATTATCCATAGTTCCTAATAAAGATAGTAAAGTCCTAATTCCACCCTATCCTTTTGTGGCAATTCACGACGAGGATTTTATGTACATGGAGGCAGAATGCCCGAAGTCTGGCCTAGGGTATCTATGTGAGGACAAGCTGAACCATCATCGATCCAAAAATGACTGCGTGTATCACCTTATTACCACGCAACGAGTCGTCGCATCTTGTCTCTTCACGCCTGTGGAGCTCGGAGCACCCGCACTAGAAAAATTAGACGACGCCCACTACGTCATCAGTTTCCCCAAGCCATCAAAAATTCACCTATCATGCTCGCAAGATCAATATGACGTCATTAAAGGAAGCTACTTAGCCACAATACCCAAAAACTGCATTCTTCAAACGGAGGCTTTCAAGATAGTCAATAGAGAAGACCATATCAAAGGACAGATAATGAAAATTGCAAACCTGCCAGATTCCAGCCAATATAATACAGATGAAGAAGTTCTGAAGTTGAATTCGATAAATTTGGATAAATTACACGCTAGTAACAGAGCTATATCAATGGAAATGCCTATCAGTACTAACAACGGATACGAGATTCTCTATATGCAGCCTTCCATCATACCGATATATGTTATATTAATAACGAGTGCAGTTGCCCTAGTGACATGGTACGTCGTACGGAGAGTGCGTACATCAAAACCAAAAACTACGAGTGTTCATGGTAATCAAAAAGAAGAAATAGAACATCAATCGGCGGAGTGTGAAATTTCAGCGATATTAACGAGCCTTGCCCGCCAATAATCGCTGAACTTCAGGAGGGAGGTGTTATGTACTGTATATACACGCCTTAACCATTAGAGGATGCATGGGGCCACCCAAGAAGGACTTGCACCTGTTAGCAATTGCGACATCGCGCACACCTGCGATTCCTGAGAGTGTTGCGGCAATCATCGCCACCGCGACGCTGTAGTTGCTCCGCCGTGGACGACGAGCACTCTTTGTTCCAACATCGAACGGGAGGGACATAGTTTAAGTTAGGAATAATTTATCATGTAATTTTTTTTACAATAAATTATTAATAAGTAAATTTCGGTTTTTTTTGCGCCTTCGCGGGTCGGTCAATATAATTAGCGACCACATTTGGTTAATATTTTCGGAGTATTATATCTGTAGAACGACCGGCTCTGCTGTATTGTAAACAATTTGAATAGGTAACTGTATCCACATCTGGCACGGTATAATAGTCAATGGCTATTATCGTAAAAGTAATCAAAGTTTAGGGTCTTTTGTAATTCTTAGAAACAAAGCACATGCATGCAGTAGCCTGAAGGCCCGCTTCGTCATATCTCTTTCTCTTAAGTCAGTTTGTTACTTATCTTTTCACAAGGCACACCAAAACATATTGTTGAGTTAACTGTGAAAATTGTAACATGTCGCAAAAAAGAAAACAAATCAATATCGAAGAAAAATCGCGTATTATTTCAAAGCTACCTGGCAAAAGAATATAAAGAAAGGGAGAAAATTTTTATGAGCTTCACCTGTATGTTTGTTTGTTTGTAACCGACTTATTTGGGCGCGATTTTGACCCACTTTAAACGGCCAGATTTCGTTCAAACTTTGTAGATTTATTGAGGACCGATGACAATACACTAATTTGATAAAATTTTCTATTTTTTAGTTCGGTTTTCTATAAAAAGCGTGTTTTTTAGTTTTTTTTAACTACATATTATTATTTTTTACACAGATAATGGACGGACACACAGGGCGTGTGTCGTCATTAGCGTGGAACTTGTATGTGGTTTCTAGCGGGGCTCGGGATGGTAAGATTGTGCATCATGATGTGAGGCAGCGGAAACATGATGTTGCTTCCATACGAGCTCACTCCTTTGAGGTAAGTATATTTGTGTGTGGAATTTATTTTCATATCCTAATCCTAATACTATTATAAAGGCGAAAGTTTGTATGTATGGATGTTTGTTACTCTTTCACGCAAATACTACTGAACCGATTACAATGAAATTAAGCACACATATAGAGGGTAACTTGGATTAACACATAGGATAGGTTTTATCCCGGAAATCCCACGGGAACGGGTTTTTCTTTGAAAACGCGGGCGAAGCCGCGGGTGGAAAGCTAGTAAATCATAAACAAACCCTTTCATTGAAATGTTTACGTTATAAGAGTATAAATTCATTCAAAACTTGACCCAAGCAAAACTCTGCTGATGCGTCTCTCAGGCAGAGTTTTTTTTTTCTAAACTCAAACTCAAACTCAAACATTTATTTATTCAATTAGACTTCTTCTAGAAGCACTTTTGAAACGTCATTAGGTACATATTTTTAACATTTACCACCGATTCGGAAAGCAGTATCTACGGAGAAGAATCGGCAAGAAACTCCATAGTTGCTCTTTTTAATCATATCAGTTTTACAATTTTACAAATTACATATGTAACATCATAATAATTATATTAACATAATATGCCAAAGAACTGTCCTGTGGTTTTTACGCGACAACCCTCCATGGGTTTTTATCGTCCATATATTCCTTAATACTGTAATAGGCTCTCTGAACTAGTACATTTTTTATATAAGTTTTAAATTTAGAACTACTAAACTCTTTAATATTATGAGGAATTCTGTTGTAAAAGCGTATACCTTGACCCATAAATGAATTTTTAACTTTAGCTAGCCGGAAAAATGGCATTTCAATTTTATTTCTGTTTCTTGTGTCATAACAATGTCTATCTCCGACTTTTGTGTGTAAGTAAGCGTTATTGTGTACATATAAAATATTATTAAATATATACTGCGACGGTACAGTAAGGATACCAGTATTCTTAAAGAGATCTCTTAGTGAGTCTCGAGCACGCAAATTATATATAGAGCGTATGGCTCTTTTCTGTAATATAAATATAGTTTCTATATCTGCAGCCCTGCCCCATAGCAGAATTCCATAGGACATTATGCTATGAAAGTAGCTAAAGTAAACCAATCTAGCCGTTTCTTCATCGGTGAGATGCCTTATTCTTCTAACTGCATATGCAGCTGAGCTGAGCTTAGCAGCGGTGGTGGTAACATGGGCCCCCCATTGAAGCTTCTCATCTAATGTCAAACCAAGAAAAACAGTCGATTCCACAGGGTATAATACCTCCCCGTTTAAAATAATATTCCTTTTCACCTTTTTTACATTTGGGAGGATAAATTCTACACAATTTGTTTTTTTTGTATTTAATAGTAAATTATTAGTATTAAACCAATTGGATATGCGTAAAAGAGCAGAGTTTACTTCGTCAACATTTGTGTCATGTCTATCCACATTAAATATTAATGAGGTGTCATCTGCAAACAGTACTATTTCACACATATCCTCCAAATAATAAGGTAGGTCATTAATATACACTAAGAACAAAAACGGTCCTAAGATAGATCCCTGCGGAACACCTATGTTAATCGGCGCACCGCGAGATTTCTCTCCATTAACGACAACGGTTTGTACCCTGTTCTGAAGATATGAAGCTATGAGATCCTGAGCTAAACCTCTGATACCATAAAAATTTAGTTTCCGTAATAGAGTGGAATGTTCTACACAGTCAAAAGCCTTAGAAAGGTCACAGAATATCCCCAAAGCATTCTTTGAATTTTCCCATGCTTTGTATATATGTGACAAAAGAGCTACTCCGGCATCAGTGGTAGAGCGCCCCTTTGTGAAACCATACTGTTTGGCGTGCAGTAAACCATTTGATGCAAAATGACTACTTAATTGGTTTAAAATTAGTTTCTCGAAGACTTTGCTCAAAGTTGGTAATATGGAAATTGGCCTATAGTTATTACTGTCTTCTTGGTCACCACTTTTAAATAAAGGAATAACTTTGCTAAACTTTAGTAAATCAGGGAATATACCACAGTCGCAACACTGATTAAATATAAACGCCAGTTGATTGGCAATGTTTTCTATGATATTATTTACTAAATTTACAGACATACCCCAGAGATCACATGTTTTTTTTAAATTTAATGTTTTAAAAGTTTTAACAATTTCATCAGCAGTCACGTGTCGCAATTCAAATAATTTGTTACACTCAGCAACATGATCCCTCAATAAAGACTCTGCAAGCGCTGAAGACGAATTTAAATTCTTAGTTATACTAGCAGGGATATTACTAAAGAAATCTTCAAAAGCAAGCGCAACATCAGCACTTTTGTCAATGACCCTACCAGAATTGACAAGTTTTATGGTACTATCATTCGATTGGCTTTTGCCCAATTCACCATTAATAATTGTCCAAACCGTTTTAACTTTATTGTCAGAGTTGCGTATTTTATCTCTGACATACAAACTCTTGGCAGTGAGACAAACTTTTTTAAATGTTTTTGAATAATTTCTAACATAACTAAGAAATGACAAGTCTTTGTTATATTGTTTCATACCATATAACTCGTAAAGAACGTTCCTGCATCTGTGTATACTAGGAGTTGCCCATTGGCTGAATGGTAAATCCTTGGTAATAGTTAAAGATTTAATTTTAAATATTTTTTCATATTCACTATGAATGAACTTAAAAAGATTTGTAAACATTTCACAAGGATTTTTATGAAAGGATTGATCATTCAGGTCAGGCAGTTTATTATCAATATTATTTCTGAATGTATGAATGCCTTTCCTAGTTATAGGCCTAACATTAATTCTTTTAAATGTAGGTATGCAATCCCATTCAAAAACTACTTTCTGGCCACAGTGATCCGAAGTTAGCGTGTTGAGAATATATTTTTCTAAACATTTGCAATCACAGTATATATTATCAATACAAGTTGCAGAAGTAGGTGTTATTCGTGTGGGTTCATCAAAAAGTTTATACAGATTAAATGAATGAAACAAATTAACTATTCGTGTTGCCGTTTGTGTGTGTGAAAGTAAATCAATATTAAAATCACCACATACTATTACCTTCTTTTTACTCCTGCCTAAACGCTTTAATATTTCTTCCATGACTGTCTCAAACAAATTATAGTCACTGGAAGGAGGTCTGTATACGCAAACAATAATGTAACGCTCAAGCTCAACACAGGACAGTTCAATGGTGCGTTCTACAGAAAGGCTAACAATGTCAGTTCGTTCCTTGCATTTTAAACTATTGTGTACAAAAATAAGAGAACCTCCATGAATAGCATTTGTCCTAAAGTATATACTTTTTAATTTATAATTATCAATATTTATTAACAACTGACATTGTTTAAGCCAATGTTCTGTTACACAAAATATTTTAATTCTATTATGATTTAAAAATAATTCTATTTCTAATAATTTGCTAGCCAAGCCTTGAATATTTTGATGTACAATGGAAAAAGGCTGCTTAGCTGTTGTCTTACATACTAGTTTAAATCTAGCTTAGGGCTAGTTTGTCTATCAACACTTAACCTAGGTTGATGTATATAATTACTACTACATAAAATTATAGTAGATCGATGGTCTGCTACTGAACATGTATCAGACTGGTTAATAATTTTATATGCTATTAACATAGCAAGTTCTCTCTTATATCTAGATGGCAGATACACTGTATTCCTTGTCAAACAGAAAGATTTTGTACAAGAATTTATGTCAAAATATATAAATGCATCACTATGATGATTTGTTAAGTTATATAATTTTAAGTTAATATTATAGATAAATCTATTTTGATTTTGTGTCAAACCAGGCAAATATGGTAATGTACACAACATAAATTTGCATTTTGTTTCACTACTAATTTTCAACATTTTTTGAAATCCTATATCAATGTCATGTTTTTTTAAATTAAAACTATCTCCGTATAATATAACAACAATACTATTTTCATTAAAACTAAAATTATCTAATGAATTCATGATATATGTAAATGAACTATTAGGAGTGCAAAAATTGGTTACTTTATGCCCTAAGTTGTTAAGCAAAGCGCCAAAACCCTGACCTATATTATCTGACAACACAATAATTTCCTGCGTGGAAAGATGTTTTGTTTTACTAGATGAAATTGTTGCCATTGGTTGAATACTATGTATGTCAGTGCAGTCAATGGGCTTATGGGGCGACGGTTGCTCATTGTCACTTATAGAACACTTACATACATAGTTATTGGTCATGGACTCGAAGCGATCCATATTTTCATTGCTTAACTTTATTAAGTAATCTGCCTCTTTTATGTGTTCAGTAATTTGTAACTGGGCAGCAGAATATTCTTGTTTGAGGTCATGTAATGTATCATTTAATGAGTCTATTTTCTCCTGAAGTTCAGTAGTTTCTACTTCATATATCATTTTATAATGTTCTAAGTCCCTATGATATCTATCTAACTCTTTCAAAAGGCTTTTATTTTTATTTTGCAATTGTGCTACATTTTTTAATGAAAACCTATTTCTAATAACTGATTTAGTGCGTTTAATAAACCTACTTAATTTGAGAAATTTTTTTAATTTGTTGTGTGAATTCAACTTGATTTTTCTATTGTTTTCAAAGCCACTTAACTGTCCACATTCAAGCAGTTCACCAAAAAGACTGTTGGATGAATTGCATAGCCGCTTGGAGTTATCCTCCTGAACCTCCATTAAACTGCATTCCAGTTCAACGATACGACTGAGAGCCTTCTCGTGGTCATTGGAACACTGTTGGAAGCTGTCAACAAGGTCTTGAAGGGCTGTGCATTTGTTTTGGCTGTCCATATATTGAGTGTGGAGTTCAGCTAGCTCGGCCTTCAGACTAGTATTTTTGTTTATTATTTGCTGGATTTCTACCTCATGTTCTTCTCTCTCCAGCAAGAGTTGTTCACACAGGGATTGAGAAGCCTTTAAATCCTGTAGTGTGGCCTTTAGTTTGTTTTCCATATCTTTGGCCACTGCCTTGCGGGTCAGCATGTTGTAATTTTAGTTGCTGAAACAGGTGAAATAGATGTTAAAAAGTGTATATAATAATATGATACAATTAAAACAATTTTGCTTGTGTTAGATAGGCTTAATATGGTTTAATTATTAGAAAAGAGTAGATAGTGAATGGATAAGATAAGGTTTTGTATTAGAACTGAAGTATATTTTGTCTGGAGCTATTAGTTTTTGTCCTCTAAATTGCTTCCAACTTGTCAAGCAAAGTGAGACGATAACTATGCGCTCATGTATTTATTGTGACGTTACTCATAAAATATGAGCAGTGTTATTAGTTTAATGAATGTGAATGTTGTGTGTATCTTTAAATAAGATATATTAAAACTAGTACTCCCCTGGTTTATCCAAGAAGAAATTCGAATTTGAATTTCCGTTGCCGTTGACATCCACGTTATACAAAACGCAGCTTCAGTCACGTAATTATACGTATTTCACATTAAATAACACTTGTACGTTGATAATATAGTTTACTATTACTAATTTATACTGTTTTTACAAGTAATTATTGAATTTAATATGATTTTTGAATTTAAAACTAAGGAGCTGATATTCACTCAGCTGTTGACATCTGTCAAGTCAAGTCAATATTTTCAATAGCACATGATTACAAGTAATTCACAACGTATTAGTCCTAACTCTTGTTTTAATAAAGTCTAAAAGTAATAATTAATATATTTTTCTTTTTGACAATTTTTAATGATCTAGTTAGTTACTAGTTGTTTATAGTACGTTATATTTTATTCATGTTTCAGGTGTGTGGTCTAAAATGGTCTCCCGATGGAAAATATTTGGCGTCAGGTGGCAATGACAATCTCTTGAACATCTGGCCTATTGAACAAGGACAGCACTACTCCCAACCGCAGTATTTGTACTCGTTCAAGTAAGTTCTCGTTAAATATTCCGTTTTCTATAGACTATTTCATAGAGTTTATAATAATACTTTTTTTTATTTGGTAGTTAGTATGATTCATATTTACGATGTTTTTAACTTACACAAAAAAAAATCTCTCTAATGGTCCTAAATTATTCATTGATTCATTTACAATTTTTTCTATATCATTCGAAATATTTTCAATAGTAACTTATCATCTCATAATGTTAGTCGTAATTATGTTTTATTAAAACTAAGAGCAAACAAAAGAGCCGTTTTTCCATACAAACGTTTCCTCCCTGGATTGTGCCACTAGAGCATTATATTTTTGACTATTAATCTATGGTAAATTTAGCCATGTTCCTACGTTTTCCTTTTTGTCATATCTCAATTATTAAAAAAAATATAATATATATTGGACAGATTTTCTGTTATGTTCCGTCTTCCATAAAACTAATTTTTGAACATTATATAAAAAAAGCAAAACGTAGGAACATAGCCTATACTTTTTTCTACTAAATTATGACAAAAGTAATTAAATCGGTCCAGTATTGGAGGAGGAAACAGGGGACTGTAGAACGACGAATTTGCGTAATTTTCCTAAGTATTTTCGGCCCGAGCTGCATTTGTCCCTGTCGCGCTTTATGGGGAAGGCTTGAGGCAAAGCGCGATAGCAATAGATAATAGGAAAACCTAATTTTGAATTATCTCACTCGGTATGTTGGCTCTTTAGTAGTGACTGTTAATCTTGTTAATCAATTCTCTAACAATATATTTCTCAAAGCAGTGGTGGTGAGACCTCGGACTTCGAATCGATAAGTCCGGGGTTTGAGACCAGGCGAGCGCGCAGGAAATAAATTGATTTTTCAATTTATCTGCGCATGTTGTAACATCACCACTGCTCGAACGGTGAAGGAAAACATCGTGAGAAAACTGACATGTCGAAGAATTAAAAAGTTCGACGACATGTGTCATCCGCCAACACGCACTTGGCCAGCGTGGTGGATTATGGCCTGTACCCTCATAGGAGGCCCGTGTCCCAGCAGTGGGAACCTATATGGGCTGATGATGATGATGATGATGATATTTCTCAATTTCCCATTTATTTGAAACTAATAGTAAACATTTAATTACAGCCAACACCAAGCAGCAGTCAAAGGTCTGGCTTGGTGTCCGTGGAACAACGGTCTACTTGCGTCCGGCGGTGGAACGGCCGACCGTACATTGCGTATCTGGAATGTTAAGACTGGAACGAATCTCGCTACAGTCGATACTAAGTCGCAGGTATACATTAATTCGGCTTGTTTTAATAACAACGGCCCCTTGTTTAACCTATTGCTATTTGAAAAATACAGGTCACTACACAACTTTACACTGCAATTTAGGTCACTATAACCTTTTTATGAGCAGCTAACATTAATACCAAGCGACCGAAGGGGCTGTAATGCTAGGCGTCCACTAGGCGGATCGGGCCGGGCCGCATATCGCAACGCAAAAATACGTTGGCCTATGTTTTGTATGAAACATCGTCCATTAGCGACCCGCCCCGATCCGTCTCTAATGGACGCCTAGCATAATGTTACAGCAAAGTGTAATTGATTGATGTATGTTTAGGTGTGCTCAGTGGTGTGGAGCACGCACTACAAGGAGCTGGTGACGGGGCACGGCTACGCGCACAACCAGCTCGTGCTGTGGCGCTACCCGACCCTCGCGCGCGTGGCCGAGCTGGACGGGCACGTGGCGCGCGTGCTGCACCTGGCGCTGTCGCCCGACGGCACCACCGTGCTCTCCGCCGGCGCCGACGAGACGCTGCGGTGCGTGCACACGCGCACGCGGCCGAGCTGTGCATACACACACGCGCACGCGGCCCGAGCTGTGCATACACACACGCGCACGCGGCCCGAGCTGTGCATACACACACGCGCACGCGGCCCGAGCTGTGCATACACACACGCGCACGCGGCCCGAGCTGTGCATACACACACGCGCACGCGGCCGAGCTGTGCATACACACACGCGCACGCGGCCCGAGCTGTGCATACACACACGCGCACGCGGCCCGAGCTGTGCATACACACACGCGCACGCGGCCCGAGCTGTGCATACACACACGCGCACGCGGCCCGAGCTGTGCATACACACACGCGCACGCGGCCCGAGCTGTGCATACACACACGCGCACGCGGCCCGAGCTGTGCATACACACACGCGCACGCGGCCCGAGCTGTGCATACACACACGCGCACGCGGCCCGAGCTGTGCATACACACACGCGCACGCGGCCCGAGCTGTGCATACACACACGCGCACGCGGCCCGAGCTGTGCATACACACACGTGCACGCGGCCCGAGCTGTGCATACACACACGTGCACGCGGCCCGAGCTGCACATACATACCTGGCACATACATACCAACAGGCAGTCGCAACGTGGAACCATCGCAACGCACACATACATACTTTATCAGCGCACAAACTCATACTCACACGGGACGCACACACGTTCGAGCCGAGGTGCATACACACACGTACAATATTCATGTGCACTTTTAAACATAGACACAGGGGATGAAAATTCTCCTTTATAGTTCTGTACTCGTTCATTGACAAATAGGGTGAATGCATCCGCGCATAAAAAAATATTTTAATTTTCATGATTAAATTACATCCTAGAACTCTTTTATAACACCATGCGTATATGTTTTAACTAGCGGTCCGCCCCGGCTTCGCCCGTGGTACCTACGTGTTTAAACTATCCTATCTCTCAAGTTGGATCGAACTGCACATGGTATGCGAATTTTATTATAATCGGTTAAGTGGTTTAGGAGTCCATTGAGGACAAACATTGTAACACGAGATTTATATATGTTAAGATGATGCAGGGGCTAATAATATAACTATTTTCCAGATTGTGGAAGTGCTTCATGCTGGATCCTTCAAAGAAGAAAGAAGCGACAGAATCGAAAGCTGCGAAATCGCTACTTAATATGAACTCGTTGATTAGATAATACAAATAACTTATGTTAAATCAATTTGCACGACTGAAATCATGTGATATAGGATTTAATTGTATTATTCAGTCAGATTTATTTTTAATTTCGGTAATTATTGACTATTTTACTGACGTTATAATCTTTTAATAAAATTATTTTTATGACTGGTTACTGTACTGTGTGATTATGTTTTAATAATAATACTCCCATCGGTAATTTTAAGGTTTTATAATGGTCTAAGATCCGAATATAGGTCGACCTTCACCGGCGTGATAATTAAATGAGACCAATTTTATAATAAATGTAGATTAAAAAATGTATTAAAAATGGGTTTGCTGGAAAAATCCTGGACAGGACATTTTAATTAATTAAAAAAAAAAAATTATTAAATAATAGCAGTACGTGGCAGTACTTATCAAGATAATAAAAAAAATATTATAATAACTTCTAATATTTACCTGGACAAACTGCTAGGTTGGCAGGTATAAAGTATAAACAGGCATGTCCGTACCAGTTACTTTCACTTGATGGGATGATAGAAAAAAAATATATACTTATCAGCATGAGCGCTGTTTAATAACAAAATTGTTTATTGTCTCAACACTGCATAATTAAAAAAATAAAAAGATTTTTTTAATAATTAACTAAAAATATCCTATCCAGGATTTTTTCAGCAAAGATATATTTTTAATAGATTTTTTAATCGACTACATTTATTATAAAATTGGTCTCTTTCTATTATCACGCCGGTGAAGGTCGACCTATGTTCGGATCTTCTACTATAACGCATTGTTATATATATTTGCATGATATCTTGCTACGAAATATATTTTCGATGCTTTAATTTTCGACATTACGAGTAGAAGTTGAGGTCGTAAAATGTATTACGATGTTAATAATTATTAGTATAAGTCTAAATTACGGTTTTCCTACTTCCTCTATGAAGTTAATATTTTCTCTCTTAAACATTTCATTACCTCGGCTTCTTTGGTTTTACGCATTTCCAGCTGATTATTTATAAATATTATTGTATGAAGTTGTCTATAAGAATATTTTGAGTACTGTGTTATTTTTAAATAAATAAAGAATTCAATTTACCTATCTATTGCGTTTTTATTTAAAAAATCTCGAAGTGAAACAAAATTCCGATCCCGTGTCTACCAAGGCAAACATTCAAGGACAACATATTCAAAGATAAAATGATTAGGTACCTATGCAAGCCTCGTCTACATAAATCTAGCCTATTGATATATCAACGAAGGGTGAATAAAGTTTCTGTGATGACCATACAATTTTTTTACAGTAGTAGTTACTAGCTGACCAAAAAAAAAACGTTCTGCAGTTAGTTTCTTATCAATAGAAGTATAAAGAAAAGATAACACCACTATAACATACATACATATTTTCATTTTATATAAACATCCTCATTCATAAATATAAAAATCGGTCGACTGGTTTCCGACTAGTGTGGCAACTACAATTGCTAACAACCATTACAAATACACCACTCCACAATAAATACCACAATGACATCGATTAAAAGTATTTGATAATTGTTATTAATTAATGTAAACCTATTTTTACCCGACTATGGCGAAGCAAAAGGAAGAGTTATGATTTAGACGTGATTTAGTATGGATGTTCATCTGAAATGAGGTGGCGATCGCGATAGAAGCCGTAGCAAAAGCAGATTCATTATAATAATCAAATAAAATCAAAGTGAATATACGCACGTCTTGGTCTATCCTGTAAACAAATCTCTATTAGCGGAGACTATTTTCCTGTTTCGTACTTTTTAGAGCGTGCTTTTAGAAGTCAGGTTATATATTTTAAACTTTATTTTTATACCTATGCAGATGTAATTCAAAAAAGCATTTCCAACAGAACGTGTGGAGGCGCTTATTTTTGATCACAGATAAGTGTCGATTGGCCAAATAGTCAAATACTTAGTTACCTTTCTAAAAACTAACTTTATTGAATTAATGTAGAACGAAACTTTTTGTTCGTGTACTGCAAAGTTCACATATACAATCTTATGATACGCTGAAATATTCTGTTCATTTGTAGGATATAGTTGAATGATTGTTTGATTGAACACGCTAATCAAAAAAAACTGGACTGATTTTAAAATTTTTTTCACCGGGAGCATTTTTGTATGTGTAGGTTACAAATCTATATTGAGAATTAAAGCCATTCCAAGCTTTTCTAGTATAAATATGTAACTATATTTCGTTAAGAATTGATGATGATGCGGTAGACCGGCGCCTGCGCTTATAAATTATAATGGCGCTCTCCGACTCTCGTAATTTCCAGTCTTTATCAAAAACTTATTTTTATTATTTAATTATTCCTACACCAATAATTTCACCAACCGATTATCGAAAGTCAATCACATGTGAACTTTCAAACGTATTTGCACAACTACACTTCTTTTTCATAATATCAACTGGAAAACACTTGTGTTCATGTCTTTTTTTTCTCTATAGCTTTTTCTATATCTAAATTACTCGATCTTTACCAAATTAACCGACCATGTGTAAGTCGGCTCGCGCACCGGCTCATAAACATGTAATGTGCTTTTTATTATGTTGTAACTCTAAAATGTATTATTTAGAAATTTTTCCTTTATCAGTGCTGTGTGTACCTACATTGCTTTTCAAGATATAAATTTATAAAGAATTTCACGCCAATCCGGGGCGGATGCCTGACCAATTCAGCCACTCGTGACCCGCCAGAGCGATCGAATTTATTCTATCCTTTCAGTTTTAAGTGTCTAAAGGCATCAGCACCAGGCATCCACCCCAGATTGGCGTAAAAGGATGCGGGTTCGAGTTCGAGTGCACCTCGTGATCGAATTTTTTCTATTCTTTATAAATTTATATTTATAAAGCATTTGTATGCCATAAAACCAAAAAAAAAATATCAAATTCAAAATTCAAGACTGTTGGTTTTGATTCCCTTGCGATTGTCGAAATTTGGGAAAATTTTGTAAAAATTAAAAATGAAAAATTTATTTACCAGAATTTTCAGAAGAATTTATGGCAGTACCACAGACTAATAATAATATACTAGGCAGTACCTTCTGAGTTCTGATTGCGTTAAAATAGAAGTTTGATTTTATTATAGCTTTAAGATAGTATAGACCGGAGCTTTTAGTGTGAATATCAATTTAATACATGATGTAAGTGTTCATGAGTAAAAATATTTTGTTTATCTAATTAA
This sequence comes from Colias philodice, assembly GCF_061535455.1. Lineage (NCBI taxonomy): Eukaryota > Metazoa > Arthropoda > Insecta > Lepidoptera > Pieridae > Colias > Colias philodice. Next base: position 8,469,464 of record NC_143099.1, on the reverse strand, counting down.
AATTATGTTTACTGGGGTACATTAATCACAAATAAAAGACAAAAATAGGTAAAAAACATTTATTCTCTAAGTACATTGTAAATAGGTATGGAATGTAAAAATAATAGACAAAAACAATTTATACGTGCGTAGTAACCGTGCGCTAATCTTAAGTATAGAGGTGGTTAAAATGCAAAAAAAATTCTAACGATTTGTTAGTGGAAGCAGTATTGTGACTAGAGCTAGGAGCAAATTTAGACGCACAATTATTGTAGCTTTACGTAAATGCAAGGAAGGAACCGAGAACATAAGAAAAAGCTAAGTAACAATCTATTAGGGATGGTGGAGATATTATGGCGAAGCGCAGCGCAGCGCATTTTCATTGTCAAACTATTATCAACATAGTTCTCATTAAAATAAAATTAAAAATGAAATAACTACAATTTATTTCGGGGAGCATCACACGCGAAAGGTAGCGCGCTGCGCTTTTTGAATGTTATTTTAATGAGATCAATGTCGATAATAGTTTAACAATGAAAAATGCGCGGCGCTCATGGAAATATTATATAATACTAGCGGTCCGCCCCGGCTTCGCCCGTGGTACATATGAAAAATAGATGTTGGCCGATTCTCAGACTTACCCGATATGCACAGAAAATTTCATGAGAATCGGTCCACCCGTTTCGGAGGAGTATGCAGACTAACATTGTGACACGAGAATTTTATATATATATAAGAGATAAGATAAGATAAGATAAGATATAATGTCTATATTTCCCTGAGTGCGCTACGCTCCGCCATATCTGCGCCGGCCCTTATTGCTTCATAAATTGATTAGTAGAATTTTGATAGCTGTCATACTGGCATTCGCGCCTAAATAAAAGATAAAGCCTCGTTTACAATTGAAAATGTAAAAATTAAAATTATATGCGCTTGATTTTGTATGAAACTAATTCTATAAAAGGCACTCAGTGTCTTTTTTATTGTTGAACAATGCAAAATCAATTGATGACAATTTTGAATGGCAGTGATAACATGTATACCTATTATGATACTATATCTAATTTATTGTACTTAAAGTATGTTCTCAATCTAAAGTACATGTAACTAACAATTATAAAATTCTTAATACTTTTCGAGTTTCAACTAAATATTAAGGAGTTAGTACACCTAACTAAAAAAATGTAAAAAAATAGGTGTTCTTATTATTCAAATTAAATTACTTTTATTATGCTGGAGCACATTAAAACTTATACATAAGTACAAATTAAATTAAATTTAGTAGGAATTTTATTAAGGGATAATTAATTAATTTATTCTATAACGATAAAATCTTAATCTAAAATTTATAAGCTCTGATTTATTATCTCTGTTTTATATATTTTAAATTGTTAATTAAAATGTAATTAATATGGCTCATGGCGAAAATTAAATACGCATTTTTAAGTGGATTTTTTGAGATTCACTCTGATTCGTAATCATAATACTACAAAAATTAATAAAATGCAACTATGTACTATCGTTAATAAAACAAATAACGTTTAAAGCAAATAACTATACATAAAAATAAAAATATTATTCGATAATTGATTAAATCATAAAATCAGTTCAAATTAATAATGTGATTTCAAAATATGTGATGTAAGTACACGACATTGATAAAGTAAATTAAAACTACAACAATAAATTCATTATGCGATTATTCTATAAAGTATAAACCTTTGTTTCATTCAACTTACTAGCGAAAACGTAAACAATAAACGTTATTACATTTCTCTTACTAAAATCTATATTACATACGTAATATTAAAATGTAAATGCAATTTTATTTTTCTTAAAAATAGTCTACATAAATACATCATCGGAATGAAAAATTGTGATAAATGTGATGCAAAATGTTTTTAAGGGCCGATTTTTCAATGCTTGGATAAAACTTATTCGTCGAATAATGTATAAAACTACCATTTTAAAAACGTATTCTAATTGCCCGTATTTGGCAGTTTACGTGACATTTTAATATTATTGTGTAATACTTTATTGGACGGATAAGTTTTATCCAAGCATTGAAAAATCGGCCTTAAAAGATTTTATTAAGGCGGTTATATCACAGAGGCGATGCTCCTTGCGTGTGCGCCGTCCAACATGGCGGACATAGCAACCGTGTTCGATATCGGTTCTGCATCTCGCACCAAATGTTCGTGGCTCGTTGTTAGCGCACTGTTTATTCCATATTTAAAACTCCTTCGAAGACTCGATCGAATGCTTTTCGCGGAATCGCTCTTGCGTACAAAGGAACGTCGCAAGAAGTCCCGTGTGAGTGTGAGTGAGTGAGACGATGTCGGTCTGTGTGAGTCTGTCTCGTCTGTGATCGTGATGGAAGGCGCGAATGTTCCAGAATATTCTGGCGGTTGCGTTTCTAAAGAATATTCTGGTTGGCGGTCGACGCTTTCGCTTAACGTGATCGGCAGTTGAGCCGTTTCTTCTGATTGTTCCACGCGTTGTGATGTTATTCTGTTGATATGAAATAATATAATTTTAAAACAAAGAATGTTTTATTTAAAAGTTTTTTAAAGCTTAATAATTTTTTGTTAGAAGTTCAATATCTGGTGGAAATAACAATTATTATCAATTTTCTTTTGTAATGAAATACTCAAAATACATTTATTGAAGTGAAACTTCTTTATCGGGGTTGGACAAAAAAATTGTTTAACATTTTTTCGTTACGCGTGACATTTTTCCGTTACGCGCCATCTTTGATTCGTCATTCGACGTATTTCTGTAAAGTTGCATATAGTAATTTTTTTTTTAAATAAGGTCATAAAGAAGTTTCACTTCTTACGTTTGTACACGCACAAATTTTTTTAGTGGTTTTGATCATCGCGGTGCTATATAACGACGACGTACTTACGCAATTACACACACACACACACACTCACCTTCGCAGCGTCCTAAAGCTCCTACGTAATGTATTGAGTAGCCTTGCACCGGTCGCAGTACTGTACGAGGGTGGTGGTGTATACTTCGGCGGTGGGTCTGGTTGTCTCGGTACTGCTGGCGGCACTGCTGGCGGTACTGCTGGACCTGGGGGAGACTCGTGTGCTGCGCCCATACGGGGGCGGTAGAGGTTCTGGAAACGCTGTGGAGAAAATAATTACTGATTAGTATGTATAGAGATGGTTTAGATTTGTGATTTCGTATTTTGTGTAACTTTTTTTTGTGTGTTACTATTTTATAGTGCGTATATTTTGTGTGTGACTAAGTATGGTGGTTTATGTGTATGAATTATAAATGTAATAAAAAAATTTGATGAAAATACATTGACGTACAACAAGACTCACAATCACTAATTACAAGTTATAAAAGTCCGAGCGGCGTTGTACAACATATTTAACATTCGTTGAAATAACACCTTATTTCGTGGCAGTAATATTCAAATCGTTTTAAAACTCTGCATACAACACGTACTGTTTTGTTTCGGAGGAATTTTTGAGCGTAATTGTGAATCTTGTCGTTGATGTAGAATATTTTTTTATTTCGATTGAAGCCGCAATATGATATAAAGGCTGGTATAACATAAATTTACACAGAAAAATATATAAGACGGTAAGAGTATAACTTTTTTCGCGTCTTTTCAAAATCTCAAAATGAATGACTGAAACAATTCATCAAATGGCAGTGTACACGATGATAGTTTCAAGTGTAAGTAGTGTGTTTGTGCTGATAATTGTGGAATATAAAGAAAAAAGACAAGAAGCTTTACGGTTTCTTTGAAAAACTGCCAAAACATGGTCTTTGTGGCATAAGCAAGGTTGAGTGCGTTGATAAGAAGCCAAAATTTTTATTACAAGGTAATGTGCAATGTAACGTAATTTAATTCTTTAATTAGAACTTATAACACACACACAATTTACTACAAAATAATAGAATTGATATATACAAATAAACATCAAGTCTTACCAAGTCATCCATGCAATCGCCGATAGGATAGTCCTTGAAGCGTTAAGTTATTGAAACTTTTAATTAGCAGATTTAGAGACAGGAAAAATAAGGGAAGAAGAATAGCTTTTTACTTATTTTTTTTTCATATACATAGTATGTCTTACCTCAAGTATATCGGGTGGTCCTTTAGTTAAGTGTCTCCAAGTTTGAACGAGCGCAGCAAAAGGCAACAACATGAGCGCTCCGATTTGCGCACACACTGCTGTCTGTCGACACCATATTGGCCAGTATCTGAAAATATACGGACAATGGTAAATTGAAATTTTGATGAAATTTTGCTAGAGCTTGCTTTGCTTGATTAAAAACATAAAAAAAAATCTAAAGCAAAACTACAAAATTGTCAGGTCAAACAAGAAAAAAGTGTTTGATGTAATAAAATTTGACATCATTATAGGAACTAGAGATGCAACGAATAGTTGTTTGGCCGGATACCGGATACCGGATGTTCGGCCTGACCACCAGCCGAATGTTCGGTATCCGGCCGCCGAATATTCAGCCGGCGGCATTTTGAGTTTCGTAGGTGCGTGTCGCGCACCGGCACGCCGCCCGCGCCGTGCAGGTGCAGGACTTGTTTCGTCGTGAACGTTCGTGCGGTCACAGTTATTGGTAGAGACACTTTTATCGTGTCAGTCAGCACGAAACAATTTCGTTAAAAAAAATTTTGTTTAAAATAATAAAAAGCTTCAATTACAGCTGTGTCTTTATGTAGATTCTATTTATAAAATATACCAAGTTTACTATCCGGTATCCAGCCGGATAGTAAAAAAGGGCCGGATAAGCCGGATACCGGATAGGAACCGAATATTCGGTGCATCTCTAATAGGAACTTTAAGATGAATACACCGTGATTTTGTTTACTCTGTTAATTTTATCCGTACGTACGCTCGCGATGATACTGATTACATTGAGCAAAGGTTATTTAATTTTTAGCCTAAGATTGTGGATAAAATAGAAAAAGTACGTACAAATATTATTAACAGGGTAAACAAAATCACGGTGTATGTTATAAAATTAATTACTTACCCTGCAGGTTTTCTCCAAGTATACATTTGACGTTGATGTCCGACACGGAAGTCCATTACGCAAATTGCCTATAAAAAAAAATAATAAAATTAATTAATTTATTGAGCATTTTTATTATTATTTATTGAACAATTTAAATTGTTTATAAAAAAATATTCAATATTAATTAAATAATTTTAAATTGTCTTACAAAAAAACGTCAAGTTCCTAATTATTTTAAGGAGACAGCTTTATCTGTGAAAAAAGTTAGGCCACATAATAGTTATGATATCACACACACAAAAGAAAAATCAAATATAAAACACACGTGTCGTGTTGTTTTATAACATTTATTTCAGGTAACAGACAATAAATTGTACAGACCCATAGAATAAATACCTTACAGACTAACATACATATAATAATTTAAAACTAAACTAAATTAATACACGCTATGTCTTCGGCGTGTGACGCGATTCCGGGGGGCCGGGTATCCGTCCGCGAAAGCGGCGAAACACAACTCCCTGCGGCCAAAACCCTTCGTCCATGTAGACGCTCAGCTTGGCGGTCGGTACTCTCACCACGAAGGACTTGAAGCTCACTTTATGGCGAGACTCCAGCCGTTCCACTCGCAGACTCAAACCTGTCTTCGCATGCAAGTACTCGACAACATCTTCAGTCTTGGTACAGTAGTGCACACGAGACACGTAGAGCGGCGTCGTCGGCACCTCTGCGCGCATCCGCAAGTTTGGATCCCTCGTTGCGGTGCCACACTTGTTCTGACGAGTCAGCTTCCTCTTCTTCTGGACTTTTGTGAAGCCATCCTCGTCGACGCCCTTCGTTTTTGAAGGTAAACTTTTCCGCACGGGTGCGTTTACTCCTTTTGTTGGTTTGGGGGTCGCAGTCATTTTTGCGGCTGCGGCGGCGTAGTCACGTTGAGGAGCAGCTGGCAACGTGACATGCGATGTCTTCTCCGGGGGAGAGGTAACGGGAGCGGGGCGCGAGGCATCACTCGGGTCATCGGCGGTCGGCGACACGTCAACATCAGCAGTTAAAATGCCGACGCATGCATTTTGCGCTCCGCGACGTGCATTCACATATGACGGCACGGGTGACCTACATATTGCATGCGCATCGCGATATGTCGCTAACTCGACTCGTAAATCGGAGATGGTCTTCTCTGAGGCCTCCAACTTGGTGTGTACCTCGGCCAGACTCGCCTTAAGGAATGTGATGTCCTTAAGGAGCCTCGTAACATCGACGTGGTCGAATCCCACCGGTGGAAGTTTATGCAACTCCTTTGCGACGAAATCGGGCACGTCATCGGGATCAGTCACCTTCAATAGGCTGATGATGTCCTGTATGCATTTTTCACCCCCGTTCCTGCGGCGGGACGGCATCGTGGCAATCTTGTCTAGCGTTTGGAAGAGTAGCACCTTGCCACTGCTGATTTCCTTCTCGTTAAAGTTAGTTTTGCAGATTTGCATGATGCTAACCTCGTCCATTGTATCGATGGCATTTTGGATGAACGCCAACAGCTCATTTACAATGAGTGTTTTACAACTCATTATAAAAGTTCATGCAGCGGCAAAGCCGCGCGTGGCGCGAATTGTTATTCCTTACTGCAGTGCTAGCACTAATCACGTCCAATTCCGAACGCGTCTAGCACACGTTTTATGTCAGTACATCGTGACGTGGGTGGGTGAGCACCCGAACGCCGAACAAATACCTTTCACTTTTAACATTTTTTTATTCATATCGTTAAAACATATTATAATAGCACGTGAGCATCTCGATGAGCGCGCGCGTGACATGCGCGCAATAACGGACATACCTCGTGGAGTGAGACAGGCCTGGTTAGGCGAGTAGCGAAGCGACGAGCCAATACACGTGCGGCGTGCCGATTATGAATCAATACACGTGCCGATTCTGAACCAATACATGTGCCGATTCTGAACCAATACACGTGCCGATTCTGAACCAATACACGTGCCGATACTGAATCAATACACGTGCCGATTCTGAACCAATACACGTGCAGATTCTGCACCAATACACGTGCCGAGCGAGCGAAGCGAGCGTGCCGCGCCACTGGCCGGCGAGGGTAAGAATCGACTTTTTGTATGATTTAAAATTGTTCTATACACACCTGCACAGTTGTTTATAGATATTTTGGGATTTTATTTGTGTATGTTTTGAATGTGTTTTCTGTATACATATATGTATATTTGAAACTGCGGAAGTCCCATCGTCAGCACGCCGTCGGGCTCGTGGGCGGCGCTACTCACACAGAGCGACACGGGCAGCACCACGGTCCAGGTGAAGCTGAGCAGCGCGGCGAGCGCGGCGGCGAGCCGGGAGCCGGGCCCGTACAGCGCGCGCACCACGCCGTCGGGCGAGTGGGCGGCGCTACTCACACAGAGCGACACGGGCAGCACCACGGTCCAGGTGAAGCTGAGCAGCGCGGCGAGCGCGGCGGCGAGCCGGGAGCCGGGCCCGTACAGCGCGCGCACCACGCCGTCGGGCGAGTGGGCGGCGCTACTCACACAGAGCGACACGGGCAGCACCACGGTCCAGGTGAAGCTGAGCAGCGCGGCGAGCGCGGCGGCGAGCCGGGAGCCGGGCCCGTACAGCGCGCGCACCACGCCGTCGGGCGAGTGGGCGGCGCTACTCACACAGAGCGACACGGGCAGCACCACGGTCCAGGTGAAGCTGAGCAGCGCGGCGAGCGCGGCGGCGAGCCGGGAGCCGGGCCCGTACAGCGCGCGCACCACGCCGTCGGGCGAGTGGGCGGCGCTACTCACACAGAGCGACACGGGCAGCACCACGGTCCAGGTGAAGCTGAGCAGCGCGGCGAGCGCGGCGGCGAGCCGGGAGCCGGGCCCGTACAGCGCGCGCACCACGCCGTCGGGCGAGTGGGCGGCGCTACTCACACAGAGCGACACGGGCAGCACCACGGTCCAGGTGAAGCTGAGCAGCGCGGCGAGCGCGGCGGCGAGCCGGGAGCCGGGCCCGTACAGCGCGCGCACCACGCCGTCGGGCGAGTGGGCGGCGCTACTCACACAGAGCGACACGGGCAGCACCACGGTCCAGGTGAAGCTGAGCAGCGCGGCGAGCGCGGCGGCGAGCCGGGAGCCGGGCCCGTACAGCGCGCGCACCACGCCGTCGGGCGAGTGGGCGGCGCTACTCACACAGAGCGACACGGGCAGCACCACGGTCCAGGTGAAGCTGAGCAGCGCGGCGAGCGCGGCGGCGAGCCGGGAGCCGGGCCCGTACAGCGCGCGCACCACGCCGTCGGGCGAGTGGGCGGCGCTACTCACACAGAGCGACACGGGCAGCACCACGGTCCAGGTGAAGCTGAGCAGCGCGGCGAGCGCGGCGGCGAGCCGGGAGCCGGGCCCGTACAGCGCGCGCACCACGCCGTCGGGCGAGTGGGCGGCGCTACTCACACAGAGCGACACGGGCAGCACCACGGTCCAGGTGAAGCTGAGCAGCGCGGCGAGCGCGGCGGCGAGCCGGGAGCCGGGCCCGTACAGCGCGCGCACCACGCCGTCGGGCGAGTACGGCCGCCCGCGCACCGCGAACACGCCCACGGCCAGCGCCACGTGCACGCCGCCCTGCCACCACGCGCCCACACACACGTAGTCCACGAAGTGCACCACACGGATCCCCGCCTGACGACACGCAACAGTACGTGAGACAAAGACGTACAGATAGATGTTTTAGATGAACGACAACAACTGAACGCTGACAAAACTGTCCCTATAGCGGTATAGTCTATAGGTACTTAAATTTTTAAATAAATTGCGAAGTGAGCAACCGCAGCAACAACCGTTTAAACCGTTTAATAAAACTGATACAAAATTCGAGCATCGATCGACAACATTTCATTTTTTATAAGACCAAGAAAATCAAATACCGTTTCGTTATTTTGCTAGTGCGTAAAATATTTTATTTTATTTTTTATAACATATTTTAAGAGAAAATAAATGAAAACGAAAAATTATGCAACGACATCATAGAAAAAAAGTAATGTTGCTATTTTTTTTAATGTTGCCAATTAATAAAAAAAATTCTAAAATTCATGCTATCACAGAAATATGCAATTCGGCTCGCATAAGCGCTCAGAGACTGGCGATAATTAGTATAACTATCATTTTCTACCGGGGGTTGATGAATTAGCTATGACCAAGAATAGAGGCGGCTCGTGACAAAATTGTATGGGTGTTCACTTGAAATAAAACAACGAAAATACAATAGCGTTAGCAGGATAATATATTACAAAAAAAAATGAGCACCACATTATAAATCCATACTAATATTATAAATGCGAAAGTAACTCTGTCTGTCTGTCTGTTACTCAATCTCGCCTAAACGGTGGGAATAGGTGGGTGGTTTACTTTAATCAGTCGTAAAAATTTCCAATATTAGGAAGATTAGAAAAATGATTTCATCAATAGTTAGGGAAATTTCTTTTGACAGAAAAATTACGGAAAAATTACTATACGTCAGGAAAATTTCCATAAGTCGGGAAAATTTCTATAAGCTGGAAAATTTCTATACGCCAGGAAAATTTCTATAAAAGAGGAAAATTTCTATAGGTCAGGGAAATTTCTATAAGGAAAATTTATATAAGCCAGGAAAATTTGTATAAGTCAGGAAAAAATATATACGCCAGGAAAATTTCTATAGGTCAGGAAAATTTCTATAATTCAGGTAAATTTCTATACGTCAGGAAAACTTCTATACGTGAGGAAAATTTCTATACGCCAGGAAAAATCCATAAGCCGGAAAAATTACGATAAGTCAGGAAAAATTTCCATAAGTCTGGAAAATTTCCAAACGTCGGGAAAATTTGTATAAGCTGGAAAATTTCTATAAGAAAGGAAAATTTCTATAAACAAGGAAAATTTATATACGTGAGGAAAATTTCTATAAGCCAGGAAAATTTGTATAAGTCAGGAAAATGTTTATAAGCCAGGAAAATTTCTATACGCCAGGAAAATGTACGCCATAAGTCGGGAAAATTAGAATAACTCAGGAAAAATTTCTATATGTCAGGAAAATTTCCATGCGTCGGGAAAATTTCTATAAGCTGGAAAATTTGTATAAGTCAGAAAAATTACGATAAGTCAGGAAAATTTCCATACCGCGGGAAAATTTATATAAGCTGGAAAATTTCCATACGTCGGGAAAATTTGTATAAGCTGGAAATTTTCCATAAGAAAGGAAAATTTCTATAAACAAGGAAAATTTCTATACGTGAGGAAAATTTCTAAAAAAAAATTATATAGATAAGGAAAATTTGTATAAGTCAGGATAATTTCTATACGTCAGGAAAATCCATAAGTCGGGAAAATTACGATGTCAGGAAAAATTTCTATAAGTCAGGAAAATTTCCATACGTCGGGAAAATTTCTATAAGCTGGAAAATTTCTATAAGAAAGGAAAATTTCTATAAGCCAGGAAAATTTATATAGATAAGGAAAATTTGTATAAGTCAGGAAAATGTTTATAAGCCAGGAAAATTTCTATACGTCAGGAAAAATCCATAAGTCGGGAAAATTACGATAAGTCAGGAAAAAATTCTATAAGTCAGGAAAATTTCCATACGTCGGGAAAATTTCTATAAGCTGGAAAATTTATATAAGAAAGGAAAATTTCTATACGCCAGGAAAAATTCTATATGCCAGGAAAATTTCTATACGTGAGGAACATTTCTCTATGCCGCAAAAATTTCTATAAGTCAGGAAAAATCCATAAGTTCCGTACACTTAGATTGGTTGCAAATTAAATACGTAATATGAAATATTATATCGAAAACTTCCCCAAGTTTGCAGAACTTTTGGAATTTTTTCCACGATCATACAGCAAAAAAAAATAATTTAATTTCAATTTTTACATTGTTCCGGAATCCGGACTGCGGACAAGGTTGCAAAATGAGATTTATTGTCGTCCCAATGCAATGTACCATTCACTTGACCGAAGTTTGAAAACTTTTGGAATTATTGTGAATTGATTGTCTTGACTGACTGGAGTAATTGCTCTAAAGTCTAAAGTCTAAACCGTTGTTAGGCGATTGTGAAGGTAATGTTATTATCCGCTCCGTAAGCTCCTTTTCGCGCGTTACTTATTAAATGAACAAGAGTGTATGTAATGTATTTTATTTGTAATGTGTAAAGGTACTTACTTATTTTATTGATATTAGTATTGGAGTTTTTTACGATAGATTTTAAATAATGAGCAGGTATAACTTTATTATAATTATTTATGGGAGTTCACTGCACCAGCGCTCCATAGGACGAGCCGCCTCTGACCAAGAAGCTTATATCTAATACACTATGACAATAGTTATGTCGACTTGACTTGTCTAATGGGGAATATTCATGTTTTTCTTTTTTGTTTTAAATTAATAGTTTACTATTTTATAACGTAGAAAAAAATATTAATGGGCTTCAAAATACTCTAGATATTTTTAAAAATGAAATTTAAAACTTTTAAAAAATTTAAGCAGTTCAAACGCCACCATTTTGCGCGCGCTTTGCGTGACACGTCCAGTTGGTGTTTACCTTAGTGTTTACTGTGGAGTAATGGATAGATGTCGTATCAGATGACGTCACATTTCGTTCGACCAGTTGAGGCGCGTTTTGGAAGTTTGAATTTCGCTCCCTTATATTGCACTTTTTGAATATTATTTTAGGGGATAAATGATAAGTAAATAAAAAAAAATACTATTCATTATAATATTACGATAATAAGTATTCGAGAAAAAAATATTTTAGGCCATTTCAAATTTTATGCATATTCCCTATTGCTACTATGCGTGCCAACTAAGAATAGGACCGCGCTTGCTGCCAACTTCACACGAAAACTCTCAAATTAGTACTGCCAGCAAAAAAATGTGCGAAAAAGAATTTTCACATAATTATTTTTTATTGTTCATGATTATATTTAATTATTGTATAATCGTTATATTCATTAAAAAATACTATTTATTGAATTTCACTGATGGATTATGGATAAATTAATTATACAGGTATGGAAACAGTATTCATAAAAAGTTAACATTTTCATAGTTAATGCGGAGATAGCAGTGACAGCGACAGCAATGAAGATTCAGAATACGACGACGATGACGCTGTGTTAAGTGGTGTAGAGGAAATATTATCCGATTGATAAAAACTGAAAAAATATATATGTTTTTTTTTATATACGTGCTATTATTATCAAATCCTACTCATTCATAATAAATTTGGCGTGAAATGTATTAGAAATACCAACAAAGCGTACATTAAATATTTAAACTGAATATTATTTCTTTATTGATTTTTTTGCACACCATACGCTTTGGTAATGAAGTTAGCGCGTATTACTGAACAATATGGCGTCTTGACAGTCCTATTCTTATTTGGCACGCATAGTACTATTAAATTCATCGTCTTTCCATCTATTTAACCACCTATTTAACACATAAAACACGAATAAATTCAGTACCTAAATATTACAGTGAATATAATGTAACATTTTCACTGCACCAATTTTAAATTATCTCCTAAATCAGCAGACCGATTTTTACAATTCAAACGGATATAATCAGTTTTAGATTAACACCTTGAATTTGACACCAAAATAATTATGATATCCCAACAAACAAAAAATCACATTTTCAAGTTGCTCTCGTAATTATTTGTTCTACGCATGAGCGTCGAGCACTGACAATACACGGACGGCCGCGGCACGCGAAAGTGTATGCATTTATAATACGCAAATAATTACGAAATATTGAGGTCCAAAATCAATTATTTAACCAGAGTTCTTCAAACACAATTTATACAAAAAAAAAAAATAAGACGGGTTGCACTCCGGGAGTGCCGGCAGAAGTGAAAACTTGATTATTAACTGTCGAGTAGTGCTGCTGCCCCCAAGGTTGCCCAAATAATAAAGCCTTTACTTTAATCACTTTTAATCCTTTTTAGGGTTCCGTAGCCAAAATGGCAAAAACGGAACCCTTATAGTTTCGTCATGTCCGTCTGTCCGTCTGTCCGTCTGTCCGTCTGTCACAGCCGATTTACTCGGAAACTATAAGTACTACAGTGATGAAATTTGATGGGAATATGTGTTGTATGAACCGCTACAAAAATATGACACTAAATAGTAAAAAAAAGAATTGGGGGTGGGGCCCCCCATACATGTAACTGAGGGATGAAATTTTTTTTTTCGATGTACATACCCGTGTGGGGTATCAATGGAAAGGTCTTTTAAAATGATATAAAGTTTTCTAAAAAACATTTTTCTTAAAGTGAACGGTTTTTGAGATATCAGCTCTCAAAGTCGTAAAAAGTATGTCCCCCCCCCTCTATTTTTATAACTACGGGGTATAAAATTCTAAAAAAAATAGAGGTGATGCATGCTAATTAACTCTTTCAACGATTTTTGGTTTGATCAAAGTATCTCTTATAGTTTTTGAGATAGGTTGATTTAACTGTAATTTATTATATTTGCTGCTACGGAACCCTTTGTGCGCGAGCCCGACTCGCACTTGGCCGGTTTTTTTACAATATGTGTTGTTTAAGCTAGCCGTTATGCACTACTTTGGAATGGTATCCGTCTTACGCATGGAATATACCTAAGGGCTAAAAAAAACATCCGTCTTACGCTTTTTCGATCAGGCCACGTGTCCTAACGCGAGTTTAAGATTTTATACCCATTACAGAAAAAGTGCTCAACGCCGCTAAAGAAGTTTTCACTTCAAAAATTAAAAACAAACAGTGCTGTAATACTTTTGAGTTTTGATCACAATAAATTCAAAAATTTGAATATAAAATACTTACATCAGTAGACAGCAGCAATCCCATTGCAAGTCCGAACACACAACTGAAGAATGTTATAGTTGTTTCCCATATCCTGAGAACTTCGTAATTAATGGCCATTATGCCGGTGATCACACAGTGCCATATGGCCAACTGTTGGGCCAACCCGAACATTATTAGGATGAAGTAGAATATCACTGCCCATGCTGGTGATAACTGTAACAATAAAAAAATATTAAGAATGAAGTTCATTTCAAGCAAACTTATTTTTTTTTCTTTTTTAATTTGATATTTTTGGTTAAAAAGAATAGAAAAAATTCGATCACGAGGCGGGACTCGAACCCGCATCCTTTTACACCAATCCGGGGCGGACACCTGACCAATGAGGATGCGGGTTCGAGTCCCGCCTCGTGATCGATTTTTTTCTATTCTTTATAAATTTATAGGGTCAACCGGGGCAAATGCAACTAAAAAATAACAAGTTTCAAGTTTGATCGGTTGCAGTTATCTCCTTTTATATTTGGTCATTTATTTGACCCATTTAGTGATTTTTGTATTTATTCAAGATTATTTTCAACCAATCAAGCAATACAGTAGTCTTATAAATAACTGGTAGTGAGAATATTTCCTAAAATTGGTAGAAAAAGTTACATTAACCCCTAGTCGGGGGTAAATGCAACTAACTGCCATAGCTCTTCTTCTATTTCATATAAAACAACGAATATAGAATATATTTATGAGATTTCATGTTATTCATAGGATTTTGAACTGGATTACCGTGTAGCAAGAACGAGTTTTCAAGAAAAATCTTATTTTTCTGATTGTGGGGCAAATGCAACTATTTGTTAGAGAATTAGTGTGGGGAATGCAAAAAACTTATTCATCAATATATTTTTATTATTCTATATATATATATATATACAATAACGTTATCTATACAATAACGTTGCGATCGTAGATGGCGCCGCATTATTTAGAGGAAAAACTCATGTACCTACTTTGATTTACCACTTTAAATCGCAACAAAAAAAAATAACAGTGTACTACCTACTAAGTCAATTTTAGTTTTTGGTCAGAACAAATAATATTCTTTGTGTTAAATATTGTTAAAAACGTAAACCAAACAAAATACGTTTATTAGTTAATCAACCGTTTACTAAAAATTACTTGAACAATCACAGAACTATCCTACCTATCGTTTTTAGTTACTTATATTCTTTAACCACGCTTTATCTAATTTGAATTTTACTTATGAACCCGTCTCTGGGTATAATATCGAAGAAATAATCGATGGTTCTTCTTTAATTAATCATAAAGAAAATATATTTTGACTACCAAGAAGGATACATAATAAAAATATCGACACTGTCACATCACTAGTGTTTTTAGTTTCATACAAAAATATAAGGGGCTATTGCAACTAACCTCACAGTTGCAATAACCCCACAGTGAAATTTTCATGAGGCAATTGTAACTGCATCAATAACACAAAATAGAGTCAACTAACGCACTAAAAATATAAATGAAATATGCTTAACGGCTTGTGATAATCGCGTCCAATCAAAAACACCTGCAAAAAATCACTCCTAAACAATTTTTTTGTCTGCAAAACTCGACACCTGTTTTTACGCACACCAACTTCAAAATAGCGGTTTGACACAATGGCCTATCAATCAAATAGTTTTCATCGTAGGGGCACCATCTATTACTTGTAAGATTTATTAGTCGTTGAGCTATTGAATCATAGGTGGCGATTTATTACAACAACTCTAATAAATTAGTTATGATAACTAGTTGCCATAGCCCCATAGTTGCATTTGCCCCGGTTGACCCTATTATTTTTTCTTGCATAAATTGGCAATACTGAAAACATTTTTTATTTGTGCCCAAATTAATGTTATCTCAAGAGTCATATGCATATCAATATTTGTAGGTTACTCACCACATTAGAAGGTAGAACAGCCAACGTCGCGGGCACAATCTGCGTTGCCAGTTGTAGCGGTTGCCAGCCGCTGAAAGTTTTTGCGGCGTTGCCGGTTGGCCACACCGACACTCCCACGAGACTCCCGTATTGCGTCATGTATCGAACGGGTGTAGATACTGTGTTCCCAGGCATCGGTTCCGATGTGGGCCATAGGAATTGGGATGATTTGATTGTTTCTGAAGCAATTATTTTTGTTGGTATTTAATATGGCTTAAAGGGTTGATTTTTTTATGCAGTTGATTATTTATATTGTATTCAAATAAAAATGTTATAATTAAATAACATCATGAGAACAGTATACAAGGTTTGTTTCCTCATAAATAAACATTAAAAACTAATTTAATTTCTATCTAGTCATTATCATTCCGACCATGCTAAATAGTATTATGCAAAAAAAATCTTCAGATATGTTTCAAATTAACGTTATACTGTTTATTTAGACAGTTGCAATTTTTAATATTATATTCACTACCTATATTTTCTTCTATTCTATAACATTCCTATAACATGAATGAGATAGGTATAACATTTTATAAATCATCGACATTTATTTGATATGTTTATATTTTTTGTTCGGGACATAATTATTATCTTAATTGAAAGTTTTTTATTATTACGCAACGCAAATTCAGTGAACAATGGGTGATTAGTAGCGTTCATGACAATGACATGTTTTTGCAATGTTTTATTTTTCATTCATTTGCACACTGGGTCACACGATTTCATTCGCCTTGTTTGAGAATCGCTTTCAAATGTTAAACGATAATATATTATTATTACTTACTATAAACAATGAATTTAATAAAGTTATTCCTTGCAAGTTTTTGAAGTGAAACTTCTCTAGGCGCGATGAGAGTTTCAAGAAAGAAAATTTCAAGGTCGCGTCATGGCAATACCGTCACGTCATGGTATAAGGCGAGGATTTTTGTATCTTTGAATCTTGCCGAAGATGTTTCACTTCTGACACGTGTGCACGGGACACACGCTCTTTTTTTTCATATTTATATATTTTTATTAAATATCTAAACAACTTACCAAAACTACCCGGTATGTACACGTATCCGTTGTTCTTCAGTATTTGCACGCACGTGTTTGCCAAAAAAGCGGCTAACAATAGTACTGCGAATGTAAAGGCGACTATACACGCGCTTTCGCGTTGTAACATCGAGCTAGTCTTGTGTTTAGCGTCTTTATGTGCTGTTAGCTGCATAGTACTTAATAAATCTAAATTAACTCACCAAAACTACCCGGTATATACACGTAGCCGTTATTCTTCAGTATTTGCACGCAAGTGTTTGCCAAAAAGGCGGCTAACAACAGCACGGCGAATGTAAAGGCGACTACACACGCGCTTTCGCGCTGTAACATCGAGCTAGTCTTGTGTTTAGCGTCTTTATGTGCTGTTAGCTGCATTATACAAGCGCCAAGGAGACCCCATGTTAGAAACGTTTCTTGAACCGCTGCTGCCCAACTCTGAAAATATTGTTTGTAAATAATTTCTTGCACAAATATTTCTAGAAATATTCTGTAGTGTATAAAAGTCAAGAAAATCTACATGATTATCACTACAATTAGCAGTTTTGATAGGAAAATGAGTTTTTAATATGCTCTTTTGTTTTTTTTTTTTGCTAAACGTTACTATTTAGTCAAAAATTAATTTTCTGAAAGAATACTATAAATCCTATGATATATTATTTACAAAACTCATCCATACATTACTATTGATGAAGAATTCGCTCCATTCAGTTTCTGCGAAGATATTCGTCACGGTGTCGTAAGGTATGAGTGTAAGTAGTTTTGTGCACAATATCAGAGTTCCGCATATTGGCAGAAATATCAACATGTAGACAGCCTGAAAATAAGGATAACGATCTAAATATTACATTTTTCTTAATCACATTTTATTTTTTGCGGACAAAATTAGTGGAAACCGAATAAGTGAGTTACTTTAATCTACATATTAAATCCAATTTGGGTTCGGTCAATCAATCAATCAATCAAAAAAAAAATCAAATTGATGTGGATCAATTTTGACTTAATACGTAAAAAATCTATCCGTCATTATTTATGTATTTATTATGTACGCAAGCATAATACTTGTTCAACAAAGCAATACAGGGTACAGTTAGTACATAACACATAAATAAATGTATCATCCCTGAGTCATGGGAAATAAGTTCCAAACTGTTCCATTATGTACTTAGATTTTGAATGGAATAATTCCATGTATCTATATTTCGTCACAATAAGATACACGTTTCACTCTCAAGCGTGAGAAAGAAAACTGTCGTCAAAGTAGTCGTATCGTCATCAAGAGCATGACATCATTATTACGTATAAAAAATTAGTTCATTCTATTCACGGCAGGGGCGCTTTTTAAATTCCTGAATAAAATGCTCTCAATGACGATATGCATACTTTGATGATAGTTTTTGTGCGCGCACATCTTAATTGAAACAATCTCATCATTAGATCAGCGAGGCAGTTATGAATACTTAAAAGCAGTTAATTCTATTAGTATGCAACCCACAACATTAGACAGTCAAACATTGCGATTGCATAATAGCATTGATTAACACTGTATATTAAATTTATACATAACAGATACTTCATAACATCTTAGCCAACGCAATGGACAAATAAAAGTTACAAAAATATTAATTAATAATTTCACATTGCTACTTTGTAAGCTAATCAAATTGAGAATGCATAAAACAAAGAATATCCTTCACATTTGTAAATTATTCATGTATTTTTTGAATAAGAATTTAATGAGTGAAAAAACGTAACATATTATATTAAATTTTCTAAATTATTTTTTAAGAAATATTAAAATCCTTTTACTAACAAGATATGAAAAATGTATTCAATAAGTAAGTTACTACAAAAGAGAAAAACAACAAACAAAGAAATAATTCATTGTTAAAAAAATTACAAATGTATAAACAACAATCTGAATCGCAACATTACAAAATATTCCATCCAAAATATAAATCTACTAGTGGTCCGCCCCGGCTTCGCTCGTGGTACATATTTAGTATTCTATGTCCTTCTCCTGGCTCTAAACTACCTCCCTGCCAATTTTCAGCTAAATCGGTTCAGCTGTTCTTGAGTTATAAGTGGAGTAACTAACACGACTTTCTTTTATATATATAGATATCCAGATATTATCTCACCTTGCCATACGACCGTAACCCCTTACTCAAGGACACGAACACGATCATCCACACAACAGCCAGATTGAAGGCCACTTGGAATTTAATTGATCCAAAGTTATTATTGTTCAAATTACGCTGTAATACTTCCCCATGGAAATACTGAGGTAGCGTCTCGTGTATCCTATTTGTACTATTTCTTAGTCCTGGATCTGTAATTATTTGAATACTTTATGAAATAAATCAAAATTAAATTAATTATTCATCTCACTCATCATTCTATAAATAATACTTCAGATAATATAGATGCATTTTCTTTATTGTTTTATTAGTTTTATTTTTCTACTAGCGGTCCGCCCCGACTTCGCCCGTGGTACATATTTTGCAATAAAAGGTAGCCTATGTTCTTTCTCAGGGTCTAAAGATTATCTGTGCCAAATTTCATCAAACTCGGTCCAGTAGTTTATGAGCCTATTCATTACAATCAAACAAACAAAGTTTTCCTCTTTATAATATTAGTGTAGATTTATTACATTAACTTCAGGTGACAGACAATAAATTGTACAGACCCATTGAAAGTTTTATGTAAAATTATATAAGAATTGCGATAGGAAATAGTTATTTCTCTTTATTTCAAAATTTACATAACACTGCTAGAAAAAATCATACGCTGATAAAAGATAATAAGATTTGCATCCATTTCACTGTATCAAAAAGATTAAGATATGTCATTGATACACCTAGCAAAGGTTAAACTAAAAATAAATCTTACCATCAAAGCTAAAATCATGTGGTAGCGCCCATTTGTACTTATCATTTGCGGTAATGAATGAATCTCGGAAGTAAACGAATATCCATGATAATCCCATTATACTGTATATGCCAATAACTGCTTGAATTAATAGCAGTGTTATTCCGACACCTTGAAATATAGGAGATATCCTCCACATGTCTATAGGCCCTGCTTCCAAAACTTGTCCCAAACATAAGTGCAATGTGAATAAGGGTATTCCAATCAGGAGAGACAGTATGAAGAACTGGACTATGAAGCTTGCTGAAAAAATTAAATCTATTGTTATATTTATAGTTCCATTTGAGCTAATATTTTGATAAATTTAGCTTAAATTTTCATGCAGAGCTACATAAAGTTTACTTTTTTCTTATTTTTACCGAAAAAACTTGTTCAACTGTTACAAATATTCCATGATCTCCATGAAACATGGGTTTTCCTTAAACACATATTCACTCATAACATGAGTCAGTGTAAACCAGCTAAAGCATTTGAAAATTGTTCATTATAATAGAAAAAACCATGTTATTAACTGAAGATTAAGGGCCGATTTTTCAATCAATTCAAACTTATCCGTGCAAGAAAGTATTACACAATAATATTAAAATGTCACGTAAACTGTCAAATACGGGCAATTAGAATACGTTTTTAAAATGGTAGTTTTATACATTATTCAACGAATAAGTTTTATCCAAGCATTGAAAAATCGGCCCTAAGTTACATAAACATGCATGTGTATTAATAAAAATGATTTACCTCCAAAATGAACACTGAACATTGCAAATCTGGAGATATTAAATATTCCCACAGTACAGCTAAGACATGCCAACATTGAACTCATCCGATGCGGCCATATTCCAAAAGGTGGGTCTTCATTATCGTCATTTCTAAAAAAGATTCATAATTAGTTAATACATTATACTATCTCTTATAAACCAGTTATCTATAAATTCATATATTGCAGGCATAAATACTAAAAACGATAAATTTCAAATTACCTTTCGTCAGTGCCAATAAAAGGGCTTTGGTTGACTGGAGGTATGCCATTAAGAGACTCAGTTGATGAACTTGAAACGCTTCCACTCCGCGCAGTACTACGTGCTGTGTTACGACCAGTCCATTCCGCCGTAATTTCACTTTCACCAGGAGATGGTAATGATAAAGCTCTATTCATCAATAATGTTCTACGACCCACAATAAGAGGCCCTGACGCACTCTCCTGGCTCAAATTAGCAGCGGTTACTTGCAACTGTATTGGAGCACTCGTAGGTCGTAAGTTCACATGATGCTCTAAGAACAATATTACTGGCAACGTCAAAGCTTCACCTTGTGGTTCTTGAGTAGAAATTGCTGGTAATAAAATCGGATCCAACCGCCTCATTGAATTTCGTAAATTATCATTTGTCGTGCTAACTCGTTCCAAAGTTGGACTTGGTTGTCTATAATTTTCGGAAAGGTCCGAAACGCTTTTTGATCGTCCTAGTGTACTTAATTGTGGCTTAACTATGGGATTTTCCTCTATTATAGCTACTTCAGTCCTTTGCGTTGACGATTCTCCGATGGAACAGACAACTTGTGTATTGTCATCCAAGGAACTTTGTGATTCAGACTGTTCAGCAACATTTTCTCTATCACTGATACATTCTTTAATTTTACATATGAGATCCTCTTCATCGCTATCAAATGTTTTTGTATCGTCGAGACAAGCTAAAAGGGACTTGTCTAACACCTCATCTAAATCATTCAAAATATCCATAAACTGGCATAAAGCCGTTGCTTGAAAATCTTCATCATTTGTGATGTTAGATGTATGTGATGTAAAGTTGGAATCAGACTTATAGCATTCAGGTATATTTTTTTGTAAATCTTCTTTCAAGTCTTCATCATCGTCAGATTGCTTCTCTGTGTCACTTGTTTGTTCACTCGTATCATAGCTTTCAAAGACACTGCTTGATGCATCACTTTCTAAACTACTGCTGGGTAAACTCTCTCTAGGCTCATATCTGCCTTCATCCATATTGACAATATCCATTTTAATACCTTGCTCTAAGTTATAGCCTGCATGTTTTGATGTAAACCCTAAAAAAAAGGTTTAATTAAAATATTAATTAAATATTGCATAAATTAGTTAAAATATATTGTAAAGCAAAGATTCTAACAATTTTTAATTGACAATATACTCTGGAACTTAAACATTGCGGCTTGTGTTAGAACCACTAATGTTCTCTTTTTGTATGTGTCAATACATACAGAGCTAATTAGACTAATTAGTACAGGTATTGCTAACCATTTAGCTAACAAAACACTGTATAATACTCAACAACAACTAATTCACTATTGAATGTTTGCTACACTAATAATTGGAGTCATATTTCATATTAAGTTGCTTAACATATAATATTTAATTCATGTGACAAGATCACAGAAATACATTAATTAATGTCATGTTTTTGTTGTTATAAATTTTCTAAAATATTCCACAATTGAATACTTATGTTCATTTTTAATAAAGAAGAAGAACAATTAAATAAAAAAGAGCTTCGCATTATGTTGTTAGTTTGTCTAATCTTTCTTTCTGATCAACAATTATTTACTGCATTATTTTGACCTACATCTTGCCAACTGATTACAAAATTTACTCTCATTGCATGATTTTTTCATAATGAAACTCACAGATTACCTACTACAGTTACATGTTTTAATTAACACAGTTATAGAACTGTTTATAGTTAAGTAAACTTTTGTTTATTTCATTTGAAAGAGTATGCGCACCACAATAAATTGTATTCTTCTTTATTTAATTACTTATGACTCATAATATCAAAACCAAATTATGACCTAAAAAGGTTCTCAATCTCCATTATAAATTAAGCGTTTAATAAAAAACTTACATTTTATGGAATTAAGAACTTCTTTTAGAGATTAATAAATAGTTTAAATATTTCGGTCATATTTCTTTTTTTGAAAACTGATTAAACCTAGCCATTGATATTTCTTCAACTGGGCTAAATGTAAAGAAATTAAAAACATTGTTATTCCTTTTGCTACAAATAATTCTTATTTATCATCATTAATAGTTTAATTTAATCATGCAGTATTAAGGTCTCACATAATGATATTGGAATTTATTCAGATGAAGAGTTTCACAACACAATTCCTATATTCAGGGTCAAAACTCAGTGGCAAACGCATGACTCATTAACATACTTAACCATATATAATGCAAAATTTGATTTGAAATGAAAATTTTGTTTGTAGGATCTCTTTGTCAGGAATTTTAATTGATTTTGTTAGGAGTGCAAGCAATAAGAATACTTTTAGATCATTTAAATTTGAATTTTAAATTATACTATCAATTATTATTTTTTTTTTTTTTTTTTCCTATTATAGTTACAGTTATGTTGTGAAAATAGTACAAATTATATTTTTATCTTTTAATACTATTATTACAAAATACACTCACCTTATATAAACTTATTCGGGCTTTGAAGAAGTATAAAAAGGAATTCATTTGGTTGTATCATGCACATGGTTGATTCTCTACATTCTTTAGCCAGCCTGATATCGTCCTCGTTGTTTAATGACTGCAGTAATTAGTAAATAATGTCTATATCGTTTTATCTTATCAATAATAACGGAATCTTTGAAAAACATCAGCAATATGTCAAAAGATTATTCTCGTAGCTGTTCACCCAAGGACTAAAAAGCAAAATACACATGTTTTTATTCACTTCACTTTATACGCTTAATAAAAAGAATTAAATAAACTTTTTATTTTAGTGTTTTAATTAACTACTAGCTAAAAGCACTGTAAAACAGCAGTAACTTCACGAACACTAAATTTGTATGCCACGCATCTTATACACAACGCGCATTGCATTTTTAACGATATCATTAGTTAAATTATATTGTAAAATAAAATACCATTAATTAAGTATACATGAACCAAACGAAGAGCAGGAATATTAGCATTATTTTAATATTACAAGTAGATCAAGAATGACAAAGAATGAGAATAAATTAAACATTCTACCACTCAAAAAATTTCAACTGTCAATGTCAAGAAAGGTGACGTTTATACATTATATGCGATGGTGCCATGAATGCGGTGCCATATTTAAAATTCATGTTCGTGACCACAGAACAATAAAAACAAATAGAAGTGCTTTAATGTCATAATTAGTATGAAAACCAGTGTCGCCAAACCCACACATTTAAACCGATAGTTATACAGTACACTACAAGTAAACTATGCCTTTGATTGGACTGCTTAATTTGAGTAAAAACTGACTTAGGTTATAAATTCAGCATTTCAATATGTACCCTAACGCACCATGTTACGGTTTATTTTAGTATAACATCTCTAGGTATATTACCTGTTTTGTTTCTCATTGCACAGAAATTCCAAATTCGAAAAACATTCAGCTACTCCACAACAGAGGGCGTTAGTTTTCAATAGATATAACTTTGAACCTCAACACATAGAGATAAGGTTGAAATTTGTGTCACTCAACATTAATGACATTAACTTGATATTTATCTGATGCTATGCCCTGAGGGATGTCAGCCTTGTTATCGATATCGAGATATCGATAATTCACAAATAAATATTTTTTGTGTATTTTTTTTTCTTTCTATTATACGAGTATAGTATAATGTGTCACATTTTGGAGTATGTTTATTACTACTAAGTATGTCTTTTTATATTATTATTATTAAATAAAAAACGGAATAGAATGGTATTAATCTATATTTACAAAATACAAACAGAAAATATGCATTATTTTAAATCTTGGAACTGCCGTAGGTTTGCTGTATCGGTGGCCTTTGTTAGACTGCTTAGTGCTGTTCGGCATTCAGTTAACTCGTCACGTTGCATTTATCCATTTCTCTTTTAAATTAGCCTCTTTGGGAAATCTGTAAATAAATTGGACAAATGAAAGCTAAGGAAAAATAAAATAAAATTTAATATTTATAATGTTTGTCTTTTCTAAAGTATCGATACTGTCGATATGCGCCACAAGCATCACTAAAGCGACATTCGTTTGTTTATTGCAATAATATTCCAGAAATTCTTGTTTGCTGTTCAATCTATAATAGTACTAATTTCTTACGGACTAAGGTTCATTTTGACTAGATATTTGTATACAATTTTGACAAATTACAAGCGAAGATATAACATAAAATATTATATGTAAAATAAATAAAAATAAGACTTACCGATGGTATGAAATGCCTCCATTGCTGATATTATTTCGTCTGCTATCATTTTTGCACTCTAATACCGAACAACACGTCCTAATTAATGAATAAATACGGAAAAAAGGTTTGACAGCTGACAACCGACTCGAATATTTTTCTGCGCACAACTGAGAGCAAGTTAGGTGATCTTACCTTATAAGTGACACGTGGGCCACGCCCACATCACACTTCTATCTACTTTACTGTTCTGTGTTCGTGACCATTCTCTCTGTGAGTGTGGTATAGACGAAGGAAGTTATGACCATTTATTCTTTGTTTGCCCTAAGCTCCGTATCTCACTTCTGGATATCCTTCCCCCAGATGTTCCCCTCCCTACTAATTTTAAGTGTTTACTTTGCCTTGTCCCTACCTCATTTGTGAATATCCTATCAAAATTTATCAATTTTTACAATCTAAAATTTTGAACTCCCACTGACTACCTATACCTATTTTATGTTATGCTTTTGTGATGTGTTGTGTTGTCTATAACTAATATTTGTTCTTTGTCAGGTTATACAGCTCCATGTAAGAAGTCTTTCAGTAAATAAAAAGTAAATCATCTCAACCGTGATTTTTCCTCAGCACAGAGCACGCTTAACATAAGCATTAACTTAAACTGACCATCCGTTCAAAACTTGACATTGGCAGAATCCGTCCTCACTGGGATCGGGAGTTACCATTTGAAAAAGAAGAAGAAGAAGAAGAAGATGCGGTGCCATGACGTGCCATGCCAACTTGCCAAGCACCTCACCACCCAAGCACGGAAGCACCACCCATATACAAGATACTTAAATCTTAAATTTATATAAAAAATGTTATGGAAGCCATTATGGAAGAGAATAATATAATTAAATACTTATTAAAAATGCGTACAGTACATTTTTAATCAACTGGTCTCTCGGGAAACGTTCTTCAGTATCATTTTTGGAAAAACAATAATTTAGATTTCTTCGTCGAAGTAAACTACTTCAATTTTTTTAATACACAATATGTAAATTATTTGATTTCAAAATCAATTAATATAATATTTACCTCACGCTTATTAATGATCGACCTCACGGTACCTAAATAAAATATCTAAGTACATACTTGATTAATGATAACCAACGCTTCCTCAAATGATAACTAATTCAATAAATATTTTTAGGGGTAATGCATGGGGTAATGTTTAAAAAAAGAATATTATATAACCAACTGAATGAAGACACAGATGAAGATGTTTCTTTTTTTAAACATTAAAAAAAATACAGCACACAAGAAGGGTAATACCCTCCGAGGTAATACCGCACGATCATCTTTAATAGAAAATCATTTACTGTATGGGGACTGGGGAATCATTTACTATACTGGGTCCGTTTTAAAAATTCTTTCGGTGTTGGTTAGCCCGAGCTCCGAGGTATAGTTAGTCAACGAAGGATAAAGGCTATTTATATCTGTGAAACGGCGGAGCGCAGCTAGTCTATCCTAGTATTATAAAGAGGAAAGGTTTTTATGTATGGTTTTCACGCATATAAACTACTGGACCGATTTTGATGAAATTTGGCACAGATAATCTGAGACCCTGAGAAAGAACATAGGCTACCGTTTATTGCGAAATATGTACCACGGGCGAAGCCGGGGCGGACCGCTAGTAAATAATAAATGAATTCAGAAACTACTTAACTATTGACCTATTGACTTTTTATTTTTTGCAATTATTGAACTCTTCATTATCATTATGATACAACTTTACTAGATTGCCCTTAATTATTTTTTCAACCTGATAAATACTAGTTTAAATAATTATATATTACGATAAAAACATAAATAGAAATAGTACAGCTTATTCTGTGGGCGTTCAGTTTAATTTTATTAAAATAAAAAGTTCAAAGTTCAACTTCAAAACATGTAACATGTATCTTAGCTTAACTATTTTCAACTTTGCTGCTTATATATAAAGTTTAATTTGGGAGTAACTGTGATAAAGATGCAAATAATTATATTCTTAACAATTCGTTGATAAGCGACATTTTCATTCAAATTATTCTGAGATTTGTTATCTACAGTCGACGTGTTCTCGCGCTGAATACTTTGTACCAAAGTTTTTCTTTAAAATATAACAATGATATTTTCCAACGGAAGTAGAATAATTAACATCAAAATGCGTGCTATGAACAAGGTTTGTGGTTTGTACTTTTAACTCTAGAGATCTTTAACTTTTTCCTGCGTCAAGAAACGATAAAAATTTTAGTTGTGTTTGAACAATCGAGTGAGCTGATCGAGCTAACAGACCTCGAGTTTTAATAGCATACGAGTGATTAAAATAAATATATTTTTTTTTTTTATTTAAACAAATAGGTACATATTTACATAGATAAAAAATATTCTTCTTTGTTTATATTTTTAAAAATTGTTTAAACAAATTGTATTTTTTTATTAGATATACACTACGATGGCGACTTATTCTACTAAAATTTCGCTGAATGAAGTTGTAATTGCATCAGCAGTAAGGACTCCAATGGGATCCTTTAGAGGAAGTCTAGCTAATCTTTCGGCTACGGAATTAGGGGCTGTTGCCGTCAAAGCAGCAATCGAAAGAGCCGGCATTCCTAAAGAAGAAATCAAAGAGGTTAGTTCCAATTTACATACTCATACTTTCTATTTGTACAGTTATACGACCTGCTATGTTTGGTTTAATGATTTTTTTCGCTTCGCGTGTGTGCTTTAGTTATCTGAACGTGATAAGATAATAAAACATATATTATATATAGCCAATGAAAATATATTATTATATTTTTCATGTCTATTTAATTATTAAATTTATTGGACACAATTCCAAGAATTAACAATAAAATAGACTTATATGATTAGAATATGAAGTCTACCTACTTTTAAAATTTTATGTAATAAATATTTTATTTTTTTAGGTTTATATGGGCAATGTGTGCTCAGGATATTTAGGACAAGCTCCAGCTAGACAGGCTGTTATATTTGCAGGCCTCCCAAAAAGTACAATTTGCACCACAGTGAATAAAGTATGTGCATCAGGAATGAAGTCAGTAATGCTGGCTGCACAAGGCCTCCAAACTGGTGCTCAATATGTTATGTTAGCAGGAGGTATGGAATCCATGTCAAATGTTCCCTTCTATTTGAAGAGAGGTGACACTACTTATGGAGGCATGCAATTAGTTGATGGTATTGTATTTGATGGACTAACAGACGTGTACAATAAATTCCATATGGGTAACTGTGCAGAAAATACAGCTAAAAAATTAGAAATAACAAGGGAACAACAAGATGAATATGCCATTAATAGTTACAAACGCAGTGCAGCTGCATATGAGACAAAGGCATTTGCTGATGAATTAGTGCCAGTGCCAGTGCCACAGAAAAGAGGTGCACCACCAGTAATGTTTTCAGAAGACGAAGAATACAAGAGAGTTAACTTCGAAAAGTTTACTAAACTCGCTACTGTTTTCCAAAAAGATAATGGCACAGTGACCGCTGGAAATGCTTCAACATTAAATGATGGTGCTGCTGCTTTAGTATTAATGACAGCTGAAGCAGCTCAAAGATTGAATGTAACACCCATCGCTAGAGTTGTGGGATTTGCAGATGGTGAATGTGATCCTATTGACTTTCCAATTGCCCCCGCAGTGGCTATCCCTAAACTGCTAGAAAAGACTGGTGTTAGTAAAGACGATGTTGCTCTTTGGGAGATCAATGAAGCTTTCAGTACAGTAGCTGTAGCTAATCAAAAATTATTAGGGTTAGACCCCTCTAAGGTCAATGTCCATGGTGGTGCAGTGAGTCTCGGACACCCTATTGGTATGTCTGGGGCCAGAATTGTGGTTCATTTGTGCCATGCATTGAAAAAGGGCGAAAAAGGTGTAGCATCTATTTGTAATGGAGGGGGTGGTGCATCATCTATCATGATTGAGAAATTGTAAGTTGAGTGTGTGAAAAACCCTGCTAAAATTATGGTTATGGCTATATATTATATTTATAATTTTTACCTGTATTATAAATAATAGTGTAAATATAATACGGGTATAGCCCCTGTATAGAATGTGTTAATAAATTTTTACTTTTATAAAGTTGAAACATTAAATTATGAAAAAGTGCCTTGCTGTTATTAAAGAATAATTAAGTTAATTTCATCAGGGTTACTTAAGTTAAGGTTTGTTAAGTTGTGCTGTATATTTTATAATATTCTCTATGCTATGTATTTTATCATGATTTTATGATTAAATCAACATTATTTATTCTGGTATTTCATTACAATCACCATTCATTATTTACAGGCCAGAAGCTAACGATGGTCTGCCTGTAATAACATTTTATACAAAAGATCCTTGTCCTCTGTGTGATATTGTTATGGAGGAACTAGAACCATACAAAGATAGAATAAAAATTAATAAAGTTGATATAACACATAGAGAAAACATAAGATGGTTAAGGCTGTACAGACATGATATACCTGTTCTATTTTTAAATGGAAAGTTCTTATGTATGCATCGATTAAACCGAGAAATATTGGACAAAAGGCTTGAGAGAATAGAAAATGAAAATAAATCAATGTAAACTGTTTTTAAAGCACCAAGATGAGATGATTGCATAAATAGTTGTGAGAAATAGCCTAGTTATATCATATATGGCATTGATAGATAGTTGAGCTTATTCAGTGCTTTAGCTTGTTTCTTTTGCTATGAGGTTTTTTGCTTGAAACATTATGTTACACAAAAAAAGATAATTTCAGTATTCAATGGTGTTATTATTGCCTGCATAATACTTGCGCATTGTTATGATGGTAATTAAACTGTTTAAATGTAAAAAATGTTATAAGTACTTAGGTAATAAA
The DNA here is from genome assembly GCF_061535455.1 of Colias philodice. NCBI lineage: Eukaryota > Metazoa > Arthropoda > Insecta > Lepidoptera > Pieridae > Colias > Colias philodice. Next base: position 8,439,664 of record NC_143099.1, on the reverse strand, counting down.
TAAATAAATATTATAGGACATTATTACACAAATCAACCTAGTCCCACAGTAAGCTCAATTAAGGCTTGTGTTGTGGGTAATAGGCGACGATAAATATATTATTTTAAATACTTATATAGATAACTAGCGGTTAGCCCCGGCTTCGCCCGTGGTACATATTTCGCAATAAAAGGTAGCCTATGTTCTTTCTCAGGGTCTAAAGATTATCTGTGCCAAATTTCATCAAAATCGGTCCAGTAGTTTATGCGTGAAAACCATACATACATACAAACCTTTCCTCTTTATAATTTTATTATAGATAGATAACACTCAGACCCAAGAACAAATAATTGAGTTCATCACACAAATATTTGCCCTGACCGGGGATCGAACCCGAGACCGTCGGCTTAGTAGGCAGTTACTTTACCACTGCGCCAACCGCGTCGTCGTCAGTAATAAACTAGGTTAATACCTAGTATGCGTGTTTTTTACCGAACCCCTATGAAACGGCTGGACCGACTAAGATATTTTGTGTAAGTACATAATATGAAATAGGTCAGCGAATCGGCCAACTACTCTTTCATAGCCCTAAATGATAAGAGTAGAGTTTACCAAGTTAGCTAGTTTCGATCTAAAGTATACATTCATATAAAAAAATGCTATCATATAGATTCATAGCAGAAACTAGAAAGTAGGAAATAATGTTCGGAGAAGTCCCTTTTACACAATATAAATGTGTCGCTAGAAGGACGCTATAATATACTTAATAAACTGGAATTTAATTGGCCAAACATCTTGATTTACAAAATTAAAAAATGCTTGTATCCAGAACCAGCAATCCAATATTAAAAACATAATCTTCGTGAGTTGTGACATATGTCAAATTTTGGAAAATGAAAGTCAAAAGGTGGTCAAAAGTGAACAATTATCTTGCAAATGTTGATGCGAATTTTAGAATTACCGGCGCGATAAATCATTAATCGTGATTGGAATAAAACAACTACAAACTAAAGTTTATAGTATTTCCTGAGTATGCGGTTGCCATAAGAGCAGATATAAAATTCATTCATAATTTTAGTTACATGTCAATTCACTCTTCAACATAAACACCATGGATAATACAGCTATTCAAACTTTGGAAGCAGCAGCTCAAATGCTAATGGTAAAAATTATCTCATTCTGTCTGTAGTAACTAGTAAGCTAAGCTAGTAACTTGTTGTTGTTGTGGTATATAGACATTTATTTTTTGTTTACATATTTTATATTGTTACACAGGCACCACCGAATTTAGTCAGTTCAGAGCAAAGACATCAGGCTGAAAGCGTATTTCTGGAGTTTCGGAGTACAAAAAATCCATATCAATTGTGTAGGGAACTTTTAGAAAAGTCCACTTCTGACTATGTTTTATTTGAAGCTGCAGGATTAATAAAATCTGCACTAATTAGAGAATGGAATTTACTTAGTGAAAACGATATTACTTCGCTTCGAGAATATTTACTCAACTATTTATTAAGAAAAGATACACCACCATTCCTAAAAGAAAAGTTGTTGCAGGTAAAATTTAATTTATTTTGTGTCATAAATTGTGTCTTTACTGAATTGATTATTTTTAAAATCTTCAATAAATATAAATAACGCATATAGTTTGTTAATTTATGTTTTTAGACGATTGCAGTGATTATCAAAAGAGGCAGTATAAATGATTCAGGCAGAGAAAGAAAAGCATTGCTTGATGAGTTGGAGAAAATTATATTAGGGTCTCCAATAGGCCAACAAAAATTAGCATGTGCATTGATTCAGGCTTTAATGCAAGAATATGCCATAACAGTTAAGTCAGCTGATGTAGGCTTAACTTGGGAAGTACACTTTTGGCTTAAAAAGTCATTTGAGGCGACAGATCTGAAGAGAATATTTAGATTTATTGTTGGAGTTTTGGAACAAATTGTACATTCTGGTGTTCGGCCAGAAGGGGATCAAGCAGTGTTGACAAAACAACTGTTGACTATTGTTGAATCTATATTATGCTGGAGTCATGTATCACCGTTACTTTCAAAGAGATTGATTGGTGCATTTGAAGCTATATATGAGAGTGACAGTGCTCCCGCATTGCGTCTTAGTCTAAATTGGAGGGACACAATAATGAAACCAGAATTAATAGCTCTATTCTTTGAGATTCATTTGCATGTAAGGCAGAATCCAGATTTAGCAAATCCATCTCTCACTTGTCTAGTACAATTGGCTAGTTTAAGTGGTGTTGTTGTGTCTGCTAATAATCTGAAAGAGCAGTACTTAGAGAATTATGTTAACAACTTTATGAGGATGCTGGCTTTTATTCAACCAGCTGATAGGGAAATGCTTGGAATAGCAGATATTTATAGACGGCTTGTACAGTTTTTCACACCTCCAATGATAGCTGCATCGCCACCAACTTTTCTGCAAAATTTAACAACATATACCTGTCATTGCATCAGAGGGTCTGTTATTGAGGAAGGTGTAAGTATTTACAACTTCGTAACAATGAAATTATATTCAAAATTTCTTCTGATAGGTTTATGATTAAAGTAAATTCAATTTGAATTACTTTAGATTTTCTTAATGAGATTTGAATAAATCATTGGATTAATAATTTTAGGAAATTTTTATTTTCATTTTTTATAGCAATACATCTAAACCATTGTATGAATTTGATTTTAAATAAAAACATTACTTATCTGTTTAAGATAAATGAAGATACAGTTTGGAGAGAGGCGTTAAACAAATTTCTTCATACTTGGAGCTCTCTAGTTCATGATACTGATGGCTTTTCAAATGAAGCTCTCATGAACCCTTGTATAGAAATATTTAATACATATCTACAGTGCAGGCTGGCACCTCCTGATGGGACAAGGTATATAAATAGTTTATGCATTATAAATTATTTTAATAAGTTTGTAAGGAGATAAACCAAAGTTGCAAATGTACAATTGATTTGTATTATTAATTTTTATAAATTTCTTTAGGTGCGTTGAGATTAAAATTTCAAGGTCGCGTCATGGCAATACCGTTACTTCATGGAGTAAGGCCACCATTTTGGTATATTATTGCCAAAAAGGTTTCACTTCTGAAACATGTGCTCGGCAAACACGTTCTTTTTTAATGGAACCTTGAAATAAATATTTTTCTTTCTTTCTAATATTTTATTATTTTATTGGAAATCAGAGGTGCCGAAAGTAGCGACGGTTGTTCAGAGGACATAAAGGATGATGTACAAGAGGACGAGCGGCAATTGCACAGCAATGTGTTACTCACTATAGGTGCTATAGCGCGGAAGGCGCCCGCACATTGCTGTCATGTGCTGTACACGTTGTTGACTGATAGGAGCAAGAGGTAATATTTTTTCACACTTAGAAATAAAAAGAATTTTTTTTCAATAAATTATAAAGTGGAAAATTTTTAAGAAATTAGAAAATGCAAATTTTTTGATAATTTTTAATGCATTTGAATGCCATGAACCTAAAGAATTAAGTACACTTAATTTTTTATTGTATATCTTATAGATGTTATTTTGACACATTATCTACTGCTCATTCCTTATTAAAAAGTTTAACTTAAAAAGTTTACCGGATCTGTCTACCATGAATTGCGAATTCGACGAGCTAAAAGAAAAAATGAACACATTACAAAGTTTATTAGACAGTGCTAATAATGAAATTGACCAACTTATACTAGAAAATAATAGTTTAAAAAAGAAAATAATGGAATTAGAAAAGAAACTATTAATTTTTAACAAAATATACACGGAACCAAAAAGTAATAAAAAAATTAAACATTTTTCGTCACTTAACATCTTAAAAATTAAACGTCGGATTGATTTTGATACAGAATATAATGAAATGAACATAAACAGTCCTAAGAAAAATCCGCCAGTGCTGGAGAAATCTAATTTTTGTTCTAAAAATAAAAAACATGAACTGAAAGCTACTAAAAAAGATCGCCTTTTTATATTTGGCGGCCAACAATGTGTAGGATTGGCGTCTCGTCTCCATGCATCCAAGTATGACCTATCTTCAAAGTATCAAATATCATCTATTACAAAACCTTTCGCCAGCACAGATAATATAGTGGAATCGTGCTACAAGATAGAACCGGATGCTTCAGACTATTTTATACTAAGTTTAGGTGAACATGATAAAAATCCACTTGATTTTATATCTGAGACCGCTTCTATTCTTCGGTACTTAAAAAACGCAAATATAATCATATTGTATGTTGTAAAAAATTAGTGTCCGACCGAAGGTTCGGTTTCGGTTTCGGTTTCGGCTGAGTTTCGGCCAAAAATTAAGTTTCGGCCGCAGTTTCGGTTTCGGCCAGAATCGGCCGAAACTTTTGCCGAAACCGAAACTTATTTCGCAAGTTCAGTGAACTTAGTTCACACACGTTCACGCCTTCGCTTTCCTCGGCAACGCTTTGACGGACGCTGTCAAAGCGTTGGTTGACCCACGCTGGTGGAAACAATTTTTGATTATCTATGTTGAGATTGGAACTGGGTGTAATAGTAATTATAATTTTTATATATGAGGTGATTATTATAGTATATAATATTATATAATAGAGACTGCAGATTATTATTCCAAGTACAAATACCAATCCAAAGTATTAAAGACTCTTTAATAAAGAGAAAGATCTCAAAATACCAATACTTAGTATTTAAAGTAACAGTAACAATGACCTACTGATTTGATTTAGATGACTGATTTTACTGAGAACTTAATTTGAAAAAATAATAAAAATAAAAATTGTTATTAACTATTAATATTTTAAAAATATTATTTTTTTATTTTATATTAAATAAATAATTACAACAAATTTAATATACTTTGTTTTCATTTTATGCCCTAATTAAGGCAAAATAATAGGTAAAATGCACCAAAGTTCAGTATTTTTAGAAATTTCATACTTGACCACGTGAGTTTCGGTTTCGGTTTCGGTTTCGGCCGAAACTGAATCCACGGCCGAACATTCGGTTTCGGTTTCGGTTTCGGCCTGGAAACCAGTTTCGGTCGGACACTATAAAAAATCCCTATTTAAATGAAATCTTAATTAACAATTATTTAAAACAAATGTGTCAACGCTATCCAAAATGTATATTTTTGAATGCGTATGAGAATTGTAATACTAATACCTTTCAGTATAACTATCTGGATAGAATCTGTTACAAGATTAATACAGAAATAAATTTCTTGCATTACCGTAATGAATTCTTAGTTGGCAAGAATTGGTTGAATAATCTTAAATCTAAAAATAAAATACAAACATGTAACACGAACTTGAAAATTAATTATTTTAAAGAAATGTCTACCCAAATTGATAAATCATTACTATGCATAAACATTAATTGTGATAAAGCTACTCAAACGTGTAATACAGAAAATTCTATTGTAAATTTAGATTTTTTTCGAACCTAAATCGTGTGAAGCTAAATACCTTTTGCATCAAAACATTGCGGGAATATTAAATAAGATTGAAGGGCTTGAGTTGTGTTTGGCAGAAATGGAAGTAGATGTAAGTGTAATTTGTCTCACCGAAACTTTTATAAAAAGAGGAGAGGAAGATAATCTCAGGCTAGGTAAATTTAAATTAGTTTCAGCATTTTGCAGACCAAATGAGAGGAGAGGGGGTAGCTGTATATTATTGGATAAATCAATTGATTGTAAAGTTCTCGATTTTTGCGACGACTACTCAAAAGAAAAAGTGTTTGAATGCTGTGCTGTTGAGGTAGGTGCATTAAATTGTCTCATTATTTGTATTTACAGAACTCCAAACTCAAATGTACTAGTATTTCTCGAAAAGTTAGAACTTATTCTCCATAAAGTAACCACATATAAAAATAAAAATATTATTTTAACCGGGGACTTTAATATAGATATTCTGAAGGAAAATCAGATATCAAAACTGTTTAAAAACTTATTAAGTAACTTTAATATAGACATAACTATCACTCAACCTACCCGCAAACAAGCATGCTTGGATATTATAGCCACTAACATTCCAAAAGCAGAAGGAAAAATACTGAAACTTTTCTTATCTGATCATGAAACGTGTCAACTGGTAAGACTCCCGAAAAATGTTATAAAAAAACCAAAATACTGTTTTATGACACTGAGGGATTACAGTAAAGAGAATATTGATAAATTTAATATGCATTTAAAATCGCTTAGCTGGTACAATGTAACTAATGAGTTAAATGCAAATGAAGCATTCACAGTTTTTCATGAATTATTTTGTTTGCTGTACAATCTCTGCTTTCCAGTTTTAAAAAAAAAGATTACCAACAATACGGGTCACATGAAGTGGGCGTCTAAAGGTATTAGAATAGCTTCTACTAAAAAAAGACAACTAAGATTTCTATATTACAAATCGAATTCTGCTGAAACAAAGATAAAATACAAAAGATATAATAAAATATTGAAATCTTGTATCGACTGTTCTAAAAGACTTATAAACAATAAATATATAGTAAATTCTAAAAATAAAACGAAAGCAACATGGAATGTAATAAAAAATAAAGGGACATATAATATAACAAATAATAATTGTATTGACATAATAACATATAATGACATTAATATAACAAATCCATTCCAGATTGCTGATATATTTAATAAGTCTTTTATAAATATGACAAATACTAACATTATTAAGAACGACGAACAACATTATAAATACAAAATAAATGCAAGTAGCAGTACTATATTTCTCAGTCCATGCACAAGCCAAGAAGTAATTAAGATCATTAATTCTCTTAGAAATACTCAGGCAGTAGGCTATGATTCTATATCTACAAAAATTCTTAAAGAATGTAAACATAACTTATGTCATGTGATGGCTCACCTAATTAATCAATCTTTCACGCAAGGCGTATTTCCAGAATCTTTAAAATTATCAGTCATAAAGCCTTTATTCAAAAGAGGAATAAAAACTGACATACAAAATTATCGTCCTATTACACTAATATCAATTTTCTCAAAGATAATTGAAAAAGCTATGTTCGTCAGAATAATGGAGTTTTTAGTTAAATTTAAAGTTTTAAAGAAAGAACAGACAGGATTTCAAGCCAATAAATCGACTACATTGGCAACTTTTTATTTGATAGATGAAGTTACTAGATGCATTAATCAAAAGATTCCTGTTACGTCAATATTTTTCGACATGACAAAGGCTTTTGATTGTGTAGATCATAAAATTTTAATACATAAATGTGAGAGATTTGGTATTAGAGGTCCTGCATTAGATTGGATTCAAAGCTACCTTAGTCAGAGACAACAGATGGTTGTAATTAATGGAATCAATGAAAAGCTAGAAATGACGACTTACAACTCACCTTTTTTATTTAATAGATACGGTGTCCCCCAAGGCAGTTTAATGGGACCTTTATTATTTTTGATATATTTAAATGATTTACCTGACATTATTGACTACAATTGCGTATTATTTGCTGATGACATTTCTATAATTTTCCCTGACGACCGTAAAGTAATTGATTCTAATTATAATATGATAATTGACAACAATTTAAATATAATCTTGACATGGTTTAAAAATAATAATTTATCTGCTAAACATGACGAAGACTAAATATATACAATTCTCCAATTACAATACTAAGAATAAACCCCTAACTCTTGCGCACTGTGGTGGAGCGTTGGAGCGGGTGAAATCAATGAAATTTCTCGGATTAAACATAGACGAAAATTGTAATTGGAAGGCACACTGTGAAGCGATGGAGTGAACAGGTTTGTCTTTGCGTTAAGGAGGTTGAGAAAAACTGTAACTTTTAATGCTGCACTAACTGCATATCACAGCTACGTTACCTCAGTTTTAAGGTATGGGATTATATTTTGGGGTAACTCTACCAATGTTTCCAACGTATTTCTAGCACAAAAAAAGTGTATAAGAGCTTTGTGTAATATTGGTCCTCTTGATTCTTGCAGACCTCAATTCAAAGAAAAACGTCTCTTAACACTTACTGGTTTGTATATATTGGAAATATGTATGTTTGTAAAAAAGCACAGTGAACTCTTCAAATCAACCAAAAACAATTCACAATTGGGTTTTAGGGATCCTACTCGCCTATTGATGCCAAATTGTAGATCTAAGCTCTTTCAAAACAATGCTAGTGTGATGTGCATAAAGGTATTTAATCACATTCCTAAAGAACTACGTGAAATGCCAAAAAATTTAATGAATAGAAAATTGAAAATATGGTTAGTGGAAAAATGTTTCTATTCTTTAAATGAATTTTTTAAAGCGTGATTACATAATTAATAAAAACCTGTTAATTTTAATGTTATTGAATGTAACTATGTATGTTTATATAATCTGCAATGTAATCGTGAAAAATTTGTATGCCAATTGTCTGGCGAATTGTGTGGACTATCTTATTAATTGAATTATGTGACCTTGTATATTACCACAATTCTGACAAATAAATAAAATAAATAAATAAATAATTTTAATAAGCCGCCACGCTAGGAAAATAAGTTTTTTGTATGTACATAAGATAAACATAATATTAGTGAATATCATAACATTGAATTGTATCTCCTCACAAGGAAATGTTGAAAAAAGCTTTCTTTAAGAACTTGCAAAGTATTAAAAAAAAATGATTTTATCTCAGGCTTGAATCTCAGCTACAATTGATGTATATGGGGAAATTACCAGTTAGCGGAGGAGAACAACTAGTCACTTTATTTGAAGATCTCCATTGGATTCTCATGATAACTGGTGAGATTTGAAAATTAAATTTTGGCTATCTTTAAATGCAACACAAAAAATATTATGGAAAAAGAATTTTACATTGCAACAAAAAAATTATTTCCGAAAAAAAAAATATTTATTTTGTACTAATTTTGAAAAAATGATAATATGAAATAGAGCTTATAAAAAATTTGAAGATTTGCAATATCCCCCCGATTGAATCAAGATAATGTATTTCCATCTATTTTCAGAACAAAAATTTATTTTGTTTAAATTAATTCTAATGTAATTTTAAATAATTTATTATTTTTTAAGGTCATTTCATAGCAGTAGATTGTGTGGAAGGTGAAACAGTACTGATTCCACAAGAGATAGTACAGTTTAGTATGTCGGAAAATGCCAATGTGGATGCCTCGCTACGGTATTTAGTTGGGGAAAGCAACAATACGGAAAATGTCGATTCTGTACTTAAGTATGTTGATTTAAAACATTTTTTTGTAAAAAAAAAATCTGATTTGATGATTTTGTGAAACTCTTAAGTTGTAGCTAAGGCACTTTTATAAATATCGATAAATAATAGAGGTACATGTCCAAATATTTTTTTTTCCGCCATATCATTTCATTTCATTTCATTGAGATATTATTTGCCATCTATACAAAAACTCTATATCATTGTTAGTTGTTAATTGGTTGTTAAAATAAAAAAATTCAAACAAATTTTCAGGTTAGTCGGCGAAATACTTAGAATTAGTGCATACGAGTGTGTGGCGTTAGAAGCGGGCCTGGGATCTGTATTCAGTCCAGAACTGTCTGCAACATTGTCATGGCTCTTGAAAATTTGGGCTAATTCATATTTGATGCAGCAATCGTCACAATATTCTGAGGTAAACTATTCGACGTCATCATTATTACGAATATTGACTATTTGAACTTAGACAAGGGCTTCCATAAGTTTATTTTGTTTATTCAATATAATTCATATTGTAGCGATATAAAAATGTGATTAGCTTAACCTGTATGTTTGTAACTAATCAACTCCTTTAGGCTCAGTTCTGACCAAATGTAAAGCAGAAATATTTATTTTGAACTTTGTGCACTTGTCAAAGACCAATGGCAATTCAATAATTTCATGAGTTTTAAGTGAAGCTTGAATTTTGTGCTTGATGATAATAGTTAGAAGTTTAGGGACTGATATTATGAAACACTACTTTGTATCGCGAGGAAACATCCCATTCTCATAGGAAGATTTTTTACATAAATAAGTCCCATGTCCCCAAGTGGGGTAAGGGGCAGATGCATTATACATCTGTTTCACTGATCGATTTTCTTTAGGGACAAGTAGGTGATCAGCCTTCTGTGTCCTACCAGACCAAGACATCTTTTTTTCTCCTTTCCACCGGGAATCGAACCCAGGACCCCTCGGTGCTACGCTCACGCGTCAACCCCTGTACCAAGGAGGCGGTCAACTACATAAATGAAATATACAATAAAAATACATAAACAGACCTATAGTTTCATTTTTTTTATTTATTTGTCATCGGCGCATGCAACAGCTAGTCTATATACAGGGTGTCCCAGAACTCAACGTCAAGCCAAAACGGGGCAACAGGATTGATTGTAACCATCATGAGAAAAATCTGAAAACAAATCTAGCCCATGCATTTTGAAAATTATGGGCATTTAAGAAAAACCTAAAAATTTGGTCAACCTGTAACTATTTTTCGGTTATTGTGGTGAATTTTTAGTATTTTTGTTCATTTAAACTTTGAAACCGTAACCCTAAATAACATTTCTAGAAACACAGTCAAAAATAATGACACAATTGCCCCAAGTTTCCTTGAATTGAAGACTATTTGTTAAACTATGAATTTAAAATTTTCAAAATTTGTCGACTTTGACGGCCCCTCCTTTAAAAAAAATGTACTAGAGTGCCTTGGCAAGTGCCATTAAAAGTTGGCGCATTTAATCAGGAATGTAAAATAGTGCAACACTTGTTAGTTTCATACTAAAAAAAATGAATGAAAAAATAAAAACCTCAAGTAGCCCGATTTTTGCTAACCCATTTTATTCATTTAAAATGTTTTTAATTCGCACAAACTCTTGGTAGGTTCTTAGTTTTACGGCAAAATGATGAGAGAGATGGATAGTGGACATGTTTGCCATGAGTGAGCGATAGGGTAAGAGCGTATACGCACTATGCGGGTAGCCGCATTGCGGGTAGCCGTCCGGCTGACCGCAAGCACAATTATGTACGTAATATTCATTTCTATGCGCACTGCGATGCGGCTACCGCAGACCGCACAGTGCGCATAGAAATGAATATTCCGTACATAATTGTGCTTGCGGTCAGCCGGACGGCTACCCGCAATGCGGCTACCCGCATAGTGCGTATACGCTCTTACGGTTCCAAAGTTTAAATGAACAAAAATAATAAAAATTCACCACAATAACCGAAAAATAGTTACAGGTTGACCAAATTTTTAGGTTTTTCTTAAATGCCCATAATTTTCAAAATGCATGGGCTAGATTTTTTTTCAGATTTTTCTCATGATGGTTACAATCAATCCTGTCGCCCCGTTTTGGCTTAACGTTGAGTTCTGGGACACCCTGTATATTAAACTCAAAGGTGACTGAAATAGTGATCTATCAACGCACAGCCCAAACTATTGGACGTATCGGGCTGAAATTTAGCATGCAGGTAGATGTTAGGACGTAGGCATCCGCTAACAAAGGATTTCCCGAAATTCTTGCGGGAACGGGGAAAAACGGGGATGCACGTACAAAGTCGTGGGCGGAAGCTAGTAAGCAATAAATATACATTGAAATATACATTGCAGGTGCTAGAGAGCGCGTTCGGCGCGGGCTCTATGGGCGGCGCGTGGGCGGTGCGGCGGGCCGCGCGCCGCGCCGCCGCCGTGCTGCGCCACCTCGCCGCGCAGCCCGTCGCCGCCACGCACGCCACGCAGCTGCTGGCCACGCTCGCGCACAGCCACCGCAAGTGAGCGCACACACGTGTACCCTGTACATACACACCCGCACACATCTGCTGCGCCACCTCGCCGCGCAGCCCGTCGCCGCCACGCACGCCACGCAGCTGCTGGCCACGGTCGCGCACAGCCACCGCAAGTGAGCGCACACACGTGTACCCTGTACATACACACCCGCACACATCTGCTGAATACGTACGTGCACAACCCACGGTAATACACAGACACATGCTTTTCGATATTTGATTACACACGGGTCGACGCGGGCATACACTCATAGACATACTCATACAAACACGTCCGCGCTCAGCGTTCGGAAGCCTGTGGAAATAACATGCAAAAACATGCACAAACACAAATACAGAGTATTGCACAAACACTAATAAACAATCACGCATCCATCCGCTTATCATAAAAATATTTATGTGCAATCATTTTTTTTGATGATACAGGAATTCTTCAATTCAAACAGTAGTATTACTTTTCAGGGAAAGTCCATTAGCAAGTTGTGAAGAATTTTTGTCTCTAGTCGCCTGGGAAGCGTCTGGCAGTAACTTGCCGGGAGATATACGAAGAGAGCTACATAGAGCTTTTGCTATTGCCGCTACGTATTCTGAAGGTAGCTTTAACATAATAGCTACCGTTTTTAAAGTTAGAACTTTAGTATTTAAGCTGATTTCAGGGAACAAATTTTACACTTTAGACATAAAAAATTCAATTTTTTTTTCATAACTAGAACATGTGCAACGTATGATCGTATATAGATACGATGCTGAACAAAATCGATGTCATATACCTTTTATGATCAAAAAAATAATTTTTTGACGTAAATTTTTATGTTATATTTTTAGGTGAAGTGCGAAACAGGCTATTAGCAAGTACAGTCGCATTGACGGACAAACTGCAGAATATTTTGAACATGCAATCGGATACGGAACCCGTTCGCAACATGTTAGCAGATACCCTCGATTGTTTTATTGGCGTCACTGAAGGTGTACATGAAGTATGTATAATTTGCTGAAATATTTATGAATTCTATGCATAAAATATAGATAAAATAAATGTGTCAAAGTAACATTAAATTTAAACTCAGAATTTCGTAAAAATGAGAACCTAATCCTTAAACTTTTTTTTAATTTTTGTTTAAATTTTGTCCATAAATTATTTATTATTTTGATAAAAAATTGTTTATGACAAGAACAATTGATACTTCACTATATTATTTTTAAATCGTAATTACGAAAAATAAAATCATTTTAGGTTGGGACAGTTGACGAACAATTCCTCATGTTAATCGGTGCGTTGGACAAAATACCGGGAATTTTGTTTAAATACCACAACTATCCGGGTGTAGTGTTGCCCGCTCTCAATCTCCTTGCCAAAAGCGCGAAGAGAATGTTACACTCTGTGCAACAACAGAATGTTAATAAGTAAGTTATTACTAATATTTAAAGTAAGTTTTTTGAAGTGAAACTTCTATAAGGACGTTGAGAGTAAAATTTCAAGGTGATCTCAATACCGTTACGTCATGGAGTAAGGTGACGATATCTTTGAATTTTTCCAAAAAAGTTTCACTTCTGACACGTGTGCTCGGCATTTTTTTAATTGATTTTTATCTTGTTCCTTTTAGATTTCTTGAGATCTGCAATACAACATTTGAAGTGTACATGCGATGGAATTCAGGGAAAATATCAACTATCCCACAAGATGCTGAGGAAGAGGCGTATGAGGTATGTACATTGTTTTTAAACTATTGCATAGCTTCTATCGCGGGCCTTGAGCGCGGGGACCGAATCCAGAAATTCCGTAACGAAAAACCTCACGCTCCACACTCCGACGGGCACGGAGGTGTGGCTTGAAGGCATAGCATGCAATAGCTTTACCGCGGCAGTCCCCGAGTGACACACGTCTTTTTTTTCCTATATCGTGTTTTGTTTACATTCAAATAAATTATGTTAACTTGGTACCATAGATTATAATCCTATTCTACTTCCTACTTTCCTACTATCCTATCCTACTTCCTATCCTATCCTACTAATATTATAAATGCGAAATTTTGTGAGGATGGATGTGTATGTGTGCGTGTTTTGCATTTGCTTTTTCTTTGGTATGTGTATGTGTGCGTGTTTTGCATTTGCTTTTTCTTTTGTATGTGTGATATCATAACGGTCGCGCGCGAGTCGCATAATTATACTAGGTTTGAAATATTATAATTTTTTTAGAGCTTACCTACAATTGCAATAATATTAATAGTTAATGCCTAAATAGGTTCATACATGAGTACATATTAGGTATCAACCCTAACAGCGTGATAGCCCACGCGATAGGTAGAGAAAAAATTTGTAGGTGAATAAAATTATAGGTACAGTACTCCAAAAGTGATCATGCGCATAGAAATCTTCGTCACTGTGTGGCAATTTTCTTTATGTATAATTTAGTAAAATAATGTGTTTTGTGCTAAACTAAAAGAGATTAATAACTCAGGCCCCGGAATCACAGACACAATAGAAAATGTATTGTGTCGTGGACCGATCGGGCCGTTCGGGGCTCAATGGGTTAATATTGATTTGTAAGTTACGATTTCGTTTCGATAATTCCTCGTAAGTAAATAGCGAGGATAACCCTACGCTTGCGAACATATCCTTGTTGGATTGATTAACTTGGAAAATTTTGTAATACTTTTAAAGTATCTTCCTGAAGCTGGTGTAATGTTGGAAGAAAAGAAGGTTAAAATAACACAAGGTTTATATTGTAAAATATATGGTTTTCAAACATTTAACATTTAAATCGTAGAAATCTAATCATGAAAATCACAGTTCAAAATTATTTACAGTACTGATCATTCCACAATATTATTACAATTACAAAAAATAAAAATAAAAACAATCAGAATCAGGTATTGTAAATACATCGGAACTTTCATTATGTTCTCCTTCATTTTCACTTTCCCTACTGTTATCCTACCTGTGTAAATAATCATTTCATCGAAAAATTCACCTTTAAAAACAAAACCAAGAAGGGTATGTAATAGCAGAGAGACAATTCGACACAGAGAGCGTGCAGTCACAACCAATTTTATTCGTGTCTCATTCGAAATTTTCATAAAATTCGAAATCTTGCCACCAAGGGATCTTGAAAATTTTTGGTCCTTCAAGTCGAATTTATTATATTGGTATTTGGTATCATTAGAACAGTAAAAACAAATAGAAAAATGTCATAATTAGTATGAAAACTAGTGTCGCCAAACCCACACATTTAAACCGATAGTTATACAGTACACTACAAGTGAACTATGCCTTTGATTGGACAGCTTAATTTGAGTAAAAACTGACTTAGGTTATAAATTCAGCATTTCAATATGTACCCTAACGCACCATGATACGGTTTATTTTAGTATAACATCCCTAGGTATATTAGCTGTTATGTTTCTCATTGCTCAGAAATTCCAAATTCGAAAACATTCAGCTATTCCACAACAGAGGGCGTTAGTTTTCGATAGATATAACTTTGAACCTCAGCATATTATTATAGAGATAAGGTTGAAATTTGTGTCACTCCACATTAATGACATTAACTTGATATTAACCTGATGCTATGCCCTAAGGGATGTCAGCCTTGTTATTGATAATTCACAAATAAATATTTTATTGTGCATTTTTTTTTTCTTTCTATTATATGAGTATAGTATAATGTGTCACATTTTGGAGTATGTTTATTACTACTAAGTACGTCTTTTCATATTATTATTTTTAAATAAAAAACGGAATAGAATAGTATAAATCTATTTTTACAAAATACAAACAGAAAATATGCATTATTTTAAATCTTGGAACTGCCGTAGGTTTGATGTATCGGTGGCCTTTGTTAGACTGCTTAGTGCTGTTCGGCATCCAGTTAACTTGTCACGTTGCATTTATCCATTTCTCTTTTAAATTAGCCTCTTTGGGATATCTATAAATAAATTGGACAAATTAAAGCTAAGGAAAAATAAAATAAAATTTAATATTTATGAATTTTGTCTTTTTTAAAGTATTGATACTGTCGATATGCGCCACAAGCATCACTAAACCGACATTCGTTTCTTTATTACAATAATATTCCTGAAAGTCTTGTTTGCTGTGCAATCTATAAGAGCGTATACGCACTATGCGGGTAGCCGCATTGCGGGTAGCCGTCCGGCTGACCGCAAGCACAATTATGTACGTAATATTCATTTCTATGCGCACTGCGATGCGGCCGCAGACCGCACAGTGCGCATAGAAATTAATATTACGTACAACATAATTGTGCTTGCGGTCAGCCGGACGGCTACCCGCAATGCGGCTACCCGCATAGTGCGTATACGCTCTTATATGTAGTACTAATTTCTTATGGGTTAAGGTTCATTTTGACTAGATATTTGTATACAATTTTGACAAATATATGTAAAATAAATAAAAATAAGACTTACCGATGGTATGAAATGCCTCCATTGCTGATATTATTTCGTCTGCTATCATTTTTGCACTCTAATACAAAACAACACGTCCTAATTATTAATGAATAAATATGGAAAAAAGGTTTGACAGCTGACAACCGACTCGAATATTTTTCTGCGCACAACTGAGAGCAAGTTAGGTGATCTTATCTTACTAGTGACACGTGGGCCACGCCCACATCACACTTCTATTTGTTTTTACTGTTCTGTGGTTAAAACTTATCCGTCCAACAAATGATATAAAAATGCCACCTGTAAAATAAAAGATGGAATTCGAATACATTTTTGGAATGGTAGTTAGTAGACAGTAGTTAGAATACGTCATTCGACAAATAAGTTTGAACACCATTATCTATTTCACTCATCATCATAAATTATGTTTGAGTCTGTTACTGGGCAGCGTATGTGGCGAATCTGGTTTGGCGTGGGGTACGCGGGCAGGCGACATCGTGGGATTCCCATAGCCACGTTTTACTCGCGCTTCGATCGTTCTAATAGTAATATAGTATAAAAAATCTTGTGTCATAGGATATTTGCGCGCTGATGGAGCTGATCTGCAGCATCGCGCGCAGCGGCGCCGAGCGCGGCGTCGGCGACACGTGCGCGCGCGGCCTGCGCCTGCTGCTGCCGCTCGTGACGCCGCCGCTGCTGGCGCTGCCCGCCCTCGCGCACCACGCCTACCGCATGCTGCGCGACCTCGACACCACTGTGCAGGTGAGAGCCGCGCCTGCTGCTGCCGCTCGTGACGCTACTTGCTATACCTGGTGCTGCTGCAATAGCCGCTACTGCTTCAGGAGTCGCTAAAATACGTCCATTTATCTGAAAGGCCAGCAAAACGTTCGTAAAGTCTCCGACAGTGCGAACGCTCATGGGCGGCGACGAACTTCCAGAAAGTGAGTCGCCTGCTCTTTTGTTGGAACTAACATAAAAAAAAAAAAATTCGTCAGTAATTCATCGGGTGATTAATTCAGAATTTTGCATTACCAATGTGCGTACGACGTTCTTGCGAAATAACTTTTTCAGGATCGTCATATTACACTTCTTTTAAGTAAATATTTTTCAGAAACTATCCACTGTTGAAACTCAAATTGTATCCACACAATACTCACCTCAAAAACTTTTATTTCCAGCTAACAAGTCTACCAGTAGAAGACTTCAACATGGTGGTGACAGCCCTACGCGTAGGCTTAACCGCAGTGTCCTGTGACGTTTCCACACTCTGCTGCGACACAATAGTCGGCATTGCGAACAAAGTGCGCACGCTTGGCGCAGACAACCCTTACGCCGTATCACTTCTTTCTCTAGCAGAATTACTCCTAATGCTCATAATTAAAATGGAAATACCCCCGGATTCGATACCAGCAGCCGGAGCCGCGATATACGCGCTAACTTGTGTCAAACCAGCCTTACTAGAAGGTTTGGCCAGACAACTCATAGATGCATTTGCAGCCAACGATCCAGGGAATGTCCCAAGATTGGAAGAAGCCTTCGGCATTTTAACTAATGGCGTCCTCTTCGACGGACTTAGAACCCATAAAATTAGATTTCAAGACAACTTTGATAAGTTCCTAGCTAGCGTACACGGGTTCCTTATTGTTAAATAAGGTGCCGATGACTTTATTTGGTTTTTAATCGTGACTTTAAATCGTGCCGGCCATGTTTGACGGTAAAAAGACTAAGGGCCGATTTTTCAATGCTTGGATAAAACTTATCCGTCGAATAAAGTATTACACGATAATATTAAAATGTCACGTAAACTGTCAAATACGGGCAATTAGGATACGTTTTTAAAATGGTAGTTTTATACATTATTCGACGAATAAGTTTTAACCAAGGATTGAAAAATCAGCCCTTATACGACTAAGTATTTATGACGTAATGTAAGTGCAATCGATGTAGTCCTTCCAGAGGGCTGTGTTTAGTATAAATGTATTTTATTGCGAATTAAGAAAATTCTCTTAAAAATTTTATTAAAGTAATTGTACAAATTAATTGTACCTAGTAATTGTTCTCGTTTTTTTAATTCTTTGACATATATATAAAATATAGTTAAGATTTATACTAAGAACATTAATCATTATCATTTATCATCACTCACTATGCTGAGAATTTTTTTTAAGAATAGGAACAATTCGATCACGAGGCGGGATTCGAAACCGCGTTTTTTTGCCATACCATAACTGGCTTCTCTCGGTCACTCGTCCCGCCTGAGCAATCGTATTTCTTCTAATTGCGCCTCGTGTTTGATTTTTTTTTCTATTCCTTAAAAATTATCATTTTATAAACCATTTGACTTCTATAAACTAAATCTTAAACTCAATATGCTTGTGGATGGACGAATTTTCTGGATTATTCTAGATAGTTTGTCGTAAAAGCGATCAACAAGTTATTAATTCAGTTGATATTGTAAATATAGTGAAATATAGTCACACTTATTTTAATATTTTTAAGTCCAACAATGAACAAGAATCTTAGGACTTCACATATTATAAATTAAACTTTTGTTTATAATTTAGCGACGCACTATGTTATTATATTATTTATAGTAACATATTCCCATATAATTTAAGATCTAGTGAAAGAAATTGATTGTTACTGAGAAATGCATTTTGAAGGCCAAACACTTGTTTAATATTCCTTATAAACCAATACCTCCATGTTATAAAGATATTAAGTGAAATTTGAAATTAAAATTAAATTTTTGAATTTCTGAAATTTATCGTAATTTTCTAAATTTATTATTTCCATACGAAAAAAATCTTATTGAAGTGGAATTGGCAATACCGTCACATAATGGAGTAATGCCAGGATTTTGGTATCTTTGAATCTTGCCAAATAAGCTTCATTTCTGATACGTGTGCTCGGCACACACGCTTTTTTTATGACGTATGCATAGGGCATTCACCTAAAATCTACAAACCACATTAGGATGATTATTTGCCATGTACAGAATTTTTTGGGTCCACTAACTAAGTGAACAGCAAAAATTAAATTACCCTCCATAGAGTATTGGTGAAAAGCTTCCTCTAAAATATAAAATAAAATGTGTTTCGTTTAAATAAATACGCGAAAAAAGGTCTTGTTTATAACGAAACTTTTTCCCCTTGCAAACAATCCCAAATTAAAAGTTCTAGCAAATACTTAAATTGTTGGAGGCCTAAATCTACAGGGTTTCTACTGAAGAATATTATTAACACAAGAAATAACAACGATACCGTAAATAAAATTTATTGAAATGGTTGTGAGAATTGATGACAATGAGGGCGTAGCATGAGTTAGTTAGCTAGGAGAAAATCCATTTATCTGTAGTCAATTTTAGAAGCTAAAATTTTGAATTTTTCTACGTACCTATTTCAAATTTTTCATTATAATAATCATGGACGTATAAAAAAAGACGGACGGTATATCGCCTAAACATTGAGTGAAGCCTAGTAATGGCGGCGAAACATCCATGTGTGTGTGCCATGTTGCCATGGCAACAGCTGTCCTGATGACAATGGCGGCTGTATTTTTTTCTATAAATTTTGCCGTAATAATTTTGTCATTAAAACATAAAAGAAATAACTTGCTTCCCTGTGGAATGTAATCCCTTGTGTTTTGTTATTTAAAATTGTACTGTTGCGACACTATTTAACCACGCAAGACGGCATTTTAAATATTTTTTGTGAAACAGTGACGCAGTTAATCAGTCGGTAGTTCACGACGTAATGGCGGTCGACTAGCTTACTATGGTGAGAGTGTGTGCGTGTTTATTGTCTTTACACGATCGCTAGCTTACTATGGTGGCTTCACGTTGTTTGTTCGTAATATGGCGTCCGTCTTTTTTTATACGTCCATGATAATAATATGTACTTTTTATTCTGAATAATATTATAAGATATCTTAATATAGTGAATGTGCATAGGTCTATAACACTCCTGTGTTATTAAACAGATATAATATGTATATTATATAAGATAAATAGTTTTTATATTTCCTAGCAATGTTGTTATTTTTATGTCCCATGAAAATTCAAATTCCTAACAGAATTCCAAAAATAACGAGATTGCCAGATGTGCATAGAATGGATAATGTAAACAATAATAGATAAAAATAAAGTGGTTCTAGTTATTCATTATTTTATGTTGTTAAAATTAGAAGTTAATATTTTTGCAGAAGATAAACATTGTCATATACAACATAAATGTATGTGTATTTTGTAGCTAATATCGATGTTTAGTTTAATAAATCAATTTCATTTTATGATCACTGTGTATTACTATCTTCTTCTTATATATAAAAATGAATCGCAAAATGTGTTGGCAAGCGCATAACTCGAGAACGGCTGAACCGATTTCGATAATTCTTTTTTTATTATATTCCTTGAAGTACGAGGATGGTTCTTATGTAGAGAAAACGTAAACATGTACCTCGGGCGAAGCCGGGGCGGACCGCTAGTTTTAAATAAATCAAATGTGTACCTACGTAATATTTCTAAAATAATTTTATGACAAACACGAGATATTTATCGTCCTTATTTCCATATATATGTATGAGATACCTTTTAATACTTAAACGTACAAATATTTTCCAATAAACAGAATCTACAAATACATACATTTTTTATTACCTATACTTATATTGCTATTTTCGTCTGTATAATAATAAAAAAAGACGATAAACTACTACATAACTAGTTACTAGACTGCACCATCGCGCAAAAACTGAGACAGCGTGTTTCGTTCCAATTTGTCTCTTTCTAACAAAGTGACAAAGGCTCAACAAAATAAGGGACAATTTTTTTAAAAAGCGAGCGGTTATATACAATTTTTATCGTAACCTTGTCTCTTACGTGCTCGTAAGTAATAATAAATATTTCATATTTATTATAAGATCAATAGGTACGCAGCAATGTGGGTAAAACTAGTCATGAAATATTATGTTGCCTCAATCTGATAACGTGACCATGAAATGGAACGTATGTTAAAATCAAGTGTTTGTCATTGTCAAATTGACAATGTCAATGTCAAAGTGACACATTAATTAATATCATTTGGGTTTTGATCATTTGTTGATTGTTGTGAATTTATTTTTTCTTCAATTTTTTATTTGTAATTTATTTATTATCAAAATGAGTGTTTCGATACAAAGTCCATCTATGAATTCATCAGTTACTTCGTCACAGTTGGATAGTTTTGAAGACATGGCTGTTTCGAACGTGAAAAAATATGTAAAAGACGTACTAAGATCGCGAATTTTCTTAGGTCGCTATTTGGAGAGAAGACTTGTAGATCAGCAAATTGGATACCGTGATATTGTATTAATAAGTGCTGCTGAGAAAGAGTTTTTAAGAGATTTGTTAGAAACAGTACATAAACTGCGCTCAGTGTATCCAAATTTACATTGGATTGGCATTACGAACTCCGATACTTTGAACATAAATGTTTCTTCGAGTTTGTGCTTATGGACAGAAATTGATAATGAACCTTTTGGCGCATTTTGGTTTCAAGTTAAAGGTATAAAATTTAGAGATAATGAAGTATTAATTGCTTTGAAATGCATAAGGCATATAACAGAAGCATATTTAGAGCTAGAACCAATATTGACGGGCGCAACAAAGAAGGATATCACAATTAAACCAAAAGAAAGCCAAGTAGAAGAAAAAGCTCAAATAACTGAAAGTATCAATGATATTAAAGAGACATTGAAGAGTGCATTGTCAATAAGAAATGTTAAGGAATTTTTTACTTTCGTATTTGCATTTATCATTGCATTATTTACTGGAAGTACTGCTTTTGTAAATTTTCTTGGAAACTTTATATTAGCATTGATAAGAGAATTTTCTATATTGGTAAAAAATTCTACACCAGTGTTTTTGGGCACTCTAGATTTCTTCAGTAAGATAATAGGTGGATTTTACATTCTAGTTGCAATGATCTTTAGACCAAGTAATCCTGTTCCACAGAATAAAAGAAGTCTCACATATGAAAGAACAAATCATTATGATCATAGAAATGTTGACTGATATTATATTGTAATCATCATCCATTTTAGACGGTTTTGTCATGGTCCTAATGCTAGATCTCATTAAGAATTATATTTTTACCATTTTATAACATTCATAAGATATGCTTATTCCATTATGCATTTAATTAGTTTTGAAGATGTATAATAAACAGTTATTTATAAAACAAAACAGGATATCTGCTGTCATTTGTTTATTAATAATTCCAATTTAAAAAAATTTTGTGGCTCCTAAGGACATAGAGAAAAATGTAACGGAGATTTGTAAAAAATGTTAAGACAGCAATCTATGTTTAATTAATTTATTACAAAAATAAATATGTAATCATATTTAAGAACTGTTAACATCATTTTATTGTATAGGTTTTGCTATATTGTTTTATATTTGACTAATAAATTATTATTTATTGTTGTATATTATTTTTCAATTGGCACTATTATGATAGAAGCTCTCAAATCTGTAAAAGAAAGAATATAATTTTACTTGATAATATTATTTATATAACAATATGGTAGTTTAATGAAAGTTTTTATTTACCTTTATCAAACTTTTTTGATCGGTTAAGCACTTTGGATGGTTCCCTATTTGAGCCTATAAAGCAAATGTGTATTAATAATATTTGTATGACCAAAACAAAAACAAATAAATACCAAAAATTTGCTTGCCTTTACACATAGATTGATTCAATTTACTTCTTTGTAAATATTTAACAGGTGAAACTCCCAGGCCTTTACTTTTAATTGGTTTCTTTATATTTTTCTTTGGAGGCATCTGACAACCTTCATTCTTCCTTTTTATGGGCTTCAATAGAAAATTATAATTTAGCAATTATGTGTAATTACCTATTTCTTTAAGCTGTATATATGTTTATATATATATTTTTTATATTTGTATTTCAAATAAAGATACCTCTGTTATAGCATTAGCGACAGCCCTTAAACCTCCGGATTTATTGTCCTGATTATTTTTAATATGTTTCGTCATTATGTTATTTAACATATTCATAATCAATATATTTATTTCACTGTTATCATACTCTCGTAGTAAATCTTTGAATAATAACAACAGTGCTGGCAAATTAAATGTAAGTTCCTCTTTGCCAAATTCTATTTGACTAAAATTACGTAATATGTCTAAATGCATAAAAATCTCGTCAATAGTCATGTGCTCCCGGTATTCTACTAAATCTTTTATAGTTCTGGTCCCAATACCTAAAAATGTCTCACGATTAATTATACAGATTTATTTAAAACTGGAACAGAACATTTAGATTTGCTCTAATAAAGACGCGAGGTGAAGGTGATAGTTTTAATAACAGTCGCGCCATACGAAGATGATAACCATAAAAAATATAATATTATGTACAATTTATTATTTCTTTAATTTTTGTTCCAATTAATCATTAAAGTATGAAGCCTTTACTCGAAGTTGATTGAAACTGTTTTAATTTAATTTAATTTTTTTATTCTAAAAGCCCCCTACACGTCGCGTCTTCATTAATTCCGCAAATAATTACCTATTTCTTTAAGCTGTATAAGTGGGTTTTATCGTTCTCCTATATTTGACTTCAGTCTGATAAACCATAGGAACTCCATATCTATACGGACTTATAATTTGTGTATTTTGGGCTCGGTTAGTAAACCTGGTATTACCTTCGTTAGCCGACTTGCTGACATAAGTAACATTTGGATTCTTGACAAACAACGGTCTTAATAAATTCAACACTTCATTCAAAGTGTCTACAGTATCCGCTTCTAATTGGGAAATTCTTTTTCGTATCACTTTCTTGATATCGTTCGTTATTTTTGAATTGAAATTCAAGTACCTTCTACCTTCTTCTAAATCTGCTAATTTATGTAATAAGCTCGCTGCCCAAGCCTGAGAATTTAAAATAATGATAAAAATAAATATGTACTAGAAGAATCTGCATTAAAATAGGTATTAAAAAAAATATCTAACTACATCATCGTTAGGATACTCGCAAATATACACGAGATAACGGCCGCAATTTCCTGAGCTAAATTACGTCAAAAGTAGGAGATGAAAATTGTTAAGTATGATTATTTATTTGATTAGGTAAAAAATAACTAGCTTTTGCCTTTAGTTTCAGAAACGAATACACAAACCTGCGTTACAGAATCGCCATAATATTCCACTTTACAAGGCCAGGCTATGCACACTGTTACTATGGAGTATTCGTCAAATATGCTACAAATATCAGCATGAGCACACCCTTGAATGATTTCTATTTTTTCTTTAAACTTACTTTCGGATAAACCCTAAAAATAATATTACAATAATAGTTTATAAACTTAGGGAACATCGTCCCATACAGCAAGAATCATAATATGTTCGTGTATTATTTAGGTTCATCGATGGATAGCTGGACCAGCATATCTACGTCTAAACGTTAAAGATATGGGCAAGGCAAGCGGATAAACGTTAACCTTTCGATGCTGATCAAGCGAAAAAATTGCCATAAATTAACATCTGAAAGCCTATAGGCACCAATGCTCTATATCCACGTTTATGGCACTTTTGTGTTTGGGGATAGTTAGGAGGCTAGAAAACGACTTAGGCTACTTTTTATCGCGGTTAAAAACCTATATTCCTACATGGGGAGATTAATTGTATGACTCCAAAAAATCCGATAGATTGCGATCCGATTGTTGTTAATTTCATTGGCCCACGAAATCACGGGCAATAGCTAGTAGATGGTAATTAGCTAGCTGACTTACCTCGTTAAGAAACATAAGCGCGTTTTTTGTGTAGTCACTGCCCATATACAAGAATTTTTTTAAAATGCGCATATTTTTAACGATTTCCCCGATGTTATTCGTGGTATACTTGGTGTTCTCATTAAACTGTATGACGAAATCATTGTATTCCTTAACATTCAAGCATTGACATTTACGTGTGAGTTTCTTGTAAATGGAACAGTCATCGTCTTCGCTCTATAAAATAGATGTTTGGTAGATAATGATATAATATTCAGTAAGTATTTGATAGTTTGATCGAAAATGAACATTTTACCTCGATATTAATTGCTTGTAATACTCTAGTTTGATATTCCAAACTTTTTAACGCGTCGCATGGAATTATTTCAGCGACATTGAATGTAGAGGTCGAAGGCTATAAAACGATATTGTGTATAAATTAGTTTTAGAACTTTTATAAGATCATAGACCGATAGTAAAGATAACGAAAGCACTCTACTGCTACTGATCATATTTTATTCATTATTCTGACAAATAATCTCGTACTTACAATACCGAGACGAAATTATAACGTAGGTACGATTGAACTGTAACACCACCCTCAGAATATATTTATTAAAAATATCTCAATTTTTTAATATCTCGCTAAAGTGTATTACAGTGTAATACTATGTTTTAAATATTGATTCATTAAACGTGAATTATGTATACAAACTAGGTGTAGGTAAACTTGTATTCTAGGTAAGTACATACTTGAGGGTCATCAGCAGGCAAATTGTTATCAGTTATAGCTAATTTTCCATATGTTTTAGACTGAATTTCATCTAAGATACCCAGCAACCTTTTAGTGCTTTCCTTCAATTTACAGATTGTTGCATTCTGTAACAGTAAATTTAATGAGCCTTTGCAATGTTTATCAAATAAATTAGTTAAGCCATGGATTTTCCAATCAACGTTATATGATTTTCATTACATGCCGAACGAAAGTTACTAAACTAAACGGCTTTAGTTTTAACTATCTCATATTTTTTTTTAAATAACTACCAT
The DNA here is from genome assembly GCF_061535455.1 of Colias philodice. Taxonomy (NCBI): domain Eukaryota; kingdom Metazoa; phylum Arthropoda; class Insecta; order Lepidoptera; family Pieridae; genus Colias; species Colias philodice. The sequence goes on along the minus strand of NC_143099.1, from coordinate 8,413,717 downwards.
TTGCAAGTGACAACAAGGCTGTAGTTGACTCCGACATTCAGTGAATTGTAGTTCCTTTAACATTTTAGAGAAGTCAAATGAAGCTGCAGTAGTTTGAGTCAAACTGGGTTTTCTATTTGTGTTATTTTGAGACGAACCCTCTTCATCTCTTGGTGTAATAAAGGAGCAGGTTGAATCATTTTCATCGCTATTTTCATTTTGCATGGAAGATGATTTCGTTAAATATTATATTAATTTATATTGAAAGTTTCTCCATAAAGATATTTAGTTATTGGGTGTAAAGCAATTTCTTGAACATTTCTGTGTTGTAAAATGTAAAGACAAGTTACAAGAAATTTTGTGCCAGAAGAAAGCGTAACGGTCAAATTGAAATTGTCAGAACCTAAGGTCTAAGACGCCATGTTATATTCTTGATTCGTGGCTTTTTGTTAAAAAATAATGCTAAGAAAATCGCCGAACTTTAAACTGAAAGAACTCATATTTTAAAAAGATCTAATTACACACGAACTTTCCATAACATCAATAATTTCAGACGAATATGAAAATTGTTATATCCACAGGCTATATCTAAAGAGGGCACAGATGTAATAGGCTTATCAATATTCTATAAACAATTGGAAAGAAGAACTCACAAATATCTCACAACAATATTTTGAATTGTCGATCCAATAATGATAAGGAATTTTTTTATAAAAATAAAAGAAATTTATAAATTGTTTTTAATGTCTTTATTTGCGATACACTTAAGAATTAATAAATGCACATATTTTTATGGAAGACTTCATCACAGGACTTCATGTTAGTATGTAGTAGGTATCCAATAGTAAATACTTTGAGGCAATATAAGAATGTAAAAATATAGCAGTCATGCAATCTAATTTATGTTCAAAAAACGTAAATATTATTAAATAAAAAATGTATCATATATAGGAAAAACATATAAATATCACATTTAACGGACGGATAGTTTCAATACACGGTTAAAATTTTTATACGCTCAAATCTCCCCACATCAAAATCATTTTTCGTCACTTACTAAAATAAAGAGAATATTTTTAAACATAACATTTTTTATACATTTCAACATGAGCGATACATTTTTATTAATAGAGTATTAAAAATATACTCTGAGGCACATTTAACCGTCCACTCATCTCGCATTTCATATCGTTTTTATACTTTCGCTTTGATTAAAACCATTACCGACTACCTATATACATACTATAAAACAATCATACGCGTATTTTTTTATCTTTTTTAAGTTTTTAATCAATAATCTCAATCTCAGTTCAGTCATTTTAAAGGAACCGACTAAATGAAAGTGGCCGGTAAAGGCCGGCCGGAAAGTTAAATATGTCCAAGAGGAAAGGAAGTTATATAAGATTGCGGTACTCTATCTGTTTCTTTAAGAACATAACTCACAATAATTGAATAATTTTCGCATACTTAATCTGATAAACAGATATACCTTCATAAATAAAAAAAAATGTGTGCGTGTACTAGTGTACACACGTAAGAAGTGAAACTTCTTTATGACCTTATTTTTCAAAAAATAATTTACTATATGCAACTTTACAGAAATACGTCAATCACGCGTGTAAGGGATAAAAACAAGATGGCGCGTAACGGAAAAATGTCACGCGTAACGAAAAAATGTTACACTAAATTTTTTTCCAACCCCGATAAAGAAGTTTCACTTCAAAAATTAAAGACCATAATATTTTTCTCTCTTTCTAACAGAAAGAGCTTAGGCTGGTCTTAGGGCTTATAATTACTCTAGGGTTTTTTAACATATGAGTATTAGATTATTATTACATACTTAAAATACTACAATATTTTTTTCTGGAAGTTTCTTATTCTAAATACGATAACAAATACGCGATTTCAGTGAGATCTTGCGGCACCGACTCGTGGTAACACACGTAAAGCTCTCTCGGCTCGGGATCGCTGAATACACGCCTGTAATAATTATTTCATTAGATTTATAAATTTAATGGTCATTATTTTATTTTTTATCTATACTAATATCACAGAATACATAATAGTAGCTAAACGCTACAGAACGGACACTCTCCGCCTCCCGCCAAAATTAAACACTTACCTCACCCCGCGCGATCAGGCTTAAATGGTCCACATTTTTCTACAGAGATGATACGCAACGAAGATTGACAACATTAATCAAATTGACTTAAAGTAATTTTATTATTTTGGATTTGTGATTATCGTTTTTCGTAGAAAATTTTTAGGTATTGTGCTGTTTACGGATGTATTTCATCAGAAAAACGCGATTTTTTTTTACGCTAGTCACAAATATGCCAACCATAAAGCGTTAACACACACATTTGCAGTCTCTACAGTGTGACTGTCAAAACGATAATTTTGTATGGAGTGTCCGGGGTGTGCTAATATTATAAAGCTGAAGAGTTTATTTGAACGCGCTAATCTCGGGAACTACTGGTCCGATTTGAAAAATTCTTTCGGTATTAGATACCCCATTTATCGAGGAAGATTATAGGCTGATGATGATGATGTTCATCACGCTAAGACCAACAGGGGCGGAGCAATGAAATAATTTTGTATACATGTAGATTAATTTATGTGATTGGGAATTGTGAGGAGAAATAAATAAATGATTTGATTTGATTTAAATGCGGGTGAAACCGCGGAGCTCAGCTAGTTAAAATATACCACTTTAGACCTGATTTTGTCAAAATTGCTACGTCTATAGTCGAGGTAAATGGAGAATTTTATTTACATATTTCACTTGAAAACTTAGTTATTTTTAAACCATACAATTGGTAAATATCTCTGGGACCCATCGGAAGGAATATGTTCATTTTTTTGTAATTTTTTGTCATGATATCAACTATATTTTTTCTCAATACTTACATAAATGAGAAAGATATCTATAAAACTATCTACTACTTACCCAATGACCCAAAAGCAAAAAGGTTCACAATTCTTCTTATTTATTCCGCACTCGGTCAAAATTTCTTGCGGCACTTCAAACAACATCCCATATTCCTTTACGGCTACTAGAATTTTGTTCATTTGATTCGACGGCGAGTGATTCTTTTTAAACCTTAAAAAATGAATTAACAAAAATAGTAGTAATTTGGTATATAATATGACATGGGACACAAATTCAACCTATACTGCCTTTCTCGATAAATGGATAAATGTGATAATATAGTAATATTATCACGCTAAGACCAACAGGAGCGGAGCAATGCGGGTGAAACCGCGGGGCACAGCTTGCTTAAGATAATTTGGAAAATGTTTTAATTCTACTATCTTAAAGCCGCGTATAAACTAAGCGCGGCAAACCATCGAACTTAGGCGCGCGCGGCGGCCGCGCACTATGTAGACGGGATCGCAGAGATCGTAGAGGCTCCCTAACATAATTTCTGGCACTGAGAGACCGGTTACGGTACTAGACGCTAACACAGCCGTAATAAAGTTTAATATCGCGTGCGCTCTTTGATCGCGATCGAGCTCAAAAAGTAAGTTCAAAGTTCTTTCTTTCTTTCTTTCTTTCTAATAATCCTTAAAAAAGGCATAATTTTTGAATAAAAAATGAATCGAGCGAAAATGTTACAATTACGTAACTGTCTTGTACATCGAAAGAAAAAGACCCAATAAATCATATACTAAAGTTCCATTTATGCCGGGTCCAGACTGGTGAAACGTAACATGCAATGAAAGAATTCACCGTCCACATTGCTGCAATGTATCATGAAAGGTAACACACTTTGTAACAATTTCTCATAGTTTGGACGTCTTGCGCGCGCGAATTGTGCATTACACGCGCATGCTACGAGCATTACAAGCCGCGCGCGGAGCGATCCGAAATTTGTCGGTTTTTCGACGAACACAAAGGGGCGCGTTGTGTGCGCGGAGCAGCCAATGTGGACGGTCGTTTGAGAACGCAACGAACATGGAGGACGAGACTGCGTGGAATGAGCAAAAGAAAGGGTCTTCGGCGTGTTGTCATGAGTTGATGTATTATTAATAATGAAGTACTGATAATCGTCATAGCAAGAACGTGGTCTTCGGACTCCATACTTCGTGTGATCTACCGGTTTGACGCGCACGAAAAAAACGTGTATCGAAGGGCCGTGTTCGCGGCAGAATGGCGGAAACAGACGAACGCGGGATGTTCGTAGTGAATGCGCGTTATGAGCGCGCTATGCGTCCACACCAGCAGCGAACATGCAATGAAAGGCAGAATGTTACATTGCATGTTACGTTTCATCAGTCTGTACGTGTGACTGTTTCAGAATATTAATGCAAATTCACATAAAATTTAGGGAGCCTCCCCTTAATGGTATGTATGTATTGAGTTAAATATTAATCGAGTTAGGATTAATCTAAATAAATTACAATCTGAACGTCTCTATTTTAACAAATCTAAAAAAAGTTCTTTCCAGAAAATATGTATATCAGCTGTGTAAACAATTTATCCTATAGAACAAAATTAAAAAGCATACTTACTTTATACCATGTTGTAACAATTCATGTATTTCCTTACAAGCGGCCCTGAATGTCTTCAAAATGTATGAATAAAGGACATTATTTGCTTGATTTTCAATACTTTTGACGGGAGCTAATAGCACACCTCTTTCAGTTTCGAGGTTTATGAAGTTAAATAGTACGTTTTCTTCGCCGGCTGTTATTCTGTAAACAAGAGTCTTATTGTAGCCGTTGATATAAGCGGAAAATGGCAGATAGAAGGCATTTTAAATTAAGTTATTTGGTATACATATATAAATGTAACGAATAAATGTATGTAACACAAAGCGAATAGCTTTAACATAACTTTAACAGAGATTATAACAAAGAGACTCAATTTTTATTACCTACTAGCGGTCCGCCCCGGCTTCGCCCGTGGTACATGTTTACGTTTTCTCTACATACGAACCATCCTCGTACTTCAAGGAATATAATAAAAAAAGAATTATCGAAATCGGTTCAGCCGTTCTCGAGTTATGCGCTTACCAACACATTTTGCGATTCATTTTTATATATAAGATATACGTCATTATTTACGTTTTTACTAGCTTTCAAAACGCGGGCGAATTTCCCGTTCCCGTGGGATTTCCGCGATGAAACCTATCCTATGTGTTAATCACAGTTACCCTCTATATGTATGCTAAATTTCATTGTAATCGGTTCAGTAGTATTTGCGTGAAAGAGTAACAAACACACACACACACACATCCTCACAAACTTTCGCATTTATAATATTAGTAGGATTTATAGGACCACTGACCAGTCACTAGGTAATGAGGAAAAAGTACCCTCGGGCCATGGCCATACGATAAATATTTTTGAATCGCAAATATAAAATCAAAATGACAAAACATAACCAGAAATATTGTTTCTAACACTTGTGTAAAGAAACGGAACAAAGGTAAATTTTAATCATTGTTGAATCAATTAAACTTTTTATAAAATTATTGCGTCTTCATTTTAGCCTCATCTTTAAAGTATGTATAATTGAAATAACATCTGTTCGTATTTAATATTGTGCCTAAAGCGTATTCATTTCTGTTTTTAAAGTGAAACTTTTATTACATCGTCTCAAACTTTTTGGTCTGTGTAGCGCATGTCGCGTGTATCGCGGCTGCCGAGTAGGTATACCTACTCGGCAGCCGACCGACACGCGACATGCGCTACACAAAGCAGTGTTCGGAATCGTTCGAACAGTTTCACTTTTACCGTGGTTTCATAAAACCACACAACATTTTTTTTTCAGTAAATATATTTAACTTACCGATGCACCGTAACATTATCTAATTCGCTGAGTAATGATTTTCTTATGTCGGAGACGTCAATATTACTGGATCTGCTGCCGTCCTGTAAATTTGATGTTTTTGTTAAATTATTGCTATTATATCTATAGACTAGCTGCTCCGCGCAGTTTCACCCCCGTGGCTCCACTCCTGTTGGTCGTAGCGTGATGATATATACCCTATAGCCTTCCTCAATAAATGAGCTATCTAACACCGAAAGAATTTTTATCTATCTATCTATCTATCTATCTATCTATCTATCTATCTATCTATCTAACACCGAAAGAATTTTTCAAATCAGACCAGTAGTTCCCGAGATTGGCGCGTTCAAACAAACAAACAAACTCTTCAGCTTTATAATATTAGTATAGATATAATAGCAATTTAAATTAGCAATAATAACGAAAACGCTCACTGATAATTGAAAAAATAGCGACACAACGCGAAATTCCACAACTTGAATTTCGCTTTGTGTCTAATAAAAATGCTAACGTTATGGTAATGCCATGATACGTTTTGAGCATTCTTTGAGATGAGAAAAGGCCATCTAGTTTTAAACTAAACTTATTTTATAAGAACACTGAGAGAACATGTTTTGCAAAATTTTGGTAAATTGAAATTTCACATGTGATAATATTATGATATGTACTAAAATTGATTTAGCAATACTGGATGAGGATGTGCAAAATTTTATCAATATCGACTTAGCCATTATTGGGTAATTGCAAACAAATAAAATAACATATTACCTGTTTATCCCAGTCAGAATCTGAGCCAGACGAATCGCGGCGACTCTTTTGTTCTCTATCCGCTCTTCTGCCCATCACACGGTCTTCGCTTATTTCACTAAAATTATAATATTTTTTCAACAAATAACTTTTTAATAAACATAAAATTAAGGAAAAAAATTGGTTGTCTGTAAAGTCGGTTTGCTGACGATAGTTGAACGTGACAACGTCCGATTGTGCTTCTTTGTCGCTCGTTCCACGCTCTCGCTTGCACTTCAAGCCTTGGAACGCCTCAGAGCGAGGTAACGCCGCGTGAGTCATGTTTTTTCGTGCGTGCAGCCGGCTTTATCGAATCATAAGACGTTGTCACGTCAAAAGATCTAGTTCCCTATTCCATTATTATATTTTCACATAATAACATAAGTTCGATCACTTTTACTCTACTAATGTATTACTGCATATTATGTATTTTTTTTTACCTTTCAAGGCTATAATAATAAGTATTATCCCTCTCAAATAATATAATAACGGCTAATATCTACCAAGACTAACCAATTCTTTAGGAGACCAACAAAAAAAAATGTGTGCGTGTACTAGTGTACACACGTAAGAAGTGAAACTTCTTTATGACCTTATTTTTCAAAAAATAATTTACTATATGCAACTTTACAGAAATACGTCGAATCACGCGTGGTAGGGATAAGAAAAAGATGGCGCGTAACGGAAAAATGTCACACGTAACGAAAAGATGTTACACTAAATTTTTTTCCAACCCCGATAAAGAAGTTTCATTTCAAAAATCATACCTGGTACTTTTAACACTGCCAGAATCTTCCGAATAACTAACATCCAAGCTAGAATGTCTATATTTATTAGAATAAAGATTATGATGGCTTGTACTATGTGCATTTTGTATGGAAATCTCATTGGAGTTGGTATTTATATGCTCTGAGGAATTGTGTCTTCTTTTTATATCTAGTTGAGATTTGGATAACTTGAGCGTGGCTGATCTGATGATATCTGATTTTATAGCTGAAAAGAATATTAAGATGAATTATAGGGCGTTTGCAAGCGAATTTGAAGAAGCTATTATTCGATAGTAATTTGAAAGATTTAAAGTATAAAGCACTAGCGGTCCGCCCCGGCTTCGCCCGTGGTACATATTTCGCAATAAAAAGTAGCCTATGTTCTTTCTCGGGTCTAAAGATTGTCTGTGCCAAATTTCATCAAAATCGGTTGAGAGGTTTATGCGTGAAAAGTGAAAACCATACATACAAACATAATTACATAATTACAAACTTTTCCTCTTTATAATATTAGTATAGATAAATGTATGCATGTGATGTTTACCTACCTAAAATAATTGTACACTTAGTTTTAATTTTATGTATACTTGTTAATTTTGTGTAACAATTACTGGTAAACCTTTGAATAAATAAATAAATTTAATAAAGTCATACTTTTTAATTAGCTATCAGTATCACGCCTTGAAAGGCAAGTTTAATATAATTGTGTCGACGACTGCACGGCGAATGAAGCGACGTTGCCGCTCCGTGCACACAGTTTTCATTTTTTCTGCATTGGTTAAATCATTGTTATTTTTTTTGTTTTACGCAAGATGTAAAGCGTGCGTATGATGTGTATTACCAAAAATTACTAAATTGTTACTACGGAACAATATGACTTACATTTTCAAATAATTAATTAAACCAAATCCTACTTATATGTATAATAAATGCGAAAGTTTGTGGGGATGAACTTATGTATGTTTGTAACTTTCACAAAAATTGTCAGAACAGTTTTGGATGAAACTTTACAATTATCATCAGTCCGTATCTGTTCCCACTGCTGGGACACGGGCCTCTTTTGAGGGTACAGGTCATAATCACGCTGGCCAAGTGCGGGTTGGCGAATGTCACATGTCGTTGAACTTTTGAATTTTCCCGCGGGTGAAACCGAGCGGCAGAGCTATAATTACTAGCTAAATAACTAGCGGTCCGCCCCGGCTTCGCCCGTGGTAACTACATGTTTACGTTTTTTTTCATAAGAACCATCCTCGTACTTCAAGGAATAGATTCCGCAGCGCACGCGATGACAAAATTTTTATTAAGGAATTTTTTACACCTTGGGTTACATTATTGCATTTTTGGTAAGGATCTCTAATTTTTTTGAAAATGCAATATAGCCTTTGTTGCTCAGTGAAGATGCAGCTTTCTAATGGCGAAAGAATTTTTGAAATCGGTCCAGTAGTTTATGCGTGAAAACCATACATACATACATACATAATTACAAACCTTTCCTCTTTATAATAGTAGTAGGATAAATATACTTACATCCTTCCTTTTTCCTCCCATGTTTGGTAAGCCTCGCTGGTGTTAGTTGCAACTGCGGCTGAGAATTGGAATTGAACCACGAAGCCAGGTACTTGTCGAGACCTACGTCGTATAGAAGTTCCAGACAACTCTCACATTCTTCCACGTAGAACGGTGAAGGAGGTGTAACTCCTACTGCCTATAAGAAAATTTATTATTTACTAGCTGCGCTACGCGGTTTCACCCGCATTGCTCTACTCCTGTTGGTCTTAGCGTGATGATATACGCCTTTATAAGACTTCATTATTTTGTTATTAATTTAAGATATAAGGGATGTAAGGGGATATCGACAGACATCTAGATAGCCCAATTGCCAACCTTACCTGCTCGTGGTACATCCTGCTATGCAACGGACAAGGCAATGGCGACCGATAAATGGCGGAATAACCATTTCTTAATAAGGAGCTTACAAATCTAAAAGAATCGACTCTGGGCAGCAGCTTTGCCGATTAAATAAGTCTCTCACTGCGGTCACCAACACGCCTGCCCAGCGCGGTGACTAGGGCATATCCTCCCAGATATAGTAAAGAAGAATATGAGAATAGTGGCGCGATCTGGGAGAGGCCTACGTCCAGCAGTGGACGGGAATAGGCTGATGTGATGTGATGAATTTAAGATATGAGAATTGAAAGCAAAGCTTCAAGTGTTAAGAAAAAATTATAGGTATTCATTAAAGTTAAAAAACTTACATCTTCAGTGCAACCACCAGCCTCCATCAATGTTGCCAGAATAAAATGTCCCTTTCCTACTATGAGAATAAACCAACGCCCATCAGGAATTCTGTAAAAGTGAAGACATAGATGAAATAGTTTTATGGAAACGAGAACAACTTAATTTTGCCAAATTAATATTTTATTTATGACACACACTAGCGGTCCGCCCCGGCTTCGCCCATGGTACATATTTCGCATCAAAGGTAGCCTATGTTCTTTCTCAGGGTCTAAAGATTGTCTGTGCCAAATTTCATCAAAATTGGTTAAGAGGTTTAAGCGGGAAAGCGTAACAGACAGACAGACGGACAGAGTTACTTTCGCATTTATAATATTAGTAGGAATTTGTATTTTATTAAATGTCGTTGAATTTACATTACAACTCAACATTCCTCTAGTTTAATTTTTATTAGCCCTGAAATTATAACTATTGTCGAGCCAATTTAATAGGCAACATTTGACGTCTATCAATTTTATCTTCATAGGGTGGTAACCTGCTTAAAAACATCGATTAAAGTGAATTAATCGATACGGACTTGAAACATTTGTCAATCAAACTTGAAACACATGTCAATAATTTATGATCATTTTTTTGATTTTTATTCCCAAGTAATCAATGCATTCGATTCTAGATGTCAGATTTCGATTTTTAGAGTAACGTCTCTGGTATTTAAAAAGAAAAAAGGTTTATTGACACAAAATTGTAGCGACGTCAGTTCTTTAAATCATAAATTGTTTATTATGTTTAGAATGGTTTATCAGTAAAATCAAATCCTAAAATTACTTGTATCGGTAATTATTATTATAAATACGTAATCGTAATTGAAAAAAGTTAAGCAAATGTGCAGTTCTAACAAAACGAAATATCATGTTATTCAATGACGTCGTTACTAGGTTACGTTGTTGAATTTTGTTGAACTGTCAAATGTTGCCTATTAAAATGGCTCTACTATAATTAGTCAATTTTCTACACTTAAAAAAATTGTAGAAAAACAATACCTGTATTCATTATTCTCTTGTTTAGACTGAGTCCTGTGTTCATTAATAAACACTTCTCTCCATATAACCAGTTTTTCAATTTCTTTCTCAACACTGAGTCGTAAAATACCATTTAGCTTGAGATATGCATTAATTTCTTTTAAATCATTATCTTGTAAATGAGAACTTAATAAATGTCCAGAATAATATAAGCAAGCGCCAATCACTGTGTACATTCTTTGAAAGCTTTCTACATCATCAGTCTGAAAATTTTTATAATTTGATTCAGAAAAGATTTGCTACTTATATCACAAAATTAAATAGTATTACTGCAGTTGTAATATTTTTTTATTCATTAAAAAAGAAGTGAGTTTAAAAAAATTTGTGTGTGCCGAGCACACATGTCAGAAGTGAAACTTTTTTGGTAAGATTCAAAGATACCAAAATCGTCACCTTACTCCATGACGTGACAGTTTTGACATGAAATTTAATCTCAACACACCTAAAGAAGTTTCACTTCAAAACATAATTCTTTCATAAATTTGCTGTGTATAAATATGGTGTTATTTTACTCCTTACAACACCTTACTGGCAAATGTGAATTATTATTACTAATAACTCACCCATTCTCTATAATCTGCAGCCTCTAACTCAGTAATAGCATCATCTACTTGAATCTTTACTTCCAAAGGCAATGACACCGCATTAGCACCTACTACATCCTCAAACTGTCTGTTTTCAATAGAATTACTCAGACTTTTCTGTTTTTCAAACAACAGTGTAACAAAAATACGACAAAATAATACATCCAGTTTATCAACATTGTTGGGTTTTGTAAAACAAGTCTGTAATGATCCATATAGGAATTCTAAAATCCTCACTATGTCCTGAATTGTTCTTTTAACTGAAAATATATCTACATAACTGTTAGGTAATGCAACTAACAGCAAATCATTGTTATTGGTTGCATATGCCACATTGATTAGTGTGGAATTATGTATCAGTGTTGATAATATAGGCTCACTAGTTCCTAATGATTTTGGTGCTAAATGATTTAAAGTTACATAGGCACCTCTTGTATTGTATAGAAAGTTTTGGTTAAAAGGTCGCGGATAGCAGTATAACACTCCTTTGTCGTCATTGCTTTGATATTCAATATCATTACCACAAATATACAATACAGAGCACATAGAATCTTTTAGCATTTGTGTGATAGAATTATCCGGTGACTGTTTTAATAGAAGCAATTTCTCTATATCAATATTAATGCCTTCTGTCACAACTTGGAATGTTAGTTTTGGGCTATCAACATCTTCACTAACTCTCTGTAGAACATTATTGATGTTATATGAATTCACTTCAATTCCATTGATTTTTTGTAACAAGTACCCTGCTTTTACTTTTGGGCTATAGATTGCTTTTGCCTCAGGTAAGAAATTTGCTACAATTAGTGTTTTCCCGTCAGAATGTGTTTCTAAACTTATTCCAAATAACTTTTCAATCTGGCAATTTTTATCACTAGTAAATATCATGCTCTTACTAACCTGCAACACAGAAACCATATATTGTAATAATATATTGTTTTTAAAGTATAAATATTATTTAGAATAGTTCAAAATTAACTTACTTGAATAATAACTAATTTATTATTATTGTCGGTTTCCTTTTTCTTTATATTGGTACTGTTTTTATTTCTTGTTTTCCTTGATTTTAATGCTTTAAATATTCTTCCTGCACAATGGAAAATTATATATATCTATATATATAAAACTCAAAGGTGACTGATATAGTGATCTATCAACGCACAGCCCAAACCACTGGATGGATTGGGCTGAAATTTGGCATGCAGGTAGATGTAAGGACGGAGGCGTCCCATAAGAAAGAATTTTAATCAATTCTACCCCCAAGGGGATAAAATAGGGGATGAAAATTTGTATCATGTTTATTTATCTTTTCCACGCAGGCAAAGCTGCGGGCAACAGCTAGTTACATATATAATAATAGAAAAAGTATAATTTTTAAGAGTATATCTATGTAGGAGCTGTTTTATTATTTAGGTTGGTTATTTTCATTTTAAATTTCATTCAAATCAGCTGTAGTAATGCCATGTAAGCTTAGCGGACATTGACAATTTTATTTTTGAGTTAAAATATTCCTTATATTAATAATATAGTTTTCTGTCGTAAGATTATAGTACTGACACATTATTATATTGTTAAGATTAAACATGTTACCCTGAATTATAATAAAGGGTACCTTTGGTAGAGCGTCTTGTAGACGATCTTTTGAAATCCGTTCTTAATTTGAATGTTTCATAATTTTCCAATAGTGCAGTGTTAGAAATATCTCCAGGTTCATTGCAAACCTTGATTTTAATAAACGTAAGTTCTCCATCTTCACCTACGTCTGAATCCCATTCAGGAACCGAGCTATTGAATTGAGCATGAATTATATTAGTTAAATTAATTTAATTCTGTTAATTACAATAACTCTATGTTTTACCTTTCCGAATCCGTACATTTGGAATCGCCGGACGATTCGGTCCAATCGTTGTCTGAATCGCAAGGACTCTCGTATTGAAATTTGTTTCTAAAACAACTCATTTTTATCAACTTAATAACAAGAATGAATTTTATAAACCTAAAGCAAAATAGGGCATATTTTTTATGTTTCTGTCTTTTTAATTTCTGTTTACTGACGTTTACCGTTTGTTTTGATGTGAATTGTGAAGTTGATTCAAATGTCAAATGATACTGCTATCTAAACCCGTTTTCCAATTACAGCACTAGAGCGCATTATGCGGCCAACTACAGCAACGCTTCGCACAATCGAGCACTAGAAAAAGTAATGCGCGTGAATTGATGCGTGTAATCGATTTATCGTTATTAGTAATTATTAATTGTTGGAAAAAAAATTTAAAGCTTTCGTTTCATTGTAGTTTTTTCGAAATAATCAAAGTTAATTTAAATTGTGTTAAAAAAAAGACGGGTTGGCAGAAGTGAAAACTTGACTATTAACGTTCAGCATGTTTGATATTTTGGATATTATTGTTTGATATTATTGATATTTTCTTACGCTTTTTCGATCAGGCCACGTGTCCTGACGCGAGTTAAAGATTTTATACCCAACGCCGCTAAAGAAGTTTTCTTAAATATAAGTATGGATGAAGGTACAAACATTGAAAAAATTGTTAATGAAATAATCAAAATTCAAATTACTTAAAACAACCGTAAATATTTTTCAACCAATTATTATGTATACCACTTTATTTACACAATATATGAGGTTATTGCTTGGGTTATTGCCAAGAAGCTTATATCTAATACACTGGAGATTGCACTATGACCATTAACTTGTCACAAGAAAATATAACCTTGAATGACGTCAGTGTTGTTTTTTGTCTCTTTCTGTGGGTGACCACACTGGTTTGTATATTCAGGATTTTTCGAAATAGAAAAAACTAAAAATCATGGTCTATAAATAAAAAATGGTTGCCTGTAAAGTCGGTTTTACGGGCGAAGATTTTACGTGACAACGTCTTTTTCTCGATCATAGTTGAGTGGGAGAGAGACGCAAGGCATTCGGCGGGCCTCTCTCTCGTTCGGTGACTCATCGTAACGTTACCGAGCGTTACACTTTTTCATAAGTGACTCCCAGTCGCAACCTAATTTAAGACGTTGTCACGTCAATAACGACATATATTTTTAACAGTATTTTTATTATAATTACTGGTCAACTTACAAGAATTATCACCTTTATACGACATACAATTTTAATTGGTAGAGAATGATAGTTTTAAATAACGCTTGATAACTTTTGGCTACAAAGCTTGGATATTAACCGATATACATCATTAACATCCTTTGTAAATAGAGGAAAGTTGTGTTTTGCATCAGATGCTGTTTACCATAATATTGTAAGTTACTCAGATCTTCTTTTTAAACGCGTTGCTTCGATGGGTCAACTTCAAGCCAAAAACATCAAATACAAACTGTTTATAGCAGTATTTTTTTTCTGGGTCGTAAAATTCTCGTAAATTTAATTTTACCAGTAATTTTACCCTTGTTAGGCACATATATTTCTTTTTACTTCATTTTTTGGAAAGCTGAAATACGTAAAACAAAAAAATATTAGGTTAAAAAGTATAAATTTCAATGTAAAAAAGAACAAACCACAATATGTGAGTGCAATACCGATGTCGTGTGTTGTTTAATTACTAGTATAAAAATTTTTAAAATGGTGTTCTAAATGTTCATCATAATATTGTTCAGCAATATATTATCGTCGCTATCCGTAAAAACCCATCATCATGGTTACCTTACTTGTTAAATTTGTTTGTTGAAAACTTGTTGAAAAATGATGAAAGTATTAGGAAAAGAACTTATTTAACATGATTGCTTAGTAAAATGATGATAAATTTTACGATTTTTGCCATTAAAATGATTCTAAACAGGTAAATGCATGAGTATTGAGGAATATTGTAAATATCGTAAATATACAAGTTTGCCTGTGAAATTATAGGCCAGAATTTGGTGTCCAAAAACTTCTGCAATTTTTCACAATGCAATAAATTATTAATATTCGGAAAATATTTATTAAATACGCAACAATAACTTAAATATTCGAAGCGACGCAATTTTTTTGACACTTATGCCATATTGTCAAAGTGAGAGTTGCTACAATTTTATTATGGTAACTATAATCAGGGAGTATCGCTTTTTAATAATTGGTTCAGATACTTATTTTATTTAGCATAAATAATAATTGTCTCATCCAACAATGCTTCTGAATGACGTTGTTGGCAATTTATCAACAAACTCATGTACAAAAACTAACCTTTTGCACAGAATATTACAGCATACATAGTAGCCTTGGGAAAACTTCGTATTATCAGTGGCAATACCATGTTAGGTGTGAAAGTGGTAAAACACAACAACTGGGCAATATTTTCTTGTTATATGTCAAATGTTCATACCGAAATCTCCAGTGTATAAGTTAAAAGCTTCTTGGCTTGTATATATTACAGTAGTATAGAGCGAGTGTATTGCACAAATTCCTCAGTGCGCATCGTAGGCAGATGAGCTATAGATAATATACAGATGTGTGTGTGACAAATAGGGATGGGTAGGTATCAATTGCGTGCCGAGCTATCGATAAGTTATGTAAATAAATATGTATCTTATGTAAATTTTATGTTCAATATGTTATTTAAGGAGAAATGTATGAATAAAGTATAAAATATATGTCATTTTAAATTTGTTTGCCAAGAGAATAAAGTGTTTATTCCATTTGAATATTTCTTGTATTAATTTTAAGTACTTAAAAAAATATGTTTATGAATATCAGAAAAACGAGTTCGATATTAAAGTTAATAAAATAAAAATTCGGGTTTGGTGCTATTTGTTTAATAATAAATGAGACGATAATAATAATGTTTTAAAAAAGGTTAAATAAAAATAAGAAATAATTAGTTATTTAAAATGATAATATAATAAATCATATAAATCATTTTTTTTATTTAATTTTATCCATTCTACTATAAAATGTTCAAAATCAATTTAGCGGTTCAGAAAATATATCGTAACATTACATACTTTACATTTACACTATAATACATTTGCATTCATAATATTAGAAAGTCTATCATACAAAACACACCACAAATTTATTTATAATACATTTTTGTAAGAGTTTTAATTTTAAAGTTAAATAAATAATTTGTTAAAAAAAATGTTGTGTGGTTTTATGAAACCACGGTAAAAGTGAAACTGTTCGAACGGTTCCGAACACTGCTTTGTGTAGCGCATGTCGCGTGTATCGCGGCTGCCGAGTAGGTATCAGGGGGTGTCAACTCTATACGTCGAAACAGCGACATACCTACAAGGGCTATTTCAAGTGTGGCGATAGTTAAAAAAAAAAACGGGACGTAGTATGCCAGACTAAAAAATTTCATTTTTCATACCACTAATGTCAAGCTAATGTCACTTCTGACTGATGACGTACTGACAGACTGACTATGACCAAACAAGATGGAGGAGTTGTTTGTTTTGCCGTAGCGTCCTGTTGTGCAAACTGCAATCAAAGATAATTTAAACACTACGATAAACTGTTTTGTTGTAAGTTTTTTTGTTTGTTTCGACTCAGTGCGATCTAAATATCTTGAGATAGTGACTCTGAATTGTGTGTTGCGAGATATTGACTCAGTTTATGCGTTTTGAGATAGTGACTGTACCTACCTACCTGTGTTTTTTGAGAAATTGACTCTGTTTCTGTTTTTTGAGAAAGTGACTCTGTTTGACTGTTTGTGTACATATTTCGAGAAAGTGACTCTTAGAACGTGACCATGTCGTCGGTAATAAACGCCGAAAGTCGACGACGATGTTATAAGTGTGGACGTTCACCGGCTGAGGACTCACTCACTACATTGTTTCGCTTTCCTAAACCCGGAAAAACGAACACATTACGGTATGTATTCATATAATTTATGATGAATTACCTACATATTGAATATTGTATGTATGAATTGTATCAGGGCTTCGGTTCGAATACTTAATATAATATAGTAGTTTTATAACATTTAGATTGATTCTGGTTCACAATCAACCATCCTATTGTCAGTTTATTTTGATGTAGTTATAATTTTGTTTCAGCTGTGAATTATGGGCAAAGTACTGCTTTCCTGATAAACAATACTGGTCACCAGAATTCCAGAATAAACTTCATACAGAACATAAAATGCTCTGCAATAGACATTTTCCAAGGACATCATTTAGTGATTACCCGGAAACTTCAAAGAAGCTTCACAGATTTGCAGTTCCTAGTGACATCAAAGAGGTAATTCAGTTATTTATTTAGTACACATAATATAACAAATATAATCTTTTAAAATTGTCACATAATATTAAGTTTATAGATGTAGTTAGTAGTTTCATATTAAAATGTTTGCAGTATGTAAAACAATAAATGTTGGTTCAGAGCTCTATGGGATATACTACTAATATTATAATTAATGTGAAAATTCATGAAGATGTTTGAAAGCTTATTACTTAACAAATCTTAAACGGCTAAGCGAATTTGGATTTAACCTGTCACTCAGAAAGAGCATAACCTGCTTAAAATATAAGTTAGTCTTTATCTCAGGAAAATAAACAGTTCCCGAGCGATACACAATAAGTTTTCTGTATTAGATAAGCCAGCCCAGCTGGAACCGCATGCAAAGCCTATAGAAAAACAAAGGTTATATAATGTTTAAGGGATTTTGAGATTGTATGTTAGATTTTACAACTATTGTTGTAGTAGTAGATTATGATTATTACTACTATAAAGTTTTTTTACTTAAATTTCAGGCTGAACCTCAACCAGGTCCCTCATATTGTCAGGTGCAAGTTTTGAAAGATGTGACCAACTGCTATTCTGAACCAAAACCAGTACCAACCTATAAAAAACCAATACTTGAACCTCTACCTGGGACTTCGCATGTGTTGCATGCTTCATTTGAAGAAAATAAAGTGCTGAGTGAAATTAGCACTCCTCAGACACTAACAAATGAAAGGCAAACTAAAACCCCAAAAGAAAAATATCTTTTGGCAAAATGCAGAAAACATTTCAAACATATTTGCCAATTGCGAAATAGAATAAAAAAATTGAAAAATAAGGATATTCTAAAAGAATTAAATAAAAACGAGTCAGTTGATAAGTTAATGAAAAAATTGACTCCTACATTTGCCTTGTTGCTGCAAGCACAGATAAAAAACATAAAAAAAAAACCAAAGGAAGGAGATGGACAACAGAAGAAAAAATAACAGCACTGAGACTATATAAAAGATCACCAACTTGTTATAGACTGATGAGAAGATTGTTTTGTCTACCAGCTCCATCTACCTTAAAATGTCTTTTGAGCAAATTCTCCCTCGAAGTGGGAGTCAATAAATGTATTTTCTCTGTGTTAAAAAGAACAGCAGAACTTCAATGTGCATCTGACAATGAATACATCATCATGTTTGATGAGATGTCAATTAAAAAAAATATAAAATATAATCAAAAGACAGATACAATAGAAGGATTCCAAGACCATGGACTTCAAGGCAGATCACCAAAATTAGCAACACATGCTCTAGTGTTCATGTTAGCTGGCATAAGAAAAAAGATTAAGCAGCCTGTGGCTTACTACTTATCCAGCGAGTATGTAACAGCAGACCGTCTAGCAGTCTTGATAAAAGAGGTAATGTTATCAAAACAATTCAAAATACTAACATTAAAGCTACCTATCTAATAAAACACAGAACTCCATTTTACTGTTATCTTTTATCTTTCTGAAATATTCTGCACACATATATTTAGAAAAAAGTAATTTGAAACATAATTATAATGTTAAAGAATAATTTTAGATATGTACTGAAAGTACGTAATATCATAACCCAAATCAGTTTCCACAAATTAAAATAAATAATCATGTGTGTGTATTATTAATTTGTCAATTTTTTTTAGATAATACGTGAATGTCGTCAGGCGGGTCTTAGCATAGCGGCAACGGTTTGCGACATGGATGGGGTAAATCGACGAGCTTTGTCCATCTTGGGTGCCACTAGTGAAAAACCCTCCATTACTATTGATGATATAGAGATTATCAGTATGTATGACCCGCCTCATCTTCTTAAGTGTTTCAGAAATCTATTTCTGAAATACGATATCCAGTGCACTACACAAATTACATCAAACAACAAAAGTGGAATAGGTAAGAACTAATATTATGTGTTCTCATTTAGTAGATCATAATAATGCTAAATACCTACACATTAATTTTTTTTTAATTAAATGAACTTCTTTATTTTAGGTGTTGCAAAATGGAGCCACATAAAAACTTTTTATGATCTGGACAATCAGAACCCCAATTTTGTATTTGCTCCGGGCTTAAAATTAGAACACCTCAATCCAAACAGCAAGCAAAAAATGAAAGTTAAATTGGCGGCACAAATCTTAAGCCATACGGTTGCTGCTGGGATGTTGGCGAAAATTTCAGAAGGTATATAAATAATATAGTTTTTACTTTTTAATAATATTATTTCAATCTATTAACAGAACTCTGTTTTTTGGGGCTCCATACCCAAAAGGGTAAAACGTGATAGTAAGACAGTTTAAATTTTCACAGATGATGTATTTCTGTGGTTGCTATAAAAACAAATACTAAAAAAATAAATATTTAAAGGGGCTCCCTATACAACAAACGTGATTTTTTTGCTCGTTTTTGCTCGATATTTATAATGGCAACAGGTAGACGCTTGAAATATTCACAGAATATTTAGTTACATATTCACTTTAAGAATAAATAATTAAATTAAAATAAAACAAAAATTAAGGGGGCTCCCATACAACAAACGTGTTTTTTGTGCAGTTTTTGTAGATAATGGTGCGAATTCCTTCGTGCGCGAGTTCGACTCGCACCATGCCGGTTTTTTTTTATTATTCGTTAAGCAAATAGTTTAAATACATTTTTACTTTCATTTTCAGGAGTACTGACTTCAGAAGCAGCTGTAACTGCAGGTGTTATTTCAAAAATGGACAAGCTATTTGATTCTGTCAACAGCGACTCCTCAGATTTGCGCCGCGGGAAAATACATGCGACTAATTTAAAAGAAACAACACCACATCTCCAGTTATTTAAAGAAATGAAATTATTTTTTAATACTTTAAAATTCTTAGGCTGCACACGCACACCGCCTTCAAAAGAAGGGTGGGTGTGGACTCTGAATGCAGTCGAACTTTTATGGAATAAACTACGTACTAAACATTCAAATGTTCAAAGTCTTGCCACCCGCAGACTACAGCAGGACCCATTAGAAAACCTGTTTGGCTGCATTCGGGGTAATTGTGGTGCTAATTACAATCCCACTGCTGGACAATTTGTTGCAGCCTTAAAAACTTCTATGTTAAGCAACCTAGCTCACCTAAGCACTGGAAACTGCGAAAGCGATTACTGCGAAAGTATAATTGATAATTATAAAGAGATATTGACCAAATCCACAAACATATGCACAAATGATACAATTTTACAAAATTTTTCATATTCCTCAGATTTCTCTGAGGAACTTGAAAATGTATGTACTGCTGAACCATCAACTGGTGAAGCTCAGGCATGTGCATATGTTTGTGGATTTTTAGTTAAAAGACTTGATTGTACCTGCACAAACTGTCTTAATATTTTAATTTCTAAGGAAAAAGGGTCAGTAGAACATTTATTTATTCAATTTAAAGAATACTCCGAAAAGCAGAGCTTGAATTATCCCCATAAAAATATAATAAATTATGTGGAATCCTGTGCTTTGGTGGCAAACAGAATGCTTGAAGATATAGGACACGAAAAGCAAGTACTTAAAAGAGTAAAAGAAAAAATTATAGAATCAGTTGATCATGAGTTTTTAAAGGCTTGTCCAGCACATTGGGAAAAAAATCTCAATTATTTTATTGACAATGTATCATATATTTGTATAAAGAGGCACTGTACATTAAAAAATCGTCAGTTCTCAGAAGAAGCTTCGAAAGCTTCCTTAAAGAGAAAAATTGATATTTTAAAACACAAATGAAATTGAAAAATAAAGAAAATTATTATAATTCCTGAGTTTTTTTTGCTAATGTTAATGTAGGTCATGTTTTTGAAGTTACATTTTTCTTTCTGGTTGTGCAATAGAAATGAAAAGTTGAGATAATTATTCATTCCTATGGCACATCTAGAAAGAAAAATTCAGTTTTGAGTAATTTTCTCTAAAATATTTCAAATATCCCGCCCTAATCGCGTTCTTTAGTTGTTCTGGGGGTGCCACTAGATGGCGCGCAGCAAAACTGTCTTTACTTTTTTTGTACGAAGTCGTCGTTCTTCTCCCTAGAGTATATTTGTTCTGTGGTAGGTATACCTACTCGGCAGCCGCGATACACGCGACATGCGCTACACAGACCAAAAAGTTTGAGACGATGTAATAAAAGTTTCACTTTAATAATTTGTTAAAATATAGTTCTTCTAGTAAACTTTATATCGAGTACAGCGTGGGGCTATTGCGTATCTCATTTGACATTTCATAGTGATGATAACTTTGCACGGTGCTCAACGATTTCTTGTCAAACCATGTTTTTCGTATTGGCTATTTTAGTTATCAACTGAAATGACGTCATGAGCACCAAATCAACTTGAAAGCCACCGTAACACATTTGACAGGTGTTTTTGTATCGATAGTTTATATAGTGGTATTCCGTAAGCCAAGTGACCATCAAAAGGTTGATCACTATATTATTTTTATCTGCTGTGAAAGGAACTAGTATTGAGCAGTGTTTTGTAAATTCTCAGTGATCGACACTATAATCCGGATAAGTTAAATATTAAAAATATATGAACAAAATATAGGAAGAATAGCACGTATATGATTTAACGTCTTATTTCAAGTGTTTCTATACTATAATCAACAAAAAATATAAAGATAACATTGAGTTAATATGTACTATCAACTATGATAGATAATAATATTATAAGTATAAATATATAGCCATTTTCTTTTTTCCAAAAGGTTTTTACTGAGCAATAGAAGCGTAGGTATCCATATAATTTATAAAGTATGGCCCGTGCTTTTTTACTTGGATTTGCGGAAGAAGAAAGAAAGAGGAAAGCATTAAGAATTGAAAGGCGACGCTTACGTGATGCTAGTGATCCTGTGGTGATACTTTATAGCTGCCTGAAAGAGAATTTATAGCGAATTTTCGTTTGACAAAGGCTGGTTTTCAACTGGTGGTGGAGATGTTGAAATAGGAAACATTTTCCTTCATTGAATGTATTAATAGTAAGTCTAAAAATATCCATATCTTTTGTTTTTCCTTTTTTATGTGTAATTTATTACTGATGACTTACAAATCAATAAAATTACTATTCAACATTAATAATTATCTGTATTAGGTTTAAAAGACATTAATAACTCATTTATAAATACTTAGATATACCTACATAGAAAATAATACAATAATTAATGTATATCTTTTCAGTTATGTGATTCCAAATTAAACATAATGTATGTGGAACAATTATCATTAAATACTAAATCTTCATTTAATTTCTGTGAGCATCATATGAAGTATGCATAGAGTATAAAATATTATACCTGTTTTTAGGTGACTCAGGATATGCGCAATGGCCCTGGATGATGACAACAATATTAGGAGCAGGACCTGGGGACACCTGAAGAATACTATACCAACCTTCATTGCCTTGTCAGGAATACTGTTGAACGGTGTTTAGTGTTATTCAAAGCACGTTGGAGTTGTTTGTTGGCCCATAGAATACTTCATTATGATCCAGTTACTGCTGGTAAAATAGTGAATATGCATGTGTTGTCCTGCACAACATTGCAAATATGCAGAATGCCAAAATACCCGAAATACAGGCATGTCTCAGGATTTAGAGGAGAGGATGCTATAGTTGAGGTTATACAAGATCTTACCAGAGAACAATATTAGTACAGAGACTATGTAATTCAAGAAGATGATATGTTAAATAAATATTTATTGTGCTTAAAAATGTATTAGTTTTAACTGAAAATTATTTATACTTGTATTTGTGATTAAACATATTTTCTTACTTAGATAATATTATAGCTTCTAATCGAATATGACAATATTTCTTGTATAATTTATAAATTATAATACATTGTTAATGCTCTGATATAAATGTGATGTAGTTGTCAATTAGGTAATAGTTAAGACAAGGTATTTAAGTAATTAAACTTTTGATATCTAAAAAAATATTTTTTATTTATTTTTAAAGAAATTTACACCATAAGGATTGTGTTAACTCAATAATTGTTATTTTTAGTTAAATCTAGACAGTTATTTATGAAAAACTCAGAATAGAGTTATAAATAATTAATAATAATAAATTACACTATTTAAAATCATTTTAATTTACTAATATATATATGTATATATCTTCCTGTATCTTGGTAGGTAAGTGATGCAGCTAATTTTTCTATAGCAGCTGTATGCCTTTCCTCAACAGCCAATTGCTTGCTTTCCAACTCATAGGCCCAACGAGGCACTCTCTCATCTTGGCTTACTGAAATTACAATATAGCATAATACTTAATTCACTTACATTTTCAAAATTAAATATTGTACTCAGTAGTTTCTTTGAGCAACTAGAGCAACTATTTTCGATTTCAATACATTAAAAAAAATTGTCACAATTAATTATATAAACTTGTTACTCAACTTACTATCTATAGTTTATAGAAAGGTAAAACACATTATTACAATAACAAGTATATTTAAAAATAATGGATAATTTAATGGGAATTAAATAATATTTACCTAATTCTCCTCAAGTTTTCCGACAAATCTATCTAATTTAGAAGCTCTCATGAATAGTCATTTTCAAAAAGAGATTAGTTAAAGATATAAAGACAATATAATTGTGCTTGAAATAAATAACTTACATTTTATTAGATGTAAGTACTATAAAATAGATTTTTGTTAAACATTTCATAAATCATACAAAGCAATATAAAGGATACAAATATTAAAAATTTTCAAATTTATATTTAAATTAATGTTAATATTGCTCTCAAAACAAGGGTTATAAGACTTACCTCAGTTTTATTCATTTGTTACTGTTTCTAATGGCTGGTTCACACTTTGATTAGTGTGAGTGCAGGTGATTAGTGCGAGTGCAGGTGTGTAGTGCGAGTAGTGTCCAATTGACTGCGAGTGCAGGTGATTAGTGCGAGTGCAGGTGTGTAGTGCGAGTAGTGTCCAATTGACTGCGAGTGCAGGTGATTAGTGCGAGTGCAGGCACGCTGCGAGTGAGGGGGAAGGGAGGGCGCGCGGGACGTGGCTACTCGCAGTCCACTCGCAAAAAAATAGAACACGCTTCTATTCACTTTACTACACAGCCTACTAAACACTCGCACTAAACAGTCGCTGTCCACACGTAGTACTACTCATCACCTGCACTCGCACTAATCAAAGTGTGAACCAGCCATCACTTTCAAATACACTTGTGTACACAAGACGATGACCAAAATTGTAATTGTAGACAGACCAAAATTCAAAAGTGTTATGATTTTAGCGCCATATAAGAGTAAACATTTCAAATCCCAAGTGTTCCGGTTAATATAACACGTAAGATTTAAATATGCTCACGTATTTATGGAATATACGACCAAATGTATATATTTTTAATTTTGCTGCATAATGTCGATAAAAAATAGTGACGTTCGGTGTCATCGTTGATAAGCACCGTAATACACCGTGACATGATGTCCACTTATTAAGATACGCAATACCAAATCTTTAAATTTTTAGTGGACATCAAAGTTCAGTGATCATCAAAACTATGTTGATCACTTAATGTGTCAAAATTAGACAATAGCAAGCTGGTCACATCACTAAGATCACGTGGCGGCAGTGAGGTGCGCGAGCGAGCCTGCGCGTGTTCGCCTCCCACCTCCCCTTCACCCCCGCGATGCTAGATTTATTTTCATAAAAATAAGTATAACAATCGACTTACTGATGAAATGTGATACTGGATTTCAATTTTGTGTATTTTCTAGTATTATTTTTGCAAGATATAACTGCACATTTCACCATGTTTATTCCTAGATATGAATAAAAATCCAGAGCAACGCACTTCGTCAGCACTCAACCACGACTACGAGCGCGCGCGGTGGGAACGTCGTGTTGTTCCCACCTGTGCCTACTGTTCCCACTTGGTTGTTCGCACTCTATAGATACTATCTATACTCTAACACCTTGGCCACGGACACCGGCGGCGCGACCGACGGCGCGACGGGCGGCGCGGCAATTCAAAAAAAAACAAACTATTTTAAATTAAGTTCGCTCCGGGAGTAGTCGCCGCGTCTGCCGCTCGACTCCGTGGCCTGCGCCGTAATAACTCATACATTTGTTTCGATCGCTAGTCGTGCCGCGCGATTCGCTTGGGGAAATTCGCCGGTCGTCTCGCTGGTCGCCGCTGCGCGTGGCATGCCCAGTACATTTCCATACATTTGATTCATTCGCAAGACGCGCCGCCAGTCGCGCCGCGCGAATTTTCGCTATAGCGAATTGTCCGTGGCCAGCACGTAAGGTTATTGCCACAGTTATTGCTAACTCTATGAATATTTTTTTTTTCAACACTGAACTTCGCAAGTCGCGTACCTAAGCATAGACAAGACGCAGGTCGCAAATTAATTGTCTATGTATAAAGCGATGCGCATTGGCTTCGCTTGAGAAAAGAATGAATAATGATAGAGAATTGTAGTGAATCGAAGCACTTCAATTCGTCAATAATTTATTTCTCTCAATTAAATTGCCATTTGCCATGGCTTATAATGGAAAAAGACTTGTAGATT
Source organism: Colias philodice (assembly GCF_061535455.1). Lineage (NCBI taxonomy): Eukaryota > Metazoa > Arthropoda > Insecta > Lepidoptera > Pieridae > Colias > Colias philodice. The sequence continues at coordinate 8,387,755 of NC_143099.1, read as the reverse complement.
AATAAATTCAACGTGTGCTAGTGAGTGAGTGTAACATATGGTTGTTTTTTGGTAATTTGGACTGCAATTGAAATAATGATAACGAAAATGCAACCTCAAGCGAATATTGCCGTGCCGCAAGCTGTCACGACGCAGCCTCAACAAATTGTGGGGGTTGCAGCTAATGCCGTGATATTAAAAATGTCTGATATACAGCAAATATCTACCGTTGGTAAGTTTTATTAATATATTATATAATTGATATCATTGTTCATTTCAAAAGTTTTTATGCCATAAATAGTTCCTATGTCAAAGCATGGTGATTAGCGCGAGCTCTTTTTAGTACTTTACCTTTTTATTTACTTCAGATTTTGTTTTATTGTTCTCTTATAGCAGTAAATGTCATTTTCACAGGACTATTGGAGCTCGCGCATAGAGAGTACCAAGCTGGGGATTATGATAACGCTGAATTGCATTGTATGCAGTTATGGCGACAGGATGCTACAAATACTGGTGTCTTGTTACTTTTGTCTTCTATACATTTTCAATGCCGACGACTTGATAAATCGGCGCATTTCTCGACACTGGCGATCAAGCAGAACCCATTGTTAGCCGAAGCTTATAGGTAAATTTTTACTTTATTCTTGATTATCATTGAACTAGACCTTGTTCTTTTGGCATTACTATAATAACTCTTATTATACAGACTAATTTATCATTCATATCAACATGTTGATGAAAAAGCCTTGACATTGTTAACACATTTTTGTAGATTCTTCAATTGGGCATGATGAATTGAATTCTCAAAGAATATTAGAAAAATAAACATATCTAACTGTTGCAGCTATTAAATCAACAATTTTTATGAACATAGCAATAAAATCTAGTAAAATGTTTAAAAGTCCTCACCAAAATAGATTGTTAGTAATGACAATAATTTATGTCATATTATGGTTAATTGGGATTTATTTTTGTATCTGGCCTTGAATATAGTATGATCGTTGGCTTGATAGTTAACTTTTTTATGGGTAAAATTATTATCATTAATTATTATAATTACCTATGATGGTAAGTGGAAAAGTTTTGAAAAACAAAATGTTGTGATTGTGATTATACACATAGACCGGGAGATACTGACACAAAATTTCGAGTCATTTGTAACAGGATGGCGGTTCTACAGGGTTCTTAGTATGCAATGACAAAAAGAAAAATGATGGTGTGAACGCTGGTACCGGCGGCTTAGTCGCGTGGACGTTAGTCAAACTCGTCGGAAAATAGCGAAAGTCAAACGATTTGTAACAGTATGGCACTTATTTTTCCTGTAATTTTGAGGATCAACGAATATAAATACAAAATTTCAAAGATCTAGGTGTTGGAAATCTTCACTTATATAAATTAATACTAAATTAATTTTTCAAGTATGACAGCACTTTTTCCCCCTACTAGAAGTATGGCAAATATAATAATGGTCACATTTTATCAAATACTCTCCAAAAATCCAAATGCAATACTGGTACAAAAAGTTTGGCGAAATAAAAATGTTTTGCAGATTTTCGGCGGTATGGCGACCATTTGTAATCGTCCGAAAAGTATGGCATGGCGATTTTCGTAAATGGCTGCACGACGATGGTTACCTGTGCAAAAGTTAGCCTGATACAAATGGTTGAATAATTGTTTTATTTAAATCAACACATTCGCGTCGGTATGGCGGGCTGTAAGTCATACCGGAAAAGTATGGCATGACACTACCGCCTACTTCTTTTTTATGGGCTATCGGTAAATTCTAAAATTTTTGTGTTACAAATCGTTTGACTTTCGCTATTTTTCCGACGAGTTCGACTAACGCCTACGCTACTAAGCCGCCGGTACCAGCGTTCACACCATCGTTTTTCTTTTTGTCATTGCGTACTAAGAACCCTGTAGAATCGCCATCCTGTTACAAATGACTCGAAATTTTGTGTCAGTATCTCCCGGTCTAACAGTTATTCTGTATAAACTCTGGTCACTATGCACTACTGTTAATATCACAGGATTATCACTGTTACGAGTCCAGTGATAGTTAACTGTAATAGAAAATTAATACAATGTGCGTTGCTCCGCATGGTTCCACCCCCGTGGCTCCACTCCTGTTGGTCGTAGCGTAATGATATATATAGCCTATAACCTTCCTCGATAAATGGGCTATCTAACACCGAAAGAATTTTTCAAATCGGGCCAGTATTTCCCGAGATTAGCGCGTTCATACAAACAAACTCTTCAGCTTTATAATATTAGTATAGATTAAGTCTTTTGTTTTAGTTGTATATATTATATTAGAATAGATCATAAAAGTTAAATTCTTCCTAGCAACCTGGGGAATGTCTACAAAGAGAGGGGTCAGCTGCAAGAGGCGTTGGAGAACTACAGGCACGCTGTGCGGCTGAAGCCCGACTTCATAGATGGGTACATCAACCTGGCCGCAGCGCTGGTTGCCGCGGGAGATATGGAGCAAGCTGTGCAGGCCTACGTCACGGCTCTGCAGTACAATCCAGTGAGTATATATAATAATAATAATAAATAAATAAATAAATATTTCAGGACAATTTTCACGGCACAATCTGATCCCATACTAAGCTTTCGCTTGTGTTATGGAAACCAGATGGCTGATAAACATACATATATAATTTTTAAATAAATACTTATATAGATAATTAACACCCAGACACAGAGCAAACATCTATGTTCATGACACAAATATTTGCCCTGGGTGGGAATCGAACCCACAACCTCTGGCTTGGAAGGCAGGGCCACTACCAACCAAGCCAACCGGTCATTCAGTTAACTATAGTTTACTAGTAGTTATAGTTATTGGTTAATAAAGATAACAAGTATGGGTACGAAGGAAAACTGAGAGAGAGCTCTGTACCTGTTAATAATTAAAAGTTTAGGGTGGTTTTGTTATACCTATAGTATGTATCTGTTTTTTAGGTTGGTATGCTTCAATATACTTGTTGCAAATCTACTTCAAAATATTATTTTTATAGCAGGTAATAGGTGAGTTGCATATTAATACGATAATATGTAAAAACCTGCTACCTTCTACCTTGCAAATAAATTGATTTTGTAGTGTACACAATAGATTAACCTTTAGTATATTCATACAAATACCATTAGGCATTAAGTAGGAAGTGACAGTCTTTAAATTGCCTTCCTGCTAGCATGATGTAACAATGAGAAGGGCTTGTTTATGGTCTAGTAATAATTTGGACAGATTGTTTAACTGCTTTTAGATAGTAAATGTACCTTTGAAAATGAGATAAAAAAATTGTGTGACCTAACATTATACAACAAAAGTAACTCTGTCTGCCTCTGTGTTTTTCTTGATTCCCTTAGGATTGAGAAATAATTAAGGCTACTTTAAAATGAGCTGTGAGAGGAAAGAAATGGGATAAAAGTTTATGTTATGACCTTGACAAAAAAAAACTAACATGTTACTTATTTGTAAAATAATCTGCTTTAAAAAAATTACTATGTGTATGTATGTATGTTTGTTACTCTTTCACGCAAATACTACTGAACAGATCACAAAGAAATTTAGCACACATATAGAGAGTAACTTGGATTAATACATACATAGGATAGGTTTTATCCCAGAAATCCCACGGGAACGGGAACTATGCGGGTTTTTCTTTGAAAACGTAGGCGAAAAGCTAGTTGTGTATATAGTAGCAATTTACTCGTTATGAAAATTTTATAATGTGTACAAATTCACACATCTATAATAGAGACTATGATAATTGGTCTATGAGTTTGCAAGTTAAAACAAACCTATTCAATTTGTCTGTTAACACAAGCATTTATTTTGACATGTATTTATTTTTATCCACACTAGCTTTTATATGCCTTTAATTGGCTTTGTTAGTCAAAGAGCACATTTGACCGAATGTTCAGATTTTCGCTCAAAATTTATTGACGTGCGCTGCAGTTATTTCAGCTTCTAAAATTTTCATAGCAATAAAAAAAGGTATAAAACGTGGACAATGAGTAAGTTAAAATAACATGGTATATTCAGAATAGAAATGTTATTATAAAACTTTTGATTATTATTGGTTCATATTAAAAAAAGTATTCAAGGTTTAAAGTCAACTGCTACTATTATAATCCGATTTTAACATATCTTCTCCAAAAAAAGAGGGACGCTTTCAATTCGCAGTGTATCCTTTCTTTAACATAAAAAGTTGCTCCAGCTGTCCCCAAAGAATCTTTACACTGATTTCAATGCACACCTTTTACAAATTTCACTTTGATCCAAGCTTGACTAAGGTTATTATAGTAAATGCGGTATTATTCTGTTTCATAACGAATTGAACCAGTACACTAGTATTAATTGGCGAAATTTTATTAAAATCCGGGTTTAAATGGAGAAAATTATAAACGTATGTATGCGCCGCGGCCGGTGTAGTTTACTTGCATACTATTTATTAAAAAATACTTTTGTTGTTTGCATATTTTCTGCCGGTACCTAGATAAATTATAATGTGGCTTTGTATAAATCTAAAAATCTTTGATAAATTTATTATCAACGTAATCTATGTCTTATAAATTTTCATTACGTCTGACCAAACGTTCTTGATTCATTAAGGATTCGAAACGAAACCGCTATAGGTATAAGAAATGTTGCTTTATTGGCCGGCAGTAAACCTTGTTCGCAATGGAACACGTAATGTAAACTTTGAAACGTTTACATTGTCTCAGTATAAATTTATCGCCATACAATATCCGTCCTTTTACAATTCCAAGCGATTGTGATCTTAGTCAACGTATTTCATAAATTTCCATCAAAACATTTCCACTGATCGCACATAATCGCCCGCTTTGAACAACAGCAACAGCTCAAGGTGACATCGTTTGTGCCCTCGATGTTATATTCCGTTCATTGATCATATTATAAACCACTAGCTGTGCCGCGCGGTTTCACCCGCATTACTCCGCTCCTGTTGGTCTTAGCATGATGATATATAGCCTATATTACTCGTGGATAATGTAGCTTTCCAATGGTGAAAGAATTTTAAAAATCGGTCCAGTAGTTTATGAGCCTATTCATTACAATCAAACAAATAAACAAAGTTTTCCTCTTTATAATATTATAGTGTAGATATTAATATTATACGATATATACGACACATATGAGCATATTATAGCCTTGAGCGTTGATGTAATGGAAAATAGACGAGACAATAGATGAATAGAGGTTATTATAGCCTTAATTACTATTATGTAAACATGATTATTATTTATTGTATTATATGTAGTTTATATACACCTATCATTATATCGGCAATGTTTTATCTATTCGGATTATTTTACTCAAAAAATATACGATGTTTGTTACGCTTTCCCGACTGAACTGGCCGAGCGGTTGTTTTGTAATTAATTTAAACCGCCGGCAGAGAAAGGTACAAAATATGTCTGAATTTAAATCGAAGCATCAATTTTAATTAAAAAATGAATCTGCCCGCTGATTTTACACAAAACTCACACACATCTACATTGTATACGATTGATGAATTGGACATCTCCCTATTTATTAAATTTTCATTGAATAAACTACACGTGGTTCGTAATACAAGTAGAAACGAAGCGTAAAGGAACTTAGAATACACAGGAAGCATAATATATGTAGCTATTGTAATAAAATACACTCGCGTATAACTTTTCCAGCAATTTCCTCGTTTCTCCCCTATAAAATATCCCTTGTACCGTCTAAGTTATCGTCCTATCAAATATCAAGAAATCAATATAACAGTGAATACGATATAAACGGATTAATTTTCGTATTACATTAAAGTATTACCAAAGTAATTTTGGTTTTATAGACATATATTTTATTATCTTACTAGCGATAAATGAGATTTTATTTGGGTAAAGTTGTTTTGTTGTTAGTTTGCATAACAACTATGTATGTACTTCAAATTGATCGAACTTATAGAGAGAATTGCATTAATTTATGAGTAATGGATTATCACAAATAAGATAAACATTTCCATTTGTTACATGTTACATATTTATAACAATATTCATAGTGTAATTATATTCTGATAATTTATTTCAAAATTCTGCATATTAAGTACATCTCTATACACATAAAAAAATAAAAATGTAGCAATTAAACGTAACCTTTACGTATAGGAAAGTATGCATTGCAAACTTCATTGAGGTGTTCGTTTAACTTCCTGTATCGTAAAAAATAGATCAATAGCTCGTCGATTAAATACATACATCTGCACACCATAAACATATACATACATTGTCTGTTCGCTAACTAAGATAAATGCCACACCCTTGAAGGTCGCAAATATAATTTCCGTGTTCTCTAATTACCCATTGGGCGATGTGCCACGTACACTTAAAACATGACAAATATAATATTCAGTCAAAAGTATGTAGGTTATGTTATTATTTCAATTTATATGTTTGTTTTTACTTCAATGTAAACAGCTACATGTTTTGCGTCACGTATTCGTCATCATATGGAATTTAGAATTTCTTCTTAATTTTTTTTTGTTAAAAATGTTTGTATAATATTGTTTAAATAATACATGTGCATTAAATGTACAATTGCAATAAATTTATCAAACTTGATTGCGATTTTTTTATTTTAAAACTGAACGTCTCGACTCTAGTATGCAAATGCGCAAATACACGAGTAATATTGTTACAGGATCTTTACTGCGTTAGAAGCGACTTGGGCAATTTGCTCAAGGCCCTGGGACGACTGGACGAGGCAAAGGTAAATACAATTTTGCTCCGCTTTCTGGTTTGCTCTGAAGTTAACAGGATTCTCTGTCTCTTGCCTTTGTCTCGTTTAAAATTAGAGTACTCTCTGTGGCATCAGCGTACATTGCAATTGCGTAAAATATATTACCCTCCAACTGCATGAGCGTAGCTTACGTAATGGTTTCAACGACCGTTTCAGACTTTATTGGTTTTTAAAATGCAAACTCATTCTATTTAAGCAAACCACTGTTTAAACCATTATTGTGGCAGCGGAAAAATGCGAGAAACTACATAAACGCTTAAACTTAGTTTCCCGAATTTTTCATTACACCCCTTTCAACTGTTACAATAATGTCGAGCGACAAAAATTTGTGTTGATTTTTTGTGCATCTGCGTAAAAACCCTAAACCAATTTTCCACACAATGTTAATGCTTGTTTACATTAACATTTCAACAGAATTGTGTGTTCCTTTTGACATGATAATTTTTACATTTAGGTATAAACATTGTGTGGTAGATTGAAAATAAACGGAGAGTATTCTAATAATACGAATAAATTTAAATGTATAAAAAACTGATATATCCTGTTCTCTTCCAAAATAACTACTTAGTAACTTTTAATCCTGGCTTGTAGTGATCTCTTACAACATATACATTACAAAAGAGGATCAAAGGAATCAAAGTAGCGTTTATATCATTAGTGGTTGACGTAGTAAGTTATGTTTATTTATACAATATTATTTGGTCATCCACATCATGCCTGACAACTCTGCTAATAGACAGCGTGAGCTGGCAAAGATCCTCTCAAGTCATAAAACATGTAATTTTTATACGACAATCGGCTGAACTAGTTTGACTCAAAATCGACTAATTCTGTTATATTTTCACAAGGTGTTGTCTGGTAAGACAGTAGGTGTGACTGCCGCTGTATCTAGCTGGGTTATGGTTGGTACTCCCCTCGCAATCACGCTGAGATGACAACATTCTGTGTAACGCAGGTAAAGTGTACAAGGTTTGAGAGAAATTGATAAGGCAGGTTCGGACACAACGCGTGCTCTTATTGTTCATTGTCGTGATCATCCTCCATCGGTTAGGAAGTGGAAGCGTCTTCAATTTCTTCCATTTACGTTACGTTATTGTTTCGTTCGTAGCTTAATTAGATGATTTGTAGATTGGGTCGTTTGCATTTCCTACTGATGTGTCTTTGCAGTCAGCGTAGCTTCGAAACGTAGGGTGCACTTGGCGTAAATTATTTTGCGGTTGGGATTCGGTGATAATTGTTTATGTATTCTCACCCAGTCTACCAACCGCGGCTTTGGTGTAATTTTCAAATTTGGCGTAAAATATACTTCGATGTTTCATCATTGTACAATCAGTTGTGAAAAATGGAATTAACATTTTCTTTTTGTATGTTTAGGCATGTTACTTGAAAGCTATTGAAACACGACCAGACTTTGCTGTAGCATGGAGTAACTTAGGGTGCGTTTTTAACGCACAAAGTGAAATCTGGTTGGCAATCCATCATTTCGAAAAGGCTGTGGCTTTGGACCCCAATTTCTTGGATGCATACATAAACCTTGGAAATGTACTGAAGGAGGCTAGAATTTTTGACAGGTAAATATGATTCCACTTTCCTTTTTCATAATGCTTTTGGCAGGAAACTATTTCTAATGTCTATTTTCCATTACACAGGGCAGTAGCTGCTTATTTGCGGGCGTTGAATCTATCACCTAACAATGCTGTTGTCCATGGAAACTTGGCATGTGTGTATTATGAACAAGGTCTTATTGACTTAGCTATTGACACTTATAGAAGAGCAATTGAATTGCAACCAAATTTCCCCGATGCCTACTGTAACTTGGCGAATGCTCTCAAGGAAAAAGGCCAAGTAGTCGATGCTGAGGAATGCTACAATACGGCACTTAGACTGTGTCCATCTCATGCTGATTCTCTTAACAACTTGGCGAACATTAAACGTGAACAAGGATACATCGAAGAAGCGACTCGTTTGTACTTGAAGGCCTTAGAAGTTTTCCCAGAGTTTGCTGCCGCTCACAGCAACTTGGCGTCTGTTTTACAACAACAAGGGAAACTTAATGAAGCCCTCATGCATTACAAGGAAGCAATTCGCATTCAGCCAACATTCGCTGATGCATACAGTAATATGGGCAATACGCTCAAAGAAATGCAAGACGTCGCTGGCGCGCTACAGTGTTACACAAGAGCTATTCAAATTAATCCCGCGTTCGCCGACGCTCACAGTAATCTCGCTAGTATTCACAAGGACTCAGGGAACATTCCAGAAGCCATACAGTCGTACAGGACGGCGTTGAAACTCAAACCGGACTTCCCTGATGCGTATTGCAACTTGGCGCATTGTTTGCAAATCGTGTGCGATTGGACCGATTATGAGGCGAGGATGAAGAAACTAGTTAGTATTGTAGCTGAGCAGCTCGAAAAGAATAGACTACCATCGGTACATCCGCATCACTCTATGCTGTATCCACTGACACACGATTTCAGAAAGGCTATTGCCGCCCGTCATGCCAATTTGTGTTTAGAGAAAGTGCAAGTATTGCACAAGCCTCCATACAAATTCCCTCGCGATTTGCAAGGGCGCTTGCGTATCGGATACGTTAGCAGCGATTTCGGTAATCATCCGACGTCCCATCTTATGCAATCCGTGCCCGGTCTACACGATCGCGCTAAAGTCGAGATCTTCTGTTATGCGCTCAGCCCCGACGATGGAACAACATTCCGCTCTAAAATCGCCCGGGAAGCGGAACATTTCATTGATCTATCGCAATTACCCTGTAATGGTAAAGCGGCTGATAAGATTTATGGAGATGGAATTCACATTCTCGTGAACATGAATGGATATACAAAAGGCGCTAGGAATGAAATATTCGCCCTGAGACCCGCTCCGGTTCAGGTCATGTGGTTGGGTTATCCCGGAACTAGCGGAGCGAGTTATATGGACTATTTAATTACAGACGCCGTGACGTCACCTTTGGAATTGGCTAGTCAATATAGCGAAAAGCTCGCATACATGCCGCACACCTATTTTGTCGGTGACCATAAACAAATGTTCCCGCATCTACAAGAGAGGCTAATTCTTAGCGATAAAATTAAATCGCACAATAATTTAGGAAGTGTCGCTGATAACGTGGCTGTCATTAATGCTACTGATTTATCGCCGCTAGTGGAAAATACTGACATAAAGGAGATTAAGGAAATCGTTAGAGCAGCAAGACCGGTGGAAATTTCGTTGAAGGTTGCCGAGTTGCCAACCACTACACCTATTGAGACTATGATCGCTTCAGGACAAATACAGGTAAATGCTTTCATCTGAAATATTATAAATACATATTGTGAGTAAAAAAAAAATATTTTTCTACAAAAAAATCTATATTTTTGCTATAACTTTAAAATAATTTGGAAAATCCAAAAGTGCACGCCTCATAATTTTTTTTTAATAAATATTTATTAATTATTATTTTTGTTTATTTAATAACAATTAAACCACATCGAATCAGACCCTGAAAAATGAAAGGGTTCTATTCCTGAGCATACTCAAGCGTAAGAGAAAAAAAAAAGACTCGATTAGTAAAGTATTTCGGTCGCTATCGTGTTAACAAGAAAAAGGATCCGCACATACAGACACACGGACGTCCAAGACAGAACTTTTTTAAACTGTTTTTTAACTAGTTTAAATAACAAAAATGACATCAAAAATATCATGAACGTTAAAAATAGTGTTTTTTCTTAATATGTGTGTGTATGTATTATCTTACAAGTGCAATGTATGATACATAAAGACATTTTAAGTTTGAAAAATCAGATGTTTTGCGCGAAGTGACAGTAGTACCCACCTCAACGCTTCGCTTATGAGGCGTGCAATATATAGTTTTAACTTCTATCTTAATTACTATCGTATCATAAAAAATTCTTATCACGTTCATATCAATACGTAAACGAATTTCCGTAGTTTGATAAAAACATCTTTTTTAATATTTCGTTTGTATTAAATTGCTTTAAGTACCAATAATAATGCATATTCCAGACATCCGTAAACGGGGTTATCCTGCAAAACGGTCTGGCCACAACGCAAACAAACAACAAGGCAGCCACCGGCGAAGAAGTACCGCAATCCATAGTAATAACAACAAGACAACAGTACGGTTTGCCCGATGACGCAGTTGTGTATTGCAACTTTAACCAATTATACAAGATTGACCCCCTGACTTTGCACATGTGGGTGTATATTCTGAAACATGTGCCGAATAGCGTGCTATGGCTTTTGAGGTTCCCGGCGGTTGGTGAACCGAACTTGCAAGCTACGGCACAACAATTGGGTAAGGAGACTTTACATTTCTTGGGTTATATATATATATATATATATATATAAAAGAAAGTCGTGTTAGTTACTCCACTTATAACTCAAGAACGGCTGAACCGATTTAGCTGAAAATTGGCAGGGAGGTAGTTTAGAGCCAGGTGAAGGACATAGGATACTAAGTATGTACGGGCGAAGCCGGGGCGGACCACTAGTTATTTATAATAGGAAAATAACAATTTGAAGTAATTGACATAACTTGAAATGAAATAACTTTATTTGTCCAGTAATTTGTTATAAAATTCATTAGTAAAACAGTGGTTACGCTATGGAGTAGTTGAATGAATTACTAATATAATACAAAATGAGTAGGTCCAAAAAAAATTGGTCCAAAAGTTGAAAGTTACCATGCAAATTACCAAAAAGCATTTAGTAGAACATTTTGACTACGTAATTTATTTTGTCGGCAATGATAATATATGCTTGAAAACTAAACTATTATTTTGTTATCTATCATTGAGTACAAGTGAAACGAAATGATAACTCGATAATCTATGTTTATAGTTTTTATCATGTTATCATTAATCATTCAAGGTTAAATCTTACAATATACATTGTTGATTGTTGATAAATCATATTATCTTCTAATTCCGGTTATTTTTCAAATGGTTATGATGATGTAAAAAATTTGATGTTATTCTTTTGAATAATGAACTTCAATTCTACATGAAGGCTATGTATTATAGTATGTAGACATATTACAATTATTCACGTAAAAACAATTGTGGTATGTTGTTTGCCTTTTGAATATAATCTCAATTAGATTTCTTTAGCACTCAATGCAATTTTATTGTGGGATTGGCTATGAACCTCCATCTTTCGTTTTACCTTTGCTATATCTTTAAGTGACGCACCAATCTATGTTTCAAGTTACAAAATTCAATCTTCTGCCTTTATAATTTAACTAGTGGTCCGCCCCGGCTTCGCCCGTGGTACCTACATGTTTAAACTATCCTATCTCTCAAGTTGGATCGAACTGCACATGGTGTGCGAATTTTATTATAATCAGTTAAGTGGTTTAGGAGTCCATTGAGGACAAACATTGTGACACGAGATTTATATATATAACTAGCGGACCGCCCCGGCTTCGCCCGTGGTACATATTTCGCAATAAAAGGTAGCCTATGTTCTTTCTCAGGGTCTAAAGATTGTCTGTGCCAAATTTCATCAAAATCGGTCCAGTAGTTTATGCGTGAAAACCATACATACATACATACATACAAACCTTTCCTCTTTATAATATTAGTATAGATTTAATGTAACACTTATAATTATTTCCAGGACTCCCGCCAGGTCGCATAATATTCTCAAATGTAGCGGCCAAAGAGGAGCATGTGAGGCGAGGCCAGTTGGCCGATGTTTGTCTGGATACACCACTGTGTAACGGACATACAACAAGCATGGATATATTGTGGACTGGCACTCCTGTGGTCACATTGCCTGGAGAGACGCTGGCTTCAAGGTAACATCTTTGTTTCTAGTTGAATACATAACTTTCTTTAATGTTATGTATGCAATTTTAAATGGGTATCTTTTATCAAAATAGCTAATAGTTAACATTGTTTTGAAAATAGCTAATGGTTTGGTACGTTGTTTCTTATTAAACCTTTTTGGTGTCTAAAAATGTTTTTCATATAATACTTTCGATTCGAAGCAGCACATGAAAATGGTTTCATCATTTTCAATATCTTTGAGAGCCTTTTAACTACACACATATTCTAGAAAAGTTTTATTTATGCATGTATGTATATTTTTTGCAGAGTTGCAGCATCACAATTAAATACGCTCGGATGTCCGGAACTCATTGCCCGGACGCGGCAGGAGTATCAAGATATAGCTGTAAGACTAGGAACCGATAGAGAATAGTGAGTACACATCCTACTACTATTATAAAGGCAAAAGTTTGTAAGTATGGATGTATGGATGTTTGTTACTCTTTCACGCAAATACTACTGAACCGATTACAATGAAATTTAGCACACATATAGAGGGTAACTTGGATTAACACAAAGGATAGGTTTTATCCTGGAAATCCCACGGGAACGGGAACTATGCGGGTTTCTCTTTAAAAACGCGGGCGAAGCCGCGGGCGGAAAGCTAGTTTATAATATGTTGTCGTTTACACATACATGCTTATCTTACTTAGTGCATTTTTATACAGATAAGAGCAATGTCACCTTATGCTTTTGTTTGAGTGGATTATGAGTGAATTTGTAAATAAACATTTAAAAAGATTCGTAAGAAAAATAGATTAGTTCAATTGAAAGGGATTTTTATTTATTTATTTATTTATTTATTTATTTGTCAGAATTGTGGTAATATACAAGGTCACATGATTCAATCAACAAAACAGTCCACACAATTCGCCAAACAATTGGCATACAAATTTTTCACGATTACATTGCAGATTATATAAACATACATACATCCAATAACATCAAAATTAACAGGTTTTTATTAATACATATCACGCTTTAAAAAATTCATTTAAAGAATAGAAACATTTTTCCGCCAACCATATTTTCAACCTTCTACGCATCAAATTTCCTGGCATTTCACGCAGCTCTTTAGGAATGTGATTAAATACCTTTATGCACATCACACTAGCATTGTTTTGAAAGAGCTTAGATCTACAATTTGGCAGCAATAGGCGAGTAGGATCCCTAAAACCCAATTGGGAATTGTTTGTGGTTGGTTTGAAGAGTTCACTGTGCTTTTTTACAAACATACATATTTCCAATATTTTTTATTTGATTTGATTTAAAAGAGTATAGTTAATTTTTCTACTATCAATGTAAATTTTCCATCAAAAACTAGCACTTTCAATACAAAATCAGGAAATTGAACATGTTTTAAAACTTAAGTGATTCTGTTTTATGGGAAATTATTTTTGTATATATTTATTTATTACTGATGGATTAGACAATGTGTCAAAACATAATTTAATTTTAAGTAGCATTGCATCAAAAAGGGATCTTTGACGACGCGGTTGGCGCAGTGGTAAAGTAACTGCCTACTGAGCCGACGGTCCCGGGTTCGTTCCCCGGTCAGGGCAAATATTTGTGTGATGAACTCAATTATTTGTACTTGGGTCTGGGTGTTATTATCTATGTATATGTATTTATTAAATATTATATCTATCGTCGCCTAGTACCCACAACACAAGCCTTGATTGAGCTTACTGTGGGACTAGGTCGATTTGTGTAATGATGTCCTATATATTTATTTATTGAAGTGAAACTTCTTTATCGGGGTTGGACAAAAATTTAGTGTAACATTTTTGCGTTACGCCGTACGCGTGATATTTTTGCGTTACGCCGTACGCGTGACATTTTTAAGGTCATAAAGAAGTTTCACTTCTTACGTGTGTACTCTAGTACACGCATACATTTTTTTATTATTATTTATTTATTTATCTAATATATTTATGCTTATAATTCAACAGCCTCAAAGCGATCCGCGCGAAAGTGTGGGCCGCGCGCACGGAGAGCCCTCTCTTCGACTGCAAGGCGTACGCCACGGGGCTCGAGATGCTCTACAGCCGCATGTGGTCGCGGCACGCGCGCGGCGACCGCCCCGACCACGTGCAGGCGACCGACAAGTAGGCACGAACACACTGCGACCTTGGGGAGTGCGCGGCCAAGAAGCGCCGCTCGTGTTGAGTGACAGTGACAAGTGACTAGTGACAGTGACAGTGACAGATACGGTGTCGGTGATTGTGACGCGGCGCGTGGCACAGATTAAGGGCGTTAGTACACCGACGCATTCGCGTGCGGCAGCGAAACAACGAAAAATCTGTCAGTAGTGTGGCAGGATTTCGCATATGATATGTCTCACTCTAGCACATAGATAGATGAAATAGTCGCGTCCTTGTCAGTATTGTTTCGCAAGGAACTGCGAAATGGCCATTACACAGACGCATTGCGAAAAAGTTGCGAAAACATTGCTGTGTACTAACGTTCCGCAGATATTTCGCTACGCAGTAGTTTCGCAGAGATTCGCTGCCGCACGCGAATGCGTAGGTGTACTAACGGCGTAAAAAGTGAGTTTTGCTTTGACAGTTCCCATTGCGCGCCATTTTGTAGATTCGACTTAGGTATGTACCGCCGGTAGCGTTTACTATTACGGATTTTGAAATTGTGTTGTTGTAATGGTATTATTTGATTAATGGTCACGCGTATGGGCTATTTTTTATAATTTATTTTTACATGTTAGAGAATAAACAAATTTTGTTTTACTAAGATTCCTGTGGGATGTGATTTTCAGTTACAATGTTAGTACTTGTAATAGTTCAATCTCGTTGTTTGTGTAATAGTGAATTATTTTGTATTGTTATTATAAATACAATTTGAACCGTCTCATAAAATAAATAGTAGTAAATATAATATCGGGGTTGTTTCAATTGAAACTGTTATCCTGACTTATGTTGATTGGATTTAATAGGACACAATTTTTCATTAGTACTTGAGTATTAAATGTGTACATAGAGCTACATGTATTTTCAATATTTTAACAGTATGAAGACCATAATATTATGTTATCTTAATTCTTTACTTGTTATGTTTTTCTTTCTGCTTCAGTTGTGTTAATCACATTCTTAATGAAGTTGTGATTGCTGGCAGCAATAAGTTATTTGCAATAAGCATTTGTGGCCTTGTAAGCATGTGCCATTAGACATTGCAATAATTAACATTATACTTATTTCATAGGTTTTCATTTTGATTGATTAACCCGATAAAATGCATCTGAAACCTTACAGAGTATTCCTGAAACATTAAAAGCAATTTGATAGTTTAAGTAAATTATTTTGCAGAAGTATTTTTTTAGTAGTAAGTAAAAGACACTTATTTTAATATGATATTGGAAAGGAAAGGTATCGCAGTGTTTAAAATTATATTCAAATTTGATACATGTAATAATTTAGGTATTTTAATGTAACTATTTGGCTTTTAATTATATACATGTTAGATGTACTGTATTATCAACTACATTCATATGAATTAAATTAAAGAATCTCACTTAAATGTGAGAGAGAATACAATGAATAAGTAATGTTAGATGTGCATAAAGCTACAGAGCGTTTGTTATGATAATTGCAAACATAGGTATATTTATATAACTGTATTTTCATTAGATTATTTTCTAAATAAAGTATTTGGTTGTGGTCTCATTGGTCTATGACCTGGCATTTCAAGCGTTACTTGCAAATCTTGATATTTTTTAAACTAAAAGAGGAACACAGAAAAAATGAAGACAGTTATAAAAATATACAAATTTTTAGTGTCACAACAGCTATGTTTTAAATAATGTCACTAAAATGTTGATGAAACATTGTAGTCTCTGTATTTGATGTTGGACGAAATATGTATTGTTTAGTGAATACAATATGTTCTTGATTGAAACCGAACATCTAAGAAGGAGCAATCATATGTAAGACTGAATCGGAATGATATAAATATCTAGTGACCTTGCTTCTTAATCTTTGGAGAAAAAAATGTTTATTCACTAGATCTAGGTATAATTTATTGAATTAGATCATAATATTAGCGTAACGATTTAAACATCGAATTTAATGACTAATTCAGTTAACAACTCAAATAATAAACTTGGTTTTGTTTGTAATTCCTCTTAGTTTTGACAAGTATTTTTGTTTTTTGGCATTTACTTTCATTAATGCAAAAAAGAACAATAATGTGACTAAGATTGTTATGTAATTTCTAAGTAGATTATGTTTGTGTGTTAAGATAATGTGATATAGTTAGGAGGTCGAGAATAAAATTCATAAGATAGGTATCCGCACATATAATGCTTGCTATGTGGTTTAGGGAATAATGGACTTTTAATACCTATCATTTCCTAACATGAATCGAAATAAATGTTCAGCCGATTAGGGAATCTATTTTTCAATAAAACATTGAAAAATAAACTATGAAGTCTATTGTCTTTGATATTGTCCATTGTTCCTAATGCATTATGCCATTTTACAATAGACTAGCATAAGTGTGAATTACCCAGTTAATTTTAGCAAATTTCCTCATTATTCACAAATTGTAAATATTTTCCTAAGTTCTAGTGTTAATTAGGGTGATTAATAAATATGTGAAATAAAATGTTGTTTTATTCAAATACCTTTTTTTAGTAATCCTACTAACGAGCGGTTTCAGACTAGCGTTTTATACGCGCGAGAGTGTTTTTGGAAGAGCATGTGACGCACGCACCTTATGTTACAAGCTTGGCTCGTACGAGCGTTGACGCACTTCTAAGCTCGTATGTATAGGTACAACGTATTGTACATATCTACGATACCACTGACTGGTTCAAGTGAACTCGCCGAAATGTGCCCGTATCCGTTTCCGATATAATCGGACATCCGATTTTCTGAAACGACCGTATTTGCGTAGAAAAATACGCTTGTCTGAAATAGCTCTAATAGTAATATGTTGTGTGTAATTTATTAGAATACTAGGTTTCCGCCTGCGGCTTCACCCGCGCAGTCAAAGAAAAACCCGCATAGTTCCCGTTCCCGTGGGATTTCCGGGATTGCGTCATTTTTCCGGGTTAAAAAGTAGCCTATGTCCTTTCTCGGGTATCAAAATATCTCCATACCAAATTTCATGAAAATTGGTTCAGTAGTTTAGGCATGATTGAGTAACAGACAGACAGACAGAGTTACTTTCGCATTTATAATATTAAGTATGGAAGTATGGATGACATAATAATTACATTCAGCTATTGTTTATTAAAGTGAAACTTTTATTACATCGTCTCAAACTTTTTGGTCTGTGTAGCGCATGTCGCGTGTATCGCGGCTGCCGAGTAGGTATACCTACTCGGCAGCCGCGATGTACGTCTTTCTACGCACATGAGTAGAAAGACGGAACAGAGACTAAGCTTCTTAAGAACGTGCAAAATTGTTACCTATTTTGGTAGGGTTGTCACAATAGGTTAAGACAAATTAAACAAAACTACCTACTACAACCCAACCTAGGTATGTACACACTTACAATACATACATACATACTTACAAATGCTAAACTTGTAATAATAATGAAAGGTAAAAACACACCATGTACAATTCTCATCTTATTAAAAAAGGACCTAATAAAATAAACGCAAGTAGGTACTGACTTGAAAAAGTAATAATCAAAATATTTACTCACCTATTGTACTCCCTGAGATAGTTGAAGTATGATATATTTTTAGTTTTTCTACTATTATTCATACACACAGTACAATAAACAACAATTTTTGACAATGAAATATTACGTTTTATATTAAAATATTCAAACTTGCAAGTTGCAACTAATAAAACAAACAACGTGCGTCGTATCAACCCTGAGACTGTCCTCTGCCTGTGCAAGCGCAAACCGGTTTTTTCCAGAATCGCTGCGTACGCGACAAGCGGCCAGAGTCACACACACATGGCCCCGCGTACTTGTAGTAGTGCAATCGATTCTCGCGTTTGTTTGAAGCTTAGGGCGTTTGTCCACTACAAGGAATTTTACGGTCCGGCATTCCGATTTTTTACGGTCCGGTATGGCACGCCATTAATCTATATACTAGCTTGTGCACTATACGTAATTTTACTGTCCGACATTTTACTTTTCCCTATTCCGGATGGTTTTTTGTGTCTACGAGTCGCTGTAGGTATAATTGTTTTCGAATGCCCACTTGCTTGGATTTTACTGTTTTTACTGCATATGCCAATTGAAAGCAAGCTCTTGTTTTACTTTCTTTTAGTTGGCAATGAGATTTGAGAAGTCGGTATTGTTATTTTATATACATTGACCAAGCATTGACCTATAATTATTATCTAAGTAAGTGTTGGTAAGTTAAAGTTCAAGTGGGAATAGCTTTAGCTCCTCGTCACCGATTAAAATAAATAAGTGAAACACGCATTTTAAATCTCTTACGGAACTTTACTTTTTATTATAACGAAGTAATATAATATTTCACCTTCTATATTTTTAATCGTTTCTTGTAAAATGCAAAAACAATCATTTATGATAGCATTATACCGCCAAACTTCCTTGAACTGTACCGCACTGATCCGAGTAAAGACGGACAGGTGCACAAGCAATTCATCGGTTTTTTCATGCCACACCGGACCGTAAAAAATCGGAATGCCGGACAGTAAAATTCCTTGTAGTGCACAAGCGCCCTAAGTCTCTGTTCCGTCTTTCTACTCATGTGGCCGACGGTCACGCGACATGCGCTACACAAAGCAGTGTTCGGAACCGTTCGAACAGTTTCACTTTTACCGTGGTTTCATAAAACCACACAACATTTTTATTTTTTCGTATATAGGCACGATCATAGTATAAATTGACCCTAAGCTAAAAGCTTAGCGATTAAACTTTTGGTATAGTTACTTTTCCCTTTTGGTATAGTATGTCGAAAGCAAACCAAACGGCGCTAGATGGCGTTGCATAAAATATCTTGAAAATTTTAGTTTTGCATCTACACAAATACCACTAAAATAAAGCTATTTATTCTTTGCTATTATACCACAATTATACTGTATAAGTAAATTCCATCATTCTATACTTTTGTAAAATATATAATATATATGTATGCAAAGCAATTGAATTTTTTGAAAAATTTAAGATTTTTCAAGAAAATCAATTGAATTGGACAAGAACCGGAAACATCCTATTATCCTAGTTACTAAAATAATTATGCGAAAGTTTGTGAGGATGGATGGATGTTTGTTATTCTTTCACGCAAATACTACTGAACCGATTACAATGAAATTTGGTATGTTGCTGAAGAACCAGAATAAAACGCTTTTCCCACAATCTTTTAAAACGCGGGCGAAGCCGCGGGCGGAAATCTAGTAACACAATAGATCTATTAATGTATACCAAACACATATAAAAAACTGAATTAACAACATAAAAAACTGAAATAACCTGAAACATAATTTGAAACTTACGCACCATCGTGAAATACTTATCAGTCTATTGTCTTTGAGCAACATAACGATAATATTCTCCAAATTTTATTTTCTATAAATACCTAAAATTAAATAAAAGTCTCTGTAATATAAAATAATCTCTTACTACTTAACTACATATATTCAAAAAATACCATTTTTTTGTTTGCTTGCTCCGGCTAATCTCTGGAGCGGCTGGACCGATGATGACGGGACTTTCGCTGATGTATATATGAATAAGAAACTTGGTCCACTTTTTATATTGATAATCCCACAGTAAAATAATAAAACTTAGGTATCATTGTGCTATCTCTATGCATAATATCTCTATGCATAATATAGAAATTTATTAAAAGTAAATTTATTGTCTTAATTCGGTCTGAACCTGCCTAATTTTAAACAGTTAGTACCCAATTAAAGGAAAATCCGTACGCCTTTTGTCAATACTAAGCAACGCTCACAATCAACGAGACATGATAAATACTAAATAGGATAGTAGGTATAAAAAGAGAAATACATATTATTCACCATTTTTCATTTTGAATAAAACTTTCATAATTATTATTAATATTCCTTATTAAGTCTGTCTTGCGTTCGTTAGGCCCCATAAACTTTACTAGATATTAATAATTTTATATTATAGTTTTATGTCTGGTAGAGTTTACGAATAAATGTAGAGTCAATACGTTTAGAAGTGTTTAAGCAAAAAAGTAGGTACAATATATCTATAAAACAAAAGACGACGACGAAAAAGGAAATTGTAATAGGCAAGGTAAATTATTTTTACATCATAAATTTTTTTGGGTATTTCAGTAGGTAAGCAAAAAAAAACTTATATAAATCATACATATAATCTTTAATAAACTTATCTAGATTATTTTATAGAGGATAGATAATATATCAATACATGACAAGGCATGGCATTGTCTTCCTATTTACCTATAACAGGAAACTTGCTGTTATGGAATGCATTTCTTTCAGCATACGCATGTTACCTGGCAAATCGGAATTTAAAACAACATAGAGCCTATAGTTTGTTTAGTAAAACTAAATCTTACCGGTTAGGTATATTAAATGGCTTTAACGGCCGCATCATGTAACTAAATATTTTTTCATCTAATACCATAAATACGGGGACTATTTTATATGCGGCAATAGAAATGCGATGGTGCGACCCATTCCCTCGCTAGTTGCCGCGCATTCATGGCGTTTCATTGTACGCGGCAGTCGCGGGTCCGCCGCCGAAGGGGGATCGCGTCTATACTTTACAATGAGACTCGTGCATCGCTCTATTTATCCCACACAAATTCGTTGTAATCGAAACGTATCCCCGTACAAATCGCGCGTCGTGTTTTAATATGATCACACGTGAAAAAAGAACTAAACTTTCATTCATAAAAACAAGTTGACCAGTGAAAATGAAATGGACAAAGTGCGGTTTAAAATGATAATTAGCGTGATATTCTTTTGTTTAGTGATGGGCGCGGCGCTCACGGGAGCGCCTGACGCTGCAGATGCTTGTGTTCGAGTGGCCGGCAAGAACGGTGTGGAGTGCAATGTACGGACGCTGTCGTCAGACCGGGACGTGGTCGGTTCGATGCACTCGGATGGCGCGGAGCAGCTTGCAGTCCACTGCGGCTCGGAACTGCTTGAAAGTACGCTAAAGGACCACCAGTTTAGCAAAATGAAGGACTTGGCAGAGATCACCATTTCTAATTGTAAAATTCTCCGCCTCCCTGGAAATGTGTTCGAAGGTCTACGCGGTTTGAAGTCGCTGCAGTTACGCACCATGAATAATGAATGGGGCTATAATAAGGAGATGGAGATGTCTTTCGGCGCATTCAACGGTCTCAGGGAGTTACATACTTTGGACTTGGGACATAACAATATCAGAAAAATACCATCTGACTTATTTTGCGCCTTGGAAAATATAATTTCTTTGAATTTAACTCGCAATAAGATAAAGTTTGTCGATGAATTGGGTTTCGGTCACAAATGTGGTTCCACCTTGCAGACTATTGATCTGAGCTACAACGACATCATGTCTCTACCAGCTGATTCCGAAATACTACACTTGCGACGACTCACACAACTTTACTTGCAAAACAATAAAATAACCGAATTGCCCGCAGGAGTTTTCAGTGACCTTCTATCGTTAAAAGTTGTAAATCTCTCAGACAACGCTATAAATTATCTACCAGAAGGTTTATTTCATAACACGAGGGAAATTCGTGAAATTTATATGAGAAACAATGAACTGGAAATATTGCCCAAAAGAATATTTAACAGGTTGGATCAGTTACTTGTTTTAGATCTTTCAGTGAATAAATTGAGGGGCGACCACATAGAAGATGAAACGTTTGGCGGTCTAATAAGATTAATCGTGCTCGACCTGTCTCACAATGCTATCGCTCGAATCTCACAGAATATGTTCAAAGACTTGTTCTTTTTGCAGAACCTTAATTTAATTAATAACTCAATAGGGTACATTGAAGATAATGCATTTTCACCACTTTTTAATTTACATACTCTGAATTTAGGTTTAAACAAACTCAGAACAATTGAAGATCATATGTTTAATGGACTTTTTATACTGAACAAATTAAACCTTAACAATAATTTATTGGCGTACGTCAGTGAAAACGCGTTTAAAAATTGCTCCGATTTAAAAGAATTGGATTTGAGTTCAAACAAATTAACTAACGTTCCCCAAGCTATATTACAGTTACCGTTTTTGAAGTCATTAGACTTGGGTGAAAATTTATTAACGGAAATTACGAACAGTTCGTTTCAAAATTTATCACAGTTAACTGGTTTGCGTTTAATCGAAAATCAAATTGGAAACCTCACAGCGGGCATGTTCTGGGGAATGCCTAGCCTGCAAGTACTTAATTTGGCGAAAAATAAAATACAGTCCATCGGTACTGAAACGTTTCAAAGAAATTCGCAATTGGAAGCCGTTCGACTCGATGGTAACTTCATTTCGGACATTAATGGAGTATTTGTATCTTTGACGAAGTTGTTATGGCTTAATCTGTCGGAAAATCATTTAGTTTGGTTTGATTACGCCTTTGTGCCGCCCAATTTGAAGTGGTTAGACATTCACGCTAATTTTATCGAAATTCTGGGTAATTATTATAAAATTCAAAGCGAGCTACGCGTAAAGACATTAGACGCGAGCCATAATCGGATCGTAGCTTTATCGGCAATGTCTATTCCAAATAGCATCGAATTGTTGTTTGTGAACAATAATGAAATAACGACTATTGAACCAGATACGTTTGTAGACAAAACAAATCTGACGCGTGTGGACATGTATGCTAATAAAATTGAGACATTGGACGCGAATAGTTTGCGCATCGCGAGATTAGGTGATAAGACGTTGCCACAGTTTTATATTAGCGCTAACCCTTTTCGGTGCGACTGTACAATGAAATGGCTTTTACTCATAAATTCCGTTACTTCCCGACAATACCCGTTCGTGATGGATTTAAATAATGTCGTATGTAAAGAATCTTACGTTCGTGGTGTCAAAAATCAACCCGTTAGTACTTTACATGTAAAAGATTTCCTTTGTAAATTTGACAGCCATTGTCCAGACGATTGTAATTGTTGTGATTTTACGTTTTGCAATTGCAAAGCCGTTTGTCCGCATGACTGTTCTTGTTATCATGATTCGACAAAGTCGACGAATGTTGTAGATTGTTCCGCGAAGCAATCTGATATGGTACCTCGTGACATTCCATCAGCCGCGACTCATATTTACTTAGACGGTAATTCGTATAAAGAACTTAATGAAACTTCATTTGAACTGATGCGAAAAGCTTTAGTTATTTATCTTAATTCGAGCAATATATTCACAATTCAAAATAACACATTTCGTGAACTAGGTGATCTAAAAATATTACATTTAGATAATAACAAATTAAAACGCCTACAGGGCCTTGAGTTTTCTAAACTAAATAATTTAAAAGAACTGTATTTACAAAACAACGTCATTGAGTTTATTTCGAACTTAACATTCACCTTTTTGGGTTCTTTAGAAGTTTTACGCCTGGACGGAAATAGACTCGTAAATTATGGCCTTTGGCATTTGGACAATAACAAAAAACTACAAACGTTGTATGTCGGTAATAACTTATGGTCCTGTAATTGTAAATATTTACAAGGATTCCTAACGTACATATCACAAAATGTTGAAAAAGTTATAGATATACGTAACTTGTGGTGTTTAAATGAAAAGGCTAATTTACCGAAGAAACAATTAAATTTAAATGTGACAGTTTGTAGTGAAATCAGTGACAATTCAATGATGAGTGCGTTTTTCGTTTCCAACAATATACCATTACTGGCTTCGGTCCTTACTGGTTTCATGCTTATTTTATTAATATTAGTTTTAGTGTTCACGTTTAGATACGCCTGCAGAATGTGGTTGTACTCAAATTGTGGCATTAAGCTCTTTCCCCTTGCGGGCGCTCTTAACGATGCTGATAAGCTTTACGACGCTTATATTTGCTATAGCCCAAAAGACGAAGAATTCGTTATAGAATCTTTAGCGCGGGAGCTCGAGAACGGTTATCCGTCGTACCATCTATGTTTACATTATAGAGACGTTCCACAATTTGAAGCGACGTACGCTCAGTTTCCTGACTTAGTTGTCGAAGCGACCGATGCCTCGAGGCGTATAATAGTTGTTCTGACAAAGAACTTTATCTTAACGGAATGGTCTCAGATTGAATTCCGACAAGCTTTACAGCGAGCGCTTCGTAAGACTCCACATAAATTAATAATTGTCTCCGTAGGGCTCGCACCGCGAGATCCGGAGTTGAAGTCGTATTTAAAAACGGGTTTAGAAATAACGTGGAAAGAGAAACGTTTTTGGGAAAGGTTACGGTACGCGATGCCGTCGTCTAAACGGCGCGGTCACAAGTTGAAAAGACTCAATTACGGAAGGAATTCGAATACGTACACAATGGACGCATCGGTATTAAACAGCACTTGTCAAACGCTTTGCGGCAAGTCTGCGAATTCCGCCGAACGCTCGCCGTGCGATCGCCCGTTATCCGAGCACATATACTCCACAATAGATTCTGATTATTCCTCTAATGATTTCCAAGGCCGCCACAATCACCCACAATCTGTGGTTTTGCAACACACAGTCCAAACGTACCTGGTGTAAAGCATAGTTGTAAATAACAAAAGAACGATCTCATTTTGTAACGGTATCGGTAGGCATTTGTTGATCATGTCGCTTTGTTGTGAAAATTTTGAATGAAATATGTCGTCCGATGTTGTAAATAGACCTCATAGTGTTAATAGTTGTGTAACTTTTGTACAATAACGATACCAAATTTCGCATTTAAAAAGATTCGCTTATTTATTAAATTTGTTTCAAATGGAATGTTGTAAGTATTAATTTGAAAGACTGTAAATTATTATTGTAGATTATTCGATTATGGCTGATGTTTGTATAGATGATTAATAAAATGTTTATAACTTATCGCTATCTTTAATTTATCCCTTCTGAATCCATTACCTGTAAGGTCATTTCATAACCAATATTGAAAACAGACAATCTCATTGTTTTTGTTATAAAATAAATAACGTTTCTAGCTCCTGGCATGATGGATGTTTGTATAAAAGTAACGAGGGACAATACATGTTTTATTTCGAATCCAATTTCATTTTTGCGGTTGAGATAGATTACAGCTGTTTCGTGGTAATTGAATTGGAATAAAGTTGCGTACTGTACCTAATATGTCTTTTCGAGTAGTAGATTTATAAAAGTATCAAAATATCAATATCTAATTTCAAATAAATATTGATATTGTTCTTGATAATTTATATCTATATCTATTTTATGTTGGTAACTGACAATTAATTTGTTAGAGCAAAAGTTTGAAAAAAAAGTAACTGCCGACTAAAAACACTTTAATACATAATTAAATTTTATTCTTGAACATATTGAAAGGGGTTGGTATATTAAATAAACGGTCAAAATAGATTAGCCGGTATGATTTTGACGCCCTCCGTGCGGCAACAGAATTGTCGTCGAGTTTAAATTTCTTTGACTAAAGCACCCTCTGCCTATTAAATTTATTGCTTGTAAAACGAGGAGCTAATTTAGAGTTTCATTTTATTATGTTAGCTTAACTACTTTGGGAGCGGCGCCGCGGGTGAGGCTTAGTGTAAATTAAAGATATTTTCTTTTTATACAATTCAAGGGGTTATTTTTATTGGACTTAATACTTGTAAGAGCTGTCTTAAATTTTACAGTTTTAGTTTGAACTGACAAAATGAACTTTGCAAACAGAGTTGAGATGCTTTAATTTTTAACTGAATTGTTCTATTTGAGTTAAAGAAATAATTTATATTTTATATGTTATAGGTGCTTATTATTATTGTAAAATATTTGCATTTAAGCGAAATGTATCTAGTTAAGTAGACCTCTAGTTATCTCTGTGATCATACTAAAAATATTATACATATTTATATTTGCTAATGGCGAATTTAAAAACTTTAAATTTCAACTTTAATGATTGCTCTACCTCTCTACCGGTAGATATCTATTGTCGAAAAGTTTCACATCATTCTCATAGATCTAACACGGAAGTGAGATAATAATACGATGTAATAGAAAGAAGTAAAATCTATATTAACATTGATTAAAGATGTAAACTTTATTAGTCATTCGTGTTATGAAACAGTAGGGAGTGTTTTATAGGCTGCTCAAATGTCTCAGCTATTGTATGCGTTTATTACTGTTACATGTGTTAAAAATTACGACTTTATTCAAATCGTTGTGTTTCAGTTATGAGTGATAATTTAGTAAATTAAAGTCTTACATCATTTTTTATTGTCAAATGTTTTATGGATTTTATTACTCTGTGTGAAGGACCAACAAATAAAAATATTTACTTTGTTTGTAACAACACATTCCTAATCATCGCAAGATCGCTTACAAAAAATTCTCAATGTTATTTTGATGATTTTGTCTCGAATGAAAACTAAACATAGGTTAATTTATAGTTGTAAGTGCATTGTGCTGACGAAGTTTTTTTTAGTCTGATGACTTCTCGTTTTTCTTAACTTAAACGTGCCCACAAACTATAACACAGTGTTCATAATTGCTGCTTGTATTTTAACTACAGTTAAAACTCAACTGAAGAATTTAAAATAGACCACTTTGTATGAAATATAAAACAAAACATTTTGTCCAATGTCCAGTAGCGATAAGTTCATAAGTAGGATGTTAGTGGCGCGTGTCTCAAGCATGCGTTGTATTAACATTGTTACAATGAAGAACATTATTCACTATTGTTACAGCTTACGTCATGTGTACCAAGAAAGTGTCTTTATTAATTCATGTGAACTGAGTGGTATCACTTGGTTATTGTGTTATGATGTTATTAATAAATTACATCACGAAAGAAGCTATTGATTGCATTTGTTGGGCTTTTTTGTGGTTCTGTTTAAACTATTCTTAATTTTTCTGAAATCAAAATACCTTTTCATTAAATACCTTTTCTCAAATAGTTGCAAAATAAAATATAATTAAAGTAAACAATTATATTATTATTCGTATCACAATTATCTTCGGTTTAATAGAACGCTTTTCTAATTCGTTTAATTCAAACAATGGTTAAAGGTTAGGCCTACCAATAACCGCTGTAGCTTAACACAAAGCAGAATATTAACGAGGGATTATGCCATTATTGGCAAGGAGCATATCAATTTCCTAAACCGTTATAGCACGTGCTGTTGAACGATTTATTATTGTTCGAACACGCGTTTTGACTTCTTTCCGAACTGTCGCGTGCGATGTGTGAATGGTAATCTCTATTGTGTGTGATGTGACTGCGTTATTCTTTGTTACGTGGGTGGCTAGCTTGTGGTGAATGCCTGTTTGATAGTCTGTGGCTTCTGGAGTGATTCGATAACGAACGGTAGAAAAAGCTCTTATAAGTTGTTACCAATTACAACATTTTTAAATATCCAAAATACTTAGTATGAAAATGTATTTTTAATGACACTGGGTCTAAATTGCGAATATTAAAAGTTTTAGAAAAGCTCACCTTATGAATCGAAACTTTAATGTTTATTTTTTGTATTATTTATATTAATTATGCTAATAAAATATAGAGCTCTCCTGTATAACCATATACAATTGCAACAATGTAAACGTTAAACACGTTTAACAAAACAAGCACCTCTGTCACCAAATTTCAGGTGTTTCCCATTGTTTGAACAAAACAATTTGGAGCTTACAATTTTCGTCCGACAAAAAAGCTCATAAATTTTGCACGAATAATATTCTAAAAGTTGGAAACTCGCAAAAACGTTTTATAGACTTTCATTCACGTGCAATCTTGGCACGTTTTCAATTCTTATCAGTCATCTACCTCATCAGTTTTCATATTCTACGTAATGTTATAAAAAATTAAAAGACTTTTGCCATTTTCAATTATAGACCACGTCGTTTTTGATTGCTTTTTTAAATGTTATTTATTCAACCAGAGATTTTGTTGCAAAATGTAAGTAACCTTTTTTTTTTTTTTTTTTTTTTTTTTTTTTTTTTTTTTTTAACGTTGGGAAATGCATTTACGCATCCCCCTCTGCAGTTTTTCTGCGTGAGGGGGTATGTGGGACTCGCGAAAAGCCATACCCACTAAAACCCAACGGTGGCCACCATTCGCCTTCGACGGCAGGGGTTAACAGCCAGGCCTTATACCCCCACCGCCTACGTGGTGAGTGCCGCGACTTGGCGACTCTCCCAAGCCCATAATGTGGCAATATGCGTCGGTATCCAATAAGGATATCGCTGCCCTATTGCCGGGCTATTCCATCTTCTGTCGCAGGGGGGGTCGGTTTACTTGCAGCGAGCATAGCTACAGTATGCTCGTTTCTACGTAAACCTCCCCCTGCGTGTGTTCGTCAAATCCTGTCTCAAGGCTGACGCTGGGCGTAGAGACGCCTGCGTCTGCCGGGTCTACGTCGGCGCAGAGGATCCGCCGTTGGGTCATTCTCCCGGGCCCTCTCTGCAACCTCCTTCGCTTTAATCACAGCCTCGCAAAAGGCCACGACCGTCCTCCATTCCGTGTCGCCACTGACCATCATTTTCGCGAGACCCTGCAGGGTCAGCTCTTCCTCTCCCAGCAAATCTTCAAGAGGCCTTCGCTCCGCCGTCCATGCCGGGCACTCGGCTAGGGTGTGATGTGCCGTATCCAATTGGTTACTGCAGTGGTGGCAGGTGGGGGCCGGTTCCCGACCTATCCTGTGCAGGTAGCTGCCAAAGCATCCGTGTCCTGACAGGACCTGCACAAGCCGGTAACTGAGTGACCCCCACCTTCTCTCTGAAAATGTAAGTAACCTACCTTATAACCTACATAATATCTTCTCTTATTTGGTTTCACTGAACAGTAACAAAACTTACTTAGAACAGATCAACTTGTATCTGCGAAGGCCGGATGTATTTAACGAGTCTTCGTTAAACATAAAATTTTTTCGAGAAAGTTAATATGACTATACGTAACTTTGTTGTCGTTTCATTCGATAGTTATATGTACCATTAAATTGTTCGAGACAAAGCATTCCAGTGTACTACATCTACAAATTTAAATGTACCTACATAAAATAGAGCTTTCTTACAGTTGTACAAAAGTAGAGACTTTAGTTCAAAGCGAAGCTTGCGGCAGGCGCAAGTCGCAACAGTTTGACTGACATATTCAGACCAACTTCGCATCTAGCACCAAAATCAATACCATCGTGACCTTTGTTTTCGATGCGAAGTAAACAGATGGAGTAATATTCTGAGATTTTCCGAGGACAGGTGTACAGATCCCTTATTTACGAGGGCCCTTCGGCACCACTTCAGTTCGATAGGAACGCTGTTTCATTTTCATACGATTTATTCGTACGATGTATGACAGATCTATTTATTGGGGTTCTAAAAGGATAGCGTATGAAATCGTTTTACTGATTTCCAATCTGTCTTGTGGCATTTATTTTGGATCGCTGACATATCGGAATCTTTTATATTACTGACATTTTTATGTAACACGAACAACGCAAGGGTCAAAAGGACGGAATTATTATTAATTTGAAAGAATGGTGTAAAGAGAAACGTAAGCAAAATTGTGGGAATGAGAAAGATGAAAAGGTCAGGGGGCTTTTTGCGTGTTGTATTAAGCCATTTTGGCCTTACCAAAGCATTAAACAATTTAATGGTCGTCGAACATTGTGATAAAGTGAGAGCGTTTGTGGTATAGTATGATCAATTTGCGTGTAACAAACTATCTAGCCTTTAATATTAGCTGAGATCGACATTGAATTTAACAATAGAATGGAAGTGGCTTCCGTTATATAAAGGAAAATAAATAAGAATAAATCCTATGTTAAATAGGTAAGTACTATGTTTTGTGGGAAACCGAATCTATCGTATATTGTAAATTATTGTACATACTTACGTATTAAAATATTATAATTTATTCAGATAGAGAGTTATAAATAAAACGGCTTAATTTATTAATTTTATAACAGCAAAATAGCTGGAATAGCGAAAATAGCAATCAAATAACAATATAAAGAAATGTTA
Organism: Colias philodice; assembly: GCF_061535455.1. Taxonomy (NCBI): domain Eukaryota; kingdom Metazoa; phylum Arthropoda; class Insecta; order Lepidoptera; family Pieridae; genus Colias; species Colias philodice. Next base: position 8,357,095 of record NC_143099.1, on the reverse strand, counting down.
CCTAGTCCTCACTATACAATAAACATGTTACAAACAGGAAATTCCAATGAAAGTAGGTACACCGTACACAGAATGCAAAATTACGTAATCGTCGAGATAAGGTATATGGGTCAGTGGAAGATGTATCTAAAGTCTAAACGCAACTAATGAAGAATGTTACTAGGTATGCCAAATCCCTTGAAATTGTGTCTCAGTAAAGCCTGTATGTATACAAATACACTAGTTTTTGTCGTAGTCAAAAATACCAAGTAGTTTTGATTTTATACGCATTCAAAGTTTCGAAAAATATCGAGTCCCGCTAATAGTCACGTGACCGCTTGTGACGTCACGTCACAACGCGCCGCGCGGCCGCGCTTAATCAAGTCGGCAGCGCTGTAGTAGGTGTTATAGCTTGCGCAGTATTTTGATGGGTTTTCATCCGCGAATTTCATTAATAGTCCAATAATAGTAATTACTAATTATTATTCGTTTAATAAAATAACAGTCATGCCAAAGTTTCATCTTTATTGAATAGTTTCTCAAAATATTCTATACGATTGCGTTTTTGCACTGCTGATCTCTGAGGTTTATCTTCATTTTCCTGTTGACATTTGAATTTGTGTGGAACTATATCCTGTTTTTGTTTAATTCTTCCCCCGACCAACTTATATCTTATACTAGCGGTCCGCCCCGGCTTCGCCCGTGGTACATGTTAACGTTTTCTCTACATAAGAACCATCCTCGTACTTCAAGGAATATAATAAAAAAAGAATTATCGAAATCGGTTCAGCCGTTCTCGAGTTATGCGCTTACCAACACATTTTGCGATTCATTTTTATATACATACTAGCGGTCCGCCCCGGCTTCGCCCGTGGTACATGTTTACGTTTTCTCTACATAAGAACCATCCTCGTACTTCAAGGAATATAATAAAAAAAGAATTATCGAAATCGGTTCAGCCGTTCTCGAGTTATGCGCTTACCAACACATTTTGCGATTCATTTTTATATATAAGACTAGCGGTCCACCCCGGCTTCGCCCGTGGTACATATTTACGTTTTCTCTACATAAAAACCATCCTCGTACTTCAAGGAATATAATAAAAAAAGAATTATCGAAATCGGTTCAGCCGTTCTCGAGTTATGCGCTTACCAACACATTTTGCGATTCATTTTTATATATAAGAAGAAGAAGAAGATATATCTTATATATAAAATTCTCGTGTCACAATGTTAGTCTGCATACTCCTCCGAAACGGGTGGACCGATTCTCATGAAATTTTCTGTGCATATCGGGTAAGTCTGAGAATCGGCCAACATCTATTTTTCATATTATGTACCACGGGCGAAGCCGGGGCGGACCGCTAGTTTTAGTATAGTTCTCCATATCATTCTCAACTTAAAACAAGAAAAAATCTTACTAGCCATCTACCTATACCTAGCCCATACGAGCAGAGCAGAAGCACAATCTAGTATAGATTAAAACTTGTATAGAAAACAAAGGATAACGCAAAACAGCTGCAATTTTCTCAAAATATTATAATATGTAGTACTATGTAAGAACACGGAAAATTCTGACACCAAAGGTTTTGCACCTAACCATTTTTTGTTTACGTCCTTTGCAACTATAAAAAAAACAACTTATCCGGCGAATTGGTAGTTGTATTTTTACATTTAGGAACAACCCATGATTTTCTGGTATTTAGATTGGACATTTTTAAAAGTATTTAATTATAATTTCGACGGCACGGGCGCGCGATCGCTAGCGGACTGAGTGAGCCAGATTGAGCGTGTTGTGATGTGACGTCACACCATCACCGGGCGTTTACAACTTGTTTTACTTCTAAATCGGAAACTAATTGACGTATCGAAGTAATTTTTTCACTAGTATTATTTATTTTTGACAGAGAATATGGATTGCTAATAATCAAAATTAGTGAATATTCTCCATTAGCGCACCGGGGCAAGGACCGCACCGAATGAGTCCGCTCCAGACTCCAGAGTGAATACAGGCTACACTATCGTTTAGTATCATCTATGTTACACATGGCACAGAAAAAACTGCAAGTTTTTTGTTCTGTAGGGCTCAGTAAATTGCGATTTAATTCAATGATGACGGACTGTATATAGGTAGGTACATAATTTAATGTAGGAAGGATGAAATATGTATCTACGAAACTTCCAATATTCTGTAATATTGTGATGATATAAAATATACTTTTTCTGGTATTCGAAATTACTTGTAAGTTGTAGAAGGTATGCTTCATTGTGTTACCGGTTATGTGCATCAGAATTCATAACGCAGGCCAGAATTGCTGGAGTAAAAGGTAGAATTTCCGCAGCATTTTTTATTAAAATGACATTTCTTAGAATATGAGTTGTATTATACACAGAAAGTGCACATAATATAAACGGACGTGAAGTAGATATTCATAACGGTATACACGTAATGCGAGTATCATTAAGTATGACTACTGGAATGCAGCGAGTAATTGAACGTGCTGTAAACTTTTATATACTACATACTTATACTTATAACTCAAGCTATAGTGCTGTAGTACTCAATAGAAGCACAGAATACTTAACAGTACTAACGTAATAGAAGTGACAGTATATAAATGAACTTTGTAGATTTACCGACAACGATTTGCACTTAGCATATATTTTGACTCTCGTATTTTTAAAGTTATCCGCTTTTATTTTACACAATTCACAAGTACATGCTAAATAATAATGAAGAAAGAAAATGAAATATAACTTTATGACAAAAGTGAGGTCATAAATGTCAAAGTTTGTTTATGCTCTGAAAAGTTTCACCGAAATGGAATTTAGATGACGGAGGCTTCCAATTTTTATTTTAAGTATAGAAGGTTGATACAGAATACCAGTGGATTGTTTTATTTTATAACTAATAACTATATCTATACAATTTAATTTTAATTTAACTTGATAGTTGTTATATGAGATACGTTAGATGATAGATCTAAGTAAAAAAATACCAACTTCACAAACCACTGCAGAAAAGTATGTCCCAAAATCAAAACTAAAATTCCTTTATTTCGTATCACATAAAGTAAATAAAACACAAGACATCTGTTAATAATTTCACGAACACAATGTTGTGTTCAATTTAATATAAGATATCTTGGCCAATTTGGCACGAAGGAGTCATTCTTGCTTGAAGAGCTATCGAGTCGGCTAGAAGTGCAATTGCGCTGCAGCCGCTCTCAAGGTACAAGAGCACACCAATTAGACGAGACAAATTCATTTTTATTCATGGAAATAGTTTGGTTTATTCTTGAAGCTATTAGAATAAATATGTAAGTGACGTGAAAGGGTAAGGTGTCTTGTAAGTTGTATCTCTATTCTCTACAATATTTTGTAAGTGACTTGAATAGTAAAGCATTCCACTATCTACAATATTATATTGGTTCGACAATTTGTTATAATATTTGGGTATTAACACGAATATTCATTCAAATTAGGTGATAGAAATGATTTCAGCAGAATCAGTTAGTGTAAAATTTTCGATGAATATTGTAATTAGTGTAGATTTTAGACTGACTCTTTAATAAACTACTGAACACTTACTGAGTCTTAAGTTACATGTAGCTTGGTTAATTCCAAGCTAAAAATTATTGTAATTATGTTGGTATTTTCCGGTTACAAACTTCAGTAATGCTGCGAGATTCAGCTTGCTCTAATCTACGTTATAAAGATGTCCATGTATACGACTTTTTTTAAATTTATTTCGCGAAGCTCTGCAGGTTTAACTTATCTATATTTTAACTTTTTTTTTAACTTATTATATTTTAGAGCACATTTGTAAGTAATTTTCTGGGCTTAAACCATAACCGTTCCTTATATTATCAAGAAATTTCTAAAAGTTCTAAATTACATATCAATTTATATATCAATTTTCTTTTTGTATAATTTACTATGTCTCTATAAAAAAGAAAAACTATAAGGAATGTCTGTTTAAAAATACTTAATACCTACATACTTAAACCCCAGTTCAAGCCATTCGAGGAAAGGTGCTTAAAGAGAATTTAACGTTCCGACCTAATCTAGCCATCTAAAGACTATCGCATATATTTCAGCAAATACCACTAAAGCCTGTGCCAAGATTTAATATCTGTGGCCAGCAATTTAGTTCGGAGAAACAGATCTGTCGATACCTGTTAAGAAGCCCGTGTATAATTAAACTGGTCTGCAGTGCTATGCGTGTAGTCAGTCTGACCGCAGATTTAACTCCATTGTGTTTTATTGCTTGTCCATTTATAACCGATGCTATTTATCTTAAGGTATTGGGCGCGTTTAATTGACTTTAATTAATTTCCTTCGGGTGTTTAGTTCTGGTTTGTAGATTACGGTATCGTTAGCAGTAATAAATTGGAGGTTGATTAATTTGATTCCTTTATTGATTTATCTAGAAGTCTTTGTTTATAAAAAAACTCATGTTCCCATATAATCATAGGAGTCATAAAGTGTCAGGATATATTATAAGAACACCTATTAATGTAATGATGATGAACACAGGAAAACAATACCATTAGCGTGGTCCCTCGAGTTGGTCGAGAATATCAGTTATTGCCAAAAATAAATGGTAAGTGGATGGGAAGAATGGTTCTGGAAAATATCTCTCCGGAAACTAAATGCCATGTATGACTAAGACTAACATTCGTAACATGTCCATGGGATTTAGTGTGGGATGATACTCATGTTGAAACAGTGGTATTCCCACATTCAATCGAGAATCGACCTCTCACTCAGCCATGGCCAGTAGCGAAGGTAAATAATGGATTGCATGGAAACGTATTTACTCTCAATATTGGAACGTAATTCGGCTATTTATTTGTGCTTTTATTTATTTGAATGCAATTTCGGAAATTGCTTTTTTTGCAGTTAATCCAGGAAATAAATGCAAATATTATAGGGACTTAATAAATTACAAAATATAATGCAAACATTTTACAATTTCACGATTCTTGCTTCTTCTCTTGTATTTACGTACGTATCTATGACTAAAAATTCACCGTGATTGGTAATTAATATCCAATAATGATTTGACCAAAAAACAAGGCAAGGAGGTATCGGTGTCAATATGATTGACTCCAATTTCCTCGTATAAATCAGGTCATTTGACAGCTAAAGGTTAAATTTCCCCGACTGGTTTGCACCTGGCTCTTATTCCAGACTCGTTACTGTAAACTGGGTCGAGTAGAACGTCAATCGCAAATCGTGCCGACTTTGTTGTGCCAATGTTTAATTTATAAGTTGAAGTGCGACGTGGATAATATAAGTGTAAATATGCGCTAGTTTTATAGGCTTAGTTGGGCTGTTTTTGTACAGTTTAGTGGAATATTATGTGGCTTAAGTTCAAGAGTTACTATAACTTTTATATGTGTGTTTTAGTTTCATTGTGGTTAAGACCTGTTGCAAGTGACTCCGTGATAGATGGCCAAAATGACAAAATTGCCGACATTTAAATATGACATAATTATTTGCATAGATTATATAAACCATTTAAGCTTAAGAATCTCAATTGTAATAACATATTTTTTAACATATTACAATAAAATATTTTCACTTTTCACATAATTTTTTGATACGTTTAATGTTCGGAGTTTGTGTGAGCTGGGAATTCATCATTAAAATCTCAGTCACAGATGATCATTCCTTTTTGTATAATAATTTACTGGAAACATAAATAAAACGGCCGCGCAGTTTAATAAAACTTTCGAAGTTCGCATGAGTTATAAGGAAATGGCTCTCGGCCCTTCAATACGTTGCCGAGAAAATTGAATGTCAAATGTTCGACACTAACTTATGCCTTGAATGAGTGTTAATTTCGTTAGCCGCTGGTAAATGACAGGTGATTCATACTAAACGTATTGCGGTGTAACGTAATTTGAGTTCGAACCGTCTCGACGCTGAGACCGACGCTTTTAATATTGCGGGCTAGATGTATTAGCAGAGTCAACAGATATATACTGCCAAGGAATATCTATTTAGAGGCTTTTAGGTTTAACGTTAACTCTGCTAACCAGATTGATATTAATTGCCCTCACTTTTGAGGTGAAGGGATTGATATTCTGAACAATTAGCGCTTATATTGTCTTGTACTCTTGGAATAGATAAGTAACTACGTTTATATTTCTTGTGATTTATTTATGGAGTTTGTCGTATAGAGTCTATTTTTATATCTTTCTTTTGGATTAATCTTTTATTACCCACCTATTGAATAGTTAAAACTGTTTCTTTCTGTAGCGTTTTTATACCATAGATGATAGAACGGTTGATATTGAAGAAATTAATGTAAGTTATTTGTCACAAAATATTAAACAAAATACAAGCTTACTTTTCTCAATAGTAAATCATATTCTACAGTCTATTACAGTCCGCTGTGGACTCACCAAGCAATTTAATAACAAAAGAAGTGCGTTTAGCATCGTTTTTTGTACAAAAGGTGTCAAGAGTTAATCGCAAGAGCGTTTACCGGCAGCTCCAGCAAGCGGCGCTGTTGTCGATTACTTATCGGATGTTAGATCAAATTACAAGTTGCTTCTATAGACTTGGAGCTGTGTTTCAATATCATTATAAAGATTAAAAAGGAAGAATCATAGTTTCTTGTGTAGACCGTGTAGAGTGTAGACTATCGAGCAGGTATTCGATGGATGATTTTTTTAAGGTATTATTTTTATTTTTAAGAATTGCTCTACATGATATTTAGTAAGGCAAAACACTAAAAAATATCTAAAATAGATGGTATATTTTGTAAACGAATTGTGTGTGCTTGTTATAAATAGACACATTAAAACATTTTATTACGAGTTACGATGTGTATGAAAGTTCATGTTTAAATACTTCATTGCTAGTTATTTTAAAATGGAACGTTGAAGAGTAATAACATTTTTATTAAAGTATAATATTTAATTTTATAGAGCAAGAATCAGGGTTAATGTTTTTACGACTAATGCAACAAGATTTGCATAATATGTTGAAGGCTTGTTAAATAAAATTATAATAGTTGTTTACTTTTACGAGTATTACAGGCGACGAGACGTTTCGCCCATTCTATGACATTCCCGTCTGCTATTTCATATACTTAATAAAATTATTACTTTAAGTGAAAATATTATCAAATTACTCTTTATTGCTATTTCAATTATGAGAATTCTTGATAAAGAATATTGGATATAAACCAATAAAAGACTCTTAAGATTAAAATATACTAAAAATAAAGATAAGGTATTAGGCAATCTTTAAATAAACTATTTGAGTAGAGAAATTGTTTTAATCCTGATTTTCGATTTAAGAAAACATTTTTCTCCAAAATTAGAAAGAATGTTAACTGTATTTTATTCATCCCAATTTCTCTAACTCTTGCTTAGCTTCAACATTATACTATTTATAAGTTTTCATAACCCAACAATAAATTATAGTTATTATAAAAGTTTGCGCGTAATGTAAAATATGCATCAATAAATATGAGTCGGATCTTACGCTGTCAGTTCAACGGTGTCTTTTAAATTGCATCACAGTAATACCTCGGATAAAAAGTGCTTAGTCATAACATCCAACGTCTATTATGGGGACAATGACTTGTTTAATCGTTTAGTCAAGTCTTTTATGATCATAATACTATATAAGTTTTATGTTTACACACTTTTAGCGGTAACATTGACCTGAAAAATGGTCATATTATAGTTATGGGCTCAATTTTTTTACAATATTATTTACCCATTTACACTTTATAATTTTACATGAAACAGGAATATTATATCTTTAATAAAAAAGATTACATAACGTTTTGTTGAGGACTAAAGTTTTAGGGTATGTGCTTTTTTCACATCTCGTGACTCGTGCTTTTAGGTTATATTTTGTGTGTGAAATATAAGGTATAGTAACTGGTAGTAACTAAGCAACTTAGCGCTTTTCAGTTGAAGAATTACCTTTATTAGACTTATAAGAGTTACCTTTAGATTTTGTCAAAAATATAAGTCCTACATTCTTCACTTGAATTTGAAATGACAAGTTATGCAATCCATACTAATATTATAAATGCGAAAGTAACTCTGTCTGTCTGTCTGTTACTCAATCACGCCTGAACTACTAAACCAATTTGCATGAAATTTGGTATAGAGATATTTTGATACCCGAGAAAGGACATAGGATAGGTTTTATCCCGGAAATCCTACGGGAACAGGTTTTTCTCTGAAAACGCGGGCGAAGCCGCGGGCGGAAAGCTAGTTACAAATAAATCCCAAGCTGTACGTCTAATAAATCTAACAGTTACGTATACGATTCGGTACAAATTAGATATAGAAAGGACTAAGTGATAAATTTCACATGAAAGAAACTCCAGGCAATTACTACATAACGGTACGTGGTAAATCATAAATTGTATACAACAGTCACGAAGATAAATCCTTTAGTCATCAATTATCCAAATATTTGTATAAATTCCCGTGTTTGGTTCAACATTTAGTTCGATTCGTCGCGTTTGAGCCGTGAACGTAGGAATAACACGCGACGGCTATGAGCGAGTCTATAGTATGTTACGGTTCATATTATAGATTCTTTTATTATGTATAATAACCGTTCATCGCATTTTTTAAAATTGATTAGCAACGTGATATCCCGTGTTAAACACATATTTAAACCGAGAAAAAAGCTCTTAGATAAACACAAAACTACGTGAAAGTACACTGAATTTCAATGTTGTAGCACATATAATTACTAAATAGTTACGATGTAAGTAGTAGTTTACATAAACATAATTAACGTGTGAATAATTCCAATAAAAATCTTATTATATCTGTATCATACTCCAATGAAGGCGTGTTAACAGGAGCCTCGTTAAAATGTGGTAAAACGCATTGTTGATGATAGTTGATAATTTGATATTGTTTGTGCCGTTGTCTAAAGCTCCGAGGCATACGTCTTCTAAAATCTCGATGCAATATTGCTCGAAATAAATGAATTTAAAAATAGCATATAACTCCTTCATACAAATTTACGTAATAGAGGTTCACGTTAGCTTATATAGTCTCATGTGCCTGTTTTCAATCAGAATCTTTCTAACTGAACACAGTTACTGACCAGCTAATGCAATGCATACTAATGTATTTCAGTCTGCAAGTTTAAATACTAACTGGTTCTATCACGCTAGCCGTAACATAGATACCTATTGTTCACAATCAAACACAGAGCAATTAATATTCAGAGCTGTTAAGCGTCATAAATCACTTTAAAGATTAATGTCTCAGGCATATGCGTATTCAGGTTTGTAGATTAAGGATCGATTTGCGCTACCGCAATGCTATCTCTACAATCTGTTATTTAATTGTAATCAGAATTGTAATTTACATGTTTATTAACATGAAATATATCAAGCGGCTGAGGAATGGTAATGGTCTGATATTTGCAGTGATTGAAATACAGCGAAAGCTTCTAAAAAGCTTCAAAAAATTATTAATAAAACTATCTTGACGAATAAAAACACTTATTTTTCAAAATTTTTCATTATGTAATTTGTTTCAAGTATTCACTTTAAAATTAATATTTTTAATCAAACTTAAATATTAAAAAAGCTATTGTGAATGTGTCTACTTCCAATTTTTAGCGTATGTAAAATGGGATAAAAAATAGTATTATAATATGTCAAACTTTAAGACATTCTAGTAAAACAAACAGTGTTTAGAATAATAGAGGGTTAGGGTGTAACGTTGGCACAGAAGTTTGAACAAAGCTTAACTAAATTTTGCTTTGATATTCAGACGACTATCACGTTCAGAGTTACTGTGGACATAGTTTTGTTTAACTTTATGCTACAATTAGAAGTAATATGATATTGCGTGTTAATTTTAATTTTCTATAAAGCATATTTAATCAGCTTGAAAGGTACCTAAACAAATTATTAAAATTTGTCTCAGTTCTTAATCCATATTTGAAAACATAACCTACCTTTATAAGCTGTTTATACTTCTGTTCTTACTTATATTTAATTCCATACACGACGTTATCGATATTTATGGAATTTGGCACAATTTCTTTGAATTTATAATTGCACAATAAAAATAATTTCAAATCTTCAGTTTCAATTTAAAAAAACAGTCCGAGGATAGCTAAGGAGACCGACGACGTATTGGAATTGCTATATTATGAAGCTTTCGTAACCTCTTCGATAGATATATTAATATTATCAATGTAGGATGGTCAATATCATGACCGGACGCGAAGAATTTGTAAATGCGACAATATATTATACGTAGCCCAATATATGTATTATTAAAAGGAGAAATAATGATATGTTATTATATTTTCTAACGTCCATCGAAGTAATAGCCGTCCGTAGGTCCGACCGAGGTAACCGAATTTTAATGGTCTCTCTGAATTATAGACATTTGGCGTTTCTTATTACATTTTCGCCGTTATACGGAATTTGGACCCTCGCCAATATTTTACTACATATTTTATTTTTCTGAGTGTTAGCCAAAGGGCTTCTACATTTTCATTAAGAAATATTAATAGCGCCTATATTTTATATTTCATTTCTTATTCTGAGTAACAAACGAGTAATATTTAAACAAAATGAAATGGAACAATGGAAACAGTGTTTGACTATGTGCTTGTTATATTCTTTATATCAATACTTCTTCTATATTTCCTTGTACTTATATAAAAATTACATTTAACAGAAAATAATATATCAAATATAACAAATAGACTCCCCATTTTTCTTTTAATAAATAAAAAAGAATATTCCATTGACCACATTATCAGAAAATAGGAAATGGCTGAAATATTATTATTTAAATTGGAAATTCAATTATATCGGATGGCAACATTTATGATATTTTGGCGGGAATTGATAATGTCATCGTATTCGCGCTCCCGGGTTTGTTTTGACAGCTCTAATTTAATGGCTCATACAGAGTTATGACAAAATTATAACAACACTATATATTATTTTGTATAAAGATTCAAACTGGTATTTTTTTTTATTTTTTTATTTTTATTTTTATAAGAACACAACAGTCATACATGATTTAATATAACAAAGTTCTAAAACTAACTATGACCACACAACATGTTCTATTATTAAAAAGAAAGACAACATATATAAAAAAGAAAACGAGCCTCACGCAAATGAACTAACTACTAATCTTAATCTTAAAATAATAAATAAAGCCCACATTTCATTACAAAGTTATAAAACTAAATAGTTTAAATTATACATAAGTTACAAATTAGTTATACAATACATAAAATGCTATTTCTTAATTGATGTCTATAACTATTACAAGAACATTGAAAAATATCTATGTCTAATAATTCATCATTATAAAATTTGGCTGCTCTTTTTAAAAAGGCATTCTTGGCGTAATTTGTGTTACAGGGTGTGACCTCAAATGTATATCTGCAACGTGAGGAAATTCTGGGAACTCTTAATTTTATTTTTTCTAATAGCAAGCCTGAATCAATTATGCAATGCATGATCTTATAAAGAAACATCTGGTCCAAAAATAGACGACGCTTTTCCAGTAAACTTATATTATGTTTTTTAGAAGTAGTTTCATAATTGATAAAGGTATTTCCAGTCCGATATTCTAAAGCTTTTAGAAATTTATTTTGAATTTTTTCTATACGAGTAATGTGGACGTTGTAATAAGGGCTCCATACAGTAGATGAAAATTCCAAAATACTGCGAACAAAAGCATAATATAATATTTTATAAGTGGACGGTTGTTTAAATGGTTTAGCGAGACGAAGTATCATTCCTAGTTGCTTATAGGCTTTAGAGATTATGTATTCCATGTGTAAATTAAAGCGTAGTTTTGTATCGAGAATAACTCCTAGATCTCTTACTTCCGTGACGCGCTTTATTTTATAACCGGAGAAGGCGTAATCGAAAATAAGGGGATTACGTTTTCTATTGAATGAAATAATTTGACATTTATCGGGGTTAAGAAATAATTGATTGATGTTGCAGAATAATTCAAACTTCACTAAATCTGATTGCAATTTTAAACTATCTTCAAGTGTATTAACTGTCATAAAAATTTTTGTATCATCGGCGTAAAGTAGATGGTGTGAATTTTGAAAACAAGAACCTATATCGTTTATATAAACAGTAAACAAGAATGGACCCAAATGGGAACCTTGTGGAATACCCGAAGGAATCTTTAAGAATCCAGAGGTGTAACCCTTAATTGCGACAGCTTGGCTTCTATTAGAAATATACGATTGAAGCCAGCGGAGAAGGTCACCGTGTATACCAAACTTGGATAATTTCATTATGAGTGTGGAGTGATTAATTTTATCGAAAGCTTTTGAAAAGTCAGTATACACGGCGTCCACCTGCAGGCCGGCATCAAGAGCATTCAAAATAAAGTCCGTATATAGTACAAGATTAGTCTCTACGCTCCGCCCCCGGAAGAAACCATGTTGATGCTGTGAAATATGTCGAGATGTTATCTGTTTTAATTGGTTTGTGACTATCTTTTCAAAAATTTTTCCTAATACGCATAATTTAGAGATCGGCCTATAATTTTGAACGTTTTGTTTATTACCGCCTTTGGAAATGGGTGTTATTAAAGCCTTTTTCCAAATATTGGGAAAACATCCTTCTCTTAATGACTTATTGTATATAATCCAAACTGGGACAGAGAGTTCTTTTGATAATTTTGAAATAAGAAAAGGATGCACACCATCAAAACCGGCACTTTTTTTGGTGTCAACTTTTTTTAGATGCATCTGAACCAAACTAAGCGATATATTGAGCTCCGAAACATCGATAGAAGCTTCATCAGAGCGTGATGCATCATTTAAAGACGATGCGTCATTACTGCTATCGTTGGATACAAAAACGGAATGAAAGTAAGAATTAAAAAGATCGCAAATAGTAGCACCATCCGTTGCCGACTGTTCGTTATACGTTATATAGGCGGGAGTGGGATTAGACATAAGTTTCGACTGTATAAAGGTCCAGAAATATTTAGGATTTGAGTTAATGTTGTTTTCGGATGATTTTATATAATTAACGTGACATTCAGTAAGCATTTTCTTTTCACGGGATCGCAGTAATTTAAATTCCTGGTAATCTCGGGGATCACCATATTTTTTCCAACGAGAATGAATTTTTAATTTTTCACGAATGACGCGGACAAGGGAGCGTGAGTACCAAACCGGATGTTTGCGAACGCCTAAAGTTCTAGTTTTAGGAACATGCTGTTCTATCAATCGATGTATAGAAGAGTAAAAATAAGTAGCAGCCGATTCTGTATTCATATTATGCAGCGTATTCCAATCAATAATGTTTAGGTCCTTACTGAATGCATCAAAATTTGTCTTATGAAAGTTATGTCTATATTGATAATTTGTTTTTAAATACACTGTTTTGTTTAAAGGGAGTATAATATCTATGGCTTTGTGGTGATTATCTTCAAGAGTGAGTGGAGACATACAAGCCTTAACGTTGCAAATAGTATTGCTTAAGACGAGATCTAATATTCGACCGTTAATATTAAAACATCCGTTGTATTGGATTAAGTTGGATAAATTCATAAAATCCGCTAAGGCCGAGACTTCGGAGTCATCGCTAGGTATGAAATCTGGATATGTTCGATCTGTTAAAATCCATGACGCGTTCGATATATTGAAATCTCCCAACAGGAGAAAACGACAGTCGGCATTATGTAGCATGCGTTCGGATACATTATCGAAAAATAATTGTAACGCACGAGAGTGACCGGGCCCGTGCGGGAAGTAGGCGCACGCAATATGCAGGAAGGATGAACCGGTATCGTTACGCCCGGGTGGAGAGGAGTCGAGCTGCAGAGTGAGCCACAGCTCCTCGGCAGCTGGCGACGAGCACCAGTCGTCCCGGCGCCGCACGCTCAGGTCGGAGCGCACGGCCACCAGCACGCCGCCGCCGCGCACGCCCCGCACCGCCCCGCTCGCGTATTGTGATGAAGTCGTCTCCAACGAATTATAAAAAATGTTTCAAATCAAACCTTGAGCTATTTTGAATATTAAATGGGACTGTTATTTAAAATATATAAAATGTCCTATATTTTTATAAAAATACAGCACAATATCATAAACAATGTGACAGTTCTGAAAAAAGCTTTCAACAGATTATAAACAGCAAACAGTGTGAAAATGTTGTAAAATCACATTTGCATGAAACATTTCAGCCGTCAATCCATTATGTAACGAAAATCTTTTGCAGGATCCTACCTACAAGGGTTTTCATTATGTTCTATGTGAGATGTGCTACAGATTGGAAGATAAGATCACACTCCGGGTCGCGGTCAGTGTGACCTTTTGTGTTGATATATGTGGTTTTAATTAAACTCGGTTGTTTTTCTTATTTCGTGTTATAAACTTTATTTGAAGACTTATCACGATTTTCCTTTATACTGTTTTAAGTAAATAGGGTATGTGAGCTAACAATTTACTATTGGAAAATATACAATATTTTTTTTATGTAAGCGTTATTTTTTTATAGATGTTTAACTCAAATTATTGGCCAATGCTGGTGAGCACGAGCGCGTGATAATGATAATTCAGTTTTACTAGAATTTAATAAATTGTTCAAATTCACAGCCAGTAATTTGTCACGTTACAATGTCATGTAAAAATAACAATAAATTATAGTAAAACGCGACGTTTAAAACCTTGTAAAGTAGAAGCATTGTGAGCTTAGGACGTGAGTGCCGCTTCGCTACAAGAACTTTCCAACTTTTGTAATAACAGAATTCTTTCCAACTATGAATTATGAGGGAAACAGTTTACACGGTTATTCCGATCATTTTATCACACCACTTTCAGAAAGTGACTGTAAAATTATCATATTTTTATTGAAATTGGATCCAGTTGATTTATTTGAATAAAAATGGGAGCGGGAGATATAGTATACCTGATAAGAAGATTGTGGTTATGTCTATATTTTTTACGCGGTAATAAATGTTTACTATGTTTTTGGATTCAGATATAAATGATGGTTATTTTATTTTATTACCGATTTGTTCCTAATACGCTAAAATGCTTTGTTAGACAATGGACTAGGTTATTAACTATTTACATTTGGATAATAGCTCTATTAATCCATAACAACTGCTGGAAAAACATACCAAATAAATCTACTGACCACATTTTGTATTCACGAGTGTGCAAACTAACCTTTAATTTCTTAAAAAAACTAAAATTTTCTTCTTATTCACTTTCCTTCAGAACATGCTTAACAAAGTCAATTACATTCTTCCTTTTATAATTTCGCACTCGTCTGCAATTACTGCAATATTAAATGATGTTAAACAACGAATCCTGTTTAGTGTTAAAAAGGATACTGCGCTACCAATTTAAAGTGACAGTCAATTAGTATCACGATCAAGAATACTAATTTAGTTACTTAAAGAGTTGACGACACGTTGCAGGGAAAATTAACCGGAGCATCTGCGAGATACGTTAATTGAATGAATGTGTGTGTGTGTTTGTGAGTGCATTCGAATTTCGAACATCTTCGTTTTGTCTCCATTTTTTTCTACTTACTTTATACTCTGTATTTTTTTTAATACTTGGCATTGGCAATAGACATATTATTTAAAAAAAAAAAACGGGATATTAAAAAAAATTGCGGCTATCATTGAGATAATATTACTACGTATGGGGAGACACCACGAACAAAATCTGTGCGCCATTTTTTTGCTCTAACTAAGTTTTAAAAATTATTATCTAGTTAGGTACTTACCGATGAAAGTTATTCCTTTGCACTTTTCCGTATTATTTGTATTATTTGTGCAATATCGTAACACACACGAAGGCATATTTGATGCGTTTCACTTTAAAACCATTAAAAAACACCGCTCAACATACGCCATATGGCGTATGTTAAGCGGAACATAAGTGATGTAGGCGGTGTCGTCTCCATATGTATATCTCAATGGCGACTATCGCGTTTTTGGATTATTTCTTCGACTACTCTTATTTGAGTTATGTAAATGGTAGTAGGTACTAGAATTTTGTGTACATATCTTTTATTTTAGATATATTATAGAAAACAATTTCCTTTAAACTTGTATTTCTTGTCTTTCCATTCAATTTGTATTTACCTAATTTTTGTGTCCACGGTTAGTTTAGAAATTAGAGTTTACAACGGAATTGCTTTCAAATCCGGTGATGCTTCTAAAAGTCGGGTCAAATAGAATAGAGTTTCAAAACTGTAGAGTCAAAATTGAGAAAGCTTTTTATATTGACTTTACAGTTTAAAACCGTCTGTGTTAATCTAAGATTAAATGATAATGTAAACATTGCTCTGATATAGTCTTGCGAAACGTATGTACAAAAATGAGTAATACCTAGGTATTTGAGCAAGAAGAATACTATTGTTTTGTTTAATTAGAGCGTCTATAAACTCTTATAAAGCTTTAATCAAAGAAATATCGATGTGTGCACATTTGTATGAGTAATCGTTTAAATGTGAATGTAGGTGGAGATGAACGTTTGAGCTAATTACTATTTCATTGTTACTGAGCCGTATTGTGTTGTGCAAAAGAAATGAAGATAAATGTTTGTGTCGTGTGGTTGTCAATACATGTTCTATTAGGTTATTCTTGCTTAATAAATATCTAGAATTTATGAGATTTTTATTATATTTATCATTGAATTAAATACAGGATACTAGTTGAAATAACGCCCGCATTGTATTTAATATGAAGAATATTAAATGACTTTAATTTGGTAAGGTTAAAATAATTAATTTTAATTATAAGATGAAACCATCCGTGCATCCGTTGGAGATAAAAATTGGTGACGTTATGGCTATTGAAATAGTATTCCATTTTCAAACTATTTTACCTTAAGAATAAAAAAAAACTTTTTTAAATTCGATGGAGTATTTAAACAAAATGGAACTCCTTGCAGAAAAAAAAGATAATTACCGCCAAAGCACATGCCAAAGTTAGAGCGAGATTTTAGAACGTTGATATTTTAAAACACAATAGTGCCACAAAACAATCCCATCTCGACTTTGTTTAACAAGATACTCCGGTGACATACATTTCGTGTTTCTTTTGTACAAGTCGCTCGCTTCGTATTGTGAGCGGATTGCGAGATGCTGGAGTAATTGAAGACCTGATTTTACTTAGACGTTACGTGTTCAAGGTCGCTGTTACAGCTTGTAGGTGTTAAGAAGTAGATCATGCTACCTTAAAGACTGAAGGAATATTTTTTGAAGTGAAAACTTCTTTAGCGGCGTTGAGCACTTTTTCTGTAATGGGTAGGTATAAAATCTTAAACTCGCGTCAGGACACGTGACCTGTCGAAAAAGCGTAAGACGGATGGATATCAAACATGCTCAACGTTAATAATCAAGTTTTCACTTCTGCCGGCACTCCCAGAGTGCAACCCGTCTTTTTTTATTTATTTAGATGAGATCTTCATAAGGTGTATGTAGGCATGTGAGTATTTTAAATCGTATAATTTAATTATCATTTTGTTATACTATATTATGTATTCTTCAAATTTGTTACGACTGGAAGATTCATATGAAAAGAAAAATAAGTGGGTTATGAGAGATGATAGACAGCGGCGGCCTTAGGGGGTGGCGAACGGGGCAATCACCCGGGGCCTCGCTCTTGCAGGGGCCTCGCGCAACAAGCAACAACCCACCCAAGCAAATTTAAAAAAATGAAAATGTGTGCGTGTACTGAGTATGTTCATGCGTGTGTAATTGTGTATGAAGGAAACGACGATATTATCTCGGTGCTGAAATACATAATAGAAAACAAATTAACTGAAGTTTACCCCACTATCGAAATAGTCACTATCGTAGTGAGAATTATTGCCACCACACCTGTGACAGTTGCGTCTGCTGAAAGGAGTTTTTCGAGGCTTAAAATAGGCATGACGACAGTATCCATAAATGATCGAATTAGTGTTTTTAAGGGAAAATGTATAATAAATAAATTAAAAATAATGACTTAGGGCGCTTGTGCACTACAAGGAATTTTACTGTCCGGCATTCCGATTTTTTACGGTCCGGTGTGGCATGAAAAAACCGATGAATTGCTTGTGCACCTGTCCGTCTTTACTCGGATCAGTGCGGTACAGTTCAAGGAAGTATGGCGGTATAATGCTATCATAAATGATTGTTTTCGCATTTTACAAGAAACGAGTAAAAATATAGAAGGTGAAATATTATATTACTTCGTTATAATAAAAAGTAAAGTTCCGTAAGAGATTTAAAATGCGTGTTTCACTTATTTATTTTAATCGGCGACGAGGAGCTAAATCTATTCCCACTTGAACTTTAACTTACCAACACTTACTTAGATAATAATTATAGGTCAATGCTTGGTCAATGTATATAAAATAACAATACCGACTTCTCAAATCTCATTGCCAGCTAAAAGAAAGTAAAACAAGAGCTTGCTTTCAATTGGCATATGCAATAAAAAGAGTAAAATCCAAGCAAGTGGGCACTCGAAAACAATTATACCTACAGCGACTCGTAAACTCAAAAAACCATCCGGAATAGGGAAAAGTAAAATGTCGGACAGTAAAATTACGTATAGTGCACAAGCTAGTACATATATAGATTAATGGCGTGCCATACCGGACCGTAAAAAATCGGAATGCCGGACCGTAAAATTCCTTGTAGTGGACAAACGCCCTTAGAAATATTAAAAACATTAAGATTAATGAGATTATCAATAAAATAAAACATTGAAATTCTGTATTCGGCCATTTTGACTGAAACACGCGTGACGTCACGTCTATGTAAACAACTTCGCGTCAGGTGTATTTTGTTGTTATGAATATTTTGAGAATACGCATTTTTATTTATTTTCTATTTTTTCACGTATGCTTTATCGACTCAGAACAGAAATATAATTGCGAATTCACGAATATGTGGTTCGAGTTTCTCTGCGTCAAATTTATACAATCATTATTCCTTTCATATTATTTTCTCGCTTTTGGGTATTATTTTTATGTAGATTCACATTGAAATACTGCACACCACTTATAAACTTTGAAATTAGATTCTATAACACTTAATAATTAAATATTATTACGTATTTACGTAAGAGTGACGTCACGCCTACGCAATTACACCTGTGAGCTGTTTTGGCACAGTTAATAAATATTTATTGAAAAATGGCTTTTATCTTCGTTAAATTTAAGTATAAGTATTAGCGAAATATAGGGTTTTTCTTGTTTAATAAACGTATACACACATTATGGAAGAGGTTTTGAAAATCTTTCGTCATGCCTATTATTAAAACATATTTGAGGAATTCGATGACACAAGATCGGCTTTCAGCCCTTGCTATTCTTTCAATCGAAAATGACGTAGCTCATTCGTTGGATTATTGTGCTTTAATTAAAGATTTTAGCCTTAGGAAAAGCCGCAAATATCAATTTTAAAATTTATCATCTCTGTATTTGTTAATTTGGTAAATCTTTCTATGTATAAATATATAAATATTTTAAAACTCAAATTTTATTCATTTGTAACTATAACTTTATCATTTCTCCTCAAACATGACAAATACCTAAACCAAACAACCAGACCTACTTTCGCATCACATACATTTCACAAAGAGCAAAGGGCCTCGCAAAGGGCCTGCCGCCCGGAGCCTCGCAATGGGTAAGGCCGCCGCTGATGATAGATACCTATATTTATATTATGTATTCTTAAAATTTGTCACCATAGGTGGAGATCTACATATATGAAAGGAAAACTAAGTAGGTTATGAGAAATGATAGAAAATTCCGTAAAACTTTACTACTTGCTTATTCTTGACCAAGCACAGGACTTCTATTGGGTCAGCTAATATAAAATAAATTCTCCATTAAATATCGTATACAATTTGAAAGATTACAATTTTATGATCGAATAAAAATAATAGATACCATTCTGTAGACAATGGTTGACCTCTAGAGAAATAATCTGCAATCGCTTACAAACTATAGTTTATTACTTTAGTTTTAACTGCATCTTTTTACGATCGAAATAAATATTGTAAATTGTACATTTTAAATCGACTTTTATAATTCCATTCTTTTATGGTTCAATTCAATTCATGCAAGTATTTCTTTGGTTTATAGCCTCCATTATAGTTGTAGTAATCAAAGATAGTCACTTGAGTAAAAAATTAGATTTTAAAGTTTTCTTTAACTAGATTGCGTGACCTCTGACAGTGTGCTATGACAATTAGTTTTTAAAACATGAATAAGGGCTAATTTTTTAATCCTTGGTTAAAACTTATTCATAACACATAAGAAAACATGAATAACTAAAGCGAGAAATTGATCTGTGTGGGCGTCGTATATTTTTTTATTTGGGTTTCCACTGAAGTTTATACCCCAGTGCTCAGAAGGACGTAGGTGTTAGTTTTTAATCTGTACCTATTCATCATTCACAATCTTTTCAAATTAACTGGGCTGATTTCTTATAAAAACACGTGATCATCAACAGTAAATAACGCGCAATTGTTCTCAAGAGGTCTTAGAAAACCCTTCAAACTTCAATATAGATTTTGTCACATCTGCTAAGTAATCGTCTTAGTTTAGAAATTAGCTAGTTGAAGAGGCCGTGGGTCGCATCTGCCGCTGAATTGATATCCGTTCAATGGAACAGAGTGGATTAGGTTGGGTCGGATTATAGTAAAATGCTCGAAGAATATTCCAGAACCGTGGGCGTTGGGCTCAGGAATGAAGATGAATGGTTGAATTACTTGGATATTTTATTGGTAAATTAGAGACTGGATGTTCTGCTGCTTAGGTACATTTGAAATTAATGTCTGGTAGTAAATTTGAGTCTGCTTAATATTTAAACTATTGATACTAACATAGTTATTATGAATACCTAGGTATCTAACTTAAGTATCTTTTGGGAAATTGAAAAGGATAACTTCGAAAAATGAAGATAGGAAGAAATGGGTCAAGGCAAATTGAACTTACATTGTAGTTATACACAGAAAAGAAATTATTTTAAAATCAATCGTTATTACGACCAACTAATGGAATCTATAGGTATTACGACCACACAAATTGCCTATTCAAAGAACGCTGTTCAATGTTAATGCATAGCGTATATTTGCAAGTGAAATTTTGTATCAAATATTAACATGTAAGTAATTGTAAAATAGCAATTTCAATACAAGTATTCCCGTTATTGGCTGTTAGCCAGCCGCCATGTCACGGAGCCGTTTATCTGTACTAATGGTTTGAAACACAGTTATGACACTTCATTTACAATATTACCAACATGACGCGACTCAATGTATGTTTTTACGGAATCGAGTAATTTATATGCAACGAAAATCTGCGGCGATTTATTTACTTAACAATAAATTAAGGCAATCCAGCCGAACTGAATATCGAATACTGTTTAAATCTGTCGCTTATCGTAATGAATATACCTTTAATAATTATAATTGGCCTGTTTAACAATTTATTGCGGATAATATTAACGTGTTATTTTGTTGAGTAATGTGTAATTATGCTTTTATCCTTTGATAAAATTTAAGCGGATACCTTTCTATTATGCAGCACGAATTGTTAAGCAAGATAATAAAGTTTTAATTTATTATGAAAACAAAGCCTTTTATAAAATCTCGCTGTACATAGAAGTAGTATTTATTACATCTCATTATAATTTTAATATAAAATGAAAATTTACCCACACCTCAACTAGCAAACCTCAGATAACTTTTATTAATAAAAATTCAATGGAAGGGAAATCGAAAATAATAAATTATTTAGTTACCCCATTTGGGACGTATGCCGCAATGAACTTTCCCAAACCACAATGTTTATAACATCAGCATTGTTCAAATTGAAATCAATACAGTTACAGCTGTCGAAATAGGCAAAATATATTATGGTCTCTTATCTCATTCGTACAGTATGTTTTAGATAGAGACGCAGTATGTCAAGCAAGGGTGAATTTAATTTGTTTTTGTTGTTTGGACCAGGTAAGGCCTGGCGCCAAGTATCGCGTGATGTCCCGTTCCCGGTACATAGCCGTATCCCGATATTTTTACACTTTTATTGAATATAAACTTTATTACAAATGACATAGGGAATAAATTTAGAAAATTTAAATATTATGATGATAACGCAATCATTATAGTAATGAGTCATTCTTGAAATTATTCACATATAGTGATTCATAATTTCGTGGATCAGTTAAGGTGTTATAGCTAGGTTTGAGAGAAATGTGCACAATTAAAAGAACTTAATATGTTACCTTGGCAGCCTTAAGACAGAAGAATGGGCTTTTTATATAATAAAATATATATAATAGGCATGAAAGGCTAAAGTATGGTCTGAATTATAAAATTTACCAATATTAATACAACATATCTGTTGATTTTCACGTATATCTGTCGGCTGTCGCAGACATTCTTTTGGACGAAGCCGAAGCGTTCAGAAATCTCCTTAAATTTACCTTGAAAATTTAATAAAAGTATTAAATATATCCGTTAGAAATTATTAGCCTTATTCAATAAGGTAATATGAAGAATTTTATTGACTTGCGACCGTAACTTTTTAATATTTCAGCGGGGAACTTCTAAAAGCCGACTCGCGCTTTTGTGAATATTGAAAAAACTTTGTTAGCAATCTTCATTTCGTGATTGTGTTGCCCCTAGATTGATTTGTTGTTGCTGGAATATTATTTGGACTTATGTAAATCAAATGTATACAGATTATAATAAAATTTAGTTGTGGAACAAAAATGAAAAATAAGTCTTGGATAGAAATAAATTTCTAAAGAAGTAAACTCTGTCGTAATACTTTACTTATCCTGAGGCTTGTTATATTATGAGAATAATAAACTATAGAAGGAACGACAAAATGTTCATACGAGCACAGCAAAATAAAAATACTATATGAAAACAGTATTTTTCCATGCAATTTATACAATGCAGATATGCAATCACTTTCTTCCTGCGATGTAGGTATAGATGCTTTTAAATCGTTGAACTAAAATATGAAATGATATGTAAAAACTGTTAACTAACAGTAGGTATCTATTGTGCTTTTGTATTCGCATTTATTCTTAGAATTCTAACAGTTCAGAATAAATCCAGCATATTTTCTATAGCTCTATTGTCCGTAGCATTGCGACCAATTGTTAAATGAAAATCTTTTTAATTTTTATTTCACAATTGAGCTTACGATAACTCGGAATTGCGATTTATTTAAAATACTTTTTAAATAAAAATATTCAGCGAGTTTTATTCAATTTAATTGTCCATTTTTACAGTTTAATTAAGGTTTGTTGTTTATCTACAGTCAAGCAAAATCCTATGAAAGCTCTGATATTCAAAGTAATTAGTCGTAAAACACCTTTGTTTTTAGTCAATAGAATTGAAGATGCTTCAAAGTTATAATTATAGGATTCTTTTTCACCGAGAGTAAAGCTTAGAAAACCGGAATTAGGAAGCGATTTTACACCTCCTTGCATAGAAAAGTACTACGTATGTACCTTAGCGCATAATTTATGTAACTATACACAGAGACATAATAAATTTAAACCTGTATATCATATTCTGATAGAATAAAAACCATTTGAAGGTACCATGATAAGTATAAATGAAAATTGCCAACATTCTTGCATAATCAGAAGAAAGAAATCTGAAAACTTTTTTTTAAAGAAGTGGAGAAGTATGCTAGACATACTGTCTGAGACTAAAGGGATTTCTGCATTCTAATCGTTCAATGAAAACATTAATTCGGTAAGATATATCACACGCATGTTTAGGACCACATTTTCTATTGTTAAGACTGATTACTATATGATAATAAAGCCATATTTTGTAGATCTAAATTGATATTTATGGAAACTTAACGCAATTATCACACATCTAAAGTTATAACCTAGATAGTACTTATAGTTCGTAATAAAACCAATGCAGCGAATGCCTTATTAGATTAACTTATTGACTTTAATAAATACTTTATTATCCAGCTTTTTTGGTTTACATAATATAAGGCAAATGCGTTCTCGATAACCTACATTCAACTGTCATTTAGAAGCCGAAAAATTCTTCCAAGTTCCAACCCACGTACACGAAAATTGCAAGTAATGTCGAACATTTCACATTGCTTCGAAAATTCAGTAAACAATATTGCAAAGAGGAAATGGTGAACGGTAACTGGGTAAACAATGCACATATTGACTTAGACCACATAGTGCCACATATGAGATCGTGGGCATACATAGTTCATTTACTTTATTTTAAATTTAGTAAATATGATTTGCTCTATTATGTTTTTCTTATGCATTTTAATACGCAGGGTCGTCGTTAGTCTTCTCGGTGCGTATTGCAATGATGCTCTATATTGTTGTTAATGAAACATACTTGATGCAGATTTTTCGAAAGCTCATTATATCAGTTTCATCTTGATAAGTGCAATAGAGGTGAGAGTTATTATTGAGAAGGGCTCTATGTTCGCCCACCAGGCGATCATAGTAACAACAAACTTAACGGTCGTATATTGTTGCGAAACAAAATTCGCAACAATATACGACCGGATGGTTTTGAACAACAATAGCCACTCTTACTTCAATCCGACTAATAATTTGTGTATTTCTCGAATGAATAAATATAGTATCTATTAAATGAAGGTTGTTTTATTTAGTTAAGTCCACGTATTGTAGAGAAGTTCTAGAATATTTCCTTAGAAATTGTTATTTCAATTTCAAATGCATTCTTGTTCCATCATACGCAGTACTACAAAACTACACGTGGATACAATCATCTCTACCGCGGATATGTACCGAGTAATAGCACACAATAAATAGGTAATACTTCATAGTTTACAAGTGGAAAGCGGTTGTCGCCCCAAGATCGCGATTCATCATTACAATTTACCGGGCCGTAATATAAAAAGTTCGCGAGGCATGCGACATTCCCCGGCCGTCCAATTACGGCTCTCTCGACAATTTCTCGAGGAATTCACATCAGTGATGTCTGTTTTTTTCCATCATTACGTAACAGGGACCAGCATTATTTACTTTTAGCTAAGCGTTGCTGGAAGCGGCAGTCGGTACTGGCTAGTTCTCATACCTCCCTCTGGCGCCATGATGAATTTTTAATATTGTTAGACTAACGAACCTGCATTTGATGGAAGTTCCTATCACCTTACTAATTAAATTGTGGTAAGACGTTTGTATAGACTCTTTTTTGTTTGCTAGATTTTTACCGAGAAAAAGGCTTTTACAGTTATTTTTAAAGATATTATTTTTGCTATTAAGACGTTACCTACGCCCACATTGTTTATCGACCGTTTACTAAGGTAGATTAATTAGATAGATTCTGAGAAATCAAATATTAATTCATGAGTACTCTTCAATGCTCAATTCTCAAAAACTCTATATAAAATTCGAGGAAAATTCAGAAAATTAAACGAATGAATTATAAGTACAATCTCATTTCAAATTCATCGTGATTATAAAAAATGGCATCTACCTGCACGTTGCTGTGTACGTGTATAACTTAATTCGTATACAAAAAGCAGATTAAGTACTTCGATAATTTAATTTTGAAAACGTTGAATATGCATAATCACCAAGCGTATAGATTCACATAAACCATGTGAGCACAACCTTAGTAACAATTTCAGTGTTGGCAACTAGAGCGCAAACTGTAGCTACATATATGTATCTGTATATAACATTTGCTGTGTGTGCGAAAGGTCCATTTTAGTTCGCTGGCCAGTTGTCGGTCTGTAGCGAGTTTACGTAATGTCTGAGGCCACATCTCGTACTAATTAATAAGGATTACCGTTAAGGCGCGTTCAGTGCGCTCCAGATAAAACTTTGCGGCAGAACCTAACCGCGCCCTTAAATCATTACAGCCCTTAAATTTAGCCTAATCCTTTGTTCATCTTGCTCTCTGATTGTGAGTTTCGAGATAAAAGATTAGGTGTCGGTCTTACGGTTGTAATTCTGGAAGCTTTTGAGATTATCATTCCCGAAACACTTCCAGAATACTTCAAAGATATTTCGCTACTGTATTTCAATTTATTTTGTATTTGGGGCTTTTCGTAAGACGTGTATTGAACGTTGATCATATTAGTTAAACATGGATAAACAAGATTATTGCTTTCTGTATTATAGTTACATTGATGATTATAAAGATTTTTTATGGTGATGAGTTCTTTTAAAGGTACTTGTCGATAGCGATACGATATTCTTTATCGTCATAATTGCGTTAAAACAAAATCGATTCGAAAATATCGCCATGGGATTTTATCATCGAAAATGACTAACAATATAGCTCGTCTCAAATGAGTCAGGCTCGTAAAATTTAACGTTTCTCCCGACTCCAGATAGTGAGGACGGCGAAGAAAAGTGCCTATAAAGAGAATTGATGAACCCATTGCCTTGTCGTTCATAATGTGATCACAGTGATTGCGACTCGCTACAATATCTTGCTTTATGTTTCTATACGCATATGATTGTCAGATGTTAAACGTTGTGCAGGTACATTTGTACAAGTATGCTGTTTATTTGAAATAAGTGTTATCATTTATTCGATCCTTGAATAATTTTATGTTATTCTCTGTTTATATTCAACTCGTGAATTTGTCTTATTTGTTACTAATAAAACATTAACTTGTTCATACTGTTCAAACTGTAGCCATCTGTTTTGCACGACATTATAATAATTATATTATTTATTTATTAATGTTACCTCCAATTATATATTTTAAATGTATGGATATAAATACGCGATTCACGAATTCGAATATTTGATTGTAGCATTTTCTATCTATAACGATGGCATTTTATTATTGTTTTCCACGGCTAATTAACCTCACTCAAAATATCTTGGCGTGTCTTCACGGAAGCGAATACCATACCGATTGTTTGTAACACAAAATACATACGCAATTTTCACTCTTAATAACAGTTAAGTAGGTTTATTACTGCGCCCGTATCCCCATTAATAAAGAAAGTTACGGAATGTATATGTTACGGCTAAAGGTAGGTGAGAACATAAACTTAAGATTAGCCGGCTAAACTTAGGTTTATTTTCGACGAGGTGTTAATGTTAGTTTGTTCTATCTTTAGCCGGCTAAACTTAAGTGTAACCGCAGGCCCGTGGCTAAAAATGTCGGGGTGGGTAGATTTGGTTACTATAATACATGTAAGGAACAGGGCGAGTGTTTTCTGGCACTTCGCCGGCTGCTGCCGCAGCACGCTCGCTGCGCTCGCTCGGCTCGTGCGGGTCTTAAGAGTTCTAACCTAACCTAACCTAGCCACCAGCTTTCTGCCCTGAGTCGGGGTGGGTAGATTTGGTTACTATAATACATGTAAGGAACAGGGCGAGTGTTTTCTGGCACTGTGCGGGCCCCTCAAGCCCTCCACCGGCCCGGCGCTAACCAAATCTACCCACCCCGACATTTTTAGCCACGGGCCTGCGGTTACACTTAAGTTTAGCCGGCTAAAGATAGAACAAACTAACATTAACACCTCGTCGAAAATAAACCTAAGTTTAGCCGGCTAATCTTAAGTTTATGTTCTCACCTACCTTTAGCCGTGACATATACATCCGTAGATAACAGAGGTAGAAAGAGAGAGTACGAAGTTATAGCATTATGAAACTTCGGGTAATCCGGTCACGTACATAATTTTAAACATAAAGTAACAAGCGAAGCAATAACTTGGAACTCCTTGATCGTAATCTTGTTTGTTTTGGTGCGAATCTATGAAAATGACTGCGCATTAGTGCGCGCGTTTTCCTTGTTCAAGTAATTTGTTTAACTATTTTGGAAGTAAATCTTTGAGACAAGAGTTAATCACAAGGAGCTATTAGTTTTTCATTATATGCACAAATTAATAAAACGATATGAAGTACTTACCCGTTTGTATTTGCAACAATATAGATTGATTTGCAATTTAATGAAAATACGCAATACCTAATAATGTTTAAAATTTTTGTATTTCTGTGCATCTATCCATCCTTTTGATTCATTTAACTGCCGTCACGGTGTAACTCTGGTTTGTTTGAACTAAAATAATAATTGTTATTTAATTTCACGTGCGTGATGGGAATTAGGGCAAACTGACACGAAGCTACGACGATGCGTAAATGATAAGTGTTAATGGCATCATAATGTTATATTAGGTACATATAATAAATACATTATCATCTTCTATAAGTCTTCTATATGAGTGTCGACTGTCGGTAGGCTTTTATACCGAAGGTGGCCTGTATTTTATACTTCAATCTATTTTTTATTGTAGGTAGGTAGATGCTATTCGTCATACTACTTCGACAATAATAATGCGAAACAAACATGACATATCTACTCGTTTCTTATTTTCGATATACATACAATGAAGGATTTTAATTTCAGTTAATCTATTTTATTAATGTCCTAAACATTGATAGAGTCAGGACAAAAGGAAAGTTTCTCTACATTATTTATAGGTATGTTTTTTTTAATCCAGTGAATCATAATCCATCTATGAATTCGTTCATCGCCAAAACAACAAAAGGAGAGATTCGATACGACAAAGAGGTGTTAAGTACTGACACGAAAAAGCATTATTAGAGGCGTGTTAATTTCTCTCTAAAAGCTTAGCCAACAGTTACTGTACGTGAGTCATACAAAAGTACTAAACCAACGAGTTAACGCGGTTTCCCGAGATCAATAGAAAATGTAAGTCGCTCAATAAGTTAGTGGCTTAACCAGTTGTGAAACCTGTATTTCCATATTAGATTATCGTAAGCATAATAAATGCAGTACACGCTACATCGCCTTAGATAGAACAGTGATTTAGATAAAATGGGTTTGCTGGCGAGGCGCACGAAGAAAGGAATTTAAAATTACGAAACAAATTCTGCAGGAGGATGTTGTTTAATGCGTCTATTTGTTGGTTAGTTATGGTGTAATTGCTTGCAGTTAAGGTCCTTTGACCTGACTAAATTCTCGATTGGAAATCCGATTAGGTAGGACAGAAAGCTTATTTAGGGAATGCTAGTATACTGGATAAAGATCCAGATGTGTCGTTACATTTTAAATTCGAAACGTAACACGTTTTGCACAGGTGTACTGCATTTTGCCAAGAAAGGACTGGAACTTTTAGTAAACATTACAAAGGTAAAATTTCTGGGAATATATACACGATAGTGAAAATCGTTTCAAAACTCAATGGGTGTTCCAGAAGTTTTCGATTAATTAAAAAACAGATTCTTCTATTTTTTATACTCATAAGCATAGATTAGGATATATCAGTGTTTTACAGATCTTTATAGTGTTCTAATAAAACCATATAATAAGTATATTGTGACATTTTTATTTCAAGCGTACTTTACGGTTTCGGCCATTATCCGGTCAGCTGATCGATGAGTGTTCCAGTCGTAAAATAGAACATAAAACTCGTGTAGCATGGTTCGATTATTGTCTGGGTGCTATGTCTGTATAACTATAACTATTGTCTATTTTATTTTATGTTTAATGCTTATAAAATAGTATCGACTAAAGGTTGGAACCTGGAAGCTGCTTTAGCGATAAGGCCGCTTTTTTGTACGTGTTTATTTTGTATGTGTTTTTTCGTATTATTTCCTTGTTTTCGTGCAAATAAAGTATTTTCATTCATTCATTTAATAGTATACCCAATTATTAGATTCGTAAATCGTATTTTCCAACAATTGCACTTTAAAATGACGAAACGTTCTATGATGATTATTATATCAGTATTGGCTAGATAGGTGTTATAATATGACCGTCTTTTAATACTTAATTGTGTTGAAATCAATTTCAGTGTAAGTAAGGTAACAGATAACTCTATTGTATTACAGTTGTATAAAAACTAAATTCTTGCATAACATTGTAGCGTAAAAATGTGGAATACAATGTTCACTATACACTATTGTCCACATCTAAAACATTAGGTTTACAATCAGAGTTAAATGCCCAATGTTAGGGACAAAGATACATATGCAAACAATTTTCAATCTTAACTTTACGAAATACAGTTTAAAATGTATTTAACCTATTGTGAATAGAATATGTACGATTTAAAGCACGACTGCGACATAATAAACCTATTATGTTATTTTACCTTGTACTTAATTTATGTCATGATTCCGTTAGCAATCGTTGCGATTATTCTAATAGAGAATTAGAGTAATTTGAATTGCTATTCTTATGATAACATGATTATCCCTACTTGAAAAAATTATACAGGGGACAATTTCATATTAATATTTTCATTTTAAACTTTAATCATTGGTGAAAGTGTCAGTAATAACGCAAATAAATATGTAAAGTAGAAAGTATAAATACGTACATACATATATGAAAAATGTGTATTATCGGAAAATCGTTTGCATTGGAATTATAAGTATACTTTTTATTATTTTGGATGTCAAATATGTTTTTCCGCCTTTTGATCTTACATCAACATTTATTTACCTTAAGTAAATTTTCTTGGAAATCGTCTATGATCCTTGTCAGCAAATATCCTGATGTCAGTAGGATCAACATGAAGCGACCCTTATACTATTCTCAGAAATCCATACACGTAAACAGTTCCAACAATATTATATTTGTTCTTCTATTAATATAAATCAAATAAAAGGTGAAACATGAAAACATAACAGTATAATTAACACAGATTTCCAGTAAAGTAATGCTTATCTACGGTATAAAGTGTGCGTCTATATCCAAGTTGGTACAACTTGTTCGCAATACATTGTGAATCAACTGCTTTCTAATGTCCGGACTAGTGTAAAGCGAACCGCCCACACAAGTCATTATAACGCCACTTCCACACTTACACAATACACAATACACTAATGTTAATGCACTTCTATTATATACTAGCGGTCCGCCCCGGCTTCGCCCGTGGTACATATTTACGTTTTCTCTACATAAAAACCATCCTCGTACTTCAAGGTATATAATAAAAAAAGAATTATCGAAATCGGTTCAGCCGTTCTCGAGTTATGCGCTTACCAACACATTTTGCGATTCATTTTTATATATAAGAATAATACCCTGCAATGAACAGTTGTTATAAGCTGACCGTGGAAGAAAATTAAAAACGTCCGCTGCTCCCTTGCGGTTACACCAACTTTAATTAATTTCGAAAATTGAATCGTTCAGAAATCTCCGCCATTTTATTACACTTGTTCCCAAATGTTTAAAATTTCACAGCGACATAACTGTTCTCTTGTGCGCGTTAGATACTACGAGATGAATCGGTCATAATTTACGAACGCTTAACATAAAGCCGAACTATTCTTACCAAATATTTTATAGCTTGGAAGACGCATTAAAACTCCAAACAAAGATAACGTTACGAAATCGACATTTTTGTTAGAATCATGTGAACAGGTCGCTAGTGCATTTGCATAGAAATTATCTATCGGGCTGGATAACCGACATTCACACAGAATAAATAACTTGGTTGAGTCTCGGGTCAGTAGGAACTGGTACATCAGAGACTCGTTGAGTAAACTGACCGAGCGTTGAGATTTTGAACTGATTCCGAAGAGAATTTAGTGTAGGTACCTACTGTCTCTTTGCTTTAACGGGACCTGCTTGCTAAACCAAGCTTTCAATTATTTACGAAACTGTAAATTATTTCTATCGGTATTTACTCTGTAGATATCTACCGTATAAGGAAATTACGTCGATTAAAGTCCAAAACTTTGTTGGGGACATTTATTATTGGTATACATAAATCAAAGAAAATAAAAGGATTTTTCGTAAGTATCGTATTACGTAGCAGCCCTATAATCATTCACTTAGTTTTCATTTAAATTATTCAAGGTCTGGGGCCTTTTGTGATTGAATTTCGCAGCGGTTTTGAAGGAGGGATGTCTCCGTCCGTCTATGATTTTTATGAATGGGAATGACGGACCATGCAATCATGAATATGTAAGCATTTTATTGTAGTATGATTTTTACTGTGGCCGCGAACAAAAGTTGTAATGGCGTTTTGAATTTTATCTGCACTGTGTGGCTCATATGGCCATAAAAACTATGTTTTGTTAGAGCTATAAAGGAAAATGGTACTATTAAATTTGATAACATTTTTGCCGAATAATGTTCTGTCATTTTATGGATGGAGGATTTTTAAAACAATAGGGTTAATGTTTGTTTGAGCTTTATTCAAATCCGTTTTATAAATGAAGCTACAATTTGTCTGTATTTATATTTTGGTTTAACGTATTAAAAAATATTAAATAATATTTAGAAACAATTTTCATCTCTACACTAAGCGGATCAAATTTGTATTTTTCAAGCAAGATCCCTTTCACGTGATGTATATTTTAAAACAAACAATTGTGGTTTGTTTCCAAAAATTCATGTTTAATTACAAAAACGGGATGTTTATTTCAAGCCGGGAAAGCGACTAAGCCGTCAGCTGTAAAAGGAGGGGTTTTTAAAAATAAATTATTTTTAATTTAACCAAGTGTCCTTAACGAATCATTAGGGGCCGGCTCGTGGAATGAAAAGCCTACATTTTTCGCTGTGTAAGCAGTAAAAAGTTCCCCGTATTATGTAAGCTGTAAAATGCTTTGATCATTTAGCAATTATTTTAAGAATTGCTAAATATTAAATTTATTGTATGACAAAAAGACTTTAGGGATAAACCCACAAAATTTGGAAGGCTCATGTTTCTGTTATTTCAATAACAAGAATTGCTTTTAAATTTTAAGTTTTGGGTGGATCTGATTTAAAAATATGATTTGATACATGTTTTTGATATGTTTTGTTTTGTATGTATTTCGATGAACTACTTATATTTCTTTTTGCGTTCATTTTTTTGCTGTAGAAATTAATATTGAAATGAAATAATAAACAATATATTACGTTACAGAAGTGGCCGAAGAAGTCATGCGACAGATAAAAAATTGCCTTTAAATGAGTCTGAGAATAAATTTATTTTAACCGTTCCGATGAAATAACCATTACACAGACTGATGTGTAATAGTTATTTGACTTACCAGCCTAATCCATTAATTAAACTTATTACATTAATTCATTTGCTATTTAAATCCCAAAATCAATCCCTTTTCAATATTGTTATAACAAAAAACAATATTTGAAAAAGAACTCTCAACTTTTATTAAAAGAAGTGAGAAAACAGCATTCAGTACTATCCGAATATTGAAAATGAAACTTTTTCATTGAACATAATAACGGCTTTTGCCCTTTGAATTAGAAATCTGAAATTCAATCAACATTATAAAAATATCAGAGAATATCTATATTCAATTTATAATGTGTAATGGGATTCATGTGTACGCAATACGTGTTACGTGTCTAGGATAATATTATTGTTGCGATTAAAAAAAAAATATTTTAGTTCAAGGTGTATTCACAAATTCCTTATCAAAAAGTATGTAAAATGCTGACGCTCAGACTTTCTTCATAATATTATCTATACATATAATAAAATCGTAGGAAAGTCAAAACTGTACATTGAATATTTTTTTAAAAGAATACATAATCCATGATCTATAATCGATATAGAAGCCAAAAATATAGTTTTTAGAATTTTTGTCTGTTTGTCTGTTTGTCTGTTTGTCTGTTTGTCTGTTTGTCTGTATGTTTGTCCGAGCTAATCTCGAAAAGTACTGCATAGATTGACTTCAAATTTTGCATGAATATTACTAACAGGTCGTGTGAGGTTTTTTTAAACATATTATCATGCTATCACCTCCGGGGGAGGAGCTGTGAACCTTTACTTTTCTTACGTATTCCGTGAACTACGACAGCGTACAATCTAAAGACTCATGTTTAAATGTTGTTTTTGAGTAAGCCATGCTATTATCTAGCTTTACACTATAAAAACTACGTCATTTACGTAATTTGGGCAGAGAAACTGTTTAATGAATCTTAGTACTATAAAGACAAATTTGATTCAGCGCCATCTATGAGATTTCGTAAAAATCAAATCAATTTACATGTTAACACTACTGAACACAATGTTAAAAATTAATAATTTAAATATAATTATGTTATTTATTTATTTAACTCTTTAACCCATAATAAATCTTCCCTTCCCTATAAGGTGCGCTTATATAATTCGTGGGAATATACTACATTTTTAAAAGTGAGGGTAGATGTATATTATTTTAAGTCAAACTAGACACCATTACAGTTAATCTAATATTGATTGTGTTCATTGGTTACATTTTTAAAAATCTTCGTGTTTTAATAATTCGATCACGAGGCGGGACTCTAATACAAAAAGGTTAGTTCGTTGATGAAGGAATAATTATTATTCCTTCATCATTTACATGTTGTTAGTAAAAATATGCTTTGACTGTTAATACTTTTGTTCAGTATTTACCTGTATGATTATTGCTTGGTAATTAATATATTTTCATGTCGTATACCTAATTATAAACATAAGTGTGATGTGAAACTAGCTGGATTTATTTTTACACACTCATAGTCTTATATTTTGTGTTAATGTTAAAATAGTATTAATAGTGTAAATCATAATATTTTTTTAAAGTTAAAAATATTTCCTTTTTTCTGATGGTGTTGCCATCGAATTAAACCGCGCTGTCGTTTCGTTCACAAAAAGTCATGTTATTAGGACCGAATATGTAGCCGCCTCAACTTACGGAAACGAGAGTAACCTGCGTTGTCTGTTAGTTATTATATAGTCGAATTTAACGTTACATGGAAATTGGAATCTAAATATATGTATACCTACTTATATTAAATCTGTAGAGGTCAATTCTGCACATGAAATATATTTCCTAAATAACTATCACGAGGTGATTAGAGATCGACATCGACGTCAAAAATGTTTGTCCGTCTGTCTGTCTGTATAACCGTTATAGAAACAAAAACTACTCGACGGATTTAAACGAAACTTGGTACAATTATTTTTCATATTCGTGAGCAGAGCAGCAACTCCATTTTTAAGCTTTCGTCGCGTGTGCGTTCTTAATGCGTGTATCATAATGGTTAAAGCTACACAGAAATCAAGTATGAAAGAAATGTTCTCCATATTATATAAAAAATATCTTCCGACATCATAAATGTCTATCTTTTATGGTTGAGCTTAGCTTTCTGATTATATTTGTCTACTAGCTGTCCCCGCGACTTCGTTCGCGTGGAATAGTGACTATGGGACCTATGACCATGGGCTCAGGGTGGGGCAACAATAAAAAATCATTTTTATTTTCATGCTCCCACTCCCGCGCCCACTCGCACTCCCACGCCATATGCCACGTTCAGTCCCAATCCCACGCCCACGCCCACTCCCCTTCACAATTCGTACCTACCAGATCAAAGCCAGGGTAAGCGCCCCACCCAGCCCCACCGTGGCTACGCCCATGCTGAATTACTATTTAACATACAATTATTGAGTAAATACGTACAACCATACTGTACTGTTGTACTACCATAAATAATTAAAAGAATTGTTATTAAAATTTCTTACTAAACTGAGCTAAAAAACTTACGTACCAAATTATTAAAGAAAATCAAGAAATGAAATGCCTAACCTATACCAAATAGTTACTACATATTGTAATTAAAAATTATGATTAGTATATAATATCGAAAATCAAAAAAGAAATGCCTAACTAATTCTACGTAAAATTTCTTTTAAATTATGTCATATTATTTTTTAGGAACCAGGGGGGGGGGAGAGGAGCAAATTCTATTTCCTTCCTTTCTTAAACGGATGTTTTTAATAATCTATGGTGTAGCCCTAGGGTCTTCAACGTGCGGCCCGCGGGCCGCATGCGGCCCGCGGCAGCATCCTTGGCGGCCCGGCATTAGTTTACTCAAAATGAGGTTCATATGTATAGAAATTGTTTTTTATGTATTTATTTCTATTATATAATTTAAAAATATATGTTATTTTATTTATTTCATGCATCAGATAGGTTAAATAAAACGCGCGTAGTCCAAAACTGATTTCCGCGCTCGCGCTTGGCAGGTAGGCTTACGAATTGATAAGAGTTAGCTACATAATTTCGGAGAAAATTGCTAAGAAGTCAAAACCATTTACCGACGGTGAATTCATAAAAGAATGTATGGAGCCCGCAGCAGAAGTTTTATGTCCCTCGCAAAAACAACTTTTTTCCAAAATAAGTCTCTCCGGCGTTACAGTCGCAAGGAGGGTAGAAGAATTGGCTAATGATATCGAACGATCATTAAAGAAACGCGTGTCGCAATTTGTTTATTACTCCATTGCACTCGACGAAAGTACCGACATAACTGACACCGCTCAACTGGCAGTGTTCATTCGCGGCATTGACGTTAATTTTGTCGTTACCGAAGAAATGGCTGCTCTTTTTCCTATGAAAGGCAGTACAAGAGGATGTGATGTGTTGGAATCGTTCAATTCCGTCATAGATAGATATGGACTCAAATTATCAAATTTGGCTGGAATTTGCACAGACGGTGCACCATCTATGGTTGGAAAAACGAAGGACTTGTTGCTTTAATAAAGACAAATAATCCCGATGTCTCTTTAATACAGTACCACTGTATCATACATCAAGAGAATTTAAGTGCTAAGTCAGTTAATATTCAAGACGTTATGAGTATTGTGGTAAAAACCGTTAACTTCATCAAATCTCGAGGTCTTAACCACAGGCAATTTCAGGAGTTTTTAAAAGAACAAGACGCCGAATATGGTGACATTACCTATTTCTGTGATGTTCGTTGGCTTAGCAGGGGAAAAATGTTAAAAAGGGTGTTCGATTTGCGAAAAGAAATTGCAGCATTTATGCTTAATAAGGATAAAGCTATTCCACAGTTTGGTGATGAAGCATGGCTAAGTGATTTTGGATTTCTTGTTGATATAACAGCACATCTCAATGATTTAAATAAGAAATTGCAAGGAAAAGATAATATGGTTCATGAACTATTTGACGCTTTAAAAGCGTTTGAAGTGAAGTTGGAGTTAAAAAATAATATGACCACGCATTTTCCACATTTATCGTCATGTCGAATTCTCAACATGGACAAAATATATATTACCGCGCTGCTGGATCTGAAAACACAATTCGAGTCGCGTTTTACCGATTTCCGAAAACATGAAAAAAGCTTGAATTTGTTTGCTCGCCCATTCAATGTTTCTGTTCAAGATGTCCCTGATGATGTTCAGATGGAGTTGATAGAATTACAATGCAACTCTTCTTTGAAAGACAAATTCAACTTAGGATTGTTCGAGTTCTATTCAAAATACATCACTACTACACATTTTCCTAAGATAAGATGCACTGAAAATGACATCTCTGTTTGGTACCACATACCTGTGCGAGCAGTTATTTTCTCGGATGAAAAACGTTAAGTCGAAGACAAGGAGTAGAATCACCGATATTCACCTAGAAAACAGTTTGAGGATTTCAACGACCACCATAGGGACTGATATTGATAAGCTAGTTAAGAATAAACAATGTCAATCGTCTCATTGATTTCAATTTCAATTACTTTTAGTACTGTAAAATTAAATAATAAATAACTTTAAATATTATTGTTAGTTTTTATTTCAACATTCTTACTGGAACTGAAAAAAGCAGATGAAACCGCGGAGCGCAGCTAGTAATAAAAAGTTTTTGTTTTATTGCGGCCCACCGAACAAATATCAAAGTATAGTTGGCCCTTGGCTTCATAAACGTTGAAGACCCTTGGTGTAGCCAGTAGCCACTGATCAGCTTAATCGATACTCAGTTTTTATCAAATCCAGAAACAAATCCAAATTAGATCTTTCCTGTCTCACGCACGTAACTAAAGGCTGAAGAGAGAGAGAGCACGTTACTAAACCGTTTAGACGAAGAAAATTGTATAGAAAAAGGAATAAATAATTTCATAAACTTCCCGACGATCTTTAAAAATAAATTATAACTTTCATTTTTTTCATTCCCACTTTTACCCCTATGTAGGTATAATAAGTGGATGAACCAATTTTGATACACTTTATCTAAGAACCAGCGTCGGAAAATATTCTGCCTAACAAAAAAAACCGCATCTAATTCGGATTACCTGTTAGCCAGCTACGGTGCCATAGACAGACACACACACACACACAGAAATACATAGCGGTCAAACACATAACACCAGTCTTTTTGCGTCGGGGGTTAAAAATATAATACGACATAATTTAAAGGACATTTTATGTGGAAAATTTACCTATACACCAGGGTAGATAATTTTTGAAACAAAAAAAAATCACAGTAGGATGAAACCCATTAGAAAAGGATATGATAAAAATGTAAGGAAAAATAAATTACGGTCAATCGGAGTTCGGGAAGTGGGAGGGGGGGAGCTTTTAAGAGAAAAAAATTGTTTCTCTCGATTTCTCGATAATAATAACACCTGCTAATTTTTTTCTACATATTTTAATTGTACAGACATCACTTTTCCACAATTTTATT
Organism: Colias philodice; assembly: GCF_061535455.1. Classification (NCBI taxonomy): domain Eukaryota; kingdom Metazoa; phylum Arthropoda; class Insecta; order Lepidoptera; family Pieridae; genus Colias; species Colias philodice. Next base: position 8,318,709 of record NC_143099.1, on the reverse strand, counting down.
ATATGTATTGATGATGATGATTGAGATTATAATACTCTTAGTCCGTTTTAATTTTTATTCACCCGCATCAGTGCCACCTAAAAAATCTTTATATATCGAAATTCGAGCAAAGTTAAGAAAATGAGAAATAAGAGTTCTCAAGGATCGTTAGAGATAAGAGGCTTACTATTGACCGAAAACAACATGTGTTATGCCGAACCTGAAACCGCTTCACAACGAGAATTGCGGCTCACAGCTGACCGCGAACGGCATGTACTATCCTGTGAGACCGAAACCTTCACTGAGGGTATATATAACGTCTCACAGCTGATCGCAAATGGCATATTGTACTATCCCGTGAGACCGAAACCCTCACTGAGAGGGAATTACGTCTCACAGCTGATCACGATCGTCATATTTTATCTCGAGAATTCTGAAACTTTTACTCAATATGAAGACCGTTTGACAAATAATAGGGTGCACCATAATATTATTCGATCTCTCGAAGATGAACATGAGCATAAGCAATGACTAGAGTAGGGACGCGAATATTACCATTATTTGAGACAAGAACGATTAATAAGTTTGTTTAATGAAAGATTAAGAATTTATTGAAACTATTGGTCTCTTTAAACGGACGAATAGCGAGAGGCCCGTCTTATTGCAGACAGATTTCGACATAGTCTTAATGACTTAGAGGTAAACATAGAAGATCAATCTACAAATTCGGTGGTGTGGTCCGACAAAATAATATAAAAGTGGGTTTACTTATAACCTCACAATTGATTACAGATCATCTTCTGTATAGGCGATATTAACGTAGTATGTTCTTTTTGTAATGCTTTAAAGTGGAGTAAGGAGTCGGCTTTCGTTTGAAGATACGCCGGAACCTTTGAAATCACTACTTTTAAGTTTTAGAGGAACATGTGCAATCTAAACAGTTCTTAGACAATATTAGCTCTTATAGTATTGCGTTTTAAATGATCAACAATTATTAGATGCTCCTTTCATTCTTACTTTTAAGATACAAGGTCAAGTTTATCATTTGATAGGATCCCTTTTGCCTGAAGGCCAACCTAAGTTTCTTTAAAATATATATTTTGTATTCGACTACGACGAATAATCGAATACAAGAAATCAATATTTCTCGAATTTAAAACTGAACTCATTTCACAATTTTAGAACATGTTAATTCATCAGGTTAATCGGTATATATGCGTTTTAAATCGACATTAGAAGCTTTTCCTCAAGATGGTGATATTAATATAATAATAATAATAATAAGGGCGTAGGGATGTGACGACCCCATCGCCCACGGTTGGAATATCTATTGTCTACGTGACAATAGATATTCCACCCGTGCAATCAGTCAACCCGTAGGACACCTTGTGGCGGGGTGTCGGGGAGTAGCGACCCCGCGGGAACCGAGTGCTCCCGGGGGAGGCCCCTGTCTTCATCTCCGGCTCGCCTTCACCGGCCGGTCGGAGTGAAGCCTGACGAGGACAGGACCCCCACCTCTGGCTTGCCTTAACCGGCCGGCCAGAGTGGAGTCGCGAGAGCTTTTAGCTCGAAGGGTGGATGCGAAGCGTAAGTGGCGAGTGGGCACGTGATGCTGGACCCTCAGGGAGCGCGTGATCGTAGTTTAAAGTCCAGGGACGCCTCTCCACCCTTAGCTGCTCACAATATGTTGCCCCCTTGTCGCACTATTGCAGCGACTTATTTCGGGGGCCCATACAGTGAGAGGGCGAGTCACCACCTGCCAACATATTTTTACTTTCTTTTAGTAGAAAGGCAGGTGCCATAGTTTCCCATAGTCCTCAGTACCAGTCCATTTAGCATCCCAATCCATAGCCCAATCATTAAATTTCCATACCCTGCAATAGTCCTACATCGGCCGCGGACTGCCCAGGGCTGTATCTCTATAGTGCAGTCATGGGCAGGCTGCGGCTGGTGTCCCACAACACATTAAAATTCTCGAAAGGGCCTCTGCGTGTTGGATCCGTGTCCCCACGTAAGCCTTCCAAAGATCCGGGTACTGTCCTTCTGGTGGTACCCGAGTATTATGGAAATGAGAAACATAATAATAATAATAAACACTTTATTGCACACACAAACAAAACAAAATCAAACAAAAAATACAAACAAAGTAATATAGAGCGGTACAAAATAGGCGGCCTTATCGCTAAGAAGCGATGTCTTCCAGGCAACCTTAGGATATAGGAAAAGTTTGAATAAAAATAAACAATTGAAAAGTAGAAGGAGCATAGCGAAACATAATATAAGGTGCAAATAAAAGTAGTAAATAGATACATAAATACAAATATTAAAATATACATAGCGAATAAAGAAAAAGAACAGGATAAAGTAACTAAGTAAGATAGATAAGAAAGAATGAAACATTAAAACGTCAGTTGTGAAGATAATGCTGTTTGACTTGATATTTAAAAGAGCTTATAGATTGAGCTTTCCTGATGTTTAATGGGAGCGAGTTCCACAACCTTACAGCTTGCACGGTAAAGGAGGCATCGTAAAAACGGGTTTTGTGAGCGGGCATGCGAAGCGTAAGGTTGTCCAAGGAGCGTAGATCGAGTTCATGGGAAGAACCCAAGAACACGAATCTATTTTTAAGGTAGGATGGGGATCTAGGATCAAAAAGGATATTGTAAAGAAGGGAAAGGATGTGAGCATTCCGGCGAAGTCGGATGGGCAGCCAATTGAGTTTCGAGCGATATTCGGAGATATGATCATATTTGCGCAAGCCAAAGATGAATCTGATTGCAAAATTTTGAAGTCGTTCTAATTTATTAAGTAGCTCCTCATTAAGGTCTGGAAAGCATGCATCACCATAATCAAGGATAGAAAGCAACAGAGACTGCGCCAGCACAATTTTCGTAGGAACAGGTAAAAAGTTGCGCAGTCGACGTAAAGAGGAAGTAACTCCAAAAACCTTACGACTTACTTGTTTAATGTGTTCAGTCCAAGACAAGCTTTGATCAATATAAATACCGAGATTTTTAACAGAAGTACTATAAGGAACTGGGACTCCATCGATCGAAATACGAGCCAAATCCGAAAAACAAATCTTTGAAAGGAAATGAGAACTGCCTAAAATTATAACTTGGGTCTTTTCAGGGTTTAATTTGAGACCATAGGCGTGAGTCCAGTCGACAATGGATTGAAGATCAGTGTTGATGCGATTAATCGCTTCTTCAAGATTTTCCATTGACGAATGGGTATAAATTTGTAGATCGTCTGCGTACAGATGGTAGAGAGAAGATAATTTAGAAGAAATAGAGTTGATAAAAATACTAAAAAGGAGGGGTGACAACACGCCGCCTTGAGGGACGCCAGCAGAAACATCAGACCAAGAGGAATAAGATTCATCTACTCTAACGCGCTGCCGACGACCCTGCAAGTAACTACGAAACCAACCAACCACCGCAGGAGATACGTTAAGAGAACTAAGCAAAGCCAACAGGATATCAAAGTCAACGGTGTTGAAGGCATTAGAGAAATCGAGGAGAGCAAGGATAGTTAGCTGCTTATTGTCCATTGCCATACGAATATCCTCTGTAACTTTGACAAGAGCAGTAACCGTGCTATGACCCGTCCGAAACCCTGATTGAAAAGGATCTAAGAGGGAATTATAGTTCAGAAAGGAGCACAGCTGTTGATGAACTAACCTTTCTAGAACTTTAGATAGGAATGGGAGAACGGAAATGGGACGAAAATCGGAGAAATTAGACGGATTATTTTTTTTAGGGAGTGGAATGATGAACGCATCTTTCCAGGCATGAGGAAAAGAACTCGAAGATAGGGAGAAATTAAGGATGTGGGTAAGTATGGGAAGGATAATATCAAGAATGGGTAGAATCATAGCACGGCCAATACCATCACAGCCGAGGGCATTCGAGGCGATGGCCAAAGTATTCTTCTTAACGTCACTGGCAGTGAAAGGTACAAGAACGAACGGAGGAGAATCAGGAGTTTGCATGGTGGAAAGAAGTTCAATGGTATCGGTTTTAGTATTACAGTCCAACGTAGACATTGACGATGAGAAATGTTTGTTAAGGTGATCTAAATCTAAATTTACAGGAAGTGAGTTATTCTGCGATTTACCAACTCCAAGCGTTTTTAAGAATTTCCAAGTAACTGAAGTGTTGCCGCTCTCAACGGATTTGTGAATGTGGCGTCGTTGTGCATCTCTACACATCGTATTACAGCGATTACGAATAGCTTTATATTTTTCTCGATTGGAGTCCGAGTTATTCAGTTTAAATTTGGCTTTCGCCAGATTTTTTTTGTGAACAACTGATCTAAGTTCATCTGTTAGCCATGGAGCAGGACAATGCTTAATTTTAACTGCTTTAATTGGTGCATGGTTGTCGTACAATTGTGTTAACAGTAAATTAAAAGCGGATACCTTGGAGTCTATGCAGTTGACAGATGTGACAGGTGACCAGTCAATTTTTTGAGCATCATCACACAGACGCTCGACATCCATTCCTCGAAAACTGCGCTGTAACAATACTTTGTGCTTTCTTTTCGGAGGACGAACACGGTAAGAAAGGAAGACAAGGTCGTGGAAAGAAAAAGCATCAGCAGTGCACTGACCGTGCTTGGAGACAAGATCAGGAGAGGAAACAATAATTAAATCAAGGAGAGAAGGACAGCAGCCAGGAGCAAAATGAGTGGGATTAAGAGGAAGGATATTGAGGTCACAGGAGGATACAATATTTTTAAGTTTGTCACTGCGGATGTCATTTTTAAGGAGGCAAGTATTGAAGTCCCCCATAAAAATGACATGATCATAAAGAGGACGTACATTCTCTAGCGTTTTTTCAAACGCTGGAAAATAATTAAAGAGAAGGGAAGGAATATAGAAAACTCCTAAAAGAAGTTTAGTACGGGAAATCATGACTTCAATTAGCAAGTGTTCGGCCTCGTCAACTGGTGGCGGTTGTGGAGATGTGCTAATAATGGAGAAAGCCAGGTCGGAACGTAAATATATAGCAACTCCACCACCCACCCGATTGGTACGGTCGTTACGAACTAAATTGAAGCCAGGTAAGGAGTAAGAGGTAGAGGAAAGGCAAGGTTTGAGCCAGGTTTCGGAAATAAGGATAGCGTGAAGGGAGTTACAATTAAATGATGCAAGCATATCGGTGAAATGTGCCGGAATACTCTGAGCGTTGATATGGATAACATTAAAATTGTTTGAAACATCGGAAAATGTAGAAGTCAAACATTTATCAAGTGGTGGTATGTCAATACTCTGAAAACTAACATCACAACTAAGAGCGCTTACGAAGGAATCACAATCACTATCATTCAAAGACGAAATGTTGGAAATAAATAATTTATAATATTAATATATAAAAGAAATTTGTATTTATATATAAATAAATAATATCAAATATATAAAAAAAATATATACTTTTCCTATACCCGCCAGCTACATAGAAAAAAAAAAGTTTTCAACAAACAAGTAAACTCAAATTAAACAAAAACATGAAAACGGAACGTACTGAAACATTACAAACAAAATTGACATTACGGTTGACATAGATTCACTGACATTTGACATTAGACATTTACGACAAGTCAAAACACAATAATAAAGTCATAACAAGAGTGACATCTAAAAAACGTGTGAAGTGTAGAAATTAATTAATTGACTACGGGGGTAATTTAACTTGCCGAGGGCACAGATAAAAAAGAGTGACACAGAAAATAGATACAATTACAACAGGAAGAAAATTACAACAAAGATAAATATTATGGATACTCATATAATGAAAGGTTATAAGGGCTCACTTTCGTCCGATTCTTTTGGGCCGGGAGTTGCCTGAACCCTTAGGCGCTGGAGCAGCAACGGATGCAGCATTTGGAGCCTCAGCTGCTGGATCGCTGACGATAACGTCGAGTTCATCAGAACTTGTGACCCGGTGTCTTATACCATCGGCGGTTCTCACAATAATGTTTCCATCCTGGGTCCAACAGTTAGAAACCCCAAATTTCTTACGAGCCAACATAAACGTATCGTGCCGAGCTTTTGTGAGAAATTCGGAAATAGTAATTCCCGAATTTTTAAGGCAAGTTTTGGAGAACCATACCCGATCTCGAACTGGCACACGGTCAAATTTAACAATAATTGGCCTGTTTCTATCAGCCGAGTAATGGCCCAAGCGATGACAACGACTAAGGGTGCACTCACACACATCAGTCACCGTCAAGTCACCGATGACTGATCGGTGACGGTTTGTGTACGTATCCACAAACACCAGTCACCGTCATGTTGTCCGTCAGTCACGTCGCCGGTTTGACTGAATCATTGAACACATACATCAGGTTAGTCAGTGATTAGACGTGTGTCACGCTAGAGAACATGTAGCAATTGACGGTAGCACGACGCTGACTGAACTGAGACGTGACGGCACCGGGTGAGTGGGGATAAAAGTATGGTACATGTATGGAAAGATTATTTGACGTGCCTGACCGGGGACGTCACTGATAGATTTCGTGCCGGCGACTGTCGTGTGGGAACAGAGTCATACTAGAACTATTGATACATATTTTTTTTTAATCCTGTCCGGTGACGTGCCGTGACGGTGACTGATGTGTGTGAGTGCACCCTAAAAGACTGAGCATTAACATCTGGCAGTTCAAGGCGCTCAACAATAACTTTAGCCACAAGATCAGCGGTATTCTCCTTCTTCTCTTCAGCAACACCATGAAAGAGGAGCATCTTGCGTCGAGAGCGAGTTTCCTGCTGGTCCGAGATTTTCAGCAACAACTCCACTTGTGCATGTAGCGTTTTGAGTGAGGAAGTTACAAATGTGCGAAACAAATTAAAATCAGTTGTGTTCTCACCCGAAGTTGTTTCATTGTTGAGTAGCTTCCTTTCAAATTCTGCCATTTTATTGTTGAAATTAACAGTCATCTCTGACAAAGTGTGCTTAAGTGACTCCATGATAATAGTAGTTTGAAATAAAACTTGTAAGTTGTTGATTAGAGTGAAAAATAAAGGAGAATGATGCTGGTAGGTATAGCTTTTACACAATCATAAGTTTACACTGAGAAATCAAGTGAAAATATTTAAAAATTGAATTTTTAGTAGAGCAGTTAAAATTTGATGTTGCTAGGTTCACAACTACCCTCAAAACTCCCCAAATAATATAAAATTGGTATAAATGCCGATAGACGGAAGTCTATCAGCACTCAGGAATTCCCTGAGCGTGTTATAACGCCCAGGCCGCAGTATTACAATTTTTCCTACAGTAGGGCGACGAATGTATTTTCGCATAGCAACGGAGGGGAACTCGTGGGGGGTAAAGTGACGCGGGCCACGTACCACAAACATGTTTAGTTTGTGGTACCGAGCGCAAAAGAAAGTCATCGTGTTTTTAGTAAAGTTACTATGTAAACTAACGTAATTTATTACTTAGGTACATATTCTATAATGGTGCGCTCAAACTGTTAATCTACATTTAATTTAGATTATTATTTTAATTACTAAGAAATGTAGAATTTAAATCACATTCATTCATGTTTTCCTCAGATATTCGATGTCTATGATTTTCGATGATTTTAAGATTTTCTTATCAGAGTATTCAATTTTAATGTAGTTAAATTTTATAAGAGACAATTAAGAACATTCAAAAATAAAGTGTCACGTATTTTTTTTAAACGACGAATGACGAAAAACGACCGAATCGCGGACGAAGTCGCGGGCAACAGCTAGTGTTTATTAAAATAGAACATATAACATTCCATATTCTGTACTATATTCATACTCATACTTTTCATGACATATTTAGTTCAACCTGTGACCTTAATAAGTATTTCAGAGGATATAAAATTGTAAAGCATGTATCACCACCCACGCAGAGATGTTTCATAAATCAATACAACTGAATAGCTTTAACATATTGAGTTATAACGGTGTTAGCAAGGCCACTCGCATACTTATTCCATTCTACATTTTTATAATCCTTCTAGGTAAAGTCGGCTTTGCGTGGTATCTGCAAAAAACTGTAGTACATAATATGCAAATGTATTTTGGTGTACTGTACTACTGTGAGTACATATAATTTGAGATATAGTCTAAGTATGTGCCAAATTGAATGCATAAGTTTTAGGAGTTTCTTTTTCTTACTTACGTTAGTTACTACGTGTTTTAGTGTGAAAGAGAAACAAATACGTATCCATCTTCAAAGCTTTCGCGTTTGTGAATAATAATTACCCGACCATATTTGCTGAGTACTTACTCTCATACTCATCTCATACTTACGCTCATTTTTGATGAGCTAATGTCTAGAATTTGAAAACCAGTCACTTATGCAAGATAGATTATAGCCTCCAAGCGTATATGTGCAAACTTAGGGGCTCTTCCTTGTCCTTTGTCTCGTTTATGAATAGTAGTTTGTTGTCTATTAACGGACAAAATAACTACAGTTAAGTTTAAGATAGTAGGCTTAAATTTATTGATTTTTTTTATAACGATAAAAACCAAGCGAAGTTGCTATTTAATTCAGTCTCTATTATAAAAGAAGATGAGAATACATAGATAACAATACAAATATTCTGAATATTGAAAACTTTCACAGAATAACAATCACCCTCTGTAGTTTGAATTTTTACCAATTTCAGTGTTGCTGGCTTTCCTTTAATTATATCTATACACGATTGGATTATTAAAGAAGAATTTTAACGTCTAATATTTCATGGATGTTGTGTGTGTTTTATCATTAGTCAAACTTTTCTATAGAAACTTCACGGTAAGGTCACTAGTTCCGTGAACAAACAATAGTTCCACTAAAGCACGTATCGATTGTTTTATATGCGGACCAAATTGAATATTTATGCACCGATGTAATCGGAAAATCGTTAATCAAAAGATTTTGTCCGATATGCCCCGTGATTTATAGTAACGATTTTATTATTTGCTTATCAATATTCATTGAATTTGAAGGGACGTTTTTGATGGAAATTTCTGTGGATTACGGAAAGTGAGGATTGTTTATTGTGTTTTAGTAATAAACGGTTACACATTTATGTTTAAGTGAAGGCACGATTTTTTTTTCAGGAATATTTTCACACACGGCACGATGTGATCCCGTATTTAGCTTTCGTTTGTGTCATGGAAACCAGATGGCTGATAAACATACATACAAAATTTAATTTTAATAGATAATTAACACCCAGACACAGAGCAAACATCTATGTTCATCACACAAATATTTGCCCTGGGTGGGAATCGAACCCACGACCTCTGGCTTGGAAGGCCACAAGCCAACGGGTCAGTCAGTCCAATGATTATTTTGCAATATAAAAATACGGAAACAGTTTAAAAGTTTTAATGATGAGTAGATGAGTAAGTAGTAACAATAGAAATATAATAGAGAGGTGTGAAAAGTAAAGTTTTATTCTTTGCTCATTGCTGTATTGTTTACATTGAACCCTGTTTCGTCTAACTGATAAAGTAAAATGGGAAGGAATATATTATTTTTGTATAAATTAAAATAGCGACCTATTTAAAAGCGACACCTTGTTAGCGACGTTCAATTAAAAAATATTCTCCTTGTTACAACCTTTACAACGTTTCAATTCTCGGAATTTCAATTGATATTTGACTGCTTTTCTTGTGATATTGTCAAAAGCTGAAAATCATTCCTTCGACGAGAAAATCGTAATAATTGTTGAACATTCAATCAAAACTCAGGATTTTTAACTAAATTGTAATTTGTTATGGTATTGATGATTTCATCTTAATTCTAGGTGTTCATTTTTGTATAAGATGGATATAATAATATAATATTGGATATATTTTTTTTCTAGTTCCTATAGTGTCTACTTTAATTTAATAAACTGTTCTTTTTAGGTTAAGGGTACTAAGCAAGGGCAAACTAAGGGCATTAAGCGTAGCGTTGCCTGCAAAAACTACAAATATTTTATTAAAAAAAAAATACATTCTTCTAGTAATAAATTGATCGCGCTGTATCAATTTTCTAAACCACTTAGCCCCAATGAACAATGTATGAATTTTTAACCATTCACTTAACATTATATTGGTTTGGTACTTGTATTGTTTGCGGTCTCTATACCATAGTACTTAGGCGTCGATTGATATTTTGCGTACATCGGCTGTATAAATGTTTGCGTTGGTCTAGACTTGACCGCTCGATAGATTGAATAGGACCACTTTAGTTATTGTTGTTAATTGTTATAAAAGAAGGGTATATATGGATATTTTTTAAGTTTTATTACAAAAAAACCGGCCAAGTGCGAGTCGGACTCGCGCACCGAGGGTTCCGTACATTGCTGTTTCTTTTGATTGCGTTGACATAGAAGTTTGATTTTGTTACAGCTTAAAGGTATTATAGACTTGAGTATTTGGTATGAATTTCAATTTAATACCTCTACGCGTTTATGAGGAAATGGGTAGTAAGTTTAAAATTATTAAAAAAAAATATATTATGTGATGTAACTAAAAATTTATGGTTTTCGTAATTTTTCCTTTATCTATGCTATAAGACGTTGCTTCGTACCAAATTTCAAGATTCTGAGTTCACGGGAAGCACCCTGTAGGTTTTGATTCCCTTGCAAGTGTCGAAAATTTGCGGCATAAACGGCTGTATCTTTTGATTGCGTTGGCTTAGAAGTTTGATTTTTTCACAGCTTCAAGGGACAGTAGACCTGAGTAATTGATATAAATTTCAGCTTCAAACCTCCACGCGTTCCTGAGAAAAAGGGTCTTGACAGACGGACGGACGGACGGACGGACAGACGGACAACAAAGTGATCCTATAAGGGTTCCGTTTTTTCCTTTTGAGGTACGGAACCCTAAAAAGCAAATATGTACTGAATTAAATAATTTCCTGAACAGGATAAAACACTTTATCTATAGATTTGTACTTAAAATATTTTTTGTCTGCAGGTACGACTAATCAGTTGCGTATTATTGAATTATTTTATAGATGAAAAAAGAAAAAAAAATTTTACCCATCTAATGAATAAGTTGAAAAGATAACTAACAACATCGATAGGTATCTACTTTAATTTTTAAAAATACATATATGCCTTTGAGATTTTTGTATTCCTTGATAGGACCATAGATACTTGTTAAAAAGTATACCATTAAAATCCGACTGCAAATGTGGAATAATGACTTATGTTTTTAATTAGTGTCAGCGGTAGATAACGTCCGCAGAGAAGCCCATAAACGTTGGGGAATGGCTTGTAAAGGGATAAAGATCGTGTTACATTTGTGACTACACTTAGTGAGCTCTTTTACAAAAATGTTTCTCGCTTCTTAGTTCTTAGTACTCATTATGTATACCACAGTTACTGTGAAAAGTACTTTAAAGAAGGCGTTCTTTTCTGAATATGAAATAATTGGCCAGGAAATTCTGACAGATTTATGTTAATCCAAGTTAACCTCTATATGTGTGCTAAATTTCATTGTAATCGGTTTTATTTGCGTGAAATAGTAAAAAACATACATACACATACATCCATCCTCACAAACTTTCGCATTTGTAATATTAAGTAGGAAGTAGGATAGGACATACGCATTAGGTGCATTACGAAGCACAAATGTAGAGAAATATTTCCAATCAATACAGCTACGAATAATTATTGTAGTTAAAAGGACCAATGGTCAGCAAGCGTTTTTGGCGTGGTAATTTTTTTTATATAAAATTGCGGGGAAACATTTCGTAGTTTTAAAGTCTGTGGTTCATTTTATCTGTTGTTCTTATTGATAAGTGACAATAGCAGAAGGCTCGTATACAATACAATTAAAAGTAATAAGTAAGCAAGTGTAGCAGCGTTTCTATAAAAGTAATTCTCTACATTCTATTTAATCTAATTAAAAATAGATCGGACTGACTAGATGGTAAAGAAACTACAGCCGGTGATTCACTTATAATATTGTATATGGTCTCTATTTTGAATATGGTTTGATAAATAGTAATTTATTTATTAATTTAGGATCACAATAAATTGTATTTTCCCAAAAAAAATTACTTTATCTATCTATCTATCTATCTATCAAAGTAATTTTACCTGATTGCTATTTGCTGCATTCCACAAAAAGGCAAATATTACACTACTTACTAAGTACGACCACGATAAGATTTCCGAAGTTCTTACGTTACTGGAATTATTAGCAGTATTGTACAATGTACATACCTCAATATTCATCTGAATTTCAACAATGTTTCTAAAATTCTAATTACAGTGTATTTAGTCGTCGACAGACAGTCCCACGGCCGAAATACCATGCGATACAAATGCGGTCGATGCACTTAGGCCGATATTTATAAATCTGCGCCGGCGCAATTAGCGTCCGATCGCCGTATTACACGCTGTTATTGTTTTGCTATGATTCAATAATGCAATTGATTGGTGATTGAGGGAAATGGAGCTTTATTGAATTTCCGTGTTTTGAACCAGATTCTAGTAAATGGAGAAGAGATTAATGGAAATTGGAATACATTGATTTCGGTCAAGCAGCTATCGGTTTCTTTAAATCTACATTGTGAGGCAATAAATTACCGCTTATGAGGTGCTATAAGGATATCCTTCCTGGTTTCTTTTGCAAGAATCAGCACGAATTTCCGTTATTATATTAAAAAGAGACTAATTCGTGAAATTCCTTTTGTAAACCCAAATAAATTAATAACATAGTAAAAATAATATAGCAAATTACACCAATCATTCAGAATGTATCTAAAAAGAAAGAAAAATCAACCGTATCCGACATAGATACACGTTTCGCCCAAGGGAATACACACACTTAACAATATTACGTTTCAAACGGCTAATATTCAGTCTGTCGCAAACATTTTTTGCTAACCAGATATGAATAGCCAAAAGATTTTTATGTGAATTGAAAATGAGCCGGTTTATACGAACATATATTGCTGATTTTGCACAAAAAATTTTATGGATTCATATCTAAAATAAACTGCACACGTGTTGCTTTTATAACAAAATTCATACGTACCTTATAAATATTGCCGGTATGGGTAATAAAATGTATATGGATTATGCGTGTAACGTTATATTGTGTTTTTATAGTCGCTTTTAATAAATTATTCACTAAATATTGTTTCAACTGTTTTGATTTTAATCAATACAAAATTGTAAAGTCGATTAATGATGATAATCAAATGCTGAAAGTACGTCAGTTTAAATGTACCAAAATAACCGTTAAGTCTATAATATCTTTATTTAAAACTATTTCTAAATACAATCTCTTAGCATTGATTAAATTACGCTTATTTTGAGTTTATTTTTGGTACAATCGGATCAGAAGTTAGGTTAAGTTAGATCGAAAAGTTTAGTCTCAATCTGGTAGCAAGACATTTTGATTAATTACTATCTTTTAGAATATTCGAAGTTAAATTATAAGGAAAATATTAACGAGTCACGTAACGTCGCGTCAAAATTTTTAACAACTCGACTACTACTACACGTAATCTACAACTATATTATAAAGTTCATAAATGAGAATGTACATATTTTTTTCTTCATTTGTCATAAAACGACGGAGCAATTGGCGTGATTTTTTGTAAATGGTTAGAATTCGAAGCATTTTATCGATAGGAAGGATAGGAAACGATACGAGCAAACCCACGGGAATAAGCTACTCTACGTATCTGAATATAGTTTGTAAAACATTTTTATAAACTCGTGCTCTAGTTTGAACAAAGTTTTATAATATATACCACATTAAATAAATAAGACTTTAATTGCAATTCTAAACTTAAATTCCTGCGATTAGGTCGCGTAGAAAGCTGCAAAGTTTTGTTAGCGAGTTGAATACAATTGCTGGACTTAACAACTTGGAAACGAAAACAAATTTAACACAATCCAAACTCTGAGCATGAGAATTTAGTTAACAACTCATAAGGTGGTAACAACTCGTAAGGAGGTATCAAAATTGGTAAATAACGAAGATTAGAAAAGCACTTAAAATTTATAAGGTTATTTTAATAATCTGTATCTAATAGATAAGACGAAGAAAAACTCTTATTTGAAAATTTTTCTCATAAACGAAAATGTTGAATTTGATACACAAATATCAAGTAATAGAGTAGTGAATATTGTGTTGTAAGAGTTATATTATTCATTAGATCAGCCACACATTATTATCAATTTAAATTAGTCCTCTAACATTTCCTTAACAATTTGGCATTATACGAAACAGGGAGAACTAATTACCGCGGTTGTATTTCGTACAAAGTTATCGTTCCGGATAGCAAGCATCTCTATTGGCGATAGCGTAATATTCAACTAATGAGTCCGTGTTTTGTGCATACAAGCGATTGTGCCGGAAGGGAAATTGCATCTGGAGTAGGGGAGCTGTGAAACACGCGGTTTTGGGACTAGCATTTATTTTCATTACAAATTGGACATTCAATTGGACTTCTTTTAGAAGCACTTTCGAATCGTCATTTCATATTTTTAACATTTACCATCGAATCGGAAAGCAGTATCTATGGAGAGGAACTGGCAAGAAACTCCATAGTTGCTATTTTAAAATCATGTCAATATTACAATTTAATTTTACATAATATGTTACTTAAATCTAACTACATAATATATCTTACATTATTCTTACTTACTACCTAACTAACTACTTACTATCTAACACCCATATAAATACAGAAAAAAAAAACCATTTGCCATGTTGATTAGGCAGAATTATCGCTTATATGCGATCTTTGCTAGGCAACTTTTGAATGGACTTATTATTTACTTGCTGATTCGGCAAACGTGCACACGTGTAACATTTGTCTGGTTGGCGCTCCGTACGCTTCACTCGCAACTTCCTTCCACGTACGGTGAAGCTCTGGATCGATCAACGACATTAGAGCCTAAATAAAACACACACAAAAAGGGTTAAAAATTCAGGGTTAGTTTCACAGCTTCTTCATAAAATTATATTCCGTTTTCTTAACTGTAACTTAAAAATGACAAATATCGTATAAAATTCCAAAGGTGTCAAATTAAGTGTCTAGTATCAAGAAAATTATCAGCAAGCGGTGAAACCGGCCCTTAATGTTTTAAATGAAAAGCGAGAACTTCTTTGTCTCTAATTTAATTAGAAGAAAGTGAGAGAGTTGCTTTTTTTTGCTTGTTGCTTTGTGACTGCGGTTAATACTTTTTTATAGCTTTAAATGTGAAGGATGTTTCTGTATCAGAATCTGTTTTGTTTTATTCGCTTGGACATTATAAAAGAGCGTTCATAAAATATTTGATGTCCATAATAAAACGGGTAGTGCTCGTATTGATATCAACTGCAAATGCCATTTTAGAGCGCAGTACCTAACGGCCAAAAATGATCTCTACCAAATAATCAAATATAGATTTTAAAAACTCTGTACCTTCAAAGATAAAAGGAGATAGTAAGATTATGTTCAGCAGTATATTTATTATATTTAAAAGCTTACAATCACCCACATTTTAACCAAATGTTAAAACAATAATCGAAGTCCCTTAATATTATAAGCCATAGTCACACTACAAGCTGTAACTGTTTTCTATTTAGGTAAGCAAGCACGCTAGGGTTTGTTCAGCTTTATCGATAGACTGAGTTCGTACTGCGGCGTACAAATAAAACATTAATTAACAATTATTAACAGACCCCAGATATGTATTATGCTCGTGATAAGTTAAAGAAGTTTTTCCATTAACCGCGCTAGACTTTCCGTAGCTATTAACTTTGTCGTTATTTTATTCAATATAGGGATGTAACATTCACTGTTTCGATAAGACACGGTATTTCTTTTTAATAAAATGAAACGAATTCACTAAAACACTTATCTGTAGTCTACATAGTTTATACTCGTACTATCATATTAGAGTCAGAAAAGCTATGGTTTTCTATAGATATTAGGAAGCTCTTGTTTATTTAATATTTATTATCCGTTGTTCTTATTTCACACATCCCTTTTTATTGTCCAGACACCCAAATAAATATTTTACAGCATAGTATTTAGGTCCAATATTCTCCAGAAGCAGTAAATAAAGGAGTATATCTATATTCTACGTACAGTATCGTTTAAGTCCAGTGTAATAGGCGAGCCTTCAGCAATAATCCGGACACAGTACACAATTCCAAACTCAGGGCTGCCACGTTGAAATCCATTGAAACATTCACCTAATGGTTCTACAGAACATTCCAAATGCCATGACCCTTCCTTCAAAAACATTGCAGGGAAGGGCCTTCCCTGCAATGTTTTTGCTTTATCGTGCATTATCTTTTGTATCTAATAATTCGGTTACTACTTCCATATGTCAAGGTGAAATAAGAGACATTAATTTTCCAAACAAATAGCCCTCTGAGTGATTTGCAAAAACAAAAGCGTGACATTTGGCAACATGTGAAATGGCACATTAAAATGTCAGAAAACTGTCCTTATTTATAGACATTTCCGTATTGGAAAATACGCGGGAATTCGCCGTGGAAGTGAATGAAATATCGGTGGAAATTATGGGTCAATTTTAAGTGGATAATCAATCATTTGAATGCAATTTTATTGGCAGGAAAATTTCCTAATCACTCATAAATAGAATATATGTTTTAGGATATTACTTAATAGGGGAAAATTAATAACGTTGTTGTGAGGGCGGCTAATTGCGTTGAAATAAGGCAAATATTCTCGTAATTTTTAAGAAGATGAATGAAGATGATACTTTGTTTTTCAGCCAATATTCAGTTTATAAAACGTAAATGTTTAATATTATATCAGGATGTAAAATTTGTAAGTACTGAAGAAGACTTAAAGATGGATCGGAAAATTGTTTTCACGTGTGACAAAAGTTTTTAGTTCACTATTTTGTATCCAAATATACTAGTCTAGTGAATTGGAAATTCTTTTTTTTTGTACAAACAGAGTTTGCTATTTTAATGCTTGTGCTCTATCATCAAATACTAATATTCTGTTTAGGAAGTATACAAATCAATGGAACAGAGAAAACTCTTTACTGAGATATAAACGTTAGCGGGACGACGCAGTGCATTCTAGCGAACACCATAAAAATGATTTGTTTAAAGTAGCCCTTTGAGCAAGGTATGTCACATCTGGGCTTCAAAGTGCCGAAGCATCAAACGCCGCCGACACCGCTCAATAGTTTAACGATCATTAACTTGCCACTCGTAAACCTTGCTACGCTTTGTTAATTGCTTAGAATGGTTTATTTGCGACTTATGGAATGGGGAGACTTAAATAGCGAACGTCCTTAACGCTTTGACGAATCGATCAACGCCTCCCGTGCGAAATTAAACTGGATGTCCTTTTTATTGGAAGGAATACAAGAGAACAATGCATGATCATTATTCGGTTGTTCTGAAAACATTTTGATTGGGATAATTGGATGGGTGTAATGATGCTCATGTCACTTTTTTTTAAAACAAGCACACGAATCTGCTAATAAACTATGTTGTTCTTGGAGCATTTCACAGGATTTAGAGATTGATGATATCAGATAACTGCAACATAGTCACTTTAGTCTGTACGAAATGTACAGCATATAAACATATTAGAAGTTTTCTACTACCAATCAATTATGTTAATAATGTTAAACAATGTCGGACTTACCTGAGTTTTCATAGTACAACATTTTTCAGAATTTTACTTACCACAAGAATTTCATAACACGCAGTGACGTCAAACCTACATCCATACATGGATCGCGTGAACGTTCAAATCCTTCCACATATTATGGTAATATGTTAGTCGTAATATCTGCTGTTTGCACATTCGCGCTCGAAACCATATTTCCTGCTCTGCGGTCATCTGCATACAACGCGCGTGTCATTTTTCCTACGAGCACGTTCACCGTTAGAGAAATGTATTTGTCATCGTGTGCATAGCTTTAGATACACTTTGCTTAATATGCTGTTAAAGCGTGGAAAGCTGAACACAAGTTTGGAGAGAGGTGTTGTGTTAATTTTTGTAGAAGTTGATAAGGCATGAAGCAAGATAAGTAGCAAACATTGAGAGACAGGCATCATTAGTTAGTATATGTTTTGTGACGATAAGTAAAGAGTAAATTAATATAATATTTACCACTGATTTGAAGACGAGAGAGTAATGACGTAACTGAAAATTAATGCTTCCATTGGTATTAGCTTATTGTCAACGCCTCACACAATGCCTCTGAGACAAAATTTATATCGAAATCTACTTTAACCATTTCTTTTCTATTCGCACATCACAAATTATCTGTTGCTAAAAATTTACCATACCTTGATCATATTATATTTAACAATTGAAATGTTCTGTGACACTAAATGATTTGTGATCTAAAACGCCAACAATTACAAGTGCACCATATCTTTTTCCCACGCCTGGCCTGTTATTAAAATAAATATATCATGCGATAAATAATAATTCCTTGAACGGTAGGCAACACCTGTACACGTCTTGGAGCTTGTAATTAAACATGATTTATTCGTTCCCGTTCGATATCAAAGAACAAACAAAAGTTGCAATCCGATTATAGCCATTTGCATAATGCGTAGGTTGTGATACGTGAATCCTTATTCGAATTGCTGTAAGCTTTCCGAAGAATCCAAAGATTAATTGAGAGGTGTTGATTGATAAAACTGTCAAATCTTTATTATGGGCAATATATCACAAGGTTGTTGATATTTTAGTGTGAGGTTGCAGTAGATTTTTGGGTATTGGGAATTGATTTTGTATATTTTGTAATATTTCAGTATTCCATAAAGTGCACTCTGCTGCTTTCGTAGAGAAACGCATTTATAGATCGACCAAAAGTAGTCATATAAATGAAATGATTTTTATATTTTAAATGTCACTGGGAATGAAAGATTTTCAATATTGTTAGTATAGAAGTCTACCGCAGTTTGCCATACATAGTTTAATAATTTTAAGTTATACTGATAATAATCGTAACTAGCTTGAGCAGGCTATTCGATAACATAATATTATACTAGAAATATAACAAAAACCTTCAATACACTTTTACCAGTAACTCACTGTCACATCTGCATCCTACATGACCTTTGATAAGCCGGTGCACAGTACATGGAATAAGCTCGTATTGGTCCAAAGTCGATTATAAATTGTAGTGGATTTAATGTCCAAGCCTTTTCGCTGCCGGCAGAGATATTCACGGTATATATTTACCGCTACACTATTTTTTGTTAGAGGTGAGGAGATCGTGCGAAAGAAAATTGGCCGTTTATTCGCCACAATACTTTTCGCCTTTCTACGCGATACATTGTTCTGTGGAAATAAAACGACATTCTCGTGATAATATTTGGTTACGTTTTTTGTTAGGTGAAACGATTGAATTGTACTTTCAATGTAGGCTAGGTAAAAACTGTTAAAGGTAAATATAATAAACGGGAATACGTAGTCAAATACATACTGAAAAAAATATAAGAAATGAATTATTAGAAAAAATACATTAAGTATACGTCAATATAATAACTGTCTGTGATAGGATATAACCAGTATCACAAAAAAAATATACAATGTACAATAGATTTTCATATTTTCAATTGTAACCTATATTTCCACTGCTAGCGTCACAAGCTTCAAGAACAAACCCAGCGTCGTCAATCACAACACAAAATAAATTACCTAAGCTATATAAATATTATAGCGACGCATTTACATGATCATCCCGCAGTTGTCACCTCGGTGATTGATTGCTGACGGTTCCACGAAGTGTACTGAATTATAGCCGAAACTAGGTCGTTCAATTCTGTTCAATTCCAACATTGAAACGGGAAAGTATCTACCGATGAATGTTTGAAAGAGAGCTTTTCGGGACATAATGCTGCCCGTTAATTGGTGGTTGGGTAAATATTGATGAATACAATTTTTGTTCTGAGTGGACAGTTTGAAAGAGATTTTTTGGTGCTAATTGAATGATTGGAACTTATGAAATTAGGGCAAACTTTAAAGATTGCATAACTCTATTCAATTTGAAATGAGATTAATTGAATATAACTATTTTTTAAATATAGGTACTAAGTACCTACTAACAAAGCCGTAGCTATTGCTAATTTACTTAACAGGTGCATTACGCCTAAGACTGTATGTAGATTGTCTCAAACAATGTATGTAATTCGTTTACATATGTAGCATATTTAGTTTTATTTATTAAATTAATGTAAATGCATTATTACATTATAAATTTATCTATAAATGTTATTGTCAATAGATGATTAATTAAATATTGTTAAAAAACGACTATTAATTATTTCTTATACATTTCCTTTTCCATTCATCTTCTTCTTATATATAAAAATGAATCGCAAAATGTGTTGGTAAGCGCATAACTCGGGAACGGCTGAACCGATTTCGATAATTCTTTTTTTATTATATTCCTTGAAGTACGAGGATGGTTTTTATATAGAGAAAACGTAAATATGTACCACGGGCGAAGCCGGGGCGGACCACTAGTTATATATAAAAATGAATCGCAAAATGTGTTGGTAAGCGCATAACTCGAGAACGGCTGAACCAATTTCGATAATTATTTTTTTATTATATTCCTTGAAGTACGAGGATGGTTCTTATGTAGAGAAAACGTAAATATTATGTACCACGGGCGAAGCCGGGGCGGACCGCTAGTTTAATTTAAAAAGAGATTTTTACGTCTACACAAAAGTATTCCTTAAAGCTCCCTTATTTTGGACCATAATAATTCTCGAAGCAATTTTAAACAATAAGAAACAGCTTCAAGCTTCTATTTTTCATAAATAGCTTGTTTGCATAACATGATTTATAAGCGCATTAAAAATGTTAAAATTTCCGTTCCAAATTCACAATTACCATAACTACATTACATAATTCATTCGGAACATTCACGTGTTTAATAATTCATATTAGTTTGTATGAAAAGTATGAAAACAAAGCATTTGTCGGTAAATACGTCTAAGATATTAGTCAACTGTTTTCTTTGTACACGATTTATGGAGCGGATTCTAAATAATGTTTATGAACTTCAAGAACTAAGCTTATAGCAACATAAATCATTTTTGGTATCGTTTTTTTAGAATATTCGTCCGATCGTTTGCCTTTCTCTTGTGTAATATATATTCATACTATCTTTAGGAACAGCAAAAGAAATAATGTTTCGTTTTAATCGTCGTATAAAACGGTATCAAGTTTCTCAACTCTTCTCGGAAACGTGGTAATTATAGGTGTAAGGAAGGCCATTATATGTTTTATGAAATAATTTATTATGCTACAACATGTTAAACAATAATAAGCAGAACAATATGTAGTTTACTGAAATTGTGTTTGTAACATAAAAAAAATATGTCTTTTAACTTTCTATTTATTTATTTATTTACTCTTTATTGTACAACAAATTACAATGAAAGTACATAAAACAAAACAATTTAAAATGTACAAACGGCGGCCTTATGGCTCAAAGCCATAAGGCCATTTCTACCCTTACGGCCTCATCCATTATTGGTCCTTGTTTTTCAACATCACCTATGATCCGTACATAATCTAATATTACGAAATAAATAATTATATTATCCAAATTCTTATTCATCTATAAATATATTCTGCATACAAAAACCCAAGCAATATTAGCATGCAAGATACATTGAAATATGTGAAAATACAAATATGCTTACTGAATATTGATGAAATCGTAGAACTGTTTCAACTCTCAATATTAACGGACTATTGCTAGCGAATACCTATTGTAATGGAAATAGCTATGTGCATCCGTACAACTCTAGTTATTCATTAGTATTCTATAATAACTTGCTTTGTAAATACTCCAAGTACAAATAATAATAATTAGTAAATCGCTTAATTTAATTACGTGCGTTATAGAGCTAATTTCATCCATGAGAAGGGAACGTTTCAGTCAAAAACAACTAGATTGGTTTACCCATAGTTTACCTAATTACAAATTAATGGGACAAAGAAGAACGTGTTTCTGATCTTTCAATATCGTAGGAATATGTAGGTAAAATATGTGTATTTAGTAAATAAATTATTACACTAGTTTCATGTAATGCGAAAGTAATACAATGCAGTTTAAATGATTATTTGTTATGACCTATACGAGCATAACATATAGAGCCACTATAAAATCCGCCTCAATTGTATTATCAAAGCATGTAAGGATTATCCCTAAATTATTCTTACGTCGCGTCGTTAACTGTCTAGACAACAGCTAATGTTAACCTAAATACGTAGACAACCTAAATACAAGGGTCTCAAAGCTACACGTTATAATATTACGTTATATTAGCCCCATTAATTCCTAAAGCGGATCCGCAACCTTAATTCAACACTATCATTATCCTTTGAAGCACACAAACAATAGTATAAATCATGGAACAGCAATAACAATTAATTAGGCAACTTATTACATAGTGGCTGATACGGACCATTAGTTATATTGAGACAAATGAAGCGTAAGTTGTTATGTACACGTGTATGATATCAATATTGTATGTATGTTCGTTCCTAGATGTACATAATATATGAACAGATTCTTGGTACTAAGGTAAGTGGTAATAGTGGAAAGGTCTTTCTTTTATTCCATGGTATTTGTTATAAGTTATAACAAATACCATGGAATAAAAGAAAGACCTTTCCACTATTACCACTTACCTTAGTACCAAGAATCTGTTCATATATTACTTATAACTGTTGGTGTAGGCGACGTTAATTTTAAGACTAAAGTTTCTGTGTCCTATTGCTTGCATTATATCTTTGTATTTTCATGTGTAATTAAATCCTCATACATCCGATTTAAGCGCGTCACACACGGTGAAGATACTATAATATTTTATCTTTACTAAGACTTTACTAAGACTCCTGTAGAACCGCCATCCTGTTACAAATGACCCACAAAATTTCGCGTCATTTGTAACAGGATGGCGGTTCTACAGGAGTCTTAGTACGCAATGACAAAAAGAAAAATGATGGTCCGAACGCTGATACCGGATGCGTTAAGATACTGTAATCTTAATCTTAATACTATTATAAAGGCGAAAGTTTGTATGGATGTATGGATGTATGGATGTTTGTTACTCTTTCACGTAAAAACTACTGAACCGATTACAATGAAATTTAGCACACATATAGAGGGTAACTTGGATTAACACATAGGATAGGTTTTATCCCGGAAATCCCACGGGAACGGGAACTAAACGGGTTTTCCTTTGAAAACGCGGGCGAAGCCGCGGGCGGAAATCTAGTATAAAATATAACAGTATCTTAAGATAAAATATTATAGTATCTTCACCGTGTGTGACGCGCTTTAGATTCGTGTTAAGATACATTCGTGGTAAAACGTTTGTTAAGATTGAAGTACATACTAAAATAGTATTATAAAAAAAATGATAAAATTTAAAACCACTAGAAATAGAGGTGATAGAGGTACTTAAGGTTTGTTTAACCTTAACCTTTTTAATTTCCTAGATGATTATTTTGGCCAATTTTTTTTAAGTTTAAACTAGTTAACGATGATACTTATACATGTCCAAATTCTCCTGTGGAATGGCTCAGTCACGAATTCTTGGTAATTCTCTTTAAATTGCTGTTTTCACAAATTGTTAGGTTGAAGAGCAAACAAGACGGATATCACAATATAGGTCTCAATAATTTCATTTCTGTAAGATATAAATAAGTCATAGAATTGATGATAATTATTTGCCATTCTACGAGCATATTAGACTCGTTTATAATGAAAAGCCTACGTAGTAAAAGTTTATAAATAATCGAGTGTATCGTACTTTGTATTGTACGAAGCTGTAATCAACAAACATTGCTTTCATTTAATCCTCCATACTTTTCATTTTTATTAATTAAAGTTATAGTACATACACAGTATTGATCAGGCTTTATCAAGTGAACATTATGTTCGCAGCTCCCATTTACAAACAATGCAATCATCCCAAAGCAAATCTCATCGCTGATTATATCTCGAAGTGCTGAACGCTTTTGTTTCGTTTTTATTCTTTGTGGAGTGAGATAGCGATCGATATAGTGAACTGAAACGCTGCTTTTCAATTTGTAACTTCAATTTGTAGTATAGAATTCTAGGAATAGATTGAACGTAGTAATAGGAGGTGAACATTTTGTAAACGAGATTTATATTTTCATTTTATTTTATAATTTTTCCTGTGTTGAATTTTAAAATGGCCTATACTTTTGTGAGGTACCTCAGATTCAATCATTTAAGATTTATTCCGAACCATTTTCTAATTTGTAAAGCAGTAACTAAAGTCTTGAAAGTAATGGAGCTATATTAGATATTTCTCACATTCATAAAAGATGTATCCAATAGAGGTAGATATGTTTAATTTAAATATTTTACACGCGTTTATCCACGCTACAACATTTCGTATATTTTCACACTCAATTTGGTTTAAGCGGGCACGTTTGAAACAGTAGAGATTTAATTGTATCGTCTCATTAGTTCGTTTGTGTGGAGAGAATGCTGGAATTAACATTCGTTGATGATTTTCTTCTAACAGTTGGCAGTGACTTTACTTTTTAAGATACGAAAGTACGGTAAGACTTTGTGTTCAATAGCTTTGTATTATGAAATGTTGATTTTTATTGACTGGTTATGGGGTACGTAAATATAGGTTATAATATCTGGATCTTTAAAAGTGGATAGTCAGGTTATGTTGTTAGGTTAATACAAAACCTTGTAAGTATGTTTGTTTGTTTCTGTAAAATAATTATAAATATAAATAGCTACAAATTAACGGGTACTCATTTAATTAATTGTAAAAGCAACAAAAATTTACATATTAATTGCAATTTAATACTGGATGAAAATGCATTTAATAATTATATGCAGTGTGAAGAAATTTTATTTTTTCTGCAATTCAATAGTAATGAAGTATTGATCTAAGTTTTAATGTAAGGTTTTAATTAAATCAAGTTATAGCAAAACCAATGAGATATAACTTTTTTTTTACATATTATATATTAATTTTCAGTATTTGTTAAATAAGTTTCTCGTTCAAGTCATAATACCTGCATATCTACGTCTTATATTCTATACTTAGAAATTTTCATAGTATCAAAGTTTACCGATAATTTGTATTATTATGTAGGTATTTAAATTGACTGTCTAGAAATATACGTTAAAACATTGATTCACTTCAGTAGTCACGACGTAAACAATTCCCCATACAATACTTTTCATAATAAAACAGTTTAAATAATGAGGTATTCATTGTTAAAAGAACAATAGTTTGGTGCGCGTTGTTTTCGACATTATAATTGTATAATTATGCTTGCTTCTATTAGAAGGGATATTCCTGTAATTTGGATGGATTAAGTATGAATAGACATAATTTAACACCTATTTCGGTGACTTGCTCTTGTAACCTTTTAACATTGTAAGTATACACATTTGAACCGCGGTTTTTGGATTTTAATGTCACTATAATCACACTATTTTAAGATACCTAAACACTAAGAGAATCTTATAGCTTAAAGATGAGATAATTTAATGATAACAAAGCTCAGTTTATGCATAGTTTATCTGAATAACAATTATGTAGACTGAAAACTATTTATTAAGTAATTAAAAATGTTTTAGTGTTTTAGCCAACGAAAGATATTTCAAAATTTATAATACCTATAGAATAAAAATGTATTTATTTTCTAAAATGCCTTAAAAATTTGATGGATGCTTATCTAATTTTGTAGAAATTTGATAATAATTTTAATGCTAACGCGCTGAAGCAGAAAATTCATAAAATTTAACACTTTACTAACAGACGATCTTTTCCATCGTCTACAGTCTAGACAGTAAAATAGTTGGAATTATCTGGCGTTGATTAAACTAAGCCGCGATATGAAAACCGTATTACTTTATAAGTTAAATTCCATCTCTATAATTATATACAAAATTCTCGTGTCACAATGTGCTACCATACTCCTCCGAAACGGCTAGATCGATTCTCATGCAATATTGTGTGCCTATTAAGTAGATCTGAGAATCCAATATCTATTTTTCATACCCCTAAGTGATAAGAGTAAGACAGAACGTTGGTCGGGACAGCTAGTTGACTATAAAATGAACACTATTCCCTGAATACTTGCAAAATTAATGGCCCCTTTCTATACTCCTGTAAATGTGCTGGTGTTAATTCATTGTTTGAAAGGTGTTACAGTATAACGCTTTTAACACGAAACTTACTGTAAACGCTTGTTAACTCAGCTCCAATGTCTTTGATCTTTCACTTTTGGTATAGTAAGTTTTAGAATAGTGATCGATATGTGTTGTTTCGGAGTTATAATCTTAAATTTTTAAAGGAAAAATAAAATTAAGAATTACATTCTTAAGGATAATAAGAATTGTTATTGTATATAACGTTAGCGTAAGTTGCTTATTAAAGAACAAAAATTTAACACGATCATGATAATTATTCAGTACTAAGTTTGTGGTTATAATCTAAATCTGCATACACTTGGCCCTATATTTGCGCACATTAAGTCTGTTATGGCAAGCTAAAAGCTGATCTGTATAATGACGAGCTTACATAACGTTACGATGGTATTAACATTCATCCACGTGTACCAAATAGCTAACATAAAAGCCCCGAATGTTGACATTTGTAACTCCATACATAACAATCAAACAATGGCTTATTGGAGGCGATAAATGACATTTTTAAGGCAATAAATGCGCGATAAATGAAATATTTCAGTGCCAAACGAAATATTAATTAATATTATAGCGCTTATGGATGGATTATTAAAATTTTAAATGAGATCGTTTGACGTAATCCTCCATTGCAGTACGGCACACGTTTCATATTTCATTGCATTGAATTATCGGAATTAAAAACGTATTTGTTTCGGCCATTAGGGTTTTGGCAACGGATCGTGTTGGAGTTGCGTGTCGTACATAATGTGGAGCAGCGGGTGCTTATGTGCTGTTTGAAATGTTTTAAAACTTACTCGGAAAGTTATATGGAAAACATTTTATTAATTTGTTCGTAACAAAAATTTATCAATCTATATTTAATTATCCTACTATAATATTATAAACGCGAAAGTTTGTTTGTTACTTCTTCACGCAAATACTGCTGAACCTATTATCATGAAATTTGACACACACGTAGAGGGTATCTTGGACTAAAACATAGGATAGTTTTTATACTAAAAAAAACGGGAACGGGAACTATGCCGGTTTTCATTTGACTACGCGGGCGAAGCTGCGGGCGAAAAGCTAGTTATCTATATTTTTAAACAATTTTTTTATGTTACTTAATTATAATTATAGCATGCAACTTTATTTTTGTCTTATTTAAATAGGGTAAAAGTGGGATAGATGCCGCACTAGGATAGATGCCCCATTTTCAAAAAACCTCACTTCCCAGAGTCCTGACTACGAATTAATGATTTAAATAGGAGCTCCTATCACCCCGCACCTCGTGTACGCATGAGCTGTTGTTTGGTGAAGATGTGTTTCGCTAGTGCGTGTTATAATATCGGCGGCGAACTTCACGAACACGTTAAAATTTAAAAAGGTTGATATTTGCCTTTGCATAACTTTATAAGTATTAATAAATTTCACTATATTTCTTATTATGTCTATACACTGGTTCATTAAGTACAAATCTAAGTGAAAATAGTGGCTCTTTTGTTTTTATTTAATAAAAAAACTACTGGGGCAGCTATCCTTATCAAAAAGGATAGTTGCCCCTTTTTTTTCGAGGGATAGATGCCCTTAGGGGCCTCTAAGGGCATCTATCCCTCAATACATATGTACATGTTAGTATCGATAATCACAGGTACTGTTTATATTTTTACCTGATTGCGTCAGAGGTTTTCTCTATGTTAACCGATTTTACTCGTTTAATTTGCTTTTTTTTTGTTATGTTACTTACTTATTAATGATCTGCCCTTATACTGATTGTAGGAGAACCACGCCACGAAAATACAAAAGAAAAGAAGGAGTGCGAGCGCAAGTATATTCTTGGACAACAGAACAACTATGTGAACTTGACATTTGCTGGTTTATCATATTAATTTTATTA
Organism: Colias philodice; assembly: GCF_061535455.1. NCBI lineage: Eukaryota > Metazoa > Arthropoda > Insecta > Lepidoptera > Pieridae > Colias > Colias philodice. The sequence continues at coordinate 8,290,685 of NC_143099.1, read as the reverse complement.
GATTTCGCGTTTATAGAGTATGTCAGGCATCTATCCCACTCTGCAGGCATCTATCCTCCTTAGTATTTTCATGGTGGGGCAACTATCCAACTAGGTAGGCATCTATCCTCAAAAAAGGTGTTCTACAAAAATATTTATTACACATTATCTATAAATGATAGGATTAAAAATATATATATATAGTAATTCAAAACAGATAATTAACCTAGCTATATTCATACAAAGTGTTCGTATAAGATTCATGTTTTTTAAATTATGAGGCTATTTCAAAAAGTGGGGCATCTATCCCACTTTTACCCTAATCATCATATCATATAAATGCCTAAACGATATACAGCTCGTCAAAAAGCTGAACATCCTCGTCATATTAGCGAAGTGTTTTATGAGCAAAATTATCACATGTCAGCCAAGTCCTATCCTGAAATAGGACAAGATAAAGGCAATACCCTGTGAAGCCTGTTATTGAGATACGCTTATCGTTTAGTTAACGTTGCTAAACTGTGAACGAGCTCGGAGCTAGAGTTCCTCGAATATGATACACAATCTATGAAGCATTTTGAAGGATAGTCAGAATATGTAGACAGATTTTCCTATTGAAATATTGATAGTATGAAGCCAATTACTTACACGTCAAGAGATAACGTTGGTAAAATGTTTGGGTTGATTGAATTGATCTGTTATTTGTGTTTCAATTTATGAAGAAAGGCAATAATTGTGTCAAATTCTATAGAGGATGGAGAATTAATATAAGTATACTTTTATGTCAATTTACATGTTTAACATTAAATTGTTAATGTAATTTGGTATTGTTTAATCCTTGGTAAAAATAATTCAAAAGATTTAGTACTCGAAATGAGCTTTATTATCTGCATATTAAGTCATCTATCCAAATGCATATTTTAAGTATTGTTAGTCAATAATAGAAGTAGGTAATTGTAGAACAAAAATAGATGTATTAGCCAGGGTTCTTTTTCCGTGTATTTAATATTTATTAAACAGACAATATTAAAAAATGTCAACATATTTTTTCCAACGCTACTGTAGCTGTACGACCGCAAATTTCATCTATATTTTTCTTTAATGATGTTAGTTTCGTGGAATTGTTATATTAATTAATATTTATACTATAAATTTATAGTGTCCCTACTTAGTGGCACTAACGTTGACATGACATAATAAATGATAGAATATCATAGAAATAAAAGAGTGAGTACATTCAGAATTTTGTATATAACTGAGGTAGGTTAATGTAGGTAACATTTTATCATTTTTCATTTTAGCATAATATCAGTTCTATGAATATATGGAGCTTTATAAAGCTATTGTTATAAACAAATAGTTAATATTCGTACCTCTACTATGTTATACATTATAAGTTCCAAAACACAAGTATATTAGGTAGCATATTTCAAGTAACGCTCTGTAGCGTATTTTTCTAATAAACCAAAAAGGTCCAATGCAGTTAATTTAAGACGGATAGAGGAGTATCAATATCTCTAACGAAACGTATAGTTCATATGAAACTGTAGCATACAAAAGTAATATAACACAATCAGTCACCGTGACTCAGCCCCAACGTTTGTTTTGATTTCTTACCCCATGCCAATGCCATTTATATGTAGCGAAATTGGAAAGTTCAACTTATCTCAGATTTAGATAGCGAGGCAATTTATAAAAGGATCCCTCCCGAAGTGATCTCCTGACGGCTGCTACTGTCGCCTGACTGACAAACTAGAACTTTCTCGAATTCTCTGTTGTTCGATGAATCGTTATTTTTAGTATTGCATTTTAACTATTGGATGAGAATATACAGACAGTTAGGTATATATTAATTGATTATATATATAAATAAAAAGAAGATACTAGGTACATACGTGTAATTTATGCATTAAATGTTGTTCAGGTTATTGAGAAATCCTCTATGGATGTCTCTTAAGTTTAGTGGATAAAGATTTGTGGTTCCGGAGATCCGAAGATGAAAACTTATTACTTATAATCTGATTTAGGTTTTAGTAGGTTTATCATCTACTAAATGTCAGTAAAAATATGGATCAGTGACAATAAAAATACATTGCATAGGTACACACATGCAGCCACGCACAGAAAAAAATGGACTCTAATCAATGATGTACCTAACATATACCTAAAGATCTAAAACAAACAACATATAAATTCCAAAAAGGTTTCATAAAACCAAAGGTTAATCCCAAAAGAAGTTCAATATAATAAAATAGATAAGTTACAATCAACCCTAATATAAGGCTGAAACAAAAATGGATTGTGATTCCAGATAAAAAGTGAACAATTCCAAAGTTTCCGTCTAAAAGCTTCGTGTCCTATCATGTTTTGAACAAAATCGATATTTCATTTTTTGGCCGCGGACAACTTACCATTTTTGTTGGAAACAGCGTTTCTTATCTTTATGTGAAATTAATATTGAGCCTTTGAGTTTACTGAGCAACTTTCTTGCTGATTTTTTGCCTCCGAATTGTTTTGTATTTCGTAAGATTGAAATATATATTTCTCACCATTAGGGAATGTGTTTTTGTCAAAATATAGCGGCTTCAAAGATGGTAATTTGCTATTTTCATATACTTAGATATATTTTGCTTAAAAATATAAAAAGATAATTGCAAAATCATGAGCGTAATACGAGTAGATTTATCTTATGTATGAACTTTTGTTCGAGAAACCGAATTACATATTGTATACTAATTGTTCTCATGCAAAAATTTAAGATCTTTATCTTTAAGCGATTAAGAGAAAAAACAAATATATTCGTATTACATGCAAATCTCATGGGTACACAATAACACACAATACACACACACATGCTTTTCCACGATTGCACTGTACTTTCGACAGATCTGGGTCTGTATAATTTTATGAAATACTAATTGGAAATAAGATAAACTTACAAAGAAAGCTTTTTATTGCTTATATGCTTCAAGAAAAATGATAATAGTAATATTTTTATACCTAATAGTTATTAATTAACACCTTTTGAGTAAAACGGGAAAAAATATGCGATTGTGAAAATGTCGGTCGTTTCGATATCATTTAATTCGTCATGCTATAAATGTCATGTAGTTATGCGTCTATTTTAACTCCATCAGAACGAAAATATCCTGTAGACTATAATTACTGCGATCATTTGCGACTTGTGGCAACGTTTCGAAGAAATTTCTTTGTGAATTAACTTAAAGTAATTTTTTGCTCATTAACCCGCGCTGCAGATTGGTTAATGTAAACGGGAACTGCTAAATTGGTTTAATTTTTTATTAATTAGTTTGCTTTCTCGTATTCAATGTGGCCGTCTGTAAAAAATGCAGTTTGTATAATATTTATGATCTCCGCATTTAAAGTACACCAGTTTGAATTTATACGAACTGAATTTAAACTAATTTTTTGCGATTTTATTCGGTTTTTTTCTATAAATGAATTGAAAGTCAGTTAGTTCATAAAGTAATAAAAATTGGAATTTTTAAATTCAATGTTTATTGGGCATTATTATTTAAATTGAGCTTCGTAACAACGAATGATAGAAATAATTCGTTAACTTTTTTAGTATTTACATTTCGAGTACCTACTACTCATAAAATATATTTCGCTCCAATTTATTTGGATAATTTAAGATCTACTTTAATTTTCTTCAAATCTTGACACTATATCTTAAATACTTCAGATTAACAATTTTTACGGCTTTATAAGGGAAAATTACATCTCATTTTGATTTAAATAAAAACATCAAAAGCTAAGATGTTCTGAAATCTAATAACAGTTTTTTTATGAATAACATGCCCATTTGTTTTGATTATCTTTATTATTGTTTACTCATTCGGGTTTATGTATTCAGTGAGCTCCCTTTTCCAAACAAAGGAATTGCAACAACTAATTCATTTTAGCGTTTCAACCCCAACTTATCAACTGTTTGTGAATTTGTTTTCTTTTATTTGCGTCTATAGTGCTTATTTTTTCTTCCTTAAGAACAAAGAAAGCCACGTTATAAAAAGAACAGCAAACTTGTCAAAGTGCAAACTACATAGCACTGTAGTGACTCGAATTGTCTTTTTGTTTGTCCCAAAGGAGTGTTTATATTAAAGGGATACAACTTTATGGAATATTTACGAACATACTGTACAAGTGAAGTTACGTGAAACACGTTTAAACTTGGAAAGTGTTACATATTTAAAATTGAATTCTATTTGCATTTTATCTTAATATTTAGTTTAGTTTTTGGAAATGACGATTTTTGAAGATATCTTCGAAAAAGGATTATGATTTTCTGTATTTTTATACAATATAATTTTTACAATAGGTTTATAAGTTTAAGTTTCGTCATTCTTGTCGTCGTCACCAACAATAAAATAAAGCAAACGAGCTTGATCTTATCAGTAATGAGATATTTCAGCTAATTTCTTCTAGACAATGTTTTAATTCAATGTGTAAACATGTAGTTAGGTAATATAAGTTTTTAGCATATTATACAAACCTTTCAAAGCTTTGTTTCAAAGTAGGTAAACCAAAAACTGGCGTATCGTATATATATGTATAGCAGTAAACTAGGAAATTGCTGTTTTGCAATTAGTCTGTTTTTTATTTAGTGACGACGCAATATTTTATTTTCATTGCATGCCTGTCAAAAAAAGGAATCATTACAACTGCTTTAGTATTCAATACATTCGAGAAATACTCATAATAAAATACACATTTTACACATCAATCGTGTTGGTAATATCAAAACACACAATCCAGTTCACACTTTTCCCTCATGTCTGCGGCAATTAGGAAAAAGCGGGTAACTTTATAGAACAGTAATTAATAAAACCCCTTAATAAAACCTGTATCCAGTTTATGTGAAAGGAGGCGCTTGTAAACTGTCAGGCGACCGTCAAACTTTTCACTCAGGCCACTCGGCTCACATTTGTGAGTCCGTTACATTATCGCTGCCTTCTCGAGTAGCTTAGATCTGATTTAGACTGAAGTTTTAGGTAAATAATGTAGATATATAATAATGTAAAGGATGTTTGACACCGTTAATGTTCACAATTAGTTGGGAAATCTGTAACAGTTATATTGGTCTTTTTCATAATGAGTAATTAAGTCTAAAAAAAGAAAATACTATTTCGTATTATGCATTATGTCATGGACTACTGCTCGAATCTAAATGATGTTTTTCAGATTGTAATTTAAATTAGTTTCAAGCTTGCTTCTTCTAATACCTTCTAATCTTGCGAAATTCTTGACATAAATTACAGACATAGTGCAGGAAGAAAGCTCCCGACTATAAGTAGTAGCTCACAGATAAATTATAACCAGCTATTGATAATTTATAAGAAAATATATAGATACTTTATATAGATACTAATAGAAGCATAGTAGTACGATTATCTCATTATTTGTATGATCTTCTACAGATGGTGTTGATAGCAATATCAAAAAGTGACGCTTTTGCTTTTCAAAAATTGAATTTTTAATCACAAAAAGGGCACAGAGTAATTAAAATTAGTACTGAAGTTAATAAAACATCGTTAATGAATGGTGAATGATAAGATAAATAAATATGAACGTTAAGAAACAAAATATTTACGTACTGCAATATATTTACATTCATGTTAGTTATCGGTTAGTTTATGTATGGTTATTTTCATATTAAAACTTTCCATCTCGGGCGGTATATTATGCGGCACATAAAAACTTTATTCTGTGGCTAACCGCATTAAACAGTTAAAATTTCTTCTGTTTACTGCAGTGTGTTTATGGTCAGTGTTACTTCTGTATTATATGGACGTTCTGTTACGTCTGGACCGTATAAATTTGATATTTACCAGCATTGAATTTGGTAGCTCTTTTGTGCTTGAAGTAGCCAGTAGGTAAGTTGATATAGCACATAACTATACTACTATAAATAGAAAGTCCCATAAACTTCACTGATTCATAAAAAGATAAGGGAAAATAAAAAATGTCTCTCAATCATTTGACCCAATTGTTAAAGATAATTGTTGCGATCAATAAAACTTATTATTCATGTTAATTTTTTTGAATAATAAACTATAGGTATCCACAAAATATCTTACCTCTGTCACTAACAGTGATTTAATTTCTTATTTACTATTAATTATCTTTAAAATTTTAAAACCTTAGATACAAACATGCTTCTCATAATTTAATATTAGTTTTAAACAGCACTCGGTCATATAGGCAAACTTTCTAAACTCAAGTACAGAATCATAACACCAAGGAATTTTGTAGAAAATATGACGGATGTTATTTTTAATAAGTCGCGTCTGGTGCACGTTCATGTTATCGTTACAAAGTTAATTATGTATGTCAAATGAATTTATTTAGTAATCTCCTTGTTTGGCAACTGCTTTATGGCGTCTCATTACAGTAATTATGTAAACAGGCACGTCCAGAAAATTATATTGGACCACGCCAATTAGCGAACGAAACATTTTTCCAAAAGTATGATGTTATGAGCACGATATTTATTAATTATTTTAATTGGCTATTAAAACTTAGAACTCGGCGAAAACAAGATGTTTTTATCGTTTCTGTATCGTTAATACGACGAAGTAGACTAATTTGCGGAAAATGTTTATTTAGTAGAGCAAATCTTTATTTATTTTCAATGAGAAATTACTGGAAACGGTTGTATTTCGCGGACAAATTCGTTGAACGAATAATTTCATCAATCTTATCTTCTATCAATTCTGTAATTGGTTGTTCAGATAAATATTATTCTTAGTATTGTTATTATAATATAAACTTTTATGAACATTCAAAAGCTTATATAGAATAATAAAAATATCATTTAAACGATCTACGCAGCTTCATTAATATGCATTTAATGATTCAATTAAATAATTTAAAAATAGGTTTACGGTTGTACAACACATACATGTACCTACCAGAAGCGACCACCGATGCATAATTATTATTCTGGTTACAATTTAATTACCACCCACTGATTATGCGTTGGGAATGTGAATTTTGATTTTAAAGATGTAGAGAAAATGTCGACTTTTGATTTATTTTATAAGGTAGAGGTAATTAATGTTTGTATTGGTAACCGTCCACATTATGTTAATTGTCAAATAATATTAATTGTATTAAGGAATTTAACAGATGTTTAACAGTGTATTGTAAGTAGTTAAATAAAATAGTGAATAAATTTAATTTAAAACATGATCAAATTTAACAAGGTCGGCTTCGATGTTCTAATCTTTTAAAATTTTTACACAGAGAACGATATTTTAAAAATATTAAATAGAATTTTAGATATTCAAGGAATAATTTTTGCTAATGTTTTAAATTTTTTTTAAATGATAATTAGCTACGAAGGATCTTAGAGACGTCAATGACAACGAAATAATTATACATAATCAGATTTTTTGCTTAATTTATTACTGAGATGGAACGAGACCGGTCGACGATGGTTTTATTTAATAAAACATGTTTATTAGTAGACATTAATAAAATATTATTTTTTTAATTACCTTTTTGGTTTTATATTATCTGTGTGCTGATAATAATTGAAAATATGAGATTTGATGTCGTCGTTTGTCTATTTAAGCTGTGGTAGATTATTATATTATATGCAGTTACATATTTAAGTGCTGATGTATGTATATGTCACGGCTAAAGGTAGGTGAGAACATAAACTTAAGATTAGCCGGCTAAACTTAGGTTTATTTTCGACGAGGTGTTAATGTTAGTTTGTTCTATCTTTAGCCGGCTAAACTTAAGTGTAACCGCAGGCCCGTGGCTAAAAATGTCGGGGTGGGTAGATTTGGTTAGCGCCGGGCCGGTGGAGGGCTTGAGGGGCCCGCACAGTGCCAGAAAACACTCGCCCTGTTCCTTACATGTATTATAGTAACCAAATCTACCCACCCCGACTCAGGGCAGAAAGCTGGTGGCTAGGTTAGGTTAGGTTAGAACTCTTAAGACCCGCACGAGCCGAGCGAGCGCAGCGAGCGTGCTGCGGCAGCAGCCGGCGAAGTGCCAGAAAACACTCGCCCTGTTCCTTACATGTATTATAGTAACCAAATCTACCCACCCCGACATTTTTAGCCACGGGCCTGCGGTTACACTTAAGTTTAGCCGGCTAAAGATAGAACAAACTAACATTAACACCTCGTCGAAAATAAACCTAAGTTTAGCCGGCTAATCTTAAGTTTATGTTCTCACCTACCTTTAGCCGTAACATATACATATAGGTTGAATTTGACAGTACACTTCCCTTCGCATAAAGACAAAGATATTACATAATTGCAATACTAATAAATGAGTTCGTAATATTCTTAACTATCGTTAATTTACCAACACATTTTGCAGTTTGCTACGAAAGCTACGGAACAAGGGAACTCGAGTGGCATTCAAATTACGTCCATTTCGAGCTATTTCGAGACGTCACTCCAAATCGATGTCATGATGCGCGGCAATCAATATGCACTGTCAGGCGACTCGTCTAATTACCACTAGTGCCAATAGAGGGCATGGCTCGAAGACTAATGGTGGTTGTTAGCCGGTAATTGTGAGCAAAATAAACACTAATCACTCTCATTTTAATAGAACGTCAGAAAATGCGTGTTTTGAGTATGGTGCGAATTGCGTGGTCTTGTTGGTAATATTTTACCGAGAACAGAATATAATAATACTAGTATAGTGTCATATTATCTGAGGTAATACTTATATTTTATTTGAATCAAACGTTGGATGGATTATCGTGTTCGAATAGAAATGTTAGACATTTTAGGAAGGATTAAGATTACACAATATGCTGAAGCAATAAAATTGTTTGATTAAAAATATTACTAAAATTTTATTCATTTAATCATATTTAGGAGAGCATTTATAGAATTTCGAAATTTTCGGCCGGTACAGCGTGGTAGAATTTATTGATAATGCCTACGATTTCACCAAGCAGTTCCTTAATGATTGGTCCACCGACTTCAGTCACCATTTCCTTCCAGCTGTGGTTCATGATTTCTAGGATAGGCTTGGCTGAAAAGAACAATATAGACATTAGTGTTTGTTGGATATCCTTAAAAAATAAGTATTACATTCCTTTATAAATTAGAGCGGTAAAAAGCTGAGTAAGGATCTTTTATCTAGATTTCCTTTTGTCTTACTCAAAAATTTAATGTTATCAATAACTACGAATATCCAACATAAGAGGGAGTAGTTTCAGCAATTGTTTGACTTTTAAAGAAGTTTTTTTACGTTTCCAGCATGATTTAATCTAACACGATTAAAACACTTGAAAAACCCGCAAAAATAAAAAAAATATATGGGCTGGATTCACATGGTTATGTTACAAAGTTAGGCAAAAAGATGTCATTTATAAATGTAAGATAAAAGAATAAGATACCCACCTCTAGTCTCATCTCCGTCAAAGAGATTGTCGAAGCGAATGTCGACCTTCTCAACCAGATCATAAGAGTAGTCGAAACCGGTGATCTTCCAATGTTTCTTGCCGTCTGCTCCTTGGACTGTCTTTATTTTTTGTACTACGGTGATTTTTACTCTGTCTGAAATTAAAATACGCGATCTTGAAATTTAACTCACACTCGGGCTGATTATAATATTATACATCAGAAAATTTACTTACTTGTCTTGATTTCGAAGTCACCATCTCCATAGGCCTCAAAGAACAGCATTTTTCCTTTAAGATCATACTGGCCGTTAGCTTTAAGGGGACATTCCACTGTCATGGTGACTGTTGATTTATCTAAATCACGGCTGTAATAATACAATTTTTCATTATTATATATTTTTTTATATATTTCAGATGCGTGAATGAGAAGAAATACATTCTTCGTGGAACGAAGCTTTTAAAAACTTGCAGGTGCAGTTGGATCCACTACTTATACCTAATGGATTTCGATTAATGGAACTGATGTGAGGTACATAATGTACATATGTAATAAATAGAAAAATAGATCAGTATCTGCAGTTCGAGGTGTGAATGTGTTACATTTTAAAACGCATCGATAATTTATCTTTATATCAACAGAAAAGCATACCCACTTAAAACTGTTATTATATTGTGTTTAATAACAAACCGATTATCAACTAAAAATACAACATAACAATATGTGTTTCTAGAAAATCAAAAGCACCAATTATTGTAAGCATTTAAATTATCAACCTTGAAGTAAGAGAGACAACTGGTTTTAATTACAATGTTCATGAAGATCTAGTAAATTAACGATAGAAGGTTAGGACTTAGCTCTAATCACGGGTTAAAAGGTTATCTTTTATATTATGTTTTTAAATAATTACACACGCTAACACACATTGCATAAAAATATAACTTTGTTACCGTCTCTTATTTCCGTATTGTCTCTCTATACATATAATACAAGAAAATTAAGAACCATTGATATCTTTACTCTTCTTTAGAGTTGAGCGTAATTAACTAATTAAGATATAGCAAAAAGAGATCATATTGTCTATATAATATATTCGTTAAACAGTTACAATTAAATATATTATTTCCCAGCTACTTTAGTTTTGTTTTGTTCACATGTTTAAGTACCTGATGATTTTTGTATATTTATTGTAATTGTACTTACGTTACGCTCTCAATCTTGCACTTGCTAGCACCCACAATCTTCATGTTCCTGAAGCCCAGTTTCAGATTGGCGTCATCATTACGGACGTCGTCGATGGATAGCGGGTCTGAGGAGATCACACCAAACTCCTTGATACCAGGGGCCACGTATCCTACTGCGCTCTGCGCGCTGGCCAGCATGCATGCGTTGTCAGTTGGTTTACATGGCTTTATGTAGGACACTGGAATAAATATTTGGTTGAATTGAACGTGTGTATTATGTTTACATCATGAAGAATGAAGTATTATTATGTTTACATAATACATAGTCGCAGCCGATAGTTGGATAAATCTATAATGCTATGCTACATATCAAATCTTTATATTTAAACTTTTTTTTAAATTGGGAATAGGGAAGCGCTTGACCACAATCTCGCCTGATGTTAAGCTGAGATGTGATCGCAGGTCGTATTCAGAAAGAAAGCTGGAAACTTATAAGCGCTTACCGGCGCTTGTCAGCGCTGGTTCGTTCTACATAAAGGAAGCAGGTTGAAGCAAACCAATATAAATTTTATATGGCAGCGCCCAGCGCTGACCAGCGCGTGTTGAAGCTTGTCGGCGCCGATCGGCGCTTATCGGTGCGTGTTCATATATTTTCCTGCGCGGGTTACCAGCACTAACAAGCGCCGGTAAGCGCTTATAAGTTTCCAGCTTTCTTTCTGAATACGCCCTAAGATGGAACGCGCTTCTCTAGAATTAATAGATTACTTACAATCTGTAAAATATGAACTATTGAAAATAATCAAAGAGCTTTCTTGCTTCGTCTAAGTGCTGATAAATTAATTCGTAGATACAAATGTTATAAATGGAAAACTCCGTCTGTTTGAAAGGTTTTCTAGGCTAAACTACGGCGACGATTTGCATTAAATTTTTAATGAAAATTATATTGGCAAACACTGGCTACTTTTGATTATAATTTGAATTAAAACAAATATAATTTTAATTATAACAATTTTAAATCAACCCAGGCTTAGAAGATTATGAGCGTTATTTTGTTTGAGGATGAGGAGGGAACATCTAAGTGTTGTTTATAATATCGACATATCTACTAGGTACTGCATAAATTATAATTTTAGTAATTTTTCCAAACATATTCATGTATGGACCCTAACTACGCAAATTGATTTGTAATGAATTTTGGTATGTGATATTTGATTTTTTTATAATATCTATATATACGTAGAACGGTAGCAGTACCTCTGGATGTCTGTCTGTTTGTTATGATTGCACTCCAGAACTAATTGATGAAGTCTAGAGAGGGACTTTGTGGAAACAAAGCGTGAAGATGATGAAAAAGGGGATTCAAATTTGTATGGGGAACGGCTATTGAGTAAAAGGTAAGGGTATGAAGGCAAAGCCACGAATGTAAAACTAGTTTATTTCATAAAAATATATTTTATTTCTGAGGTAAGTTATATGATTAGTATAAAATAATGCCAATGCGGACATATTTACTACGCATATAATTATATATTTTCCTCTATTTTTTTATTATTTTAGCGAATAAATTGACAAAAAAAAATTAAGTTTTTAAACTAACGACGAATAAAATTTTGAAATGATATAAACAAAAGATTCGCTTTGAATCTAATATTATACATAGATACTAGACAGTTGTTATTTTGACCTTCAAAAATCTTGCTAAAACAGGAAAGCGGCAGACATTTAAAAAAAATATTTTAAATTAGATTCATTGAAGAATTCAATGAATTAATTAATTATGTGAAGGTTTTTAAACAGAAGCGTTGAAGAAGCCTTATTAGTCAAATGGAAGTGATAATTCTGTGCAAAGGATTAAGTGAATATTTCTTTTTTTGTTATATAATGGCGCAAAATATATTGACTATTTGTTATCGCTTAGTTAATAAAATAAATAAGTTTAAGTATACGGAATTACTTTTAACAAGCCGTCCGCGTCGTAGCTAATATAAGGTATACGATCAATTTAATTATTTAATTTCAATTTAATAATACATTTAATTATTTAATTTATAATTTCTAAATTATAGGAAAAAGCAATCACTGCAAAAGAAAATCAACAATAAGGTTCTCAGTCTTTCCTTACTTCCTTTTAAAAATATTCCTGGAAAATGAACGTCTAAAGCGTAACATAAATATTTTACCTGACGCTGCATTGCAGAAAACAATGAAACCCACTATGTATATAAAATTGACTAACATTTTGATTAACACTATAAGTCTTTACAATGCTAAGGCCACTAAGATACTAAATCTCATGACAAATTTTACTTATTTATATGTATATAAATATACCAATTTGCATCGACGACGACAGCTGTATTATTTTTTCTAAGCATTATAAAACTTGTAACCGTGTCGAAGACATCTTGTTTGACCATTTGTGTTATAAAAAATATAAAATATGATGAGGATTGCCTGCATAATTTGTAATAATCATTAATAGTAAGCAAACGTATACGAGGCTTACTCCAAATAATAATAAAAAATCAAAGGAACATGAAACACCGTCTAAGTTATTTTTTCTACCAGTTTATAGGGTGTTACATTTATACTGAAAATAGATGAAAGGTTCACCTGGACATATTCTTAAGTTGTAGTTTGAACCTCTATGATATTTAAATCAGGCTCTAGCATAACCTACAGGCGACGGTTATTTTAGACTACATTTTTATAAACAGGGGTTTTCCTTTATTCCTTTATTCCTATTGAATATAATTTTTCAAAGAAAAAAAAAATGAAACACTGTCGAGGTCATGTCGAGAGCATAAAAAATATATTTTTACTAGCGGTCCGCCCCGGCTTCGCCCGTGGTACATATGAAAAATAGATGTTGGCCGATTCTCAGACTTACCCGATATGCACAGAAAATTTCATGAGAATCGGTCCACCCGTTTCGGAGGAGTATGCAGATTGCAGACTAACATTGTGACACGAGAATTTTATATATAAGATTTAGACAATAATAAGAATTAAACCAAAGAACTCGCACTTTAAAGTATTCGAGAAGGTCGTTCAGGATGTACTATGTATTTGATATTTTTGGATGATCCTTGCACTTATTGCACAATAACAGCAAAACGAAATATTGATGTATTTGTATTTGTTTACTTTTTGCAAAGATAACAGAGAGGATAACATTGTTTAAATGACATATTTATAGAGAACATAATGTTTTCGACATTTTAATGCAAAAAAAAACAAGACAAAAACATAATATTAGCTTGGTATACGAATTCGGTGTGTCGTCGGTGTTCGACTTTTCTTGATATTTTTAATTTTAAGAGTAAAAAATCAAAATATTTTATTATTATATTATATAGTTTCGAATTTAGATTCCTTAGGTACTACGTACTTTCATCCACCAATCGTATATTAAAAGATAATTAATTAATAAATAAAATAGTCAAACCATTTTATTTATTGGCACTAATATCAGCTTAGAGATCTAATTTTCAAACGTTGACTTTTCATACGACTTACAAATTGTCTACTTAAGTTCAACAGCTTTCAAATTAGTTATTTTAATAAAGTCACATCTTTGACCATGGCCTTGATTTCTTGTGCTATTTTTGGAATTAATTTTACCCATTATACGGTTTATCAAATAAATAACAAGAAATGAACACCTGGTGAACAAGAAAAACCTTTCCTAAATAGATAAAAATAGATACATATAATTGTGCTAATTCTGAGAATAAAAACACTATTTGTGTTATGTATACCCATCTGATATCAGTCCTGTCACTGTTCCGGCTATTATTTATCGTAAAATAAATAATAGCAGGAACAGTGCCTAAAAATTGTTTGATTTAACCACAGATTACTAAGGGCCGATTTTTCAATCGTTGGTTAAAATTTATCCGTCCAATAAAGTATTATACATATACTGTCAAATACGGACAAATATAATATATTTTTGAAATGGTAGTTTAATAATGTAATGACGATTCAAAAGTGCTTCTGGAAGAAGTCTAATTGAATAAATAAATGTTTGAGTTTGAATACGTTATTCGATGAATAAGTTTTAACCAAGGATTGAAAAATCAGCCTTAAATAGTTTTTAAACGTTAGTCAATTATAAAACGTCCCAATTAAATTCTGCAATCTAATTAAATGAGCAACTATGGAGTTTCTTGCCAGTTCTTCTCCGCAGATACTGCTTTTTAAATCGGTAATAATTAAAATAATAAGTATTTCTCTGATGCCACAGTTGATATTTTTTCTTGGTTTATTTACTGTAAGTACAATTAATAATTCTGTTTAAATAAATAAATAACTGTTTTTTTAAAAGTGCTTCTAAAAGAAGTCTAATTGAATAAATAAATGTTTGAGTTTGAATTCGAGTTCGATATGTACAATACTAGTTCTACCAATATCGTGCTAACCCACTAGGTAGTTATACGTAAGTAAGTTAGTAGTTAGTACATTACAGCAGCTTTGCCAGGTAAGTGGTAAGGTTGGCGTTGTGGTGAGCTGGCACGTTCAGCACACAGCATTCGATTAGATTGATACAGCTGTGCAGTGTGCAATCATTGGATTTTTGCAAATATTTATAAGAAGATTGCGAAGGCAACAAGTACGTTAAACGTGTAGGTAGGTATGTTAATACATAGTGATATAGCGTGATACTAAAAATATAATAAATTATTGTGGTTAAAGATTCAAAACTACGTAGAAAATGATATAGACTATATTAACATTATAATGCTCATGAGATAAATTTGTATACAAATATGTATTGCAAAAATGAGAAACAGAACACACACTATTTTTACTTCTAGGTACAAGGTGGGCCAAAAGAAATCACCCTATTGGAAGATGCTCTCATTTTTGCAAATGGCCGCCAATGTCAAATCTGTTTTGACATTTGTGTACTGGACAGATGTAGAATACAAGTGAACAAGCCATGGAGCGATACAGTACCCAATAACGCGGAATAATCGTGTCAACTTTTTTGCGTAACAATTCGTCGCCGATTCCCCGGCCGTCCGACACTGACTGCGCAAACACTGCGCCGTTTGGCCACCAACCTTGAAGAGTATGGGACCACACGAGACGTTGCCAAGAGTGGCCGGCCCCGTTCTGCCGAGAATATCGCCGCTGTTGCCGAGGATGTCGAGCTGTCGCCGGAAACATGCTACGGGCACGGTGCACGCTATAGGGCCATGTTGACTGAGTTTTTTTCTGCCGCAATTGGACGAATTAGGACTGGAGAATATGTGGTTCCAACAGGACGGAGCAACGGCACACACTGCGCGAGCCACAACCGATATTCTGAGGGCGGCTTTCCCGGGTCGCCTCATCTCTCGTTTTAGCGATTTGCACTGGCCCGAAAGATCGCCCGATTTTACCGTTCCAGACTTTTTTGTGGGGTTTTTTTGTAGTCCCGTGTTTACATGAACAAGGCTGAGACCTTGGAAGCCCTCAAGGACAACATTAGACACGAGTGCGAGAATTTGTCGCCCGAAGTTCTCGCTGAAGTGGTGAGAAATGCCATAAAACGAGCCCGTATGGCAATCAATTGTGACGGTGCCTATTGGCCGATATCATCTTCTCGACTTAACCAATAAAATTTTAAAGGTTCAAATAAACATAATCAAAAAACAGAATCGAAGTTTTTCATTTAGAAAAAAAATGAGAGCCAAACAACATCGGATGACTTCTTTTGGTCCACCTTGTACAGGGTGTCTCAGCGCCGATTTTAAACTTTGAAAATTTGTGTAAAAAAAACAAATTGTATTCATAATATTTTTACTGTAGTAAATTAAAGTGTATTAGTGCGGATTTTATGTACAGAATATTACACCGTCAAGATGTCTTCCATCATGGTGAATGCACTCTTCAAATCGGACACGCAAATTTGCCGAGACGCGCCGAAGGATGTCCGCTGAAATGGCTCTCACTTCTGTCGTTATTTTAGTCTTCAACTGCTCCAAATTTGTAAGAGGGGTATCAAAAACTCTTGCTTTGAGACAACCCCATAAAAAAAAGTCAGCGGGGGTTAAATCGGGAGATCTGGGTGGCCACAATATGTCTCCAGAGCGGCTTATGAATTTTCCCGGAAATGACGTATTTAGTGCGTCCCTAGCAGTGTTGGCTGTGGCCCCATCTTGCTGAAACCATACATCAGACTTGTCAATATCCTCTTCTTGCAGCTGAGGTACAAAAAAGTTACCGATGGTGGCTTAAAGAGGCAGCATGATGTCTAAGTGAGCGTCTTGGATGTTCCGTGACCGCAGCGGCGACGCGGTCGATGTGTTCAATCGATCGCACAGGTCTATTTCGTGGTCCAATTGAATGATTTAGTAAACATCCTGTCGCTCTAAACTTCTCTCCTCACGACTTAATTAATTGAGTACTCGGGGCATCACTCAAACGGTGAATTTCATAGCGACTACAAATTTACACCGTTTTTCACTCAACGAAAACGTATTGCATAAGTACGCTTCTACTGCGTACGCACGGTGCGTACCAGACCACTGCGCCATGGCCACAAAAAAATCCGCACTCGTCACCTATCGAACGCTACCACTCCCCTCCAGCTAACCCCGCAGGTTGCCGAGAAATTCGTGTTTAAAGTTTAAAATCGGTGCTGAGACACCCTTTATAAGTAAACTTTAGTTTTAGCACAGAATATAATATAATAGTACTTGGTTTTAGTTACTACTTATAATATAATTTCTAAAATGTTGTCTCTTATTTTTGCAATACATAGGTAGATATATATAGAAACGAAAGAGTCATTAATTTAAAAGTTAATTAATTAAGTTTATAAGCAAGGGACTATTTGGTTTATTATTTTGAATAATAAAAAAAGTAATTTAATAAATTGGTAGGGAACAGGTTACGTTCATTCGATCATCAAGGGTTATTTTTAAATTAGTTATTTGACCTTGGAATTAATCAAAGCGTTTTTGAATTTGAATTAGTCTCAAAATTAGAATAAATTTATTTTGGCCTGAGGTATAAATCTTTGCTGGTTGTATTGGCAGGTTTTGCAGAGTACGAAAAAAAACGTGATTTTGGGGTTGTGACCTTTTTGTGTTTGATATTTTACTTATAAATACCAAATAAAAGTAAGATGAAAATTCTGACTATTGCATTTCTCTTTTAAGCCGATGAATGTTTTTTTAAGTGTTTTGTAGGTTTTTTAATGTATACGTAAAAAAAAAACAGAAAATGAAACGTAAAGAACGTCACAAAGCGAATTTTGTGGAGGAAATTTGCTGTACACGACAATGTTACCATTTCAAAAATAGGTTACTAAAAGTATGCACAAGTAAGATTATTTCATTAGTCTCAGAGAAAACATAGTAATTCACATCGCACAGTGCACTCAATATAATGCATTCATAATATAAAAGCTCGCAAAAATACCGCGTTAAATTCATTCTCATTTATATCCCTTAGCTGTATCATATATTATAAGGTGTTCCATACATTTATAAGGTATCGGATCGTAGCTACATGCACTAAACTCCGATTCGGAGCTTTAAGGGGCATGATGAATTTTGTATGAAATAGCGGATGCATTCGGGAGAAAAGATAGATGGTATTTCCAACGTTACAACCTATAACATTATATTATGGAATATTTGTGATCGAATTTGTGTTCATTTCTTAAATTTCCCTAGTGACTTGCAGTTTAAATTGGTTTCAAACTTGAGAGCATTTAATAGCTCTGTCATATTTGTATTCGTAGCAATGTGATTACAATAACAATGTATTTCTACATATATATTATGTATTCCTTTTTCCCCAACAAACATGTTTAATTGAAATTAAAAAAAAAGTTTTTTATAAATATTTCAACAGTATTCCATGAAAAAGCGTCCACAAACACCAGCGATAAAAACAATTAAAACGGCAGAATTCTTTGTAAAATTTAAAGGATATCCAGATATTGAAACGTAACAGGATTCTTATGATAAATAACGGTAATCCATCACACGCAGGGAGAATCACGCGCGCCTGTGTGAAAAATCGGTTTTGTATCGGAAAATATATCGATTTCATTATACCTACCTATCAACGAGATGTGGAACTTTTAGCGAAATTAGTTCTAGGTTTTATATAAATGATCTTTATTTGATAAATAGCCTAATTATGAATTCAAAGACGTAATAGACCGGGAGATACTGACACAAAATTTCGAGTCATTTGTAACAGGATGGCGGTTCTACAGGGGTCTTAGTACGCAATGACAAAAAGAAAAATGATGGTGTGAACGCTGGTACCGGTGGGTTAGTCGCGTGGGCGTTAGTCGAACTCGTCGGAAAAATAGCGAAAGTCAAACGATTTGTAACACAAAAATTTTAGAATTTACCGATAGCCCATAAAAAAGAAGTAGGCGGTAGTGTCATGCCATACTTTTCCGGTATGACTTACAGCCCGCCATACCGACGCGAATGTGTTGATTTAAAAAAAACAATTATTCAACCATTTGTACCAAGCTAACTTTTGCACAGGTAACCATCGTCGTGCAGCCATTTACGAAAATCGCCATGCCATACTTTTCGGACGATTCCAAATGGTCGCCATACCGCCGAAAATCTGCAAAATTTTTTTATTTCGCCTATCTTTTTGTACCAGTATTGCATTTGGCTTTTTGGAGAGTATTTGATAAAATGTGACCATTATTATATTTGCCATACTTCTAGTAGGGGGAAAAAGTGCTGTCATACTTGAAAAATAAATTTATTATTAATTTATATCAGTGAAGATTTCCAACACCTAGATCTTTGAAATTTTGTATTTATATTCGTTGATCCTCAAACTTACAGGAAAAATAAGTGCCATACTGTTACAAATCGTTTGACTTTCGCTATTTTCCGACGAGTTGGACTAACGCCCACGCGACTAAGCCGCCAGTACCAGCGTTCACACCATCATTTTTCTTTTTGTCATTGCGTACTAAGAACCCTGTAGAACCGCCATCCTGTTACAAATGACTCGAAATTTTGTGTCAGTATCTCCCGGTCTATAAATCTATTTCTTTTTCTATAATTTTTATCCTTAAGTGTGTAAACTTATTTTGAATGCTATTTTTATGAGCTAGATTATATATTATGTTCACGCTAGCAAAAAATCGGTTTGGTTATGTGTATTCAATTCAAAGACCTTATAAACATAGATATTTTCTTAAAGGTAACATGACTACACCACCAATTTGAAATTTGAGGACCCCACGCTTTCTTCGTCCTTTATAGTATTTTCTATTCAACGAAATGTGAAAAAAAATATCGTTACTAAAATTATAAATCTTTCCTAAAATTATTATGAAGAGATTAGGATATACTTAGGATGATTTAGAAAGTATTTAGTGGACCTGATGAACGTAATTTGAAAAAAATGTATCATGGGTTATAAAAGCTGCATTATTTGTGAACAAGAAGCCTGTAATTATTGAATAAATTTTTATCATGTCTCAACCAAGCCAAGCCAAGAAGGCAAGGGCCTTCTTAAATGAAATTCATTAACAACATTTAAGTGCATTGTAAAAGCTCAAAATAAACGTGCATTTCAAATTGAGGATTATACGCTGTAATAGCTACATTTTATGTTCATGGCGTAAGAAATTTAAAACAAACGGGAACATTTAACGCAATGCAAGAGCGCAGTAAACACTAGTTTATTCGCAACTAAATCCTTTGGAGGTCCTCGTAGCTATTATACTTGGTATAGTTTGTATACGTAGTATATTATTATTAGTCTGTGGTATAGTATATATTTGTGGAAGTATAGTATATTTTACCTGTGCTCGCATAAAGCAATGAAGAGTAATGGGATCTTTACATGTGAGTTCACGTTTTTATGATTTTAACCACACCTGCGTTTGTACGTAGCTTTTAGTTTTTATCGTTATTATAGAGTAGTATTGTTAAGTAGGTAGTAGTAGTAGCAAAGCGAGTCGTAAGGCACCTAGAATATTGTTTGCGTGTGGATATTGACTCTTTTTTGAATTGATTTTTTTTGTTGATGAAAATGCCAATGATTGAGATTTAGAGTAATTTTAAGTTTAAAAGTGATATGAAAACTGTGGAACTATCACCGGATAATTTCTGTTAAATTTTTAACACAAATTAATTACAGTTACAGTTTTTTGATTGACATAAAAAAAACTTTAAGTCAATAATATATTATTTATTTATTCATCTGATTATAACACCAACTACGTTATATTCAAACATAACAGTAACGAGTTTGTTGGGAGTCCAATATTACTATGCAACGATAAATTCTCTGAATGTCATACAAATCCCTGAGGAGTATTGATTTTGTTCCGTCTAATGTTGGGGTTGGTACATTGTCATTTTATCTCACGATTCCCTCTTTCGATTGTGTACTTGTCACTCTGACGGGTATCACGATCAATATAAAACAAGGGGGCTATAACTAAGCTATGAACCTACACGTTTCTTATTTGCAGATTTTAGTAGAGGGTAGGTTTTTTCTGTTCCGTGGTACAAGACATCTCATGCTCGATGTTTGTGGCATGTTTGAGTCACTGCAGTTTTTAAATTAGTTTGCATGTCATGGGTCCTCTTCACAATTGAGAGCGTTGGCCCAAAAAAAGATCGTCGATGCTTGCCGCCATTGAGATTACGAATAAATATATACAATGACGGCCGATCATAGACATTTAGGCCATCTACACTATCGTGATTGCCTCTACTCGCCCAACACTGCCTATTGTGAAAAGGGCCCATAAAACAAGGAGACTATAACCACCAGCTATACACGTTTATATTGGTTTTTATGATCATTTTGCAGTCAAAGCTACCAATCAAACTCTCTCAATGAAACTTCTCTTTCATCTTATTGGAATATATTATGCAAAAATATACACTTGCCCATTATTTTCTATGTTTAAGAAATAGAAAATCTTAATTTTCCATTTGTAGCGAATGCTCGAGGTTCTGCAACAAAGTGCGCTTTTGTAACAGCACTCTTAAAGTGTGTGTCAAAGTAATTGAATTGTGTTTCATGGAAATTATATCACTACATATTAATATAAAGCCAAGTCCTTCGCCACTCTTTGTATGTTCGTGATAAACTCAAAAACTACAGCATCGATATTCAATCTGTTTTCACCGATAGATAGCTCGAGGAAGTTTCAAGAATATAATCGTTGTTCAGTTTCAGACAGTGCGGGTGAAGCCGCAGGCAGATAGAAGTATTGAATATTAATTAATCAAAAATAAAAGTGTTAATATAATGGTAATACAATATTCATAAATATAAAGGTGAATTAATCAAAGGTCTTCGAGTAGCAGTAGCCTCCAATAGCAGCCCTCATCATTATTGTGGAGTGCGTTGCTAACCCCACTCTCAACACGTTGTAATTATTTGTGAAAGTTTTCTCTAGTAAGGCGGATTGCTCACTGGACTCAACTGATTTTATGTAAAGACTGAAAAACACATTTCTAATGGAAATCGTGTATAAATACGCATTGAAAATATATTCTGAAGCTGCTTGAAAGGTGACAAGGCACAAGTGACATCAACATCATTGTAGGCTTAGATATTGTAGGTTAATTGATAATTCATTAAATTCAAACATCTGTTTTTTTATCTCAGCAGGTAAGTAACACCCAAATTATAATTCAAATGAAATATAATACCGATAGCAATAGCGACAAATAATTTAAAATATCATTAGATAAGAATTCTTTTCTTATATTTCTATCTCCAGTGAGAACATAATATGTCTCCTTAACGACGCAGAGAAAATTCTATAGAATGTTCTCGATCGCTCTCTCATTTATATATCCAGTGGAAAGAGGTCTTTAGTGTCGACGCAGCGAGGGTCGACCGTCAAAGACCTTTTGTCGTGTTTACAATTAAGCGCATCTCAACTTGTTTCTTGAACTAAATTTAATGTACATTTATGCAAGGTAGCAATTAGTGACACTAATTGCTTAGTCGTTCTGATGGGGTTGCATACAAAAATCTCTTATTATGAATTTAGCTTAGTTAAGCTGAGGGTTGCGACGTACTTTAAATTAGTTTTGAGTTGCCGACGGAGTTTTAATTATCTTCATTATTGTTATTTTTTATAATGTTTCCCTGTGTGCATTTTTTTATAAATGCTTTGATGATGTTTTTTCTAGCATAAATAGTACGTAGCATTTCATTGAGATGATGTAGGATTTGTTTTCAACATTCTATGTTTAAATTTAAATTATCAGAAATAAAATGAAAGGTATGAAACTGCAAAACTAGAAGTCAACACTTTGTGAAAAGTCACAAATAACTTTCACAAGAACACTAACATAGAAATGTAGAGCTTTTGTTGAGTATAGTTTGTCAAGTGTACGGCATGATATTATATTTTACCTATTCGAAGTCTCGGCCATAAAGTATACGTGTTGTATAATAAAAATTTTTTACATAAAAAAAAATAAGATATTACTAACAAACTGGTCTTATCAAGGCTACAGAGAATAGATATGCTTTTTAGGTGTTGCTTTTTTATTGTAGCGTAATTAATTGTCTACATTCGGAAAATAAAAAGTATATTGTAAAAAGTTGACTGCGTTGTTGAAGAATTATAATTTTACATAAAAAATAACTTACATATTCGTCGAATATATTTCATGGATAAATTATTCTTTTATAAGCTGCTGAGATAATGAATGAATGAGACCTAATGAATTTACCTAATTTTTTTTTTTTGCTTTTCATATTATAAATCCTCTATTCTATTAAGTTCTAACTTTAAAATTCTCTTATTGTACTCATAGGAGATACTATGAATATCTAAATTCTATTGCATGTACTAAAGTACTATAAACATTTACCAGTGCCTAAGGCGTTTTCTTATAAATTCTCTATAGTGTCCTAAGTATCTTACTGTACCCATGGTACTACTGATATCTGTATTCTATTGCATTTACTAAAGCACTATTTGTGAGTACCCAGCGCGTAAGTCACCTGCTATCTACAGGGTTCGTGGCTTCACGTGACACTTCTCAGACACTCCCGAATAGAATATTCATGTCGCATCCGACTTCGCTTAAGTTTCTCTCGTTTTAATTACGTGCTCCAGCAATAGTCGCCTGGGGAAGTTACAACTGATCTATTAAAGCTTAATTAGGTGTGTGAGACGAGTGTGGCCGAAGTTTTAGCGTTTGGTTCGGGAGTGGGGAAGTGTTCATAATGTATAAGTTTGTCTGTAATATATTTAGTATGGAATTATAATTAACAGGAGTGTGAGACAGGTACTGCGGCGTGTACCTACGAGGTTTATAGTTTCTTCAGGAAATTTGCATTGATAATAATATTTGTTCAATAGAAATATAATTGAGAAATTTTCCTCGTAACTCTACCTATATAGAGGTATCGTCAAAGGACTGTTTTACGACGCCATTTTTCCAATCCATAGGTACTTAATATTATAAATGCGAAAGTAACTCTGTCTGTCTGTCTGTTACTCAATCACGCCTAAACTACTGAACCAATTTGCATGAAATTTGGTATGGAGATATTTTGATACCCGAGAAAGGACATAGGCTACCTTTTATTGCGAAATATGTACCACGGGCGAAGCCGGGGCGGATCACTAGTATGTTATATGGCGGCGGGAGCGAAAAGGATACGAGTTGGAAAAGCTGAAATTCTAAAAAGCAAACCAAAAAGTATGAAATTAACTACCTGTTTTCAGAACTCCCAGTAAACTACCCAATGACTGGATAACTTGATAAAAGTCATAAGGCATTTATATTCATTTCTTTTTGTAATTTTACAAGGTATATAGAATTTATAAAAAACATGCATTAGGAAACTTCAAGAGCACAGACACAGAGCATTCAGACATACCGTTAAGCGACTTACTAATGCACTAGGGGCTTGAATTTATTTCATATGAAAGGTGTAACATATTTATGCACTTTGCAAGAACTAGCGAGGAATAACAGATGCTTAATGCGCATTTCAATTGAGGCGAGTCTATTCAGTATATTTTGAGAATGAGGTAATAAGTTTAATGTTTGTGCTCTTGCTTTGTTACTTAGAAACGTGCTGAAAAGTGCTTATAATGGCTTGCTAAAATATTTGAATTAAATCATACGTATAAATTATATGCTTATGTTATTATAAATGATATTTTACATAGGTATCATACATTTATTTCTATATTTATGGACGCAGCACGAATAGCTTTTCCAGATTAATCTTAACTTTTCTTAATTGGCACATTGGATAAGCGCTTTTTCATATTTCTAATTAAGCATGATGTAAGACCATTTAATACGCCCACATTATTTAACCTTTCACCAGTTCAGCAATCTATTATTTCATACCATAGAATGAAATAAAACCCATCAAATATATTGTTCTCTTTTACTTTATATATACTAGAGACAACTGTAAACTGTGCTTTACTTCAATTCTAATTAAGATACACTTAAAAAATCAATAAACAGAAAAAATAATTTTTGCTCAAGTTTTTGCGTATGTATGATTACTTTTTACGCTAGGTTTTGAAGGGATTCCTACATGAGGGGAGTAAAATATAGGGGAATTACTGCAAGTAGACTGAGCCGCAGGGGTTCGACAAGTAGTTTATTACATAGAGAGTAAAATTCTTTACTTGGATATTAAATTGCATAACGATCGTGGAAATTGTATAAAATGTTTTTGCAGTGCAATTTTTTGTAAGTATTAAGGTGATGAATTAATTTTTCTAACATTTACGGCCCTTTTCAAACCTTCGTAATTTTTATATTATTAAAGTTGTCGTGATGAAAATTCTTGACAAGAAAGTTCAATAGTAACACAATACGTCTACCGTTTTAGAAACATGATTCCATGATATTTTCTCGATAGAAAAAAAATACAAAGTTATCATTGTTATTTTTTTTTAATCTCTGGCATCTTCAAAATAACAAACGTAAAGTTACGACTTTTTGGATATTAACTATAAAATATACAAGCTATACGTCTACCGTGTTAGAATTTTGAAATATGCGATGGTTTTGAAATAAACAAGAAATACTTGAAATTAGCGCGCGACCAGCCAATATAGCGAGAGCCGCCCTGTACCTTCCTACCCCGATCGCTGCACGAGTCATTCCCGCTACGGCCGTCACACGGGGAACTTGTGTCGCTCGCGCAATCGTAAAAAAGGGTGACAACACGATAAGACAAAATGAGACAAATGGGGACAATAAAGAAAATAAGAAGAAGAAACATAAAGGTTGGAGGAAAAAGAATGCTTACAATTGGAACAAATTAATGAAGTAAGTTGGTTTTATTTTAAATTTGATGATAATTGTATTATAGACGATGTTTGATATGTACCCCTGTTTTAAGTACATAACGAATTTGTAAGATTTTTTCATTTATAGCATAAATAATCTGTTCAGAAATCCGGAATCCAGAAGGAAAATAAACCCACTGATTGTTCACAATGTGAATCCACTCCTTCGTAAGTACCTTTATTCAGTCAAAAATGTATGTTATCAAAGCTCTACTGGTTTTATCGTATGGTTCCATTTTTAGCAAAAAGCAACAAAGTGCAAAGAAATAAAAAATCATGGCGAACTTAGTGGAAGTATGGCGGACATAATATGGAACAGGAGCTCATTGGAGTAGTATTATATTTAAAAAAAATACGAAATAATTTCAAGAATTACATTTTTTAGAAGGTGGTAGATAAGTATGTTGTATAAAGAATTTGATGTTGATATTTATTTCATTTATACTTACTACACCTGTGCGGGAAATTGCTTAGTAATAAAACAGGTTTATATTCATATTTACATAGTAATGTGAGTTTTCATTTCGAAAAATTTTGTGTAAGTATATTAAATTGAGTTCCTGGGTGATCTGGAAACACAATTGGGCCCGGAAGATGGCGCTGCAGTCACTCCTCCTAATGACATGAACCGATTTGGATGAATATTTGTGTGCACATTTCATTTTTGTGGGATGATTGGTTGATTCGCTTTCACATTAGCTAATATTATGTATTTTTGTTGTTAGAAAGTAAACTTAATTTAATGTTTATAATACATTATTATTGGTATAAATAAGCCAGTGTTCGTCTCACATTGCTGTACCTGCCTACCTACCCTACCAGGCAAGGGCGTCGCCAGCCGATGGCGCAGGGGGGGGCAAGTTGACTTTACCTACTACAATTCATACTTTTCTCATTCTTTATGAATACTTACTACGAGCCTTACATCTACAGCGATTGTAATTACAACAGTATCTTAGTACTATATGTTTGTATACAGGGTGTCCCAAAAAGTAGTGATGAACGGAAGCTGGAACTTTTTTTTCAATTTATCACCTATCGCCGAGTACGATGAGATTTTTACTCATAGTGACGTCAATTATTGCGGTAGATGCTTGATTTTTTTTGTGTGCTAAGCTGAAAGATAGGCCAATTCAGTATGGTAACATTTACTCTCGTTAGATCTTTGAATGGAATAAAAAAAAAGAATTAAATGCCAAGAAAGATAAAATTACCCAGTATGTTCACAACTTCAAGAGCCCGTAAAAAATAAAATCATATAAAAAAAGTTTTCTGTTTGGTTTTTAAAAACTTGCTATAACCTGTATATATTATGTGACAGTTAGACCAGTGCCAATCCCTTCCAAAACGATAAAAACCTTTAAAAAATCACAGTAGGATGAAACCCATTAGAAAAGAAGGGAAATATGATAAAAAAATTTAAGGCTAAAAATGGTTTCTCTTGATTTCCGACAAAACGTCAAAAGTCCTATGGAAAAAAGTTCAATGGCAAAGTTGTAGGTAATAAAAAGTTCTACAACTTTTGTATTTACAATTTATTCACATAACCTCACAATTTAGGTGAAAAATTCTAATAACCATGTTTTTGGTTTTTTATTTTAATCAACTTAATACCAAAAAAACAACCTAATTTTCAATCGAAAATTCTGACGTCAAAATTGAGTTTTTTGTAAAAAGTTGATGAGCCTTTTGTTCATTGAAATCTCTTCTTTCTGATGCTGTAAAATATAATATACATTAACATAGGAAATTTACTCAGAAAATGTGAATACAAACAGTGTGATAATGAGCTTTTATAAATCAGACCTCAAACGACCTGAAATGTTTTTATCGACATCATTTTGTTTATGAACATGCTGTAAAATGTTAGCTGTTTATATCGTTACTTTGATCAGATGAAATTTTTTCTTTGGAAATGTTACCGAAAGGCCGATACAAGAGAAAATATAGAGTTCGAGAAGTGTGCCTAAGGCTGCTAAATGATCGCTCTACCGTACACGTCGTGCATGGAAGAGCGGTCAAAATTTTTAACTTTTTTAGAATCTCTAGGGGGGGGCAGCTGCCCCTCCCTGCCCCCCCTTGGCGACGCCCTTGCTACCAGGGCCTAACTTTGTTCTGGCTATTTTATTTTGATTATTTGTAATGAATAATTACAATTATAATAGAGTGCAAAAAATAAATACATACATGCGTCAATATATTTTGTGTTTTTTTTAAACAACTTTTTTATTTAAAAAAATATCATTCCGACCGCGGCTTTGCCCGCGTGGAATTAGATTATATCGTGAATCCTGTCTTATCCCACAGAAGTGTTCAGTTCGGATAAAAAGTATCCTATGTGTAAATCCAGGCAATTAGCTATATTTTATCAAAATTGGTAATGTAGTCTTGACGTGATTAAGTAACAACTAACAAAAAAATATACAAATTAACATCCAAATCAGTTTTACTGTATTAGTGATATCTTCCACTCTTGACTTTGACTGAGAAGAATTAGGGTTTATAACTTCTTTCAGAAATATTACCTTTCATTTCTGGGCATGACGTAATATCTACGTCAGCATCAAATTCTATCTAAATCCATTCAGTAGTCCGCGTTATTGAGTACCATTTCATTTTTTCAGAGTAACAATATTTTTTGTTATTTTATAGATTATTTATAACCTGTATTATTTTGTAATAAAGTAAACATTACGAAATAATAATAATTATTAATAATGTCTAAGTAGTTGTTAAAAAGAAGATTATTTGTTTATAAGCAAGAAAATAAAACCAATAAATCAACAATTAAATATATGTATAAGAATATTATAACTGTATGACGACTCCATACATGTTTGTCCCGAGTCGGCCAGCGGCAGCGCGGCGAGTTTGCAAGAATGACTTCGCGCACACCCGCGTTCGCGATAGCGAGCTATTAGACTCCGCCCGCCAAGCAGTAGATTTTTTTTTGTGTATCGTCTTAATAGTTCTTTGACGTATGAAATTGATATGCTATATTTGTATTGAAATTATTTTTATTAATTTGTAAGATAGTTTAATTCGAAGATTTGAATTTTCAAATAAAATAATCTTCGTCTATTAAACAGATTAATTTAGCAACAGAAAAATCGTAAAAAATATTTTATTATCACACAGATTTTAATCATTATATTATTTGAATAAAGAATAATGTATTTGGGAGTAGGTATTCATGGATAATTTAACGAAATAATTAGCCATTTTATAAACTTATTTTCATTGTTTAATATGATTAAATAAAAAAACCGGCCAAGTGCGAGTCGGACTCGCGCACCGAGGGTTCCGTACAAATAAGTTTAAAATTATTAAAAAAAATATATACTATGTGATGTAACTAAAAATTTATGGTTTTCGTAATTTTTCCTTTATCTATGCTATAAGACGTTGCTTCGTACCAAATTTCAAGATTCTGAGTTCACGGGAAGCACCCTGTAGGTTTTGATTCCCTTGCAAGTGCCGAAAATTTGCGGCATAAACGGCTGTATCTTTTGATTGCGTTGGCTTAGTAGTTTGATTTTTTCACAGCTTCAAGGGACAGTAGACCTGAGTAATTGATATATGTATTATATAAATTTCGCTTCATACCTCCACGCGTTCCTGAGAAAAAGGGTCTTGACAGACGGACGGACAGACGGACAACAAAGTGATCCTATAAGGGTTCCGTTTTTTCCTTTTGAGGTACGGAACCCTAAAAATTAACAGAATTCATTGGTAATCTTCATTTTGCCACATATTGAAGTAACGAGATCTCTGTAACGTAAAAAACATTATACATACATACATACATAATTACAAACCTTTCCTCTTTATAATATTCAAAAATTCAAATTCAAAATTATTTATTTCTTTCCTTTACATCAGGTCTTAAACAAATTTGTGATTGGAACACTCCTAGTAAGCAAATAAAATGCTTGTGTCAGGAGGTTCCGCTCTTCCTTAACACTATTACAGAAACAGAAATAAAACAATATTAGTATAGATATTATATAGTAATTCGATATCATTAAAGATGAATATTTAAAGCAGTAAAATAGTGAGAGATATCACAAGTAACTAGTCATTGTTTGCTCTGACTCAAGAATAAATTATTTTCGACTTTTCTTTACATTGTAGAGGTACGAAAAAAACCATTCATTCATTGCATTTTATTATATTGTAACCTGTATTCTGATTTTCGGTTCTCCGTAAAATTATTAAGATAAAATTTCGGTCCATACATAACAGAATGAAATTCTGTTCAAACCGTTTTAATTACAGCAGATGCGTTTTAAATCTAGGTTTCCACATAATGCGCTTACTAAAATATATATTCAGAAATATTATAACACCGGCATTCACCATTAGTGTCGAGAAGCGAGAAATTTTAATAGAAAGTTTCGTGCAATGGGAGGTCACTACAGGGTAGGAAATACCAGAGACCCCGGATTCCCGGGATACCGTGTGATCCGAGGGAACACAGGTTTTAATTGCGAATATAATTGTTCTAGCGAAAATTACTCTGCAATCCCGGTGTAAAAACCTTATTCACGCTTCCTGTGAGCTTTAATGAGTCGGCGTGTTTATGGATTTAATTCCGCTAATAAACATTAAAAATATGACGAAGATAGTAATAATTGTTGTGCTTTTTGTTTGGAATTATTGTATCATCTTGTTTGCCGCTAGAGTGTTTCTATATAATGACATTGGCAGCGTAAATATGCGAATTATTTTTATAATTGCTCAAAAATAATATTATGTACAGACATTATATCATCTTTTAAGAAAAACCGTTGGCTGCATTCAATTACTTTTTTTTCTGTAGTAGATACAAAACAAAATTTTAGCAAGTTAATATCATAAAAAATACCACAAACAAAAGAAAGACGACGTCGCGAAATGAAAATGTTATGAAATTATACATTCCGTATGGACAAAATTACTTTTAAAGAGTACCAGTATCGAGTTTCTTGTCGATTCTCAGTAAAAGCGACATTCCTAATCGTTAGCGATTTAAAAACAATTGACTATTCATAAGCACTTCTCAAAGTTCCAAGCAAAAAAGTTTGCCTGAGTTGCGTCTGAGTTTAATCATATATACGTATGAAAAATACATGAAAGCCATACATTGTAGCTTTCCTATGTGCCCATATTAATCGCTTCGCTTTGCGCGAACCACTTTGACTTCATTTCCTTTAATATCGACACTATTTCCAATATGAAATCCAAGGAAACTCAAGTACACCGCGCATATGCAGACGCCTCAAAGAAAACTTTATTCGCTTGGTGCGCGGAAGACGTAACGAGCCAACAAAGCTGTTATAAGGAAAAGACCCGACAGGTGATTGTATGAGCGATAAGGTATTGGCGGTTTTATTAACATTATAAGTGACCAATAAAAAATATTCGTCTGAGCACGTGTCAGATTTGTTCGTTATAATTAGTGTCGTCGATGTTAAATGTCGTTAATAATGCAAAAAAGAGCGTGTGTGAAACGTCTTTCGCTAGATTTAAAAATGCCAAAATTCATTGCATTATTTGCCTTACTCCATGACGTGACGGTATCGCCATGATGCGACCTTTAAATTTAACCAAAATTTTACACTCAGCGCACTTAAAGAAGTTTCACTTCAAAAAAATAGTTTAACACGTGTTTAATTATATGAAATTTTCGTATTTTGATTATTCATAGGTTAGCAAATGTGAATCTGTATTTTAATTAGGATTTCACTCTTGGTAATTTTGTGGGAAGTAAATGTGTAGGTGCGTAGGTGTTGGGATAAATTAGCTTGAGATTTTCTATATGAATGGTTCCTCTTGGCAAATATATGAAGCACATCAACGACTTATTCGTAAAAAAATATGTATTTAAGGTATTTTGACTGTCAAGTTCAATCTCAAATAAACAATTACCAAGTCCAATTACAATGCATGTTTGCATTAAGCATCTGTCTCGTGTATGGTTATACCAGAACAATAGTCCTTGAAAGTTTGCGACATTACGCTTTCCGCTTTACAATGTACCATTTGCAGTGCAGAGCCATTCTCCACAAGCCTCCAGACGAACCTCAGATATTCAGACTAAGCGTTTTATCGTTCATTCGCAGTTAGCTTACTTCGGTTTGACGTCGTGACTCCATGGCAAGACAACGCGTAATAAATACCTGACACAATGCAGGCATTCTATTGAAATGTCGACAAATCCTCGTCTTTCAGACTATTATGAGCCAAGTATTCTTAACGTATTTACATACTTAATATTATAAAGCTGAAGAGTTTGTTTGTTTGAATGCGCTAAACATATAGTCTAACCAGAACTACTGGTCCGATTTGAAAATTTATTTCGGTGTTAGATAGTCCATTTATCGAGGAAGACTATAAGCTATAGGTATATCATGACGTTAAGACCAACAGGAGCTGAGTAATGCGGGTAAAACTACGGGGCACAGCTAGTTAAACATAACGACGCGACGGTAGAAACTAAAAACATTGTATAGCTTATAATAAACATGGGTTTACAGAACAAAATATGTAAACGGAGTTGACCACAAGGGCTAATATTTTCGCGCATGACCACAAAGCTTGAGCGCTTTGTTTTGTGACCACATGATTTAAGTGGAATGTTGCGGACTGCTTTGAAATGATTCTCGTAAAGATAAAAAGGATTTTTCCCTGGACGTGAGGATTCGAGCGAAAATGTTGTGGTTTTTGGTATTGACTCCTTGGTGAAGTCGGGAGCGGGTTTAGTATGAATAAATAACATTTGAAATTTAAATAAGTAGTGGTTTATAACTCCTGTATTTAACAATGAAGTGAAGATACGTTTCAAATTCCGTCTTGGAGCACGGAAATTGTAATTACAGAATACGCTGGACGGTATCAAGGGAACTGAGCGCGGAACACAAACCAATTTCGCTTTTTTGGGATTTTTTCTCGTCGAAATTAAAGTCCGCATTATTTTGTACTTAATCATATTGTATTCAACGCATTTGTCTGTTGCATAAAAGCTTACAAATTACTGATCGTAACCGTTTTATGAACAATTTGATTATGTTTATAATGATAATTATCTGATATAATTATTAAAAAACGTAATTTCCTTTATAGGTTTATTATTTAGATAAATCTTCTTTTAAACGCGATTTATTGATTGTATTATTTATCCACTCTCACGTCACTTCCTGAGGTTTCCTCACCTTTAAAAGCGATGCATAAGATATCTTCTCTACACAGATATACACTACATACCTAGATGTAGGTCCAAGTAAGGATTACATAGCTACAGTGGTGTTACAGATCAATTTTGGCAGCCCAGTTTCTAAGCCTCTGTGAATAGCTTGAACTGCTTGCAATGCATGAGCAATATTATTGAAACCTAATACCATCGGGAATCTCACACTTGACCCCTATTAGCATAAGATAATGGATAGCGGATTTAACTCTAATAGCCACATGAATAATTTCATTATTGATAGAGCTATATTTAAACAGCTCCTAATTCGATACGCGTGTTTTCACTTGAATGTTGATTGAACGAAATTAGATCTAAAAATATCTCCACGTATATATATCTATTAATTATGATGAAAATAGGAAAGGAAAGTATAATTTTGTGTAATGGAAACGTGGTGCACTTCGTTACTATAATAGAAAGCATTGTAAAATAATTAATCTATAGGAGACTCAAAGATTTATTTAACAAAATTTTAAAGCTTTATTCCTAATTAAAGTTTGTTGTTTATACGAACATTAATTGCAATTGCTCCTGCTTTGTCATTGTATTTCTATGAAACTTTGAATCGGACTTAGATTAACTTCAACGTAGGTATAGTACCTACAGTACAAGTTTTATAAGAATATAATAAAATGTATATACAATAACGTGCATTTATTCGAGGTCCATGCAAAGCGATCGATTTAAAGAAACTAGACAAGGAAGTCGATGACCCTTTTGCATGTTCTTTCATATTCCATTCCAGAATCGGAAGATTTGAAATAAAGACATTAATATTAATATTTGTGTACCGAGACTTGGATATCTGAGCCAACCTTATTACCATTTATAAGAACGTTGTATAAAATACAATTCGGACCAATGCATTTTATTCAGCAATAGATCTTCTAATACAAAGAGTTACGACCTTTATGATATTTCCTCTCTGAAAGATAATAAATAATTTTGACAATAAAGTTTCATGAACGATATTTTCCTACGCTTTGATGTGGTTATAAACAACAATATGTTATTGGCGAATATAAATCTTCGTAGGACGCCAAAGATTTTCATTAGATTCGACGTTACTTGACCGAGTTTCTCACAAAAGAATCTGACTTACTTTTATCTCTTTAGCGGGCATTTATTGCGGTCAGCGAAAGGTCCTCCGATCAAAGAAAGGTGCTATAAAATATCTCGTAGGAAAATGCGGAAGGCTCTTGTTTTATACGAAAGAGTTAGTAGGGGTTGGTTGTATCGAACTTTTGGCAGTTTCGTGAGTGGCTTTGGATAATTCGGAGAAGATTTATGGATTATATTTCCATTATTAGAGGCTTATACGGTTTCCTTGTTTACAAAAAATAAATTATTTGGCCATTTATTATTCTGAAATGTCGATTTTCATTTCATAATAGGTAAGTTGCGTCAATGTCCTTGTTGCTTTTTATGTATGTACTTAATACCATGTGCTATTAAAATGGTATTTCGTTAATGATAAAGATAAACAAACTTGGATTTAAAAAAATATAATTAAAAGTATCTCTAAAGTATAGTTTTGTTATTCTTTAATAACCGTACTGTAAACCGAAATTTCTTATCAGAATAATCTAAATGACTACATCATTCCAACATTGATTATGCAAACAAAAATCAATTTACATACAACGACTTCTATCTACAAAACTTCGGTAACAAACAACCATAGTTAAATACAAATCCCTGATAACAAACAAACATTTCTCATCTCAACCCAATCTTAACCGTAGATACAATTTATATAATCTTGACACCCGTCAGCCTAATCAAATCTAAAAAATGTGGGTGTGTCAAAGACAATAAATTCAGCATCCCTCAAAATTGCAACTATCAAACTGTCACGGAACCCTGGAATTCAATTTATCAAGCACCCTATAGAATGGTTTTGGATTTACCCCTTTAGTATTCTATCATTTGGACGAATTACTGAAATGCCCGAAGCATTAATAAAATTTCATTTTGATGGTCTCGACTAATCCTTTGAATACAAAGTTTATGTTACTTTATGCGTTTATAATAGAGTTCAAATTGGAATGATTTATTTGTTTAATACCAGATGTGTTTCTGAATTGGCAGCGTTGATCGGAATACGAATTTTATTGTACCCTTAATCAATTATCACTGGTCAGTAAAGCTGTACTAAAGCTCAAATAACAAGTGTAATCATGATGTACTTCACGACTTACTTTTAGTGGGTAATAAAATATATTTTGTATACAGCTTCTGTTTTACAACATTTAATTAGATTATATCATCAATTTTATGACTTAATCTAAATAATGTACCTGTGTTTTATTTAGGAATACAATGTTTGTTATTTGTTGTTTTATTATGTTTAATTTAGGAGAAATAATAAAGTTAATTTGTTTTATTTATACATGGGTATAAAAAGCGTCTACGTAAATTGTTGTTTAGCTACGATATTACTCATTCTTCACACTATAATAACTCTTTAATAATCTGTACTATAACTGACAAAATAAAACATCTAGCAAAATCGCCATTGTTTTAATACCTCATCCATCACGCACAAAGAGCTTGCAAGGCGCTTGCAATAAATAAAACTTACACTAATTATAACGACGCATATTAGACATATTTCCAGCTATCCGAACAAACACACAATCTTACACCTCTTTGTATTTGTTGGCAATAATTAAAGGCCAGTATTATTTATGTTCACATAAATCTGGCTTCGCAAAGCGCTATTTTATTTGCTGGCGGATTTCTTTTAATTATACATCAATGTGCTTTTAGCTTTGTGGTACATGACGAGGTTTTTTTTCATACTAAAATGGCCAAAAATAGCATACCGAATACGTCATCGACATTATTATAGGGCCATGGTGCTACAATAAAAATAAAATACAATAAACATAAATACAATAAACATAAAATCTATCGGTAATCCTTAGTTGTTCATAGATTTTATAAGTACTCGGTAAATTAAGTAAATCTTGATTCTCTTGGTGTAAAATAAATAAAGTAATTAAATAGAAATATCCTCTATTTACATACTAAATGAAGTCCATTAGACAGAAGCTAAGAGCAGTCTGTTAAAAAATTGGTAATGCATTATAGTGTTTCGCGTTAATTATAAAAATTATCTTATGCTTTCAGGTTTGTAAATCAAAAATATTTAAACTTAATTTTTAAGAAATCGAGAGTATTGTCTTTAGTTATAAACATTCAATACTAACATTCAATGCTATATCATATATTTACAATTTTCTAATATTAAGGCTAATTTAAATCTCTCAACCCAATTTCTTGCGATGATATAATTTCTAATTCGTACACCATTAAATTCGTTTTATCACTATTTTAAAGTTAAAAACTGTAACAAATAAACAATAAAGTTTTCAACGTTAAAGGCGGCTCCGTCGGGGTGCATTAAATTTATAGAGTGTGAAACGATAAGTCTAATTTGGATGTAATAGCATTTTGTTTGTTGATTGCCTTAATGGTGTTAGCATGCGTTCAGAGTCTCCGTGGGTGGCATTCTCTTCGATGTAGATTTGTGATGGTTTATTCGCTAATTCAATGGATTAACTGTATTTCAATGGATTAAAT
This sequence comes from Colias philodice, assembly GCF_061535455.1. Lineage (NCBI taxonomy): Eukaryota > Metazoa > Arthropoda > Insecta > Lepidoptera > Pieridae > Colias > Colias philodice. The sequence continues at coordinate 8,254,004 of NC_143099.1, read as the reverse complement.
AGATTTTCAATTAATTAGCTATATTGTTGTTTTTGAAGTTAAATAGGCATGGGCGATTTGATATTGGAATTCTAAATGTAACTCACTCGTTGTTATATAAATAATTGGAATTGATATACATATCTAAATGTGACGTTTGATTTTTTCTCTTTAATATACACTATTGTTTTGTAGAAAGAAAATAGGGAAAATATTTAGTTAGTTGAAATTATATAAAAAACGAGACATAGATAGAGTTGCATAAACTGCAAAAATAACAAACGTTCCGAACAAAACGAACAGACTGAACAACGATTATAACACAACTGCTATCACAGAAAGCTTCGAAAGAACTAAAACTATCAAAATACAGTTTGAAGTGCGATAACAAGATATCGCATTATACTAATGTTCCCAATTTCCGTCACGCGCCATTTTATTGCTAAAATGGAATCTATAAAATATCTGATCTGAAAAACCTTCGCGAGTTTATCGGTCAAAGTAAGTTGTAGGTCGCGTCCCCAAGGAATGGATGACTTATGTGTTTGGGACGTATATTTTTAGACCAACTAAGCGGATGTTTCGTAAGTATTTTATGGGATAGTTTCGGTAACTTCTTTATGTTCTTTCGTACTCTGTTATGATTTGACGTACGTTCATGTGAGTTTGGTATACACGATGAATTGTGTTTGTGACGATAGAATATGACATGTTGTTTGATTTGGGAAAGCAAAGTTGAAGAAAGTTTATAAGAATAATCGAGAAAATTGGTATTTTGTAAAAAATGAACTTGACTAGCATTATGTTTCTTATTCTCTAAATTAATTCTTACTTTTTACATTCTTCTTCTTCTTCTTCTTATCAGCCGTGGGACGTCCACTGCTGGACAAAGGCCTCCCTCAAGGATTTCCAGTACGACCGGTCACCAGCAGACTGCATCCAGCGGCTCCCTGCCACTTGGACCAGGTCGTCTGTCCATCTTTTTACATTGGTTTTCCCTAATACATAGGAAGTTGACGTTATCGTGTAGTAATAGAAAATTATTGCATATTTACGTAATTCACACTCAGCATTTCATAGAGTAGCTGCCATATTGTACCCATCAAAGATTCCATACAAGCGTTCAAAAAAGTACTTTTACTAAAGGAACTAACAAATCCATTGAAGGCGAATAACAATTATCGAATAAACGTTCCTTGAATGAAGCGAATGATTCTTGAATAAATGAAAATGGGGAGCGTGATAATCGTTTATTGGTCGAGTGCTCGTGACTCGAATGCTCTGCTTTATAAATTGCAGACAAGTACTGCCCGCTTGAGTCAAATGGACGGTGAAATTGTTGCAACGTATTTTAGATGTAACATTAATATATTATGTCTATAATTATAAAGGTGTAGTTAGATGCAGATTAAGGTGGTTGAAAACGTAATGTGTTGTACTGGAGTTCCTAAGAATTTATACAAAATTATGTTTTTTTATAAATGAAACTTCTTTAGGCGCGCTGAGAGTAAAATTTCAAGGTTCGTGATGGCAATACCGTCACGTCATGGAGTAAGGTGACGATTTTGGTAGGTATCATTGAATCTTGCCAAAGAAGTTTCACTTCTGACACGTGTGCTCGGCACACGTTCTTTTATTTTATTAACGAGTACGGAAGAAATGCATGTAATGCAACTTAATTAAATGGTTTTTATAACAGTTTGTTTATTATTGATGGATGTTAACAAAATTAATACTTTTTAAGTATTCCTTCTGATGAAATATTATGATGTGATCAGATTACCGTCTCTTTAGTCGTCGTTTATTTGGTACCTGGTGGTATAAACGTATAAATATCGTGTACCAAAATATTATCTATATAATATAGAACACAATACCCTCGTTAGGATGTAAATTTAATTACAATCGCTTATTGAACGCCACATACTTAGTTAACGATAAAGTGAACGTAGCGCTTTTGTAATTATCTAACAGCGAATAGTTTGTATGTTAGGTGCTGGAATGTTCAGTTTCATGCTATTTCATTAGAGATGTGATATCTATGTTTATAGTGTTACTTCGTTAGCATTTTTGTTGCATGGTTCACGATAAGCAAATTATGCTATTCTTTTAGATATTTTGACGTGACAACGTCTTATAATTCGATAGAGCCGGCTGCACGCATGAAAAAATAAGACTCATGCGGCGTTACCTCGCTCTGAGGCGTTCCATGTAAGGCTTGAAGTGCAAGCGAGAGCGCGGAACGAGCGACAAAGAAGCACAATCGGACGTTGTCATGTTCAACTATCGTCAGTAAACCGAAATACAGACAACCAAATTTTTTTTTAATACAGAAAGAGAAATAATTATCTGAAGGTGGGTTTTAATTTGTACGCGTAAATATAATTATTCATCTAAACTTCATAAACTATCATAACAATGCTTTAAGGATATAATTTGTGATTACTTTCTATCCATAGATAGGATTCGTCAGTAGGGAATACATTTTTAATCGAAAAATAAATGTCTATTTTTTAACTTTAAATTGGGATAGGTAATCTATACAAAATGGGTCACATTCATTTTTCCATTTAATGAATCTGAATGGGTTAATCTTGTAATTTATATAAACGTTACAACATGACGTATCTTTACATTTCTTCCTATGCAAATGGAGTATTAATTTCCTTTTCTTATTTCTTAGTTAAACATTGCAAGACATTTTTTATACATGAAACTTAATTAATATATTTTGTAATTTCTTTAGATACAAGTATTATGGGACGAAACTTTACATTCCTTCGTATACAAATCTAGTATTAAATTCCTATTTCTTATTTCTTAGTTAAAATTGGGACACATTTATTTTTACATTTCATGAATAATATTTAGTAATTTCTTTAAATAACCATTATACGACTTTACTCTCTATACAAATCGAGTATTAAATAAAACCTCCAAACACACAGATAAGTTTACATCTACATTCGCCAAACAGAAACACGTAAAAGAAATTTCATTCAAAATGTTAAGGCAATTATTTGAAGTCGGTTAAACGTAACTAAGATCATAAAACTATAGAGCTACTTAATTAAAAATATACTCCGTACATTTCTTAAGCTTAATTACCTTCCTGCTGGTTCTGCATTCAAATGTAGTCTAATATTAAATGAAATTTGTGTGAGCTACGTTTTTTGAATGAGCAGTTTGTGAAATACTTACGGAGTAAAGGCGAGTTATACAATTTTTATTGCTAACTTTATTCGACTTACATTAGTACTAATTGCTTTCCTTATAAATTACTCTGTGCTTTTGGTTTATTTAAGGCAGAACAGGCTTTACTTTATAACATTATATAAATGTTAGGGAATATGCTTTTATCTGCAGTAAAATTTAAAATACATGAAACATTACAAAAATCACGATACATGTTTCGGCATTTCTATTATTCATGAACGTTGAACTTTAAATGTTAAATTAACGGATTAATTATTAACCTGATACTGTAAATGTAGTTGTATACGATACAATACTATTCCTATATCGAGAAAACTATGTATATTCAATTTCAATAATATAGTACTGCGATTTATTACTGATAAGATTAGCCAATCATTCAATTATGGCTATTTATATGTAAAGCAAACATACTTTTTTTTGCAGCTTTTCCGTCCCACGGAAACATTTTCGCAACCAATGTCATTAAGTAAGAATTTATTGAATTTTGATTTGATTGTTGACTTGTTACATCATATTAAATGTATGGGAGTGTTTAATGTAACTGTTTTTTGATATTTCTCGTTTTATTTTTAAAAAATTATTATTGTCATTTTACTCATAGGTGAAGTACTTTCAATATGAGTTAAAAGTTTTTTGATATCTGTAATAGTTACGGAATAATCGCCTGTGCACACTTAACGATTACACCCGGTATATACTGAAAGTTAATGATAATAACTATGAAATTTAACATGATAGCTGAAATTATGCAAGTACATCGTCTTAATATAAGTGTCATGCCTTTGGCCCTGATCCAATTAATAATGGTTTCCATTATTTAATTCACAGATTGTGCATTATTTTGTTTATTTATTGGTTCGTTGTATTAAATCAATCGCTGTTTGTTTCCTTTGTAAAGTGAAATTAATTAGTCGAAGGTGGTGACCATGAGATTGGTTGAAATGAAATTTACATCGTTAGAATTTATTTTATTGGTGGGATCTTCGATTCGAAGATGAATGATGATGATTTCTCGACGAGAAGAAAAATAGATATACCTAAATATGTATTTATTATCTCGATTGCAGACTTCCAGAAGATATTGTATAATATTATAAAGAGGAAAGTTTGTATGGATGTATGGATGTATGGATGTATGGATGTTTGTTACTCTTTCACGTAAAAACTACTGAACCAATTACAATGAAATTTAGCACACATATAGAGGGTAACTTGGATTAACACATAGGATAGGTTTTATCCCGGAAATCCCACGGGAACGGGAACTATGCGGGTTTTCCTTTGAAAACGCGGGCGAAGCCGCGGGCGGAAATCTAGTATTGTATTAAATACTAGTAAAGGGCCATATAGATCTATATTAAATGAACAATGTATTCAAGGTATTTAATTGGTTAAGGATTAATGCTGTATTGGTTAAAATCGCTTCGAAAATTAGCCATTATTTGTCGTAAAAAGTAAATGACAAAAAAAGTTATTGTGGGTTATCCATAAGAGATAGACATATACCATCGCGGACTTTTCTGTAGACCTTTTCAATGTGTATAATACTTAGTACATTATTTTGATAAAACTCGTAGGGTTCAGCCTGCGTTTGCAATATAAGCGGAATAAATGTAATTTTTTACGACATCACATTAGAAACCTCAAAAATAACAGTACTTCTCCACTATTTAATGGATGTTATTATACATATAAACCTTCCTCTTGAATCACTCTATCTATTAAAAAAAACCGCATCAAAATCCGTTGCGTAGTTTCAAAGATTTAAGCGTACAAAGGGACATAGGGACAGGGAAAGCGACTTTGTTTTATACTATGTAGTGATGTAATCTAGTATTGTATTAAGTATATAGTTGAAATTTCACAATATTATATGTTCTTGCAAGAAGTTAGTTATTAAAGAAAGAAAAGAATTAATAATTAGAAACTGTTTTCTGGTGTTTAGTATTAGTTACACATGACACATCAATGATTAAATACTGAGGATACGTACGATTGCTCGCACGCTGTAAAGTGGATGGGAATAAATAATAAAAAAAGATTGCGTTTAATCCCTTTTATTCAGAAACCTTAATTATACATGTATTATTTAAGAAGACCCATCAAGCATAATATGATAAAGTACATTCCTAATTACACACATTATAAAGCTTTAACTGAAAACACCACAAAACCTGAAGCATCGCCATTTTCCCGCCCTCCAAACGCAACACAAACAGTTGTCATTATCGCCAACCGAATTTCCAAAGCAAATATTTTCAGTGGAACCCTGTGGTGGAACCACATAGATTCACGGGACGCCTTTGACAGAAGCACAATGCTTTCTTTCCACAATGTTGAAATTAGGTCGAGGGATGAATATGTAATTCGGTATAAGGTAAACATCTGTACGGATTTTGGCATGATGAGATAAAGCCCGTGCCCTTGCAGTATTGACAATGGCTATTGTGACATCGCGGAGCTCCCGGGCGGACGGGAAATCATGAATGTCTCAAGAAATGTCTTTTTGTAATAATGTTGAGTGAAGTTTGAATTCATAATGGTTCCTGGAACAAGTCAGTTATTTCATGGCTTTTATGATATCATAATATTAATGTTACGTTGAAAATAGATAAAATGATAGGTAAGTGTGAAGAGTTCTGACTTATCTAAAACTTCTGATTACACCTAACTATTATAAATTATGGTGTTTCTAGTTCATTAAACTGTCTATATAATAATATAATTTAACTCAATTAAATCTTTAGATATTTCATAGTATATTCTGTTTATACGTTTTATAAATATAGTAATATTAGATATGTGGCGGTTAAAAAAAATTTTTCATTCAAGAAATAGTCTCAGATATACAAAGGAACATAGTCACCTCGGTAACGACACCCCAGGCGACGCAACAACGAACCCAATACCTCTTCAATCTATCTTTCTTTACGATAAGGTATTTTTCGTACTTGCATTTAGGTATGGAATGGGAAATCTTGAGATGATAGAGTATAAAGATAAAGGAAAATAAGGTTTTCAATACTATACAAATATTTAAGTATAAGTTTTTTTGTGGAATCTAATGTTTCTATTACAGAATTAAGAAGAAAGTATTTTATCAATCACTACATAGTATAGGTAGTAAGTAAGTAAGAAAAGTCGCTTGTCTTATGTATGCTAAGATATTTAAAATAAAAAATAAAATAAAAATATGTGTGGGTAGTGTAGATCTGTGTTTTGATATGTGAGTTTAATAACGAAAATGTAAGCTGTGCAAGTCTTTATTTTAAATATTTTTTAACTTGTCGGAACTACCTATTGTCGGAATTCATGTATTATTCTTTCAACACCATCATAACGTTTTAACCAAAAACTACGTAACGGATTTTGATGCATTTTTTATAAATATAATAATTATTATCGGGGAAGGTTTTAGTATATAACATATTAGATTTTAGACAACGCGGGCGAAGTCGCGGGCGTGAAGTATTATATATTGATGTAATCTTAGAGAAGACATGGGTTACTTTATTTTAAAAAACAACCCTTGTTGGGGTTGAAATGTTTACGAAAATTGGTGGAGTAAGGCCGCGGGCGAAATGTTAGTAAATAATAAATTTGTTTTATTTCAACCCCAGATTAGATACAGATTGTATCCAATACTTTGTATTTACATTATTTCCCAGGTTTAAATTGTTAAAAATTTCAAACGTTATGTTATGAAAACAATGGCATGAAAAATTTTATATCATAAATAATTATTCTTTCAGTCATCATACATCACTACATAGTATAAAACAAAGTCGCTTTCTCTGTCCCTATGTCCCTATGTATGCTTAAATCTTTAAAACTACGCAACGGATTTTGATGCGGGTTTTTTTAATAGATAGAGTGATTCAAGAGGAAGGTTTTAGCATATAATTTATTATGTTTTAGACAAAGCGGGCGAAGCCGCGGGCGGAAAGCTAGTTGTTAATATTATCAGCGTCTGTATTGACGATTGCCTTATATCTAGGTGAAACGATGCGGCGCAGATAGAATGAAACATTTTTGAATTTTCTATAAATCATTATACTGAGACTTACAACTTAGATACATAGTTACTGGTTAAAACACGACTTACCTATATGGAAGTTTTATTTTTAAGTTAATTACTAATTAGTCTAAAATCTCAATTATGTGGTTTAGCTATTAACTCCCATGTTTAACGAAAATTTGCCAAGATATTTATTGTTTAAAGCACTATGTACTAAATTTTTATTCATGGGTACTATAGTCCTTTTCACCTAGGATGATTCCTGTGACACTTCATCGTGTTCCGAATTACGTATTTTATGTTTAAAAAGTCAAAATAATTTAGTGCATAATATTTTTATTTTATGGCGGCATTATTACCAAAAATATAAAAATGAAACATCGTAAGCTTATAAATAAAAAACAGTATTGTTTAGTTTAATATAATGAAAAATAAAATAAAATAACACAAAAATATAATACCTACGCAATTCGTGTACATGAAATGGATCGTTGAAAAATCATAGAGTTGGAAAATCATATAATCGGCGCCCATCTTGTGATCGTTTGTCAATCGATTCAATCGTCTGTACGAGTGCGTCAGCCTTGTATACAAGTTGCATTTTTATATTGATACTTTACGTGGTATTCTGTTATTGTTACTAATTGTTATTGTTGACTTTTTGTTGCTGTTGTTTGCTAAGTTTCCTTAGTTAATTGTTGGCAAAATGCCGAAAAAACTAATTTTGGTACTTTATTCAAATCGATTTCATTTCCATACAGAATATTATCGATTATCGGAAACAATTGGTACGATTTCAGTAACCGACATCTCTATACGTGTCAAAAATCGATGTGTCACAGAAATCATCTTAGGTGGAAACATGGTGGAAAGGACTATAAAAATAACCTACGTCTACTGCTGGTTTCAATAGTGCCATCTATTGAGATTCATGTAAGTCAAGTTTTATGTTGAAAATATTACGATGGATGAATGCAAATATTTTGGTGCAGTGAATTAAATCTTTTCTATATCTACTTACATACTATATTTTTTCTCCCCTACTATATCTAATTTCTAGTATCTATTTGTTCTGTACAATTTTATAAATTGCATTAGATGATCTCTCTTATATCTTGTTATTATATTTTTCTGTCTATATGCATTTTGAAAGAGACACAAGATACACTTCATATTAATATCAAAGATTTGCTTAAAAATATGTGTTTAAATATAATATAATATATTAATAAAAATAACATTTCCATCAGACATTATATGCCATAAATTGCATTTTTCCGCTACGGAACCTCAATTTACTAGGCTACGAAACGTTCTTGGCCAAAATAAATATTCTTTCGTACATATACGTAGTTATACATGTACCAATTATAAACCGAGCCTGCGCTTCCATAAAAATAATTGCCCCATATCCTTTATGAAAATAATAGCCGTATAAACAATAGGTAGGATTCTTTTATACTATTATTCCTAGTTTGTACCGAGCTCTGAATAACTGTTCTATTTAATACGTTTTTTCTATTTATGTGTATACGGATCGTTACCTTTTATGATAATACTTAGAGATTTTTATTTTGAGCACTTAATAATTATGATTTTTATGGATAGACAATATTTATTCGTAAACTTTGATTACGCCTATAAGAAATTTAGTGCAAATTTGCAATTAATAAATTAAATTAAAAATTATCATAATAATATAAAGTTGAATGTCTGTGTCGTTTTGATCATTATATTTTTATTAACATTAATTATTATATATATTATTTAAGCTTTCGCTATCAAAAAAATGCTCTTTAATATAATTTTTGCTCTATATTCTGTTTGTAAAATAATAGCCATATAAAAATTATTATTTATATATTATTTTATAACATAATTAAAACAAAAACAAACTAAATTGCGCATTCACTTCTCTACTCAACGATAGATGGCGCTAGGCGTATCAAATGTTACAAGAGCGCCTCGTAATTGGATTTATAGCAAACAATATTGTTTATTAAGTCCACGAACGTAGAAAGGTATTACTTTATGTATAATCTGATCCTGCGAGATCATCATTTATTAACTGAGTATACAGAGGCTGTAATAAATTTCGTCTGTTGAACTTTGAAGGTATTTATTACCTATCAGTTTATTTGCATGTTTAATAAAGGTGAATTAATTTGCGTATAATGAATATGGATGGCGTAATTACGAATAGTTATGAATATATAGAGTGGATAGTTTTCAAAGTTCGCTTATGAATTTGGAGGGGCTTTTGTGAGATTGTATTCGCGATATTGAAGTAATTTTTCAGTTCTACGAACACTCTATAATGATAGATAAGTACTATGATATCTATACTAGAAATTATTTTAGATTTGCTCCTTTTAAGCTACGTGAAAATTATTGTTATATTACGTAAAATTAGTTTTTACAAGTTTTGGATGAAATAGATTTCGTTCTTTATAAGAAACTAGATTATTAGGTCCATGGGAACCAGTTTTATGTTTTGATAAATGTAGAACAAGATGCAATAAATAATTAAAAATCTAGAAATCCAGTTTACAAGTTAAGGTCACTTCCGTGCGAGTTCAAGGTAATAGAATCCACTTCTTTAATGTTGTTTATATTTCATTCATTGATGTACTTTTTCATCATTCATACAATAATGGAATTTTTATTCATACAATAAAACAAATTCAAAACTTTGTTACTAACATAAATATTAAAAATAAGACATAACAAGAGCCCACGAACTCAATATAAACACGCGTCAACATACAATTTTATTTCATCATAAAGTAAATTTTTAGAAAAAAAACAAAAACCGACTTCAAGACTATACCTATATGTACAAATTTAAATAATTTCTGATAAACAGTGTATATGCCTACAAAATTTGAGGGTTTCCCTCGATTTTCCCGGGATCCCATCATCAGATCCTGACCTGGTGACAATGGGACCACCTCTGACGTATGACCTACTAAATAAAAAAAGAATTATTCAAATCGGTTTATAATTGCCGGAGTAATCGCGTAACAAATATACAAAAAAAAAAATACTGTCGAATTGAGAACCTCCTCCTTTTTTGAAGTCGGTTAAAAATCATAACATTTCAAAATTTGATCCCGATCAAAAGTATCGATTACTTAAATTGGGTAACCTCAAGGTGTATTTTCAAAATATGTATTTCATTAATATTTTATTGCTTCATTGCTACCTGCATGAGTTAGTGCTATTAGATTACTAAAACAGTCACGGGTTGTCAACAAAAAACGCCGACAAAGCGCAGACAGTGCAGTGGCGACCACGATCTTTTTACCACCCCCTATGTGTAATACGAACGCTAAGGATGTAAAACTTTCAATATTAAAATGTTAGTTAACAGAATTATATTAATATAAGTACCTTTAGAATAGTTGTAAGTATTTAATATAGTCTACTGTTTTTTTAATAGTATTAAACAGTTAGTACTGCTGAGTGCCGAGTTAATTAGAATACATCTCAAAATAACATTAATTTTAGAATAATATTTTTGGAAGAAGAATTTGCTGAAGTCAGAAATACTATTTATAATGACATAAAAAATGTCTAAATAGCTTCGTTGTAACTTCTAGTTCGGATGTTGTTTCTTGTAATATTAGTCTATTGATTGTTCTTGTTATTTTCACAGTGACTGAGGGCTTAAGCAGCTGTTTTAAATGCATATAGAATAAGTTTCGTCTTACAAACCAACTGAAGTGTTGAAGAGCAATAATAAATTAGTATTGTTAGTAACCCTTTTTCGTTTATTTGCTACAAGTTCAAACTCTACAATGCACTATATTTATTCCTAGTTCCCCATAGCCGTGTGTCCCTGTCGGTGGCGTCCTGTCGCCAAATGCACCTGCTTAGAATTTTTACACTGAATCCCTCACTTCAAAAACCAGTTATCGAGATCTTTTATTTTAATCGAAGGATACTTTTTGTCATACATTCACGAGCGTTGTTAGAATCTTCATGGTTCATTCATTTTTTGATGGCAGCTTGAAAGAAAGTTGAAGCTTAGGTAACTAAAGGGTTTTAACATAATTTAATTGAATTTATCTTGGAGCTGCTTTTTTGATAGGAGCGTAGCATAAATTTTTATTTTATTGCAAGATTTATTTTGTATTTATATTATGCATTGCACAAATGTTGCAATGATGTTTTTTTTAGGTTTTTAATGTTAGTGTCCTGGACATTCGAATGAATTTTTCCCTTTTGTTAAAAATCTCACTTATAACAAACTTCAGCCTCGATCCGTATATGCATACTTATGCATATGCTTAGAAAAAAGCCATTAGTATTGATTTTTACATGATAAGCAATAAAAGCTTCATTTTGACGAAAACAATAAAAAGTTCCTGTTGAAAGTTCACACGGTTCAGTGAAGTTGTAAATCGTGGAACCACAACATAATGAAAGAACTTTAGTAAGGTACAACATGCTCATTATTCGACCAAAACATACACTATTTCTTTGTTTTACAAGGTATCAAAAACTTTTCTCAATTAAGGTCTTATTTTATTCGTAATATGATTAAACATCGCGTTTGATAAAGGTCAAACCTTTGTAAATTAAGCACATTAATTAATTATTTGAAAAAAATGCACAATTTATATCATCGGGATAAACAAAAAGAAATCGCTTTGAAGGTACATTACCGATATTGAAAAATACAAACTTGTGTGTTTGTCAGCCAATAAAGCAATTGAATTAAAACGTTATATGAATTAGCCTTACGTATCAAAAACATTATATTATATTATCACTATTATTTTTTCTCTATATTTTATTTTCGAGCATTACATTTTTGAATATTTACACACATGTCTCTCATATCCCTTGAAAATCGCGACATCATAATCCACTATCAGACGATTTCGCCACCCCAAGCCTTACCGGTGAGATCGATATAAAAGGTATCGGGTAAAGGCGTGCCTAATGACACAAAATGAAGATAAAGTGGTCACGCCGCGTGAACGCAGGTGGAACGTTTGATACAGTTCACTATTCCTTGGGGAAGTGGTGGTTTGTCAAAGAGTAGGTACCGTAGATATGTTAGCCACGAGTATTGGGACACGATAGTAAATAGATTTAGACGTGCATGAGAGAATAGACGTTATGTTGTATATTATGCTGTTTGCATTTGGTAATGTGCAAGGAACATTTTAAGAGATATAGTGAAAAGTAAATAATGAAATCTTCGATGCCATTACCATTTTTAATTTTTCTTATCAGCTATAGGTATGTATTGAGGAGTATAGATTAATCGACTATAATTTACAGTAAATTATCGTTTATGTGTATTACCTAAATCTTATATCGTATCTTTGAAGAAACAAAATATCTAAATCTATAACTACATATTAACAAAAATTGATTGTCTTCTTATTTCGTAAATAGCGCAAATATGTTTTTCTATTACACGTTTACATTTTGAATTGTAAACTCAATACATGAATCTGCATTTGACATTTAAAATTTCTATCCAAATTTATCCCATAATCTATGACCGATCGGATATTCACCTGCCTCACGGTAAAGTGACAAAATAATTTGGATCTATTTAAAACAATTCTTATCTTTTAGATACGGCGATGAAATAAAACAAAATCTTATCCGCTTCCGTACCTGCCTCGGTGTTAATTGAATCCTGATTGTTGAAATATCAACTTGTTTAAAGGATCTGGAACATCTTTTAGGTACGAAGTACTGGACATTACAATTTGTAAGAAGTGTGGAAATTGTATCTTAAACGTGCAGCTTGCTTAATTTATGGATTTCTATAATTTTGAAGATGCATTTATTAGCCATTGACAGATTGTATTTTAATAACATAGTTTTTTTGTCTGTGAACAGTATTGCTATATTCGACTTCATAAGTAAATTCCATGTTTTATTTTTTTCAAAAATTTTAGAATATCTGCAATAATTTTATTTTAACAATTCAACCAAATGGAAACTTTTCATGATTCCATCACAATTTTCATTAGTTAACTCCTAGGAAAAAATAAATAAAGTGTAAAAAAACAAAGTATATTCAATATTTACTAAAAATATTATTATTATTATATAAGAATTATATTTAATTAACGTGATTAATGATCATAAAAATATTAAATTAATTAAGGTTAAACTTGCTTTGTTATAGACTATTATTTTAATACATGTTTGTATCTTTTAATACATATAATAATTAATAATGTATGCATGTATTTATTTTAGAAAACATAATATTGTATAGGTTTTGAATGTTGTATTTACTTTATTTAATTTAGGAAAAGACGGGCTGGATTATAAATTTATGTTAGATACTCTGAGAATTTAAAATATAAATTGATTTAAGAGTTAAATATTAAAAAAAAGTATGTACCGACCCCTTCTTTTAAGATCATTCAAGGTTATTTCAAGGTTTTAGGGTAATTTATTTAAAAAAATTACCCTAAAACCCATACTTACCTGCAATAATTCACAGCTAAGCTTGAGATAAAGTTTTTGATTTACGAGGCCTAAATTATTATACATTTCTTTGAATATAAATGACCTACGTGGGAATGAAGAAATTTTCTAAAAAGGATTTTATCTTAGGCTTTCATACTAAAATTTATTAAACCCCAAATTAAAGCAGTGAATGATATCTAGTAATTAAGGAAAAACTTGCCATCAAAAGATACCTAACTGAACTATATTTTAAGTCACTCGACCTGACTCTTAATTATATCTTTATTATGTTTCCTGGCCTAATTTTTTACTTTTTACGGAATAAATTTCTCATCACGGACTTTTATATGATATTTTATATTTTTGTAGAGTCTAGTTTTAATTGAAATATAGTGATTAAAACCATCAGACTTTGTTTTGTTATAAAATCTTAACTAATAATATTATTATGACTTAACTATAATGACCATTTTATAAAAAGCTGTTATTCCGTTAGTTTATTAAATACGTTTATTTTATTATTTATAATTACATTATAAGTTACATACACTAATTAATAATTATGTATCCCATTTCGTATGCATTAATTGATAACTGATATCCCATTCTGATTTCAAACTAAACACAATTAATTGCGAACTTGATTAATTAAATTAGTAAATAATAAATTGGATTCCTGTTTATTCATATTTCACGTTAAGTAAATAGCATTATTCATTTTATCAGCGCATCATTTACCAAATTGGGATCACGGAAATGACAGAACAAATTAATTATAAGCCAACAATTCAAAGCATCGATTATAATATAGTATGTTGTGTATTGAATAGCTTTTAGAGTACAGGCTTCTTAGTTGAGCCCATACTTCCATACGCCAATACAATGTTGAAAAGAGTCTTGACACTTTCTGAATATTCTGGGTCACGTGTTAGTCAGTTTGATTACGGCGACTGATAGATACTATGATAAACTAAGGATACATAAAATACATACATACAACATACATAAAATATGCCTAGGTATGCTTGCCTACTCATTTCAGTGTATAACTACCTGGCAAGCAGGTGTAAGCAGGTAAGTCAAAATAGGTGAAAAAAAGCATACCTATAGACTACAGGCCCATGTTGAAAAAATTATGGGTCATTTGACCCACCACCTGACCTATCTAGAATGATATAAGAGCATAAAATAATAAGATTCAGCACTATGACGTCACTCGTAAGCTGTCCACCTGAGTGCAGATGAGAATTCGAAAGTTCAGGTAGATATTTTCTCCCCTTGTCTCCATGATTTTTGTACGGCGTTGCGGAATAATGGCTTAAAAGCAGTATAGAAATAGTATGACACAGATGCCGTACAAAAATGGTGGTCCACAAAGTCGGAATTTATTTTTATTTTTCGACAGTTGCCGGGGTAAATTTGGTCATTTGATTTTGTACGGCATCTGTGTTATACTATTTCTATACTACTTTTAATCAATTATTCCGCAACGCCGTACAAAAATCATGGAGACAAGGGGAGAAAATCTCTACCTGAACCTTCGAATTCTCATCTGCACTCAGGTGGACAGCTTACAAGTGACGTCATAGTGCTGAATCTTATTATTTTATGCTCTTATATCGTTCTAGATAGGTCACCTGGTGGGTCAAATGACCCATAATTTTTTCAACACGGGCCTGTAGTCTACTAGGCATATTCTGTGTATCAAAAACTATCAGTCAAATAAATTTCATTTGGTTATCAAAAGTATGAAGGTGATGAAAAAAAATCGATTTTTTGATTTATTTAATTAAAAATAGCCATGACCACTTTTCGATAGGCAAGCAATTATAGGCATATTTGTTTATAAAAAATATTTAATAAAAAATACGTCTCATCTGGTTATCAGATCGGTGAAGGACGATCTCCCACGGGCTTTTAGACCAAGAAAACAAATAATATATGAATGACGTAGTCGGTCATTCGATAATTATGAAAGGTTGAAAGGTCAACCACAATAATTCATTCATTCTATTTTAAACGTTATTGACACAAAGTAAAAATAGATATAACGACTCTATTCACAGAAAGGTAAATGAAGTAATGAACAGAGCAAATATTTCAGTTTTACACAGTTTCGGAAGCGAGAAGCTAGTTTGAATAATTAATTAGATAATCCATTAGCGAGGTGAGATAATCTTTACGGTTTCTTGGTCGGTTGGCGCCGCATTAAGTCAGGAGTTACCTGAATTCGATATTATCACACTTATATCAAGTCTGGTTTCACAAGAGAACGGAGGTTTGTATAATAGTTAGCGGTTTGGTTTATTTTGTATGATTTGTTTAT
Source organism: Colias philodice (assembly GCF_061535455.1). Taxonomy (NCBI): domain Eukaryota; kingdom Metazoa; phylum Arthropoda; class Insecta; order Lepidoptera; family Pieridae; genus Colias; species Colias philodice. Next base: position 8,238,012 of record NC_143099.1, on the reverse strand, counting down.
TTGAAACTAAACGTTGTTTTTAAATACACTTTTATAAAGATGTAACAACAGTTTGCGTCAACGATTCAATGCCGATCATAGGATACTTTTAAAATTATTACCTTTTGTTTTAATTTATTTTTATCAATATTATCCGCTTTCATTAAATACTTTCAAATTATTGATATACTTATGCAACTTTAAGGTGTGAAATAAAAGTACGTCATAATTATGAATGTCGTTTCAGCCGTGGGACGTCCACTGCTGGACAAAGGCCTCCCTCAGGGTTTTCCACCACGACCGGTCACCGGCGGCCTGCATCCAGCGGCTCCCTGCCACTCGGACCAGGTCGTCTGTCCATCTTGTGGGTGGTCGTCCCACGCTTCGTCGCCCAGTACGTGGTCTCCATTCGAGAACCTTTCTGCCCCAACGGCCATCGGTTCTGCGGGCTATGTGCCCAGCCCATTGCCACTTCAGCGTGCTAATTCGGCGAGCTATGTCGGTGACACCGGTTCTCCTACGGATCTCCTCATTTCTGATTCGATCTCGTAGGGAAACTCCGAGCATAGCCCTTTCCATAGCACGTTGAGCGACGCTGAGCTTGTGCACAAGGCCCAGGGTTAGAGACCACGTTTCTGTACCGTATGTCATCACTGGCAACACACATTGCTCGAAGACTTTTGTCTTCAGGCACTGAGGGATTTTGGATGAAAAGATGTTATGTAACTTCCCGAACGCTGCCCATCCGAGTCGGATTCGACGATTGACCTCTTTCCCGAAGTTGGACCTGCCTAATTGGACCATTTGTCCGAGGTAGACATATTCGTCAACAACTTCGAGAGTAGAGTTTCCAACAGAGACTGGAGTGGGCACAACATGGACATTCGACATGATTTTCGTCTTGTCCATGTTCATGCTAAGGCCCACTTGTTGTGAAACTCTGTAGAGGTCATCGAGCATTGCATTAAGGTCTTCCATGGATTCTGCCATGACTACGATATCATCGGCAAAACGAAGATGAGAGATGTACTCGCCGTTAATATTGATGCCAAGTCCTTTCCATTCCAACAGTTTGAAAGCATCTTCCAAAGCAGCGGTAAAAAGTTTGGGCGAGATCACGTCGCCTTGTCTAACACCGCGCTGCAATGGGATTGCCTTTGTGCACTGATCTTGTACTCGGACTGACATTGTGGCGTGTTCGTACAAGCTTCTCAATACTTCGATGTACCGATAGTCAATACGGCACCGCTGGAGAGACCTTAATACGGCCCAGGTCTCGATCGAATCGAAGGCTTTTTCATAGTCCACGAACGCTAGGCATAGTGGCAAATTATACTCCTCGGTTTTCTATATAATTTGCCGCAGCGTGTGGATGTGGTCTATGGTGCTAAAGCCTAATATAATAATTATGAATATGAACTTTTTATTCTTTTAGTTAAAGATATCGCTTCTCGCTTCCGCTTAGTTGGCAAATCTAAGGGTACAGTCTTAATATAACCCTTAAGACACAATATCACGTATTTCTAGATAGGTATGATGTACACTCTCCTTTGATTAAGTTCTACGTGTTGGGATTTATTCCTAATACATTGTGACAATATCTTTATTGGAAGATAACTGTTGTATAATGTATACGGCCTAATAAAGGGGAGTTTCCGTGAATTATTGTTATTTAGATATCTTATATGGAGATAACTAAAATAAAATTGAAGTACAATTTAATGTTTATCATTTCAATTATACTAAGAGCTTTATTATTTGAGCTTTGGTAGATTGAACTGATTTCAGTGGAGTATAAACAATTAAGTTTAAATGTTAGGTATATCTACACACAAGCACAGACATATTAAGTCAAGTTTTTTTTAATACATAATTTACTTGATATTTTGGTAATTACATATTATATTATGAGTTTGAGAAAGATAACAATCAGGTACTTTATAATTAATTTAATTATTTTATCACCTACATATTTTACATTACAAGAAACACTTTGCCTAATTGAGATTTATAAATGTAAGGAAATAACAACAATGAAGATTAAATGAAACCGTTGATTTTGAAGTTGGAGTTGGATTTGAAATGTTCTTTAAATTGTGAGTGTAAAGAGCGGAAAAGTAATATACTTGAATGAGTTTGAGTTTAAATTGTTTAACTGAATCTGAACGCAGACAGATTAAACGGGGATCTTGTGTGCTTTTTTTTAAATGTGTTTCATTTAAAAGCTTAGTGTGACTTTAAAATATATCTATTATATTAATATAAACTTTTGAAAATTTATATTAACAGATAAAATCTAATACTATTGTGAAACGACGGGATAGTAATATAATGAATAAAGCGTTTAAAATCCGTTAAAATATTTTAGTTAGTTTACATGATAACTCAATTGAGGTTGCGATTGATCAATACAGTATCGTCCATAGTTATGTATTATACGGTCAAAACACATCGAGATAATATGTACTACGTAGTAAATACTATCTCTATGTCAAAACATAGTATTTAGTTACAGTTATATTTCTACACAGTACTACACTGGCCCTTGAAATTACAATCAATGCGGCGCCAAGGCCTTAAAAGCATAAAAAGTTAATTTTCATAATGCGTGGGGCGGACGTCATAAAGCTGAATTGTTTCTCTTTTCCGACGCACATTCTTTTGGGAGTTTTTTAATTTTTGTACGAGTTCAGTATATTTGAAGCCAGGAAGCAAATGTTAGCATTGTTTATTCACTGGCGACTAATGATTTCCGCCTGATATTATTTGAGGATTTTTTAAATATCGTGGTCGGTATGTACGGAGTTTATGGAATTTTGATTATGCTGTGTGATGAAGATATGGGTATTTTATACTTTGTTGTTAGAATGATGCTGTCGTTAAAAGTAAAGCAGTATTAGCTGATTAGTGTAGTGGTAACGGCGTAAGAAATTATTATAATTTTGTTCGCGTTTTAAAAAATATAAGTTATTACCAGTTAAAACAAAGGATTTCACGTCATTATTTTTCCACTAGTATAATATCCACTATGTATTACGTTCAATTAACTTTAATACAAACTTTTTGTCTAATGCTATCACAAAGTACGTATAAGAACAGGCGTTATCAAAACATTGCTTTAAATCAAACTGTAACATTTATCAAACGTTATGATAGATGAAAAACAGGCAAGAATCCCTCATATCAGTTGATCCCTTCTTCGACCCTATCATTTATTATCAAGTATGAGGGAATAATCTTCAAGCTTCTACTGGGGTGAACGGTAATGAAACTCTCACCAAAGTTAAGTGCATGTCGTAATTTTGTTAATATCGCCCTGTTGTGCAGATGAAAATGGCTGGAAATTGTCCGCCATTAATGTTGTGATGTTTGTTTGAAATATTATTATTGTAGATTGTTTTTATTTTGTAAGTCTGTGGATAATCAAAACGTGGGGAAGTGTTAATACTGATATAGTATAAATATACTGATGTATGTGAATCAAGAAGTGTTACTGACAATTTCATTTATATAAGTATATTTGTTTTAGATTTATGTCCGTACATAAATACCTATAACTAAATTTTTGAAAAAAGTGTGTGTATATACATATATAATTTTTTATTATTAATTTACAAGACGTTTTATTACAACAAACACCACTCAAAGGTAGAATTATGAAGTTAGACCCTTCCAGGATCCTGAATACAATCTTAATTACCACGGAAGCTGTGTTACCTCTCATTAGACGATTCAATACAAGCTGAATTCAATGAGAAATAATTGCGTCCAAGTTCTGAGAAACCGTCGCGTGTATGAAATATATCAGACAAGAATTTTAATGCAGTCTCCGTGCAAAACAGGAGCATATTGTTGCATCTTTGATGCTGTGATTGATTTATATTGTATTTTGTCTGTTATGCGGTTTAGTTTATCTTTTCTTTAAAATAATATAGGGTAGCAGACGAACTTATCACATCAGATTATGAATAATTTGAAAGGGTAAGGATTTATCTTTATGAACTTTGCAGAGAATTCTACAAAATTTATTGTCGATAAGTATTTAAAATTTTAAGATTACTGTTTCTTGTTAAAATAACAGTCGTCGTAACTAATCGACGTGTATTCAATATCATTTGCTTTCTTTAAATGCAGTGTAGTAAGCTAATATATTATTGTCAGTCCCGAAGCCTTAATTAGTATATTTGAAATTGTTAAATAGTCCAACAAGATAGTTTTCTCTAAATATTTATAGCAAAATATTACACGTGCACATAATTAGCGAAATAATAAACAAAAACTCACTAACAAAAGTATTGATTACACTTTGGAAATTGATAAGGCACGCAAGCTTTTCTCGGTAAAATAAACAAATTATTTGGGCCGTAAACATAAGTTGGACCTGATTCACAGAAGTAGCTAATTCGTTATTGTAGGAAGGTGTAATTTTGCGTACTTTTGTTTACTTTTCAGAGAAAAAAATTTGATACACAATGTCCGTAGATTGATGTACATTTTTCTATATTCTTACAAGATTTATATAATGTGAGCAAATTTTTTTTCAAACTGATCGATTGTAAAAAGTTAAGAAGTGTTAAGTGCAATATGCTCTACTTCGATCGATATTTAGCATTTTTATTATCCAAGTATAGATAGAGCCAAATCCAATTAAGACAAGTAACGTAGTTTTCACTTCGATTAGGACTGTGTTTCTGATAGTCATGAGTCAACAAATAACCCAGCATAGATATAAGATTGAAGTCACATCCTAAATCAAGTTTGTCTCTAGTTTATTAGTACCGCTTTTAATGCTGAAGTGGTAATTAGTACTTCGCAAAGTTTCTCTTGGTTAAGTCAACGTCTATTAGTGTTTATAAGAAGGTAAAACTTTGATTGATAAGACGAATCCAATCTAAACTTCTTAACACTCATTTACACAGCGAAAATAAGCTTTAGATACTAATCTTTGTTTCTAATACAGTTATTTAGGTTTCAAAATCAAGCCGGGAGAGTTATAAACGGCGCAAGTAACATTTTATAAAAAAATATTGTATATAATTCATGAATCGATTTTCATGAATTGCAAAACTGGCCTATAATAAAATATAGGCCAGTCGGTCAGTCTGAAAACGCCATGAAAATTAAAAAAAACCTAAACATTTTCCGTGGCCCAATGTTACATAACGCTCATACCATTTCAAAGCAGCGGTTATTCGTTATTTGTTAACATACGAATATCGGATACAAGCTACAAATGAAGGGTCACAAATGTGTCGTGTCGCATGCAATCTAGTGTAAGTGATTGCTGCAAACTTGCAAACTGCCATACACCAACATGCAAACAGTCGCCATGTGACGTAATGACTCATTAGATTTCAATTTGTCACGGTTTTTGAGTGTAAAAAGCTTTTGTTTGAATTCGCAGGACTTTGGTTGTGAACGTTGGAAGAATGGCTTTCATCTCAATACTTATTTGAGAATATGTCATGTATGTAGGTATAAGGTCAAATATTATGATGTATTTTTGTAATTGTTCTGGCTCTTTAATTTTGATTAATATCATATTATAATTGCAAATAGATTTATGTTTTAATTACTTATGTATTAAATGTGGAAAAGGGAAAATTTTCTAGTCGGATTATACACGTGTCTTTTTAAACAATGGGATTTTTTAAGAAGATATTACAACAATTTACAAATAACATCATAATGAGACAATTATTATTATACTATAAATTATTTTAATTATCTGTAGCCTTTTTCTATTCTATGAAACTATTAAACTGAACTATTTTCTATTCTGTAAATTAGAAATTCTTTTGTAAGTTAATCGTAGTAAAATATTTTTGTAGTGAGTTCGTATACTATTTGGTTCATAATACTAAAAGGAGTGAAGTGCCTTCAAATCTTTTTAATTTTTAAGTGTTAATTGTTCTAGCTTTAGGTTAGGGTCGAATGTATGGGGGACTTTGGTATTACTCTTTGGTATATATGGGGTGGAGTTTTAATGATATACTAAAAGCTTGGTATAGTATACTGTAGTAGGTATTGCTTGATGGAAAAATATGTAGGATTCTATAGGTTATCTTTTCGCCTTTGGGTTATTTTTCAGTTATACCTACTTCTATTTCATTTTCAAAACATAAGTCATTTTTTGTCCTAAATTCAGCTACAATAGAATCAAAAGTCAAAACATTCTGATTTAAAAAGACTATAATACAAGGACTGCATTACCCTTATCTTTATTCTAGGACAAGTTCTTAAACAACATTAATATTAACTTTGAATAATGCTCATAGGCAAGGTCATTGAACTGTGTGACGATGACGTCACCTCGTGATTGACGGTCACAGGGTGAAGGTTGGGTAGAAGGTTGATGAATAATATATTTTGTCATTACCTCGATACTGTGATTTGTATAATTGAACGTGTTACACCGGTTGTTACGATTCCTTTGGACTTGAGTATTATGTGTAATTTTCTATGAAAGCTGTAATTTTGGAGTGTGTAATTAATTTTGTTGGACATTTTCATGGTTATGTACAAATAATATGTCTGTAACGACAACAAATGTATTTAGGGATACATATTTTATTAATAATTATTGGGATAGAACGTTAGGAGTGTACTTAAAACTATCTATAGTGGGAGGTGTGAGGGAATATCATCAATAGTGTTTACAATTATTTACTCTTCTATTTCATTTTAAGTTATACCTAACCTAAGGTTACATAATATGGTAAAGTCTCAAGAATTCGTAAGAATCATGTTTAAAGAAACATCAGTCAGATAAATAATTGTGAGAATACAAATTATGAACTTATGTCGTACCTACTGCAGAGTGACATTCTTCTAAAGAGCTACAACCACTGACCTCTAATTAGGAATTTTATTATGTATGTATTTACATATTGTTAGATAAGATATTAAATAAATAAACAATCTTCATGGGAGTTTTATTTCAAACCAATATACGATATAAAGGCCAATTTTCGACCAATATTTGCATCATTTTATAGTTCACTTACTATATTTTTGACTACATTCTTACCAAAATGAATTCACTAAAAAGTCCATACATGAGTAACGTGGATAGTTAGTAAAAACGTAAGTACATGATGAGTCAGGGAGGATGAGTCCTTGACTAGCACGCGACCTGTCACTGTTCGCTTATCGCGATTTGCGATGGCAATGAAATATTGAAGACGTTAGCTTTCAGCTAGACACGCCATGCCTAACTAGAAGTACCTAAGGGTGGGAGTATCAATATTCCCTTTATCTTGAGTTTGGTGAGGGATAGGGTGAAATGACATGACGTGCTTTTTTTGCATGTATGTAATAGAAATGTTTGAAATGTAGAGCAATTAAAGAGTTCTATTTGGTTATAGGCTCTGGTTTATTGCCGATGTGTTTCTAAACCAAATGAACGGAATATATTATATCATATGAAAAAAAAAATTAACGTTTAGACCTTAGAACACATTTAATAATAATCATTGTTCCTATATCTTTTTGTCTCCTTTTAGTAATACAGGGTGTCCAGCAGCAGATTTCAATGTTTGAACGCTTCTAGTTTTAAAACGCGACGTGCGAGGGGGACGCGGGGGGTGTCATTCAGCGCGTGAGTTCTGCGGATTTTCTAGTCGCCATGGAGCAGTGGAGCGGAGAGCATCGCGCTTTTGCTATTGAGGCATACTTTTCGGGTGATTTCGCTGGCAAAAACACGCCGTCGGTTTAATAACCATTATCAAATTCATCGTTTAAGAGATGGACCTTCGATAAATTTGATACAGTCGTGGCTAGCAAGGTTTAGGGCTACGGGTTCAGTCATTAATAACCCTAGGCCGGGACCAGCACCATCAGTATCCACGATAGAAAACATTAAACTTGTTATGAATTCTGTAATTGAAAATCCTCGTTTATCACTTCGCACACGTTCGTCGATATTGGGAATTCCTAAATCGTTTTTCAGGTCATTTTGTGAAAAAAGGTTAAGCTCCATCCATACTAAATTCAGATTATTCAATTTTTCAGATTCAGATTTTTCTTGTAGGGCTATCTAAAAACTGTGGTTTACCAATCAAATCCAACAACCATAAGACAACTGAAGGAAAATATCCGGGCTGAAATAAACAGAATTCCCAGTTCCCTTTGCAAACAAGTTTTTCTCAACATGCGGAATAGATTGAGGAGTGTGTGAGAGTAGAAGGGCGGCATTTGGAAAATGTAATTTTCAGGAGATAAAATCCGCACTCGTCTTCTTTTGACTTTAATAAAAATATTTTGTTTAGAAATAATACTTCTTTTTTTACAAGCCCTCAAACATTGAAATCTGCCACTGGACACCCTGTATAATACCGAAAGACGTTCAAGTGGTTAACAAGAACGTTAATTTTTATTTTAATAACAATAACATAGCTCAGATAATAGACAATACTTAGAATTAGAATTATTTTAGAGTTTATATAATATGAAAAGAGCTCATGACGCTAAGTAAGCTCTACCACACACACACAAAAATATACTTATTCCTTGTTATGTTATGTTTGCAAAATTACTTTTTTCCCCTCCAGGTTACGCTAGGTGTTATTCATTAGGATCAACATGAAAGAGGCTTTCCGCTTTCAAACAATTGCATGTTACCCCAAATTTATGATTCCTTTAATTTTTCACTGTATGAAATGTTTTTAAACAAAATCATATAGCGTTAAGCAAGATTGGCGTTTGTTTACATTACTTATGTCTCTGTTTTTGAAAGAGGATTTTAACTTATTCTATTATGTACTAGCGGTCCGCCCCGGCTTCACCCGTGGTACATGTTTATCTTTTCTTTCCATAAGAACCATCCTCGTACTTCAAGGAATATTATAAAAAAAGAATTATCGAAATCGGTCCACCCGTTCACGCATGATGCCGTGACCAAGGAAAACGGGTTTCATTTTTATATATATATACTAGGTATCCGCCCGCGGCTTTGCCCGCGCAGTCAAAGAAAAACCCGCATAGTTCCCGTTCCCGTGGGATTTCCGGGATTGCGTCATTTTCCCGGGATAAAAAGTAGCCTATGTCCTTTCTCGGGTATCAAAATATCTCCATACCAAATTTCATGCAAATTGGTTCAGTAGTTTAGGCGTGATTGAGTAACAGACAGACAGACAGAGTTACTTTCGCATTTATAATATTAGTATGGATATATAGATGAGCCTTTGTTCTTTAAAATGCTCTGTAGCACTTTTTAAATCCATAATTGAAAATTCAATGCGGAATTCAATTGTTATTCGTAAAAAAGCTTCAGGGCATTGAACCCTAGAATTTTATTACCAATATGTGATAATAGGGCTCCGTAAAAGTAGAAAGAAAAGCCAATAGGGTGAGACTTTAATATCGCTCTGTCTATCTGACCATTTGTCACCCCTTTGACTTTTACAAGGCGCGTTCTAAATTAAAACTGCCATTTTTATGGGCAATATTTTTTTCCTCACATTTATTTTTCCTCGTATTGTTCAAAAACTATAAAATAATATTCAATCTTTTGATATATTACAATAATGACTACTTACGATCGATTTCAGCACTACAAGCGTTCCTCTAATCTTCTTCTCTTTATATATAAAAATGAATCGCAAAATGTGTTGGTAAGCGCATAACTCGAGAACGGCTGAACCGATTTCGATAATTCTTTTTTTATTATATTCCTTGAAGTACGAGGATGGTTCTTATGTAGAGAAAACGTTAACATGTACCACGGGCGAAGCCGGGGCGGACCGCTAGTTAATAATATTTACTACGACATTGAGTCTTCTATTGAGATTCTATCAAAAAGTAGCTATAAAAGAATGAAATCCTTAACAGTAAAAAGTTCAGTTAACACATAACGTGACTGTATTGTATCGTACCAAGTAAGGGTAAACAAACAATATGTACAAAGGCAATCAGCATATTATCTACAATTACCCTAATACCAATACTCACGGCAAATTACGTGACGAGAATTATTTTCTTAGTAATTTGTCGCTAATCAGTATGTTGCATACACGCCCCAATGCAAATTTTGTAATAGTTCTAACAATTTATAAGCTGCATGCTACACGAAATTGCTCAAATTGTGACAACGTATAATCATTTTATTGGAAATTGAATTTTACGTGGACTGACTAGGCTATAGGATTTATTTTGATGGTTTGTTTAATTGTTTTTGTACAAGCTCTGAATTCTTTTGTACCTAGTGAATAAAATGCAGTGGAATACTTACAGCATCGTAGGTAACACCTCGCTATTCAGCTATTCTTAAATTACGTGTTTAATTATAAACACGGCAAACTTAAGTTTTAACTATTTCAACCTAAAATCCGCCAAGCCGCTTTAGCTACGAAGAAATATACATCAATCGGAAAGTGTCTTAAAACAAGAACCTCTTAGGGTATCCGGTAAAATAGCTCAAGGGCCGTGATCCTACAAAAATAACAAACTACATTCATTTCCAAATACTTCCTTTTTTGTCCCGTCCACTTTGGTTCAATTAGTTTTATCTAACATCGGATTAACCATCTGCCTGGACCTTCTAAATTACATCAATGTTGGAACAAAAAGATGCCTAGTCACGAATCAAGAGGCTGGAAACGTATGTCATGCTTCTAAGTTCTAACAGACCACACATAAGACGCAAATAAAACAATCGTTTGTACATACTTAACTATTTTCAAGAGTATTGGATATTGACACTGCAGTAGACATCTTTAGTTGAAACGTCGTGGAGGTTGAATGTTACTTTCTGGGTTAAATAGCGTTGTTTGTTTTGATATGTTCAATGTTCATAGATATTTAAAGATCTAAAGCCAATTGGTATGCGTATTTAAGTGCGTTTAAATTAATGACTTTCACATACACACGTAGAATCATTGTCTTTGTTTATGAAAATTTAATAGAACAAAAATGTCAACGCACACTTTACTTACTTTTGCTTGCTTTTACTTTTGGTTTGAGACATACCAATTTATTAAAAAATTATGACAACGAAAAAGATATATTTCAAGCATACAATAACTGCTGCATGAATACAGCGAATAGGTATAAAATTAACAACCCATCGTTTAAAGTGGAACTAATGCGCTTAACCTAGCGTACTTCCATATTGGAAGCATTCTTTGCCACCCTCAAATATCCCTTCGAATAAACCACATATATCGTTAGCAGAAAATCCTTGCACATGCAAACGGCCACGGCACGTGCCTTCCGCCCATCGGTCTAACAACCTTCTACGATTTACAAATCGCGCTTATACTTAGACCATTAGGAATCTCTGACATTCCACGATACGTTTTTGGGGTCCCCCATTAAAATTCTTCCAAAGATTCTTCGCTTTGAACTCCGCAAAGTTGTATTGTAAAGAATTTTGACCGTAAAATCGGGGTGCTTTTTGTGTTGGATACACTTGAAATGTTCATGAAATAATGTTGTTTTGAGTTAATTTATGTATGGAATGTTTTATACGACTCATTTCAACTTGGTTTATACAGAATCATCTACGAAGCTGTTGTTACGAAGGATTGCGATATCTAAGTTCTGTCTTGTTCGTAATAATATTGGGGATAATATTCTGTACGCATAATAAAGATATTTAAAAAGTGACTGTACTTTCCTTAGCACAATATTAATTAAGTTCAAAAGTGAGTACCATGCCCTTTAACGTTTAATCAAAAAATGTTTCCACGAACACTATACCTACTAATGAAAATTTATACATACAGATCCCATGCAATTTTCCTAGGAGCGTGCTTATCAAGTGCTTAGTCCTGTCAAGTCCCTTGATAGATAAATGAGTTTGTTATTGATTGCCAGTTCGCTAACTGGGGTGTTGCCCCTTACGGCCATGTTTAATAGCCGTCGATATCAAGCCGATATCACAGAACATGTTAAACTGTTGTGACTTTTTAAACAATGAATTATAGAGTAATTTTTATAAAATGGTGGAATTTTGAAGATATTTTAAATGAAATAAAATGATTAGACTCAGTTTAAAGGCACTTTATGACGTTTAATTAAGAAATTATAAAGGATTTTAAAGCTTTACAATTTTAGGTAAAAATATATGTTGTATTAATAGAGCGCTTAGCGCAATGACATTTTGAGTAATTGAAGTCGAAATTAAAGATATTACATATTGTTGTAAAATAAAAGCTTGGTCATGTTTTTAAAAAAAACACACATGCATTATTTTGATGTTGTATATATTTGCATAAATGTACTGTGTATTGTTATGAAATAGTATAGAGCCACTTTATAGTTATGATTGGAATTTTATAGCTGCTGCTTTTTCATTATTCCTTTATTATGTCATTAAAACCGTTTAATACTACTTATAATAACGAGTCTATCAAATTAATTTCACAAAATACTTGCTCCAATTTTTTCTTCGTTTAACAAACAACCAAAAGTGCATAGTAAGAATTTAAAGGAATTCCAAAGATGCAAGGGAGCAGAGATTCAGATAAGATGGTCGCAGAATTCGCCGAGTCATCGGCTTTATTACTTCTCGTATCGTGTGCTGGAGATTAAATCTCTAATTGTCTATTTGTCAAAATAGACAAGTGTTTTTCACGATTGTTATAATATTAAGGGTTCCACTTTCTTTGTTAGTTTTTATTGAATGCTTTTAGTAAGTAGGTAATATGTTTTCTGCATGGCATAGGATGGTTTTTGTGTCAAATATGGATTCTTCATCATTGCTTATTAATTGTTAAAATTTGTAAAACGAACTCATCTAATAATAATTATCGCTCTTATAATCAAAATATGGAATCTCAATTTTTAAGAATATGTCATAAAAAATCTGTTAAAATACAGAAATGTTAAATCCAAATGAAATCTCAACGCCTATTGCCATATGGTTGGAATATTCAGTTCCCGTTGACACATTTACGCTCGTCTCCGTGTGAAGAACCAAAATAATTGTTCTTTTATGGGCCTACATGATACCAACGCGCGTTTTACATCGCTGACAGTTTCATGTGCTAATGTTATTTACTGCGCTCGTAGATATCATATGTGAGAATAGAAATGAACGATAAATCATCGTGATTTGTATGATTTAAGAATAGATAGATCGTGTATGTGATGAAGCAGTAAATATATGCATTTGTTTACTGTGAACTACATAATATGTTGTAAAGTTGATGTCGGAGACTGCAAATTTAATTAACGTGTTTGTTTTGAACAATAGGGAAAACTCAAATGTCGTTGCTATTTCAATATGGCGTAGTTATAGAGATTGTCGTTTTCATGCTCAAGACTTAGGTACCTGTTTCAAGAGTCAAATATATCAGTATTTTACAGATGAACTTAATACTTCAATTTACCATTTGTACGTAATTACTTATCGATTTATGATAGTTTAAAATTTAGAGGCGAACAATCATTTATAATGATTACATTATAATAAAAAAAACGTTTGCTATCTATAAATGCAATAAAAATAAATGAAACGTAAATTCGAAAAGAGAGCACTTTAATCAATTTCTCATCATTGCTAAAACATCATTTTAACAGTCAGTTTATTCATCAGCCAAATGTTCTTTGCGTACAGAGTGGAAGAATTGCTGCACAGCATCAACGACCTTGGTGAGGATTGCCTTGATCACAGGCTTGCCGACTTCGTCGATAATCGCGTTACCATTCTCTTTGATCACTTGTTCTGCTGCTTGTGCTGGAATAGAATAGATAATATGATTAGTTTTAAGTCTTATACCTAGTGTATACGGTATTATAGTATGTTGGGTTTTTTAAGGTCAAAATTGTGGAAAATCTATGAAAAGTATTAAATAGGCTAGTGTTAGAACACTCGCTGTTGTAGTTGATTAGTTTTACTCCTATAGCGAGTGTCAATAATACTGGATATTTTATTTTGAATAGCGTATTTTTGAAGATAAATTTAGTCGATGAATGGAAGTCTAAAAGTATCTGATAGGCTGGTGTTAGAACATGCTGGTAAAGGCTCTGATAACTATGGGTTTTATCGTCTTATTGGGTTTTATTCTAGTTAGGAATATTAGTATGCGTGTATCGCATTTGTTGTTCTTCCTATGAAACGCTTTATGAATTATTATCAAAAGTTGTTTTTTTTTTTTTGTGAAAATTATAAGTTACTCAAAAATTGTCTTAAGCAAAACTCTGACTACGCATGTATCGAGCAGAGTTTTTTAATGAGCGATAGTACAATAGGCTTGTTAAATTCTATTTATGTTTCATGCAACGCTGCGTCGCTCGTTTTTTGCGACCTTTTAATAAGCGATTTTGAATCTAGTTGATTATATAGTATAATTATACGTCATACATTATAACAATAAAATTATTTAATTATTATTATTACTTACACAAAGCTTCGTTTCCATTGAACAGATTTTCGAAGACCACGGAGGATTTCTCTTGAAGTTTGTATGCGTGGTCCCAGGTCTTGATATTCCAGTAAACTTTGCCGTCCTTGGTGATGTCTGATAGCTCACCTTCCACCTTGAATATGGCCTTATCTGAAGTAACAATAAGATGTTAATTTAATGTTTGTACTTACAACAAAAAAAAAGGCTAAAGTTAATACATCGACGACCTTATTTTTCATCTTGATTTTGAGTGGTATATTATAATAAATTGTATTCAAAATATAAAACTAGAAAAGTATTCTTTTAATTTATTAACAAATGCCCTGCGGTTTCACCCGCATAGATAGCGATATCGTGACAGTGAAAAGTCTACTATAGGTCGGACTATTAGGTTTAATCACATGAAAATCACCTTCACCCCGTCCCGCACTACGCCTGCTCATTGTATTAAACAGTATACCTACTATTTTCTGTAGATTGACACTTTTAAAAATTCGTTATATCTTTTGAATGGAATATCCAATTTTTTTAATTTTAAAAGTATTTTGCTGGTATTGAAACAGTCTATAATAAAACATCATATAATTGGATAAGGATTAATATATGTGTATGGATAACATGGTTTGATTACTGTCGGCACTTCTATATTTACTTTGATAACGTAAAAAAGTTGTTGTAGTAACATACTGAAGATGGACATACTATTATGTATTTCTTGTAGATATTGATCCATTCTATAATACCGTAGAACATTTTTTGTTCTATCTTCAATAGATTCCGCAGCGCACGCGATGACAGAATTTTTATTAAGGAATTTTTTACACCTTGGGTTACATTATTGCATTTTTGGTAAGGATCTCAATTTTTTTTTTAAATGCAATATAGCCTATGTGAGATGAAAGCTGCATCTTCACTGAGCACAGTGAAGATGCAGCTTTCTAATGGTGAAAGAATTTTTGAAATCGGTCCAGTAGTTTATGCGTTAAAACCATACATACATACATACTTACATAATTACAAACCTTTCCTCTTTATAATATTAGTATAGACTAGCTTTGAGACCGCTTAGTTAAGGGTATATACAGCCGTACTCTTTTTTATATATTCAGACCCAAAAATCGTATAATAAAATCGTTGCATTGCAAAGACAAACAAATACACTTTTGCATAAGTAATATTTTTTAGAATAATTCCAATCCAGTTTAACAGTATAGTATTATTGCCAACTGCTGCTAATAATATCCTGGTTTTGTAAAACTTTGTGAGTGCACTAAAGAATATATAAATATTATATTATCTATGGTTTTACTTACTCAGTTTCACGATAAGTTTGCCGTTGCCTTCAATAGGAAGGAACAAGAGACGCCCATTCATATCGTAGTGTCCATTTAAATCTATCGAGCATTGCAATGTGACCATCAGTTTCTTATGTTCTACATCACGCCTGAAAATAACAAAAAGTTAATTTTAGAGTGATTAAATCTTATATATAAAAATGAATCGCAAAATGTGTTGGTAAGCGCATAACTCGAGAACGGCTGAACCGATTTCGATAATTCTTTTTTTATTATATTCCTTGAAGTACGAGGATGGTTTTTATGTAGAGAAAACGTAAATATGTACCACGGGCGAAGCCGGGGCGGACCGCTAGTTAATTATATAATTTGTTCTATGTATTCGTGCTTAATTAGGATTTAGTATTAAAGTTACAATACCTATGTAGGTACTTATTACCACAATAAACGAAAGTTTATATTTAAATTGTTTGTAGGTAAAAGTAAAAACTTATATTTAATGTTATTGTATCGCAAAGAACGGATCGGCGGCCGTTGATACACACTTTACAAAATAACAATAATTAAATATTACCGAAATCTAACCCTAGGTACATACCTGATACCACATTGCGTAGAACATAGGTACATATTATGTGGTGTGTCGGTCGGTCGACGACTTTTAATAATTTTTTAGATTTTATTTTCATACAAAAATAAATATTCATTTAATTTTCCGTTTGAATAATAAAAACTCTACGCAGCTCCTAAATATTACGTAAACAAAAAGCGAACGAGAGGGGGAAGGGGGCGTCGCTTCGTCCATCCGATAATGAATAGAACATAGACTTACAAATGTTAGGAGAGTACAATTAAAGTTTAAAGAATCATTTAAAAATAATTTATTGCGTTGTGCCAAAAGTCGTAGAACAAATGTTGTTACTTATGATGTTAGCTATCTTGTCCTGCGAGGTTGCTGGTGTTTTACAAGTAACCCTGTATATAAAGATTAAAGACAATAGGGCACCCTTGGGGAGGAAAACTAAATTTACGGGAATAATAGATTAAACAAAATATTATATAAAAGGATACAATTTACGATGTACGTCACCACCGTTGAACAGCCAGGCACACTCCGTCGCCATTTAGTACTTGTTTCATATAACGAACAATTCTCGCGTTATGTAAAAACCGCGGCGTTATTATAAATAAATTTAAAACAATTATAGAAACAACCAAAAATTCCCGAGAAGTGCTTTTGATAATCCGTATCAAATTAAATAAATCGCGATCTGCGCGTGATTGCTACTGCGAAATCGAGTTCAACAACGACCGAATGACGACTTGCCGAGCCCGTCAGCCGATTGAATATATCGCGTCACACGCTACCCTCAACATTAATTATTTTATTTCTACCTATTCCAAACAGTTAAATTAAATTATTAAAGCTACAAAGAAAAATCGCTGTTTGAGTCTAGAGCGAAGGTAAAATAATATAATAAAAAAATAATGATATAATTTTATAATTACATGATGTTATACGATAATAATAATTAAGTCATCCCATTGTATGTGCCTTTTTGTCATCAAATTCCAATCAATTAAATGGACAATTATTATGTATTGAGTTAAACATAGGTACATATTACATAACTTTATTTAAATATACTTACTTATAGGTGATGGAGATATTTTGTATTGAATGAAGGAAATAAGGCGAAAAATGTAAAAAGTTTTTTAAAATTAAGTATTAAAAAGTAATCGTAATCAAAGTAACATGACAGTTTGTTAATTCACGAAGAAAATAATTAAAGTAATATTTTCCTTCCACTTAATTATTTTTCTCGTAATTTACCTAATTAATGTTTAATTTGATATTAATTGAAATAATTGAATACTGTATGTAATTGGTATAATATTATTGTAATAACATACTTCTCAATTTGTATCATAATTACACCTTAATCGTTGCATTTATTTTATGCATAAATATAGAGCAATATTCGTATTTTAAATTTCCTCAGCAATTATTTCAGAAATAATAAGAAATACATCAATAATATGTAGTTATTTAGGTATAACGTCATATTATATTATACTTATTAAATAAAACTGCTGCAAATATTTGCTTTTAAATTATGTGCATTTGTTTTTACGTTAGTTTTTAAGTAAGCAATCTCAAGACGAAATACAAATAAAGTTATATGCAGTCATCATTAAAACAAGTTTTAGCGATACGGTAAAGGCTAAATTCATTTGTATAAGGGAAAGAATATCTATCCCTTTAGAATGTAAAAATAATTTAATATACTTAAAGGAAATTCACATGTGAAAGAGATTTTTCGTTACGGTAAAAGGTAGTCTATGTCACGGCCTAGCCTCCTTATTATCTCCACAAAATAAAATCATAACTTAAACAGCTTTCCTTGTTACGACGTGAAAAAAAGACAAACAAAAAAATTTCCATTCCACCTACTTTAAGAATCCATCCTCTTTAAATGAATAAACTAGTTTTGAATTCTAAAATAAATAATAATTTTATCAACGACAGGAATTTTACTCATTATAATGCGTGTCATTTGAAAATCAAAAGGTCTCTATTTATATCTATTTATTTAAATATTCAAAATCTAAACAAATTTGGTTATGTTGTTATGGAAGTAGTTTCTTGTTTAACAGGTGTGTTTACTGATTTATTACAATTAAGTATAACTATAATAAATCATGTTTGTATTATAAACATAAAAAAATCTATACTTACTCAATTTTCTTAGCAATACAATCCTTCAAGCCCTCAACTTTAATATCAGTTAGTTTTAGTTTCAGGTTCGGTGAGCTGGCGTCCACTTTATCCAGAACAACTGGGTCCAAAGGCTCGATGCCGATATCTGGAAGGCCTGCTGCGAATTTTCCTATCCATTCTTGAGTGACTGACTTCAAGCATTTCCCATCAGACGCATTGCATTTTGTTACCACGGGAACTGTAGATATAAGAGATTTTATAAAATTTCTGATATGATTCAACTCAAACTCAAACATTTATTTATTCACTCACACTTCTTCTAAAAGCACTTTTGAAGCATCATGACATAATTTACAATTTATCCCCTAGCTATTAAATTTAATAGAAACGACAATCATATTATCAAAATTAGGATAATTGTTTTATTTTTGTCAACAAAACAATAACAAAAGATTAAAATAATTTATGTAAATGTAAAAATAAAAAAATTCTAATAGGTGCAGTAGGTATACGAAATATACCTATACGAAATGTTTGCGAAAAACAGCTAATTACGTTAAAAGTGTAATAAAAAAACAGTATTCACAAAATATGCATAATAATCTATCCGAACATCATATTAAATATGAAAATCACAAATACCACTTACCAGGATCAGCACACACATAACACAATGACACTAACAACAAAAGTAAATAAGACTGCATTTTGAGTTATTTGCTATTTTTCAGACAAGTGATGTGCACCAGGTTAGACTCTTTTCTGTTAGGCGTTTTGAAAAATTCCCACATATAAATGGACGAACGCGTAGGTATAAAACTTAAGGCATCCACCGATGACGTATCCTTTTGCTTATAAATATTATTATAATATAACTATAAAAAACTGCCAATTTATTCATATTTAAAAAAACAGATTTCGACCTGTATACTCGTAAAGGATCGACATTGTAATACATCATAACTATTTTCTTGTTATGTAATAGTCAAATGTTTTTGAATAAAGCTTGTTTTATTTGGATCAAGACCGGTTCAAAAGTATATTAAAATTTTAATGATATCACCTCGTATTTTGAACGCAAATGACCGCAAGTCGAGAACGTGACAAATAAAATTATAAATTAATAATAAAACAAATATTAATTCAAAATACTTCTTCATCACATGACATAGACACACATACACGCAAACAGCGGGCATTGCACTCAAATCCATATAGAAGTAAATTTATTAGAATAATCTAAAACACTAAGTAAAAATAGCCAAGAAGTTCATAAGTGGCTCTCTGTCTCTATCTTCTTTTATAATAAATCTAGTGACTGTGTTTTCGTTCATATTAATGTTAAACCAAAAAAAAGTTATGAGATCGTATTGCTATTAACGCATTATTAGAAAGATAGAAATAAACATTCATGCTTCTAATAAATTAGATATCTATAGTGTTATAGATTATGTAGTAGAGATCTTTTGTTACGTGGTTGGTAGAGACTATTTCATTTCTATTATTAAACGAATGGAATAGAACCTATTTTTTCAACTTATTAAGATTATAGATTCACCACCGCACTGATTGTTGGAATAATACATTAATTTAACATAATATTCATTACTAATGACCAAAACATTAATAAAGCCAAAACAATGAATAAAAAATTAATTTCTTAATCGTAATAGTTCTGTATTTACATAAGTACATGCTAAAAGATCAACTGTGTTTTAGAACAAGAATAAATTATAAATAAGTATTTGGAAACTGAGCTTTTTTATATTTTGGGACAACCACCGGAATAAACAAATAAAACTTTTAAAAATCTTAGGTGATTTTACTAAGGTATAAAAGGTATATTTTAAATATGAAAATTTTGTTTTATTCTAATAATAGCTGCCCTCTATCGTTTTTTATATGAACTTACATAAACTTGAACATAAATTTACCATCATTTGGATTCATTAGCAATCGCAATAACGAGAAAAAAAAATCATTATTAAAAACGTTTTTATAATGATTTTTTTACCTTCAGATCACACAGCCAGATAGAGAAGTCTCAGTAATGGGGCCGTTTTACCCTTCGCTACGGAACCCTAAAACGAGAGAAACTAAACCTAGTAAATAAATAAAACTATCTTATTAATTTTATTTGTTACTATAAAAAGTTTTGAGGAAAATCATGTATCTACCAGGAAAAGCATGTGCGAATGCAATTTCATGCATTATTTTTCCTTTCCTTAAATTTTGTAGCCATTAATATTCATCGAGAAATAGAACAAAAGAAAAATGAATATATTTTTGTTAGCCAGAAACTTAATCTATACTAATATTATAAAGCTGAAGAGTTTGTTTGTTTGTTTGAACGCGCTAATCTCGGGAACTACTGGTCCGATTTGAAAAATTCTTTCGGTGTTAGATAGCTCATTTATCGAGGAAGGCTATTATAGGCTTATATATTATCATCACGCTACGACCAACAGGAGTGGAGCCACGGGGGTGAAACCGCGCGGAGCAGCTAGTTATACATATAATCGATATTCGATACTAGTTGTTCCGGCAAACGTTGTTCTGCCTTAATATTTAAGAGTGTATTGTCATCATCTTCAGCATCATCATCAGCCCATATATTATTATGTTCCCATTGCTGAGACACGGGCCTCCTATGAGGGTTTTAATGTCAATTATTAAAATTTATTCATCAAACTTCTATAAATAATTTTCCTTCTGGCATTTAAAGAATTAGCCCCATTTAAAAAATGTTTCAGAGCAATTTCGCTAAAATTATTATCTATTTAAAACCTTAGTTTTAAATTGTAATTTTTTAATACATTCTTCATCTTAAGTTCAATATTAATTAGCTAACTTATTTGATATCATATCTTCTTATAGTCGACCCTCTATAATCAATACCCTTGATTTACGATACATCGACCCCGATATTATAATTTTGCCACCCAAATAATGTTTTTTTTATGTGTACTTAAGAATGTTTTAGGTATCGAAACCTTTTCATTAGGCGCAAGGACAAAAAATGTATGACCGCTAAGCAAAGTTTTAGTGAAATATATATACGTGTATTACCTATATTAAAACTGCGACAAATCGGAAATATTTATACGAGGAAGGTAAATAGATAAATATACCTATTCTTGGGGTAACAATTAAGAATACAGAACTAATTCACTCAACTTAAAATTGCAATTTTTGTCTGTTTATCTATGAGATTGATGGCATTAATTTCAACAGCTAAGTGCAATTAAAAATACTAATATTAAATACATAAAATAAAAATTGAGTTTTTATTAATTAAATGTAAATGTACCTAGTGTATTCAAAATAGCGTATCTTGTAATACATAAATGTTGTTATAAGGACAGCCAAAGGAGAATCTAACACAAAGGTCAGCGAGATGATAAAATAAACGTCTTTTAGCTTGTTTGAAATATTGCCCTATTAATTTTGTAAGTGTGTCCTCTAAATTAAGCGGTTCGATTTGGGAAGTGCCTGGCGATCTGCACTACAGGCTACGGCCTATCGCAGACACCAGTCCTCTTGGTTTATGTTTACGTGCAAATTTTTGTTAATGCAGTTATAAGTTTTTTTTGAGGAAAATAAATGAAAGTTAAAGTTAAGGTATGAAAAAAATGTATGGAAATTATTGTAATTTTTTGGATTTATTTTGTATTTGTTTTGACATTTTTTTTCTCGTAAATAAAATAATGCACTTACTATTAAAACAAATTAGTTTATATCAATTAGTCTCGATGTATAATGTTTAAGTTTAGTATCTATAAGGTTTGATCGTGCATTAGATTTAACTATTTATAATATAAAAATGAATCGCAAAATGTGTTGGGTAAGCGCATACCTCGAGAACGGCTGAACCGATTTCGTTAATTCTCTTTTTATAATATTCCTTGAAGCACGACGATAGTTCTTATGGAGAGAAAACGTAAACATGTACCACGGGCGAAGACGGGGCGGACCGCTAGTCAGTCACTCAAAAAAGTCAATGGTAAGTTGTTATCTTTTGTTAAAATGGTATGAATAAAATTAGGCATTCGTCGGTAATATAACGTTCTAAGACAAAGCTTTAGAGGAAAATTGTTTAATGTTTATAGTATTTACTATTTACATAGATATATAATGATTGTTTTTTTTTATGTTTGTTCGTAAAGTTTTCCTCTATATATCTTCCTGTTTGTTTTGATTTTGATTAGATCAAATAGAACAAAGCATACAAAAACTATTAAAATAAAACTAAAAGTAAAATGTAAATTTGCTATATTACGTATAATTTATGTTGAGGTAGTATTTTTTATTGTAGATAAAATAAATTCAATGTGAAACAAGCTAAGATAATGTGCAATCATCATATAAGTCATAATATATGGAGTTAGTCCTTGTGGGATGTAGACGGCCCTTTACTGAACGTCTTTTTAATGGTATGACTTCCTACTACTAAGCTACTATCCTACTAATATTATAAATGCGAAAGTTTGTGAGGATGTGTGTGTGTGTGTTTGTTACTCTTTCACGCAAATGCTACGGAACCGATTGTAATATAAAAATGTAATACCTGACCGACAATGAAATTAAGCACTCATAATATAGAAGGTAACTTGGATTAACACATAGTATAGGTTAATCCCACGGGAGCGGGAACTATGGGGGTTTTTCTTTGAAAACGCGGGCAAAGCCGCGGGCGGAAAGCCCGCAAAAAATTAATATAAACTTTAAAAATAAACACATAATTTTTAACAACGGATAGTCATTCGGATTCTTCCGTCCTATTATTTTTGTCTATTTCCCATAAAACTCAGAAAATGTTTTACGATGGAAACTAATTGGCCTTATAAACCGGTTTTAATAAAATATTATACATTAACTATGTACACAAAAATAATGTTTTTGTGTATAAGATTCATATTATTACGCGGTTAAAAGTTTTTATAATTAATATAGTACCTACTTAGAACTCTTAACATTTTTCCATTTTCATATTAAAATAATCCTACTAATATTATAAATGCGAAAGTTTGTGAGGATGTGTGTGTGTGTGTGTGTGTGTGTGTGTGTGTTTGTTACTCTTTCACGCAAATACTACTGAACCGATTACAATGAAATTTAGCACACATATAGAGGTTAACTTGGATTAACACATAGTGGTTTTATCCCGGAAATCCCGGGGGAACGGGAACTATGCGGGTTTTTTTTTTGAAAACGCGGGCGAAGCCGCGGGCGGAAAGCTAGTATTTTGATAATCGCATAATTTTGTTTATTATACACTATACAGATAACAATCAAGTATGTAACTAAAGATTGTAAGGATATCGTTGTATTTTATTTCTTTAATTTTTTAAGAACTTAGGTACTTTTTAAAGTTTTTCATAGAACCAAAATTTACATAGGATTGCAAAAACATATTTTTAAGCAACGCAAATATTGAAGTAAGACTACTCTAGCAATAAACTAGGTATACTTCCTTTTTTTAATTTAAATTTATGTTTATGTTCAACCAAAAACAAAAAAAAATAGATTACAACGAATAATGGTTATATTAAACTAGCGTTCCGCCCGCGGCTTCGCACGCTTTGTTTTAAATCTAATAAATTATATTACACTGAAACTTTCCAAACAAAACCGCATCAAAATTCGTTGCATAGTTTTAAAGATTTAAGCATACATACGGATATAGGGACAGAAAAAGCGACTTTGTTTTATACTATGTAGTGATGAAGAACCACAACGTGAAATTCTTTAGGTGGTTATGGCTCTTATGCTGTGTTGTGATAGCTTTTGAAAGAACGCATAGCAAAATTCGTGCTGTGGTTGCTATGCTTTGCCTTTACGATGCGATGTGGCAAGGAAGTAAAGCCATGACGCGTTCTAAACATTAATATAATAGTTTTTGTTTAAACCACTGCATAAGTCGGACCAGCGAAGCAGTGCCTGCTAGTCCCAGAATCAACTTATTGTATGGATAGAATGGAATAGAATAGGAAACACTTTATTGTACAATGCACACAAAAACAAAATTTACAGAAATGATATGTAACTTAAAATAAATGTACAATTTGGCGGCCTTATCGCTTTAAAGCGATTTCATTAACATTTCTTAAAGTAATAAAGGCTTATCCGTCATGTTATGGTCAATGTTTTAAGCTATTGCATAGCTTCTATCGCGGGCCTTGAGTGCGGGGACCGAATCCCGAAATTTAGTAACGAAAAACCTCACTTTCCCCACTCCGACGGGCGCGGAGGTGTGGCTTGAAGGCATAGCATGCAATAGCTTTACTGCGGCAGTCCCCGAGTGCCACACGTCTTTTTTTATTTCACTTTGTAAATCTCTTTTCATCCAGTGGTTTCGATTGCTGTAAAAGTGTTCAATTTGTAAATAACCAAAGGTAATTTTTGAACGGCCTATCCATCATGTTATGGTGTTTTTATTTCACAATGTAAATCTCTTTTCATCCAGTGGTTTCGATTGCTGTAAAAGTGTTCAATTTGTAAATAGCCAAAGCCCAAAGGTAATGTTCAAATCTTCATTCAACACTTTTGATAGTTTACAATATCAAACACATTCATCACAGCTACTTAAAATAGGTAACTACTAAATAATACTATAATTATAATATTATATAATATATAAGGATATCTAAAATATTGGAATCAGAAGTAACATTGAAATAAAAGAAGATGTACCAATTAATTTAGTTTAATAGCTATCCAATAATTTAATTTACTCCAAGGTTAGTTCACTAAGGGGTACATGATGGAAGAATTCGTTGATATTCTCAATCACGGCCTTGACGATATCTCTAATGACTGGAGATCCGACTTCGAGGATAATTTCGTTTCCACTTTCTTTGATAACGTCGTTGGCTGCTTGCGCTGGAACGGGAAAAACAATTTGGTTTATTGTTTGTTATAGTAAGCTGAAACATAAGGTCGTAATACTTCCCGTTTATTTATTTATTTTATTTTATTTTTTACATACATAGTTTAAGACAACTTCAAATTCATCTCAATGAATAAAAAGTATGTAACCAGTTCAAAAAATCGCGTTTTCATTTTGTTCAATAAAGCTTTAAAAGCCCCGCTTAGAACGACATATTTTTTAAATAATATCACGTATTCTTTGATAGATAAATTATAATATTAAATACATGAGAGAGATATGTTATAGACTTATAGAGCATACATTGAATATGTGTTTCCTTAAATTCAAATTCAAATTTCTTTATTTGCAGAATGTAGATGTTTCTGTTTCTTTTAAAGTAAATCGCCTACAAATATTTCGATTGCATGTAAATAGGCTCAGTCTAATTTTGCCAATTTTTATAAACAGGCGAATGTGCAAAATTTATACTTTTCTTATATATTATTTATAACTTCTATTAAAGCTTTTTACGGTATATCAGATAAACGAGCTGGTGGATCACGAAGGTAAGCGATCACCACCGCCCATGAAAATTTGCAAGAGCTCTACACCTCTAGTTCTAACTGCAAGTTTTAGTTGCTCACTTTTAAAGTGCTATGAATGAAGAAAGGATTGATTAGGGGAATTAAAAGAAGCCGAACATTTGCAGAAGTAGAACCTTTCCAAATGCTTTCTTCACTTTTAAAGGCTTAGGAATAAGGAAAGGATTGATTAGGGAAAATAATAGAAATAGCTACTTCATTAAAGGGTTAAGAATAAAGTAAGGATTGACTTGGCAAATTAAACGAAAGGACTATGAAAGGAGGATCATTATCTATAGACTTACCGAGCACATCACTTCCACTTAAAAGGTTTTCAAACACGACATCAGATCGGTCTTTTAGTTCATAGCTGTGTTTCCAGTTCTTGATGTCCCAGTGCATGGCTCCGTTCTTCTCGATTTCAGCCATATCAAGTTCCACGCTAATCTCAGCCTTGCCTGAAATTGTTATGTTAAAAATGAAACATATGACATATGATAGGTTTATAACACTTTTAAAGAAATCCTATTTGCAAGACTCGTTCCCTTCGATTTTATGAAAATATTTGTTTTGGATGAACCCTCATATTTTGATGAATTTATCCATTTTTAACTTATAATTAAGAGGGACAAATATTTGCTTCTTTTAATTTCGAGCATGCATTATAATATTAAAAATATTTTTCCCATTATTTGGTTCAGTAATGTAATCTCTAAATAATTGTTGATAATTATAAAATTCAAAATCAGAAAATTTTCTAATCCACTTACGGTTTAAAATATTAAACGGTAGTTAAATCCTTATACGATATCCACAAATCGAGGATTGCGACGACGCAGTTTCTCAATTTGTAGAATACTTTTTTTGGAGTCATTTGATGAAACTTAATGTATTCAATTTCTATTAAACATTGTAATTAGAGCAAGCACTGCCTGTTTGTGCTATAGTATGTCTAGTCATTACCTTCTTCAGGCAGTTTAGAATCAAAGTTCAATTCTCTTACACCCTTCTTTAAAATATATAAAATAGTCGTAACCTTTTGTATAACAGGTAATAAAATAAATACTCACGAAGTGTGACGTGGATCGGCCCATTTCCTTGAATCGAGAGGATCAGCAGTTGTCCGTTCATTTCATAGGTCCCTTCGAGCTGACCAGAGCATAAAAGCTTCAAAAACATTTTCGACTTAGGCTTGTCATATCTGGAAATTATTAATAATTCATGAGTCAATGTTTTTCAAATAAATATTTTAATTTCTTCTAGAATATCAAAGGCTTTATTATTCATATCTTAAAAATTGTTGAAGTAAACACCTCTTTGTATAGGTACAAAGGTTAAAACTTGGAGTAAATAAAAAACGTTTCCGTGTTAATTATGAATGCATTTTAAATGCGTAACAAATAATTGGGATTGTGTGCTCATGAATACTACCGTGAGCTAATCTGATTAAACTTTTTACCTAAATTAAAAAAAAAATCACTTGAAATTTGATTACGAACAATTATTTTAAATTTCTCATAGCAACCCATGTTTTAAATTTTATAAGCGTCCATAATAGGCTTCCGTTATGTTCATAATATAATATTATCCATATATGGTATGGTTTTTATAGCAATTTTTTTTTTTAAGTATTCAGATATAATTTACTTACTTGACTTTCTTCATCACGCAGTTCCTCAAACCAGTAATGGTATAGTCTGTAATAACGAGCTTCAGATTTGGTGAGCTTGCATCAGTCTTCTTGATGAGGAGGGGGTCCAGGGACTTGACTCCGTACTCTGGTAGTCCACCAGAGAACATAGGGATGGCGGCTTGAGCAGAATCCTTCATGCATTTTGAATCACCCCCCTTACATTTTGTTATGAAAGAGGCTGGAATTACAATAAAACATGTAAGTTTATATAGAAAGGTTCTATCAGAACAGTAGCATTATAAAGAGCGGCTGGTTCTTTGAGAACTACAGCATTATAATATGGACCGCTTTTAGAAATTAGATTGAATAAATGCAAATGTTATTCACGTTTGAATTTAAACAATTTATTTAACCACAGGTAATTTTTTATACGATTGTTTTAAGTTTTATAGAATACTAGCTTTCCGCCCGCGGCTTCGCCCGCATTTTCAAAGATAAACCCGCATAGTTCCCGTTCCCGTGGGATTTCCGGGATAAAACCTATCCTATGTGTTAATCCAAGTTACCCTCTATATGTGTGCTAAAATTCATTGTAATCGGTTCAGTAGTTTTTGCGTGAAAGAGTAACAACCATCCATACATCCATACAAACTTTCACATTTATAATATTAATAGGATAAATATTTGTAAAGTTTCGAACCTTAGTTTTGAACAATATAAAAAATCGATGCGGCATCATGATCGAATTTATTCTATTCTATAAAAATTTTCAAGTTCAGTACCTAGATATTATTTTTTAAGTAATATTACAATTTTTAAGCTATTGCATAGCTTCTATCGCGGGCCTTGAGCGCGTGGATCGAATCCAGAAATTGCGTAAAGAAAAACCTCACGCTCCCAACTCCGACGGGCGCGGAGGTGTGGCTTGAAGGCATAGCATGCAATAGCTTTACCGCGGCCGTCCCCGAGTGCCACACGTCTTTTTATATTTACACTTGAATTTATGTTAAGCTGTTTTAATGCAAGCGTTAATGATAATTAAATTCTGTTTAAAATTTTGCTCTACTTTTTATTGCATTAATACTTTGTAAAATTGTTCCTTGTATTGTGTAGAATAAATGATTTTGAACATCAAATAATAATACTATATTTTACAAAATGTTTTTTTCTTTTAGATAAAAACACGATGTATAATGTATTTGAATTAAAAAAAAGTTTTAAATAAGAATTTCCTGTTCTTAAATTGAGGTACACGGATGGCCTTAGCTAACTTTTTAGAGGTAATTTAATAAAAAAATATTATAAATATATAATCCTTTTAAATATTGCATGAAAGTATTCAGTTAGATTTGGATAACACACGCCTGTTATACATATTGCGCACAAATATTTGAGGAATCAATTTAACTACTAGAAATATAGAGTTTTACATATAAAAATAATTAAGCTAGTCAGGCCTCTCTCTATTAAATGGCTGTCTAATTGTAATTCATAGATATTGATCATTATGCTCGTATTATGTAAATGAATCTTTTAGCGTCATCACAATATAATTGATCTTTGACGTATAGGAAATCAGTAATCCATACTAATATTATAAATGCGAAAGTAACTCTGTCTGTCTGTCTGTTACTCAATCACGCCTAAACTACTGAACCAATTTGCATGAAATTTGGTATGGAGATATTTTGATACCCGAGACCTTTCTCGGTCAATAAAAGGTAGCCTAAGTCCTTACATAGGCTACCTTTTATTGCGAAATATGTACCACGGGCGAAGCCGGGGCGGACCTCTAGTCTATTATAAATCATTGTTTTTTTTTGTGTCCTAGACTTTTTTTAAGACTCAGCTGTATCAAGGAAGGCTGCTAATCTATACAATAAAAATGATCGCCGAATGTGTTTTTAAGCGTAAAACTCGAGATAAGTGGGCAAATTTTTAAAGTGAAACTTTTATTACATCGTCTCAAACTTTTTGGTCTGTGTAGCGCATGTCGCGTGTATCGCGGCTGCCGAGTAGGTATACCTACTCGGCAGCCGACCGTCAGGCGACATGCGCTACACAAAGCAGTGTTCGGAACCGTTCGAACAGTTTCACTTTTACCGTGGTTTCATAAAACCACACAACATTTTTTTTTAAAGTTTTTGTTAAGACAGGGACGGTTTAGGAAAACACGAAAAAGGTTTAAAGGGGCTAGAACAACGTCTGCTGGGGCAGATAGTAATTAAATAAATTAATGTAAATTCAAAGTATCTTTGTCCTTTCGTATGAAATATTGCATGTCGTTAAATAGTAGCTCTGAGAAATAATTAATTGATTACAATTACTGGTTTATTAGCATTGTTGTATTATATATGCGGTTTAATAACTTTAATGTGTATATTTTTTTGTAATAGGAAGCCGGCAAATTGTCTCTTTGATTGCTTATGTTACCATAGCATCCACTATAATTAATTTTACGTAGGAATTAAAAGTATCACAAAGCACGAGGAAAGTTTTTCTTTAATTTTACATTTTAGCAGGTCACATCCATTCAAGAATTGCGTTTAGGTTTTAATTTATAATCAATTAACAATCGAATGGAGAAATATTATATCACAATTGTGAGCTTGAAACTTCCACGAAGATCATTATTTTGGAAAAAAATCAATCTGAATAATTTATCGAAGGAAAAGGCGCTAAGAATCAAAATAATGGAAAATGTTGCAAGAAGCGGGGAAAAATAAAATTTTTAAGAGCGGTTAAGATGCATGATTCAGCCATTATTCATAAAAGCTTATGATTAATGCTACCAAATGACCTAGTAACTGTTTACTTTGTAAACAAACACTTTGACGTTGTTAAGATATCGGAAGTAAATACACTGACCTCATGAAATATATTCCATAAGGTTAAAAAGTCGTTTACATATATCATTGAATCAGTAGACACCAAGGATTTATAGTTATTCAATCTTAGTTCGGCATTTTATATATTATGCTGTCGTTCCATTACTCTTAAGTATTATATTTGTATAATACGATTACGTTTTTGATAAAGTTAAAGCTACGTTTTATCTATACTAAATATTATAAAGCTTATGAGTTTGTTTTTTATTTGAACGCGCTAATCTCAGGTACTACTGGTCCGATTTGAAAAATTCTTTCGGTGTTAAATAGCCCATTTACCGACGCAGACTATAGGCTATATATAATTACGCTAAGACCAACAGGAACGGAGCCATACGAGTGAAACTGCGAAGCGCAGCTAGTTATTAGATAAATCTTCCAGGATCTCAGAATTAAATTAACCGTTCTATGATAAAAAAAAATTCTTTCTAAAAGTATTTTGATGATGGTAAATCCGGCACAGCCTTTGAGAGATAATGTAATGGGTCAAGATTAAATATTGACGGACCTGTACCAATGCACTATACATTTCCACTTCCATTATTCTACCAATTGTTCTCAGAATTTTTTAGCGATAGAATTCTAAAATGTTTTCACTCCTTATAGAGAGTGGTACATACATTTGTTTCGCAAGTCAAAGTCGCTTTCTTGGTCCCTAATATGTATGCTTAATTCTTTAAAACTACGCAACGGATTTTCATGCGGTTTCATTTAATAGATAGAGTGATTGAAGAGGAAGGTATATAATTTATTAGGTTTTAGACAAAGCGATCAAATCCGCGGGCAGAGAGGTAGTTTTTCTATAAAACTACGTAGGTCAGTCAACTGTCTTTATTGGAAATGGAATCCAAAAACTCTTGCTACGTTTAGTTGTTTCTAGGAAATTAAAGGCTATTACAGGATTTCTAGTAATTAAATTATTGAGCTATTAAACTATGTCTAGCTTTAACTAGAACTATTCAATTAGGTACTTGAGCCGCATAAAATATACTGTAATGAAAAGTGGCTAAGATTGAAAATCAAATTGTTTATTTTTAAATGAATGTCTATCTCTAATCACAGGAAAACAGCTCTATAGCAATTAAACATTCGACGAAACATAACTGACATTATTAATTAGTAAAAAGGAAATTTATTTTATGTCATTGTATTATATTATTCCCAATAATAGAGATTATATTATAAAACTCTTTTCCTCCTTTCTTTTAAATTAGTACGTGTGGCGAAGACACGAATGTAGAGCTTAAATAAATAATATACTTACTATATTTTTTAATGTAATATATTTAACTTTTTTTTACTATGCATGTTGTGCAATTACAACTGAGAATAAACCCGCGAGCAAAAGCTCATAATATTTCTGTAGCTTTTATGATAAGCTGGTATCACCAAATTCCGTTCAGATATTTTCGGGTGAAAGAGTAACAAACATACATCCTTATATTTTTACAAAGCTTTCGTGTTTATTAGTAAGAGAAATATATGCTATGATTGAAATTTAATTTAAATTTTGAATGTTAATAATTTACTATTATATTAATTTAACTAATATAAAATGAAGCTCAATTAAAAGAAATTAAACAAAAAAATAATTACCTCCATAAGTACAAGTAGTACACGCTAGAAGAAGCACTAAATATTTGGTTTCCATCATTTTTAATAAATTACTTAACACGTATATTCACGGCCGATGCCTGACGTTGTTTGATTCGATAACAACCAAGAAGGCTTTATAAACAAGAGTAGGTCCACGTGACACTAGTCTATAATGAATATAACATTACAGATAATTGGTAGAAACTGACAATGTGTAAAATGACAAATTTTGTAAAATTGCTAAATGGTCTATTCAGCATGTCTTATTGTAGACATTAGAATCAGACTTTTTTCAATGACACGTGTTTCTTTTATATTATTTACTAGCGGTCCGCCCCGGCTTCGCCCGTGGTACATATGAAAAATAGATGTTGGCCGATTCTCAGACTTACCCGATATGCACAGAAAATTTCATGAGAATCGGTCCACCCGTTTCGGAGGAGTATGCAGACTAACATTGTGACACGAGAATTTTATATATAAGAAGATATACCCATTAAGGTGATGAATTAATTTTTCTAACATTTACGGCCCTTTTTAAACCTTCGTAATTTTTATATTATTAAAGTTGTCGTGATGAAAATTCTTGACAAGAAAGTTCAATAGTAACACAATACGTCTACCGTTTTAGGAACATGATTCCATGATATTTTCTCGATAGAAAAAAAATACAAAGTTGTCATTGTTATTTTTTTTTAATCTCTGGCATCTTCAAACTTCAAAATAACAAACGTAAAGTTACGACTTTTTGGATATTAACTATAAAATATACAACCTATACGTCTACCGATTTAGAATTTTGAAATATGCGATGGTTTTGAAATAAACAAGAAATACTTGAAATTAGCGCGCGACCAGCCAATATAGCGAGAGCCGCCCTGTACCTTCCTACCCCGATCGCTGCACGAGTCATTCCCGCTACGGCCGTCACACGGGGAACTTGTGTCGCTCGCGCAATCGTAACAAAGGGTGACAACACGATAAGACAAAATGAGACAAATGGGGACAATAAAGAAAATAAGAAGAAGAAACATAAAGGTTGGAGGAAAAAGAATGCTTACAATTGGAACAAATTAATGAAGTAAGTTGGTTTTATTTTAAATTTGATGATAATTGTATTATAGACGATGTTTGATATGTACCCCTGTTTTAAGTACATAACGAATGTGTAAGATTTTTTCATTTATAGCATAGATAATCTTTTCAGAAATCCGGAATCCAGAAGGAAAATAAACCCACTGATTGTTCACAATGTGAACCCACTCCTTCGTAAGTACCTTTATTCAGTCCAAAATGTATGTTATCAACGTTCTACTTTTTTTTATCGCATGATTCCATTTTTAGCAAAAAGCAACAAAGTGCAAAGAAATAAAAAATTATGGTGAACTTAGTGGAAGTATGGTGGACATAATATGGAACAGGAGCTCATTGGAGTAGTATTATATTTAAAAAAAATACGAAAAAATTTCAAGAATTACATTTCTTAGTAGGTGGTAGATAAGTATGTTGTATAAAGAATTTGATGTTGATATTTATTTCATTTATACTTACTACACCTGTGCGGGAAATTGCTTAGTACTAAAACAGGTTATATTTACATAGTAATGTGAGTTTTCATTTCGAAAAATTTTGTGTAAGTATATTAAATTGAGTTCCTGGGTGATCTGGAAACACAATTGGGCCCGGAAGATGGCGCTGCAGTCACTCCACCTAATCACATGAACCGATTTGGATGAATATTTGTGTGCACATTTCATTGTTGTGGGATGATTGGTTGATTCGTTTTCACATTAGCTAATATTATGTATTTTTGTTGTAAACTTAATTTAATGTTTATAATACATTATTATTGGTATAAATAAGCCACCCTACCAGGACCTAACTTTGTTCTGGCTATTTTATTTTGATTATTTGTAATGAATAATTACAATTATAATAGAGTGCAAAAAATAAATACATGCGTCAATATATTTTGTGTTTTTTTTAAACATTTTTTTTATTTAAAAAAATATCATTAATGAAATTAGGTTCTATCGTGAATCCTGTTTTATCCCACAGAAGTGTTCAGTTCGGATAAAAAGTATCCTATGTGTAAATCCAGGCAATTAGCTATATTTTATCAAAATTGGTAATGTAGTCTTGACGTGATTAAGAAACAACTAACAAAAAAATATACAAATTAACATCCAAAGTTTCGCATCAGTTTTACTGTATTAGTGATATCTTCCACTCTTGACTTTGACTGAGAAGAATTAGGGTTTATGACTTCTTTCAGAAATAGTAGGTACCTTTCATTTCTGGGCATGATGTAATATCTACGTCAGCATCAAATTCTATCTAAATCAATTCAGTAGTCCGCGTTATTGAGTACCATTTCATTTTTTCAGAGTAACAATATCTTTTGTTATTTTAAAGATTATTTATAACCTGTATTATTTTGTAATAAAGTAAACATTACGAAATAATAATAATTATTAATAATGTCTAAGTAGTTGTTAAAAAGAAGATTATTTGTTTATAAGCAAGAAAATAAAACCAATAAATCAACAATTAAATAAATGTATAACAATATTATAACTGTATGACGACTCCATACATGTTTGTCCCGAGTCGGCCAGCGGCAGCGCGGCGAGTTTGCAAGAATCACTTCGCGCACACCCGCGTTCGCGATAGCGAGCTATTAGACTCCGCCCGCCAAGCAGTGGATTTTTTTTTGTGTATCGTCTTAAATAGCATTCAGTAGTCAAACTAACTTACTTAAACAAAGAAATGCAATTATTACTTCATCATAATGTTTCTGAATAGAATCTATAAATCATAAATTAATATAAATTATAAAGACGTCTCGTTATTTTAAATTATGACAGAATTTAACACAGTGTCAGTAACTTATATAGTTCCTAAAAAATCATCTTCAATCCTCTTGTAATCGGTTTTTTGAGCAATTATAATTTTGCTCCGTACATCTAATTTATTCGGCATTAGTTGTACCAAACTATAAAAAATAATGCCTAAGTACCTATTTCTCGATAAAATCAATGATAATAATCTTCTTCTTATATATAAAAATGAATCGCAAAATGTGTTGGTAAGCGCATAACTCGAGAACGGCTGAACCGATTTCGATAATTCTTTTTTTATTATATTCCTTGAAGTACGAGGATGGTTCTTATGTAGAGAAAACGTAAACATGTACCACGGGCGAAGCCGGGGCGGACCGCTAGTATTATATATACTCAAGGTACTATTATGTTTTTGTGCATTAGATTAAATAAGAGAAAAATAATATCTTAATTGAATTTAATATCCTTTTCAACATTACAGTATCGATTTCTTGGTTCATTACACTTTCCAAAGACACAGATGGGCATCCCATGGCTAAACAGTAGAAAATAGAAATAAATCGCGCTTAAAATCCGGCAAACGTTTCAATTTATAAAGATCCTTTTTGAACTGTCCTGTCTGATATTATTGTTACCGGCCAAACCCGATTTCAGGACAAACTAGTTTTGCCTAGGCTAAACTAGTTCGTCCTATACACGATCGGATGAACTGGTATAGCCTAGGCCAAACTAGTTCATCCTAAGACCAATAGGATAAATCAGTTCATGCTAGGCCATTTTTTTTTGCGCGTCGACGGAGCCCCGCTTCGCTGGGCTCCTATTTCTGTGTAGTTTTTTTTTAAAGAAACCTAACCTAACCTAACGGCTAACCTAACCTAAACCTAACGTATTTATTTTAGGATAAACTAGTATGGCCTAGCCTGAACTGATTTATCCTATTGGTCTTAGGATGAACTAGTTTGGGCTAGGCTATACCAGTTCATCCGATCGTGTATAGGACGAACTAGTTTAGCCTAGGCAAAACTAGTTTGTCCTGAAATCGGGTTTGGCCGGTAACATTACCATTGTTTGGTTAAATATTATGTTTTTTTGTGATGTTTTCTGAAAATGCATTTTTAAAGAGGAATTATTTTTTCATTTTTTTTCGTAGGCCTTGGACGCATCCACCAATACATTCTTCTATATTTCAAAATTATATTTTTAATTAAATTATAAATTTGCTGCATTATACTTATCATATTATAAAGAGGAAAGCTTCCTTTATATTTTTTAAAAATAGATTCATGTTCTTGGGTTCTTCCCATGAACTCGATCTACGATCCTTGCATACCCGCTCACAAAACCCGTTTTTACGATGCATCCTTTACCGTGCAAGCTGTAAGGTTGTGGAACTCGCTCCCATTTAACATCAGGAAAGCTCAATCTATAAGCTCTTTTAAGTATCTAGTCAAACAGCATTATCTTCACAACTAACGTTTAAATGTTTCATTCCTTCTTATCTATCTTAAATATGCTTACACTTATCCTGTTCTTTTTAAAGTGAAACTTTTATTACCTACATCGTCTCAAACTTTTTGGTCTGTGTAGCGCATGTCGCGTGACGGTCGGCTGCCGAGTAGGTATAAAGGAGTGTTCGGAGTCATTATCGTACAAATACGATAATTTTGTGCCTAAGTTTCACTTTTGCCGTGGTTTCATAAAACCACACAACATTTATTTTTTCTTTATTCGCTATGTATATTTAAATATTTGTATTTATGTATCTATTGACTACCTTTATTTGCACCTTTTATTATATTTCGCTATGCTCCTTCTACTATCCAATTGTTTATTTTTATTCAAACTTTTCCTATAACCTAAGGTTGCCTGGAAGATATCGCTTCTTAGCGATAAGGCCGCCTATTTGTACCGCTCTATATTACTTTGTTTGTATTTTTTGTTTGATTTTGTTTTGTTTGTGTGTGCAATAAGTGCATTTTCTGGGGTTTTTGCTAAGGGCGCGGGCTATACAGCCAAGAGTCCCTAGACAGTTATTAAATTAGATATAATTGTCGGTACCATTAATTTCGCTGTCGCTAAGAAATTTTCGCACAATTCGGCAGGTATTTAATATAACTGCCTTTTGCATAGTTATGAATGTATTTTTAGGTAAGTCTAGAAGTTTCAGGCTATGGTGTAGATTTTTTGGAATAACTCCAGTACATGACAAAACTATTGGAATAATGTAAGCAGTCCTGAGATTATGGAATCGAATATGGATTCGGAGAATTTCTTCTATAAGCTCGGTGTATTTATGAAGTTTTTCACTTATTGATTTTTGTATGTTGTGTATGTTGGGTATAGTGACGTCAATGAGATAAGCAGTGTTTGTGATTTTATTTACGAGGGTAATATCTGGTCTATTAAAATGAATGGTTTTGTCAGTAAGAATAGCGCGGTCGAAATATATTTTAGATGTCGGACTATCCAATACGGGTTTTGGCTTGTAGTTGTAGTATGGTAAAAGCTTTCCTTTATTAAAAATATACTTTACAGCTAACTTTTGACTACCTGGTTGCGTCGATGTGTGTAGTCATTCTGCGCTAAACTAGAACATGCTCCAGTAATATGCTTTATGATTTCGGGTTGTCTTTGACATTTCCGGCATCTATCTATTGGTATATTTTCTTTGAGTATGTATTTTTTATAATTTCTGGTATTTATGACTTGATCTTGTATTGCTATTGCTAAGCCTTCGGTTTCAGGTAACAAGTAGCCTTTTTTCAACCATTCGTTGGATGCTTGTAGATCTATTTTATTATCTTTTCTAGTTATTTTAAGTGTCTTCCATGTAATTCTTTTTGTCTCCATGTATCTATTTTTAATTTTTCTTGTTCTTGTCTTGTTTTAAAATTTATTTCTTTATGTTTAAGGTTAAGCGGAGTATAGTTGTTGTCTTCTGCAATTGTAGCTGCGTGTAGTTTGCTTGTTTCAGCTTTTTTATACAAGAAATCTCGAATGTTTTCTATTTGCATTTGCCATAGTCTATTCAAATCAATCAACCCACGCCCTCCTTTTTCTCTATTAACCGTTAATCTTTCTATGAAAGGTGATGGTAATTATACTTTGATAGGATAGCTCTGGTTTTTATTTCAAGACGTCGAATATCGGTTTTAGACCATTTAATAAGTCCAAATGAATAAGTCAAAACTGGGACTGCATATGACGTATTAATAGATTTAGTAAGATTTTTAGCATTTAGTTTCCTTTTGCATAGAACAGTTACTCTCTTGACGTATTCCCTGCTGAAATTTTTCTTAAGTTGTGTATGATGTATCGTATTTGCCTGTAAAATTCTCAAATATTTATATAAATCGTTATCCCCCATAGCAGTTATAATTGTATCTGAATTTAATATTATATCCTCTTTATTGCTTATTTTACCCTTCTTTATATGTATTGCCTTACACTTATCAATGCCAAATGACATATTTATATCAGAGCTAAATTCAGTAGTAATTACAAGTAAGGTTTTAATTTCTTTTTGAGATTTTCCAAATAACTTAATATCATCCATGTACATCAAGTGAGTAACTGCAGTATCATTAGTGAGTTGATATCCCATTCCTTTTCTAGAGAGAGGGTTTGAAAATGGATTCAATGCCATACAGAACCACAGGGGGCTGAGTGAGTCTCCTTGAAATATACCATTTTTAATTTGAATTTGTTCAGTAGTTATATGAGTAGTTTTTGTTTTTAACCTTAGAGATGTTTTCCAGTAGACCATGCAGTTTTGTAAAAATGTTATTAAAGATGAATTTACTTTATAAATTTGAAGGATATGTATTAACCATGAATGAGGTACAATATCAAACGCTTTTGTTTTTATAACATAACGTATAATATAATGTATTGAAATATTAGGATTATAACATAACTCAGTTTTAATGAAACCCAGACGAGTTTTTATAGTTGATAAGCACCAACAATTTTACAATTATTTAATAATTTTTTTATGTTAATCTCCACTCCGTATTATATTTTAATTAAGCTAATTGTTTCCTTCTAGATGAAAAAATCGAATACTAATAAAATGTATTAGCACAAGCTACCGGCTTGATTTTCTTCTTATCTATCTCTATGCTAGATTTCATACATTTCCAATTAGCCAATTAGTTATCAACTGTTATTAAGCATTTAGTTTTGGCTTGAAGAGTTCATCATCCATGTTTTTCTACAAAGCAATCTAACAGTAGTAGAAATATGGATAATATTATGATGAAGATATAAAAAGCTTACAGTTTAGTATATGAAATGTATACAAAAACCTTATAGCCATATTATTACAAAATAAGAAAAGTCTGGTAGGCAGCTATTTCCCCTAATATTATTAATTCGATAGGTGATATAACTACATTATAAACTACGAAGTGACATAGGAGCCAAAAATAGTGTTTAATATGCAGTATTTTTTTTAGGTAAAGCATTGGTGCACTGTTTAGTATATAGGTATGAAGTGTAGCACTTATAATTTTTTAGCTTTAATGTTATATTCATAACTCATAATTTTATATTAATTAGTGTTAATAATTAGACTTCTTTGTTTTAAATACACCCAAAAAAGCAGACATGTTTTTATAGCTAGAAAAAGAAACATTATAAGCACTTTTGATACACCCATTCAGTTTATTCCTCTCATTATAACATTTGCTATTTAGAGACTTTTTGATAAGAACTTATTCAACTTGGCACTTAATTTTATATTTTTTATAAGTAAAATATTTAAATAATTCTCGCTATTATGTCCATTAAGATAGCATCCACTTAGTATTGATAAACGAAGCAACCTAGACTGATTTAAAATTCTCCTATCTATAATTAAGCCTATATAATATATTTCGTCTCGAACTGGTAAGTTATGGGCGTCGAACTAAGTTAGGACATAGGACACCTCAGTACTTTCTGGTGGAAGCCTATACTAATTACTAATATGTATCTAGTAATATTTATGTTGCAGGCAAAGTGTACAATTTCTTCGTTTACAAAAAGCATCCGTCAGTTTGCAAATGCTCGGCATACCTAGTGTAATAATATGATGAGAATTTACTATTCCAAACGTTCACAAGGAGCTGTTTGCGTTTGTATTTCTGTGTAGTTAAAGAACAACAACCATCTAAACCAAAATTTCTTATTATTGTATAGATTAGCTATTTGATAAGTACCTATTGTTTCAGTAGTTACTGTCAATATAAAATATGGGAGAGCAGCATGTTAACCACATAACCTATTCGTTTTTGGCTATTATAAAACCTAAGATTTCTAGATTCAGTCTTTTCATTTTAACGACCTGCTTTCCCTCTATGTGTTGTATATCTAAAGTCGACAGTTCTGCTTGCAGCTGATTGCTGCTGCTGCAGGAAAACAAGATAAAAGAAGAAAGAATATTGTTCTGAAATAGGTGCGATTACGTATTAGTAGGTACCTACAATAAGCAGAGATTTTGAAAGTTTTAAGTTTTCGAATATTTAACTAAGGAATTCAAATTCATCGCATGAATAAAGCTTGAGGTGTTTTATATTTAACTAGCTGTTGCTTGCGGCTCCGCTCCTGTAGGTCTTAGCGTGATGATACATAGCCTATAGCCTTCCTCGATTAGGTAATGGGCTATCTAACACCGAAAGAATTTTTCAAATCGGACCAGTAGTTCCTGAGATTAGCGCGTTCAAACAAACAAACTCTTCAGCTTTATAATATTAGTATAGATTCACTTAAGTTTAAACTAAATAGCTTAAAAGATGATTACGTTTTTTTAACAATTAAAAATTTCCATTGCTAGTCGGAATTCTCCGAACGATATTAATATACGTCTTAGTTCCGTATCTTCAATTAATAATAAAATTATCAATAATTGCTATATAACCGGCTTCAGCAAAACCTATAAAATATTATATGTATTTGATCATAATAATATTCCCGCTTCATAATAAGTTACTTATTGCGCAGCTTTAGAAACTCCATAATATTAGGATACTTACATTTCCCTTTTTTTTCTGTCACAACAGAACAAGAGTCAAAAATATTTTACATTTGAAGCTAAAATCCGACGTGACGGTCCTTAACATGTCTATGACTAAAAGAAAAATTAACATAAATTAATAATAATAATTAGAGAATATTAATAGTAGGAACAACATACGCAATACGCATGTTTGTTTTGGCAAATGTATTAAAA
This sequence comes from Colias philodice, assembly GCF_061535455.1. Lineage (NCBI taxonomy): Eukaryota > Metazoa > Arthropoda > Insecta > Lepidoptera > Pieridae > Colias > Colias philodice. Next base: position 8,197,042 of record NC_143099.1, on the reverse strand, counting down.
ACAGCAAAGGTCAATAAACTTAAAATTTAATAATGTACCTAAAATATCTATTATAAATAATATCTATTGTTATTTCCATTGAGTCGAAAGAAATGTTGTAGGTAGGTAAAGGTCACGCATCGGTGTATTATGAGTTTATGAGATTTAAACAATGAATTTTCTTTATGACGTAGTACCGTGTTCAATGACTTCAAAAAAAAACTATGTAGGTTTTAAATTATTTGAAAAAAATAAGATGTAATATTATATATTTTTATAAAGATAGTTTATAAAAAATAATCCTCAACAATCCTTGCTAGAAATCGAATAAGTCTGTATAATTGTAACAAAAAAAACGACTCGAATATGTATAGGTACGTAAATTAGAAATATATGGAGAAAAACAGTAATCAATTGCTTTTATAATTCCTTCAAGTATCTGATGGCGTAGTCTTAAAGTTTTTATTTGCCATACCACTTAATCTATTACTAATAATAATTAAGATAATAATTTTCCTGCGTCACTAAGCCGTGTCATCGAAACTCATCATAAATAATGAATAACTTATCTATATAGAAATCGAATATTATTGCGAAAATTGTAGTGAGGATCGTACGGATAAACAATAATTTTATAAGGATTAAGTATTTATTGTTGTTTAAGTATCAATTCCGAGCTTTTTGGTTTTTGTATTTTTCCCTGCTTATTTAACTACAGAAAACATCTACCCGGGTGGAACTAGCGCGAGATTCTCAATGGGTATATAAAAATAACAAGAATCATTTTCGTAACAGTCCACAAAAAAGGCCTAGCAACCTTTTCATTTGACACTGATAGTACTCATCTATCATCATCAGTATACTAATTGTGATTTGTGACATTTCTGTAGTTATAATAATTGCTCTTAACAATGATACAGGATTTTCATTCATTGATACAAAGATATTTTTTATTATAACCATTGTTCGTCAGAGTATACAGGGTGTCCCAAAAAGTAGTGATATACTGAAGCTGGGAGATAGAGGACTTAGAGGGCTATCCGAATCACCCCCATGTGTGTTATGCGATTTTTCGTATTTTCGGAGTTATTACATTTTTTTCAATTTTTCATCTATCGCCGAGTACGATGAGATTTTTATTTATGGTGACGTGAATTATTGCGCTAGATGCTTGATTTTTTTTTGTGTGCTAAGCTGAAAGATAGGCCAATTCAGTATGGTAACATTTACTATCGTTAAATCTTCGAATAGAATAAAAAAAAGAATTAAATGCCAAGAAAGATAAAATTACCCAGTATGTTCATAACTTCAAGGGCCCATAAAAAAATAAAATCACATAAAAAAGGTTTTCCATTTGGCTTTTAAAAACTTGCTCTATCGATCAGGTAGCTACCCTAAAAATTTCATTTTATTATTCTGAAGGCTTCAATCGAAAAATTGAAATCTAAATGTGGTAAGTGGAAAATTTTTATTAACATGATGATCATTAAAACCAATAAATAGGTGTTAAATTACCAGAATTTTTTTAAAATAGCCCCGCTGTTGCTCAATGCAAGTGCGACATCACCGTAAAAAGTTGTCTTTTTAATGTCTGAATGCTCTTTTATCATTTTTAATGGTTTCTTCTGCAACTATGAATTTCGGGTTATTTCGTCCAAATTGTGGCATTCTCTCAAGTGGCCAAGGTCTTTTTAGTATCCCCATTAAAACAAATCAATGGGGTTTAGGTCGAGGGACCGTGGAGGCCAGGCTTTAAAGCAGGCATCACCGGCGCATGCGCAGGCTGCAACGACCAATCCATCTTTCAGAGTATTTTTGCCCTTTAGCCTGGCCTCCACGATCTCCGGACATAAACCCTACTGAATTTTTTCCGTGGGAATACTACAAAGACGAGAGACTGCCACAATTTGGACGAAATAACCCGGAAATTCATAGTTGCAGAAGAAACCATTTAAAATGATAAAAGAGCATTCAGACATTAAAAAAACAACTTTTTACGGTGATGTCGCACTTGCATTGAGCAACAGCGGGGCTATTTTAAAAAAATTCTGGTAATTTAACACCTATTTATTGGTTTTAATGATCATCATGTTAATAAAAATTTTCCACTTACCACATTTAGATTTCAATTTTTCGATTGAAGCCTTCAGAATAATAAAATGAAATTTTTAGGGTAGCTACCTGATCGATAGAGCAAGTTTTTAAAAGCCAAATGGAAAACCTTTTTTATGTGATTTTATTTTTTTATGGGCCCTTGAAGTTATAAACATACTGGGTAATTTTATCTTTCTTGGCATTTAATTCTTTTTTTTTATTCCATTCGAAGATCTAACGATAGTAAATGTTACCATACTGAATTAGCCTATCTTTCAGCTTAGCACACAAAAAAAATCAAGCATCTAGCGCAATAATTCACGTCACCATAAATAAAAATCTCATCGTACTCGGCGATAGATGAAAAATTGAAAAAAATGTAATAACTCCGAAAATACGAAAAATCGCATAACACACATGGGGGTGATTCGGATAGCCCTCTTGGTCCTCTACCTTCCAGCTTTCGTTCATCACTACTTTTTGGGACACCCTGTATATTATGTTGTACTATAACTGACTGAAATTTTTATAGAAATGGCTCCTTTCATTGAATATATATCTGTAGGTACAAATATATATAAAGCAGAAAAGTTCGTTTGTTTATTTGCTTGAACGCGTTAATCTCAGGAACTACTGGTAAAATTTGATCATATCTTTTTTAAAGGAGCATTTCAACAATTAGGTATTTTAGCATTTGAATAATTTGATAGCCCACATAATATATCGAGGAAGGCTATATTATGTCATCAACCGAAGGCCAATAGGAGCTGAGCAATGTGAGTGAAACGAAACCACAGGCACACTGCAAGGCTAGGTAGTTTAAAATATTTTTGAAGAAAAATAATAAAAAAAAAATTCCGACAATTCTAATAGTTGGATAAGAAATGTAGGTATGTGAGAAGTATTTAACCCATAAACCAATTATAAAAGACACATTATTTCATTTTATATTACAGACAGATAACACTTACAAAAAATATATTGTGTTGTTTTTCTATATATGCATTTTTTAAGTTGGTGCGTCATCAACGTAAAAAATAAACACAGAACTAATAGATTTTATCCTAAACATAAAAGAAATAAGCTTCTTTATAGAACGTTAAAGTGTAGAACAGGTTCATCATAAAAACTTAACTAGCAAGTGGATCTTTACACTGAAGTAAAGTAAAAAAATATAACTAGTTTATTTTTTTATTCCTGTGTCAAATCTTATCACGGAAAATCCAGCCGCTAAGAAATTTCTGTTCAACAAAACAACTGTCAATCATATTCAACCTTGACGCTGATTTTTTTATTATGTACATGGTAGAACATATACGGTAAACAAATTATTTTATCTTCAATTATAATTGAATAGCATTAAAATACTTATAATTATTTTCATTACTAAAAAATATAACAAGCTCTTCTTAAAAAATACACAGGTTCGAATCATGCTCCAATTTTTTATTTACATTATATCAAAAGTTTCAAATGATTATCAACAATTTACACAGGTACAAAAATAGATTGTATTTGATAATTTTACTACAATAAACGACAATTGGTAAAATAAAAATAATCATTTTTGTAACATTAATAATTTATTCATTCCTAGCTTTCCGCCAGCGGCTCGCCCGCGTATAGTCATAGAATATTATTAAAAAAAATATTCAATGTACAGTTTTGACTTTCCTGTAAGTGACTTTCCAGTCATTCAATAAAAAAAAGCAAATTCAACCAGTTTTGACTGCGACTATTTTATCATAAAAGTAGAAAAATAATATTTCCCTTTATTATTAGGTAAATATTTGATACATTTACATTTACATTAGAGAAATATTCAGAAAACAGACAGAATAATATAATGCGATGGAAAAGTAACAGCATTATGTAAATAATTTTGAACACTGAAGCTTTCACCTTAACGCTCGTGAAAAAAATGAAGTTTAGTTTTAGCGTTCTAACACACGAACGGCAAGTAACGAACGGCAGAGGCTACTTCAGCCGTCGCCACATGTCGACGGCAGACGGCGGCACGTCGGCGGCAGCAGTTAATATGTCGACGGCTGCCGTCGACAGGCAAAAACGGATGCCGTCAAACGTCAAACGCTTTCAGTTTGCCGTCAACACAAAACTGCAAGCGTCGCCACTTGTCGACGGCAGCCGTCGACATATTAACTGCTGCCGTCGACGTGCCGCCGACTACCGTCGACATGTGGCCTCTGCCGTTCACAACTTGCCGTTCGTCTGTAAGAACTCTGGTATTTCGCGAAAGCAACTTTACATCTATCAGGTTTTTGCAAATTAAATAAGCGGCCAAATGCCAATAGCCTTTACGATTTATTAAAAATAGGCACGTAGCCTTATTCAATTTTTTAAAGATTTTTCTTTGAATGTAGAATTTTTCCCCAAGAGCAAATTAGATATTATAACTACTCCTTGTTACATAATATAATCGCATCGATGTCAAACCTTTATATGACTGATTATATACAACTCTGTAATTGGTATAATTATATCACTTTGCATCTTTATAAGACTTAATAATTATCCTGCTATTGAGTCTTATTTCGTTTTACAGCAATTAGAAGTTGTCGTTAGACTATTTTAATGGAGTTTACTAGAAAATTGAATGTATAAATAAATTAATAGATATAGGAAAATTCCAGTGAGATATTGATTGTAAGCTTACGGTAGCGGAAGGCCTTTAAAATAGTCGAGCATTCTAGACTACGAATGTTGCTCCAAAATCTTTATGATAATAAAATTATACACGAAATATATAATAAAGCTATTATAAAATTGAAGTGTTTGTTTGTTCTGCTTGTATGGGCTAATCTCAGGAACCACTCGTCCGATTTGAAAAATTATTTCACTGTTAGTCCATTTACCGAGGAAGGCTAAAGGCATATTATATCATCACGCTAAGACCAATTATTATTAGGAGTCTAGCTAATAATTTTTAATAAGTCCACGAAGTAATAAAAATAGTGTTTGCTATTTGAAATTGAAATGAATTTGCTAATTTTTGTTGCCTTTAAAACATTTCAGAGCATAATGTACAATTCAGATTTCTAATTTTAGCAACAACGAAAATGGCCTGTTTTGCTTCGAATAAAGGATGGTACGCTCGTGCTGAGTTTTCTTGACATGGTGGTGAAGGAATAAATTTGAAATTTAAATTGGAAGCCCAGAATTCAGAAATATACAGTTATGTTTTGGGTCACAGGTAAAACTATAATAAATAAATGTTTTCAATAATATTGTTTATCAATTTAAGCTTGACGTGAGGAGATTATTGTGTGAATTAATATGCAAGGCGCAACAAATTTGTCGTGTTTATTCAGAAAAGTATGTGAAGATCTTTGTGATATGAATTATACAATGTATAACTTAAAAAAACTGCAGAGGAGTTAATGAACACTTTGTTAATCTATACATAAATAGTAGGCCAGTGGAAATTAACATTAAATTCGCAAAGCACGATGTAGATTTGAATTTTTGGTATGTTGTTTGGATCAGTTAGGGTGATGTAAATCCCAATTTGCAACTTCGAAAAAGTTGTGCTCGCTGCGCACCACGTGATAAACTGCGAAAATTTGGACTTTTTTCACTTTTTGCTCTAAAAGTCATAAACTATGCGTTTCCGACAAGTATGATTCAGAACATAAAATAAGGTTATTAAATTTGCAACAATTTAAGCCTAACCGCAGCTCTCTAAACCTTATAACGACTAAACTGTGGCCATTCGAAGATGGTTCATTTTTCCCGAAATATTGAAATTTTTAGTTTTGCTCCCGTTTGAAGCAAAATATTGGCAAAAACCGCTCGTTCTATGAGAAGTTCGTATAATAAAGTTGTAGTGCATTTAATTTTCTTTCATAAGAGCATAGAACAAAGTCTGTGAGACAAATATTTCACACACAATATCTGAAAAACAAAAAGAAGGTAGAAATAGATTTTTAAAGAATTGAAACTGAGAGCATATAAAATCATAAAAAGAATAATACTTTTTCATTTGCAGGATAGGTAATTAACAAAATTACAAAATTTGGGAAAGTAGGAAAAAAGATTATACGCAAATAATAAACTGCGAAAATTTTGGACTTTTTTCACTTTTTGCTCTAAAAGTCATGAACTATGCGTTTCCGACAAGTATCATTCAGTACATAAATTAAGGTTATTAAATTTGCAACAATTTAAGCCTAATTAAAGCTCTCTAAATCTTATAGCGACTAAACTGTGGCCATTCGAAGATGGTTCATTTTTCCCGAAATATTGAAATTTTTAGTTTTGCTCCCGTTTGAAGCAAAATATTGGCAAAAACCGCTCGTTCTATGAGAAGGTCGTATAATAAAGTTGTAGTGCATTTAATTTTCTTTCATTAGAGCATAGAACAAAGTCTGTGAGACAAATAGTTCACTCACAATATCTGAAAAACAAAAAGAAGGTAGAAATAGATTTTTAAAGAATTGAAACTGAGGGCATATAAAATCATAAAAAGGATAATACTTTTTCATTTGCAGTATAAGTAATTAACAAAATTACAAAGCTAATTAAATTTGCAACAATTGAAGCCAAACCGCAGCTGTCTAAACCTTATAACAACTAAGCTGTGGCCTTTCAAAGATAGTCAGTTTTTCCCGAAAATTTCAAATTTTTAGTTTTGCTCCCGTTTGAACCAAAATATTGGCAAAAACCGCTCGTTCTATGAGAAAGTCGTATAATAAAGTTGTAGTGCATTTAATTTTCTTTCATTAGAGCATAGAACAAAGTCTGTGAGACAAATAGTTCACTCACAATATCTGAAAAACAAAAAGAAGGTAGAAATAGATTTTTAAAGAATTGAAACTGAGGGCATATAAAATCATAAAAAGGATAATACTTTTTCATTTGCAGGATAGGTAATTAACAAAATTAAATTTTCTACAACTTTATTTTATGACCTTCTCATAGAACGAGCGGTTTTGCCAATATTTTGGTTCAAACGGGAGCAAAACTAAAAATTTGAAAATTTCGGGAAAAACTGACTATCTTTGAAAGGCCACAGCTTAGTTGTTATAAGGTTTAGAGAGCTGCGGTTTGGCTTAAATTGTTGCAAATTTAATTAGCTTTGTAATTTTGTTAATTACCTATCCTGCAAATGAAAAAGTATTATCCTTTTTATGATTTTATATGCCCTCAGTTTCAATTCTTTAAAAATCTATTTCTACCTTTTTTTTGTTTTTCAGATATTGTGAGTGAACTATTTGTCTCACAGACTTTGTTCTATGCTCTTATGAAAGAAAATTAAATGCACTACAACTTTATTATACGAACTTCTCATAGAACGAGCGGTTTTTGCCAATATTTTGCTTCAAACGGGAGCAAAACTAAAAATTTCAATATTTCGGGAAAAATGAACCATCTTCGAATGGCCACAGTTTAGTCGTTATAAGGTTTAGAGAGCTGCGGTTAGGCTTAAATTGTTGCAAATTTAATAACCTTAATTTATGTACTGAATCATACTTGTCGGAAACGCATAGTTTATGACTTTTAGAGCAAAAAGTGAAAAAAGTCCAAAATTTTCGCAGTTTATCACGTGGTGCGCAGCGAGCACAACTTTTTCGAAGTTGCAAATTGGGATTTACATCACCCTAACTGATCCAAACAACATACCAAAAATTCAAATCTACATCGTGCTTTGCGAATTTAGGGTTTTTTAGTGTCGATTTCTACTGGCCTATAGTACGATAGTAAGAGTGCGCTTTTTAAAACACTATTTCGGTGGAACTAGAACAAATTTCGTATTTCATGGTATTTCATAAATTTCCTACTTCGTATTTCACCGCAAAAAAGTATATCTAGTTTATACACTAGTTACGAGAAAACTCACCAAAACTTAAAAAAAGTAAATCTAAAAATCTGACATGAAATATTCCGAAACGCAATGCTAGTTGTAATGTAGGTACTCTAATAGGCAAATATATCGTTCCAAGTAAATTAATCGAAACTGAAGTTCCTCCTTCACTTAGTGCATGTGAAACTCTCTAAGTTAATAATGGGTCTAGGCGGTAACTATTCAAAGTTTCATCTAAACTATTGGGCTTTGTTGACCCATTTGTGGCATTATGTGGAGTTAGATTGTACATTCCTAGACAGACTGTACTCGTCTACGAATAGTGAACTTTCTGTTGAATAGTTTAAATCTGTTATGTGCTATAAATGCTCGTCTTAACGAATATACTGGAATATATACAAAGTGTAATTTGGTATTGTACGAGTAATTAGTACTTAGTGACTAGATAATGATACCTACTTCTATATTAATTTAGTTGCAATACTAAAGTGAGTTTCAGGGGCTCTATTGTGATACGTCTTGGTTTCATTCATACAAGAATGAAGAACGAAGATAGAAGAACCTCAAACTCTTCTACAAAACAGTATGAGGTTTTTTCATCTTCACCGAAAATTATTATAGGTATTTCATTTTATAAATATTGGTGGCTTCTGGTTATAATTCTGTACTACTCTATCATGTTATATACCCATTACCCATATCTTTATCAATTAAATAATTTATCATTAGTAAATTATAGGTACATATAGGTAATGATGCATTTTTCTTCAATAAGTCATTCACTGTTAAAGCATTTAATATGTATTTAATATAAGAGTTTTCTATTGTTTCTCTGAAAAATTGTATTAATTATGTTTCGCGTTAATGTGATAATAATGTTGAATCGTACATTACATAATAACTCCCAGGTCAATTATAAATATTAAATTAAATTATAATTAAGAAAAGAATAGTGGTTAATTGTTAATTTGTAATATTATGAGGTGGATATTTTAAATAAAGAAAGTGTATTTATTACTTCTCTTTATAATATCTACCATTGTTTGTATTAGGTACCTCTATTGTCAACGGTTGGTGGTGTGAAAACATTCCATCCTATAAGTTCTGGGTTTGATCCCCGGTAAATACTAATTAAAAAAGAACCAGCGTCATTTTGGTAGGTAATCTCTAATGGCGATCTATTGTCTCATAAGGCGCGGGTCAAACACAAGCGGCGCGGGCGCGGGCGTGCCATAAGCGCACCTCGTGTTTGCAACTTGTTTTGCACCACGTCCTTCTTCTACATTTTGTATGAAAGAACTTTGAAAATAGCCAATAGCGCACCCGATTCGCGCCGGCAGTGCGCCCGATGCGCGCCGCGCCGCTTGTGTCTTGCGCCTAAGAATCTATTTGAAATCTAATCTGTATAAAGTTTTGTAAAACCTGTAAGTTTTTTATTTGTTTGTATGTGCTTCTCTCAGCAATTCTGGTTTAAATTAAAGAAGATAATTGTTGGACATTCCTGTAATAAAAGCAGACTAGTTGCGTGGATCAGCTTATAGCTGAATAGTTTGATTGTTTGTTTGGTTGAAAGTGCTAATCTCTGGAACTATAGGTCCGATTTGAAAAGTTCTTTCGGTGTTAGTTCCAGGAAGACTATAGGCCTATAACACACTAAGACCAATAAAAGCGGAGCAATGCGAGTAAAACCGCAGGGCACAACTAGATCATTATTAAGTATTACTTACATAGAAACATTTAATATAAAATTATAAAAAAAAACATACTACCGTGCGTAACTCGATTCTTCTGTGAAACTTACGATGTACCTTCCTTGAATGTCTAATAATATGTAAATTAGCAAAGGCTAATTATTTATTGTAAGATAACCAAATGATTTTTGAGAAGCCTTTTGATGTCACATCAGTAGAAACTTTTCTCGAATTTCAGGATCGGAAAGTTCTATCCCAAGAGATCTCGTACTAAGCTGAGATCAACGAGATTAAGGATTTTTAAAGACAGTTCTATGATTTTTCTTGCAATACTAGTCCGTATAGGTGTATCGAGTTACATATACCTTGATTTTTAATATAAATATCAAATCAAAGGTTCAAAAAATATGTTATTTAAAAATTTAAGACGGCTTTTAAAACTTATTGATCTCTGCGTTTTTTTTTTCATTTACATGGTTATGAATACATCGTGATGTTTTTAATTATTATTAAAAAAAGCAATTGCGGTTGTGATAACGTACCAACGGTTATATAATCGGAATTAATTGATTGAATTGCATTAAATTCCAACTATTATATCCAATTTTTTATTAAATACAAAATAATTATTCTCAGATTATGCGGGTTAACTTTCAACAGGCGACAGCGCAATATTTGTTTAGGCTCTGTTTAAAAGGCTTGTTGTTTGCTTTCTATATTATAATTCATACTCTTATGATATTTAGAGTAACTTATTGTATATAGTAATCGTTTATTTAGATTTGTAAGTATCAGTTCCATTTTTTTATATTCCATTGTATACCTACTGTATGTAGGTATATATTAGAGCATTTATATCTTCATAATTAAGGAATAGCTATATATTTCAAATTAGGCTAAAATAGTGTTTATTACATTATACAACAAATAGTGAGATATCACTTATTATGTTAAAGATAATATGTAGTAATATGCATACCTATTTAATTTTTGAAAAGGTTTACGGCCATTTTAAGGCAAAACGAATGATGGTGTTTTTTAAATATTGCAAAATGTTTTAAATAGTTCTGGATCAGTTTAGGTAATAAAGGATTTAAACCACATCTGTATTTAATTTTTGGTTACATCATAGACGTTATATTTATTTTTATTTTCAGTTATTGTGACATCAATTCTTCTAGAGGGACGGTTTTCAAATATTTGTTCACATTGGACACAATTTTCTTGAGGGTTGTGTAAAATACAGGGTCTTGGACTAGATCGGCTACTTCCTTCCAATTTTCATTAGCGAACTTGTGGACAGCGTCAGCTGAAACATACGAACACATTAATTATAGCTTATCATCATCATCAGCATATATGTTCCCACTGCTGGGACACGGGCCTCTTATGAGGGTACAGGCACATCCACCAAGCCAAGTGCGGGTTGGCAGATGTCACATGTCGTCGAACTTTTGATTCTTCGACATGTAGGTTTCCTAACGATGTTTTCATTCACTGTTCGCTAGCTTACCATATTATGCAGTAAAAATATATTTCTACTTTTACTAGTTAGGTATTCAGTAAGTTAGTTATTTTTGCCTGTATTGTCATTGCCTTACACCAAATTTGTTATGTCTATTTATTTATTTATACCAGAATTTATTTGAAATAAGGAAATCATGGCAGGAGTTTTAGGTTGTTTTAGTTTCAATTGTATTATGCATTCATAAATTATATTATTTTGCCCGTTAATTTTATAGTTTTTGTTCAAATATCTTAGCGGAACATAGTCTACTCGCACCACGACTTTTTTGTTATTCTGTAAGGCTATAAAATCTGTAATATTAGGATAATAATATATAATTTGACTACAAATGCAACAAAAATGGTATTCTTTTACGTCAATGGATGATTATTAACATCACTGTACAACCACTTCGAAAAATTTAAATTAATCTGCATAATATAAATTTTATCTTAATTTTTGCAGTGAGAAAAAAAAGTTGGCAAATTTAAATGTTACTAGATGAAGCCAGTCTTAAAATATATAATACCTACTTGCTATGTCCTAGGTGGAGTAAGGCCGTTCAGTTTCTTAAAAACCTCTTGTAATTCACGATTTTGCCTTATGCTATATAATTAATTATTCATGTGTATGTTATATTTATTTTTTTCTTTACTACACTGATTTGAGGGTATGAAGGCCATTTTTAAATTTATACTCATATATGCAATATTCGATTTTTCTTAGTACCTACGCTTTGTTTGCCGGCGCACTAAAAATTATATGAGAATCTACTAATTTAGGTAATGAGTTTGTTTTTTGTTTTTTTTGGAACTATGGATCTGATTTTCAAATTTATTTCAGTGTCAGCTAGATTATTTATTGAAAAAGGTTTTATGTAATGTTATATCATGATGCAAAGACAAATAGGAGCGGAGCAATGCGTGTAAAACGGCAGTGCACAGCTAGTCTATACTACGAGTAATATTATTATATTAAGCTGAAGAGTTTGTTTGTTTGTTTCAACGCGCTAATCTCAGGAACTACTGGTCCGATTTGAAAAATTCTTTCAGTGTTAGATAGCCGTTTTATCGAGAAGGGTATAAGTTATATATTTTTGACGCTAAGATCAATAGGAGCACAGCAATGCGCGCACAGCTAGTGAGAAATAAAATGTTTACTTACATAAATCTTTTTGCCCATTGAATAGGTTTTTGAAGTCAAATATAATGGGGCCGAGGGCTTCGTTCTCTAGTTTTATGTTTTTAATTGTTATATAATCTTTGCCATCTTTTCCTTGCGTTTTCTTCAATTCGCCATCCACAATAGTTTTGTATTTGGCTGAAAATTAATTTTTAGTTAGTATGAATGGTTTTATTCTACACTATAATATTATAAAGCTGAAGAGTTTGTTTGTTTGTTTGAACGCGCTAATCTCAGGAACTACTGGCCCGAATTGAAAAATTCTTTCAGTGTTAGATAGCCCATTTATTGAGGAAGGCTATATAGTATATATCATCACGCTACGCTGCGCACTGCGGGTAAAACCGCAGGGCAAAGCTAGTTATTATATAACATATTCATAATAACCGCAAAAAAAACTTACTAGCAAGATCGCTGATAAGATAGTATGGGAAACATTGTTCATTAAATAAATACAATTTTGTAAATGAATATCTGACGCAGTTAAATAAAAAACAATGACCACGTGTTGGCCATGATTGTATCGTGTTTTTTACGGGAACTGCATACATGTTTAAAATAAATAGGTATAATTTTTAAGTAAAGGCAAAGCATAAAAATGACCATGTCCTTGGTACAGTAGATAATAAAAATACATGTACTAGCGTAAAACCGTAAGGTATATTCCTTATGACCCCTCGGTTTTATACTATATTATATATTTTATATATATATTTATATGTGAAAATTTTGCACTTACTATTAGAAGCCTGGACTTTATAATTTTCGTATTAAAATAAATCGAAAAAGTAATAGAAATAAAATATGTTTATAATTCATCAAAAATAATACAGGTACATAACGTATAATATACCTAATACACAAGAATGAACATTATATTCATGCTAGCTTTCCGCCCGCATTTTCGAAGAAAAACCCGCATACTTCCTGTGGCATTTCCGGGATAAAACCTATCCTATGTGTTAATCCAAGTTACCCTCTATATGTGCGCTTAATTTCATTGTAATCGGTTCAGTAGTATTTGCGTGAAAGAGTAACAAACATACATGCATACACAAACACATACACATACATCCTCACAAACTTTCGCATTTATAATATTAGTAGGAAAGGATAGGATAGGAAGTAGGACTTACTGGATGCCATATCAAATGTGCCCGTTCCCTCAACTGGTAAGATGATGAGACGTCCAGATATTGTGTAGTCTCCAAAAAGGTGGAACTTCGGACAGTTCAGTTCTAAGTGGAATTTTAATGCGTTGATGTTGGTTCTGGAATATTTATTTATTTTATTTATTTATTAATATATAGGTAAAGTACATTAAGGTAATGTAATTAAGCTATTCTGATATAAACATATTTGTCAGTTTGTAGGTGGTGGTCTTTGGAAATACCTACTGATCCGATTGCGAAAACTTTTTCATTAATAGAAAGGTATCTACACAATTCAGGACAGCCAAATTTATTTTTAGGGATAAGCTGTTATTCATTAATTCGTAGGTAATAAGTTTATTTATTATTTATTACAAAAATTACCACACACACATGAAATCATCTTATTCTTTTTTTAAATATACTTAAAAAAAAAGCTGAAATTACGTAAGTATTATTATAGCAATAGAATTACGTATGACCATTTAAGAATTACACTATAAACGGCATTAATAATGTAGAATTATCCTTTGTTTGTAATTTTTTGTACAAAAACCACTTACTTTACATTGGAAACGACGCATTGTTTATATCCCTCTAAAACTGCGTTTTTGAACTTGTATTTAATAATGGAGAGATCTCCTTCAATAAATTCTACATGGAGAGGATCCGATGACTCAATCCCAAGTTCGGGATTCGCGGACAGAAGCGTCGGGAATGCCGCATTTATTGAGTTTTCAATACATTTCGAATCATCCTTTTTGCATGGTGAGAGGACAGATTCTGAAAATTATAAAGAATATTTAAGTATATTGAAGAACACACAGATCACAGAAATGGAAGAACACATTCGGGAGGTTTAAAAGTAATTCTTTTAAGAAAATGTCTTGAAATTTTATGCGTGACTTTAATTTTATTAGTTTTAGGTACACTTCTATTTAGTTTCAGAAATATATTTTACATCAAAATATACTAGAAGAAATGAAGTGTTTCTCAAAATTATAGGTCTCTTCTTATTTATTGTTATTCACGGGAAAAAGAAGATATAAACTGATTGCAGTTAAACATAAACGGTTGATTTTCAAGTCCATGTTCGTAATAAGGAAACAAAAGCAGTTTCCTAGTTTTCTATGAAACATTAATTTCTTTCTTGATTTGAATAAATATTTAGCTATGTTATACTGGAATATTATTAATGGGATCAATGTTATAGTGCTAATATAATTTTGACGCTTTGAGTAGATACCTATAGATAATAAGTAACGCCACATTATATCTTTGCAATAAGTGATAATTACTATTGCAATTTAACAGAAAACTGCATATTATTTTTGTAACCGACTCTTAAACTATCTACGGTTAGTTAGATTTAATTTAAACGTTGTACCTACTTACTTCGTATTAAGGATCAGTGACAACACAATCATTTCATAATGCATGTTTTTAATCTACGTTAAGTATTATTTTACAATCAGTTGCATTATTTATTTATAGATGCAATTTTTACTGCAATTTTTTGTAAATATTACCTACTTTAAGGTTGATAAACAAGGTTGCTAAAACATTTAAAACAAACCAGTCTTAAGTTTATTTTTTGGTTTGAATAATGTGGAGGTCATAATTTTGTTTACATTTGTATCATTAATTTATTTAATTAATCTATCAACAAAATATTATAAAGTATTGTATAATTATGACGTCTTTGCATAATACGATTAGGTTTTAAGTACCTATGTAGGTATATTATAAAGAAAAAAGACACATAATTTTTTTAAACAAATTAGCTGTCCCGGCTACCTTTGTTTTGCCCACAGCCCAACTCTTTTAGCTTGGGGGTACGAAAAATAGATGTTGTGTACCCGATATGCACACAAAATTTCATCAGTGCAACCGTTTCGGAGGATTCGAGAATAAATATCCCTCTATGTGCCTCTTTTTTAGATAAAATAATAATTATAAAATCAAATATAAAAATGAATACTTACTAGAGTATACACTATTTATAAGGACTACAGAAAAAACTAGAAGATTTAAAATCGATCCCATATTTGCAGCGAGACCCGACCTCGGTCGTTTCAAAAATCTTTATGACTAAGAGAATCGACATTTAAGTCTTATAAAGGTTTTATATACTATTCATGTCTTTATGTACTGAACATATACTAAACATCATTTAGATTATATCTTTCTGTTTGTTGTGGTTAAGTTTATAGCTTATGAAGTACTTACGAGTAGGACAAGTTTCAAAGTATAGGTAGTAAATAAAAATTTATATAATATACTTCATGAAGGTATTACATTATATATAAATTTTCAAAACTTTGTAAGCAAGTTTTATTCATAATACTCGACTTTCACACCTCTCATAAAGAGTAGGTATAGAGCGTATTAAACTGTCATCAAATTTTTAAATTCATAAATTGCTTTGTAAAGCAATTGCTGATAGGCTTATTTACCGTTCCATAATTTTTAAGCTATTGCGTGCTATTGCATAGCTTTTATCTTGACTTTGAGCGCGGCGATTGAATGTAAAAATTCCGTAACGAAAAAACCTAACAACCCCCCACTCCAACCGGCACAGCTGCAGCGATGCGATCACAGGATGCGATGCTATGCAATAGCTTTACCGTGGAAGTCCTATCTATATATATACATATATATATATAAAACTCAAAGGTGACTGATATAGTGATCTATCAACGCACAGCCCAAACCACTGGACGTATCGGGCTGAAATTTGGCATGCAGGTAGATGTTAGGACGTAGGCATCCGCTAAGAAAGGATTTCCCGAAATTCTTGCGGGAACGGGGAAAAACGGGGATGCACGTACAAAGTCGTGGGCGGAAGCTAGTTAAAGATATGAATGTAGAAAAGACAGTCATTCTTATTATCTATTGTATGTTTACTACACTTATATAAATAAATGAAATGTAATAAAATGTAATTAAGACAATTAGCTCATTATACTACCTATACCTACTAATAATAGTGATTTAAATAATTGTGAAAATACATAATAGTTACAATAATTATTAAAATCTGTATTAGTTGTTTTGTCATTTGCAGAACCAATTACGAGGATAAACAGTGAATTTATCGAATGTTTAAACAAAAATAAAATAAGACAAAACATTAAAATATTGTGTATAAAGGAAGACACAATCATTTTTGATTTGTATCAGTATTTGAAATATAGGATACTATCTGTGACCCACGGCTATCTATCACGGAAATATTTTTTCAAATTGGAACATGTAGTTCCTGAGATTAGCGCGTTCAAACAAGCAAACTGTTCAGCTGAACAGTTTGCTTTGTTTACTTATATTATAAAGCTTTATAATCTAATATCTAATATCTAATATCTAATCTAATATATATTAAAAAGGCGAAAGTTTGTAAGGATGTATGGATGTATGGACTATGGATGTTTGTTACTCTTTCACGTAAAAACTACTGAACCGATTACAATGAAATTTAGCACACATATAGAGGGTAACTTGGATTAACATATACTTAGGATAGTTTTTATCCCGGAAATCCCACGGGAACGGGAACCTTGCGGGTTTTCCTTTGCAAACGCGGGCGAAGCCGCGGGCGGAAATCTAGTATTAGTATAGATTTGCCATCCCGCACTTGGACAGCGCTAGTTTTTCTATGATATGAGAAGAGGATGTTTTAATTTCAAGCTAAGAAATCGTTGATTGATTGATAATAATATCTTTATTGTTTTTGTTAATAACTTTATAGTTGAATACCTACTTCATTAACTAAAGTTAAAATGAATATACCATTATAATATTTATTTTAAGAATCTTGAAATCCAGTTACTTTTACTGTCTGGCGTTTTTTTTATATCAGTTTTTTTATATTTACATTCCTACAATTAAAAAACATACATATTTATAAAATGGCTACATCAGTACTAGCAAATTAAATTTGAATTATGTTTCATTTATTGCATTTAAAAATGATAAATAAAGTTTATTGTTCACAAAGTAAACATGCATTTTAACTCAACATTAACTAATGCAAGTGTGTAAGCGTAAAAAATATGAATAAATTAATTGTAAAGGTACCTACTTAATATGTTACTGGAGATGTAAATAACACACCTAATTTTAATAAAATTAATAGTAAAGGTAAAACGCCGAATATTTCCAGAGTTTTTTTACTGTAGATATGAAATAATACACCTAAAAACTTAATAAAATAATGAAACGAATAGCGCCGAATACGTAGAGATACACGTGTAATCTTGTAATGCAGTATGCACATAATTGCAGTTAATTAAGTTACTAAGAAGTATCTAATAGCTTGTTTATTCAAATTAAAACTATTTTATTAATTGGTGATGCAATGTATTGACTGGCAAAGACTGGAGAAAAGTATTTGGATATACCTAATGAGCGATGAGACCAAAAAGAAAATTTCAAACGACTTTGTCAAATAGGGCTGCAGATATCATTACTATATTACATAATTATAATTAAGTATTTTTATAAGGTGGAGATTCTGGATACGTGAAAGGTTATCAAGTTATCAACGCACAGAATATAATAAACACGAAACGGATATAATAAACACAAAACAAGAATTCTATTGTGGTTTTCTTGGATACATAAGGCAACCCTTCTTAGCAAAGGTTCATACATGGAATTTCTCTACCTACCAAAAATACGCTGATTCCTTAAGGATTCGTATTCAAAAGGCGCTATCTACATCTACCTATCCTTGCTTAATACATTGAGTAGAAAAACAAAGTTGCCAAGTAATGAACGTATACAAATAGGCGTTGCGTCTTCAAGATAAAACTTTCAACAAAATGAATGGAGAATTTCTCATTTTAGATTTGTTTGAGTATACGGCGAGGGACGTTATCGCCCAAACTTTCGTCTTTATGTGAGATTTTAATTAAATTGACTTTTTTGATTCCGCCACGCCTTCGTAAATGGATATTGAGGGAAACTTTTGGTGCGATAAAGAATTTTTGACGGGGTATTTTTGTCCCTGAAATTTGGCATTATCAGTTAAATTATGCGATTGATTTCATTATTCGATAGCTAAGCTTTGTGGGTACCTAATTGAATTGTGAATAAGAATAATTTTGTTTGGTAGATTAAAAATCGGCTGATGTAGCGCATATAATCAGGTGTACCTACTGGTGTTTTTATTTAAAATATGTTTATCAAGTTTAGTAGTTTTGAGAGGTACTCCCAGTTATGGACTGAAAAAAAGTTTACAGGAAAATTATTTAAATACTTTTTTATTATCTGTGTTAATCTGATTTTACGATTCGAATAGTTATGATATTTAATTACCAATACGTTGAATTATAATGCAATGGCATGTCTAAATATTACACCGTACATCTTCAAAATACATTGTTATTCTACAAATGATATTTTATCTGTGTTTAATGTTGTGGAAATACTGATAAAAACTAGCCTTAAAAATATTGAATTAAATAGACTGCAGGTTTTAGCCAAAAAACGTTACTGGACGTTCAATCTTTTATTATCAGTCGTTACAAATCATGTACAATTTTTGTACAAGTGACCTTTTACCTTATTGCAAAAGTTTTATGTTTATTACTAATTGCAATAATTTAACATACAATTTGGCATAATGTAGGTATACAGGGTGTCCCACTATTGGTATACTAAGCGCGAAGAGACTAATTGTAGTTTAGCATACACTGATCACATAAAAAATACTTAACAACAAAATTACGTCAAAAATGTATATTACAATAAATCTTCATTAATTTTAGTTAGTATCTTATCGTTACATAAAAGAAAATATACATTTAAAACACAAAAAAACTACAACAAAGGTTTGAAATCTAAATACATAATTTAATTTATTTGAATAAAATATAAAAAAGAATATAATCTTTCTAGATTTCAAAGTGTCCTAAAAACATTTGACGACCTCTAATTTAGTTTATTTGGACATCCATACGAATATGCACATGTTTTACTGTCTGTTTGTTATGCTATTACGTCTAAACCACAGCACAGATATGGATTCTATTAAGAATTGAAAATATTTGAAGGATCAGAATAAAACCTATGCTACTTTTTTTTAATAGTACATGGATGACAACTTCCCTTGTCATAGAAGATGAAAGTGTTTTAGTCAATAGATTTTTTTCCGCAGGTGAACCCGCGGGGCATAGCTAGATTACTTTATTAAAATATTAAGATTCTCCAACTCAACTTTAAATAAGAGGACAATAAAACAATGAACTTTGGGTAAAATAATAAATATCAGGTTATAAGCATGTTATAAGAGTATTTTATGTTTAATAATAATAATAGTTTAAAAAAACTAAAAAACACGCTTTTTATAGAAAACCGAAGTAAAAAATAGAAAATTTTATCAAATTAGTGTATTGTCATCGGTCCTCAATAAATCTACAAAGTTTGAACGAAATCTGACCGTTTAAAGTGGGTCAAAATCGCGCCCAAAGAAGTCGGTTACAAACATACAAACATACAGGTGAAGCTAATATAAAGCGTGTAAAAATAAATATTACACTGAAATGTGAGAATATTTGATGATATACCTAGGTACAATTAATAATTACATAAAAGTAAAACGCATAATATATTTTAAAAATGTATCTTTAAATTTAAAATATTACGAATGTTTTCATGTACTTAAATAATAATTTTGATTCATTGTACCGATTTATTATCTACATATAAAAATGCACCTTCAAAGTTATAACTTTGAAGGTGCATTTTTTATTAATGTTGATTATTTAAGTACATGAAAACATTCGTAATATTTTAAATTTAAAGATACATTTTTAAAATATATTATGCGTTTTACTTTTATGTTGTATAAATACTTCGTTTATTGAACTTGTTTTTGCATAATTAAGTACTTATAATATTATGTAAATGCAAATCAAATGTATCAGCGCCATCTATTAAAATTTTGCAGAACTATTATAACGCCTCATCTCGAAGGCTTTGCTGAATATTGATGGCCAAATAAGCATTGAGATAATTTCTTATTAGATTCATTGTTATATTATTGTATACATTTCTATTCCATAGACATTGAGTATGATGCAATATTATTAGTCTTATTGGTTTTTCATTCATACTTTGGAATTTTGCCATGAACCAAATATTAATATGACTTAAAAAGTTCCTAGTGCTTATTAGTTCAAATAAGAATTACATATGTTTTACAAGTGCTGTACTTGAAATGATGAATTTCATGTTTATTTATGAAACAATTCTTCTTGTGAGTTTATGTTAAATGAGGATTATGGATAGTAGAGTAATTTATACCTACCTATAGTTGAGTTACTAAATTGTTCGATGACTTATTAAGTGTGATATTTGGCTTATAATAAGAATTATAATGTCCGTGTGTAAAGTTAGCTAGCTACTAGTTATTATTCTGTGGTAATGTTAAAAATAAACTTTTTTTAATAATATCTAAAAAATGAACAATACTTTCTTTGTTTATTCTCAATATCACTTTTAATTTATTTATTTGTATACATTAATGCATAGTACTGAAAATTCGCACATTTCAATATTTTTTTTAAATATAGAGCATGTAACTTCCATAATTTTTAATTTACCGAAAATTGTGATTTATCCTTGCATCACACATTGTAAACAGCAAACTCAAGTGAAATGAAATTCATTCAAAACAGGAGTGGTGCGTATAAAATTAAAGTTATTTATATTTTACAAAGAATTTAACAATTTTGTTGGATCCCATTAAGCGTGCAAAAAGGTCTAGTTGCGAGATGATGTGTGGCCTGCGCCTGCGCTTGAGCATATTGTTTGGTAATCCCTTGTTGGGAACAAAAAATGTGGGAAATATGCAGTTTGGATAGTGTTGTTAGAAATTATTATCGATAAATAAATAACCTAATATGGAGGCATAAGACAATGCATAAGTAGGTAATAAAATATGTGTATATTTCTGTATAATATTGTAGGGTAGTTAATATAAAGGTGAAATTGTGATCATGATGAAAGATATTTTTTTTAATTAATTGTATCTCATAGTATAGTTACTTTCATAAATAATAGAAAATAACAACAAGTTATTACTGAACGAAATAAACGAAAATGTCTCAAGCGTTAATGAGTTAAGCGAAGACAAAAGATTCTGTTGTAAAACATTTCTGCATCTCATTCTGAATACATTAATATTGAAAATTCTGTAAGAATGTGAACACGCAAAACAGCTATAGGTAAATTTATCGACAATCGACAACTTGTAACATCACTACGGCTGTCTAAAACGTAACGCATCGATTCCCTGATAGAATAATGACGCGCCCACGGTCCGCCATTCAAGCCCACATTGACAAAAGCATGGCAAATAGCCATTATTATTAACACTGCAGCCTCTATTAATATGTTAGACCTCTGCAGGCGTTTATTGACTGCGCTATTATCGCCCCTGCGTATATTTTGTGGTTATGTCGCCGTTTATCGACGATATTCTGGTAAATTGTAAGAGCATGGCGCGAATTAAATTTAGGTTCACTGGATATTGTTTATAGCTCTAATCCTTGTAGCTTAGAAAGCTGAATTTATGTGTTAGATGTTTTGTAATAGTAGAAGTAATTAGTTTAATTTGCAAATTGTAAGGCATTATAAATATTATGTAACATTTTTATCCCTATAAATTGTGAATTTAAATTATAGTACATAAGGATTGCAGGCGGCTTTACCAGCGTGGTTAAAAGAAATTACCATCAGAATGACTGTTCACTGCGTAAGAAGTACCCTATATCACTCTCTAGTCTCTAGCCTCCTCGTCCTCACTATCCCCATACTTTAAAATCGCGTTATTGCGACATAAAAGAATATACAAACAAACACGCATTTATAATGTTATAGTTAGGATTTTATTTATATTTAAATTTTAAACAATATGTTATTGCCTATAATAAAATAAAATAATAGCCAACCTCAAGGCGTTAGTACAAACGTCCAATTTGTCAAACGTGGGCAAAATCTCACGAAACATTTTTCACCCCGATTGTGTGAACGCTATAAATAAAACACGCCCATTTCAAACTATATTGTTCCGGATTCAACTGTCGATCGCTTTGCCAACATTTGATTTTGTTGATAGTATTTGTAAACAGTTGATTGTTTGAACAAACACTATCCGCATTCAGAATAGCTTGGCGTTACGTAAAATATCGTATTTTTGTATATTGCTGGACATTTTCTGTTTTTTGATCTTTGTGTCTTTCTAAGGCTTCCAGGTATTCTTTTATTGTATTTATGAAAATGTGTATGACATCTTTGAAGTTATCATGCCGTAACCTAACATATAAAAATACGTAGGTAATAAAAATAAAGCTTAATTCTTGGTAAAATATACCCAAATTAACGACAACCATTTTGGTCGAATTAAATTAATGTCAAAGAATGTATGTGAGGGCGGTTACGTAAATCCATTGTGGAGTAAGTAATCTATCTAAATTTCGTTGACAAACGAATTTGTAAGCAATTGTATTTACTTTTTGCAAACCATTTTACTTGAACAAACATTAAAAGGAAGTTTATTTAAGGGCTGTAGTTGAAAAAAATCGCGGTTGGGACCCAAAGCTTTTCTACAGTGATTAATCCGGTCGATAAGAGCTACAAAGGCTTACAAATGTGTGCCGAACAGATTCCAGATTGAAGCGGATAAAGTCACTTTTAAGGCAGAAAAATCTTTTTTGTTGAATTTATCTCTGATCTTTGTGGTGTTGTGCAGCACGTGTTTTGACTAGTGATTATATTTCGCAGGCGCTTTTTGTAGCCAATTGCTTGCATTTGATGGTATCTCGGCGGTGACATCTGAGGATGCAACTTGCAATGTCCTATGAAGTTCACGGTAAGCAATATTGTAGGAGCTTTATGGAGGTTAGATGTTATCAGTTGCAATTATCGTGGCAATAACAAACATTAAGCATGTCTGTATGGTAATCAAAATGAAAAAGAGCGTTTGCGCCGAGCACACGTGTCAGACGTGAAACTTCTTTGGCAAGATTCATAGATACTAAAATCGATGCCTTACTCCATGACGTGACGGTATTCCATGACGTGACCTTGAAATTTTACTCTCAAAGGCCAAAGCGCCTATAGATAAGTTTTGCGTTTTATGTTCTGTCTTTTAGAATTATTACAGATCGTTAACTTTTTGTAAGTTGCTTTTGAACTTGTTTTGGATAGAGCAAAAAACAAACAAACAGAGACATAAAAATATTCGAATAAACAAGATAAGGAATATGAATATATTATAATAAGTTGTAGGGAATGTTGTTTAATTTAATATGCTTTAAACATAATATCGCATTCTACATAACAACATTATTGCTCAAATAAACATTCAGGCGTTTTTGTTTCGATAATATCTACCATTTTTTAAATAATTTACAGGTACCAAGTATATGCAACATCCACATCATTTTTATATTTAAAAATTGGACCGTATTAAGTGAATGTTATTTCGTTCTTTATTTCAAAATAACAATAACATT
Organism: Colias philodice; assembly: GCF_061535455.1. Taxonomy (NCBI): domain Eukaryota; kingdom Metazoa; phylum Arthropoda; class Insecta; order Lepidoptera; family Pieridae; genus Colias; species Colias philodice. Next base: position 8,173,094 of record NC_143099.1, on the reverse strand, counting down.
TTAATAAATATCTAGAGTCTAGCTCTAGCATATTTATTTTCTACATTACATTAATAAAAAACATAATGAACAATTTTTATCAAAACGTATCACAATAGGCATCAAAAATAAAAATTCTTGTTTGTGATCACCTAAAAATAAGATGGTTACAACAGATAACAATTTCATAGTTGTCAAACCATATAATATTTTATGTTTTAAGAGAACTACATTCGACTCTTAATCTCACACGATTCAAAGAAACCATGATTCATACCAACACACGAAATAATCTTTTACAACTAAACTAGTTCTACTAGAACATTCTAAATTTCTTAGAATATAGCCGTGTTAATTGCTCATAAGGACACTGTGTGTGGTACACATCACTGATCGAAATGATAATGCACCGAAAACTTAGTGAACGATATAAAATTCCATAACATGAATGTCACGAAGTCATTACACGGTGTCCTTAGAATGCCTTTGAAATAGATGTAACCGCAGTTAAGAATTTGTGGGTTTTTTTTCACATTCTATTACACTATTGTTTACGATTATAGTTGTTTTATTCAATTTAAAGTGGATTTAAAAGTTCAAACTACAGTTTAACGATGCCGATATTATAACTGTTCAATTATTTATTAAAGAAATATATTTCATTTAAACATAAACGATAAATACTTACTTGCAATATTGCAACAATAAACGACAGAGACATAACATTGAGTAAACAACGACTTAAGTCCGCTGTTCATCCTAAGACGCTATTGTTATTAAACAAACAATTTTTGCTTCAAAAGCAATTCATTGTGAGTATAGCCATGCGAGTGACAGTGTATAAACAGTCCCTGGGGCCTATTGTGGCAACTAAGACAGTCCTTTAATCTGCTGAAAACAATTTCGCACGAATTGTCGCTGCTTTGTGAGCGTTGTTTGGACTTGTTCAATCGCTTGTTCAATTTTGGGGACAGGGATTTGTCTTAAATCTGCAAGGATTTTATTTGTGGATGTGATTAGATATTTGAAGATTTCAGCCCACATGTATTGTGCTTTTTGGTAACGATAAGTATGATGAAGGTTGAGGGTTTAACTATGTTTCATAATGAATAAAACGTAGGTATGTCAGTAAATATTGTGTTGGGCAAGATGAAGAATTTTATTTTGACATAGAAAATATCATATTCAAATTAAATACACATTGAATACAGATAAACCTGGCTTCCATAACTTCCCACTAAGTAGGTAGTAGTAGTGATTTCTGTTTATTTGTAGAGATGCAATTAAAAATATAAGAGTATAAATAAAATAACCAACCATTCGTATATTTTATTACAATGTAATTGGGTTTTGTATGCTGTATGTTTGCATTACCCAACAAATTATAAAAATATAAAAGAGTTATGTAAATAAAACAAAATATTCACGTAAAATAACCAACTATCACTGTAATTGATTGCCAATCAAATTATTGGTTTGTTCATTGAATCCACAGAAATATACGAAAATTACTGCTCGGAACATATTATTCTGTTGTTTTATGTGTAAAGTACGTTATTGTGGCATATTTTATAGATACCTATAAAAGATAGATACTATATTTTTGCGACAGCAATGTGCTTAAAACTTCATCTAGCTCGTTAAATTTCAATTTTAATTAATTTGTTACTCAAAAATAGTGACTGAAGTGAAGAAAAATAGTAAGACAAGAAGCCTTCCTGTACAATTAAAACAAAATTATCTAACGAAGCGACATTAATTTGCTTCCTTTGAAACTGATTGTGATAATACATATATATTTTATATCGACATAATATAATAAAAGAAATCCATCGATATTGTTTACGTTTTTCTTTTGGTTAAGACTGTCCTCAGAGATCTAATTACGCTGGTCGAGTTTATATCCGAGGCACGTTTGACAATTAATTGGTGTTGCGTCTGGCTGGTTCATTAGAGAGCACAATTGTATTGCACGGACACACATATGTATAACGTAGCATATTAATTGAGTATGTATTTTACTAGAAATACAACAAGTCGCCTTCGATTTCATATGTACAGAGAAAATAAGATGAATATTTTCCTCGGTACCGATGTATGAGCAATTAATATGTTCGTTGATCTTTTATTACTAGATATTTAATACTAAAACTCATTAATTTTCTTTATAATTTAATTTTATATACGTTCATGAAATAAACACCAATAATAATCGATATTATTGATAAAAGGTTACCATGTCTATAATCGTGACCATGCTTGCTTGCTTAGTTTAGCAAAGATCCCAGTACAAACTATAGTTAAACTATAAATTAGTTAGCTATAACTTTTCTCACCAACAAAATCTTTAGAGCATCTCAAACAAGCTAAGAAACACGATGTCCACACAACTCAATTTGAATTTGACGTAATTGAGTACAAAGCTAATATTCGAGCTATGTTGACAAAATCATCTAACATACTCCGATATGCTCCACCTAATTGACCGGATCAAAATGTTTGCATGACTTTACCGCTAACATTACCAACGCAGAACCCCTGCTAAATAGATTTGGACTTTAAACTAAAGCGATAGATATGCTAATCGTGTGCAATCTGATAAACATGTAGACCCGTGGAGGTCTCCAGTGCATAGTTCATGTCGATGTACAAATTGAGGATTCAATATGGCCGTAATGATAGCTATGGTATAAAGGGCTGATAAAGTTCCATTGATCAGTTATAAATTCCTTTTGCACATACTATGAATGGGAAAATTGTCTCATACTAATTGCTATGACTTCTCTAAATACGCAGCTCATTTCACACATCTACGACAATATCAATAATTAGTATCGAGGGATCATAATGTATCAATGAAAATTTTATCACAAGGGCTCTATAGTTTCCAAGTACAATAGGAATGGAATTTTTTTTGCCATAATTCGAAGATTGTTTGGATGATATTTGGTATATAATGTCCTGGAATGTAATATCAAAACACGATACTCCAGGAATAGAGCAAGGAAATTCGCTGTTCGGAATCATAACAAATCTATCATATACTCAGATCGAAGGCCTACATCCATAATGATCCACAAACACTAATTCAGTTGTTTGTTTATTACTTCTACGGAAAGTCAATGCTATCCGAAAGTTAAACATTTATTACGTTTGAGTTACACTAAATCTATGTTGTGTATCCCAAGTTTCTACTATCATCTTATTAAACAACTTGCGATTGCTGTTCCCGTTATAAGTCGAACTTGTAACAATGTTTTGCTTTTACCTTCAGCTCCTGATTAGTTTGAAGAAGTTTATGGACAAATGTTTACTTGTGTTCAGGACCATTTTTACTTACTGGAGTAAGTATTAAAGGACTTAATTCTTGGTTGCAAATCTATGAAACATTTGATTCAAATTAATATCTACTAATATTGATTATCATCATCAGTCAATCGTTGGAATAAGCTGCTTTTGTTTTAAAGTGCAGAAAAATCTAAGATGGAAGAAGTGCTAATATCATATTGTGTTAATCACAATGACGCTTTTTTGATATACCTACCCATGAACTTATGTTTAGTAAGCATTAAATTAAACTATATTTTCTGAAACCCATAAAATTTATTTTACTTGTTAGATTCCATTTAATTCCTGAAGCCAAATTGCCTTAAAATTAACATTTAATCCGTCCAAAACGCTTTAATATCACGATGAATTAAATAATATCATAGTTTCACAACTTGCACTGTTTCCTATTGAGATGATCTGACTTAAGTTCATTGTAGTCACTTTGAAAGGCGCAACCCAAATATTGTCACAATGGGCCGAGAGCCTTAGGGACAAAGAGAGACGTATAATTAATGACTGAGACCACGAAATGTCGCTGTCTAGAGCCCGAATGATGAGAACAGCAGTGGTATGGAGCGGGTATTTTTATTATAGGTACATTTTTATATTGTAAATTTTTATTATATTTCATTGCAGTAATTGTAATTGTAATTAATCAAACAGATTGTCCATTTGGAACATCTTTTACCAAGAGGAGTTAGATTGTAAAACAATGTATATGTAAGTAAAGTAGATATTAATACAGGGTGTCCCAAAAAGTATGGATGAACTGAAGCCAGGAGGTAGAGGACCTAGAGGGCTATCCGAATCACCCCCATGTATGTTATGCGATTTTTCGTAGTTTCGGAGTTATGACTCTTTTTTCAATTTTTCACTTATCGCCGAGTACGATGAGATTTTGACTCATGGTGACGTCAATTATTGCGGTAGATGCTTGATTTTTTTTGTGTGCTAAGCTGAAAGATAGGCCAATTCAGTATGGTTACATTTACCGTCGTACGATCTTTGAATGGAATAAAAAAAAGAATTAAATGCCAAGAAAGATAAAATCACCCAGTAAGTTCACAACTTCAAGGGCCCGTAAAAAAATAAAATCACATAAAAAAAGTTTTCCGTTTGGCATTTAAAAACTTGCTCTATCCATCAGGTAGCTACCCTAAAAATTTAATTTTATTATTCAGAAGGCTTCAATCTAAAAATTGAAATCTAAATGTGATAAGTGCAAAAATTTAATTAACATGATGATTAATAAAAACAAATTAAAACCAATAAAAAGGTGTTCAATTACCAGAAATGTTTAAAATAACCCCGCTGTTGGTCGATTCAAGTGCGACACCACCATAAAAAGTTGTCTTTTAAATGTCTGAATGCCCATTTATCATTTTAATGGTTTCTTCTGCTATTATGAATTTCCGGGTTATTTCGTCCAAATTGTGGCATTCTCTCAAGTAGCCGAGGTCTTTGTAGTATCCCCATTGAAATAAATGAATGGCCTCCACGGGACCGTGGAGGCCAGGCTTTAAGGCAGGCGTCACCGGCGCATGCGCAGGCTGCAACGACCAATCCATCTTTCAGGGTATCTTTGCCCTTTAACCTGGCCTACACGGTCCCCAGACATAAATCCCATTGACTTTTTTCCGTGGGAATGGGTACTACAAAAACGAGAGAAAGCCACAATTTGGACGAAATAACCCCGAAATTCATAGTAGCAAAAGAAACCATTAAAAACGATAAAAGGGCATTCAGACATTTAAAGACAACTTTTTACGGTGATGTCGCACTTGCATTGACCAACAGCGGGGTTATTTTAAAAATTTCTGGTAATTAAGCACCTTTTTATTGGTTTTAATTTGTTTTTATTAATCATCATGTTAATTAAATTTTTGCACTTATCACATTTAGATTTCAATTTTTAGATTGAAGCCTTCTGAATAATAAAATTAAATTTTTAGGGTAGCTACCTGATGGATAGAGCAAGTTTTTAAATGCCAAACGGAAAACTTTTTTTATGTGATTTTATTTTTTTACGGGCCCTTGAAGTTGTGAACTTACTGGGTGATTTTATCTTTCTTGGCATTTAATTCTTTTTTTTATTCCATTCAAAGATCGTACGACGGTAAATGTAACCATACTGAATTGGCCTATCTTTCAGCTTAGCACACAAAAAAAATCAAGCATCTACCGCAATAATTGACGTCACCATGAGTCAAAATCTCATCGTACTCGGCGATAAGTGAAAAATTGAAAAAAGAGTCATAACTCCGAAACTACGAAAAATCGCATAACATACATGGGGGTGATTCGGATAGCCCTCTAGGTCTTCTACCTCCTGGCTTCAGTTCATCCATACTTTTTGGGACACCCTGTATATAACTGAAGATTATACAATATACATTCTAGATTTCAGGACTAAGAGAATCTTTATACATAATATAACTTTGTCTCTTCGTTTAAAAGAATAACAAATATTTAAAATGCCATCGCCATCAGATGAACACAGATTTATTAAAACATAAGTTGACTCCACTCTTTCCTCTGTCTCATACTATCCCACACCGACGTTTATATCGTTAGATTAAGATAAAACTAAAACAATAATCCTTTTCATTACCTCTCTAGTCCTTTATTTCGGACCTCTATGAATAGAATGCGTCTTCGTGACATAGATCGACGATTCTTTTGTAACACTATAAAGTTATAAAGGGCTTGTAGTCATTTATAAGTACGTAAATTAGATTGAACGATTAGAATAATATGAGCTTTTCAAAGTTCAAAGGTTGGTATTGTTTTTATGTATTTATGTATCTAGTAACCTGTTTAAATATGTATTTTATACAATACAAAGAATGTAAATCATAAACCATTCTTGATTAGAAATTTCCATCGGATACGTTGTAATATTAAACATGTTTATTATCAACAAATTATAATATGTGTAAGAAAATGTACCTCTGAAATTAAACAATCTTGTATTTAACATACATGAAGATTGAAGACAACATATTCTTAGAAGATGTAGAGCAAAGATATAGATATATTATGTAAAAGATAACTAAAACCTGCTGTAAAGAAACAGAATAGCTTGAGCTGTTGTCCACGGATAAAAAATATTGTTTATCGAACAGAAATAAAACTCTTTTTAAATTCCACCAAGGAATTGAAGTTCCCTACGAATGAAAGAATTTCCAAAGTTAATGCAGATGTCTTTTAGTTTACTTTTACCAAACTTACTAATAAATCGTCATCAATATATTTTTTCCCTAATAATGTAGATCGGTATTACGAAAAATAAAAGCAAAACATCACCATAAAAAGAAAATCACGATAACAGATTGACGTAACAGCATGATAATTACGAGCAGCATTAAACGTAAATTTACAAAACAGCCTTCAAAGCGAACACTTTGAAATTGCAGCCTTTTGATTCGCTATTTACGCTTCCCGCGGCTTCTTAATAAAGCGAAGGTGTTTAATTGGCCGGCAAACTACCTTCGAAGCAATTACTTCGCGGCTGGCACCGGAGCTAGCGTCAATCTAGGGTCGTTCCTGTGCAATGAATCCTATATAGTAATAGTTTTAACGATGACGCCTCGAGAAAATTATGGATTGACGCTTCCGCTATGATGTACTAAGTATGAGTAAAGTGGCTATAATGTCTTATTAGAGATAGAAATAACTGTTTGACTAGAAAAAAGGAAATAAGAGTCATATTATCTTGAATCTGTGGTTTTTATTAACTTCAAATTATTACATAATATGAGTAACGTAAGTCATGCTAAATTATAATTTCCTACGAAAAGACTACAGATGGCAGTATAGTCGCTTATCCAAATTTCTATCCAAATTTCAAAGACAAAATCAAATTAGGTAAGTATATCCAAGGTATATCACACAATTAATTAATTGATTTTAATAACAGCTACGTAAACTTTGTTAGTATTTAATCTTCGTATTATCTACAGGGACTACCCGTCATAACCGAATATTAACTATAGATAGTTTAAAACAATGTACGAAGAAATATTTACAATAGACTCTATCTAATTAAACATTTCCTCTATCTTATGGCCAGGTCACTTCGTCGTCGTGTTGTAGGTACATGAAATTTATTGCATTGTAATCCTCAATCCGGAAAGGATATAAATCCGGCAAACCCACGCCTTTCCATTCATAAAACAAAAAAGCTTTCAGCATTTCTTAAGATTATTAAATACCGCGTAATGACAAACGTTGAGAGGCGTTTTCCATCATCTTGTCTCAATTTTTAATCAGAATTATGGCCGGTGGTCCCCATTGGTTTGTACTTATCAATTAAATTATCCTTTTAACTGTCGTCACGAAGAAGTAACGATTTTTTGTAACACCTCCATTAAATACGTGACAGCTTTGAAAGGAAGTGTTTAATTTTTTATTGGAGACAAAAGTTATTAGAGTGATACGCTACATGTAAAAGACTATTGAACTTTAATAGTTTATTGGTGCTTGTATGAACGGATAATGGGAATAACAGGATCTTATTGTCTGGTTCTTGTCTTGATTCTTGACTAAATGTTTATATAGATTAAGCTTCATAATTGTGATGTGTGATGTACCCACATGTGTTATTCATTATTCAATGCCTCCTCATTTAAGGATCTTCTTATATTATTATTTTTAAGTATAATTTTTAAAATATATGATTCTGTCTTAGAGTTGTAAAGTAAAAGTCTGGCCCCAAAATCATACATTTTAAGCTCTTCAAATTCGGCATATTAATTTGTTAATGGGCGGTTTAAAATTCAGTCAATTTTGTACATTTTCTTCTAAATACTTAAATGTTAAGACTCACTTAATGAAGTTCTTTGATTACGGGCTCTACACTCGATTTCAAGCCCTTTTATATGAATTGTCATTGAACTAAGAAGAGCTTGCTAGTGATTCGACGAGTATATTGATCACTGTTACTTTATTATGAAAAAATATGCAAAGATATAGGTATTAAATTGCTATTTCGTTAAAGGGATTGCTTATATTACGTTTCTATGTAAATAAAAAACAATCACAAAAAAGAGACAAAGTAAAAGGAGACATAAGTAACTGTTAATTGTATTTGTATCATATAAACGTTTAGAATACATGCAATGAAAACAATGTACATAATCTCATAACTTATAGCACTACTATCCACTTCAAAGTCAATAAGGAAACATGAATAGAGACAACAAGTATGTAAATCAGTCGCTCCTCCAATAAACACAATTTAATACACTTAATCGATAAGCAGGAGGCATCCTTAGCTCGACTAAAGAACAGCTTCATAGCTTGCGGTGTGCGGTGGTGTAAGCAATTGCTTCTATTGTGCCAGCCTTGTCTGATGAAGCAGACGCCTACTTCGATTAGTTGTACAGTGTACACCGCAGAGATAATTGCTACGACTTCTATAGCGAAACTTTGCAATTTTGTTGAACTGTTTTTAAGTTGGGTTATTTGGAATTCATTGTGGTTATGTTGATGTAGAGATCATTTTTACTGAGCTTTTTATGTGGGTTGTTGTTTTATGAAGTTATAGTATTCTTATTGAGATACACTCAATTGAGGATTAATCCTCAGTAAGCAGTCAGCATAGATTTAAAACTAAAAACACATGAAATGGAGGTAAACTTCAGTTATACGAGTATTTGGTACGAATGTACATTTGGAGCCGTAATTTGTCATTAAAGCAACAATGAACACTTATTTATTTATAAAATTATATAATACATAATATACATAATACATTTTCAGACTTATGTACTCTGCTACATTATTTTGAGTAAATCATATCAACAATAATAAGTTACGATGTCACATTGGTTTCAATAACCTCGCGTGAAATATGTTTCAATAACGCAAATAACATTAGAAGGGCCAACGGCTAGCAATAATTAAGATATACCAATCCAATAAGCATTTGAAATACATAACTGATTTATAGGCAGTAAATTACAATGCGTGGTCACGTTGGTAATGCCTGGTCACGTAATACTTACTATAATACACGTATGTGACTGTAGCTGGTAGCTTTAACCTACTTTTGGAAGTCAGGTGAAAACCTTAAACGTTTTTATATGGGTTGTGTATGAATGATACCCCTATTAAGATAATAGGGCATTAACCTATGATATATAAAAAAGAGAGTCATTGGCATTAACGCTCTAAAAGTATGTTACAAATATATACTAGAACTTTCTCTGTACAGTATTTAGTGAATGTCAACCTTATAACTGAGAATAATTTTGTGTAGTAGTTGATAATGTTCCAGAAAGAGTCGAGTAGGGTGCAAGAACATCGTATGTAAAGAAAATCCTTCCAAGAAACAGATGCCATACGCTATCCAGATTTTTCCAGAAGTATATATTGTGTTTCTGAGAAGCACCATATTATAATTTCATGATAAATATTTGCACGATATTCATTACAGGAATATTTGTTTAATTTCAATTTTTATCAGCTAGAAGTGGAATGAATTCTTTGGAAAAATGCTCTGTATTCAACTCATGAATAATATATTGCAAACAACAAGCATAAAACATAAAACAAAGTGAAAATTCCCAAATAAAAGAGTATCTACTGTTTGCATGCAATTAATTTGAACTTTTATGTGCCGATATTTTACATTCTCAAACAAACATAAAACAATTTAATCACTTTACCATGGAGGTGCTGATTGAACGTAAAAAATATTACGCGCTACGTGATTCAAGATTGTAAAATAACATTGTATGTTTACAGTCTATAATTAGTGGACGGATTATGGTCGTATATTCTCTTCGACTTTATTACTTGTAAAAGCGTATAAAATAAGGGGTATGATTTCTATAAAGAACGTTGTAGCGCTAACAAGCCAATAGAGAAGATTAGTGGATATAGTCGTTAGCGAGTGACGTCATACATCATATGAGGGAACGGTCTGCGTCCGGGTCGGTATAAATATTTAAGCTGGTACTTTATTGTAGCAGAAATATATTTATTGCTTATGTGTTCTGGATTTGTTTGCGGCAAGTTAGGATTCGGTTGTTCTTTGAACTGATTTATTGACAAAATTTAAGGCAATACTGGCATTATCAAATACACTACAAGCTCTACAAAATGTAAATCTCTTTCGTTTTCTAGCACATAAATTAGAAATAAGAAGAATATGATAGTAGAGAAAACTCTAGCTTGCTACAGCAAGTTTAAAAAAAATCTGTGTAAAATGAATGATCATTAGCTTACGTACCTAGAGATTGAAATAAACTAAAAATCATCGGGTATATTTGCCCTTACAACAAACCATATAATATAACTCCCGTAGTTACATCCATAGGGTGAAAATACGATAAATTATCGTTACCAAATGTATCAAGAGTTTCCAATAATCGAACGGCAGATGTCAACAAAGACGGCAAACTTCCGAAAGAGTTGGAAAGTAATATTGGGTTGAGTCAATAAACGGGGGTATTTGATACACTTGTAAACTAATAACCTCACCCCATATTGGCTGTATTAAAACAATAAGAATGGGATTGATATGATGTGTTTGTTTGTGTACTATATTTTGGATTTATAAGAAGCTCCTTTTACGTGTTCTTTGTATTTTTAGCAGAGCATGGATGTATATCTAAATTTGCTCATTGAATACATCGCTATTATAATTTTAATGCATTATTTTTAGTTTACATGTATAAGAGTATGTTTTCTAATGACACAGTGTTTATTATTACTTACAATGTTCAAAGTACAATACCAAATTTTAAGGATGAGATTTCAAATTTGCGTAAGTGAGAAAACAAAAGAGCATATTTAGACCGGGAGATACTGACACAAAATTTCGAGTCATTTGTAACAGGATGGCGGTTCTACAGGGGTCTTAGTACGCAATGACAAAAAGAAAAACGATGGTGTGAACACTGGTACCGGCGGCTTAGTTGCGTGGGCGTTAGTCGAACTCGTCGTAAAAATAGCGAAAGTCAAACGATTTGTAACACAAAAATTTTAGAATTTACCGATAGCCCATAAAAAAGAAGTAGGCGGTAGTGTCATGCCATACTTTTCCGGTGTGACTTACAGCCCGCCATACCGACGCAAATGTGTGGATTTAAAAAAAATCAATTCAACCATTTGTACCAGGCTAACTTTTGCACAGGTAACCATCGTCGTGTAGCCATTTACGAAAATCACTATACCATACTTTTCGGACGATTCCAAATGGTCGCCATACCGCCGAAAATCTGCAAAAATTTTTTTTTCGCCAAACTTTTTGTACCAGTATTGCATTTGGATTTTTGGAGAGTATTTGATAAAATGTGACCATTATTATATTTGCCATACTTCTAGTAGGGGGAAAAAGTGCTGCCATACTTTATAAATAAATTTATTATTAATTTATAGAAGTGAAGATTTCTACCACCTAGATCTTTGAAATTTTGTATTTATATTTGTTGAACCTCAAACTTATAGGAAAGATTAATGCCATACTGTTACAAATCGTTCAAAATACGAATAAAATCATACAATAAAAAAAAATCTTATACACATTCGCCACCTCCCACAGGTATGGCATTATCACACTTCTATTTATAATCATTCAGGAGTTGTTGAAAAAAAAATTTAGGGTGTTACAAATGGTTCGGCGAAAAAAAAAATTTGCAGATTTTCGGCGGTATGGCGACCATTTGGAATCGTCCGAAAAGTATGGCATGGCGATTTTCATAAATGGCTGCACGACGATGGTTACCTGTGCAAAAGTTAGCCTGGTACAAATGGTTGAATTGTTTTTTTTAAATCAACACATTCGCGTCGGTATGGCGGGCTGTAAGTAACACCCGAAAAGTATGGCATGACACTACCGCCTACTTCTTTTTTATGGGCTATCGGTAAATTCTAAAATTTTTGTGTTACAAATCGTTTGACTTCGCTATTTTTCCGACGAGTTCGACTAACGCCCACGCGACTAAGCCGCCAGTACCAGCGTTCACACCATCGTTTTTCTTTTTGTCATTGCGTACTAAGACCCCTGTAGAACCGCCATCCTGTTACAAATGACTCGAAATTTTGTGTCAGTATCTCCCGGTCTAATTGTAATAACACAATAAATGAACTAATACGAGTCCTTTGCTACTTCTTTTGCGTTCTCATAACTAATTGAATGCACAAAGAGCTGTTTTAGTCTTGCATTGTGAAACAACAAACACAGAACGATTTTATAACGAAGGAAGACATCATTTTAACAATTTCTTTTAAACAAACAATAGTTTACGGGCCAGGAGGCACGGGAGCTGTAATTATTTACAATCCGACACGCGATCAGGGGTTTTACAAAAAACTATGACGTGAAATCTCATTTCCTTTACCTTTGTCCATAGAAAGTAAACAAAATGGCTCCCGGGCGGTAATTTGTTGAACGTAGTGTTCATTAGTTATTGATAGCATTTAATAAACCAAACTTAGATACCATTTAGGTAATTCATTGTAGAGCGCAAACATTCTACGACAATTATAAGTAGCTACTTTTTTATTTAACTTTGTTAAAAAAATTTAAAGTACGACAATGCTACTTTGCTTTGGTTTAACTTTGGTAATCAAATTAAAAGTAAGTACCTACTAATTAAAATCATCACAAAAGAGACAACGTACTTTAAAAATAAAATGAATACACGAAACAATATTCAAAATAGGAATGTTTAATTTACGCTGCTTAAAATGCTGGCACGATGTCCTGATAGTGATATTAAAAAGGTATATTTTTCGAAGTGGGTCCATGCGTTCGCGTGAGCCGCTCGCGTGTGCCGGCCTCAAATTAAAACTCAACCGATAAGACACAGAGCCTCACGACAGAGGCGTCTCTTTTAATTACGCACCCTACACCTCGTCAACTAATCTACCCCTTCAAATTCGAATTTAAAAAGTAATTACATTTCTTTGTCGTCATAAGACAATTTATGATTAAACTGAACGATTGTCATAAAATCAAATTATGAGGACAAAGGGTGAAACTGTTAAAATGTGAATTAAAAATAATTTCTCGTTTCAAGGAAAAATTAAGGGAAATTATTAGAAGTCGTTCTTTTAATTAAAATAAGAAAATGTTTACCTTTCATTTCTTTATAATTACATTTTATTGCCACGATTCAAACTGCCGAAAAATAATTTAAGGTTCAAGATACTGCTTAGAAATTACGAAGGAACGGTATTTGGAATAATTAAAAGATTGTTCATAATATAATATTACAGTCCAGTATTAATATTAATTTTTAATTATATAGGTACCTGAAATCAACTGCTAAGACAAATTTTACCTGTACATATTTTACCTCATTTTTTTCAGCACTGTTAAAACGATAAAAATCGTTCAGTGTTGATTTTATAAACAGATCGAGTAAAACAATTCGACCGTAACAGGAAGGTCTTTCTCTAACCACTTATTCTGTAAGTTTAAAAAAACATTTCAAGGAATAAAATGAATAGTATCGATTAAGAAGCTGCTGAGATCGCGTGAGTGATTCAGACACCTTCGGGGAGACTCCCGTGTCAAGTTTAATTGGGCCATGGTTTTGCTCCTGTTGCGATGGCAACCAGATTGTTCCTTATTTATGTGGGGTCACGAACTTTAAAATTCATCAATTATTTCGTTACATCCGTTCCAATTATAAATCTTAGTCCATTATTAGTGTCTCTGCATTATTGATGTTCGATTATATTATATTATATTGTTATTCTATTTTGACGGTTGATTTGTTTAATTGGTGTTAATTTTATAGGACTATTTCGTAGCATTATCTTTTGAGCTATGTTTAGTCACTGAAAATTACTAGTGTCTGCCATCCTTGATGATACGTTTAGGAAGCTAGAATTAAAATCTAATTATGTAGTGTGTCTATGAAATTTTATAGCAGTAGTTTTTAGTTCTTAAGTTCTCTATATTTAATCAACATAATACCAACTTCTTTCTATATCGACTAAAAGTTTATTATTGATGTTTGGGTTGGGTTGATTCTAAAATTAAATACTTAAATAAATCGTTTATTTTCCACCGTTATATGCTACAAACAATTGATGACCCAAAACTGTTTTTCAGGAGCCTGTGTTTACTGATTAGTTGATTTATTTTTTATATTCAGGTTCGATAACATTTTCTATGCAATACTTATTGCATAGAAAATGTAAAATTGTATCCTCTAACGTTTTACTTACCTTTAAACAAACGGAGTCGAATGCATAACTAGTCCAAAATATAAAATGTAACGATCTAATTTCATGCCGCTTGCTCTGTTCAACGGTCGATTACGGCACAGTAAATTGCACCATCAATTTCTTTGGTTACGTCTTTGCAGCTTTTCTTATGAGACCTCCTTAGTTTTAATTTCTTTGTAATTAGAATTAGCATTTGGATCTATGGTAAGTATTTTTTTTCTAATCCGCTGTATGTATAAACGGCCAGACTTTTTACCAACCAAAGAGTTCATAATAGTAAACAATGCTACTCTCTTTTGGCATTATAATACGAATCACTATTTTTTATTTGTTTTCTCACGAGTTTATTTAAATTTAGAGAGATAACATATTAGCACATTAGTGAAAAATAAAAATATTTCGGCGGTATAGATCTAAATGTAATCTGGTATTTTTTACAAATTATTTACAATGACTCATTAGATATTTCATATTTTATCGAATTAATAACGGAATGGACGAGATAAGGGCAATTACTATATTGAGAGTCTTATAAATCCATAAAAATACTAAGTCAATAATATTGAAAGAAGAAACAAGTTTTTTATCAGTTTTATGATGCTTTAATTAGGTACGACGAATACATCCTTTTATATTCACCAATATTAAAAATAACGTAGAACTATAAAAGATGGTTGTTAAAACAAAAAATAAGCCATAAGACAGCATCAAAACGTCTTTATAGCGATCGGATTCTTCTCTAATTGGCGTTGAGAAATAGTTGTAAAAAGTTGAAACGCATATAAATGAAATATTATAGGCGGAAAATTAGTTACTTTATGAATGCTTTATGATTATCTTTTTATATGGTATTTATGTAACTGTAAGTGCGGTCCGCTTTGTATTTGTATTGGAATGTCGAAGCATAGTTTTGGTTGGTATTTAAAACAACGAGGTTATCGTTAGTTTCTTACGATAAATTAGTACGAGTGAATGTAAATTTTTAGAATACAATGAATACCGGAATATTCAGATAGAGGCTCTATTAACAAACAATTTTCTTAAGACATTTATTTCAATGTGACAATATGAGATCAGTTGAATACCTGAAATACTGAATATGGTTTTTTGTGTTTTCAATACCTACTAATATCAAACAATAATAATTCTTTGAAATTTTATGTTTCTCTGTTTAATACCTACCTATGTAGGTAGGAATTGTATTGTTACTGTTTAAATTTCATGACCAATGTTGTTGAATGAATGAAAACCTGTTCAATACGATTATAAAGAAAAAAACAATTAAAATACATAGCACAAACTGCGCCCGTAACTTTTTGATCAAATTACATCTGTAGGAATCATGATAGCATGAATACTTATAGAAAATGGAACATAGAACACCCAAGTTCATCAATTTTAGTTTTGACACGCCATATTGTAATTGCTAATCATATCATACGCGTGCGAATCGCAGCGATATGATGAAATGGAACCGGAAGATATAAATCATTAGTCGGATCCCGGGATGCTTCAACATGTCACATTCGTGTTATGGCACTTCACACGGGCGGCGTTTTGATTTAGTTTTCGTGTTGAAATAGCTATAATATAGGTAGCTTTAAGATAGATTTTGCTAAGAATTGAGTTTGATTTGCTCTTGTGTATTAGTGTAAAATTATATTTATAAGCTATTTATTTTATATCGCACAAATGTCTTGAATAAAGGACTGGATGGCATAAAATTATAGCATTTTACCGTGTCCAAAACGATGGATCAAACAGCTCACCGCCAGAACAAAATATCTCATTGTTATTTGCCTATCTTTCTACTGAAATACAACTTCGTACGAGAGTTTCAGTTATAATATATCACTCTGAGCAAATGCCATCATTTATGTTAACGAAGTTTTTGCATTTGCCCTTTCGATGTTCCCTTAACCAATTGGAGCGGGATTTTCGTAGATTAGTTAAAGAATAAACGCTGGCTGTGTTATTTACACGCGTAACGCGTCATTTAAGCAATCCTACCTTACCTACAGCGATGTTTGTCACTCAAACGCCCGCCTTCATTCATCGCTTCTTTGGACGGGACAAAAAAAGCAAAAGTTCATTAGCATCCACTAATGTGATGATGCTCTTTTTAGCTCCATTGAATCAAGGGTTATCCCCTTCTATATTCAGTTCTTGGTTCAATATTTAAATAATGTATGTATAAGATAATGTTGGCAATATTGTCATTAAAAAATGCTCTATTGAATGACTTGCATAAAATTGTTGAATAGGAGAAGATAGTATATTGCGGTAATTTTTCATTATTATACACTAGGTTTCCGCCCGCGGCTTCGCCCGCGCAGTCAATGAAAAACCCGCATAGTTCCCGTTCCCGTGGGATATCCGGGATTGCATCATTTTCCCGGGATAAAAAGTAGCCTATGTCCTTTCTCGGGTATCAAAATATCTACATACCAAATTTCATGAAAATTGGTTCAGTAGTTTAAGCGTGATTGAGTAACAGACAGACAGACAGAGTTACTTTTGCATTTATAATATTAGTATGGATTGTCAAGCTATATTTGCGTACAATAATTCTAAAGCTCAAAATATTTGAAATTTTGAAACCAAGAAGGGAAACAATTATCGCTAATTATTTTAAAGAGTTAGGGATTACAAATTAGTTAGGAAATTCTACTTTATTTAAATTAGAGCTTAGTCTTTGCAATATTCGGATATTAATTAGTCTAAAAGAATTAGAAGAACTTCGTAACGAGAGCCTTGCCTAATCTTGATTATAATTGGATAAATTATTGTCACGAATTTTTCTAGTTTATTTCTTCTAGACTTGGTGTTTGTGTAACACGATCTTTCTTGACGTTTTGTAGTTTGCGCAATCTTATCGACCTATGTTAATGTGCTTTTTCACAGATTCTTTATATTATGTATGTTTCGTGATGTTAGTTTTCTTTCGTGGTAGCTAACCGACTTATACCTAAATAATGCATAACTAGATGACAATGACGTAAAATAAAAATATTATGAATTATTATTGCTAATTATACCTAGTTACTACCCTTTGATGAATACAATATTGATCACATTTATTTTATCAATAAAGAACAGTAATAACCATACGTCATACATAACCAAGCATTTAACATATTGTATGAATAGAAGTATTATATCCACGCAACACTCGCACGTGTCTGCAAGCTGGATAACGTGTAACAGAGCTTTTATTCCAGAATTTTCTATGACGTAACCAACTCGATTTAGGCGCGTGCCTAAAACGTGGTCCTCGTGACATGCGTACCAAGCAAGACAATCAGATAAAGGAATATGAAGCTGAATGCCGTATTATGCCCAAAAGCAACATTTGGAATTATATGTTGTGAGAGTAGCCTTGTATGGTATAAGTGTCATGCATTCTGTCAAAACTCTTACGGTACACACCTGTTGCTATTGTCGAAGCGTTTTTAAAATCACAAATTTGATTATATCATTATAACTGCCGTTACATCACTTGTAGTACTTTTGAAGAACACAGTGAACAACTATAATCAGTGATTAGACTCCGTATTGTGGCTAAAAACTAGAAGATTTATTTCACGCTTTGGCCGTTATTAATCTTATTGGAGGTAGGTGAATAATAATTTATAATTGGAACGACCTTCACCTTCACCTTCTGTCACTCGCATTTGGCATATGTCATATCTGAATGATATTTGTGCAAAGAGAACGGACTAGGGAGACGTAGTGTTGCCATACTAAGAAATTTTGCCCAATTTTGTGGAAAATCAATTTCTACCTGATATAAATTAACAATGGATTGCGGGAAGTGTAAGAAGAATATAAATGATAAAGATATGATAAAATGCAATTCTTGTGATATGTTTTTACATTATCAATGTGCTAATTTATCAGAAAGTGAATTTAAAAAAATACTTCCAATGAATAAAATTAAATGGAAATGTCTATTATGTAAGTCTAAAAAACAAGGATTGCTTAGTGGGTCTTCTTCCCCCAAAGAAAACAGTGCACCGACACAAATTCTCAATATGAACTCGCAAACGCTTATGCAGTATTTCGACGAAAAATTCGAAAGTTGGCAACAATAGTGGCGGGACGACCTCCATGCAGCAATTAGGGAAGTATCCTCATCATTTAAAAGTGATATAGAAAGGCTAGAGACGCGGTTACTGGAGTCGGAGCTACGTATTACGGAACTGGAGCAAGTAATAAGTACATCTAAATCTTTTAATCAGCCCGACTTGTCTCAGGAGAATACCCAACTTCGCGCTGACCTGAAACATCTTCAGTCCAAGCTCGATGATCTCGATCAAGCTTCCCGCAACTGTAACGTGGAAATTCAAAATGTGCCCGAGAAAAAGACTGAAAATCTCATTCACCTCTCCATTGAGATGGGTAAATTAATCGGCGTGAAAATTACTGAGACTGATTTAAGATCCGTGCATCGTGTGGCTCCCGGTTCTACTAGCAATCGTCCAAAAAATATCATTCTGCAACTTTCCTCCCGAAGACTACGTGACAATATAATAGCGGCGGCGCGGGCGCGCCGCACACTCACGGTCGCGGCGCTGCTCGGTACTCCAACATCTGCCGCCACCGCAGTCTCTCAAAGTGCGCGTTTCTATATAAATGAACATTTAACACTCAAGAACAAAATGTTATTTAGATCCGTTAGACAACATGCGCAAAATATGTCCTATAAATACGTGTGGGTAAAAAATGCTTGTATTCTTATACGGAAAACCGATGAATCTCGTGCTATTCATATAAAAGATATTTGTGATCTAGATAAAATAAAGTGACTATTATTGTTGAGATTAAGTCACACTCTTATAGAATATCGTTATTCATATTATGTACGTCTTACTAACCGGAAGCATGAAAACAAAATTCAAAAAAAGTATTGCAAATATTTCTGACATATTATATTATTTTTGTTTTAATAATGCAAACAAGTAAATTGTCCATATTTTACCAAAACTGTGGTGGCTTAAAAACAAAACTTAATGAATTAAAATTAAACTTACTTGCGGCTGATTACGATGTTGTAATATTGGTGGAGACATGGCTTTCCAATAGTATACTTGATTCGGAAATACTCGTTAATAATTATTCTATGTTTCGCCGAGATCGAAATCTTAGTATATTTAATAAAAAAGGCGGTGGGGGTGTTTTAATAATGGTTAAAAGTTCAATTAATGTCTTGAGGAGGTTTGATTTGGAGGCCGATAACCTAGAAGAATTATATTTACATTTTCCATCATACTCAGATTTGCTTTTATGTGCTTGTTATATTCCGCCAGTTTCTAGAAATAATATTTACGATAGATTTTTTTACAAACTCCATGACATCTATACAAATTGTACATTCAGTAATTTTCTTATAATAGGTGATTTTAATCTATCCTATCTCAAATGGTCATCGGACTGCCCCTCGTCGGACCCACTATCATGTGACACGGATACGGCTAAGTTATTATCATACACTATGTCCTACCTTAACTTAAAGCAATATAACACTATTACAAATGAGAATAATAAAATACTCGACCTTATTCTAAGTAATAATGTAGGAACTTCTGTTTGTGTTGCAGATGACCCGTTGCTTAACGTAGTTCCCCACCATCCACCCCTAGATACCATAGTGGAAATAGATACTCAACTCGAGCTTATGTGTAGCGCTCCCAAAACAAAACGAAACTTTTTTAAAGCTAACTATGATTTAATTAACCAGGATCTCTCGAATATAGATTTCCACGTAAGATTGTAGTGAAACTGAGGAACAAGATCATTAAAGATAACCTAATTAACAACTTCAGAAAATATAATAAAGCGAAGGGATTAACATCGAATGACCTTGGCTTTGAAGGTAACTCATTGAAAATATTTTTAAATGAGCATCTGACCATAGCTAATAAAATTTTACTAAACTCATGCAAGCAACGCGCCAAGGAGAGGAACATTAAATTTGTTTGGGTGAAAAACTGCACAATATATTTGCGAGTGAGTGAAAAATC
Source organism: Colias philodice (assembly GCF_061535455.1). Classification (NCBI taxonomy): domain Eukaryota; kingdom Metazoa; phylum Arthropoda; class Insecta; order Lepidoptera; family Pieridae; genus Colias; species Colias philodice. Next base: position 8,152,572 of record NC_143099.1, on the reverse strand, counting down.
CCCGGCCAAAGCTATTTCGTCTGAAGAGGACTTAAAAACTTTTTTAGAATCATCTTTTTAGTGTGCCCTTTGTATAATTACATTATCCGCATTGTAACGCAAATTTTAACTCATTTTAACACACATACATACACTTTTTACATTTACTCTAATTATCGAATACAGAACACAACTTTATTCACCTCTTTAATAATAATCAAAAATTTATTTATACTCTGCATAAAATTTCTAATTATCATAAATACAAAAGGTTTCGCACCCCTAATATTCATCGTACGATCGCAACATTCCACAACTTTGAATACTTTTTTCTCAAATACCCGCATTTCTCGCAATATTTTTTGTCACAAGAATTTATTTTTATATTTTAATGATTATTACGCAATTCAATTGTATAACATCATGTTACTTACCGTACATTACGTTACAATTTTATTCTATCGTTGTTTTGTATCTTTACTTACGCCTGTAAAGTTAACTTACATATTAAATAATTATAGGTACATTAATATATTGATTAAAATTTTTGACTATGTCTTAAAATGGCTTCGAAAAGTAGTTGTTTGAATATTTATTATCAGAATACTCGTGGTTTACGAACTAAGTTACCAGAATTGCATAAAAACATAGCATCAAGTAATTATGACATTATAATTATAACGGAAAGTTGGTTATGTGACAGTGTTTTGGACTCGGAAGTTTGTGACGCTCGCTACGACGTTTTTCGGTTCGATAGAAAAAAGAAAAATAAAGGTGGTGGTGTCTTATTGTGCGTTAAAAAATCGTTAATGGCATATGTTAATAATAATATACGGTGCGACGACGTAGAAAGTGTTTGGATCACAATTCCTGCGGAGGTTTTTAATAATCATTTTACTAAAAACGAAGGTGATTTTCAAATAATAGCCGTATATATTCCTCCAAACTCAGATTTACCTAACACGTTAATAAAGTTTAACCACGCCCTATTAACACTTTATGAAAATTACCCTAATAATACGTACTTAGTCGCTGGTGATTTTAACCTACCTTTTATTTCATGGAGTGATAACTTCACGTATAATTTAACTGGTAACAATAACTCTCAATGTTCGGAAGCTGCATTGGAACTTTTAAATATTATAAATTTAATGGGGGCGCGACAGTATAATTTCTCTCCAAACTGTTGTGGAAATATCCTAGATCTTATTTTTTCGAATTTATTAATAGAATGTAATAACATTGTGTGCTCCGATTCACTTGTTAATATAGACCGCTATCACTGGCCCCTAGTCATAACTATAAATGATATTTATATTAAACCTTTTAGACCTCATTTTATTAAATTAAAAAAATTCTTTAGTGCGAATTATGATGCAATAAATATTGAAATCAGCAAAGTTAATTGGGGTTCACTTCTAAATTCGGGTTCGGTCGATGAAGCTACTGCTTATTTTTATAGCGTATTGAATAATGTGATCGATAGGTTTGTACCAACAATAAAAATTTCATCACGCCATAGATATCCTAAATGGTACACTCCAGCTTTAATTAACATGATTAAAGAAAAATATAAATTTCATTCGCGATGGAAAACTCATAAAAATCCTAACGACTATGCGGCTTTTTCGTTACTTAGAACTAGAGTTAAAAAAATACAAAAAGAATCATATACGAGATACATTCAGCGTTGTCAAAATTCAATTAAATCCACGCCTAAGGAATTTTGGAAATACATAAACAACAAACGTAGTAACTGTACCTATCCTTGTAGTATGGTTTACCGGGATCGTAACTTAACGAATGGACATGACATCTGTTCAGCGTTTAGCGAATACTTCCAGTCTGTTTTTCAATCTGATAATCCTTTGGATTCTCTGCCCTCGGTATGTGAGTCTCCCTTTACTAACAATTTATTTACCATCGCCATAGAAGATAAGGATCTTAAGATGCTTTTCAAACAATTAGACGGTCGGAAAGGAGCGGGTTCTGACGGTATACCCGCAGTTTTTATCAAACGCTGTCATACTAGTCTTCTCGCTCCTTTACGTATTCTTTTCCAACGATCTATAGATGAAGGCATCTTTCCAAATTGCTGGAAAGAAGCATTAATAATACCTATTCATAAAAAAAATTCCAAAAAATGTATAACAAACTATAGAGGGATATCACTGCTGAATATATTCGCAAAAATGTTAGAAAAACTAGTATACCGACAGATTTATAACCACACTATCAGCTGTATTCCTTCCGAGCAACATGGATTTATTAAATCGCGCAATGTCGTAACTAATCTACTTGAATTAACACATTACATAAATAATAATATGAATAACCGTGTTCAGATCGACGTCATATACACAGATTTTGAGAAAGCTTTTGACAGGGTTAGCTACAATGTCTTAATGCGTAAACTTTTTGCAGCCGGAATACGGGGAAATCTTCTTAGGTGGACAGAATCATATATCCGAAACAGGTGTCAATCAGTCGTACTGGGAGGCTTTAAATCCAACTTCGTCGATGTAACCTCAGGAGTTCCTCAGGGTTCACATCTCGGTCCCTTATTATACAATTTATATTTATTCGATATTGTTAACTGCTTTTTGAATTCAAAATTCTTGTTGTATGCCGACGATAAAAAAATTTTTAGGAAAATAAACACATTAGAAGACTGCTTTTTACTTCAGGAAGACCTAAATAGACTCTCGAATTATTATAAAATTAATAAAATATCCGTAAATATCCAAAAATGTCAAAAAATATCATTCTCTCGTAATAAATCTATTATATCTTTCAACTACAAAATCTGCGATGAAATTATTCCGGCTGCTACAACTGTGAGGGACCTTGGTGTGATCCTTGATGAAAAACTTTCTTATAACATACACATTAATACAATAACCCAAAAGGCATATAAAAATCTAGGTTTTATTCTTCGCCAGGCAGATCCGTTTGATGATATCCTTTGTCTTAAAGTAATTTATTTTGCATATGTTCGCAGCATCCTCGAATTTGCTAGTGTCATTTGGCGTCCAATATATAAATGCCACATCGAGAAAATAGAAAGGCTTCAAAAGATTTTTATTAAAAAATTAAGTTTTAAAACTAAATATTTCTCAACAAATTACCCAGAGGCTTGTTTACACTTTAATATTAATACCTTAGAAGATAGAAGAAATCTTATTGATATGATGCTATTGCATGATATCGTAAGTAATAAGTTTGATTTCTTATCAGCGCTCTCAAACATCAACTTTTGCACACCTACTCAGAGAACTCGCCACACACCCCTATTCCATGTACCGGCTGTATCAACAAATTATCTTAAAAACACACCGTTTCTTAGAGTTCCCAACGTTTACAATAAAAAATTCTCATCTGTCGACATTTTCCACTTATCTCGCGCTAAATTTAAAACTGCGATCCTTGACTTGATTAATTTAGAATATAAAAAATAATTTGCATACTTAGTTGAACTATATCTACATTCAATGTACCCACTCATACCCACTCTCTTTCACCCACACACAACACACACATTCACACACACACACACACACACATACACACATACCTGTTTTGGGTTGAAATTTGCTATTTAATTATAATAACCAATTCCAATTTGTATAGTGTTAAGTACTTTAAGCACTGTTTTCTATTTTTGTCACTTAAGTTGAACTGATAATTGGTGTACCTTGTTATTGGCGTACTTAATTATTAATTTACTATTTATTGTATTATAAGCTGTAAGGTATCTTTTTATAAATAAAATAAAATAAATAAATAAATAGACTGGATATCGGAACTTAGTAGCCTCACTCCTGATGATGCGGTTGATCATTTCTATGATTATATGTATAAAATTATTGAGGAACATGTACCCCTAGTAAAAACTAAATCTAAACGTTATCCAGTGTGGTTTTCTAAAGGTTTAATTTCTACTTTAAGAAAGAAAGTTAAAGTTTGGACGCGTTGGAAAATCTATAAATCACTAAGAGACTATCAGGAATTCAATCTGCTTAGAAAGCGAGTAAAATTACTTATTAGGAATTGTTACGCCAAGTATATAGCTAACGTTGAATCATCACTTAAGGATAACATCAAATATTTCTGGAAATACACATCTGACTTAAAAGAAACCAACTCAGGTTATCCTAAAATCATGAAATTAGCAACCACTTCATCTTGCGATCCCAGCGTAATTTGCGAAATGTTCTCCAACTACTTTCAATCTGTATTTGAACCTGTTACCCCTGGAGCATACAATGCCATTGAACTCTTAGACAATAATAGTATACTAAATTTGCATCATATAAACTTAAATAAGACTGAAATATACAAAGCATTAAAGGATATCGATCCTAATAAAGGCTCAGGACCTGATAATATTAGTCCCATATTTTTAAGAAATGTAAGTGGAAGTATATCTTTGCCATTACAAATAATATTTAATAATTGTTTAAAAACAGGAATTTTTCCGAATAAGTGGAAGAAAGTTTTTATAACCCCTATTTTTAAATCTGGGTCCAAAAATGATATTGCAAATTATCGTCCAATATCTATACTGTCAGCAATTCCAAAAGTATTTGAAAGATTGGTTCACGGTCGAATATCCTCTAGTCTTAAACATTTTATTATTGCAGAACAACATGGCTTTGTAAGAGGCAGGTCCACTTTGTCAAATCTGCTTGAATTCACTAACTATGTTTTTACAGGTTTGGATAAGAAGTGTCAAATAGAAACCATCTACACTGATTTTAAAAAAGCATTTGACAAAGTGGATCACTTGTTGCTTTTAAAAAAATTGTCCTACAATGGCATAAAAGGCAATCATTTCCGTTGGTTTTCTTCATATTTACAAAATCGTGTCCAGGTGGTAGTAATGAACGGTTTTACATCTTCTCCAGTAGTTGTAACATCTGGTATTCCTCAAGGATCTATTCTCGGCCCTTTGCTCTTCACTATATTTATTAATGATATATCCAGTTGCTTTATTCACTCAAAATTTCTTTTATATGCCGACGACTTAAAAATATATTTTTCCATTTCAAATAATAATGACATTCGTCTTATACAAGAAGACCTTGATAGGTTAGGCGAATACTGCAAAAACAACAAGCTATACCTATCTTATAATAAATGCAAACATGTCCGTTTTACTAAAAATATAAATATTATTCCATCAAAATTTAAACTAGGAGAACACATTCTTGATACCGACTCTTCTATTCGTGATTTAGGCGTCTACCTTGATGCTAAACTCACAATGAACGTACATATTGACTACATATTGAATAAAGCTTACCGTATGTTGGGTTTCATCACCCGAATTACTAAGAATTTCAGACGAAAGGATACATTTATTTGCCTCTACCAATCATTAGTTAGATCACACCTCGATTATGTATCTCCTATATGGAATCCATTTTATAATTGCTATATAAATAAATTGGAAATGATACAGAAGAAGTTTCTGCGCACACTTAACTATCGCTTATGCTCTCCCAGATGCTCATACAATCAACTCTTAGAAAAATATAACATGATGTCCTTGTCCAACAGACGTTCAGTAACTGATGCTGTCACTTTAAGAAGCATTTGTGTGGGTGAAATTGATTCTCCGAACTTACTAGCCGACTTGTCCTTTCGTGTGCCTTCGCGACCAACTCGTTCCAAATGTCTTTTCCACATACAACATACCAGAACCAACGCAGGACTACGCGCGCCACTTCACAGAATGTGTGTCTTACACAATGACAAACTAAATGAAATAGATCTGTTTTCATGCTCCCGATATAGTTTCAAATGTTCAATAAACCAATTATATGTATAAACCTTTAACTTTGAATAAGTACATGCTTAAATTATGCTTATGCTTATGCTTAAATTAATGCTTTTTCTCCCGGTTTAATATTTCAGAAGTCTGTATTGGTTTTAAATATTTGGCTACCTTGCAACAGATAATAATTGTATTGTGTTTTTTTTTTCTTTTACTTTTTCTATTTATGTTCACTGTGAGACGTAGAGGAAACAATTGTTAATGTTATTATTGATTATGTCATTAATTTATGTATACCCCTTTAATTGTTTCTGTAAGATCTCCAAATAAATAAATAAATAAATAAATAAGTAGCTATGAGCTAAGGTTCTAATAGGCTGATATACGGAGACGATTAAAACACAAGCTATAGGTAGTAAAATAGTTCTATGAATGAAGAAATGAAAGCTGTTTCTATTAGATACTTAAATATTATTAATCCCGTGATAAGTGCTAATATCACTCATTATAATGAATGCATTTTGTTGTTTTAGCATTTCCGTAAGTTAAATAGTTCACGTGACGTCGAACACGTAAAGTTAAAGAATAAAATTATCTCCGTGATATTTGGCAGAGACGAAAAAACTATTGTTTTTGAAGAAATGGTGAAAATTTAAAATTCCTATTTTAGTAAATCTCTTTAAATACCTTACCTAAGCTTTCACCCATTTCTATTTTCAATAAAAAAATAATAGATGTGAATCACCTCTTCATAGTTTGATTACGTAGACTTTTTCGATTGAAACTTTTAAATTTTGTTTGAAATTTAATAAAAAAGTTTCAACTCTAACAATAATCTCATAAGCCATAATGCTTTACGCTTCATGAGAATTGCAATTTCATATTTTGCAAATTTATAACACGACTTAACTATGCACCCCGGCATATTAGCATTGACAAATTCCATCTCACTAAGGAGGTTTATAAAAAATGATTCAATTAATCAAACAGACACGGCATGACGCTGAAGATTTTCACGAATTGACGACATTATTACTCTTCCCTTGTAAGAACTCATTGGAAGGCGTATTTCAATTTCACCTAATGCAAATTTAATACGACCCCTAAAGCTCTCGAAGGGTAGAAAATCGAGTTTCTTTGTTTACCCTCTTTATGTTTCCCTAACGGCTGTTTTTGTGAAAAAATACACGTGATTGCCGAGTCTGCGACCTAATTACTATTCTTTGGGGCGGTGCTAAATTGTCAGCTATTAATCTTGATTAATTAAAGTTTCCAGGCGAGGCACCCTCACTGAAACTAAGTTGAATAAACAATGCGGAATTTGAATGTAGTTTGTTGTATGAGACACCGTGATAATTATTACTACTAACGAACATTCTTATTGAGCTGTTCAGTGACATTCTATTTTATGTTCTAATTGAATTTTATTCAGATAATTCTATTTAGATGTGGTTGGATAAAGGATTAATTTTAACGTAATAAGATTTGGATTTACATATTTTTTTTGTTTAATATTGAAGACAGGTAGAAAGCTCTACATGTTCAAAGAAATTACGTCTCTACAAGTTTCAAATTTAACTATTTACCATTGTATTTCTTACATTTATAACATATTTTTGTATTTCTTTATAGATCTTGATAAAAGCATACAACTTTAGAGTGCTAAACATTTTATAACTTATTCAATACTTTTTACTTGATTATATCAGACCTACCCTACAAACGAATGGGTTAAACTAAACATATTATTCAATTAAAGAACTTCCGCCATTTCGTGGTGTCAGTTAAAAATTACATGTTACTTATAAAATGAACGCAGATGGAATGTTGTTACCCTAATCTATACTAATATTATAAAGCTGAAGAGTTTGTTTGTTTGTTTGAACGAGCTAATTTCGGGAACTACTGGTCCGATTTGAAAAATTCTTTCGGTGTTAGATAGCTCATTTATCGAGGAAGGCTATAGGCTAATTCCAACCTATCAATCGTCTCGCTAAGTTCAATAGGAGCGGATCAATGCGGGTGAAACCACGCGGCACAGCTAGTATTCAAATATAACAATACAACGCGAGAATATCTGTACCTAGCTTTAACCAGTTCGTACTTAACTGTAGTAAAAATAAATCAATAAGAATTAAAACACTGCAGAACTTGTATTAACTGGTACACAATAGCCAGACATTATGATGTTATTTATTTGTGTATAGCGTATGTAATCTCTTTGTAAGGCTATAGTCGAAGCAGGAAACACTACCGAAGATATGGGGACGGTGTGTGCTGTGAAAGTATGGAGATGACTTAAAGTTTTGCTTTTATTTAGATTTTTTTAATGTTGTGTATAATTTACTCGATAGAGACATACATGTCTTTAAATAGATTAAGATCAATTGGATTGAACGTTCACAACTTTTATATATTGTATTTTTTAAGTTTTAAAGGAACACCCTATGTAAATCTATTATAGGGGAAAGTTAGAGATCGATTACGTTCGTATTAAAAATTTTAAGCACGAGTACCTACAGAAAAAAGGTATCTCCTATCAACTTTTGGTAAATATTTTATTGTAATTTTACACAGGCGAACAATGTATAAGTTTTTATATAGAGGTTATGTATATCTTACCATATTCTATCTATCGTATTTTATGAGATTGCATATCCTTCAAAATAATCGTTATCGTTATAATACAATAGACAGTAGAACGCTGTTTTTTTTGCCAAGGTCAACTCCATCCCTCCAGCCAGTTTAAACATGTAGGTACCACGGGCGAAGCCGGGGCGGACCGCTAGTAATATTATAAGTAGAGATTGTAAGTAAACGCGCAATTATACGTATCAAAATTCATAGCGATTCCAAGTTTAAATTTATTCGCAAACTTCTCCATACAAATTTAGCTTAACCCTCTAACGTTTCCAAACAGGGATTGTATCTGCATTGTCAGGCTCTTATTGCGGGTATATAATGATGTCAACACATTACGGGCGTGCTCGAGTACCTAATAGACTCAGGCGATGTTTATTTGATACTAACCCGTTCGCTGCTACAATTGTTCATTTGGAGGTATACGAGTGCTTACGTTTTATGTACTACTTTGATACGAATTTGATGTTATAACGTAACCCACGTTATATTTTATGTAATATCGTTAAGGGCCCTTAGTAGGTGAAAACGGAAAAATGGACTGTTTTCTATGAGCTATAATTGAAAATATTGAAGTTTTTTCGCACTGAAATTTCTAATATGTATTACAGAACGTATGTGTGATGGGATGACTGTTTCCAAAACACGATTGTAAAAATTTTGCTCGATAAAAAAAATTCCTGAAGTTACCTCTAAAATATCATATAAATTCTCATTACAACTGTATTTTACGATAATAATTCGTATAAAATCACAAATACATAGGTATTTACCTTCTCGATTTCGTGACTGTTTTAGATTTAGAAAATACTAAATATTTTCATTCACTTTTTGATAAAAATGTGAATGGCGCTTAAGATTTTCAGTTTCGAGCACGTTGATTCCATACTAAACGCGGACCCCCTCACCGCTTACCTCAGGCCCGAATAGCTGAATTTTCGCTGACCGCCTAACCCCCCTTAAATACGAGATGAGACACAAACTTGTAAGACTGAATATTGTTGTTGACTGAAAATGTGGTACGTTTCGTACGATATAATTTAAATAATGTCATTTTTATAATATAATCAATAGCTAAAAAATTAGAAGATAAATTCTTCAACTGTGCTTTACTTATATTATAAAGCACATTTGAAGAATTTATCTTCTAAATTTTTAATAACAAGTTTCTATCGTTATCTCAGATTTCTATGAGTCATGAACCTTTATTTGCGTTTAATTCAACTTCAGTTAAAATTATGATTTCACACCCTTCTCTGAAGGTTATCTAAATTCGTTTCACACTATGTAAAACAAAACGCAAATGTGGGAAATGTTAAGATACAATAACAAAGGAATCCTCCTTAAAATGGCTAATCCCAGATTAGGATTATCACTTATCAACCTGAGGAAGGTAAGTCAGGTGAATCATCAGTGTGAGAACTAAATATTGAAAAAAACAATTGCGTTTCAAAGAAGTGCTAATGGAGGGTTAGATTAGGCTTTCTACAAAGTGTTTACGTAACACCGGATGCAGTGTAAGGGTTAACATTTAGTTTGAACGAAATTATAGTCGGTTTTATTAATAGACCGGGAGATACTGACACAAAATTTCGAGTCATTTGTAACAGGATGGCGGTTCTACAGGGTTCTTAGTACGCAATGACAAAAAGAAAAATGATGGTGTGAACGCTGGTACCGGCGGCTTAGTCGCGTGGGCGTTAGTCGAACTCGTCGGAAAATAGCGAAAGTCAAACGATTTGTAACAGTATGGCACTTATTTTTCCTGTAAGTTTGAGGATCGACGAATATAAATACAAAATTTCAAAGATCTAGGTGTTGGAAATCTTAACATATATAAATTAATAATAAATTTATTTTTCAAGTATGACAGCACTTTTTCCCCCTACTAGAAGTATGGCAAATATAATAATGGTCACATTTTATCAAATACTCTCCAAAAAGCCAAATGCAATACTGGTACAAAAAGATAGGCGAAATAAAAAAAATTTGCAGATTTTCGGCGGTATGGCGACCATTTGGAATCGTCCGAAAAGTATGGCATGGCGATTTTCGTAAATGGCTGCACGACGATGGTTACCTGTGCAAAAGTTAGCTTGGTACAAATGGTTGAATAATTGTTTTTTTTAAATCAACACATTCGCGTCGGTATGGCGGGCTGTAAGTCATACCGGAAAAGTATGGCATGACACTACCGCCTACTTCTTTTTTATGGGCTATCGGTAAATTCTAAAATTTTTGTGTTACAAATCGTTTGACTTTCGCTATTTTTCCGACGAGTTCGACTAACGCCCACGCGACTAACCCACCGGTACCAGCGTTCACACCATCATTTTTCTTTTTGTCATTGCGTACTAAGACCCCTGTAGAACCGCCATCCTGTTACAAATGACTCGAAATTTTGTGTCAGTATCTCCCGGTCTATAACTTTCTACGGCATTAAGTGAATGTGGATTTGTTTATTACTATGTTAGTTTGACGTTTTAATGTCTGTTGTAAATGTAATTTTAATTTGATTAGATAAGAATCGTCGCTATTAAATTGAGATTATTTCGGGAGCAAAAATATAAATACGAAACGTTTTTTGTTTTTTAATGAAAGAAAAATTACATTCTTTCATTAAAAAACAAAAAGCTCTTAATTTAAAGCTTTCGAGTCTTAATTTATTAAACATGTAATTTACTACCACAAATAACTGTGAATGTTTTAAGCGACATTTTGGGTCAACTTTATTTGTATTTCACATTTGTAAGATAACATTTAATTAATTGTATCTCGTCACGAAATGAGGTTACATGAACGAAATTGGTGTTTAATTAATGCACTAATTTGCTTATAACCTGTTTAAATTCTACTTTCTTTTCTTATATTTTGCCGAAATTTTGTCACTGATGTTGTTTTGTTTTCTTAAAAATATAATTAGTACGATAATTATTATATAATATATAGTTATTTTGATTGAGATTGTCGTTTAAAGTGAATAATCTACATGAAATCAGGCCAACTACGCAATTTTTTAACAATAGAAAACTAATTGAAGAGATTGAGAATAGAAAATATTATCTATCAATATAAAATCTTGAAATACAACCAAATACTAATTTCAATGGTTTCTAGCGTTTCAATAATATAAATTTGCGCTTTTCACACATAACTATTTAGTTTCAAAATAAAGTAAAGAAACCTAAAACTGTGCAACGTATAAAAACAAGTAATAAACAGTATCAACAGAAATTAAATTCAACTAGCCCAAACATTTCCTATTATAGTACATATTATAATATCATGCGTCCAACCGTAGAATCTTAACAATTTAACTTCGCAATATTCTCTTTGTATTATCCACATATGGTATTCAAATACATCTAGTAATAAAGTCTGCTTTTCAAGATTTTATGAAATTATAATATGAAAATTACGTGTATTTGACTTATTGTAATATATTGCGTTATTATGATATTTTTGTTTGTTTCAGGTTCTTACTCATTATGAAAATAATTTAAAAGCTTAGGTTTAATAATGGCGTTATGTAAAATGCAAATGAATAAATCGCGTGTAAATTTAGAGAATTCGCTTTGTTGAGTTTTATTGTGTTTTTGTTAGAATTGTGTTTGTACAACTCTTGATTCTATATCATTTTAAAATTTTATTATGTTTTCATAACTTTATAAAGGTCGGCATGTGTTTATGTGATCATGACTAAAGAGTCTCTTTTGTAGATACCTGTTGTTATTGGCTCTACATATTTAATTATGTGTACGAAAATTTTAATTAATCGATAATAATCGGATTTTTTATATAGGTATAGTATATTGATCAGTGATTTAATTAACGTGTACTTTGTCTCACGTCAGGTATATAGCTTTAGGTATATATTTTAACACAAGATGGCGCTGCGTCAACGATTCGCATCATATTCTATATTGTTAAGAATTTTTTCCTATCCATATTATAGTCATATATTTAAAATTATATAGCAAAAATAGCAAGGTGTTGTAGTTAAACATTGAGCAGCGTTTATATTTTACCATTAGACAACACATCTGCATTTCCCATTACAAAAATATTCCAGAAAAGCGCTTCGTAACAAAGAAATCTAAAATGCAAACGCCTTTGATGCGTCTAAACTCTCAAATCCGAGAGCATCTTGATAGCTTTTATGAGCACATTGAAGTGATTTATGTAAATGTTATACAGCAAGATACCCGTGTTTCCCTCGTAAGACATTTCTCCTATTGGATGATTGACTTTAAAGTGTGTTATATTGACGTTCACATAATTTTATTTGCATAACACATGGATTGAGCAGACGTTTGAATACCGATGAATGCTCGCTGTGAAATAGTCATTTTGAGTTGAATTTTTGAATCGATCAGACTCTGTGTGAAGTATGGAATAAGTTGTGTTCACACTTATGTAAATCGCCTCTTTGCGACGAAACCGTGTTATTTCGAAAAAGGCGATTTTACAGGAGAGCATTTTTAAACTTTCAAAAAGGTATATTAGGTAAATGAACGTTTTTATGGGTTACATCTATAACAAATTATATGAATTATCTTATTAACTATTGCATAATGCAAAAAAAATACCCTAATTTAAAAGATTTTAGGACAAAAAAAGCATTAAAAAAAAAAGGAAAAAATATGTCACATTTTTTCTGAAAAAGTATAAGAAGAACGATGTAGCAAATTAATCTGTCACGTTGTTGATGCTATTATTTTTATTTTATGCTAAATTATAATATAAAAACACATTGTTGAAATTAGAAACATTTATTAAACAGATGAAATAGTTGTAGCTAAACAGTGGTTTCTTTGGACAAAACTATTACTAATCAACAGTTAGTCAGCCTTTATTGAATGTAATCAATATTCTTTTCACTTTATGCTTATTTCTTCTTACATTGTAATCATCTTAATTATATAATCTCAAAAAACTAGTAATCTAAGTTTTCAGTCTCGGTCATAAACTAAGTAATCAGTAAATTTGCACAATTAAGTGCTTACTTTATAAACGTATGTTTATAAAGTAAGCAAAATTCTAAACAAAAAATAATAATTATCAAAACATAAATCTCCTCTATGAGCAAAATCTTAAACATTATAATAACAAAAAACATAAAAATCGCCTATTAAAACTTTAAATAGATAAAACCATATCACTCATATTTTGTGCTGAAATGCCATTCATTTCCAAAACAGTATTATTAAAACTTACAAGGCTTCAAAGAATGGCTTATAATATCTTGGGATGAGGTTTTTATTAACCAAATCCATGATATCCTTTTTCTTTTTTTCGGCTAATCCAGGTTTCCGAGTATAAGCTTTTTTCAATTCAATATTGGTATTGTTACTTATCTTCTTATTCTTCTTCAAAACGATGGCCTTCTTGAACTGTACGTCGGCATACGAATCTTTAAAAAATATGGCATTAGGGTCCTCTTTTTTAACTTGTATTACCTTTATTCCTGAAAACTTCACTGCGTTATTATCTTCATCTTTTACCAGCGCATAGTTCATCAGGTTGCATACATTTTTCCAGTCATTTATATCACAGAAACTCAATTCATTCACATGGAAAGGCTCCCCTTTTTTTCTGGCAGCTTTTATGGCACCAATAAATGCGTCAGGGGTATACATAGGACCTGATCTTAACTGACGTTTTACTTCTCTTTCTATTTGAGAATGGGCTGAATCGCCTTCATTCTGTGTGTGACCCTTGATTAAATATTTATGTGTCACTGACTTGAGATTTGGCAAAGTCTGTACAGCATATAGGTACATCGCTATCATAAACTTGTTTTTTTGCTGGCCAGCACAGTTATCTGAGTAGAAGACAACATCCAGATCTTTGGCCGTTTCTGAAACTTTCATCAGATATTTGAATACACAAGTGCCGATTTCGTTTACGCCTCTGTTAGCGTTTGATTCATCCCATACGAAACATTCAGCATTGTTAGTCTGAATATTATAAATTGTCAAGTTAAGTACATTCAGTTTTGACTTATAGTAAAAAACTGAAATTTCACCCTTAGGGCATTGAAAGACTGCTTGAAGATCGTAAACAGCAACTAAAATATTTTTGTTATTCTTGTCGTTTGCCTTCTCAATTCGTGACAATTGCTTTTCTCTTAGATGCATCTCATAGATTTCTTTTCCTAACTCCTTCTCTTCAGCTGTACTATTTTTATTTACTTCGCATATATCGCACAAGTCTTTTTTTGGAATAAAGAATGAAATGTTAAATTCTTGTGTAAATATGCGATAGAACATCAAGTATGTTGCAAAACGGGTATTTTGGGATTTACATTGTTCAACATAGTCCCTATGGAGATCTGTAATAGCTTTGCTACCATCGATGTAATGTCTTTTCGAGTTAGCACGAATGTAGTGCGATTCAATTTTTGGTATTGACTCAATAAACACTCTTACACCATCTTTTATATTTTCATCCACTTTGTTGTGATTTTGATGACACCCACGATTATCTTTCATTAATGAAATGTTAGTATCTTTATTTTTTTTCTTTAAAGCCGTCTCTATAGGGCGATTATTAATCCCCAAAGTGTTCTTAAAAAACAGTTTACATACTCTAATCTTCACTCCAGAAACAGTCAAAAAGAAAGCATTATTATTATCACGATTTAATGCTATGGTTCCGTCCGGATTAACTTTAACGTATCGATGTTTAGGGACGACTACTTCGATATTGTTTGCGATGAAAGACCATTGCTTTTCAATCTCGCCTAAATCCCAGTATTCTTTTAAAAGTTGTTGTCTTTGCTCCTCAGTGATATTAGATCCACATTTAAATGTACATGTTTCTTTGCAAGATGGTTTTAGTTTACGTTCCGGTATAATTTTATTAGTTTTTGTTGATTTGTATGATTTTCCACAGTTTCTTAGTCGCTTCGCAACATTTTTTTTCCATAATAATTCTCTTTTGGGCCTTTTTTTACCTTTTTTAGTAGGGGTATTATCTGGTTCATTTGACTCTACTTGCGTGGTGCTAACATTTTCGACGGCAGGTGGTTCATTTTCTGATATTAGCAGGTCCTGTTGATTTACGGTATGAAATACAATTTCATGCTCATCTGTTGGGGTCACATTCAGGTCTATAGCATTGAGTACTGTGCTTACAGTAGCTGCACTAGAATGAAAAACGTCTTGATCCTTTCGAAAGTCGATGTTGGTATAGACGTCATTGTTGTCGTCAGATTCTGAAGAGCTCACACGTGCTGGTTTCATAATTTCATAGTTGGGGTCTTTTACGGAATCATCACTATCTAAAAAAAAACCAAAAAAAATCTATTAAACTTTCAATTATCTATAAGTCAGTAAATAAATGTAAGATACAGTTATCGAGTACCCACAATAATATGAGTTTTATTAAATTTATACCTTCGTAGAAAGACGGACCACTGCTTGATGAACTACTGCTACTTGAGGAACTACTGGTGCTACTACTAGTTGATTCACAACGGCGACGATTAGTGACCATTGAGTCTTCTTTGTCTAAAACAATATCAAAATGATAAATATTATGATAACTACCATAATGTTTTCCACGCTTCACTTTACCATCTATAAGCCTCACACGAAACACACGAAAAGACGGGCGTCGAATAACATTACATACAATAAAATTAACTAATAATGTTACTTACATTCGGCAACTGCTGCAGCGCTGCAACCAGTCACCTCCTCATTTCGGTTGCTTTCATAGTTAGTTTCCATTGGAAAAGTTGAATCGCCTTGCTCGATATTATTGTTGTCGCTTTCATTTTCATGTATTTCCATTTGAGAAATGGAATTGCTGTGTTCTCCGTCATTATTTTCTTTTGTTGCTAATAAAACTAAGTATTTGGACCGCGTCCCCATCTGAAAAAATAAGTCTTAATAGTATTTTCTTTTAGTGCTTACAACGTGATAAATCATTATGTATTGCATTGAAATAAGAAACATATCTATAAAAACGGAACAACAATAAATGACCATCACTCATTTCTTGTAATAAAAAACCATTCATCATCAACAATGTTACACCTTATGATATCACAATTCAAAAATGTTATTATTTCAACAACAACGTGATATCAGATTTTATAAAAAGTTGCATTTGAAACATTTTTTCAAGAAAACCGAGTTATATTGCTTTACCACAGTATAATAACAAAAAATATCACTGAATTTAAAGATATGTTTGCAATAAAACTGTGGTACACTCGTGATATCACGTTTTTGCAGAAAACTGAGAGCTCCTTACCTTTGGCGCTTAAAGAGAAAACTAACTTGTCACAGTGTTGAAAACAGAGTACTATATGAAAGGGACAACGCGATAACGCAACGTACCACTGTAGTGACGTCCTTTTCGCTCATGGTCTCGCTGTCCTTCACTTTTAAAACACCACGTTTTTGCACAAAATAAAGTTGAATACGGCGGTTTCGATTATCAAATAAAAAAAAAAAAACATTTTGCGAAATATCACGTTTTTCTCGCAAAGAGGCGAAATGGTATTGGAAAAATACTAGTAAATATGAGCAGTGTTGCTATGGGAACACGTAATTTTTTTACACTTTAGAAAACTCTTATTGTATTTAAATAAGTTATAGCCCATATTATAATGTGTGTATAGTATAAAATAATACAATAGATTATTGGTATGAGAATAATAATTGCAAATAGCGACCGATATCCCTGCTAAGCTTATAGTAAAAATTCCAGTCATACAAAATAGGTATTATGTTCATATAATATAATAGTAACAACGCTTCCTTTTATCAAATTCATATTACGTACCTACAAAAATGATTATTATTTGAAAATTTTTGTAATATATCCGGTAATGGTCAATTAAATGCGTTCTAAATTGTTTATAATAAAAGCGTGTATTATCTGGCAAGGAAACTAGCGCCATCTCTGTTTGAATAGTCATAATTGGAACGTGAACATGAACATATTTTTTCTAAGAACAATTCCTTATTAAAGATAGGTTTATGAAAAGGTAATAAAAATTATATTTTTGTAGTACCTACATTAATAGTCATCCTTTTTAAATATACTTACATAATAATAAATTAACTCTCCATACTTAGATTTTATTCTCTAATAATAGATAATAATTCGCTCTACATGTTCAAACATCTTAGTTTAGATGTCGAGCCAGAAAGATGAATACGAAAGCTTGTTGCAAAATATTGATAAATTCCAACATATGATACACATTTTAAGCTTTTGTTATTTGTATAATATTGTGATGTTACAGTTACCCAACCAGCTTAGTAGGTATAGGTATTAAATCGGAATGAAAAAAACCAAATATTTAAAACAACTTAAAATCCACATCTAAATTGTTCACAAAGTTATTTAGCACACTTGAAACAAAATACGACTTTTTATATCATATTTTGTCTACATTTACAAATTTTAAATATGTTATTTCGTTTTTAGATTGTAAAAGATAGCGCACGATGTCATTATCTTTTATCTCTACGGTTCAAAAGTTTTGTGTCAAAATAAAACTATTCAAGACTCAGGTAAACGAAAGCTGCAAAAAATTGTCAAAGGATATCTAAAAAACGTGTTTAGAGCTACTTCTCACTAGATGGCGTAACGTGTTCTCATTGTTAAAGCTTTTGCGGGCGCGGGGTGAGGAGCTTCCTTGCGTGTTCCTCGTCAGTACTTCCAAGTGCTAAGCACTTCGCTTGACAGTCACAACGCAACTGCGCCGCGGAGAGGTCGCGTCACAACGCGCACCGATTTTCCGTACACGCTCTTAATATTTAATAACACAAAACTGTCAAGTATCAAACTTGTCGATGTATAAAAAATTAAATTTGTGCTACCCAAAACGGACAATTATTGTACAATAAAATGGACTTTAGTGAAGTGAAATGTTAGCAAGTTTTTATCCTTCGTTTGAGTGGTCTACGTTCCTAGTTTCGGAAATGGTGATATCGACCCACGGAGAGTGTTTATGAGACGTTCATTTGTGGAAAAAATATGTCTGTGATAATGTTCAGTGTAACGGCTGTGCTTTGTGCGTTGCTACAACTCGGATCGGCCGTGTTCCCCTACGGCTCAGACAAATGTGTGCGAGTAAACGAAAGAGACTCTGAAAGTAGCGTGCTGTGTAAAATAAGGACTCTTGAATCTGATGGCAGTAGTATAACTTCAGTGTCTACGGATGTACATCGTTTGGCTATTGAGTGCAATCATCTCCTACTGTTTGAAAGCACATTGAGGGCACATTATTTTAGCTCTATCGTCGGTCTCACAGAATTATCAATTAGTAACTGCAAACTACTACACATTCCCAACAACACTTTTAATGATTTAAGAAAATTGAGGAGGTTAAAGCTTCGATCGAAAAACTTCGAGTGGAGTCCTACCAAGAATCTCGAGTTATCTTTGAACTCGTTCAATGGATTATCGGAATTGCAGGCGTTAGATCTCGCTCAAAATAACATCAAGTTTGTTCCTTCCGGCGTGTTCTGTTCTTTGGAAAACTTGAACACTTTGAACTTGACGCATAATAGAATAAGGACCGTCGGCCAGATTGGATTTGGACAAGGCTGCGGTTCAAACCTTCATAACTTGGACTTAAGCCATAATGAAATTAAATCACTGCCAGCTGACTCAGAACTTCTGAAATTAAGAAGTTTGCAGCATCTATTTTTACAACATAATAATATAACGGACATATCAAGCGAAGCATTTGATGGCCTCGTATCTATGAGGGTTCTCAACATATCACATAATCGATTACATACATTACCGGCGGGAATATTTGCGAATGCGAGAGAGTTGAGAGAAATCTACCTCAATGACAATTCTCTGTTTGAACTAGCAGGTGGAATTTTTAATCGGCTTGAACAGTTGATTGTTTTGGATCTGTCGAGTAATCAGCTTACTAGCAATCACGTTGATGATGGAACATTTCTCGGTCTGATTCGCCTAATAGTTTTAAATTTGTCTAACAATGCGTTAACACGAATTGATGGGAAAACATTCAAAGACTTGTTTGTATTACAAATATTAAACTTGAAAAACAACTCAATTGGATACATCGAAGACAATGCTTTCCTGCCTTTGTACAATTTACATACATTGAATTTAGCCGAAAATCGTTTACATACAATCGATGAAAACTTATTTAATGGCTTGTTTGTTCTTAGCAAATTAACCCTCAATAATAATTTGTTAGTGAACATTGATAGAAAAGCTTTTAAAAATTGTTCCGATTTAAAAGAATTAGACTTGAGCTCTAATCAATTACTTGATGTTCCGGATGCTTTGTGGGAGCTGCCTTTTTTGAAGACTTTAGATTTAGGCGAAAATCAAATATCAGACTTTAGAAATGGTTCATTTAAGAACCTTAATCAATTAACCGGATTAAGACTTATCGATAATCAGATTGGAAATCTGAGTGTTGGCATGTTTTGGGATTTACCAAGCTTACAAGTGCTGAATATAGCGAAAAACAAAATTCAAGCCATAGAAAGAGGGACATTCACACGAAACGCTCAACTGGAAGCTATAAGACTAGATGGAAATTTTTTAACGGATATCAACGGTGTGTTTTCAACTTTATCCAGTCTGCTGTGGCTCAACTTGTCTGAAAATCATCTTGTGTGGTTCGACTACGCGTTTGTGCCCAGTAATTTAAAGTGGTTGGACATTCACGGCAATTTTATAGAACACTTGGGCAATTATTACAAATTGCAAGACGAAATTCATATAAAAACTTTGGATGTTAGTCATAATAGAATAGTGGAAATATCGCCTATGGCCATACCTAACAGTGTCGAGTTACTTTTTATTAATAACAATTATCTAAATAGTATTCATGTGAACACTTTTTTCGATAAAAAGAATCTAACGCGTGTGGACATGTACGCCAATGAACTAGTGCATTTAGAATTAAATAGTTTACGCTTATCAACCGTTCCCGGTAATAGAACGCTGCCGGAGTTTTATGTCGGCGGTAATCCATTCCAGTGTGACTGTACGATGGAGTGGCTTCCAATAATAAACAATATGACCGCGATGAGACAGTACCCGCGTGTGATGGACTTAGAAAATGTTATGTGTAAAATGACGAACACTCGTAGTGGTACCCATGTTCCCTTGCCTAATCTCAAAACATCGGACTTTTTGTGCGAATACGAAACTCATTGTTTTGCAATTTGCCATTGCTGTGATTACGACGCGTGTGACTGTGAAATGACTTGTCCACAAAATTGTACCTGCTATCACGACCCGTTGTGGAATACTAATGTCATCGACTGTTCCGGCCAATCGTCCATGGAGATACCACATAAAATACCCATGGATGCAACTGAGGTATTCCTAGATGGTAATAACATAAAAGAGTTACAAAATCATGTATTTATTGGACGTCAAAAGATGAGATCTCTCTATGTAAATAATAGTAATGTAGATAATATTCAAAACAGAACATTTGCGGGCCTCAACGCTTTAGAGATCTTGCATTTAGGAAACAACAAATTGAAAGAATTAAATGGCTACGAATTTCATCAACTCAGTAGTTTGAAAGAATTGTTCCTACAAAATAATTTAATAAGCCATATCGCAAACATATCATTTCTCTCTTTGAAGTCGTTAGAAATGTTACGCTTAGATGGGAATAGATTAGTGGACTTTGATGTGTGGACGCTTAGCAGTAGTCCTCATTTGAGAGCATTATCGCTCGGTAATAATTTATGGTCATGCAAATGCCGTTACTTACAAGAACTGACTTCGTATTTGGCTGAGAATGCACAAAAAATTGTTGACATTACCGACGTGTGGTGCTGGAACGGTGACGCGCGGCCGCCACAGAAAAAAGAGCTTAATTTAAACGGCACCGCCTGCAGCGATTATTATGCCGATAATAACTCCGCCATCGGAAGTATGTTAGTGTCAAACTATGTTCCCATGATGGTCTCGACGCTTACCGGTTTTATGTTAATTTTATTAGCCCTTGTCGTGCTATTCCTCTTCAGAGACTCGCTTCGAGTTTGGCTGTATACTAATTGTGGGATTCGAGTATTTGCATTAAATGGTACATTTGAAGAAACTGAAAAGCTTTATGATGCGTATATTTGCTACAGCCCTAAAGACGAAGAATTCGTTATACAATCATTAGCTAATGAGTTAGAAAATGGAAATCCGTCTTACCACCTCTGCCTTCATTATAGAGACATACCGCACCACGGCGCACAATACATGCAATGTGCGCCGCCGGTGGTCGAGGCAGCGGAAGCTTCTAAACGAGTAATACTAGTGCTAACAAGAAACTTTATGCAAACAGAATGGTCTCGGTACGAATTCCGACAAGGGCTCCACGAAGCACTAAAAGGATGCATTTATAAATTAGTTCTAATAGAAGAGTGCTCCGTGGTTGCGGACGCAATGTGCGACCCCGATTTGCGGCCGTATCTTAAAACGGGGTCCCGATTACGATGGGGACAAAAGAGATTTTGGGAGCGGCTCAGGTATATGATGCCAGACGCCTCGCATCCCAACCACAAGACGCGAACGCATAATTATAGAAAAAATATCAACACGTATACTTTAGATTCATCTGTACCGAGCGGGGGTAATAGAACTTTGCCATATCCCGATAAATCGCCTGTGATAAGTGGCTCGGGGCAGGGAGCTAGCGCGCCTCCCGAGTATAGTACTGAAGTACGACAATCGCCTTCGGCGGTGAGACAGACGCAGGGAGTAGCGTACGGCCCCGATGGGAGGCCAATATCAGATCATATTTATTCATCAATAGATTCTGACTATTCGTCGTTAGAACACGGCATGGCACCGGGGCGAAGACGAGACCTTCGTCAGTGGCCCCCTCCACCGCCATTAGTTGACACGGGCAATGCCGTACAAGCTTACCTAGTCTAGGAGCTTACAAGCTCATTCTCAGTCACATTGTAAATATTTCCCTAGATGTTTATATGTTTATGTAAATATTGTAATTATTAGTTATTAAGTGCTAAACCAAAATTTTATGTAAGTGAACTTATTATTGCCTGTTTGTTATTCTGTGCATAGGTTTCGTAATAAATTTATAAAGACTGCTGTAGCATATTGTAATATTGTAAATAGCAAAACCAAGTGATGATACTACATGAATATCAGTAATATTGCGTTATTTATACAAATAAAAAATAAAATGATGATGATTTATATCTCTGCATTTTGATTTTATCCTTCTTTCTCAATCAAATTCAATGAAATTAGTAAATTTTAAAGTTCACATATACTACTCAATAAACATTATAATGCTCTAAATTAATTGAGCTGTATCATATTTTACAATAAAGTAACTACATATTTAAAAGTAAAATCATTTATTTCAGTTTTGTTCAAGGTTTCGAATTAATTACCGTAAACTGTCATTGTAAAGTTTAATTAATTAATATTGATTACTTAATTACACAATTTGGGCCATAATTATTTGTCAAATTGACTTCCAAATTAAATCTAAAATGAGTATATTTTGTTCATTGTTGATATAAAACAATAACTTTTGACTTAACCTATAATAGAAGATCATATTCTTACAACAATGCCCATTTTTATTACAATATTATGCAAAATACACTTTTGAACAGACAATTGCCAACAAAATTCGCACACAGATTTATCTCA
The DNA here is from genome assembly GCF_061535455.1 of Colias philodice. Taxonomy (NCBI): domain Eukaryota; kingdom Metazoa; phylum Arthropoda; class Insecta; order Lepidoptera; family Pieridae; genus Colias; species Colias philodice. The sequence goes on along the minus strand of NC_143099.1, from coordinate 8,129,516 downwards.
ACGAAACACTCATAGTTTTTATTACACACATTATAATCCCGTTAGAATGGAAGCCTACACAAATAAAATAAGACACAAATCATAAGAATGGACTCATTTCATTCAGTAGTAAAGTATTGTAGTTAGTAGTTACCATAATCGGAAATTCAATTTGGCTCCAACCCAGATTGAGTTCCTTCATAATGCATTTATTTGTCTTAGATTCTTATTCTCAATGCGTCATACTGTTACAGTATTTTTATAAGGTAGCTATTATAATTTAAATTAAGTTTTAATGTGTTGTTTTTGTGACTGAGTTTAATTGTGCGTCGCAAATCTAGTAAATTCGTTGGTAATTTGGCACAAATAAATAAAAATATGTTTTATTCCATTCAATATTTTGTTTATACCTACTATTTTTTCGTTTCTATTTTTACATATACCAAATGATAATTATGTCCTGATATTAATTTATTAACATCGAAAGTTTCAAGTTCATTTCTTATCGATCAAATTCTATACATTGTATTAATAATAATTGTCGGCTCCACTTTTATTGAAAGCTAATGCATTCATGTTTAAAACATTCACTTTAGATAAATACTAAATAGTTTAACTAGATAAATACTATTTATTGTCGTGCCTTACTTCTATCGTTTTTATCCTCACAACTTTCTTTATATATATTCTACAATCTACAGCATACCGGGGCTCTGTCGCAACTCGCAACTTGTATTTCAGTAAAAAGTGCGTCAAATCGCGTGCCTGCTTTACGGACTGGAACAAAAGGATTTTTTACAACCCAATCTTTTGTTCTTGTTTCATTGACGTCGCTTCTCAATTTTATCTCGGAACTATTTTCAACTCTACCATCCTTTTTATCTTTCGGTTACACAACTACATACATTTAATTAACTAGATTGTTTAACAAATTTTATTTAGCAACAAAAAGCGTTTCTAAACGTTCATTCAGCTGTTACAAGCATTAAAGTCTAGCTCGGGATTAGCATTAATAGGGCAATGATAAAGGATTAACTCTAGAGACAAACAGGAATACAATTTTTCCCCACCGGACGCGATATCCGCTGGCACACGTGACCAGATTCGTCTAGTTAGTCGGCGTATACTGAGCCTTGTTTATAATTCTATATTGACTTTTGTGTCACAATGAACGCGACTGCTATAATAATATATTGTTATAGCGTGTTGTATGATGGTCGATGTCCTTACGAAGGAATATGTAGTGGTGAATTAGCTTTTGACGTAAACTTTTTAAGTACCTATGACGTATGAGTAATAACTTGCTAGGTATAGTTATGTAGGTACTTATCTACAATTGCGAATTATGTCGTGTTGTGTGATGGTAGATATCCTTACGATGTTTAGGAATGTTAGAATTAGCTTTTTACGTAAAACTTATTCGTTTGAATTATCATGTTGTCTGTAAAATGTAAACAAGACTTTTCTATTTTGATGAAAAGTTTTAATACTGGAACTTAATGAAAAGTTTTTACTTAAATTTATTTATAATGATATACTTAAGTAGATATCTTCTTTATAATGAAAGAACAATATTCAGTAAGTGCGAAGTTATTTCAAGCTCAAGCAACACAATAAAGTCTATTTTTGTACCAATTTAAAATTATTTAAGGTATCATCTTATGAAACTTGAACAAAGAGCTGAATCACAAGCCGACGAACTTTTTACTTAAGTAGGTAACTGAATAATAAATATCCTTTTAATGATTTTAAATATGTATATTACCATAGCGTTTTTTGTTTATGTTCGGTAGATTTTATACGCAAAACACGTGTACGACAAATTTTGACATCTGCTTGTCCGTGAGGCGACGCAAATTGAATTTTTTGCGTCTCGTGTCTCCTTAAAGCTTGTATTAGGACTAGGTTATAGACGGTAGAAGGTTTATAAAATTTTCTGATATTTATACGAATACATACTATTTGTTTCATAGAGAATTATATGTTATATATACATTAGTTCTACTCTCTGTATTAAAGTTGTCAGTTTGTAAAATCCTGTGTGCTCTTATGGGGTATGGGTCAGATGCAGATGCATATAACATCTGTTTCTCTGATCTATAATCTTATATGTATATAAAAATGAATCGCAAAATGTGTTGGTAAGCGCGTAACTCGAGAACGGCTGAACCGATTTCGATAATTCTTTTTTTATTATATTCCTTGAAGTAGGTACTAGGATGGTTCTTATGTAGAGAAAACTTAAACATGTACCACGGGCGAGGCCGCTAGTATTCAATAATATCAGCAGTATCTTTTGTATTTCATCAGTGTGAGGTTTCTTTAAATCTCTACCTGGGATCTAACCTAGTAGATACTTACGTACTTTCAATTATTGCTTCCATCCTAGTAACTGCTTATCAAACCGTATCTATTGATGAAATAAATTTTACTATAAATACAATGGTCCAGTCTAGCGGTATTAGATAAAAATTGATTTCTTAAAAAATCTATTTGACTCTATGCTCTATTAAAATTAAATTTAGGACTACTAATAAAAATAACCGCATTCATTATGTTAATTGAATAACTCTAATAAAGTATTTATTAACGCAATAAATAATGAACTCAAATCATAATTATAGATTAATTGAATAGCGTTAGTGTAGAGCTACCCTTAATCATAAAACTCTGAATACCTATGAACTAATTTCTATAATAATTAATGGTATATTAAAAGTCAATTAATTTCAATTAGATCGTAATTTGATATGTTCTTTTATTACTGCCCACTCGATCATAATAATTATTATACATTTCATATTAGGTACTTACCTCTGGCAAGTAACTCGATAAAAAATATATATAAAAACAATTCATTATGTTAAGTTGATATGTTCTCAATTTTTTACAGTAACTAATTATGAACTTATGTACCTAACAATTTAATGTTATGATACAGATAAGGCTAGTTCCATAGGTACATATATAGAAAGCTTTATACAAAATGTATTTAGATGTGAACAAAGGGGTTGTTAACAATAAACGAAAATACAGAATATAATATGACGAGTACATATAGGTCTAGTTCTTCAAGGTTTCGACTTTCGAGACAAGATGCTTTGCTACTATAAATGCCAAAATATTAGCTCTAATTTCGCTCTACATTCTTTTTTATTCGTTATTCTATATGATGAAACTATACCTACTACAAATAGTCAATATACCAATAAATCATATCCGAATAAAAGCTCTTTTCGAAACGACATCGAATGCACTGAATGTAATGAAATGGCGTTAAATAAACTCAGTTTGTTAAGCCGATCATTAATTTTCAGTGCGACAGGCAATTTCAAATGTTTGCAATAAATTACCAATGCCGAAGTTTGTCCTGCTCAAATAAAACAGAGAATCGTAGAATCTGTGAATTGAACTTGTTATAAACAAATATGTTCCCTGTGGAATTCATTTCAAATGTTTTATTTGTGTGATATATCACGTATTTAAGCTTTAGGAATATAGTTATAATTGTGATATTTTGGGTGTAAATTGTAGAGTTTTTCTTTAGTGATATGAGTGTCAAATACATCATAGATTGAAATTTTTTTCCTCTGTAAGTTTATGAATATAGCCTTCACTACATACTTACATAGTATAAAACAAAGTCGCTTTCTCTGTCCCTATGTCCCTATGTATGCTTAAATCTTTAAAACTACGCAACGGATTTTGATGCGTTTTTTTAATAGAACGAGTAATTCGAGAGGAAGGTTTTAGTATATAATTTATTAGGTTTTAGACAAAGCGGGCGAAGCCGCGGGTGAGCTAGTTAGATATAATTCTAATAAAATAAATTACAATAAGCTTGCATTTAATAATATAAATTATAAATATTAAGCGCTAGTGACCTTATATAAATTATTAATTTACTATTAAAATAAATAAATTACATCATTTAACAAATCATAAACACGTACAGTTTTTAACTTTACTTCGTAATAATTTGAGAAGCATTACAAATTTCAAAACTAAAATTCCGATCGACTCAAATCGCTAAGCTCGTACTAATGATGTTAATTTCGAAGTACATTAGCACCTCTGCTTTTAATTCTCTCTTTGTAAACAATAATATACTCACGCAATAACAAATGGTATTCTTGGTATTAATACGTTCTTCTTATGTTTCTTTATTTATGTTACTGCAAATATGCTATTTCTTTGTACATATTATCACTCTTTAGCCATAATTACTAGACGTTTAACCGCTTGCTAGGAAAACCCGTTGTAAGAAATTTCATCACGTATTTTTACAAGAAATTTATAAGTATGTTATTATAACTACACTAAATATCGCCAATAGGTAAATAAATAAAACAAAAAAATGTCACCGTGTGTACAATTTATAAATATATTTAACTTTCAATACTTTTGTATGATATATTTGGAGAATTTAAAGTTACGTCCTTACTTTTACTACTGATAATAAAATAAAATTGACTCGGCCAACCATAGAAATAAATTGATGTCCACCATTATGTGTATTTAGGCGTAATTTTTATAACATTCGAACTACTTTCTCGTATTTCTGTAATTTGCATCAATTTTTTGCGGTACATTACAATTTACAATAAATATGTTGAGACACTTTCTTTAACATTAGTTTTGTATATTGCATGTTCTTGGTTAAATTAAACGCTTTCACTTCGCGTTCAGTTATTAACCCTAGAACCGTACCCTGGGGTACAAATGAAAAAAAATTCAGAAAATCTTCTATATCTTTTTTTCTAAACAACGGTTTCTTTTGCGCGTTCGTGTATTTATCGGGGATGAGGAGACACGTAGATACCGTATTCGATCAGTGGTCAAGCTATTGAGAACACGTCGTACGAACCTGTTGGGGTACTCCAGTACCCCTGGGTACTACGAACGTAAGTATTTCAAGGTTCATTTATTTTATTTTTTCGCCTTTTGGTCCTTTTATTTTATATTTTTTATTGATAAATTTGATGTACAATTATAAGTTTACTTTACATTCATGTTATATACATACTGTTATTGTTAAATAGTGTAGGAATTTGTATTTTTAACAAATTTATGATTTGCTGCATGATTTGAATACCTGAGTTATTCATTTTCTTTTTTTGATGGCAAATAATGGATGAATTTTGATTTTTTTGTGGGAGGTGGAATAACAAAAAGAGCTGGTACTTGGTGAGGCATCAAAATATGAACCTGACGAAAATTTTTTAATTTTTTTCTTATAAAAACTTCACCTAGAAGAATGATTTCAGTGCATAACTTTGCCAATGTCTCTACAAATAAGTAATGGAGATATTTTAGGACAACAATTACCAATAACTGCAGGGACCACTGCTTTTTCAAAATCTGAGATGTAACTGTGAATATCCACGTTAAAATTTCGTCAGCCCCGCACACAATGCAGGAAGTGAAAACTTTTAATAAATTTTGATCACCAACGTAAAGTGTGTGTAAATTGTAGAAAAAATATAAAAATTCCATTATAAATTAAATTATTATGACCTAAATGAATGTTAAGATGACCTTAATAAGACAACATTCAAAAAAGTTAATAATCTTTTTGTAATCTATTTTTTTTCATAGGGGTACACTTGTACCCCTGGGTACCGTTAATGAAATTTTAATATGGGTACGGTTCTAGGGTTAAACGATGTTTAATCGTGGTTTAAACCACTAATTTGACATGCTCCATTTGAGGCATGTTTAAAAAAATATCTCTAAATACCTCTTTCGTTTTGTCGTGTTTCGTACGCGACCGTAAAGTTGGTATTGGTTTGTTTGAATCATAATAACAATCCTCAAGGTCATTGATTCTGAGAGAACAGTTAAAAGCTCGATCAGCTTTGTACTCTAGGCTCTAGCAGCTGTCAAGTAATTATTATTGATCTATGACTATTGGGAGCGACATAGGTACAGTACTTAACGAGAACAATATGACATTTAAGTTACCTGTTTTTTACTAATTACCTATGACTTATGTAGGTAAATACCTAGTGCAGGTAGCAAAATTTTCACTAGGTTTAGTGAAAAATTCAAAATTTAATTAATTACAATCTAAATAACTTTTTATTCTTATTTATTATGATAAGTAAATCTGGGAAAATAATAAATATTTTCTTACACAATTCCCACATTCTTATCGTTTCGCTGGTTGCTAATTTGCAAAGAATACCACACAAACGTTTTAATAGCGAAATGACAATGTCTCGGCAACTTTCTCTACCTAATATACTCAATTTATACTTTCATTAAGTAATTGTGTGACCTCTGCAGCCTACAATTCACTTGAAAAGCCACCTCTAATTGCACTATTCAACATTATTGCTTCAATACAGAATGTTTGTGTGGAATAAAACTATACTTTTTATGCTTATAGTAAAATTTAAGTACCAATTCATTCTAGTATTTATTTATTTTTTCATAAATTAGAATAATTTAATGTATAAGACTTTTTGCACATGACTAAAAATTGTACTAAGAAACCAGTAACATAGTTTTGAACAAAACATCTTTAAGCGTAGGAATTGCCACTGATCGTAAAATGTGTTTTCTCAACACTCAAACATTACGCATTTTTTAAATGAACAGCCTCGGAAGCTCATCTTTTTGCCGAGCAAGTAAGACAATTGACCATAAAATCCATCGTACGTGTCACAAAAAGAGAAAGCTTACCGTCCGTTCTAATGTTCCGTTTCTAAGAACATTATGTCTTATTTAAGTCAGGAAAAAATGCCGAAAGAAAAGGCAAAATGGGCAATAAATGTCCCCCGTCAGACTTTAAGATAAAAGTTTGTATTGCTACCGAACGCAACAATATTTGAGCTGTAAACGTCCCCTGTTTTATTGCAACATTGTTACACATTAAAGATTTTTTTATTTAGTTTTGACGCGAAAACAATGAACATTTTGCTTCTGTTTTTAAATAAAGGGACGGTAGCTGTTGTGAAACCTACCATTGTGTTCTTATTGACGCTTTCAATTATATTACTTTTGTCGGTTTAAATCAGGGTAATTAAGACCGAAGGCATATTGAGTTAAGTGTAACGGTTCTATATAAACAAGGGAGGTACGTGTTATTATTAAACAAAACAGGTCAATAGAATTGGATCTCACGATATTTTATATTCGCTAACACTGAACCAGTCTATACCTTACATAACCTTTATAGTTTCTAACAATTATATTAGTATATAATATTTTAACACAAAACGTTTTAATTAAATAATCATCTTTTTACAAAAATTAAAGTTGTAATGAAGATTAATTCAAGCTGTATATCCATAATTATAAAAATAACCACATAATTCTAGTCTAGTTTTTCATAATTAAAAAGCGCATCTAGCTTCCGCTGCAGTTCTCTCATCAAAAGAATTTCAGACGTTCAAAACTTCAAAGATGGCGCCGATAATTACGACACATACGGCGAAGTTTTTCGTCGTTTTTGTAACATACCGGCATTACACATGCGGAATCAGTAGACCGAAACCGATCAAACGCATAGACATTGAGTTTTATTGCGCGGTAACTTTGTAATGGCGTGTTTATGTCAAATGCTCCCCTTTGTGCTTAAAAACGTCGATGCCGAATTATGGCTAATGGTAAAATAGGGTTGTTTATGAATTTGGTAAAACATCAATGATTCAGTAATACTTCTGATCCTGACTGATAAGAATGTATTAGTAATAAATAATAAATGATGTAGGAACCAATGTCTCTTAGTCTTAAGTTAATGTAAAGCTGAGTTTTCTTTGCTTAGTAACGTTAGAATTAAAGAAATTTAAAACAGATAATTGATATGAAAAATATGATTATTTTGCAAGTTGTATCGATCTTCATATTAAAATATATACAAGGAAATAATTAAATTGAAACGAAAACGTTCATAAATACCACAAATCTTCATTCCTTGAACTATAAAATATTTATTTTATCTAGTTATAATAATTTCATACTTAAGCTTAAAAAATTATAACATAATATTAAAACAAGTTACAGACTAATATAAATTAATTTGTGTGTTTGCTCTCCTATTCGTTTATTTTATTTTATATTGACTTTTACATTAATAATATTAAACACACAGAACAGACATTAAACACAACAACGTAGGTTTTATAATATTATGTTTAATCTGACCTACATACACTGATAAATCATGTTTAAAACATCATCTCATAAATGCCAGATGCATTTTATCATACATTTTAGTATGCTTCGAACATTTTACAACCCGAACTATTTATACGTATACCTATTGTCTTAAAAATATTAAACCTATTGTCATAAAACATATTATGTAAATACTATCTATTCATAGTTTATTTGAAAAGTTTTAGGCAATTCAGTCCCAGTCCACTCGTAAATCATCGAAGCTTCTGTTGTGCTCAAGTCGGACCTTTCCTTTTATGACTCTTTTGTTTAAAACTTTTATTGGCTCTACCGTTCCGAAAACTAATTTATTCAAAACTTGGGATAACGTTTGGAACTCGAAAAACTTTTTACGTCTCAATTTTACGATTTTCGCACTTTGTTTAAAGAGGTTACCGATTAATGTTGAATTTCTTTTATTCGTGCAATTATCTGGAATTTATGTTGGAATAATTAAACATCCCTTTATTCCCTATTTATTAAGCCGTTACCATTCTTAAAATATGTATAAAATAAATAATACTCACTTAATATAGAACTTTCAGAATGTGAAATGAACTACCTTGGGAAGGACGACATTTACAACGCAGATAAATAAATTATTTCTATATTATTTTATAAGGTATTTAGATGATAAGGTAACTTTTAATTTTAAATTATTTTTTAAATGTAATTAAGGGGCATATAACATGTATTCGACTAAATTCTGACGACTTATAGTATAATATTTCATTCAACGTTAATTTTGTGCCGGGAGCGTCAATTAATTATAGAATTATAACGTGAATTAAAGAAATCTGACTTTTACCACCTAATGGCTGATGATTTGTAATAATTGCTTGTTTTAAATTACTCAACCCGTGTACAAATTACTTAAAGAACTGAACGACTCTTAAGAATTATTGAGGCAAATTATGTTTAGGAGGAAGGGCAATCAATGTGGGTAGTGTGGTGTTATGGCCAAGAATATAGCTTAAGAGTCGTAGTTTATTTTGATATTTCGTTTTATTTAGAGCGGTACCGTGTTCATCCTTATTAGTGAATCGCTACATTGTGCTAATGTGTCGTAGATAACTTGCGATGTTATTACGAATGATAGAAAATATTCTAATAATTGATAAAAATATTATAATTATTAGTAAATAAAGTTTACTCTTCAACAATTCTAAATTAAACTAGAAATTAAAATGTATTGCTAGACATTAATTTGTAAAGCTGTCCAATGTGTACCTACTCTAATATTAGGTATTTATTATAATATATTATTTTCCCTGTAGGTATCCCTATGATAATATTAATACCCCTTTTCTTCTCAAACACAATTTTCACTTTCTTTCAAATTTTTATTAAAATACACATTTTTTCAATGTTAATTAAAAACGTTACCAATCATTGTTTCCAATTTATTCATCAGCTCTTATCACCGGCTACCAGAATTGATTGAAGCATCCGTGGCAGCGATTAAGCATGCTTTAGTGGGTAACGGTAGCTCACGGTGATTCTTAACACGTACCTTATTGTTGGGCATTGTTTATGTTATATTGGGCTTTTGTTCATATTTAAAACTTGATAGAATGTTAAAGAGCCTGTTGATAGAGGTGCATATTGAATTGATGTTTTATGTTGCTAATTTTCCTAGTTTTGTCTAGTAGGTATTTAAAGTGTAAAATTCAAACACATAATGCGTGTTTATTTTTCAATCAATAAGAAGTCTTGGATTTTTTTCATCACTTTTAAAATAAGCTGAATATTGCCGCATCAATAAAGTTTCTGTGATATATTGCAGTGAATACGATAACAACGTTATTTAAATAATATTAAACGATTAAATAATGAAATAAACTTTTAATGTGCTGTATCCATTTAGATTCTGAATAAAGTGATTACCAGCTCCTTGAATAACGCATTCAAAGCTTTACCTGAATCTAATCATAGCTCATAACGGTAATTCACGGAAGATATAACCCGGCTAATAGAAGTGAATCATAAATATTATAACCCCTTATAGGTGCGAGCGAGATAGCACGATATCAAACGCTCATGTGCAAGAGAGATGGCATGCACTTGACCGCCGGGTTAGATGGTTTTCTTTATTAACGCAGGTTATAATATGATTAATAGATGTCAATCCATTGAAATAAACACCAATATGCAGTAATGTCTGACAAGCTGCGGTAACAATTCGGAACTTGATTAGCCGTGATTGACGTCTTATCAATATAAGTACCGTTTTAATGCAATCAATATTTTGAAGGCGTGTGTATATTGCAAATTATAGCTGTGTAATGTACAAGTTACTGTAGTGTCAAGTGTGATAGTGTAATAAAACGTATATTAACTGGTAGTGTGATAGAGTAATGTTAAGAATGTATTGACCGTGTATATATGTATTAACTTTGTTGAATAATGGTGAGCGTGATTAGAAAAAAAAGAGCGTGTGAAACATCTTTAGCAAGATTCAAAGATAGCAAAATCGTCGCCTTAATCCATGACGTGATGGTATTGCCATGACACGACCGTTAATTTTACTCTCAACGCGCATTAAGTTTTGCATCAAAAGTTGCCTAGTGAGACAGAAAGTATGTAAATAGTAATAAAGGAAACGATTAGATAAACAATTTTATAGGAAGCAAACTAATAAGATATTAAAATCTGTATTCACCGTTGTAAACAATTATAAAAGAACTACCTAGCATTTAAATGTGTGAATAAAAAGAAATATTAATTCAAGCATTATTTACACCAACAATTGACCATTCATCAAAACCAAGGAAACCGACGTCCGTATTTAAAAATACTTTATCGATCGTCTAAGCGTCGAAATCGTTATTTAATGGGAAGAAAAAAAACTATATTTTCTAAAGTTCTGGTTCAGAGTGTCTTAATTACCGGTTTACTATGATTTATTATATAACGTCGGAATAATTTTTAAGTCGGCTCAATGATGGTTTGAACAGGTTGCTTCGCCGGCGGCGCGTTGGGAATTGGGGCAAAGAGAAATATTATAAAGATTGTCTTGACAGTTTAAAGACCACTGATGTTCTTTATTGTTACACCTTGAGAATAATTAAGTATCTATGAATAAAAATTAAAGTCGGAATTTATTGACGTAACAGCACATGATTGATTTTAGTAAATAGCGCGTAAGTTATGTCGTGATTGTATCGGATTGTATTTATTACAGTGTACCTTTGTTAAATCATATTTTAAGCTATGCTATTCGTAGAATATTTTATAGGTACTAAACTTTATCAAACCAACGAATAAGTAACTAAATTGTCTTCCCTAATAATTTTCGTTAAAATGTTGTTTTTGTTTTTACGATAATTATCTCCTCTAACACAAAAATTATATTTCACTGTGTAATTGTCAATACTATCAAATTATAAACCCCCTATTTTCATACCAATTCAATTCAAAAACCCATAATCTCAGTGTCAGTTCTACTTTCCGCTTAATCTTTGAAAGCGCATCGCGGGCGCATGCAAGTCACTAGACGGTATAAATAATACTATAATCACAAGAAATTATCCTCTAGCATGTCAGTAATTCTGCTTCTTGCATAGCTTATTACAGAGCTAGGGACCTATTTTCATATTCGAATCGTCATTATTGATCACTTGTAAAAGAAAATTGAGCTTAGAAACTCGTTCTTATCAAAATGTGATTCGAGATAATCTTGAGGTATTTGTGCTGTGTTTTGTAAGATACTCGGTTTTCTTAGTATTTACACGATTCTGCAGGTGCTTATGGCGTTTTATGGTTTATATGATATGTTCACTACAACGAATAACAAATATGTGATCTAGTAGAAGAGATTTTGATACCAATTTCGTAGCTATGTACGAAACTGGTGGTTATTTTACACTTTTTAACATTTCGTCGTAAATATAAACTCTTTATTAACAAATATTATAAATTTATATCGTAATTGATGTTTCCTGTCAGTAACATATCAGATTAATAATTACTAGAAACAATTATTAGATATAAACCATCGATTAATCTAATAACTAATTGTATTATTACTCTATGAGTACCTACTTGCACCGAGATGTACCATTGTCTTTCTCCTACTGTTATTGTTGATAGTTCAGAATTCCAAGACGCTCGTAACTAAATCCCGACTACTTAATTCAAACTGCACGAGCCAGCGCATAAATAACAAACAAAGAAAGCACTAAGATCACCTCTCATAATAAGAAAGATAAACAATTGGCGATTGTTCTACCGCACAAGAATATGACGTCAGCACCGGCGATATTTATTAAAGGAAAGAATGCTGGAACAATGTACTTAAAGGAGTACATCGTTAATTGCAAACAGACATGACGCTTGCTTCTGCTGAACTCGTGTCTTCAGTTGAGTTATGTAAATATGTATCGATAACAATGTAAGCGCCTGGCTCTATATGATGATCTTAGTGCACAAGATTACTGTTTTATTTGGTTTTGACATTTGGCTTTGAAGTTTAAATCTAAGTAAATCATGACCCTTCTCAAATGATACGTAAAATCAGGCGTTTCTTCGCGAGAATGAATGAATGAATGAATGAAAATACTTTATTTGCACCAAAACAAGGAAACAATACGAAATAAAACACATACAAGATAAACACGTGCAAAAAGGCGGCCTTATCGTTAAAGCAGCGATCTCTTCCAGACAACCTTTAGTCGAGGATCATGAGAATTACGTTTTATGATGAGGTTGATGGTGCAAAACATAAAAATCATTAAATAAATAAGACTATAATACATAGTATACATATACATACATACGGATACCGAGATACCCGAGAAGTGAAAACTTTAATCTTATTGTGTAGTTATTAAGAAATATTCAGAATTTCAAATTTTCAGGCCAGTTAAATGCTCTAATATTATGTATAATGGAAGAAACATCCAAGCATTTAATGTTATTATGGTAATCGCACGCGTGGGTATCAGTTCATGAGAACCTATAAAAATCAATGGACTGAAAAAATGGACCCCGAGTTAACGTAGTCAGGATAATATCCACACTGTTTTGTGACCCGAAATTTTACACGATTGGAATCGATGTACTCAAAAAGGTTTTCCGGTTTCCTTCTTCTAATAAATGGCATTTAAGGGGAAAATTATTGAAAGCTATACTAAGAAAATATTGGTATTCTTCTTGTGTTGTGAGAAATTTTCAAACTTCTAAATAAATTATGAAAATGACTTTGCGCATAATGATAGCCTATTTTCTAAATAGAAAGGAATATTAAATTAAATTAAATTGTATATTGACATGATTTTAAAAGAGCAAATATGGAGTTTCTTGCCGGTTCTTCTCCATAGATAATGCTTTCCGAATCGGTGGTAAATGTTTAAAAAAATGTAATGACGATTCAAAAGTGCTTCTAGAAGAAGTCTAATTGAATAAATAAATGTTTGAGTTTGATTTTGAAATAAACTAAATACAAATATGTTAATACAATTATACTTTAGCATATTATACAAAGAGCTGCGCAAAGTCTTAAAAGCTTTGTAAGAAACAGTTTTCTAAAGTATGTAGCTTCTTGAACTCTGAACAGTAAAAGGGTTATAAACTTCCACACGATCAGCTAAGATCATAAAATAGCAAAACCAATTGTTTTATATCGACCACCGACATCGAGATTGGAAATTCAATTGTTAATATTTAACAAAGATATATTGGTTTATTTTAATACTAGATATTAAAAAAAAACAGTAATAATCTTTATAAAATTGTTACAATAAAGAATTTACAAAGAAACGTGGGTCAAAAGAAAACAAAACATATAATAATTCATTCACGTATTTTATTTAACACTAATTACAGATATATTCGCTAGTATACAAAAACACGATCTAGTTTTATATAAATAAAGTTTAAAACAATTTCTCACATACATTTCGCTCAACCTTGCACATAACTGTATTAAGGCTCCATAACCTAAATTGACACTTGAATCTGCGATATAGATTTGCTATTTAACGGTTTCTGTGAAATAGCTGCATATTATGGTCGGTTTACACTCGCTTAAAACTAAGTGCTTAGTGCTTGTCACTAATACTACGTTCCAAAATGTATTCTGTAGATATGTGCTTAGTATTAGTGTTGGTGAATCTGTTTAAGATTATATTTACTAAGCGACTAGTCGTTACTTGACCGCGAAGTTATCGCTTGCTGACCGTGTAAACATTTCGACGAGTTAATTAGAGAAGAGTTGTACCGGAAAGTGAAAACAAAAACCATTTCGATTGGCTGGTCACTTATACTAGCTCCTACAGTTACTTGTTACTTGTCATTATTGGTGACAAGCACTTAGTTACTAAGCCAGTGTATACTGTCCATAAGAATATCGACTGTTAATGTGAATTGCAATGTATCGGAGTGCAAATGCAAGTGATATATCATTTTATTTGCATAGATCTGACAGAGTTTCTGTAGTTGCATGACTTTATTAAGGCAATCGTTCGGTTAATTGTTGCCGTGGTTCTAGGTGCAGTTTGAACTTAATTTGTTTAGCACGCAATAGTTGTTTAAATAATATTCAATGGCGATGCAGTATTTTAAATAGTATAGTATAATATAGTTCCGCCTTTTTACATATTAAATATGAAAATATTATTTTATTTATTAATTTATTTATAATCTTTATTGCATACAACACAAATTTCACACACACAGACAGGACATTTGATGCAAAGGGCGGATTATATAGATTACACAAAGAAGTTGGTAAGTCTCATATTAATCAAAACCTCTACTGAAATGTTATCAAGCTAAAAAGGTTTTTTTAACCCACATAACAGTTTTGGATGTAAAAAAACAAAAACAATTATACATCAACCTATCAATTTACCAATAATTTTATATGCCATCAAGGAACATTTAATTAGTTCTTTATTGGATTTTAAATAACTCCGACCCCTTTGTGAAGACTGCGCCCCACCAGGCGGTCGACCACGTATGTTGGAAAACATTGGTAATGGATGATAAATTATATCATATTTACCGTTAGTACGTCATAAAAGGAAAATATATAGACATTCGCTTCAATACGAAATGGAATTTTATGAAATGTTTTTATTTTATATACTTTCGTCTCCAAATTAATTGAATTAACTACGGGGCAATTTAGTTGATGAAATAAATATTTTGTATAATGTTTCTAAAATATATTAGGCATCTATAAATTTTCTGTCTTTACATTTAAGCTGAAAGCAAACGCAAAGTTAATAGAACATCCCTTTAGATATGTCAATGACACACTGTAAGCTATATTATTGAGTTTATTATAAGTATTTACACTTTAAAATATAATTACTAGACTAATAAATTGCACCAATATAGATTACATTTAAAACTTTATTACCATTGGCTCCCATCTCACCATTACAAATCATAAAATTATATTTTTAATTACCATCAATAATCCAATGATTTGTATAAACTATAAACCAATGAAATGAGATCGTTTCTTATTGTTTTATTGTTTGTAATAATTTTATTGAATATCATGTGTGGTCGTATTGATTACATACTTCGTAAATAGTAAGCTGATATTATGTTGCCAAATGTAAAAGAATGTCATGGATGCAGTTACAATCAATTTTGAGAACAGGTTGCTTCTTAGAATGTACTGTTATTGATCTGTATAATAAGTAGAAGGTTTATTTTTAGGAATAAATGGCTATATATTAGTATATAATTTTCCATTATATTAATAACTAGCTTTCCGCCCGTGGCTTCGCCCGCGTTTTCAGAGAAAAACCCGTTCCCGTAGGATTTCCGGGATAAAACTTATCCTATGTCTTTCTCGGGTATCAAAATATATCTATACCAAATTTCATGCAAATTGGTTCAGTAGTTCAGACGTGATTGAGTAACAGACAGACAGACAGAGTTACTTTCGCATTTATAATATTAGTATGGATTATACAAATGGAAAATCTCGATGGCTTATTTCTGAACCAAGATTTAGAAATTATAGATTGATACACATGACCAACTGAAATGTTCGCGAACTATTATTTCGAGTAGCTCTAAACATTAACTTTATAGTCCGGGATACATCGCCCATTTTTGCAAGTGATTACTATCAAGCTAATTTTTCGTGAGTAGCTTTATTTTGATGAGATGCCCAATAATTTCATGAACGAAACTCTCGATTGTGGTAGCTTACAGAGGTAACAAGGATAAAATTTTTTGATTTGACGGTTCTCAAATATTTATTACGCAATTTGTAGGACAATATGTCTGTTGAATTATATAAGTATTAAATAAGTGAAAATAAAAAAATCAGCTGGTTACTAATCATTTATGATGACTTCGTTATCGATACACATTGGAAAGGGGGACTCTTTGATCAAACCATAGATTTTGTAGGACAAATATTTTTTCGAATAATTTAGATAATTATCTTGAGATTGAACAAAAAAAAAACATTCAGTTAGTAATTAATATTTGAGAACCATCAAATCAAAATATTTTATCCTTGTTTCCTCTGGTAGCTACCACAATCGAGAGTTTCATACATGAAATTATTGGGCATCTCATCAAAATAAAGCTACTCACGAAAATTTAGCTTGATAGTAATCACTTGCAAAAATGGGCGATGTATCCCGGACTATTAGGGTGTATTCATTCATTTGGGTATGTAATATGGGGATAATTTCGGATAATTTCGCCGATCACACTAGGCTAAAATTTATCTGGCATTCATACAGCATCTTAGAGAACGTTCAATGTTAAAAAACACGTAACAAATTGAAAATAATTTCCATATCAACAGTCAATATCGAGCAGGAAGCCTTGCGCTATCTATTTTAAATCTCGCTAACAAGCTACTTTTACAAGGAACTAGATAACATATATAATGTGCAGTAATTTCGCAATTACCTACGTAAACATATCACGGTTTAATCAATACAACCCGGCGGCTACTGCTGATTGCTAACTATGTTCTAATCGTAATGGCCGATTCTGGTATGCCTTCATCTAACTGCAGCGTAGTAATGTTTTAATGTATATACTTATTTCTTTTTTATATAAATGTACATACTCTCTTTTAATAGTGTTATTTATAGTGGATAAGAACTGAAAATTACAGGATGTTTTAGAAAAGCTCTATAAAAGTTATTTCTATAAAATAAGAAAATGTATTAAAGTAGAGTTATGTGAATAATTCAAATTGCTATTTATTTTATGGGATTCTTTGAATTTTATTTGTAGTGATTAATTTTTTCTACATTATTCTTGCCGCTTCTATAGTTCATTATAAAAGACCGATGCAATTTTTTTTTTATAAAACATGAATAATATGACAACTTTTGCTAACTTAGATTATGTGAAGTAACTTATTGCCTTAATTGTAGAGATACATTCCAAAAATCTAAATTAACTATTACTCTTGATAGATATTATTTTAGTCCTGTGAATTTACTACATATTAAATGTTAAATATTATCCTTGAAGCTTATAACCAGTGGCGTTGAATGCAGACCATAGTACTTAATACTGCAGGTAATGAGTCGCTATATCACAAGCTAGTGGCCAGCGGCTATGACTTTAAATAAAACTTCTTTGAAACTGGCTCATGAATCACTATGTAATCACTGTAAAACTATATGAGAATTTGCATCAGATATGAAACATGTTGTTTTCAAATATGATCTTGTACAGGAATAAATGGTTGGGGATGTTATAATCTTGAAGGTATATTACAGTAGCACCTCTATAAGTCGAATATCAAGGGAGACGCCAAAAAATTCGAGTTATAGAGTTTTCAACTTATGGAGGATTTCGACTTAGGCGGATTTTGATTCGACATAAAGAGTTTGAGGTTTATTCTTATAAATTTTGAGTTACAGAGGTAAAGTACATAAAAATTCAACTTGCAGAGGTGACAAACATGTTTTTATTTATTACAAATCAACATTATTTCAAATCAGTTTAAAAAAATGGCATTAAAAAAGTCAGTATTTTTTTTTGCTTTAGATAATTTGGTTGTTCTCTAGCATTGTCTTATCTATAAAGAGCAGAAAATTCTTCTTATGATGGATAAATTTATTATCGTATACTCCTAAAATTTTTTCTAAGAAACAATAGTGTACTTGCACTGTCGGCAATTTGTTAAAGTTGGTAACTTATTTTTGTTGGAACAATAGAGGTAATAAATTCCAAATGATCAAGTTGTAAAGGTTGTAAAATAAAACGTGGCTATGTTCGAGATACAGAGTTCAAATTTAATTTTTCGAGTTATAGAGTGAAAATTTGTACCAAAATGGCTTGAAGGGACTTGGTGATATTTTCGACTAACAGAGGGTCAAGATTTCAAGTAACGGAGGTTTTCGGGTTTGAAGGGAAGGGAACATAACATTTTTTCGAGATTTGGAGGTTTTTGACTTATCGAGGTTCGACTTAACGAGGTGCTACTGTATAAAGTATTTATAGCATATTTTCAGGAAGATAAAGTTACGCATAAATATTTTGTTGATTGAAATTCATAAGCTTTACTGGCAACTACCAAAAAAAAATTCGCTTATTTCAATAAGCGTGTGAAACCTTAACCTTAACACGATACTTTGCAACTTTACGATATTTTGCACGTCATTAATACTGTTTTCAATAAAAACGCGTTATAAATACACATTTATCGTGCTAGCATCAGTGACAGCTGCTCTTATGATAATGTCGTCATATTCAGTAGGACGGAGGTACTTTGTTACCGCCCACCGCTCATTTCGCGTAATTATATGAAAAAGCTGTACTTGTATGATTAATTTTGTACATACAGGGTATGTATGTGTGGGTGAATGAATTATTGGGAGTATAGGCACGTATAGGAGACAGGATGGGGGCTTTTACTTAGTTTAGATGCAATTATTTTCATGGGTATTGTATTTTTTAAACAATAATTAAGGAAGTAGTATGACATTTAAATTTGTCTTCATATTAGTTTATTATTGGATTCCTAATACACACGTAATATCTCTACATAATGGTAATTTTAGTTTTTGTTGTTTCAAATAAAATAAAATAGTACAGTTCCAAATGTTTATTTTCGAAC
This sequence comes from Colias philodice, assembly GCF_061535455.1. NCBI lineage: Eukaryota > Metazoa > Arthropoda > Insecta > Lepidoptera > Pieridae > Colias > Colias philodice. The sequence goes on along the minus strand of NC_143099.1, from coordinate 8,110,312 downwards.
AATGTCATCAATCTTACATTATGTGTTGAATACAAATTGCAATTCTACTTCTTAAATATAAAATGAAGCAAGATTCACATTCATTCATTACTGTTTGTTTCACAAACAAACAAGACGATGACATTATCCTCCTTAAAGCTCGCTCAATCGCACACAAAAGGACCAAGACTTGAGAATACATCAAGTGGTCAAAATACGGTCGGTAGCGATGAGTTGGGTGGTGTACGGCACGCGAACACTCCACTGCGTACGCGATTTGGCAACGCCTCCTGTGGACAAAGAGTAAGTATGTTAATTGCAGATACTGCACTCAGATGTATAGTTCGACAGGTATGTATAAACGTAAGTATACTCTAACTGTAAATAAGTTCAAGGTTACTCTGAGATTATGTGCAACGGAAACAGGTTAAAAATTATAAAAGCAACAGTATACCTAGTTAATATTGTACTGCATGGAGTCATAAAACTGTACTTAGTTGGCACAGGAAAAAACAACAATGAAATCATCATAGAGAAAAATGTATAATATGGCAGATTTGTTGCTTTTAAAGTTCATCTCCGTTAAATAAATACCTAAATCTAACTACAATCATCATTTAACATTATTTTCACAAAAAGTCCATCCATTTCCATGATAGAAGGAATAAAATTAAAATAAATGGATTTTGAAGACATCAATCACGTTTTAGTTTGATATCAAATTTTATTTACATCCTTAGACAGTGCAATCGATACGACGTGTCTGAATAGTTTCATGCTCATTGACATTGACTGCTTCGCTGCATGCGCCCGCGCAAAGCTTAATCTACATAATGACTTGTGTTCATTGGTAACTATTAACCTTCCGTATGTCCAGTGGTTAATTAGTACTCTCTCGATAAGAGGTAATTAGGTTTTTTATTCTTTGACCTTTTTTATTCGTTTAAATTTATTAGGTATTAAATTAAATAAGATTTTAACGTTGAATAGCTTTTAAAAATACGACTGATGAAGTTATTAAAAGCAATAAGTGGTTGTATACTTTGACATAATTAAAATGAACGTAATATACGACTTATCACAAAGGCATTTTTAACCGAAGTTTCCATAAAACACCAACTACTGCTACGTAATAATATCTCGTTTTTGAAAAATTGTCCTATCTTTGTTACTAAGTTAAATAATATTAGATAACTTTTAAATTACTACAAAAGATTAAACCCCGCATGCTCAAATATTATAAAAGATACGTAACAATGTTATGCAGGCGTAAAATGTGAATGACTTTAAAACTGATTAGATAGTGGTGAGGAAATAAAACAGTAGTCATTTGAATGTGGGAATTATCAGCTACGTAATAAAATATTTTAACTAATTTCTAACAAATTAGACTTTTGGTCATTAAAAAAAGCATTTAATGCAAAGATAACATTAATATTTTATTCTTCAAAGTTCAAGTTTACCCACAATTTTACTTTTAATATGATGTAATAATCCCATACAATTTACAGCTTAGGTATACCATTGATGAATGGTTATTACTAAGCTTAAACAAGTACAATCAATAAAATCACAAATATCCCAAATTATAAGCAACTAGGTTTCCGCCCGCGGCTTCGCCCGCGCAGTCAAAGAAAAACCCGCATAGTTCCCGTTCCCGTGGGATTGCCGGGATTGCGTCATTTTCCCGGGATAAAAAGTAGCCTATGTCCTTTCTCGGATATCAAAATATCTCCGACCAAATTTAATGAAAATTGGTTCAGTAGTTTAGGCGTGATTGAGTAACAGACAGACAGACAGAGTTACTTTCGCATTTATACATATTATTAGTATGGATAATATAAGTAATATAATGGTCATTTATTCAAAACCCGATTTTAGAAAGGGACATGTCACGTTTCAGAACCGGTTTTATAACATAAATATTTTGACATTTCAAAGGGTTCTCCTTCACCCTTCTAAACTAAAAGACCAAGGTCATTAAAAAAGGAATTACGTACTTTGTTCAATCAAGAGTCGAAAGTGAATCTGAGTATCATGTATCATGTGTATTGAGTTTCATTGCTCTTAGTATTACGACTCGAATTAGCTGCTCTGTCAATGCAGCTATGAGCTAATTGAAAAGACTAATCTTGTGAATCATCATAGCTTTTAGGATTTTTATAGCTTCCGCCAGATATTCGCGACAAATTACAAAGTTCAAATATACCATAATTTTGTTAGTTCTTACAGAAATGTTTATATAATCACAACTAAGAAAAATAATATAGACTGCTTATGTATGAAAAATATTCAGAACGTTATCAAACCCAACTTCTTCAGGTATGAAGATAAATCACGTTACATTTATTACATTAGAGCCTTCGACATTCCACTGAATTAAATTTTACACCTTACTTGAAAATGCGGATGCAATCATTGAAATCTTTTTACAATTAGATCGTTTAAATTCCAATAGTCAGCACTATTGGATGTGGGTCACCAAGCGTCTTTATATAAAGGAGCGGAACTCAAAGGTGCAATCTCTTACCAACCTTTCATTTAACTTACTAGATGTAAAACGTTGATAGATGATGTGATAATATTGTTTGATCTTGAAATAAAAGTCTTTATAGCGGAGCGGAGTCACGACAGAATGGTACAGAGCTAAAACTTGAATGCGGTGGTATGAATGGTATGAAGTGATTGATAAATGTTTAAATAGGTTAGAAGATATTTTATCGTTAAAATAGTTAGTTATTCGTCAGAAAAGAAGAAGAGTGAAGCTCTAGCTTAGTGTGTACTGTATTTACTTCAGCGTAATGTAATCTGCATGATTCTAAAAACATCACAAAATTTGTCGTACTTTTACGTAAGTTTATTGGCACTTTTTGAGAAATCTGTTATTTGCTAATAGATTATAGCAATCTAACTATATTATACTAGCATATTTACTATTAATTATTTACTTTTTTGTATTCTTGTCGTTATATTATGCCGAGAAAACACAATACTAGGCAGTGTTATTAAGAATAACAAGCGATTATCCGTCAGTGTCACTTGTAAGGCGTTTATAGTTAATTGTGAACGGACGTTTAATTAACTCGGAGACAGAAATAAGTGCAGGCATAAATAAGTCAATTGTTCTTAGGCCTTATGAATATGGGGATAATTTATAACTGTTGGTGAATTAAATTTTGTTATGCTGATGCAAATTTAGAGCAAAACTTCATGGCTTAAAGTGCAGAAGAGATAATCAATTTATAAACAATAAAATACAATATTTTACGTCATTGTCTAGGTATTATCATTCCTTGCATTATCTATCTTAAAATTATAACTAAATATAATTGACCAATCAATCAACTGTCAATAACCCCTTTTCTGATGTTACTTTGAATAAAACAATAGATAGAGCCATTGTAGAGCCACTAAGTTAATTATAATTGAGGTAAATAAGACTTTATCTGTTTAATAGTTACCTATTAAATTAAATATATAAGTAACGGTCATGTAACGTATTAAACAATATACCTTTCACACACATTTCCTGATCTATGCTTATGTCATTTTATACTTAAACATTTTTGAAATTGAGTTCAAATTGCCACTTTCAAAAAGTCACCGAATAGTTCGTCTTATGTGTATAGGAAATATTTGATGAGTACACAAATGTAAAACCTATGCAAACATAATATTAATTCTTCACGGGAAATGAGATGAAACGTGGGTCAACATAGAGGTAATATTTGCTTCTCGTACATAAATGTTTATACAACTCTTGACCTTATTACAACGAGTTAAGGGCCCTCGAATTTTTGTGATATGTTGGTGCAAGGTATAAAGGACCATTTAACCGTTGTACCATTGAATTTATACAATCTTTATTCTGTAATATATCTGGTGTGAACTGGCTTTGTTCCAGTTAATTGCTTGGAATTTCTTAATACTAAATGCTGTGATATTTAAAGATCTAAAGATCTTTTACTATATTGTGGTGACACTTTTACAAAAACTACGTATTATAAACCCTTTTCGTAAGATATACGTAGAATGAATAACTTTAATATAAGATCAAAGCAATAAGCGCTTCCTATTCCCAAAAGCAGTTATAACTTGGACGTTATAACTAATAATTAATGTAGAGTGCATATAGTTAATTAATATATTTTAATTGTAATTTGTATGTAATAATTTCAGCCTGTATTGTAGTATTATATGTGATTCAATGTATCAAGCGAGACTTAATTAGAACGTATTAACACTAAGGAAGTAGAACATAACCTATTATTACGGTCCTATATTGTAACATCACACAAAAGTTAAAAAGAAAACAAAAAGCAGAATTAAAAACATAAAAGCCATTGTGAAAGGTACCATTTCTATAAGTTCCATTCTATAATTAATAATTTGTGTCATTTGAAAGGTATAGAATAAAGATTCCGACGGTGTCTTTGTCGGCGGCCCGTTGTTCCGGTGTGTAATTTAATAATGTCCAACGCCTACAAACCTTAGAAGTTGACCCACGTTGTGACGTCACTCGACCAAAATAAAAAGTACAAAACTAAAACTTGTTTATGTTTTACATAAGGTTAAAGTTCGTAGCCTTTGTCACGTTAAAATGCTCGAGATAAGGGAAATTACTTTTATCGTAGAATGCAAAGTTGCACGGGAAAAATGCACAAACTTATAATATTCTGTTACACCGCTTTTTAAACTCGGCTATAAAAGATAAGAAAAAATAAAGTTGCTTGCTTGCTATCTTGGGTATTAAAAAGTGTATCTTTAAAGTTATACTACAGCTGATATTATTATTTTGTTGTATTCGCATTTTCAAATAATTTAAAAAAAATATCTCTACTTTTATTCTATGCTACTCAAACTCACCATAATTATGAATTTCATATTTAAAAGCTTGAACCTAAATTTAGAATTGAAGAAAATAAATATACCAGAATGATTCAATAATATGGTTTATTCAAAGCTTAATAAATTATAACAAAAACAAATATTTATATAATGTTATGTAAATATACAGGGTGTCCCACCGTCGGTAGATAGGTATACTAAGCTCAAATGAGGTTATAGTTTTGCATACGCTGAGTACGTAAAAAATACTTATAAAAGTCCAGAAACATTTTTTTTGTTCAAATCGATGACTTCTTAAAACTCTATGTGTACAGTGTACACCCCAACAAGAAACCCGCCCAACTTTGCCACCCGCACGTGAGCTATCGTTTAAGATTATGTTTTCATAGACAAAAATATGCTCACATTAGCGAAGCGGTATATTAGGTTTATTATTATGCCGGCTGCGCGAAGCTAGAGAAGAAAACATAGATTTGAAGTCATAATTTGAAGTAAACATTTTGCAATAAAATTTTGACGTAATTTTGTTGTTTAAGTATTTTTTATGTGATCAGTGTATGCAAAACTACAAGTCCCTTCGCGTTTAGTATACCGATAGTGGGACCCTGTATAAATGTAATAGTTAAATATTTAAACATCTCGAGTATTTGCGTACACAAAATGTGAAATTATCCTAATACAAATTCATTTCGTCCAAATTTTTATTCGGAGAACAATTCAGATGAAAATAATAGGGGTTTAATTAAATGGAAATTAATCCAAAGCTATTACTGGATAGACATTGAATTTTATAGCCGTCTTTGCTGTCATTATGTTGTTATAAAATTTGGGACCTCGGGAATTTGTTCGGTATTCGTCGAAATAATGTTAGGTTCTAACGTTTTTGTGTTAGATGAGAGGGGTTTGAGTTTTTACGTTATATTTAATTATGTGTACGTGTGGTTTAATGGAAAAATAAATATGATGATATTTCATTGTACAGTATGTAGTAACTATGTAGGTAGAGCATTTTGTGGCACGTTTAAGTTAATTAGTAATTATTTGAAATTAAAACTGGAACGGCTTAATTTTTAATCTTAAGTACAATTTTCATTTATTTAAACATCTCTTTCCATACATTATATAAAATAAATTTGTAGATATAATATTATGAATGTGAAGGTATTTCTCCCCATAAATTAAAACACACTACCGAATTAAACCAATATCTCAGCTGTCTAAAAATAGTATTAGAGAAATATTTTTTCTAGAAGGAATATTAGTTGAACAAAAACTTACGTCGGTTAAGATATGGGATTATAGGGGAATATTTTTACAATGTGTCACGACTAACCCTTGTCATATTCAATTGAACTCCACAAATCTGATTCGGAAGGGTTTTATTAATATTATTCATATTTCAACTTTAATCTTCTTAATATAAAAGAAAGTATCATTCAAGGGCAATTTGTATACGATTTAGCATGATAATAAAGTTGAATTAATTTGCCCCGTTCCCTAATCTTATCTTTCGCAAGCAAATACTAATCTTGTTTTAATCGTTGTTACAACAAAGGCGAGAATCCTGAGAAAATTCTATTTATTCAACAAAAAAAGTTTAAATGTGGGTTAGACCGTATCATTAGTGAGCTTGAACAGGTAAAGCGATTCTATTAAAAACAAAGAAAATTAGGCCCATTATGATAATTATAGTACAAACACACTTTCGGCGACTTTTAACGTTTTTTTAAATCGGTCCTTCAAAATCAATATTATCCCATCAAAAACATCCTGTAAAAAACCCAAGTCTCGCAGCTCAGTCTTTCTACCGTCAAAAGTTGTGAGATCCATGTAATACCAAGTCGGTTAATCTATTTAGTGTCTACTTGAAGGACCTTCTGTCTTAAGTTATTACATAAGTTATTATCATGCCAATATTAAAAATATTTAACGTTTTAAACAAATAGATCGACTTGGACATCGCTTGATTTGATTATTAGTATGTATCACACTACACAGCACGACGGGCCAGCGATCAACAGGAACGAGAGTTTCAATCGCGTGAGGCGCGAGAGACTAAAGAATCTAATATAAATAATATTGTAATATTCATTTTGTTTTCATGCGATGTCATTTTGTTTTCATGCGATGTCATTTTGTTTTCATGCGATGTCCAAGTCGATCTATTTGTTTAAAACGTTAAATATTTTTAATATTGGCATGATAATAACTTATGTAATAACTTAAGACAGAAGGTCCTTCAAGTAGACACTAAATAGATTAACCGACTTGGTATTACATGGATCTCACAACTTTTGACGGTAGAAAGACTGAGCTGCGAGACTTGGGTTTTTTACAGGATGTTTTTGATGGGATTTCACTTCTTTTTGTAGAGCCTTTCTTTTTGATACCATCTAATTCTTCACATTTCATTGTTCTGTCATTTTGGCGTATATTTTGCTTGTCAGTCATAGAGTAAAATAGAGGCCAGTCTGTCTGTAAGGAGGCTAGTCACGCCAACAATTTATATATATACAGGGTGTCCCACTATTGGTATACTAAGCGCGAAGGAACTTGTAGTTTTGCATACACTGATCACGTAAAAAATACTTAAAAAAAAAAATTGGGTCCAAAATTTTTTGCTAAATTTTTCCTGAAAATCCATATTTTCTTCTCTAGCTTCACGCAGCCGGCATATACTGCTTCTCTAATATGAGCATTTTGTCTATGAAAACATAATCTTAAACGATAGCTCACGTGCTGGTGGCAAAGTTGGGCAGGTTGCTTGTTTTGGGTGTACACATAGAGTTTTAAGAATTCATCTATTTGAAAAAAAAAATGCGTCTGGATTTTTTAAATTATTTTTTACGTACTCAGCGTATGCAAAACTATAACCTCCTTTGAGCTTAGTATACCAACAGTGGGACACCCTGTATAATAGATTTAAATTATAATATATTGTTTTATTAGATTTTCGTACTTCAAGACATGTCCAATCATGTGTTTTTCATTACGAATATATGTTATTATATATGTATATGCCTGTTTTCTAGATCTATCAAAGGCCTTTGAGATGGTGTCGTATGATCTCCTTTGGCAGAAGTTAAGGAATAAAACGGAGCTTCCAGAAGAGTTAATTGATGTTTTTGAGTATTGGTATGGCCACCAGATTAATTCGGTGAGGTGGAATAATGTGTTCTCTGAACCGTACGGGTTGGAGTGCGGAGTGAGACAGGGGGGGTTGACGTCTCCTCGGCTCTTTAACTTTTATGTGGATGAGCTGATTGTTGGGCTCAATAGAACTGGTGTCGGCTGCTCGATTGACGGTAAATTTGTCAACAACTTAAGTTACGCAGACGACATGGTTTTGTTGGCTCCATCAATCAGTGCGTTACGAAAGCTTTTAGAGAAGTGTGAAGATTTTGCCGTGGCCCACGGGCTCAGATATAATGTAAAGAAGAGTAACCTTTTAGTGTTTCAATCGCGTGGTTTTAGAGTTGACTCAGTCCCGCCGGTGTTTCTCGACAATACACCATTACAGAGGGTCTCTCAATACAAGTATCTGGGCCACTGGGTCACGGATGAACTCGTGGATGATGCCGACATTGAGAGGGAGAGGAGGGCGTTGGCCGTCAGGGGTAACATGCTGGCCCGTAGGTTTGCACGCTGCTCTCGCGAAGTAAAGGTGAGTCTGTTTAAAGCGTTTTGCCAATCGTTTTACACGTGTAGCCTATGGGTTAGCTACACCCAGAGAGCGATCAATACCCTCCGGGTGCAATATAATAATATGTTTAGGATGTTGCTGGGTTTGCCGAGATACTGTAGTGCGTCAGGAATGTTTGCGGAGGCGCGCACTGACGGGTTCCACGCAATCATGCGGAAAAGAGCAGCATCCATGTTGCGCCGTGTCCGGCAATCGTCCAGCAGCATCCTATCTCTCTTCGTGGATAGATGGGAAAGCAATGTCTTGAGACATTGGAATAAAATCCATGTCTCAAGCACATTATGATTTAAAATAGTATTGTTGATAATGAATTGTGTAATTTTAATACTAACATAGTTTTTTAAGGTAACATGATACTAACAATTATATGGATATTGCAATTATCTGAATTAAATTAAATAAATAAATAAATAAATAAATAAATTACGTCGACCATTTTACAAGTAATAATGTTGTTCAGTTTCATGGGCTAAACACACCCTTACCCACCCTATACCCCCTCCCTTGCCTCATATGGTAGGTACCTATCTACACCTATTAAATTTATAACCACCACCAACCACCAACTGCATAAATAACTTTGTAATCCCATATATTTATATGGGATTACAAAGTTATTGATGCAGTTGGTGTATTTGGAAAACTGGACCGAAATTACAAAATATTTAAGTTTTCCCATGATTAAGACACTAAACTCTATATGTATTCCAAATATGAAGCTTCTAAGTCTGCTAGAAGTGCCTTGGACTTTTGATGATCGGTGAGTCAGTGAGTGACAAAATTTAGAAACTTTACAAGTTGTCATTCTTAAACTACTGGTTCAAATTGACTGAAATTTTAAATATTCCGTGTTTATACAATGCCGGATTAGTTACTGAAGATTCAGGTTTCTTGCTTTATCCACAACCGAATTATAGGGGGTCGAAAAAGGCCCGAATTGCTTCGAGAAAAGGATGGTACGGCCGTGCCGCTTTTTTTTGCTCGACTTGGCGGGGGCACTGCCGTGCCCCCAGATAATGTGTCTACCTGCTCGTCCTTAAACTAAATTGTTTCCGCTTGTATTTAAGCTAATTATGAAATAATAAATCGTTCTAAAATACTAATGTTTATAGAATTTATTATTGTATTGATACGACATTACATAGGTACCTACGACATAATATAATATGTGTTTCAGGACATAAATTGTAGATATTGATTTTGTGGTAGAGCAATTAAGTTTACTCATTTTAATCATGAATATATTATGGTAGATGTAAGATGTATGAAATATATATGTTTCCTTTTTTCCAACATCCAATATTGTTAGCAGTTTAAAGAAACCGCTATTTGTATTCTTCTTCTTTCTACGCACGCCAAATCAACTCATGAATACCTTCGTAATCATTAATCATGAAAATATATATTTCACAAATGAATTCTAAAATATACAATTTATGTTGATCTGACTAATACTCAAAATGATTCACTAATACCATTCTTGGGGTTGACAAGGGTCAAAGATTTGATCTCTCATAATTCGATTACAAAAATGTACGTCATCTTTGAAATAAATGTGTCAGCTATTTTACGTGACACTGGGGTTTTAAGAGTTAATCTTGGGGAGACAGATTTCATTTAATGTTCTGTATCAGTTAAAAAAAACATAAGAAGATATAAATACCACAGGAGTTATGGGATTAGTGAGTATTTATTTAGAACTGGTGTCAAATTGTTTTTGCTGGTTATCATTATTTTCATATACCTAAGTATATAAAAATTGACATGGCTTAACTTATAATATTCCCATGTACAATCAGGTCAATTGATATATTTATAGGAAATGCTGTTGTGAACGATGACTCAAAAAAATATTTATTTTGGCTGACTTATGTAGCGAAGAGATTTAGAACCCTTTATAAATTTATCTTAAGCAACAAATTACTCACCATATTATTGTGATTCACAAGGGAAGAGATATGAAAAAAGCGCTATAAATTTAGTATTATGGTATCGTATCGATATATACCGTTCATTTGATTTAACGCTGCATTCTCCGTACCCAACAGGAAAGCCATATTGGTGAACCTGAAAAAATAATATACCATCTATAAAAGGACAACGTATTAGATTCATTTCTCAATGAAATTCTAACAAACCTGCCCTCGGTTGCAGAAAATATGAGGTGCAAATATCAAATCCTTATTTAGCAGTGAAGGAAGATAACAAGTAGTGCCTGAGAAACCTATCAATGCGCCTCGCTAGGGGCTAAATCATAAGCTGACATCGATGTGAACGAGTTTGAAGAAACAAGACTCGAGATCAATTTACCGTTTATTTATTATAGCCTGGCTCCTACTGATGTTGAGGAGATAAAATATAGCATTAGAAGTGGTGGTTTTTGCGACGGAATACGTCTCGGAACGAGAATTTGAAGTGCGTCACATGTGTTGTTATTTTGCCATTTAATTACTTCGGTGTGGTAGGATCGTGAGTGGTTTATATCATTGGACTCCTGTAATAATGTATTTTAATGTATACTTCACTCATTTCTAATTGACCAGAAACAATTAACTGGCATTGTACGTCCAGCTGTTGTGAATTAGTAATTTACAAAATTGATCAATACAAATATTACGTCTGGAATATTCTCGTTGGTGACCCAGTAAGTGAAACCGTTTTTCATTTTCCGTTTTTCCTTCAATGTAAATGTGGCCAATAAAAACATTTGCAAACTGTTTTATCCTACCTACAAAACGAATCGTAAAGAACGAGTCGCCTTAAAAATACACGATAACAAAGACGTGTGACCAGTCAAGCGTCGTGAAGTCTTCATTTTCTAGCCCAGAAAACGTCTGTAACGAATCCGCAGTGGACGCAATCTACAGAGTTAAAACAAACAATTACTTGGGTTTATTTGAAAAGGAGCAAAAAGTGGAGCAATCAAATCGTTGCAGCTAGGAGCAAAAAACCCGCGATCGTCGGCTGTGTAATATGGAAGCTGGCCGCTGTCGATTCTGGCTTGCCCAACCGAACTTTTGATGGATTTAGTGGAAAATAATTATTTGTAGAAAAGTCGGAAGATTCGTAAAATTTATTTACGTAGATTTCAATCGAATTATTTGCTGGAAAACCTTCGCTATATTTTATGACTCTGCGCTATATGCATGGTGAGCATTATTATTTATTATTATAGTATAATAATTTTATATGTTTATGCTACCTGTGACGCTATGTTTTTATGTATATTTTTGATGGATAGGTATATAGAACAGTGACATTTTTTATTACCTCCCAAATCGATTCAAGTTTCAGACATCGAACGCGTAGCTAATCCTAGGCAAGGTGACACACTTTTGGTACGGCAAAATGACTTACGATTTTCATAAATAATAGTGTATCTGTGAACGTATAAATGATTCGCTCCGCTCCGGCCAGATGTAAGGAGCGCACTGAATCGCGCGATTTGCTACGCGCCTCCATCAAGCTACCTTTGTCAAAAGCCAGTAATAAAGTTTAGCAGATGTGATTTTCTAAACAAGACACTAACAAATGGAAGCCGGTTGGAGCTGCTATACCTTAAGAAAATTACCGCTGATCGTGGCAGACAATTTTCTCTTTTTTCACAGATGATTAATGTTCTACGCAATACACGGTGCTCAGTTTCCTTAGGCACGAGGATAATTTACCGATACCAGTTTTTACTACCGCAGATACACACTTTTTACCTGAAAATCAACATGGAAAGCAATACAATTTAATTTGATCACGAAACAAATAAATGCTAAATGACTACAAAATACTTAAAGCGAAAAACAAATATTCCGGTGAACAAGAAAATATGCCATGTTAACCAACAAAATTTAAAATTCAAACGGCTCTCATCGGTATGTGATTTATTCACCATGTAGCAAAAACAATTTCGTCCGTTTTGTATGCGTTATCGCCACACGATCGCTATCAAGCAAATTTTTTAATCGGGAATCGGTTGTTTAGTTTCATACGTTGCATTCTTATGTCGAACAGAATTTTGAGACTGGCAAAGAAACGGGCCCGCATCATTAAAGCCTATTGTAGCGATTTTAAAATTTCAAAAAGCGAATACGTCAAACGTAAAACAATTCGATACGCGTTTGAATTTGTTGTTCGTTCTGATTTCAATTGAATTTCTTCGTCGGGCCGTTCGCGTGAATTGGGTCGCGTAAACGGGTCCGCCCTTTTGGGACCAAAACGTTATTTTTTCCACAGATTGCGCGTTCTTTGATCTTTAAAATGTGTGCGTTAGTATTTCCTACGCTTTATGTTCGCGCTGTGTGTGTCTTGTTCGGGTAACGAAGCCTCGTGAACGGTACCCAGCGGGAAGTTAAAATGAACAAGCTAAGTTGCGCTGTTTCCATTTCGCTTATGAATATTCCTATAAGAAAAATAAAGGACTATTTCTGCGCTGCTAAATTTTATAACACATTAAGGGTTTTGTGGAATGTTTATTCGTGAAACTGTAATAAAATGGGATGATAGATAGGCCTTCTATCTTTACGCTGTCTATTAAAATGATCGCTGAAGAGAATCGACGATAAATGATGAGTCAGATTGATTGATCGGTATATTCGCTGGTTAAATCTAATGTGTTAATCGAATATCTTTATTTTGGACATTGTTTGCCTGAACACCTTTGTTGATGTATCTAATTGATAAAATATTGGCTCTTTTTTAGGAACCGGGAAATTTATAATTATAAGAACATAATATTATCTTTATAAATTATAGAGCCATGTACCTAATAACAGTAATCCCTTTTATTATCAGAAATAGACATAATAATTAACTAATTATGTAAAGTAATTGTTAACGGATAATGGATAAACAATAAGTTTTGGATATGAAGGAATTTTAGTGCGGTATCTTACTTTTTTATTATTTCAATTTATTAATTTTAAATAGAATAAATTTAGTATACACATGTACAGTGGCCATTTGATACAACGTCTGTTAAAAATAAGATATATCTATACTAATATTATAAAGCTGAAGAGTTTGTTTGTTTGTTTGTTTGAACGAGCTAATCTCGGGAACTACTGGTCCGATTTGAAAAATTCTTTCGGTGTTAGATAGCTCATTTATCGAGGAAGGCTATAGGCTATATACCATCACAATACGATCAACAGGAGAGGAGCCACGGGGGTGAAACCGCGCGGAGCGGCTAGTGTAGTATATGGGTCATTGTCAAATTTTGCGCAGGTAAACGTAACTGCAGATTTCAAAAATGTGGAAAAGAAAATATTTTAAAATTGAACTTTTCTTTATGCCTGTGCCTGTTAAAACAACTGAAGTAGGGTTAATTTAAGTTGGCCGCGATGTTTAGCTAATAATTTAAGATTTATATCAGATTTAGTGTGTCAGGGTGGTGAAAAAATACAACTCTGTTATCATTATACTTTACCTTTTATCATAAAATTAAATAAGCCAGTCGCACATATTTTGGCTTTTATATTAATTACAGTCTTATATCTTATAATCACCATTAGAAGTACAAGCTTTTTTTAAGTTTTACAGTAATTCATTTAAAGTTTTAGTCAACTCTGTTACTTTATGAATAATAACAAACCTTAAATTCTACACAACTCCATGAAATATCTATAAATTAACAGCTAATTACAACATATAACCGCTTCATTAACTGGCAAATTAACCTATTGTAATATAGTAGTATTATATTGAATAGCTTTTCCTAAATTTCGTAAATATGGTCTTTAATCTTTGGGACACGAAAGTAACAGAGTTGTAACACAGTAACTTAGTTGTTCTTTTTGTACTATAAGTGAATAAATTGCATACTCTTGATATGTTGTCACGTTCGAAAAGATTGATTTTGGTTTTAAAAACATTTTTCTTACCTGTGGGCTGATTTTTTTCATATGAAACTTTGATCCACAGCAAGACATTCTTTTATAATTTGTATTTCCTGCCTAGAGAATTTAACGGCCTTCTTGTCAAATATTTTATCAATAGCATACTTTTCCTTCCGATTCTTAACTTTTTCATGGCGTTTTTTAATAGCATTTACTGGATTTACTGGATTGCCGTCCGTATTTTTAGACTTTTTTCGTTTTTCTCTGTTGCATTGTTTTTAATACGTCTCGTATCTCTTGTTAACTGTTTGTAATTGTTACTTAAATTTTATATAATCTGTAAATAACTGCGATATCTTTCTCTTAACTTGCTTGCTGCTCAGCTAGCGTGAGAAGCATTTTAAGGGCGTTAATAACGGCAGAATATCCTGTAACAATATTTTCAAGGTTACATTTAATTATATATGATTTATTTACATATAACAACTCAAAATTACTTTAGGAAACCGATTATTAAGAAAAAAATATATTACAAATATAAAATTTCAAACAAAAGTTAAAGAATACATGCTTACTCAACTCTGTTACCATGAGATAAGTAACAGAATGATGATAACAGAGTTGTAAATTTTACATTCTAAAAGACATAAATCATAGAATAATGCATTTAGTTATTTTTTTATTTCAAATTGAGCATAATTACCCCTTAAACAACAAATTGAACGTAAAATAATAGAAAAAAACGGTTTTACTTACGTTAATAGGGTGGTAACAATGTTGATGCGGAATAAAAACACGCGGCACGTTCAACGCCATGCGGTCGACTGAAATTCAATGTACCCCTCCCCCCGACCTAACGAACGACCACAATGGCTGCAGAAACCTTGCTCAAGCTAATAGAAAGTCGAAAACAGCGCCACCTCTATTTTGAGTAATTATTTATTTAGTAACATAGTAGAGCACACAATTCTAAACACTACGTGGGACAAAGTTACAAAAATTTTTATAAAATAAATTTTAGCACTAATCGGTTTTAAAATCTACTCTTAGAAATATTTACAATATTCTGTTTATAGTAATATTTTAATTGATGTGGGTTGGTATATTGGAAATTGTAGTTATTTTATATTTTCTGTAACGAAGTGCTACTTGGGACAGGTCAAATTTGTATGGAAAACCCTTCTGTTACCAGAAAAAACCACAATGTTACTTTAAAAAATAAAATAAAAAATGAAAAATAGGCCTTTATTTTATTAACATATTATTAGTAATGCGATTAAGTTTGTATTTGCTGTAAGTTTTGAGTGACAGTTAACTTTTTAATGGTATAGAAGTAAAAAAGTTTTGAGGGACAAGTTTACCTGCGCAAAATTTGACAATGACCCATATATTTTATAACAAAAAGGACAAAGCTAGTCGTCCGCTAAACGGATGAATAAAATAAATTAGTCGTCCGATTACCGGATGAATAAAATAATTTAATCGTCCGATAACATCTATTTATCTATATAGTTAGGTTATCGGGGTTTCTTTAGAGAACTGCCGCACGTATTATAGGTTTTTTGTGGGGGGAGGAGGGGGGAGGAGGGCACACGTTGGTATTTGATTTTTTTTTTGCGCGTCGACGGAGCCCCGCTTCGCGGCACTCCTATTTCTGTGTAGTTTTTTTTTTAAGAAACCTAACCTAACCTAACCTAACGGCTAACCGAACCTAAACTTGATTTTTTTTTTGCGCGTCGACGGAGCCCCGCTTCGCGGGGCTCCTATTTCTGTGTAGTTTTTTTTTAAGAAACCTAACCTAACCAACCTAACCTAAACTTGATTTTTTTTTGCGCGTCGACGGAGCCCCGCTTCGCGGTGCTCCTATTTCTGTGTAGTTTTTTTTTTAAGAAACCTAACCTAACCTAAACTTGATTTTTTTTGCGCATCGACGGAGCCCCGCTGTGCGGGGCTCCTATTTCTGTTTAGTTTTTTTTTTAAGAAACCTAACCTAACCTAACCTAACGGCTAACCTAACCAAAACCTAACCTAACGAATTAAGGGCGAATATCTCGGCCATTTTTGATTTTAGAGAAAAGTTGTTCCTATAAAACATGCTTATATTAGCGTAATCTTTACGATAAAATAATAATAAATAGGTGTTATAATGACACCAACTCCATCAAAAATTTTCCAAGTCCTGAGCCCCCTTTGCTTTAGTCCAACCCAACTAGCTTTAGTGTTAAAAGGTTATCTATTAATCCGAATAATCGGACGATTAAATTATTTTATTCATCCGGTAATCGGACGATTAAATTATTTTATTCATCCGGTAATCGGACGACTAATTTATTTTATTCATCCGTTTAGCGGACGACTAGACACTTCGTAACAAAAATGGAACCCGCACTCTAGCGCAATGCTGGTCGCAAACCACTGGCCTGACTGACACGCTGGCCGACTAGTCTGTCGTCAAAATAAACGCAAAGCATTTTAAATTTATTGTATAAAAGTATAAACAAAAAGTATCTCATATAAGCATCTTTTTCACATAGGTATTACTCCGCACTTCGCAGTCACTCTTAAATTTTATCTTCGCGGACGGAATTTTCTAGAATCGATTTTATACCGAAGGGACATAAACTTCAAATAATCTCGAGTGTTCGTAATGGATCCTGGAGTTACGATGTGCTAACTCAAAATGTAGTGAGTAACAACTATGTCATGGAGTAGTGGTATTTGTTTCGGATCTGTTCTATTTTAGCGCATTAGATAAGTGGCTTTTGAAGTTTGGCAGACGTTCTATTGCCTACAACAAAGTGTATTATCCTGCTATAGATACGTCTATACATTTGTGTAAGACTGACTCATGTAATAAAAAAAATAGTATGTGTTAAGAGTTTTCACTACGAATTGTTTTTAACTTATTGTCATCTTGTTAGTTTTAATTATTATTATAAATGATAAAAAGACTCTTACTACAATCATAATTGTCATAACTTTTTCCATTTAATTAATTTTATGAGAGTTGTTTTCTTGGCGTGCCGTAAAATTATTATTTAAATTATCATTGTCTTACTTCTTCATTAGCCGGTATGTAAGAACCTAACAATAAAATATGAACTTCAATATAAACATCAACAAACGTCAAATTAACTTAATTAATTGCTCTCATAAACCATTAACATGTTTGTACCTTATCTTGTATCTTGCATTCATTAAATTTTGATCACAAGCATTACCGAATACGGCTCTCATATTCATACCGACAGACGTTACATCTAAACTCAAACTCAAACTCAAACTCAAACATTTATTTATTCAATTAGACTTCTTAAAGAAGCACTTTTGAAACGTCATTACATATTTTAAAATTTACCACCGATTCGGAAAGCAGTATCTACGGAGAAGAACCGGCAAGAAACTCCATAGTTGCTCTTTTAAATCATGTCAGTTTTACAATTTTACAAAATACATATGTAACAACATATAAGTATTGTAATAACATGCCAAAGAACTGTCCTGTGGTTTTTACGCGACAACCCTCCATGGGTTTTTATCGTCCATATATTCCTGAATACTGTAGTACGCTCTCTGAACTAGTACATTTTTTATATAAGTTTTAAATTTAGAACTACTAAACTCTTTAATATTATGAGGAATTCTATTGTAAAAGCGTATACCTTGACCCATAAATGAATTTTTAACTTTAGCTAATCGGAAAAATGGCATTTCAATTCTATTTCTGTTCCTTGTGCCATAACAGTGTCTATCTCCTACTCTTGTGTGTAAGTCGGCGTTTTTGTGTACATGCAAAATATTATTAAATATATACTGTGATGGTACAGTAAGGATACCAGTATTCTTAAAGAGATCTCTTAGTGAGTCCCGAGCACGTAAATTATATATAGAACGAATGGCTCTTTTCTGTAAGATAAATATAGTTTCTATATCTGCTGCCCTGCCCCATAGTAGAATTCCATAGGACATAATACTATGAAAGTAGCTGAAATAAACCAATCTAGCTGTATCTTCATCGGTGAGATGCCTTACCTTTCGGACTGCATATGCTGCTGAACTGAGCTTACCTGCAGCGGTGTTGACATGGGCTCCCCACTGTAGTTTCTCGTCCAATGTTAACCCAAGAAATACAGTCGATTCTGTAGGGTGTAATACCTCCCCGTTCAAGGTAATATTTCTGCTTAACTTTTTAACGTTTGGTAGTAAAAATTCAACACAAGTTGTTTTTTTGGCATTTAATAATAAATTATTAGCAGTAAACCAGTCGGATATGTGTAAAAGAGCACTGTTCACTTCGTCAACATTTGGGTCATGCCTATCCACATTAAATATTAATGAGGTATCATCTGCAAACAGAACTATTTCACACCTATCCTGTAAATAATAAGGTAGATCATTGATATATACCAAGAACAAGAAGGGTCCTAAAATAGATCCCTGTGGAACACCAATGTTAATTGACGCACCGCTAGAACGTTCTCCATTAACAACTACAGTTTGTATCCTATCATGCAGGTATGAGGCTATGAGGTTCTGAGCTTGTCCTTTAATCCCATAGTGATTAAGTTTACGCAATAAGGTACAATGTTCAACGCAGTCAAATGCCTTGGAGAGGTCACAAAATATCCCCAAAGCATTTTTTGAGTTTTCCCATGCCTTATATATATGTGTTAGTAGTGCAACTCCAGCATCTGTGGTTGAGCGCCCCTTTGTGAAACCAAACTGTTTGGTGTGCAGCAAATTATTAGATGCAAAGTGACTAGTCAATTGGTTTAATATTAACTTTTCGAATACCTTACTTAATGTTGGTAAAATCGAGATAGGTCTATAGTTGTTACAGTCTTCTTGATCGCCTTTCTTAAATAGAGGTATAACTTTACTAAGCTTTAATAAATTAGGAAATGTACCATAGTCACAACACTTATTAAATATAAAAGCTAAATTGTTCGCAATATTTTCTATTATATTATTAACTAAATTTACGGACATTCCCCAAAGATCACAAGTATTTTTTAAATTTAGTGTCTTAAAGGCTGTAACAATATCATTAGCAGTTACGTGTCGCAATTCAAATAATGTGCTGCACCCCGCAACATGGTCCCTCAAAAAGGTCTCTGCAAGTGCTGAAGACGAATTTAAATTATTAGTAATGCTAGCAGGGACACTACTAAAGAAATCTTCAAATGCAAGCGCAACATCAGCATTTTTGTCAATAACCATGCCATTATTAACAAGTTTTATGGTATTACTTGATTTGCTTTTACCCATTTCACCATTAATAATAGACCAAACTGTTTTAACTTTATTATCGGAGTCGCGTATTTTATCTCTGATATACAAACGCTTCGCAGTAAAACAAACAATTTTAAAAGTTTTTGAGTAATTTCTAACATAACTAAGAAAAGATGGGTCTTTGTTATATTGCTTCATACCATATAACTCATAAAGAACGATCCTACACCTATGTATGCTAGGTGTCGCCCATTTACTAAATGGTAAATCCTTGGTAATATTTAAAGATTTAACTTTAAATATTTTTTCAAATTCATTATGCACTAAATTAAAAAGATTTTTAAACATTTCACAAGGATTATTATGACAGGATTGATCATTCAGTACGGGCAGGCTTTTATTAATATTATCTCTAAATTTATTAATGCCTTTTTTAGTTATAGGCCTAACATTAATTCTTTTAAATTCAGGTAAACAATCCCATTCAAAAACTACTCTACAAATTATATCCTCGAGATATGCTCGTAAATAATTAAAGAAACATCGTTTATTCTAATTATAAAGGCTCGGCATAAAGCGTTCCCTGGCAGGTCTCACGTAAGGTCGAATAATATTTCATTATTCTCAATGAATGGTCACCATTGGAAACCAAAATATACGTCTTTGTTCCGCGTGAGGTCTCCCTTTTTCGGCTCAGGTGACACTGCTGCGTTACTAATTTGGGTAGATCGTATAGAATCTTAAACGGTATTGTTGTTAACGTATTGAAAAAGTTAACAAATCGAATAAATTTAACCGATTAGATCCGCTTGTAACAAGGACGTAAATGCAGTTTTAGTTTTGGAATTCCAGTCACACATGATTATTTTTGCTTTTATAATAATGAAAAATAAAATTTTAATTTTTTGTCGATATCTATTTTAGCGATAATATTTGGATGAAGTGTTTTATCAATTCTCTATTATGTGAGTGATTGATAGCGTATTTGAAAAATTAATTGGAATTCCTGTTTTTAATATAGAACAGAAAATTTATCGTTCCCAAAATGAAATGTGTCATTTGCAATTTGAATAAATAAATAAAGGTGATATAGTATTGACGTATTCATTAGATGTTTTAACATATCTTTTATTATACCTATCAGTTATAATGTAGGTACCATTTGTAGATAGAATAACTTTATTTGGTAAAGAGCAAATTCAAACCTCGTAATATACTTAATGCTAATAGGAACATTATTTATTTAAATACATTTACTACTGGTCGATATGGGTTATTTCAAGTTCTAAGTTTGGACGAAGTCATAACATGTGGTCATAGCATGAACTTATAACAAATTGGATGTACTAACCAAGTAATAAATTTGAAGAAAATCTCAGAAAACCTGATGCAAAAATACAAAAAATAAAGTCCAATTTCCGAGCGGATAAGTTCAAACTATTCAAAGATTATACCCTATCTACATTACTCACACGCTGTGAATTCCGCTTTCCTACGTACAAAGGATGCACCGTTACTAAGACGTGTCAAAAGCAAAAAATTAATGACGACAGCCTTTTATTTAAGGCCATTGTCTCGTACAACACTCTTTTGTCTATTATAGATATCATAATAGATGTTTAGCGTCAAACGCATTGTTGTTTTCACGAAAATACTTATTGAATAGAACGTCGCGTGGCGCACTGCATGACACTGTACACGATTTTTCTCGCGTCGTTTTGTAAATTTAGAAAAATGAATAGATTCCAAGTTAGAGCGTCACGCTAAAACTGTTTAAAGGACCGTATTGTATTCTTTTAACTCGCACGGCGTGGAAGGAAGATCAATTATAATGGCTCGATAATGTTGACTGGATTCGCTTTGAAGTATAAATACGCGAATGTACACCTATTTAACCTTGTATGTGCACTAAATATTGTAAATTAATTAGGTATTGTTACATAGGATTTTTTAACTTACAATTCTAAGATACTAAAAACCTGATTATGGTAGATATATATATTTTTGGCTGACATCTCCTGCCCACCTTCCTTTCGATATATAATGTTCATAATATTATATCTAGTAATATTCTTCAGTAAACATCTATTTTTTTGATTTCATAAAACTACCTACAGTGTAAACTCTATATAACGACACTCCATTTAACGTCAAACTCCGTATAACGTCAAGATTTCTCGACTTTGGTTGGTTTATATTGTTGTCTATACAATAATACACTCCATATAGCATCACGCTCACTCTAATTAACGACCACAATAAGACATTACAACTAGGAACTAGGACTAGGAAGTATACTGACTAAGTTGCCGAAATCAATGAAATTGTAGTTGTTTACATTCTTTTTTACTGACATACCGAAGATTCTCAGAAATGCAGTCGTGCAATTATCCTTTCTCTCCATTTAACGACCACTCTCTATAACGTCGAAAAATGCACGGTCCCTTAAGTGACGTTATATAGAGTTTACACTGTATTTAACTTCATAAATTTTCAGTGCTAATTTGACCAAAATATAATTTTAATTTTCCCGCAGAAACAAGACAAATGAGAGGATAATCATGAACTAAATTATAGCAATAATAACATTGTGTATCCACCAGAGGCTTCAGATCATAAATGCTGTGAATTACTTCGCAAACAAACTTGCCAGAATACAACACCTGGCGAAACTCAAAATATTTGTTTTATTATAACACCCATGTGACAATTCCGAAATAATATTATCACAATGCAAATAACAATATTTTAATCTTAAAACTTCAAAGTAGAGCTTGTTGTTATTATAAGTTCGCGTATATTTATCACCTAATTTCCATTTTAGGCTGTCAACTAACGAGCGTTTTGAATGTTGAATGACCTGAAAGGATATTAATGAAAAAATATGGATGCTCTATACGAAATTTCCAATTACATGCATTTATAAATTCACAGTGAAACTTAGAGTTAAAGAATAAAACAATTTAAAGTGCATTTGGTTACTTTTATTTAAAGAATAACCCCGGGATAACAAGATTATCGACCTATCTTACTACAATTGTATCTTTAAGAACTAAAATAGAATATTCAGGAAATCGTGTAAAATATAAAAATCAGTCTACAACATAATATAAGAAAATTTATCAAATTTTCGTTCTTTCGTTAACATAACTGAGAGTGTGTGGTAAACGCGCGCTACGATCGCTAATGTATAAAGCCCCTAATATTTAAACATATTTACCTATACATTATTTAAATTATTGACATCCGCAGTTTAAATTCTATAATAAAAAAGCAATACTTTTAATAAAGAAACGAGTCTTTCATGTTGATTACGAGTTAATATTCAGATTGTCACCTTGTAAATCAATGTATTTTATGGCAAAGCAATAAACTCGGTAGAATATTAATCTAATAAATAATATAAAATTAGTTCAGTTAAATAATGGTCGAGTAGATTTAATCTGTTTGGAAAAAGCTTGTGATTCCTAACCGGTTTACTGGAGGAAATGCGTGCAAGACATCTTATGACATAATACCATCAGGCTGACTTGCTTTTTACAAGGTTATGTGTTTTTCTATAGTTTGTATAATACGTATCAATTTCTATGGGAAAAGGCATTTTTTCATCGATAAGTGATTACTGAAATACTATTAGTTAAATAGATTGAGTACTCAGTACATTTAATTGAATGTTCTATTTGCGATGCCAATGTGTTGCGTAAATAGATTGAGGCGTTAACAAAACTAATTATAAATGCGGAAATTGCTTTTGTATTTCGTTTATTTTAGATCTTGTGTAAGCTGATTAAACATTTTAATTAATTCAGTTTGTAAATCCCTTTATTTAGATTATAAACTGTCCCATTCCTCATTAAAAAACCTACGAACGTAGATATTTATATTTCTTTTTGCCAAACTGTAAGCTTACAAAATTATTATTAAGCTGATTTCTTTTCATAAGTCACATCTGTATGATGTCATATTTATTCCAACATTCTATTCAACTCATCCTTAAATTATCATATCAAAATAACTGTATTATTCTAGAATCTAGCAAGACAATAGCGACTGGAATAATAAATAGCGCAGATAAGGCATTCGAGAAACTTATTAAAAGCACCATAAATAAAACGCAAAAGAGTAAATTTTGGCAGGTCAAAGATAAGTAATCAGAATTCTATTAATGACTAAGCCGAAATTAAAGGAAACTAGTCTTTCGAAAGCGGATTTATTTTAATGGCCCTAAATCATTCTTAAAAAAAGCCGCGGTTCTAAGTATTGTACACTAAATTATAGTTACGTCTCCATAAAATAGGGACTACATAAATAATATTATGACATGACAACGGGGTAAATTCCATTCCTAATCTAATCTCGAATGTAAATTTCGCGCTAGCTTTTTTAACAGTGATTTCTGAATATTCCAAGAATGTCTTCTAAGACAATCGTCAATCGACACGCGAAGTATTTGCCCTGGCTTGTAACAGGAAATCGTTATATTAGCATAATGCATATAGCTTGTAACATTTGAAATATTTTAGTAGAGAATGCTAGGCAAAGATGAAAAAACAAAGTTGTGAACTATGGACGTGTATGTGGCAGCTATATGAGGTACTGTTTTGAATATAGGTACTCCTCTGTTTGTTTTAATTGTGGCTTCTATTCTACAAATATTACACCATAAAGAAGATTTATATGAGCTCTATATTACACAGGTAGAGAGTAAGTACATAAGACATCTTCAAAATATGAAAAATGTATGTAAATGTTAACTATAAATATTGTTCCTTCCTTAACATATTTCCTAAGTATTTATATTTTGCACAAAGTCAGCTGTAGCTTTTTCATCTATAACATATTAATGAGTCAGAAGTCTATGGGCCTTTCTCAAGTGATTTCGTCTGACTTCGAGTGCTAACTGACCATTTAAACATACTTCCTGTGGATAAGATAAAGGAGTTTTTGATACGTCACGAACTGAGCTCTTTGTTGAAACGTAAAACTTTGTTCTTTGTTGATGTCTGGGAACGTGTGGAATTAAATCTTTAGGGATTATTATCTATGCATTATATACAGATGCATAGATAATATTGTTAAAAGATTGGATAAGCGATAAAATATACTACAGCACAATAATAGCGGTTCACTTATTATTTTGAACAAAAAAAAAGTAAAGTAGAGATAAGTGCTACGTAGTAACTTGCATATAAGCGTATTTTTTTAAATATAGCACAGATTAAAAATAAAAAAGATATTCCGGTACCGGGAATCGAACCCGAGCCTCCTGGGTGAGAGCCAGGTATCCTAGCCACTAGACCATACCGGAGATGAGTGCATGGGATGAAAATTGCATTATAAATGAGAGAGCATAAAGCGCGTCACACACGGTGAAGATACTATAGTATTTTATCTTAAGATACTATAATATAAAATATTACCGTATCTTAAGATAAAATATTATAGTATCTTCACCGTGTGTGACGCGCTTAAATGCAATATGTAATAGTATTCAGTTTTATGAGCTTGAATTAGCAAATTATCTATTTACGCCCATTAGTTATGTGCGTTTGAATGATTTGAATATTTTGGGTATATTTGGGAAGTTTAAATAGAATAATTGATTTCAATTAACAGATACCTATACATTTTATTAAGATAATTATAGCGAGTATATATCAGAAACCATAAATATTTATGATATACAAAATACATGTTGCCAAATAAATAATTTTGAGTTTTTAATACTTAAAGATGGACATGCGTATCTATTATAGGTATTATTTAATACAGAGAACCTTTTAAAAATTATTAATATACCTAAGCCTTTATATTATGAACTCTATCAATAAGTGGTATGTGATAATGGTATCAATACCACGTCTATTATATTGGTAACAGTGCTCTTTTACAAGGTACTTGGCCACCCAAGAAGAAACTGTTTGTTATAACAAGAATGATTATTAAACTACTCTTAATTATGTCGATCAAAATGATGATATGTTTTTATTATTAGAACACGCTTTGTTTGTTTATTTAAGTAGTTAGTATGTTTATATTTAAGTAATAAACATTAATGTTAGTTTGTCTGGATAGCATTGGCATATGGATGAATAATATTATACGATTTGATGAATCGCAGAGAAAAAAGTTAATTCATATTGCATAGTATTTAAAAATCGTAGATAAGACGTATGTTTCAACATACCTAAAATCGTTGTATAATAGTTTGTTGCTGTATATAGTGCAACAGAAAGCACATAATCATTTAAAATTTAAAAGATACCTTTCCCGCTTTGATAATAATTACAGTATATTATGTATAAGTAGGTAGATAATATTTACAATAATAAATACGGTAAACCAAAAATAATGCAACACCATTCTACCTAATATCATGTCCAACAGTCATCCCATAACGTAAATTATAACTGATCATAAATCGAATATCACTTTCGATACATCTAATATAATATAAATCTCTATAGAGCCAATAAAATAGTGAGAGTTATTGGCACACATTAGATCTAATCAAGAACATTATCCGTTTAAAAATTACGAAATATTGATTAGCTATAATGAATAACATTATAAACACATGTCTATCGGCTACTTAAGAAAACCAGACGTACCGTCAATCATTTGAAGATCCCTTCTATACATTAGCCATATGTTGCAGGCGTGAAACAACAACGTTGTAAGGGATTTACAATAGAAAATTGTAGATTTGGCTGTAGTTTTTTGTAGGTACTTTTTGATGTGACAGATTTTATTATTTTTCACAGCTATGATTGTAAGAACTTGATTATTTGACATGCTTTCTAAAGGTAATAAATAATTAAGTATTTATAACAACTTTTATATTTACGAGTAGCAGAAGTGTAACGGATTTTTTCAGTAATGTTTCAAAAAACTATGTCACAACATTGTACTTTCGTTCGTGAGAACTCTTAAAAATACTTTTGCTTTTTTGTACCATTGAATGCGTTTTCTTGTTTTTATCAAAGATTAGTAAATAAACAATAAATTTGAACGTTAATAATTAAATCTCACCACTACTCTATGACCTATTTGTGAAGGAAATTAGGAGGTGACATTAAAGCTAAAACATGGCGCATTAGTTTGCGGTTTATTACTTGACGTTTACACTGTCATTACGTTGAAATTAGGTGCTAAGTAAATTATATAGATTAGCTGCGATGTATCGCTTTGTCTTGCCGGCTGGCGTGAGTAAATATTATGTGATATTAGTCAAATTACATATGACATTAGCCTCTTCACTTTGCCATATGGTGGAAATTTTGTGGGTGACTTGGGTTTCTATTAACGGAAGCGGATTTGTAGTGATGAATCTATTGTTGAATTATTAGTAGGTAATTAAACACTACTTATAATATATTTAATATGTATTTGTGTGTTATGAAGTGTGAAGATTTGATGAAGTCACATTAGATATTGCAAGTTAGAACAAAATGTTATACTTAAAATATTATGATAAGTGGATTTATTAAGATTTTTGTTTTTAGCTCTATTTCACAATAACCTTTCCGATTACATTCCCTAAAAGATTTCTACTGATGTTTTTTGCATAGAAACAATATGTGTTCCTAATAATATATCATAATAATATGATAAAGGTAGGTACTAAGAAATCTATTCTTAACCCTTGCTCATAATATTATAGTATTACAATTTTATGTAGATTCCCAATTCTTCATTTCACGAGGGTATTTATACACATTACACACCATTATCCTTATTGATTTATAATCTGCATAAAAACCGATATAGTAACTAGGTACTTTACTTAATTTCAATAGTTTAATACAAATCAAGTAAAAGAAAAAAAAAACGTTCAAAGCTACATTGTCTCTGCAGCTTGTTTATTCTCAAATGCATTTAATCTTATTTTCGTAAAATAACATTACATTCAGCGCTACAAGCATTAAAATCTGCGTGTCCGCTGGGAGGTAGCGAACATTTACATCATATCGGTTTTGATTTATTCATCGTGTATTTAACTTTCCAAATAAAACATTACATTATAAAAGTATGTAATATAATGTACTGAAAGTTTTTAATTATTTTGAATAACGTATACTGTGTTCTTGTGATTATGCATAGTAGAGTCTATATAACTTGTAGATTTCGTAATATGTAAACCTTGCTAATGTTTGGAAAAGAAAAAGTATAGTATGATTGTTTTTAGTTAAATATTATGTTAATATAATAAACAGGTTTCTTATTTAAATTATTTCTTAATTTAAATTATAGTCTTTGCGTCTTAAAAGAAAATGCACTAGCTAGAAAATTATCATTATTCCTTCCACTTTGAAGTCATTCTTATTGCCAAAAAGTTTATTAACATGAAGATGGTATTCATTTTTCAGCTTTTTAATTACAAATTATCACAAATAAAGCGCAACTTCATTCAACATTATGTTAGTGGTACTTTAATAACGCTTACTCAAATTAAACTAAGATGTACGACGAATGCAGTAATTCTCTTCACATACTTTTTGCAATATTTCACCCTAGTTAAATATTATCGTTCCTCATTCCTAGCAGTGCGTGAGGTTGTTTCATATTGCAGTATTTTACACTGTTAATTAAAACGGCGGGAGCAATTCTTTTCATAACACCGCGCGTGTTTTGTTCAACAGACGAGTCCACACAAAGCGAGCAGCCTCGCGAGGCAATTTCACGCGAAAGACAACGGTCTATACGGACGTTACTTGGACGCAAAAATTTACCTTTATTCTTACGGTGCATTAACATCAAACAAGCGAATGCTTATACAAACCCCACTATGTCAAATTTTTCTTGTGTAAACATGTGTAGAGCATTCTTTCGTTGTTCTTAGTGCGTTCGAAAAGATTCTATGCAATGTTCTTATACTGAACAACACACAATATTTCGTTTACACTTAACATCACGAAAGAATGCTCTTATTCTAGCTCCATGTTCCTTTGATGTAAATATAAATGTACATCGAACCACGTCCACATATTCCGAGCTAGTTAGCGCAGAATTCGCTTCGCGAGGCTGCTCGCTATGTGGTTCCCCCTTTACAACATAGAATGTACTTGGTTCCCGTTTCTTAGTATAACTGACCGTAATGTTTAATGTAAATGCGATCATTATGTTCTTGAAGCTACTTGCGTGCATGTTTCTTTATATTTATCGTTTTCAGTTAGAATAAGTGCTCTTGATACATTGTTACGCTTAGTTTGTAAAAGCTTCAGATCGTAGTTTCACGTGATAATAGAGAAAACATGAATGTGTCTACTGGGAAATATGTATCATAATCTTACATAAACATTTTTTATCCAAATATAGAAGATTGAAAAAACATACAGTCGGTGATATTGTATATTTGTATCTATGTTCTTATTGAAAATTGTAAAAGTAGAGACAAAATTAAGTCCAATCTTACTTGATGACATGATTTCATTTTTTTCCAAAGAGTTATTATTAGGAATTATTTAAAACTAAATCCTAAAACATGACATCATATGTACTATTATAGCTTAAACTCTAATAAGTGATCATACCAAAAGCACAGCTTTTACACTGGTATTATCGTATGTAAATTATTGCCTAACCTTAAACGATATCCATATGGACACGTGGTAACTTGAAGGCATTAGTCCTAAATATTGTGGGGTCCATAACGAACCGTGGCGTGGGTGGTTTGCTTAGAGCGTTCTTATAAACTTAAGGTAGTACACACGAGTGCAGTCCTACCTTATTAAGGCATGCGATTATCATGCCGATTTGCGGGCATTTGCAAGTTGAGTATCATATCCTTATGTTTTATGACTCTATATAAATGGAAGTTATTATGTACAATATTCCTGGTTATCGATGCAAGCATAATATGTGAAACTGATATTATGTATTTATAATATTTTGTGCTAAGTCTTTAACTGAAAACTTGGTGAAAATGATTTAAATATGTTGTACATAGAATGATAAAATTCAAAAAGTAAAATTTACCATATTATATTTCATTGCGTTAGTTTCCACTATTACCTACATTGCGGAAGATTTTTTTTCTTTTGAAGTATATTAAAGTTATATTTAGGTAGTTCATGACAGAGTTTTTAAAATATATTTTAACGAAAAACGTTTAGTAAATAATACCTTCAGAAAACCTAATAATTCAACCATGAATAACATCGGACTATATAGACGGAGACAGCACTCTTCATTGAGATAAATAGGTGACACTCTATAGATTTATATTTTTGGCTTCGTTTCTGTATTCACTCCGAATTCTTGAAAACCGTT
Source organism: Colias philodice (assembly GCF_061535455.1). NCBI lineage: Eukaryota > Metazoa > Arthropoda > Insecta > Lepidoptera > Pieridae > Colias > Colias philodice. Next base: position 8,080,450 of record NC_143099.1, on the reverse strand, counting down.
AACGTTTTCATATAGGTAGGTCTATATTTATACCATGTCTTATAAGATAAATAATAACGTAATATTATGTTAATCTTATGGTTTTAAGGGTCAAATAATTTCATTGAAATTTAAGAATACCTTTACCAAAAATCAGTAATTCAAAAAATATCATGAATTTCACTTACCTTAAAAAAATTAAGTAGTTTGTCTAAGAAGATATTATGTAATTAAATCTGTTAATCTGTTCTGTGGTCTGTTGTATTTAAACGAGTGTATTAACACTTAACAAAACCGACCTTTGCTATCTAACCTTCTAGCATAACTACCGACATAACTAAAATCGTGACTGAGATTATGACAACTATGTAAAAGTACTTGTGACATAAAACACGCTAAAGCATTGAAAGTGCAGGAGCTGACTATAAATTATTTATTTAGCATTATACAAGAATAATCCTTGCACAGAATATACTAACATAAAGCATAATTTGGCGGAATAAAATGAATATTGTAGTCACAATGTCATCTAATGGCAAAACGATTCCATGCTGATAATATTATCATCATAATAATTGAAATTACCACAATAATGTTTGATATAATTATGTGATATTAGGTATATTTGCGTAATTTCAATGTAATTTTTATCTGAATGGGATGAAAAATGAGGAATCGGGAAAGATAAGGAAATATAGACTTCAACATTAACATTTATTCGACTACAATCACATAAAAATAAATAAATTATGACATTTAACACATCACATTCGACCTCAGCTCACAAAAGCTTCATAAATAGACTGGAACACTCCGACTCTTTTCACTTCAATAACAAAGCGTGTTTATACGAAAACAAAGACGGACCAAGACTTGTGACATAGACGCCATGCCAATTATCTTAACGTTGTACGAACATGCCAACGTACAGTCAATTTCGTGCTTCAGACACTCTTTATGAAGGTTTGAAGCTATTTATCTGTACTAGTGTTTGCCAATCTCTTTGTGACCACCTTTAATAGATATCGAAAAGACAGTTGCTTCTTTGAATTCAGAATAAGTATAGAAAGAAGTTAATAAGGAGTTTAGAATTGACTACTATTTTAGTTAAATTATTTTACTCATAAATAAATGGCTCCTTATATACAACAAGCGATTTGTTTGCGTGTCAAATGTAGTGCGAAGAAAAGGCACAACAAATAATTATACCGCAGTTTCCAACAATTGTTTCTTTTCTACCGATCGCCTAGCAAATCTTCGAGCACCCTGGGGGTCCTAACCTATGGGTTGAAAATAATATTCAATGCAATGCTTCCTTCATTGCACGTTCTTTGATCACATTAATCGTTATAGAATACCTCGGACCATCTCATTAAAAACTTAACCAAAGCTGTTTCATATCTAATCTAGATGCCTTGACTCGCTGATAACGTTTTGTAACACCCGCTTTGAATGGAATTCTATGATATCTTTAATCTGTTAATAAATTTGTTCGATAAGTACTGGGCTACCGCGTTGTACTTTGTTTTAATGAGGATAAATCCTTGAAATTTATGACTCTTCCCCTCCATTTTATATTAAGTATTGACTTATATTTAAATAATTTATCGAGTCTGTGAATGGAATAGACTTTTTATCTCGCTGTATCAATACTTCCTATTCCTAATTAATTCACTATATCAATACGTTTTTGATCCTTTTTGTTTGTTTATATTTACGACGTTTTTGGGCAATTAAGAGGTTGTGTAGATAAAAGGACAACGCCAAGGTATTTATGGTTCTGTGAGAAAAACAGTAACATAGTATTGACATGTTGCAACTGATTGACTACACAAAATAGTCGGAGATAGAGTCACAAAAACTGGACGGGTAATGTAATACGCATTATCGGAGTCACAAATTGGAGTTTTTAATGTCTTTATAAGTGCAGCCCGACATAAAGTTAATGAAACGGCCGCTTTTATTGATCTACCTGCGACGTGTGACACGAATCCAGCCGCATCTAACCCGATATTATGTTTTTCATAAAATTGTTTTACCTCTCTCTCTAACGTGGGGGATCATAATCGGAGAGAGAGACGAAAGAGTTGTAAAGCCAAGCATTAGGAGAACATTTCATTTGTTGGAGACCCCCATCATTTGATAAGCCGGCGCGGCTTTTTAGCGGTAATCCATTAGGAAACAGAATGTTTTTTGAGACTTTTTTGTCCATTTCGATCTTGAGAATGTACAAGAAAGATTTGTTAAATTTATTCCGCTGTTGCTTTATAATTGTAAGCAATATGTGAATACCAGTGCTTGTTTTGCATTGATATATTTAACCAGTCAAGGCATTCGACTTTATATAGTAAACAATGGCATGCCGACTACTAATGAAGTATGTTCTTAATACCGATATAAATCGTAAATCTGTTTACAAATAATTTATATTATACCTTTCTTAGTAAAAAACAAGATGTAACAAAAATTTATGTTTTAGGTAATGTTTTAGATTGCTTTAGACCAAAACTGTATCCATAATAGTTGAACGATAACCATATTCAATGTACAAACTTTCATAAATAACGTTATCCTCATATTTCAATAATATAAGTATATTTATAGATCAACAAGCTGTCGCCACCCGCATTTTGGACAATTGACGCAATCACCATCAATGAGATTTGGGGTGAGTAAAATGGAATAATTGCATTGGCCACCAAATTATTGTTATAGTCACTATTCAATGATAATCACATTTTGAGACTGCGGGCAAAGGTGCCAATAACTTTCGGTACTTATGGATAAAGTGCCTCGTTAATATCGTCATTCATGAAATTAATGAACAAGAATCAATTTGGTCCGTTTCATTATAAATTGCGTTGAATAATGTAATATCGTTATGTTAGATTGGACTAGTACAGATTGGGAATTATGTATTTTTAGTACACAATTAAATGTTATGTAGCTTAGTTCGGCTTCTGCTGTTAAAATAAAAGTGGCTTTCAGGAAGCTCTCAATTACTTCTAAGTTATGTAAATAACTTAAGCCATTAAGCCATAACTTAAGCATTATATTAATTACGTTTTATCTATATTAGGTAAACATAAAAGTACCAAATATAAGCTAAACGGACAATTTAACTATTCATTCTTACTTGAAAAATCTTCAAGTATATTTACTAGGGCAATGCTAAAACCCAAATATAAACCAAAGCAGTACAAAGCATACGCTCCTTTTAAACAATGCCTCCTTTACCGTCACAAGCATTCGTCGATATTTTAATTAGCCTTCTAAAAATAAAGCAAGCGAAGTATTTCAAAGTGACTTGTAGGGGAGGTCTTACATGGGGAGAGGCACAATAAATCAGAAACATGTGTACGCTGATAACAAATCTTTATCGTGTGACAGTGTTACTATTTAAATCAAAAAGCTGTGAAAAGGTCATTTATGATAAAAATAATGTAGAATCGTCGTTATGGTGGTTCTTGTATTGATAATGAGTTCGTTATGTATGTCCTGCTATTACAATTAGAGAAATAGGACCTGAGAAACAAAACAATAAAATTAAAGAGACAATTTCTCTCATATTATAGAAATAGGTAATTCATATGAAAATACTAAAAACACTTTCTTTATAATAAGTCCATTTTTAGTGTTTGTCATCTCGTAATTGTAATAAAATCTCAATTTTCATTTAAGTAATATAGTTTTCATTTAAGTAATATAGTCAGTTGAATATCAACTGTAATAACACACTCCACAGTTTCGATGTACATTACTTAGCCTCAACAGAATATTTGCATAGTGTAAATATTATTACTACAATTTATAAGTGCCCAAGATAGTCTCCGACATTACGCTTCAAACCGCAGCACTTAAAGACGCCAACCAAATACATTTGAGGGGATAATACAATGTATTTGTTGCTAGCCCCAAATGTAGATACGTTATTGTCTCCTAAGATTTATATTCCACAACACCGTAATCTCGTTCTCGTGGGCGGGGACGCATTTGTTCAAAACGTGAAATGATGCTACGCTCCCCTGTTGTTTATATTCGGTTAAAACATCCTTGATAAACTCAGAACGCGTCTATACTTACGATAAGAGAAAATATGTTAATTTAGCCGCACCAGAGAACAGATATGACCTACTAAGTGATTGGGTTTCTGATCGCCTAGCGTGTGTTGAATTCAAACGCGCTGGACGGACTCGAAATCGGCTCAATGTTTACAAATTGCTCCATGAAGAATAAACAAAAATTTACTTATAGAATCCGATTGAGATATTCCAATAAACCCGATCCAAATATGCTAAAGGATCAAAATTACGAAACGAGGTTATGTTTATTTTATAAAAGTTAAGTCAGTGTAATATTATTAATTTCGCTCGAGAGCCTAAAGGTACGTAATTGAAATGGTTGCGAAACCTTTAAAAAGTAGGTCAAATTATATGTATATTAAATATACTTATCCTTCTGATGAAAAATATCGCTTGAATGAATGACTTTTCTCACAATATGGCGCCACTAAAATTTCCATCTTTTATGAAATATTGCGGATTACGTTCAAGAGCCATTTCATAAGATTTAATTTTAATTAAAAAATAAGCAAGCTTCAATTAATTAATTTTTATTTTCCAAGGAAAAAGTAATCGCAAATTAACGGTCAAATTACTCTCGAGAAATTATTTTCATAAGTTTCTTATTAATGTTGTTTTATAATAACAAAATGGTATCATGCTGAAAAGTTCTCTTCATCGTGCCCTAATTACCTCTTCGTGCTTATAATCACAAGGTTTAGGTTCGTTAGCATAGTGATGAAAAATTATAACTCAACTGTATTGGAAAACCGACGGAAAAATGCTAATTGACTTAGTTTCATGAATTTATTTACTCATATAATAAAGTTAAAACAGCTCAATATCGAGCCGCGAGGGTTGTTTTTTTATTATCTTTGTAAATAATTAGAAAGAGGATTTATTGGCGTTTGTCGCTCGTGATTTAAGAGTTCACTTTGGAGACATTTTAAGATCGATTCCAAGTTCCATCGATATCAATTAAGAGAACGTAAAGTTTGTTTTTTATCCAAAAAAGACAAGTTTGTTTTATAAATAGTTTGAGTTTATATATCTTAAGAATTGAATATGTTTTTATAATATACTAGCGGTCCGCCCCGGCTTCGCCCGTGGTACATATGAAAAATAGATGTTGGCCGATTCTCAGACTTACCCGATATGCACAGAAAATTTTATGAGAATCGGTCCACCCGTTTCGGAGGAGTATGCAGACTAACATTGTGACACGAGAATTTTATATATATGTATATATAAGATATTATAGTTACAATTCGTAACTGTTTTATAAATATTATGACCTCATTTCTATAACCATTTTCCGTTATAAATATACACGTATTACATGTAATTCCGGAACGCTATTACCGAGTAATAAAATCAATGTTTATTCTATTTATATCGAATTAGGTCGAACTTGGAAAGTGACATAAAGTTGTAATAACAGTTGATCAACGCTTTCAACCATCGAGTGAATATTTAATGTAGTCAATTATACCTTTCCGCGGCCGTGAAGAGAATTGACGAGACTCAAATAAAACACTTATTTCTTTGAATATCGCCGTGCTTCGGTAAAGTGTTACCGTAATCATAGTATTTTAGCGTCGAATCGATTTAGATGTTTATGTTATTAGATGTTTTTGGAATATTTGAATGTTATTTACAGTTAAATCGCCGTGTGCTGCAATTACCGTTTTGTATGGAGTTGAGTGCCTGCAGAATTTGGGTCATGCTAGTATGCCAAGGGGTTCACCCTCATAAATTGAGAAAATGGTAACATATTATCGTATGTTATCGCGTTAACGATGCTCTTCCTATTTCGAATAACTTTTCTTTTTCGTTAACTTTTTTATAGGTTTTAAACCTTTTTTGCTTTGGTGTGTTGTTGTTTTATTTTTACATCAGGGTTGCGGATGCGCTCCTTCACCTTGAAGCCTGGAAATAAATAGTCAAATCGTTAATAAACTTAATTATTTATCAATTTCTTCTTTTTTAACCATAAATACCAGTAGCAATTACTAATTTATAAAAATAATAATATAAGTAAGACTTAACACGTTCAAGACGGGGCCCGATTTTGGCTACTTATCGTTGGGCCGGCATAGGGCTTACAAGACCTGCAGGCTTACTCTCGAGTTTAATTCCAATGTCGATACATCGGAATTTTAACATTTCGTACTCTTGAGATCGACGCTAGAGTTTATTTGACAGCGGTCTATTGAGTTGATATTGCGTTCGGATTGCTTGTCAATTGTGATTTTTCCAATAGCAAAAGTGTAACTTTTTAGGAATTGTTTTACTATTTTAATTGATTTTAATAAGTTATTGGTGTATAATATGGCACGGTTAGCAGTTATTTATAGTATTTTGAGTAATTCCCATAAAAAACAATTAAAACAACGACGAGATGAGCGTCGTATGATGCGATATACGGATAAAGCGTTTACCATGAATGATGAAGAATTTAGAGCGAATTATAGAGTAAGTAAGGTTTTATTTGGGGAAATTTATGAAGAAATCAAACCTTTTATGCCAACTGATAAAAGAAGAAGTGATATAGCACCAAAATATAAGGTACGTATATTGTCTTTAATAATTGACTTTTTTGATGTTGATAATATTATATAGTGACTAGCGGTCCGCCCCGGCTTCGCCCGTGGTACATATGAAAAATAGATGTTGGCCGATTCTCAGACTTACCCGATATGCACAGAAAATTTCATGAGAATCGGTCCACCCGTTTCGGAGGAGTATGCAGACTAACATTGTGACACGAGAATTTTATATATAAGATATACTTATGAAAAGCTTTAGACTTGTATAATTTTTGCAGGTTTTAGTAGCATTGTCTTTTTATGCGACTGGGAGTTACCAAAAATTAGTTGGAGGCACGTATGGTACTCTCATGTCACAACAATCTGTTAGTCGCAGTATAAGGGATGTGACGGCAGCTCTTAACAATGCAGTTATTCAAAAAAAATGGATTAAGTTTCCTCAAAATCGTCCGGAAAGAGATGCTATAAAACGAAGGTAATGCAAAAGACAAATACCTAATTTTTATCTACCTTTTATCTTGGATTATAAAACTGTTTTTTTTTGTGTTTTCTATAAAGCATTGTTTCATTAAGTTGCACTTATTTTCTAGATTTTATGAAAAATTTAACATTCCCTGTATTATTGGATGTATTGATGGCACTCATGTAGCCATGATAAGACCTAAAGATAATGAAGAAAGGTTTTTTAATCGCAAACATTTTCATTCAAGAAATGTTATGATTGTAAGTAATAATTCACTTAATAATCAATTTGTTATAAGTCCATGTTTTAAATATAATATGTATTTTTAGATTAGTGATGCAGATTTAAGAATCTTGTCAGTAGATGCTTCATTTGGAGGAGCATCGCATGATAGTTTCGTGTGGAATCAGCACCCCGTTAAACAACATTTAATTACTTTAAATAATAATGGAGAAAATGTGTATTTACTAGGCAAGTAAATTATTTAAATAAGTTTATAGTAGAATTTTTGTATTTTTGAATCTATTTTGATAAATAGTTTTACATTTCAGGTGATTCTGGATATGCACAGAGGGAGTACATGATGACACCTATATTAGATGCTCCTGATGGCTCCCCAGAACATCACTACACTAAGTTGCACTGCTCTGCAAGGAATACCGTGGAACGTACCATTGGTATATTAAAAAATAGGTGGCGTTGCTTACACAAACATAGAGTGCTGCATTACCATCCAGATGCAGTAGCTAAAATTATCAACGCATGTTGTGTGTTACATAACATATGTATTAATAGAGTAGGTGTTGATCTTGTAGAGAATACAACAGAGTGTGGTAATGAATGCCCTGATGTCTCTTCTCAAGAATCAACTAGCAGCACAGCTGCAGCTGCTGAACTAAGACGAGGAATCGAAAAACGAAATATTTTAGTTCAGCAGTTGTGGGCAAGTAGGAGGTAGGTTAAAAGCAAGGGAAGTTTTATATTATTTGTTATAAATTTTCTAGTTATGTTTAGTTATTTGGTATAAAATTGTATTTTTTCAGCTTTGGTAGTTATAAGTTACCTACTCAACTTATTTTTAAATGATTAATCTATTAAGTTGTTAATCTAAGTTTTGACATGTGATGATGAATGAAATGAATAAACTTTTTTTATTTAATCATAGTATTTATTTCTATACTTTCTACTAATATAACACAAATTAACAATTAAAATAGAATGATACATTACCTAACAAATAAAAAAAGAATAATAAAAAAAATTATTTCAACACATAAGTACATAATAATATAATCTTGAAAAGTTATTGACTGGGCATTTTTCTTGCGACTTCTGAAATTGCATTAGCAATAGATAACAAAGCATTTTCAATATTGCTAACGCTCTCTGACAATTTGGTTAATGCTCGCGCTGTAATTAATTCGGCTTCAACCCGCCGCGCTTCGATATCCGTCATCTGCTGCATGTCAATATCCACCGTTCTCTGTATCGAGGACCGGCGTCGGCGGGGTCGCTGTGGAAGGATACTTTGAAGTGGCGTCGCAGGCGCAGGTACTGAAATATAATCATAAAAAATGTAAAATCAGCACTTGAAACATCATGTTACAAAATGTTTATGTTTAGAAAAAAGACAATAAAATAAAATAGTGAAGTGTTACTGCATGTTCGAGCTGTAACAAAAAATCCCAATTGTGGTTGAGTGACTATGGGTTTATGGAGCATATTTAAAATAATTTAAAATTCCTAAACTACAAATATTTACTCGTGGGTAATTCTTGTACTGCCTCATTGTGTGACGTTATAATTGTGGAACTATCCATTTCCGCACTTTCTGCAGGTATTAAAATGTTTTCCACTACTGGTGCAGACTGAAACAATGAAAAGAATATTATAAAATTTATTAAATATTGAGAATTCTAAATGTAATGTAATGTAAATTTCTATTACAAAATTGTACGTTTATTTAAATATATTACCGATTGAGGAAATGGGTCGACTGTCAATATTGTATCACGCGTCGCAAATTCTTGTCCCCCCATTACTGCCACTAATCTATTGTCTAGGGCAGACAACACTGCTAGGTTGTCTGTCCCTCCCCCAGTACGTGTCATTGAAGCCGAGAGATCTGCACAATGTTTTTTAAGAGCACATTTCTTCTCAGCCCAATACTGAAAACAAATGAATTTTTATCTTATTGTTAATGATTTAAATGCAGTTTATATAAATTGTTAAAAATATCTGAGGCTCGACTTTGAGACTTGCTTTCATGTTTGAATTTTAATGAAATTATTCAATTTAATATTTAAAGTAACAAGTATTACCTTAGCCCAGCCTTGTCCATTTTTAATTGCTCCTCCAAGACAATTCAATGTATTCGCTAATGTTTCCCATTTTCTCTTTGTTTCCAATTTACCGTGCGCTGTCCGAAGCACTCCTCTAGCTATGCCCGGGTTTTCTTCGAGAAACTCCACCAAACCTTCTAACTGAGCATAACTTGGCCGATTGGACATATTTACTGAAATTGAATTACTTTTATAATTCGCAACAAAATACAAATATTGTATTTTATTCATATTTAATAAATTAATTTAACTACACTAGTATAATAAAGGTTTGTGTGTAACACACATTTATTTACAAACGTAAATAATAACAAATATAATTGTGCATAATAATTATCTACAAAATACGTAAAATCAAAAATTTCTTCATCGTTTTTATAAGTCAATATCATCTTTATAAAGTAACCTAGGATAGTAATTATATACAGCGACAAAACAAAAATAGTTGGTTCTCATTATTTAGTTAAGTAAAACCATAATAAAACATTACTTACTTATAATATAGCTAGTATATTTTTTTACTTACCCCTTATGTAAATCTCTCGTATTAGTTGAGTAACTAATTAAATATGAATTCAAAATTATAAATATCTAACTCTCGCAACTAAAATAAGGTTCACTCTTCTCAACCACTTGAATATGTTTAGAATATTTGAAATTGGAGCGCGTCTGCGTTGGGTTGCAGAAAAGGCATCGATCCTCCCGCATACAGCCAACGTCAAACGTGATTTTATGATTTTGACCATTTTCTATCGCTCAAATAGATGGAATATGTTAAAAAGAATAAAATTAAATATTTATTTAACTCAGAAATATTTATTAGCCTTGTTTTTTAAAGGATAAAGCATTTAAAAGTCCTATTACCGATTAATCGTAAAGAGTTAGACGACACTATTGCGGCCCGTCTCATAGCTAACTTCACGTGTAACAAATAATCGCGGGGCAATCCCAATTTCAATCCAATGTTGTCAGATTGTTTTCAAGAGTACGAAATCACGTGACTGCAAAATTAACATTGGGATCGGATTGGTCTTAGATTGGAATTGAAATTAGGTTGAAGAGTAAGCCTGCTGGAAATAAATAGTCAAATCGTTAATAAACTTAATTATTTATCAATTTCTTCTTTTTTAACCATAAATACCAGTAGCAGTTACTAATTTATAAAAATAATAATATAAGTAAGACTTAAATTTAATTCGTTCACGTATGATAAAGCTGCATTAAAAACAAAAAATGTAATAGATTCGTGTTCACAAAATTTCAAAAACAGATAAAATATTGTTTCCTCCAATCTTAAAATACAACAAAGAGATGAAACATCTATCTACAATCCCAACGTTTTCTAGCGAGAAATGTACAGGAACTACTGAATCAGATTGCAATATTTCAAAGTAGATACTTAATAAATGTATGTTTGTTGTATTCTAGATTTTTCTTCGAAATTTGTTAAAGCACAAATATATTCTTCACTTCATCATAAATTACTTTATTTTATGAATTTCCTAGTTTATGAATCTGAACCCTTGTCTTTTGCATTTGTTTAATTAAAAAAATACTGGAAACACACTTTCGTATTGACCTTGCAATATTATCAATAAGTGAATGTTCAAATCATATTTGACCTAATAAATCAGAGCACTTAACGTGAAAATTTAAGTGTGAAACATGCAAAACTTTATATATCTAGTCTCTTAGTCGTAGAATTAATTGATTACTATTATTAAATATTAATTATAAATATTCAGTCTGTGTCTCCACATTGGTCGAGAACATTCCCGACAAAATTAACTCGATTGGAATGACGAAAGACGCAGTATTAATCACTGCCTGTTCTAACAAATTGTTGGTGTTTGCCTCGAGGTTTGGTAAGGGGATGTCTTGAGAGTTGAGATCCCGTTGATGTATGATACGATTCATAGGAAGTTTTATTTTGGAAATTGCGTTCAATTTTGTTATGCTTTGATGTTACATACAAAAATACGTAGCGTTTGGAAGAGTTGTTTTTTCGTGATCGTTCCTTTAATTGGGAAATTGATTATTAGCTTCAGATTTAATATATTATTATTGTTTATATGAATGAGGCGAAATTTGTACATTATTGATAATCGTTTATATATTAGCTCTTTTATTTCAAGTATTATCTCTGTAACACTCGTGAGCAATGCCACAGAGAGATGACGTAAAGTTCGGTCTTCGGGAAGAAACATATAAAAAGTTGACTAGTGTATGGGGTGAAAGAAGACGGTTTACCTATTTGCATGTAAAAACAGACCAGTGAAACAGATGCACAATGCATATGCCACATAAAACACAGGATCCACTTATTCGTTTTTTATTACATAATTCCAAATCCATAGATATGTAATACTCAAATCGGCATTAAATATAGAATTTCATTAATTCGGCTGGCGGTTGAGCGGTCGCCCGGTACAATAAATATAAAACTTATAGAGCCTTAACCCTTCGCTTAAGGTTGGCCACAAGCGGATTACCGTCATTACTCATTCCTACCGTCTAGAATGCCTTAGGCAACTGTAAATGCTTATTTTTCTCCAAGCCTTATTTTTTCTTAAGTGGAGCTCGAAGGTATAAATGTTTCATTTGTGTTTATTAAAATTCGGATTACGTTTTAAGGTTTATGTTTTAATTAAGAATGAGCGACTTATTTATGTATTAGTGCTCTGGAATATTAAATATGGTTGAAGGAATTTGAATCGTGACAGCTCTCTATGTAGTTGCTTTATTGGATTTTATTTATAGAGCATGCCCTTGTTAATTAAATTTATGATTAATATATTGCAATTATTTTGTGATTGTAATTATTTATCAACAAAATACAAAAAATGTACGCATGAGGATACTACAATTAAAATAAAATGGCTTATTTCATTCACTCTTGTGGGCCATCGTTCAATATTTATTATACTCCTATTAACTATATCATATTTGACAGTCCAAAATCTTAATTATGTTTCTCTTTTATCTCATTAATAAACACATTCAGTTAATAGAGATGTTATTTTATGTAAAAAATGACAAAATTAAAAAAAAGGAAATACCAGAAAACTCAACAAAACGCGAGCAGGATAAACCGATTGCATTTGTTATTTATAGTTTTAATTTAAAATACTTCATCCTTTGAACGAATATGTAATTTATTGATGTAATATATTTCAATTGGAACAGGACTGACCTGATAAAGTATTTCTATGGGATAGATATATTATTCTATGGGATAGATATACACACATAAATGTGATATTTTTTGAAGTGAAACTTCTTTAGGCGTGTTAAGAGTAAAATTTAAAGATCACGTCATGACAATACCGTCACGTCATGGAGTAAAACGACGATTTTGGTATTATTGAATCTTGTCAAATAAGTTTCACTTCTGACACGTGTGCTCAGCACACACGTTCTTTTTATTTTTTTTACAAAAGTTGTCACTCATACGAAATAACTATTAAGAATGAACACAAAGCCGTGTTCCATGGAATAATGTTGCAACTAAAACCATATTTTAATCTAAGCTAGGCTTCATTTAGCTGCATTTGAATAAAAAAAAACCTAGGTATTTGATACTCCAGGCTCTATCAACACTTGTACGGTTTTGGTCGCACGATTGATCCATTAATAAATGTAGAGTAAAACATTAAAACGAGCTTTTTCCCTGCGTACTCCGGATATTAGAAATTGTTTTTCTCTACGATTTAAGGAGCATCAAGAAAATCAAGCATTTAAGAAATTTTATTATATACCTTTATCAAAAGTTTGCAATACTTATGTTCGTCACCTTCTAGCAAGTCTCTTATCTAGGCGCTTTCTTTCTTTCAAAAATACATAAAAGGGACAAATCTTCTGACCAAGCGACTATTATAAGTACCTACCCTATGTGTAAACAGAATAAGCTGTAAGATATCATATTACGTAATAATTCATCCTTCATACATTCATTAATTCCTTTAATTCATTCGACTTCACATTCCAACAGCACGTCATTTGCAATCTTACAACAAAACGAATCTATTTGTGTGGCTTAAAAGTATAGCGATGAATTTACGATGTTTATTTTGCTCACAGAAGATACAAAGGCTTGTCATTTACGGTCTCTTTATTCGGAGGAGAGTAAACAATTGGCAACTTTGACAGCCATTTTGAAATGACAAAAAGGATTAGACATACATTTCTGCGAGATAACTCGATTGGTTACGTGGTAAATTAGTCTTTATGTCTTTGAACATAGAGAACAGGAATTGGTATTGGTACAAGAATTGCAAGGTTCTGTTTTTTTAACGTCATTTGTAGTGGCTTAGAATAATTCTTTTTTGGGGTTCAGTGTGAAATATTCGTTATGGAAAATAGATATGTAACAAAATTCATCATCTATGCATACATTTACGCAAGAAAATTATACTATAGAAATTAAAAAAAAAAAACTTTAAAAACCAGGTAGGTACCAACTTACTAACAAATTATCGCATTACGATTATCTATACAGAACCCCGTACGTATATGTATATTGTTGTAAAACCCTTTTCGCTAATCCGATATCTTTAAAAATTTTGCTCATTGTTAATTTGAGTAAACATTCGAAAGCAATTGTATATCATCTTTTGTTCAATTATTATATTTAGAATAATCTTTAAAAATAACATTATCTTGAATTTCAAATAGAACATTTTTATTTCGATTTAAATTTAATTCAGAAAATGTACAACTCATTTCTTAAAGCGACTTTTATTTACACCGTCCGTGGAAAAACATAGTGTAGACCTTTTTAAATCAAGCGTTGTACACTAAAGAGTGCTTAGCTTAGGGTTTTGAATATCGTAAAAGAAATATTAAATCTCAACTCTATTTCATTAACGATAAAGGTGAGTTTGAATTGATCCTGATTTAATATGAATAACATTGGAAGTAGGAGCAGTGAGCGCGATGAGTTATACTGCGTAAATTCACGCATAGCATTTTGACGTTTATGTCCGTACAAATAGATGTGAAATTCTTGGAAATAATAATATATAAAGGGGGTGAGGTACCTAATAATAACAGTGTTTTCTTGTGTTTGTCTTTGAAGGAGATTACAAACAAGGCAACATTTTCAATTGATGACTATAGAGGACCTACCAGCTATGACAACCCACTATTTGTCTTTATAACTCGCCCTCACAGTTTCTTATGAAATACGATGTGAATACACTTACTAGAATCGTCAAGTCATGTTTTAGACGTTACATGTAATGTTACGTTTAAAGATATCTTCGATTTTGTTAGCAAAAGAGCTTCCGACGTGACATGTTTGAAGAAACATATTTCACGGTCCTTGAGATTGCTATAAAAATATACATTTTGTTATTATTTTTGAGAACAGATCAGTATACAGGGTGTCCGTACATTGGTATACTAAGCGCGAAGTTACTTGTAGTTTTGCATACACTGACCACGTAAAAAATACTTAAACAACAAAATTACGTCAAAAATTTTTTGCTAAATTTTTCCTGAAAATCCATGTTTTCTTCTCTAGCTTCGCGCAGCCGGCATATACCGCTTCTCTAGTGTGAGCATTTTGTCTATGAAAACATAATCTTAAACGATAGCTCACGTTCTGGTGGCAAAAATGGGCGGGTTGCTTGTTAGGAGTGTACACATAGAGTTTTAAAAATTCATCTATTTGAAAAAAAAATGCGTCTGGGATTTTTTAAGTATTTTTTACGTACTCAGCGTATGCAAAACTATAACCTCCTTTGAGCTTAGTATACCAACAGTGGGACACCCTGTATAAATAGACAGTGTCCGATTTAAGTAATGATGTAGCTGTTTGCTTGTTGTACTTTGTTTTGTATTTAATTACTAAATAAAAAAGAGCTTCAGGAATTCTCAACTTCAGTACTAATAAACAAGCCTAATCATGCAATCAACGCAGTTCACTGAGAAATAATACAGTTTGCAGTTTAAATTCCTCAACTGATTGTTATCACCATATAAAAAATATTAAAAACAACGTTCTATTTAAAAGCAATATCAATATACCAGGTAGATTATTATCAATTAAATGTAAAATCTATATTCTCACTATACCTACTTTACTTTCACAATAGCGGAGATTTATCAATGTACAAACATTAAAGCTCTGTCAATGAAGATTGTTTTAACTTTATCGGCATATCTAGTCACGATTCTTTTAAATTATTTACTGAAAACACTATAATACTTTTGTTAGACATTTCACTCGATATTACCATAGTATAAGAGAACAAGTAGTCGGAAAGTCCCGGCGTTTAGGAGCGCACGGTACCTAATCGAATACCTGAGTACTACGGTACCTAAAACCTGGAAGAAATCGCTTTTAAGTGATAAGGTCACCTTTTGTACTTTACCTAGCATCTATACAATATATACTGTACATTGTAATATTAAATGGTGTGGTACAATAAATGGTTAAATAAATAATCTCGCGAGGTGCAGGGTTGTCACTTGTCACATTGAAGTTTTAAATAATTGTATAAATAACTAGCGGTCCGCCCCGGCTTCGCCCGTGGTACATATGAAAAATAGATGTTGGCCGATTCTCAGACTTACCCGATATGCACAGAAAATTTCATGAGAATCGGTCCACCCGTTTCGGAGGAGTATGCAGACTAACATTGTGACACGAGAATTTTATATATAAATAATAATCACCGACCGCTTACAGCAATGGCCTAATGAGAACGGTCTATCTCTATGAGAAGGAACCGAGCGGTGTTGTGTGCGTGCGTCAAGTTTGCGTAATACGTACATGAACGGGGGGTGTAGGGGAGCGCTCCGCATACATACAAACGGCACGAT
The DNA here is from genome assembly GCF_061535455.1 of Colias philodice. NCBI lineage: Eukaryota > Metazoa > Arthropoda > Insecta > Lepidoptera > Pieridae > Colias > Colias philodice. Next base: position 8,064,228 of record NC_143099.1, on the reverse strand, counting down.
GTACCTTCATTCGAAGATAACTTACTTGTTCTCTTTATACTATGATATTACTCATGGTATCAATTCTATTGCACCTCTGACTCTGGCTTTGTTATAAAACGTGGTATCGAAAGTGAATTTTATGAAATATCTCTATGTGAATCTCTTTACGATGAAAGTGATTTAGAAAATCTGAAAATGAAAGTCGATGAATTCATTCGATTCAAAATCGAAGTGTTTCGATCACGATGTGCACGTGACTAGTGAAAGCAATTTATTGTTAACACGAAACATGTTCTTTTTAATGTTTCAATTAAATGGACAGTTTAAATTATTTTAGCTGATAATGCAACAAAAATAAACTTTTAAAAATTAACACAATATCTCAATACAAATTGCAGTTATGTAATTAGTATCTATAGCCTATTTGTATTTGTGTTTCAATTTTTTTTTTGGTTATATTTTAATTGATCTGCAAAAACATTTATCAACGATATTAAAATATAATAGTACCTATATAAAATATCTAAGTAGAAAAAGAAAGTAAGGTATAAATTGTCTTACAAGAATAAATTTTCAGCTCCAACTGAAGTCACCTTACGATTCAGTAAATACAACTTATATAAATCAATAAGCTAAAAATAATAACCATATGAATAAACATTGAAAATTCGTATGGTATCTTATGAATAGAAGTTCCAATAAAAAATAAAACCTCTCAATGTCCACACTCACAGCCATAAATTGAATCAAGATGAGATATAGAAGTGGCGAGTTATTTTTTGTGTGCCAAGATTTATGTAGACGTCATATTATGCAAAGGTAGTATTGGTGGAAGGTTTCGCTGATTTATAATAGAGTTGGAAAGAGGTGCCGCTGTCGCGTTTAATATCTTTGATTTACGACAGGTGGAGCACATAGTTCATACAAGTATAGGTATTAAGTTTGTAAGGTTACAAATCTGTGAACCGTAGAGGTAAACAAGATACGTGATTTTAATACTGCACTTTATATAAGGGTATATAAAATATCAATAGTAACATTATTGCTAAAGTAAAATTTGCAAGTTTAGCTTATGAGTACAATTTTTTTGGATGATACTTGCACATAGCTTAAGGTACGGTCTAAGCGACATTAAAGACACACCACAATAATGTTTTAACCATTTTATAACATTATCTAGTAAGAAAAAAAATCGTTATTTAAAACGTGAAACTACTTTATCAGAAACAGAAGCAAGAAACATATTAACATGGATTCTAGAGGCAACGCTTATCTAAGTGGGATTAGTAACTTTGTTAGTATGTAACTAATCTCGAGAACTACTGTGGAATTTTAGTGTTATTTTAAGATTACTAAATAAATCTGTATCTAAATACATATTATCTTATACTATACAGAACCACACGTATTACATCTGCACCACAGATCACAGAAACTAAAGGATCTGCACATTTTCTTTAAGCAATAGAAATGAAGGGAAAAATGATTAGGAAGTAATATCATTAGTAGTAGTATCATCAGGATTCGTAACCGAACAAAGGATTAGGAAGTAATATCATTTGTTTCGTGTATCGATTATGTAATACTCAGTTCAAACCCAAAAGTAAACACGTACAAACAAATCTACCAATAAAATTATCGTAACACAAGCGAAATCCTCTCTCGTTAATGTAAGAAGCATTTCCTTGTGCTCAAACGACTTTCTTTTCAACAAAACGGCGCTATTCAGAGACCACTTGTGTTAATCCCTGAGCGCCTAGCTGAGCTTTTCTACGAATGAAAACATCGAATAGTTCTGCTCAACCTTCAAGTGTTAACAGTGCTTGAAAATAAGGCTGTATAAACTCGCCTATTACTATTTAGAGCAAAGAAAATGGTTGCTAATGAATAAGTCTGGCGGGAGTTGAGAATTTATTTTGCAGAATGTTCAACGGGTATTGGAAGTAGGAAATTCCGTCATTACCCAATCAGCTTTATTTATTGGGAATAGATAGAGTTGGTATTTTGTTAAAAGATTTATCTTTTAAGTTTTAAAGTTTTCGAGTATTTATTAACAACATAAAAAGAAATCTATTTTATTCAGCTTCATTAATTCACTTTACTTTTTTATGTTTGATTTTATTTATTCTGAATAGTTGGATTTGAAGACTCATTCACTCTTGATATGCAAAATTTCTTATTCGACAGCATAAAATCGATTAAATCGAATGGTTATCCCATTAATACATACATTAATTATATCAATAAATACTTCTGGATACTCAATTCATATTCATTATGCAATATTCAGGTTCAATATATAAATCTTTTATACTTTCACACTTGACAGATATTCTAGATTATCTGGGCTAAGCCGAAGCCATAGAGCAATTGAATTAGGACTAATCTAAAAGGTCGCCTACAAAACATACATAATTAAAACAAGATTTAATTTGTATATTATGTATGAAAAAAATTAATTGGAATAATTAATAAGATATGATAATATTAAACTCTGCGAATTCGTTAATCAAACGCAGATTACTTTAATCTTAACATAATATTTTTTATCGCTCTTTTTGGGTTCAGTTTTTCTATCTTACAAGATAATTTTATAGAAAATTGTCCCAATATCTTCATTACTCATAAGAAATGCTCTTCGTCAGGAAGGATGTAGAGTGGCATACCATGGTCCGAAGCAAGGAACGCAAAGCTGATAATCCTGTATCCAATAGTCACGGTCATGTTAGATCATCCATCCTATTGGACTATGAAAGTGATAGAATGGGGAGCTTACCCTTGTACCACAGATACCTAAATAGCTACTACGTCTTGGACATACATACAATGACACTTTAATAATATATTATATGTAAAATACTATCTTTGAAGGCGAGTGTGGTATCCAAATTACTTTAGTAATTTTAGTTCTATCATCATAAAATAAGATGATTCTGTAATAATTATATAGGGACTGTTTACAGACATTTTGTGTATTACTAAAACATGTTAAATGAAAAATAAATATCGAATGAAGTCAACATTCGCAATTTGTAAAAGACATCTAAATTGCCTATAAAGTAATTCTTTGCAGACTTTGAGAGCATTATTTGTGATCTTTTATCGCGCTAAATTGGAAAATGTAGAGTAGTGTTTATGTGACGCGTGTCTGAATATGTAAATTTTTACATTTATAATCTTTTACTTTTTGGCATCTTGTGATAAAATTGAATTTAGAAGAATCAGTAACATGTTGTGCATGTAATTAAAAATATGTAAGTTGGTTTTTGTTATTTAAATAAAATGTCAATATAATAAAGTTACAGTTTCAATCTATTAAGAAACACTTGCCATAGAATCTATACAGCAAAATATATAATATTGACTAGCATTCCGCCTGCGGCTTCGCCCGCGTTTTCAAAAAAAAACCCGCATAGTTCCCGTTCCCGTGGGATTTCCGGGATAAAACCTAGCCTATGTCACTCAGAAATGATGTAGCTTTCCAACAGTGAAAGAATTTTTCAAATCTGCCAAGTATTTTCGGAGCCTATTCAATTCATACAAACAAACAAACAAAAAATCAAACCTTTCCTCTTTATAATATTTGTATAGACAAGGCAGAAAGGCTTTTTTTATTCAAATGCGTAAAATTTCATTAGGTTCCTACTACATAGATATTTCACCTAACTACGACACTTAGGTACCCTTACATACAAAAGATTTACATATACAAGTATCAACCAGCTAAATAAACATGTTTATATGTTTACAGAGATAATTCGTACAGAAGCTTCGCTACATTGCCTTCCTTAACGACCTTTTCGAATCCGTTTAGGGTTAAAGGTGATTTCGGTCGCATGTGAGTTCATTGAAAGCCTTAAGGAAAATTTTCTCTGGTTTTAAACGGGTTAGGGGAGGGAAACATTTTCTTATCTTACGTATGATGTTTATGCTTAGATAGGTGTACTAAATGATGGTTTACGTGTACCACGTATAATATTAAGAAGAAGAGTATGAATAAACATTTTAAGGGTTAGGATTATTATTACTCAGACTTCGCTGTCTGCCTGTCCGTCCATCTGTTACTAGGCTGTAAGACAGATGAAATTTTCAGAAATGATGCATTTCTGTTGGCGCTATAAGATCAATGTTTGTGGGATCTTAGCCATTTCATCAATACAAAAATATCTGTTCGGAATAGATAAAATAATTAAATGGTAACCCTAATACTTAGATAAAAATAGGCATTGAGAAGGATTGATTTAATTGATCAATCGTATAGCAAGGAGAAAAGTTGAAATCTTATATTTCGGAAAAAGTATTGATATTATTGAACAGTTCGAAAATGGAATCTTGTATACGAATCTAACCAACTGCAAACCCATTGGAAAATCATAGAAGGTTTTGGTCTAAACTCAGACTTGAATGCTGTTAGCATGGACGTATAAAAAAAGACGGACGGTATATCGCCTAAACATTGAGTGAAGCCTAGTAATGGCGGCGAAACATCCATGTGTGTGTGCCATGTTGCTATGGCAACAGCTGTCCTGTTGACAATGGCGGCTGTATATTTTTCTATAAATTTTGCCGTAATAATTTTGTCATTAAAACATAAAAGAAATAACTTGCTTCCCTGTGGAATGTAATCCATCGTGTTTTGTTATTTAAAATTGTACTGTTGCGACACCATTTAACCACGCAAGACGGCATTTTAAATATTTTTTGTGAAACAGTGACGCAGTTAATCAGTCGGTAGTTCACGACGTAATGGCGGCCGACTAGCTTACTATGGTGAGAGTGTGTGCGTGTTTATTGTCTTTACACGATCGCTAGCTTACTATGGTGGCTTCACGTTGTTTGTTCGTAATACGGCGTCCGTCTTTTTTTATACGTCCATGGCTGTTAGAATATTTAATAGACCAATGAATATCGTGATGATGTTAAATTCAATCCTCACTATAAAGATAAGCTAAGGCATAATAATTTGAAGGTCTGCTCTACATTTCGTTTCTTTTATAAAACAACATTAAGGAGGAAGAAAGTTGGAAAATAAATGCTGATTTCTATCATAACCAAATCTTTACAAATTGTATGTAGTGTTAATGTATTTTTACTTAACAAGAAAGAAGCTTATACATTTCTTTTACGTAATTCATCGATTTTCTTGTACTTATGCACATAATTCACAAACATGGTTCACATTAATCCCAAATCACCTACAAATTCGTTCTAACAGAGTTTAAAAATGTTAATTTTCTCAAACATTTTTATATACCAAGAGTACAATTCATAATTACCAATTCCGATTTCCAACGTATCAATTGCGAGCATAATGATTGACCCACTGAATGACATAAAGGCAGCCGAATATAGGAGAGTAAAATTTTGTTACCAATTGATTGCAGTGAATACCTTTGTTCTATATAACTTGCCTGTACATTCGTTTATTGTATATTGATTTCATTAAGTTGAAATAGCGTTTATTTTAAGTAATATCTGTTTCAGAGAAATTAATTTTGCTATAATATATATGTATTATGTAAATAATGCATAATAGGTATTATGTAAATTTAATTTAAATTTTTCACTTAAAGTATATAACGATATATATTTCATGTGTGATTACGATTTATAAAATATAATTTAATTTCTTGCAAAAAAAATTATGCAGATTTTATAATTTACTTTAAATATTTAAACAGGAGAACATTTATCATATAATATTTACCACATGATACTAAAACGAGACATCTTATTGTATTGCTTGTTAGATCAATTATTACATAAATGTAATATATTTTCTTTCTTACAATTACTTATTTTGTCCAACAATTTCTTCATGATTTTACGATAGAGTGATACATATTTATTAATATATTTTATTGATATAGATTACTCATAGCATCGTATATATCAATGTCAGATACATACATCATGCTATAGTCCTTTTGTCTTTGACACCCCCTCACTATTTGATTTATAGATTCCTTCGTTGACTTGTCTCCCGCTTTATTAATGAATTTATTTAAACGCTAATGAACAAGTTTCCTTAGAGACAAGTGAAACCAATTTATCTGGATTTGAAGGGCTATTCCGATAGTACCTATTTGTTCTGTTTATTGTGTGAGTTAGGTATGATTATAATATATTTCAGGACAATTTTCACACACGGCACAATCTGATCCCATACTAAGCTTTCGCTTGTGTTATGGAAACCAGATGGCTGATAAACATACATATATAATGTTTAAATAAATACTTATATAGATAATTAACACCCAGACACATAGAAAACATCTATGTTCATCACACAAATATTTGTCCCGGGTGGGAATTGAACCCACGACCTCTGGCTTGGAAGGCAGGGCCACTACCAATCAAACCAACCGGTCAGTCGACGTCGATTATGACGTCTGTGTTTTATGTAACGTCTATATGTGTCGTATCCTTAGGTCGTATCTATAATCATAACAAAAATAAGTACTTACGCAGTCACACGAATTTTATAAGCATTAGAAACGAAACAACGACTCTACCGTCTTTTCTTTACAAGCAACACATTCACTATCATTTGTTGTTGTTAAATAAATTGTGTCAATAATGTTAAATTGACCCAATACCTTAATGTAGGGAAAATACAAAGCTATTGAACAGATGAACATTCATCGGGATTAATCGAGATCAGAATCGAGAGAATTTTCTGGAATAGTGCAAATATTAAAACGATCAAATTTATTTTTAAGGAAGGATATTCGCCTGCTCACATACAACACACCATCAAACAACTTCCTTTCTGTTCTTTCAAATTAGCCTCCACTTGGAGAAAAACCAACAGTTCCCCATTATAACCAAAACAAATGAAGCACGCACACACAACTGTAAACGACACACTTTAAACATTCAGTCTATTCCCTTCAGATAATAGGCTCTAACTAGAACAAAAGCAATGATCGATTTTAAGCAATAATCATTCCATTACCGACATCTAGTTAGCAAGCAAACGCCGATACTCCGATGACGGATACAAAGTGCACTTTATCTTCAAAGTACTCATTAGCTCGTCAATAATTAATAACCCCCATTTCCTCTACAATTACTTTACATCGGTTTGATTGATTTCCGTGTCGTAGATTTCTCGCTGGACTAGATATTATATTTAATTAACGAGCTGTAAGCATTTATTTAGATAAGGATGGAAATGGAAAGCCTGTTCGAACTGTCAATGTTTTTAAAATTAAATTTGTATTTATTGAGGAGATAGATAATTTATGACGTAAGTTTAATTGTAAAATATGATGTCGTAGATAATTTTTCATTCCCTTATTTATAACTTACGAGTTTGTTTCAGTTTGCATTTACAATAAAAAAGACGTGTGGCACTCGGGGACTGCCGCGGTAAAGCTATTGCATAGCATACCTTCAAGCCACACCTCCGAGCCCGTCGTAGTGGGGAGCGTGAGGTTTTTTCGTTACGGAATTTCTCGATTCGGTCCCCGCGCTCAAGGCCCGCGATAGAAGCTATGCAATAGCTTAAAAATTGTCATCGAACGATATTACAAATATGAGTATTAACAACATACTACCTACTGTAATGAAAAATCAAGATAATAATAGTTTTATCGTTAGAATCGTGCTGAAATTATTTATTTATTTATTTATATACTCTTTATTGCACACACAAAGTTTGACAAAATCAGGATATTATACTAAGCAATTGGCGGCTTTATTGCTTAACAGCAATTTCTTCCAAACACTAACTTAATAATACTTACAAAGCTTATCATCATATACTTTAATCAATCCTTTCTCTTTTCATACAGATTTTAACCATTTTTTAAAACAACTAACCCTTCACAATACAATCCATATCTTCGTTTCATCAAAACACTATAAAAATTCATAATAATAGCTAAAACTAACACAATATTTGTACATTTTGATCCGCGCTTACCTCTTCATCAATAGAACAGTGAGCTTCATATTGCAACCGTGCATTCATACCTTTTAAAATGCTTTCAGAGCTTAATTAACTCTCAAGTGAATACGGAACCTCGTAACGGGTTTTCAACTGGAGTTTTTTTATTCCCACTCATTCAAGTAACTTTTCGAAATTAAATATTTTAAAGGATTCGCGTTTTTTTAATGTCTCAGGTGGAATTTTATCAGTTTTATTTTTGATGCGAAATATTATTATTAATTGGTTTAATTATTTGAGATTAATTAATAACGAATAAATGAATAAATATTCAATAGATTAAATCAAAGCTGAGAAGGAATTACGTTTTTGGTCCAGAATTCGTAGCGTTAAGATTTAGGGTTCATTTTGCGTCAGGGTAAGTTATTGCCTCCTGAACATCTGGGCCGACGTTAAATTAGACATTTTATTGACCTTGTAATTAATGAATGAATGTTATGTCCCCAAAAATATATTAAAAAAAGATCCTATTTATTTATGACTGTGAAATTATTTTTGTCTAAAAACTGTATACTCTTTCAAACTCTGCTATATAGCGCGGATTAACGGATATAAGAAAAGATAAAAGAAAAAATAAATGCTTAAAATTTTTCGAGGTCCTAAATTACCTACATTGTTATAAAAATACATGTAACATAAACTCATTATGTATATCCTATAAACAACATCCATGCAATGTTATTTTTGCTACAATTAGATATCTATAAGCAAAAAAGCATACCTACTAATATTAAGAACATTTCAATATCACTTAGTACTAAAACAGTTTTCTTTTTTATAAAGCATCAAATCTGAGATCTTTAGATGAGTGTTCTTACTGTAAAGTGTAAATCTAAATCGGTATTCACTAATGCTAACATTAAGAACATTATTAATGTCGAAAACGAGCAAAATGTAACATTAATATTCTAATATAATATTCCACGGCACTATTAGAGCATTCCTTTTCATGTGCAAATATTCGGTCACGCAGCTTCTCCCACCGTTTTATTTGTGTACTTCTACGTAATTCATTGAAACGAATCACAAATACCACAGCGAGGAAACATCAAAGCTTTCGAACACGTTCAGATTGATTTTTCCATGGCTTCCTGATTGCGTCTATTAATTAAAAATGGCGGGAATATTATGGTAAGTGAATGGGTCTTAAGGACGCATATACAAATTGACGCGCATCAATTTTACGTTTTGAGTCTTACTACTACACGTGCACGGCTCACACACACAGCGAAATGCGAGAAACGACGAAATTATGACTAAACTGACACGACTTGATAATTGAACTTATTTTTATTGCCATGTTTTTTTTTTTAATTTACTTTGATTTGTTTGTAACGTTGAATGGTCACAAAAGTAGATACCATTTACCTAATTTCATTGGACAGTGATTGATTGGTAAACAAGTACTTGCCAAAGTGTACTTCGAAGACGGCTACTGGAACTAATAGATGATTAGAGCTACGTGTACCAAGTTTGGGCTCATTTTGTTAGTTATGTTGAGACCTTACCTCCGGACTTGATGGAGTGACCTGAAGGTGTACTTCGAAGACGGCTACTGGAACTAATAGACGAGTAGAGCTAGGTATGCCGAGTTTGGGCTCGTTTTGTTAGTTACGTTGAGACCTTACCTCCGGACTTGATGGAGTGACCTGAAGGTGTACTTCGAAGACGGCTACTGGAACTAATAGACGAGTAGAGCTAGGTGTGCCGAGTTTGGGCTCATTTTGTTAGTTATATTGAGACCTTACCTCCGCAATTGATAAAGTGACCTGCAGGTGTACTTCGAAGACGGCAACTGGAACTAACAGACGAGTAGAGCTAGGTGTGCCGAGTTTGGGCTCGTTTTGTTAGTTATGTCGAGACCTTACCTCCGGACTTGATGGAGTGACCTGAAGGTATACTTCGAAGACTGCTACTGGAACTAATATACGAGCTGAGCTAGGTGTGCCGAGTTTGGGCTCGTTTTTTTAGTATATAATTTTGTTGTGGTATCAAATGCAAGTGGGTTTTCGAAAACTAGAAAGAAAATACTTTTATTTGGCACATACATATACTACTGATAGGTACTTGCAAATACTTTTTAAGTTCCAATATACTGAAACATTACTATAAATAAAATGTTGTGTGGTTTTATGAAACCACGGTAAAAGTGAAACTGTTCGAACGGTTCCGAACACTGCTTTGTGTAGCGCATGTCGCGTGCTGAGTAGGTATACCTACTCGGCAGCCGCGATACACGCGACATGCGCTACACAGACCAAAAAGTTTGAGACGATGTAATAAAAGTTTCACTTTAATAAAATCTATCAAAAATCTTATATCATACGTATATAATATGTATCTTTATTTATATCTAACTAGCGACCCGCCCATGCTTCGCATGGGTGCAATGGCACGGCCGCGGCGGCCGGCCGGTACCGCCGCAAACGCTACGTCCCGCAATTTTTAAATCTGTAATATCTTCGAAAATATTCACTTAAATCATACGGTGTAAAGGGCCATATAGATCTAGATTAAATGAACAATGTATTTAAGGTATTTAATTGGTTAAGAATTAATGCTGTATTGGTTAAAATCGCTTCGAAAATTAGCCATTATTTGTCGTAAAAAGTAAATGACAAAAAAAGTAATTGTGGGTTATCCATAAGAGATAGACATATACCATCACGGACTTTTCCGTAGACTTTTTCAATGTGTACAATACTTAGTACATTATTTTGATAGAACTCGTAGGGTTCAGCCTGCGTTTGCAATGTAAGCGGAATACATGTTATTATTTACGACATCACATTAGAAACCTCAAAAATAACAGTTTTTTTCCACTATTTAATGGATGTTATTATACATATAAACCTTCCTTTTGAATCACTCTATCTATTAAAAAAAACCACATCAAAATCCGTTGCGTAGTTTCAAATATTTAAGCGTACAAAGGGACATAGGGACAGAGAAAGCGACTTTGTTTTATATGTACTACTAGCGACCCGCCCCGGCTTCGCACGGGTGCAATGCTGATACTAAATACACTACAGAAAAATTGTGAACGTTGTATAGGTATAAAAATATAGCGGCCCGCTCCGGCATCGCACGGGTATAAAACACATAGCCGGGCGGCCGCAAACGCTACGTCCCGCAATTTTTAAATCTGTAATATCTTCGAAAATATTCACTTAAATTATACGGTGTAAAGGGCCATATAGATCTATATTAAATGAACAATGTATCCATGGTATTTAATTGGTTAAGGATTAATGCTGTATTGGTTGAAATCGCTTCGAAAATTAGCCATTATTTGTTGTAAAAAGTAAATGACAAAAAAAAGTTATTGTGGGTTATCCATAAGAGATAGACATATACCATCGCGGACTTTTCTGTAGACCTTTTCAATGTGTATAATACTTAGTACATTATTTTGATAAAACTCGTAGGGTTCAGCCTGCGTTTGCAATGTAAGCGGAATAAATGTAATTTTTTACGACATCACATTAGAAACCTCAAAAATAACAGTACTTCTCCACTACTTAATGGATCTTATTATACATATAAACCTTCCTCTTGAATCACTCTATCTATTAAAAAAAACCGCATCAAAATCCGTTGCGTAGTTTCAAAGATTTAAGCGTACAAAGGGACATAGGGACATAGGGACATAGGGACAGGGAAAGCGACTTTGTTTTATACTATGTAGTGATGTAGTGATGATAGTGATAATATAATGTATCTATCTATTTATAATCAACTAGCGGTCCGCCCCGGCTTCGCCCGTGGTACATATTTCGCAATAAATATAAAACATAGCCTATGTTCTTTCTCAGGGTCTAAAGATTATCTGTGCCAAATTTCATCAAAATCGATCCAGTAGTTTATGCGTGAAAACCATACATACATACAAACCTTTCCTCTTTATAATAATACTAGCGACCCGCCCCGGCTTCGCACGGGTGCAATGCTGATACTAAATACACTACAGAAAAATTGTGAACGTTGTATAGGTATAAAAATATAGCGGCCCGCTCCGGCATCGCAATTCGCACGGGTATAAAATACATAGCCGGGCGGCCGCAAACGCTACGTCCCGCAATTTTTAAATCTGTAATATCTTCGAAAATATTCACTTAAATCATGCGGTGTAAAGGGCCATATAGATCTATATTAAATGAACAATGTATCCATGGTATTTAATTGCTTAAGGATTAATGCTGTATTGGTTAAAATCGCTTCGAAAATTAGCCATTATTTGTCGTGAAAAGTAAATGACAAAAAAAAGTTATTGTGGGTTATCCATAAGAGATAGACATATACCATCGCGGACTTTTCTGTAGACCTTTTCAATGTGTATAATACTTAGTACATTATTTTGATAAAACTCGTAGGGTTCAGCCTGCGTTTGCAATGTAAGCGGAATAAATGTAATTTTTTACGACATCACATTAGAAACCTCAAAAATAACAGTACTTCTCCACTACTTAATGGATCTTATTATACATATAAACCTTCCTCTTGAATCACTCTATCTATTAAAAAAAACCGCATCAAAATCCGTTGCGTAGTTTCAAAGATTTAAGCGTACAAAGGGACATAGGGACATAGGGACAGGGAAAGCGACTTTGTTTTATACTATGTAGTGACTAGCGACCCGCCCCGGCTTCGCACGGGTGCAATGCTGATACTAAATACACTACAGAAAAATTGTGAACGTTGTATAGGTATAAAAATATAGCGGCCCGCTCCGGCATCGCAATTCGCACGGGTATAAAATACATAGCCGGGCGGCCGCAAACGCTACGTCCCGCAATTTTTAAATCTGTAATATCTTCGAAAATATTCACTTAAATCATGCGGTATAAAGGGCCATATAGATCTATATTAAATGAACAATGTATCCATAAGGATTAATGCTGTATTGGTTAAAATCGCTTCGAAAATTAGCCATTATTTGTCGTAAAAAGTAAATGACAAAAAAAAGTTATTGTGGGTTATCCATAAGAGATAGACATATACCATCGCGGACTTTTCTGTAGACCTTTTCAATGTGTATAATACTTAGTACATTATTTTGATAAAACTCGTAGGGTTCAGCCTGCGTTTGCAATGTAAGCGGAATAAATGTAATTTTTTACGACATCACATTAGAAACCTCAAAAATAACAGTACTTCTCCACTACTTAATGGATCTTATTATACATATAAACCTTCCTCTTGAATCACTCTATCTATTAAAAAAAACCGCATCAAAATCCGTTGCGTAGTTTCAAAGATTTAAGCGTACAAAGGGACATAGGGACATAGGGACATAGGGACAGGGAAAGCGACTTTGTTTTATACTATGTAGTGATGATGCCACTTTGCGTTGTAATTTTATAACTCAAGAACAGGCTCACCTATCCAAACAAAATGTTTAGGCTTTTTTCAGACTATTAAGTACATGGTTTATGTGAAGTTTGGTAAGGTAGAGTAGTGTATAGTATGGTAGAATAGGGTAAAGTAGTGTAGAGTAGAGTAGTGTAGGGTAGGATAGATAGGGTAGGGTTATGTAGGGTAAAAGATAAAAAAATGGATAAAACTCAAGAAAAACAATTCTTTTTAATTAATTCTTAGTTTTCATTATATTACTATGGCAATTTGATGAATGTACCTGTAGTTCCATATTTCTTTTGAATCTTGGATCGGTCAATTCTGGAAGGAGGCTGTTCTTATAAAATCGAATTAAATGTGTCTTCATGTTCTCCTTCAAAAATTGATCGTCATATCTTTCCGGTTGCCCTTCGGGTGTATCATCACGACTACCTTCACGTAGCTCTAATCGTCTATTAGTCCCAGTAGCCGTCTTCGAAGTACACCTTCAGGTCACTCCATCAAGTCCGGAGGTAAGGTCTCAACGTAACTAACAAAACGAGCCCAAACTCGGCATACCTAGCTCTACTCGTCTATTAGTCCCAGTAGCCGTCTTCGAAGTACACCTTCAGGTCACTCCATCAAGTCCGGAGGTAAGGTCTCAACGTAACTAACAAAACGAGCCCAAACTCGGCATACCTAGCTCTACTCGTCTATTAGTTCCAGTAGCCGTCTTCGAAGTACACCTGCAGGTCACTCCATCAAGTCTGGAGGTAAGGTCTCAACATAACTAACAAAATGAGCCTAAACTCGGCATACCTAGCTCTACTCGTCTATTAGTTCCAGTAGCCGTCTTCGAAGTACACCTTCAGGTCACTCCATCAAGTCCGGAGGTAAGGTCTCAACGTAACTAACAAAACGAGCCCAAACTCGGCATACTTAGCTCTACTCGTCTATTAGTTCCAGTAGCCGTCTTCGAAGTACACCTTCAGGTCACTCCATCAAGTCCGGAGGTAAGGTCTCAACGTAACTAATAAAACGAGCCCAAACTCGGCATACCTAGCTCTACTCGTCTATTAGTTCCAGTAGCCGTCTTCGAAGTACACCTTCAGGTCACTCCATCAAGTCCGGAGGTAAGGTCTCAACATAACTAACAAAACGAGCCCAAACTCGGCATACCTAGCTCTACTCGTCTATTAGTTCCAGTAGCCGTCTTCGAAGTACACCTTCAGGTCACTCCATCAAGTCCGGAGGTAAGGTCTCAACATAACTAACAAAACGAGCCCAAACTCGGCATACCTAGCTCTAATCGTTTATTAGTTCCAGTAGCCGTCTTCGAAGTACACCTTCAGGTCACTCCATCAAGTCCGGAGGTAAGGTCTCAACATAACTAACAAAACGAGCCCAAACTCGGCATACCTAGCTCTACTCGTCTATTAGTTCCAGTAGCCGTCTTCGAAGTACACCTTCAGGTCACTCCATCAAGTCCGGAGGTAAGGTCTCAACATAACTAACAAAACGAGCCCAAACTCGGCATACCTAGCTCTACTCGTCTTTTAGTTCCAGTAGCCGTCTTCGAAGTACACCTTCAGGTCACTCCATCAAGTCCGGAGGTAAGGTCTCAACATAACTAACAAAACGAGCCCAAACTCGGCATACCTAGCTCTAATCGTTTATTAGTTCCAGTAGCCGTCTTCGAAGTACACCTTCAGGTCACTCCATCAAGTCCGGAGGTAAGGTCTCAACATAACTAACAAAACGAGCCCAAACTCGGCATACCTAGCTCTACTCGTCTATTAGTTCCAGTAGCCGTCTTCGAAGTACACCTTCAGGTCACTCCATCGAGTCCGGAGGTAAGGTCTCAACTCTCAACATAACTAACAAAACGAGCCCAAACTCGGCATACCTAGCTCTAATCGTTTATTAGTTCCAGTAGCAGTCTTCGAAGTACACGTTCAGGTCACTCCATCAAGTCAGAAACTAAATATGAAATTTATAATCCCATAAGTATAAAATCTATAAATAAAATAAATGCGTGAAGGATCAAGTTTATTAGGTGAAATATTTTGTATTCGTACAGTGATCTTTTCGTAAACGAGGAGCTGCTTACAAGCGTCACAGTGTCTACTCACAACGGCGGCTGAGCGCAGACTAAATTACTAAAATATTTCATTACAAATTGTGTTGCAATAATTCAAGGTAGTGACAAATAAAATAACCCTTATTTCAATGCAATAAGTATCACGCGTTACAGCTAAATATGTGAAAAAATAAGATTTGATTTTAATTTTTTTCTCAGCCTATTTGTAACATTTTGATAGTTTTATCTAGTACCTTTTTGAGTTAGACATGTCTACTTACTTAAAATATTTTTAAATTAATCAATTTGTTTTATTAAATACAAGAAAAATGTTCGTTTATTCAGCACGATATTGTCAATTTTGGGTGAAGAGGCAACGGAAATTATTTTTTTCAATATTATAAACCAAAATTTTCGACTTAAAATATAGTACCATTTAAAGATTAAGGAGTAATCTATTTATGGTAATTATTAGTTAAATTTGGTTTTGTACTATTTCGCCGCAAAATGCACCGAAAAACTGCGTATTTTTGTCAGATTCGTAAACGCGTCCTTAATGAATGTCTATTCTGCGAAGTGGGTCGGAGGCGAGAAGACGTATAATTACTGAGCGGTTGCCCAGATAGGTTACTGCACTTCATTTCATTGTTTCAATAATTACTGCAGATATAATGGAACGGTGACGCATTCAGAGAAGTTCGGGCTGCATTTAATGAATTTAAAAATGCGAGGATTATCATAATGAGAGGATTTAATCTAAAGTTCGAAAGCGCATTTCTAAAGAGTTCAGGTGCAATTTTGCGGAAAAGAGTGTGAATTTGTACTGGGGCTGAAAGCGGTGCGATTTTTAAATTAGTTTGTTAATTAGTTATGTGGATTTTTTCTGAGGAATGCAAATGTAGAAAATATGTAAGTAGTGTATTTTTAGGAGTGTTCTAATTCTTATGATATGATGGATGGAAACTTATAGTATTTCCACAATTATGTACGGAAAAAGAGTATGAATTTTTTGCTTTGGAGGCTGGAAGCGGTGTGATTCTAAAATAAGTCGCTTAATTATTTACTTATAATATGGACTTAGTACTTTTCTGAGTAATGCAATTTTAGTAACTGTCGATAATAGAAATGAATGAGTTTCTCTTGGAAGTGTATATAATAAGTGGTATATTTTTAGTACAGTGTTAGGCCTCCCCCACATTGGGCGTTGGCCGAGCGTACGCGTTTTCTGAGCGTGCTGCCGGCGTCGGCGCGGCGCGGACGTCGCGTCAGCGCACCGTCTGTGGGGCGCGGGCGTCGCGTCATCGAACGCCATGCAAGCGCTGCGCAAGCGCCGCGCCGACGTCGCGTCTAAGCACTCTGCCGCCCGCGCCGTGCCCCTCGCACTCATTGCCCCCGTCGTCGCCCGCTAGGGTCGTCGCCCGTGGAACGCGACGTAAGCGCGGCGTCTGCGCGGCGTTCACGCAGCGCCCGCGCGGCGCTGGACAACGCGGGGCGCGCGCTCCGCAGACGGTGCGCTGACGCGACGTCCGCGCCGCGCCGACGCCGGCAGCACGCTCAGAAAACGCGTACGCTCGGCCAACGCCCAATGTGGGGGAGGCCTTACAATGCTTATGATAAAAATGAGGAGGTGTATACTCAGAGTACTTTTGTCGATCGCTATTAAGTCGTTCGATCTTAGCACATTTTTTGAAAATGTGAAGTAATTTCGTATAAAAATAATACTTACTTAGGTTATACTCCTATGGCGCAGAAACTCCGAAGTAAGTCTTGGCATAAAATAACTTACTATTTTCTTCAATAACATTAAGTATTATTATAAGCTTTGATGTTTTTAGAACATGTGTAAACAAGAATTTATTACATACTATTAATATTAAAAGACCTTGGGTTATTATCAATACGCCTAAATAAACATAGCATGTAGAAACAAAACAGGGTTACAAGATATTTTCAATAAAATAAATTCCTCATTAGCAAGTAAAATTATGTTGTTCTCTTTATCGATTCAGAATTAATTACTATACGATTAAAAAAAACGTTGTCTTTACGTTGACGAATGTGTTAATGTCCTAGTAACATTATACGATTTAACTAGAAAGATTCACTATCACCTCTCTTACATACAGATGAAATTACTATTAATCGTGTCCGGTTAATATCTAGACATAATCTTTCATTATTAGGGTTGAACAAAATAGTTATAGAAATATATTTTCAAAAGCCTCTACTTACACTTATATAGTAAAACGGTAACACCTTAGCATTTGTTTTATTTTTATAAAAATAATACAATAATTTTATGGAGATATTTCATGCACAAATCATGCGTTTTTATTTGCAAAACCTACCTTGATACATTTTTCAGGGCGACTTCTATGTCATTGAAATTCGCGTATTAAAAAGACTTGCACTCTTTTTATCTTTAACATATACATATACATTACTTTAATCATAACAATAAAACATGCTGTACATTCTTCAAAACCATTCTTCAAAATGAAAGCCCTATAATCATTAAGGTAAATACAGATGAGGCGTCCTAGATTGAACACAAAAAGATTAAGGACACCCACGTATTTTATCAATAATCCATTACGAATATTCCGAACAATAAGGTGCTATCAGAATGGCTGCTATCTCTGTCGCCATGATGAATAGCAGCCAGTGTACATTAGGAATGTCAATAAATAAAAAGTAAATAGATGCTCATCGCGAAGGAAATTTGAGATAGAATTATACCACTCTTACAGTCGCGTCGAAAAGTTCAAATGCAGTACGTCGAATTGTAAAAAAGTCGATCAGGTAAACCTTCTAACCATTTAGTTACTTAAGTAAAATGAGTATAGCGAGTTCAATAAAGTATTTATTTTATAAGAGTTTCTAAGTTTTATATTTATATTTGTACTATGTATTTGTATTCATTGTCGTAAAATACACCGTCAAATGATTGTTCCTATTCCTTATCGTGTCTTCAAAGACGTGTCCCATTACAAGTTTATAGCAAAATAAGTTTAACAAACTCATTTTATGCCCTTCCTAATTGAAAGGTTTACAGCGTTTTCATTTAAAAAGCCATAAAACGAAAATATAATAAAATAAAAATGGAATTAACTGCAAAGTACTTTTCTTAACGACTGTACCAGCGAGTCGAGCTATTAACCACGCGATAAACAACAATATCTCATTGATAATTAAAAAAATGATACGTCTAAAGTAATGAAGCGTACTTCACTTGAAACCGGTAGCCTCAGATAAGTGGCGAGTAATGGCACTTGTGTTCATTTCTATCTTGTTATTTTCGAACAAGTGAACTAAAACGTACAAAATAACGCTTATTACTATGTACTTTTGTTCAGTGATTGCTTTGATTTATCTGTGCTAAGAAAGTTGTAGAGACTGGCGTTTGAAAATAAATTTTATAGTGTTTATAAGGATTAGATATTATGCTTTTTAGTATGTACGTGCTTTGGCGGAATTTTTAAATCGTCTCTGTAGATAAGGTGCTCTGTAAATGCAGTACATGGTTACGTAAATTTCTTAGAAAAATTATCCTTTGAAATAGCAACCCCAATTTTACTATTTCAGTTTATGTTTTGATAAGGCTGACATTAGGTGCTAAATTTTACTGTAAAATTATTTAAACTAGAACACAAAAATGTATTTTGAATTTATCAACCCCAGATATCTGAAAATTTCAGTAGCTCTACATATTTAGCTCCTCCAGAGAGTATTCACAAGATACAAAACTATTAATAAAATGAACCATTTTTAAAATGAACTAGCGGTCCGCCCCGGCTTCGCCCGTGGTACATGTTTACGTTTTCTCTACGTAAAAACCATCCTCGTACTTCAAGGAGTATAATAAAAAAAGAATTATCGAAATCGGTTCAGCCGTTCTGGAGTTATGCGCTTACCAACACATTTTGCGATTTTTATATATAAGAAAAGATTAGATTTTGCAAATAATGGTATTTTATCACACTTTACTTTTACATTCCTATGCAACAAATTATGCAACAAAATAGTAACCAGACCTAAAATGTGGTGAGGAAGTCGTATAATATTTTTTTGTATCCAGTACAACAAACAATTAAAATTAGTAGGGCGTAACTACATTGTTTCATGTTCAAGTGTTTGCAATTGTGCTATTTTTGTATGGGAATGGTGACTGTTATTTTTAGTATTCGCAATAATGTGGATGATGTATACATACCTTTACTTAGCTTGGACTTATAACAAAAAATGTCTTAGACAATTTTATTTACGTAGGTGTACGCTTATATTATAAAATTTTAAAATTTCACACTTCATTATTTTATCTTTAAGTTTTATCATTAAACTATGGTCTAAAGTAAACTTTCGACACTAAAAGCATTCTACACCTATCTATATCATAGAATTTGCTCCCTACAGGTATAAGGTGTAACAATGCACGCATATCTAAGCCCTGTATGGATGACTCGGAGCTTATCGTATAAAAATCTCAATATGAAGAATGTTACCTACCCTCGAGAGACGTTAAGATGTTATCCCGTTTAATCTTTAGTGTTCGTTGGAACTTGCCACCACAATAGGGTAGAATAATGGTACACTTTTTGGGATTTTATTACTAGATGCGACGTGACAGATCGATTGTCAAGTCCGAGCTTTACTGCTGATTAAAAATGGGCTTATAGATCTTTGATTAGATTAAATTATGACACGTAACTTATGACCTTGAGGAATACTCCTATATTATTTATGAATTTATGTGAGAATTTTTTTTTTGATAATTTAATTTCATTAAGTATCTAAAGTCTAAACAAAAACACGTTTTTTATAATATGTTTATTAGTTGTATAATAATAAATTTAGGTATTCATAAAAATTGTATGATTATCTTAACAAAATATTTATACATATTTTCTTAGTATTGAGATTGACAATGAGATTAACAAACCTATAGTTCTGCGAAAATTTTTATAAACAAATTCTTATATTTAAATTAATAACATGTATTTTATAGCTTCTAGTAGAAATATAATATTATAGTGGTACGATCGTACTTCGAAGAATTTCAGCTAATTATATATTAAGAGTCCTTATTTTACTATCGTAAATATTGAGCTTTTTTAAATGAAGGTCATAAAGAAGCTCTATCATAAATCCACAATCAACTACACATAATATTTCCCATGTAAATAGTTACTTAAAAATCTGTAATAGGATGACTTATGTCAATTTGAATACCTTTTTTGTAGGTACATACCACACATGACGTCTGTAGCTAATTTAGGTAGCATTGTGCACCTCTGACCAACTCAATGAGATTATCAAGCCTGTTGGGAGTCATAAATCATAACTCATAAACATTTTTGATGTAACCTTTCAGTCTTGCTTCCTTATCTACTTAAATTTAAAATTGCCCCTATTCAAAAGCAATAGAGTTCAAAATCGAACAGCAAACAATCACATTTTTATACATCATAGATAAAATGACAAGCGAAGATAGAACCAATTGTTAGTATTGTTACTAAGGATTTTAGAAAGCGAAAAAGTGTTTGTAATTGTACAGGACATGCATCAATCAATTTAAGCGAGTTTATGGATGATCTTCGAATTTAACTTGATTTATGGCGTGATTTATTTTGTTTTGAAAGGGTTGCTATATTCAGAAAAAAAAGACATAAAATTTCTGGTACAAAAGGTTTATACTGTAACGAAATAAACTATTTGATATTGAAATAAAGTCCTTGTCTATAAATCACATAAAAGGCATAGATTAAAAATACCTGTAGGTACTTGAATAAAACAATAAATTAATGTTTATAAATTGTCTTTGTATCTTAATAAATAATGTATTTTCTTTTTCAGACACACGTCGGAATTGAAACGAGGATATCAATATTTCCAATCTTCAACTCAGCAGAAGTTTTCATCAAAGATGTTATAGTCATAACAATTAAACATGTGGTATCATCCATTGAAGCACACGAGCAGATTCCCGATAACCAGTGATGTATAAGATACCCTATACAAAGTATCTGAAATAGAAGATGTAAGATACTTTACAGAAAAGTATTTCAGATACAGATAAAAGTAGTTTTCTAAAAAGATATTTGAAATACAAGATACAAAATACTTATCTTTAAAATACTTTTTAAAGATAAAATACTTTTGTAAGGAAAAAACATTTAATTGAACTTAAGTTTATTTATTCGAGAAAACAATTTAGACAAAATATGGATAAATAAATCATAATGATGAAATAATGAAATAATGAACTTTATTCTGCAAATAGGCCACAAAGGCACTTTTACATGTCTGAAATCTGAATCTACCAGCTTTCCCAAGAGGAGACCGCTGTTATTTATTATTAAAACACCATACATACAACACGAGCACACGAAGAAATTACGGAATGGTCGGAATGAGTGACAGGACCGACAGGTGACAGTAGTGATGTGGGACATCTTTTTTTTTAAAGGTTTTGGCCCGCGCGGTTGGCGATGGGACATCTTAGCCGATGACATTTGTAGAACGATAGTGTCGCCATCTGTCATTTTGGACCCCGACACTATCGACCAAATTTTAAAATAACGCGCTGCGTTCCGTTTCGTTCGGAAACAAAAACTGCGAAGTTTATTTAAGTAAAAGTATCTTAGGGAACAAAAGTATCTTCAAAATACTAAGATAACAGGAAAATATATCCAAATATAAGATACAAAATTAAAAAATAAAAAAGTATTTGAAATACAAAATGCAAATACATATTTTGTATCTTGTATCTGTATTTCAGATACTTATATCTAAGATACGTTACATCTCTGCCGATAACCAATCTTTTTATTGATGCAAGTAAATTGGAGCCCGTTTATTATAACCGAGGGAATTAGAGGCGCATTCAAACACTGTCCTATTGAGACCTCGGAAGGGAACCGAATCTGATAAGGCAGATCGGCGATAGGCCCCTTTTTCTTTTCGCGACACCTTTGTCATGACAAAGCCTGTGTTTGGCCGAATAGTGGCATCTGAATGGGCTGGTATTACGTCCTGCCCGGAGCTTACATCCCGCGAGATCGACCTCAGATATACGTACTCTTCAAAGATTTATTAATCTCACCGTTGGAACAATGAGGCCTTTTGGTAGGCACCTGGTACTTTTTTCTCATATTGAGTATACTCGACGTGTATTGAGTTTTTGCTGGGCGCTTGCAACGAGTAGGGTTGAGTGCGATTGTGGCCACTCTGACGTTCGAGAGCCGTAATCGTTTGACCGATGCTTTAAGTTTAATGGACCCTTTATTTACCTACTAGTTTATTTATGAAGAGGGAAACTTAAAAAAAAACTAGGTAATGCAAAACATAATAACTGAGAAAGTAGATAACCCGTTTTTAAACTTTGCGTTATATCTTCAAAATAAATTTAAATATGATTTTTGTCTAAAACGATAATGAAAAGCATTAAAAAAAACGGACAGCTAACAATAAAACACAGCAGTCTATTGAAAATTCAAATATTAAGCAATCAGTTAAAACATAAAATTCGATATTTCACCTGTAAAATAATACTTTATAATTATAATCTAAATGTCTTCATAACAAGATGTAACATTATAACGCTTGATACATCTTAGATATCAATTCATTAACATTTCTATGACAGAGTCGTGTTTAGGTTGATAAAGATTAATACAGCGGAGTCTGCGTCCTTACTAAAGTTTCAAGATCAGGTTTCTTGTTTAATTTGTCTAGATCGCGTGCGATGGAGCGCTTGTTATAAATAATAGCTCTTATCTCTACATCACTGTGGACACAGAAATACCCACACGTCCTAAAACTAAACGTTATATTAGTTTAGTTATCTCACGTACGAGATGTGTTTTAATTATTAACATAGGACGCTTTCTTGTATCTCAGGTACCGCGGTTCATATAGTTCGTATTTCTAAGAAAACTTATAGTTACGTTTAATCTGTATGCATAATGCATTTTTGTGATATTTACGGCATTTATCTATTTTGTTAACTGTCATCACTCTTTTTTATTGACTTTGATTTATTTATCCCCATTAAAATTTGGGAAAGATTTATAAAAATACGCCCTGAACTTTCAATGTTTAAAAACCACACACATTTAAAAAAAACTGCTTCCAATTTTATACAATGGGTTTAATTCAAACTAACACTTAGCTACTTTAAAAAGAATGGGGATAGTATTATGCTCAATAGATAATAATAAAGTCAGCTGCGATCGTGGTATCATGATAAAGGCCCGCATTTTGGCAAATAAACCACGGCGGGGCGCCGTCATAATATTTTAGTGTACACGACTGTATCACGACATCATTTTTTCTACACTGCGGTCGATAAATTTTAAACTACGTGACATCTACCTAAGGCTGGTAAATTTGAGGTTTTTTATTTCGCATTCAATTTACATTGTGGCGAAATATTAAT
This sequence comes from Colias philodice, assembly GCF_061535455.1. NCBI lineage: Eukaryota > Metazoa > Arthropoda > Insecta > Lepidoptera > Pieridae > Colias > Colias philodice. The sequence continues at coordinate 8,040,441 of NC_143099.1, read as the reverse complement.
ATTAAACAATATACTTAAATAATAACAAACTAAAAGCTCAGATAAGCTTTCCTTCCAATTATACAAAAATAATGACAAAAACATCTACACATTACGTTTTTATAAACACATAAAACAAAACAAAAATATTTAACCTGTCATAGACTAAAAAACCTACATATTAATGATACAATATTCAAGTTGAATCCATCCAACTCATACCAAAACTAATGACGTTAACAAGCCAAAACGCAAAATCGACGAGGTAATGACTAATACATGATCGTTTTACAATCATTCATCACGGCTGCTCATTAAATCTAAATGTAGGCAGTTACTAAGTAAATGTCACATTGGGCATCATCAATTTTGTATTATCTTTTCTATTAGCGTAGAGCTACCGGCATAATCTCTAGAACTCATAAACGATACGAGCAGTGGTTAACTGTTCTTGGTAACATTAAATTTAAATATCAATATGGAGACTTTGTTGCATATATGGCAGCTTAAAAATAATTTAGTCTAGTAATACTTTGAATCGTGATGGTTAAACATAGAATGTTGCTCTATTTACAAGCAATATTCTGTCTCGTATACACAACAAATAAGATGTATATTATAGTACAAGTTACTTATATAAAGGATATTTCTTAATCAGATGGAATTTCCATTTTGAAATTACTTTTTAATGAAACGTTACAGAAAACCATAGTCTACATGCCAAAATAGTGTATTGCCATCCCTTCTAAGGTGTTTGAAAAGCGATTGACTCTACCTTAATAGCAATATAATACATATCCAATATATCAATAGAAGTAAATAAATTCCCGAAAAAATTGAGGTATTATCCAACTATCCACAGTAACGCCACTTTATTGTAGAAAAAGACATAAATTATAGAAATTTAAAGTTCACCTCGTGTTTTGATCACTCCCTCTTGTCCTTAGAACATCGAACAATAGAGCGAAGCAACTCGAAACCACCGAAAAAACTTCTAGTCCCCAGCATTTCTTTGTATTTGTGCATCAAACCGCCCTAAGAAATTTATTGTGGTTGAATGATATGATGTCTTTATTATACCTCCATTGTGTACTTATCTTGATTTTATGTGTTGTATTTAATGGTCATACCACATTCTTTGTAAAAGCTTTGTTCAAACAGAAAACAAATATTTTTAGTGGTTTTTGACATTCATAACTATTTTCTCGTAATACGATACCGAACAATAACAGAATACATTGTAAACAATGCTTCGATGGAATATTTGAATTTGGCATAAGAGTTATTTGTATATGAAAATTGAATTCGATATTTCAATAGAAAAGTAACGAATGTGGATAACGCAGCCGATAGTTCAACTTTATCGCAGATTTCTATTGATCCCGAAAATTGGTAGAATTGAATTTTAACCGTTACAATTTACTGGAGGCTGAAAAGTTATTTTTATATGGCTGCAATTTATATGCGAATTTTATTGTGTGCTATTTTTTGCTTTGTTTACTACGTTTGAAGTTTTTTAGTTGAAATTAGATTCTAGCTCTTTTTTTTTGTTTAATATTGAAATGACAGTAAAGAGTCAGATTTCAAGTAAGCAGTAATTTTGTTAACGTTGCTAAGAATCAATAATATAGACGAAGAGACACCAAACCTGTATTAAAACTAAATAAACACTTTTTAATCTAAATAATTCAACAGTCAAACCGACTTTAAAATTGTCCTAAATATTAAGGTAGGTAACAAAGGACGTCGTCGGGCTGAGATAAGAATATAAAGGGTTCTAAAGGGTTAAGCTTATAAAAGTATTAAATAGACGATATATGAAATATGACGTGGTTAATATATGCCGTGGATACGTTTTGCGGTTGATAAATCTCTCGTTTGCGGCCGTGAAACTGTCAAAGGCTTATCATAACTTGGTACGGACAGATCTGCGGATTATCAAAATAACGTTTCGAACTCTGTTCGGAATATATTTAATATCCGATGGAATTTATTTACTCTTTAATAAGATAGACGGTGAGCTAAAATGTTTTGGAAAAGCGTTACAACTTTACTTATTAATGCGAGGCGAATTTGTAGTTTGAGGTATTTAATAGTATCTAATTCGGTTAAATTATAAATATAAAAAGAACTGCAATAAGTTGAAGATAATATACAAAATCGATGATGCCCAATGTGACATTTACGTAGTTAGTGCCTACATTGAAATTTAAAATTCAAGCAATTGTGATAATTATTATTTTAGAACGTTTTCAGCCTCTCTATTTAAATTTATACTGTTTAAGAATGTCAATTCTGCCAAGAAAACCTATCCAAATTGAGGAACAAAAGCTTTTCTAGCCTAAATATTTAAAAACTAAACAATTCATTCCAGAGCACGATAAAAGTATAGATTAACTAAACAGCTTTTGACATAAATATCTTTCCAAAACCAACATTTCAATACAGGTTTAATATGTAAAATATCTGAATATAAAGAAAACTGGATAAACCCTTATCAGTTTTATGTCTATGTTGAAACTTTGTTGGAACGATTTTCTAAATGCATTCTTAATTATCAGCGGAGTTACGCAGTTAAAATGGTATTTAAGATACGAGAGAAACGTATGAACGTTTCATATTTATGAGAGTAATTATCTGTGTTATTTGTGAATTAATGATCGAGGTCATAATCTAATTCTGATTAAGGTATGTTTGGAATGGAAGTTGCGAGGTATGTTCGGTTAATATTCCTTTACTGTATACGCAAGTACCTACACAGTAAAGGAATATTCAACACGGAATTATACGTATTATTAATTAATATATACTTAATATTATAAACCTTCTGAATTTGTTTGTTTGTTTGAACGTGCTAATCTGAGGAACTACTGGTCCGATTTGAAAAATTCTTTCGGTGTTAGATAGCCCATTTATCGAGGAAGGCTATAAAACACCACGCTAAGACCAACAGGAGCGGAGCAATGCGGGTGAAACTGCGGAGCACAGCTAGTATACTATATGCTTTATGCGCAAATATCTATTAGTTCAAGGAATGATGTTCAAGTTATTTTAAAAAGAGACAAAACTTCCATCATATTTATTCAGATCTTGTATGATATTTTCTCTATTTACGATAAACTATTTCTACAATTCAAAGCATAATACATTTCACATCTCTGTGATAAAAGATAAGTCGTGATTTTTCACATGAAACGTAGTCGAAACACATTCGTTTGAATAATGTAACCTGTCTCAAATATAGCGAGATGACTTGACGTAATTCCGACGGGATCTAGTACTGTATGGGTGTACACTAATGTTACGGGTGAGGAATGTATGGATAAGTCTTAAGATTAGATATATTTTAACTATCACAGTTATCACAGTAAGCTATAGTTAGAAGCTGTATATCTGTATAGTAATATTTCTTAGTTGATGTATTTTAGAGTATTCAAAAATTAAAGTTAACTTCAGTTCACTCCTTTTTTTGAGATAAAAACATTAACATAAGTTAATCGGATACCAATGATTGTACTTTTTTAATTTTAGGATCTATTGTAACATCATTCTGTTCTTAATGTTTATAAAATGACGTCACAATTTAAACGAAGATGATGAGGTCATGAATAATCTTGAAGTCTTAATTCAATCATCCTAAATAATAACAAACAAGAGTTGCGTAATTTGCGAATTTTGAAAACATCAGTTTAAATATCATAATAATGAAATACTGTAATATTTTATCATTACACAGAGAACACTCTAGTCTCTACAATACGTGAAAACACGCCCCACTTAAATATAAAGATAAAACTAGGTTCTCATTGAAACCCAAATAAGGGCATGTCCACATCACCTCATCGCATTCCCTCGCCAGAAGCAAAGAGCACAAATTATTCCTCCCACATGCTTGTAAGTGCATCTGAATCAATCAAACACAACATTCGTTCCGCCCTGTGTGCAGCTGTTTCGTTTTGACCACTGTTATCAGGCTTTATGCTCTGTGAAATCTTTGGCCTTGAATGTTAATTTCTTACGCGATTTGTACTAAGTGGTAGATATATACCTACATATATATTATGTATGTTTAAGAATTGGCGTAGAGTACTCGTTGTGATAGATTCGTTAGTTATAAAGTTATTTTATTTGCCTTTAAGTATTTTTTTTATTTATTCTGCAAAACAATAATGAAATCAACGATTCTCAAAGGATACAATATGTATTTTAATAACATGGAACTTGGAATAGTAAAAGCTCGCGGATGTTTTTCTTTTGCTAGAACGAATTTTACAAATATGTACAGTAAAATATTTTGTACTAGATTTCCGCCCGCGGCTTCGCCCGCGTTTTCAAAAGAAAACCCGCATAGTTCCCGTTCCCGTGCGATTTCCGGGATAAAACCTATCCTATGTGTTAATCCAAGTTACCCTCTATATGTGTGCTAAATTTCATTGTAATCGGTTCAGTAGTTTTTACGTGAAAGAGTAACAAACATCCATACATCCATACATCCGTACAAACTTTCGCCTTTATAATAGTATTAAGATTTTAGAATAATTTGTAAACATTCTGTATCATCTTTTCTATAAAAAAATAATTAAGTCACCAGGTCTTAATTTGAAATACCAAATATATCTGCAATTAATAGCTCTAGGTGTCTATCCTATAAATAAAATGTTACAGCAAGCAAAGCGCAGTGAACTATAAATCCAACGTATACTCTATTATTCATAAACCTTAACGAATATGTGTCACGAAGGTACTCATTTAGTCATTATTATGGGTCCTTGATTATCGATAAATTACACTTATAAAATCATGACTGTATCTTTGTATAATTTTATAGACATGCTGATTTAATATTATGCTTGGTTTTTGCAAAACGTTGTAAAAACGTCTGACGTTTATTATACTATCACGGATAATGGAACAATATTATGGGGATAATATTATGTTTTAAACATTTCATAATTTCAGATAAGAATAGCTCAGATGAACGTTAATCGCAGTTGTATTTGATATCTATAATAATAGCCTTTAATTAACTATAATATCAGTCCACAATTTGTAATGAATCCACGTTAATTTGAAAAAATAGATCGTATATAGAACCACTGTACTACTATTATGGAAAAAGGGCATAAACGAACTTACGAAACAGACATGGGAAACGTTGTCTTCTATATTGTAACCTTGTTTCTTCTGTACTTATTATTCTTCTCGAATATCTGAGTCATTTACTACACTGATTGAGCAGTGGCTCAATAAATTTTAACAATGATAAATGGATTACGCAGGTTTCATCTACAATAGAATATACTAATAAAATATTAATTCAATCATCCTAAATAATAACAAACAAGCGTTGCACAATTTGCGAATTTTGAAAACATCAGTTTAAAAATTAAAGAAATACTGTAATATTTTATCATTACACTCTAGTCTCTAGAAAATAGGTTTAAAGCGATTCAATCCAGAGCTGGTAATTACAACAAAGTTCATACACCATCACATCCTTAAAATTCGGCGCGTGCTAAAGTTAGATAATTAAAGAGAAATGTAAAATGCCTGTACTTAAAATAAGGACTAACCTAAAAACCCTCGAGACTCCGGTAATTAAACAAGGTACAATTATAACTTATTCGTAGGGCCATGGGCTGAGTGCTGTCTGTGAAACATTTGCATAATATTTTATGGAACTCAAATTTAATGTGAAAACACAAATGTATTTAAAATAGTAGTTACCAAAAATCAATCGATTTTTTATCAAAATCTATTAATAAGGGATTATTGCACGCCTCATAAGCGAAGCGTTGAGGTGGGTACTACTGTCACTTCGCGCAAAACATCCGATTTTTCAAACTTAATTTAATTATTGTAGTCATGGAAACATTTAAAACTAATATCATTGCTACTTATATAATAAACTATAAACGTATTTATAACGTTTTAACTTTTAATACTAAGTACTTACTTACTTACTTACTTACTTACTCCTCTGGCGCTGAAACCCCAAAGTGGGTCTTGGCCTCTGAGACGAGAACTCTCCATCTTCCCCGGTCCTGAGCGGTCTCTTGCCAATTATTATTGGCTCGTAGCACGCGCAGGTCCGCCTCTACTCGATCGCGCCAGCGATACCTAGGTCGTCCAACCGGCCGTCGTCCCAGGGGTCGCCCCAATTTTTAATACTAAGTAACAAAATCTATTGATATATCAAGGAATTATTAAAAAATAAGAACGAATTTTCTTCGTTATTTTCTAAACAGAAATACACAATTAATATGGAATTTATTAATGCCGTAACGTTGTCAACTAAATAATGCTTTCTTCTATAAAACTAAGTACCAGAATCGGGCTTTTTCATGAGTGTATCGGAGTAATAAAATGAATGAATAATATTCCGAAATTCACAGATTAGTCACAACTATTCTACGGAGACGTGTAATAAATTGAGATTATGATAATTATGTGTATTATAACGTAAAATTTTACGATTTAAAATTAAAATTTAGACGCCGTTAAAACTTATTGCTTTTATAAGTAGATGATTTACGATGAAATGATTACCGAGAGTTATTAAAATATCATCGTAATTTTGAATGGAAATTAGATATTTTGGGAAATTCTATAAATAGTTTTATGGTTATTACAGAAGGCCTTTTACGGGATTTTTAATGGTATTTTTGAGATAGTTTAAAGGAAAAATTTTAAAGTATAACGCTCGTTTTATCCTCTTATACTATTTGCCCATTCCAATAGGAAAAATGCGCTATTTCTAATAGAATATAATAACGTGTTTATTATTTTAAAATTACATTATTTTTGTGTTGTTGCAATATTATTTTTTCTGAAATAGGATGGATAAATACTATCTCATATCGGTAACTATACCTATGCGTTGTTTGAATACATATAAACATTTTATAGAGCCAAAGGCACAATATTTTTTCCTTATTATATAATATTATTAAGATGGATACAATATTGCTTTGAAATCATAGCAAGGTAAGTCAATTTGTCTATCTATCTTTCTCTTAGCCAAAATTTTAGAATTAGTTCTATAGAGGTGTATCGTGTAGCTTCATTGTTCCTCAGGATCGGATTGTATTGTCTCATCGATTGGACCTATTTATAGGAGGACATCGTCATGCCAATGTTTTGGGGGTGGTACGAGGAATAAGAACGAAGCGAGTTCCTGTTCATATTTTTATATTGTGGCATAGAGTTCATTAGATACATTATTTTTTTCTTCTATACGTCTGTCACGTTTTTAAGCTAATACCCATATCCCTACAAACTTATGTATTAATTACACAAACATTCCCACATCATATTAAAAAAAATAAAATGTTGATAGAAATAAAACAGGTGGCTGATTACTATACATAACATATTATTACTTGTAACAATGAAAATATACTTTCTTCAACTGTATCTAGTACCTTTGTTGTATGTTATGTATTGCATTATTAAAATACGTAAATAAAGTACTAAGTACCCATGACATACAGGGTGTCCCAAAAAGTAGTGATGAACGGAAGCTGGGAGGTAGAGGACCAAGAGGGCTATCCGAATCACCCCCATGTGTGTTATGCGATTTTTCGTATTTTCAGAGTTATTACATTTTTTTTCAATTTTTCATCTATCGCCGAGTACGATGAGATTTTTATTTATGGTGACGTGAATTATTGCGCTAGATGCTTGATTTTTTTTTGTGTGCTAAGCTGAAAAATAGGCCAATTCAGTATGGTAACATTTACTATCGTTAGATCTTCGAATGGAATAAAAAAAAGAATTAAATGCCAAGAAAGATAAAATTACCCAGTATGTTCATAACTTCAAGGGCCCATAAAAAAATAAAATCACATAAAAAAGGTTTTCCATTTGGCTTTTAAAAACTTGCTCTATCGATCAGGTAGCTACCCTAAAAATTTCATTTTATTATTCTGAAGGCTTCAATCGAAAAATTGAAATCTAAATGTGGTAAGTGCAAAATTTTTATTAACAAGATGATCATTAAAACCAATAAATAGGTGTTTAATTACCAGAATTTTTTTAAATAGCCCCGCTGTTGCTCAGTGCAAGTGCAACATCACCGTAAAAAGTTGTCTTTTAAATGTCTGAATGCTTTTTTATCATTTTTAATGGTTTCTTCTGCTACTATGAATTTCCGGGTTATTTCGTCCAAATTGGGGCATTCTCTCAAGTAGCCGAGGTCTTTTTAGTATCCCCATTGAAACAAATCAATGGGGTTTAGGTCGAGGGACCGTGGAGGCCAGCCTTTAAAGCAGGCGTCACCGGCGCATGCGCAGGCTGCAACGACCAATCCATCTTTCAGGGTATTTTTGCCCTTTAGCCTGGCCTCCACGGTCTCCGGACATAAACCCTATTGAATTTTTTCCGTGGGGATACTACAAAGACGAGAGACTGCCACAATTTGGACGAAATAATCCGGAAATTCATAGTAGCAGAAGAAACCATTAAATATGATAAAAGAGCATTCAGACATTAAAAAGACAACTTTTTACGGTGATGTCGCACTTGCATTGAGCAACAGCGGGGCTATTTAAAAAAAATTCATTTTAAACACCTATTTATTGGTTTTAATGATCATCATGTTAATAAAAATTTTGCACTTACCACATTTAGATTTCAATTTTTCAATTGAAGCCTTCAGAATAATAAAATGAAATTTTTAGGGTAGCTACCTGATTGATAGAGCAAGTTTTTAAAAGCTAAATGGAAAACCTTATTTATGTGATTTTATTTTTTTATGGGCCCTTGAAGTTATGAACATACTGGGTAATTTTATCTTTCTTGGCATTTAATTCTTTTTTTTATTCCATTCGAAGATCTAACGATAGTAAATGTTACCATACTGAATTGGCCTATCTTTCAGCTTAGCACACAAAAAAAAATCAAGCATCTAGCGCAATAATTCACGTCACCATAAATAAAAATCTCATCGTACTCGGCGATAGATGAAAAATTGAGAAAAATGTAATAACTCCGAAAATACGAAAAATCGCATAACATACATGGGGGTGATTCGGATAGCCCTCTAAGTCCTCTACCTCCCAGCTTCAGTATATCACTACTTTTTGGGACACCCTGTATTATATGAAAAAACAAAAGTCGAATTCAAACAACACACAACAAGAGCTTTCAAATACGCTTTAAGCGTATAACTTGTAAAAATACAAGACACTGTAATTGTATGTTTGACTGCGTAACATGCGAGTCGGACACATGGCAGGCATGGGAGGGCCCCGAAGATTTGTAGGTGACAAGCGAAATAAATACTCGCTTTTGAACACCGACTCTCAATACTGTCCTTGAGGCTTGAAAGTTATGGAATGTTTACGCAACAGTATGACACTTGCGCTGTTTATTTTGTATGTCATATATTTTACATGTTGAAAACAAAGCTGAACATGTACTTGAGTTTACGTTAGTGTTTTAAGAGCGTGTGAGGTACGTAAAACCTATATTGGTAGAGTCCGATTTTATATGTAACATTGAATAATCACCTTGTAATCTTTGTATTAGAAGCTCATATGAAACTACATAAAAGCTGCGCATATTTGAAAGAATCACACTATTCACAATTATTTTGGTTTAATTTAAAGATAAAATAAACTAACTTATGAATATTTAAAGGACCTAATTTTGTTTGAAAAATACGCTGATAACGTAAATATAACAAGGTAATCTTAATACGAAATCATATTTCTCTTTTCCATAATTTGAAGAAATCTGCTGGAATGAAAGTAATCTCTACTATACTCTTGACTTATTACAATAAACTTAATACATATCATAACGTAGACATATAAGTACTTATATAAAAGGTAGCCGCAGACGTAATAATAAAATTCACGTTACTAAATTCCTTTTCTATCAAAGAAAGCGGCTTACCTGACTTGAGGCAATTTCGCCGTCCACTGGCTCCGTAAAGGAACTAAACCTTTTCAATACATGATGATATATATGATAGTTTTGCTATTAGTTCGTATATACCCAATTAGATGAAGATTTTGATTGAATTTTATTACTTATACTTAAACAAAAGGAAACGAGGATAAGGCAAGTGGAAAATATTATAATTCAATTACGATATCTCATAATATTTTGTTTTTTGAGTAAGTATTAGTAGCTGTGCCTCGCGGTTACACACACGTATGTACAAGATCTTATAATACTATCCAAAAAAATATTTGTCCATAAGAAACAGTAGTATTTGAGATTAGTGCGTTCAAACAAACAAACTCTTCAGATTGATATATAAGTTCATATATTATATTCCATGATTTAATTTAAGAAATGAGCAGATTTCACTACCTCCGTATTTGAAAAGGTCCCTGCATGATTTTATTTAAAGTTAATTAAAGTAAACAACTAAAGTTCTGTATATTTAGTTTGGTTATTAACTAGTTCCATTTACACGTGTAATAAAATGATCAATATCTAGTTATATTTAAGAAAACACGTGTACATAATATAAATTATTTTCAAACGAAACAACATCTAAAACTTTGTTATAGTGACCAAGCTTATCTTAATTGGAGACATTGTTTTGGTCTCCAATAATGTGTAGCGAAGTTTTAAAAGATGTGAGGGCAGAAGATCTGTCTACAATCTACATTATATACTTATTATCATGGTCCTGATAATTTTATAGTTAACAAGCAGTTTCCTATAATTTGGTCATTATTATTGCAATATTTGCTCCCGAAGCAAACTATCCCGTTCAAGCCATGTATAAAACGTAGATGGACTTAGATTTCTATCTCCTAACATCCATTACTGTTGATTTTTCGTACACATAAAAAACATCACAAAAAGCGCTATTATCATCCTAGACTCTTTTAATTATAACACCCGCGATAAGAATCTCTTGTCCAGGTGGGGATGATAGCTTTCTACAACACAATGGGTAATGACTATACAATTTTCAACGGCGATTAAAACAATTTAGTAGTTGTATTTATGCTATGCGTTAGTCAAACCCGCTGGTGGCGCCCCGTTGCGAAAAATAATAAACTTTATTATTTCACAAATGAAGCTATCACGTTACAAACATAATATGGTTGCTGTTTTTGTTAGGAATTAAGGTTATTGTGCTTTTGCATTGCCAACTGGTTGTATTGAAGAGCGGATAGGCTTTTTAAAGATTTATGAGTAACTCTTGGTGGTTCTCTTCCTGTTGAAAATATTGATTTATTATTATAATAGTTTTTAAAAATTAATAATGACGTTATTTTACCATATTGACACAATGTGACCCTGAAGTATAAGATTAGAGTATAAATAAAAAGCTTTTACAATAGCTTAATAGCTATAATTTTTAAGTCTAGAAATCGCAATGCCTAATATTAATGTCATAGTAGTCTTCAAATAAAGTAAGATCAATGAATACAAGATCTCTTGGGTTGATTTCAGAAACTTCACTTAAAGAATACGCACGTAACGTAATTGCAAGCGATGTACCGCACCCATGATCAGTTGTAGTATGTGATGATTGATAATTAATTATAATTATTGGTTGGGGATGAAATATTATGAAGACATAGCTAGCTTAATTTATAATGGGAAGAAAAGAAAATGAAAGGCAAGGACAGGGAAAGGAAAATTCTTCTATAAAAGAAAATATAGCAAACACACCTGAAAATGTTAAAGACTTTAGTAATAATCGTACTTACACAAAATGTTTTTAATTTATACACTACCACTTAAAATTCTTATCAAACAATCTTAATGCGCAAGTGTTAAGTGAAGTCAAAACAAAAAGAAAATCAGTTAAAACAATACAAGGGAACGAAAACACGCAAGCGACTACAATAACACGGTAGTTTAAAAATAAAAACATTGTCCCAAAGTAAGCAATGACCAGCCGAATGACGTTGTAAGAATAACATGGGCACTTAAATTATTGTGTAAAACGACTGCGGTAGGCAGTAGGTACGCTTTATACATATTTTGTAGTGCGTAAGTTGGTGTCAAATAACAACATTTTATTTAATATTAAGTAAATAATATAACGGTTCTGTTGCATTTCTCTCAAAGTACCTATAGGGAAAATAATAATAAATTTATTTAAGAGGGAACTTTTGGATAGTGTAACAACTGCTGACTTTTTGAAAAAACAGCCATAGGTTATCATAATATCAAATCGATATCAAATGTTTTCAATAGAAACACTCTGTTTCAAATTCTTTTTCACAAGCAAAATAATCAAAAGCGCACTAAGCATGAAATATAAGTATTATAAAATCTCTTATCGCGCCTCTAAAGGCATACATTCTGTTTGACTTTGAAAGTAAGGATTACCTCTAAGCGCCCACCCATGCGATAGTACGTGCCCAACCAAAAAAGAACCACTAAAGAGAATTCAAAATAATTTCTTTCGTAAGAAAATGTCACGTAAGCATTTCCGATTTTGAAAATAATCCAGTTACACTTTATATTGACCAGTTTTCTTCGAGATTGCAGTTTAAACCGAAAACTGTTTACTAGACAGTCCGAGGCTTACCTAAGGTTTTAGAAAAAATACCCCCACTTCGGTCCCCTTGAAGACGTTTCGAAAAAAGTAATCTATTCCGATAAGCCAACAAGGAGACTGCTCATTTTTATTTTGTCCATTCCCTGAGGCTTTAAGCATCTTAAAGATATAGACCAAATCATAGGCGATAGCGGATATAAAAGTTGTCTTCAGTGCCATGTTTTAAAAAACGTCTGAGGTTTTTGTTGCTCCAGCATCAGAAGCAATTACCGATAGGAGTTCGGCCCGTCGCCACATATTTGAGCCATTGATCATTTTTAGGTATTTTATTGTGTATTTATATAATATCTAACACTCTCCCACTGTTCGCAAAATAAAATTAAGGTGCACATTATATTTTTTCTCTACCTATGCTACATAAACACACTTTCATAATTATATGTATCATTTTTATATTTATCATTAATTACTAAGAGTTACATGGTGGCAAATAAAACGCTTTCTATTTCTAATAAATATAGTTGTCTTGTAAAGCATATCAATTTGTTTTTTTTTTTTATACTTAAGCGGGCAAGCGAGCAGGCGGGTCATCTGATGGAAAGTGATGCCCGCCGCCCATAGGCATTCACGTTGTCAGGGGCACCGCGAATGTGTTGCCGGCCTTTAAGAAATTTGTATGCCCTTCTTTTGAAGGTTTCTTTGTCAAAGACGCTTGGAAACACCTCAGATGGTAATTCATTCCACAACGATGTTGTTCTAGGCAAAAAATTACGGGAGAATCGCACTGTGGTAGAGCGCCATGCATCCAGATGGTGATGGATGATACTTTAGCTTGTGACGCGATGTGCGGTTGTGGAAATCGGCGGCTGGAATCAAGTCGAAGAGTTCCTCAGAACATTCCCCATTATAAATTTTGTAAAAAACACAGAGAGAGGAGACGTCTCTCCGCAGCGACAAAGCATCAAGCGATTTGGCAATCTCGGTGTCGTCAATGATACTAAAATAAAATATTATTTCCAGAGTCAGTAGTAGTATGTAATTAATTATGAAATAGTAGACTTTATATTAAATTACAAAAAAAGGACAGTGAATTTACGCTGGTAATGTGGGCATAAAATCAAGTCATTTCGAATTTGTTTCAACATTCGAGGGCACAATATAATATAAACCATATCCTATACCTATGGTTAGGTATTCCGCTAAAGCGTATCCTTTACCATACAAACACAGAGGCATGACGATGCATTCGCCTCCTTCGTAGCCTTAATCTCCGTACGATGCGGCACGATAACGTCCGTGTGGCGCTGCATACCTATCATAGGTTCTTTATTCATAGATTATAATATGATTATAATAAAATGTTCTTCCTATATTTATATACTAAACATTCGTGTTAGTATCATTTGGGTAAAATCGTTTGGTGTGTCATCTTTATGTGTCATCCAAAATAAAATATTTTAGCATTAGGATATATTTTTTGTATACTAATGTTTTATATAGGTACATACTAATGTTTCACGAGGCGGGATTCGAATCTGGCAGGGTGGCACAGAGGTCAAGGCTTTGCCCCGGCAAAGCGAAAGACGAGTTCGAATCCCGCCTCGTATTCTTTTTTTTGTTTTCTTTAAAAAAATCTGAATGTTTTACATATAGCTTAATGAAATATGATGTGATCTATTTTCGAGTAACAGCTCTGTAGTAATTTGCATATTACTCTTTGCGATTCTGAGCTGGCGGCATATTCTTTGTAAGCATTATTATTGATATTATCCATTTATAATACTTCGCGGAATATCATTACAGAATTATGATGATGAATTTATTCAAAGATATTAACATAAGAGCGTTTAACACTATTATTGATGCTGAATAAATTTTATATTTTATAGCATTGAAAATAAATAAATCATAATATTTTATCATAACTTATTTAACGTATGTTAATTCAAAATATGAGTGTCTCTCATGGTTCATTTTATTTGTCAAAATTAATGGTATTTTTTTAAGCTCCAGGTATCAAAATTTGTTTTGAAACTAACCTAGGTATATAGGACAATTTATTCAAAATATTTTGTTTGCCCTCGGCAAAGATCATTATAAGTATAGTTTTCTAATCGTCAGGATTATTAACGATATAATGAATAAATCGTTTAATATCCGTTAAAAGTATTTATCAATATATTTAAGTAACAACAATAACACTTTTTATTGTTTTTACATAATACACTACCATTAAACTGTAACGAAATACGTGAAACGGAACGCACAGTAAAACAAAATAAAATTTATTTATTTTTTAAAACACCCCGAATTCCGCCAGGTAATATTTTAAATTCAAACGGAAACATTAATCCCGCTGTTAAATATTTAAAATGATCAGATGGCATAAGTTAAAATTCAATGGATTCCAGAGCCAACCCTCCGTCTTTAAATAAGGGTGTAATGACCCATTTAATAACAAATTAGATCGCTTCGCATTAATAGGAATCGATAAAGTTCGTCACGTCCGATGGCCTTTTGGAATTGTTAAGAAGGTGAGCTTGGAAACAATATTACATTTTGTTTTAGATAGAAAACGTATTTTTTATGAGGAATTTGATAAATGTTAAAAATTTATACTTGAGAATTTCTATTCTCTACATATTTTTTAAGTCTTAGGTCTTTTGCCTGAAACAGGGTGAACGATCTTAATATGTAATTCAAAATTATATTTGTCCTAGTGAATCTACACACATGATATCTAGTAATAACAACCTCCCAGGCGTGTTCTAATTTTTGCGTTTACAAAACAATAAAGCGTTTAACATAATCTAAAATAGGTTTAATAATCTTAACATGTTTATGGACCTTACATTAGCATTACAATAATTGTAAAGATTAAACCTCGAAATTGTAGGCTCCCTTAGAAATTCATCCGAACAAACCATTGCACTTTAAAAGCGATATGCTTATAAAAATGGTAAACAGAGGTGATAAATCAGTGAACGAATACAAAATACTTTTATCTATAAGAATCGTGCTTTCCATTATATTCAATATGCTTAGATAGCAACTACAATGCCTTAAATAGCTAATCAGAGCGCACTGGATTTAATACCAGCGTCGTGGTTAAGTTTTACTTGTTTTTGTTTAATGTTTATATCGTGTTCCTTTTTATTTACATTAAATATAATGTACGATAAAGTTTGAATGTTAATACGTAGTTGAAATATTATTTGCTACACATATGTGTATTGTGTGTTTATTAAAAACAAAGAAAATTATCTTTTTGTTGTTAAAAATTGTTTCAAAAAATATGGATACAATTATAACTTTTATTATAATAAGAATTCTCTGGACAGACAGACAGATAAGTAATTTGACAAGTAATCTAACCGAATATCAAATTTAAATTAATAAATTAATAGATACGTCCTTATTAAAAACTAAGTGATGAAATCAAAGGAACTGTGTCACAGTAGAAGATAAGTATTACCTTTATATGATAATTTTCAGACGTGTTGGTCCTTTTTTGACAAGTTTCCAGAAAAATGCAGTCCCGAGAAAGTCAAAAGTAGGTCTGTAGTGGTCTTCAATGATACTAAAGTATCCTTTATGCATAATTTCATACTTAACCCAGTATTTAAATCGTGCAAATTCACACTAAAATTTTCACGAATTAAGCGTTGCTTTTGTTCTTTATAATTACGGTTAAAACAATTAGTAGACATAAAATATGTATCGCAAGTTTCCAACACGTTCTTCAATTTATAATAATTGTAAACATAGATACTTATATAAAACCAGACACCAGAAAATTTACACTTATATCTATCACATTGATTTTGGTGTACGGTTTACGAAAGAATAAATTCCTTTTATTGTAAAAAAAAGGTAGAACCGTTTTCATTAAAGCTTATAGTTTAAAATTTTCCATAAAATATTGTTATTTCAAGAATTTTAACCCGCTTGCGGTACCATATATGTTCTTCGTTACGTATTTTGAATTAGCCAACATTAACAAAGGCCGTTGCAATTAAATCCACGAACTTTAAAGTCTAAAAAGCTTATAATATTTTGCCAAGGAAATCTAACTCACAATAATACCAGTAGTACAAAATTTCAAGCGTAGGTGTTCCCTCCGTATAACACATTGCTATCTGATTTGGCTTTTAATTATTACCAGGGGATATCAGTACGTCGATCAAGTTGCGGCACTTACGCCCACTTCCTTAGAACCACGCTACGCTAATATAGCCTTTGTTTTGCTACCTTAGACTTCTGCAAGCCTAGTACTTATTGGTGTTAAATAAACATTATTGGAAATTTATTGCGAATGGTTTTGATTAACGAAAATGGTTATAGGCTTAGTAATGCTTATTAAATTGCATGAGAACTTATTTAAAGGTGCTAATAGCATAGACTACAGGCCCGTGTTGAAAAAATTATGGGTCATTTGACCCACCAGGTGACCTATCTAGAACGATATAAGAGCATAAAATAATAAGATTCAGCACTATGACGTCACTTGTAAGCTGTCCACCTGAGAGCAGATGAGAATTCGAAAGTTGAGGTAGAGATTTTCTCCCCTTGTCTCCATGATTTTTGTACGGCGTTGCGGAATAATTGATTAAAAGTAATATAGAAATAGTATGACACAGATGCCGTACAAAATCAAATGACCGAATTTACCCCGGCAACTGTCGAAAAATAAAAATAAATTCCGACTTTGTGGACCACCATTTTTGTACGGCATCTGTGTCATACTATTTCTATACTACTTTTAATCAATTATTCCGCAACGCCGTACAAAAATCATGGAGACAAGGGGAGAAAATCTCTACCTCAACTTTCGAATTCTCATCTGCACTCAGGTGGACAGCTTACAAGTGACGTCATAGTGCTGAATCTTATTATTTTATGCTCTTATATCATTCTAGATAGGTCACCTGGTGGGTCAAATGACCCATAATTTTTTCAACACGGGCCTGTAGTCTAGCACAGATTACTAAATATGCTAATGTTTGCATTATCGCTTACGCAATAATAGACTTAATAGTAGGTTTTTTAAAGTTATATTTTATCTGTGCAAAAATGTATCTCCACTCAGAGCACTCAAGTGCTAAACTGGCCTGTAAAAATGAGTTTCGAAAAAAATTCACAAGTACAAACAGTTTTTTTTACGATATGAATGTTAAAGTAAAGTAGAGAAAATTAGATAAGAAAAAGGCAAAAATCCCCCTAAACATAATTTACAGCACAATATTGTGACAGAATGCAAAAACCCTAAATCGAATAATTTAAATACAATGACTTATTTACACCCATTTTCTCACGCTTCACTTTATCTTAATTCACAAAAAAGAAAAGAATCTCTCACGTACAAAATATTCTCAGAAGGTAGCCAATAGGCTTGTCGCTATCAATTCAAATCTTCGCGTATTTAAAGAGGGGTTTTTTAAATAAATATCAGTGGCATAAGAACATTTGTTAACTGTGTAATTTACACCGGCCATGTCTGTTGTCCGTTTGTTTTAATATCTGATAAATGACACTTGGTACGAAAACAAACTGCCTTGTGTGAGCTGAATTTATAAAAAGCATCAAAACGATAAGCGATTAATAAATATCTTACCCGTTTTAATTTGATATCGCTTCGTGTTATGTTTCAGTGGTTGCATTTTTAAATAACATATTTGTCATAGTATAAAATATCGAATTAAAAAGAAGACTCTCAGTTACTAATATAATATTGAAGTTTTTTCAGACGCATTATGTTTTATCACCTTTGTTAATATTTTTTGATTTGAGTTTGAGATTTTGTTTGAT
Source organism: Colias philodice (assembly GCF_061535455.1). Taxonomy (NCBI): domain Eukaryota; kingdom Metazoa; phylum Arthropoda; class Insecta; order Lepidoptera; family Pieridae; genus Colias; species Colias philodice. The sequence goes on along the minus strand of NC_143099.1, from coordinate 8,022,170 downwards.
TGAAAAACTTCATGTTACAAATTTTTATGTAAAAAACAATTCATAATTTCTTGAATCGCAATTACACCTCAAATAGGTATGTTTATCTTGCTAAAACGCACACAATAATATAGAGCATGTTATATCCAAAGCGCTAGAAAATCTTTGGCTCTTTTATCAATATTTAGAAATTACATTTATATATTATAAAGCTGTCTTGCGTAACTCGCTAGTTATTGCTTACTTTATTACTTATTTAATAGAATCTTCATTATGAGTCATGCTATTGCGATGATTTGTAGGCGCATATTAAATTTTAACAAGCCTGTAGGTGTGGGGAGCGCTAAGGAAACAGAATTAAACCTCAATATTGAAACTAAACCTTTACATAAATGTTTTAGATATTAACTTCTCAATGTTTCATTATTATTGAAGTAAAAAACAATACACAACACTTAAATATATAATAAAACAAATTACTACAGAACAGCTGCTAGGTGCTGTTACAAGTTTTGCATTTAACCTTTTTATAGTTTTACATTGAGTATCCATTTAGAGTGGCATTTTACATCGCATAATAATTTTAAAATCCTTAATTTTAAGATAAAATAATATATTATGTGTTCCGTTATACATTTAAATGCACGTCATTTTTACAACGTTTAATAATGTTAATACTCAATCATATTAACTATCCCTACGGACGAACGGCTCATATAAAACTATTATTTCCGACTGCATTTCAAAGGATTTACTGCAGCGTTTCAGAATTCAATATATAAAATGTTATTTCATATTATTGTTCTGTATGGAGCCTTGTTACATATTCGATATCTTATTTTAAAGTCTAAAGCGGATCGTGTGAACAAGATAACAGTGTAAACAGAGAGGAACTTTTCACTGCATTGTGGACTTAGAAAGTTTTGGCTTGTTACCGGATTTCAAGAAAGAACTACAAATACGCTTTCGTCTTATCATTTTAGTGTATGGAATTATTGGAGATTTTTAAATACATATTATAACTAATTCGTTACATAAAGTGGTCTAAACTTACTTTATTGATGCTTTTCTGTATAGTTTTTAGTATTTTCTGTATGAATATGATTCATAATTAATATCAGTACTATCAGAAAATCGGATAAATAAAACCAATCATTTTGTTCAACTGTAGAGTATACGAAATAATAAATAACGATTCTTATCAATATTTAATTATTTTTATCCGCTGTCAATACAGAAAAATATTAAATTTATCAATAAAATCTCGCCTTTAATTATACGGTAATGTAATACACTGAATAAACAAGCGAAACAAAATAAGCGTATCGCATTTCGATGATTTAAGTTGATTCGTTATCAGGAGGCGCAGAATCTAAAGTTGCAGTTCGCAGTATCAACGCAATACAAATCTCGCCGATACAATAAATACCGCTAAAAATAAAAAATGGCCGCTGACAGAATATTAATTTAAAGTTATTGCCGCCCCCCCCTGGTGGACGCGAGAGTAAAACAAATGTGTAACAATAAAGTGTAAAAATATTATTTATTTTTACGAGTTTAAATAAGTTGTTAGTCACTTCTGAGTTATGTGTTGATGAGAATTTTTTTACTGTTGGTTACATTGGGTAGGCTTTTTTGAGCTGACAATGTATTAATACTGAAGTGTGATTGATCATTTTTTAAGCCACATCGATAAATAAAAGAAAATGTGTCATTAAATAACTCTACAAAAGTCTGTAGGTGAATGAAAATTTTCACAAATATGAATATTTATACAGGAAGATATTGGGTACATACAATAATATCTGTATATTTTATTAAGCACACAAACTTATACCTACACCCAAATATAAATAGTCCACTTCAGTAGTTCACATCTTTCTAACACATTTATAATGATATCGTCTCTATCTCCCGCAAACTAACCTCATTACAATAGAACACAACAAATTTGTCTTTATAGCAAACAACCACGTAGAACTATAAACATTTTATAACTGGGTCACATCTGAAGTTGGTCATTAGTCGAACAAAGACGGCTAGTTAAGAAATTGCGCTATTGTGTCGGAAATGTTTGCGAACAATAGCACAAAATTCCGCCTTTCCTGGGTGAAAACTTGCTAGTTCCTAACCTTGACATCCAAGATTATTGTTTTCCGTTTCGCAAAACATCTCTTGTGACGGAAAAATGCTTGGTTTTTGTAATTTCAATGCTATTTGTAATTTTAATTCACTATTCAAACGCTTTGGAATAATTAAAACGGGAATTAACTAGGTGGAGAAATAGTATTGTCTATCTAATTAATTTAAATTTTTAGATCACTGAATATAATGGAAATTAAACATTTAAGTATGATGTATCAGATCTATAAATCTTCCAACAAAGATTCTTGTATATAACTTATAAATACATATTTGTTTTATAAATAATATCATTATAGAGGATTAATTTTTCACACTCACCTTATAAATTGTAATAAAACACCCACTCACGATATTAAATTCTTATTTATGTATTCAGGTTGTTAATACGAGTATGATTTAGATTTCACACATGTTGCCGATTTTTTAATTCCTTAACATATTATTCATAAATATCTACTAATGTGGATAATTTATTTATTTTATTAGTATACTCAGCTGGTGTTAAGATATTCATCTATAAATCATATAGACGAGTATGTTACATATTTATAAATGTTATATATTGCGATAAATTCTATAACTTAAAAGTTTCGATTGTTTATGATAATCTCATTACTAATAAGTATTTATATTAAGAGAGTGAAACATAATATAATTTAATCAATAATTCTGTATGAAAGTGGACCTGGTTAATATACCAATTATTTTCTGAATTGTATTTTTATTGCTTTTTTATTGAGTAATGAATTTGTGCTTTGCATTTAAGAAATAACAGGTATTATACTATTATTGAAATATTTTACCACTATCTGTAGTTTACGACCAATTTATGCGACTGTTTTCACTGTGTCTAGTCTGTTTTTAATGCTCTAACAACTAAAGTGCTGAAATAATTTTGATGCATTTTAACATATCTAGCATTATTTAAATAGTAGATATATCAATGTTATCAAGGATTTTAATTATATTAATTATGTACCCACGTATATTCAAAATCACAATCATACGTGCACACGTGTAAGAAGTGAAACTTCTTTGGCAAGATTCAAAGATACCAAAATCGTCGCCTTACTCCATAACGAGACGGTATTGCCATCACGTGACCTTAACGCGTCTAAAGACGTTTCACTTCAAAACTTAAGAAATAAATAATGAAATATCAAGTACCCAAATAATAATACCTTAGAATAAAATATCGAAATAATATGATATCTAATGTACTGCAGACCACTAACTCCCCTGTATTACACACCTAAATTATTGTTAACGGAAACTGCAGGCAATATCAGTGAAAACAGGGCGAAAGATAAAATGCCCCCGTCTGATTCTATTCGAGCAGAAATTTTGTACAGCTCGGTAAAGGAAGGTGGAACAAAATATACGATAGCAATTATTGCCACAGATTAGCTAAGTAGTGAATGGTTTTGGAAATTGCATTCTTTTGTATAGGAAAGAGTTTGCATACTGTTTTAGGGTAAATTAAGAGTTTGCGTACTGTTTTAGGGCAAATTTTGTTTTCGGTTTAACTGTTACTTTTTGATTTGTATCGTCTTATGTAACTTATTGAATTTATTGTTGTGGATTAAATAAATAAAATCATAACCTTTTGTTATCTTTGTTATTCAATCTGTATAACTATGGCTTTGTCATTACGCCGACAGAGCGCATCCCGCGCATCCCGCGCATCCCGCGAGGATAATGACGCTACACCTACATTGATACGAACAACGCACGATTTCTAAGGATAGTAGCTAACACGTACATAGAAAAAATATTTAAATACAACATCAAACTTTTACCTTTTACCTTACAAAAAACGGATCAAAATAAATAAATAAATATTTCAAAATTTTCACACACGGCACGTTCTGATCCCATACTTTCCCAAGCTTTCGTTTGTGTTCTGGAAACCAGATGGCTGATAAACAATAAAAATATTGTATAATTTTAAATAAATACTTATATAGATAAATCATTACCTTATTGTCTTTGTTATACAATCTGTATAACTATTACCTTAAATTGTCTCTGTTATACAATCTGTATTATACTATTCTATGGCTTTCTCATTACCAGCAGTGTGAATCCGAGCAGCATAATGACACTGCACCTCCATTGATACGACGCACGATTTACTTCTATGGACTATTTGCTAACGTGATATATGGCGCGTTTGACTTTTGTTTTAGAGCGTTGCTTCCATTGATCGATGTTCGGACTTCGGAATTGAAGTCCGCGTGGATTTTTAAGAGGAAAGGTTTGAGTGTTGACTTGATAAACAATGAGAAATGTTCAAATGTGTCAAAGGTATGGGGAATATTTACTGATATTTATGATATCGTCATTTTATTAATTAATATGAATAAATCTCCTCAATGTAGGTAAAGAATAATGTCTTAAAATAAAAGATATTACTAATACAGTCCAAAATCTGTCTTATTCCAAAGCATTTTGAATCCTATTTAGGATTAGTTTTGAGTAAAAGTTTATCGTGTTTTTTTTTCTCTTCAAAAACTTATTATACAAGATTAAAGTAAAACGACTCTTAAATGGATAAAAATAGTTTGGACAATAATTATCATAAAAGCAAAGTAAAATTACGACACTGCTCTACAATGGACACAAAATATTTTAATGACGAGCTTTATTCAAAAGATAAAATAGGTCTTCGACTTTGTGACAAAAAGCGGTGACAAAAGAATTTGACTATTATCCAAAATCAAAGCCGCGCAAATACAACTTGTCGGCGGTTTTACTGTCAATCAAGAATTCCCTAATTTTGCGTTGTCACCGTATTTGTTGAGCGTCTTGGCCATAAAGAGGCTTGTTTTTGTACAAAACGGCCGTACTCAAGTATCGGAACTTTTTGTCCGAGTCACCGCGAAGTTTTTACACGGCCGGGATACGTTTTTGTCGTCTCTCAACTCATCTTAAGCGCCCATATATTTCTGGAGACCACTGTCCACCGACGTAATTGATTGAATTCCTTGTAAATAGGCCCCGTTTTGTCCACTCAGTTTTTCTATCGTATTAAATTTAAGTCCCGCATTGCGTATCGATTTTTGTTTGACGTGTAAAAAATGAACTGAAAACAACAGTAAAATATATCAGTTTAATATCCTCGTACAAAGGGAGAAGTTATAAAGAAAGTTAACGAGGTGATACAAAAAGCTGCATTCTCCTTCTGCAGAACGCTGTGTGTACGTCGTTGCATTGAAATTGAGCGTATGCTGCTTTTTATCACACTTTTTGAATGTAATGTTTTTATTTCACCAATACATCCTTCTTGCACTATAAGAAAAGTTGGTAAGTTTTGCACGTGAAGCGGATATTTTATTAAGTGTGTTTAGGCTTTGAGCCCTTATATATGTAGCCGTTCAAATGCCTTGAAATTTATGATATTTGAATAAACATCATTATTTTATGACTTGTTTATATCAAATCGCAATACCTGGTCGCGCCAATATAAAAATATACGTAAATATATTTCTCGATATGAAAGTGGACTGTATTTTGATCTACGTGGTGTTAGCAAAGAGGGATAGACAGGATCACACGGCACGTACCTCGTCGGAGGGAGTAGCGTCCAGAACACACGCGCCGCCACGCGGTCAGGGTCCTCCAGCTCGCGGCGGGCAAGAACGGCGTCCAGTCCCACACTCCACACAAACACACACGCGGCGGTGAGCGCGACCAAGGGCCGGGGCACGGGATACCCCGGTGGTGTTACAAGGGCACAATGCCTGATGATCTAGAGAGCCTCGTGGAAGCTCTCCGGCGGTGGCCGAGTCCCGAACCTCGCGAAGGAACGGAGCGAACCCGACTGACTGCAGCGACACGAACGTCGCGTTCACGTCTTATTGGACGTGTCACGTGGTTAGTGACCACGCGATGATTGGTTGTGCTCGTATGTAGGGAAGGATGAAGGAACACACCACAAACAATAAATGTTTAATTTCTACATTTACTATTTTAATTATATTGGCGTTACCATATCCACCCGCCCTAAATGGGTCACCATTTAAAACCAATCATAAGATACAGCGAAAAACTATGACTCTAGGATCGCATAATGCGCGCGGGTTGATAAAAGTCCTAAGAGCCACGGCGGTAATATAAATAACAAGTTCTATGGCTCTAGGAGCGCAAAATGCGAGCGGGATAATAAAAAATCCTAAAAGTCACGGCGGAAATATAACTAACAAATTCTATGACTCTAGGATCGCGTAAAGCGAGCGGGGTATAAAAAATTCCTAAAGTCACGGCGGTATTATAACTAAGAAATTATAAACGAAAGCGGTGCAAAACTTAAAATTAAACTTAACTAACTGCGGTAATATACTAATGCGATATAACTATTGTCTTGGAAGCGGACATAAACGAACGACCGGGCGAAGGTAAGTTCCCTTGGCGGTTCTAACTGTACAAACGCGCGCGACGTCGTCCTTTGAAGGATGTACTTTCTCTACGACGGCTAAAGGCCAGGTTAGGGGCGGTGCATTATCATTTATTACAACCACGACCGTTCCAGGAGTAATAGGTGTCGAAGGCGTATTCCATTTCTGCCTAACCTGCAAACCGTGTAAGTATTCCAATCTCCGACGTTTCCAAAACGACTGAACTAACTTGTCCAGTAGCGAGAACCTATCAAGCAAACTGACGTGATCAGATTTGACTTGAGGTGCGGGTAAAGCTAATAAAAGCGCGGTATTTAAAATAACAAGAAACAAATGCGTTATAATATTCATATATTTAATATGATGATAATCAATGATCATGATAATTATGTGATCATTGCGCGGTAATATCACTGGAAGTTTATGTGCATATTCCAGGGCGGAATCGCTTAGACGTCCGATGAGGATAAGTCTGTTGCGAATAAAAGGCCTCAAGCGGTTGAGAGCCTGCGAATAAAATTTATAAAAGAGTATATTATAATACTCCTCTGCAAAATATTTATTTTGCAGGGCGGGAATAATTTTATTCTCAGCGAAATTAGGTTCCTCTACGGTCATCATAACACCGCGGCGGGTTAATAATATAAGGAACCTATAAATATAAAATACACGACGCGACGAGACGCGAAGGGCGGTATCGTATAAAGCGCAATGCTTTATAGGCGGACACACAGTGTGCGCTAATAATTTTCGTTCGGGAATGTCTGCAATAGACTCACCATCGAGACTCCTAAGAGGCCAATCAGATGGGTCCGAACGAGCCCACTGGGATCCGTGGAACCACAGAGGGTGCGGTACGAGATTTTGTGGCGTAATGCCACGCGAAAGAATGTCAGCGGGATTTTCAATACCAGAAACATGGTAGAAATTATTTGATGGGATGTTATACACGACTGTGGGAGCAACGAAGCCCATCATGTCCCACAGACGGGCGGTAATTGACAAGATGGAGTGCTTAGTGCACATCACATCGGCGGATGCGGTAATTTTAAAATAAAAACAATCATCAACAGTAGACCAATGCAGACCAAGTAATTTATGTTGCACGGTCTTATCAAACTCCACCGCGGAGGGTAAAAGTTTGTGCGAAGCGGGAAGATTATCTAACACATTTTTGCTATTACTATTCCATTTAATAAGATCCCACTGAGCTCCCTTAAACAAATCGATGAGCTGCTGCGACGCGGAAACTGCTTCACATTCCGTGGGAATAGAGAAGGCGATATCATCCATATACAACGAGGAAGACGCAATGCCAATCGCGAGCGGATATTTCGCGCCGTCATCTTCTACGAGCTGTCTTACCGTGCGCAGTGCATGATAAGGACTAGACTTGATGCCGAAGCAAACTCGATTAAATTGATAAAGCAGCAGCGGATCCTGCGGGCTGAAACGATATAAAAAACATTGAAAACGACGATCAAACTCACGCACGAATATCTGCAGAAACTGTTGGCGGCAATCGGCGGTCATGGCAATCGCGTGGAGACGAAAACCTAAAATTATTGTAAACAAATTGCCTTGTAAATTCGGCCCAACATGCAGAAGGTCATTCAATGAACGCTGGCTTCCAGAAGTTGGCATGCTAGCATCTAAAACCATGCGCAGCTTAGTCGACGATTTATCCTCGCGCAGAACAGCGTGATGCGGTATAATATAAATAGGTGTAGGGTCACGCGGATCATACGGAGGCGCGGGTGAAATATAATTTTTCGTTAGATAATCTTTTATGACGTCATCATATGCCAACCTTAATTTAGGTGAAGCTTGAAGCTTTCTTTCGAGGCACATGAAACGTTTTGCGGGCAATATTAAATGAGTCACCGAGAGTGTAGAAATCATCCTTAAATGGAAGCGAAACAATATATCTACCACTCACGGGGTCGCGGGTTGTGGTTAATTTATAATATTCTTCACATTCAACATCATCGGGATGTTGAACGGGCGGTGCGGTAGGAAGCTCCTCGAGCTCCCAGAAACGCCTGACTAATGAGTCAATAGCGGCGGTCTCTTGAACGTGACAACACGTCAAGGGCGGTTTATGTATGTTAGGTATGGTGGGTACTGAACCCATTATTACATAGCCTAACACCGTGCGCAATGCAGCGGGCGCCGACGAGTCACGAGATGCATGAACTACGTCGGGGAGAAGCAGATGAGGGAACAGAGAAGCACCGATTAATAAATCGATTTTATTTGGCGTACCAAAACTCTCATCTGCGAGCGGTAAATGCGAAATATTCGATAAGACAGAAGTGTCTATAACAGCGGTAGGTAATAAATCCGTAACATGATCAACAACTAGCGGTGAAATATTAAAAGATATGTTGTTGTCAAGACGCGAATAAAATTGTACATTTACGGAATTACTATTTACAATTTTTTCTGAACCACCGAACCCCTTAATAATAGTACGTTCGGTTTTCTGCGGTTTAATACCTAAACGTTCACAACATTCATTCGTAATGAAGTGACTTTGCGAAGCGGAATCTAAAAGCGCGCGAATAACAAGCCGTTCGCCTTTACAATTATAAGCTACGACTTCAGCGGTTGATAATAAAATAGTACATTGTTTATTCGCGGGCGCGTTGCATTGAAATGCGTTATCAGTATCAGCTGTATAGCTAGCGGTACATAGCGCAATGTCGGAGCGGACGCACTCGCCCGACGGCGGTGACGGCGCAGGCAACGGCGGTGTGCTGCGCGGCGGGGGGTGAGACGCAGGCGCGGGAATGGACGATTCGCGTTTCAAATGTAACATCGTATGATGTTTTAATTTACAAATGCGGCAATTAAAATTAGACGAACAACTAGAAACTCGATGTTTTATACTGAGACAATTTATACACGCGTTTCTATCCTTTACGTATTTCAAACGTTCCTGCGGACTCATTTTATGAAAACTCGAACATTTATATAAATGTTGATGCGTAATATTTTTACAAAGACAACTATAAGCGGAATCAGCGGTTGTTACGTAAGACTGATACGTCTTAGGCGGTGCGGAAGAAATATTATTTGAACTGCGGTTATAATTATTATACTTTCGAGGCGGTTTATTTATTCCCGAATTTGTGGAAGGATGAATGCGTTCTAATACCTTCGCACGAGTTTGAATAAATTGAACTAAGTTATCAAAAGTAGGCATTTCACTACCAAACTTAGTCTCGAAAGCGCGAACAGTATCTGAGTCTAACTTCTTCAACGCGATATGAACAATCATTAAATCTGTAATATTATCTAACTTTATATTCTGTAAGGCGCGCACTGCGCTAATAAAGTTATCAGTAAATAAATCAAAGTTTGTTGCGGACGGAGAATGCAAAGGTTTAAAATCAAACATTTGATTTAAATACGCGGAAACTAACATACGTTTATCATCATATTTATCTTTTAAAGTTTGTAAAATTAAATTATAATTTTCAGCGGAGGGGGTTATACCAGCTATAACAGTTGTGGCTTTCCCCGTTAATTTACCTAGTAAATAATATAAACGCTCGGCATCTGTAAGGCCGGGATTGTTATGAACAACTGATTCAAAATTCGAAAGAAACAGCGGAAATGAGCGAATATCACCCGAAAATGGTACTAATTCGATAGGCGGTAATTTAGGCCTATTTTTATGCAAATTATTAATATCTCCGTGTGACGGACTTGGTTGCGAATATTGCGATTTAATTCTTTTAATCCTGCTATATAAAGACTCGAATGCAACGAGGCTTTTATAATCAGGTTTCGCGGTAGGTGTTAATAATAATAAGCGAGTATTGTATTCGTCTAAACACTGTTTATAATCCTCGCGTAATGATTCTACCTGCGCGGACTCGTCAAGGAAACTTTCCATTAGCGAGGCGTTGTTATGAACGTTTAAAGACAAATCATACATTTGTTGCACCATTTCGAATATAACTTCGCGTTTAGCTAATAACATGGATAACTGCGAATCATTTATATCTTCCGAATCATTAACATCCGAAGCGTCACTATCAGGTAACTTAGTCATTTTCTTAGGCGGCATTTTTTAATAACAAAAGTATATATTCAAACAGAGAATGTTACAATACAAGTTACAATAACAAGTAATACGACTAAATAAAGTAGGTCAGCGACGCAAGCGTAATATGAACCGAGTATGAATTTTCAATATGGTCGGATTATAACAGCGGATCGCGGAATGACCTAGATAACGTTATAAATTTCGAGCGCGGGTAGCGGGTAAATAAATATGATGAAATATGTTCGATTTATAATGATTTTAGCGTTATAACTGCGGATAAACGATATGAATATAATTTTAATTAACTATTTTAATAATAATATACGCGTAACTTAATGTTACGGGCGGAATAAAATATATTTTAAGCAAAAAATAATAGATGACGCAATGTCGATCTATGCGGTATATTATAGTTATTTCACAATGAATGTAGGGGAGACCTAGGGGAGTTGAAACAATTTTCACGTTTTCTTGGATATAACTCACACTATTATCAGAAATCTTATGGTACTGGTACCAATCGATAGGTTATTTTATACACTTGCGAATGGTTAGAATAAATAAACGGTAAGCGTTAAAAATCGTGGTGAAAAATTGACTTAATCGTAACAAGTGAACTTGTTTCAATTCCCCTCATACCGAGGTAAGATGAAACAGAGGTCGAGGAGAGTTGAAACATTATGATTCTGGGGAGTAATAGGGGCTGCATAATAAAAATGATGATTTGATTGAAAGGTTTTAATTAAAACTTATATTTTCAAGTAATCAACGACCTTTATAAGTAATATTTTAATGACATATCAGTCAAGTAGGTCTAATACAAATATTAAACACCTAAATTACTAAAAATTAACACGCGTAACATCAATTATAATCAGTCGAATCAACAAAATGTTTTACATTTTTATAAAACTAAAGATTTGACATAAAATAGTTAATCATCAGTCGTTTTTAGGGTTCCGTACCTCAAAAGGAAAAAACGGAACCCTTATAGAATCACTTTGTTGTCCGTCTGTCCGTCCGTCCGTCCGTCTGTCAAGACCCTTTTTCTCAGGAACGCGTGGAGGTATGAAGCTGAAATTTATATCAATTACTCAGGTCTACTGTCCCTTAAAGCTGTGAAAAAATCAAACTTCTAAGCCAACGCAATCAAAAGATACAGCCGTTTAAATCTGAATCAAAACCTACAGGGTGCTTCCCGTGAACTCAGAATCTTGAAATTTGGTACGAAGCAACGTCTTATAGCATAGATAAAGGAAAAATTACGAAAACCATAAATTTTTAGTTACATCACATACGGAACCCTCGGTGCGCGAGTCCAACTCGCACTTGGCTGGTTTTTATTATTTAAGTATTACAATCAGTACCTAACTACTATAAACTATTTAAAGAACAATAATCTAAAAAATGTCAAAGACAAAGTTCTCCACCAGCACAAGCTTCATGAGCCCACAATTGGCATTTCAGACATTGAGCCCACTTTTCTTTGGATCTGTTATTTGAATATGATTCCATACAGCAAATGCAGCAGGATTCCTCATCTTCTTCATCACTATTTTCGTTTCTTGACAACCTTAACCTTTTTAGTTTTACAGCCTGGTTTTGATCTTTTTCTTGCTTTAGTTCCTCCAGTAGGCATACTTAAACAAATAAACACATTAAATCAACAATAAAATCCTATAATCTTCGTACTTTTTAGCTATAGTCAGATATTAAATTGAAAACAAGGAGAGTTGAAACAGTCTGTTTCAAATCACCTCGGTGAGAAAAAACCTCCCAATTTTTATTCAAATCACGATCAAACAGTAAATACACAGAAATCAAATTTACCAAGTATATTTCAAGAATCTATAGATAATAAGTTTTTAAAACATATATAACTCAACCCAAAAAACAAAACCAATATTAAAGTACGAGCATCGTAAAAAATCATGAAATACTTACTTTTTGCGATTTTCGGCACATGTCATTCAGAACTACACAACTGCACAAATGACGCCACCGGCGTGAACTGACGCGATAGCTGGTGGAGGGAGTTGGTTAAAAAAGACGTTGCCAGATCGCTAACAGTTTTAGGTTCCGAGAAATCGGGACTGTTTCAACTCACCTTTGTTTCAAAACCCCTCGGTCTCCCCTACTATTAAATCGCTTATTAGGGCCTACAATGAGTATCCTAATAAGGGCGGGTTTAAAATATATTTTATATGAATAGTAGAAGACGCATTGTCGTTCTATTATATGCGGTATATTAAATAGTATTTCGCATTGAAGATACTACTAATCGCTTATTAGGTCCTACACAATGAGTATCCTAATAAGGGCGGTGGAATCATCAGGTATTATCCGGCTCGAAGTGACCACTCTATGGTTACTATCCGGCTCGAAGGACCACTCAATGGTCGCGCCAATATAAAAATATACGTAAATATATTTCTCGATATGAAAGTGGACTGTATTTTGATCTACGTGGTGTTAGCAAAGAGGGATAGACAGGATCACACGGCACGTACCTCGTCGGAGGGAGTAGCGTCCAGAACACACGCGCCGCCACGCGGTCAGGGTCCTCCAGCTCGCGGCGGGCAAGAACGGCGTCCAGTCCCACACTCCACACAAACACACACGCGGCGGTGAGCGCGACCAAGGGCCGGGGCACGGGATACCCCGGTGGTGTTACAAGGGCACAATGCCTGATGATCTAGAGAGCCTCGTGGAAGCTCTCCGGCGGTGGCCGAGTCCCGAACCTCGCGAAGGAACGGAGCGAACCCGACTGACTGCAGCGACACGAACGTCGCGTTCACGTCTTATTGGACGTGTCACGTGGTTAGTGACCACGCGATGATTGGTTGTGCTCGTATGTAGGGAAGGATGAAGGAACACACCACAAACAATAAATGTTTAATTTCTACATTTACTATTTTAATTATATTGGCGTTACCAATACCTATACCATAACATTTTGTCGCATAAGCTCTATCAACCATCCTTAAATAATGGAAAGAGATTTGTATTGTTTTAATGGTATTACCAACAAATAGTACTTAATCTAAATAAGTAATACAATATTATTTTAAAATTCATTAATCCAGACGAAAAATTAACCGTTTAACAATATAGAAGCATAGATAAGTAAAATTTATACTTTATTTATGAATTGAAAGTGAACTGAATAAACATTCAAATCATTACCAATACAATTCAATACTCACGTGTTCCATCACTTTCTTACAAATATAATTCAATACAGCAGTTGATATGAGTCGATTTATTATAGCCATAACTCACTCGAAGTTAACGCCTTCTTTGCATTTGTTGATTGGTTTACTTATCGATACATCGATCATTTGATAAATGTTACTCGTAATCAAATCGATTCCATCCAATCATATCTCGGAACATCTGAATGATTGTATTGAAGATATGTTGTTAATGCGATAACTTTTGTTATCGGTTTTAATTTTTAATTAATTACTTGTTGAATTAATGTTTCAGTTAAAGTATCAGATATGATAAAACTTAAGAGAATTAACTAGCCTAGCTTTCCTTAATTAGCTATATATGATAACTATTATATTAATGTAAACATATTGCTTGCTAACATAATATAGTAGGATATAGTAAGGTATGCATAACGTACTTACACGACTTCTGGGATAAATTATAAATTATAGTGAAAAATAGCACTAATATTATTCAAAAGTTTTACATAACCATTTACGCCAACATAAAAACTTGCCGAAGAAACCAAAATGTAGATCAATATCACGGTTTTAATAAAACAGATGGAAAGCTCCCATATCCGGTATCTCGTTTTTGCTCGAAAAAACTCGTACAAAATGCAATGATAATAGAAACAAGGGAACACAAAGGGGTTATCGCGTTATTATTTCAAGTTGAAGGGTCTAAGTGCCTATGAGCCGATTATCACGCATTTTGGCCAGCCTGTGTATTTCATGAGTGGTGTTATGTGATTCACAATATGAGATCGTATAAAGAGAAAAGGCAATATGCTCGGAAGAGCGTTAATTTTAATCTGGAGTGGACGCTTCTGGAATATTCGGATATGAAATTACATTTTTCATTGTATTCTATGTGAATATGGGTACGAGTATAGCCTTTTTAATTATTTCTTTGGGGAAAAGGCTCATGGCGGAAACCCGATTTCAATGGAGAACATGTGATTGCCATTTTACGCGTCAAAATCCTTACCACATTGCTATTTATATAATATACGTCTTACTTTAATAAATATCTTCATTTAAAAAGCTGTTATTTCCTAGGGAATACTCTAGTAGAATAGTATTCAATTCATACGCAAATTTCAAATCATATTCAATAGATTATGGATATAATATTGGTATAGATATCTAAATAAACTGACTGAATGTTTGGCCTCAAGGCAGCAAGAACATCCGCCCACTGGATGTATGACATAATCCGACATGACAAGACCGCACTGAAGGCTTGGATATCTTTATTCTTAAATAATTTTACATAATATCGATATCAAAAGTGTGTAAATTGTTATAATGTAAGTTGATTTGTAGAATCAATGATCAGGTTAAAAGTTATACCTGCCGAAAATCGAATAAATTTGTTATTATCAATTACACACTTGAATTAGCGAAATTATTCCAACACTTTAGAAGAATGGTAGCAGGTAATTCATCAACCCTATCCTAATGGCGCAATATATTATGATATGGTAGTGCACATAAACTTCCAACAAAATTCATAAAAACACTAAATTCCACAAGCCGACGACCAATAATTTCAGAATTCTGACACTATAGCTCGGATAAAATCCCTATCAACCTATCAATATTACACGTAGTAAAATAAAAATTTATCAGTCTTAGCTTCATAAGCGATAATACGATCGTAAATTCCACGTCCATTACCCTCTTAGTGGAATCTATATCTCGTATATAGGCTTTTTACACTAGAAAGGGTTGAAAAAAGATCATAAAAACGGAGGTATGTGCCCTATGAACGAGTAACACAAATTTTATTACGTACAATGCGTTGACGAATAGGGTGCTCTAGCGTTGGGCAAAGATTATTATGTAAATACGATAGATGCGCTTTCTAATAAGAATTTACATTTCCATTGTTGATAGCTTAACTTATTTATTGGATCGTTACAGATTTTTGGCTTTATCATGAAACAGATATTTATGTTACATACACGGGAGAAAATGTTTTAAACATTCTTATTGATGAAATCTAATAAGACGTAGGTAGTTATTAGTTTAGTTAAAATCCAATGAGAATTGTCTTATTTAATGGTAAGATGTAATTCATTTAATAAACTTTGGTGATCTTACTAAAGCTATTAAACTAAAAAATTAAATATATCATGTGCATCAGAATGTGAGTTTGATCCACACTCCAGGCAAAATATTGGGCAAAGAATATAGAGTTCGTGAACGCTTATGGGTTTCCATACAATTATGATTATAATATTATGTTCATAATATGCTTATAATATATTATGTAGATTGTGGATACTTATGCAAATTGTTAAACGCTTAGACATTATTTTATGTATCTATTTTCCATAATACAAGCTTACGTTAATTGAAACTAGATGGCGTTGTACACACATTAATTATAACAAGCAATCTATGGTACAGTTTAATGAACATTTCCAACGTGGAATTAAGACATCCAGTATCGTGACGCTAATTTATTCTGCACAGTACTTTGTCCTACTTAATCTTTGTTAATTTGGGCTCGGCGCAAGTTGCGTGACAATAGCGAGCGGCACGCACGCTGTCAAATGATAACTCCACGTCTATCAATTTTCAGAGGAATACTTAAAGTTTATTACGGCCTTCGTAGATAAGCCACAATAGAATTAGTAACAAAAGCGTATAAAACAGCTAATAGCACGGCCCGTGTTCAAACAAACGAATCAGTCAGACTATAAATGTTTTATAACCTTATGATTCATTTGTTTTATCGGACGAGCTTTTTGATATGTTTGGAACTTTGCTTTGGGTTCTAAATTACTCGATGCGTGTGTCTACGTGTATGCTATCTAGGAGATATCTATCTAAAGTTAGCCGGAAGGCCATATATTTATTTATAATTACCTATGGCATTCTTATCAACTTACCGATAAAATTGTACTAAACTAGATTTGGCAAGCTTCTGGTTGTTTTTGGTTACTTTGTACATTCGTACAAAAGTTAATTAAATACAATTAAGTAAAATTACAATGTTTTTAAATATTCATATAAATCATAACCAGAAAAATCGCTTCATACATTAACAACTTCAAACTAAACAGTCATTTAACCCACCTTCATAACTAATAAATAATAAGAACCTTCTTGAAGTAATAACCGTAACCATGTCTCTGTATTACCACAAAAATTCACTCGTATACGTAATTTGAGTCGTTTCGAGTTAATCATTATAATATTGCTCTTCGTGAATAACCAGTACATATATCTGCAAAAAAGCACACCCATTAGTATGGGAGACCGTATTTAATAGCCCCGAAGGGCAATGTGTCCACATCACAAATTAAAGCTTGTTTAATGCCGGGAGCAGCCGATTTTTCTCTTTCAATCCGCAAATTATTAATACAACGAATGCTACTTATACTGGACCCACGTTTAATCTTAATTAAAATGTATATATCTGTAGGTTGAGAAACGCTAGGGAGTTATGCTAGTCAAATGGAATATCAATATGTACATACTAACATAATTATGTAATGTACCTATGTAATTTCATCCCATAGAGCAACGACAACACAGAAAAACGATTATAATCAATACCTTTGAAATTCATTACTTTTAAATAAAAAGTGACAGTCCAATTAAACAATTGTTTAATGAAAGTGGGACGTAACAAAATGGGTCAGTTATTTTGTAATTTTCCAAAAAATACGAATTGAAAACATGTCACATACAAGTCATACACAGCCACTTACAATAATTAAACCTTTTTAAAACCAGTCGAAATTTAAATGAAATTCAGTGACATTCGAATTCTTTATTTTTATTTTTAGTCTGTTAAATAATTAGTTTGGCGCGAAAATCGGGGTGTCGCCAGTTGCATTTGACAGGTGGTGCGCGATATAATTGCAGCCGGGGGCTGTCTCAACGTTTAACATTCAACGCGAAAAAATGGAACGAATAATGCGGCCCTTATCGCAATTAAAATGCAGAATTGTGTGGATCATTATTCTCTTGTTTTTGCCCTCGATAAAATGTCACGTTCGGAATAGATAGGTCGATATATATAAGTTTACTGCGAAGTTAAGAATGCCTGTTTTTATCGTGCTGGAATCCTGCAGTCAGCTTGAAATGGTGACTGAGGTGATTTTTAAGCATTCGAGTTATTTTATTAACGTATTTGCAGTATGTTTTGGATAATGAAGATTTCTTTACAGCAGTTTTACGTGATATTGATGTACAAAAATAGGAAACAAGCTCAAAAGTTATCACTACATAGTATAAAACAAAGTCGCTTTCTCTGTCCCTATGTCCCTATGTATGCTTAAATCTTTAAAACTACGCAACGGATTTTGATGCGGTTTTTTTTAATAGATAGAGTGATTAAAGAGGAAGGTTTTAGTATATAATTTATTATGTTTTAAACAAAGAGGGCGAAGCCGCGGGCGGAAAGCTAGTAAGTAATAAAAAATAAACTTTGTTTATTTTAAGTATAAAATAAAATTGAAGCCAAATAATTTCATATCTTTATATTTTATAATTTGACCCGAATTTCATCTCAAGTGAGATGATGAAAATTTTTCAATAATTAACAATTCCTCCGCGGGTGGCATTTAATTTTAATTCGGTAAGAAATAAACACAAGCGCTTTATTTAATGAAAAATTGTTTCGTTTTAAATTAAAGAGCAACAGGCGACAAAATGTTTGCGATTTATTTTAAATATAATTTCTCCAATTCGTGTTTATATTAATTTTACAAGAAATCATTTTACCTTCTCATTTTATACCGTTTCTTTATTCATTTCAGGTCTTTTACAAGGCTATGAATTTTCCATTGTTTTGAGTGTTTTTAATTTTTCATCAAACATGCGTCTTTCTGCTTTCCTAAGCCGAATTCATAAATACTTTCGCATTTTACTTTCTAACATAATGTATCGAGAAATAAATTATCCTAAAGAGGAAAGACATATTATATTACACTTTTTAGAACCCACAGATATAACATATTATTTCAACGGTATTTCAAATCCACAATATTAAATGGTCATTAGCAACCTCTATTTCATAATGACATTATAAACATTTTATTCCACAATTTCCCCTAATTAAACTAAATAAATGTAGGTCAATGTTTAGAATATTTACCGCTCGCGTTTACGTGACCTGTCACGAACATTACCAACTCATTTTTCATTAGAACTAAAGAATTTGACCTTTTCGTTTATCAGCTTGATAAATACGCACTCGCTTTAATGTATTGTCGCCTTTATAGGCCCTAGTCATCCGATTTTATCGAGCAATGATAGAGTGACTTTATAAATAACTCTCGGCTGAATGGGCGATATTTTAGTACTGCTCCATCCATTGACAAGTTTTTAAAAGATGCGAATCAATTTCGTCATCTAGAAGTATAGATGGTATAAACCATTTGTGATAAGAAATGCCAGTTTAACAGTATTCGTATAATGATGAAGTTTTACTTATGGTCAGAGTCACTGACTAAAAAAAAAGTGTGAGTGTACTAGTAGGGCATGCACCCGGGTTTACCCGGTTCCGAAAAACCCGGGTAAACCCGGGTTTTTTGATGATCTTGAGAACCGGGTTTGAATAGTATGAAACCCGGTTCTCCCGGTTCCGACCAAAATATTAAAATATGAAGTATTATTTATATTTTGCTGCATTATTTTAACAAATTTATTCTATCTGGCAACGTCAGACTCTCGTGCATCGCGAATTTTCGTGTCACGCCTCAAGCGTGGCTCTGATTGGTTGTCTAACCTTAGATGCTATAAGTTTCCTACGGGTGTATTACCAAAAAAAAAATTAGGCTTCGAAAATGACAAAAATTAGGCTACTGAAATATTTTTATTAGATTTGTCGTGAATTTGAAAAGCTGTTGATTTTACTGTTTCATATAATGATCCAGTCATGTTTTTGTTTTTGGTATCAAGCTGAAATTTATATCGAATACTCAAGTCTTCGGTCCCTTGATGCTGTGAAAAAGTCAAACTCACAAGCCAACGCATCAAAAGATACAGCCGTAAATGCTGAAATTTTTTGCAAATTTCGACATTCGCATTGGACTCAAAACCTACAGGGTACTTCTCATGAACACAGAGCTTTTAAATTTCGTAAAAGTAACGTCTTATAACACAGATAAAGGAAAAATTGCTAGAAACATAAATTTTAAAGTTACAACATTATAACAAGATAAAAAGTAAAACAACTAAAACCCAACTACGACAAAAAACGACGCTGAAAAAGTATAAAACAAAAGTTAAATTGATGAACTAATAAAGAAGCTATGAACGAAAAGATGTGAATTATATGCAATCAGCCTATGAATACAGGTAAAGTCACAAGCAAATGCTAGTAATATATATATATTCAAAATGTGCAAGTAAAAAGCTTTCAAATGATACCAAACACGGCATATTTATCTTAACTTTATTTTTTTACTCTGTATGTTTTGTCCGCTAGAGGGCGCCACATTAGATTTTGTGAAACCCCATATAGCCTATAACCAGCGGACAATTAAGACGCTTCTAATGATATGTCATTTGTTGAATTCTGATAAGTAGTTTAGAAGTTACGAGGGAACAGATGAACATACATACATACATACATACATACATACATACATACATACATACATACATACATACATACATAGCCTGTCAAAATCATAACCCTCCTTTTGCTTTGCCGTAGTCGGGTAAAAAATAGGTTTGTTCGGAGCCCTCGGAGCGCGAGTCCGACTCGCACTTGGCCGGTTTTTTGCTTTACAGTTTGCAGTTAATGAATAAGGTTTAAGACGAAATACAATCATGCTTGTGCACCTTTTGGGCTACGCCCCCTGGGTGGAGCATAAGAGCGCGCGGGACGCTTCACAAAAATCCCCTCGCCACGCCACACAACTGAATAGATGACGGAAACATACGGAACTAACGGAGGTTCAATGAACTTTACTTATATTCTATTCGCGCGGTTAAAGCTGAGTAAAGCAATCCGGCAACGTCTTTTCGTTGCCGGGCCCATCGAACTAGAAAAATCGACCTTTGTTCCTTTGCACGAAGGTCGATTTTTAATTGGTACAAATCTGATTACAAAAACTGAGCTTGTGACTAAATTATTTTATGATGTAATTACATATTTGTTATTGTTAGAATTGTCGCTACCTACGTTACTAGCTTATTTTCAAATCTTTGTAAACAAATTTTATAGTTTTTCGACATGGGGGACATACGTACAATATGATAATAAAAATACATAAAAGAATAATGCTATTTACGTTTGTTTTTTTTTACATTATTATCGGTTTTAAAAGATTAAAAAAAACGGGTTTTTGTTTTTATATCATATTTATTGAAAAAAAAAAAAACAATAATAGACAAAAAAATATTATTTACAATTTTGATTATTTTTGAATAAATATATCCGACATTTTGATATACTTATTATTAGACATCGGATTATATGCATTTGCATGTTTGCATATGCAAATGCATAAAACTCTCTATTTACGGCGTTAGTGCATATTTTAGCCTTTTTCCCCAATCGTGCATATTTCGTTAAGTAGCGGGAGTTTTGATTGGTTGACTAACCTTTATTAGCCAATCAGAACGCTCAGCAAGTAAACAAACCCTATTTTGGCATGGTAAAATGGCAAAAAATTACAAAATGGGCTCCATTTTAAGTTAATTTTGAGCCATTAAAATAGGGCTAGATTACCCTTTTGGGGCTTAAAATTTAAAACACGGGTTAAATTCCAAAAAAGGGCTAGATTTAGCCCGTAATGGTCTAAGGTGGCAACACTGGGCTCGCGGGTGACAAACTATATTTAATTTTAAGAAAATTTCGCTGTTTTTGTACAATCTTTGATTAAAATATATAGAAAAAATAAAGGTTTTTCGATTTTGTATTGTGCATATTTTAGGCAAATCAGTCGTTTTTAGTGCATATTTCGGCCTTTTTTAGTGCATATTTGCATGCATATTTTGGCATTTTGTTAGTGCATATAATCCGATGTCTACTTATTATACTTATTATACATCAGATATTTTCGAATGCTGGTTTTGTTACCATTTTATTGTTCCAATGTTTATCTTCTTGATACGACTTCTTCTCCTTGTTCCGTAAATAAATATGTCTCTTGCCCGTTACTTTGAGCTATCCTTGTACATTGAGGTGCTGAAACAACCATAATAAGTTATAATAGGAGAAAAATTAATTGATAATACCTCTTATAATACCACGATTATTATAAAGATACTGTCATCAAAACTAGAAAAAATTGCACAGCTGTGTACGTTCCTTTGTCGCTTTATTATCCTAGCCCGTAATAAACTCGATTGTCGGCGTCATACATAGCAAACTTTCTGAGAAAATCGTTCTTTTGTTTGCAAAATTTTACGGTTGACCGCAATTATTATAAAAAGTGCTTTTATAAAAATTAGTAAAAAATTTCGCAGCTGTGTCTGTTCGTTTATCGCTCTATTGTCCTAGCTCGTAAAAAAGTCGTTTGTCGGCATAGTTACCTACATACTTCATAGTTACATAACTACAAATTTTTCAAATATTTTTTATATAAAATTTATAAGTAATTATGCTTATGCATAATATGCAAATAGTATTCATAAAAACAAATAAAAAAAATTACTCATACATACATTCATTCGAATTGATATATGTATAAATAAATATCCTTTATCTAATCCTGTCTAGATCTAATCCTTGTCTTGGGATTGCTCACATGTGTATAGAATTGTAAGTAGATCAGCAATAAGCCTAAAATAGCATGATATCTAATAAGTAAAAAAATTACAATTACCGGTGCAGTGAAAGACCTCAGACAGTAGTTATAATACAATAAAAAAAAACAAAAAAGTTATACGCAATAGGGTTGAAATAAAAATTGTTTCTGATCTCACTGGTAATTACCTACCCGTCAGTGATAACTTACACTAGTCTGAAATATTCCACTATCTTCAATCTTATGACTTATAAATAAATGACATAAGAATAAACTTACACAAAAAAGTACTATGTGAAACTGTCTGAAGATCCATATCACTTTCTGGTAATCATGGTTGGCCTAAAAGACCAACGTGTCTTTATTGCGTCCTGGCTTGCAAGCTGCACATCGGATTTTTCGTGGTCGCGCTTCGCTATTAGAAATAAACATACATACACAAATCAGTAGTATATTTATTGGAAAATGAAATCTCAAAAAACAACTAAAACATTACCTATTTATACCAATAATAAAATTATAAATAAAAATAAAGACAGAGTGCATAAAATTATAAAATCTTGATTTGTGCGTTGCTAAATTCAGACTTTGTAAACATATATGTACTAATACAAAAATCATAAATAGGTAATGAAATCTCAAAATATGACTAAAATAATATTACTTATTACAAATAAAAATAACTATCAGATTTTCATTTATGCGTTTCTCAATTTAGACTTGTAAACATATACCTAGTAATCAAAAT
The DNA here is from genome assembly GCF_061535455.1 of Colias philodice. NCBI lineage: Eukaryota > Metazoa > Arthropoda > Insecta > Lepidoptera > Pieridae > Colias > Colias philodice. Next base: position 7,998,903 of record NC_143099.1, on the reverse strand, counting down.
ATTTGAAGTTGAAATCTTTAGACTTGTAGCGACCTAAAGACATAATAAATATAAATAAGCATGATAAACATTAAACTTACCTATTTAGATTCAATAACTGTAGTTTCTTCATCTGCCTTCGCAACATTTTATTCCTAATGTTCTCACCATCAATGTTTTGGCCACCAAAATTCACCATGTGAAATGGGAAATGGATGTGGATAAAGTTTCATTGATATTACTTTACTATTGTCCAAATGAAATTGATTCACCGTTTAATTTTTGGGCAACTTCACAACGTTTTTCTATCGAGGCAAATTTTGTCAATCGTGTTTCGGTTCCCAAACGTCACTAAACAAACTCTTCAATTAAATAAATCGATAAATAAAAAAATCTAATTCAAAGTTTTTGGAGAAAAAAATTAATTCTCCGTGCGCTCGAAACGTCTGTTTTGGGTCTCATTTCGCCTTAAGTTTATAATGTGATACTAGCTTCCGCCCGCGACTCCGTCCGCGCGGATATCCGTCTTCGCGTGGATGGTTTATTTCTCCATATTGAGTAACTCTGACAATGACATTTTATAAAAAAAAAGAATCCACTTCGGGTAATGCAACGTGTGTTCGCAGTTCTACAGAACAACGTGTATGGATAAAACTGAAAAATTTAGATTTATTTTTTTTCCACGTATTTTTCCAGGATAAAAAGTATCCTATTTTATGCCCAGGATAATAAAGTATAATTATTATACCAAGTTTTATCGAAATCGAACCGTTAGTTTTCCCGTGATGTCAGCATATACAGACAGACAGACAGAAAATTATTTTAATCACATATTTGGGTTTGGTATCGATCCAGTAACACCACCTGCTATTTATTTTTTCAATATTTTTAATGTACAGAATTGACCCTTCTACAGATTTATTATATGTAAAAATTATGATAACAATCAACAAAGTACTTTTATAAGACTGATAAATAAAGAGAATTATTGAAATTTTGTTTCTTTATTAATTTAATAAAACAAGACACAAGCCGCGTAAAATAAAAGGCCTATCAGGTAGTTTTATAGTTACTTTTGTTTAATTTCGTATTTTTTTCCGAGGTATTATAAAAGAACCGGGTAACCCGGTTCTACCCGGTTCTGAGCTCGATTTGGAACCGGGTTTCAGAAACTTGGAACCGGACTCGGTTCTGCATGCCCTATGTACTAGTGTACACACGTAAGAAGTGAAACTTCTTTATGACCTTATTTTTCAAAAAATAATTTACTATATGCAACTTTACATAAATTAGTCGAATCACGCGTGGCCCTACCACATAAGAAGAAGATGGCGCGTAACGGAAAAATGTCACGCGTAACGAAAAAATGTTACACTAAATTTTTTTCCAACCCCGATAAAGAAGTTTCACTTCAAAAAGAAGCACCTGTAAGTACCTACCTATTTTCCTAGGTATTATATTATGATGTTATAAGGTTACATTAAAAAATCTGAAAATAAGAAAAACTTTGACGTTTTTGCGTTGCATCGTACACTACGCATCATGTTTTGAAACTTAATATTTGTTTATGAACGAGAATCAGAAACCCTTCCAATTCGCGGGGTCTTTGTGTCCCATAGAAATATCGCGAAGAATGTTCGCGTACACATGCGAGGAGGTAGTGAGCTTATGCGGTTTCATCGCATGCAGGAAGCTCGTAGAATCTGCCGGTTACGATTCATGTGTCGCCGTTTTTTGCGTTCCCACGCTCGCAGCGAAGGGTTAAGACTGGCGTGATTGTTCATTATGCTTTTTATCCGCCGTGGATGAAAATATTTTGACGGATCTATCACGATGTTTAATTTAAAGGAGCGCTGTCGATTTGTTTTGAAATACGTTGCAAATTGAAACGGGTTTACGTTACGTTGATATTTTATTGATAGAATTTATTGGTGTGTTTTTTGTTTGTTTCTATTAATGCGTCAATTGCAAGAACGAGGTAAGGGTTTTTATGACATGATGATCATAACAGAACTTAATAATAAAACGTGGTCAATTTGTTTACTTCAAATAAACAGTGATAGAAATAAAAACAATAGTACACTGTAGAAATGTATTCATAAACTGTTGTTTAAAAATATAACAGATAACGTATATTGCTATGAAAAGTCATCTGTCCACAAATGAGCATATTCTATTCAAATATAATGAACGAATATGTGCCCCGAGACCTCCATTTCACGCATAACCTAGCCTAATGAATGGAGCGTCCCAGCGATCTCGCTATAAGAATTTCTTTTGCAAAAACTGATAATTAAATTACCAAGTGCGCACGAAAATAAACAGATGGCAGGCTAACGGTGATTTATTACAGGTGAATAATCTTGTTTCATGTTACGAAATCCGGTCTCCTGAGAAAATATGTTATTTAATTTGCAAGGAAGATGAGTTATGGAGATGCCTGGAGAGCTATTTGAATACAGCGCCTACGTTCTAGGTATTTCGAGAACGTTACGCTTTTAGTGATGAAATGAAAATATAAGCAATGCTCGGAATTTGACGCACATGATAATATCGTGGTTTTATTAAGTTTAATTTTAGGTTGTTGTGAAAACTTTGAAAATGCTATTTCCTTAATGAATTTGGATATAGGAAGACATTTCTTTGATATTTTTGAAACAAAATTATTGGTCAAGCCAATTGTGCATAATATATGCATACATACTTGCAGATTGCTTTTGTTTACGTTAAATTTACTTATTGGTTTCAATGATTTACTTCAATAAAGCTGCTATATAATAAGATTATCGTTTTCAAATCTGCCTGCGTAAAATATATGATATATGACGCAATATGAACGTAAAAGGAACACATAAAAGCCGCCTTTATTGACGAGCGGTAAAATGAACAAATTATCCAAAAAATCTATGCATGGCGATAATAAAATATCGGGACAGAGGAGCCAATAAAGAAAGCGCTATATTAGGTTCTGAAAATAAGGGCTCCCACAAACGTAGTACGTATCCGACTGACGTTTATAGGTCATAAAACGGGATAATGTGTTGCAGGGAGCGTATTTCGGAATGGTACAAATTTAGACCGGAGGCGCCGTGGCCGTTCGCTATGACCAAATGTGTGGCAATGTTTAGGTAAATATGATTTAGCCCACACTACGTATCGTAAGGAAGTGGGAGGGGTTCATATTTACGTATACTTGTGTTTGTTGTTGATGATTGTTTTAAATGTTTGTATATGATTCTCGATTTCACTGGAATATATTATAGGACATGACCAGTGGGTCGACACTTAGAACATCGTTTTGGTTAGGCTTACATTTGCAAGCAATTTTAAACTTCATTCCATTGACATAGAGTTTAAATTAATTTGTACTTTTTCAAGAGCCTATGTTAAGTTTAGCTTGCCAACATTTAGAAAAAATAAAAATATTTCTAATGTTGGCCTCTCCGATGTAATCGTATAATATTAGATTTAATATTTTAGTTTTAGTTATTTATTATTATTTCTTCTTTTTTTTTAAACCTTATTTTTGTACATTTTAATTTTAAGCTAGTACATTAATAAATTATTTCTTTCTTTCTTCGATTTCTTGTCAATGGTTAAGACTTAAGCATAGACAACGTCTTGATGATTTGAATTCAAAATGGCGTTTTATTTTATTGTTTGTTTTGGTGGATAGAGTTAAAATTTGTTCTTCATCGTAGATTATGTTATTTACTCAGTTAATACTTAATGTACAGTACATTGAATTATCCCAAATACATTGAACTAAGCCTGCTCTTCAAATTTGTAATATTTATGCCAAAAGTGAAAAAAGAAGAAAGTGTTATGTGTAAACCTTAGATTACAAAATAAAATACAGATGGAGCATGTCAATCATTCATCGCTAGTGTTGCCGAACTATCGATAGTTTGACTATCGATAGTTGACCTTGAAAATAAGTCAGAATATCGATAGCACTATCGATATTATCGATATTATCGATACTATCGATACTATCGATAGCGTTAATCATGGAATACTATTGATGAACTGCAATAGTATCGATAAAATCGATAGTATTGATTGCCAATAGTTGCTATACTATCGATACTGTCGATAGTATCGATACTATTGCTACTGAATATTGCAACTACAATCGATACTATCGATAGTACTGATACTATCGATAGTTTTGAGCTATCGATAGTAGTAAATTGTGCAATAGTATTGTTCACGATTTCTTGGTATAATGGGTCAGTCAATGGGCTTATTGGATTACGAATTAACGAACTAAAAAAAAATGGATTGTACAAAGCGCCAATAGATAACTTGAAAAGTATTATAACCAAACATCTAGTTCTCTGTCATCCACTATAGTATTATTGATAAAGCAATACTATCGAGAAAAAGGTCACTATCGATGGGACGATATTATCGATAGTATCGACACTATCGATAGTATCGATAGTTCGTTCGATATTGAGCTTCGATAGTATCGACACTATCGATAGTATCGATAGTTCGTTCGATATTGAGCTTCGATAGTATCGATACTATCGATGGTATTGCTATGTGTCGATAGTATTTACGCTTATAGGACTATCGATACTATCGATAGTATCGACACTATCGATAGTATCGATAGTGCTATCGATACTATTGCTTTTCCCCAACTATCGATAGTTAATCGATAGACTATCGATAGTGGACTATCGAGCGGCAACACTATTCATCGCCCTTGTCAAAGAAAATACGAAATCAAAAACGAATACGTTCCTCCGCTAGTGCTATAGCGATTCTAGTGTCATGCAATACGTCAAAAGGGGTTTGATATTTTAGTAAAAAAATGCTGTCTTGTGATATTAAAACGCTGTAAAACTTGTTCCCGAAAACAAACAAAAAGATAAAACATCGTTTTACAGATTTTCTGTACATTATTTGGCTTATTTAATTTTGTATACAAATAATAATTTTACAAATACGAAGGAATTCAAAACTTCAACGTATGCTGCCAGTATTTTGAAAATGAATTTGCCATTTTTAGGGGTAAAATGGTTAAAAGATATTCGGGGTAGTGCTGTTGGATTTTTCGATCGTGAATGTGATTATTTGTATAGTGCAATAAAAGTTCATGGTCATTATTAGATTATTTTAAAAAGCATTATACATTTTTTTGTTACTTTTATAAAAAGCGTCGTTTTCGCTTGCGATTTAATTCATGTGAACTCCATGATGGATATGATGAAAATAAAATGTCCCGCATTCTCGACTAAAAACTACCGCTATTCGCATTCATATGTTTTGAAAAATAAAAACTTTTTTTAATGTAATTTATTTAATAAATTGAATGTAATTTATTTAATAAAAATTGAATAAAATTATTTTGTCCATGTATAACTTTAGTAGATAGGTGCTTTATGTAACAAAATAATTTTTACAATATTATAAAATAATATCAAAAACCCGAATTTATATTAAAATAAAAATTAAAACATGACTACTAATAATTTATGTAGCCTACGTCACTACCACCACAGCTACCTTCATAATTCAGATGATTGCAATGACACCTCACAAGTCACAACTCAAAATCGATCCAACAGTTTATACTGCAGGGCGTGTCAAAGAAATATTATACATACATACCTACACTCGAAAAACATAACCCTCTTTCTTCCGTAGTCGGGCAAAAATTTGGGAAATTTTTCATTATCTGGTAACATAACACGCACACAGAAGCACCGTGTTCGTACAGTGCAGCGGCGAAATGACAGCACACATAGCTTTATGGAAATGACGATAAATCATTCGGTTTAGTTCGGCATCGCTCCATCTGTCTTTTATTTTGTAATCTAAGGTGTAAACAATGTAATCTTGTGTGTAAATAGTAATTGTAATTTGTGACTAAATATTTGCAATTTGTACCCAATGACTGTTCTATATGGAAGATAAAACATAATAATTACATAACAATGTATTGTCTAACACATGTTCTAGCTGTAGAATCAATAATTGGAGAGGAGATATTGTTATCAAAGAAAACAACGGCTTCAATATTGGTATCGAAATTTATAACGAGATTTAAAACAGAAATCCCGCAAAATATTTCAAGGAAAAGTATAAAATGTGAATCTAGTTGTATTCACATACTAATCAAGTCGAATTAAGTACTAAATGCCTAAATAAAGATATTCAGTAAAATTCAAATGGAATTATCCATTTTTGCTGCTAATAGTGTTTTAATAGGTATTATATAAAAATGTTATATAATTAATATTATATTATAATAAACTTATTGATCTACATTGTTGATGTTTTATTTTTAATTTCCTCTAAATTTGATTAGGGATGAGAATTAGTAGGGTTGTACCGAGCATCAAAAATTTTATCGATATCGATAAAAAGTTTTATCGATATTAGCACTCATAAATAGGCATCACTAGCAACATCAACTTTTAAATGTTGGCAGCAATGTGGGTCATTTTTGACGTGAACTTCTCATAGGTTGGTATAAAAGATTTCCCATAGCGAATCCATGCATATATTGTGTGCGTGAGCTCGAAATCGAAGTACTGAGTGCCGTCTCTTACCTATATTACTTGCTCTGTGGACATGACCCTGTACTGCGACAGGGCCTATTGAAATTTAAATATTACTTGGAAAATAATATAACAGCTTTAATGATTTTAATTTTTGACATTGTTTATATTTACCACTATTTATACAATTTTTATACTTCTTTAAAACAACCTCCTTATTAAAACTACTAAAAAAAAGAATTGAATAACTGATTATAAAAACAACTTGTATAAGCCATTTACACGCCAATAAAGTTTATTTGTGTAATTTGTAAGGTTTACCGTTTACTTGTGTTAAGACAATTCACACCGTAATTGGCGTTTTGACAAATAGGTGTTGATGTGTGAAATGGCCTTTAGATACAGCTATTAAGTATGTATATGGCAATGGCACTAGCCGTAGGACTATAAAATGGGTGTAATTTAAACTCTTTACTGCTGTGAAAAGTTAATCAAGAATGCCTCAATAAGGGTGAAAAATAGCAGTCTAGTTCTGTAGTATTCTTTAAAACTTTCTAAAATAAAATTATTAAAGCGTAAATGTTTATTTTCATTTTTAAATGTAAGAAAACCATAATTATTATCTTTACATCTGTGAATGTTTAATGAAATTGAATTTAAATATTGTTTAAAAATTGAGACGATAATCGTGTGCTCTAAATATGTTTAAACTCGAGGTCCGTTCAGTTTAATTCGTGCAAGTAGAGGCTTATACAATATAATAAACCACATACCTACTTATTGAATTATTTTTATAAATAGGTCATGTTTTGGAGGAAAAATATCTTAACTGCTGTTGGATTTTGTTTCTAATTCTAGTTGAATGTAAATGAAACTTTATAAATGTAATAAATTATATCCAAAGATGGGTTAAACGTAATATTACGTAATTTGAAATTAACATCAACGTGTGTGTCTACTATTCAAGAACATCTGTACTAATATAAATTTATATACCTATCTAAGAAACTAGATCTAATCAGTTTGTACTCATTAGTTCACCTCTAACCAAATGTTTAAGTACTTAAAATACCAACATTTTTATTATTTACCAAAAGAACGAGGTACTATAGTACCTACCTAATATTCCACGACATTACACACATCCATTTCAGTGTGCTTCATAATAGAGCTATATAGAGATGCATTAAGCACAGAAACTTTAAAGGAGTATCTCAGTGTATTGCAAGTTGCGACCTCAGTGCGCTTGGAACACAAAACTTTTGAAATAGTCTCACGTATGAATTTTACGTTTCTTTCTCGAATCTTCGCACGAAACTCTTAATGGGAGACAGGTGAGGTTTCTTATGAAAAATAGCTAGCTCGTGCTCATTGTTCTAGAATAATTTGGAAAGTTCTCTTTAATTTTGATATTTCAGTTTTGTGTCGCTTCAATTCTAAGATATGTATGTGCTACTTTAAAAGTGTTCGTGATAAATTTTGATATGTTGGGTACAACTAAAGCCAAATTTAAATGTTAAATTTTATTATTACTAATAAATTCTCAAGATCTAAAGCCACAAGTAAGACCCATTAACAATTATTATCATTTGACAAATTGCTTATGAATCGTCTAATAGTATGAAAAATATTAAACCTAAGAAGCACTGATCCACTTACAAACGCATTCAATTAATGACACAGATCATTTCTCAATGAACCGGCACCAAAGTGAATAAACCAATCAGGATCCATTGTTTCAGATAATATACCATCTAAGTACACGTTTAGATTTAATCAACGTATTGTCTAAAAATAAGGTATTGTTTAACGTTTCATTTCACTCGCCCACACAATTGTTTAGTTTGGCTGTTTAATGTTTCTATTAGGCTGAACTAATCCATACTAATATTATAAATGCGAAAGTAACTCTGTCTGTCTGTCTGTTACTCAATCACGCCTTAACTACTGAACCAATTTGCATGAAATTTGGTATAGAGATACTTTGATACCCGAGAAAGGACATAGGCTACTTTTACCCCGGGACATGGGATAGGTTTCATCACGAAAATCCCACGGGAACGGGAACTATGCGGGTTTTTCTTTGACTGCGCGGGCGAAGCCGCGGGCGGAAAACTAGTCTCACTATATGTTTCAAAATCATTATGTAGGTTTTCCATAAGAAGAAAATACACCTCTACAAACGTTACCACATTTACGTGTTAATTTCGGTTGCTAATACAAGGTTTTCAAATATGGCTCTATAGATCATCAACGCAACAATTTTAAACTGGCTAACTAATAAACTATTCTTAGGTATATAATCTAAATAGTTATTTTTGAGCATATACTATTATAGTGCTGCAACAGATATGTTTTATTGTAAACAAAGCAAAACGTTTAGTAGCATTCAATAAAGTACTTGAGATACATACTTATTATAGAGAAAAGTGATCAAAAAGTTTCGTAATTATTACTGACCAAACCATCGAGATAGTATGTACTACGTACATATATCTCGATGGACCAAACGTACTATTTATAAGCGCATTTAAAAAACCCATCCAACAGGCAAGGATGATCTACAATTATCCAAACCGTATTTCAAGACTGCACCTTGAATAAAAAGTAAACCAAATGAATAATTTATGCAACGTTATATCTAAAGTCGCATCTCTACCAAGATGGCATTAAAGGCAATTATGGAACACAAACATAATTCTCTTTTCATCGTAAAGATGCATATCGCGGGCGTGAGACTCTTTATAGTCAATTTAATTGCTGAATACAAGTTTTTATAAATAAATTATAAGTAAATCGAATCAAGATTTGGATGTTTAATGAGCGTAAAGGTGATACTTCGTGGGCAGTCTAGGAAACAGGATTCAGAGATGTATGTATGGCTTTAGTGAAAATATTTGTTAGATATATTGATCTGAGGATTCGAAAAGATGGAACGTTTTTGTTTATTGATACGGTTTTTAAATCAATTTTAAACCTCTTCTTCATTTTAATTACTATAAAATATAGTGTTGAACATATTTGAAATTGATTACATACGCTATGTAAGAGCGTATGTGTACACTATACCTTATTTTTGCTGACCTTTTTATTTTTTACTAGCGGTCCGCCCCGGCTTCGCCCGTGGTACATGTTTACGTTTTCTCTACATAAGAACCATCCTCGTACTTCAAGGAATATAATAAAAAAAGAATTATCGAAATCGGTTCAGCCGTTCTCGAGTTATGCGCTTACCAACACATTTTGCGATTCATTTTTATATATTTTTTATATGTAAAAAGAAAAGAAATAGGTAGCTTTACAGACTTAACTTTAAGTAAATACATTGTAATATGTTAATAATGTATCGTTGATTGAAAAATCGATTAATCAATTATAAAATAAACATGATTTAGTGATTATAAATCGTCTTAATACACTCGCACGAATTATCAAAAAAGGCATTCCTTATTAATGATATCGAAAATTTGATAGGAACAGCCTTCACCCATCATACATGAAACTTAATCGAATAATTGATTACCGTTTGAAACAATAAAGTGATTAGTTCAACAGAATGTAAGACAATGAAATATTATTCTATAGATTCCTATTGTTACAGATCTATCTCTCATCAGGGTTCATTGACCGTTCATATCATTTGTTTATTCGATCATCCTATCCGAATATTAATCTACGATGAAATGTTAGATGCATCAAGCAGATTAGAGTAAGATTTTATTATCGTATCTGTTACTGCGTTGATGGTTTCGCGTTAAGTTATTTGTGATGTTTTTATTGATATTAACAATGTAAGAGATGAGTTGTGATATGAAATACATATTTTGCCGATAAAGGACAGGAATTTTCTTAATTTCGAAGTTTCACATACATATTAAATTTTATACTAATGTTATAAAGCTGAAGAATTTGTTTGTTTGTTTGAACGCGCTAATTTCAGGAACTACTGTTCCGATTTGAAAAATTCTTTCGGTGTTAGATAGCCCATTTATCAAGGAAGGCTAAGGAGCGAAGAACTGCGGGTGAAACCGCGGAGCACAGCTAGTGTATGTATATAAGAAGGGATATTTTTAACATCTACCCGTATGCCTTCATACAAAATAATATATGAACGGGAAAAATATATCAGTCTTATCCCACTCAATAATTTGTATGACGTTAATCGGATTATCGAGCCCGGCAAGGCTATAAATTGAGGAATCTTTATAATTTTTAGACGATTTCTTACTGCCATAAATTGAATATTGTTAAATATGCACCAGCTTGGACGTATGGTTAAGTAGGCATTATTCCATAAGATAAAGTCGTTAAAACCTATGGGTTCCGTTTTAAATGAGGACTGGTTATACTTATCTATTTACGATCCGAAAATATACACGCTGTTTTGGCCCTTATATGCATGGAATATAGTTGTTTCTGGCATGTATTTTTATATAAAATCTTATGGGCAAATGTAAACATAGGAAAGTTATGCTGTATGAGTTTAGTGGTTGTCCATAAGCTGTGGAGTACGTGTGGTTTAAGATTTTTATTGTCCGATAATTTTGGATATCCCTTCAAATACCTGTAGATCATTATTGAAATTTTATTTTTGAATGCAGATACAAATACTTTTATCTATATTTATCTACTACTAAAAATCACTACACATATCCAAAGTTTTTTTTTTCAAACGATATTACTTGTACTTTATAAATAAAGCATTTTGAGGGAAAATTACTTGAAAATAACACAACGAAAAAGGTAAAAAATCAATTTTGTTTCCTCACTTCAAACTTATTATTTGCTTTGGTGTATAGCTACTATTATAATATATATAAGCACTGTAATAAATATTTATTACGTTTAAGATGTATTTTACACTCCAAAAATAAACCTCACACCTGCAACTGCAACTTGCAAGGTAATGATAATAAAGTACTTCATTTCGTTTACATTTAGTTTATTCCAAATTTACACAGTACCCATTCCTGCAGAAAGCAGCAATGAACTTTTTACGCACTACTTAACGATATTTAAATTACACGATACGATAAAGAGTAGAGCCCTTTACACGATCTCATTACCGTAAATTAACAATATGTTTAAACAACTTTGAGTTAAACCGTCGTTTCGTTGCGTGATGTGTTGTTTAATACGACGGTAATAAACCCACATGCCGTCACTAATAGTTGTAAAATGATGAGAGTTTGCTTTACACAGCACGATCCGACGAGGATATTAAATCCAAATTTTACGATCTGTGATTTACACGAACGAAATATGCAACGGTATAATAAAAGTCGATATCAAATTTTAGATGGTAATATCGCAAACATTTTAAAACCTATTAACAAAGGCATTTAAATAGAAAATACAGCTACAGCTTAATATTCAAACGTAATATTATGTTTATCCTAAACTAAGATTAGAACAAAATAATATGTGAGTAGTAAGTAATTATATAGCGCTAATTTATAGCTCGATTTCAAACAAATTAAAGGCAACTAATTATGCAACATTATAATTGCACTCCAAAAGGTTCCCAACACTTCTATTGTTGATAGGATATGATTATCGTTCCGTCGTCGTATCGTAAAGTAAAAATGGCCATTTTAAATAGTTGTAAAATGTGTAATGCTTAGCCGTTCGCATCCCGCGGCGCTCAGCTTCGCGCCCGCACTATCCAGACTTTATAGCTTAATCTCCCACATGCTATATCAATAAATAAGCCATTTGAAAACAAAGTAGATGTCCTCCAAAAAGCTAAGGTACTTTTTTGTTTGGACTTACCATCGGATCCTATTTCAATTTATTAACTTGCTCGCGGCTACGTCTTACGTTTGAATTATTTCAATCGACCAATGAATATACGATTATCATACCCTTCATAAAGATCAATAAAAGTGTACAGCCAAGTATTGAAATATCTCTTTTAGTAGCGCTTATTTTTAGATCGATGGCGCAATAAAATTATGTATCATTAATGAAATTGAGGACATTAATTTTGAAGGACTTCATCCATGATATTATCAGTCATTCATTCATTATGTTTGCCGCGGGCATTTAAAAATAGCTCTTTGGATGATGACACGTTCAGGGGATATTTCAAAAATTACAATGGTTTCATATCGTATAGGTACCTTTTATTTAAAATTTGATCGTAATAACACATCTATCCCGTTTATTTTATAATTTACACAATTCCCTCAAAAATCAGCAGTTTTTTTTTTTTAGTTATTCCGTTATTATTAAGTATGGCAATTCACAATACATCTGATAAACGCATACAACATTTGTAATGCATAACAATAAAAGTAACTATTTATTTACTAATACCAACGCCACCAGATATTTCTGAACATCAAATAAGTATCCCTAAGTCTATCTCAATTCGTCTTAAAACTAAAATTAATCCCTCTCATTTCTTAAAACGCATCAAACGCAAGTGACGATCCAAAAAGACTTCTGTGACTGAACAGTCGACAACTTATGATAACAATTTTATACTTGCATCCATACCTCCCTACTTTAAACCCAATTACTTTGTCTTAAGGGTTATTATCGCATGAAATTTCATACCACAAATGTAAGATTATATCAGTTTTCTTAAAGATGTCACTCATTCAAAGTTTAACGATCAACCTAATAGCGTTTTTAAGCGTTCCCGAAATCCTTGAAACGTGACTCGAGCGTCAACAAATTTTAAAACGAATCTCTTCTCAGTTATTAATACTTTCGACTATTCCCTTTTGAACTTTACAATATAATAAGTTAGATGCGAGCTCAATTTGTCTGTATGTTTTGATAATAAATTCAATTGGTCACGTTCTCGTCTCATTCTTTTGATGTTGATTGTTGAATGTATTAACCTTGTTATCATTATATGGGGAGCTATCGTTTATAATATTTTGGTAGCAATGATATGTTATGATGTATGAGATTTAAATATAGATTGAATGGGGAAAGATGACGACTTTCTAATAAATTGCTAACATTTTTGAAGTGATGTATTTTCTGTTCATTTAATAATTAATAAGTGTGTGTTGAATAGAATGTTGCGACTTGCGAGTAATTTATTAGTCGGACTGATGGTTAACATCTTATTGTATATTATATTCAGAAGATGTTTTTGGGAAATATTAACTACAGAAGAAACTATAGCTAGGTAGGTACTCTCAATAAGAGCCCTACAAAATGATGTATGTTATAAAAGGATTTTTACTTTTAATAAAAATGTTAGTCTCAAAGTCAAATAAGCTATGTTTATTGTTTGTGAAAAATATAATTGTTTGAGTTTGAGTATTAAAACAACTTTAATGTAAATAAGAAACTCAATGATAATTTTCCTCAATTTTATTATTGTACTGGGAACTTTACAAAGTTGTTTTGCTATGCGATAGTATGCAAACATACTTAAAGAATTTTAAAACAATTTCCGCTCTACTTCAGGGTATGCGAAATTTCTCCGTTGGTTGTTCTTAAACGAAATTTCCAACTCGCAAATTGTTATTATTCCCGCGGGTGTGATTCGTTTTAATTATATAATGTAAAAAATGTCCTTGCTTCCTTTATAAATACGGTTTAAATACTGTTAAAATAAATAATCGAGTTAGGTCAATGAGAAATTATGTTACACGTTATTGAGAAGGTACAATATTAAGTTTAAATAAAGCTTTGTACGATGTATTTTATTCATTAAATCACTTTTATAGGGAAGTAATGTTTTGCCTCAAAGTGGCATATTGTGTCTCTTTTATACAAGTACCTTGATAAAGGAAACTATATTTGTTTAATTTTTCATTAGTATTCATTTTGTTGTGAAACTATATTATCCTGACTGAGTTACCCATCAATTATTACACACGAGAACTTCTTACGTTAAGCACAGCATAACTCTCCCTATGTGTTTCTATATTATGTGAACATTTCTAACCATATAGGTATTTTGAAGTGAAATTTCTTTAGGTGCGATAAGAGTAAAATTTTCCAGGTAGCGTCATGTCAATACCGTCACGTTATGGAGTAAGGCGACGATTTTGGTATCTTTGAATCTTGCCAAAGAAGTTTCACTTCTGACACGTATGCTCGACAAACACGCTCCTTTTTAAATAGGTACATAATATCTCTATGTAATATTAAAGCTACACGAAAGCTAAGACATAAACCTACAAAAGTACTACAATAATAACGCTTTACTTTTATTGTTCTTTCATGTGTTATGACCTCTTAAAATAAATGTGTCCCAGTTTTATTGCTTACTGTATATTTGGATATATGAGCGTAAAACTTTTGTCTTGAAAAGTAGTACAATTAGTATAATTACTTGCAAACAAAAGTTAATTTTATATTTCGTTTTAGATGTATGCGTTGAAATTCTAAAGATAGTTTTGAATTGAATAGTAAAATGAAATAATTTCAATTGCCATAAGTATGATATATCCTTCTTTGGACGCCTTGCATGAATACTTTAGTGGGATACGAAATAATCCGGAACTAAAAAGTGTGAGTGAGTTAACTTTTAAACTGAACATTTGAAATATAGGCAACTCCTTTATTCGACATATTTTTGTATTTATAATTTTATTTTCTATAGGCACTGTATTCATATCTGGAATTATTTTTAGAAATATAATATGTTAAAAACATTGTTGTTATATTTTTTTATCATACGCTAAATTCCTCTCCGAATCTGAATTTCCGCAGCTATTTTTCAAGTAATAACACCATATCTCAGATTATAATATGTTCACGCAAGTTTATGGGAGCATTTCTTGCTATCAGATAACAGCATCCGTTCGCAACATAAAATGTATATAAAAAAAGTCCTTCTGTTGGACTTTGCGCTCAATGCAAATAAAGTTTTCATTATAATAGTCGCGATCGTACATTTTATCTCCCGGTGGAGAGCAAAAACTACGCTATGTCGGTCCTAACTTTTTACGACTAAAATCTGTTTACGTAATGGCTATTTTATTTTCTAGAATGAAGTTTGCTACTTGCGTGGTTTATTTTAATTTTAATAGTCTTGTGAACTTGAGTGAGGAATGAAGAAATATTGTGGTGACAAATGCGAATAAAAATAGTAAGTACTTGCTTTACTTTCTTATGCTTTAAAAATGACGTCAATGGTGAAAATATTAATTCAATAATATTAGTGAAAACTTGGAATTTTTACTGTACCTACTTTCATACTTAACTTTACCTTATACAGATTCTCTCACCATTCCTTATCAGTACTCTATCAGTAAAGATTTTAATCATATACTTATTATAATCAAAAACCTAACTGAATACATTCTCGTATGAATTCCAAACTGTAGATATAAAATGCAATTTGTTCGGTATGTTAGCACTATTGACTTTTCACTCAATTTCGTGTAATAACTAACGCAACCATTCTAGGCAACCACGGAAAATTAGAAACTCAATTCCGAAGGTAATCCTTTCAATTCATGAGTTTGATGTGAACTTTACTGGCGAGTAAATGAACAAAATTGGATTTGATTTCCTACTCCGACTACCGTTTTGTGATTCAGTCACGAATCTTTTTCAGTTGGCGCTCATATGTGAACGTTAGCGTCTTTCCAAACTATACAAGGCCAGCACGCAACGGTGTGAAACTAATCACGTATAGTTTGGAAATAACTTTTTTACAAAGTTCTTCCAATCTATACAACAGTAGTACGCAAATACTCGCGTATACTTTGTAATGAAGTAAGTAAGAATAGCGCTCCAAAACATACAGCGCCAGTACGCATGCGGACTAATCGTGTATGTTTCGGAGTAAGCGCGCCGTCTTTCCATTGTTCGCGTTTATATTATTGTATTGCTGTTTTTAAATCTATTATTACATTATGTGTATGTAATGTTGCGTACTGATCGTATATTTTTTGTATCGAGGATGCTTGTGTCTTCGTTCCCGACTATACTGCATGACTTACAATTGACAATAGTGCTAAAATGTAAGATGTGTGTTGTAAATTTTTTGTATCGAGGATGCTTGTGTCTTCGTTCCCGACTATACTGCATGACTTACAATTGACAATAGTGCTAAAATGTAAGAATCTAATAAACCCAGAAGAAGACGGTTGCGAGGCGACGGAGCCCCGCGAAGCGGGGCTCCTATTTTTGTGTAGTTAAAAAAAACACGAACCTAACCTAACCTATAGGTACCCTTATCTGTTACCTATTTATTTTCCTAAGCTTACCTAATAATATTTTTATTCCATATTTTACTGAATCAATAATAATCAAGAAGAATAAAAGTAGATAGATGTAGCTGTACAAGTCTTTGATTACCTATATACTTATCTATACTATACTTTACCTATATATTTACCTATATAGGGCTTCGCCCGTGGTACATATTTCGCAATAAAAGGTAGCCTATGTCCTTTCTCGGGTATCAAAATATCTCCATACCAAATTTCATGCAAATTGGTTCAGTAGTTTATGCGTGATTGAGTAACAGACAGACAGACAGAGTTACTTTCGCATTTATAATATTAGTATGGATTTCGCTCAAGCGTAGAGGTGTAGTAGGTATATATTTAGTTATATTTTGCGTACTGATCGTGTATAGTTTGGAACGAAGAAGCAAGCATCCGCGTTACAAAGTATACACGATCAGTACGCAAAATTCGTGTATATATTGTAATAACAAACTTAAAAACAGCATTACAAAGTATACACGAGCAGTTTCCTATGGTTGCGTTCTGGCTATGTATAGTTTGGAAATACGCTGAACGTTAAGAGTAGTTTACATAACTGCGACTTGCACGTGTATACACGCTTTTATATTTTTAGACTTTGTATGCACGCCTTTATATTCGACTGCAAATATAGTTGGATTGGCCTGTATGTTATATTCTCATAGGTACTCATTTAGGTGCCAAAAAATCGTTGAGTATACTGATACCTACTACAATGAATAAGGTGACCTTAGCCAAGCCAAAATATGTCTGCATTTACGAAAAATTCCTACTCGTACCTCGTTTTTTGAGTCTAAAAAACATTAACAATGTACGTATACGTGTTACAGTAAAAACTAAACTACCGAATGTGGCTTGATGCATACGACAAGATAAACAAATCGTGAGTGTCGGATCGTGGACGTATCGGTGTGTCGTGATGAAAACAGTGGGTTAATTAAAAAATCGATTTAACAAATCTTTTTATCAAGTTACAGGGTTGATACATCTGATTATAATTTTTTTTTTATTTCTATTGTATTACTTCAAGTTGTAAATATTAAATTAATGACTAACCTTAATTTTGCTCAAAACTTTTTATTACATATTCATCAAATTGTTTCGTAAAAAAGATATTCTTATAAAAAGTAAGGATAAAAAATATCTACATGAAACCGATAGCTGAGTGATTAGTTTTGACGGACGAAATTTGATTCTTTAAACAATATAATGAATCATCAGAGTAATGTTAATAATTTGCTAATCAATGGTGTTAGTAATGGATTTGTAGCATTGGTTAGTTTATTCTGGTATCGGAATTTGAGAGATTTTATTGAATATTTCTTGATTTAAATAAAAATATCTGCTCTAGGTAATTAGATACCTACTTTTTCAGACTTAGAATCACTAGTTCACCATAATTTTGACTAAGAAATTAGTCTTATTTATATTTATACTCAAATTTCTTCTAGCATAATATTCTGTTCTCTACGAGGTATATAAACGAACACAGGTTTCAATTGAGAGTAAAATAATAATTTATGTTCATACTACGACTAAAGACCAAGTTATGAATGAATGTTGTGACAAATATACAGCATGTTCACAACCGACTCTCAAACATTTTTATCCTCATGTATCACCATAAAATGAATACCGTAAAATCTGCCTTACATATCTCACGTTTTCCTCCTAAAGTTTAGAGTCACGTCGCTCTTGCAATTAAACTGTTCCTCGGCCTTTCATTTAACTATCACAGATTCTTAGGGAGAATATATTATGGACTCTGTAATTAACGTTTGTAACTCCGGAGGTCTTAATACGAAGAGCAATTTCGTTTAGGAGTTAATTCTTTGTAAGTTGCAATAATTAGTGTAACATGTTTATTATTAGAGCCAGACGTTCTTTGATTTGAACTTTATTAAGCACTTTTGAGTGGTGAGATATAAAGTACTGATTATAAATGCGCAGGATTTATTGAAGATGATTGCTGATCAGGAATTTTAAATTAAAATACAATAATTAGGTATTTAACTTTTACACTGTTGTTACTAATTTATAGAATCGCACTTTAGAGGAACGATTAATCTTGGAAACTTAATTTGACTTAAATGGAACTGAATAATGTAAAACCGTAAATATTTTAAATTGTAATTGAAATTGTTTGGTAAAAAGTCTGTTGAAAAATATTGATAAGCTTGAGAAGAATATGAAATTATGTGTTGCATGATGAAAACAATTTATCTAAAGCTACAATGCCCTTCCCAAAATGACACAAGTTTCATTTCATTGATGTTTCATAATTATTTTCGTTGACAACGGTTGATTTTTACAAATGAACCCTTTGAACGTCACATTTCTTTGATACATTATTATAATTTATCAAGAGAGTTTGTTTATTTTGGCCCGTGTGTTTGCAGCCATTATTTGCTTTGAAAACTAGGGCAGTTTCCTTGAAACACACGAGATGCCAACGGATATATAACAATTTTTAGTATTATTTATGTAAAGCTTTGTGTACAGGTTAAAAGAATCATAGGTACCTATATTTCTAATAGATAAACCAAAACTATACTATAGGTAGCTATTATTTAATAGCAACGATTTGATCAGCTTAAATCGTTTTATGTAACAGTAGTCTAATAGCCAATTTACAGACATTGTGTTTTGTTTAAGCATGAACTTGAATTTGGAAGTTTATTTTTGTCCAATGTAAAGGTTCATTTTGACACTTATAGCTAGGAACACAAGGAAAAAGAGCTGCAGGCATTTGTTCCACAAATATTTCATAATTTAAGTCCATCAAAAACATCTGGTTGTTAACCATACTACATCTCGGCATACTTTCAACCGTCGTACTAAGAGAGCATTACACCCGTAAGACCAAAACGTCGGACGAGTCAAAAGAGCCCAATCGGATTAGTAATGACATTAAACGTATACTTTTCAAATGGTACATTGATGAGGAACGACAAGTTTATACTCACATCACGATAAACGCAATCAGTACCTAAATCCAGTGCACTTGTCATTTAATCCGATTAGGAGTTCGGCTCTTGGGCCGGTTATACGGCTTGTCAAATTGTATACAATTTTATTGAGTCTATTACGAAAATTGTTACATTTCAATTGGTTACATCTTCATTTCGTTTACATTCCAATGATATAGTGGGGCTTTCAATTCGATGTAGACGTGCTATAATGTGTATCCTCTATTTATCTAACTTCAAAGTCACACAACTTCCTCTCCTTGTACGTAATAGATTCCAGGTTTGACTTTTGACGATGTTTAGACTATTTTCTATCATAACGTACGCTCACGGAATTCGTGTCTATCCAAATGAAAAACTATTATGCATAATCAGTCTCAATTTTCTATGATGTATTTTTATAAACTCTGAAAGCCTAATCAAGTAATCGACATTCTGGTTGGCGATTCAAAATTGTTACTTCTTATCGTATTGGAAAAATACAGATAACGTCTTACCTTAAAACAACAATCTTATTTACAAGATATTAAACAAAAAATATAAAGATTGGCAAAATTGCCACCCACCAAGACATGGAATTGGTATGTATGGGAAGTGGGAACCAATAGGTGTCATTCGTAACACACACTCATTGCGCGTTACTTTAAAATTAATTAAAACCAACGTTTCTGTTACAACATGTACAGCCTATTTACTCAGTCATCCGTATTTCGGGTACGTATTGAATTTCAATTGGTGTCTAATTACTAACATTGAAACGGAGGCGTCGTCTATAAGCAATGAATTACAGTTATGACACCTCGGTTTCGGATTTGTGGTTGAATAACCGCTGAATAACATGCGTAGGTGTGAGTTAGAGATAGTTTGCTGAACATTATCTTAATTGGGGAAACTATAATTGGGGAAAAAAGGCTAGGGCTAGACAGATTCAAAATTTCTGTTTTGAACTGTAGGACATAATCGATAACGGAGTCAGTATTGAACATTTTATATAGTATGCATGTATGCTATAGAATATGCATTCATATCGAAGCTTCTAGTCACTAAGCATTACTCCAACAGAGATGACAATTTTATCTTCTGTGTATATTATCGTAAATTGTAAACCTCTACACTAAGTTTGAGTCAAACTGGATATCCACAAAACATGAGACACTGGAATGTATCTTTGTGTCATCTGTAATCAGATTCATTACTCGATACAGTCCGTATAAATTCAAGGCTTGGAGGATTATCGTTGACAAAGTGCACTTTGCTTTAGTTCGATGAAGATATTGGAGCTATCTTGGCAATATAAATGTTGTCAAATTGCGTTAAGCTCTCGTTATAAACTTGCTCTCAGTACTGAGTGCTTGGTGTACGAAATTATTTGATACCGATATTCAGATTGGGCTCTTATTTTTGTAGTATTTGGCTGAGTGGGTTTGGTAATGAAGTTCGGTTAATATACTATGGAATAAGTTGCATTTTAAATGTGTATACTTTTGCATATAAATATATAGGTAATATGTTATACTTAATATTAATTGCGCAAATCTGTACTTCTAATTCTAATATTTCTAATATATATATTACTAGATTTCCGCCCGCGGCTTCGCCCGCGTTTTCAAAGGAAAACCCGCATAGTTTCCGTTCCCGTGGGATTTCCGGGATAAAACCTATCCTATGTGTTAATACAAGTTACCCTCTATATGTGTGCTAAATTTCATTGTAATCGGTTCAGTAGTTTTTACGTGAAAGAGTAACAAACATCCATACATCCTTACAAACTTTCGCCTTTATTAAGATTAAGATTAAGATAAAGGCGAAAGTTTGTATGGATGTATGCACGTAAAAACTACTGAACCGATTACAATGAAATTTAGCACACATATAGAGGGTAACTTGGATTAACACATAGGATAGTTTTTATCCCTGAAATCCCACGGGAACGGGAACTATGCGGGTTTTCCTTTGCAAACGCGGGCGAAGCCGCGGGCGGAAATCTAGTAATATTATAAAGCTGAGGAGTTTGTTTGTTTGAACGCGCTAATCTCAGGAACTACTGGTCCGATTTGAAAAATTATTTCGGTGTTAGATAGCCCATTTATCGAGGAAGGCTATAGGCTATATCATTGCGCTAAGACCAACAGGAGCAGAGCCACGTGAAGCGCAGCTAGTTTAAGTATAAAATGAGGAATATTATACTCTATTGTTTAAACAGTTTTATCCAGACAAACGTAATTTTAGCGGCTTCGTGTGAGTAATAATTACTTTCATTTTTTCCTATTTGAAAACACTTTATAGCTTTCAATTAAAAGTGTTAATTAAAATGTCATTTGACACATGGCTTTTATTATTCCAATGGTTTATAGAGTCGCAGTAAACGACTTTGGGAAGCACTTAATTAGGAACTGTGTTATAATTAATTATTACCATTTTTATTACGGCCAGATAAGGGAACTTATTGGGCTTGGAACCATAACGTTTTAGATGATTAAAATGTATGTAGGATATTATTTAAACTAAATAACAAACATGTAAATTATTCACTAAATTCTAGCTTTTATAAGTGAAATGTGAATCGTTAGTAACGTTTCTTAATGTTAGGGTCTATATTCAATTTCTACCCTTTTTCTTAATTAAAAATACGACAGAATAGAAAAATATCCACATTGAAACAAAAATAATATGGCCTCTCACTTAATCAGTTCAATTCAAGATTAAAATTGTAAATATAAATAGATCGTTTATTCAAAGACAAAATTTAGAAAAATCAACTAAAAATACAAAAAATCTTTGGAAAAACATAAACAAAATTACAAATTTAAAACAGGGAAAGTCAGACAACACAACATTATTAAAAATTAAGAACACACCCATAGAATCAGTAAATTATGTAAACGCTTACCTAGCTAATGTCGGGAATAAACTGGCGGACGAAATAGGAAAATCTAACAGAGGTTTAAATACGCTTGATGAAGAAGATTCAAATTTAACTTCACTTTGTTTACTGGATACAGATGTTGATGAGGTTCATAAAGTTATATCCAATTTAAAAGATGACAGTGCTCCCGGATGGGATGGTATCTCATCTAAATTTCTAAAATTAGCTGTAGTAGAACTGGCTCCTATCATTTGTCATTTAGCAAACCTATGCTTTCAGCAAGGTGTCTTTCCTAAACCACTGAAACGATCGATCATTACACCAATATATAAGAGCGGCAGCAAAAGTGATCTCAATAACTACAGACCAATTTCTGTCTTACCCTGTATTTCGAAGGTCCTAGAAAAACTATTAAATGTCAGATTACTAAACTATCTTAACAAATTTAACATACTAGCAAACAACCAATATGGTTTTAGACCTGGAAGATGCACAGAAGATGCCATTACTGCCTTAAGCACACAAATAGTTGACAAATTAGACGTAAAAGACAAATGCCTTACTGTCTTCCTTGATCTCAAGAAGGCATTTGATACAGTTTCGGTTCATTTACTTATAAATAAATTAGAAAAGATAGGTATTAGAGGAACGTCATTAAAATTATTTAAAGACTACCTACAAAATCGTTCACAAAGGATTAAAATTGGACAATACTGCAGCGATGACACAGATATAACTACTGGAGTTCCTCAGGGAAGTGTCTTGGGCCCTACTCTCTTTTTAGTTTACATAAACAGCCTCTGTAAACTAAAATTAGATGATGCAAAAATTTACGCATACGCTGATGACACCGCAGTAGTATTTTCGGAGAAATCATGGGATGCCGTTCGACACAAAGCTGAAGTAGGTCTATCAAAAATTGCTACGTGGCTACAATCTAATCTTCTCACCTTAAACGCATCCAAATCAAACTACATTTGCTTTTCAATAACTAATAAAACTCAACCTTCTAACAACTTTAGTATTCAAATCCACAATCAATGTAATCTCACTACATGCCATTGTCCTTACATAAACAGAGTCACCTCAGCGAAATATCTGGGAATACAAATTGATCAAAGACTGTCCTGGCATCCGCAAATAGATTTACTAACATCCAGAATTAGGAAGATAACTTGGACTTTTAAAACACTTCGCCATGTTGCTGATAAGGATTTGCTAAATAAAATATATGTTACACTAGCACAATCAATTTTAACCTACTGTATACCAGTGTGGGGCGGAGCCACTAAAACAAAACTTTTGGAAGTAGAACGTGCACAACGTGCTTTAATAAAGGTTATGCATTTTAAACCATACAAATATTCTACTGAACTCCTTTACTCCACCACGGGCCTACTATCTATACGCAAATTATATATTCTTGCAACTATCCTAAAAAAACACAAGACTATCACATATGACCCCAACATAACCAATCGTAGAAGAAGAGATATTATTCCGCTGTTTCATAAAACGAACACATCATTTAGTAAGCGTCAGTACAATAGACAGTCAGAAATTTTATATAAAAATGTAAATAAAATTTTAAACATATATGGAAATCGTTACAACGAATGTAAAAAACATACCTTAAAATGGCTTAAAGAAATTAGTTATACAGAAGCAGAAGACATTTTAAAAACATGTAATTAGTAGGGAGTAAAATGAAAATGTAAAATAAAATAAAAATCACATTTTTTAAATTCTTGTACATTACACAAACAAAAACATGCGAACACACATACACACATACAAACACACACACACACACACACACACACAAACACACACACACACACACCCAAACTCACACACACACACATACATCCAATCTACCAATTTTAGAGTATTTTTATGTTAACATTACCTTATTTTTTTAAGCTTTCTTTTAATTGTTAATGCCTAGTAATTGTTATGGAAGAGAAGCGCCTTCTAACACAAGTGAAATTTATCACTTAAATGAAGGCACTTACCTCCAACCCAAGATGAAAACTTGTTTAAAAGAAATAAACAATTTTTATTTTATTTTTATTATTTTTTTATTCATGCATATTGTGCATAGTGTATCGTAACTAAATCGTTACATCAGTATAATCAAAAACCAATCTCAATAAAACAACCACAAAGGCTTAGTCTTTAAATTTCAGCGTGAGCGAGCATGAAGACGTACCAACTTTTATTTGTATTTGTCACCGGAAATGATAGGAAATCAGTAATGGTGCCTTGATGGGAAAAAATTAACCGCCTACGGTGTGGACCGGCCACCGTGGCAGATGGTACAGAAACAGGTGGCCACGGTAAGTTTGATTTAAATCAGGTAAGTATTGCTTAAACGCTTGTTCATTGATGTAAGATAGTGTTTGGAGTACTTGGGTTTTTACATACATAATTTGGTACAATATATTTGGCTTTTCTGGTAGGTTACATATCTCCAGAAAATCGTGATACCTGTAAGGTATTAGTTTAGCAATGTTTAGGGTTATTATATTCTAAGCAAAAATTGTAGTCTCTCTTATGTTTTACCTCACTGATTCAATCAAAAAATCAAATAAAAGTGAAATCAGAAATATTTCCACAATTTATTATTAATTGAACTGATTTCTTCATACTTATCTTATAACCCATTAAAATTGCATTGTATTATTTATAAATAATATGAATACAATAGTCAAATTTAGGAGCTGCAAAGAAATGCAAATATTATTCAAATGTTTTGCAAGATACGCCCCAAGTAAAATGACACACAAAACATCAATGTACGAAACTTTCGTATAATTCATTGCTAATAAATAGTCCACACCTGCACAAATGCATACCGCAGTTTCGACCGCGATATAATTTATTGCAAAATTCATAAATTATACCAACCACATTCACCAATATAGCGAAAGAGAAAAATAAACCAACAGTATAACAATATGCTGAGGCTATTTAAAGGGCTTTTTAGTAGATATATTTAATTTATATACCAGGACACCGATTCTCTAAGATGCATTTTGTATAAAAGAGGAGTCAATCAAGACATATAAGACATCATTTCTATTGATCGTATATCGATCGTATATCATATATCGTGGTATACTGAAAAAATATTTCAAATTAGTAAGGTAGG
This sequence comes from Colias philodice, assembly GCF_061535455.1. Taxonomy (NCBI): domain Eukaryota; kingdom Metazoa; phylum Arthropoda; class Insecta; order Lepidoptera; family Pieridae; genus Colias; species Colias philodice. Next base: position 7,973,224 of record NC_143099.1, on the reverse strand, counting down.
TAAGGGTTGAGATCATAAACACTGGACTAAGGACTCGTTACAAATTGTATGAATATTATATTACTACAACTCTGATATAATATTATGCTTATATTAATTGCAATAATTTTAATTTTGTAGTGATTTTAAACGCCGTATTTAACGCTTTACATTAACGTGATTATGGCATGTTATATAGACCAATTCTTATAGGTATTATGTTAATTTTATACATATTCCACATACAGCAATGCATTTTAGTTGGTAGATATTAAGATCAAGGTGGTTGCCGACGCGATAATCAGTATAATAATTTGCGTATTATACTTCTAAAAGGAACTGATTAAAAGATAGTACAGCTCTTTATTTCACTCCACTGATAAACCCTGTTTTATTCTTTAGTACTGAACACTTATTTCATTAAATCGCACCTTACATGTCATACATTTCGAACCTGAAATTAAACCAGTTAATACGAAGCAAAAATGAGGTGTAATTAAATTTTCGCTCCAAAAATGTCTCCGATCATTATCAATATCATATAAAATGTATTTAAGCTCCGTGTCACTTACAGTAAACGAGGCGTGTCTCATTCCTGTTAAACGCGCGTTTAATTGAGTTTCGCGTCACTCAAGATAATCCTTTAACGGTACCTGGATATTGAAAGTGCACCTTATAATGCTGAGCTCCCAGTACTAAGGATGCGCTAAACTTTATAGAGCGAATGCAAGATGAATATTACCTTGAAAGTTGGCCGAAATTTAAATCGTGAATTTTAAAATACTGCTTCGTCTAGAGTCGGCAACGATTCTATTGCTATTAAAACTATTATTAAAAATTTAAAAGAATGGCAATATTATTAAAATATTCCTAAAGAGCTAATGGTTTATAAGCAATGTAGCGTTAGTAAACAAATGAAATTGATACACTACTAAATTGCTCTGGATTCAATCAGTACAAAAGTATCTAACAACGAAAAGTTCCTGGTTTGTTCAGGGATACACTTCTTTTATGCGTTGGTTGTAAGCCTGAAAGCATACTAATAAGTATAAAAATGACCAGAGAATGCACCCTTTACACCAAGACCACAAAAGTACAAATCACCGCACACTTTTTCAATGTAGGTAAATTAATTGGATTCAATAAATTGCCAAGTTAAGAACCTAAGGTTATAGGTATAATATTAACCTTTAAGTCTTGATTAAATAAATGATACCACATTTAGCACTCAACTGGATAACGTTCTTGAGGTATCAAAATCAAAATCTGAATAAAAAACGCATAAAAATTAACCTTCTTTAAGACGATACACAAAAAAAAATCCACTGCTTGGCGGGCGGAGTCTAATAGCTCGCTATCGCGAACGCGGGTGTGCGCGAAGTCATTCTTGCTAACTCGCCGCGCTGCCGCTGGCCGACTCGGGACAAACATGTATGGAGTCGTCATACAGTTATAATATTGTTATACATTTATTTAATTGTTGATTTATTGGTTTTATTTTCTTGCTTATATACAAATAATCTTCTTTTTTACAACTACTTAGACATTATTAATAATTATTATTATTTCGTAATGTTTACTTTATTACTCTTCTTTCTTTCTTTAATTCTTCTCAGTCAAAGTCAAGAGTGGAAGATATCACTAATACAGTAAAACTGATGCGAAACTTTGAATGTTAATTTGTATATTTTTTTGTTAGTTGTTACTTAATCACGTCAAGACTACATTACCAATTTTGATAAAATATAGCTAATTGCCTGGATTTACACATAGGATACTTTTTATCCGAACTGAACACTTCTGTGGGAAAAAACAGGATTCACGATATAACCTAATTCCACGCGGGCAAAGCCGCGGTCGGAATGATATTTTTTTAAATAAAAAAATTGTTTTAAAAAAAAGCACAAAATATATTGACGCATGTATTTATTTTTTGCACTCTATTATAATTGTAATTATTCATTACAAATAATCAAAATAAAATAGCCAGAACAAAGTTAGGCCCTGGTAGGGTAGGTAGGCAGGTACAGCAATGTGAGACGAACACTGGCTTATTTATACCAATAATAATGTATTATAAACATTAAATTAAGTTTACAACAAAAATACATAATATTAGCTAATGTGAAAACGAATCAACCAATCATCCCACAACAATGAAATGTGCACACAAATATTCATCCAAATCGGTTCATGTGATTAGGAGGAGTGACTGCAGCGCCATCTTCCGGGCCCAATTGTGTTTCCAGATCACCCAGGAACTCAATTTAATATACTTACACAAAATTATTCGAAATGAAAACTCACATTACTATGTAAATATGAATATAAACCTGTTTTAGTACTAAGCAATTTCCCGCACAGGTGTAGTAAGTATAAATGAAATAAATATCAACATCAAATTCTTTATACAATATACTTATCTACCACCTACTAAGAAATGTAAATCTTGAAATTTTTTCGTATTTTTTTAAATATAATACTACTCCAATGAGCTCCTGTTCCATATTACATCCACCATACTTCCACTAAGTTCACCATGATTTTTTATTTCTTTGCACTTTGTTGCTTTTTGCTAAAAATGGAATCATGCGATAAAACCAGTAGAGCTTTGATAACATACATTTTTGACTGAATAAAGGTACTTACGAAGGAGTGGATTCACATTGTGAACAATCAGTGGGTTTATTTTCCTTCTGGATTCCAAATTTCTGAACAGATTATTTATGCTATAAATGAAAAAATCTTACACATTCGTTTTGTACTTAAAACAGGGGTACATATCAAACATCGTCTATAATACAATTATCATCAAATTTAAAATAAAACCAACTTACTTCATTAATTTGTTCCAATTGTAAGCATTCTTTTTCCTCCAACCTTTATGTTTCTTCTTCTTATTTTCTTTATTGTCTCATTTTGTCTTATCGTGTTGTCACCCTTTTTTACGATTGCGCGAGCGACACAAGTTCCCCGTGTGACGGCCGTAGCGGGAATGACTCGTGCAGCGATCGGGGTAGGAAGGTACAGGGCGGCTCTCGCTATATTGGCTGGTCGCGCGCTAATTTCAAGTATTTCTTGTTTATTTCAAAACCATCGCATATTTCAAAATTCTAACACGGTAGACGTATAGGTTGTATATTTTATAGTTAATATCCAAAAAGTCGTAACTTTACGTTTGTTATTTTGAAGATGCCAGAGATTAAAAAAAAATAACAATGATAACTTTGTATTTTTTTTCTATCGAGAAAATATCATGGAATCATGTTTCTAAAACGGTAGACGTATTGTGTTACTATTGAACTTTCTTGTCAAGAATTTTCATCACGACAACTTTAATAATATAAAAATTACAAAGGTTTGAAAAGGGCCGTAAATGTTAGAAAAATTAATTCATCACCTTAAAACAAGCTCAAAGAGTATCCAGAGCATTTAATTGACAGTGAGATCTCTGAACATTTTTGCATACAGTGTTAAATATTTTTAATACGCGTCATTCTTGGAGCGTAAAGGAATTTGTTTGTGCAAGGTGAGATTTTAATGCGAATATTTAAACGGATTTTTCACTTGGAAACTGCGTTAATGAACATTATCCGCTTCAATGGCGGTTCTTTAAAATAATTTTAAAAACACTTTGTATTTTAAGCAAATGTAGAGAATCGTTTAGATATCAACTAAGTATTGGAGTGGTATTGTTAACTAAATTACAAAAAGTGTGTTATGATTTTTAAGGTGTGTAATAATATTTGGATGTTTGTAACACAATAAGCAAAGCAGCTGATATTTTATTATATTGTAGGTATTTTATGTAACTTGAACACAATATTTAAAAATTTAAAATAAATTATGAAATAAATAAAATAAGGACTCTACTTTTATACGAGTTCATCAAGGTGATATATAATATGGTGGAAACGAGGCGACAATACTTATTTTCTTTACCTTTCACTTATTCGTATAAAATATTCAAATTTTATATTCATGTAAACCATTGATTATTCCACAAATAAGTCCATTTTATAGCAGTTACGGGGTAAATACACCAATTGACCCTATAACGAGTTTATTGAAACATTTATTTAATTTGTTCCTAAACTTCTTTTTGCGTGTTGTTTATATTCGTGTGTTACAAGTAGTTTGCATTTCATAAAACATTAGAGGGAATGAATAATTCTAAACGTGACTAAATAAAACATTAAAATTGTAACAAGTTAAAATACCAGTTTAAATATTATGTGGATGCCAGGCCATAACAACCGCTGAGAAAGCACTTTTCTCACTTTGTAGTAAAATCCTGAGATTTTATCTTGATACATAAGAAATCTAGATTTCCTCATTTTTAACGTGTGTGGTATTGTCAATGTAGAGCGAAATGATATTACTAACATTTCTTAAAGTGAGTCGTTATGAAATCGTTAAGTATAACTTTAACTTAAATATTGGAATTACCAATAAATATAAAATTTGAGAATGCGTTAAGCGTTCTTTTTAAAATATTAAAAACATATAATATATAAAATGAAAAAGCTGAAAGTTACATACAACAACAAATAATAGTTGTTCGTTAATTTGTTTCAGATAATGGTCGACGCGGGTAAATAAATGCCATAGGAGCAACCCGAGCTACAAAAGGTCAAAAAGATTCTGCAAAAAGATTTTATTCAATAGTTCCTGTATTAGATAGTGGGAATGTACAATATGAACAATAATACACTAAACACTAAACAACATGTGAGACATCTAAAAAAGCCGCGAGGTAAAGCGCATTCTCGAAATTTCGAGAACAATTACAACGGAATACATAAAGTTCCGTTAAAAGAATTAACCCTCACGCGGTCGTGTTTGTAGGGAACTAATTCGCGCGGTCTCACCACGGCAACATGTAATTATTGTACTTTTCTTTCACCAGCGCTTATCGCCACAATTTATCTAGTATATCTGCTTCAGTTGTGCTGTTTGTATGATAATGGTCGTTGGACAGTCACGGAGAAAAGTGTTTATGTCTTTTAGAAATTAGAATTTTATAGGTCGCAGTCGTTTGTGCCGTATTGTTGGAATCCAGATTGTTACAGATGTTTAGTTGCTTATTTTGTGATATTTTTTTGCATGGTGTGGACCTACATCTCCAATCCAGGCGGCTGCTAAATTATTGGTCAAACATATTGATCTAATTTCAATTTCTTATTTTAGGTAAGCGTTGAAGTATTTATTTACTGCAATTCGATTAAAAATAAATTAAAGTCGAATATTCAATTCCTTTGATTATAGTAATTTAATTTAATCAAAGAATATATAGAATTGTAATACTTCTAAGAAATTAATTATTTGAAATCAATTTTTTTTTCATCAGAACATTTTCACTGCAACTGTACTTTGTAATAATTGCCCTGTCCTAAGTGGACACCTATGAAACATCGACCGTAGATGTGTACACAGCCTATAATTAATACACCACTTACCTTTGAATGGCGCTTTGCACTTTCATTATTATAATTTGTTTTTAATAACATTATAAAAATGCACAATTTAGTTTTAAATCTTTATCTACGATTTATACATTTGTCTTACAAAATGCATGGTTCTCATGAACATGCTTATCTCAATAAAGATTGTGTACACAAAAAGCATGAGATAAAAAGCCACTTAGGCAATACTCAAAACATTAAATATTGAATTCAAGTATCTTAGCAGACTATGAATGCAAATGTGTATGATGAATTGCAACCAGATGAAATTTACGACTTTCAGAAACTGTTCAGTACAAATTTTTATTTGTATCTCTATTCATTTGAATATGTCTTATGTATATTTAATAATAATTTCCATTAACACGGAATTTTCTCTCGCAGGAATAGTCAAATAGAAGTCATACTTTCTACTGCGAATGTCAAATCCGACTAACAAGTAAGACCGCTCACGACATACTCTCACTTCTCGCCATTATCTTATTCCAAGATTACGACCAGTGGTCTATAATTTGACAAATAGAGAATGAGATGCATTAGTGGGCATTTCCTTAGTAATGGGGTACTATGGACCGCGGCTGTATAATTTAGCGGTCCGGTCGCAAAGATGGGTTGCGCTCCGCAATATTAATGTTTGGTATTATAAAAAGTTCATTTCATTTCAATTTGATATCTCGCTTGCATAAATATACGTTTCGTTGATTCGTTTTTTCCTTGATGTCCTTATATCAACGCTTGCTCTGTTTCAATTATTGTTAAAATCGAAAGCAAATGAATGTAGTCATTATTTTATGATTGAAAATTCTAAGTCGACGCAAAAACGTTTTGCGGATTTCGTAATGACGACTTCTTATTTAGGGGTTTGTTGTTGTAGCTTTTGGTTTTGTATTCTTAATTTTGATGTCTATAATGATAAGTTATTACTGGCTGCCACTTTTCTTCTGTTAGAAATTCTTAAATTATGTTTATAGCTGTATATGTCTAAACAAAATCGAAGTGTCTAGTCGTCCGCTAAACGGATGAATAAAATAAATTAGTCGTCCGATTACCGGATGAATAAAATAATTTAATCGTCCGATTACCGGATGAATAAAATAATTTAATCGTCCGATTATTCGGATTAATAGATAACCTTTTAACACTAAAGCTAGTTGGGTTGGACTAAAGCAAAGGGGGCGCAGGACTTAAAAAATTTTTGATGGAGTTGGTGTCATTATAACACCTATTTATTATTGTTTTATCGTAAAGATTACGCTAATATAAGCATGTTTTATAGGAACAACTTTTCTCTAAAATCAAAAATGGCCGAGATATTCGCCCTTAATTCGTTAGGTTAGGTTAGCCTTTAGGTTAGGTTAGGTTAGGTTTCTTAAAAAAAAACTACACAGAAATAGGAGCCCCGCGAAGCGGGGCTCCGTCGACGCGCGAAAAAAAATCAAGTTTAGGTTAGGTAAGCCCTTAGGTTAGGTTAGGTTAGGTTTCTTAAAAAAAAACTACACAGAAATAGGAGCCCCGCGAAGCGGGGCTCCGTCGACGCGCAAAAAAATAATCAAGTTTAGGTTAGGTTAGCCGTTAGGTTAGGTTAGGTTAGGTTTCTTAAAAAAATAAATAAACAGAAATAGGAGCCCCGCGAAGCGGGGCTCCGTCGACGCGCAAAAAAAAATCAAGTTTAGGTTAGGTTAGGTTAGGTTTCTTAAAAAAAAAACTACACAGAAATAGGAGCCCCGCGAAGCGGGGCTCCGTCGGCGCGCAAAAAAAAATCAAATACCTACGTGTGCCCTCCTCCCCCCTCCTCCCCCCACAAAAAAACTATAATACGTGCGGCAGTTCTCTAAAGAAACCCCGATAACCTAACTATATAATATATAAATAGATGTTATCGGACGATTAAATTATTTTATTCATCCGGTAATCGGACGACTAATTTATTTTATTCATCCGTTTAGCGGACGACTAGCTTTGTCCAAACAAAATATTATTTGAATTAGGTAGATATTCACACATCTAACCGATTTGCCTTGATTCGATTTAAATCATAATATAAAGGGACCAATGAGTGTAAACAAATGTTTTGATTAAATATAAAACAAAACATTTTAGGCTTTCATTTTTCAAAAAATCTTTACGTCTCTCATGTGTATAACGAACGCATGATATTGTATCAAACACAAAACATGTTTATCAGAACCCTTACATTGTATTCCCTTCCATCATCACACAGATAATAAACGCTTCATGTCCTAATAAAATACAATTTGTGAGCGAGATCCTGATCTTAAAACTACAAGAAATGTTTATAGGGATCGTAAATAGCGCTAAGTCGATAGTTTATGGTGAACTTCGATATGGTTTTATCTGTTTTGTTATTAGATAAGGAATAACTTCGGCGCCATTGTAACACAATGTTGTAATGATTTCAGCGAACAAACGATCCTATGACATACAGTGTGAACGAAATTTATATGCTCGTAATGTTTTATGATTCTGTAATTTAATAGGGATGAATGAATTGGAAAATTTAAAGATTTGATTTAAGTAACAAACTATCGACCGATCTCAATAACAAACTATCGACCGATCTCAATAACCTCCATACTCTGCAAGATTATGGAGCGTGTATTGAATTATCGGCTCCTCGCGTACCTTGAGATCAATGACGTTCTTAATGACCGGCAATACGGCTTTCGAAGGAACAGGTCGACTGGCGATCTCTTGGTTCACGCTACACATATTTGGGGAGAAGCCATCGAAAATCACGGGGAGGCACTTGCTGTCTCCCTTGATATATCGAAGGCTTTCGATAAAGTCTGGCACGCTGGCCTCTTAAGTAAGCTTCCTTCATACGGAATACCCCCCGCCCTCTGCACTTGGATAGCCGACTTCCTGAGTGAGCGATACATCCAAGTGGTTATCGACGGATGCAAGTCTGATACCCTGGATATAAACGCGGGTGTTCCTCGGGGGTCTGTTCTTTCTGCAACGCTTTTCTTATTGCATATTAATGATATGCTTGGGCCTAACATCTTTGGGTACGCTGACGACAGTACCGTTGTTGAAAGATACCTATCTAGTGCAGCAGCGACGAAGGATTCGATAACGTCTGAAAGAGGTGCGATGATTCAGCGCTTAAACAACACATTACAGGTTATATCAGAGTGGGGTGATGCCAACCTAGTAAAATTCAATGCGTCCAAAACACAAGCTTGCTTATTCACAGCGAAAAAGAGTTCACTCCATCTTACTCCAACTTTTCGCGGTGTGCCAATTGTAGTGTCCGACAGTCTGCAGTTGCTTGGTGTCACAGTATCATCGGACCTCAACTTCAAGCAGTTCATCGAGTCAAAAGCCCAATTGGCTGCAAAAAAGCACGGCATTTTGGCTAAAGTAAGACGATATTTCACACCTGACCAACTTCTCAGATTATACCAAGCCCAAGTGCGGTCGTGTGTCGAGTACTGCAGTCATATATGGGCAGGTGCTGCCAAAACTCATCTAGGGGCCCTAGATTCGATGGAAAAGCGCGCGAAAAAACTTATAGGAGATCCAAGTCTGCTAAAGAAGAAGCTCCTTACTCTTGAGCACCGAAGAAAAATAGCTTGCCTATCGGTCTTCTATAGGCTTCACTTCGGCGAATGCGGATCCGAGCTGCACAGCCTTGTACCGCCTTCTCCTTTCCACTTAAGAACTTCGCGACGAACGGCCGGTTTCCACCCCTTCGTGGTTGAAATCCCTCGAGTGCGCACCAAGCGTTATCAAAACACTTTTCTGATCAAAACCGCGAAGGAGTGGAATTCCCTTCCTCCTGCTGTGTTTCCCAATGAGTACAATTTGGATTTATTTAAGAAAAGAGTGAATAGGCTATACCTCTCTGATCAGGCATGCTAACCAAATGGACCGCATCTGCGCTTAACATCAGGCGAGATCGCGGTCAAATGCCTGAACAGTTTTTGAATAAAAAATAAAAAAAATAAAAAAAAAAGTGGAGTGATAAATATAGTGTAATAAGCCTTAATGTAGTTTTATTGAAAGTTTTCGTGTGAATAGCTGTTTTAATGCCTGTTTGAGCATGAGTGAATGAATCATTGTGGTATGAAGGTTTACGGTGACTACTCTATATTACAAATTATAAAAAAAAAAACCTCTGTACCTATGTAAGAACTGTTAAACCATAGATAATATAGGGTCTTTCATTACGATATTATGTGTTACTAATTAATAATTATTATGAAAATAAAAACTCAAATGAAATACAATTTTTGAAATACCCTTGACAAATGAATAAATAGTTAGCACAGCTATTAAAAATAATATTTACAACATAAAACTATACACATTTTTATTAACTTGTTCAGGTATGAACAGCTTTCGACATTCTGAAATAAAATAAATTTACAATCAGAACCCTCATGGTGCATTTCTCTTCTGAGACATCCCTACCAAAAATATTATACCACGCATATTTCATCACTAAGCTAATTCTAAGTATTCGTACAAAAATAGAGAACTCAGTCTGCAATGTCTAAATAAAACAGGATGTCACATTTCAATAACTCTTTTATTAGCTATCCCGACAGTCGACTTTAAACTCAATGTGCATACAATTTAAGTGCAATTTGTGTTAACTTGCATGCTCGCGCGGTTAGCACGACGACTCAATAACCGTAAAACAAACATTAGGAGGTGTAATCAAAATATAATTATATTTATTTGTGACGATGGTCGTGGATTCGGTTCCGGCACTAATGGCCTGCCGGCAGGTGGCGCGGATGGCTGAGTGAAAACAAAAACAGATGACTGTTTTGTTACAATTAGGGTTCCGTATACGTTTTTGTTCAAGACGTTATAATGAAAAAACTTTAAACACATTCTTAAACAAGGTATTTTAAGACAGTATTTTTAAGTAACTATTAAATTTTGTAAGATTTATTACTACTTGTCAGAATTTTCATAGGTATAAATGGTTAAGATCAATTAATATTATTAGTGTGAACACGAATTTAAATAAAACTTTTCGAATTAATATTATTCGACATTTCTAACATCAATTTGTAAGTCACCCTTTTCAGTATTATAATATCATGCCTTACACAAAAAACCAAATCTTCCATACTTTGCCCACACAAAATGTTATACTTACTTCAAATATTATATTCAAACGGAACCCTAACAAGGGCGTGCACTCTGTAGCGACAGACCAATTTGACATCGAGTCGTCAATGACACCTGCACGATAATTCTTATTAATATACTTTATAACTGAATTATTAAGAGTATAATTCGCAAATTCTGGTGACTTGACAGTTCCCCTCACGAACATTTTGTGGTTTCAACACACTTACTTTGTCTTCTTTTAGAAGTTTTTAATTAATTTCTGTAACCAAACTTGAATAATTAATTGCTATCTTTAAGATTTACTCGTAAAGTGGTAAATAGACGAAATATACGAAATAAGGAAAGTATTTAGAATAAAAAATACGTGTGGCACTCGAGGACTGCCGCGGTAAAGCTATTGCATAGCATCGCATCGCTGTGCCGGTTGGAGTGGGGGGTGTTAGGTTTTTTCGTTACGGAATTTATACATTCGGTCGCGCGCTCAAAGTCTGAGATAAAAGCTATGCAATAGCTTAATAATATTTAAACATTTAAAAGACTAACTGAAATGTGGGTTCCCTATTTTTTGTGAAAGAATCTTTCACTGCTTTATTTGGATAAATTAAACAGAATTGCGAAGGATGTAGTAGTAGGCAAATCAAATGGAAATTTCCTCTTACTGTATGTTACCTCCGGGAACAGGGGATTAAATCCACCTTATATCATTTGGGAAGAACTGCCTTTGATATTTGGAACTTTCCACTGTCTCTAGCAAAATAGAAGCCGTATTTAGTTCTAGGTTCTAGGCCGCTGTGTGTTCTATCAGAAGTCGATATTTTGAATAATGTTTATATGAATTATGTATTTGATTACTTACCTGTTATAAGGAAGATATAAATAGTTGACCTTAATTACTTTAAATGTCACTAGCTGAGACCCACGGCGTCACTCGCGTGATTATATTAGATTAAAGATTTTGCGTGAAACAGTAACAAATATACTTACATCCATGCATTACATTGAGGTAATATTATGTGTTTTTATTATTACGACAAGTAGGTATTGTTTTATTTATTCGGTTTTTTGGTTGAATTTCCTATTTTTGATCAGCAACATCATTTCGACTAAAACATTTTTTTAATCCATTCAAAAGAAACTCTTTGTACTAAGAGTAAACCGTCGATTTATGCTTATCAAATAAAAATTAAGTCCCCCGTCCTTTGCGACAACTTACATAAAGTAGGGGAAAAATTAACAGGAACACTTTATATCAAATCGTTGACTTAATAATAACAAAGAGTGTGTTTTCATCATAACTGAAGCTCAAATTTTCTCTCCCCTATTTTACTTTTCTTTGACTTGGCTGAAAATTTCTTAAAGCTATGACTACAGTAATGGCGGACAGCGATTTTGATGATAAAACAAGTAACTGAGGTTTGTAAAGTCATATAAGTATAAAAGGAAAAAATAAGCTATATATATATTGTATAAACAAACTTGTTTTATAAATAAATACTGTGGAATTGCTTTCCGTATTAATAAAATTGTCATATCCATAAATATCATATCACATTCAGGTAAGGCAAGTAAGTAGGTACGTATGTCAAATTACAGCAATCATTTTATAATTTTTATTTGTAAAAGCTTAAAGGCGAAAATTCTGATCTAATAAACAAATGAATAAACGATTATAGACGACATTGGACCTGAGTATAAAATCGCTATGTCTCATCATATAACCGCAATCTTAACAATACCACCAGTACTTGTATTATAAACACCATTTGGAGAACCGTAACAAACCATTCACAGAATTTTTTCTATGAACAAATTATTCCAAAGAAGAACCCTTAACGAGCAATAATTAGGCGATTTTGTTATGCCAATTTTGTATGCAAATTTAAATGAGAGCTTAATAACATGCAAATTAAATCGTGATTTATTTACATTTATTTTAAAATCTATTTGCCGAATTATCAGTTTATTTATTTACTCGTAGCATGTTGTTAAGTGAATAATTGGTATGTCATATTATAATTAAAATTTATTTCTTTAATCTTAGCTTTTCAAAGAATCAGAGCTTAAAAATAATAAACCAATGCCCCTTTTAGTTGAAATACAGTAAGAATTTACCATATTTTGAATCCAATATCTTGTTAGAGTATTTAAATTTACCATGCTAAATAAGTACAAAGTATACTTAATACTGTGTACTACCTACATCGCAATATTCGGTTCAAATTTAATATTTGAGTAAAAAAAAATTCTCGTGTCACAATGTTAGTCTGCATACTCCTCCGAAACGGGTGGACCGATTCTCATGAAATTTTCTGTGCATATCGGGTAAGTCTGAGAATCGGCCAACATCTATTTTTCATATGTACCACGGGCGAAGCCGGGGCGGACCGCTAGTATTTGAGTAAATTTTAAATAGACTAAAATGACAAGCTAAAATTCGTTAAATTTAGTAAATTTTAGTCAAAACTTTTAAATAGTCTCCCATGCGAAGGCTCTAATCTATTGGGAAATTACTAACGCTTTGAAGTTTTCATCCAATTACAATTTGCAGTGATGTGTAAACTAATTTATCTTATTTGAATTAAGATATTTTAATAACAGAAAACATGCACACAGAGACCTTAATTAACGCTTTTCTTTGTCTCGGAATATTAATTAGTAGCGTTTGTGCTTCAATATTAAATAGACATTAAGATTCTTAAATAAACCTTGTTGATTATTTGTGAATAAAAACACAAGGAGAATTTATAAAAAGTAGATATATGTTTCCACGATTCTTGACATTTCTTTTTCTATTCATATTATTCACTCTTTTTCAATTCCACTCATACAATTACAATAATTCATAAATTTATCTTTTAGAGGGACAGTATTCAAATGTATTCACAAATACAATATCTCCCCAGAGCTTATCGTCGTCAACATTAGACAAATTGAAATAGCCAATACTGACGTTTTGAATTTTAATCCCCAATCCCCAAGTATTGAACCTTGTATTTCCCCCGAGCCCCCGGCAGTTACATATGCTATTGACATTTAGCTAAAGACTTCTATCTCTGTTCTAATGAGAAAAACTGAGGGGAAAGTTTTGCCACGGCAAGTCCCCTGTGTAGGTAAACACGTCAGGGTCGAAAGTCCCCTAATAAGGTATCGTCTCACCTTAGGGTGATGATGCAAAGAATAGATGGTTAAAGACACGCCATTTTTGGCTTTAAAATATTTTCAATACTAATAAATTAATAATTCTAATATTGGACATGTTATGGGAACACAAGTTGCATTTGAGTTAACTTTCCTGTGCTTTTTAATTATTTTTTAGTAATTTGAATCCGTACGAAGATACCTAATGTCCTTCGTAACATGCAGTGAGTGAATATAAGAATACAATAAGTAATTAAAATTGAATTAAATTTTTATTCAACAACAATTGCTTGCGAATTCATACAACGTTTTCTCGTTTCGCATTGACCCATAGACGTGTCTGCAAAGCTGTTACTCTCTTACAAAGAAGTCACGCGGTTACTACGAGGGTGGACCTGCATTGTATTTATAGTTATCAACAAGTTGCAAATTAATATAGTCCAACAGGGCGAATGTTTCTACCTATGTTTTATACAATGTTTTTCATGACTATGTTCTTTATACTACTTCAGTTCCCACGGCTACGCTGATTTTCTTTGGTAGAGCATGTATTTCAGTATTTTAATTGGAAAAATTCTGACTTATATCTTAATTATATGGGTTACTGGAACTAAATTATAATATTATATTCAATGACATTATTAAAAGTATAATAGAAATAACAAAAAATATGTCTTTATATAGATAAAGACGTATCAAAACCAATCCCAATTTTATTAAAGAATTTATTTTGTTTACGAATAAAAATATATAACTTGAACGAATGAAATAACCTCTATATATAAGGAACCTAACCTCATTTTGTTCTGTATCCAAGTTAAAAAGCATTTGATGCGTTTTTATAAAAATTATAAAAGCACTACATAACTTTATTCTACACTAGAGGTCCGCCCCGGCTTCGCCCGTGGTACATATTATTATTTCGCAATTAAAGGTAGCCTATGTCCTTTCTCGGGTATCAAAATATCTCCATACCAAATTTCATGCAAATTGGTTCAGTAGTTTAGGCGTGATTGAGTAACAGACAGACAGACAGAGTTACTTTCGCATTTATAATATTAGTTTGGATAACACAACTTGCAGTCTACATATCTTTATTCATAAAATAATATATTCTTCTATTGTTAACAAAGATCTTATAATAATGAAACGCTATTTCAAACACCGTTTTTATCTTGTTATTTCTATTATATTTACTCACACGTCACAACGCATTACGATATCTTTCGTATCTTTACGCTATGGTGATGGCATTTTCTAAAAGCAATGTAATAAAAGAACATAGATAACATCAATAAATACAAGCTTTCCGCCAGCGGATTCGCCCGCGTAGTCGAAGAAAAACTCGCACAATTCCCGTTCCCGTGAGATTTTCGGGATAAAACCTATGTTCTTTCTGGGGTCATAAGCTATATCTGTACCAAGTTTGAAGTAAATCCTTGCGGTACTTTTTGAGATTAGCCCGGACATACATACGGAAAAACACAAAAATTCTAAAAACTATATTTATGTCTTCGGTATCTACTGTAGATCGTGCCACAAGTATTTTTTTTAAATATTCAATGTACAAATTTGACTTTCCTACGATTTTATTATATGTATAGATAATTATTCTATTTTAGTGTAAGTCTATTTTTATAGGGATTCATAATCCTCATACTGTTAAATGATGATTAGATTGCCTGCTGCGTTCTTTATAATCCGCTTATAATCATAATGTTATGCAAAGAAGAGAGGTTTACTATGTGAACACGTTCAATTTAGTTTGTAGATAAGGCTGTCATCATACTAGATAAAAATATATATAAAATAACACAGCATAACTGCGTTAAAAACAACCGACTTCAAACTTGCACTTGCAACATTTACAAATACAGACAAAAATGCTCATAAAATAAAAACTACTTGGCCTATCCGAATAAAATTTTTATGGGACCAATTCGACACCATCCCGCATCGAACAAAAAAAGAATCACGTAAATCGGTTCAGAAACCACGGAGTAATCGGTGTACATACATAAAAAAAAAACATACCGGCCGAATTGATAACCTCCTCCTTTTTTTTGAAGTCGGTTAAAAATTAATAAGACTATTTACATATTTTTTTTCCCTGCATTAGAATAATCAGTTCTATACGTTTTTGTTTTTGTATTATTGACTATTGAGTTTCATTCTCATCTTAGTATTAAATTATGTAGACTGTTTCATGTGTAGCAATAGAAAAAAAAGATGGGCTTTACAACGAAAACGTAATTTATGAAAGGTTTGATTTGAATACAAAAAATATATATTCCAGGAGATTCTGAATAGTATGAAGTATCCTACATAATATATTATGGTAGTGATACAGAATGTATACATAGTCAATTCCCTGAAGAGACCAATCTGAAGTTGCCGGGTTTAGGTTGATTGCTCAGTAATTTAAAAAATCTGAAAAACAGAATAATATATGAAATGTGTCTGTCCTGAGCTATTTTTGAAATGATCTTTCCTAGCTCCTACAGGTTATCCTAATTGTTTTATCGATAGTTATACTTTAAAAAAGATTTAGCATGTGACATTACATCAAACAAATTATAAATAATGTTCGGAAGTGAAAACTTCCCATATTAAAATCATACTATTTGTAACATAAGAATTTGAAAACGTCTTAATTTTTTGTACTTAACACAAAGCATTAATTAACGAATATAACCTTTAACACACAATAATCCATACTTATAGTATATGTCGTTACTATAATATGCAAATTCGCGTTATATCTCAATCAACGTTATGAAAACGAGGTTTTCGCGCGCGCCAATACCATTAGCAAAAACAAAAACGTCACTTTAAAATGCGCCTTAATCACGATATCCTGTCCATAAACCATTCGCTTGCATAATAAACTAATTTATTCAGACGGAAAGAATCTATCTTCGACTTTTCTAAGACCACACACTGCTAGTCGTTAAAATTCTAGACCGCTGTGTCTATTAAGAAAATCTAGATCTTAAATTGTAAGATACAATTAAATTAAATGCGGGAAACCGTTAATAACTACCGGTTAATCCTATCCTATCCTACTATGTGAAGTAGGTAAATTTATGATAAACTTTACCATTAACAAATGCAGGACTGATAATTTTCGTTATAATAAATGTGTAGTAATTATTGTAATACGTCGTGTATTATGTTGTTAATAACCGACTTTTAAGTTGAGTCAATTCATGTGTGCAACTGTAAAATCTACACACACTACTACTACAGAAAACTCTTTTAGAAGTTGGAATTCACTTTTAATCTGAATTACAAGATGATCAGTGTCCTAAGAATGTTTATTCATTGTGTTTTAATGATAGATACTAGATTCTATAAAAATACTTATAATAAGAGAGTTATATTAAAGTATTAAATCGTTCCCTAGTTTCAGGAATGTGTTCATTTATTTATTTGATCACAGTATAAGCCTATAGGGAAATTGGGTGAAACGTTTGATCATCCAAGGTCACAATATGGAAGAGAAACGACCCTGAATTTAACCAGATGTAATTAAATTGGAAAAGGGACAGTTCATATCTGGAATCTGTTAGATGAGAGATATTTCGTGTTTGTATTTGAAATATAGAAGTATTTTTCTATCAATATCATTATGTTATGTTTAGTCTTCATCCTTTTGTTTATTTTTGTTACCTTATGTTACTGAATGATAAACTTGGTTATTTATTTGGTTATTATTTTTCTACTGAAAAATCACAATGGTCGTTGTACTGAAATTCCTCGTGTAAGTTGGTAGGCTTTTGATTCGTCGTTATCCTATCAATTATTAGATTACAACAGTTAAGTAAGCAGTTACTGTAAAAAATAATGTCACAACTCACATTGAATGTTTGCTACGAAATTCCCGTTTTGCTTATGCTAACAATTATAATTGTCATACTTATAGAGAATCTAAATTTAAATTATATATTATCTGTACTTTTTTTTCTTAAAAGGATTAAATACATTAGTCTTAATTCTTCCCAGGTTATAAACATCATTAGAAGCTCGCTAGTTCATTAGTTAAAAATATTTTGACTTGAACAAATAAAGAAGTACTAAACCAAAATCGTAACATCGTAAAAGATTAACTATTTGATCGAATTCGATCACTCTGAACCCTATAGAAATTCCTTGATATAATAGTGATGTAAGATTCGGATTTAAATTTATCGGCACTGCGTCGGTCGTGTCAAAGCGCTCTTGTGATGATATCAAAAAATTATATCTCGAGTTATCGATAGGACGGAGTGTGGCGAGCGTTTCCATTGTGACACGAGATGAGAGTAAATATTTAAGGTGGGATTAGTGTATAAAATAGTTTTACATATCATTGCATACGGAATAACATTACGAGTATCTGTTAATTTTAATGTGTGTGTCATAATAATAATTATCTTGATATGATGCGAAATTCCTTTACATTCCTTCATTACATGTAATTTGACGTTCTAAACATTTACATAAATAATTATCATAATATTGTGGTTGTGGGGAAATTACGTCATTGAAAACTTCCATTGTTCTCTTATGCTTTGATTTTGATTACTTATATAATTCATACCAAAGTTACTGCCGCTATAAAATATTTCGTATGGCAAACAAACAATTAAAAACAAACACAAGCATAAATACAATAACAATACTTTCATTTATAAGTTATCATAAATACAAAGGCAATTTACTACATTTTTTTACGATAAATAAAAAAATCGCGGTCCTCATTAAAATCGTGTCGTGCCAAGCAACGGGCACCGTCAAAGGGGGATGCAGGCCGTATATTCTAACGTTATTTCACGGCTTGTATGTCACGCCTGCACGTCTCATAGTTGTCTACAATAGAGATTGCGTCGTGGGAAATCGGCCGTGTGAGGGTGTGATGCAAATATATTGGAAAATATTTGATTCTGCAAGGATGTGAAGTAAACAGTAGCCAATTTGAGTTTGTGTGAAATGTTTAGTGCAATCTTGGACTAGGAACTTGGACTTTAGGACTAGTAGTGACTCTTGAACAGTGGAGAATTTAATTAGGATTATGTATTTACAGGCCGTTATTACGCTTATAGCTAACTTTAGGTGTAGTACCAATGGCATCTTAATACTATTATAAAGGCGAAAGTTTGTAAGGATGTATGGATGTATGGATGTATGGATGTATGGATGTTTGTTACTCTTTCACGTAAAAACTACTGAACCGATTACAATGAAATTTAGCACACATATAGAGGGTAACTTGGATTAGCACATAGGATAGGTTTTATCCCGGAAAAGCCGCGGGCGGAAATCTAGTACTTTCATAAAATTAATTAATATTTTACGCAATTTATTCGTAAGTAAATAATACATTACTGTATTGATAAAGTTACCAATTTAAATATGTACGGTAAACACATGCGTGTTTAAATTACCATATTGTTTTCGTTGCATGTTTAACACTTTTAAAATAAACAAGAAGGGATTATTATCAGTATATTCTTATCTATGAACCACGCGATGGGCATATAATTGAACAATTTTAATTAACTAATTAAATATAGTTATAAAAATATCAACAACCATAAATATATGAATAATATAATAAACACACAAACAATGTACGTATAGTCCAATTTAAACTCACTAATAATTGTTGCTATTTAACACATAAGTTTTCATTCCCAGCTCATGAATAACTTTCTTATTATGTACAAAACTTATGTACAGTAAAATTTAAAATTACAGGCAAGCAGAATGTATGTGGTGTGATTACTTCAAGTATCACATTAGTTATATAATTTCGTATTATTTAATTATGCATTAAATTAGAATATTAAGTAGGTACCATATATTTTAGCATTACATGGCGTGAAACATACATACCAGCCCTACATTTTATTTACGATTGTTTCAGATCCCTTTCAAAACTCAAACTCAAACTCAAACATTTATTTATTCAATTAGACTACTTTTAGTAGCACTTTCGAATCGTCATTACATAAGTATTTTTAACATTTACCACCGATTCGGAAAGCAGTATCTATGGAGAAGAACCGGCAAGAAACTCCATAGTTGCTCTTTTAAAATCATATTGTCAATATTACATAGGTAATCTGTAACTTAAATCTAACTACATAATATATCATAATATGCCAAAGAACTGTCCTGTGGTTCTTACGCGACAACCCTCCATGGATTTTCATCTTCCATATATTCCTTAATGCTATAATAGGCTCTCTGAACTAATATATTTTTTACATAAGTTTTAAATTTAGCACTACCAAACTCTTTAATATTATGAGGAATTCTATTGTAAAAGCGTATACCTTGACCCATAAATGAATTTTTAACTTTAGCTAATCGGAAAAATGGCATTTCAATTCTATTTCTGTTCCTTGTGCCATAACAGTGTCTATCTCCTACTCTTGTGTGTACGTCGGCATTTTTGTGTACATGCAAAATATTATTAAATATATACTGTGATGGTACAGTAAGGATACCAGTATTCTTAAAGAGATCTCTTAGTGAACGTAAATTATATATAGAGCGAATGGCTCTTTTCTGTAAGATAAATATAGTTTCTATATCTGCTGCCCTGCCCCATAGTAGAATTCCATAGGACATAATACTATGAAAGTAGCTGAAATAAACCAATCTAGCTGTATCTTCATCGGTGAGATGCCTTACCTTTCGGACTGCATATGCTGCTGAACTGAGCTTACCTGCAGCGGTGTTGACATGGGCTCCCCACTGTAGTTTCTCGTCCAATGTTAACCCAAGAAATACAGTCGATTCTGTAGGGTGTAATACCTCCCCCTTCAAGGTCATATTTCTGCTCAACTTTTTAACGTTAGGTAGTAAAAATTCAACACAAGTTGTTTTTTTGGCATTTAATAATAAATTATTAGCAGTAAACCAGTCGGATATGTGTAAAAGAGTACTGTTCACTTCGTCAACATTTGGGTCATGCCTATCCACATTGAATATTAATGAGGTATCATCTGCAAACAGAACTATTTCACACCTATCCTGTAATTAATAAGGTAGATCATTGATATATACCAAGAACAAGAAGGGTCCTAAAATAGATCCTTGTGGAACACCAATGTTAATTGACGCACCGCTAGAACGTTCTCCATTAACAACTACAGTTTGTATCCTATCATGCAGGTATGAGGCTATGAGGTTCTGAGCTTGTCCTTTAATCCCATAGTGATTAAGTTTACGCAATAATGTACAATGTTCAACGCAGTCAAATGCCTTGGAGAGGTCACAAAATATCCCCAAAGCATTTTTTGAGTTTTCCCATGCCTTATATATATGTGTTAGTAGTGCAACTCCAGCATCTGTGGTTGAGCGCCCCTTTGTGAAACCAAACTGTTTGGTGTGCAGCAAATTATTAGAAGCAAAGTGACTAGTCAATTGGTTTAATATTAACTTTTCGAATACCTTACTTAATGTTGGTAAAATCGAGATAGGTCTATAGTTGTTACAGTCTTCTTGATCGCCTTTCTTAAATAGAGGTATAACTTTACTAAGCTTTAGTAAATTAGGAAATGTACCATAGTCACAACACTTATTAAATATGAAAGCTAAATTGTTTGCAATATTTTCTATTATATTATTAACTAAATTTACGGACATTCCCCAAAGATCACAAGTGTTTTTTAAATTAAGTGTCTTAAATGCTGTAACAATATCATTAGCAGTTACGTGACGCAATTGAAATAATGTACTGCACCCCGCAACATGGCCCCTCAAAAAGGTCTCTGCAAGTACTGAAGACGAGTTTAAATTATTAGTAATGCTAGCAGGGACACTACTAAAGAAATCTTCAAAAGCAAGCGCAACATCAGCATTTTTGTCAATAACCATGCCATTATGTACAAGTTTTATGGTATTACTTGATTTGCTTTTACCCATTTCACCATTAATAATAGACCAAACTGTTTTAACTTTATTATCCGAGTCGCGTATTTTATCTCTGATATACAAACGCTTCGCAGTAAAACAAACAATTTTTGAGTAATTTAAAGTTTTTGAGTAATTTCTAACATATCTAAGAAAAGATGGGTCTTTATTATATTGCTTCATACCATATAACTCATAAAGAACGATCCTACACCTATGTATGCTAGGTGTCGCCCATTTACTAAATGGTAAATCCTTGGTAATATTTAAAGATTTAACTTTAAATATTTTTTCAAATTCATTATGAACTAAATTAAAAAGATTTTTAAACATTTCACAAGGATTATTATGACAGGATTGATCATTCAGTACGGGCAGGTTTTTATTAATATTATCTCTAAATTTATTAATGCCTTTTTTAGTTATAGGCCTAACATTAATTCTTTTAAATTCAGGTAAGCAATCCCATTCAAAAACTACTTTCTGGCCACAGTGATCCGAAGTGAGTGTATTGAGAATATTTTTCTCTAAACAGATGCAGTCGCAGTATATATTATCAATACAGGTTGCAGAAGTAGGTGTAATTCGTGTGGGTTCATTAAAAAGTTTATACAGATTAAATGACTGAAACAAATTAACAATTCGTGTTGCCGTTTGTGTTTGTAAAAGTATATCAATATTAAAATCACCACATACTATAACTTTTTTTTTACTCCTACTTAAACGCTTTAATATTTCTTCCATGACTGTCTCAAACATATTATAGTCATTGGAAGGGGGTCTATAAACGCAAACAATAATGTAACGCTCCAGTTCAACACAGGACAGTTCAATGGTCCGTTCTACAGAAAGACTAACAATGTCAGTTCGTTCTTTGCATTTTACACTATTATGTACAAAAATAAGAGAACCTCCATGAATAGCATATGTCCTGAAGTATATACTTTTTAATTTATAATTATCAATATTTATTAACAACTGACATTGTTTAAGCCAATGTTCTGTTACACAAAAAACCTTAATACTATTATGATTTAAAAACAATTCTATTTCTAATAATTTGCTAGCCAAGCCTTGAATGTTTTGATGTACAATAGAAAAGGTCTGCTTAGCTGTTGTCTTATATACTAGTTTAAATCTAGCTTAGGGCTAGATTTTCTGTCAACACTAGGTTGGTGTATATAATTAACCCGATGTCCAACTGATTGACATATTACAGCATCAACAGAAGAGATTAATTACACGAGGATATTCCAGACAAAGCTCCCATCACCAACGATCCTTATAGAGTATAATATGTGTACCATTTTCAATAATGTGTGCATTTAGTATGCGATTTGAATTATTGTAAAACATCGATTTGTATGTAATTGGAACTTTCAAGGAAAATCTTTAGTATTAAGTTTAATAAACCTATCTATTTATTGTCGGAATATAATTTTACAAACAATCCAGTCCACTCAGTAGAGGGCTATATTTTTTAGTATCTATAAAAACCCAACACTGTTGTAGTATTATGTTTCATCATAATAAGTATTATCTTAAATATTGATACCAACTATACTCCTTATTCAGTAGTCATGAAATCCATCGTATAATACAAAAACATACCACATTGTAAACTATACCATACACGCCTTTGTTCAAAAGCCGTCTTAGAATTACTAATTAATTTTACAATCCTATTGAATACGTAATGAAAACTACCAATTTCACAAAGTACAAACAAAATCACGTGTTATTTGAATCCAGCTAAAAATCGGTTTGGCCTCATTCGAGCCGGGTAACTTTTCTTTAATAAAACTTTATTTGGTAACAGATCCGCTATGGAAAGGTAAAGAGGCTTATTGTTAAGCCTCTGATTCGATAAAAAGTCAAATAATATTAGATCCTGAACTTTTTCCGTCGTTGGAGAAAATTTGATTGCGGTAGATGTTGAGAATTACTTTATCGCTGTATCTATAAATATTTTATGAACAGATCTTGCTTTGTCAGGTAAATGCTAGAATTTTTTTATATAAAAATTATATTTTAAAATAATTGTCTGAAAATCTAATATATTATGTAGATTATAAAAATGAATAGCTAAATGTGTTAGTAAAACTCGAGAAAGGCTGAATCGATTTCGTTAATTCTTTTTTTATAATATTCCATGAAGTACGAGGATAGCCAGGACGGACTGCTAGTAGGATATAAAACAATATTAAATTAAAGAAACAGGTCAACGACTTTGAATACGATATACTTTGCTTACAATGACACGTCATTATAAATATGATATTTGTAGGAATGGCTTTGGACAATGAGATTATTGACTATACAGATTTAACAATATTTTTAATACAGTTCATCTTTTTAATAAAACCAGTTATTTTTACATTTTAATTTATAAAATCCTCATTTGTATTGCAAATTAATTCCCGAACACACTAACAGTTTCGTAAACAATCAAACAATGCAGCTGACGGTTCTCTCATAGAACTTAACGTTATAGCTTCTTCATACAGAATGCACGTGAAACCAGTTTTATAAACTTCAATATTGGGTGATATTTAACTTTTAATACACCTAATATTCAGTTAAAAATACAGAATTATATTGTGAAGTTTTTCTGTAATAGAGTAGAATTAAATCGATATTAACCAATCGATAACAATGAATTGAAATTAAATCAATAGCTAAATAGTACGTTTTCGATTTTTCAGATTCTGTGTAATATTTTTTTTATAAAAAAAGCGGACAAACGAACTCCTAGCTGTAGCGAGCGCCATCTTACCGATCACCACCCCTCATGAGCCTTCACAATAATCGAAATGTTGAAATATTTTGATGTATAGTAAAATTATTGTTTTATTACTAATGCTAAAATAAATAGAATGCCAAGCTTGTAGTAAATATCAGCAATGAGCCTGAACTAAAAACAGTTTCACTAAAACCCAGTTTCTGTGTGAAACCGCTCTAACAATGTTCCCCGTTTATTTTGTATCGCTCATTGTACTGTAAATTATTATAATGTGAATTCAGTTCCGGTGCGAGTACGTAAAATATTAAATTTTAACGTGTGTATTTTAAGTTGACGTGTTTTCGTTGTTCGGACTGGAAGCGGGGCTATGGAGAAAACAATTTAAAGATGCGAATTTTATGGACTGTATATTGTTACTTTTGTATTATTTAAAGCTCTTGCTCTTTTTGCTGAACCTGATGTGGTGTTACCATTTAATAATTATAAACAAATTCTAATTTAATTCATAATGAATATTTGTTTACCTAAAAAAATACCATTTAATTCAAATCATCTTTCCTATCTATACTATCCAATAAAACATAGTTTGTCTATCGGCCTATAGCATAATCGAAATTTTGCAAAGAAACCCAGATATTGCATTATTAATGTTGTTTACAAATAATTTTACCAATCCACCAATCGCTTCGATTCTACATAACATCTAAAACATTCCAGAACGTTCTGTACCAACGTCCACCATTAGCGTTATTATACGAAAAGCGTATTGTTAATTTAATTGGCGGCAGTTTGGTCAAAATGTCCCTTAATGAACTCGAAAATTGACAAACATGAGTGTGATTACTGAATGTAATGGTACATCGATTGAACACGTTTCGAATCGGAAAAAGGAAGTATGAGGGGTGAATTAGACCGCTATTTAGAACGATGCGAACGTACTAGTAAAGCGAAATAATAGCTAGCGTTTTGTAGAATTAACAATACTGCTCTGAATTTTAAACGGTAAATGTGTTTTCTAATATTATTGCTAATGGCAACATATAAGAAAGCAAATAAGCGATTTCTAACTGCTAATACAGTGATTATTTAAAGTTTTATCGTCAAAAATAGCGAATGAAATTAGCATGATTTTAAATAAAATAACACACACCTATAAAGTTTTTTGAACAGAAATTTAGCCATATATTTTGCGGACGCAATGATTATGTGTAATTGTTAACGGAAGTAAAACTTAATACACAATGACATATTATTTACCCTCTTGTTAGATTGTTACATTCGTTTACTTATTTGTAGTTCTAAGAATAACATCGTAGAATCAGTACGTGCCTAACTATGTATCGTTATAAATAAATAATAATCATTACAACCTTCTTACATTATTGCTTCTATTTTGCAGGTAAATGCTTGTTAATGATCGACAATAATAGTTTGTGTGTCATTATCTTAAATTATGTTATCTAATTGAAAGGAACGTCGTTCGTCGATGTAATCGTTTCTTGGTTGTTAGAGTATAACACGAAAGTAGAGTTTAGAAAATAATGCGACAAATGATAATGTTCGTGTTTCTAGTTATTTATAAAATAAAAAAATGTATGCGTGTACTAGAGTACACACGTAAGAAGTGAAACTTCTCTATGACCTTAAAAATGTCACGAGTATGGCGTAACGCAAAAATGTCACGCGTACGGCGTAACGCAAAAATGTCACGGGTACGGCGTAACGCAAAAATGTCACGCGTACGGCGTAACGCTTAAATGTTACACTAAATTTTTGTCCAACCCCGATAAAGAAGTTTCACTTCAAAAAGCTTAAATTTTAAGCAATTTCGTATTAAAAATGTTTGCAATAGATCTGTATGTTGAAATCATTTAAGATTAAGTCCTTTTCTTCTAAAACTATACATATACCATATGCATAAACGTCGTTTAATAGAACAATTTTTTATTGTTTTTATCAACAGTTGATAACTCCACAAGTGTACATCATAAAATGTACAATAAAATGAACAATGCTCCCTTAATTACTACCACAATGAACTGTCACCGTGATTCAGTTTACGAAACATTTGAGCTACACAGTTCTGAGCTTTGTTGAGAGTTGGTTTAAGTTATGAGCTTTTGTGGTTTGAATTTTTTTATTTTTATAACGAATGATATAGATGTTGAAGGAATAGAAATTATAATGTATTGGTCGAATTTTATGTGAAAATATAAATAAAATGTGTTACGTGTTTAAAAGAATGTTACGTATATAATTATAATTTCATTTTAAACAAGTTTAAAAAGTCATTTTAGGTATTTTATAAAATATATGTAAGTATAATAATTAGAATAACAGCGTCGAGTAAAATTTATTCAGTGGTAAATAGTAGGTATATGTGTTTTATTAATTTTACTGTAAACATTATCTTTACTTGGAATAAAAACGAGGATCAAACCCAGAAGGTTGGCAAAGACAAATGAAATATACGTTATATACACGTCTACTTACAACTACATAATAATATGTGGAACTGTGTTTATATATTTTGCATGTCAATATTATTGGTGCTTATTTTGCGGTGGCGGTGGGCTGGCCATGTCTGTAGGAGAACAGACGGTCGATGGAGTCGGCATGTGCTCGAATGGAGACCACGTACAGGCAAGCGCAGTGTAGGACGCCCTGCGGCGCGATGGACTGACGACTTGAAGAAGGTGGCCGGCATTGGGTGGATGCGGTATGCCGAAGAAAGAGAAAACTGGCGCGATCTGGGAGAGGCCTACGTCCAGCAGTGGACGGGGATAGGCTGATGTGATGTGATGATTATTGGTGAATGTGTACAAATCAGAATAATAACTTGTAAAACCACATTTATGCAAATAAAGATGTTTTCTTTTATTTCATTGTATCCTAATCTCATGCTACATTATCCGCTGTCGCTTATACCTTAGAGTTCTTGAGAATTAGCATCAGTAACCTCACAGTAATATGAGCCGGCGTACATATGGTCTTTATTTCATTCCGTTCAGTGGGGTTGACAATAACATTAAATTTATGTCATATTCTCGTACCCTTGACAAGTTCAATGTTGACATTGGTATCAAATGATACAGGGTGTTCGCAAATACACGTTCCGTGCGTAAATTGACAAGGAACGTGAACAGTAGTTTGCTATGTAATTTTTACATTTAATGTTTGAATTTAAAAGTTGAATGGAATATGATTTAATTTAATTATTTGCGTTGTGGATGTATTATATGAAGCTTTGTATAGAGTGTAGTACATAATATTGTGTTTTATAGAGCGTTTAACACTAGAGCGCACGCGCGGGGGACATAGGTCACCCAGTGCTATATATTGCTAAATATTTTTTTAAACAATCGTGCTTGAGTGTTGTTGTCTCAGGTATTCCCCGACTACCAATCACCGGACATTTTAGCATCGTGTCAGCTTCCTTGGCGCAACGAAGTGTACTCTGCGAATATATAAAAGTACATGGGTGACGCATGTCCCCCGCGCGAGCGTTCTAGGAAGTTTTTGAAATCATACAATTACGAGTGAAAATCAAGTATACCGCTTTTATTTTTTACTGCTCTTATGATCAATTTATACTTTTAAGAAATTATTAATATATGGGTAACTAAAATCGAAATAAAATACTCATATTCGAGTGCTAGGACATACTTATTTTTTATCCATACTATAATATTATAAATGCGAAAGTAACTCTGTCTGTCTGTCTGTTACTCAATCACGCCTAAACTACTGAACCAATTTTTATGAAATTTGGTATGGAGATATTTTGATACCCGAGGAAGGACATAGGCTACTTTTTATCCCGGGAAAATGACGCAATCCCGGAAATCCCACGGGAGCGGGAACTATGCGGGTTTTCTTTGACTGCGCGAGCGAAGCCGCGGGCGGAAACCTAGTTGAAAATAAAATTTTATTGGATAAGAACAACTTATTCTTAAACTTTATAATTAGATGATTATTTTTACCAAATTTGTAGTGTCCATAGTAAAAAAAACTGATTGATCACAATAAGTAATAAATTAGTTACTTTTCACAGAGTTTAATGTTTAGCTCATAATTTAAGTAAAATGAGAAAATATTGATATTTTTTTTGTTTCATCACTTAAAAATAAAGTTGATTCATAAATAAGTACTTCGTTTACTTTTTTAACTACGATTTTTATGAAAAAAAAAGTGCGTCGTATTGGGTGACATATGTGACCCACGCGTGCACTCAAGGAAAATTTTAGGCGCGAGCGCTCTAGTGTTAAAGTTATAATATTTTGTGCCAATTTAAGCAAAGCTGGTCAGTTGTATAACATATTATAATACATTTTTTCATTGAAGTTAGCTTTATCTAAGGATTCGTCTTTGTAGTTTATTAAACCACCACTAGTTTGGGGGTTATTATTTCATACACTATATTATATAATATATTTTATTACCTATCTCAGTTTCCAAAATGTTGATAATTATAAATATTATATTATACTAGCGGTCCGCCCCGGCTTCACCCGTGGTACATATTTACGTTTTCTCTACATGAGAACTATCCTCGTACTCAAGGAATATAATAAAAAAAGAATTATCAAAATCGGTCCAACCGTTCACGCGTGATGTCGTGACCAAGGAAAACGGGTTTCATTTTTATATATATACATATATAGATTTATCACAATTTTCTGTTCTTTTAACAAGTATCCGCTACATACTTTCTAATTGAATATTCAATACACACCCTGTATAAATCAAAATAGAATTTCGGTCAAGCGCCCTCTGCGAAGGTTAATCATTTCATTCAATGGTATACAGTTAGAGCAACTGTTGGTTATAGCGAAATGTATGAAAATCGATAACTTCTGATTTAATACGTGTTTATTCATCGCAAACTGCTATCTTGTTTGTTGATGTATTTTGTAGCGATATTTTTGAAATATTTACGAGACTGTTTCATTATAATATGTGCAGTAGGTATAAGGAATGATTGGTGGAGCAACTTTTGTGAATTAGCTGTGGTCTGAATTTTTTTAATTACAATAACGCTTATAATGTGTTTGAAAATTATATAAACATCCATTAATGCATTTAGATATTGATTTGAAATGCATGCAATATGTATGTAATCATTAGATAGTAATATTAAAAGATAAGGCACATAAATAAGAAAAATGTGATTACGATATCTACTACAATATATTCAATACAGAAATAAGATTTGAAGAAAAAACACAAAAAGATAACGTATTGGTACCTACCAAATAATATTGGAGTACCTACATATTCCATTGCAAAAAGAGCGTATCGTACAATTTTCGATACTTTTCCGTTAACCGATATTGAATATCCCCTGAAAAAGCAAATCGCTCCCGCAAATCGTATCAGTGATTCGATCGACTCGCTTCAAAGGAATAAAATCAATTGGAACTGGTACGCGTTGATCGAGATATCGAATACCGTTCTTCATTAACTCGATTTTATCGAGAGATTTTAATAATAATTGGAACTTCACTCGGACTTTTGACGCCTTTATCAAGATTTTTCTTAAGCGAATCTTCGTTGGAATTAGTTCGATGAAATGAATGATAATGATCAGTTGATTGGTGAAACGTTTGTTTACATTATGGTATAATATGATTCGTTAAGAAAGTCTGCAATGTTATATTTATCGCGATCGTAATGTATTGAGTAAATAAATCGAATGTGCAAAACTTATTTATATTTCGATTCATCTGCAATTTGTTAATATAGCTGCTGAATTTACTGGCATGGTGTATAACGGAAAAGGTTTGACGACAAATTACATCCAACAACTCGCACTTGGCCACTATGCAAATATTTTTTTAAGCAATGTAAACGATTTTTATTTTATTATTTTGAAGCTCTAAAAAAGCTTTTTGAAAATGTATAACAAGTTCTATAAGTTTTATAAAAATTAAAATCGAATATCGGTCCTAACAAAGCAATTTCAGAGCGTATCCAATTATAAATACTATGTGAATCAAATAAAAGTTAACAGCCGCATAAGTAACCGTATCCAAACAATGTCCCATCTCCGTATCTACTTATCTGATTCACACTAACAATCGCCGTACTTTGCATTTATTGTTTTAAAATCAGCTTAGACCATTATGGAGCGCCCGCGATGTTATCTTCGGCTAAATGTTTCAAGGATGAAATTGGTCGCGCTTGTTCGATCGATCGGTATCAAAACGATGGTATCGGGGTTTGCATAATTGTAGAGTAACGCGTATTCTTTCTTGGAAAGTTACGGAGCCGCGCCGCTTTCGAAGATAGTGATTTACACGAGTAGATTTATGTTGGCTATTTGCTTTTTCTTTGGAACATTGTGTTTTAAAGAGTAATATGCTTTGTTAGGAAGTAATGTTATATTTTAGTTCTTACTTTAAGTTCTGTTGGTTTTTCAATAATCCTTCCGTATCATTGCAATATAACTTTGTAACATGTAAATAACTTAAATTAAAATAGTGCTAAGTGTAGGAAAAAGCTCACGATATTCTTGTATAGTTTGATTCTCCTATGGGATACATGAGTAGGCAGCCTTTATCTAATTACCTACAAAACAAACACCACAAGTAGTACTAGGAGTTAAATGAAGTACCTAATAACATATTTAAAATATAAAAAATATAGGAATTGAATATCTTGACCCTCCGTTTTAAAATAAAATAAAAATAGAGCAAAACCAACACACACACTAATAATATAACACTTTTTAATTCCTTACACAATAATTTTCATAAGAATTTATAATCTTTGATAAAGAAAACGTAAAATTCCGTGTCGAGAGTTTCACACCACACCTTAATAAATCAAATGTAAACAGTTCATGTTGCAGTAATGTTTATAAAAGTTTTCAATGGACACAGAATATAAAGTAACGTTAATAATTTTAACGTTAATAAGGATTTTTACGAGTAATTTTTGAGTGCGACGTAAAGGGTAGCCGAATAGCAATTGACGTGCCTCGCATATAAAACTCTGCCATTAACTCGCTTCTCTTTTGAGATGCTAATGATATTTTTTTCTCCATAAAATCTCTTCATTGAATATTTTGAGCGGGTCTTGTGGCAGAGCTTCATTCTCCCTCGAATGCTAAAATGAGTATTAGATTTTGATACCTATTTTAACGGAAATACGTATAAAACATTCATAAATTTTATTACTATGTATTTCAAGTACATAGATTGTATCTGCTATAAAATTGAATACAAAGTGATGAATAAAAACATTAAAAGAATGACGTGAGCGATTATACTTTCATAGTAATCCGCATCCAATTTCACATTTCAATATTTCATAGTGATCATGAATATAGGGTAAAAGCGCCAATGACCGTGCATTGTCTGTCGCGCCCCCATGCCTCTGTTGTCACATAATGTCAGTATCGAGGGCTCAAAGCATCGCCCCTGTCAGACAAGTGCACTTGCTACACGTTATCCAGATATGCTGCGATTTCACAACGCTTTGAATGACGACTAATTCCATTGTCACCGCTTGGCATATGGGTGACATGACGGGGGCGGTGGATTGCTTGTATTTAAGAGATTTTATTGTTTGTCCTTTTATGGATATTATTACCTTGTTGTATCCATGTATCAATCATATTTCATATTTAACAGATATGTCGATGCAATTTCAATTTTGGCTCAAAACCAAAATCTTGTTGCATTAGTAGAATTCTATTTCCCAAATTCTTTCAATTAGACAAATTAGATGCATGGCATTAGTGTAGTTAATCAATGTGGATTGCTTAATATTATTGTTTCCAATTGATTTTATTGATGAAGCTGAAATAGAAGTAAATAGTAATCTCTGATACTTATAATGTAATGAAATGGTAAAAATACAGCCATATTTCATTTAACAAACATTCTTCATATGTTTTTATTGCCATCGCTTAAAAATATTAATTCACGAGCATTTTCCAATGGTTTTATAACACATCAAATGTGTCACTTCCACAGCCCAGCTGAATATGGAGGGCAATTGAAATTTTGGATTACCAAAGGACTGTCGCCAATAAAGGGCCAAACAAAAACACAATTAGCACAGGGGTGCGCACAATGGCGGTCGAGTACGGTCCACATTCGGGCGCTTTACCCTAATTTGTTATTACTGACAGTTTCTAGGCGGCTTGCGGTTGTCTTATGCTAATAAACGAGTACTTATGTGTTTTGCGGATTCAGATTTAACAAAGAGGCCGACTAATGAATGACCACATACTCCACTGAGTGTTGTGTTTGTATTGTACTGATTGCAAAAAAATACGTCTTGGAAAATGAATTCTAACAAGAAAATAATACTAACAGTTGACAGTTAAGCATCAGTGACAATGGTTAATTCAAAAATATATTACTTTGATTACTATTTATTGCATGGCAGCTGTAGCCTGTATAACATAAATAATTTAAAGGGGTTTCCTATCACGATCTTACGCTCTTTCTCTCTTTTTAGTTCAATCACGAGGTTTTCTTAATTACATATATTCAATTAATATTATTGAGAAATAATGTATAGATTATAAATATCAACAAATATCAAATAGTTCTCTCGCTGCAAAATATGTAAACGAGTTTAGTTTCGATTTATCTAAGTAAACAAACTTGTACAAAGCGTTTTACCATTACTCAAGCGCTTGGGAGTAAGTCAAAATACGCGTTTCGAGTTCATTCGTTTCAGGCTCGGACCATTTGCCAACATTATGTTGTTGATAAGCGTTGGGAAAACAATATTAATCTCCCAACGATCCATCTTTTATCGCTTTAGCTCACATGTAAGTCGGTGATGTTCAATAAATCAAACGCAAACTCGTTATTAAGAACGGTTGCTTTTTTGCGTTTGGTAGCTGACTTTGTATTGTTTGAAGACGTGCTTTCTTGGTGCATTCTTTGTCAGTTTACGATTTGTTAGTACTTATATTTTAGACATGAATCATATAACATTGAAACACATTTGACAATGTAAACAATGAAGGTACACTGATTCTAGAGATAGATTTCTAGTTTAGAACTAAAATTGCCTGTACAAAATGCACAAAACAATTTAACGAAAAATGGTAAAACAATTTTCAGCACTACTGCTCCCTTTAATATAAACAAAATATTTTTAATAAAAATTTCTGAATTTCCTAGTTCCACTGTTACCAAAATAATCAAAGCTGGGCCGGAGGTATCATCAATCATATTCTATTAAGGAAGTTTGGACACCTAATGGAAAAGTATGATTCTCGTATTTTTGTTTGTCGTACAGTTAATAACATGAACATTGCTTCAAGTAGAGTCCACTTAATCAGATATACATATAGTATGCTTGTTTTTAATCATAGGGTGTTAATTGGTATGTATAAAGAACAATAAAGACAATGATGTTTAGGAGCCAGTTCGGTTCACTTCGAGCTTCCTGATATTATGTTCCATATTTAGCTTATATAGGGTGTCCCAACAAGAACGCAAGATTTAAATTTGGCGCCATTCGAAGTGTCATTGTTTGCCATATCAACAAGTGTTATTTTTTTTTAGTAGAAGGTATAAGGTTAGTGAAAATGGAACGCTAAACGAAGGATCAACGCATTCTCATTGTAAAATTTGTTTTACCAAAATACAGTTTTGCGGCTACAGTACGCAAATTGCGATCAAAGAAATTGCGATCAGT
Source organism: Colias philodice (assembly GCF_061535455.1). Taxonomy (NCBI): domain Eukaryota; kingdom Metazoa; phylum Arthropoda; class Insecta; order Lepidoptera; family Pieridae; genus Colias; species Colias philodice. Next base: position 7,939,213 of record NC_143099.1, on the reverse strand, counting down.
AAAAGAGATTAATGGAAAAATTTGCTGAAACTGGGTCGGTTAGTGATGTAAAGACAACAACGCGCTTTCGACCTGGTCGATCAACCGAAAATATCGCAGCTGTATGTGATGATATCGCTCAAACTCCATCCATCTCAATTCAACACTGAGCTCCAAAAATTGGTGGTTCCGAATGCAGCATGCAGCGAATTTTGACAAAAGATTTGCGTCTTGCATGCTGGAGGGGATGTGGTTTCAACAAGACTTCACCACATGTCATACAACCAGAGAAACAATACAATTGCCGCATCAGTCATTTCTCGGTCATGTTACTTCACGCTTTGGGGACCATAATTGGCCACCTAGATCATGCGATTTAGGGGTTTTTTTGAAATCGATGGTTTATGCGATTAAGCCGACGATGACTCAAGCCTTAAAAGACGAAATTGGACGCTGTATTAATGAAATACCACAGCATTTATGTAAAACGGTCATTGAAAATTTCATTAAAGATCGCGTATGTGCCAGCAAAGCCGCGGTGGCCATCTCCCTGATTTGTTTGTTCCAAACAAAACCTCATCTTGTCTACTTTACGATATATAATATAGATTTCATAATTTTTTTTTTATATCTGCGTTTTATGTCAAATTTAAATCTTGCGTTCTTGTTGGGACACCCTATATTATGTTACGATAATATGAAATAATATACTCATGAAGTTTTACTTATAATCAGGAACATTATCAGCAAGTGGTTAAATCGGCTTTAAATGTTTAAGTTACATTACATGTAAAGACTAAGGTCATTTTTTAAAACATTATTACTAAAATTAATTTTATTTATAAAAGCACCTTAAAAGTTAGTACAAAAGTTACGATGAATTGTAAATACAATTACAAAATAAATAAATAAATAAATATTATAGGGGTAACCTATTAAAAACTCGAATTTCTATTACCCGAATCTTAAAACCCCGAAAACGGTTGTTAGAACTTTTAAAAGACAGATGTGATGAATGACAAATTTTTAAAATTCCTTTTTTAATTTCCCAGATGAATCAATTTCCAGATGCACCAAAACCAGATTTTTAAAAAGTATTTTTTTGTTTCCTATACTGTAATGAAATGGTAAAAATACAGCCATATTTCATTTAACAAACATTCTTCATATGTTTTTATTGCCATCGCTTAAAAATATTAATTCACGAGCATTTTCCAATGGTTTTATAACACATCAAATGTGTCACTTCCACAGCCCAGCTGAATATGGAGGGCAATTGAAATTTTGGATTACCAAAGGACTGTCGCCAATAAAGGGCCAAACAAAAACACAATTAGCACAGGGGTGCGCACAATGGCGGTCGAGTACGGTCCACATTCGGGCGCTTTACCCTAATTTGTTATTACTGACAGTTTCTAGGCGGCTTGCGGTTGTCTTATGCTAATAAACGAGTACTTATGTGTTTTGCGGATTCAGATTTAACAAAGAGGCCGACTAATGAATGACCACATACTCCACTGAGTGTTGTGTTTGTATTGTACTGATTGCAAAAAAATACGTCTTGGAAAATGAATTCTAACAAGAAAATAATACTAACAGTTGACAGTTAAGCATCAGTGACAATGGTTAATTTAAAAATATATTACTTTGATTACTATTTATTGCATGGCAGCTGTATAACATAAATAATTTAAAGGGGTTTCCTATCACGATCTTACGCTCTTTCTCTCTTTTTAGTTCAATCACGAGGTTTTCTTAATTACATATATTCAATTAATATTATTGAGAAATAATGTATAGATTATAAATATCAACAAATATCAAATAGTTCTCTCGCTGCAAAATATGTAAACGAGTTTAGTTTCGATTTATCTAAGTAAACAAACTTGTACAAAGCGTTTTACCATTACTCAAGCGCTTGGGAGTAAGTCAAAATACGCGTTTCGAGTTCATTCGTTTCAGGCTCGGACCATTTGCCAACATTATGTTGTTGATAAGCGTTGGGAAAACAATATTAATCTCCCAACGATCCATCTTTTATCGCTTTAGCTCACATGTAAGTCGGTGATGTTCAATAAATCAAACGCAAACTCGTTATTAAGAACGGTTGCTTTTTTGCGTTTGGTAGCTGACTTTGTATTGTTTGAAGACGTGCTTTCTTGGTGCATTCTTTGTCAGTTTACGATTTGTTAGTACTTATATTTTAGACATGAATCATATAAAATTGAAACACATTTGACAATGTAAACAATGTAGGTACACTGATTCTAGAGATAGATTTCTAGTTTAGAACTAAAATTGCCTGTACAAAATGCACAAAACAATTTAACGAAAAATGGTAAAACAATTTTCAGCACTACTGCTCCCTTTAATATAAACAAAATATTTTTAATAAAAATTTCTGAATTTCCTAGTTCCACTGTTACCAAAATAATCAAAGCTGGGCCGGAGGTATCATCAATCATATTCTATTAAGGAAGTTTGGACACCTAATGGAAAAGTATGATTCTCGTATTTTTGTTTGTCGTACAGTTAATAACATGAACATTGCTTCAAGCAGAGTCCACTTAATCAGATATAGTATGCTTGTTTTTAATCATAGGGTGTTAATTGGTATGTATAAAGAACAATAAAGACAATGATGTTTAGGAGCCAGTTCGGTTCGTTTCGAGCTTCCTGATATTATGTTCCATATTTAGCTATTATGTTACGAAAATATGAAATAATATACTTATGAAGTTTTACTTCTAATCAGGAACATTATCAGCAAGTGGTTAAATCGGCTTTAAATGTTTAAGTTACATTGCATGTAAAGACTAAGGTCATTTTTTAAAACATTATTACTAAAATTAATTTTATTTATAAAAGCTCCTTAAAAGTTAGTACAAAAGTTACGATGAAATGTAAATACAATTACAAAAGATTTAACTTTGGCACTAAAACTAGAAGCCCACGTCGCTATTATTTTTAGTCTCAGGACACTTGAAGTGCTTTAAATAAGGTTCTATATAACCTTCTTAGTATATAGTGGCATGTATGTATTTGACTGACCGGTTGGTTTAGTTGGTAGTAACCTAACTTCGAAGCTAGAAGTCGTGGGTTCGATTCCCACCCAGGGCAATTAATATTTGTGTTATGAACATCGATGATTACTCTTTGAGTGGCTGTTAATTATCTAAATAGGTATGTATTTAAGCCATACCACATACCACAAGCGAAAAGCTTAATAAGGATCGGATCGTGTCGTGTATGAAAAATATCCTGAAATATATTTTATTATGTTTATTTATCTGTGTCCTTAAAGATAAAACAAGTCTCTATGGTAACATAGCAATGATAAAAGAACACATTTTATAAGAAATTGAGAGTTCACCCACAATCAGTTTTAAAAGATATCGGGTAGTAAATCACAAGTTCGATTTGATATCACTTGCTAAGTAAACAGAGAGTAATGTTTACGAGACAGTTTATTTGTAATTTTATTATTAAAATATGTGGGAATAGAAATGATTTTAGTTTTACGAATTATATTTAAAATATTGTTTAATCGTGTTTGAATATAATCTTGAAAAATCCATTGTTATTAATATATTTGGGGTAATTCTACCGATAAAACTTTTGCAATGCTAAATGTAGGTAATATTATTCGTAAATGTAGGTACTGCGAATTTCTACCACGCCAGTAACACCTGACATTTTGTACTTCATTACACTGATCCGCTCACTTACCGTAAAATGTATAAAAATTATATAAAAATTAATAAAAATATTCAAAATTTATGGCACCGTATTATTTAATTATTATTACTTAACAAAATCTCAAAATAAAATTTAACCACAATTGCAAATCTAGACACATTCCAAATAATAATATCAGTGGCCTCTATAATTGTTTACTCTGTACAATGATACGACGAAACAATACGACTGTCCGCGTTTGATAGGTCGGCCGGACGATTTGTCGGCAGATATCTTGGCCATAAATCGTGGTTAGTGTTAAGCCTGGCTCATTTTTGATACAGACTGTCAAACAAATAAGAAAAATGCTTTTTCGTTATGTGATAGTGAAAAACAGTGGATGAATTTATATTATGTAAAATAATATTATAGGAGTGGGTTTGAAAGCAAATTATTTAGCACGCTAAAGTTTTTGTAAAAAATTTGGATTATAGTAATATAATTTACAATCAAAGCTGTCATCCAAACATTGTCTATATTGGAATTATAATTTATATTAGTTTAAATAAAATATAAAACCTGGATGGTATTTTTCATAGATTCCTAGAAAAATGATAATAACTCAAACAATTCAAACAAGTTGCTAGAATTTGCTTTATAGAAATTGCAATAAATATTAACTACGAATAAAATAAGCTTTGTATTATTTCAGTACTTTTCAGTGATTATTAACTACCATTAAAATAAATAAAGCAATTAAAACCCAACACAAATGAAAAGACTACAAAATATTCGCGATTAAATCGCATGCAACCAGAACAATACAAAATGAATACCTAATTAACATACCATACATTTAATCATCTCTCACAATAGGCCAATGTTGTGTATCAATAATACACTCGGTAAATCATGAGGGTCAGATATTTGCATATAACGTGGAACAAAGGCACATAGCGTCGATCCAATCTGACGATGTCGCCGCACCCTGTATCTTCCTTTTATCATGTTATTTTTAATACCGAATCCTATGATCAGTGTGGTACGGCCCTAATTTATTTAGGTTCGGTGTGACACAGCCTTAATTTATTGGTAGAGTCACTTGCGAAAATATTTCTTTATGTATGCATGATTTATGTCGCTGGTGTTTGTTATAAAGGGGTTTTTAAACATTTTGAATGATCTCAAGAACACACTAATACAAATCAAAGACTATAGGAAGAGAGATTTAGACATGAAAACATGTAAAATGTGATGTGCTATATTTTACCTCTCTACTAAGTAAAAGTATTCAATAATTCTTATATTTTGTTAGAAAGTAATAATAAATTTATAATAATTCTATTATTCACACAGGAAGGCGTCGCGACTGTTTTTTTTTTTATCTAATACGGCTTGCGCCTGCACTCTGTGTTGAATTCTTAAATTATACGATGTATGATTTCGGAGTAAAGATTTTAAATGTTGTCGTAAAGGACAAAAAATAGTTAAATATTGTACACACGTATATTATTTTCCTTTAATTGAATTTTAAATCACACTTTCTATTTTTTAAGATATATGACACGCGCCGCACTTGTGTTAGTATTCTATAGAATAAACATAATATATTATGTACTTATGAATAAACAATGATTTACGGTCCTACTCTTTTTAAAAAGGTTTCATTAAATACGAATTTGTCTTGAATCTGTTTTGAATTCTTGAATTGTTTCTCAATATAATTAGCAGGGTTTTATTAAATCCATTGCTTCACGAATTTGCAAAAAGGACAGTTACGTTTTATCACAAATACATTTATAATAACAAGAAGTTCAACACTTATCTAATATACTTCTAAACAATATAATACGTGTTAGGCCGTTTTCGCTCCTCGTGACATTTTATTTGTATTCAAATTGTTAAGGGAAGCCATCCGTCAAGCGAAGGCAATAAACCTCGTGCAATACATCAGAATGATCACTTAGCTTGGATAACTTGGAATTGAATAGTGCTGATCGATCATGTGAGTAAGATTGTTAATGCTGTTTAATCGGTTTTCAAGTGTGTATTATATTAGATGATAAAGGTGCAGCCTTTTCAAGGATGATCCAATATTCTGTCTCCATGGGAATGCTGAGATTATGAATTTGTATGTTTTTTTTTAAATGCACTTTTTAACGTTAGTAAGCTTAATGTATAGGGTATTTCGTAAAAATAATATACTTTGATGGGTTGAGTGCATAATATTAGCATTATAAGAGACATTATCTGATGATATCTATCTAATGATCAATGAAAAATTAAGATTTAAAATCAAAAATGTTGCTCAAGTGGGTAAAACAACTCAACAATAACTCAAAATACATTAAATGATTAAAATTTAAAGCAATTTAGAAATTAATAAATTTTAATTTCAGAAAGATTAACAACAAATAAAAATTATAAATTCAATTTGAGCATAACCAATTTGTCCGTATCCGAACCGCTAAAAAAACTCCATAAAATCAGACCAAATCGAATTGAATACGTAATGTACACTTTTTATTTCACGAAGATTTGTCCGCCTTTATTCTTTTAATAAAGCTTTCCAAATATTATGAGTCATAAACAAAACGAATTAAAACATTCAAACAAATTGAATGGGATTCGACAAACAAGACATTTGCAAGCCGTTTAACGACGCATGGTTAAAAAGTGAAATAAAATCCAACGATACTTCGATCCTGTATAATTAATATGTAAATGAGTCCATTGTAAGTAAAATGTAGACGATAAAAAGACCTGGTATTGATCTCATTAAATATGGATACGATTCTACGAACGGCCATTGAAATCACAAATATCAAGTAATATTGCTATGAAATTGTGTAGGCTTAATGATTTAATTTAATTTACGTGGGATTCTTGGGTTCGGTAACTGAATAAATAGTATATTTCATGATAAGTTCTTTATTAAACTTTAGGAATAACTAAAAAACGTTCATTTTTGAAGTTATTAGTATCAATGTCGAGTTTTAATGTGTTTATCTTGTTAAACTCTACTGACTCTAGCTTTCATAAAAATGTATGGAGTCGTAATTTAGTCATTCACACGTGAGGTTTCTGTTTACTAAGATATGAGTGGGAAGCTTGTATTGAGATCATATTATAGTATTATCAATAGTTTATACTTAATTTTTTGTTCGAACGTTTGCACCAAGTTAGCGCTGGAACTACTCAAGCGATTTCAAAAATTATTTATCAGTAGAAACTCACATTATAACTACATAGCATAAACGGCCAAGATTTACGCATCATAATATGAAAACAATATCATTCTATTACTAACTTCTCTGACATGAGCGTATAGCCTATCTTATCATTGAAATCCCAAAGGTACATCTACAATAACATTCAATTAGGATGCCAATAATAAAACGTCACGTTCGATAACTGTCTTGCGGACCCTTATAAATAATCCTTATCTACCCCCATTGTAATGGTCGTACAATATGTCATAATTATTTAATTAATGCAGGCCTGAGTGGGTTATCATTGTCCCCATAACTCAGGCTGCCTACACGGATTGAATATTCGATCCTGTGAAAACACGAAATCAGACATTCTAGGATGATGTAAGAGAATTTGCATTAATAAAACATTAAGTTTATGTGTGTGTGAATTATTTGTATATTTCAAATACATAATGAATTACACGACTATTCTATCCCTCTCTTCCCAAAAAACCGTGTAGAGATGTTTTGGAGATGAGCAAAATAAAGAAATAATTTGGAAAATCCAAAAGTGCACGCCTCATAATTTTTTTAAATAAATATTTATTAATTATTATTTTTGTTTATTTAATAACAATTAAACCACATCGAATCAGACCCTGAAAAATGAAAGGGTTCTATTCCTGAGCATACTCAAGCGTAAGAGAAAAAAAAAGACTCGATTAGTAAAGTATTTCGGTCGCTATCGTGTTAACAAGAAAAAGGATCCGCACATACAGACACACGGACGTCCAAGACAGAACTTTTTTAAACTGTTTTTTAACTAGTTTAAATAACAAAAATGACATCAAAAATATCATGAACGTTAAAAATAGTGTTTTTTCTTAATATGTGTGTGTATGTATTATCTTACAAGTGCAATGTATGATACATAAAGACATTTTAAGTTTGAAAAATCAGATGTTTTGCGCGAAGTGACAGTAGTACCCACCTCAACGCTTCGCTTATGAGGCGTGCAAAATGTTTATACTCTTTCATAATATTGTAATATGTATAAGAGGTTTTTATTGTTACATTTTCATGTAAATTTTACTTACTAATTTATTTGTTTATATTGTATTTGTAAGTTTCAACAATTACTTTTATGAGCAATAATTAATCCATCCTGATAAATTCTAACTCTTACGTAAATAGTCTCTTGATTTAACTATTTTAACACAAGCAATTTAAAATCGATTAAAAATACAGATTGTCGAGTAATTACTCGATTTTATTCGTAGCGAGATTAACGATTCATTCGATTGATACGCGATTGGACATCGGAACATTACAACGAAGCACGTCCCACGCCCGTCTTAATTATTGGACTGTTACGAGGGTAACCATGTTTAGGCACAAAATAGGAATTAAATACCTTTATCGATAGAATGAGTATTGTAATTTAAACCAAAAGTGCACTATGTTATTAGTGCAAATGAATTACTAAGAAATGGAATTGTCAGATATCACTGATGTACCTATGCGTTAAGGCAAATTTTAACGTTAACACGTCATGATTTTCTTTTCTATTTTTTACGTACAATATTCTATTCTTTAACTATATTAAAGTTATCTGTAATGCCAAACATTCATTGTTGTGTAATCATAATATATTCATCATATTTTATTTGTTATCGTCGTAGAACTAGAGTGTTGTATGTGTATTGACACAGGTGAATATTGATACACCCTTTTAACTGTCAAACTGACTGCTAAAGACATATTATCCTATTTTTCTCAAAATGACTGGTCACCCTCCAATGCCCACACTAGTGCCAATTAATCGTACGTATGTACTACGATTTGTTTTTAATGAACTGTTGGATTGCGTGGCTGCATGCATAAAACAGAAACTTTAAAACATTATTCGATGTTAAACAAGATGTTGCATATCCTATACCGAGATTAGCCTACGTGGGTGATTACGTAGGTTGCCAGTAAAAAAATAAAAAAATAAACATACAAAATCCTCGCTCTTATCGTAAACTTTTTGTAAGTTATTTTAGTTGTGCAACTTTTTAATTAGGTTACGAGAGCTCCGTAGTTTTTACGCATAATTAAAATTTGTTATAAATTATGACTATTGTTGTATAAAATATTGTAAGAGCTGCGAATGAACAATTTTATTTCGTTTGTAGAATGTTATTTTTTACGAAGTAATTAGAGCACTGCGCTGGATGATACACGGTTTATATAAAATAATATAATTTTCATCTGCATGCGAAATATATTTTATTATTTTAAATAAAAAATTCCGCCTTACCACATTTTGCTTACACTGGGCTGAAACGTAAGCAGTGTACGTTTCAGCCCCAATACAAGAAAGCGCCGAGTTTGAATGCGCCTATTTCTAACAAATAATAGAAAATATGAGAAGACTTATCACGTCCTTATAACGAAGCTCAATCTACTTATACGAAAATAATATTATGTCGATGCAAAATGCATCCGCATGATAATCCTGATAACATGTAGCTAGTACACGTAAAGGAAGCTGTGTTAGGAAAGGAATATCAAGATGTAAGATTACTTAGTTTTTCAGTGAAAACCACTGTAAGGAAATTGTAACTTTAAAAACATAATCTTTATAATTCCCAAGCTCATAACAACCGTTGGTTTCCATATAATTGTGGAGAGTCGCGGAAAAGCAATGGTAATAATGCTTTAGCTTCTTAGAAGATAACATCGCTGTGTCGCATCAAGCCCGCGGCGGAGTAGTCTACTTTTAACATACAGGATGTTTAGTTTTTATTTGTTTAGATAATGTGTCATATTGTAACAAAATAATTCACAATTAGTTTAACAATACTTACGAATACCAATTTTAATAAATCTTTATATATATAAAATTATCGTGTCACAATGTTAGTCTGCATACTCCTCCGAAACGGGTGGACCGATTCTCATGAAATTTTCTGTGCATATCGGGTAAGTCTGAGAATCGGCCAACATCTATTATTCATATGTACCACGGGCGAAGCCGGGGCGGACCGCTAGTATAAATATATATATAATAATTTAAATATTACGAGGTCGAAAGTACATTTTATACAGTGTGTCTTATCTTTTAATTTAGTTACTATTAAATACTTAGAAAGGTTGAACAACATGTTTTAAACATAATGTTATGTAGGTAATTGAATAAAAAAAAACTGTTTATTGTATACGACCGGAGATTACTATCACTTTCCCAACTCTATAATGCTTTCATGTACATTCACAGACGATATAAAAACAGCTTTGCAGTAGACACAAATCAAACACCCTGTATTCAAAAAGACCGTCATATTTAACGTAATTCCATCGTGCATATTCGCGACTCCGGTCCATTCCATCCAGCCGATGCAGCGCTTCTGCTCCCGTAATTGCTTCAAGTTATCTACATCATTACATCTCGATCCTTCCCTCTTTCAGCGCTTTAATTTCTTTTTTCGGCTCCCATTTTCGCTTGTTTTTTCAATTAATCAGTCTTGCGCTGCGTAAGAGATTCTTGGTGATAACTTTTGGGTATTTTACGAATTGTATGATTTATTACGTTCTATTATTTGGAAGTTACACTTTTTATACATGGTTTTCGTGGCGTATTCTCAATTTACTTTTACGTTATATTATGAATTCTTTAAGATTATGCTGCATTGTCACAGTATGTTTGTATGAAAATAATAAACAATAAAAATAAGTGGTATCGAATACAATTATGATTATCTTGGTTTAACTTTATGCAAGTGTAATCCTTAATTAACGTCCAATCAAAGATTAAATGAATACTAAAATAAAACTCATAAAGGCCGCTGTCACAAGCTAGTACCTTCGCAATTACACCACGCTCAAACGCTACAAACCGATCTAGATAGCCCGCCATTTTTCATTTTCTTAGCCCTGTTGGTACTAAGATATTCCTAAGGACACGACATAATTCATACAGTATCGTAACATGGATCGGTATTTTACTAAATGAACGTCCGATATTTATAGCCATTGTGGACATAATTTAATAAACAAAGCAGGTACAGGCTGACGTTTTAATGCCACCCTTGCCATTTGATCAGATACGGCATCATAACTGGTTCTTGGAGATAGCATTGTAAGAAGCTGGTTCTACGAAGTTATGTGCTCCTGGTAGCTAGTTGTTATCGTTAAGCGAATATGCTATCAGCCGTGAAGCTATTAATACAGAACCCTATCAAGATACCTTGTCTGAATACTTTATTCGCGCCACTGAACTTCTTTTGTTAAATCGCTCAAATAAATTTTAATGCTTGCATGCGAAGGAATCAAAGGCTATTTATACATGTTAAAATTTTAAGTTAATTTAATTTAAAACATAAATTTTCTAAGCGCAAGCAGACAACAACCTGTATCTTTATTTACTTATAGTATATGCAATTGCATTGATTTATTTCATCATTATCTAGGCAAAAATTCATATTTTTAATTTTATATCTTGTAACTAACGTATATAAATTGTATATTTTAAAATTTTCCAAGGACCATACTCATAAATTGCAACTTAACGAGCGTTTTTTTTAATCCTTCACACTGCGGTAATTACAAATAACACTTGTTTTAGTGTATTTACATAATAAACAGCTAAAATCATGAGTCAGTTTGCGGAAGCTTAGCTGTTCTAAAAGACTAAATAAGCAATTGTTTTTACATTTAAAGTTCACATCGCCAGAAAACGGAATGTACAATCATTTTATATCAACGTGAATTACAACAAGAACGTTATCAATGTAGGAGTAGGATTTATATCAGATAATTTTTGTTACGGAAATAGCGTCTGGTCCTATAAAGTTTTATAGGACAACAACATTCTAGCTCATGCATACTTTCTGAAATAAGCCACAAACACGATCTTCTTTAGATGGTAAAAAACTAGAAGACTATGAGAACCTAAACACTTTATCTTAAATGTATAATGTACAAAAACGAGAACAGCATCAGCAGTGAGAACGTATATCGGCTGATACTGATGATACAAAAATTGCTGAAACCATCAGAGATGTAGGGTAACTACAGGGGTATTCCTTTTATAATTATTAAAATAATTTTGCGCTCTTAAACAAAATCGTTAAAACTTTGAAATTTGTATTCGCTGGATATCAATTAATGCACTACTACTTTTAGATTGGCTATAAAAGAAGTATAAAACCAACAACAGTATCTATATCCAAGTTCAACTCACGACCGCAGTGAACTTCAGTCACCTTAACCCCAAAGGATTTACACGTCAAAATAAGTCCGTTACTTTAGTGTCGGAGCAGATTCGAATATAAAAGGTGAATAGATTGTCAGCTTAGCGTAAATAACGTCGGTAACGTCTAAACATGCTTAGCTCCAAATATTTACGAGGAGAGATCAAATAAATACAACTATTAAAATAAATTTAATATTACACTTTATAGATGGTGTTAGAGCTGTGTTACTTATTTACGAATGTTGATGGGTAGTTCACGTTACTTATATTAATACAAGGTATCTAATAAAGAGAATACAAATTTTATTTTGAACGCTATTTATGTACTTTTTTAGAATTATGTCACATTGCATTATTCTAACAACGCTTGATATAATATCTGCAGTCAAAGAAACGTATTAAACGGTGTTGACGTCATTTTCCTATTGCAAGTTATAACGGCACTATTATAGGGACATCAAGGCATTTTGCTGACGACTAGGATAACTGTATATTAAATACACTTAAAAGAGTGACATCACGTCACAGAAATTGGAGGTTCAGAAATCCTGGGTCAACCAACTGGTTAAATGATGTCATTTTTACGCCTACGTTTTGGAGTAAGAGCATTAGACGGTGACCTAGGAACTGCATCTAGAAATATACCTTCAACGTAAGAAAGTATTCATTTCAATACATAAATGAAATTGTAAGAAAGTATGAATTCGGATATATAAATAAACGTTATTAAATGAACACTAGCTACTAGTCTATACTGTTTCGACCACACACGTCCGGTTAGGCTCGACCTTAACCACAACGGTGGCATACAAACGGCTCTTGAGAATTGTTAAAAATGGCTTTCATTGTGCATCGAACGAGATATGATTCATATTGAAATAAATGTTATTATGACATAGATAGCATTATCGCTTAAGCAGTTACGTAATGTCCACGGCCATATATATTGTTAATATTTTTAATAGCTTCTAAGTAGTGAGATTTAAAGCTAGATAGATGGAGCTTACGGTGTATTGATGTTTATTTTTTTCACTGGGAAAAACTACAAGAATTAATATTCGATTTGACATATTGTTTTATTGCTGGTTTAACTTATAACGTTTTGTGGACCAAAAAATTCGCATGGCAGAGATATACCCAATTATTTCAGGTAATACGCATTTGTCCTAATGATAGATATCGAAAAGAGTATTAAATTATTTCTGTTATTATATTTTTTCCCATATTCAAAGTCAGACTCACAATTTGTTGTTAAGTTGTTGTTGTTGTTTTTATTATGCTCTAAATCAATAAATCACGTTGTTCAGTATTTTCGTTACATAGGTACCTACAATAAAAATATTATTCGTAGACCGTTATAGACGGAAATAATAATAACGTAACATCTATTATAATATTATAATTAAAGATGATAGAGTAAGTTTTATAAAAAGTATGAATTTCCCTTGATTGATCACGGATCTATAAAAAACTGAGATTTTTATATTAGTAAGCAAAGTGAGGTCAACTAACTCATAATTCATAAAACATTTTAGTACGAAATAATGAGTCGAAGGCGATTTCGTTATAAAATATTAGTAAGGTATTAATTTAGAAGTAAATTATTAAGTTTCGTCACCTTTACGAGACAATTGTGATTGATTTGAATTGTAAAATAATTTATTTCTAATAGACGACAGGGACGGACTATGCGTACGAACGAATTCGCGTTTAAACAATATGCAACTAAACAACAGGTATGTACATTAATAAAACAGTGTTTAAAAATGATCTTAACTTAAGTGCTGTAGTTTACTCTTCAGAAATTCATAAACTCATGCATAGATAATTTGGGAAAACTGCATTGTTTATCATTGTTTATACTAGCAATTGCACTTAATTGTGGTCATACAAAATACTCAAAATATCCCGGTACAGTACCTACAAATTGTAAATACTGTCATAAAGTTTGAAAGAATTCAAACAAATGTACTATAATTGGAAGAAAGCCTCTAAAACACAGGGCTCTAAACCAATCAATTTGATCCTCCAAATTCGACATCTATTACCTGTCATTTATAAGTAATAAAATAGTATTTTAATACACGTTGCCTCTAAGCATCGGATGCGTGAAAATATGTTATTTTAATGGTCGAATTTCTTAGAGCGACCCGCCATAATGACCGCGGGCGACGACGTAACAGTCTTTCCGTACAAGATTTATTATCTAAATTACTTTATAACCAACGTACACGCATTAAATATACTTTAACAATTATTAAACGGACGTTTCTTTTGTTATTTTGTTTTTGCCCGGCTTAGAAGTGATTTAGCACCTTGAAGGTTTTAGAGGCGATGGATTTGGGTTAATAGCTTTTTATATTGACTTTTATTATTATTAAATATTCGTATTAATGAATATTATTAAATATGTTAAAAGGTGTACAATTGGAATGTTTATGTTAGCTGAGAAAAGATAAATACAAATGGAATGTTTGTTTTTATTAGTTGTGGAAAGATGGATTAGAGTTTGATATTTTTATCTGCCTATGTATTTCGTTTTAAAAAGAAGCAACGAGTTAGAGATAAAAGCTTATAATAGTTTACAAATACACAAAAATATATGCGGATAAAAAAACCATATTTATTAATACACAATATACCTAATGTTTAGTTCAACTCTGGCACATCCTGACTCGTGTAAAACTTAGATTCCGGACCACATTTACTACTTTTTATTCATTGTTAAAATTAGAATAAACATAGAACATAACATAATAGAATTACTTCGTAATTAGAAGGTATTAATCACGATTAGGTTGTAATCACATCGCCAATATTGGCAACAGTTTAATCTCATTATGAGAGAAATATCATTATAATAATATTATGTCTACGCTATAGCTATGTTTATACGAGTAGGTATATGATATATATAATTAAATTATACATAAATAAATAGAAATAATAATGTACTAGAGGGTATAACTCAAAAACAAACCATGGATATAAACAATATCTGTTATATTATTCTGCAGCAAGTAAATTAATTATTTCATAAGATTACGACATGCTACATTATGAATGTACTAAAATCTACCTAATCCATGTAAATATGCAGGTCAATAACCTTATTTATTAACACAATAAATAAAATACTAGTTTTACAAAAGACGAATACTTCTAACTAATAAATAAAAACTAGCTCAAAGGCACGCTAAATCCTATAGAAATTGAACTAAATACGAGTTTCCAAACGCTTGCAAGTGTTGGTCAATCGAATATCGTCCCGTGATCAAAGGTATCAGTCACCCACGACAGTAAACAATATTTCGAAACAAAGGAATTCCTTAATCAAATCGCCGACCCCTTGATGCAAGACGTGCGATAGAGTATGCTTATCGATTATAGTCTGAGAGCTTGCTGGATAAAAGCGTTATATTAACATTAATTTTGGAAGGTGAGAATTTATGTGTCTGGAACTAAGTTAAAAGGGATTAATTTTAAGACACAATGCCTGCCTCTATTTCTAGTTTAAGCAGTCTCTATTAACTTAATAAGATTTTTAATAAAAGTGTACTTAGTATCGGATTTTTCTTTATTACATACTTAATCAATTTATAATACAATTAACTCTTAAAATCTACACTTAGAACAACTTATAATTTGAACACAATTTACCTAAACAGCATTACCAACCTACTTTACACATCTAACGTTACAGAATAAACAAATATATTCAGATAATAATTTCCACAACCAGCTCCTGCACTCCCACTCACGATGATGCAGCGCCCGATGCATTTAATTGTTGTGTGATACCGCTAATGCACCTGTCAAGAAAACAAAGAAAGCTAGATAAGTCTAAAATTGAGCTGCGTGTACGCGTGCTGTGTAAATGTTTATACTTTCTCGATATCTATCTTGGATATGCCATTCATTTGTCATACGTAGCGAGACGGGTAAATGCATTTTGGATTACGCTCTGTAGATACATACTTTGTGGTCTAAGATCCGAATATAAGTCGAAATGCAACGGCGTGATAATAGAATGAGACCAATTTTATAATAAATTTAGTGTATTAAAAATGGGTTGACTGGGAAAATCCTGGACAGGACATTTTTAATGAATTAAAAAAAAAAACATTTTTTTTTAATTAATTGCAGTATCAACATAATAAAAAAAATATAATAGACTTAAAGTATGAAACCTACAGAATGTGCAGTCATAGTCGTTTTCTAATATTTACCGGGACAAACGGCTAGGTTGGCAGGTATAAACAGGTATGTCGGTACCAGTTACTTTCACTTGATAGGATGATGAAAAAAAAAATATGTCAGCGCTGTTTTATTACAAAATTGTTTTATTATCTCGAAACTGCAATTAATAAAAAATGAAAATAAAAGATTTTTTAATAATTAATAAAAAAATATCCTGTCCAGGATTTTCCCAGTCAACCCATTTTTAATACATTTTTTAATACACTAAATTTATTATAAAATTGGTCTCATTCTATTAGGTATCACGCCGTTGCATTTCGACTTATATTCGGATCTTAGACCATTGGTAAATGATGTATTTGTAGTGAATTCGATTTCTTATTCTATACAATATTGTTGTGTATCGATGCTATGCGAATATTATATGTGTAGACAGAAAGTGTAGAAGGTAATTTTCATAAATATTATATACGTAGGTGCTATTTTGCAAAGTGTTAAAAATAAGTGTTAAAAACAAGTGCAAAGTGTTATAACTGACATAATTCTTAATTGCTCACAGAGATCACATTCATCAACAACTGTTCAGATATTTAAGAAATGTTCAGATAGGTATGTACCTAGATTGAGACTAATAAATAAGGATAAAGCACAGTATAATAATGGAAAATATGTTTATTTCACATCCAAAACATATATTTAGTTTACAAAGCATATTCCACAACATCCGCAAATATTACCTTTAGGGCTAACTGGTACAAAAATCGCAAACTATACCACAAAACCTAGTCGAACAAAAGAACGTATTTCAGACAATTCGAGCGTGGGTACTTAAATGGACTTAAACATATAAGACATTGAATCATACGCAATTACAGCTCATTGTGCTTGTACTATTTACTTGCATTGTACGCAGAATGCCTTGTCGATTCACGATACGCACAATTTAAA
This sequence comes from Colias philodice, assembly GCF_061535455.1. NCBI lineage: Eukaryota > Metazoa > Arthropoda > Insecta > Lepidoptera > Pieridae > Colias > Colias philodice. Next base: position 7,921,975 of record NC_143099.1, on the reverse strand, counting down.
ACGCTTCTCTTGAGGTCAGTTATACCTGGATACCTAATTGCGCTATTTGTATTGAAAAGGGAATTGTCATAAGAAACAATTGATGCGTAATTGTGTGTATTGTCGTCGTGGTATGTTTGTGTTTACTTAGATTTAATAAAAAAGTAGTACCGTGGTTCGCATATTTTTAATTGAATAAAGGAATTGTTAAATAATATCCTACATTTAATTATCAGACGCCTTAAATAATAAATTAATAATTTGGTTGATTTACAAATACATATTATGTAAATTCAAATCCTATGTAACTAACTCCCTCGCAACGATTATTCAATAAACCATGCTGTAAGAGCAATAATTTGTTTATATGTTTAAAATTATCTCCTATAGCGGCTATTGAAAAAGCCGTACCGTGCCATTTACAAACAGTTGTATAAATTATTGATGTGTGTTAAAAAAATAAATCGCCTTATTGAATTCCATCAACACATTGCGCAACTAAGTACGTTTGCGAAATTGCGTAGAAATTAAGCCGCTACGTAAACACAGATTAATGCTTCACTCGAGCAAGCACACAATATTAAGCAAATCCGTCAAATAATCCAGTGAAAGCCGACATGTCTCTGTCAACACGGCATACGATTTGGTAACTTCGTTTACATTCAAGCAAATTCCTCTTATCTAAAAGTTTGAGAAACGAAAATAGCGATTCATCACAAGTTTTAATCTGTTAAAGTTAACCCATTTATGAGCAAACGGGCGTTTTAACGTCACGTTTTTCTCGATATCCTGAAGGGCACGGTTGAATAAACACTAACTGCTTATTCCGGCTTCGCGCTTGCGTTCAGATTGACCGGGTTTTGTTATAAATAAAAATTATAGCCTATATTACTTCGTAAAGACATAGCTTTTGTTGCAGTGTAACTTTTTATAATTTAATCATAATCATATCTATACCAATAAATTAAACTAAGGAGTTTTTAGAAAAGAAAGATTCAAAACAAATTGAACTGACGTTAAAGAACTATTATTAATTACATGAGTAAACACCATCAAATAGGATTAGACGGGTATTAACTCTACAACTGTAACCGATTTCCTCCCAGATAATGAGGAACCGGTTTAATTTTTTTTAATAAAAAGCGCTCGTTTGCAGTGTTGCGATATCGTGCAATTTCGACCACGATCCAAAGGACTCGCATATTTCACCTAAAACCGCCGAAAGGTATAAAAATATTTCACATTCATTGCGTGATGACGAGCACGCGATCCTAACTTTTGATTTATTTTTACACAATTAAAACGCCTTTTAGACGAGGAATGATTCATATTTTTAATTTGGCTTTTATGATGTTAAATTATGTTCTTTAGAACTGCTTTCATCCATCCTTTCATATAACCTAAAAATATGAATATTCAACCGGAGAAGCAATGGTATAGACTATTTAAGGAAATTCTTGATTTTTTATATTATAAGTTAATAATTTTATGCTTGAATTCCGCATCCATTGCGGAATTGTATAATAAACTGAAACAATACCAGACTACGCCTCACCCAATAACAATAAAGTTCCTTTTACGGAACAATGTAATACAAACAATGCGATAGTTACGCAATTTCAGTAAGCAATATTAACTGGAATTGATGACTCTTCATAATTGGCTCGATATACTCAGCAAATCGTGCTATTTGTGAACTGACCCAAATAAATATTGCATAAACTGCTTAGCATACTTCATTGTTTACGTGATTTCAGCTGTTAGTGTTAAATCAGTGAGATTTTATTACTGGCAATTCATTATACGAGTACTCACTGGATGTCCGCGACCACATAATAGTCGTGTTCAGATTTTATACGCGACTGAAATATCAAGACAGCTTGCTAAACAATATCTTGAAAATGAGCCAAGGTGTTTGTCGTAGAACGTCAAATCCATGTCAAATCCTATGTAATAAAAATAATATTGTAATACTGTGGTAATAATATGATTATGAATTTATGAGCTTCCTATTTTATGTAAATTACAGGTTTAACGGTTATTATTATGTTAAAATTTGTTTAACAGAATAATAAATATTAAAACATAGAAATAGGTATTATATTTTATTACCCTTCGAATGTAAACTGGTTCAGGTCTGGCGTGATTCACGTGATTTTTTAAAGTACATGTAACTAATAGTTTTTATGAAATCCTATCCACATGTTTTGCAAAATTATCACGAAGATATTATATAACATGTAGCAGAATATATTCCGTTCCCAACAAACAAATTTGTATTCTTTATCTTCATTGCTAAACTATCAGATATTATCGAATGAATAAAAGTTATTTATTGTTACTGCCACTTGAAATATTTATATTCTCTATACACGAGGGACTGGAACAAAAAATTGAAAGTAATCGAATAGTGCTCCCAAGGGCTGATTAAATGTAACTACGCACGCATTATTTTTTTTCCTTTACTCACTACGCAACTATTGCTATTTCTGGTAATATAAAAAGCTATTTTAGTTAAAAAAGTAGAGTTACATATTATATTTTTTAAATATTAGATAGTTAAAGCTGAGACTTAAAGTTTAAGATTTTAAAATTCCATATACTAGGTAAATTTTTAACAATATGACTGTTTCTCTCGAAATAAATGCATAACATAAAAAATTCAATGAACACGTCAATATTATGTAAAGTGCTTCTTTGTCTAAAACAGTACCTTACCTATTAATAACACGTCAAGTCTCACACAATAAAATGGTTTTCATCAAAAGAATAGTCAATCTATAAATACTAAAGTATGCAACGAAGAAGCTATATTTGCCTTATTCCATAGTGAGTAACTGAGTAATGTAAGGACGGCAACACACGCGTAAAATTCCATTTTATTTGACTGACAACATCAATTAGCGGTTGACGGGGCGGTGTTTCGTTACAAAGGGACTATCTTTTGAGCTTATAGTAATAGTCTATCAATATTAAAGTGGGAATTTGTTTTTTTCAAATGGTTTTCGTTTTTACTACGAGTGGATACGTTGAACGTTGTCATTGAAGTTATTTAAAATTTAATTAAAGTTTTCGTTTTGCTCGCTTTGGTCTATTATTGATCCCTCTGGGAGTTAGAGTTTTTTATGGGTACATGTTTTAGGTTTCAATAAGAACTGTGCTTAAGTATTAAAAATATGTAGTTATAGGTATTTAGAAACTTAAATGAATCAAATATAGGTTAATAATTTTGTACAAATTTCAAATTTGTGTATAGAATATAATATAAGAAAATAAATAATTCCATATACAAATAAAATCACGCAAGAATATACTTAATACTCATCCCTTTATTGCTTTACCGAATATTGGAAATAATATCGCCAATATATCAGAAACGAACCAGAAATGAGTCCTATTATTTAATTTGTTTCTGAATCATATCACTTATAACCTCAATATCTTTTATCCAAAGCCAACAGTACAGAAATAGCAAATATGAATCAGACAATCTTATCCCGTACAAGAACCATCAGCTTATTTCTTTCGATTTGTATTAAATCACAAGTTTAATTGTCCGAGAAATGAAGGGATTAAACAGCTGATCCCAAAGAAACTTCCAGAACAAGACTGCTTCTTTGGTATTATTGGATTTCTTTTGCTCCGAATAAACTTTCCAATTAAAATCACTCCAATCTTTCAGCCCGAGATATGATTCTGTTTACTTTTTGTTCTATCTTGATTGGTTCTAAATTGGATTCAGCAATGTCAGTAGAAGTTTTGTTATATTCTTGTAAAAACAGAAATTTGCTTAAGATATCGGAAGACTTTGAATAATAATGGTTCATAATAATAGAGAATTATTTTTGTAGGTATCTATTTTTATTAACACGGCTAACTGGCACTAAATATTTTGCCTTAGCCCTTTTTGTGTGAATTAATTTAAAAAAGCCAAGCCTGGAAGTAATACAAATAAAAGCATTTAACAGCTTTCCTGCTAAGCGGATAAAATATGAAGGTGTCATAAAAAGTAAAATGCTTGCAAAATATTTTATAAGTAGCGAGAATGTTTTATAATAATAGAAATCGATAAAAGTAATTGAACATTAATGTCATTCGCGTCCGTAAAATGTTTGCTAACTGCTGGTAAAAATCTGTTTTATTACTGCAATAAACAACTTAAAGCGTGTTTACGTGTTTTGAAAGCTGAACTAATAAGGATATTAAAATTATACGACTGCAGCTCGACATGGCGTCCGTTCCAAACCATAACAGAGGATGTTTTTAGCATCATAATATAATTTCATAAAGCCCTTTGACTATTTCAACTCCCAAAATTTGATGTGTGATTTTCAACCTTAATGCATATAGCATTAATTTTAATTTAGAGATCACGATCATTAGTTGGTCATAAAATTGCAGTTACAGTTTTGGCTACCTTTGTCAAAATTCGGTCAGCTAATCGATTGTGTAATCCTACGAAGCACGTACAAATTGCATTATCAGCGGCTTACTATCATAACATATAGGTTATGCAAAAACAGTCATTATTACAAGAACTGTTAATACGTTTATCGCGTATATCGTTTTAGGCTCAAAATCATCTGTAGAGACCTCAGGAGTCCCAGCGTTTTGTACGTGCTCTTCAAATCGTCCGGCCAATAAAATTTTATGATACATTTTATTTAATATCGGCACCGATAAAATCAAAGAAAGGCTGAATTAACAGTATTCTATTTATTAGATGTGATTAAATTTAACCGTCCATAAAATGCTCGGTTATTCAATGTTTTGGGTCCAAGGGCTTATTATTGGGTAAGACGTAGTTTTATTTTATAGCATTAAGTAAGATTGATGAACAATTTCCTTGCCTATTGTATGTAGCTTATGTTTATTGTGGCTTAAAAAATAGAAATAAAATTCATATTTCCGCTTCCAATTATATATTTTATTGCTTGTGTTTGGTTTGATATATCAAAATATAATTCGTTAAGATTATATTTTTAAAGTTATGTTTTCCTCTGTTATGGCTATGTTAAATTCCAAATTGTAAATTAATCTTTTCCACACTTAATAATTTTCTTATATCCTAAAATTTTGGAACTACTTTACTAGCAAATTTTTTGAGTTCCAATAAACTTCACAAATCCAAAACTAATACAAAGTTAACATTGTCTTCTTACCTTAACGTCAGTCTCGATTATTAGTGAGAACTTTCCAGAAATATTTGGTAAAAATTAGAAAGTGTAAACAAACAAAACAAACACGATTGTAGCAGACCAAACAAAAAATAACGCACGCGTGTCAAATTAATAATAAAACAGCGGAAAGACTTTGAAAGGAATTTAGTGCGTCTAATTACTGGTCTCTGTCGGCGCAACATCTTGATTCGTCAAGCTCAATACGAGAACTGTGCTTAAATGCATCTTAGGTGTGAATTGGAGATATTCAAATAACATATTTTTAATGTTGTTTTTGTCTTTTGATATTTAGTTTTATAGCATTCAAAATCTTTATACTTAAATGAGATATTTTTTAAGAATATTAATTTCTTAGTATTGTTTTTTATGAAAATTGCTCTTTATAGAGGTATATAGAGGTTCTATATAGAGGTTTTTAATAAACTAAATCTATACATTATTCAAAAGAAAACCGTCTTTATTACGTCACCTATAACTGAAACATGGATAAAATGATTTTTAAACTTATATGACTGTTCTGGCGGAGATTATGAGTAGTTAGTTATTAACTGTGAAATGTTTTAAAATATGTTTAATAACTCAAAGTCAATTTATAACACAGTATCTAATAAAAATGAGAAATCTGAAAACCTTTATTTCATTTAATAAACATATTTAAGTGGGTACAAAATGCTTTCATGAAAAGACGGTACGTAAGTTTTCGAATACTTTCTACACGACAGATTTTCATATACTTTGCATGAATATGACGCATAATTTCAAAAAATTATATTAAATTCTTAAATCATCTGTCTAGACACCACTCAGATGCCATCTGGTGCTCACAATAAATAATAGAATGTTCAGAGGTGGAGGCAATTTAAACACATTGTAAACGAAAATTATATTAAATTTCAAAAAGAAAATTGCATACCTGTTTAAAATATCATTTTTACTTACTAACTAATTTTATCCAGTTACTCTCGTACTCAATTTTATTATAAGATTTGACAAATTGTACTGTATCAAAAACATCATCATATCATACTAATCATACTCATAGGTATTATAAATGCGAAAGTTTCTGAGAATGTGTGTGTTTGTTACTCTTTCACGCAAATACTACCGAACCGATTACAATGAAATTTAGCACACATATAGAAGTAACTTGGATTAACACATAGGATAGGTTTTATCTCGGAAATACCACAGAAACGGGAACTATGCGGGCTTTTCTTTGAAAGCGCGGGCGAAGACGCGGGCGGAAAGCTAGTATACGATAATATAATTTATAGCTGTAACGTAGTTGTATTTTACATTAATTAAATACCAGACCACCTTTTCAAAGCGTCCAAAATTATAATGTTTCCCGGTTCCCCGATTAAAACTTTAAGTAGGTTTTGTAAATAAAGTAGGTACTAATAAGCTGCATAAGACTGCTTTGCATTTAATGAAGCTATACATTAACATAAGATATTTGCATCGGCCCCAAAAATTTAATCACAACGATCGTGCAGATATTTTAAACGGCTACTTTAGTAAAAACCCCCATAAATTGCTTATCGGCGAACACGTTTCTTAATTTTGCCCGCTCGTACTGTTTTAATTAGGGTTATAATAATTTTTTGGTTCGTTATTTAACATTTTATCCAGAAACAGTTTGAGGACAAATTAAGAGATAAGGCTCATTTCACACGAGTTAAAAAAGCAATTTTACCCAATTATTTTGCTAACAGATAAGATTAAAATACGAATTTTAACACTTAGTACAAAGTGCCGGTTTATGAGGTTTCAGCACTTTAACGCTGCATTAATTACATAAAGTTTTGTACGTGCTTGGATTTGAGCACCTATCTTAGTTGAAAAACTTTATTAGCTGTGTTTTACCTGAAAATAAAACACATATTAAATACTTACCTATATTTGAAGCTTACTTATTGAGAAGGTACCTAGCTTTTTCCGCCTATTTTCCCTCTCTTTCTCGTTGTATATATGCTATCTCTCTCGCACACGGCACACCTCCCACCAGGTGGCGCGGCCGGCGCACGATAATGTGCAGGCGCTTGATCTTCTTCATTGAGTCGAAATCCTCAACAGGTGGACGTTAAGTGTAAGCTTCAAATATAGGTAAGTATTTAATATGTGTTTTATTTTCAGGTAAAACACAGCTATTAAACACTTGACCGTAATTTGAAGCTTACTTATTGAGACCTGTTTGTTACCCACCTGGTGTACAATATATGGACGCCAATGTGAATTTGAATAGGTACATAAGTAATTACTTATTTCTTTATTTGAAAGAGTAAGGTGTGCAGATAGTATACCAATAAATCACACAAATTTTTATATTATTTATATTAACAATCCCAGATGAAAAGTTAATCAAATAAGAACCAAAAAGTTAATCATAATGATTAAAAGTATTAGAACTTATGAGATTGGTTCAAGCGTACCTTAGTTAACCTTTTGGGCTTGAAAAGTTAAAGTTACTACAATTTTCACTATCTTTAGCGTAAATCTGCGAAAGCGCCAGTAACGACTTTCAATTACGCATTTAGATGTTACTTACAAAATGAAGCAACAGCTGATCCCGACGAGGCAAAAATACCTCAAACTCAAACCTTTATTTATTCAATTAGAACTCTGTAGAAGCACAATTGAATCATCTTAACATAGAATTACCACCTGTCTCAACTCACACAGTTTTAACCCAACCTGCTACAAGCGGACAAGAAGAGAACTTGGTCCTTACTTTTGGGGTCAGAAATAAATTTAAAAGGTCACCCCTTGAATAAGGCAATAAAATATCAAAACAGGTAAACGGTTTTAATTATAATACAGATTTTTAACATCCAACCAAACCGTGCGGTATCTATTAATGTTTAGAGCCAACGCCACCAATCATAATCTAAACATGGCTAGTACTTTCAGTACAATGCATGAATTATTTATTTAAAACTGATAGGTCATAAACTCTGTACTGGAAACAAATATACTGAACTTAAGAGACTAAAATGATAAGGAGCTTATCTGTGTCCCAAAACTGCAATTACTACAGCCAAGTACGTTACTTTTAATCAATTCGGTTTTAAGATATAATTATGATTTACATCAGAACTTATATACCGAAAGCCTCGGGACTACATAACGTGACTTATCTTCTTATTCTTATCTTATATATAAAAATGAATCGCAAAATGTGTTGGTAAGCGCATAACTCGAGAACGGCTGAACCGATTTCGATAATTCTTTTTATATTCCTTGAAGTACGAGGATGGTTTTTATGTAGAGAAAACGTAAGTACCACGAGCGAAGCCGGGGCGGACCGCTAGTTTATAATAATAGTGTTTGTGCAGAACACTAGGCAGTCAACAGCTATATGAACGTCAGATAGGAAAAGAGCCAAATTTATCCAGTCAGTAACAAAGGATTTTAACTATAGTTACTTTATTCTAATTCAACCAACTGCTACTAGCTACTCCGTATGTCTTTTGGATAGACGGAGGCAAATAGGATTTTTATTCCAACTATATCATTTGATATTTTGAAAATGTACTCCACATTTTCATACCGTCAGAGTCATTTTGCAGATTATAGTGGTGCAGCACTGAACACTGTCTATTAGGTGGCTGATGCTGCTGACCGGGCCTTCAGTTCCGCTTTCCAGAATACCTTCACCCTTCTAGGTGTTACTACTACTGAAATAGCGGTACTCTATCGCGTCGTTCAGGTCTCTAACTGACATAATGGCAAGAGAGATTATAAGCTTAACTATGCATTATTATGTTAAGGAATATGGTGGGTTTTGAATACTATCGTCGTCTGAAAGTATCTCCTTTCGATTAACTGCATTAAGGATGCAGATCTGATCCCATCTTTGTTCCGTAGGAATGCTACGACAGTCTAAACGTTACACTGAACAAAGAAAATTGCCCTGAATATAGTCGGTTGTTCCAACATCCGTAATATGGCTAGCCTAAGGTTAGTTATCCCTTGATTGTGACTGCTACCAATGGAGGCATTGCTCTTGTGTTGTCCACAGTTGTGCGAGTGCAAAAATGAAGAACTGAGCTCGTGGGGAGCTATGTCGAATGAATCTGTGTTAAGATTATGACAGTATAGGACAGTTAGCTGTGGATGCGAAGACAGGACATTACTTTATTCATCCGTAAACACGCGAGGCAGCCACGGACAGCGATATAGCAAGAACTAAACTAGCAAAGTTTAGTTCGCTTACCAGACTTTGTCATGTTTTAAATGCAGTATATCCTCTGAATAGCATTGCATTTATGACTATTGATAAACTTAATTCACCCGTAAACACGAGAAGCAGGCACGGATAGCGATATAGCAAGAACTAAACCAGCAAGGTTTAGTTCGATTACCAGACTTATATTTTAAAAGCCGTATAGCCTGTACATTTCATTTATTGCCCCCCCCCCCCCCCCTCAAAGCAAAGAAATGAGAAGTCATTTGGCAGAGCTTTCTCGTTAAGGGTAGGGGTTCCAAGTAATATCTAATAATAAGAGGCTTTTGTTTGGAAAGATTGACTTTCCGTTATTTATCCTCTATCCTATGTAACTCAACAGTCAGTATTCTCAGCATTCGTTGAGTACTTAAACGTTTTACGTTAATAGTTGTATATAACTTTATTATACAATATAATAATCCTGGTGGGATGACAAAAAACTTGTCTAACAAACGATTATCCTAATCCCTCAGCGATTTATTGTTTGAGCCCCGAAGAAAAGTCTCATGGGTGCAATAATGAGGTCAAATGGGTTGAAAAACGAGTCAAATAAATTGCCTACAAGACCGGGCAACTAAAATAGGCCTATGAGAGGTCAACTATACGTAATCAATCGTCATTTGTTACATTCAATCGCTTTGCGATTAAAAAATCTCTTCCGATGTTTGTATATGAAAATTGGTCGGCTAGTGCCATTTAATTACGATACCAAACATACCGTTGACACAAGGCTTGGTGACAATCCTCGAAACCACCGCCACAAATCATCTGCGAGATGATATTTGATCCGACTCGCCTTCCTTTGTTGTGATTAGGCTTTGCATTGGTAAATACAATTTGTTCAATTCCAATTTCCATAATTGGTAAACCAATGGTGGTTTCCTGATTCCTGAAGCGTAAACTTTTAGGATACGAAGTATCAATTTCATGCGCCCATTATTTGACGTATCTAACCTTTATTGTATTTATTAGGTCATTTACTATACTGCCCACTGTGAAGTAGATTTCAAAACCTTTTTCTACCTACCTTAGAAGAGTGAAGATCCGATACGGTCATATCCAAAACTTCTTTCGTGGGTCCTCGTTGACAAAAGCAAATATCTATGATCATTTTAATGATCAATCCTTTGTATATTTGCACCAATCGCCATTAAAGCCCCGCGAGGGCTGATATATATTTGCACCATTTCCCCGTGGGGACGGTTGTTATCAAAGCCCCGCGAAGGCTGATATATATTTGCACCATGTCTCCGTGAGGTACTGTTGTAATCAAAGCCCCGCGAGGGCTGATATATATTTGCACCATTTCTCCATGAGGGACGGTTGTAATCAAAGCCCCGCGAGGGCTGATATATATTCGCACCATCTTTTCCGTGAGGGACGATTGTAATCAAAGCCCCGCGAGGGCCGATATATATTTGCACCATTTCCCTGCGAGCGACAGCTGCGCGAGGGATGTTTGTAACTAGAAATAAGTAGGGCCTGCCAAAAAATGCTTAAGAGACACCCTGCGAGGGTGAATTTGACCTGGCTAACCCCTGCGAGGAGTAGTGGCCACATTTATGTATTCTGCTTCGAGCAAGAATACACCTTAGTGCTAATATAAAAATAGCAGTAAATAATCATTTAAATAATATAGCAATTAACAAGGTCCTTTAACTTATTTTCCAATGTTAGCGACATTTAATAAATTCATAATTCAAATCAATTCACTAAATTTTAAAATGAACTTCGATTCATATTTATTTTTGTTCATGCAATCGATGTAACATTTAGTTGCTTTATATCCGTTAACATTCCTTACGAACGCAACCATACCGTCGTAGGACGTTATAATATTTAATTGCACAAAATAATCTCCACTCACCCGCAATTTTTTACTTTTTGTCAAGGTGTACAAGTTTATAATATTATTCTAAAACGTTAGAAGTGAATTGTAAATCCTTTGAAATAAGTGTATCTAAATCTAATTAATTATATTAAGATATCTCGATAATTATTATACGATAACCCTTTCAGCACAAGTTCAGTAAACCAAAGAATTTAATTGTAAAATTTTTGGTACTTACTCGTTTTAACAAAAAAGTTGCATCATTTGAACATAGGAAACGTAATTTTCAATCAAATTAGCCGTGTGTAATATGTCTATTTTCACATAAAAACGGATCAGAATAATACTCATAAAAGGACACGTATAGACTACGGATAGTTTTGAATGTGTGGAACATTCATGGTACGTATCTACTATACATGAGCGAATTCCATCATTATTCAGTTGAGCGGTAACTCCCGTACGATTTATAAAATAATATCACAACGTGTTCTGACATGTCGTGACTTCTTGGAGCTGACTCATCTCGTTCGATAATTTTTAGTAATAAACTATGATAGGAATTCCGAACCGTTCCTAGCGATAACGACAATGTAATAAAGTCGTAGCAATGGATTGTATGCCTGTAAAGCTTTGAGTTGGCTCATATCCATACTAAGTATTAATTGTAATTTTTCCACGAAAAATTCACTTGTACCCTTGTAATAAAAACACATTATTAAAAATGAAATAAAATATTAAAAATATCTATATACAAGAGAGGGTATTTGATATATCTAGTAATATCAAATAATCACAAAAGTAATATTAACGATTCGAGTAAAGCCGAACGGTAACACCGTTAAAATAGCTTTACTCACAGTATTAAAAATTCAAATATTAATTAGTACATATTGCATAATGAAATATTTCAAAAGAAAAGTTACTATTTCAAGTAAAATGTAACGGTTGTATCGTTAATTTTAAATATCTTTATTCATGCTATTAAGTATTTAAGCATATTGAAAAATAAACTATTGCTGAAGGATTCATTAAAAACCTCAGCATTTTAAATAAAGTCCAACGATTATACCGTTGACTTTAAAGATTTTTACTCATTTTTAAGTAAAATATTATTAGAATAGATGTAAAAATAACTCACTGTACCGATCCGACGGGATACACTTTTTAACACTTTTAGCGGTAACCTATTAAAAACTCGAATTTCTATTACCCGAATCTTAAAACCCCGAAAACGGTTGTTAGAACTTTTAAAAGACAGATGTAATGAATGACAAATTTTTAAAATTCCTTTTTTAATTTCCCAGATGAATCAATTTCCAGATGCACCAAAACCAGATTTTTAAAAAGTATTTTTTTGTTTCCCGTATTCTCATAATACAGATCTCATTATACCAGATTCTCAGAATACTTTTTTTTGTTTCCCATCGTACCATTTTCCAAATAAACTATTGCCAAATTTTCATAATCTTTTTATTTGGTTCCCATATAATCATATAACAGATAAACTATTGCCAGATTTTCATAAACTTTTTATTTGATTTCCATACAATCGTGATTATACCTTTACTATCGACTGAAAATAAACATTGTTAGTAAGTAAATTTATTGTTTTACTTGTCCATTACAGACCGGTTTTAGTGTCAAAGTCGACTCAGTAGGTTAGGTTTGAACTACGACCCCCACGCTAGAACTGACTCGCTATTGTTTTACTTGCCCATTACAGAAAGCTTTAAGTGTCAAATTCGACTCAGTAGGTTAGGTTAGGTTTGAACTGTGACCCCCCATGCACGAGCCGAGCGAGCGAAGCGAGCGTGCCGCGGCAGCGGCCGGCGAGTGCCAGAACCGACTCGCTATTGTTTTACTTGCCCATTACAGAAAGGTTTAAGTGTCAAATTCGACTCAGTAGGTTAGGTTAGGTTTGAACTGTGACCCCCCATGCACGAGCCGAGCGAGCGAAGCGAGCGTGCCGCGGCAGCGGCCGGCGAGTGCCAGAACCGACTCGCTATTATTTTACTTGCCCATTACAGAAAGGTTTAAGTGTCAAATTCGACTCAGTAGGTTAGGTTAGGTTTGAACTGTGACCCCCCATGCACGAGCCGAGCGAGCGAAGCGAGCGTGCCGCGGTAGCGGCCGGCGAGTGCCAGAACCGACTCGCTATTATTTTACTTGCCCATTACAGAAAGGTTAAAGTGTTAAAATCTATTCAGTAGGTTAGGTTAGGTTCGTGCTGCGACCCCCTGGAAGGATTTCGTTTTGCTGGATATCGTTTATTTGAATTTCAAAAATCTGGACATTGTTTGTCTGGATATCAATTAACTGTATTTCAAAAATTTGTGTTTTAAAAATCTGGCTTTCGTGCATATGGATTACGGTCATCTGGATTTTGTGCATTAAGATTACGAATGTCTGGAACTCATTCGTCTGGATTGTAAAACGTCGTACAAATAAAGAAATGGGCAAATGAAATTCGGAGTTGCGATTATATGGCAAACAAAACTTCGAAATTTTAAAATTCGGGGTTATGAAAAAATGTCCAAACGTTTTCTGGATTATGATATTCGGAATATTAAAATTCGAGATTAAGATAGGTAACCACTTTTAGCACTTGCTTTAAGCAATACTTAATACTTAATAGCACCAAGGTTGTAGTCTTGTAGACAACCTTCTCGCGGCGGAAGCTAGACGCCAATGAAGAAGATCAAGCGCCTGCACATTATCGTGCGCCGGCCGCGCCACCTGGTGGGAGGTGTGCCGTGTGCGAGAGAGATAGCATATATACAACGAGAAAGAGAGGGAAAATAGGCGGAAAAAGCTAGGTACCTTCTCAATAAGTAAGCTTCAAATTACGGTCAAGTGTTTAATGTACAATTATTACATACTAAGTACTCAATATTAATTTATGAAATGTAGAAGAGGAAAGTTTAAACCGTGTACTAAAACATAGATATTTTCAATTCATTTAACGCGTCAATAAAGAAAAACGCGTCAATAAAGAAAAATGAAATGATAAAGTTATAATTTATAAACTAAATATCACAATAGTGAGTTTTTTTTTCTGGATGTCAGCATGAGTATTGAGTATATATTAAAGATAGTTCAAATCGATTATTTTTAAAATATAATATTAAAATGATTTCATCTCTACATAGTATTATATAAGATTAAATATTATATCGTGAAGTCCTGTGCCTCAAAGTGGGGTAAGGGACATTATGCATACATCTGTTTCACTGATCGATCTTCTTTAGAGACAAGTACCGATCAGCCTTCTGTGTATACTCTAATATATTATCGTAAAATCAACTATTTTCTATCCATTGCTCAACGCATGCAAATGAATGATATTTATGGTTATCTTGTAACAATATTTGTTTTAAAACATTATCACATTACCACCAAACGCGATTGAAAGCATAATCATGTTTTTTTAAACGTATTTGAGCTTTCAATTTATATTACAAAGGCCACCGTTGCTACCTAATGGAACTGTTTGATTTTCATATGTGTGAAATAGCATTTTTATTACATGCCGCGTAGTCAGATTATGAAGATTATAAAGTTTATTTATTTTTCATGTATATTTTGTGTTTCGTAATACTTTGGCAATACTTAAAACAAACGGTTTGTTTAACTTTCATTCTAATATTTTGTTTACTTCGTAGTGTCTTAAAGAAGAGAGTGTACCTCCATTTTAAAAAAGTCGGCAACGCATCTGCAGAAACCCCTGTAGATGAATATGGGCGGTGGACTCGCTTACGATCAGGCGCTCCACAAGCCCGTTTGCCCACTCTAATATAAAAAAATACTTATTTCATTTAATGCTAAAAAAATAACTTGTATAGAAATTGCAGATCCCTTGAAATATCGTTTCTCCGTAAATCTACGTCTCGAGAATTTTAATTAAGAAATTAAGTACAAAAATACGGAATTGATGGGACTCGAGCCTTAAGTAGTTAATATTTTTTACAGGAACAAGTCTTACGGGTGGTTTTCCCAAATACGGATTACATGCAATTGGGCGTTATATTATTTGCTACTTGTACAGAAAATCGATGAATACGCTTTACGACATTTATAATATAATTTCACTTGTTAAGTATAATATATGTTATATATAGTATAATATTTCTTATGTATTACGAAGGTAATTGAATTGTTCAACGGTTATAGGATTCAAAAATTATATATAAATATGTACATAACAACAAAAATGGAAAAAGCCTGTTGGAAACAAATAAACATAAATTTGATGAATAACAGTAACAGTAGAATAAAATAAAAGTGCACGCCTCATAATTTTTTTTAATAAATATTTATTAATTATTATTTTTGTTTATTTAATAACAATTAAACCACATCGAATCAGACCCTGAAAAATGAAAGGGTTCTATTCCTGAGCATACTCAAGCGTAAGAGAAAAAAAAAGACTCGATTAGTAAAGTATTTCGGTCGCTATCGTGTTAACAAGAAAAAGGATCCGCACATACAGACACACGGACGTCCAAGACAGAACTTTTTTAAACTGTTTTTTAACTAGTTTAAATAACAAAAATGACATCAAAAATATCATGAACGTTAAAAATAGTGTTTTTTCTTAATATGTGTGTGTATGTATTATCTTACAAGTGCAATGTATGATACATAAAGACATTTTAAGTTTGAAAAATCAGATGTTTTGCGCGAAGTGACAGTAGTACCCACCTCAACGCTTCGCTTATGAGGCGTGCAATATATCGCTTGAATTTAGGGTAAATGATATTAAATTTCTGACCCAAAAACATTGTTGCTAAGCTTGAGATATGAAATTGCTTCAGAATCTTTTATCTCAAGTAACGTAGATAAATAAGTAGTATATAATAATAACCTATCTAAAACACTTTATATTACAAAAGCTTATAAACTACTAAATATATCAAACTTTATTCATTACACTACATAATACACATTTAATTACATACGTACGTCAAAAATTGTATCCCCTCAAAGTGTAAACAGGTTCAAAACAATTATATTACAACAATCAATTTTTTATCCTCTAATACCGGGTATTTTCAACACATCGATAATATTAGCTCTTCACACAATGAAGTCAATACTCCAATACCCTAATCAGTATCATACAAATGACTGGCAAAACCACAGGCAAAACCATTATGCCAACTAACGTTTTAATACAAAACTTTTTGCGTTGCTGTCAAAATATTTCGATTCATTAAACGCCGGTAAAATGATTTTGTGCACTTTTTACAAATTGGACGAATAAAAACTTTGGTTGGACAATGTTATATAATAGTAGCTTTATAGTATTATATTATCTGTGATAGTTGTGCCTCGCGGTTTTTCCTACATGGCTCTGCTCCTATTGGTCTTAGCGTGATGATATACATAATAATATAGCCTACTGCCTTCTTCGTTAAATGGGCAGTGAAATAATTTTTGAAATCGGGACTCGTTCTTGAGATTAGCGCATGCAAACAAACAAATTTAACTCTTTAGTTTTATATTATTAGTACAAATTTTGTACAAATTTCTCGGAGTCACGGCCATGCTTCGTGGTCAATGAACGGAAACTGTAAATGATGGATCGATCTGTGTATAGATGTTTTAGTTCCGATGTTGAGACAATGTAAACATTATGAAATATTATATTGATAAATAAATAGAAACCTTATTAGTTTTTGTAACGTAAGTAATGGATTGTTTGATTTATCTTAAAACTAAAGTCTAATTATTATATTAAATGAAATTGATACTCAGTAATTTTTTAGATTAGATTGACAGAAGAAAATATCATAATATGTTAGGTACCAAATTTGTTATAATCTTTTGCTTATCAACATAATATAATAATTTCAAATGATTATTTTTTCTTTTTCACTTCAACAATCATTTTTTTTTTCAAATGATTTTTTTTGCTATTTCCCTTCTAAAAAAGCTTATAAAAATGATCTTGTAAAAACGTAATTAACAGTTTACCTACAATGCACGTGTACTCACACCTCTGGCGGTCAAGCCAAGGTCACCGGCTACATGACTGATGCTGACACGCGTCGCCTTTGACTTCTAGCCGTTCAGACGTCCATCTAGCCGATATAAGCCGTATTTATAGTACTGGTCTATTTATTTATTTATGGTTTGTGATTATATAATTACAGTTATTTTTACGTCGTACAGATTTGTAACAATTACTACAACAAACATTTTACAATTGGTTATAGATTGCATCTGTTTTTGTCCCTAATCATCAACTCGTACGAAGCTGGTACGAGAGTCTAGTTCATTTAAAAATCGTGTACCACACTATACATACGGCCCATCACCCGTCGAGTAGATGATGGCAACCATAATGATTCATTAAATGCCTCATCGAGATTACCTTTTTGTAATTGACCGATGATGCGCGCGGTATCACAGCTCCTCTTTACAATAAACCACAAATGAAGTGCTGTTTAATTCTTTTTTATAATAAGAGTTTTGATACGTAATCGGGAGATAAATATTGAAGTTATTTAACTAATAAGGTACACATTTTGGGGAAAAATAGTACGGCTTTAAGGAAAATACATTGAAGTAGATAGTTTGCTTTCAAAACAGTTTTAAGTATCCGCGATGTTTTTTATCAATAACAAACAAAATTTAGACTGGATATGCTTTGAGCGTTTTAATTTTTTTCTTCGTTACACCACTATGAATCGAAAGAATTTACCATGCTACTTTAACCCAAAAAAGTGGGTAGAGAAAAAATTTCGTACAAGAATGTAAGGTATTATTACGTTTAAACTTTAGTTAAGTAACGTATGTCATGCTCAAAAATTGGTGCCCATTTGGTCCGTACATATAATTCGTAATTTTCTCTTACAATTATGGGATATAGCCTACAGGGTTAATTAAGTTCTGAACGACCAAAATACAGGAGACACATTTGTATACAATTTTACTAGCGTTGGAGCTCATGTTATGTTGGTAGTGTTCTTGCATCACATACTATTGCGTGGTAAATAAAACATGTCTTTATTAAAGCTATTATAATCCTTTTATAGCTTAAATATACGATTAGGTAAATACATATAAACATACGACTAGAGCATAATTATTATCACATTTTTGGATTAGAAATATGTCGACATAACAATATGTATTTCGAATGCCGTTGTGTTTTCTGTCAAGATATTATCCATACTAATATTATAAATGCGAAAGTAACTCTGTCTGTCTGTCTGTTACTCAATCACGCCTAAACTACTGAACCAATTTGCATGAAATTTGGTATGGAGATATTTTGATACCCGAGAAAGGACATAGGCTACCTTTTATTGCGATATGTACCACGGGCGAAGCCGGGGCGGACCACTAGTAATATATAAATTATTAAGGTTTCTTGTGTGTAGAAACTCGAATGTACTGAAAAAGTTTGTAATAAAATTCTTTGTAAAAAAGTTTGGAATAAATTTCAACGCATAAAGCCAAGCTTAAGAAAGGGATAAACTGAAAAATGACAAATAATGCTTGAAATTGTAATAATTAATGGTTTGTTGATGTGCTTTTGTTTCGATGGATAGTTTTTAAACATGCGAATTCCATATTACTTACTTTTATGTACGTGAAAGTTCGTCTGTCTGTTGCGTTTTTCAGGTGTGTTGATTTGGATTTATTTTGATTATGACATAGATTAATTCCTTCATAAAACTTATGCCGCGAATAAAAATACAAAGAAAGTAATTTATATCAGTGATGACTGTCGTAATATTATGAGGAGCTTACGAGCGAAAACATGGGAAAAAGCTTTAGTATTTTATAATACAATTCTTTCATAATAATACCTGAAACAAGCACATAATGTGATAGACAAAAATATAACGATATTAATTTTTTTTTTATTTTATATACCTAATTCATAAATTATTTTGTGGGTGATCGAAGTAAATACAATAAAATGAAAAAAGCTTCTCGCCCTTCGAAGTAAGGCCTACAACAATCATTTATTAAAACTCCATGTTTCTGATTACTGTTCCGCGGGTTCTAAAAATAAAATGGGCCAAACACATGTCATTTGTCAGTTCCCTACACATGGCGGGCAGTAATTTATAGGTTATGTTGCTTTATAGTGGCTACGTGACGTGATTTTTAAATGTACTTTTAAAATATTGCCGTGTTTTTGTTTTTGGAAAGTTTGGAGCAATAAAAACCTTTACTGTATATATTTACATTAAAATAAAAATATTCTATGTGGTAGAGATATTTCAAATTAAATATTTTGCTTCTTTATTAATATTTTTACATGAATTTTAAATTTATTTAAATTTATCTTTTGCTGACTTGCAATGGAATAAAACGATAATCTATTATTAAATCTAAATTAAAATGTATTTAGTAGAACAGACGTAATTAAAATGCTTAGATTACCTACATACAGATTCCATTTACAAATATTTATAGAATATCCAATCAATATTTTAAATTCTACTATCGCATTGCGTGTGTTATCTAGATTAAATATAAAAGGAAACATTTATAAAGAGGCGACGCTCACAAAGATTTGATCCTTAGCAGAAGCTTAACTGATCGTATTAAGATTCCTACAGTTAACTCCAGTTATTCACATGACGTATAGAGTTCACAGTTTGGTCGGATTAGTGATTTCTCGGTATTCCCCCTGTTAAAGTATTCGGTTACTCGTTGTTTTAAAAAAACTGGTAGGGTAGATAAACATTTTTAAGAAATGGAATGGAGATCGTTTCTAATAGAACTAATTAAGTGACTGTTAAAATGTCGGAACTTCAGTTGGATAGGACTTTATTATGTTTAAAGATATTATAACACTTGCTAATTCAGTTAGGAAAACATGCAGTAGAATTCATGAAAGCTCATTCATGAATTCCACATATTGTCATTTGGAGTTGCCACGCGTAAATACTTTTTCTCTTTATAAATTTGAATACCAATTCTCGCTTTTATCATAAAAATAAGTCATTCACCTGCAATCTGCAATAAAGTTCAGTATCGTGCACCGATTATGCAGATAACTTATAATCTCCGTACCATAGTTAGTGATCATTTGAACGGACGGCGTAAATTGTCGCCTAAGGGTGGGTACGGCACAACTACTGCAGCAGATAACTCAAACAATATAGAGTAAAATCACCATCTAACCCCTTGTAATAAAGATCATTATCGTTTGTAGTTATACGTTAAATTAAAGACCGGTATGCTCTCGATGTTTTATGTTTCCAAAATACATGATGGAATTTGTGTCATAAGAATTTAGTGCCAACTGTAAATGTAAATTAGTCCATTTTTGGTGCAGGAACCAGATCTTTTAAACAGTAACAAGATGTATAATATATATTTCGATGTATTTCGAATATGAAGACTTAATTAGAGTAATATTTACCTGTACTGAATGATTTATATTAAATCTTAATAATAAATCTTTTCTATAAAAAATGTGTTCAGTAGAAAGCTCTCTAAATGGAAGATGTCGTTACAAATTTTTTAAACAATTTAACAAAAGTTTACCCATAATAATATAACCCGTACCCGTGCAATGTGCATAAAATCATTGAAATAATTGTAACGATTTAAACTTCAATTACAATCATTAAAATACTATAATGGTTATTAATTTGATACCCAAATATTAAGATTAGTTTTTGTCTTATGTTTTGAATATGCAATTCAATACTTGTACCATTTATTATTAAAGCGATCGCTTACAGACCTGAATGGCCTTTTTAAAGCCACTGCTTCAAAATCCCGCATATTATTCAATATTTGGAGGGAAGACTTTTATGATAAATATTATTGAATTCGTATCATTGTGTACAGGTTTTGAATACTGGATTTTATTAAAGCCGTGCGGAATAAATCGCGACAGGTGCTACTTGGTCCATACATCCTTTAATTTTATCCCTGTATTTTAAATAAAAATGATGTAAGCCGTAAACATAAATAAATGATTGAATTAATTTCTTACATAAGAGATGTAATTATTAATTTCAATGAAATTAAAAGTTGATTGTTATCCCACTTTTGATAAAAATTTACGTTACATGTAATAGAACAACAACACATTTATTTTTATTGTCATTATACATCCAGTACATACCTAAGCCGTAATCAAAAATTCAAATTATCATCTAGGAGATACGTCTAATAAAACTCAATTACATAATCACAGGGCAAAAAAATTGTAAGTTTGGATACAGACATAACATTTACATTACATCATTACGTCTGAGTATTATTAAAAAATACCGTAAAGTAAAAAGAGGTGTATTGTAAAGACATAATTGGCCGTTCTCATAAACAATGGTTGGCTACCGCCGCAGGCCAGCACCAAATGAAGCATGCTCTCACGTACGACACGACCAGTTAACAAGATCCATGCACAATCACAAGAAACCCCCGCAAATAACCAAATCAAAAAGCGAAAGAGGGAACACAGAGACCAAGTTACGCTGGCCCTCCGTTCAACAATAAAATGCTATGTACGGAACTAACATGTTGAAAATGCTGCTGTTTTTATCTAAAAGAAAATTGAACGATATTAGAAAATTGAAACAGTAGAGCAAACAGTTTACTGTACTATTTTCTATAATAAAACTAAGCGAAATATGCTTTCGTTGGCGTTTTGAAATTGACTTGTAAAAGGACGTTGAAAATGACGGACCAAATCGTAGCATAATAATTTTAGATTTTTATTATTATAACCCATTGACCACCGAGCGGCCCGATCGGGCCGCGACACAATAGATTTTCTATTGTGTCTGTGATTCCGGGACTGAGGGAATAACATGTGCATTCTGCGTAGGTATGAATTTATGAAGATCATTGTTTGTTCTCCAAATACATGAATTAGGTACCTCAAGATTTAAGCCTAAACTTAAAAAGCGTAAAACCACCAACCAACTTTATTGATATTGATTTTAAAGTAATAATACGTATATGAAACATCGGTTTTACGCTTTTTAAGATTTAGTTTCGCGACAATTTATGGAATCACAAAATTTATAACCCTTGTAGAAAATAACGTTCAATTGAAGTTCTGTCTTCGAGTGAATCGTGAAAAGCTTGCTTTGGTTTGTGAAGCCAATGCATTTTCCGTCTCGGTTTAAACTAAATTTTGCGACATACATTCCACAACATGCAAAACACATCGAGAACAACCAAGTTTTAAGTACAACAGTTCTCTAACACGAATATTTGCGATTTTCATCCATACTAATATTATATAAATGCGAAAGTAACTCTGTCTGTCTGTCTGTTACTTGCATGAAATTTGGTATTATAGAGATATTTTGATACCCGAGAAAGGACATAGGCCACTTTTTATTGCGAAATATGTACAATAATATTATGTAGTAGTTAATAATATCAAATCTTTTTTATTTCTTACTTTTCCGTTTTTGAAGTCGGTTGTTTTTAACGCAGTTATTTTTATTTAATACATTTACGTGTATTTTTCAACACGAATCAAACGAGCCCAAACTCGATAAAGTTGAGTCAATATATTACTGAGTTCCTATGGCCACCTTCCGATTCCATCATCAAATCAGCTTCATGTCATGATAATGTTTCATCGCTATTAAATTTACATACGTATTCAAAATTTCAGCTCAATCGGTTACCGGGAAGTGAATCAAAGTTACTTGCTACATATCAACTTAGTCATCGAGTACAGACAAAAATGCTCATAAAATAAAAACTACTGGGCCTATCCGAAAAAAAAAATTATGGGACCAATTCGACACCATCCCGCATCGAAAAAAAAAGAATGACGTAAATCGGTTCAGAAACCTCGGAGTAATCGGTGTACAATGTACATACTTAAATAAAAATATACCGGCCGAATTGATAACGGCATAAAATCGCATGGAGAGCTTAATTTTCATTAAAGGCTCTAATCGCACGGAAAGCTAAATTTTCACAAAAAAGCTCTAATCGCACGGAGAGCTTAATTTTCACAAAAAACTCTCATCGCACGGAGAGCTTAATTTTCACAAAAAGCTGTAATCGCACGGAAAGCTTAATTTTCACAAAAAGCTCTAATCGCACGGAGAGCTTAATTTTCGCAAAAAGCTCTAATCGCACGGAGAGCTTAATTTTCACAAAAAGCTCTAATCGCACGGAGAGCTTAATTTTCACAAAAAAGCTCGAATCGCATGGAGAGCTTAATTTTCACAAAAAGCTCTAATCACACGGAAAGCTTAATTTTCACAAGAAGCTCTAATCACACAGAGAGCTTAATTTTCACAAAAAAGCTCTAATCGCATGGAGAGCTTAATTTTCACAAAAAGCTCTAATCACACGGAAAGCTTAATTTTCACAAGAAGCTCTAATCACACAGAGAGCTTAATTTTCACAAAAAACTCATCGCACGGAGAGCTTAATTTTCACAAAAAGCTCTAATCGCACGGAGAGCTTAATTTTCGCAAAAAGCTCTAATCGCACGGAAAGCTTAATTTTCACAAAAAGCTCTAATCGCACGGAGAGCTTAATTTTCACAAAAAAGCTCTAATCGCATGGAGAGCTTAATTTTCACAAAAAGCTCTAATCGCATGGAGAGCTTAATTTTCACAAAAAGCTCTAATCGCACGGAGAGCTTAATTTTCACAAAAAAATCATAACAAGGAGAGCTTAATTTTCACAAAAAGCTCTCATAGCACGGAGAGCTTTATTTTCACAAAAAGCTCTAATCGCATGGAGAGCTTAATTTTCACATTAAACTCTAATCGCATGGAGAACTTATTTTCACAAAAAGCTCTTATCGCACGGAAAGCTTAATTTTCACAAAAAGCTCTAATCGCACGGAGAGCTTAATTTTCACAAAAAGCTCTAATCGCATGGAGAGCTTAATTTTCACAAAAAGCTCTATTCGCACAGAAAGCTAAATTTTCACAAAAAAGCTCTTAATCGCACGGAGAGCTTAATTTTCACAAAAAGCTCTAATCGCACGGAGAGTTTAATTTTCACAAAAGCTCTAATCGCACGGAGAGCTTAATTTTCACAAAAAGCTCTAATCGCACGGATGCCTAATTTTCAAAAAAGCTATAATCGCACGGAGAGCTTAATTTTCATTGATGTAATTTCACTTATTTCGATGACATTTTAATGATTTTGAAATATAAAATTGCGTATGGCACCTATTTTACAACGAAAAAAACGTCTTGCAATAACAAATTTATGTCTGATGGATCTATCTAAAGATAAGATATTTTCCTGTGCGCACTAATAAACGCAACCACTACCGCCAGCCAGACAGCGCGGACTCTAACCGAAATAGCAAGAGAAACAGTATATCAAAAACCCAACTATACTAAAATGACTTTTTTTAAAACGTTAATAGCTCCCGTAAAAAAGATTTGACATTATTATTTACTACATATTATTGCACGCCTCATAAGCGAAGCGTTGAGGTGGGTACTACTGTCACTTCGCGCAAAACATCTGATTTTTCAAACTTAAAATGTCTTTATGTATCATACATTGCACTTGTAAGATAATACATACACACACATATTAAGAAAAAACACTATTTTTAACGTTCATGATATTTTTGATGTCATTTTTGTTATTTAAACTAGTTAAAAAACAGTTTAAAAAAGTTCTGTCTTGGACGTCCGTGTGTCTGTATGTGCGGATCCTTTTTCTTGTTAACACGATAGCGACCGAAATACTTTACTAATCGAGTCTTTTTTTTTCTCTTACGCTTGAGTATGCTCAGGAATAGAACCCTTTCATTTTTCAGGGTCTGATTCGATGTGGTTTAATTGTTATTAAATAAACAAAAATAATAATTAATAAATATTTATTAAAAAAAAATTATGAGGCGTGCACTTTTGGATTTTCCAAATTATTTATATGTGCTATTTATTAAAAAGGTTTGAGGTCGGTAAAGTGCTTAATGTTCGGCACCAACTTCAAACCTATTTAATAAATAGCACATCCATACTAATATTATAAATGCGAAAGTAACTCTGTCTGTCTGTCTGTTACTCAATCACGCCTTAACTACTGAACCAATTTGCATGAAATTTGGTATAGAGATATTTTGATACCCGAGAAAGGACATAGGCCACTTTTTATTGCGAAATATGTACCACGGGCGAAGCCGGGGCGGGCCGCTAGTTTAAAATAAAGTAGGAAAGGTGACATTCTTTATTTACAAGGTGTTCGTTGAATAACATCGCCCTTGCGTCGAGGCTCTTGTTTTTGTGAACACTATATATTTTCTACGCTAAACAACAACAAGATTTAATCCTGAGACTCGCTTGAGGTGACAAAGATTAAAGGAAATAGATGTTGTATAGGAATAAAAACCTCTTATACCGTTCTTATGACGTCGACTTCTCGTAGGTGTTCTAATTGACGTTTCCATTACTAAATTAAAAAAAAAAAATATTATTGCAATTTTCTGCCCCTACGACAAACTCCATAATAAAATTGACAATTTTTGTATGAAAGCACACGTTACGTCATCGCTTGTACTAGATCAGCAGGAATGCGCAGAGGTTTTATTGACGTCATAAATTACAAAATATCGTCACATTTCTCGCCATCTTCTGTCACTAGTCGCCACTGCTTCACTTATATCTCCTTGTATATTATGCTGTCTTGTTAGAACGCGAAACACTAATAATTTTTGTATAAAAGCATCCGTTACGCATCGCATGTACTAGGTCAGCAGGAATTCGCAGAGATAATTAGTGACGTCATAATTTAATAAAAAATGAACTTATAAAAAAACGTCCCTAACTTATGTGTCACTGCATCTGCCATGATACATAATCTTTGAACAGCTAAGTTACTTATACGCCTCCCAGAGGTCTCATACACAGTATCTATTTAATCTTCCCGCGCAAAATATCGCATCATGTTTATTAAAGCGGGAATTTTTGTTGCGTACCCACTTCAAGACAATTTATTCATTGCAGTAGTTCTACTTTTATGGCCATTTTCCATTTATGAATCTTTACTGACCGAATGGGGGTTTTTATGCGAAATTTGTACAAAAACACTTACGTATTTAACGACTATGAATGTTGATGACATACTTTAAGGTTATAAGTCAATCCGATTTTCATAAAAAAGAGCGTATGTGCCGAGCACACGTGTCAGAAGTGAAACTTCTTTAGTAAGATTCAAATATACCGAAATCGTTGCCTAGTCCATGACGTGACGGTATTGCTACGTGACCTTGAAATGACCGCTTAAAGAAGTTTAACTTCAAAAATGTGTATGTTCTACGCTTATAAAGTACAAGCACAGTTTGACACAGTTAGGAAAGATTTCTTAAGAAATCGTAATTATCTTACATCGTTATCACTAATCACATCATTAGCACCACATGACAGATACCACATACAAATCTAAAAAAACACTAACTACACAGCAAATAAGATTAAAAAATCCAAGACAACATATCGACATCCTTACCCGCATCGATAGAGATTCCATACATAACGCTGAATGAAGAAACTAGGTACCTACATAATATAAAAGAGAATCTACATTAATATCCCGTATAATTCGCAATATAAAGGAGCTAACATTTTGACGTTATATGTAATTATATCTATTGTTTATCTGACCTTATTGCAAATATCACGTGAATGGTATGAATATTATTCAATTATTATATATTTCTACTATTGCGCTACATACGGTTGCTTCGAACGTTTATATGAAAATACTAGATTTCCGCCCGCGGCTTCGCCCGCGTTTTCAAAGGAAAACCCGCATAGTTTCCATTCCCGTGGGATTTCCGGAATAAAACCTATCCTATGTGTTAATCCAAGTTACCCTCTATATGTGTGCTAAATTTCATTGTAATCGGCTCAGTAGTTTTTACGTGAAAGAGTAACAAACATCCATACAAACTTTCGCCTTTATAATAGTATATTAAGATTATGTTTGAAACTTCAATAAGTATATCATTGAACAAAAAAAATATATATTTAACGCATATAATTATTTACGAATTTCACACGAAATAAATATTACATCATTCTTCTTTGTTAAATTTTGCGCACATCATTTCCATTTTTCTAATTGATATTATGTATACAATTTGATAATTTTATTTTATAATATTATGTTCACAGGAAATTTTTATTCGTCCTATATCCAAGGGATTTCAGCAAGTTCCATGAACATAACTATTGTAGAACAAATAAGTAATCGACAAAGAAGCAAAACACTTCAAGAATTTTCTATTAAATATCAGTCTAATGCTAATCCTCCGAAACTGTGAGTCTCATATCCGATCAGGCTTATTGCATCATGATTAGCGTATTGTAAGCCACTACCGTTTGACAAGGCCGCTGGTATAACTCCTATAGAGATATAATACTACCGTTCTGAACAATTATTACTTAATGATGCTGTGACCTTATTTTGATGCCAGATTAAATTAGTATTACCTTGATTAGATTTAAATACTACAGCTGTTAAAGGAGTGACATTTCATATATTTCTGGTTTATATAAATTAATGTCTTCGTTTATTATACAGGATATAAAAATCAGAACTAATATTGTGATAACGAAAATGTTAAGTGTAATACATTACATATACTAGTTATTATTTCATCACATAGTCACGGATGTTATAGTAATTGTTAATAGCTGTTTCCCATACAACAATTAAATTGCTATTTCTCCAATACAAACTTGACTTATAACGTCAATAAATAGCGCTAGTAATGTTTCCTTTTTTCACATAATAACATAAAATCACAAATAATTCTTTAAAATTAGATTAGAAATTATATATAAAGGAAAACAGCTTTGCATGTACAATTATTACAACGTACATAGGGCAAATTTAAGCAGTTTCAAGTATACAATGTATTCAAAGCTTTACCAGATAGTTCTGTTCTGTGAGGATGTTTTATATCTTTATTATGCAAAACATTAGCATAGGACAGGAAATGCGAAGTCCTTTGTTACGAGTCTGATCTAATTTAAAAATTCATGAATGAATTACTTACATTTTGAATTTGTTTTTTCAAACGATACGTTTGTTCTAAGCCTAATACATATAATCTTCTTATCTTATATATAAAATTCTCGTGTCACAATGTTAGTCTGCATACTCCTCCGAAACGGGTGGACCGATTCTCATGAAATTTTCTGTGCATATCGGGTAAGTCGGCCAACATCTATTTTTCATATGTACCACGGGCGAAGCCGGGGCGGGCCGCTAGTCTTATATATAAAATTCTCGTGTCACAATGTTAGTCTGCATACTCCTCCGAAACGGGTGGACCGATTCTCATGAAATTTTCTGTGCATATCGGGTAAGTCTGAGAATCGGCCAACATCTATTTTTCATATGTACCACGGGCGAAGCCGGGGCGGACCGCTAGTCTTATATATAAAATTCTCGTGTCACAATGTTAGTCTGCATACTCCTCCGAAACGGGTGGACCGATTCTCATGAAATTTTCTGTGCATATCGGGTAAGTCTGAGAATCGGCCAACATCTATTTTTCATATGTACCACGGGCGAAGCCGGGGCGGACCGCTAGTTATTATATATAAAGCTTTATAATATTATGTTTACTGCAGGTTATTAAAAGATTTGAACTTGTGCTTGTCATTTTCCTTGATATTTATTCCTCGTTGACTATTTTAAATAATGGAATATATATTTTTTTATGTATAAGTCGGCAAACGAGCTAGCGCGTTACCGTACAGAAAACGATGATTGGCGCCGCCCATGAACAACCACAGACTCTAGAGTGTTGTGGAATATACTTCGATATAACTTCATCATCATGATCCCATATAATATTATGTTCCCACTGTTGGGATAAGGGCCTCCAATATGAACTCCATAATCCACCACGCTGGTCAAGTGCGGGTTGATATAACTTACTTCAAATAATACATAATTGTATCCATATTATACTGAAAGTTGTATCTAATTATCTATTACTAATTATTAAATAATTCTTCCTTATATCTAAACTATCCAGATTGAAGTCCAATGTTTTTGTATTTGTAAAACAACTTTAACTAGATTTACAACAAAATCGTTTGCTTTTTCACAAGTAATTAAACCTCCTTACAGCGTAAATGTATTGACAACAGAGCAATCATACAAAATGCATATAATAACAACTATTGCCATGACAATTTGACCCTCATTGAGAACCGGAAAATATGAATTATGTAGAGTTAAGTCTAGAATTATCTGGGCATTTCTCGAAGCAGCCAAGTGTGTGCAAAAGTTAGACATGATGATTTTATAGTCTGTGAACTTTTTTCCTCACATGACAACTATGTTCGTAATGTCATCGCAAATTGCTTGTTTCTTTAGGGCATCGTAATTACGAACTAGAAAATGAGGGAAATTAGAAGTAATTTGTCGAATGTTAAATAAATAAATGTATACAATTTCGTATCGGTAATTATTTCTTGTATCCAACATAAAGTCTTTTACTTTTCACATTATGGCATCAGACTGCGTCTGATTCGGTTTTATATTGATTTATTCATTATATATTTATTTACTTATAAATAAACACTTTACAATTACAACGCTTACAGTCACAATTAAATTATTTAATTCAATGTTAATTTGTATTTGTAGGAATTATTTTTTTAATGTACTTTTATTTAAGTGTAGGTCACAATTTTGATGTTATTTTAACCTAAGATTTTAACTTCCATTCATTTTTTATTTTATGTAGAGTAATTGAAATATACCTCTACAATATAATTTGTGTTCTAAAAATACGCTGACCAAACATGAATAAATCAATCTAGACTATACAGCATTGACCGGTCCAAAATAGCGGCAACTTATTTCTTTAGAGGACATTATAAAATTGGAACATTATAAAAATAGATGATTTGTGAAAATTTCAGCTTACATACGAATGTGACCGTTGTGACGGTTTGTTTAGCGACCACAATGCGCCGCACTAACGAGTTGAGCGTTTGAATAAAACATCGTCAATTTTGTGGTACCCGCTACACGATGAAGCGTTTCTTTGATAGTCTATAAGTAGGTTAACATTGAAGGATTAAAAACATGTAAAGATTTATGAGATAATATTTTTCTTTATATTAATAGCATTGCAAAAAGATCGCGAGCTGAGGATAGATCTTGATATATTTGTTTTGTCCAAGTCACATAAATATTAACTACTGGTCTGTTGTATAGTTAATTCCTGTATTCCTTTCGTCAATACTTTCTTTATCGCCTTCCCCTTGAACGCCGACAATCCATTTGTAAAGGCGTAAGTTTTGCAAACGATTTAGCATTTTTCATTTAGATCTACAAACGTACATAGCTCTTCCACTAGCTCTTTGCCAACGGTGTCATAAATAAGCAACTATTATAATAGCACCCTTAGCATTTTCCGCTTCAGCTTATCACTTACGCCGAGAGCCAAGCTAAAGCGTTTCACTTTGCACAATAGACTCCGTTTGGCTGTAACCTAAATATCGGATTGTGCTACCACAAGCGCTCTACGGAAATGTCGTTGTTTATTCGATTGAATAAAATATTTAACTTCCGTGGTTTGATGTAGTCTCGTGTAATAGCCTGATTGGTTAAGAAATGTTTGTTCGAGCATACTGAAGAGTTAGGGGTTTATTAGATAGATAAGTTACAAATTTTGTTAAATATTTAATTATTTACCAACAGAAGCCACGTCGAAAATTTTGTTTATTACCAGGTACCTACATTTCAATAAACACTGTTGAGAATCTGAATGTAAACAGCACAGAAGATTCTGCAGCAGCTTTGCTCGTAATAAAGATTAATAATAATACGATATTCTCATTTAACTTGTAGCATTTGTGATGTGTGACTTTATAATATTCGCAGTAATGGCATATTGTTGAAGTTGGTGGCTGTATGTAATTTTTTCTTACAAAGTTGGCATCCAACATCATTAATACTTGAAATGAATATAAAATAAAGTAATAATCCAAAGAGTCTTCAATTTCCTTTCCAACGGAAGCTTAATTAGCAAATAACAAACCCTTTATACTACCGACGTATTAAAACGCACATTAAAAAAGGTAATGACACACTGAGCATCGATAAAAAACTAAAGCTCGCTCGTCAATAATTACCTTCTATATTTATAATCTATTTTTGTCATCACCTGTAGGTACTTGTGATACTTGTTTGTCTACTACGAAGATTGCCTTATTACTTGCGCAAATGACATTGAAAAGTATTACTTATACGATACGACTATTTATCGTACGATTTATTACTAAGAAAAAGGATCACAAAATATATAAAATCAAGAATAATATTTTAATTTAAAGATTATCGTTGAAGTAGAATGAAAAGGGTTCGAATGTTTACCCGTAAAATATTACAATTGTATGAATGTTTTTAATCCCACCTACAGATACATTTTGATATCGATCAATTCAATCAATCTTCTGACACTTTCACTTTTGATTATTTGACGATAAAAACAAAGCAGTTTGTCATCTAAACATTCATTTAAATACCTAGTCCGCTTTTTGCAACTATTATAATTACATCGTATTCCAAGTAAAATTCACGGCAAATACTTATTTCTTAATTTGCTACTTGTCAATATAACATTGATATGTAGCATTCAATCGATTGTTTCGAAGCAAACAAAAGCGCCGCTGGCATGCCAAACGATATCGGTCACGTATCACTGATCGTATCGTATAAATGCATCAAATTGACCATTAAGAAAAACTAAGTAAGTGTTTTAATAGTTTTCATTGTCTGTTGTCTCTTTAATCATCGGCAGGTGCTGATCGAAGCAGATTTCTGCTCATTAGTTTGAAATGTGAGATGTTTTAGCAAAACATTGAATGAGGTTTAATCTAATACGTGAACCAATTCGTAAGTGCAAAACGATACATTATTTTGTTACGAGCTGTAAAATCGATATTAAATTATATAATATAGGTTTTTGATCTTTGAAGTTAGCTTGTCTACGATTATTAAGCGCACTTGGAGCATTTTTTTAAAATGTTCTTTAGTACCTACAACTTCTACAAGTTTCAGATAAATTTAGAATCCTAAATTAAGAAATTATCCATGTAGAGTCAGTACATTTGATTATTTATTCAAATACAAAATTGAATAATGAAGTCTGAAGAAAAGAGTCGCGATTTATGTCAAGTAAACAGTGTCACCTTCCAACCTGCCATTTAGTATGTGAAGTCAACCAACCAAGGCCACACACTAAGTAAAATAAATGATGCCTGGTGGAAGAATATCGGCTTTTCTATTTGAGTCAAGAATTTGAAGAACAGCTGATAACGAGATAATAATGCATACATGTTTGTATACTTTTATGAAAAAAGATATACATTTGTGTTTGTTCTTGTGTATTTTTGTCCTTTATTTTTTGTAGTCTTATAATATTATGGCCATTAATATTGTCTATTATAAAATGGTAACTCCATAAAATATGATATACCCACATACCAATATAAGAATAAATTATTGCTCTTATTGCATTAGTCTTCGATAAACGGTGTAAACGGATAAAACAATAAACCTTAACAAAACACTTAAGCCATGTATCGCGAATATATAGTAGCAATAAATTAGCACTACAGTCAACGCAAAACTGAAAAACGTAAACCTCCATTAAGCCCAACAAAGTGCCATGGACGTCATAAAATATATGTATATTCCGATAGTCAAATTGCAGCATCGGCGTAGCCCACAAATCTTTTCCGATAAATTTTGTGCAGACCCTACTATTTATATCACGGTAACTCGTTCGCTTATCGGTCACTTTGATTTCACGCCACTAAATTCTTACGCATTTTCGCTTGATATAACGTATCGCGCTCGAAGCATAACTCATGATTGAGACTAAGTATTACGATAGAGTAGGTATTTATGGTGTCACAATTTGTCTGCTACTACTTTAGATTTAATAAGGTTGCAATAATGGTTTTGATAGATAATTTGTTTCGCACGTCTCAGGCATGCAGAGTACAATGATTTTATCTTTGTCACACTTTATGGTTATTGAAATAATTAGATATTTAACGTTTGCCTACAATTATTATGTCAGCAATGTCATAAAATTTATTTCATTAATTCAAACCGTAAATCTATTTCTTATCGTTTATATCAAGTCTATTTTTATTTCGATTGCCATTATGCTATTTATGTCTTATCAATATTACAAATTCGATGACAAATTTTCGACAGTTCAAGCTCGAAGAAAACACCACCAAAACCACAGGTTTTATTATATTATAAAAATAAGTAAAATAATTGGTCTTTACTGTAAATCGACTCAAATACTATACATGTATAAGAACTGTTATACTATGTTACCTTTAGTAACATTAATATAAACCATGATTATACTTAATACACGATGTTATAAATGTGTACACATTTGTAATTAGTTACTAACTTTAGTTTTCGTATAAAATATGAATTGTCTATCGGAATAATGAGTAAAAAGTGAGTTAAAATAGTAGGGACCATAGCTAGAGCCAGCGGTCGACCAGACACGCTCGTAAATGCATTTCGTGAATTATGCTCTGAATGTGGTGACTAGTGAAATGTTGGTACACCCTATGAGTTCCTGCACCTGCCACCTAAAATATTTATTTCATAATTGGTGGCATAATATTAAACTTGTCGTATATTTAGTTGCTTACAGCTTACACACAGTGGCATCGTAAGCAATAGCTATGTTATGTCCATGTTATGTCTTATTTGAAATAGTGAATAAATCGAAAACATATCATATTTACACTATTTTAAATGAAGTTTTAACAACTTAATTGTGAACGAAACATAGCTAAAAGATTATTAGGTTAATGTTACAAAAATAAACGCGTCATTAGTAAATAAAAAATGTCTGCGTGTACTAGTGTACACACGTAAGGAGTGAAACTTCTTTATGACCTTATTTTTCAAAAAATAATTTACTAAATGCAACTTTACATAAATACGTCGAATCACGCGTGGTAGGGATAAGAAAAAGATGGCGCGTAACGGAAAAATGTCACGCGTAACGAAAAAATGTGACACTACATTTTTTTCCAACCCCGATAAAGAAGTTTTTAATAAACTCTACCTATTATTTAAATTATATTACAATAATGCAGTCACCAGTGGCTTCATGTCTTAATTATTCTAAATCAAACTATATTTTCTCAGGTATTTTAATTAGCACAAATATCGTTGCAGCAAATTCAATGAGTATCATTATCAAAAGTTACGCAAAAATTATCTGCTATTGCTATTTCTAAAACGCAGTAACAAAGTTTCTCTTGATAAGCCTAAATTATAACATCAATTACAATTCAATTACTATCAAAATCGTTTACTATCATTACACAATTTCTTGGAACGTGCCCTAACACGATTTTATATGGTAAGATCTAAATTAACAGGGCGGCGTACAATAAAACTTAAATTATTAATGTGTTCAATATTATTACCATTGATTTTACACTTCTTTTATATAATTTTTACTGAATTCTATGATAATATTATGAAATGTAATAGATGAAGATGTATATTATTGGTTGGCATAATAAATGATGAATGTTAGAATTGACGTCAAATCAATTATTAAGAAGAGGAACAAAATATAAGAGAATACAATCATCAGCCTTTTAATATAATATATTTATTTTTTCACAGCTGGACGTGGATCACAGAGGCTGGCGACTATACTGGCGAAAATAAAATAATATAGAAGTTTACCCAGAAATTAGTACCTTTGGCTCCTTATTCCTTAAAGTGCCGCTTCTTGCGATACATTGATTTCGATTAACCATAGGTAATAAAACTGTTTGATCTTACTTTTTCAATATATTATAGCTAGCGGTCCGCCCCGGCTTCGCCTGTGGTACCTACATGTTTAAACTATCCTATCTCTCAAGTTGGATCGAACTTGTACAATGTACATGGTGTGCGAATTTTATTATAATCGGTTAAGTGGTTTAGGAGTCCATTGAGGACAAACATTGTGACACGAGATTTATATATACATATTAAGATTAAGTCAGTTTCAAAGTTTCAATATATTATAAAAAAGTATATCCACATAAAATTTTCATAAAATTACAATCTGTGCCTGTTAATTTATTTCATTTAAAGAGATATTTTCAGCATTCTACAAACATCTTCCCATAGTCAGTAGGTACTTATAATTAAAATTGTTCTTTCCTACAGTGCTTACTACATACACATATTATACCGAAATTTAATTTTTATTTTACAGACTCCAGTGTGCGCTGATCTTTACGCACAAAAAGTGAGAGGCATTTCAATCTGCAGTCGCCATTTTATTTGTCACGTCTTGTTTGACACCAATGCTATTATTATACAAAATGCTTGAACAATCCATTGTATTCAACTTGAATAATTTGCAATCATACGTCGTAACGGCAAAAATCTGTTTATTATAATTCGTAAATCTATTAAGGTAATAGTAAAGTGAATTATTTACTGGTTTTAAAATAATTTACAAACTCCCGCTTTATTATTTACTAAGTATTTTATGTTTATAAAGGGCATGTTTTAAAGAAAATGCAATTTATTTTGTCATTTGAATTACAATATTGTTAACACTTTTATTAAACACTAGCAAACCGGGCGAACTCCGTTTCGCCACCAGAGACACCTTTTCTTTGCTATGAACCTCACGGAGCCCGAGACTTTCCACCGAATGCAAAACCGTGGAAATCGGTTCGTGCGTTCTGGAGTTATAGCGTCAGGAAGGAAAACCCGACTTATTTTTATATTAAACATTAAACTTTTTACTTATAATGAAAAAAAAAATAATTAAAGGGATATGATATAACTGTATTATTATTAAGATAAGCATAAACTTCAGTCGTATTAAAGTTTTACCAAGTGGAACAAAACTATTATTTCAAACATTATTTTGTACAATGACTATAAATAGAATCTCCGACTGTGATCAGATATTTGATAACTAATGGAGTTTTGCCTTTGAATTACATAAAGGAACAATAAAGCAGGTGCACTTTAAATAAATAATAACAGATAGACACGAAAGCCTGGTTTTAAAGGTCGCCCTAAATA
Source organism: Colias philodice (assembly GCF_061535455.1). NCBI lineage: Eukaryota > Metazoa > Arthropoda > Insecta > Lepidoptera > Pieridae > Colias > Colias philodice. Next base: position 7,885,701 of record NC_143099.1, on the reverse strand, counting down.
AAACTTGAAAACTGTAATTATAATAATTAAAACAATAACAGCTTTAAAATCAACTGATATCGAAACAGATTTTTTGATTAGTTTTACTAATCAATTATATACTTTTAAGGTTATCCTTCCTATTAATCCTATCTTATCCTATCCTACTATCCTTTCTAATATTATAAATACGAAAGTATGTGAGGATGGATGTATGCGTATGTGTAGGTGTGTGTGTTTGTTATTCTTTCACGCAAATACTACTGAACCGATTACAATGAAATTTAACACACATATAGAGGAAACTTGGATTAATACATAGGATAGGTTTTATCCCGGAAATCCCACGGATACTGGAAACTATGAGAGTTTTTCTTTGAAAATGTGGGCGAAGCCGCGGGCGGAAAGCTGGTAGATAATAATTTAAAAATGAATGTTTCATAACACAAATACTTTACTGATCTCAAGATAATAATATAAATGTCAAGTCATCAACTTCTGTACTTAACGAGTCTATAAAGTTATAACTGTGCCAATTAATTAATAGATTGGAACTTCAACATGATCTCAAGATTTAAGTCTTATTATTCTGAAAACAAACTCCATGGAGAATTTCAATTTTCATAAAACTTGTATCTCAAGTGTAAGCAAAACAAAGTCATTCTTGAGGGCATAAAACTTCCTGTAACAATCATCTTTAAATAATAATTTAATGGTACATATTTATATTGATGGGTGTATTATATTTTATACTATGTTTTTAATTTTAGGTTCCTTATCAATTTATTTTAGCTAATATATTTTAAAATAAACTAGTGTCGTTAAACCAAATGTCTTAACAAGTCCAGTCTATATTACCTTCAATAAGGATTTCCTACTACAGTTCTCTTTACTCATAATAAGTACCTTTCAGTAATTGTAGCAGAAACGCGAACATAAATTGTGGGGTGAATTTATTATAAGGCCTCATACATCCTTTGGTCAGAATAAACCATAAGTCGGGCCATCAATTATTGAGAAATTAAATTGATCCATTTGTTTGCTAGTTGCTTATAATTAACTTTCTTTTTTTTAGACTAAATACATGTCTTTTGAACGAATCTCGTATTGAAAATAAGTTTAACTATATGTATTTTGTCGATCAAATCAAATGCCAACCATAATGAAAGATTATTATTTGTCACTTTGTATAAGGCAGAATGACCTTTAGGTCTAGCTGGGTCACCTACTGATTAATCTAAAACATGACTGTCATCTATTGTATCGATAATTTTCTATTTAAAAAGTATTTTTTCATATCATGGCGATACATAATAATTAATTATTGTCAGTAAGACGAATAACAGAAACATAATAATCATACTGAACTTGCAACTCCATTTGCAGTAAGTTTATGAATAGATACCATATCGCGAATGAAACCAAAGACATATTACCAGATATTTGTCAAACTTTGCAACATATTGAGCATGCTATGCTCAATAGCATATCCCTAGGCGTTCGCATTTCATTCTGCTAAGAGCCAGATAAAGTTATAGTTGGCCAAAGTTGGACAAATACAACCCAAGTCTGTCCAACTTCAGGGATTTTAGCCGAAAGGTGCGCGTAAACAAGCGAGGGAAGTTTTAATTGCAGTATATTGCATGGTTTACGTCTGTGAAGTTTTTAAAGCATTTGAATGTTTGCTTTGAATTAAAACACGCAAGTGTAGCTGAAATTTTGTCCTCGTTATACTTTGAAGAGTCCGTAAATTGCCAATTCAATTTTGCAGATTACGATACAATTATGATATTATAAAGTAATTTAATTTTAGTAATATCGTACTTTAAAACGTATTCAAATAAGGATACGCTAATTATGTATATAATAATGGAATACGCAATACGTTCAAATCTAAATACTTCTATAGATACGTTACTGTGAATTCTCAGACACTATAGATTATAGAACAATAATCTTGAATCCTGACGAAGAAATGTCTATTAAATTATGCAGTAAGAAAAAAATATAATGCTGCACATTTTTATTTACGAACATATTCCAATTTTCAAGTTCCTTTTAAATCCACACTCCACAACATCCGTGCTCATAATACCATTGGAAAGCATTCAAAAGTCTAAAATTGCTTGCCTATTCAGAGATTAAGATAGCTCGTAGGAAATGCAAACATTTTCATCTTATACACAAGTGCATGTACCGCTCACCGCTCCAGTTCTCAAGCTTTGTCGTTGAGCGTCTTTGTGACTCTATCTGCCTCACACATAGCCACGGGAATTCGGCCTGAGGTGTGGCAGGGAGCGTTTACTTTATTCTATTGTAGAAAATACGATGTTCACAAACTAGATATTGGTTGTATTATAGGGTAGAAAACTTCCTTGCGAATATGTTTGTATTGAGGGTTGAATATGTCGAATTGGTTGATCGGTGTTATTTTTTATAAATATTATCATATTGGATTCTGCAATCAGACATGTATAAGGACTATCTTTATTCGGGCCTTTATTTTATTATATATGCATTAACTAAATGCATATGTTAATTGTGTTTGACCACTAAAGTTGTTTGCATTTGCCCATGCTACTTAACATACTTACGATTAATTTTGCTTTTAGAAATAACAAAAAAAACATAACACAAGCAAAAAAAAGTTAAATCTGGTATGCATTACCAATTTATGGAATGTCCGATGCAAATTTACGATGGATACAAAATACCCACCTACAAATATATCTTACTGAAATTGTTATCTAAGCAAAAATGTTGTGTGGTTTTATGAAACCACGGTAAAAGTGAAACTTAGGCACAAAATTATCGTATTTGTACGATAATGACTCCGAACACTGCTTTATACCTACTCGGCAGCCGACCGTCACGCGACATGCGTTACACAGACCAAAAAGTTTGAGACGAGGTAATAAAAGTTTCACTTTAAAAGGAATGTAAAACGCTCAAAAACTTTCACTTGGCACACACCCCAGCTCCACTTCATCTAAGCAATGCACTATTATTTAGCGACCTTGCTTTCTAACAGTATTTGAAACACGCTCTATATAATTTTAATGAGCCAATAAAGCCAGGGTCGGCTTTGATCTTTGATAAAGAAAACTTGGCCCTCTAATTACAATCCAACGGGTGACAGATATAATCTTTTATTTATCGTATCTCTTTCAGTCTATTTGTTTCTTCTTATCATGATTGCATTTCGTAACGACATTGTGCTATATTAGGTAACAGTGAACTCAATAACGAGAACAATTCGATTTTAATCGAAGATACGTCTCTAGATATAAATATTATTTATATTTTAATTAGCTTTAAATGCTACTTAGCAATAAGAGATATTGAGATTTCGTTGTCTGTTGTTCTGTATAAGTAAAGCTTTTACAGGTCAGGTTTTGAAAAGGTATTATTTCATAATACAATTCTCATAGAAGTGAAAAATCCCCTTACGTTGATTCTGTATATTTCTTTTTATTAATTATATTATGTAATACTTAAACTTACACACGCTATAATAAAACACAAGCGATCAAATGCACACCGTTAATAAAATCTATTTATACGGCTATCTTCTCATTACGTCATGTCGCTCACAAACACTCAAACTAGTCAAATTAAATTCCAACCTTTGACTTAATATGATGAAGAATTCTTGACATAATTAGCCTCACACCTACAATTTTGAACTGATGAAATAATAACGCGTCAAACACACCTAGTATAATAATTATGTTTTTAACCAACTGTTTAAAGATACTACAACAATTATGTCGAAAAAAGACGTTACAATGAAGTACAATAGGCAATTAGTTCTGTTATTGTAAAACATTTCCTATTGTTAAGAAGTCTGGAATAGAATTGTATTTTGGAGGTTTAAGTTTAATAGTTCTTGACATACTACAATTACGGCATAAATATTCATTGTACATGCAAAACAGGTGATGAACAGAAGATTTATTAGCAATAAAATACATTAACAATACTTGGTTTAATCCCAGACTCTAATCGACATTTGCCATCCGAAGGCATCCTCAGCAATAGCAGATATCTTTCCAACCTTCAATAGGATGACTTTGGATGCACGCAGGAGGAATAATTAAAATATTTGCGAATAACATACTCACTACAATAATTATAAACAACAGAATAAATTGTTTTTCCCGATTTTTAGTCGTGGTATCACCATCTCCTTCAATGATAGATCAGTTTTGACAAAGCTTGGACGCTTGATATGTGAAGAAAGCTTGATGTATAAGTAATAACTAATAAAATTAAACATACTTTACAACTAGAACCATTGTATTGCAAAATTTTTGTTTCGAGATGGATCATATTTCATATCACATTCATTCAGAAATTACGCATCATGCACAACATGCCATAATTTATTTTCAACAAGCATTCATCATACTTCACTTTACAAGTCTTTACCATTTTCTTTGAAATTGCGGTACAACAATTGTCCCTTGTCCTTTCAACCATAAATGCGACGTACAAGACTTCAACAAGACAAGATACGACCGAAGATTTTTCTCAACAAGTTTGACATGACATAAATAATTGTCCCCGCTAATGTACAAACGTGCAGCGGGCGCATAAATCCTAGGACCCAACAATACCCAACAAGGTTCTATGCGATAACTGTCGTACAAACTCATTGGAGTTAGTAATCCCATAAATTGCGACTTGTACTAGACATTCTCGAGTTCAAAATATCTGATGCGTTGTAATTCTTCGGCGGACTTGCATATTCATGTTCTGTTATTATATTTTCAGTTAAACATTATGAAAGTACTGCGTTTGTACAAACTTGAACTATGGCCTGTCTTGCTGAGATTAAAATGTAGGAATTAATTTTCTAATGCTCATTTTATCGACAGAACGGGTTTTGCTTATTTTCCTACGCATAATTTTCCTAGGGAGAGAAATTTTATCGGGCATTTATTGTTTATCTACAAGAAACATGCGTACCTACAGCACTAACTCTCAGTTATTGAAAAACGCAATATCTTACGAAAGATATATTTCATTAATAACTTTGGTGATGATCGACACACCATCGCACACGTAATAATTCGCTGCAGATGTATTCCAATCTTGAAACTCAAAGAAAGAAATAGGTCAAACCTGTCTCTAATGAGACGAATAACGATGCAAAATGTATCACAACAGATTCGCAAAATTTAATCTACTGTGATTGAAAGTACTACTACAATAAGAGTTTAACCTAATTCGTGTAATTGAAAATGTTACAAATATGTTTACTATAATACATACAATTAAAACCAATAGCACCAAAATTGATCTCGATTCACAGTTCAATGAATAAGTACATAAATGGGATAAATACAGATAACAGATACATTACGAAATTGAAAGCAATGAACAAATAAAAAGCCAATTTATTACCGTACTCTCAGCGGAGAATTATTTAATTTGATTAATTAAAAATTATTATTAATGGATGATGCTACAGCAGAAGTGTGCTTATAATAAATATTATGTTGAACGTCCCTTGTGTATGTACATGAAGTTGGTAAAATTTCAAACATTTAAAGTAACTTGTAAGTAATCCAATTTATTAATTTCTTGTTGAGACATTTGGTATTTTAAGACCAAAAGATTGTATTTTAATATTGAAGTAGGGTTATCGTATTGAACAAACTATTGTAAATGATATAAACCACTTTCAAATTGCGCAAAGATGCAGAAGATAAAACCAGTACTGCACAAATTGACTTAAAGTCGATATCCTTGTCAGTTGGAGTAGGAATTTTATCAATTAGACTTGGTAGTTTTATCGTCTTTGATCGAATTCTGTATTCGTCAAACAATGAGGAAAACTGTTCAATCGGTGAGCCTTAATTGAACATGCTAATTTGGTTCATCGCTATTCGATTTAGAGACCAAGATTGTGTGACGGTGACGGATAGTTTGAGCACTCGTGGTGCACTGTAGATCTATCTTTGAACGGATCTCTACGCGAAACGTGATTCTGTGCTGAGACAAATTTAATAGAGCATTATTGCGACATCAATCACAATTCACTTCATGCATTCATGCAAGACATATTACAGGTAGGGTATTATGTTACGTGTTCGACATTTCGTTACTCCACTTACATTAGCATAAATAGTTGGAGGCGTGGATTAGTCGCCATTTGTAGGTCACTGTGACATATTTTGGTAACCCTTGAATATCATTTTATGAGTGCTTCTATGAGGACCAGTGGATTAGGCGCTTTTATAGAACAGAACTATTGAGGTAATTGGTACATATCATTAAAGTTTTATTGAGTTTAATAGTAGGTATTATTATCGCCTATTCTCTTATGATTATATAAATATATTCTGTTGTTTAAATAATAATAATTGATCCTTAAAAAATCAAAAATGTCTCATGAATAGAAAAAATCGAATTAACAGAAATATACAAAAAAAAATATGTCAATCAACTCTTTTCCCGTATGTATGATCGTGTGTCACATCAACTTAAACACTCTAAGAAGCATAGTTGAAACTACATAAAGATTTATTTCAAAGACCATTAGCAATTCAAAGCGCGACCACATTAGGTTCGTTAAAATTATCGATTCCTCAAACAACTTACACTCGGTTAACTTTGAATGAGATTATGTGAATTTGTCAACCATTTTAGTTATGAATTGCGAAGTTAAAGCGCAGTTTTAATGACTTTCAGTTTTCCGTAGCTGACTACAAGTTAAATGCTAAAAGTAAACCGTGTTTAGATAAGACTGTCTTATAATAATTATGCAAATGGAGTCAGTAGAAATAATTTATGATTGAAAGTAAAATGTTATTACTTTGGCAGTGATATAATAGTGTTTGAAATGAACTGGGATAATAAGAGTACCTAATTCAGTAATCATTATAACATTTATTGATTACGATATTTATAGGACTAGCTTTTCGCCCGCGACTACGCCGCGTTTTCAAAGAAAAACCCGCATAGTACCTGTTCTCGTGGGATTTCCGGGATAAAACCTATCCTATCTGTTAATTCAAGTTACCCTCTATATGTGTGCTAAATTTCATTGTTATGGGTTCAGAAGTATTTGCGTGAAATAGTAACAAACATACATATTATACATCCATCCTCACAAACTTTCGCATTTATAATATTAGTAGGATAGGCTAGTAGGAAGTAAAATTTTAGTACAATAGCTGCAAAATTATCGCCCGAAAGCACATGATTATTTTGATTGATGTTGAGTTGATTCGCGTGTGAAATTAGTAATTTAATATTAAAAGGAAATCCTTTAACGATTATTTCCTTTGGGCGTTATTTCGTAAGCAATAGAACTAAATGAAAGTAATAGTTGTTATTAAGAAATAGTATGTCGGTCTGTCTGTTGATGAAGATATTTCCTTTCATTATGCTGCACCTGTACTTTATCATGTCACTGGATCTACTTTCGATACTAAATATAGGTACCTACTTTGTATTCTAGAAGATTCCTGTGTTATCTAGATTTATTTGTAATCAAATGTTTTAGATTTGCATACTGATTTGCTATTTTAGTTACAACATAAGCAATTCAAATTTATAATATTTTTATTCTAATTTCAGCTTTTAAGTTTTACTAATAAACTATTTTTTTTTTGTTCCTTACCTTAAAAATGTACTTATGTTCTCGCTCCTTCTTCATAACACATATAAATAAGGTTTTAATTAATATGAATTCTTCATTTCATCCTAATATTACATTGATTATCATAAGCACGGAAAACTTAAAACGTTCTACACAATTCTAATTAATCAACTGGTTTAATTAACTATTGCTAAGATTAGCATCATTCGGCTTGTACTAATTTAGGCCAATCAATAGAAACATCTATAATATTATAATGTATATATGAAATGATATTCAGTATGCTGGCTTTTTTATGAAACCCACGTTATGAATAACCTACAGGTTATGGGACAAACGTATTACTTATTGATATGCTTCTGGAGCAAGTATCTGATCATTATTCTATGCTTTATCAATCTAGGATTTTTTTTATTGTCTTTACTGTGGACCAAACGTGTCCGCTTGTAATAACATGTATTACTTACTCTACCAAAAAGGCATCTTACTGCATATTTAGTATTTGGATGTAATATATAAATGATATCACTATGTTCTTGGTTTACAAAATAATAACATAGTCAAGTTGTAGTATATGAGTGAGGGTAGATAAAAATAATGTCACCGATCGTGTGTCAGTTTGTTGTGTCAAATAAAAGTGATTGCATCATCCTTGTGTTTTAATATAAATTAAGCCTCAAATACCATAATTTAATATAATTAAAAATAATAAAAACGCAATAGAATTATAGAATGTGGAATTGAGCAATAAACGTGATCGTGTACACAGTTAAATAGCCTTACATAAAAGCGAAAATAAACAATAATTCAAGCTAAGCACCATACCATAATCAGATAACCCATTAAGATCCGGGTCCTAGTTTTGTTTTGAACAATTCTTCAAAGTATTTACATGAGAGACATTCACATGCTTCTTATCTGCGGTCTTTATGTCTCACTGTCCGAACCTGTTCTGGAGATCAACAATGGCTACGGGCAATTCACTTCTTTATTACTAGCTGTTAGGATGCGGTGTAGGGGAAGGGATGGAGCGTTTCTATAGTGTTCTTTGGTAAATAAAATATAAGGCTGTGTATTAGCATTTTTATACAAGTGGTGATGTGGTTAGATTATAAATACCTAGTTCAGTTATCGGCTTCATGCCGATGATAATAGTACAAACGATTTTACGATGTTAAGTAAATGGTGGATGAAAAGCATACTGGAAAGTATCAGACAACGATATAATACCACGAAGTATCGAAGTTTTATTTGAAACAGCAAAATATATGAAGTCATATTAATATTTTAGCAGTCATATTCAATATTCATAAATTAACTAAATATTAGATGAATTCATGTATCACGTTACATGAAAAAAAAAAGAATATTTATATTTCCGTAACTCCAAATATAAGCATGATTTTTGTCACATTTGTATGCCTATTTTCTATATTCAAGTGAAAACAATATATTTATCAATCATTACCAAATATTCATTACATTTCTACGCACATCGCTTATGCCTCCCACCACACGCCTAACTAGCTGCGGTAGAGCCTTTACGTCCAAAACGCCTTGACATAGCGTCATAATGTTCCCGCTCCGTGAGACTGACCGCGACATCAAACTTTCCTACCAATTGTGGGAATTCTACATAATAAAAGTCACTAAACTTCCCAAAAATCATAAAGCTCATTAAATATTTCCAACCGAAATTGCGTAGGTACACAAAATATGTTGTATCGTTTTACCAAGAAACGTAATGAATAACCGTTGATATATTTAACTAGCCGCGCCGCGCGGTTTCACCCGCGTGGCTGCCCTCCTGTTGGTCTTAGCGTGATGATATATAGCCTATAGCCTTCCTCGATGAATGGGCTATCTAACACCGAAATAATTTTTTAAATCGGACCAGTAGTTCCTGAGATTAGCGCGTTCAAATAAACAAGCAAACTCTTCAGCTCTATTTACTTATTCTCTATATTAGTATAGATTTGTGGTGTGAGAGTCTTTGCTAACAATAAAGCTATTTGATATTGTGTTATTGTGAATGCTAATGCTTTTTATATCGCTGGATCCAATAATATTATATTTATACTTCAAGCAACAGATACGAGGTTTTTATAGTAAAGAGTATTTGTTTATGGAATGTGTAAATAATTTATAGTACAATAAAATGAAAATATGTATTATAATACTTGTTAGCAATATCAAAACTTAAACTATTAATAAGCGTATGCTTCTTTGAATAATATTCGCAATAAACGACGCAGTTTTATCCAACTTTATATTCTTTTTGCTAACTTCAAAGGAAATTACAGGATGCAAATAGTCTTGATAGCCTTGAGTTGTAACTCTAAGGATATGACTAATTCCTTCTTGTTTTAAATATCTGTTTTAATTAACCTATAAACGACTCAAAGAAGTAAACGACGCAATTCAATTTTAATTACCATATCTTTGTATTTACCTTTTTAAGTTTTAGGTTTTATTTATTTATTGTATCTATTACTTGTTATGAGTTTTTCGCTCTTTAAACTTCTAGAAGATACTCAATTGGGATGCTACATAATATTATTATGTAAAATATTAACAACAGGAACTTATTGGTGATATAATATGCAGAAATTATAGAATATTGTTCCAAATCAACGTTTATGTATTTCTGCCTATAAAAAACTGATTTATGAACAATTGAACACGGAGTAAAGCTTAACCGTAGTTTAAGGTTTCTTTAAATGGCGCAATATTACATTTTAAACAATGTAATTGCACGATTCTATCTTAGTAATATTATGAGGTTGACAACATAATATTATACAATACATTTAACATAAAATAAACCGCTCATACACAAGATGTTGTTACGATAAACGCATCTCTAAATATGCTGTATGATTGAATCTGAGTGATGTAATATTTAAATCTTATAAAAAGTTTCACTACGTTTCGCAAGTAGCATATTATTTCGTACAGTATACAATTATTATAGAACCGATATTACATAACTCTTTTCAAACTCAGTAGTCCAAACGAATGACCTTTGAAATCGATCTGACTATAATTACCTACATAGTAATGACATACGCACAATAGATAGAGATTTAAAAAGTGTATGTAGTATAGTTACTACACTGCAATTAATAGGCTGAGAATTGCAAAATTAATTATAACGACATTGGTCAGTGAAAATGAGTTATTCACATAAGTCGAAGTGATCAGTAGAAGATGATATTGCGATATTAAATTGTAAAAATAATTTATATACAGGGTGTCCCACTGTTGGTATACTAAGCTCAAAGGAGGTTATAGTTTTGCATACGCTGAGTACGTCAAAAATACCTATAAAATTCCAGACGCATTTTTTTTTTTCAAATAGATGAATTCTTAAAACTCTATGTGTACACCCCTAACAAGCAACCCGCCTAACTTTGCCACCAGCTAGTGAGCTATCGTTGAAGATTATGTTTTCATAAATGAAATGCTCACATTAGAGAAGCGGTATATGCCGGCTGCGCGAAGCTAGAGAAGAAAACATGGATTTTCAGGAAAAATTTAGCAAAAAATTTTTGTCGTAATTTTTTTGTGTTGTGATCAGTGTATGCAAAACTACAAGTCCCTTCGCGCCTAGTATACCAATAGTGGGACACCCTGTATATTGAAAAAATCACATACCACGTCTTTTTTCACGCAAATCACTATGAGGAATTCTTAATTTTGAAAGAAAATTAAAAATAGGTTAAATAGTCGAAGCTTTGCAACAATAAGTTTAACAAATATATCTTCGTTACAATGCTAATATAGATCCTAGATTGCAGAATGTACGAATTCGATGTTTGTGAAGCGTTCCCGAATTTCGTTGCATTTTGGTACTACAGCCCAGATGTTCACACTTGACATAGATCACTAGACGATTGTGCCAATTAAATCCGTCGGAATCAAATTAATATTTCAATTTAATTACAATACCGCGTTTGTTATATTGATGAGAACCTATTTTTAGGTCAACGATTTCCACAAGCTTGTTGATTTCTCTGAGTTGTTTTAGTAAACAGAATACAATATTAATTGATTCGTTAATTTATTTCAATTGTTTACCGATTTATTTTAATAAAATAATACTCCTACTGATTTGTTGTGGATAAAACATTACCAAATTAACCTAAAACCAATATATAGAGCAGTAACAATGGTTATATTGTTAGCAAATGAATAATAGATTCTATGCTTGTGAATGATTGTATACTTCTCTCTCATATCTGGGTCCATACCACTGTATAATATTTTTAATTACTCTCTTGTTGTGATTGCAAGCATAACACATTTTCATAAGTTCAATAGGTTCTATTTTTTCCAACATATAATATAATATGTGGATGCCTATAGTTTCATTCTTTATTCAACTTCCTTAACCGTCACCAACATTCAAAATCGTGAAACGTCAAACTTCCAAAGCGCTCTTGGACAAAGAACGCGGCATCTGTTGAGCCTCCGGCGAGTACCAGAGACTGTAATCAGACAGCATTTTGTGCTGCGTAATTGGCGGGCTAATGAGGCCCCCGTAGGGTGAGCTCCAGTTTACGCAATCGTGTCATTTAATTCTTTTATTAGAAGTGAACGGTGTACGTTTATCAAGTACAGTTGGAGCGTCTTGCAAATTGATATCTTACTAGCTGTACTCCGCGGTTTCATCCGCATCCTGTTGCTCTTAGCGCGATGATAATATATAGACCTTCCTCGATAAATAGGATAGCCTATTTATAACACCAAAAGAATTTTTCAAATCGGAGCAGTAGTTTCTGAGATTAGCACGTCCAAACAAACAAACAAACTCTTCAGCTTTATACTATTACTAGGTATTCCCCACGGTTTCACCCGCATTGCTCCGCTATTTCAAATCGGACCGGAAAGAATTTTTCAAATCGAACCAGTAGTTCCTGAGATAAGCGCGTTGAAACAAACAAACAAACTCTTTAGCTTTATAATATAAGTATAGATATATAGTATAGATGTTACGTGATGTGTTCCTGCTAAGTGGTGAGTTCCAGTGTAAAGTGGATTGATGAGAGAAAAGAATTTTCTTTGGCAATTGATTTCAATTTATTTAGATATTTTGTGTACGATTAAGTACCTATGGTCCAAGTTACTGTGTGAATAAAACAATAGATTTACTTGCTATAAAATTCAATTTATATCTATAGTAAATTAATACAATGTACAAGCCATACCTTTTACACTGATATCCAAACATTAGTCTGAAAATTATCGGGTACTTACACACAGAAACATGCTAAAGTTAAATAAGATAACGGTGATTTCACACTTGATGCACGCTGCAGTATGTAAACAGATTGTGTAAACAATCAGGTATCGATTATATTTGTCCAGCAAACACGGTATGCACTTAACACCTTTTATGATATTTGCCCTTGATGATAATGCAAATAACGTTTACAAGCGCTTAACTCATTATACCTACATACAAAGTTTATAAGCAATTATAGTTATTAAAACTTGATAATTAACTTCAATTTTCGTATCCTCTTGATGGGTTAATTTATGAAAAAAAGAAATAATTAAATCACTTTAAATAATATTAAGTTTAATACAGTAAATTTTTAATTCATAAAAAGTCTTACTTCAATTACCTTCCAACTTATACGATATCTATACTAATATTATAAAGAGGAAAGGTTTGTAATTATGTATGTACCTATGTATGGTTTTCACGCATAAACTACTGAACCGATCACAATGAAATTTAGCACACATATAGAGGGTAACTTGGATTAACACATAGGATAGGTTTTATACCGGACATCTCATCGGAATGGGAACTATGCGGGTTTTCCTTTGAAAACGCGGGCGAATCCGCAGGCGGAAATCTAGTCAATTAATATAAAGATATTTGAAAATATTGTTACGAAATAATTAATTTATTTTTCTTATATTTAATCAGCCTCAATCACAAGGAGCCTCCCTAATCTTCCTAATAATATTTTCATATTTTAATTGCTTCAAAATTATGTTCTCAAGTTGAGTTTATTAACTAAATTATATACTAATTATGTACGTAATTTGCCGATGTTTCTTACAATTTCCGAATTTCCATTTCAATGAGTTTATTTACCTTAGCGAATAGCGTCTATTATAATTATCCATTAAATTATTTTACATTTAGGGCTGATTTTTTAATCCTTGGTAACATATTCATCAAATAACGTATTTAACTACCATTTCAAAAATGTATTCTAATTGTCCGTATATGACAGTTTACAGTTGACATTTTAAAATGTTCGTGTAATACTTTATTGGACAGATTTTTAACCACCCTTTTTATTGGGTGGAGCCATTAATTAAGAGAAGAAGAAGAAGAAGATTTTTAACCAAGGATTGAAAAATCGGCCCTTAGGTAAACATCCAGTTGATATTCTTAGAGCGTTAGATTTAGATCATTTTTGTGACAAATAAATTAAATTTGAAACTAGACATTAAATTAAACACATTTTAATAACGTATATTACCTATAACGCACTAACTATTTCAACATTATACGATCCAAAAGCCATTTCGCATATCTACTTGTTGAATATAAATGATAAAAAAGTATAGTTTCTTGGTACATTATTTTATTGCTGTACATGCTATTTACAATTTTTTGTTTATATCAACTGCGTTTATGTTTGGTAGCAAATTATTGTAATGCATAATGGTTCAACGAACTTAACTATTAAATGTTGAATTTTGAAACAATAACCACAACTTCTGACATCAATATCTTTATGCTACTAGCAAAACATCCCTCAGAAAATCGAATTGCACCTACCTATCTTTATATTTATTTATTTATTTACTCTTTATTGTACAAGAGTCTTATAAAATAAAAGTACAACAAAACCATTCAAAATGTACAAATGGCGGCCTTATGGCTCAAAGCCATCTCTATAATACGACTAGCTTTCCGCCCGCGGCTTCGCCCGCGTTTTCAAAGAAAAACCCGTTCCCGTAGGATTTCCGGGATAAAACCTATCCTATGTCCTTTCTCGGGTATCAAAATATCTCTATACCAAATTTCATGCAAATTGGTTCAGTAGTTAAGGCGTGATTGAGTAACAGACAGACAGACAGAGTTACTTTCGCATTTATAATGTTAGTATGGATACGAATCTATACTAACATTAAGCTGAAGAGATTGTTTGTATGCTTGTTTGAATGCGCTGATCTCAAGAGCCACTCACTGTTCCGATTGTATAATTATTTCACTGTTTGATGGTACATTCAGTTATAGAGGATACTATATTATGCTATATATTATCATCTCGCTAAAACTAATAGAAGCTGAGTAATGCGGGTAAAACCGCGTGGCATAGTTCATATAATATAATACACTCGTGGCAGGATTATCCATAGTTAAAGTAAACACAGCTAACCTAGCATGCTAACACAATAATGAAGTTTGTTAATGCTCTTCTTACTGACAACTGACACGAGGCCCTGATTGCGAAATTGATGATTTCCAGTACAAAAAAGTGGCTAGACGTGAAACTCATTACTCCATGATACAGGGACATAGTCAATCTTGATAAAAACACATTATTACGAACTGGTATCGGTCCTTTGTACTTCTTACACCTGGACACCGTGATGTTATGACAATCAATTATTACTCTGGGACGTCGTGTAACCAAACTACATTAGTATCAATCAATGTCGAATTAATTAGATCTGATACGCCCACTAATCTAGCTGTATAACTGTATACTTGTAAAATTGTAAACAAATAACAGTTAGGCAATAGGAAATTTTATATGATACTTACTAGCTTTCCGCCCGCGGCTTGGTCCGCTATGTCAGAGGAAATTTCCCTGGAATGAGGTGTTTTACTGCGGTAATAGGAGCCTCTGCCTCCATCTACTGTCCCCATCTACTGTCCTAACCATCTGTATACAAAATTATGTAGGTACCTAATTAAATCATTGCGATGCGACGTGAAAGAAAGAATAACAAGCAAATATGGAACAAATAAACGATCAAATATACTTTCTTACTGTAGTCATTATTCTATATCCTAAATATCAATTAAGTCAGGATCAATATAACGTATTGAACAAACTTAATAGCGAAATAACATACCTGTAATTAGTACTGTTCTTATAATAGCTTTCTAATACGTTTTAATATCTAGATAATATATTATATCTTATCTTATATATAAAAATGAATCGCAAAATGTGTTGGTAAGCGCATAACTCGAGAACGGCTGAACCGATTTCGATAATTCTTTTTTTATTATATTCCTTGCAGTACGAGGATGGTTTTTATGTAGAGAAAACGTAAATATGTACCACGGGCGAAGCCGGGGCGGACCGCTAGTTTAGAATATAAAAATGAATCGCAAAATGTGTTGGTAAGCGCATAACTCGAGAACGGCTGAACCGATTTCGATAATTCTTTTTTTATTATATTCCTTGAAGTACGAGGATGGTTCTTATGTAGAGAAAACGTAAATATGTACCACGGGCGAAGCCGGGGCGGACCGCTAGTTTAGAATATAAATACAGTCTAAGTCACGTATAAATTTAGAATTCCTATTATAATATTTCCAATAAAAGGCAAAAGTAATTACTCATTTTACTAAGCTCGGCCCCCGCTAAAGCTAGTATTAAGCTTTTGTGCTATTTCGTTACATAAGTACATTTTAGGACTGCTTATTTTCATCAAAATCCGTTCAGTAGTTAGGTATTTCGTGCTGAGTCACAACATTCATTCAAGCAAGTATTAGTTATTAATTTTAATTAAACAGTTGTTAATAAACGAGTAGGTTTATATCATATTTTAGTCTCATTAACATCATACACGTACAAACTATAATCAACGTTGTCTCCTATTACCCCTAACTATATTAGACAAAACCTTAACGGCTTACGTAATACACATTATACATAATTGAAGGAACATTAAAATAACACGACTCACTACTCAAAAGGCAGTGCGCAAATAAAATTACCTCGAACGTCTCGGATAGAATGTCAGGCTTAATTATGGAGTCTGAGAAAGCCAATCAGGTTAATAGAGCTCGCTAATATTTCACTTTATGAACAAAATAACAACGAAATTCAATAACATTGCTCTCGAGCGCGTCTTGCTCAGCATTATGGTCATTACGAGAGGATAATGTGGACATAGCTTTATATTTTTAAAGTTTAAACTACAATCGAAGTAGGTATAAGTCGCAAATAATCGATAAAATTACAACGTGTACTCATTTTATATATTTAATGTAAACAACTTATTGAATCAGAACAAAAGGTACAAACTGTACTATATAGACTAACATACCTATAAAATAGAAAAATAAAATAGATTTAGTAAATACATCTATACTAATATTATAAAGCTAGTTACGCCAACGGATCCCCAAGACATTGCTGCGTCGACGTTTCACACGGGAACGTATTGTGCGGACATAGCAGATTCCATTGGCGCAACGTAATTTTAAGTTTTCATTTTATATTCAATTAGCTTTATAATTATTAATTGTTAAGACTTGCATCGAGCAAGACGTATTGTAATAAGTTTATATTAAAGTATTTCTAAGTGAATTCGTAGTTTTTTTTGGGGCCTCCGGCTGTCTGAAACATAATTGGCGCAGTCGGTAGGATCCTCAAAAATAAGTGGCATAGATAGTGACCTTCGCTATTGCTACGAGGATCCAGAATCTACGGTTTTTGCGGCCTGGAGGCGACATCCGAACATTGATCCCGAAAGAAGCCGAATTATGTTCATGTAAGTACATAGAATAGATCTGTGTTACTTATCCTTTTAGTTTTAATCCTTTTTGATATTTTTTATATTTCCAAAATTTTCCATCCGAGAGAATTATTTTCCCGGGAGCCTGCATCGAGTAGGTTATCTCGTAGGTCGTATCTAGATAATAATCGTAGGAATTTAGGTAGGTTAGAAAGTATTTTTGAAGAGATGGCTGTACATGACCCTGACGTTATATTTAAGGCCTTACGCCCGGTTCCCGAATTCGACGGGAATCCGAATGTTTTAACTAGATTTATAAAAATTTGCGATCTAATAGTTAACCAATATGTTAGTACAGGGCCAGGTAGTGAATTATCAAATTTATGTTTAATAAACGGAATTTTAAATAAAATTACCGGTTCTGCCTCTCGGTTTATGAATTCGAACGGAATTCCCGAAAATTGGGCCGGTATAAGGTCAGCTTTAATTAATAATTTTTCCGACCAAAGAGATGAAATCTCTTTGTACAATGACTTGTCAATGGCTTCACAGGGGTCCTCAACCCCTCAGGAATATTACGAAAGGTGCCAGCAACTTTTTAGTACAATCATGACTTACGTTTCGCTTCACGAAGTGATCGAAAGTACAATCGAAGCGAAACGTACGCTCTATAAAAAAGTAGCCCTTCAGGCTTATGTTCGCGGTTTGAAAGAACCTCTAGGGTCACGAATTCGGTGTATGAGGCCTGAAACGATGGAAAAGGCCCTCGAATACGTGCAAGAGGAACTTAACGCGACATACTTGCAAAATAGAAATAGTATTCAAAAATTAGATAAAAAGCAATTTAATTTAGGGCCCATGCCTTTGGGGCCCCAATTTTCATTCAATAATACACATATTCCAAGAAATTCCGAACAATTTGCACCGATGCCTAGACCTAGTACGCATCAACCTGTTCAAGGTCGGCCGCAATTTAATAATTTCAATAGGCAGCCGACGCGAACACAACAGGTGTTCCGCGCTTTACCACCGAATTATAATCCGCAAAGTAACGTTTTTAGGCTAAAACCAAATTTTAATCAAAATCAAGGTCCGAAACCAATGAGCGGCGTTAGTCATTATGTAACTAAAGAGATTCCATCTTCTCAAATTGCGCATAATTTTAGGAATAGGGAGATGCATATGCATGAATCCCAAATACCTCATGAAAGTTACTACTTTGATAATGATTTTAATAATTATGACAATAACTGTTACTATGACTCTGAACAATACTTTAACGATTATAATGACTATGACTCATCTAACCTTGACTGTAACTATATTGAAGAACAGCATTGCGACTTATCCCAAGTAGTGACACCTGAGTTAGAGCCCTCTAGCGGTGATAATGAAAATTTTACGAAAAAGTGCCTTTTAAAAAAGCCAAGATAGAGCTTAACATTCAAACGCAAAGGCAGCTTCCTTTCATACAAATTTCAGATCCACCTTTAAAATTATTAATAGATACTGGTGCTAATCAGTCGTTTATAAGTCCGGAAGCAGTTCAATTATTTTTTGCACATGTAAAATTAGATTACGATCCCTTTGAGGTAACGAACGTTCACGCGACAACTCGCAATAATTATTCAATAACTATACCGTGCTTTTCAGAATTTAGGGATAGCGAAAATATAAAACTTTTTATATATAAATTTCATGAATTCTTTGATGGGCTTATAGGATTAGATTTGTTAGAATTTTGGGGCGCAAAAATTGATTTGAAGGACAGAGTTTTAATTACGCGTTATGCTCGAAACCCTATCCTCATGTATAATTCGTGTAACATTAATTTTTATGAAGACGTCATACCTGCCGGTTCATCAAAATTGGTTAAAATTCCCATTAATTGCGAAAATGGTGACGTCATCATTTCTGAGCAGGCTGTAGGCAGCTGCGTGATACCCCAATGTCTAACTTCAGTAGTAGAAAGTAGAGGTTTCCTAGAAGTGCACAACCCATCTCCGCATGACGTAATTTTTTCATTAGATAGACCAATTAACTGCGAAATTTTTAATGCAGAAGTTTTTAGCAATAATAGAGTTACATCTCGTGCAGATAAAGTTTTATCCAAACTTAGAACCGATCATTTAAATCCGGAAGAACGTATCAATTTAGAGAAATTATGTGCTAGGTACGCGGACGTATTTTACATTGAGGGAGAGCCTCTCACGTTCACTAATAAGATTAAGCATAAAATTAGGACAACGGATGAGGTACCCGTTCACACTCGTAGCTACAGATATCCATTTATTCATAGAGAGGAGGTCAAAAGCCAAATTAAAAATATGTTAGAACAAGGTATCATTAGACCTTCTGCATCTGCATGGAGCTCACCTATATGGGTGGTCCCAAAAAAAGCAGACGCTTCAGGTAAAACTAAGTGGCGGCTTGTTGTAGACTTCAGAAAGGTTAATGAAAAGACAGTAGATGATAAATATCCCATCCCCAATATAAATGACGTCCTCCATAAGCTAGGAAATTGCCAGTATTTCACCACCTTAGATTTAGCTAGTGGCTTCTATCAGGTGGAAATGCACCCTGATGACGTCCACAAGACAGGTTTCAATGTCGAGCATGGGCACTACGAATTTTTACGTATGCCCATGGGCTTAAAAAATTCTCCATCAACTTTTCAAAGAGTGATGGATAATGTTCTCAAAGACCTACAGAACACGATTTGCCTAGTTTATCTCGACGATATCATTGTTTTTAGTACGTCATTGCAAGAGCACATGAATAATTTGGAAAAGGTTTTTGCAAAATTGAGAGAATCAAATTTTAAAATCCAAATGGACAAGTCAGAATTTTTAAAATTAGAGACATCGTATTTAGGCCATGTTATTTCTAAGGACGGAATTAAGCCCAATCCGGACAAAATTTCAGCAATAGAAAAGTATCCTATACCTAAAACGCCTAAGCAAATTAAGCAATTTCTCGGTTTATTAGGCTATTATAGAAAATTTGTACCCGATTTCGCTCGTATCACAAAACCTCTAACGCAGTGTTTGAAAAAAGGCAAGAAGATAATTTTAGATACTGATTACATAAATTGTTTTACGAAATGTAAGTCTCTCTTAACGAATGATCCGATTTTACAGTATCCAGATTTTAGTAAAGATTTCATTTTAACAACGGACGCTTCAAATTTTGCTTTAGGAGCTATTTTATCGCAAGGTCCTATTGGTTCTGATAAGCCTATCTGTTACGCATCTAGAACACTTAATGACAGTGAATTAAATTATAGTACTATAGAAAAAGAGCTTTTAGCTATAGTCTGGGCAACAAAGTACTTTCGCCCTTATTTATTTGGCCGTAAATTCAAAATCGTTACAGATCATAAGCCATTACAGTGGGTTATGAGTATGAAAGAACCGAACGCAAGACTAACGCGGTGGAAACTTAAGCTTAGTGAATACGATTTTTCGGTAATTTATAAAAAGGGAAAAGCTAACACAAACGCAGATGCGTTATCTCGCGTTGAAATTCATAACGAAGAAATTAGTTCCGTATTAGTTAACACATCAGTAGATAATATTTCAAATAGCTCATCCACAGAGACAGTTCATCTTAGCTCACCTAGACGTAATCAGAACGCAATGAGGTCTTCAACCGAAACGGCTTATTCACCATCAGGTGACCATATATCGCTAGGCTCATCCACGGAAACAGCACATACTAGTAGAGAAAATCCTATACTTGAGGTACCAATTACGGACGAACCATTAAATAAATTTCACAGGCAATTATTCATTACGGTAGTAGGCGATATTAAACGTAAGCCTAAAGTAACTAAGCCTTTTGAAAATCACACGCGTATTTCTCTCCAACTACGTCAACCTTACCTTGAGGAAGATATAGTCGATATGATTAAGGAATTTGTTAGTCCAAAAATTAAAACCGCGATGTTAATAGAACCATATGACTGTATGTTCGATATTGTTCCCATTATACAGGAAAAGTTCAAGAGTTCATCATACAAACTTGTGATAGCCAAATCCGAGATAGAAAACGTCAGTGACTACTTAAACCAGCAGGATTTGATTAGAAAGTACCACGATGGTAAAACAAACCACCGAGGGATAAACGAATGTTACTTAGCTCTTTCTAAACGTTATTTTTGGCCTAAAATGAAGGATGAAATTACTAAATTTATTAATGAATGTAGTATATGCGGTCAGGTAAAATATGACAGGAAACCCATTAAACAGCAATTCAAGGTTGTTCCACCAGCTACCAAGCCTTTCGAAATTGTTCACATAGATACTTTTACAGTTGAGACCGAAAAATATCTAACTATTATAGACGTGTTTTCCAAGTACGCGCAAGCTTATTACCTCCGAGATATTACTGCTATAAGTATTGTGCAAGCTCTTTTAACATTTTCAACGCATCACGGTCTGCCTTTAACGATTGTAACTGATAATGGCACGGAATTTACGAACCAAATTTTTTCTGAATTTGTTAACTTACATAAAATTAATCATCATAAAATACTTCCAAATTCGCCAAATGATAACGGTAATATAGAAAGATTCCATTCCACGCTTTTAGAACACCTTAGAATACTTAGATTAAAAAATAAAGAGGCTATGGTGACGCACTTAATACCTTACGCACTTTTAGCATACAATAGTACCATCCATAGTTTTACGAAATGTAGGCCTTATGACCTCATACTTGGGCATATGGACCCTAGAGACCCTGTGGATATTGATCTAACAAAACACTTAATGCAGCAATATATATTAACACACAGGAGTAGAGTACAGGAAGTATATAAAACAATTAACGAATTTTCTTTGCAAAATAGAACTAATCTAATAGAAAATAGGAATAGGGATCGGGATCCCGAGATCCAGTACGAGCCTGGTCAGATAGTATTTGTCAATAACCCATTAGCTGCCCGTAAGAAATTAGCACCCCGTTATACTAAAGATAAGGTTTTAACTAATTTGCCTATACATATATATACCTCTCGTAAGAAGGACCCCGTTGCAAAACACAGACTTAAACGTGTGCCTAAGACCGCCAAATTGTTACAGGATACTGATGCTTCTCACGATCCCCGTAGTAATGACACAGGAGATAAAACTTGACGACTTAGGAAATGGACCAGGACTACTGCCGTTCAAACTTGGACAAGCGAGACTTTTGACGCATTATCATACGTTTTTAGAATACATAGAACTTAATGACATTGACATTAAATTAAGGACATTACAGGACCAAATTATACACTATAAAAGGACTCTAGACAGTGAAGCTTTAAGTTTGTACGAAAATCAAATTGAGCACCTTTCTTCTAAATTAGTGCAAGTTTTAGAACAGCTTAAATCGCTTGAGCCAAGTCGTGTAAAAAGAGGTCTCATTGATGGGCTAGGATCGGTAATAAAAGGCATAACTGGTAATTTAGATTACACAGACGCAATAAGATACGATAGTGTTATCAAAAATTTAGAACACAATCAGGATCAAATAGTTAATGAATTCAATACTCATATTAGTATAAGCAAAGAATGGATGAAACGTCATTCTGAACTTATATCTAAAATTGTCGAAAATCAGGTAAAGATAAATTCTACTTTAATATTTTTTATGACGCAACAAGACTATAAAATATCCCGTTTGATAAAATATGCTAAATTTGCCCAAATCCTTAGCATAATGACAGAAAATGTAGATGATATATTGCAAGAATTGGTTAGAATTGAAAATACATTAGCTTTCATTCGTACGTCCTCAACACATCATTCTATGTTAAGTTCAAATGTGTTAAAGGATATATTAATAAAATTAAATACTATATATGGTAAGGATAGAATTTTAGAGTTAGAATTAAGACAATATTACGATATAATAAAACCAGGATATTATTTTAATGGAAAAAAGATTATAATTGTTCTTAAATTTCCGATAGTGTCTAAGGATTCATTTACTTTTTATAAATTAGCTGTTTTTCCTAATAAGTACATGCAGGCTCTCATCCCTCCTTATCCTTTCATTGCCACAAGTACACAGTCTTTCTTGTACATGGAGGCTGAATGCCCGAAGTACGGTAATGGGTATCTTTGTGAGATAAAAACCAATCAGATCCAGACGAAAGCAGACTGCATACAGGATTTTATACAAAGTCAAGTCTTGGGCCAAGGATGCAGGATGACGGAAGTAATCCTTTCTCAAGAAATGATACTAGGACTGGATGACAGACACTACATCCTATCTATGCCACACCAGACGAAAATACATCTAAGATGCAAACAGGACGACTTCATGACTGTTAATGGCAGCTTCCTCATAACCGTTCCTGAAAATTGTATCCTGGAATCAGATAAATTTAAAGTCAATAACGTTCAAGATAGAATTCGAGGACAACCACTGAAAATAAGTAATATCGACTTAAATGAAATACACTTCAACCACAGCCTTGAAAATCATGTAAAGTTGAATTCAATAAATTTGGAAGATCTGCATAAGATTCATACTAAGGTACTAATGCAAGCACCGATTGAACTAGAAAAGGATACATCGACGATATACTATACCACTATCCCAATTTATACATTCCTTTTGGGCACTTTACTACTTTTCGCAACTTACAAAGTAATCAGTTATAAGAAGGTTACGTGCTGGAAGAATCAAGACGACCCTAATACAAAGACGGAAGATCAAGACAGTCAAAATTGTACCGAATCTTCGCCAGGACCACAGTTTCCAGCAACATTTTATCACACCGTGCTCAAATAGTTGCTGGTCTTCGGGGGGAGGAGTTACGCCAACGGATCCCCAAGACATTGCTGCGTCGACGTTTCACACGGGAACGTATTGTGCGGACATAGCAGATTCCATTGGCGCAACGTAATTTTAAGTTTTCATTTTATATTCAATTAGCTTTATAATTATTAATTGTTAAGACTTGCATCGAGCAAGACGTATTGTAATAAGTTTATATTAAAGTATTTCTAAGTGAATTCGTAGTTTTTTTTGGGGCCTCCGGCTGTCTGAAACATAATTAGCTGAAGAGTTTGTTTGTTTGTTTGTTTGTTTGTTTGTTTGTTTGTTTGTTTGTTTGTTTGTTTGAACGCACTAATCTCGGGAACTACTGATCCGATTTGAAAAATTCTTTCGGTGTTAGATAGCCCATTTATCGAGGAAGGTTATAGGCTATATTTCATCACGCTACGGGCAACAGGAGTGGAGCCACGGGGGTGAAACCGCGCGGAGCAGCTAGTATTATATATTTACACTGTTTAGGAATAAACATCCTACAGATAGAAGACAATTTTCTAGCACCGTTTCGGCGAATACCACCTTGTGAAAAGCACTTAATGGCACTCTCATGAATACCAAATATAAACGTACAGAAAAAATTCACAAATTCTTTCGCTTATCCGCAACAAAAGAACGCAATACACGTGGTTTTTATGACGCTACAAACAATGGCTGTACGCAGTATTTTGAAGAATTAAACCATGGATTAATTAACATACTCTCCGAGCGTGTCTAATTACCATCCCTTTTAATTAAAACTTTCAACGTCTCTCGCTTTATTTGCTTCCGACGATTAAAAGGGTAACCTATTGAAGTGGATCAAGGGAAATTAACCTAATACCTATAC
The DNA here is from genome assembly GCF_061535455.1 of Colias philodice. Lineage (NCBI taxonomy): Eukaryota > Metazoa > Arthropoda > Insecta > Lepidoptera > Pieridae > Colias > Colias philodice. Next base: position 7,860,721 of record NC_143099.1, on the reverse strand, counting down.
TTGTATCGCATATCGTACCTATAAGTTTGAAGCATAATATATAAGCTAGTTTAATGGCAAAAATGTATGAAAATATAATGCATGGACGAATCGATGTTTTTAAATATAAAATTTAGTTTAGATTGTTATTGTTACAAGTGAAGTGATCTTTTTTAGAATCATATATTATAAGACTGTCGAAAGTGTATTGCAATAATATGTTTCCTGTAGAATATGTCGATTTTATTTTTGCGGATACAATATTATTGTTACGTCTTGTCGTACATACAAAAATCGTGACCGGAAATGCCTTATTACTAACAATATAATATAAAAATTATGCAAAATACACGCAGGGTTCCAATGCGAAACTATTGAGTCACTAGCTACTAAACCCCGTGACATTATTGTGGACTAGTTCCGTTAAATTATCCTCAATAATAAGGCTTAATAAATAGGCATCATTTAATCTTGCAATGAGACGAGATGACGAACAAATTTGTCATCCTTAGCTGAGTCAGAAAGAAAGCAACAATATAGTGAGACAATAGACATATCGTTTCGTTATAGCTTAATCTAGAAAAAAGTATATCAATCAATTTTAATCCTTATAATTAATATCAAAATTGAATAATATTATGTGTTTGTTTTATGATGATCGTTTTATGGAGCTTACTATAATTTCATTCAATTGAATTTTGTGTAAAAAATATTTATTAATCCAAGAAAAATATAAAGGAATCTTCCAGCTCTACGCTCTTATTCTATAACCAAAAAAAAAACATGACCAATCCTAATATTTATAAATCTACCGGAATTCTTCATATTAAAGTAGCTGCTGATGCTTTTAATAACCTAATTTTAATTATGTTTCAATTCTGCAATAGGAAGCTCACTAAAGTTTATGTGGGCATAAATTTCTTGAAATTAGTGTTAATTTCAACAAGGTACTAATCCACAGTTATGCAGCCATAGCCTAGTTGTATTATGAAATGAAATGAAATGAAATGAAATGAAATACGTTTATTATGGATACATAAAAGATACAAATAAAATATAACAAGAAACTTAAATCTAACTTAAATATATGTATGCCACAAAAGGCCTTAGGATGCCTTAGGATGCCTTGCTATTACAGTTATTAATAGACTTAGAACCCATTCGCCATGATCATACTTTTTCATTATTGGTTGTTAAACGTATTCTATGTTATTTTAATTGAATCGCTTAATTGTATTTCAATGCCTCTCTTTCTCAGTTATATAACATATATTATACTCCCAATACTTGTTCCTAAAATCAAGGCAAATAGTTTTCAGAAGCTTCTTCGATAATAGAAAACTAGGCGAAAAAACCAGAAGCAAGATAAGATATTCAATGTGAGAGAAGAATGCGATATGAACACATTACTTATCCTATCCTATCCTAGCACACAATTCAAATTATGGATTGTTAAAAATATCTCTCTCCACCAGATCTATTGCGTGACCCATTGTTAGCACAATCACACCGTATCATGTCTGTACACAACACTAATTATCTATATTCTCATTATAATATCGGCGTTAGGTAGCTCATACAAGCGTATCTTGTATCAGATGCGAGCGGGACAGGTTAACAACCTACAGCACATTCCGGTCGGTTTTAATGATGGACATTTATATAGAGCTGATAATACGTATTTATCTTAATTATTAAATATCACATATTTTATTTTATTTGCAAGAATTAAGTTTTACCCGATCTACTATTACGTATTCTGTGCCCGAACAATATTATTCAACAACCAATCAACTCTACTCTGGTATTTTTTTGGCATTTTAGTGGTATGTTCTGTTTCGGTAATAAAATATAGAGCAATATAATTAAAAGCTTTACAAAATGATGAATATAAAATTGATCGACCAAAAAGATTGCTTGCAAATGCTTTCAACGTGATTAATTTGTTGTTATTTTTCATAACATATTTGAGTCATTAAATGCGTTTAAAATGCGTAAATCAAGAGAAATATATTTTTCTTAAAACCTTCGGGAGTTTTCATCTAGAGAATCATTTTCCCAATTGATAGTACAAATACGAAGAGAAGAAGCAACACTTACGCACATAAAAACATCAGAAATAAATAAAATAAATCATTCCGGTATTACCAGCTCCACATAAATACCACGAAAAGGTCCCACAGATAATATAGAAGTGGATCGGTGTTTACTGGCTATTAGAGGTGAATGCGATTCAATTCTAGCGCGTTCGAGTAACGAAGTGTGTGCGAGTGATAATGAACTAGCGGTGACTTGCTGATAGTAATGTCTTACTGACTACGTGCTGATAATTCTGTAGACGTTACTTGAAGTGTTCGTATCGCTGGCTAAATGGCTAGCTAATGGTAGCTGCTAGACTCGATATAAGCTTTAAGTATATTCTCGTTGCATCTAGGAGTATAATCTCTAGATTAAAATTTTTTGTAATAGTAACTTGAAGGCGACTTATCGTCGATGCATTCTGTATTGTTTAAAAAGTCTTTATATAAATATTTAAGATACTTGAGGAAAGTAATGAGGGAAGAAAATTTTAACTACTATGTATTAAATTTTGAACACTAACCCACACAAACGGCGCATTTGTGTGGTAGACTAAACATTATATCGTACAATTTAATAAGCATATATGTAATATGAATCAGTCTAGTTATTTTATTTACTTATTTACCGACAACACAAAATTATGTCTTTTTTAGTACAACAGAAATACTAAATAATTTCGGTTAAGCGCGCAGTGTGTAAACCGCTCACTACTTGTGATGTAATTCTATTGAAAAGTTACTTCATTTTGAGATCGTATGTTAATGGTTAGGAAGAATGGAATTGAATTTCAAACTCACACTATTTTGAATAGCTATCTCTTTGTTTAATTACACTGATAAACCGTTGGAAATTGAATGCGCATTAACAAATCATTGAAATTACTTACGTTTCGTGATAAATGTGATAGATTAGGGAATGAATCTGTTAGAATAACTGTTGTTGTAAGCAAGTTTACGATACAAAATTATCCCTAAGTTCTTCTCTTTTTATGTCTATTAGGATTTCTGGAAACATCAACTGTATTTAGTATTACAATATGCCTTTTGATATTAAAAGCTCGACAGCATATAAAAATTTGCAAGTTCGATTGTCACGACAAACCGCTGAAGACGGAGACGTTTTGAGACGTTAAGCACACGTTTAGATGTAAAAAAGAGATGTAAATTTGTATGTGTGCAACATACACAAGCGAAATGCAAAATATTCTCTTCAAAGTTTAGTACCTACTTCTAAGTCCTGCAAAAATGAAACCATATCTTTTTCTTAGCGCTGCATCACATCGTGAACCTTTCGATTATTTGCGTATACAAAAACCAATACCAACAACCATACCAAGTTAAAACAAATGGAATTGTGGTTTCATTACTCTTACTATTATGTATTCTTATAAATCCTCCGAAGTTAGAACATAGACTGCAACTACAACATTCATATCACACAAAGCCCCTTCAAAGTCAACCGGCCTTAAAGTACAGTTCTTATTGTGTAACCTAGACTAAGGAATTACGGCGACAATCTTGCTCTAGATAGCTGACGCTTTTCCAGTTAGTTGCTTGTTCGGTAACCTCAGGTGGTCCACTTGCAAAATAGGCCTGTCCTTTCTATTTTGCATCTAGCGTAGGAGCTTGCGATATGATTTTATTCAGGGTTGGGTTATGAGATTTTATGTAATGAATTCTTTTTGTCAGTCAAGCTTTGACAGGTGTGGATTTACGCAGTTTTATTTGGATATTGAGAAAATTTTCTAATGATTGTATTATGAGAGTTATTTTCATTACTTGACATAATTTTATTACACAATTGAATTTACGGAAACTTAAAAAAAAAATTATTTAAAGTGCGGCTAAAAATATTAAATAGACAAAAAATACAGATCAACATGACCATTTAAATAGCATCTTTACTAAAAAAATCCCCATTCTTATAGTATTGATTCCCATTGTACATGCGTACCTATACGTAATAAGAAAAAAATACATTTGACAAAACTTCATTGTCATACGAAAACAAAGGATATCTGACATCGTAAAGTGACCAAATAATAATTGACCAATAGAATTACCCATAATTGCGCACTTATTATACATAGTATCATACACAAAATTATGATTGCGTTAAATAGTTTTATAAATACAAAACTTGGAACACTTCGTCAGCTCTTAGCCTAACAGCCGGTGCAGCTGTCACGGAACCGGTCTTACTCGTGAATTTATTAGCAACATGTCAATATCCATAAACTGGGAGCCAGTACTTATTGTGAACTAGTGGGATAAATCGTGTCCTACGAACATATTTTTCATGTTGCTCCTATAGTCACTTGTTTTAAATTATCATCATTATGTCATGCCCTTTGATGAGATAGGCGAAGAGTTGCTGCTAATGTTTCATAGTATAACGTGCGCTGTTGTAGAATGTATTCATAAAATATTGAAGCCTGGATTGTCTGGTATGATGTTAGAAACCCATTCTTATATTCATGGCCACAATTACCAACAAATTGCAGGACTGCTAATTAGGAATTTCATACAGAAATGTCTAAATCAAACCAATAACTGGTAGAGTTTGAAGCTAGATTCCAGACGTGACAATTACGCTAGTAAAAGCGCCATCTATCTTGAAATTATGTAACTTTGCGTAAACTTACAAAAGTTCGTTTCTTGAAAATGCTGTCCTATCTTTTATAGAGCATCTTTCCGAGTCTGTTTTTATGAAATATTTTTTTAAGAGCAAAGTACAATAATCTGTGTATTTGAATGTTATATATTTAAGGTATTCTTTTGTATCTCTAATCCGAATAGTTAAAGTAGTCCAAGAACTAAAAAGCTCAAAATTTTATTGTAAACCAAATCTAACCTTTCTGATGAAAAAAACTAATGTATTCAGTTCCTAAACAAAACTGTTTGAATTATAATCCACTAAGCTAATTTATTTTTTATAGACAGGTTAATTCTATTTAAGAGTTCACTTCTAAAAAAAAACAAATGAATATTAAAATGATGCTCATTTAAATATCCTCAAACATCAATCAAACACTTTTTCTACTGAAACCAATTAACTAACTCAATGACTACTTTCTATGAAACGAATTTAAAATGGAATAAATATCTTCAATATATAAATTCAAGCCCCAAGCGAAACATAAAACAATTATGCAAATGATCAACAGATTTAAAGTCATTTTATTAATAATCGAATAACGGGAGTTTGCATTCGCGAACGGAATGGAATTTTATAAATTATATTAATTGTGAGGTTGCTATCGTTTCCCTCGAAATTGAACTTATTAAGGAGGGTCGAAGTTTTAATAAAATCGCAAACGCCCGGGGCAGGAGCGCTAAGTTTTATTTTACATGTGTTACGAACGAGTTTCGTTGATAGGCAAAGTATATCTCGTGTAGATATTATTATTTATTTCGCTTTGTTTCATTTGTATGCGAATTAGTAATATTAGGTACTGTTTACATTTCTTTTGTTTATGGGGTTCGATTTAGAGAGACATTATCATTTATCATTGTGCAGAATTTTAAGGTCTGGTAAAATTTAAAGAGATGCATCTTTTCAACTGGAACCATCGTACAGAAGAAAAATATAATATTGTTTCGGCGGCTATGTAATGAAACTAACATAACAAGGTATTCACATAACAAGCAGTTCACTGTTCAACTGCAAACTATCCGTAACATTAAACATAGTCTAAGTACGAGAATGAACTAAGTTCCGAGAATATTTCGCTTCATTGAACTCTTTGAGCGTCTCCAATATTGAGCTTTGAAGATCTTTTGTACAGATGTGCGGTACAATGCCTGATCTTGAAATGTCATCGTAAAATTTATCATTTTCAAAACTTTGTTATATTATATTTATAAAGTTATATATTTTAAGACTTGTGAGTCAGAAGTTCTCTTTGCTGGATTTTAATTAATAATTTTGAGCAATACTTTGCTTTATTAACACGCTTTTTATAATAAAGGTTCGAATCCTCGAATAAGAATGTTTAAAAAGTTCGTACAATTTTCAAAAATACTTATTCCTTAAGCGATTGAAGCAGATGAAAAGCACATCGAATTTACTCTTTAAGAATCGCCAAGAATACCTATTATAGTTAGATCAGACACCTTAAAAATTAATACTGCCTGTTTTGCTACTGACGAAGACTATCAGTTATAATCTATATGAATTTATGTTTTTTTGAACATAATATTTGTCACTATTCATGAACTTAAAACATCAATAGCAAATACCAAAAATTATCAAATAAACGTTAATTTATATACGTTAATAAGACTCTATAATAGCACGAACAATTCAAATTACATTCTAAACAAAGTGCCATTTATGTAATACAAAAACGGTATCACAAGGCGATCCGCATAATTACCTAATTTACAGCAAGAACGAGGCTTTACTCCGATATCCTATGTTCAAAGCCACCATAAGAAATTTCTCCAAATTACTCAATTAAATCATTCGCGGACCGAGTAAATATTTCAGTTTTGCTCCGTAAGCTATTTATGACCCTCCCAAGGCTTAATTAAGAAGCCTTTGATGTTCAATCTGTTAGCCGAAACCTGGTAATTGCGTGAGTGGTAAGATGTTTCCGTTAATTTAGCTTCAGAATAAATCACCAAGTTTTATACGCTCTTGTTTATGTTCGGATTTAAATTGGTTCAGTCTATGAGATGATGTGTCGTATTTGTTATAACATATTATTGTAATATGGCCTTTTTTATTTCGTAAATTGAAATAAGTAAGTACTACATTATTAAAATTTAAAACTGATTTCATCCATCCTCACTATATCCAGGCAAAATTGAGAATATATTGTAGTAGTAAGACATCTTAAAAAACGTAATGTCTGAAATTACCTACTCTACATTAATAAACAACCAAAACAATTTTTTTTATAAAATTTTACTGAAAAAGCTTTCATAATATTATGTTGTTCAGCTGCAGTTTTCCAATAGCACGATTCATCACATCTTTCACCTCCTTTTAACTCCCAAATTAAACGAAAAATAATAAACAAATTACAAACATTCTAATAACAATTTTTTCTTGCAAAATATTAAGCCCGCGATATAATGATCCTATTAACATCGCCAATTTCACACCCCTACGTTGCAGATTAATCCACCACAAAAACTTAATTAAGCAAAATATATTACGTTGTTATATATAAACAAGCTCAAAGTCACTCCCTTCCCCCTAGGGATTTCGTACGGTGATACTATTCCGTGTAATGACTCCAAAATGAGGATAAATATACCTTCTGCTATTTTATACGTAGAGAGAAAGTTCTAGATAAGATAGTTAAAGCGTTGGATTATTGGGCCATAAAGCCTCCTTAGTGTTTTACCGCGTAGCAATCCAAAGGTAAAGGATAGCTTAATGATGATGATTAAGATGTTAGTTTCCTTGAAAAAGGTTTTATGTAAAGCTCTAATCGACTTTGATTTAGATATATTCAACTAAATGATGTGATATTTTTTCGGTTATATTTTTTTGAGTAGGTACTATAAACAGTAATTATATTTGTCTTAGAGATTATTTTTAATGCATATAAATAAATAAATAAAATTAATATTTCAGGACAATTTTCACACACGGCACGATCTGATCCCACACTAAGCTTTTGCTTGTGTTATGGAAACCAGATGGCTGATAAACATACATAGATAATTTTAAATAAATACTTATATAGATAATTAACACAACAGACACAGAGCAAACATCTATGTTCATCACACAAATTTGCCCCGGGTGGGAATCGAACCCACGACCTCTGGCTTTGAAGGCAGGGCCACTACCAACCAAGCCAACCGGTCAGTCATATGCAATTTTATTTGAAAAATTAGTACTTTCTTTTATTGCTTTAGTTTAATACTTTCTACAAGTTAAATTGATAAATAATAAGCCTTCGTAATTACAATTTTTTTTTTTTTTTTTTTTTTTTTTATAATGAATAGGCAGACGTTTGACCACGATCCCACCTGATGGGAAGCGGCGATGTGGTCTACTTGGATGCACGTCTGCCTAGAAGAAGCCTGTTCACCCTCGATTTGAAAAGGTCCAGATTGTATTGTGCGGGAATTTTTTTGGTTTAATATTACAAATGATTCAAAACTCTCTTTTTTTAATCTGCCTCTTCCATTTACTTGCACATCCATGTTATACAGTAGTCGTTCCTTAATTCATACATGTCACGTTTGTAAGGGGGCGTGACATTCGCGAATCGAGCGCTGCCACTGAAATATGCTTACCATTAAAGTATCGTTACCATTTTTCAAAACTTTTGAATTATTGAGGCCGTACTTATATTACTATAGTAATTTTAGGGCTGATTTTTCAATCCTTGGATAAAACTTATTCGTCGAATAATGTATAAAACTACCATTTTAAAAATGTATTCTAATTGCCCGTATTTGACAGTTTACGTGACATTTTAATATTATCGTGTAATACTTTATTGGACGGATAAGTTTTATCCAAGCATTCAAAAATCGGCCCTTAGGATAGCAATGCTTAAATAGTTTCTAGTAGACACGGTTGGAAGCTGTCTTATTTCATTTGTTTATTTTTTTGTGGTAGGTATTAGGTTTTAATGTTTAGGTATGTATCACGAAGTTGTATGTTTTCATTAGGATAGAAAATATATCTCAAAACTATAAAGAAAGTTAAAAGTTTGGTAACTAATATTTAAGAAAGAAAGAAAGAAAGAAAGATCATTTATTTGACTCCACAATAATAACAAACACAATTGACACAGAATACAATACATATATATTTACATAATTTATGACTTTTATTTTTCAGTCATACTAATATTACGTCACTGCATTTAGATAATAATCACATATTGCATAAAAGCTCATTAAAAAAACAAATAGGTAAAACAAACATTATTTGATTGATTCAGTAAATCACTTCATAGCACTATACTCTAGCTGAGTATAAACTTCTTGAATACCCTTCTTACCTACTTCCTAAATACATAGCTTTATTCAATACCAGCTTACTGCCCGCGGCTTCGCCCGCTTTGTCTAAAACCTAATAAATTATATACTAAAACCTTCGCCTTGAATCGCTCTATCTATTAAAAAAATCGTTGCGTAGGTAGTTTTAAAGATTTAAGCATACAAAGGGACATAGGGACAGAAAAGGCGACTATGTAATGACTTTACAAACCACATTTTGTATTCACGCAAATACTTATGATAATCATCTCTCCCATCAACATATTTCACGCATAATGTAATATGAGTCGCATCTATACGCTAAACACGTCTCTAACCTCATAATAAACGACAATTTGACTATAAAATTGAATTATTTTCATGCACTTTCTCGTTTGTAATTTACTAGCTTAGCTCCACGGTTTTACCCGCATTGCTTCGCTCCTGTTGGTCTTAGAGTGATGAAATATAGCCTATAACCTTCCTCGATAAATTTTTCAAATCGGACCAGTAGTTCCTGAGATTAGCGGGTTCAAACAAACAATCAAACTCTTCAGCTTTATAATATTAATAGCATAGATTAAACTACGTGATCGTAGCGGTATATACTATATAGCAATGAATTATATTCGTTGATTAGTTGTAATAGAATGAATTAAAAATATTTGCGTAGATAAGACCTACCTTTAAGAAACGAGCAGTCGTTTTTAATAGAAGTATGTAGAGCCTATTTTTAACAAGAAAGGTTTATGTATATAAACTAAGTCAAAATAAATGTTATATTAGGTAAATTATGTTTAAAATAGGCTCTATACACTACTCATATCATCAGTATGTCGTTAAATATTCTGTTTTCTCACTAATTATGTTAGTACAAAGGCCTCAAAGTGAATCTTATATCTAACATTAAATGATATTATGTAAAGCTCTAAATACTATCATATTTTTATCTTTTAAAAATTATTTTAGAGGCATTTAAAAATTATAGATATACTAGCTTTTGCCCGCAGCTTCGCCTGCTTGGAAAAGATAAATTTTCATGGTACTAACTTTCGTCCCCTATTTTATCCCCTTGGTCGTAGAATTGATCAAAGTCCTTTCTCAGCGGATGCCTACGTCCTAACATTTACCTGCTTGCCAAATTTCAGCCCGATACTGGGTTTGGGCTGTGCGTAGATAGATCACTATGTCAGTCAGTCCGTCACCTTTGAGTTATATTTATTTAGATAAAGTTACAATTAATATTACTGTTAATCATGATAAAATATTTGCGTTAAAGAACAGAGACACTGGACAACAGTGAAATAATTACACATAGCTTTTGTACAATAGGAATGAATTTTTATGTAATACTTATAATATTAAATCAGTCCCTAAAATAAAGACCACTGTTCAATGTTTATTCTAATCTGATATGAGATACGGACAGGTTTGTTTAGGACTACAAATGTTTGTACGGGAAATTTATTGTCGTGATATCTAAATGTATGGAGGATAGATTAAAGAATGGATTTTGGATAAATAACGTCGTATATGTATTTGTAGTCCAAAATATGTAATACGAGAAATACTGTTTCAAACAAGCTTGAAATGATTATGTCTGTATAACATACTTGCCTTTTTATTAAAATGTAAGTAAGTAAATAAATTTATAAGTACGTCACAATCAATTTACTTTCTTGAAATAAAAGCATTTCTGCTTTCACAATCCCAACTTTGAAAGCTGAGCGTTAATATTCAAATAAAGAGAAATATGACTAAGTGATCCATCAGAAATATATCACAACACAATATTTTACTTATTATTTTATAGAAACAGCTCAGAATCTTACACAATGAACCATTAAACCACTATCTACATCTCGCGTAACTTATTCATCCTGTAATCACATGTTCCATATCTTGTGTCACCGTTACGCGATTTTAAGCCCTAAAACAACATAGCATAAGTACAATAATGATAAGTTATTTGCGATTAAAATTCACGGATATTCCCCTCCCATTAATAAATGAGATTAATTAATCTAAAGTGGCGTCTGTCGTGTTGAAGAATAGTCAGAACGCCCCAGGCGCTACGAGTTAGTGACGCCAAGTAATTGCTTTTGCTAAATCAACAGCTAGGTAAGGTTCGGCCATTGTGATAATGAACAACGTCTATTTGTTAAATCATTTTAATATTTTTTTAATGAAAACACTTGGAGAACTTGAAGAATTCAAAGCATTTGAGAGCGCTATTGTATAAACAAACACAAAAACAACGTTCATATTTCGACGTTAGAATTTCACAGATTTATAATTGCGCATAATTTTCTAATATAAAAAAATACCCAAATGTAGGCAAAGCAACTTATTATTATAAGTGGGCAGACGTCATACTATTCTTTTAGAAACACTGTATTTAAAATAAAATATAGTCACACTGAATAGGATCATAATCTTATTAAATTATGTAACAAAAATTCCTCTTTGATTAAGATGTTACACTACCACAAACAAGAGCAAAGAATTACATCACATCAAATACTAAAAGCTACGTTATAATTTGTCAGAAACAATAGAACACTTTCGAAGCATTCACGTAACTAAGATTATAGTGTTTTGTAACTGTGGCTATTTCTATTTCCGAAATAGATTCAGATGAACTTTCTATTTGTGATGCTCTTACATTATTACTTCATGTTTAATTAGTGGTACACAGCATGCTTTGAGAAACTTTAGTCAAAAAATATTGTTGACTACATATAGGTATATTACAGTTATTTATTGCGATTATTTTTATATTTTTTGGGTTGTGTCAGTGTGGCCACTAAAATAAATTAATATTGTACGCTAGTATTATGTAATTTGAATTTGCAAGCGTAATTCTGATTAAATAAAAGACATAAAATGTATGGCTCTTTATAATTCTTAAACAAATTTTTAATTTTTTCATCCATATATTTTACTAGCTGCGCTTCGCGGTTTCATCTGTTTGGCTCCGCTATATATATTATATAGCCTTAGCTCCTATATATTATAAAGCCTATAATCTATAGCCTTCCTCGATAAATGGGCTATCTAACACCGAAAGAATTTTTCAAATCGGACCGAGATTAGCGCGTTCAAAACAAACAAACAAACTCTTCAGATTTATTATATTAAAATAGATTTAAAACTCTAGTATACATAATTATTCACACACATTTACGTACGTACGTTCGTACATTCGAACATCTATCGAAAATGACAGATAATATTTATTGTCTAGACTCTGTAGCGTCACGATACAGATAATAAATTGAAATAAACCGCGAATCGTGCTAGTGGGTGAACATAAATTTTGACTTTGAACTATATGGCGTCCTCGGGCTAAACATGCCAAGGTTAATCCGTCCATGGAATCATTGAAAGTGCAATTTATTACTTGTATGCTGTATACAACGATTAAGGCATTGAGGAACGAAGGGTAAAGCGTTATGTTAATACTTAAATAACATGATAGAGTAAATAATGCTGTGGACGCAACATATTTAAAACATCGTTAGAAATAGAGGGATGTTAAAAGTTTGATCCGAATTTTGGATAAATTCTGCCAAATTATTAAACGAAAATCACATCGAATATAAGCAAGACTATATCGATTAATTTTATACAAATTACTATTCTAGAGTAGGTGTTTAGAACTTTCAAACATAGCTTTTTAAAATAATATTAATATTTAACCATTTTTTTAGGATTTGGCTAGATGACGCTATAGATTATTAATATTTTAGCAGCTATAACATCTCTTAGAAAAACAATATTAATTAAACTACAAACATTAAAAACAGTTTTTCCTTTCCTTTGTCCCTACGCGTCCAATTAAACGCTCCTCAGGGACAAATTCAAAGAACAAATGGTTAAATGTTGTCTATATAGCACCTTAAAATTCAATGAAAGGGTGTGGTGTTCATTGTAGCGATTTAATACGCTATCACTAGTCAAATTATAGTTATGAAATGGTTTGGTTCTGGATTTTAGTCCCATTTATTGTTACGATATAGAAATAACACATAATATAGGCATAACATTTAGAAGACACAATAGAATACGAGTCATTGTGTGTGTTATTAAAAATAATGATATTGATAAACTGTAGGTATAACTGAAGACACAGCATAACATAAAAATGGAATTGCTAATGGTCAATTTATTGAGTATTTTAGCTTAGCTTAGCGTTTGAGCAGTTTAGCTTTATTACCTAGTTGTAGCAGATAGTCTATACTCTATTACATAAATCGTGACTTAAAGGTTTTCCATATCCATTTACCCATAAACAAAACAACTATAATATTTCCTTATACATCGCTATCACTCAAGGCACACACGTCCACAAGCCTGAGCACGAACTGTCTTGAAATACAGTACCAATTAAAGTTGACACCTTAACGCCTCCGTCCACACACTATAGTTGCTAGAGCCAGTTGCTGGAGCCAATTGCTAGAGCTAAGTAGATGGTTCACGTGTAAACTCCCCTAACAATTGAAAACCTTCCTTATTTTGAATAATTGGCCGTTAGAGAGGATATTTGCTGGATTTTTGTAGTGTAAATAGGAATTACTAGGTATTAGTAATGGTCACCTTTTCTATTTTATTTGAAGCTGTATACTAAAATTATAATCACTAAAATTCAAAATACGTAAAATTTCACAAATAAGGTATTTGATTGTAGAGTGATTGAATTATTTTCGTAGAAGTAGTTACCCACGCGTTCTAGATATTGTAGTTGAAGTTCAAAATATTAGATACTAGCTTTCCACCCGCGGCATCGCCCGCGCAGTCAAAGAAAAACCCGCATAGTTCCCGTTCCCGTGGGATTTCCGGGATAAAACCTATCCTATGTCCTTTCTCGGGTATCAAAATATCTCTATACCAAATTTCATGCAAATTTGTTCAGTAGTTAAGGCGTGATTGAGTAACAGACAGACAGATAGAGTTACTTTCGCATTTATAATATTAGTATGGATATTATGTTTAGTTAAATTACCATTTCTTATGTGTTGATATTATAATTATTTTTTATTTACAAGATACATTTTTGCTACTTATATACTAGATACTAACAAGAATATCCATATAATAGATAAAGATATACCACAACCATATAAAGGAAAAAATCGCATTACGATGTACCAAAATCGCTAACGTTTTTATCAAACCGTCGCGGAATCTGTCATAGCAAATTGCTCGAAAAAAGTGATATTCTTCGCGAGGTCAATGACCTACATATTTTCACCCCTCATACATTTCCCTAATGCAAAGGCTCTATGATAAAAGCATCCATTCATATGATAAAAATGTTATCGAGTATTTGCATATTCGTCCCCTTAAATAAACATGGAAGTTGTGTTTGCTTTTCCAAATTGAAAACATAGAAAAAATATGTAAATAATAATGTATTACCAAATTTAGAACCTCTTTTGAAAATTAGATACCAGGTAAATGGATTTCAATAAGAATAAAGCGATTTAAAATGCTAATAATTCTTCAATATCAGTGTATGAATATAGTTCAGGTACAAAAAAAATGTTTTTATGATACAAAACTCTCGAATGATGATACAAACTATCAAAAGTTGACCACATACTTTCTGTCAAACATTTGACGGTATTTATTTATTTATTATTATTATAATTAAAACGGTATTGCACCAATTACATTAATTATAAAAAAATACATAAATTATATTACAAAAAATAAAATTAAATTAAATCAAATTACAAATTACATATAAAAAGAAAAACAATAAATTAATATAATGAATTAATATCATGAATGGTTTCTGTTCCCAACACCAGCAATAAATATGATAAATTGATTGCTAGTATTAAAAACAAAAACCATTCAAAACTTTTCAGAAAAGCTCAAGCACGCCGACAACAACGAGCCCCATCCATCCGCGAACAGATCGCATTCGGGGTTGTTATTGAGGAGAGCATTGAGCGCAGTGAGAGCGCGTGGAATTGGTGATAAGGCTCGGGCTGTAGTGTGAGCCGGCGGTATAGCAAAGAGCACATGCTTGCGCGCTCGACAGTAATTATCAAATTTCCATGTCAGTCAGAATTTACATAGAATTTACTAGATTGTATTTCGAAGAGTTAATGTTTATAATGTTAATGTTTTATTAGAAAAACAATCATATAAAGCTCAGTTTAACAAAAGCTTGACTATAATTTTTTACTGAAGTAAAACTTCTTTAGGCGCGTTGAGAGTAAAATTTGAAGGTCGCGTCATGGCCATACGATCACGTCATGGAGTAAATTTGAGAGAAGGAATGTTTGTCAATGATTTCGTAAAAAAATATATACTCTTAATGTCCCTGTAGATATTGTCAAATATGTAAGGACAAGTTAACTTTACGACATTTTAACGACAGAAGGTTATACCTTTGCCCTATCAGGCCATATCATTTTGATATGTGGCTATTCGCAAAAATGCTTGTAAAATATTATGCTATAGTATACCAGAAAAGCCTAGCTTTAATATTATGGGTATGTTATAGTTTTATAGCCGTAATAACAAGTTTTTGTCCGATAACAGTTTATAGAAGAGCATTACATGGGATCTAAAGAGCGGGTTCTATTAAGGATTACAATGTGTTGTAGATTGTATTTTTATCTTTTCGTTATTATGTTAGTCGATAGACGATAATGTTATGAGGCCTAAACAATGGTTTAGATGAACTTATTTGGCTGAAATTTTAGAGAGGATGGATAAAAAAATATAGATATTAGGTATCCTCATCAATTATTTTTATACTTGATTTCTCGCAATAAACCATCCCAATTTTTTATATATCATAAAAAAAATGGTTTAATAAAAACACACAAAATAATTAAAATCAAAACAACAATCGACTTATTCGCACGTTCTTGAAAGTGTAGAGAAAATGAAAGACGAAGCCAAAAAACTTCTTAATAATTAGCCATGGCATTTCTCCTTGCAGGTTTCTTACAGGAGAATTCATTAACCTATTTTTTTCCTCGTTCATATTTTGCAAAGAAGTTTATTGTTTTATTATTATATTTATTATAGAATGGTATTATTTTAAAATATTATTTTTTACAGGGTAACAATTACTCTATAGACGACACACATAACAACATCATAGATATTATAGATTAGCTGCTCCACGCGGTTTCACCCCCGTGGCTCCACTCCTGTTGGTCTTAGCGTGATGATATAAAGCCTATAGCCTTCCTCGATAAATGAGTAATAGTTATAATAATGTTAAATTGTTTAGAATGAGAGATGTCTAAACTCAATAATCAGAAAAATCTCTGCTGGTAAGAGGCGCGGTTATTCTGTTGATAACTTATTATCTACTTTTTAATTTATTATGAAGGTTAGTAAAGTAATTAGTTATTTAAATGAATTTTATCAATGATTGAATGAACAAAAAACTACTTAGATATATTTTTTTTTGTACCAGCCAATTAAATATATTTTTTCATTCCAAAAACATTTTAAAACGATTCCACGAAACCGAATAGCCGATATATCAATAAAAAACGACGACTGTTATCTCATATGTACAGTGGCTACACAATACCAATTAAAGTCGACTCAATACATCCATACAGATTTGACGAGATACAATCCCCGCTACCTCCGTACGTGACGGTGGTTATCTCAGTTCTGCTATAATTGAACACGAAGGCACTTGACCGCTATAGATTTGGAGCCAGGAAACGAGTATAGTATAAAGTTCATAATACTATTTGGTAGACGTATACCCTAGAATAAGTATACCAAAGTACTTTTTTATATTAGTGACTATGAAAGAGGAAATACGTCATTGATGTTTTGTTAAGGAATCGTAAGATTTGGCTCGATGGTTAATTTGATAAGCTTCATAACGAGGGGTGTTCATAAACGTCCCTTTACTGAAACAAATGCTACATATTATCAGAAATTATAAATTGTAAACTGCAATGAAACCTAATAAATGAAAAAAGTGTGTAAAACGAACCATTGATATTAAATTTCAAGTTCTACGAAATAGTATTTGATATTCATAATTTGCAATCAATAAACTGATGATATCATTGCTGGATACATTTTTAGAAAACAACAATACCTATCATAAAAATATATAAAATACAATAGAAGAGTAGTATAAAATCCTCTTACTTTACGCTAAAGAAAATTCGTACCTATATAAAGAAATCCGATCGTATCTAAACAAAATATACACATTAACCCGCCATTGGTGACGTGAATTTGACTTACAGCGTTGGTGACCCCGGTCTCACGCACCGGGGTTTTTGACTACGAGTTTATCTGTAATTTACGGTTCATGCTACTTTTCATTGGGATAGATATAAAATTTGATCTTTTATTGTCAATAAAACATAGGTATTTAATAAATCAAATCTCTTTTATTAGCATAAGACAACATCTTTGAAATAACTAAAATTGTCAAGTATTTTAACAAAGTTTTTTTTAAACTCAAAAATAAAGCATCAATCTTAATTATTTAACAGTAAAATTAGGCTTAGTCAGTCTTATGACACTGAAAACATAAAATGAAGTAACATAAATGGTAATACTTCGACCAAAAAAAAAATATACAATACTAAAATCACTCATCTTCAACAGCCAAACAACTAGAGCAAGTTATTGGTACTACGTGCGATCTGGTTCGAAATTATCTGGTTCGAAGTCACTTCCAGATTCACTTTCCGATGACGTTTGTAATCTGTCCTCATCAGATACTGCTTCTTGCAAAAGAGCCTCGAGACGACACTGATTACTTTCGTAAGACATGCTGAAACAGTGTTCACAATTTGAACAAAAAACACGGAATTTCTTGTAAAATATCGATCAAATCTAGCAAAACGCTTACTAATAATAGAATTATATTTACATTAAACTATAAATTACAACAACAGCTTTATCAAAATAAGTAAAATAAAAAAAATACACAATAACCATTTTACTTACTTAGTTGGTGACGCCGGTCTCACGCACCGGGTTGGGGCCAAAACTCAGTAACGTGCGCCCGCGTCGCTGTCGTGGGGTAGGGGTAGGGTAGGGGGCGCGAAATTAGGCAGCTACTCGAAACCACAGTGCAATTCGATAAACGGTGACAAAAATATTTGGGTTTCTTTAACTGCCCGGTCTCACAGACATAGGAGGTCACCAATGGCGGGTTAATGTTTTCAGAACAATCCAATTCAACAATTAGTCACTAATCCAATATTTTTCATTAATCCATTTCACCAGCCTTCAAATACCCAGAAGCATGACACATATTGTTAGCATATAAGCAAATAGCCTTGATATGTCTGATTCACTTATCGGTATCGGGAAAGGCTTTTGTAGAACCGTCAAAGCTATGCGTAAACAACTCTCGCTTCAACCAGCTTTAGATTTTCCGTTTTATTCTGTTACTAGGACGTGAATAGCCGTGAAAAAGTATAGCCGTTTCAGTGTACATATTTTATAGAGCTAAACTGAAAGGTTTTAATGATTTAACAGAGGAAAATATGAGAAATATTTTACTGTGATAGACAGGCAGTGGATTAATTATCAGTTATTTTCCTAGTGTAATAGTTATTTTTTATTCCGGGACAGTACGGTCGAAACCGGGTCGAGCTGCTAGTAATATAAAACAGGTGCAATCGTTATTCATTCAACTTTACTTATCACCTTCCACGTTCATTATTATAAAAGTGGCCAAGTTAAATCCAAATAAAATTAATAATGATAATAATATGTGTTAATCTCTTTCATTTTTGTAATTTATTTACACGTTATTTTTAGGGTAAAAGATCCACACGTATGCAATACGCATCCTCCATAACACACACACATAAGCAATAATGTAATGTAATTATTGCTTATGTGTGTTGTGTATTGTACAATAATGTAACGACATTAAATCATAGCCTATTTATTTTATTATTATTAGAAAATCTTCCCGCTAGTTTCATGGCTATAGACCATAAAGTCAATAACGATTCATCGTTTGCTGCATGGCTATCGCGTCTGCACCAATATCAAATTAAAGAGAATAATTAGATACTTAAATTACATCGTGAATAAAAAAACCAATAAAACGAACTCAATTGACTTTTTGCAGTCTTCTAAACTGGTATTAAGTAACTAGTTAACGTTTAGAATTATGTTCGTAAGGTTTATATTATCAATGCAATTTATACTGAGATCTTTTTTATCACATTGTTATATGCAACAAGACATGGATCGATAAAATTTGCTAGTTGTCTATATTATCGTATTTATCATAAATAGTATCTATTATAAATTTGTCTCTTATTAGGTAGACGAGCGGAACAACTGTTAGATTTACAATAGTATCGAAATAACTCTAATAACAAATTAATTAAGATAGATTTTAGTGGCGAATTAGAATGTACAATACTTTCGTTACAAGAAAATACATAACTAATGACATTAGGGAAGTAGTGAAACTAATTCAATATTAAAAAGTAATTATACGTATATAGGGAATGAAAAATCTTGAAATCTGTAGACTATTATAGATTTACAAAAATATTGAGTAGATATTATATTAAAATAAGCCGATAAGAGCCTCTCACTACATTACCTGATACGTATGCAAAATGCCATGTAATAACAGAATATATTGCAACAATTTACTTCTAACTAATCCTAATAGGTGCTATCAAATATAATCATCACTACATAGTATAAAACAAAGTCGCTTTCCCTGTCCCTATGTCCCTATGTCCCTATGTCCCTTTGTACGCTTAAATCTTTGAAACTACGCAACGGATTTTGATGCGGTTTTTTTTAATAGATAGAGTGATTCAAGAGGAAGGTTTATATGTATAATAAGATCCATTAAGTAGTGGAGAAGTACTGTTATTTTTGAGGTTTCTAATGTGATGTCGTAAAAAATTACATTTATTCCGCTTACATTGCAAACGCAGGCTGAACCCTACGAGTTTTATCAAAATAATGTACTAAGTATTATACATATTGAAAAGGTCTACAGAAAAGTCCGCGATGGTATATGTCTATCTCTTATGGATAACCCACAATAACTTTTTTTTGTCATTTACTTTTTACGACAAATAATGGCTAATTTTCGAAGCGATTTTAACCAATACAGCATTAATCCTTAACCAATTAAATACCATGGATACATTGTTCATTTAATATAGATCTATATGGCCCTTTACACCGTATGATTTAAGTGAATATTTTCGAAGATATTACAGATTTAAAAATTGCAGGACGTAGCGTTTGCGGCCGCCCGGCTATGTATTTTATACCCGTGCGATGCCGGAGGCCGGAGCGGGCCGCTATATTTTTATACCTATACAACGTTCACAATTTTTCTGTAGTGTATTTAGTATCAGCATTGCACCCGTGCGAAGCCGGGGCGGGTCGCTAGTTTCTATATAAATTAGGTACTACATTTCTATATAAGCCACATTCCGATCCTGCTTACCTTATAGTGCTTATAGTCAGATGCTGGAAGAATATTACACTTTATTATTCGAGACCCCAATCTATTAATACCAACATAAAAAAACAACTTCGTGTCGACCAAAACAAAATATCAGATACTAGCTTTCCTTCCGCGGCTTCGTCCGCGTTTTCAAAGAAAAACCCACATAGTTCCCGTTCACGTGGGATTTCCGAGATAAAACCTATACTATGTGTTAATACAAGCTACCCTCTATTTATTAGTGTGTTAAATTTAATTGTAATCTGTTCAGTAGTATTTGCGTGTAAGAGTAACAAACATACATACAAATAGGTACACATACATCCATTCTCACAAACTTTCTCATTTATAATATTAGTAGGATATGATATACTATCACTGGGATAACATAAAATATATTTACAAAGCTACCTAAATGTACCATCAATAATTTTTTTTGGTAAATATAATCTTCATTATGTTTTCAATTATAAGATCGAAGCCTTCGATAAAAATGAAATAAATACCTGTCAGAACGAAATGGCACAGCCCGGATTTTGTTTGGTATTTGATTTTGCCTCTATTTGAAACGATCATAAGATACTTTAATCTTCTTTTGACATAGAGGTCACATCCAAATGGATAATGAAATATGTATATGTGAGATATATGAACGAAAACTTGACGTAAAAGGATTTGAACTTAAACAACAAAGAAATAAATATCACTATAGTTGTTTGTGAAACAGTTTTGTAACATGTTTTTGTTATACGTTGCGTGACTTTTTTTTAATTACTCTCCGTCAATACTTCGACAATCATCAATCAATAAGTCAAAGAGATTGATGAATGGGCCTGTAAAATCAATTCGGTGGTGATGATGTGTTTTGCTGCCTAATTTGACATTAAACATGGTGCAGTGGAATATAAATTAATGATCTTCGCCTTTAGTTTAGTAAATTAAAAGTCAAGAATTTCATTACTGGAAAAGCCTTGGGCTGTTTCTATAGATAAAATTCGTTACATAAAATGAGGTTCGAAGTCAAAAGTGGATAGCTTTTAGGCTAACGAAGCAAACAGTTTATAATCACAAATCCTTATACATTAAGGTGAATTAAATGTAAATAAAAATAATATAAATAGGAGTAAAAGTGGATTGAATCAATAAAAAGTCCATAAATAAGTAAAAATATTTATTACTCTATTAATTTAAAAGGTTATAGGTATTTCCCTTCCCTTTTAGTAATGCAGATGCTCTATATTTTAAATGAATTACATTTCTGTAACATCGCTGTCCGTTGAAATATTTAAAATAAGGAAGAACTGGGATTTCTCGTTATTAACTTATTAATTCCTAAAAGTTTTCAAATTAGACAAAATTGAAACTTTTTTACAGTAACAAAAGGAATAACTTTTGTGCTGAATTCACCAAAAATACCAACCAATACAGCCGACGAAGACGTTCCATTATAACATTCATTACGTCAAATTATTCAAATTAAATCAAGCATTCGTCGCTCCCTTTATCAATGGTCAAATCTCGACAGCCAGCCTGAAAGTTGAATGGTACAATGAAGCTCTAAATAACTGGAGAGGACAGATCGGCGCCTCTGACGACGGTGGTAGCCACACGCTCGCGGACTGACGGACAATACCATAGCCTTGACTGCTCCGCCGCGCCACTGTTTAAAGCTTACTGGAGTGAGAATTTTCAATGGTTGAAAAGAATATGCTTTAATTAGATGTGCATTTTTGTAAGTGTGTTCATGTTACGAGATGATTTTTATATCTATACTTATATTATAAAGCTGAAGAGTTTGTTTGTTTGAACGCGCTAATCTCAGGAACTACTGGTCTGATTTGAAAAATTATTTCGGTGTTAGATAGCCCTGCACTCATCGAGAAAGGCTATAGGCTATATATCATCACGCTAAGACCAACAGGAGCGGAGCCACGCGGGTGCAACCGCAGAGCGCAGCTAGTATTATATTATATCCCTGACTATTCTGTCACTGTGTTAAGCTTACTAGAGTGAGAATTTTTAACCGTTGAAAATAATGCATTTTTATACTTCTATTTACGCATGTACCTAGGTTTTGTGACTATACATATTATATTAATCCTTGACTGCTCCGCCGCTGCGTTAAGAGTGTGGAGTTAGAATTATCAATCGTTGAAAAGAATACGCTTTAATTACATGTTTTTGTATGAGCTGTTTTGTGGAATAGACTGTTCTACATCTCTATTTGTGTACTTACCAGTAGTATTCTGAGTCGTAGAGTAGACTCTTAGATAATTAATTATTGCAGCAAATAATTAGTTTAGTTATTAAGACGATTTTCTTGTTATAATGCAGAATTTTATCGCAACAATTGAAACTTGTAAGCTTACTTCCTAATGGTAATTTAAGTATAAGGATAGATGAACAAACATAAAATTATACGTCTGATACCGTATAAACTGGATTATTAAGAACACAAACTGGATTATTGTCGAATATGCATAATAAAATCGTTGAAACCGTACAAAGTGCTCACTGGTAAGAATTAATTATTTTTGTATTCATACTTAGCATACTGAGAAAGAAAAGGAGGTTTGAGTTTAAGTGTGTTCTTGTTTACCGAGCATGAAGGAATAGGTATTTTATCCTTATGCATGGACATTTGACGTCATCTATTATATATTACGTTATTCATATAATAGGCTATAATTTAATATATAAGATAGAGATATCATTCAAGGCTATTTATGTGTACTCAATGGTCAGTTTACAATCTATATAGGTTAAGCGGCTGCTCGGCTGCTTAGTCTGTGGCTGTGTCTGTGGTTAGGCCTGAATGTGGTCATTTAATTGTTTTTTGATTAATGACAATCCTATTTTACCTAGTCTAGATGACAATAAATTAAAGATGTAAATCAGCAAATACATTTTCAAAGAAAATTTCGTTCTATAGGCATGTATAGACGTATTTAAATAATATATTTACATAAAACAAACCTGCGTTCGTAAACAAAACAAAAACTAAGCATGTTTCCGCCTCATTCACGGACTAAATAAAAAATGGTGGGATAGGAATAAACTTCATTTGTTTGGCCGCGTAAAATCGGAAGCGCAGGTGATAGTCCTTTGAAGATTTTGTCATTTAAAATTATGGTTTAACTGAAGGGGAAAAGATTCAATTTCGATTGCAGTTTTCGTTCCCACTTCGTCTCATTTATACCGCGGCTTCATGTCACGATAATTGACATATCAGACGTGGATAACACACCAAGTAACATCATAAGTTATTAAGGTTTCCGCGACGCTTTGATACAAAATATTGCCAATACAAGTTGATCGATGGTATCTGCTTAGTTTGCGTGAGATTTAAATGCTGCGTCGAATGTTAGTGAATTATCTCCTTTATTAGTGAGTTTAGCTTGGTAAGGATCTATTTAGCATTATTGATTATAAAGAATTTTAATTTACTGTTATGGAATAAATTTTACTTAGATTATCTTAGATACGCCAAGGTTGTTCAAGTAATGGACGTTTTTATAATCAAGCAGAAGTCCCTGATTTTTTTACTGAAATAGCAATAAATATACTGGTGTATAATTTATTAGTAAAAATTGTGTTTAAATATATTTGTGAATACAGTCTAACGAAAATTTTTAGGTCTCCTCTAGGGAGTGAACCCAAAATCTTTCTCGTACAATTTTACTTTCCTTGGAAAATCCATAAAATGAATCAACGACGCGTGAACGAATAAGGGTTTGTTCAGAAACAACAACTGCCTATAGAATGTACAATTTTATTTAATAGAATAATACTATTATATATATATTATATTATACATAGTAAATACAAATTCCAATATTCATTATACAACTCCAACTTTTAAACCCTGACGTTACAACAAAAACTATAAATGCAGGACACAATATAGTCTAGGACGTTTATTTATTTTCTAGACTGTTCTACAGTTACAGAAACTGGAAGGCGCAGGCAAAGCTAACAAGAATACATCACGCAACAATGCAATGGGACTGTGATTGCGTCGCTGTCTCGACAACTTGAGATATTAGAGTTCTATACGCCTGTATAGTGTATACTAAGCCTTAGTATGTATACAGACTTTTAAAAACGTAAATTCGTACGTTCTTTGTTGAGTTAGTTTGTGAAGGATGTTTCTGTGAAGAAACATCTATCCTAATAGGTGGTAATTGTTTTATGGTTTGAATATTTATAGAATTGTTGCTAAAAGAAGAATTGTAAGGATGGACTGCATCAACATAATGAACAAACTATGGAAACAATGAATGAAAAAATTACATATAGTAAAATTTTCTTCAAATTATAATTCCTGAAAGACATTGAGTAGATGAATTTAATATTTTTAAACTTTTCGTTTTGTATTATTAATAATGAAATTAAACACCAAAACAGTAGATATTTATTTTCCTGAAACATGAAAATTCTCTTCCATCATTAAGAATAGCGTTAAATTAAGCTAATGACTTACACTGATCAATTTTCTTTGCAAATTTTCCTCCTTCTTCCCCTTAAATAAAATTTATGTGCAAATATTTTGAAAGTATACATTAGTTAATGAATGCAGTTCTTGGCAATGTGTACTCAATCTATGTCCTTATTCTGGTGTATTTTTTTATTTCATACTTATATCGTTAACGTTTTTCTATTATACTCCACATTTTTACAGAAATTCGCTTAAGGGCCCTTAGTAGGTGAAAACGGTAAAATGGACTGTTTTCTATGAGCTATAATTGAAAATATTGAAGTTTTTTCGCACTGAAATTTCTAATATGTATTACAGAACGTATGTGTGATGAGATGACTGTTTCCAAAACACGATTGGAAAAATTTTGCTCGATAAAAAAAAATCCTGAAGTTACCTCTAAAATATCATATAAATGCTCATTACAACTGTATTTTACGATAATAATTCGTATAAAATCACAAATACATAGGTATTTACCTTCTCGATTTCGTGACTGATTTAGAAAATACTAAATATTTTCATTCACTTTTTGATAAAAATGTGAATGGCGCTTACGATTTTCAGTTTCGAGCACGTTGATTCCATACTAAACGCGGACCCCCTCACCGCTTACCTCAGGCCCGAATAGCTGAATTTTCGCTGACCGCCTAACCTCCCTTAAAGCAAGTGAAAAAGTTATCGATTAGATCGGTAACATTTTAAAACTCTTTAAGAATATGATCACAGATACATTGTACATTTACCTGGACCTTTATTTACTTAATAATTTAATGTTTTTATTTTATTATTTGTCTCTCTAACTCACATATAACATAAACAAAACATATCTAAAAGTTCTAGAATTTATTATAAATGAAGTTCTTTGTTCTAAATATGATATTATAAGAATAAGGGCGCATATATAATGGATGACACTAAGCCTGTCACTTGACGCACCCCAGCAATATCATTACATCTGGAACTGCCTTCGAATACTTGCTAGCGATAATTCGTTTTTTGTTTTACCTTACCAGATATTTACTTTTATTAATGACTGTTATTCATAACTTGCAAATGTTTTCGAGATGCTGCAATCATTTATCTTTAGACTATCAAAACAAAGTTCTGTAAGTACAAATACTGCAGTAGCTTTTACAATAATATTTCTACAATTAATAATTTGTCTCTTATACAAAACGTTTATTTTGTCAACACCTTTTGTCAACTTACTAGATGTTCATATTCTGTACAATTTATAAACAGTAAATTAATTTGTTATGATGATGTTAATAATCATAACATAATTATCACGCTATGACTGTATTATGTATTTATTTTACCTACTTATTTATAAAGGCTGCATTTATTTTTAACAAGCCTTGATACTACATTATGTGCTTTATATTTATACTACACTAGCGGTCCGCCCCGGCTTCGCCCGTGGTACATATTTCGCAATAAAAGTTAATGTTGCCTATGTTCTTTCTCAGGGTCTAAAGATTACCTGTGCCAAATTTCATCAAAATCGGTCCAGTAGTTTATGCGTGAAAACCATACATACATACATACATACAAACCTTTCCTCTTTATAATATTAGTATAGATTATCCTTATTTACTCCCTCATCGCATATGTAAAAACAACATGATAACACCTGTACCACATGAAAACATTCAAAAGCAAATGAAACAGCCGAATGCGGCAAAATCACAAAATAAAGCGTCTACAAACAGCGCTCCCCAATATAAAGCCTCGGTTACTAAGCCAGACTTATTTTTCAACGTCATTAACTCCATTCAAAGGATAATGCATTCTTTGCAATAACGCGTGGTAATGTATGGAAAATAGGTGCAGCATGGGGTTAACTTTGAAGTAAAATGTACGTTTTTCATTTATCTTACTTATGTTTTAAATAAAATTACCTTCACGTGTGTTGTGTTTGGATTTTAAACGTGAATCGCTGTGAATAGGATCGCGTGTTTTGTAAATAAGTTAGATTGTTGGAATTGCAAAGAATATTTTGATAATTTGGAAAACATTGAATCCGTAGATAACCTGCCTACAATTTTTTTTTAATGTTTTGAAATGAGTCTTATAGTATTTAAGAGCATTATATCAGATTTTTTATCTTGGGTGTGTTTAATAATAAACGAGATTGTATTGTTTTTAAAATAGATGTTATACTTTAAGAACATATACATAACACAGCACAAACGATGCGTTTTTATAAAATATTTTCGGCACTTTGTTAGTAATTTACTGTAATGATTCTGAAATCGCCCACAAAGTAAGACATTATTTTTCATTTAAGTCCACCCCTTGGATATGTCTTAATAGAATGGTTTTGTTTGACCAAACTATAAATATAACGTGATTTATTTTGAGCATTGAACTGTTCACATTTGTATTGTTTAACTTACTTTAGGTAGATTAAAGAAGAATATACGAGATATCATACTGTAGTAATATTAATATGACCTAGAATAAATAAATGAATCTACATATTACATTAAGCAAACATGTGTTATATCAAAAATCTTATACTGAGGTGAAGATCATATGTTTAATATTATGTAATCATCAATCGTGTTCAATCATTTTAGGGTATTAACTATTAAATCACAACCATAATAATTACCTAGCCAATAATATATTTTCTAATGTACCATAATAACAATTAATTAGAAATAGATCTATACACTAAAAGAGCTAATTTTCCATCGCGTATTTTAAAATGAGTTTCGTTATTGACTTTTATTTTAAAAATTAAAAATAAATACAATTTTTAATGTTGATATTAGCACAAATATTTCGTTATTCAAAAGGAAGAGACGAGGAAATCCGCATACTTCACTGACGCTTTGCAGACGAAGTAATGCCGCTTAAACATGCAAACTTTACATATACTTGAGAAAGTAAAAATTCAATTTTTACTATTAAAGCAAAAGCCAGCAAGACACGACTCGGTATAAAGTATTAAAATGCATGAAATATGACAAAATTCCAAACTTGTTTACATGTAAGTACGGTGAATATGTTTCTTCGCGTAGATACTTTTTTGCGCTTAAAATTTTAAAGACCTTCTTGATTCACAAGTAAATAAGAGTAGAGATTTAAAAAACCTTTTTTTAATAACATCTAACTAAGTTCGATTAAAAAAAATACAGCATCTACTCATAAAAATTGTATGATTGTACGTCATAATAAGTTGAGTATTCAATAAATTTTCAAGATCTTATTATAGGTAAATTTTGAAAACCATAAGCTGATGGTAAAATGCCACGTAAGTTCAATCTTGATGGAATCAATGATAACTATTGAAATGGAACCAAGGGTTTTCCTTAACATATTTATCCGTTACTTTTGGCACGTCAACATGATATTCTTTAACCTAAAAATAATACAAAGCCACCTAAAAACCTACAACAAAACAGTTATCCAGCCATTTCAGAATCATAATCCATACGAATCGCTACTGTCCTAATGCCATGTCCGGCCTACGGCTGTTTCAGACGTTGAAAGCGTACAAATTAATGACTCCAATAAAATAAATGTGCGACATTCGTTTACACGTCCCTGTGTTTATGTCTCATTTAAGACGACGTATTCTTTTATAGCTATGTCATAAAACGCCCCATGTGGCCGTTAAGACGTTTAGCCAATTCGTATTAAACTAATGATATAGGTATATATTATGTAGGCGATTAAAATCTTAATAATAGTGTGTGAGTTATGGCAGTTATGGGTAAACAAATTGGGTAATAATCAACATACCGTTCGTTTGTTTGTAGAGACGTTTGTGTACTGTGAATGTGGTTTGACTAGTTTTTATATACTTACATAATTTAAGCGAAATGGTCGATTTTCAAAATGGTGTTTAAAATTTTTTGCTCATTTAGTTATGGTATTTATTATTCGCCCTTAAGCTTTACACATTTTACAGCAACTACATAATATAGTCAGAGGCAGTTTATATAAGGTATGCCTTCTATGACCGTGACTTCATATTAAAAATACTTTTATAATATCTATCCAACCTACCTTCACCAAGCTACATAAAAAATAACATTAGAATACTTATTACATCTCCCCGAAAATTTTGCTCATTTACAAAAAGTTAGAACTTTGCTCACAGCAAAAACCGTATACATAAAAACCTCAATGATTCCTTTCAATTAGCGCGATTTAGTGAAATCACGTTCGCAAAAATATCATCTATTACAAAAGTCGTAAAAATTTCGCCGTCTCGATCGTTATAGCTTTGAAAGTTGCAACGCAAAATAAATGTGTAGGTATTAATTGTGAACTTTTATGGGATTTGCCCACGACGGAGAAGTTCAAAATATCAATCATGAAAATCATCACGCAAATGCAAATCGAAGAAGTGGTTGCTTTTTGTTTTTACTACATAAATTTACTAGCTTTCCGCCCGCGGATTCGCCCGCGTTTTCAAAGTTGAAAAACTCGCATAGTTCCCGTTCCCGTGGGATTTCCGGGATAAAACCTATCCTATGTGTTAATCCAAGTTACCCTCTAAATGTGTGCCAAATTTCTTTGTATTCGGTTCAGTAGAATTTACGTGAAAGAGTAACAAACACACACACACACACTCACACATCCTCACAAACTTTCGCATTTATAATATTAAGTAGGATTATACATCTTTATTATAAGTTTAAATAGGTTATAAGCAAGTAGCTTATAACAACGTTATTATCAAAATTTGTGAATACATTTTGTATGTGTTATATAAAGTTATAAAAATAAAGATTTTTAGCAGAGACCAATTTTTCTGCGAGTTAATCATTTATAATGTAAGCTTTTCTATCTCACTATCAACCTCAATCCGCAACTTATTACTACTAATTACATAAGTGAAAACGCGCCATCTTTTACAGGTCTTCTCTATATACCTACCTATATATCTAAACTTCAGATAAATAATAAAGTCGTCACTTTTAGTCGTCATTTATATGAAGCCATGTCAGTATAAGTTAAGGTCCGGGTTTCATTCCGGCTGAGTAAATATTGGTCGGATCGTCATTATTTGTTCCCGAATTTGGACGTTTGTGATGTCAATTGTGAGACCATACAACTGGTAGTGGGATGTTTATAGGGGAGTGAGTGCGTGCTATGGTAGTAACACATTTCACACGTATTATTTGAACACAAATTATTACGTTCTGCTCTAATCATTTTAAAGAGTTTTAAGAACTGTAAGTACCTTATTCCCAATTATCACAACAAATTTTTGCATAAGTAGGTAAATACAGAATATTGTTGAATGGGAGTAAACCTAAATTAAAAATACAATATGTAATCGAGGTTGTAAACTCATAACCATACCTACATGACTTTAGTACATTAAATCTTAAGATATTTTATTTATCTACGAATGCACAAACAATCCACC
This sequence comes from Colias philodice, assembly GCF_061535455.1. Lineage (NCBI taxonomy): Eukaryota > Metazoa > Arthropoda > Insecta > Lepidoptera > Pieridae > Colias > Colias philodice. The sequence goes on along the minus strand of NC_143099.1, from coordinate 7,830,374 downwards.
CATATAATTTTGTGATGTTTGATCACGTTATGTACCTTTAAGCTAACTAATTTATGATCATTTTATCTCAGGAATGATAACGTGAACTTAAAATAATACTAATTACTAGAGTTTAATAGCGTAGTTACGATCGAATGTTCTATTAGACATAATATAAGATTATTTAAATGTATTAATGTAATTTCAAATGTGATAGCGACTGATAGTTACATTATTTTACACATAGGTACATACATTTATTTAAAAAATATGTTTAATTTAGAGTTTTTTGTGAATTTCTTTTGAATAAGCCCGGTCAATAAAATATGCTATCGTTCGTTCGTTTCAGCCGTGGGACGTCCACTGTTGGACAAATGCCTCCTCCAGGATTTCCAGTACGACTGGTCACCGGCCGCGGCGGCCTTCATCCAGCGGCTCCCTGCCACTCGGACCAGGTCGTCTGTCCATCTTGTGGGAGGTCGTCCCACGCTTCGTCGCCCAGTTCGTGGCCTCCATTCCAGAACCTTTTTGCCCCAACGGCCATCGGTTCTACGGGCTATGTGCCCGTAGAATATGCTATCGATGCAATCTAAATTAATAAGAGAAGAGTTATTTCATTTCTATGTAACATTTTTACTGTTTCAAGTTAAATTCTGAATGAAGTATGCTGAATTCTCAATATTTATATTAACTCATAGAAATCTCCTCTTACACAAAACTGTTTCAGGTCCCACAAATGCTACGCTGAAACTTCTATTGAATTATTAAAATCGTATCATTCAAAAGAATGGATTTAAAAACTGTTAGAATAAACACCGCGACACGTGGTTTACGAAGCTCGTTGGCGAGCGTTACCGTCGATATTTTATTTTAAAAATATTTATCCAGGCTCCAAGCGGACGAAGCATGGATGAACGGCTAGTAATCTATACCTAACTATTATTTTAGCTACGATGTCAAAATTTCGTCCTCTAGGTTCTGACTAACATAAAAACATTGTGGTTTTTCAATTTCCTATTTATTGATGTGTGAAGAATTGAATGAGATTGAAGGCCTTTTAATGAGACATACATTCAATACGTTTATTTAAATAACAACAAACTTCTTACAAATTTCTTACTAAAACACGAGCCATATCGTTCGAAAGCTCTTTTTGTTAGAAAATTGGTTCTAGAGTTTTAGTTTACCGATTACCACTTGTATACGTAATATATTCAGTACCTATATTGTTGATAAATTGAAGTAGAGTGAATTAATTCATATAATATGAATATATACTATAAAAAACATAATGTCATCACCGCATATTTTATTTAATAAACTTCGAATAGTCTAAACAAATCATTAAAACACAATGGTAAAACGCAACTAACACTCAAGAAGTTGTTACATTGTGTGAATTTTATACAATAGTATTATGTCATCTTGTTATATCTATTGTACCTTGGGAATATTTTACTTATGCATCTAGAACTAGACCAGATCTTGTGAAATTGTAATTTATTGCAAATAACGTTTGGAATGTAGGAATTGTTTTACAGTTCTTGTTGCATAATTTCGTTTAGTATAGTAATTAGGTTATGATATAAAACTTATAAGTAAGTATAAAAAATTATGTCCAAACTTAAACATAACTAGAATATTTTTTTTAAATAGATAAAAATTATAAGAAAAAAAAACATTACGGCGTACAATTTATAAAACGTAAAAGCTCCTATTGGCACTAGGTAATATCTTTAACCGACCTCTATCTACCAAAACCATTAAGATACAATGTTTATTATTAACAATCAAAGATAAAATTTTTAAGAAAAAGGGACCTTTCATCATGTATCCGAACATAAAAAAAAAACTTCAAGCAAGCTATTGTTAAAAATCATACCGAATCTTCTAGACTCGGATAGTGTTTTATTGTATAATAATATTATTATATTCTTACTTTATTATTTACCATACATACGTAACAAATTCAATTTAATCATGAGTGAAGTGAACCAATACATTTGCAAACATACACGAACCACTAATGAAATAAGTCAAAGGGGTTTCAAATGTAAATATTAAGATTAAACTCAAACATTGCATTAAATCGACGGTATAATACAAACACTTATAATGACATGTCATTAACACTACATATGCTAAGGGTTGAAGTGTACATGTAAAGTCGGATATTCACTTCAGATTGAATTGAAATAAATACCTGTTTATATTATGTTTATTAAATCAAATCAAAATTATTTATGTTGCACCTCAGAAATAAGAATCAGTAAACTGCAGGCAGTCTTATCGCTAAAACAGCTATCTCTAGAAAACCTGGTGCAAAAAAGTGACGCAGTGTGCAAGAAGTGCAATAAAAATATGAATAAATAGAAACCTAAGAATAATAAAGAAGTAAATACTGATTACGTAAAAAATACTAAAGCATCAACGACAAAAATTGTATATTATTTTTTTCTGAAACTCTATGTTTTCTCTATGACTCTATGAATCTACATAATATAATATCAAATATACTCTAAGATTATTGTAATATCAAAATTCTTATGTAACCATTTCAATTTATTTTATCTTAATATACAGGGTGTAATCGTTAAGTGTGCACAGGCGATTTTTCCGTAAGTATTACAGATAACAAAAAACTTTAAACTGATATCGAAAGTACTTAACCTAATGAGTAAAATGGCGGTAATAAATTTTTAAAAATAAATCGAGAAATATCAAAAAAATTATCTTTAAACCCTCCCATACATTAAGTATGAAATATGAATATCCCATATACCTACATTTAATATGAAAGATTTTAGCTTTCTTTTTCTTTTTTTGGTTTTCTGCTTTAATTACTTCGCAAATTTGAAGTGACATTTTCCACGTTTTTCCGGACATTTTCACGCATTTTCCGAATATTTTCCGGGAATTTTCCAGGCATTTTCTGGACATTTCCCTGACATAGCCTGTAAATGACTGGAAAATCCCCGGGAAATGCTCGGAAAATCCCCGGAAAATGTCTGGAAAATCCCCGGAAAATGCCAGGGAAATGTCCGGAAAATGTCTGGAAAACATCCGGAAATCCCCGGGAAATGCTCGGAAAATCCCCGGAAAAAGCCTGGGAAATTCCCGGAAAATAACCGGAAAATGCCTGGGAAATGCTCGGAAAATGCGTGGAAATTTCCGGAAAAACTGTGGAAAATCCCTGGAAAATGCCTGGAAAATATCCGGAAAATGCGTGAAAATGTCCGGAAAATATCCGGTAAATGCGTGAAAATGTCCGGAACATGCGTGAAAATGTCCGGAAAATATCCGGAAAATGCCTGGAAAATCCCCGGAAAATGCCTGAGAAATGTCCGGAAAATGTTTGGGAAATGCGTGGAAAATCCCCGGAAAATGCCAGGGAAATGTCCGGAAAATGTCTGGGAAACATCCGGAAAATCCCCGGGAAATGCTCGGAAAATCCCCGGAAAATTCCTGGGAAATTCCCGGAAAATGTCTAGAAAATCCCGGAAAATAACCGGAAAATGCCAGGGAAATGTCTGGAAAATGTCATGAAAATGTCATTAAAATATCCGGAAAATGCGTGGAAATGTCCGGAAAAAGCGTGGAAAATGCCTGGAAAATGCCCGGAAAATGCTCGGAAAATCCCCGGAAAATATCCGGAAAATGCGTGAAAATGTCCGGAAAAAGCGTGGAAAATGCCACTTCAAATTTGCGAAGTAATTAAAGCAGAAAACCAAAAAAGAAAAAGAAAGCTAAAATCTTTCATATTAAATGTATATGGGATATTCATATTTCATACTTAATGTATGGGAGGGTTTAAAGATAATTTTTTTGATATTTCTCGGTTTATTTTTAAAAATTTATTACGGCCATTTTACTCATTAGGTTAAGTACTTTCGATATCAGTTTAAAGTTTTTTGTTATCTGTAATACTTACGGAAAAATCGCCTGTGCACACTTAACGATTACACCTGTATATAAATCTCGTGTCACAATGTTTGTACTCAATGGACTCCTAAACCACTTAACCATGACAATAAAATTCGCACACCATACGTGCAGTTCGATCCAACTTGAGAGATAGGATAGTTTAAACATGTAGGTACCACGGGCGAAGCCGGGGCGGACCGCTAGTACCAATATAGTTTTAAAATTGTAACACACAAAGTCCTTTAAATGCACCCACGTCAAAACATTTCATTTTAGCGGAACGTAGACACAAAAATATGTATAATAACGTTGTCTCTCTCTTGAATTTGAATAATGTATTCCTTAGAAAGCTATCGTATTACCGTCCATTAGCAAACCCCTATTTTCATTGTATTTATTTACTGACTGTCTTTTCGTGTTGCGTTTAATTTTCTCCTGTCAATTTTTAACTAAATTCAATTCATAGCTTCTAATTCGGTGCATAATTGTGCACCATTATTTAAAAAATAATTAGTGTCGTATTTTATTACATTACTCTAAGTAAATAGTTTGATGTTTGTGTGCAACTGGGTCATAATTGCAAAAAATACTGATGATTTATTTTATTAAACAGTTGCCATTAATGTACAATACCAAAATCTACTTGTATTACCTACATTACCTCCTATATTGTATTATTATTCCTAATAATTAATAACTGGCACGAATGCAATACCTTCTATAGACTGTATAGTAATAGGTATAACTTATATCAACTTTTGCCGAAATATAACGTAGGGCTCCCACACATAAACACGATACGACGCCGCATCGTTGTACGACGCGACGTCGTATCGTGTTTATGCCCTTATCGTGAAACGATACAGGGCGATTCGTCCTCCCAGTAACCCGCCCGTATTAGCGGGCGGCGCCAGCAATCTGCTGCAGAGGACGAATCGTCCTGAACAGCATCCCCCACGCAGCCTCCTTCGGAGGCCGCGTGTGCGAAGACCACTCGCGCGTGAAACGACGCCGCATCGTTGTACGACGCGACGTCGTATCGTGTTTATGTGTGGGAGCCCTAAGGCAGAATATTTCGGCACAAGCCCTTCAATACCAGTTTAATAGCACGTTAAAATACTGGTCATCTTATTCTCCATATAACCAATGACTCGTCAGAAGTTTCCACGGAACATTTACTTTGAAAGGGTTCACATTAATTATGATGTCGCTCGTCAAATGGCTCGTTGTATGCTTTCAATGAATTTCCTTATCGAGTTTCCGCTTATTCCTAGTAGAACTGCTATGTAAGTATCTTCTATAATAACATTGTGTCGCAGATGATAATGTTATTTATTTTGTAAGGTATTCAATGTTGTATGCTAATTTTGGCGTGCAAGTTTTGTCGTATCTGACTTTAATATTTACCAAATCGTTTAAGGGATTTAGAATGTGATTAAATCATTATATATTATTGGTACTGAACTGGGTATCTGACCGCCTTCTTGGTACAGTGGTTAAAGCGTGAGTGTAGAACCGAGGGGTTCTGATTCATCTTTTGAAAACACGAGCTAAGCCATTATTTATCTTATGTTTTGATATTCTGGTACAAAGCCCATGTATATTCAAAATCTGTTGATTGTTTTTGTATGTTTCACGTTTATAATATCAGTAGTATTGTTGAGAGCATTAATGATTAAACAGAATGACAAAATGATAAGATCAATTCGCTACAAATATCAATTAGTGTAAGGAAAAATCGAAAGTAGGATAGTGATAAATGATCCTATCTCCAGAATAAGTATTTCCCAGTCACGACACTGTCATTTGAACACACGATAGTAAACAGAGTAAGTGTAGATATTTTAATTGGTTCGTCTGTTTGTATAAGACGGGGTAGGACGGGCTTTATTTTTGCACGTACTCAATTTTCTGCCTCACTGGCTGCCTCGTAGAATAGATATTAATTTACATGAATAAATAAAATTTGCATTAAGAGCGCCCAAGGCGCTGCAAGTGGCAAAGAAATGCCGCTTTAGATCGCTTTTTGGCATAGAATTAGAAGCGCTTCAAGCATTGCAGGGGCGCGTAATGAAAAACATTAAGAGCAGTCGAACAGATTGCTATTGTGCCTGTCTAATAATAAACTGATTATGTATTAAAATTTTAATCTGTATATTTAGTTCTCTTAAAGTTTTTAAAAAAATACGTTTAACCTGATACCTACTTAGAACGTTCAGTCAGTAAATACATCATGCCATATAAAATCCAGGGTGAACCTTCAGTTAACGCACCAACGCGTCCGCGTTAATAATATGTAGAAAATCTTCTGGCTAACATTGAGATACCACACAAACAAAAGCCAAATAAAAATAAGTATGTTCACTAGAATTAAGTAACCAGCTGCGATCAGCATAATATAACAAATTTTATGCAACAACGAACATCTTGATTATTCAACAGTGTAATAACATTGAATTCAATGAAAACAATTTATAAAAATGAAGGCTTTTCGAAGAAAACACTTCGGAAGCGATACATAAACCAAGCAACAGATCACGTCATACAAATTCAGTTACTCTCATAATATTATTAAGGACTATAATACAATATAATATTCATAATACTTTCGATGTCTACTAAATTTGTACCCGGAAAACTTGGACACCAAACACTAAACGTCACTTCACTTTAAAAATACATTACCACCCTTTCCGTACGTCTATTCCCAAAGGGTACACTGCACTTTATTCATGCTAATTCTATTTTTGTTTGCTTTTGGGAGTGTGATAATAGAATTTTGTTCTGTCTGCTTTCAAATTGGTTCTGGCTGCATTTATAATATGTTAGCTGTTATGACAGTAATTTCATATTTGAACGAAATTTGTTTGGTAATTCAATTTGGTGTGACGTTATTATTAGACCGGGAGATACTGACACAAAATTTCGAGTCATTTGTAACAGGATGGTGGTTCTACAGGGGTCTTAGTACGCAATGACAAAAAGAAAAATGATGGTGTGAACGCTGGTACCGGTGGCTTAGTCGCGTGGGCGTTAGTCGAACTCGTCGTAAAAATAGCGAAAGTCAAACGATTTGTAACACAAAAATTTTAGAATTTACCGATAGCCCATAAAAAAGAAGTAGGCGGTAGTGTCATGCCATACTTTTCCGGTGTGACTTACAGCCCGCCATACCGACGCAAATGTGTTGATTTAAAAAAAAACAATTCAACCATTTGTACCAGGCTAACTATTGCACAGGTAACCATCGTCGTGTAGCCATTTACGAAAATCACCATACCATACTTTTCGGACGATTCCAAATGGTCGCCATACCGCCGAAAATCTGCAAAAATTTTTTTTTTCGCAAAACTTTTTGTACCAGTATTGCATTTGGATTTTTGGAGAGTATTTGATAAAATGTGACCATTATTATATTTGCCATACTTCTAGTAGGGGGAAAAAGTGCTGCCATACTTCATAAATAAATTTATTATTAATTTATAGAAGTGAAGATTTCTACCACCTAGATCTTTGAAATTTTGTATTTATATTTGTTGAACCTCAAACTTATAGGAAAGATTAATGCCATACTGTTACAAATCGTTCAAAATACGAATAAAATCATACAATAAAAAAAAATCTTATACACATTCGCCACCTCCCACAGGTATGGCATTATCACACTTCTATTTATAATCATTCAGGAGTTGTTGAAAAAAAAATTTAGGGTGTTACAAATGGTTCGGCGAAAAAAAAATTTGCAGATTTTCGGCGGTATGGCGACCATTTGGAATCGTCCGAAAAGTATGGCATGGCGATTTTCGTAAATGGCTGCACGACGATGGTTACCTGTGCAAAAGTTAGCCTGGTACAAATGGTTGAATTGTTTTTTTTAAAATCAACACATTCGCGTCGGTATGGCGGGCTGTAAGTCACACCGGAAAAGTATGGCATGACACTACCGCCTACTTCTTTTTTATGGGCTATCGGTAAATTCTAAAATTTTTGTGTTACAAATCGTTTGACTTCGCTATTTTTCCGACGAGTTCTACTAACGCCCACGCGACTAAGCCGCCGGTACCAGCGTTCACACCATCGTTTTTCTTTTTGTCATTGCGTACTAAGACCCCTGTAGAACCGCCATCCTGTTACAAATGACTCGAAATTTTGTGTCAGTATCTCCCGGTCTATATGGTAGTGCTTATAATGTTATAATTTATTACAACTATATTGAATATGATAATTAATTATGATACATTACAATATTTCTTAAAATTGGTCATTGAAAGTTTAAAAAATAAAACTACTAGAGCATATGAGTAGTATTCAATTAATATTGCAAACACTAAAATATTGCAAAAATGCATTTAAATTATCTTAAACTGATTTATGCTCTGAAACATTCATCATATAATATCATACTATAACAGGACCGCATAATAAGAATACACTACAAATGAAGGAGTATAGCAACGCACCTACTTCTCTCTAGATACCATATTGACGTAATATTTTCCTAAGGTAACATTCTGACTTTCTCCAAAACTATTTTACAGCATAGTAAAAAGTCCCCGCAAATGGTGATTCAGTCTAAGGGACGTAACGATGTTTTCCCCCCACGAATAAATTCGATAAAATCCCCTATTTATTTACACCTTGTGACTACAAACGATGTTTTATGAGGCTACGGTAAATGGACTTTGGCTTTGTTTAAAGAAGGAAGTCTTAATTAATCATGGACATTACACGTTTAGTTTTTTTTATTCAGCTTTGATTTAGTAAAAACAAATTTATGGCTACATGTATTGAAATCTTGTCTTAATGTTGTTTGTTTAATTTATATTATATTCTTCAACCCATTTTATTCTTACTATCAAAAAAAATTTAGCTGTATTGAAAGGTCTTAGCTAGTTTAGCATGTAGATATGCATATAAATGTAACATAATATTGCACCTTATAAATTACACAATTTATACAGCGCAGATAATGGAATGTAGGATTTTCACCTCACATTTTCCGATTTAAGTATTTCGTTGAAAGCTCTTTTGTGCCCCCTACAGATATCAACCCCTCGAATTATGGGTGTATAAACATTTTCACGCCCCCAGTACAGGCGAATTTATAACTATTAAGCCACAAATAATTAGCTGACATTATACATTCACCCCTTGTGATAAGAACCTTCTAAAAATAGAGGCTTTACAAGTAAAAGCTTTTGATTAAAGTTACTCCTTTGTGAGCTATGAGGCGTACTTCCAGGCCTTCATTTTACTGAATGAATAGTTCCTGTGATGAACTATTGTGCTTCTCTCTCACAATCATGCCAAAATGTTTACGAAATAAATTTCAGGTTAAAACTTTTGGTAAAATATCTCATGCTATATAATATCTCATCTCAATATCTTTGCTTGACTCAACAGCAATTACAGACAAATTAAATAATTGTTTCATAAGTTTAAATCACGAGATACTTTACATGTATATTTCGGCATGTTATAAGTCTTATTTCAAAGCTTGAAAACGGTAAAAAAAGCGCCTAAGCATTTCCCTACAAAGGCAATCCTCGCCGTCGTTTTTAGATGATTATCAAAACACCATAACAAAATAATAATTATTGGGGCGGACATGCGTGCTATATCGATTCAATAGCTATCCTTCGATAACAATTTCGGTAAATTATCATCAAATCAGGCATAGATACCTGCAACCGTTCCCCTTAATGGAAAATGAGATCCAACACCATGAACTAAATTATTGTTTTATGATACCATAATTTGGTTTGAGGGTGAAAGTTGTGTTAAAAAAAATTACGTTATTTTTTATATCGATGCGAAGGGAGGAACTGTAAAACGATAATGAGAATTTATATCTTCAAATCTTTTATAGCTCGAATTTAATTTTGGAAATGTTACAGGGAACAATGTTTATAGCTATCGTATTATTTTAGGTTTCAAAACGAATTTTCTTCTGATTATATATTTTATAAATCATCAAATGTCAACAATCGCTATTTCTTCAATAAAATTGTATTAATCGCTTAATACAATAAAATATAATCAATATAGAAAACCATTTACGGTTTCCGTTTAGGCATTAAAATATTACTTCCAGCAATTATAAACATAATCAAATTACACTCTGCATTCATAATATTGTTACATTAAACACGCTGTACAAACCAATTTGCAATTATAATTTTAAATGATTCAAAGCAAATAAATGAAGTGCTTACGTTACTGTATTCACAAGTTAAACATACCATTAAAATACATTTAGTGAACGTGATGGTAAAGGCCCGGGACGGATATGCATCAATTTGCATAATCCTTGCATCAAAATTCCTTAATTTTCTTTTAATATAACAGCTGTTGCAAACACTAGGCTTGGAGAACTAACCCTCGTTAATCTGTTTCAGCGACGTCGTTTATTAAACACTTATTTATTTGCATATAAAGATTAGTTACCGGCCTCGCCTTCACCCCGATTCAAAAATGTCATTTACCATGGTAAAAAATAGCCAAGTAAAAAAAATATGTTCAAACAATCGCTCGTTCTCACAATGTTTGTGGCTACCTTAAAAAGCTTATATTTTTTGGCAAATAAAATGCGTCTTTTAATCATAGCATATCTACTTACGTAATAAAATATTTTACCTACTTCAAAAATAGCAAGAAATGCGTACCTATTTTATCAGGATATCAAACCTTATTAATAAAGTATATCTATTATATTTATTCTAATTCTAATTATATCATCACGCACTAAAATATGCAAAGTTAACATGCAAAATCACAGATTCACTCCCACTCGCAAATATAAACAGTAAACATCACATTACTTCCAGCTTTCAATACACATAATTTCAAATAGACACGGCACGAGTCTGTTAGATCTAGGATGTTAATATTCATTAGGGCTTGCCTCCGGGGAGGCGCCTTGCGACAAATCGACTGGGCTGTCGCGCGTCACTCCTAGCGAAGGTATTTACTGATAAATATTGTGGTGTTATTTATAGAATATTTTTTTAGTTAGTTTTTCACGCGTTCATTTTGATACGTAATATGTGTAAAGTAGGTTGAGACTTTAAAAATGAATTTATAACTGCAGCGTTTTCGAAATATGCTACTGATTATTATTATCATCATTGCAAAGTGTAAGTTACATAATTATAAACAATATCTCGGTAATAAATTCTTATGAAAAACATTTCGTTTCGCCAATTTTCCTCAATCAAAACTCCTAAAGGAAAACTGTATAATTAAAAATATTTTATTTTCATTTAAAACAGTTGTTCCATCTATATTTTATTTCCCAAACTTTACACATAAAACTATTATCAAACTAACCGTCTCCATTACATTTAATCCTTTAAGGAGCAAATGTTTGTATGAAACTCGAAGTTCCCGGTATCGGATAGATAATTCAGTGGCACGCACGGTTAGCACCGACGGTGGGATTAATATTCATTCCTGTCTTCCCGTCACAGAGTTTGACTGAGCGTCTTAGCTGATTTAAGCTTATTACTTAAAGTGCAGTGTTATCAAATTGTTCTTACATGTGTGTAGTGTACGTGGCTCTTTTAGTATGTGTGCGTTCTGAATGGTTTGAAGTATGTAATTTTTATGTTCTGGGTATTTTCTCATATGAAGAAGGTGTATGCTGAAAGAATCAACGACTTAATAAATATTGTTGTCATTGCCATTCTATTATAGAATTTTTCAGTTGGTTACAGATAACAAACATGTAAATGCTTCAGCTAGTTTATACAATTTTTATTAACAGCAAAATAATGTCACTTATAAACATGTTCAAACTTACCGCCAACCATAATATAACATGTCAAATTGTATGCCGCATTACTGCCAGTTAATGCAACGTCATTCACGTGAACCCAAAACACAATAACTAATTAAAAGTTTTATACAACACTTCATATCCACCTAAGACGCTAAAGCAAATAACAGCAAATTACATATTGTGAGAATTCCTGGTATGAGGCTGGAGCGACACTCGCTTTAAGTTTGATGCCAGGAGTTAATATTCATTTCCGTTATTCACTGGCTTTTCCCTGGTGGTCTCTTTGTCTTCTGTGTTTGGAAATCAAATTGTATTTTGTGAGGCACTGATTATTTATTGTTCTATAAACCTACTAATATTGTTAATGCGAAAGTAACTCTGACTTTGGTGTAAGGATACGAAGCATTAGAGAGTGCTTTTTTTACTCTAATTACTCGCTAATTTTCATGTTAATTATTTCTTAACTTACCTTAATCATTTGAATTCAATCAGTTCATCTTTGTTTCTCTGTTATTTAACATATTTAATGGTTTTAGTATAAAAATGCTACGAGCTACGCAGCGTTGTAAAACTACATACTAACCATATTTCCTACACTTCATTTTAATAAACAGAGCCTTAATTAATAATTCCTACCAGATTCACTCACGTGGATCAAGTCGACAGTTGTAATAACATGATATAGGGACGTATTACAATTTGCGATATCTTTTCGCTCGGGTTTATTTGAGCATTTCGAGAGCTCTCGGCTTGCGGAGAAATGACGACTATTATTTCAATTTCCACGGCTTGATCTGCATAAAATAAGCTGTATTTTATTAAGTGGCAATAACATTTTCCGCGTGTCTGAGTTCACAGATTTTGCAACTATATTTACTATAGTCATATTGTTGTAACTTATTGGTTTGACGTTTTTTTTTACTATTGCAGTTTTTATGATTCGTTTATTTATTTATTCAATTAACAACATTTATTTGTTCAATTAGACTTCTTCTATAAGCACTTTTGAATCGTCATTCCATATTTTTAACATTTACCACCGATTCGGAAAGCATTATCTATGGCGAAGAACCGGCAAGAAACTCCATAGTTGCTCTTTTAACACACGAACCAATCTTTATAATACTGGTATGGCCCTTTTACCAACACCAATATAAAAATAAAATAATAGCCTAATAATAATAGCCTGGAGTAAACAGTAATCATAGTAAATATTCAAATAAGCTTCTTTGATTTCCAATATCCCTATAGACCAATACAGTCTCCGATAAAATTCTAACCTACATCCAAGTATACACTGTAAACACGATCATAGCTTTTTCGCCTTATCTATCAACATTGTAAACCCGCCTTAGGGTGGAAGAAGGAAGCGTCACGAGCGTTTGTAACCGAGCCTAATAGGAAATGCGATCGTTGTCTCTAATCAAATCCAGAAGTAGATTACGGTAGGAAAATAACATGATAGCGTTTGCGTTGAACTGAACGTTTTCTTTTGCAGTATCTTTGTTGAATGCATTCAGAATTGAAACTTGATATAGACTTAGAAAATTTAATGGGCAAATGTAAAACCTTTTCAAATGTGGCAAATATTTATAGTCTGGCTATGAAATATACTGGGGTTAATAAAAATACTTCTTGTTTCAAAGTAACTTGAAAGTAATTCTATATCTCTATAATATTATAGGTACATGAAAAGAAAATGTTTTTCAAAATTATTTCCGCGTCAAACGCAGGGGTAGATTGCATAATTAAAAGGGGCTTAGAAAAACCAATTAAATCACAAAATATTATCTTGAAGTTTTTTTTATAAAAGCAACGCAAACTATATTTTAGCTTTTTTTTTCTTGTTTGAGAAAGTAAATCTATTAAATTATTATTTAAATAACAGCACACAAAATATGGCTATACAGGGTGTCCCAAAAAGTAGTGATGAACGGAAGCTGGGAGGTAGAGGACCTAGAGAGCTATCCGAATCACCCCCATGTATGTTATGCGATTTTTCGTATTTTCGGAGTTATGACATTTTTTTCAATTTTTCATCTATCGCTGAGTACGGTGAGATTTTTATTTATGGTGACGTGACTTATTGCGCTAGATGCTTGATTTTTTTTTGTGTGGTAAGCTGAAAGATAGGCCAATTCAGTATGGTAACATTTACTATCGTTAGATCTTCGAATGGAATAAAAAAAGAATTAAATGCCAAGAAAGATAAAATTACCCAGTATGTTCACAACTTCAAGGGCCCATAAAAAAATAAAATCACATAAAAAAAGTTTTCCATTTGGCTTTTAAAAACTCGCTCTATCTATCAGGTAGCTACCCTAAAAATTTCATTTTATTATTCAGAAGGCTTCAATCGAAAAATTGAAATCTAAATGTGGTAAGTGCAAAAATTTTATTAACATGATGATCATTAAAACCAAATTAAAACCCATAAATAGGTGTTTAATTACCAGAAATTTTTAAAATAACCCCGCTGTTGCTCAATGCAAGTGCGACATCACCGTAAAAAGTTGTCTTTTAAATGTCTGAATGCCCTTTTATCATTTTTAATGGTTTCTTCTGCTACTATGAATTTCCGGGTTATTTCGTCCAAATTGTAGCATTCTCTCAAGTAGCCGAGGTCTTTTTAGTATCCCCATTGAAACAAATCAATGGGGTTTAGGTCGAGGGACCGTGCAGGCCAGGCTTTAAGGCAGGCGTCACCAGCGCATGCGCAGGCTGCAACGACCAATCCATCTTTCAGGGTATCTTTGCCCTTTAGCCTGGCCTCGACGGTCCCCGGACATAAACCCTATTGATTTTTTTCCGTGGGGATACTACAAAGACGAGAGACTGCCACAATTTGAACGAAATAACCTGGAAATTCATAGTAGCAGAAGAAACCATTAAAAATGATAAAAGGGCATTCAGACATTTAAAAGACAACTTTTTACGGTGATGTCGCACTTGCACTGAGCAATAGCGGGGTCATTTTAAAAATTTCTGGTAATTAAACACCTTGTTATTGGTTTTAATTTGTTTTTATTAATCATCATGTTAATTCAATTTTTGCACTTACCTCATTTAGATTTCAATTTTTCGATTGAAGCCTTCTGAATAATAAAATGAAATTTTCAGGGTAGCTACCTGATAGATAGAGCAAGTTTTTAAAAGCCAAATGGAAAACTTTTTTTATGTGATTTTATTTTTTTACGGGCCCTTGAAGTGGAGAACATACTGGGTAATTTTATCTTTCTTGGCATTTTAATTCTTTTTTTTATTCCATTCAAAGATCTAACGATAGTAAATGTTACCATACTGAATTGGCCTATCTTTCAGCTTAGCACACAAAAAAAATCAAGCACCTTCCGCAATAATTGACGTCACCATGAGTGAAAATATCACCGTACTCGGCGATAGGTGAAAAATTGAAAAAAACGTCATAACTCCGAAAATACGAAAAATCGCATAACATACATGGGGGTGATTCGGATAGCCCTTTAGGTCCTCTACCTCCCAGCTTCCGTTCATCACTACTTTTTGGGACACCCTGTATAATATTTGATATACTATGTTAAAATGTGTCGGTAATGTTCCTATTTTATAGCTTATACATACATTTTTTATATTGCATTGCATATATTGCACTCGACAATATAGCGCTCACAAACCCCTTTTATTATACCCACTAGATATCAATCAAACAATGTCTAATGGACACAACATAGAAAATACAGCGTATATTAAGAACAGGGTAATGAGATTTCCGTATCCATCAGTCTTTCATTAAATCTACTATAAAAGTGTAATAACGCTAATGCCATTCGCATGTTATTTATTTAGTATCTCATAAACTTGCCTCAATTTAGGTTTATCTTTATTTTCATATAATCGGTAATTAAAATGATATCTTGTTTTCTCGATCTTATCTTTTGGAATTTATAGCTTTATGTGCTACGCAAATGTGCACTTCCAATGTCTATTTATTGTTTATTTTAACCGCCCACTTTGTACTAAACTATCTATAGAACGATTTATCTCAGAAATTAGAGTAAACTTTATTTTTTATTAGATATTGTTTCAATGTTAGCTTTGATATCTGATTACACTTGAAGTGAAAACTGTTTTAGGTAGTAAATAAATATAATTCTCGTAACCATTGTGCCTTATCTTATAGTACAAGTTATTTATAATATTGGACATGGATAATGTATACAAGCAATATTCCTATTACATCTATATTTGACTACGAAAAAACAGAATATTCGAATCTATTAAAGATAGACCAGACGCAGAACTTATAGCAAGAGCTTTTCAGAGACTGACTGAGTATGCATCTAACCATTACTTATATAATACTACTATTCATTTATTTTAATTTGTAGGAGTATTTTGTAAAACTATTTTAGAATAACTAAAAAAATGACTTAAAAAAATATGAAATTCCAATTTTCAACTGCAATAAAGTAGAAAACAAAAAAGGAATATTTTATTAATAACATTTCTGCACAATCCATACTTAATATTATAAATGCGAAAGTAACTCTGTCTGTCTGTCTGTTACCCAATCACGCCTAAACTACTGAACCAATTTTCATGAAATTTGGTATGGAGATATTTTGATACCCGAGAAAGGACATAGGCTACTTTTTATCCCGGGAAAATGACGCAATCCCGGAAATCCCACGGGAACGGGAACTATGCGGGTTTTTCTTTGACTGCGCGGGCGAAGCCGCGGGCGGAAAGCTAGTGCAAAATAATATCAACAAGGCTAACTTTAAAACTAAATTTCAACAACGATTATTTATGACTTATTAAAATATTTTAATCCGGACTGTGTGGGTGCACGTTAACAAGATTTTTGCTGCAGTTGCCAGTGAATCTTCATTAGATTTTAATATAGATGAAAAGCGAACCTCGCGCTCATATTGCGGGAACAATAAAAATATTTAGAACATTTTAATTTTAATACTCGCGCTGTTTTAACTGTGCTCTGAAATTACAAGCTCGTTTGTAAATATGAATAATACAGTACTGCTATAA
Organism: Colias philodice; assembly: GCF_061535455.1. Taxonomy (NCBI): domain Eukaryota; kingdom Metazoa; phylum Arthropoda; class Insecta; order Lepidoptera; family Pieridae; genus Colias; species Colias philodice. The sequence continues at coordinate 7,813,666 of NC_143099.1, read as the reverse complement.
ATATAGTTCTAAATTGAAATGGTATACTGCTATTACTATTCTTGTGTTTTTTTTATTTTATTTTCATAATCCAATTAGTTTCTATTTAAAGTCTAGATTATCTATCTAAATCTATTTATATTTAGGAATTCGAAAGATGAATGAGACTTAAATACATATCTCCATTCTCCAGTATGTTCGTTGGTCTGCTACTGTCCTGATACTATTATGATTGTTTCATGCGAGTAAAGTTAAAGCTTGAAACGGTGCATCAATAAACTGATAGTTGCATTGTACGCTTCATTTTTTTTTACAATGCCATTTTTCATCAGTTTTCTTACTACCTCTCACATTCCGTATATTAACATCGCGCCCCGAGTCTTTACTGACTAATAAGTTTTAGCGATAATAATAACGTACCTACTACATAAATTGATGAATGTAGGTATAAGTAAACTTGAATTTTCTTGGCGTGAAATAAGGTCATCTATATTGTTATATCCAGGTTACACAATATTGATATTCAGAGCGTTATAAATCGATACGCTTAGTTCCCAAGCAACGGTATCAAAATCCTTTGTGCCTCAGATTACCTTATTTTGGTACCTATTGACATGTAAATCTCTGTAGGCTATTAAATTTGCATTCTAATTAAACGGAACGATGCTTCGTTCCTGGTGTACCTGTTTTTATGGCCAGCTTTAAGTATGATTAAGTTTTCTTAAGACTAGCATATCGTAGGATTGGTGATTTTGTGGCTGTGTATTTTTAATTTATCACGCTTGCTTAGAAGTCGAGCTTTATAAGAACATTTGTATAGAAAGGCATTTAATTTTGTATTTACTAAAAATAAATACCCTTTCGCTATCGAAATTCGAAGTAACGAAATATTTACTACGAAAGCATGTAGCATGAACATTTCAGTGCGTATCGCACGTAATATCTACAATCTACATTCCAAACTATCTGCAGTTCCCTATAAAGCGAAAAATGTAAGACCATTGTCTCCAACTACAAAAATAATCTACAAAATAACTTGTGAAATACTCCGCGGCTATTTCAACATAACTTTGTCCCAGAACGTGATCCAAAAGCGCTGAACACAACAAAATCGATGTTATATTAAAATAATTTTATTCCCTCTAACCGCCCGCGTGATAATGCATTATTTATAACAAGCTAAGATGTCCAAAACGAATGCAGATTCAAAAAGAAGGTGAAAAGGCAACCTTTTGTCCCCAGAGCGTGCTCCGTGAATAAATAAAACAAAAAACGCTTATAAATATTGAACGACAGTATTTCACACTTAGTTCAGTACCGAAATATATTATGACATCGAATTCCGGTTTTTTGGGCAGCGATGTTTTACTGATTCTTTGTTTGTAAACGACTCAAAACAATGCGTTCGCTTTTTTGAGACGTTTTTCCGTCGCCGCAAAATTTGGTTGTAATGTACGACTTGGTGTTTTTGGTTCTGTGTTTTTTTTTCAGCAGTTGCTTTTGCGATGTTTTTGTACAATGTTTGTTAATCACAATTTATAGCTCTACATTTTAAAAGTTGTTTAACGTACTTGTTATATTTTCCGTGTTTTTACTTTTAACTTTTTCGAAAGTGAATAAACGTAAATAACATGAAAAAAACTAATCGTCCTGTAAACTGAACATCAAAGCTGCTCCATAGTTTTTCAGAACAGAAATTCATTAACACATCCATGCCCACACGGATACTGCATGCGGATTGCGAAAAAGCTAGCAGATTATGAAATAAAAGTTTTCGTTAAAAACTCATATTTCTGTTAGCTGAGCGACGGTAAAAACAGCGGGCTGGCTTAGAGCCGGCTCCCGCGGATTTTAGTTTTCAATCAATATATTTCCATCGTCACGTGCAGCCGGTGACCGCGTAACATCGATGTGGCGGTGAGCGGAACAGGAAAACGCGTGGAGTAACGTTATATTAAAAATGTACACATTATTTTTGCAGACTTCTATACTGGATACTGCAGAATTATAACAGAATTCAATATATATACATATTCATTAATACCCATGAGCAATGTTGAACAAAAGTTTTATGTACAAACTTTCAAAATTAGAGTAGGTAATAGACTGAGATAATTTTTAGCTAATATAATAAATAATAAAACTTACTAGAGCTTACCAGGGTAGAGACGGCATTACAAAGATAAATTACTCACAATTACTGCTTGTAATAGCTTAAGTTCTATAAAGATTCCTAAATTTCTGAGTATCATTTAATGTGTATTTTTTATTTATTTTTTACTCTGTTGTATGTTTTAGAAATTCGACGCCAAATACACATAAAATTTCATACGTAGAGCATAAGAGTCGCGTTAGATCACTTTATATTCACATTCAATTATTTTGGCTCAAGTTCGGCTCTACAGATTTCTTATTCTAAATTTGCAAAACGAATTGCCATGGATAGTATATGTAAAGGGCAAACGGTGCCATAGTGTTTGTAAAGCGTATATAAATCAAAGCATTGTTCAGTTTTTATTAAGCTCACTTCAAATTCCAAAATTTTCCGACTTTAAATTGGATTTAAATAATTTAAGTGAGTCAGTTTTCAGGTGCCTTTTGTAAACTCGATAATAGGTATGTCAATTTATTTCAAATATTTGCGCAGTTTTTTTTGTATAAAATAAGTCTCACGAAACGGTTCGATTAAGTAGAAACCGTATAAACCTTTCGTGTCTCACAGGGGTCTATATTATGCCTAATCCTTCTTTGGATAGGCTATTTTTTATTGTTTCAAAATAAAGCCTATTCAGTTATTTATCAAAAAAACAGGTGTAAAATTAATAAAAACCATAAGTTTAGTTACATCATTTCATACAAATTTTTTCAGTAAAATTTCCTGTTCATAAAATAGTTTCTTGAAAACTAACCTCTGCTAGTTCTTCATTCCTTCACGATTCAAATCGTTTAAACACTGGATTATCTTTATCCGGAAATTGTGTTCTATTTTACACGAAAAGCCATCGCGTTTTACAGCCGTCCCATTTATTTGTATAAACTTTTTATTGTAGTCAACAACCTGTTTATAGCTGTAATAACGTATGCGTGACTGCTGACAATAACTCGACATACTTTTATTGAATTTCACCCGATTACATCGAGCATTAAAATATATAATTTAAAAAATAATTTAATGAATAGAATTATTTTAGTCATGAACGTACGGAAATACGATTACACCGGCTATTATGAAGATATTTACTGTTATAGTTTTGCTTAACGTTAAGGCGGGTTTACACGCAATTCTGAGGCTATTTGTTGAATAGAACGTGTAAAGTGTAATCTAAGCCTTAGCTGGAGCATTAGGTGCAGTTGGTTCGAATAAATGTACAGTTGGTTGTAACGGACCTTCTTATTGTTATTGCTTCTTTTATAACTTTATGAACGTTTCCTAGGTATTGAAACTTTATTGTCTTATGTAATTGGACCGATAGTATAATTATAGCAGGAAAATGCAGTAAATTCCTATCCTTTAAAATCATAATGCAAAATAATGATAGGAATGTCTTGTTATTAGTTTCCTTGATCATTCTATCATGTTACATATTTTTTATATCGCAATGCATAACTTGCTCATTAATATGAAAAAAAATTAAGCAATCCTATTTTCATTTTCATCATCAACAGTTTATAAAGTACCTTCCTACAATCTACATAATAAATTATATCTATGCTCTATGTAATCTAATTAGTGTTACACAGGTAAATTTATATAATATTGATTGAATTCCGAACTCCCTCATAATTCTGTTCAATAAATAATAGAAGGGGTGATCGAGCTCACACCTATCAATATTCCTACTAATAATCATTACTAACCCTTCAACAGATAATTTCACACACGCTCATACTACATCAATAAAATTTAATTACCAGTAGCCTTTTAAAATTCCTCACCTGGGGTTCATTCAGTTCCCTCTACACTCTACACGAGACACCTCAAGCCACTACGAATTACAAATATTCGAGCACGCAACGCAAACAAATCCAGGGACTGTGTATACTGCAATCCATTACCATAATTAACTGCAAACACTACGTAACAAGCTCTAGTGCCGGTATAGGGAATTATATGGATATTATATTATTTTATTGAGATGTTGAATGACATAGTTTGTACAGTGTACACGTCTTAAAATAAAAAACGAAAAATTATTAACTAGTACTAGCTTTCCACCCGCGGCTCCGCCCACACAGTCAAAGAAAAACCCGCATAGTTCCCGTTCCCGTGAGATTTCCGGGATAAAACCTATCCTATGTCCCGGGGTAAAAAGTAGCCTTTGTCCTTTCTCGGGTATCAAAATATCTCTATACCAAATTTCATGCAAATTGGTTCAGTATTTAAGGCGTGATTAAGTAGGTACTTTCGCATTTATAATATTAGTATGGATAACGTCACTTATTAGAGTGAAACTGGAATGACTGAAATGTTCTTCAACAGTAGAATCTTATCTTTTCTTCCATGTCCATATCCTTACTAGTATTATAAATGGGAAAGTGTGTTTGTGATTCTGCCTTTCTTTTACGTTTTAACGTAGCTTATGGTATGATTTTTGTGTTTGAGGATATTTAACAGATTAATTATAAATAGGTAATATAGGCAATATCTTATTGCCATGGGAGGATCTATTATGATGCGTATTTGCTACGAAAGTGGTCGGAACTAAATAAATTACTAAATCGTATCAGTTCATATTGTTAAAATCAAATATGGGAACAAACACTGTGTAAATAGGTACTGCTACGATTAAGTCGTGTGTGAATATCGAAATATGAACTATAATAAATTTACACATAAAAATAAAATTTAAATGACCCTTGCAATTAATAGTATTTCCACTACACAATTTAAACAGTTCATGCGTAAGTTTCATCAATATTTTATCTGCATAATAATATCTCGTTCCCCAAACACACAATTTAAAGTTTAATAAGCAAAATAAATCGGTGTAAACAAGCCGTGACATCAAATATGTTGCAATTAAAGCCTCTACAGGAGTTTTAATGAACCTTTGATCTGAGCTAAACGTAAATACAAACTTTGTACAAGTTGAAACGTACTCCATTGGTAAATACCGAACGCTTAAATTTTATTTGCAAGATCTTATGAAATTTATAAACTTTAATAAGTTTGTAATTAAAGGATTTGAAATCTATCGATCTACCCTAAATTGTATTTATCAATGAGAAATTGTGTTAGTTCATAGTTTAAAGTTACGTCTACGTCTGCGAAGACGTGGGCGTCAAACATCTGCAAAGCTGTTTGTGTAAACCCATCCGTATAAAAAGATAGAAGTTATACTTACAACAATATTTAAGTATTTCAATTTTATCATGACATATTATCAAGATATAATTTGTATGTATACTGTGCTTAAAAATTAAATCAAATGAGTTGTTTTAACTATGAAAGAGTCATTGCACACGACGATCGTAACTCCAATACGTTTAATTTCATCATCATCATCATCATCATCAGCCCATATACGTTCCCACTGCTGGGACACGGGCCTCCTATGAGGGTACAGGCCATAATCCACCACGCTGGCCAAGTGCGGGTTGGCGGATGACACATGTCGTCGAACTTTTGATTCTTCGACATGTCGGTTTCCTCACGATGTTTTCCTTCACCGTTCGAGCAGTGGTGATGTTATAACATGCGCAGATAAATTGAAAAATCAATTTATTTCCTGCGCGTTCGCCCGGTCTCGAACCCCGGACTTATGGATTCGAAGTCCGAAGTCTCACCACTGAGCCACCACTGCTCTACGTTTAATTTTTACAGACCGAATATTGTTTGTTTAAAATATTCCGATTTCAAACAGAAAGCTTTTGATTGAAAATTGAACAATTATATGATAAATTCACACGTGAATGGAATCCAAAATCGAATCATGCATTCAGGCTTCGTTCTAATCGATTCTACGTCCCTACTGTCCCACTGAACCGATTCTGCTTAATCAACGCTCAAACTATTGGAACTATTCGAAGTGATTGAAGCGAGAACTCGAGTTGACGAGCAATCTTCTCGTAATATCCTACGCGAGAACTCAATTACATAATGTGAACGCCTTTAATTTCCTAGTGTTGTGCAACTAGGCTTCCTGTTGCGAGCTTTGCTGGCAAAGAAACTTTTTGCAGCGCCTTGGGCTTGCACTATACTGGGGTTCATGTTTTAGCTGATTAGTATTAGATTGGAACTGCGGTTTATGTCTTATTTGCGGGTATCTCATAATGAAACATTTACGAGATTTTGCTCAGCAAAAAAGAGAATGATTGGAACTGGAAACCATTATTAGTTCTGCATGATACATAAATAATAAAAAGATATATAACCAACCAATACACTAATAAAATATATATTTTCCATGAATTGCAGCTCTAAATTTATATCTGGAATCAACAAAACATTAAAAAATAAACATTATTTTTTATTCTGCATTTTATAATTTTATACCCATTCTTAACTTTATCTATAACAGTAAAATAGTAATAATAGTCAAAGTTGTAGCATATATTATAATCGACTCATTGTATAACGTCATTACGAGAAACACACAAACTTTAGCAATATGTAACCATTAGCATTGAAATGGTTATCGCTATCAGAGGTTATCTTCAACAGATTTGTGTTCTGAATTCGTATTGTCTGCAAGTTCTGATTGTAGATATGGTAAGCTATAACGCCTCTAGGGACCCTTCGCAATATCTGATGAAGTGTGAATTAATTTCACATTTAGGTGAGAAACTAAACTGCTTTTTACCATTTTTGGTAGAGCACGCGTTCCAATACAATGCATACTTATCTAAATTGGTTTGGAATTTATTTCAATTTATAGATTATTTTCCATAACGTTTCTTCAACCTTTTTGAACTATAATATAACAGTAATGATCCTCTTCAGCAATACGTGATAATTTTTCTATTACATATATAGTTTTTTGTTAGTTTGATATTCAATAAAAAGAACATGACTGTAAGCTAATAATTCAACTTAGCTATAAGAGTAATTATTAACCCATTTAATTTTTCCTTTCAGAAATGTAGATGGACACTCGCTGACAAAAGACGGATACACAGAACTATCCTTCCTCCCTCTCCCTTATGATTATGTATATTATGAAATATTTACTTATATTAGTACTACCATATTAACCTCATCCATTCCTTCTACCAATATACCGCTATCCAGACAATAATTATGCACGCCACACACACCAAAGCAAATATAACTTCTAACAAGACAGTTCGAACCAAATTCAGTGGCGTTGTATAGAATTTGAATAGAACACGCGATCAGGTCTTGTCGCAGTTCGAATGTATCAGCCGCAGGTGGCGATTAGAGCAGATTCGCGATAAGCGCACGCAATTCCGAGACTTGGATATAATGTGGACAAAGAATATTATATGCTTCTAGAAGATTCCAAATTTGAAACGTGGAGCGGATATTTAGGACAGACAATACATTGCTATGTGTGCAATGTTCTTGTCCAATTTGAACAAATAATTTTAAAAGTGCACTGTAGTGATAATATTTGTAACTGTTATAATTTGTACCTATCCTTTATTTGTATATTTTATTAGATGAAAATATATACTGTAACGAATGCTTACGAATTAATTATTAAACGTCCAACTGGAATAAACGAACAGCTTCTTATTCCTCAGCAGTTTCTTATTGAACCTATAAATTCTTATTGGCATCAAATATAGAACAGTTTCTTACATCCGAAACCTGAAATATTCGCCAATAAATATAATCGGCGTCTACAATTATCTGATCTATACATTCATATATTATGTGCCGTGCGAATGAAATAAACTTAATGTATTCTCCACAATCGGCTTGCTACGATCTAACCAGCGATGTACGGTGGCAATGCGTTAATATCAGAATAGATAACAGGAGCTTTGAACTGCCTCTGACTAGCACTGGTTTTAATAGCCATTGATTTAATTTCAACGCTACTTCGAATACATTTTTGCAAATGTAGCATCTGGTTTTTGCTACTTATTGGAAATCTACTTCAGTTGAATGTTTGTAGGAATCTCATTCAGTTAAGTTGGAAATCTATACCAAAATTATAATCTGCATTAAAAAGGTAGTAACTATTAATTTATTTTCTTAATTTTATTATTGAAATAGACTCGAAAAATTCCAATGCGAACAACGAGGTTAATTTTATTATTATTCAAAAATTTCTTAACATAATAATATGCAAAATAGTAGATATCCATTGTATAGATTTTATAATCCATTGTAGAATTTAACTCAAAGTATTTTATAAAAACGTATTCATCCCTACATCAAAAAATACAACAAATCACGAATACAAGTCACACTCCGTAAAGAACAGCCCCAAAATAGAAACATACAAGATTGGCCAAACTATCCGATATCTGAATAATTCGATAAAGATGATACGGAACCAAGTTAGTGAAACGTCATTGGCAGCCTTGTCACGTACACGCTTGTGACAAGCTACAGATATAGAAAATACAGTGAAAAACCGATGACGCAGTACGGTGAGGGGATTTAGAATATTTTAGGCGGGAAAAGCTCGAGTGTGTTTTTTGCTAATGAGACTTCATCTCGACTTCCTTTGAATTTGTGTGATATTTTCGAAATTATAAAGTATTATTAATTACCTATAGCAAAAATCAAAATATTATCGTGTCGATAATATCGTAGCACTGTTCATATATAGGTATTTGTAAATCAGATTGGTCATAAAGAATCAGAAATAAACAAATCAATTTTTACTATTTTTCATAAGATAAAGTATTTCTGCAACACAAGCTTGCAGAAGAAGCCGCTGTTCCTGACAGGATCGGCTTATGTTCACCTAGTTTTGTAAGCTATGTACCTATGCATAATACTGTATTTTGTTAATAAAGATATTTATTTAAGATTGATACCACAATCTCATCACCGTAGCAAACACGTAGCTGCGTACAAGCTTTACACGATATATCATAACTTTTATTTATACGAAATTGAATCGAAATTATTATGAAATTCCCGTACTACTAACTTTCACGAAAGTGTACGAAGTCATTTATCAAGCCAACGCTAAGAACTCTCGACATCTGGAAGTTTTGATACAGAATGCTCAGTAAAAGACATTAATATTAGGGATATCACACTACTTGAAGTGTTTTTGTGGATGTTATCGCTTTTTATCACTTAAGTAGGGGAAAGTCGGCTAACACTTTTTAAGTTGTTCGTAACAACAAAAGTTTTTTGCTTCACTCAACGTATACATTAATCTATTTTGTAATTCAATCTTCCATTATTATATGTCACAATGTTACATGATTTCGGTTTATTTAAGGTTATACAGTGATTATATTTACACCGTCGCGTTGTTATGAATGTTTTTTTTTTTAAATTCCACTGTTTTGAGTTATTAAAAGTAGGTATAAAATTTAACTTAACACAATATGCCAAAATTACATGATGAAGATAAAATAAAATTTAAGTAAATACAATCGTAATAAAAAACATCACTAGAATTTGAAATGTATACATTTCAATATCCGCACAAAAGCGTGCGATAATAGATTCCATCGAATTGAGGACAAAAGTACCTAAAGGTCAAACAATTTTGTTGAAGTCTCTCAATGCAGCTGTAAACTTTTGAGGCATTCCGCCCGATACTAACTTCTAGTTAGGCCGTAAGCGACTTTACGTGTCGAACAAGGGAATCAAATTATCTCTCGCTAACTTCACACCTCTTCCCGGAATCCGTACCCTGAACAGTAGCTCTAGTTGAGAATTCAATATGTTACATACATGTGAAGGGGCAAGGGTCAAACAAGCTTTATTGGGTATCTTCGACAAAGCATGTGAGTCTCGAATTCAATAAGTGACAACAAAAAGAAATTAACGTCGAAACAATACCTGAGCTGTGTCCCCGATTCTTTCTTTGATGTCTTTAAACTTTGTATTTTTGTCGCGTTTCTAAATATAAAGTGCATTCGTAACATAGAGTTTTTACGGTAAGGATGTTCATCAAGCATTTTAAAATAAATGTCAGCATTGAATAAATAATTAATGAAAAGAAACAGAAGCATAAGTAGAATAAATTATTGGACACGTCGGTAAATATATAAGCATGCCACCCAATTCATAATTCCAAAGGCGTACGTTACCTTTTTTTAGGCCGATATGTGGAAGCTCGATTAAGAAAACATTACATAATTGTGCGAGTGGTCGGGTGCGCAAGTGGCGCCATGCAACGTGTAACTATGTGGGGATGACAGGGTGGTTGCGGGGCGTACGGCGGGGGCAGCTTTGAGCACCACTCTCGGCTAAAGTCGAAACACCTCGGCTCGACGGCTCGTCAGTTGGACACAAGTCACGATGAGGACGGCACGCGTCCGCGTTGCCCCGCGCAGTCACCGTAAACACGCCGCGACGTAAACACAAAACAGTGAAGTGAACATGTATCGTGCTGTCTTAGAACTTTGACAACCAATAGTAAAAATCAATTTGTAAATAAGGACAAATGTGTGTGAAAAATGTTACTGTTGCTGACTTTTTTGTTAGTGACTTTGGATTGTAATGCAGCGTATGCATCGAAAGGTGACACAAGTAACTGCAAAAGCGAGAATAAAACAATAGTTTGTAGTGTACGAATTCTTGAAACAAATGGATCTAGCTTAGCAATTACTTCTGCTGAATATTCAAGCCGGTTGTTTATCGAATGTAACCAGCTGCTTTTGTTTGAAAGCCATTTAGTGGCAAATTATTTTCAAAAGTTTTCGAAGCTCGAAGATTTATCAATACATAACTGTAAATTACTCAGAATACCGGGCAATGCTTTTGAGGGATTACGAGAATTGAAAAAGTTGTCAATTCGGTCAAAAAACTATGATTGGAGTTCGAATAAAAACCTAGAGCTCTCTCTAGGAACATTTAATGGATTACGTGAATTGCAGTCACTGGATTTGGGTGAAAATAATTTAAAAGTGATACCATCTGATGTATTTTGCCCATTGGATAATTTGCAGAAACTGAATTTAACACATAATAAAATTAAAAACATAGACCGAATTGGATTGGGAAATAATTGTGGACTGGATATTCTAAGTTTGGATTTAAGCTACAATGAACTCAAAACTTTAAACGAGGATTCTGAAATAGCAGCACTTCGGAGACTTCAAGAATTGAGACTACAAAATAACAATATAAGTGATATTTCTAGTGAAATATTTAATGGACTTATATCATTAAGAGTTTTAAATATTTCCCATAATAATCTTCAATTTATACCTGAAGGGACTTTTGCCAACACGAAGGAATTGCGTGAAATATATTTGAATGATAATCAATTAGTTGAGTTAGGTAGGGGTGTGTTTCATCGCTTAGAACAACTGTTTGTGCTAGATTTATCAAACAATCAACTTTCAAGTGCTCACATCGATGGTGGAACATTTGTAGGACTAATACGATTAATTATATTAAATTTATCAAATAATGCCTTAACGCGGATAGATAATAAGACGTTCAAAGATTTGTTTGTTCTTCAGATATTAGATTTAAGAAATAATTCAATTGGATATATCGAAGAAAATACATTTTTGCCCCTGTATAATTTACATACGCTTATCTTAGCCGAGAATCGTTTACATACTATCGATGAATTGTTATTTAACGGTTTATTTGTCTTAAGTAAGCTTAATTTAAATAATAATTTATTAGTTAGCATTGATTCAAAAGCTTTTAAAAATTGTTCGGATTTAAAAGAGTTAGATTTGAGTTCGAATCAATTATTGGAAGTTCCTAAAGCTATTTGGGAATTATCCCTCTTAAAAACTTTAGATTTTGGAGAAAATTTAATAACAGATATAAAAAATGGGTCATTTAAAAACTTGGATCAATTAACGGGCTTAAGATTGATTGAGAATCAAATTGGAAATTTAACAAAGGGTATGTTCTGGGACTTGCCAAGTCTTCAAGTGCTAAATCTTGCAAAAAATAAAATTCAAGCTATTGAAAGAGGTTGTTTTGAGCGTAATAAACAGTTAGAAGCTATTAGATTGGATCGAAATTTTATCGTCGATATTAACGGTGTATTTTCATCTGTTTTAAGTTTGTTGTGGTTGAATTTGTCAGAGAACCATTTAGTTTGGTTTGATTATGCATTTGTGCCTAGTAATCTTAAATGGCTTGACATTCACAGCAATTATATTGAACATTTAGGAAACTATTACAAACTTCAAGGTGAAATAAAGATAACAACTTTAGACGTGAGTCGTAATCGTATTACGGAAATATCGCCTTTAGTAATTCCGAATAGCGTTGAAGTTTTATTTATAAATAATAATCGCATTACAAACGTTCAAGTCAACACTTTTATGGATAAACGTAATTTGACAAGAGTTGATATGTATCAAAATTACTTAACACATTTAGATCTGAATAGCCTTCGATTGTTTCCGGTCTCATTGAACAAATCACTTCCAGAATTTTACATAGGTGGTAATCCGATCGATTGCGACTGTTCAATGGAATGGTTGCCTTTGATAAATAATATGACTACTTCTAGACAGTATCCTAGAATCATGGACTTAGAAAATGTTATATGTAAAATGACGCATACTAGAAGTGTCACGCATATAACATTAAGTAATTTAAAAGCCACGGACTTTTTGTGTACTTACGAAACGCATTGTTTCACGCTCTGCCATTGCTGCGACTACGTAGCGTGCGACTGTCAAATGACATGCCCGAATAATTGTTCTTGTTACCATGACCCAACTTGGCATACAAATGTAGTGGATTGCTCAGCCCAAAAAGCAGTTGATCTTCCAGAAAAAATACCTATGGATGCTACAGAGGTCTATTTAGATGGAAATAAATTTAAAGAATTGCAAAATTATGCATTCATAGGTAGAAAAAACATGAGATCTCTTTATGTAAATTCAAGTGAAGTGGAAAGCATACAAAATAGAACATTTGCTGGTTTATCTTCTCTTGTCATATTAAATCTCGCAGACAATAAACTGACACATCTTTACGGTTATGAATTCGAATACTTATCCCAACTGAATGAACTATATTTGCAAAATAATTTTCTAAGATACATTAGTAATACAACATTCTCTACTTTGTATTCATTAAAAGTTTTAAGATTAGACGGCAATAAATTAGTTGACTTCTCGATTTGGAGTCTGGGTATTAATAGAAATCTTAATAGTTTAGCAATAAGCGATAACATGTGGTCTTGCAAATGTAGATATCTCCAAAGATTTACAAGTTATTTGTCAGAAAACGTCGTTACGATTAAAGATATAACTAAGCTATGGTGCTGGGATGTAGATAGTGCAAAACCACAGAAAAAAGATCTTAATCTCAATGGCACAATATGTAGCGATTATTATGCTGGTGACACGGGTATGGATAATGTTTTAGTTTCCAATTACGTTCCCATGCTTGTAACTGCATTTTCTGGATTTTTGCTAATAATACTCGTCACCCTTGTGATTTTCTTATTTAGAGACACAATACGTGTATGGCTCTATTCAAATTGTGGAATAAGATTGTTTCCACTCACTGGAGCGTACGATGACACTGACAAATTATACGATGCTTACGTATGCTATAGCCCGAAGGATGACGACTTTGTTATTCAAACGTTAGCGGCTGAGTTAGAAAATGGGACTCCGTCATATAATTTGTGTCTGCATTATAGAGATATACCTCAACACGGTACCACTTATATGCAATGTACTTTACCGCTCCCCGAGGCAGCAGAAGCCTCTAAGCGCATTATTCTCGTCCTAACTAGGAACTTTATTCAAACTGAATGGTCCCGATTTGAGTTTAGGCAAGCGTTACATGAAATACTTAAAACTAGAATTTATACGTTAATCATAATAGAAGAAAGTGCAGTTATGACCGAGGCGGAATGTGATCCGGATTTAAGGCCGTATTTAAAAACTAGTTCGAGAATTAAATGGGGTCAGAACAAATTTTGGGAAAAAGTGAGATATGCGTTACCCGATAGGACGTATCGATCGAAATCATCTAGCTTAAGGCGTAATATTAATTCTTATAATATGCGTGGTGGTATTCAAAACGGTACAATGAGATCTTTTTCGTTTGATAAAATGCGAGTTTCCGCTGACGGTGTGAATGCATCTCCTGAGTACGTTGAGAGCCGATCACATGTACATACGCCATATGGTCCCGATGGAAGGCCTCCTTCGGACCATATTTATTCATCAATCGATTCAGATTATTCTTCACTAGAATTAGGGGGCAGTAATGTAAATCGAAGGAGGGAATTCAGACATTGGCCGCCGCCTCCTCCTATAATAGACACGCAGCAATCCGGTCAAGCTTACCTTGTCTAGTCTACGCTTTGGTTTATATAAATATTTAGTCGAAGCTTCTTGTGTAAATTGTATCAACGTGCTTACCAAATAATTAAGATTTCAACCTATTTTTGTAATTCTTAGATATAAATGGCGTTCTTTTCATATTATTGTAAATAAATCCTATAAGACTGCTGTAGAATATTATGTGAATTTGTATATAATGTGTAAATAAATAAATGTCCATATTAAGTCACAAGTATACCTATTTATATACTTTAATAAAGCCATTGTGATAATTTTTGCATAAAATTTTATTTTTGTTTCATTGTAACCCTCATAAACTCGGAGATAAAGACAGATATTAAATTAAAAATACAGAATATAACTAAACTGGTTTCATTTTATTGTTTCTTATCTTGCTCTTGTATAAAAAGTAGGTACTTGTTATAGAGTAAAACACTTAAAAAGCACCTAAATCTGACAAAAATATACGTGAGTGGAATAATTGAGCTACTTCATAACCGCTCGTGCCGTAATCACAAGATAAAAACGTTCCTTGAATGATAAATTACTTTTTTTTACCGCAGTTCTTGAGATAATCTAAGATTTTTAAGCAATGCTCCTATTAATGTGGTATTTTTTTTAATTAAATAAGGATAACATTGACTTTATAATTTGAGTAATTAATATTTTGTAATTAATTTTGTAAACATTTAATAATTATATTATTCTGAATACATTTAGAGGACATGAAGGTATTGTATTTTTTGTTCTATGTCTAAGTAAATAAATTAACTTTAACTACTACGAATAATTTGTTCAAATTATGTTTCTCATAATAAGTAGCTGAAGTAATTGCATTTTTGCATTGGTTTCACTGTTAGATTTTTATTATTCAACTGAATATTATCATAGATACACCTTAATCAATTTCCTAGGGCCTAGGCATATTAAATTTTCAAAAATTGACTTTATTAAAGTTCATTTTAAATTTGAATAAAAACAATTTCATCTGTAAGTTTAACAATAGACTTTCAGTAATTATAGCATTAAGGTATAAAATTAGTAGCTCGTTTTAATAAGCGCTAAATTGTTCACATAAATATCTTAGGATTAGCACAAATAGGCCTTAATTGGACCCTTCCTGGTGCGTTAGATTCTAGTAGAATGAATTAACGGTCGCGACCTTTGCAAAATATCCTTATTATTTTCTTAATTTGGCTTGCAGGTTTAACACAAATTTTAAATTAATTAAATTTTCACAAAAAATTTGTAAACCGTTAATTTTAAGAGGTATTTTGCCATAAGAGTTAGTTAGATATTTAAGAAAACAAATCAATACTGCTAAATTATTTATTGATGTAACACCTTACAATAAAACTTATTCATCTTATACAAGTGGTATAAGTAGGTATCATGATCAAAGGTATGCTTTAGCAGAGGAATAAAATGCAATTGAAGAAATATAAAGCCTTTATTATTACAAAAATAATAATTCAATTATTTTTATGGTTTTAGAATCGGCACTAATTTAAACTAATACACACGACATACTAAGGGCAACACAAATAAATACAATTGAGCGTACGTTCCCATATATGTAGTTTCAAAATTATTCTTATAGTTAGCACATAAATCTTTCCACTATACTTATATATAAACACATTATACACGTGTTTACACAATACTGAAATATTTAAATTTGTCTAAAGCTTAATTAACTTAAGTTTTCCGTTGGAACTTTTGAATCACTTTTTTCAAAGCTTTGCATAGGTAGCGCGTTCTCAGTCGCAAGCATCAAATAAACAGATAATAAGTTTCATACGTATTTTTATATCCAGTATTATATTAGGTAATAACAAACATCCATGAAACAAACAGGCCTAACTAGTACTAAATAAGTATGCGACAGCCACAGATTGGAAAAAAAACCAAAAAACTTTCTAATACTTTAATTATATAAAAATTACAATGAAATATTATATCTAAAATTATTCTAATACATTCGACGATCGAATCTAGAATGAATATTTTAATTAAATTAAAATAACATGAGTTGCCCAATTGAGGTCAGCCGTCGTCCCATCCACAATACGCTGAAACTGCAACGTCGGCGATCTGCTTCAGTTAGGTATACGTAATTCCTCCCCCCTTGGAACGGCGACTATTTTAGACCTTCAGTGAAAATATCGCCGGAACATTTTCAGGGTTACCCGTTTTCCTTTCTGTCTCGGTTGCAGATGGTTGCTGGTGTTCTTTCCTTCGGTTACGTCTCTTTATGCGCTGTCTAGTCATATGTATGAGAGCCAATATGACCGCACACAGAAGTATTGAGTAGACAGGTATTGTTGTGTGATGGAGGATACCTGATTGTACGCTGTCAATGTGTAAAGGATGCTGGATTAGGATTTTATCTTGGGCGTGGTGTAATCCTCGCAGATCGATGGAGTTGAGATTGATGCGGGCTGCTGCAATCTTTTGGTTTCCAATATCATAGGATATGTTGATTAATTTGAGGGGTTGGCCTCTGATCTCATCGTTGTCGTTAGCAATGGTTAATTGTCCTGTCTTGAAACGACATCCGATAGGAACCGTGATGAGATAGCTTCCTTGAAGTGATGTGTGGCTTCTATTGTTGCAAGTGAGATGTACTTTAGTTTGCTGAGGGAATGATACTACGTAGTGCTGATCATCGAGTTTTTCCATGGCCTCCCGTAACAAATTTACAGTAGTGAGCTCGCAGGATTCCTGAAGGGTTCGGTTGATGATGAGTTCTTGAATGCAATCCGATTTGGTGCGAATCTGATGAACAATCGCTTTACCACAGAGATACCAGTTTTTTAACTTCGGGCATTCTGCCTCTATGTACATGAACGACAACTCGTTTGTTGCTATGAAAGGAAAGGGTGGTATAAGGGCTTGGGCGTGTTTATTAGGAACTATGGATAATCTATAAAAGTCATACTTATCTCTAGATACTATAGGAAACTTAAAAACGAAAACTATATTTCTATCGACATAATATGATGCCGGAATAATAACATCATAATATTCTCTAAGTTCTAAATCTAAAATCTGCTCTCTACCGTAAATTACTTTTAATCTACTAACTATTGATTCTAGTATATCTATATCTATCATTGAATGATGCGTGCTCGAAGCACGAATAAAAGCTAAACTATTTTCTATCCTAAGTAATTCTTGAGTTAGATCTTCTACATTTTCAGTTAACAATTCTAGAAGTTGAGCAAACTTGGCATATTTAACTAGACTTTCTTCTCTACGTACATCACTATTGATAATCAAGTTCAACGTAGTGTTAATTTTGATCTGGTTTTCTAAAATTTGGGTTAACACACTACTATGCTTAGACATCCACTCCTTGTTAATACTAATATGATTATTAAATTCTTTAACTATTTCATTCTGATTGGTTTCTAACGTTTTAATAGCCCTATTATATGCTAAAGCATCAGTTTGATCTAAATTTCCTGTTATTCCTTTGATGATTGAACCTAATCCATCTACAAGACCTCTTTTAACGCGATTCGGTTCCAAAGATCGTAACTGCTTAAGAACTTTGTCAAGCTTGTTAGAAAGATATAATATCTGAATTTCATATATTGGAAAGGTGTCGTTTGTTAATCGGTCTTGGTAGCTTAGTAGTTGAGATTGCATTGAGTTGATATTACTCTCTACGTCAGTCAAGTTTACGTATTGAAGAAATGTATGATGGTGTGTCGTAAGTCTCATAAGTCCAAGGTTGTAGGGTAGTAACCCGGGTCCGTCATCCAGGTTCTCAAGTTTTATCTCTTGAGGTCGCGTCAATGGAAGTAGCGTCATTAGCAGAATCCTGCAACAAATTGGCCGCTTTAGGTATACGTTTCAACCTTGATTTTGCTACAGGGCCGCGTTTTTTCGACGTATATATATGAATGGGTAGATTAGCTAAAACTGTATCTTGTGTATAGCGAGGGGCAGTTTTTTGTCGACTAGCAAAGGGGTTCTTAATAAAGACCTGTTGTTGGGGTGCGTATTCTATCTCGGGTTCACGAGTCTTATTTCTATTATCCATTATATCGGTACGGTGAGCAAGGGATGAAGAGTTAATTATGTCATATACTTTTGTCATTTGGTCTCTGTGATTTTGGACGTACTGTTGTAATAATGTCTGTGTAAAGTCAATGTCCATGCAGTCTCTGGGGTCAAAATGTCCTGTTAGTAAGTCAAAGGGCCTACATCGAGTGAAACTATGTATACTACTATTATAAGCTATGATTGCATAGGGCATGAGATTAATAATAGGTTCTTCTTTACGTTGTAATTTAAGAAGCCTAAGGTGTTCAAGGATAGTCAAATGAAACCTTTCGATATTTCCATTATCGTTAGGAGAATGAGCTAATATTCTATGATGGTTGATCTTATGTAATCTCGTAAATTCCATAAACAGTTGGTTGGTGAACTCGGTCCCATTATCCGTTACGATGGTTAAAGGAATACCATGATGCGTGCAATAATGTAAGAGGGATTGTAATATACTAACGGCTGTTCCGTCACGTAAGTGGTAAGCTTGACCGTATTTAGTGAAAACGTCTATAAATGTTAAGTATTTCTCGCCTTCTGCTGTAAACAAGTCTATATGAACTATTTCAAACGGCTTGGTAGCTGGAGGTACAATGTTAAACTGAGGTCTAACGGGATGCCTATCATACTTTGCCTGTCCGCATAGTGTACATTCACTTATGAATTTTGTTATGTGTTCCTTCATCTTTGGCCAATAATACTTCCGGGATAAAGCCAAAAAAGATTCATTTATTCCTCTATGGTTGGTTTTTCCGTCATGGTAGTGGCGGATAATTTCCTGTTGACGAAGATAATCCTTAACATTTTCCAATTCCATTTTAACTAACACAAGATTCATGGATGAACTTCTAAATTTATCTTGTAGTATCGGGATAATCGAATACATTCCCAATGGAGGAGTAATTAACAGGGCGGTTTTTACCTTTGGATTTACGTATTCTTTGACGGCGTTGATTACGTCTTCCTCTAAATTAGATTCTGATAATTGAATACTAATGCGCGTGTGAGTATCAAATGGTTTAGTTACCTGAGGCCGCTTTTTAACACCATTCACGATAGTAAAGTGTACTTGTCTATTGAATTTATTGAGTGGTTCGTCTGTGATAGGGATTTCCAAAATTGGATTCTCATTACTAGTGTGGACAGTCTCAGTAGATGAATTAGCTTGAGCTCGTATGGTATCGGATG
This sequence comes from Colias philodice, assembly GCF_061535455.1. NCBI lineage: Eukaryota > Metazoa > Arthropoda > Insecta > Lepidoptera > Pieridae > Colias > Colias philodice. The sequence continues at coordinate 7,794,049 of NC_143099.1, read as the reverse complement.
GATTTCCCATAATTGAATTAAGCTCGTCAATTTCATCTATCAAAGACATTACGTCTTTGGTGTGAATTTCTACCCGGGAAAGAGCGTCAGCATTGGTGTTAATTTTACCTTTTTTATAAACTACTGTAAAATCGTACTCGCTCAGTTTAAGTCGCCATCTTGTAAGACGTGAATTCGGCTCTTTCAGATTCATCATCCATTGTAGTGGCTTGTGGTCGGTTATGATCTTGAACTTTCGACCAAATAGATAGGGTCTAAAGTATTTTGTAGCCCATACTATAGCAAGCAGTTCTTTTTCGATTGTACTGTAGTTCAACTCACTTTCGTTTAGGGTTCGCGATGCATAACACACGGGTTTATCTGACCCAATCGGACCCTGTGATAGGATGGCTCCAATAGCAACATTTGATGCATCCGTAGTTAGTACAAATTCCTTGGTAAAATCAGGATATTGCAGGATGGGGTCGTTAGTTAAGAGACTTTTGCATTTCTCAAAGCAATTTATGTATTCATTGTCGACACTGATTTTCCTTCCTTTCTTCAAACATTGAGTGAGTGGCTTAGTAGTGCGAGCGAAATCTGGAATAAATTTCCTATAATAACCAAGTAGGCCTAGGAATTGTTTTATCTCTTTAGGTGTCTTCGGGATGGGGTATTTTCTTATAGCCTCTATCTTGTCAGGATTTGGTTTGATTCCATCCTTACTGATGATGTGTCCAAGATAAGCTGTTTCAAGCTTCAGAAACTCAGATTTATCCATCTGAATTTTGAAGTTTGAATCTCTAAGTCTCTGAAAAACCTTTTCAAGATTAATCATATGCTCCTGTAGGGATGTGCTGAACACTATTATATCATCGAGATACACTAGGCATATCTCGTTTTGTAGCCCTCTCAAGACGTTGTCCATTACTCGCTGAAATGTGGACGGAGAATTTTTGAGTCCCATAGGCATACGTAGAAATTCAAAATGACCGTGTTCAACATTAAATGCTGTCTTTTCTATGTCCTGTGGATCCATCTCCACTTGATAAAATCCACTCGCCAAATCAAGTGTGGTGAAGTACTGGCACTTCCCTAACTTATCCAGAACATCACTTATATTGGGAATAGGATATTTATCGTCTAGCGTTTTTTCGTTGACTTTTCGAAAATCAACCACAAGACGCCATTTCTGCTTACCAGATGCATCTATCTTCTTTGGTACTACCCAAATGGGTGAGCTCCATGCAGATTCAGATGGTCGTATTATACCCTGTTCCAACATTTTCTTGATCTGGTCCCTTACTTCCTGACGGTGTACGAATGGATATCGGTAGCTCTTTGTATGAACCGGCAATTCATCAGTAGTTCTTATTCGATGTTTAATTTTATTCGTAAAGGTAAGAGCTTCCCCTTCAATGTAAAAAACGTCAGAATAGCGAGAGCAAAGCTTAATAAGATTAGCTTTTTCCTCTTCGTTCAAGTGATCCGTTCGTAAACGTGAAATGACATCACGTGCGCGTGAGTTTAATTGTTGAGTACGCGTGCACTCAACATTAAATAATTCTGCGTGCGCTGGTGTATCTAATGAAAATATGATGTCATTTGGTGTAGGGTTCTCAATCTCCAAATAACCACGGTTATTCTTAATAGTAGTAATACATTCGTGAATTATGCAATTACAAAGTACTTGCTCCCTAACGAGTACATCGCCATCAATCGTATCTACGGGAATACGAATGATTTTAGAAGTTCCCGCTGGAATTATATCCTCGTATAAGTTCACGTTGCAAGAGTTGTACATCATAATAGGATTTGACGCAGAGCGAGTTAACAGTTTACCTTCTCTTAAATCAATTCGAGCTTCCCAACCGCTTAATAAATCTAAACCTATAAGTCCGTCGAAGTAGTCATGAAATCGATATATGAAAAGCTTCATACTATCAGGGTCATTAAACTCATCGAAACATGGTAAGGTTATTGAATAGTTATTCCTACTGGTCGCATGTATATTGGTTACTTCAAAAGGATCGAAATTGAGAGGATAATTTGCAAAATATTTCTCGACAGCTTCAGGGCTTATGAAGGATTGGTTAGCACCCGTATCAATAAGTAGTTTCAAAGGTGGGTTCCTAATCTGAATGTATGGTAACTGTCTTTGCGTTTGAAGATTCAATTCTATCTTGGTTTTGGTGAATTCGAATCCTCCTGAAAATCCTGTTCGGTTTGACTAGGTCCTAAATGCGTTTGATAGTCGTCATGTGGTGGGTTGTTCACAGTAGTATCGTAATACGTCATGTCATAGGTGGGTTCATGAGTAAGTCCATTATCAGAGTAGTCATAATACTGCGTATAGTCAGGTTCTTGATAATAACCACCGTAACCGTAGTAAAAGTCATTATAAGCCGCGGAGTCGTTCAAGTTAAGTTCACGGGATTTAAAATAATTGGATGGTGGTGGATTACCAAATTTACTCCAATCATGACCCGCGATCATCCTATTAGTCGGAGGCAATTCTTTAGGAGTGAATCGTTGTACCCCACTCATAGGCTGAGGGCCTTGTGTCTGTGGTGAACTATGGCGTGGTTGTAATCTAAATACATTACTTCGAGGATTATAGTTAGGTGGAGGTGCAGCGAACATTCTTTGAGTGTTAGTGGGCATACGATTTTGGTTAAATGGGTGTGTAGGAGGCCTAAACGGGCGTGGTGCCATAGGGGCCTGCAAGTTGACTGGTAATTGGTGATTCTGTAGACGCGGGGGTGTGAAAGATACCGAAGGTTGTGCGAGGTTAATCTTAGGAGTTGGTTGGTTTTTAGTAGTGTCATTTCGCGATTGGAGGTACATTACATTAAGTTCCTCCTGGACGTATTCGAGCGCCTTTTCGATAGTAGGAGGGCGCATGCAGCGTATACGGGAACCTAGAGGTTCTTTAAGTCCTCGTACAAACGCTTGCATCGTCACTTTCTTATATAAATCGCGTTTCGCTTCGATGGTAGTGGCGATACTTTCATGTAACGTCACATAGGTCATGATAGTGCTGAACAAAGTTTGACAATGCTCATAAAATTCTTGAGGTGTTCTACTACCTTGCGTCGTTAAGGAGAGGTCATTGTACAAGGCGGTTTCATCGCGTTGATCCGAAAAGTTATTAATAAGAGCACTTCGAATACCTAACCAACTATCCGGTATGCCATTAGAATTAATTGTACATGCTGCGGTCCCAGTTATTTTGTTAAGGATACCATTCAGCAAGCACAAATTTGAAAACTCGCTACCCGGTTCGGTGCTCAAATATTGCACAACTACTTGATCGCATATTCTTATAAACCGAGGTAAAATGTTGGGATTTCCGTCAAAATCGGGAACTAAGCGAAGGGCTTTAAAAATTGTGTCCGGGTCTCTAGGATGTGCCATTTCTAAATTGAATAAATTATCTAAAAATAAACTATTATCTAAATCTGTATCTCTATTGTTATCTACTACACGTTGGCGGGCCTGACGCGATTCAGGGTCCCGCGACCTAAAGGCTCTAGGGTGATAAATTTTGTGCTAAAGGATACACTTAGGAATAAAGGAAGCAACACGAGAATAATTCAAGTGTACTTACATATACTGCATTTTCTGGTTTCTCTCCGTGAATCGAAGTTTGGATTCCCCTGGGCTGTTGCAGAACTGTAGATTCGTGATATCCGATGCCGGTGCTTGAAAGCCCCCAAAGTAGCTTCTCGACGTATAGTTATATCGATGTAAGATAATTAGTCTTGAATACTACTTGCGGATATCCTACCGACTGCGCCAAATAAGTATGCGACAGCCACAGATTGGAAAAAAAACCAAAAAACTTTCTAATACTTTAATTATATAAAAATTACAATGAAATATTATATCTAAAATTATTCTAATACATTCGACGATCGAATCTAGAATGAATATTTTAATTAAATTAAAATAACATGAGTTGCCCAATTGAGGTCAGCCGTCGTCCCATCCACAATACGCTGAAACTGCAACGTCGGCGATCTGCTTCAGTTAGGTATACGTAATTTACTAAACAATGTAACAACCCATAAAACGAGTCATTGTTAACCTTGGTGGTAAAAATACAATAAGACATTTTTGTAGACGCAGTAAAGCTTTTTAAAGATAACTCCTTAACTGTTATCAACATGATCTTACTCATAACATTTTATGTGCACCTGTTTTTGTTGTTCCATTAAAAACTGAATTTGGGCGTGGGAGTAGATCATAAAAAAAGTGAAGTCCCGTGTCCCCGTAGTGGGGTAGGGGGCAGATGCATTATTCATTCATCTGTTTCACTGATCGATTTTTTTTTAGGGACAAGTAGGTGATCAGCCTTCTGTGTCCTGCCAGACCGAGACATTTTTTTTTTTTGGGAGTAGATCATACTTTGCTAATATTACTTACATTACTAATCTATTACTATAATATTATAAAGCTGAATCGTTTGTTTGAACGCGCTAATCTCAGGAACTACTAGTCCGATTTGAAAAATTCTTTCGGTGTTAGATAGCCCATTTATCGAGGAAGGCTACAGGCTATTTATCATCACGCTAAGACTAACAGGAGCGGAGCAATGCGGGTAAACCTGCGGAGAACAGCAGCTAGTATTAAGGGGGCGCATAAAGCAAAATAACCAATCTTCTATTAGATGATACGTGTAATATGCAAGACCAAATCTAAAAAATAAAATATATATCAAACTAGATGATATGTTCAACTATTCTGTTTAATCAAAAACATAAAAGATTAAAATTGACTCGATAAAAAAAAATCACCAAGTTAGCTCTAATTTTCACACCTTTACGTTTTCTACTTGACATGGTAATACTTATTATGATTTTTTTTTCATAAACAATTATATTAAAACATTTGCAAGATATTTGTCAGAGCATTTTGTGTAATTACTTTTAGTTTTGGTTTTATCTGCGATAAACCACTTTTATCGTGACAAAATCAAACGTTTATCTCGAGAAAAAAAGAGCGCCAAAAGTGGTTTATCGCAGATAAAACCAAAACTAAAAGTAATTACACAAAATGCTCTGACAAATATCTTGCAAATGTTTTAATATAATTGTTTATGAAAAAAAAAATCATAATAAGTATTACCATGTCAAGTAGAAAACGTAAAAGTGTGAAAATTAGAGCTAACTTGGTGATTTTTTTTTATCGAGTAAATTTTAATATTTTATGTTTTTGATTAAACAGAATCGTTGAACATATCATCTAGTTTGATATATATTTTATTTTTTAGATTTGGTCTTGCATATTACACGTATCATCTAATAGAAGATTGGTTATTTTGCTTTATGCGCCCCCTTAAACACGGCCTGCATAGTTTTCTTCGCCCTTCATTTATTTCCGCAGTCAATCCTTTCTTTATTCCCTTTATCCTTATAAGCTGGTAACACATTTGCAAAGAAATTACCTCTGCAAATGTTCTTGGGTAGTACTTGTTTTCCATTGTAGATCCGTGGTTCGCTGTAACATAAAAAATAATAAATATTATATACTGCTGATAGAAATTATATTATGCTCACTAGGGCCTCCTTACTAGTATTTTAATGAAAAACTTGCGAGAAGCTTTAAACTTATTTCACCAGAATTCCGTTGAAAGTTGGATTTCATATTACAACGACGAATTATTGATTGGAAAATGAATTCTCTTATATCACTCCCTAGACACTTATTCTAGTCTGCTACAATGTTGTTAAAAAAGAAACTGTGATTTTTTCACTACGATTTTTGAATCCCTTATTTGCTCTTGTTCTGATTAGGGACTTAAAACATTATTGATTTTCAATTTTTGACGTGACAACGTCTTATAATTCGATATAGCCGGCTGTACGCACGAAAAAACATGACTCATGCGGCGTTACCTCGCTCTGAGGCGTTCCATGTAAGGCTTGAAGTGCAAGCGAGAGCAAGGAACGAGCGACAAAAAAGAACAATCGGACGTTGTCACGTTCAACTATCGTCAGTATACCGACTTTACAGACAACCAATTTTTTTTTTCGAAATATACGCCTATGTCTATACATTTGAATTTATAATTCGTTGCGTTAGGATCTATGTACTTCAATGTCTATCACGCCTTTATCCTACAATACCCTTACATAACCCAAAAGCAAAGAATCACTTTAAAAAACCTCATCTCATCAGTATTATTACCGATTTCGTAATACCAACTGACCTATAACTTCACACACATCTATAAAGACCGTAGTAATTACCCGATATTGATATATCGAAATAAACAAACAATATCGCGAAGTTGCCATTCAATAAGTCTTACGTAAGATTCATCAAGAGCCTATTCATTAGTTGGTAACTTTTAATAATCCCGCCTACATTACAATGCCGCCACTTCATTAAATTGTCACTCACGCGGTAATGAAGCCTCTTTTCGAACGAGTTGGGTAATGACTCACGAACTCATAGAAAAATAAACTGGAAGCTTTAGCCTCGAATCGAACTCGGAATAGGTCTCGGTGGGGATTGTAGATATGAATGGTATGGTTAAGATTTAAAACTGTTATCGTTCTAGCACAATCGTGATTAATTGGCCGAATAATTTAATTTTAGTTATGAAATTTGATAAAGTCTAAAATAAATATACATATCTAAATCTTGTTCTGACGGTGCATTTTTATAAATTATTCTAATACGGAACATCACTGAATACAAGTTTTTGTTCACACTGAAAGATCACGAAAGAATGCTCTTGCTCTAGCTCTATCTCTATGTTCATTTTATCTAAATGCACCGTGAGAAGCTCTATTTCAGTTTTATATCGTCAATTTGCCATGCATTAGAAATCAGTAACTATGGGTAGGTATATCATTGACATAGACGTTAAAAAAGTTCGAAAAAATATAATACAATATGCCAACCAATTTAAATAGAGCTCCGAGTAAAGCTTTGCAAAAGACGTCGAATAAAAAGTATTGTAAACATCAAAGATATTACCTCAAACGGTATCAAAGCTAAGGTAGAAAAATTAAATTCCGGTTAAAACCTCATTAAAATCCACCTTTCATCCATCAGGGCGACACCCTTCACCTTTAAACGGAAACTCAATTCCTTGCTTCTCAGTAAGGACAATCATTAATTTTTCCTTTGTCAAAACCGCATCTCCGTCTTAAAGCTCTGAATTAAACTCATTCTCATTTCGTCGAATAACTACGTTAATAAAAAACTCAAATATTAAACCACGATAACGCGTTGAAAATAATTTATGACGCTAAAATAACATCTTGGAAGGAAATGTTTGAGAATGTTTACTTGTCTCTATGCGAGTCCTTTTTAGTCGTGATGGTACATTAATTCTAAGAGAAGTGGTTAATAATTTGTCTATATTCAATGTCTGTAGCATGTATTTATGGCAAACTTCTGTGTTAGATTTTATTATCAATAATATAATCATTAAACAAATAGTAACAAATATGAATCAGTAATTTAAATATGAACTTTGTAAGATAATAGAGCATTAAATTTGTATATTCCCAGCGGAGTAAAACAATGGATAGCAATCAATTGATATCATTATGTCTATTTAATTTCAAACAATAATGATTTGGCGAGAAATTTTCTGCTAGTTAACTCGTAATTACTATGATACCATTGCTTCCCCAGAGACACCTTTTATTATACCTCACGCTTTGCTGAACTTTCTAAATGCCAACATCATTTCACGATTTAATTTTCATTGTACAAAAATTTAATTTGCGTCACAGCGAAGTTGTCGTCTATAATTCTCATCGTCTATTCGTATTTGCAAGCACCTTCATCACAGACATAGATGCATGTCTGTGACCTGTGTCTTGATACATGTCTGTGACCTTCATCGCTTTTCATACAATGAAATTATGGTTCTATGACATAAAAGTTATCGTTGGGTAAACAAACGGGTAGAATGTTTCCGTTAATTATATTCTTATTTCGTTATTTTATTGTTTGGTAAACTTATTGAAGCGTCTTGATCTTAGTACCCTTTACATTGAAAATAATACATTAATTAAAAATAAATATTCAAATTTCGAACGGATCTCGATGAAATTTAGAGTAGACACAACCTGTACTAGAAAATTGGCTTTATTTTATTTATTTTTAATACTCCGGGATTGATTTTATTGAAGGTTTACAACGGAAAAATTAGAGACGTAGAGACTTTTTATCGTTTTTACTTACAACTTTTTATCCGAATAATAATATCGCTTTGCAAATATCCAAGATTAATCAACAAATTATTTTTCGAGTAGCATACACAATTCGCTAACTTTTACCAAAAGTCCAGCTCTATTATGTGTTGCAAATATCAAGGAAGTTGTTTCAGTGAAGAGCAGATGTTCAAATGTCCTGCGAATCCTTTGAAACCGTCACGGGCAGGCTCCAAAGAAAACTGACAAAGATTGTTATTGCAAGTGGACTGAGTGTAAATAAGTTTGACAAATTGTATACAGTTATGACGTTGACAGCGTGTTTGTTTAGGCCCGATTGTGTAGTTGTTAATTCGTTTTATGTCTGGTTCGTCTTTGTGGGTGTGAATTTAATATCTTTTACATATTTGTGGATATGTTTTTATAAGGAAATTGAGTGATGTGTTATAATTTTAAACTTTAGGTGATGAAAATAAAGCTTAATCTGCTAGAATTGTGTTATTTAATTCTAAAATATTTTAAATATTACATGGCTGTATCCTGGCTCTAAAGTAATATAACTATATTTTAAATACTGTTCCGTACTTTGAATACAATTCTGTTCAAATTATACTCTTTGGTGAGATGGTAGTGGTCATTTACATAGGTTAGTAATATCTAAAAAGATTATATTTTTAAAGCAAGATTTAATAAATATTAATAAACAAAATATTAAATTTTTACCATGTTCACACACATACGTCATACATTCACACACATGCAATTTCCATATTATTATCATCTTCAAATATCATTATATTTTTAAGGCAAGCTCCAACTACTACATACATACAATAAATAAAACATTGCATTTTTACCATGTTCACACACACACACACACACATCAGATAGTCGAAATGTTTACAAATTAATTTATTTAATAAACTACCTGTCAACGATAACATAATAGCTACCTGGCTTTTGTTTTAAACAATAGAGGAAATAGACAAAAACGAATAAGTAAGTCGTTTGTATGTCGTGAGAACGGTTTGTTTTGCCTCACTAACTTCAACAATTATTGTAATATATAATACTTTTTACTTTTGGTTTGTGAAAAATTTATCTCAATTAGTTTATATTTATTGACTTAAAATTACACGAATTTCACAATTTCCGAGTATTTATCAATTTACCTCAATCACTACATAATATAAAACAAAGTCGCTTCCTCTGTCCCTATGCCCCTATGTATGCTTAAATCTTTAAAACTAAGCAACGGATTTTGATGCGGTTTTTTTTTAATAGATAGAGTGATTCAAGAGGAAGGTTTTAATATATAATTCATTAGGTTAAGACCTAGTCCTAGAGAAGCGGGTGAAGTTATAAAGCTTTCCTATTCAAGATACCTTCTGTACTTTTCCCTATCTCAAAACACATTAAAATCCGTCGAAAATATCTTAACAACCAAAGGTATCAACAAGATCTCGTTTTTAATAAATGCTTTGAAGTAAAAAGAAGCCGAAACAAAGGTAACAGGGAGATGCATATTTCGTGAGCTGTTTATGTAAATTAATTCATAATAAATATTTTGATTTCATGCTAACGAATAGTTCAAGCGGGGGCCGCCGGTTCGAGTCTCGTTAGGGCTCGATACGGTGGCACATTATCATAATACCTACTATTTGTTATTATACTATGAACAATAACTTTGGTATACAATGTAAAATATTGTAAATGCTTGGGAATGCGTGCTTCTTTGTGGATTGAGATTTCGCAGTTTTCTAAAAAATGTTTATATTATGGGCTAAAATTATGTTTATAGTATGTTATGTTCGTGTGAGAAAATTTGTTATTTTAATTAATGAGACTGTTATTTAGTTAGGAATTTGAGAAGAAGAACTTAGAACAAGAGTAAAATTAGGTATAGGAGGAGTATTAGGTAAACACATCGCTTATGATACATTTTTAGCATTCAAATAATTAATTTTTATTTTTACTTTTTACCCGTATTAGTTTAACAATATTAAAAAATAACATCAAATATTATAATTAAACACGCGTACATTAAATTTGTTTTTCGACTTTGAGCTGTCTTTTATGTTTCTGACGTGAGCGTATATAAATAATTTTATTTAAATTACATACAACGAGGCTCTTTTATAAATGAGACACAAAATTACTTTGCATTAAACCGACTTAAAAATAAATATGAATTAAGCCCACGACATAATTACATAGGCGTCGAAGCTAGAACAATTCTTTAATAAAAAAAATCAATAATTAAATCGACTATAAAGTCAAAGAATATAAGCTTGTATCAATGGAATATAAACGTATTTACTCCACAAACTATTAGAATGTATATGTTATAGAACTAAGATTGACAGGTTACCTCGTTAAAACTTCGCTAATTCCTTCAGACGCTATTATTTTGAATATAGAGGCGAAGACATGATAATGACTACTCAGATACAAACAGATTGTTAAAATAAGGTTAAAATACTACAATTTACTTTGCATTTTTGGAACTTCAGTCTTCGCTTCGCATATTTTAGAATACAGGTTATTTTCACATACGGTTTACTCTTTTTGATGGTTCAAGTTCAAGTTTATTTATAAGATAATATTATTAATTTGATAAAATAATTTTAAGTAAAACAGCAACAACGTTCTGAATCAAAATTAATTATATTTATTGAACGGAGTAAGTACATTATGCTCTTTGCTAGAGTAATATGTGAGTGACGCCACTGGTTAAAACTATTATTCTATGATTAGGTATATGACAACAGACTTTTTGAAAGAACGTAGCACATGTAGTGTTTATCATTTGCTCCTGTTTATTTAATTAATTTTGTTAGTTAAAAGTGCAGTTCGAGTATTTTATCGTGTCTTCAACATTGGTAACTATATAAACAAACTATTGGATAACTATTATATACTCAGTGAACAGTGTAAATGTCGAATAATAACTATAAAACATAAATAGTCGTTATATTTCGAAGTGTCAACAGTGTTTACGACCAAAACGCGTAAGCGACGCCGATTTCCTGGCGCTTACGACCTTCTTGCCGTGACCGTAGATTGCTAAATCAGGACGACAAATACAGCATCTCACTGCTTGAATGTGCTTATAGGACTAAACGTAATATATTAGTTGCATAGCTTGAAGCGCTTTTCTATCAAACTCTGTACTCGATAATAATTGCTTCGTCATGTCTTCAATTAATTGTGCCGGCTGTATGGGCGCTTTTAAAAGCCGAGATGGCCTGCAATGCTTTAAATGCAATTTATGGTTTGATCTGCTTTGCGCAAATATAACTGAAAGGCGTTTTAAATCAATGCATGTTAAAACTAAGAGTTCGTGGATATGCCCTGGATGTGTTAATAAAGAACCGAAATTGGATAACACGAATACACCTGTTCGTGCGGTAAGAGTGCCTTCTCCATTAAGCGACTGCGCGTCTCATAGTAGCGAGTCGCAACAGGCCGCGGTTGATAACAACAGCGACAATAATACATTATTATCCGATCTAAGAAGCAGCACGTTAAGGGAAATAATCAGACAAGAAATAAGTCAGGCTCTTAGAGATTCAGTCAAGTCATTGGTTAACGAACAGTTCAGTAAAATCAATAATTTAATAGCCGATTTTCAACAAGCACTTGCATTCTACAATAGTCAATACGAAGAGATTAAGTCAGTTCTTGAGGAAAAATGCACAATAATAAACAAATTGGAAAAGGACAACGCTTCCTTAATGAACGCGCTAAATGACATGAGAAGAGATTTGAATTTAATGGAACAGCATGCACGTTCTAGTAATGTGGAATTACACTGCGTGCCTGAACATCGCTCCGAGAATTTAGTTAATACCGTTCTCCAGCTCAGCAAAGTCATAAAATGTAATATAAAAGACTCCGACATAATGTATTGCTCAAGAATCGCCAAAATGAATTCAAAAAGTAACAGACCTCGTTCTGTTCTCGTAAAGTTTGGCAGCCCACGGATACGTGACACCTTTCTTGCAGCTTGCCAACAATACAACAAGAATAACAAAAATAACAAATTGAACTCTAGTGATCTTGGTATAGCATCAGATAAGCCCTCACCTATCTATGTAATTGAGCATTTATCACCACATAATAAAGTAATTCATGCTGCTGCTAGATTGAGAGCAAAAGAAATAAACTATAAATTCGTTTGGGTGCGCGGTGGTAGGATATTTATAAAGAAGGACGAGGTGTCTGAGACTGTAGTCATAGGAAGTCTAGAAAAATTAAAGTCAGTGTCCTAATAACGTTGCTTTTAACTTGTATAAGCAGGTTTTATTGTTTGTATTTTTAAAATTCGATTCCTTAAAATATTATTACCAGAACACAAGAGGTTTGCGTAGTAATTTAGCAAATATACGGCAACATACACGGAACTCAGACTACGATGTCTATGTCTTTACTGAGACGTGGCTGTACGATGGGATTTTTGACAGCGAGATCTTCGACAAATCATTCACTGTATACCGTCGCGATCGTGAAACCTCCCACGTCGGTAACCATAAGAGATTAGGTGGCGGAGTTCTGATTGCGGTTTCAAATAAATTTGTCTCAAAACGTATGCTAGAGTGGGAGAGCAACTGCGAGGACCTCTGGATAAGTATAGGTTCTGGAAATGATTTCCACACTTGCATTTATGTCTGTGTCGTTTATCTGCCCCCTCCTGTTACTTTTGATATTTTGAATAATTTTCTCAATAATTGTAGCTCTGTTATTGATCGGTACTCGGCAGGCACCACGTTACTACTTGGTGACTTTAATCTTTCATGCATTGACTGGATACATGACAATATTAATCAATTTCTCTTTGCCTCTTGTTGCGGCTCTCGCCTGAGAGATCGTCTTGTAGATTTTCTCACCTTACATGATTTGACGCAGCGCAATGGAATTAAAAATTTTCAAAATAAAACCCTTGATTTAGTCTTCTCCGATGTTGAACGTGTTGAAGTTGTAGAATGTCTTTCTCCAATTAGAGATGTAGATAGGTATCATCCCCCCTTAGTCATCACACCAATTATAAAAATAAACAAAAAAAGTAAACCTAAACCCTCCCATCGTTTAAACTTTTTTAAGGCAGACTATAATGCCGTAACAAAAGCACTTGACAGTGTCAATTGGAGTATGGAACTTAATTCTGCCAAAGGAGTTGATGGTATTGTTGAACATTTTTATAACATTCTTAATAATATAATTAAACAGCATATTCCAAAAACTTGTCGATATCATGGTTGTTATCCACCTTGGTATTCAAATCAATTGATTAAACTGCTTAAAAATAAACTGAAGCTACATATTAGAGTTAAAAAGTATCGTAATCCCTTGGACGTACTGGAGTTTAAATATTTGCGTAAGGAAAGTGCCCTTTTAATAAACATCTGCTATCAGAAATACCTACACAAGATTGAGAATGCAGTAAAAACTCAACCCAAAATTTTCTGGACGCATATTAAAAACCTGCGAAAGGGCGGATCCAGTTATCCGTCGCAAATGTTTCTGAATTCAGAAGTTGCAAATAACTCGATGGATATCGCCAATCTATTTGCAAAGCAATTCTCGTCTGTTTTTGAACCACCACATAGTTCGCCTGATTATTCTCTGGTAAATGAAGTAAAAATTTCTGGATTCACAAATGTATTTTATATATCTAAAGAGGCTGTCTACAGAGCACTTTCAAAACTGGATAGATCAAAGGGTGCCGGGCCAGATAATATACCACCTATTTTCTTGTCTTCTTGCGCTCGAGCTTTATCGTTTCCACTGTCACTTATATATAGGTAATGTTTCTTTACAACTAGGAGTTTTTCCAACTAAATGGAAACTGGCACGGATAGTACCTATTCATAAAAATGGTAAACGGGATTTGATTTCCAATTATCGCCCTATTTCTATACTCTCTACTATGTCTAAAGTCTTCGAATCCCTTATATACAGCCGTTTATATGCTACTGTCAAAAATACTCTATCTATCCATCAGCATGGTTTTGTTAATAAAAGATCCGTGGTCCGTCCGTGTCCGTCCGTCCGTGGACCGTGGTCATCAGATTGACGCCATCTATACTGACTTTTCTAAGGCCTTTGATAAGGTCAGCCACAGTATACTGACGGACAAGCTCAAACATTCAGGCATCACTGGAAACCTCTTGAATTGGTGTACATCTTATTTAAGGGATAGAAAATCGTCGGTGGTCCTAGATGGTGCTCAGTCTGAATATTTTTCAGCCACATCAGGAGTTCCTCAAGGTTCGACGCTCGGCCCATTATTTTTCAACATTTTTATAAACGATTTACCTGGAATTTTCAAACATAGTACCCCTTTTTTATTTGCTGACGATTTAAAATTGATTCGCCAAATAAATAATCCTACTGACTCTGATTTATTGCAAACTGACCTAAACAGGCTGACTGACTGGTGCGAAACCAATAGAATGTACCTAAACTGCGGTAAATGCTATCAAATATCTTTTTCTCGAACCCGTCATAAAATCATATCTAAATATCATATTAATAGTAATTTTTTAAAAGAACTCTCAACGATTCGTGACTTAGGAGTAAACTTAGATTCTCAGTTACGTTTTACAGAGCATTACGATTTCATAATTGCATCTGCGTACCGCTCACTTGGCTTTATTTTGCGCAGCTCAAAAGAATTTAAGAACTGGTCTACCACGCTATTACTCTATAATAGCTTCGTACGTAGCCGTTTGGAATATTGCAGTACCGTCTGGAATCCCTTTTACCAGACTCACAGAAAAAGAATCGAAGGAATTCAAAGGAGACTTGTTCGCCAGCTGGCTTACCGAGCTGGTATCATGAAATCAGTGACTCGCTACGAAGACAGACTTAAATATTTCAATATGAGATCTCTTGAATCGCGTCGCACTATAGCTGATCTTCTGTTTTTGTATAAAGTGTTTAATAATGGTTTCGATTGTCCAGCGTTACTAACCAGATTTAATATTAATGTACCATCTAGAGTTCCTCGTCAACCTCGTTGCCTTTTTAGTGCCCTCTCTTATCGGACAAACCTTGGTAAAAACTCACCATTAGTCAGACTCACCCATGAGTACAACAAGCACACTGGTATCTCTCAAGACATAGACATCTTCAGTCAATCTCTCACACGTTTTAAATCGTTAATCCTTTTTTTTTTTTTTTTTTACGTTGGGAAATGCATTTACGCATCCCCCTCTGCAGTTTTTCTGCGTGAGGGGGTATGTGGGACTCGCAAGAAGCCATACCCACTAAAACCCAACGGTGGCCACTGTTCACCTTCGGCGGCAGGGGTTAACAGCCAGGCCTTATACCCCCACCGCTTACGTGGTCATTGCCGCGACTTGGCGGCTCGCCTAAGCCCATAACGTGGCAATAGGCGTCGGTATCCGATAAGGATAACGACGCTCTATTGCCGGGCTATCCACCTTCTGGCACAGGGGGGGCCGGTTTACTTGCAGCGAGCATAGCTACAATATGCTCGTTTCTACGTAAACCTCCCCCTGAGCTTGTTCGTCAGTTCCTGTTATTTTCACGGCTGATGCTGGGCGTAAAGACGTCTGCGTCTGCCGGGTCTACGTCGGCGCAGAGGATCCGCCGTTGGGTCATTCTCCCGGGCCCTCTCTGCAACCTCCTTTGCTTTCATCACGGCCTCGCAAAAGGCCACGACTGTCTTCCATTTAGTGTTGCCACTGACCATCACTTTCGCGAGGCCCCGCAGGGTCACCTCTTCCTCTCCTAGCAAGCCTTCAAGAGCCCTTCGCTCCGCCGTCCATGCCGGGCATTCAGCCAAGGTGTGATGAGCCGTGTCCAATTGGTCGCTGCAGTGGTGACAGGTGGGGGCCGGTTCCCGACCTATCCTGTGCAGGTAGCTGCCAAAGCATCCATGTCCTGACAGGACCTGCACAAGCCGGTAGCTGAGAGGCCCCCACCTCCTCTCTACCCACTCTCTAAGCACAGGGCTTATCGCGCTGAGGGTCCAGGCCCCCACGCAGGATGAATTAATTTCTCGACTCCAATTGACGAACACCGCGTCGCGAGCCTCCCGCTTCCAGCCTTCAAGTGTTTCGGAGGGCAACTCTTCATCCCTCTCTCTTACCTCCACTCTGCGCCAATAGACTTCCGCCAGGGCGGCCGCCTCGAGGTGCCAGGGTGCAGTACCGGCTATGACGCAGACCGCATCATACGACACGGTGCGATACGCCCTTGCTACCCTTATAGCTATCACTCGCTGCGACCGCCTTAGCACGATCGTGTTTCGCGTCAATAGTTTGTCGGCCCATATTGGGCATCCATACAACGCCTGTGAGCGCACCACTCCGGCAAAGAGTCTGCGACACGCCCCGCTCGGCCCTCCAATGTTGGGCATGATACGGCAAAGAGCCGCTGCCGTGGTGGTGAGCTTTGACCCCAGTGCCGAGAAGTGAGCTTGAAATGTCCATCGCGGATCGAGCACCAAACCGAGGTATTTCAGTCGGGGCCCGATCCGGATGGGCACTCCACTCACAACGATCTCTTCTCCAGCCTGTGGTGCTCTCCGATGGCCGTGAAAGCATATAGCTTCGGATTTATCGAGGGCTACTTTGAGTCCGAGGCTTTTTATTCTGGCAACTACTTGAGCCACTCCAGCCGTCGCGCGGAGTCGTGCCTCTCTAAAGTCGCGGCCTGTGGATACCACTAGGGTATCATCGGCGTAGCATATGGCGGTTACGCCTTGCGGCAGTCCTCCTCGTAATACGTGATTGTACCCGATATTCCACAGAAGAGGCCCCAACACAGAGCCCTGTGGAACACCGCGTTCAACCCTATACCTGCCCCAGCCGTCTTGCCGTGGAAAGGTAATTTGTCGCTCTCGGAGATAAGATGAAATGATGCGACGAAGATATGACGGCAAACGGTGTCGAGACAGGCCGTCTAAGATTTTGTCCCAGGGTAGAGTGTTAAATGCATTGGAGATATCCAATGATATTGCCAGTGCTACCCCACCCTGGGAAACGCATCCTTCTGCAATGTCGCGTAGGCGTGCTATAGCATCCACTGTCGAGCGTCCTCGCCTGAAACCATACTGAGCTTCCTCAAGATCTGGTCCAATCCTTGCCAGATGGTTCTGGATGCGGTTGGCGATAATGCGCTCGAACAGCTTGCCTGCTTCATTAAGCAGGACGATCGGCCTGTACGCCGATGGCAGGTCCGCCGGTTTACCGCTCTTCTTTAATAACACGAGGCGGCCAACTTTCCACCGTTCTGGAAACCTCCCGCTCTTAAAGCATTCGGTTAATAGCACACGGAATCGCTGGTCCAGACCATATGAGAGGGCAAGAGACCACACTCTACCATGTACGCCGTCGGGGCCTGGGGCAGTGGTTTTCCTTTGGAGGCGGTCTACCGCCGCCTTCAATTCCGCTGACGACACGTCCGGGATAATTTCGTCACTGATCCTTTCCTCTTGGTTGGTGCACCTAACTCGATCCGCAGGCTCAATTGTATTGCGACCCGGAAATAAGGTTGTTATTACTTTTTTAAGAAGCGCTGGCTCTAATTTAGCTGTGATCGGTGGGGCCCAAGGACGCAGCTTGTTCATCACCAACCTGTAAGGGCGTCCCCAGGGATCCAGGTTTAGTGTGTCCAGTAATTCGGCCCAGGCTCTCTCTTTTGCGACCGCGATAGATTCTCTAAGAGATTTTTTGGCATTCTGGTACGCAGCGTACCGTTCAGCCTCTTCCACGGTGGAGTAGTCAGCACACCTCCGCCTTCGCCTATACTTGGTGTATTGTCGTCTAGCAGTAACACAGGTTGATCGGAGGCGCGCAAGATCCATCGACCACCAGTAAACTTTGTTCCGTGGGAGAGATCTTCTGAGCCTTGACATTGCTGCATCCGATATTTGCGCCATTGTCTCGCCAAACCAATCAGCCTCAGCATCCACGTTTATGGTGTCAGGTCTCGGACACCACGCCCTGATTAAGGACGCTAATTCTAAAAGATTTCCATTCAGACTCTTTAGGGACCATCGTGGGCCAGCCTCAATAGGAGCAGAGCTTGTGTTCCTCGTAGGTCCCGCCGTTGGAAGAACCTCGAACCTGATATACTTATGATCAGATAAGGTCTCAACCTCCGACAGGACCTGCCAGCCCCTGATTCGACCGGCAAGAGTGGGACTCGCAAACGTCACGTCGACCACTGAACCCCCCTGCATGCGCACACATGTGTTTTCATTGCCTAGATTGAGTGGGACCAGGTTCTGAGCTGCGAGCCATTCCAATAGGACGTCTCCACGAGCATTTGATGCTGAGGAACCCCACGCGACAGATTTTGCGTTTAGGTCTCCCGCGATGATAATTTGATGAGGGCGACCCCATTGAATCAGGGAGCACACTTCTCCCAAAAACGCTTCAAACTCAGAAAGCGTTTTATTCGGTGAGAAGTATGCTCCGATTACAATTATATCAGCAAACCTAGCAGCTACGCAGCCGTGACCCTTCGCATGTGCACAAATTGTGGGTGATCCATCCGCTTGTGTCACCACTATAGCAGCCACCTCATCAATGTCTCCTATCCAGTTATCCCGCCCAGGGGGAACAGCATACGGTTCTGATAAAATTCCGATGTGAATCGACCACTGTGCCAGGCTCTGGATCAGCAAATCCTGGGCCCTGGCACAGTGGTTGAGGTTTGATTGTAAAAAGCGTAGTTCCATTTATACTTTGACGGTTTCCACTATCTCCATATCTGCTCCCCCTTCCTGGGGGCCCACTGTATGTTTATTAGGCCTTTCTTTGGTTACTTTATCAACTGAACAGCCACTACCACCTAGGCGATGATCTGCCTTCTTGCCTGCCGCCGCACAAATAGTGCAGTTTGGCTTGGCAGTGCAATTGACGGCTTTGTGGTCTGGCTGCCCGCAGCGATAGCACAGCTGGCTGCGGTCGCACTCCGATGTACACCGGTTAGCCACGTGGCCAACTTCGAGGCAGCGATAGCAACGTAACACCCTTGGCTTTTGCACCTTTACTCTCGCCGCAACCCATCCGACGAGAAAGCGTGTCTCAGCGATGTTTTTGGCTGCTGTTATAGGGCAGTTCACCCAGGCTGCGTACAAACCGGATCTGTCCTTTTGTAATTGGCTCACCCTTATCTGCTCCGCTGGGCATCCTCCCTTTACAGCTACGGCTTCCTTCAAGTCATTCATTGTGATAGACGCATCTAGGCCTGACACGCGTACATCCGCCATTTTAACCGGTCTAGACACTTTGATGTCTCTGTCTTTGAATAAGGTCTTCAGTTTGACTGACAGGAGATCAGCCTTATCGCTACTGTCAGGCCCGGAGATTTGGATGATAGTGGCTCCCGTAACCGCCTGGCGAAATTTGACGCATTCGATGCCCGCTTCTTTCAAGTCTATTTTTGACCTAGCCTCCTTAATAGCCGCAGCGTACGTGGCACCGCTTTCCCGGGCCTCTGTAGGAATTGTCAAAACCACTGCCGCGGATCGCGGAGCCCTTAGCCTAGATTGTGTTGGCCTAGGTGCTTGAGACGCCCTCCGCAGTTCCGTTGTATGCTTATTGAACCCAGGCTGTTGAACCTTCTTTGCGCTCGCCTTGCCTTTCTTTCCCACCACTGACCAGCCCTCGCTAGAAGAGATGGGTGCGGGCTCCGTAGGGGACTCTGCGTCAAGACGCGAAGAAACCACCACCGCAGGAGAGAAAGTGGACGCAGGTTCCACCGTCTGTCCTACATTTTCTGCTCCCTTTTTATTCTTCTTCTGCTTCTTCTGTCCCTTCTTTTTTACACTTCCCTCTTTGGCTTCCGTCACATCCCGAGTCAGTTTGGAGAGAGTCTTTGCTTTCCTTGGTCTTGGACCCATATCCTCCGAGGGTTCGGAGCAACTCTGCTGTTGGATGCCAGCAACCCGGCTTCCTTTCCCATCCTCCACAATAGAGTGACGCGATTTTTGTTGAAGACTCGGTTGAGCCTCTAAGTTTCGAAGCCGTGCGTCGATTATTTCTCCCAGTTGGCGTACCATCCTAGCCTCAAAGTCATGTGTCAACTCCGCTGTCTGTGCAGACGCAGCTGGGCCCCGATGCATGAGAAGTCGCATTTCCCGCATCTCGTTTTGGAGCAAATCCAGCCGTATACGCAACCTTTCATTCTCTGCCCGGAGCGCCCTCGTTTCATCGGTAAGCGTCCTCAACGCGAGGGAGTCGGTATCCTCCCTAATAGCCTTAGCGGCGTTTCTCAAGTCAGCCACAAAGGTGGTCTTCAGGTGGTTTGACACTTTGGCGATCTTTTCCACCGTCGCCAGGTTTGTTTCAATCCTCCTCCGTACATCTTCAGTCGATGCATTCACGCTGCTGGTTTGCAGAGCTATCGAGGGTGTGAGCACAGATTTGGGTTCTGGGTCTGCTGAAGCTGGTACACCTAGATCAATTCCCTCTTCGGTATTCTTCTCTACTCTATGCGCCTTGCGGTAACCAGTTCTAGGTTTCCTACCAGAGGCGATAGAAGTGTCGCTGGAGCTTCCATCGTCTAACCGGGAGCGTTTTCGACACCGCCAAAAGCGTGACTCTTTCGGAGTGCACAGAGCCTCCCGGCGAACCAGGGGACTCATTGTAGCCTGCGAATTCATGCTAGCCATAGAGTTGGCAGAATCCGACTCTGCGGCCGCTTCTGTTACACTAGTAACTGCAATGGGTGTAGGCATAGCGTCTGTCACGCGTTCCAACACAACACTGCACTTCTTACTGCCGATTCTTACTGCCGATTCTCTCGACATGCCTCCTTCTACTTTTGCTTTTATTCCTCCTTCTTCTTCGACGAATTGGTTCATTGTATACTGAGGTAAGGTCCCACGAGCATGGGGGATGTATACGGTCCACCCGGGCGGTGCCCCCTGCACCCGGGTAACCCTATTACGCCCCGGAGGGCGGGCGGTATCCGGGGGTTGGCCGCTATGACTTGGTCCTCTCGCCAAGCCACCTGCCACGCAGATGGAAGCAGGAATTCGACGCCGCGCGTAGGCCCTGAGGGGTGCCCCAGCGCCGAATTGGAGGGGTTTTTTCTGAGGTCACCTTCCTCTTGGGCCGGCCGATTAAGGCAAGCCCCCTGGTCTCTAACGTGCCGCTAGACATGACAACGTCACACGTTAGAGGTAACAGTTTGCCCGGCGGGGGGCCTAAGCCCCAGTGCCCAGCAAGAGACATCCTCTCACTAGGCCCGCCACGCCGCGGTTTACCAACCGCCATCCATCGCTGTATTGCAGCCGTTGGTCTCCAAGGACCCTACTCCAGGGCCGCGTCCCGTATAGTTTTATGAAAAACGAATCAGGAGCGGCACGTGTGTATTCCATATTAGCTTCCCCAAGATGCTGGCTTGCAACCCAGGTACTGAGCCCCCCCGCCACGACAAGGCTTGGAACGATGGGAGGGAAATCGTTAATCCTGCAATTTAGCCAATGACAAAAGTTTCTATTTTTTCTTTTATTAACTGTAACCGAACTGTATATTTTTTTTTTGTAATGATAAATTTTAATACATATAATTATAATTGAGTAAAATTTGTAATTTTTTTTTAATAATTATTTATTATGTATGTATAATTAAGTGCTCATTAAATTTTGATTATATAATATTTTTAATAATTTGACGAATATAATTGTAATTTTAAATTTGTAATTTATTTGTAATTTATTGTAATACTTTTCGTGGTATATAATCAATGTTATTAAGTTTCTTTAATTTTTTTTAACTAATATTTTTTAATAAATTGACGAATTGTAATTGTAATAAATATTTTGAACGCTGTAATTTCCTATAATTAAAGGTGCAGAAGACCATGTACTTAAATAATTAGATGTAACAAATGTAATCTGTATCCTTTGTTGGAAATTCTAAATAAATAAATAAATAAATAAATAAATAAATATGACAATAGAAGCACGAAGGCGAATAGCAGCCACAACTTATTCAAAAAATATTACATTAATGTTCTATACAAAGTTAAATTATTATATTTTTCAATACGTAAGTATTTCGCACCAACTGAAGAGCCGTCTCAATTTTACAATAAAACTTGACATTCCTATTGTTCTACAAAATCGCAATTAGAATTATAACGAGTCTAAAGTCTTTGAAATATTTCTATCTGAGTTATCACAAAATATCTTCTATGTGAAAACGATGAGCACCAATTAGGTGACTTAAGAAATTTTAATGAGACAAGTTTATTTTAGCGTGTATTAATACGTCTTTGTTAGTAACGTTTGATACTTGAGATCTTTTGGATAATTTACAAAGTTTGTCCTTAGATTCACAAAGTGTATAATGGACGCGCATCGTTCATAAATGAATATTAGATACTTTATTGAAAGGATGCTGTGTTTGATATTTTACACGCATAATAATATTCTTCATTAAAAGTTCCCTAATTTTGCTGCTATTTTTTTTATATTGTCACATTTTTATGAATGAAATACATGCTTTGCTTCGGGTCCAATTTTTATTATACCAGTTGGTCTAGTATAGTATAGTTATACTCTTAGTAAAAATTCCACTTATTTCCCTTGACGAGATTCAAAGGGCATAGTTCCTTATTTCCAAACATGCAAGTATAAAAGAACATTTCATTAGATAACGACACACTTAAACGGACCCACTATATCAAATTATAACCAACAACGAACGTAACATCACGCCTGCAAGTTTCATAGAAAATCGATCGATTAGTTCGGAAACCGGCATCAATCACACAACGCAAACATTGGACCCATTATATTGGACAAACATCCACCGCTTCTGTTCAAACTTCGGACTTCTTTTGACTTGTTGATCTTTCCTTATGTACCTTCGGAGTATCTCCATCAATGTATTTGATGCTTTATTTTGTAGAAGAAGATATTGCTTAAAGAGTTATATTTAAGAGTAGGTACCCGTGCAAGTCTTTGTTAGATGAATTGAATAGATATATCTACATGCGTACTCCATGGGGGTGTTGAATAAATAGATAAAAATTGTATTAGTATAGTATGTATATATATAGATAAATGGACACCCACAGAATTGGTTGAGTGTTAAGTAAAACGATTCTGTTAAAAATAGACTTCATTTTACCTTAATGAACAACCTTTCGACATGAATAAACATCATCAACAGCAAATTTGTTAATTAACCATTATCAAAACACGCACTTATTTACGACATATTAAATCCATTTAAACGTCACCAGTTGTTTATTAATCGCTGTTATTTATGGGTTAATGTTATATAGCAGGTTTATTTCCAGTGTGTGAAAGAGATGGCGCTAGACAGCCTCTATAGCGCTGTCCTTTTTCCACACTGGATATAATGCTGCTTTAAGATGTACGGGGGCAGGTCACAAAACCCAAACCTAATTTGAGACAATAGGGTCAAGCTAATTGGGTCGTAACAAAGCCCGAGCATGTTTATTAAAAGGAATCGGTTAAGAGTTATAACTTGGAAGAGAAAAGCAGTATTGTTTAGAAATTTTGAACGTTAATAGAGCAGTTCAGATAAGCGGAGGATGTTGGTAATATTACTTTTGGTAAGGGAATTTATACTTTCAACACGATTTTGTATAAGATAATGAGATAATTTGGGGAATTTGCACGTTTTGGCTCTGCAACCGTAGGATTAAATATTTTCGCTTATTTGGTTTGTTTAACAAGTATAATAGTAATAATTATTTCGTGTAGCGTATTTAGAAATAAGAAACTTTCGTATGTTAGCTTAGTAGGTGCTCGTAAAGATAAAGGATAGGAGATATCTTTTCAATTATAAATATTCATTTGGATATCTTTGCATATAGTCATACTACTTCAAAGTTTAAATTTCACTATTCTGAATATAAATAATAATTGCATAAAATGATTCTTATCGATATTAAGTTATTATTTTCTTCGTGTATTATCTGAAATAATATTGTTATGCGAAGCGAAAAATTCTCCGATATCGTTATCTAAATACATATTAATAAGATGTTTTCTTTGAATTCGGGCTATTGATCAAATTTCTCAGATATTTACAAGGCCGATAACTTGAGTTAACAGGAAATTAAAAAAGTTCAGAAGTCATGATATGATATACATAAAGTTCTTTCTTTATTAATTTTTAGAGGAAATATTAGAATATAATATTATGTATGTTTGACATAAATGTAACAATTTTTTTCAAGGACACGGTTTTTAATGTACCTAATACCTATATCTTATAGTACGGTAAATATTTATTTATCCATAAGCATCCCCATCTATTAGTAACAAGTTTTTTATTTCAATTTAGGACAAAGATATTATAATATTGAGATATATATACAGATAATAACACTAGAGCGCTCGCGCCTAAAATTTTCCTTGAGTGCACGCGTGGGTCACATATGTCACCCAATACGACGCACGTTTTTTTTCATAAAAATCGTAGTTAAAAAAGTAAACGAAGTACTTATTTATGAATCAACTTTATTTTTAAGTGATGAAACAAAAAAAATATCAATATTTTCTCATTTTACTTAAATTATGAGCTAAACATAAACCTCTGTGAAAAGTAACTAATTTATTACTTATTGTGATCAATCAGTTTTTTTTACTTTGGAAACTACAAATTTGGTAAAAATAATCATCTAATTATAAAGTTTAAGAATAAGTTGTTCTTATCCAATAAAATTTTATTTTCAACTAGGTTTCCGCCCGCGGCTTCGCTCGCGCAGTCAAAGAAAACCCGCATAGTTCCCGCTCCCGTGGGATTTCCGGGATTGCGTCATTTTCCCGGGATAAAAAGTAGCCTATGTCCTTCCTCGGGTATCAAAATATCTCCATACCAAATTTCATAAAAATTGGTTCAGTAGTTTAGGCGTGATTGAGTAACAGACAGACAGACATAGTTACTTTCGCATTTATAATATTATAGTATGGATAAAAAATAAGTATGTCCTAGCACTCGAATATGAGTATTTTATTTCGATTTTAGTAACCCATATATTAATAATTTCTTAAAAGTATAAATTGATCATAAGAGCAGTAAAAAATAAAAGCGGTATACTTGATTTTCACTCGTAATTGTATGATTTCAAAAACTTCCTAGAACGCTCGCGCGGGGGACATGCGTCACCCATGTACTTTTATATTTTCGCAGAGTACACTTCGTTGCACCAAGGAAGCTGAAACGCTGCTAAAATGTCCGGTGATTGGTAGTCGGGGAATACCTGAGACAACAACACTCAAGCACGATTGTTTAAAAAAATATTTAGCAATATATAGCACTGGGTGACCTATGTCCCCCGCGCGTGCGCTCTAGTGATAATATAGATAATTAATAGCTGAGATGATTATGAAGAAAAATATAAGAATTATTATGTAAAAAGTTATCTTTACATTGTAGAGTTATTCAAAATCATATTTAACTACAAACCACGTCTACATGAATCTTTATCATTATATTATTATAGCATAAACAAAAGAATACACATCCCACAAAAACGATTTCCTGAAAAACATTCAACAAATTCGTTTATTATGCAACGATTCCACTAAAACGGCAAGGTGCACACAGTACAGGGATTACAGAATATTGAATTACAGCTATAATTGCTCGGACCTTCTTCTGTATGGCTAATTCAACAATTTACGCATCAACTAATCTGCGAATTGATAAAGCTTTGTCGGGAGCCGTGTCGTAATAGCTTGTCTGCAAGTGCAACCAGCTTTATGATTTATGCCAGACCGGCCGATTAATATAACGTGTGTGTAATTTTTAATACTAACGCCTTATGTAGGCGGAGCTATTTATTGACTTTGCATTTTTCATACGAATTCATTTTGTACATTAATTAGTATTCATCGACTCCTCAAGTTTATGATTGATGGTATTTCTTGTATTATTCTCAAGACCATCTCAAGACAGACCCTAAAAATTAATATTTTTAGATCGTATTTACGTTTATTCAACTATTGAGTATTAAGTTACAACTATACAAAATATACACAAGTTTAATAAATAAATAGAAAGTCTAAAATGAGAAGGCTCTTTTAGTAATAGACAATAATTAACACCCATTTGCGATATCCATCTTTAACTTTTCGCATAATTATGTCTGCTCTATTGTGTTGCTGTTCGTTAAATTATAGCCAATGAAAAACTTACAATAATGATGAGCATAAAACAAGAAATTATATAGGAGGCAAATACAGTTCAAACCTTATGTTTAAAACTAATAAACAGAAGCGTCTTAACATAATTATATTTTAGTCTAGAAGGTTCCTTTTACAGCTTCACAATCTAATCTTTAAATTTCAATCCCGTAACACGTCTAGCTTACGACGAATAGTTTTTTTGTTAATATAGACAAATGCTATGCCTAAATTCTAATAGGTATAAGGTTGTGTAAAATGCATGTCATCATCATGACTACTATAATACATACTACCTACTACTACTACTACTATAACTGCTATACCTAGCTATTATGTCGTTGGACAAGATCTTTAAAAAGTATATTAAATACCTAAGCTGTTATCTTAATTCAAACATTTAAAATATTAAAAGAGTGACACTAGATAGTGTAGTTAGAGAATTCAAATAACTTTAATAACATCAATTGCACTTAACTCCTTCTCAGCGAAATATATAAGCACATAAACATCCATGAATTTCATTAGGTCTACTATCCGCGCTCGCAAGTAATATAATCGCAGCTGCTAAAACCGTAAAGTGGTATGTATGTAGTAATTTTCTTTGCTCCATATCCAACTCGTAATTAATTTAACGCTACGTCTGTGCAAATATATAGTACAATGCTCGAGTACTGGGAGCGTATTGTACGAATGATTACAGCTTTGGTAAACGTATTCTTAGTATATCTTAGTAAATTGTATACGCAGTGGGAGCTTTGAGGCTTGAATGTCAATTTTGTACGGGTTTGTATGGAGTTATTATGCCAGATTCAAGAAAGATATATTATTTTCAAATAAGATAACTTCGATCTAGTAAAATGTTTACTAGGACATTGTGTGGGTTCGATCGATTTTTCTTCACGTCGGTTCTTCACCTTTTCTTTTTAATAATAAATGAATGATAATATGCTTAAGTATTATTTTATTTAATACTTAAGTCACATAAAATACCGGAAAAGAAACTACATCCTTTATAATCGTGGCATGAACGGAATCGCATTTAAAATCCGTAATTATAATTTATACCTATTATTTATATTAAAATTAATTATAATAATATGACGGATGTGTACAGTTGCTTTAAAGCTGTTATTAATGGAATGCTTTAGATGTAATGTTTTTGCATGTCTCACGCCAACTAGAACTGTACGAGGTCATCCGTGCAAACATTTCTTACTATAACACATTTTTAATATTCTTTCAACAAGTCGCTTTGTGTTTGAATAGAAAAATGGATTATACTTCATAATCTGAGAAGCCCGTTGGCTGACTTGCATCACATCATACAATAACACCCAATGCTCTAAGTTCTCTAAGATACGCTCCCTTACACTCAATTAAAATATGTTTAGAAGCAGAAGACACCTGGCCGCGATAAACATCGTAACTATTGTGAAACACGAGAAATTCGAACCTCAATTTTGACAACAAAAAGGCCATAATCGATTTTGGGAACACAAAGGGAGCATTATATTTGACAAGTCGACTGTACAAGCGTTGTTTGCGGTAGAGATTATTTCGGTTGAAATGAATGAAAGCAAAACACGATCCGCTGAATATGTGGCCGTAATTGAAATCCAAAGAACGCCCTCGAGGACGATTTTTTAATTTTTTTCGCATCAAGGTTATCGAAGGCTCGAGTGGCGTTCGAATTTGTCTTAGAATCGATTCGATTCGGATGTCATTGATTAAAAAAATGTCGTTTTGTGCCCTATTCATAAAATGTCAATTGCACGACACGACAGCGAATTAAATTGTGGGAATTTTTTGGTTATTATTTGTAAAGAGAGGGCATTAAAAATAATATTAGGCTATGATTGACATTTCTTTCACCTATTAATGTGTCCAGTATTTTTGCAACAATTTACTTCGTTGAATTAAATACTACATGGTTGTAAATTTATAATCAGCTAATGCAGTCTATCACGAAGGAACATAAAATATACTTTAATTAAATTACTCAGCATATTATGTCTTAGAACTTCTTTCTTTCATTTGGCCCCACAACTCTGCACCTTGAGACTACAAAATCAATCGATTCCATTGATTAATAGACCAAAAATCTGACAAGGAACAGGATACATGCGGACCCCTACCACGACATCATTATCTTCTTTGGTGGTATAGATTAATTATTAAATTCACTCGTGTCATCAATATGTAGTTTGTCTTACACCTGGCGTCAGTTAACAGATTTTATTGAAGGGGTTAAATTCGATAGTGCAGTATAATCACCCAATTTGTTTTTGTCCAGTGAAATAAATTATAACTAACAAGCGTAACTGATACTGTCTGTGATAAAATAAAAACGTTTATATTTTTTACGCGGATTGAAAACTTTTAAAATATAAGAAAAGTCAATAATATTAACAAATGTTAAGTAAGTACCTGTAATAGGTTATAATAATTCGACAAAACACCAATCTCAAAAATAAATTACAATCTAGTTAAATATTTGTGTGTTTAAATAAGTAATTGAAGCCTAACTACATAACGGGTTTTAAAAATAATAGTTCAAGAGAACAACGTATATAACTAAATTGAAAAGAATATCCGCTCCCACAAATTCCAATTCAAACCAGGTACAAAATACTAACATATCCTGTAACTTGAGTATTGAATCAATACGAGGTTGCAAAAAAGCGAACCACATCGAACAATAGGGTATAGGCCCAGACATACATCAAACAACAAAAACACACTCAACGAAGGGAACACTATCATTTGCACAACAATTTGTCATCGAGATTCGGCGTAAAAATTGTGTACGCCGATAACTCGAACGTAAATCGATCGTAACCCGATCATTACTCGATCGAAACTCAAACGTTAATCGATTGTTAAGAGTACACATAATTATTATCACTCGATAACGCGAATAGCTATTCTCATTAAAACAGTTTTGAATATAGAGACTATTTAGTCGATGAAGCTAATACAATTTGTACGTGTTGAAGTGCGTGTTCGTTTAAGCACCTCTAAATATGTAGGTACTTCAAATCCAAATACTGATAATAAACACTGCATTACACAATCCTCTCCATAATGGGTCAATTAAATTAGGATCCGTGAATATTTTTACTAATCTCATTAAAAACAAATTGCTTTTTAGGCTTATACGTATTTAAATACGTCTTATCTACCAGAAGCTATCTTAACACTCTCAACAAAACACCTTTGTAATTTTAGTTTTTACTTTACAGTTCCATCGGCACACGCTTCTTAGAATACAAACGACGTAGAGTCAAAGAAAAAACATCGCCAATATTTTTGACTCATTTAACATTCGAGAAAACAATAGTAGACCCCCCGGAAACTGGATTAACGCTTGTCAACGTGATGAACGACGTGCGTAAGCTACACGACAATGGAATGTGGTCATCCGTCCCATTTGCTCATATGCGATACGCTCTACAGCCATTAATTAATTATGAATTGCTTTTGAACACCCCACAACATTTTTTGACGAAATCAGGGCAGCTAAACTTTGTGTCGTTGTTTTTACGCGCGATTTGCGACATCTGCTTCAAAATCAACAGTTTTGGTGTGACTGGAAAAGTATCAAGTATCTATAGTTACATATTTAAAATATTTCATAATTCAGTAAGATTTAAATAATTTATTGATAGATATAAACAAGTGACCTATGCAAATGGCGATTTTTTAGATCGATAATATTTTGATAAGATACAAACAAAATTGTAATTACAATAAATGAAATGTTGGTAGAGCTAGAGTACTGGAAATATAATATAATATGTAGAACGAAATATACTTTTAATTATTTAATAGGCATTTCAATAAGTGATAAGCGGTGTACGAGCATCAATCATTGATTTAATCGAGACGTCCCTTACCACGCATTTGATAATCGTAAAAAATGCAACGTGATATTAAACAATTTAAAATAGCAAACAATATCAAAAAATAAATATCAAAATACCTTTATAGACTTGTGTAATTGTCGATTCGATCAACATCTTATCCAACAGGGGTTCATCTCCCCTGCTAATAAGCATTATGTTACACAAATATATACTCTATTCCAAAGGACTAGGTACGTTATTAGGGTAACAATGTGTTATGTTGAGGTAGATTTGTATTTGGACAAGCTTTTTGTCATTTTGTTTCTCTTGTCCTGTTGTTTCTTTACAAGCGTGAATAGTTTTTACGCATTTCATATAACAGAGTTACATTTAAACGGTCCATTATTATAAAGAATTGTTTTCGTTTGAAGTATTGTTGAGTGTATTCAAGTTAGAATGGACTTTGTTATTTTAAATCTGTGACGAATGTCTTTTAGTTTCAATTTTTCGCTCATGACATGATTTCAGGAACATTTTGAAACGGAACTGTTAATTATCCGTATGCGTCGACACTACAGGGAGCCTTTCTATTACCATTCTTTGTATGAAGTTTTGTATGTATGTATGTTCAGACATTTCATGCCGTCAAATAATGGATACCATTAGCTTTTCGTTTGCAAGCTAGATTAGTATTGTGTATAAACAAAACAAGAAAACGCCGTATTTTGGATCGAACTGTTCGTTAGAGTTTTTGAATGCATATCTATGCTCTATAGTCTATACTAATATTATAAAGCTCAAGAGTTTGTTTGTTTGAACGCGCTAATCTCAGGAACTACTGATCCGATTTGAAAAATTATTTCGGTGTTAGATAGCCCATTTATCGTGGAAGGCTATATACTATTATAATCATCAAGTTAAAACCAACAGGAGCGGAGCACTGCGGGTAAAACCGCGGGGCACAGCTAGTACCTACGTTATAAACCTAAATATAAACTGAATATATACAGCAATGTAAATAAATCTGTAGGAGCAGATTCATGCAAAGTGAAATTAATATTTTACATGTACTAGTTAAACGAGACCTTTTAAGTATATTGAAGTAATATCATACTCTATTAAAATTTCCTCTATCTTCTTAACCATTTAAGAAGATCAAAATGTAGTCACGAGGTTCTGATTTATAGAAAAAGTAAAGCTTTTAATATAAAATGTCCGACGATATTTCTAAAAGGCAATTCTGAAGTGACCCCGTTAACTTGAGTTTATAGCTCTGAAAGTAGCGATTCACGTGTCTTTTAGTGTTTAATATTATCTTAGAGTTTTCGATTTATAAAATGTTAGTCTCAATAATAATGCATGCCTACATACTTCGTAATTTATTGATTTAATAATTATAATGAACATTTCTGAATTAGAAGAGAATATCAAATTCAGAGCTTTTCTACTTTGAGAAACAGTAAATATAATAATGGAAGGAATTGTGTGCAATAATGTTTTTTGCAAAATAAACATTAAAAAAATGATATTATTTCAACATACAACTTTTAAAAAATATCATTATAACAACTGCATACTGAGGTTGTAGACACTAGGTACCTACACTCAGAATATATTTTATGCTTTAATAATTCTAGTTATACAGAGTGGCCACGAAACACACGACTCATACAGACCTAACCCTAAGGCCGGGTCTAGATGTAAGAGATTTATTGTTTAATCACAAGCATTCACCCACCTCAGTATTGCGACGGTAAATTGTGGCTAGCTTTAAATGAAATTGCTATAGAGATACTGGAAGGAGTTAGGAGTTTTATTGAATCGTTAATAAGGTTTGACTATATTAGTGGTGTGATCACGATTAAAATAAAAGTTGGTGGATGATAACTTATTTTCTTATATTAGTATTATATTAGTGAAAAAGCTTAGTACTAAATAACTATTTTGTCAATAGTTATTAATTAATATCTAAGATTATATTTATAGACAGTGTGTATGGTTAGATATTATTATGTAGAGACTGAAGGTTTTCAGAGAATTATTGTAATTAGGAATGAGAAGGGAATGTAAATAAAATAACTGTTTATATATAAGTATATTGTAGGCATTTTAATAATTTAACTGTTATGTTAATCATATTTTTTGACGATAATTTTTATGAACTAAATACAGAACTAGCATTTTGATGTCTAATCCAGTAAGTCTATACCAATTTTTTCTTCACTCACACACTATTGTAAACGAAATGACGCGAAGGCATTATTTAAAACTTGTTTTCCATCGAAAGTTAATGCAAATGTGCACTAAATAACCTCTTGACATCCAATAAAAATTAAAACCGTTCATTTTAATTAGCACTCATGCCTATGCCGTATTTCTTAATTGACTATAATAACCTGAAGCGCTCGCAAGAACAATAAATCTCGACGAAACGTAGGTATTAAAATAAAATTAGGTAGCTTGGAATGTTAATATAATAAAAATCATAAATTTCTTTCGTAATTTTCGCTCGAACGTGGGTGGATTGTGGCTTTGTTATGCACGTTTTCAAAGGAAAAAAGCAAAATGTTTTAATTCTTCCTAATATAACTATGGCACTTCAGTATACTTAACATTAGAAAAAAGTTGTGAAAGTAGAGCTTACATAGGGTGTGAAAAATAGTGTGTGCAAAATAAACCATTCATGACATTAAGTGCCCTTAAAATAATACAGTAAATTCTACTAAAATACCGCTGTTGTCTTTGAATTCTTAATTTTTTATCAATTAAAACATTCAAGAAACTTGTATATAACGTTATAGATAGCGATAACAAATAAGGACGTAATAAAAATAACAAATGCACTAATTATCATATAATGAAACATAACGCCAGGCTTCACGACTTACGCGTGCGTGACAGCGCTGTGTGAACGAAACCAAAGTGAAACATTTCATTTATTAAATCGAAATTAATATTCAAGCAACCAACACTGTGTGGTCTTGATACTTTTGAACGATTAGATCGTTTCAAACGATTATAGAATTGTACCTGAGAATGCTTTTTTAATAAAGCAGGCGCAGGCGTCGTCAATGACAACATATTTCGACCTATGTCAAATTAATCCTGTTACAAAGAAATGGTTATGACATGCGACAAAAATACTTAATCGCCTTTACAGTTTATAAACCTCAAATACGTTTTTTAATTCACAAAATAAATATTTTGAAGAGACTGCAACAAGGAAGGCCTTACTGTATAAAAAGCGTATTCCTTATCCTTTGTGACAATATTTCAAAATCCCAATTGAATACAGCGTAAATCGATCTCAAAAAAAAAAATTTCTTATTCACCTAGTTAAGCCGCATTGTAAATATTAAATACATAAAAAATAGCGTACAAATTATATTAATCGTTAAACATAATACCTATAATTATAATTTAGCAATATAGAAGCACGTCTACACTGATAAAAATGACCAACAAAGTCACGTAAACGAAGACATTCTCACTATAAAAAATGTTTAAGATAACGCACAAAATGATTCATCCCCAGTTACTCTGTATTCGCGGACATGCGCTCTCAGCACATAAAAACAACAATGGGGTTTTAGGAGACGTAAAAACAGTAGCAAGAAGAATTTATTATAATGGCCAAGTCTTTCAGAGAAGATACAATGCAGGCGTAGTGTGGCACATACATTTGTTCAACAGTAGCAAATTAGACAAAGACAATTGTCTTTAGTTCCTCTCATCTATTGACCCATTCTGAAGATATTTTAAAGGAAACAAAGGCCTTAGAAATTGTTTTAGTGCTAATTGTTATAATAGAACCCTGAACATAATTTATGTTTATTCTATGAACATAATTTATGTTTATTATTGTCACTATTGTTAGAATGTGTTGAGTTGTAAATTTAAAAGAATGAGATGGTTCTTGTGATTTTTTTTTAATTAGAATAAATTAACAGAAACTATATCGTCGTTTAAAAAATGAACACAGTTCGAATTAATTTTAGCTCGATTGTTCAATGAAATTCTTATCAATAAAATATCAATATAAATGAAAATATTTGTCTATATTTGTTTCCGTAAAATCTTCGCATAATATAATATTGTAGTTATATTTATTATGGCATTATGATGTGGTCTGTTAAGTCCAAGTGTAATGTCACTGCCTCTTCCGTCCCATATAGCAGTATTTAATAGAGACCGATTAATTAACGCCATAATTCAAGACGGTATCGATAATAAAACAATCAAGTGACAATTAAACAGTTCTCGTAAAAGGAATGTCTCTATAAAAGATCGAAGAGTATTAACATAAACATCGAGTTAGCGTCTCAAACATCTTCACGGGACTATTTGAATAAATTACTTCACTCACTTTTATTGTAGCAATAATTTTGAGGATTGTACTTCAAGTAAGAGTAATTTGTTTTATGTAAGTGTTGAGGTGAAGAAATGTTTAATAGAAGGAAAACTAAAATTACTATGATAATATTGCTTCTTAAACTATGGCTAAATAGCAAGGCTAGCCACTCGCCTCGGCTCCACCTAGGTTATTATGAAATAAGATATAGATCAGAGGAGGGCCAGGCTACTCAGGAAAATAATGTTACTGTCTAATGACGAAAAAATGTTTAAAATTGATCCCGTAGTTTAGAGCTTATTTCGTACAAACAAACAAAAATAGATATCTCTTATAAACGATATAAATTCATTAAATTATATTTAAATAGAAATGTATACTAATTAAACATGCATATAATCACATACACCGTGAAAGCAGCTTTGTAATAGTCGAATTGTCATGTATAGCGCTATCTAAATACGAATCTATCCAATAAATCTTTCTAATTGGATAACGGTCAAGCATTATCTATCACGGTTGCGAATGAACATCCTATAATGAGCCATTAGCATTTCTTTACACTCATTAAGAAAATAATAAAGGATACCGAACTGGGAAGGATGCGGGAACAAATGTTATAACATTTCTTTAATACCGTAATGTTTTAAAACGATGATGATGTATTTGATTGATGAGTATAGTTTCTTAAGAGCTTCTTGATTAGAAGGCTCTTTGTTATGAAACAGAGCAAATTATAATTATGAATTAAACAAAAATAAAATATATATTTTTACGAAAGAATGACGAACTACTGCATAATATGTATTCAGGAAATCGCAAGGTAGCAGTTTTTTTTATTTTTATTACTGTAATAAATATTTCTCCAATATCATAAAAATACATAAATTATAATGTTGACTTAGAACTATAAGAAATAGAAGAGACAGACATCTTTACAATAGCCTATTATTCGTTTGAAAAACCTTTAAATAAACAGTAGCACCAAAATTTATTGGGGGTCAATATTTCTCGATGTAGCTATCACTTTATCAAAGGTATCTAATGACCGGTCAGTCCATAGCCACTACTGTCAAACTAATGAGAAAATATACGCGTGAAAACCAATAAATTATAGACGCCGAATAAAATGGCATATTAATTGGGTATTAGAGACTTCGACACCTCACCAGCCATTCTACGTTGAGTTATTTGAATAATATCGGTATAATAGGGTGGGTGTAAATTTTTAGACCGCAGGCGATTTTTGGCGTGATACGAATAAATTATTGTGCCAGATTTTGGGTAATCTGGCTTTTGCCCAAGGCTCGTAACGCGTACGTGACTGTATGGGTTTCGAGTTTTTACGAAAATATTCCCATAATAGTAAGGACCTACATACTTTTATTGTTATTGTATGAAGTGTGCAGATTCATAATGACAGTGGCAGGACACTGCAAGCGAAATTGAACCCGCAATGGCTCTAAATTACACATCAGAACTGCCCAAACACAAGCATCTCATTTAAACGTTTAAGGAAATCGGAAAAAAGGTAAAATTATTATCATAATTCCATCCGAGCCCGCCACAATTCAATTTGCTTCTGAATTTATAAAGAAACTAAATTACAAACGTAATTGCTATGCGGATAATATTCGAGGCGTAATATAGGTATTGGGATATTAAAAAGTTCCTCAAAGTTATTTTGGGGCTCGATTTGCAGTTTCACTTTTGTGTTAGCAAAGACTTGGCAACATTAACGGAAGATTGACTGACCGCAAATTGGGGATCGGTTGTCATGCGAGATAACATCAGAGGAATCTCATTAAATTGGAATAGTCCGATATTCGGGATTGTGTTGCGAACAAAGAATTTCACGGATAATTGCGTGAATATTTTTAACCTTTCTTATTCTTCCAAAATAAAATTAATTCTATTCCAAAAATATTTGATGTCATTTCGATATCCACAACATGACAAATATTCTACACCATTTTTCGATAGTACAACTACGTATTTATTTAAGGTTGCCTGGTAGAGATCGCTACCTAGCGATAAGGCCGCCCTTTGCTTTTTAAAATGTATTGTCTATATTGTTTTTTTTTTTGTTTTTATGTCTATAGCAATAAAGGATTTTCATTTCATTTCATTTCATATTTATAATATTTGTAGTAGGTAGCACTGATGTGTAACAACTGTGAAAAAAATAATATGCTTTTTAAAAAGTTTATGTATTTTGTTTGTGTAAAAAGTACTTTAGGCATGCGTCTTTCTTTGTGTATGTTTTATCTCTATACAAAGCAATAATTTAAAGTTTTGTTTCGAACAAACTCTGCTTATAAAGGAGAGTGCATATTAAGTGACAGATTAGTACATGTCCTCTACAAAGCAAAAAAGAAACGTGAAATTCGTGAATAGCAAACAGATGGTAGGCAAAGCGAGCGGAGCCGGGTGATTGAACTTAACTACCACGTTGCCTCCGGCGGGCGGAAAATTAAAAACTAAGGGGGACGCTTCGTAGCCATTCTTTTTAATTTCTCTGTGACTGATACGTTGTGGAATCATTAAAAATTCTCCATCACCCTTGCAATGGAAGCGGCATTCATGGAACCACTTCTATGGAATTTTCGATGGAGTTATAATAGCTGTTTGTTTTTTGACACTTTACTGGGCAAGTGACACAGAAGTGTCGATATGCTTTGTAGTCTTTTGTAGTGCACTTAATGTCTTATATGGAGCTGGTAAAACAAAGTACAGATTATATAAATAATAAGAAAAACACATCTATGAACGCATCTATATCACACTAAAGGACTTTTATATTAACCAATAAAAAACAAACCAATACTTATCCAATTTTAATTCCAATTAGTCAAACAAGGCACAAGCCAAGTCAGTAAAAATAATTCTGACGTAACAAAATAAAGAAATGTACATTACTGACTCCCTATAAATTTTTCCATAATCCTCTTAACATAATGCAAAGGTAAATAGGATTTTGGGCGCGAACCAAATTAAATACACGCGTAATAGTATTCATAATGGTAATAAACGGGCGCCATTAGCAAACCAAATAATAATCTGCTCGAATGTACAGAAGCGGCAGTAAAAAAATATTTATCGCTCTATATAATTCCGTGTTTCGAAGTTTCTTGATTATTTATTTATAAGTAATCATTTTATAATAGAGTTCCAATAAGAAACTTTTCTCTATCAGCCGTAAATACATTATTTTGTACATAAGTATATTTACCACCACTAATAATTCCATAAATATATGCAATAAAAGTAACGAAGAATAAGTGTAATGTAAAACTATTTCAATACATAATATATTACATAATATATTATTATATATACCTATTATATTATTTTGTATCATTGTTTTTACGACTGTCAAGTGGGATGTTTCTTCTTTGTTTTAAAGTCATAGTTAGGTATCGAAAACCACAAATTGATAAAATTAATAACTACTAATTCTCTAATAACAGTTTGTTAATTACGTAATTATGCACGAAATAATAATATGACAAGCTCCATTTAGATAATGGTGTTTCAAGTTTTTAGCCTTCCCATGATTTCAAATTGTTTAAACCCTTGCTACTGCCAATTTGTATTGTTGTTCTTCTGCAATATCGTTACATAAAAAACTTCTTTTATTGTAAAATAACTTTATTAAAATACACATAAAGCTCTATTATAATCATAAATCGATTAGGAACATTGCTATAACAGACGCTCAAAAAGAACAAAGTTAACTGTATTACAATTATAACATAAATTCAATGTTCTACACCTATATCTATTAAAAACATTTGCTCTTTGACTCA
Source organism: Colias philodice (assembly GCF_061535455.1). Classification (NCBI taxonomy): domain Eukaryota; kingdom Metazoa; phylum Arthropoda; class Insecta; order Lepidoptera; family Pieridae; genus Colias; species Colias philodice. Next base: position 7,755,725 of record NC_143099.1, on the reverse strand, counting down.
ACATGCGTAGGTCGGAAAACAAATGTGGGGAATTCGTCTAATTTATTGTTAACAGTATATTAGTATATAAATTGGCAATTTCTTCGCCGCACCGTCATCCGATAAGATTTATTCGAGCAAGCTCTCTCGAAACCGGCTGTAAAAGGAATTAATAAGACACCCATTTGTATCTTTCGCGACATTATTATTGTCAAGTATAGAATATGGGTGCTATTTAGATAAATTGAATTATTTTTCGTCGTTTGTTTTTCGTTGTAACTGTATTGGAACATTTGTATGCCTGAATTAGCTTATCGAAACGTCTTGTTAGAATGCCTTTGAGTTTTATGTTTTTTGCTCTGTCTAGTCACTGAGGTTATGAGAGGTCGTGAGAAGGAATAAAATAATTAAATTTTAAGTACATTATTAATTATTAAAGTAATTTTGAAAGCTACTTGGAGTGAAACTCTACAAGGACAGTCGAAAGGCAAATTACTCCAGAAATGGGGAATAAAATAAGAAATATTTGAATTCCATGATAAAAATTGAAGATTTGTAAGTGAGATTAATCAACATTTTGTAAGTGTATACCCGCTTTAATTATGCCTACACACCATTCAGTATGTATGCCGTTCGTCCATTTCGATTGAATTAATTGATCATTGAATTATTTTTACCAGAATAATTTTCTCACAACACAATATCATTAAAACACATCCAAATGTTACACAACGCAATTCCATTGTAAAACATATTTGGTGACCCACAAACTTAACAAATATTAAGCCCAGTTGAAAATAGGACATACAGTGGGTACTAGAAACTTATTCTGGTACCGTTCCAAGCGTTGATATTATTTTGGAAACATTTTGTACATTTTGCTATGACACTAGTTGTAACATCTGTTTGGCACTTGCTCTATATTATTATCTAGGGATGGCGAAATCTATGCCGTATTTTTATTTTCATTGCAAGTTTCGTAAGTTTGTGTTCAATGTAGTATGAAAGATTTATAGCTTGGAAACTATGTTGGAAATAAGGAGATATACATCTATATATATAAAACTCAAAGGTGACTGATATAGTGATCTATCAACGCACAGCCCAAACCACTGGACGTATCGGGCTGAAATTTGGCATGCAGGTAGATGTTAGGACGTAGGCATCCGCTAAGAAAGGATTTCCCGAAATTCATGCGGGAACGGGGAAAAACGGGGATGCACGTACAAAGACGTGGGCGGAAGCTAGTGCAACATAAAAGCACATTCACAGTAAAACAATAGGTTGTCATATGAATGAGTAATTTTTACTAAAGCTGTATCAACCCTGTTAAGTTCAATCATTGTAAAAACGGTCTGTAATTTCAAACAGCATTTTAATTGTTTAAAATTTAATTGGAAGAAAGAAGACACATAAGTAACTAATTTAATTATGCTAAACATCCTTAGGATAGGTTCTTATTAAACTACGTCAGACCGAATTCAAAACTCCGTTCCCTTCTGAGAAATGTCCTACAATGGAGATACCCACACATTGTTCAGAACTAGGAACCAAGCAGTCAATCGTATTTGCGACCGTTAAACAATGAGAACTTGAAGTGCTCTATGCTAAGTACTTACTCTTCTAAGATTGCGTAAGTAGGTAGGTTATACTGGCCGTTCATCGTCTGTAGTGTGCTGTGTGTGTACTAGTAATCGATATCTGTCAAATAATATTTTCTATTCATTTAGCTTGTTATGTTTGGTAAACTAACAATAATTGTAACGTAGTTTCACGACTTGAGCTATCGCACGAGTGGCTCAGTGGAACTAATGTGGAGCGTAGATCCGCGGGTCGTAAGTTCAAATCCACACGAATCTCAATGCATTTTTTATAATTATTAATATTTTTTAAGAAACGTCTGGAAATCCTTATACGATGACATTGAAAGGACAGTGGTCGTTGAGCAGTGGATCTCGGCACACCGTTTGTCGGTGTAATTTGTTTGAAATAATATCATTATTATAAGTGTGATTACATATTCTAAGTTTGTGCTATTATTTTCGTGCGAGAAGGGGTAAGTTATAATTTTAGAACTATAATGTTAAGATAATTAAAACTCAAAAGTAAATAAAAACTAAAATTATGTCTTGTTTGTAGCCTGTATGAAACGCCTTCAATCTCGCGATCAAAATAATACGCGTTCGATATCCATGCGACTGATTCTTACTACCTGGAGCTAACTAAAAGGCAGGGATTGGAAGGATCCCGTTCAATAAATAAAATCCTCCTGGCGCCCTCACTAATTCGTTAAGATTACTTAGATATAAGTCCTGTTAAAAATTAGTTACGTTAGTTACTACCTACTAGTTATTATCCTCTGGTTAAGTCTGTTTTCATAATAAGTATATGTTGTACCTAGTTCTTACTTTTAGTTAAGATTTCTATTGATTGTGTACGTCAATGAAATAAAACGTTTCCTTCGTAATAGTTTAGTTGTTTTGCTTCATATCACCGTGTGCTTAAGAAAAATAACCCATAACAAAATGGCGCCCAACGCTAAATTCGAGGGATTCGCAAATAATAGATGTTGACTCTATCGTCATTAAGACCGATAATTATTTGATGGATTTAAAGAAAAGAAGCCAACTTTTTCGCGACGTTGAGCATAAAATTAAGACCTCACATTATAAAAGTTCAAAATTATACAATATTAAACGTAGGCGGGCAAATTTTAACATAGGTGATGTAGTTTGGAAAAGAACTAAGTTGCTTTCTAATGCTAGTAATAAATTTATGGCAAAGTTAGCACCTAAATTTGAAAAAGCCATAATAGTAGCCAAGTTATCAGATAACATCTATCGTCTTAATAATTGTCATGGTAAGTCAATAGGTATTTGGCATGCTAAGGATTTAAAGCCTCTCTGGCGTGAATATAACGCATGAAAGAAATGAGATGCATAAACTATGACATCTCATTTCTTGTGTTGGTTGGGGGAATGTTATGTTTGGTAAACTAACAATAATTGTAACGTAGTTTCACGACTTGAGCTATCGCACGAGTGGCTCAGTGGAACTAATGTGGAGCGTAGATCCGCGGGTCGTAAGTTCAAATCCACACGAATAGTCCGGGATCCATCGCTCATTAATTTTGCAAGTGATTACTATCAAGCTAATTTTTCGTGAGTAGCTTTATTTTGATGAGATGCCCAATAATTTCATGTACGAAACTCTCGATTGTGGTAGCTTACAGAGGTAACAAGGATAAAAATTTTTGATTTGACGGTTCTCAAATATTTATTACGCAATTTGTAGGACAATATGTCTGTTGAATTATATAAGTATTAAATAAGTGAAAATAAAAAAATCAGCTGGTTAGTAATCATTTATGATGACCTCGTTATCGATACACATTGGAAAGGGGGACTCTTTGATCAAACCATAGATTTTGTAGGACAAATATTTTTTTCGAATAATTTAGATAATTATCTTGAGATTGAACAAAAAAAAACATTCAGTTAGTAATTAATATTTGAGAACCATCAAATCAAAATATTTTATCCTTGTTTCCTCTGTTAGCTACCACAATCGAGAGTTTCGTACATGAAATTATTGGGCATCTCATCAAAATAAAGCTACTCACGAAAAATTAGCTTGATAGTAATCACTTGCAAAATTAATGAGCGATGGATCCCGGACTAGAATCTCAATGCATTTTTTATAATTATTAATATTTTTTAAGAAACGTCTGGAAATCCTTATACGATGACATTGAAAGGACAGTGGTCGTTGAGCAGTGGATCTCGGCACACCGTTTGTCGGTGTAATTTGTTTGAAATAATATCATTATTATAAGTGTGATTACATATTCTAAGATTGTGCTATTATTTTCGTGCGAGAAGGGGTAAGTTATAATTTTAGAACTATAATGTTAAGATAATTAAAACTCAAAAGTAAATAAAAACTAAAATTATGTCTTGTTTGTAGCCTGTATGAAACGCCTTCAATCTCGCGATCAAAATAATACGCGTTCGATATCCATGCGACTGATTCTTACTACCTGGAGCTAACTAAAAGGCAGGGATTGGAAGGATCCCGTTCAATAAATAAAATCCTCCTGGCGCCCTCACTAATTCGTTAAGATTACTTAGATATAAGTCCTGTTAAAAATTAGTTACGTTAGTTACTACCTACTAGTTATTATCCTCTGGTTAAGTCTGTTTTCATAATAAGTATATGTTGTACCTAGTTCTTACTTTTAGTTAAGATTTCTATTGATTGTGTACGTCAATGAAATAAAACGTTTCCTTCGTAATAGTTTAGTTGTTTTGCTTCATATCACCGTGTGCTTAAGAAAAATAACCCATAACAAGCTTATCAGAAGAAGATGATGAGGAGAAACAGATGGTTTCCTATATTAATGTGAAGTTAAAATTTAGAAAATTCAGGTAGGTTCCTAATTTTCTTACCTTTACTTTATGCAACAATCTCCCACCATGCATTAAAAACTAGTTTGAATGATATGGATAAGGTCATTCGCAAGGTATCTCTAATTAGCACGACTTATCATGAAAACAATTCGCGAAAATAAGCGCTTTTAAAGCAAATTGACAAACATTTTACCAGTACCAAGCTCTAACTACATTCAAATGAGCATAAAAATAATTCATATTGATGTACTTATTCCATATTAAACTTTTCACTAGATTAAGAAGTCAGTTCGTTCATCATTTCTCATTAAAACGCATATGTTGTGATCTGCCTATGATATATCACATGTGAACAGCCACTTTAAGATTTTAATTATCATGTTTAATTGTGTTCCCAATTGGAAGACCTCGTTTATTTTATTGCCTTGTAAACAAAACAGCTGGAACTTGCTTATTAAAATAGCATTTATAGTACACAATAGATTCGGAATGTAGAAAAGTAAATTAACTCTCATGTCAATGATTTATAAGCAAACATGCAATGTTTAAGAATCAAAAAGCTTTTCTAATTTGATGTCATTCTACAAAGCAGATCATAAAAAATACATACAAAATATTCACTAAGAAAAATCTTTGCCTATAATTTCTCGAACACAATCTACGATACAATTACGTTAGGTTATAAAGAAAATTTATCGCTACATTTCTAATATACTTCTATATTTTATTGCACCAGTATAATAATTCGTCGAACATTTATTAAGTGTGACATTCGAGATATAATTCATAAGCAATCAGACGATTGAAGTTTCATGCAACATTAATTATTATGGCTTATCACAGAATTTGTCGTTCGATTTTCCAGTTGCGGGTAAGTCTTTGAGACTGTAAAATATTTGTAGCATGATATTATAAATATTGTATTTGTTAAGGTGAATTTGTTTGAAATTTTTGTTTTTCTTTTATGAAGAGCGCAAGCGATCACGTCGTATTTAAAAGTGTCGAGATTTTTTCTTGCAACTAGACTTACATCTTTGGTACTGAGTGTATAATTATTAATATTGGAAATTTGAATGTACAATTTGTACAATTTTTTTTTAATTAATCCAGCATAAAAATGTATATTATTCTATTGTAAAAATATTAATCACACAATATAATAAATTTACCTAACATTAAAAAATACAGAACATCGGTATCTCCACAAAGCTGGGTATTAAACAAATTATCGATCCTGCAAATAAATATGCAACATAAACCATGTAAAGCCTATCTCGCGATAATAAATGCCTTATATTTCATTAAGTAACTGCACTATAGCCGATACCGGTTCGAGAGCCCATTAGTTCTCGTCGCACTAATAAATTAGTTTGGACATTTGCATGGCTGGAAGCACAAAGAAGTCCATATCGATAATTACAAATAGTTACGGGACACGATATCTTGAGATTTATCGATCACCCGCTAACCATAATTTAGGTCGGTGCGTGCTTTATTTGAGAAACGTTTGACAATTCCAACTTGGTGCGGAACGCATGGTTATGATTTAATGAGCTAATCGTTATGAATTACAGGATTTATGAATCTAGTTTTTGGGAAGTTTCTACGTTTCTTTGGCTAAATTAAGAATATATAGGTTCAGTTATTGTCTATTTGAAATACAGACCATTCGTCTTCAAAAAATTAAACACAATTAGGCTAATAAATAAATAATCAATATCTATTCGTATAGTATTCGTAGTCGTATTCAGAACCTTGTATGATGATTTCATATTATAAGAAAACAGCTTTTCAATTTCACTGAAATGAATGTAGAGCTCCTTTTTAGAAGTTTTAATTTTAAAGATCGTTCACTAAGGATTAAAAGAAAACAAATATATATTTCAGTTCCTTTGAATAAATAATAACATTTTTTACATCATATAAGTACGTATAGTATAGAAAAATTCTCAATTAATTCATATGTGCATCGAGACTTGATGTTTTTTATTCGAAAATACCATGTATTTTGAATATTTAATCAGCATACGCACAGGCATACAAAGCTAAATGCCGTGTCAAGCTTTCAGTGTCAATTTCAAAGGGCTAACATGGATACAAGCTTTTGAGTGACGCTCCCTATTTTCAATTATGTCAACAATGAAATGTCCTCTAATTATCTGCTGCTAAAAACGACAATAGTTCATTCATTAAAAGATTAAACCATGAATCGTTTAAAAGCTATAAATACTTTTTCTGCTTCATTCATAATAGATTCCAATCGTTCGAAGTAAACCAGTATCAATTCTATGCCGCAATTGCATAAAATAAAGCAAGCAAAATTACAGTCGGACGCCTAAATAAAAGCAAAATGCATTTGCGCGGGAATAATTGAAAAAATGTCTCCTGGTTTGCGTCCCAGACGATGTAATAAGATGGGATTACAGAGACGCTGTTATTGCTTCGCTGAGATAATGTATAAGGATATAATATATCGTGAACACGATTTGTTCTGGTGTTCTTCGTGTGAATGAAGCTTAATAAGAGTTATGGAGAACGTAAAAGATACACCCTTTTTGCGATTTCACTGTAAATATTACGTAAGTAAAATTACTACCCTGGTTAGATGAATGTTTTTTGTAGTAGATGGTTTGGCTACTGATACTTGTACTATTAAACAATACGGATTGCGAATTCAAATATTTTCTAGATTCTAAAATAAGTACCTAAATTTAATAATACTTATTGACTACATAATAGTAAATATATAGAATGGTAGATATTATAATTTAGTAGACTCTATTTTACATTACTTGTTATGTATGTTTATAATTAATTCAATCCAAAGAAAATGTATAGGTACATTCAAGTACACATATTGGCTATCACACCTAATTTACAACAAAACAGCTGTCGAAACGTCGCTAATCTTGTAAGCATGTCTCGTACTTCACTGATAAATGGTTAATTAAGGGCAGACGGCTCACAGCAATTATTTACAATTAAAACTAATTTCACAGAGCACCACAATTTGAAACAATAAACATATATTCCGAATATAAAATTATACGCATCTTGAATATCAATGCATGCTTTTATTGGTATTATTCTTGTCATTTGCAACAATTACTTGAGTTGCCTTAACGAACCAATTATTCTCGCTTGTTCCTAGTTTATTGGCAGTTGGTTTATCTTACATCTGATCTGTGCATCTCGGCGGGTAATGAAATGTTATAAATCATAGTTAAAAGGACAATACGCCGACAATAATGTGTCGAATGAAACTTTATTCCGCCATGATTGAGTAAATTGCGCTGTTTTTATGGTCAAATGAATTGAGATGTTGTGTGCTATTTTTAGAAGAAATGCTTCATGTATAGTTTATACCCACGAGCGAAGCCATTCTACATTAAAAGTTTGAAGAGACATCAGATCTTTTCTATAATATACCTACATGTACCTACCCCTTAACGTAGGCAACGTTTCATTATATTATCATCTTCGTTGTTATTATTAATTAATACATAGTTCATTGACCTCATATCCAGAATACATTCCAAAATACATACCATACTTCCTTGACCCACGTGGTGACTGCCGAAGGCCGTATGATAACATTGCCGTGGGAATGCCTAATGCCGATGTTATGCTATAATCTGCATTACGATAAACCAAGAGTAGCTAATTTTAATTTATTGTTGGTTATTATTTTCAGTTTAGTCTAGGTACAATTCATTGGTTCTGGATTGATGGTTTAAAGTCGTTTTAGTATTATTTTTGCCTTAAAGTCTAAATTGTTGTATTTTGTAGTTCATATTTAATCCACTAAGCTTTTATTCAGTTAAAAACCACCATGACATACAAGTAAAAACCAACAGTTGATAATATTATTAATTACATCTGTTTCACTCATAGAAATCTAAATAACAAGACACTAGAAGTCGTAAGCGTGCGTGACCTTGTCGCCACTCAGGTGATTTGCACATCACCAGTGCATTCGTCACTGTTCAGTTGCTCTGGAGACCTATGAGTGTATACATGGAGTGTTTCAGCAATTCCCTTTGCGGAAATTCTTCCACAAGTTGTAATTATACTTATAAAGGAATAATATTTCATCGGAAAATATTTTTTTTTAGAAATAATGCCGTTTTTCCTTAAAATTATAGAATATTTATAAGTATTACGATTGTCACCATAGTAATCGAAATAACAATGAATGACACAGTCGACCATTCTTATTATCACGTTTGTTCGTATTGGAGCAAAAAGTCTCATATACTTAGGGATATTATTCTAAAATAAACCGTAAATTCGTGCGTTAGGATACATATTCAAAAGCTTAATTTAATAGATAAGTTAGTTTTCACTAAAATCAAGCTGTCCAATAAAAGGCATAGTTTACTTGTGTGTACTGTTTAGCTTTCGGTTTGAATGTGTTGATTTTAGCGACAGCGGTTTTCATACGAATTATGACATTATAGCCCTTCTATGTGTCTTGTTATTTAGATTTCTATGGTTTCACTAGTCGATATTTCTTAAACGAGTACAAATTGGTGATCAACCTCATGGGCTGTACTAGATCGACTAATTCGATTCATCTTAGCGCTACCATGGCGTAATCAAGATAATTATAAGACAATGTCTGCGCTGAAAAGTATTCAATACTCATTTAATTACATTTCATTTCTATAAAAAGTTATCATTCGTGAATAAATCGATATATATTCCATTCATCTTGATCAATTTAATTCGCTTATGCCAAAAATAAAAACTCGAAATCCTTATTTAAATAACGATACATTTTGATGCACAGTTTCCGCTCTTATTTAATTAGCATAAAACATATAAAAAACTGTTAGAACAATAAACATCGCGAGTCCCACTTACGTAAAAGTGGCTACAAGTTGTCAAACAAGAAACTCAATCCTAAATTGACATATTATGCAGAAACATTTCACATGCTAATGTCCAAAATGATAAGCTTATTCTGTTTTAATTAATGAAATGAATGTAGAAGGTGGCGCCGCATATTTTAGTGATAACGTAAACGGTAGAATAATTGAATGATTTGAACTTATATAGCCTACTTTGGTTGGTTCTTATCGTTGGTTTATAATGTGATAGCATGAAATCAATAAGATTGTAATGGAATTTTTTATAATGTTTCTTTTTTGTGAAGATTTGGTATTCATTTTTTTAAAATAATTATTATCTTAATATATTATCTCTTTAAGCAATTGATTTTGAAATTATTCAAATTCAAATTCAAAATTTATTTATTGTGAGCATTTTAGCAATTTACTTGCATTAGCAATTTACTTCGAATAATATATGTATTAGAATTCAAATAATAGATAGTATGTATTAGATTATTATAAATTATAATGTATTAGAGGTGTTTTAATGTTTCCGAGTAAAAATATCCCTACATAATATACACAGGCGCAATTTGCTCTATTGATCTATTATAAATAATAATATTGTTAAGACATAATACTGACACAAATATTAAGTGTGTCAGTCATCATTTCTATTTTTATCGCCACGAATGTGAGAATGACAATGTTCTCAGCATGATGTAATTGCTGTCAAATGATACTGACCCAATTCAGTTCTAAATATGTTTGCTCTATAAAATAAATTTCGCTTATATTATGTTGACCATATTTCAAACATTATATTACTCTTGTCCGGATTTTGTGACATAATTTTATCTTCTTTTTTGAAATTGTGAAGCACTTGATTCGCAGAGTTTTAGTTTACAGTTTTTATGATAATGTGCTAATATGATTAAATTCTAAAAAAATAAATAAAATTCGTTTTATCTTTATACGCTTTAAAGGCATAAAGATATTGGAATCCTAAACTTTCTTGTTTTAAAACTGGTCCCACTATTTTATAGATTTATTTACTTATGTTTACTTTTTATGTGCAATTGATTGTCTATGGATGAATGCGTTTAAAAAGTGCTAAAATTATTTATTTCCAAATTATCTTCAAACATTTCTTAGTAATAGGTAATGTGTTATGTGCATTGCGCGGATCCAAAGGTATCAATGTCTTATTTTATTGTTTTAAGATCTTACTAACGTCTGGCCTTTCTTCTTCCGTACCTAGTGGCTTATTATAACACATATATGAAAACTGATTCATTCATTACATCGGTCAACTGTTTTAATTACAGTGCACGCGTCCCAACCTACAATTACGAACCAACAAAGCCATGAAAGTACGCTCCACGTTGCTTCAGCACTGCTATTAAAGGGCTATTATTTACATTGTGTAAGACGGATGACGTTTGGCAAAGAAAACAATTTAATGGAATATTCTGCGGTGGTCGACAAGTCACTTAAGCGTAACCCAATACCGAGAGCGATGGGCTCTGTTTGCACTGTAACAAAATACGGTGGACAGAAGCTTCATAATGCTTTGTCCTATATATTTGTGTTCTCTTAAACTAAAGCGGTCTGTAATTTTAGTATTTGGTTTAGCGTTTATTTCGTTTGCTCGGTATCGCTTTACATTTAGTTCTGACGACATACTTCGCAAGTTGTTTCGGCTAGTTTTGAGGTTCTGGATGATGAATAAATAAAAGTTTGTTAGCGCTGTTTTGTTGTAATAAACGAAATGCTGTTGGGTTTGTTTTGTGGTATAATAATATTATTATATTATGTATACTTTGATGTTTATGTATATTATTGTGTAGGCTGTAGAAGTTTGTTTTACACATTTTAAACAACGACCTTTACGATTGCCGTACAAGAAATAAAACAAGTTTTGAATTTGATGCAATCTATGATATAATTGTAATAATCTATGATATATTTTGGTAATGTTGGCTTGTGGAAGACCTATTTATATTAAAAATATTAAATGCTTTCGTTAATTATATAATTGAATGAAAAACTACTAATAAAAGGGGTCCACAATATTTTTTAAATCCAATGTTGATAATAACATTTATTTTATAATAACATTTTGCCCCCAATAATATAAAATTCCCAGCGAATTGAATTACATTCTAATGTTTCTAAATCAAATTTGAACTGTTATCAAATAAGCGGCCACGCGTCGCACCATAATGATAAGCAACCACATAAATTTCATCTATTAGATCTAACTAATCTCCATACTTGCTTATCTGTGGCATAAATTAAATCAAAATAAGCTGTCTCGAGGGCCACGGAATTATTCTGTGTTCGGATTATTCTTTTATTGCAACCCCAAAGGGTCAGATGCTTATTGAATTATCATTTGAATATGATATATGGTGCGATAGTGAAAACCGGGGTGTGGACAATTGCTATGAAATTTTGAGGGCTCGCTTGATTGCGTATGAATTATTGCGTTGTTTGGCTTATACAACGGTCTGTACTAATGGCTTAGCCCCGCGCTGTTAATACAAGGCGCATTTTATGGATTTTATTATAGTCCAGTCTGTGGGGAAATGTAAAAGCCTCTGCTCTACAAAAGGTGGCGTAGATAACCTTTCATACCTAAACAATATTGTTTCAAAACATTTTCTACGCCACCTTTTGTAGAGCATAAATACCTACAGACTGGATTATTAAGCTTAATGTGAAATTTGTGTTTAATTCACTATGATTTATGTGCAACGAAGTGAGTAAACAGTTTTATCAAAACAGTGGGGCTGGGATACGGATATATAAATAAAATTAATGTTTAACTGGCATATATATGATCTCATTCTCAAATTTTCATTTGTTTTTTTTTTACTGATTTAAATATAACCACAGAATACATAATAGTAGCTAAACGCTACAGAACGGACACTCTCCGCCTCCTGCCAAAATTAAACTTACCTCACCCCCGCGCGATCAGACATAAAATGGGCCATATTTTTCTGCAAGGACGATACGCAACGAAGATTGACAACATTAATCAAATTGACTTAAAGTAATTTTATTATTTTGGATTTGAGATTATCGTTTTTCGTAGAAAATGGTTAGATATTGTGCTGTTTACGGATGTATTTCATCAGAAAAACGCGAATTTTTTTTTACGCTAGTCACAAATGTGCCAACCATAAAGCGTTAACACACACATTTGCAGTCTCTACAGTGTGACTGTCAAAACGATCATTTTGTATGGAGTGTCCGGGGTGTGATATAACGAATAAATACTTTAAAACTTACAAAATTGATAAAACAATATCAAACTCATGTTACAAATAGACAGCTATAATAAAAGCCCAATGTTCCTAAGGCAATAAAAACTTGGAATTATATTCCAAGACCAAAATTACTTAACAGAAATTTCGTACAAGAGTTGTGAACGCCGTAAAACTAAGCCCATTATAAGATTTATTAAGAGTGTAAATTCGGGTTTGAGAAACAGTCATCAGTTGGTAAGTAATTTGTCTCGAAATAGCTCAATGCGGTAGGGACACACAGCTGCGAAGTTTCCAAGGGATGTCTTCTAACAATTAAAATATCTGCCTAATGGACTAACGGGAATTCGAACTATGTTGATGAACATATCGCCGCTCGCTTTATTCTTTGAGAATTTCCGATTTTGTACACCAATTGGTAATTACATCGTTGCATCTGTCACCGTGTTTTTACTGGTGTCTAGTGTTAGTCTTCCGCAACAGATTTATAGAGTGACTAATGAATGCAAAAAAGAATCGTGTATTAATTATCATAATATGTATTTTTAAATGACATATCACGTTGTCTGCCTCCTATGGGTTCCAAATACTGAACTGATTATAGTAACATTTTGTACACTGTGTGCAGTTTTGTTCAACTTGAAAGATAAGATTTTATATCTTAATTAGGTACTATGAATTAAAAGACCCAGAGGTATATGGCGACCTTTCATTGACAGCCAAGAATTTATTCTCACGATAGTGCGATCTTGTACATTAAAAGCTTGCAAATTACAACATTGGATGTGGGTGTTTAGGAATAGCGGTCACTTTAAGATGAAGATTGCTAACCAGAGTGGGATAGAAAAATCGATGTTTTTTATAATTATACTATTTTCCCACTTAATTCTAACTCTGATATTAATGATTGACGAGAATAAGGTGGTGTGATTTTACAAGGAAAAGAGGGAATCAAAAGTGATAGCATTACAAACATAATTCATAATTAAGGAAGATCATAGTGACCGCTACCACCACATTTATACGTATTTACTAGTACGTTCCATATATGTACATATTAGTAATAATTATCCTGTTAATTCATTTATTCTAAAACCGAATCCGAAAAGACAAGATGAAAATGAATAGAACAAAGATGAATTATAAATAAATCATTTCCTACGCCAAGACGAAAAACAAACCTGCAAATTAGACAATGACGAATGTAAACCTTACATAGCGCATGCGACGTATACAAACGTCGTCACAGATTTTAACGTAAGCAGAAATCTCTTAATTTACGCCCCAAAGGGATTTACTAAAGCCAAACAGTGTTCGCTAATTATAACAGCACATATGCCAGTGTCCCACGGAGATTTCAACTTAGCGACGCTTTTGTTTCAACTGTAGTCTACGAAATATCGCACTGAACATTTTTATCCCGCGGTCTCGTTGAGTGCTCTGTTTGTAATGGTTATAGAATAAAATTATTTGGGTATTACGTGGCTAAGTTCAACTGTTTTGTTTGAGGCTATTGTTCTAAACATGTGTTTTGTTACCTACATTTTTAAAAATAAGCATAATGCAGCGTCATCGTCAATTATTAAAAAATCCTAAATTTAATGCAACACCTTTGCCCCTGTTAAACATTTTATAAAGACATTGATACAATTATTGTAAACTTTAATAAATATTTGAAAAAACAGAGACACGAGGAAAACAAATAAAACATAGAAAAGCACACTGAAAGCTTAAATATGGCTATGAAAGCAATAAATACTCCTAAAATGATATTTGTTCTTTTCCACCAAATCCAAACATAATTGACAAAAAAATTGCTTCACCTTTGCTATAAAGCCATATAGCTGTACGATAAAATCAGCCACATTGTCAACATTAACGCTATTTCAACCCTTTGTCTCCTCAAAAACTCCATAAGCACCTATCAGTGTAAAACCATCATAACGTTTGAAATATCTTGCCATTACAAAACCAACCATTTTACTCGGGAATAGAGTTTATTCTAGCTTGTCTATTGTTGTTTTATAGGGCTAGTTAATCTGTCAGCTGATCCTCTGAAAATCGTTTGAAAGCCGTGTCCCCTCCTTGTTATTGTTTATTTAGGATGACGATTCGCGGTGAAATCCGGTTTCTGAGGCGTGGACTAATGCGATTGTCTGTCCGTTGAGTGCTCCGGACCACGTGGCTGTAAACAAAAGATAGAATATTAAAACTCAATTGCGAAACAACCCAATTGTAGGAGGAATGCAATTTTCCCGAAATTAAACATATTTGGACACAAATGAGCATTTAACGTTTAATGAAACTTTTGGACAGCGACAAATGCCCACAATGCTTTGCAGTTTCTATAACGCTAAATAAAAATATGAAATGGTTATTTTTACAATTTATCGATAAAATTTGAATAAGATATTATTAATAATTACGCCAATTGAAGTCCTTTACTTAGTCAGGAGCTTATTACTGTAAATCAAAACCTTATAAAATCACAATACTCTATTATAACATGAACATCAAAACATATCCACATTACATTTGCATTATACATCATATAAATCGGGAATTTCAAAGCCTCCATTGTGTCCTCATTTAATAAAAAGCTTACTTCTTAATTTAGCAACGTGTTTAATCTGCGATCGTCCCAAAGGGATGCTTATTGAGATATAATCGTGATAAGCGTATGTAGATGAGGGTTGATTGGGGCTGTCCACTCAAAATGGCTCGATTTGTACGCTCGAAAAAACACCGCTGCTCAATTATATCAACGTTCAGTCAGCTGTGTTTATAATTAGCATTGGTATCGTAGTTTAATTCGTGCAACTACTTTTTGGGATTCAACTATTGCGCATCGATACTCAATTTTCGTGTACGGTTCCGTAGTGTAGGTATTTTTTAACGGGATATATTCAAGTATGGTATTAAATATTAATAGTCTGTTGATTTTTATTACTGTGTGGCCTGGCATTAAAAATATCAAGTACATCAAATATAACATGAAGATATGGATGGTAATCAACAAACAAAATTTTAATATCTATAATAAAAAAGTTTAACACCAACAAATCATTTACTTTTACCAAATATTAGAATTCATAATGACATCTCATTACTAGAAAATAGTATGTTATCGTAGGCGTGCACCGTTTCTCTCCTACAGTAGGAAGCCATTAATTTAAATTATAACTTGAAATTAATGTCTTCGGGATAATTATATTTGACCTTCCGTAGGTGTTAATTTTCAAAGGTCGAAATTATAAACATAACTTTAACTACTTACAATTTATATAGTCATTTATGATTTTGGAAAATGTCAATCCCTATTTTTAATGTTGCTCTACTGGATTATTACGGCTCTATTGAATGTTCTACATTAATTTTATTTTATAAATATCAACTGAAAACACTATCAAATAATAACAACAATCTCAATCTATCAATCATTTTAACTAACAATAAAATCACAATAACTACCTATAATAAATTATTTTTAAACACCTTTTTATTCTGCGTTATAAAGAAACAGAATTTTAATAATAACCCTTTAGGTTCCATTAAAATTAATAACTCTAAACCCCGTAATAAAACACACGCAAGAATACGATACGAAGGCGACGAAGGGTGCAAAATCAATTCGAATCTATATGTTATTTCAGTCCTACGCTTGACCAATCGGAGACTGGCCGTAACGACGGACAAAAGCACAATTAAGTACAGCAGGGATCGTTAACAAAGGCGGGAGCACAATTTGTTGCAGCCACCTTTATCTGGACCACTATTGACCCTTTTACCCTACTTACATCTAACCCCCTGATGCTCAAGGGTATTTCTATGCCTACCCTAGAAATAGTGTCGACGCTGCAACTCTATTCCGATTTCGAATGTGGAACACGCTGAATATGGGGCAGAGTAATTATGTATTATTATCGTATGTGAACAAAACATGTGGTTGAATTATCCACGCTTTAGCGACATTTCAAGAGTGATTTGCAATTCCGCATTGTACGTACCCTCGTAGATGGGAACGATACCTATAATTACTTTTGAAACGCACGTGTTTTACTCCACTCAATGTTCATGATAGCTTAAAAATGGGGTTCTGATATCCGTTTCAATTACGATGTTTGTGCATTATGTGCGAAATCTAATTAATATTAATGAAACATATTGATTCTATTCGATTATTTTTTGTTATTAAGCTACGAATTGTTTTATCGATTTAAAATTAATAAAAGTGAAACGTTATTTCTAAAAGGAAGACATTAAGCACCTAGTAAGACAACCATGAAATTTGACATCTGTAATAATCGTAAAAATCAGAACATGCACCAATTTCGTACCGAAACTGACATGTTGTTTCATTCCGCACCTTTCGTCGCCCATTCCGCGTCAACGCATGCACTAATTAGCTGACACCCGACACTCACGCTCCTAACTCCCATAGGAAACTTTAGACAGGAACACGCCAGGTGTGAAATTAACTGGTTATATTTATAATTTTCTGTATGATGTTGACATGCAATGTAACAGTTTTTATTCAGTACCTACTGGGTATGTAGGAGGTATATTTTTTTGGAAATTGTTGTAATTGCCCGTTACTATGATGAAGTAAAAGTAGGAGCAATGGTGGCTTAATGGTAAGGACCTCGGTATAAAATCGATAAGTTACTTCGAGACCAGGTGAACGTGCAGGAAATAATAATTGATTTTTCAATTTATCTCCGCATAGTGAGGAAACTGGCCTGTTTAAGAATCAAAAGTTCCACGAGATGTGACATATCCCAACACGCACTTGGCCAGCATGTTGGATTATGGCCTGAAATCATGGAAACTGGCCTGATGGTGATAAATAAAGGTTAAAAATCATTTACAACACTACATCAAAAATATTTTAATGACAGAACATTCACAAAATAAGTCCAAGCGAAACTGAACCGCAAACTGGCGACAAAGATTCACTCGTTATAGTGTCGCAATCACAAAGTTCCTTTTGTCGGCGATGTTCGGTACCAAATGCACTAATTAGTGTCGGGGCGACTTATTTGCCGAGTGCAATAGAAAGTTTCCCGGTCGGTCTACGTGACCCGTCGCAGGGGCAGTGTTAAATTATTCTCTCACCTTAATTATAGTGGCTGAGATGGGATTTGTTCTGGAACTTTTCATAATAAAAATGCCTGTGTTAGTTCTTGTTGGATTTCGTGGCACGTAAGATAATTTCTTTATTCAGCAACTCAAATGTATAACTATTATAGAGGTATTAATCTATACTATCAATACTAATATTATAAAGCTGAAGAGTTTGTTGGTTTGAACGCACTAATATCAGGAAACTGGTCCGATTTAAAAAAGTATTTCGGTGTTAGATAGCCCATTCATCGAGAAAGGCTATATATTATATATAGGCTATATATTATCAACGGAGAAACGGCGGAGCGCAGCTAGTTCATAATATTTGTAGTTCGATTCATTCATGACATTGGAAGTTTTTTAATATCGGTTTAGTATCAATCCATATTATTTTTAGCATTTATAAACAACAACAATATAAGAACCTTGAAACGTCCTTCAATATAAAATAATTAGGTACTGAATTTTCTACTTTGACATTGGGAAGGCGAATTGTTTATTTACAAAAATATAAGGTACTTTAAAAAATCAACAATTAATTATTATCGCATTCTTCATACGCAGCCTATTTCATACAATCTATATTCTAACACAAATCAATAAAATCAAAGAATACACTTTATAATCTGTTAATACATAATGACTTAGAAAGCCGGTCGAAGTTAGAAGCCTAGTATATTATTGACTGAGGTCTATAATTATGTACTCTTGGCAAAGAAATTTTTATTAGCAACCGTAAAGATTATAGGCAAGAATTTAGGTTACCGTTTAGAATGCAATGCCTAATTAGAGGTTGTCGTACGCACGTGGCCTAGATTGTAAATACTAGGCTGAACGGGAAATCGTAGTTTCAACTAACTACGTGTTTATCGTATTCGGTTATTATCGATAAAGACATTTGTGCATGTTATTATGTATTATTTAAATGTATTATTACAGTGAGGAGTTACATTTATTGTTCGAAATGTATTATTATTAATAAAAGTATTTACTAAGGGAGGTATTAGGGGCTAATAGGATCTCGTAAAATATTGTCTAGTACAATATATTGGCTTTAAGAATATGATTGTACTCTTTAAATAATTTATAGCATATAAAATAATTGCATTCACCGTTTCTTTTTCTTTTTCGGAACACTTTACTAGCTTTTTATCTGAGGCCCTAATTTATATAGCCCTATAAATCTTCGCTAGCCTTAACTCATTTAAAATATGAACGATCAATATTTTCTGTGGTTCAACAAAACCAAAGCAATATTCTTTAACACCTGAAAGACCATAAAGCACTGCGAAGGGCACACGAGGAATGTCAAGTTAATTTCCGAATGAGAATTCCTTGTTCGTAACCGTTTGATGTACATTGCTTGTAAAGTTCTAGTGGAGTTTTCTGGGCGCAATGTGAATGATTAATGTATGTTGAGCAGGGTGTTATTTTCGTGAAATTTTAATATTGAAGCGTAGCATCTGCATGCAATATGACGCGCAAATGAGCTGTCGGTCAGAGCGGTGATCGACGACGTATTGGCGGTAATTGGAAATTTTGAAGTTGAGTTAAAGATTACGACAGGAGTCGTGGTAGTTTTGGATTCGAACGGCCAATATGCTTTCCTTTGTTTCTTTTCTTTTATTGCGGCTAAATAATTAAAGCTTTAATTTTTTTTAGGCAGAATTGTAGGTAGGATCTTGTAGACAGGATTATTGCCAATTTTTGTACTTTTATTTACTATATGGCTATAGTCATATTGGCAAAGGACATTGATAACACTTTTATAGTCCGGCCATAATAAAATGAGTTGTCTGCTTATTTGCCAACTTTTCATAAAAAAAAACTATTCTCAAAATACAGAGTGCATGGGTGTATGTACCTAAAACATTTATCTGATTTTAATCAAGTTTATCACCGAAAGTGCATTCTAATCAGGTAACGTGAAATCCTACGCCGTTCACTGTCAATTTTAAACGGATTATCGCCACAATATAGACATCATATCAGCGTTTCCGACTAGCTCGTGGTTAATCGAATTAAACACCCATCCATTGTCTAAACCCATTCGCTGTATCTGGTAGCTCAATTTTTTGATGGAAAATCTTATTAATCACTAACTTTGCCGCGCGATTTTACCCGCAGAAGAACTCAAAGACAAGGCAAGTATTTGCTATAAGAAATATGTATCTCTAAAATGAATTATCAAAATCATTGGTTTTTCCATGTAAGAGGAACAATAATAATAATACTTACATCCGTATTTATATCATTCACGTTTATGATATTAGTATTCTCATTTTATTATTGTTTAATAGATACAGCGTTTATTCCAGGAATGGGTTTATACAGAAAAAATAAAAGGAAGCAACATTATACAAACAAGATAAACAGCAATATAAATTTATTAAGAGGGAAATAGAATTTTGTTTGCTTAGCCAAATGTGTATGGATGAATAAATAATTTCTTATACCTCGTAGTTATTAAATTAAACTATTCTGATTTGTGGTATAAAGTTTGTATGCGTTTTCGTTGTAATTGAGAAGTTAGATTAAATTTCTGTTTGGACTGTTACGACTTATTAACCAATCACGTTTATTAATCGATCAGTGAAACAAATGCATTTGACCTTTATTTTCTCTATAATATTTTACAATATTTCTATTCTATAATATTTTACCTACAATATTTCATTGTCAAATTATAAATTAAATTCAAATTTCTTTAGATTTTGTAGAGCGTCTTACACAATTGTATATCAAATTAAAAATTCTATTAATTTAAATTTTAAAATTTGAGCAACTTTAAATTAAATCAAACTCATCTTCAACCTGAAAATGAGTAAGATTACATTACATTAAAAAAAATTTAATATAATTTTTTATTTGGTTTATCGCTTAAAAACGGCTATAGGATATCTGTCATTATTTTATACCCAGTAGGTCTTGCAGTATACCGGGTGTAATCGTTAAGTGTGCACAGGCGATTATTCCGTAACTATTACAGATATCAAAAAACTTTTTGATATTTCTCGTTTTATTTTTAAAAAGTTATTATTGTCATTTTACTCATTGGGTATAGTACTCTCAATATCAGTTTAATGTTTTTTGATATTTGTAATAGTTACGGAATAATGGCCTGTGCACACTTAACGATTACACCCTGTATACGTACCTATAGAGGTACGTACGTATGCGTGATTTTCCTCGAATCGAATACGTATTGTCCAGCTGTCCTATCTATTTTGGAGATACCATGAGAACTGTCCGATTGTTTTAGCTTTTAGAAGAGTTTATATATTCTACGCTTGGTTATTGAATTCCCGGGACACAAATATAGACCAACAGCGCATAAAATTCCAGAGATTGTATGGAAAAACCTAAGTGTCGATTTCACTATTTCATTAATTGTTTGTAACAACATGATGTTTCAATCAAGAAATAAGTTTTAATGAGAAAATGCTTGGATAATTATTAAAAAGGGAGAGCAAAGTTTATAAAATAATAAATATTATAAAAATACACTCAATATTACAAGTATTCTTAAAGCTATACAAAAACATAATATCTACTAATTCAATTAACATTCCACTCTTCGTATTTTCATTCATAAAGTTAGCCACTTCTTCACAACTAGAACCCTTCCATCTCACTGATAATAACTATAAAATAACAATTTTATAAGATTTCCAACCTACACAATATCAAATTTTACAAAGGAAATATGCGACTTTACAAGAAATAAGTATTCAGAAATTTTTCTTGGAATAACTCATTCCTCATTACGGCGAGCCGTTCGTAAATTATCTTATTTGCAATTTTACGACGAACCCGCTTTTATTGGACGCAACGAGATATAAAATTCTTTTGTGATAGGGCAATACTTCAATATTATAGTTCATGGTTCAGGGATCGACATAAGGAACGTCTTTAAGTAATGGATGATTTAGGTTGGTCGTATAATCGGGATGGTTAACACTGAGGGTTGGTTAAATGGAGATGGCGGTGTGGTATGAATGGACGGAATTAAATCGATTTTAAATTGAATTATAAGTAAAAAGTCTATGGTATATTGTCTATGGTACATTGTGTATATATACTTAGGTAAAAGTAAAGTATCTATGTGTTAGTGAACAAAACATATAATTTAATAAATGTAAATGTTTTAAATGATTATTTTCAATGTTTAGCTCATTTAATATTAATAATTGTAATAAAAACTTAATGGTAGCACCAACGTTTAAATAATATTATATTGTATACCTATACGTTTAGTTATAATCATACAAATTTGGCATATTTTTTTAAATGTTATCAAATTAACGAACACAATATCTACCTACTTATTGAAAATAAAATAAAGATTTACGATTAAGTATTTAAATAAATTTTATATTTCAGATTTACCGAACACTTACCTACCTCAAAGCTTTTGTCCTATCATTCAAGTCAAAGATTAATATTAATGCTCGACCCGAGTCTTTATAAAATGTCCCTCCCGCCTATAAGATTTATTTTTCAATATCCCTCATCGACAAATGTGATAAAAATATTTGTAACCATAAATTGCTGTTATTAGCAACCATTCTATTATGCACTTAATTTTTCAGTAAAATTGTCTACTAACGTGATAGTATTGCCATTTGCGGTTTTACTTCAAAAAGCTAAAGAAAAAGCTCTTCAAATATAAAATTTACGTAAACGTAAACCAATTGTATTTATTATAATACTTATGTGCGTGGTAACTATATTCAATGTTAAAGGGGCCGTTCAAGTATTACGTAAGCAGATTTCTTACCATTTTTTACCCCCCCGCCCCCCTTGTCATCAAAAGTAAGCAAAGCACTTACCCCCTCCCCTATGCTTACGTAAACATTTTTAGTAATAAATGTTTTTTTATATTGTTATTTTTAAAATAGGAAAATTCATTAAAATATTAGGTTTAACTGATACACATAGAGTAAATGACAAAAAAATATAATCAGAAATAAAGAACATAACTAACATAAAGAATATTTTCGGAACACATTAACAGTCTTCAGTCCATGAAACCTGAATCCATGATTCTAAGTTATCGATGACATTGGATTGCTGCTCAGTGTTGTGAGTCTGCTCACTTTCATCCGATTTTGGAATGTCTACGTCACTCTCATCGAGCCATTCAACATCTTGGTGCTCTAAATTTTGAATAATGCACATCAGTTCATTAGCACGACGAGCAGCGACTCTTACAGGTCTAAATTTTCCCTCTGTGGGCGTTTACTTTTTTTTACTCACCTTGGAAAAAAAATGAAGCAGATCAGGGATTTATTTTTAGTCGCTGCTTGCAATTCTTCTTCAATTCTCTTAGATACAATAATATCTAGTTCCTTATCTGACTTTGCTTGTAATTTATAATTTCGCCAAACTTCGATAACTAACTTTTGTACATTTTTGCACTTTCGTCCCAGTATGAGATTTTTTAAAACTTTCGAACAGTTTTTGGTATAACTTGGATTTGTCTATATGATATGAAATTCTAATAAGATATTTAAATTTAAATAATTAAAACGTTAAACTTTGGCTAATTGCATCAACATAAACACAAATGATAACTTTCAATGCTTACAATACGTTTAGAATCCAAACAAAACAATACTGATAGATGCGCACTTGCAGCCGGCCAGCGCGAGAGTGAATTATTAGACAAGTGAATAGCGCACTCAGTTCTTTAATCAGTTCTCAAAGCGAGTGCCTACGCATATGTATTATTTGCGGGAATCCCCGAAAAAACTTAAATAACTAACGATGACGTAATCATCATCTAGACCCCCCCACCCCCCATGTCATCCAAAATAAGCAAAACAGAGACCCCCCCACCCCCCCTTGGTGCTTACGTAATACTTGAACGGCCCCAAACCCATTGGCTAATAAAGTGTGTTTTGATTTTAAAAACATAATATAAACATAAGAAGAGTTTTCGATACGTCTCTAATCTCTATACTGTGTATCTACGCTAGCTAACCGTCATTAGCTAATAATCTTATTGGCCAACTTCCATGATAACTATCTAAAGGAAAATATTTTCTAAGAAAATAACATTATGTATAATATAGTCATGTTCTAAAAACCAGTAAATTAGTCATCGCTACGAGCGATCTCATTTCGAGACTCCCTCATTATAATGTTGTTACGGACATACAAAATAGAATATAATCATTTATATTAGCATTTAATTTTCTGGGCCAACGATCAATGATGATGTGTTCCCACAATATTAATGTAAAATTACTATGCGTTGTCTCGAACCGTTTACGTATGATTAGAGTCGATATAATGCTGTAAGAATTAAATACAAATTGGTTTTTAATTTTTTCACGACGAACATAAACGTTTTTGTGTTCCTTTTGAATTATTAATGACAAGCTTTCCGCCAGCGGCTTCGCTCGCGTGCTCTTGAAGATACGCGACAGCCGGAGCAAATACCAATTTCTAGCCTCTAAGTTCTTACAGTACTTTCTCTCCTCCCTTACAAGTATTATATGACAAAGAGTATGTCTATAGGTATATTCATAAACGGCCTGTTATAAATAATTCATAAATTCACAAAATTGGCTCTACAATTTATGTGTAAATGGAACAACACATATTCACTACTCGTATATCTTGTATATACGTGTTCTCATATTGTACGTAGGTATATAACATTAAAAACCGAAATAGTTTTTATGCAGATATTCACGCTAAAGTATGTTTTTTACCATTAAATGTTGTGGTCGACCACACACGTTCTGAATCATATCATACATTAAACCACACAAAAAATTTATCACATACATTATGATACATAATATCAAGGCGAGTATTTTTCGGTAAAACTTGAGTCATAATCCGTTAACTATTTCCTTAAAGGCGTTACATATTTACCACATTTAAATATTATGTTGTAGTTGTATTTTGATTACAAATGACTAAGTTAATTCTTTGAATATATCTATAAAGTGTAGAATAATAATCCTTATTAACACACATTATCAGAATTCCGAGTAAAAACACCATATTCTTGATCACCGACTCAAAAAGAGCTACAAGTTAACGCGAAATAGATACTTTATACACAAAATAATTTGTTTATCAACGTTTCTACAATACGATTAAATATAATATCTACATATTACTTACGGGATGTGAAAATAATTTTAATCAAGCATCATTAATCTCAAGTTGGAAAAAATTGCAACTATGTCCTGCTATACAAAAACTAATGACCTATGATAAAGGCTCTATCTTTTATGTGTACGAGGACATATAATTATCAAAATATAAATTTTTATTCCATCATCTTATCAACAATACTGCCGCACATCAATCAATTAGTTATCATAACGGTACGGCTCCGACACACTCGGCCCTTCATCTGTTAAATCGTGTGGCCTCCGAATCCGATGCCACAATTGACATTTTTGCTAGCAGTACAAATACTGTCCTAGACCTCTGTATCAGGTACTTGGATGCACATAGTATGTAACTCCATTTTGTTTGTATTTTTGTTAACATATTGTTACTAAATTCTATGTATGCTTTGGTATTATTACTGTAAATACATAGAATGATTCTGTTTCAATAAAATAAAAAATAAGCCGTAACAAAAAGTTCAATAATAATATTGAATTTTATACCGTATAGCATATGTACGTACGTATAGCAAATAGCAATGTAGTCATGATAATATTGCCAATATTCTGGTTCTGAAACCATAGTTCTGAAACCAGTAGAGCGCATTCATCACTTAGAATAACCACAGTAAACTCAATATAACCACATAAATATTAGCAACGTATAACGTGATTTACTCCATACTGCGTTATCAGATTTTAACATTAGCAAGCTGACTAGTAATTAATTCAGATTTATTTTATGTTATCATTCAGCTTTTCACTGATGTAAGTGTCGTGTCAATGTAGGTAAATTGTATTTATATACAATTTACCTACATATATAATATTTGCAAACATGACCAACACGATTTTGACAGTACATTATTTGTATTGAGCAAAACACATTTAACACTTTATAAATTACGACATGTAAACATTTTGATAAGTTATCGCATTGTCACATCAATTACTTTCATGGAGAAAAAAAGAGCGTGTATGCCGAGCACACGTGTCAGAAGTGAAACTTCTTTGGCATGATTCAAAGATACCAAAATCTTCTCGTAACTCCACGACGGTTTTGAAATTTAACTCACAACGCGTCTAAAGAAGTTTCACTTAAAAATTGCATTTTTGAGTAGATACCCTTTGAATTGATAAACAACAGAAAATTATTTAATGGCAACATTATAAAATCCATATAATCCGATGTTTATCAAAACCCCTCATTTGAAGCAGTTAAACGCTTATACCTAAGGATGCACTAAAGGTAAACTTCAGTTTTAAAAACTATATTCACAAAATACTTGATGACATAATGGGGTAGATAATTGCAGGTCGGTGAGAATGCTCTGACGCATAGCACGTTACCATCATGAATAAATAATATACAATCACAATTTGGGTCGTCATTAAGCAATTATACTGTTGTTAGCATTATAATGTTTTTGAAATGCTTTTAATTTTTTATTAGTTCGCATTATCGGGGCCGTTGAGGTGTCTGACATACGGTCAGCTATTAAATATTAATCAAGTTTAAAATTGAGCGGTTGTTTCAAAACATTGTATGGTAAAGCTGATTATTATGTATTTAACTGCATAATAGCATACAAAATGTAATGTTAATTACTTTATGGGAATTTCGTATGCGCAAGTTGATTTTAAATGACTCATGTGCATCGTTATCCGTTTATTTTGAACTAGAGGTCCGCCCCGGCTTCGCCCGTGGTACATATTTCGCAATAAAAGGTAGCCTATGTCCTTTCTCGGGTATCAAAATATCTCCATACCAAATTTCATGCAAATTGGTTCAGTAGTTAAGGCGTGATTGAGTAACAGACAGACAGACAGAGTTACTTTCGCATTTATAATATTAGTATGGATGATAAACTAAAACGTTCTTTGTATGAGTACCTACATCAGTTTTAAAACTCTTTTATCAATTGTGCAATAAGAACAATTCAGAGTTTACATCTATTTTTTTTTCTCTTGATGAATTCAATGATGATTATCATTGCACGCTACATTGATAAAAGACAAATCACAAGAATATGATAACAGTTTATATTGTTTGAGATTTTTACCTTTTGGGTATATTATTGTTAATCTAATATAATAATATAATATATTATAAAGGCGAAAGTTTGTAAGGATGTATGGATGTATGGATGTATGGATGTTTGTTTCTCTTTCACGTAAAAACTACTGAACCGATTACAATGAAATTTAGCACACATATAGAGGGTAGCTTGGATTAACACATAGGATATAGTTTTTATCCCGGAAATCCCACGGGAACGGGAACTATGCGGGTTTTCCTTTGCAAACGCGGGCGAAGCCGCGGGCGGAAATCAAGTTATCAAATATAGCTGCGAGCGGTGCCTGAACCTTATTGATGAAGATTATAAAATCAATTTTTATCCGTGAAACAGTTCGATGAAAAAGTAAATTATTAATAATTTGTTTAATGTTCAAACAAATGTGACTGCACATAGCTTGAAAATAAAAACCACCCAACCGTGTACAGAGCACTATTATAAAATAATTAATGATAAATTATAAAGTTTATGCAATTTGAATCCAATTACAATGATTATGATATGGTTAAGTTATCAAGCGTTCACAAGTTTGAGTCCGACGCATCCATCATCCATATCATGTGTAAGATTAAGCAAAATCCGTTCGTGTGTGTGAGTGAATAAAATTGTAATCCTTTTAAGTAATGAGAGGTACAGGATGTAGATATAAGAATGTTATAGACGTTTTTCTAATGTTTAATGTTTTATTTAAACGACGGGTTGGTAAACGATAGAGTTTCATAGTCATGTTATGGAACTCAGGTAATTGTATATTATATTGATCTTATTAAACCATTCTATTTTAAGAATTTGGTCATTTTGAGGGTAGAAAGGACGAAACTGTCAGCTCGTGCTCTTTGTAACTATTTGTCACATCGGCATAAATGACACAATAAATATATCGCATTTAAAACCAGTTAAAAGATCTTTAATTCGTCACACTCGCCTTAAATCAAACAAGAAAATGTTTGATTCAACACTCTGTCGCCTCTAAAGATAAATAGCTCTACATCGATAGCAAGGGTCCGTTTATCAATCACCATCATGATCCTTCATTATTAAGAGTGATGAGAACTCGCAGTGCAGATTTGTCTGAGGTTTAGCCTTCTGGGGCTGGCGTTAAGGGCCCTTTGTTTATTGTAGACTATTTGATCGATATTGCTAAACGTTTCGTATATTGATGACGTCGCAATTTAGGCCGTTTTAATTTCTTATACGTGCTGTTTTCTTCTCTGTTTTAGATAGTAGCCGTTACTATTTTCGTATTTATGTAATGTTAAAAAGTTTAATTTAATTTATTGGAATTTAATTTAAATAAAACATAAATCACACACACCATTGTGTTGCACGAATACATAAAATGTAAATAAATGTAAAAATAATACCTAGTATTATTAAACAGAATTCATCTAGTAAATATGATATTTACGTAACAAGTAAATTAATTTGTAATTAGTTGAGAGCTGCCATAAACACGCCCGCTTATTAGATGATACCTAATTAATTTAAACTCATTACAAAATTTCAATTTTACTCCAACTACAAATATACTGTATGAAGTGTAAATTAAAACTAGCTGTGCTCCGCGGTTTTACCCGCAGTGCTTCGCTATTGATGTTCTTAGCGAGATGATATTATAAAGCCTTCCTCGATAAATGGGCTATCTAACACCAAGAATTTTTCAAATCGAACTAGTAGTTCCCGAGATTAGCGCGTTCAATCAAACAAACAAACTCTTCAGATTTATAATATTAGTTTAGATAAATACTTATTACTACTACATAAATGTCTACTGAAAATAAAATATCTTACAAATAGGTATCTCTCGCTTTAATAATAATACGAAATATAACCAAAATAAACAAAACACTATTAAGTGCCGTATTTCAGCGGCTTTACTTAAATATATTGTGGAACATAGTAACATAAATTGTCACTTAAAGACGCCAGCACGAACTTAAATTGGTCGTAAATTCCTTAGAAAGAACCTTAAGGCTTCCTCTGATGACGTACAAGGATATATTACTTTTACTACGTTCATGAACATAATATGTTGTTCTTTAAATGTTTTAGCTGATTAGCTTCAGGTCACGGCTTCACTTACGTTAATTTTAAATAAAAAGCTCTATCTACTATAATCAATATGCCAATATAAATTTAATAGTCAGCAAGACTAAAATCCATAATGGTGATATTCATCCTTACGATATCACGCTTTTTTTTAATAAAATCGTCAATATGCTTAAATATACTAATACCTTATCTGGTAAGTTAAGTGAAATATTGACAAATTAAAGAAATGATTGCTCTGAAGCTTGATGATGGAGCTTTATAATTAATTGACAAAGTAAAGCAATATAGTAATTGATATAGGAAATAAACAGCTATTCAAATTGAATGTAATTTTACTATAGCAGAAGGAGTCGTAGGTCACACCTACTATGTATACCCATTTAGGAGCCGTAAAACAAAGGTTATTACGGGCGAAATAAATACGGACAGCCAAAGGCCAAATAACAAACGCGCCCTCTCACCAAAACAAATTAAGACAATTTCAAATTAACAGAGCCGGCAAACTCTGATATATGCGAAGAATTCAAGCGAAACCTTCTTGAATTACCCGTGCCATGCTTAACAATTTTAAACACAGGAACTTTATTTACATATACTAGACCACAGAGTAAAAATATCGCTATGCGCTGAAATGGGAAACTGGCAGTTCGAAAAAAGGTGAGTATGAAGCGTCGTTAGTGTGTGTGCTTGTGTACATGGAACGGTCTCTCGAGCTGAAGCACCGAGGGGCGAGGTCCTTAAGCCCCTCTTCAGTGGAGCAGGATTCCTAATGAGTCGCCAGAGCACTAGAGCTGTAGGTCGTCTTGCACTATACGGTTATTTCGCGTGGAAACTCCTCGCGTGAGTGAATTTTTCTTTTTATTTCGCTCGGAGGAAAGTAGAACGCGAAAATTGGTTTACAAATGTAGCAGCTACATGACTTGAATGGAGTGAATTTTATTATACTGTTATTATGAAGCGATTGCGAACATTTGAATGAAATGGAGTTACCTTACTTTGTTCACTCGGAAAATAGAAATTTATGAGAATAAACGTTGAATGACTTCTGTTTATATGTTTTGAAATAAAAGACTATGAAAAGAAGCAAGCATTTGGTGGTTTTTCTATGTTTCTAACTTTATACACCTAGTGTAGTGACGACGAGTCTTAGGTTTGAATCCTGCAGATAATTCCATAAAATGTAAGACACTCCGAAAAAAAAATTTGTTGAAAAATGTATTGCTGTTTTTTTAATATTTCTAAATGAAATTAAAACCGTTATGTTCAAACCGTTTATTCAGGCATTCATCGTTGAAACAAAGGCAAAGATAGTGTTATCAAAATATCCAACAATCTACACAATGAAAACGTAGGAGTACAATTGTCAATAAATATCATCACATACAAATGATGCGGGGGCGAGTTCCAATCGATTTTTAAATCATTCGATTTAAAATCGTTTGTGAATTAATGCATTCGATTCATCTCGACATCAAAGGCGTCGATCTTTTATAGTTTAATGCAATAGAAGAAGTATTTTCCTACGATTCGTATGTTTCTATTTTGTTCACTTTTGATTATTACTTATCGTTTAAATGTATTTTGATTTTATTTAAAGGTACTAGATAATTATTATAACTGTCATTAAGTTTAAAATATATAGGTACTACCTACTCGAAAAATATTATGTAGCTTACTGTCTGAAACTAAAGTTATAATTATTTTTAAAATCTTTACCTATCATAGCATCTGCGTGGAAGTTTTTTTTAAGTTACATAGATCATGGTCAACTTTGCCATACATACTAACAAGTTGCCGGTTTACCTTAAGGCTTAATGGAAAGAGGTATAATCAGCACCTCTGAATCACTATAGAAAGTAAAAAATAGCATCCTGGCAAATGTAGTCATTATAATGAAAAGGAAGTGAAGCTAAAAGCACATACTTAAGCAATGACGCAGGCATGCGAATTATATGATAAGCTGAATAAAGTTTTATCCAATTATACTTCGATACAATAACTAACATTGTCCATTGACAAAGAACATAATTTCCAGCCAAATTTTTCAAATAATCCTAAAACAAGATTCGAATTGAAAAAAATGCATTTTCTTGAAGTTTTTATAACTTTAAACATGAATTAAAAGTTCGTTAGAGAAAAACTTTTTCGTATATGACGGGAATTAACTGTGTTTAAGTTCATCGATGTACATGTACTTATTACTTTAATAATGAAGAAAAAAAGAAGTTCATATGATCTGCCGTGACATAAATACAGCACGTACAAGATGTCGCCTGCATCAACCCCATCTATTTTTAAAGTTCCGTCCGAAATAATATGGAGTTTTATGTCAGCTCGTAATCACATCCTTTGGTGTAAAATGTCTCAATTAGGTACGGGAGGATGTATGGACACGCTTGCTATTAACGACTTGAGAATTTGAGTGCTCGTTTGATGACGCTCGATTGGTGATGGTGTGTTGACGGAATTATTGGTTCGTGAGAACGTTTGGACAAATAACCGCATGATATGGGACGATAAATTGTTTAAGTTTAAAACTTTCTTCTTTTTTGGGACATCTTTTTATAAGCTCTAAGCGATACATGCTATAGATAGAGATCATGCATTATAATGAAATCGTGAATTAATATATTTTATGATATCTAATATATAAGAAATCAGTAATTAATCAATTAATCAAGTATGACTATTAATTTGTACTTTTGCATAATTTGACACATAATATTCAAAGCTTTATCATCTTCCTCTTTTCTCTTAAATTAAACCAATATAAATGCAATAGGTAGGTACTAGTACAAAATTGCATTTAAAAATTCGATAGAGGCCAAACACTTCGTTATGCAATATGTGAATTTATCGTCGCTAAGTTTCAGCTATAAAAATGAAATACAACTGAATTAAATACGTAAAAGCCATTTTAACACTTTTTCCTGAACCCGATATCAGATTTACAACACCATAACTCAGGCCCAGTTTAATAAATTTAATTGATTTCGACAGCGAGTATAAAAACTTGGCATTAAGCTAAAAATAAGTTTTATCTGAACCAATAAATTATTTTATAATTAATACTCTTGACTACTCACGCGACGATTCGTTTTTTACGCTCATTAAATATAAAGTTTAGCTACGTTGAACACAAATTATGGGTTCAAGTCTTTTTTCCAAGTTTTTGCTCTTTTGCATGCTGATGTACTCCTCATTAAAAGTTGAAATAGGTCTTGATACCATCGTATCGTCTTACGTGCATAAACTTCTGCGAAAAACGCTTGCCGTATTTACAGTTTTTATTTTTCCGCTACTAGGAAAACGGCTGGTTAAATATTTTTTAAATTGCAGCCTTAAATATAAATATTCTGTATTATTTTAAGTCCTTAACTAACTATAAACTCAAAACCCATCTAAACATTTTAAGCACCTCTCAGCTCGTAATAGGATCAAAACAACTCTATTTTGAAATAAACAACTGTATCATTCCGCAAAAAACCCGTCTAGTTTACAACGAAATATTATATTGTTTGAAATGATCAAACGCTTGTAAGTGACACCGTAGCGACTCCGTTCCCACCGAATTAAAATGCTTTGAAACATTAGCCGATGGAAAGTTCGTAACGAGAAACTAAGTGTAAATCGCTCGCTACTTTTTAAAATTTTATTTCTCGCTCATCTTGAAATATGTCGGTGTGATTGCGGTTTTCATTAGTGGCAATTTGTGAATCATTCAAACGGATTTTCACGTGGAAAATCGGAGGCTTTTATGCAACATTTAGCGCACTCAAAGGTTTCGTTTTATTAATTTTGCTTCAAGTGATTATATTCAATGTTGAGTTGATAAAACAGATTACGGTTTTCAATTTCATTGTAAGGTTGTAGTTTCAATTTTAAATTTTTATGTTAACCATCATTTCATTGTATTATATTAATAAACCACTTACAGATTATGTACATAGTGCTTTAGTGAATCAAGTAGAGGTAGAGTGTAGTTATTTTATAATGTTTTAGTTTTATAATGAAAAAACAAATATTTTAAGTACATACCTAAACATCATACTAATTAAAAGTGAAGTGATTTTATAGATAAATGAGTTCGTTGCAAATATTATACTAGTTAGTTATATTTACATTTTTGTTTTCCAATTATTTTTATAAAATACAACAGTGAGTAACAACATCCAACCCCAATCATACTTTCAGTATTATTTTTGCTTATAGAAGGGAATTTTGTATACTTATAACAGCTTAACGGCAACTGAAGCTTGCTTTAGATCAAAAAAATATTCTGACACGCTCAAAATATTCGCAAAAAGTACAAGCCCCTGCATGAGCATTGTCAACACATTAACTCCGTAATAGGGCTCTATTTTTAGTTTTATTTTTGGGAGATTCCTTGCATTTAGTGCGGGTGGAATGTGTTACACCGTTTCTTGAAATGATTTTGTTCTTGTGTTATTTATTTGAACTTTTTTGATAAAACAATGTATAAAAGAAAAAAAAATACACAAATTCCCTTTAACCAGCATAGCCAAATGTAAAAATATGGAATGTATTTTATGTCAACTTTAATATTCATTCATTCAACTTTAAAAATGTTCATACATTTAAAAAATACATACCATGCATGCTGACATGCATGAGTTACCCGTAGAAGTGAACATGACCTAAAGAAAAAAAATATATACTCCAAAAAATGCTGTTTTGCGCAGCAATGATTTCGCGAGGCTCTATGTTCCCTTCTATTCGCGAACAATCAAGGCATACCTTACGGTCTGACATACACCCAATATAAAAGGACGACCATATTGGTGATGACACGCGTCAGCCACGTGTTCTGGTCTTGCCCTTATCTCAACGTGCACGTTCACAATTCGACAGTTCTGATCAGTCTGATTGGATTACAACTTGGGGTGTCTCCCTAATTTCTAATATTAAAAGCTTTCTTCCTACTTAACAGACAAGATAAGAATGAAACGACTCTAAACTACTTGGTAGCGATGTTACAATAATTACAAGAATTGTAGAATTTATATTTAGCTGCTGTTGTGTTTATGAAATATGAAGAATAGGATAGGATAAGAACTCAATTACTTGAGAACGTTAATTTAAATCCTATTTACGTAAAATTCAAAGCTTTCTGCTTAAAATAAAATATTTCTTTATATAGAATAAAAGATTTAAATCCCTTGTCCAAATCTCTAGAGCCCAATAACTTGTTATATTTTGTATACTACAAAAGTACAAACTCATAATAATATTTTATACAAATTTTCACCGAAGATTAAACTTTGTACCTCGTGGCTTATTATGCTCAATACTAAGAAGAATTTTATGATATAACTAAATTAGAAAAGCTTGTGTGATATCTTATCAAACAATAAATTTTACTGCAAAGTTAAAATCACTGTTATAAATTCTTAACCAGTTGTTCACACGTGGTCAGTTAAGCAGCATCTTCTCACAATAAAATTTGATTAAATAAATTTATTGATTTTATGTCCAATTTATTCAATGCACCAAATCGTCTGGAACGTATTTATTAAGATACAAATTAATAAATAGGTAACCAACGTCTTAACTTTGTAAATAAAAATTGCAAACGAGCGTCTCTAACGCAACTTTATTTACTTGATTATTTTATTTCTAATTAATTATTATTATTAAACTTTACTTGGAGGTTAACTTGCTATACTTTTCTTTGTGTTATTATTAAGCAAGAAACCTAGATTATTATTTAAAGAGGAAAATATGCAACTTCACTATTAATTAGTAAAAGTAAATTTAAAATCATTGTAAATATTTTTTAGTTCTTTATAAATCACATAAATGAATTTAAGTTACGATTTACTGTATAGTAGAGATATCATTATTATGTTATAATTAATAGTAGCCATTCCTTTATCTTTAGTTTAACAGTCTAATAAGAATCTTCCTCGAAGAACCTCCGAACGCATTGAAAAACGCAGCAGCAAAAAGCTCGTCTGCCACACTATCGCAGTCGCTTGTTCTTAACGTAGGCGTGCGACTCCGGAATGAATTAGCATATATTCAAATAACCGACTATTCGGATTGTTTCTTCGGATAAATGCGTTTGGTTAATTTATGTCAATTTTATGTTAAATTTAAGACCCGCCCGGCCGGCCCGTATTACTGGGGACAATCAAGTTGACTGAGAGGTCAACCTTGTGTACGCATTGTGTGGGCTTTGTCTATAATAAAAAGTGAATGAGACCGTTTTGAATATATTATTTTTAATGCTATGGGGTAGTTTGAATTATGCTATGTTTGGACAGAATATCGTGGGGAAGAGTTTGACTACATTTTAAAAATTAAAATAAATGTTTTATTCTTGATCAATGATTTGTTTTTATAAAACAATTAAAATTAAGACAATAGTGTATTCCAAAATTTTAAATACATTTTAATTTGTTTAAAAGGACTAATTAGCATATGAATACCATCACGGCACACTCAAAACGTATTATTTAAATTATCTAACCGAAATAGAATTAGAATACTATCCCAATCGACGTTACATCTTAATTAAAACAAAACTGTTGATTGTTATCTGGGGGCACGGTAGTGCCCCCGCCAAGACGAGCCAAGCGAAAGCGAAGCGCACGGGCACTACCTACCTTTTCTCGAAGCGCTTCGACGTTTTTTTGAACCCTCATAACTTGGGTTTGGATTATGCTAGATCAACAAAATTTTCGGGATATATTGTCAATAGCGGACTTATTGAACATATTAAGTTTTAATTACATTAGCTTTTATACTTCAGATTTTATTTATATCTAAAAAACGCTAATTTCGTCACTGACTCACTGATGATCATCAAAATTCTTAAGGTATTTCCTAATGCCCTAGAAAGCTGAAATTTTGTATGTAAGCTAGTATTAGCACACAAACAACAAAAAAATTATAAAACTTGTAACTTTCATCCCCCAACCCCTTAAACTAGGGGATGGGAGTTTGTATGAGACCTGTAATTTTAAATTAAATTTTGATTACGCTAGAGGTCTAATCTAATAATCTAAAACTTGGTTCCCCTATATTTTTTTTTAATATATATGTATAGGTACTCCTTGTTAAAAAAAAAAAATAAAAATATAATCGACATATATTGAGACATACTTCAGATCAGATCATATAAATATGAATGAATTGACAGCGAGCGCGTCGATTGTCGATTGTCTTGCTACTGATTTAAAAGTGAACATGGATTGTGAAATAGTTTCACTTGAAGTAAATCTTGGACCTTGCCATCATCATGTGTCAGCGAACAAAGAACAGCGAACAGCGAACAGCGAACAGCGAACAGCGAACAGCGAACAGCGAACAGCGAACAGCGAACAGCGAACAGCGAACAGCGAACAGCGAACAGCGAACAGCGAAAAGCGACAGCGACAGCGAACAGCGAACAGCGAACAGCGAACAGCGAACAGCGAACAGCGAACAGCGAACAGCGAACTGCGAACAGCGAACAGCGAACTGCGAACAGCGAACAGCGAACAGCGAACAGCGAACAGCGAACAGCGAACAGCGAACAGCGAACAGCGAACAGCGAACAGCGAACAGCGAACAGCGAACAGCGAACAGCGAACAGCGAACAGCGAACAGCGAACAGCGAACAGCGAACAGCGAACAGCGAACAGCGAACAGCGAACAGCGAACAGCGAACAGCGAACAGCGAACAGCGAACAGCGAACAGCGAACAGCGAACAGCGAACAGCTAACAGCGAACAGCGAACAGCGAACAGCGAACAGCGAACAGCGAACAGCGAACAGCGAACAGCGAACAGCGAACAGCGAACAGCGAACAGCGAACAGCGAACAGCGAACAGCGAACAGCGAACAACGAACAACGAACAACGAACAACGGTGAATGTGAATGTGAATGTGAATGTGAATGTGAATGTGAATGTGAATGTGAATGTGAATGTGAATGTGAATGTGAATGTGAATGTGAATGTGAATGTGAATGTGAATGTGAATGTGAATGTGAATGTGAATGTGAATGTGAATGTGAATGTGAATGTGAATGTGAATGTGAATGTGAATGTGAATGTGAATGTGAATGTGAATGTGAATGTGAATGTGAATGTGAATGTGAATGTGAATGTGAATGTGAATGTGAATGTGAATGTGAATGTGAATGTGAATGTGAATGTGAATGTGAACATACACAAACACAAACACGAACACGAAAACGAACACGAAAACGAACAACGAACAGCGAACAGCGAACTCGAATTTTAATTCGAACACAAACACAAACACAAACACGAACAACGAACATCAAACAACAATCAACGAACAACTAACAACGAACAATGTGAATGTGAATGTGAATGTGAATGTGAATGTGAATGTGAATGTGAATGTGAATGTGAATGTGCATGTGAATGTGAACAGCGAACAGCGAACAGCGAACAGCGATCAGCGATCAGCGAACAGCGAACAGCGAACAGCGAACAGCGAACAGCGAACAGCGAACAGCGAACAGCGAACAGCGAACAGCGAACAGCGAACAGCGAACAGCGAACAGCGAACAGCGAACAGCGAACAGCGAACAGCGAACAGCGAACAGCGAACAGCGAACAGCGAACAGCGAACAGCGAACAGCGAACAGCGAACAGCGAACAGCGAACAGCGAACAGCGAACAGCGAACAGCGAACAGCGAACAGCGAACAGCGAACAGCGAACAGCGAACAGCGAACAGCGAACAGCGAACAGCGAACAGCGAACAGCGAACAGCGAACAGCGAACAGCGAACAGCGAACAGCGAACAGCGAACAGCGAACAGCGAACAGCGAACAGCGAACAGCGAACAGCGAACAGCGAACAGCGAACAGCGAACTGCGAACAGCGAACAGCGAACTGCGAACAGCGAACAGCGAACTGCGAACAGCGAACAGCGAACAGCGAACAGCGAACAGCGAACAGCGAACAGCGAACAGCGAACAGCGAACAGCGAACAGCGAACAGCGAACAGCGAACAGCGAACAGCGAACAGCGAACAGCGAACAGCGAACAGCGAACAGCGAACAGCGAACAGCGAACAGCGAACAGCGAACAGCGAACAGCGAACAGCGAACAGCGAACAGCGAACAGCGAACAGCGAACAGCGAACAGCGAACAGCGAACAGCGAACAGCGAACAGCGAACAGCGAACAGCGAACAGCGAACAGCGAACAGCGAACAGCGAACAGCGAACAGCGAACAGCGAACAGCGAACAGCGAACAGCGAACAGCGAACAGCGAACAGCGAACAGCGAAAAGCGAACAGCGAACAGCGAACAGCGAACAGCGAACAGCGAACAGCGAACAGCGAACAGCGAACAGCGAACAGCGAACAACGAACAACGAACAACGAACAACGAACAACGAACAACGAACAACGAACAACGAACAACGAACAACGAACAACGAACAACGAACAACGGTGAATGTGAATGTGAATGTGAATGTGAATGTGAATGTGAATGTGAATGTGAATGTGAATGTGAATGTGAATGTGAATGTGAATGTGAATGTGAATGTGAATGTGAATGTGAATGTGAATGTGAATGTGAATGTGAATGTGAATGTGAATGTGAATGTGAATGTGAATGTGAATGTGAATGTGAATGTGAATGTGAATGTGAATGTGAATGTGAATGTGAATGTGAATGTGAATGTGAATGTGAATGTGAATGTGAATGTGAATGTGAATGTGAATGTGAATGTGAATGTGAATGTGAATGTGAATGTGAATGTGAATGTGAATGTGAATGTGAATGTGAATGTGAATGTGAATGTGAATGTGAATGTGAATGTGAATGTGAATGTGAATGTGAATGTGAATGTGAATGTGAATGTGAATGTGAATGTGAATGTGAATGTGAATGTGAATGTGAATGTGAATGTGAATGTGAATGTGAATGTGAATGTGAATGTGAATGTGAACAGCGAACAGCGAACAGCGAACAGCGATCAGCGATCAGCGAACAGCGAACAGCGAACAGCGAACAGCGAACAGCGAACAGCGAACAGCGAACAGCGAACAGCGAACAGCGAACAGCGAACAGCGAACAGCGAACAGCGAACAGCGAACAGCGAACAGCGAACAGCGAACAGCGAACAGCGAACAGCGAACAGCGAACAGCGAACAACGAACAACGAACAACGAACAACGAACAACGAACAACGAACAACGGTGAATGTGAATGTGAATGTGAATGTGAATGTGAATGTGAATGTGAATGTGAATGTGAATGTGAATGTGAATGTGAATGTGAATGTGAATGTGAATGTGAATGTGAATGTGAATGTGAATGTGAATGTGAATGTGAATGTGAATGTGAATGTGAATGTGAATGTGAATGTGAATGTGAATGTGAATGTGAATGTGAATGTGAATGTGAATGTGAATGTGAATGTGAATGTGAATGTGAATGTGAATGTGAATGTGAATGTGAATGTGAATGTGAATGTGAATGTGAATGTGAATGTGAATGTGAATGTGAATGTGAATGTGAATGTGAATGTGAATGTGAATGTGAATGTGAATGTGAATGTGAATGTGAATGTGAATGTGAATGTGAATGTGAATGTGAATGTGAATGTGAATGTGAATGTGAATGTGAATGTGAATGTGAATGTGAATGTGAATGTGAATGTGAATGTGAATGTGAATGTGAATGTGAATGTGAATGTGAATGTGAATGTGAATGTGAATGTGAATGTGAATGTGAATGTGAATGTGAATGTGAATGTGAATGTGAATGTGAATGTGAATGTGAATGTGAATGTGAATGTGAATGTGAATGTGAATGTGAATGTGAATGTGAATGTGAATGTGAATGTGAATGTGAATGTGAATGTGAATGTGAATGTGAATGTGAATGTGAATGTGAATGTGAATGTGAATGTGAATGTGAATGTGAATGTGAATGTGAATGTGAATGTGAATGTGAATGTGAATGTGAATGTGAATGTGAATGTGAATGTGAATGTGAATGTGAATGTGAATGTGAATGTGAATGTGA
The DNA here is from genome assembly GCF_061535455.1 of Colias philodice. Taxonomy (NCBI): domain Eukaryota; kingdom Metazoa; phylum Arthropoda; class Insecta; order Lepidoptera; family Pieridae; genus Colias; species Colias philodice. The sequence goes on along the minus strand of NC_143099.1, from coordinate 7,715,812 downwards.
ATGTGAATGTGAATGTGAATGTGAATGTGAATGTGAATGTGAATGTGAATGTGAATGTGAATGTGAATGTGAATGTGAATGTGAATGTGAATGTGAATGTGAATGTGAATGTGAATGTGAATGTGAATGTGAATGTGAATGTGAATGTGAATGTGAATGTGAATGTGAATGTGAATGTGAATGTGAATGTGAATGTGAATGTGAATGTGAACATACACAAACACAAACACGAACACGAAAACGAACACGAAAACGAACAACGAACAGCGAACAGCGAATAGCGAACTCGAATTTTAATTCGAACACAAACACAAACACAAACACGAACAACGAACATCAAACAACGAACAACGAACAACGAACAACGAACAACGAACAACGAACAACGAACAACGAACAACGAACAACGAACAACAAACAACAATCAACGAACAACTAACAACGAACAATGTGAATGTGAATGTGAATGTGAATGTGAATGTGAATGTGAATGTGAATGTGAATGTGAATGTGAATGTGAATGTGAACAGCGAACAGCGAACAGCGATCAGCGATCAGCGAACAGCGAACAGCGAACAGCGAACAGCGAACAGCGAACAGCGAACAGCGAACAGCGAACAGCGAACAGCGAACAGCGAACAGCGAACAGCGAACAGCGAACAGCGAACAGCGAACAGCGAACAGCGAACAGCGAACAGCGAACAGCGAACAGCGAACAGCGAACAGCGAACAGCGAACAGCGAACAGCGAACAGCGAACAGCGAACAGCGAACAGCGAACAGCGAACAGCGAACAGCGAACAGCGAACAGCGAACAGCGAACAGCGAACAGCGAACAGCGAACAGCGAACAGCGAACAGCGAACAGCGAACAGCGAACAGCGAACAGCGAACAGCGAACAGCGAACAGCGAACAGCGAACAGCGAACAGCGAACAGCGAACAGCGAACAGCGAACAGCGAACAGCGAACAGCGAACAGCGAACAGCGAACAGCGAACAGCGAACAGCGAACAGCGAACAGCGAACAGCGAACAGCGAACAGCGAACAGCGAACAGCGAACAGCGAACAGCGAACAGCGAACAGCGAACAGCGAACAGCGAACAGCGAACAGCGAACAGCGAACAGCGAACAGCGAACAGCGAACAGCGAACAGCGAACAGCGAACAGCGAACAGCGAACAGCGAACAGCGAACAGCGAACAGCGAACAGCGAACAGCGAACAGCGAACAGCGAACAGCGAACAGCGAACAGCGAACAGCGAACAGCGAACAGCGAACAGCGAACAGCGAACAGCGAACAGCGAACAGCGAACAGCGAACAGCGAACAGCGAACAACGAACAACGAACAACGAACAACGAACAACGAACAACGAACAACGAACAACGAACAACGAACAACGAACAACGGTGAATGTGAATGTGAATGTGAATGTGAATGTGAATGTGAATGTGAATGTGAATGTGAATGTGAATGTGAATGTGAATGTGAATGTGAATGTGAATGTGAATGTGAATGTGAATGTGAATGTGAATGTGAATGTGAATGTGAATGTGAATGTGAATGTGAATGTGAATGTGAATGTGAATGTGAATGTGAATGTGAATGTGAATGTGAATGTGAATGTGAATGTGAATGTGAATGTGAATGTGAATGTGAATGTGAATGTGAATGTGAATGTGAATGTGAATGTGAATGTGAATGTGAATGTGAATGTGAATGTGAATGTGAATGTGAATGTGAATGTGAATGTGAATGTGAATGTGAATGTGAATGTGAATGTGAACATACACAAACACAAACACGAACACGAAAACGAACAACGAACAGTGAACAGCGAACAGCGAACTCGAATTTTAATTCGAACACAAACACAAACACAAACACGAACAACGAACATCAAACAACGAACAACGAACAACGAACAACGAACAACGAACAACGAACAACGAACAACGAACAACAAACAACAATCAACGAACAACTAACAACGAACAACTAACAACGAACAATGTGAATGTGAATGTGAATGTGAATGTGAATGTGAATGTGAATGTGAATGTGAACAGCGAACAGCGAATAATCTGAAACTTGGTTCCCCTAGATATATATGTATATGTATAGGTACTCCTTGTTAAAAAAAAAAATTAAATTTAATCGACATATATTGAGACATATACTTCAGATCAGATCATATAAATATGAATGAATAGAAGTGTTGCGAACGTCTCCTGCCTCTTACGTCCACACAGTAGCTAAAAATAAAAAAAAAATTTGTTACAAACAACTTACAAAAAGAAATGAAATCCCACCAAAAACATTTTCATGTAAAATGTTGCCAAGACGAGCCCATGACTCGCACTGTCAAAAAGTTATCAGATCTCATGTAGAGCCAAGCTTCTAAAACTACACGCCCTAACTCTACAAGGCCTAACTTCACAAACTCTACACCTTAGTCAAAATATGTGGCTTGGCCGTTCATTACTACAAGAACTATTGTATAACACAAAAGTAATGAACAGTGAATTAATTTTTCACCTTACGCCGATGTGAATGTAGCGAAATGGCCAAGCCACATATTTTGACCAAGGTGTAGAGTTTGTGAAGTTAGGCCTTGTAGAGTTAGGGCGTGTAGTTTTAGAAGCTTGGCTCTACATGAGATCTGATAACTTTTTGACAGTGCGAGTCATATGGGCTCGTCTTGGCAACATTTTACATGAAAATGTTTTTGGTGGGATCTCTCATTTACTTGAAAATATAGTCAATTTCGACCACTTGATTGTCGATTTAGTATGTAAAGGTGATTAAAGAAACTATACGCTAATAAATAAGTATATATTTAATGTGAGGAACCGGCATTTTTTTAACGCGTAACAATTTAAATATCTAAATAAAGACGTTAAGATTTTTATCAATTTTGACAAATTCAAATGGTTGCCCAAAAAGAATGAAATAAATGTGAAGTTGTGGTTTGGGCATTTAATTATTATTCTAGGAATAAAATAGCCAGTGTTAAAAACAGCTTTTATGGCTTTAAGGCGAATAACCCCACAATTTACTCATGTTATCATATAAAATTAATGTACTATAAATTAAATAACAATTTGCTTATAAATCTTCCGGGTCCATAAAATATTTCACCGTCAATAGCGATTATACTACGTCATGATTTTCACTTAGCGCGATACGAACTGATCAAAGGTCAACAAGGGAAGCATGTGAAACCAATCTTGGCCATATCGTGACAATACATTAGCTTGATGTGAGAACTATAAGACGATTATATATTAAAAATAATGTATAATAATAATAATATGTAAATAATGTATAATAATGTATAATAATAATAATGTATAAATATAATAAGGTGTTTAATTTTACATTTTACATAATATACAAGCTTTTTTTTGTCTCCGTTACTACGCTAGCTGTAAAGTGGTAGAAACGTTGGGATAAATAATAATATAATGAATAAGCATCTGAAATCCGTGAAAAAGTATTTTCTTAATGTATTTTGTAAATGTATTCGTAAAAAAATATTTTCTAAATACATTACATTTCATATACCTACGGTAAACAAAATTTACTGAAATATGTTTCCTTTTTTGTAACAGTTATAGAGAATAGATATAAAACTCAAAGTAAAAGAATAAGTTACATCATATAGGTACCTAATAAATACAAATTCACTTAGTTTAGATACACATTTAAATATTTTGATTTAAACTAAATACCTATGTAGATTTTGTAATTCCTTGAGAGTATACCAACTATTAAAGCTCTATCACTGTTTTTTGTTTCATCATTTTTGCTTAAGTACGAAGTAAATTTTCTTTAAGACTTACCCCTATTTGCTTAAGGGTCTGAGTAAAGACTCCCGAACCTACTAATACATACCAATACCAAGCGCCCTAATCACCTTATAACCAAATTATCTTATTATACCTACCCAATTCAAACAAACAAGATTACAAGGGCTGATACTGCCAGCCCATCAAACAATATATTTGCCAACAAATTATCCGCTCCGCAAACTTGGATCGCATCTGAGTCAATTTAGCTAGTCCTTATTGAATTACAGACCGACACGTTATTGTGATGCTCCCACTTCTGTACATATACCTTCAATCAACGGTATGCAATATTCATTCTTATTTTTGTGAACGTAGAATTGAATATTCACTAACAGTTGACTAGGATAGATTAGTCAGAAACAGTTATGGGTGAATTTTCTTTATATTTAATAGGTGTAAAGCATGTTTAATTATAGCTCCTCTCAGTATTTTGTCATAAGAATAAGCAAAAGGCATAGGGAATCTAGTATTTAAAATAAAGAAATAATTAGAATTCAAACGTTTATCAAACAAATGACACGGTTCTGACGGATGCTTTAAGATATTACGCGTTCATACAAACGAACTCAACTTTATTAGATAAAGGTTTACAAATTATACTTCTACAGGTAATGAAAGTACTTTCTTAATTGATAGTGTGATTCCTTTAGTTTCGTAGTCGTTGTGATTACAGTACCCACACAGTAGGTACCCATTCATTCCGCGTGGTAGGAACTTCAAAGGAATTGTGCTAGCGGTTTACTACCACACTGAAGTATATTAATCACTGTGTCACGATCTCATCTATAAAGTAATTGATTATTTAATATTATGTTTGTTTATAGCTGAGTAGCATAGTACATAATGTAAATTAATATTAAACTATTACATTTTGAAGATACTCACACACTTTCTTATTAATTAATCGTATTTATATTCTAAATCAATTACATGGATCAGTGTGTAATTAAAAAACATTTAAGATGCTTATTTTCACAAAATAAGCTTTCGCAATAATTATTCTTAGGATTTGCAATAAATCACATTTTATTTTGAACGTTTACAGCGAGCGCATTGAAGAAAATAAATTAGTTGGGCTTAATTAAGAGTTTGGCTTATTATGATTTATTGTTTAAGGTTTCATAATTACAAATTCGCGTCAAAATTGCTCGCTTGAAAAATGTTAATTTTAAAAGGAATTTTAACTTCGCTCAAACAAAGAAGATGTATTTTCATTTTTCTATTTGAAAACGTTATAGGGGTAGGTACATTACGAATTAATAACCAAAACCTTTTACTATTAAAGATTTAACAGATTGTCTGCACTAAAAGTTTTTTAGCTCCTCATTTTCACTTCGAGTAAATATAAAAAAAAATGGTTCAAAATTTGTTACTAAAACTAGTAGTTACCTACTCTTAGAAATATATTCTTATAAATACTCATCCCTCAGAGAAAACATGTATTTTAACCATCGACCTCAACCATTTTATTTCCAGAATAGAACAACTAATATAGCACTATTAAATGAGATTAAATAAAACGATTCCAATGGTAATAAATAGCAAAGGCTAGAAAAACATTATGACCTCCGACGATTTAACGATTACAGCCAGATTGAGTTCGGCCCAAACATAAAAGCATTATACATGAAGACACAAAAGCCATCTTGTGTCACATAAAAATTAAATCCCTTGAGATTTATGAACGAAAACTTTGAAATATAATAACACGTAAGTTCAGGTTACACATCGCGAGCAATAAATTAAACTTTATAAGCCTTTTGAAACGTGGCTAAAAATGATAATTTGATATTTTCTCCGTTTGATTTATAAACCCTCAAATAAATATGTTTTGAAGACACAATGGATTGGTTAAATGAAAAGCTATAATAACTTTGAAAAAATAATGTCTTTCTACACCGAAGTGCTGAGCTAAAATATAAATGGATGGATATTTGAATATTTCAGTGATTTTTTCGTATCAGCTGTCTCACTGATAAATAAAGAGTAATTTAAACAAAATTATAGAGATGAAGTTACACTGCTTGCGCAATTTATTTCACAGTAGCAAAGTATTATTAAAAAAAATATTATTCATGTTTTATGTCTATTTTCACAGTAGGTACAGAATATATTGGCAAAAATAAATATTGTATTGAGAGCCGCTCTACATTCCGAGTTTCACAGAATAAATACGTACCTTTTCTCTATACTATATTATAATATAATGATATCTTAAATATAACGAATTCATTATATCTTATAATATAATGAATTCGGGTATTGATTGGAATATATTCCAATCAATACCCGAATTCAATAATTCCGAGACGCATCTGTTTGTACGCGTGCACGGGTCAGTTTATACAAAACTCAATTCCGCAGTGAAATAAACGAAACGACAAAAAATGCCCTACCGATCCAGTGATTTGTGGGCCACATTCATTGTAGTGACAAGCTTGTTCCGACTGCGCTGCCACACTAGCCGTTTCGGTTGCTATTATGTCGGCAAACATTGGCCCTAGGACATGTCTTGTTATAGGATCCGATTTGATTGAGTTATCTTAGTGGCGCGGGTTTTTCCACTCAGTGGATATAGCCTATAGGCACTGATTTGAAAGGAACTGTTTCATTTGATTATTTTTTATAAACAGCAGTATATTTATTGAGTTTCAATCCAAAGTATTAAACTTAAACTGTATTATTACGATCCAAAAGTCGTTCTTGTTGTTTAGTTAAAACATTTTTGCTAGCAGTTTATTACATTAATTAATCAAGATATTCATATTCTTAATATTTACTTAACTAACAAGATACTTTTAGCAACCGTTATAATAATGTAATTTGAAAAAATAATTAACGAAATTAAACAAGCCAAAAATCACCTAATCTAGTCCGACGCTGTAATTTGTTTTGGGTCCTTTGCCCTAAGCTTAGTTAAAAGTATAATTGCTTTCAAGTGCCGGCCTTAAGTAGTACATGAACAATGTTTTTTATGGCATCCTCTGTTTAAACAATGGTTCTGTGCTGCGCTAAACGAGAACAGTGACAGTTAATTAGTATTAAATCAATCAATTGTAGAACAACTCCTGCTTTGTTGGAACGAAAAAGTTGCCGGCGCGTTTTGACTGACTTGGTTGCAGTATGGATTCCCTGTTCTTTTGCTTATTATTAAATCGTTGGTTGAAAAGGACGTTTAATCTGATTTTAGGCTATTTTAAAGAGCCGTGTTTAATAATTCTGTTTAATTAATAATGCTGGTGTAACTGCCATGAATTTGTGAAACAAACAATTCCAGATAACACACAAAAACAAATATGAAATTTAATCCTTGAATAAGGTGTAAGGCAATATTTATTTATTTGATTAACTTCTTGACACCCATAACAACTCGTTTTATTTGTGGTGAACTCCGCCATGCAAAAATCTCAAATAACAATAATATATTTGCTGTGGCCATAAATTGATGTTATTTCTTTAACAAAATTTAAGTAGGTACCTACTCCTCTTATTGCCCTAAAAATTACGTGTACGTAGAACAAGAGCTTTAATTACTCAATGGGAAAGGGTCAATGAGTGGGTCACGTGGTTTTCGCAGTCGAGGCTAATTAATGAGCTCTGGAACAAACTAAATTAAATAACATATTATTTTACAGACCTACTAATCACTATCACTACATAGTATAAAACAAAGTCGCTTTCCCTGTCCCTATGTCCCTATGTCCCTTTGTACGCTTAAATCTTTGAAAATACGCAACGGATTTTGATGCGGTTTTTTTTAATAGATAAAGTGATTCAAGAGGAAGGTTTATATGTATAATAACATCCATTAAATGGTGGAGAAGTACTGTTATTTTTGAGGTTTCTAATGTGATGTGATGTCTGTTGCAATGTAAGCGGAAAAAATGACATTTTTTCCGCTTACATTGCAAACGCAGGCTGAACCCTACGAGTTTTATCAAAATAATGTACTAAGTATTATACACATTGAAAAGGTCTACAGAAAAGTCCGCGATGGTATATGTCTATCTCTTATGGGTAACCCACAATAACTTTTTTTTGTCATTTACTTTTTACGACAAATAATGGCTATTTTTCGATGCGATTTTAACCAATACAGTATTAATCCTTAACCAATTAAATACCTTGAATACATTGTTCATTTAATATAGATCTATATATGGCCCTTTACACCGTATGATTTAAGTGTATATTTTCGAAGATATTACAGATTTAAAAATTGCGGGACGTAGCGTTTGCGGCGGTACCGGCCGGCCGCCCGGCTATCTATCGGGCCGCTATGTTTTTATAGACTACATGCCCATGTTGAAAAAATTATGGGTCATTTGACCCACCACCTGACCTATCTAGAATGATATAAGAGCATAAAATAATAAGATTCAGCACTATGACGTCACTCGTAAGCTGTCCACCTGAGTGCAGGTGAGAATTCGAAAGTTCAGGTAGAGATTTTCTCCCCTTGTCACCATGATTTTTGTACGGCGTTGCGGAATAATGGCTTAAAAGCAGTATAGAAATAGTATGACATAGATGCCGTACAAAAATGGTGGTCCACAAAGTCGGAATTTATTTTTATTTTTCGACAGTTGCCGGGGTAAATTTGGTCATTTGATTTTGTACGGCATCTGTGTCATACTATTTCTATACTACTTTTAATCAATTATTCCGCAACGCCGTACAAAAATCATGGAGACAAGGGGAGAAAATCTCTACCTGAACCTTCGAATTCTCATCTGCACTCAGGTGGACAGCTTACAAGTGACGTCATAGTGCTGAATCTTATTATTTTATGCTCTTATATCATTCTAGATAGGTCAGGTGGTGGGTCAAATGACCCATAATTTTTTCAACACGGGCCTGTAGTCTATTATATTATACAACGTTCACAGTTTTTCTGTAGTGTATTTAGTATCAGCATTGCACCCGTGCGAAGCCGGGGCGGGTCGCTAGTAATCTAATAAAATTAACTAATAATTATCTAAGGCTCACCTGCTTTGCTCCTATGATAATAAAATACCCCTTAATAACTAAAATGCAACTGCAAAAAAGCTTTACAAAATTATAATCGAGATTCAATAAGATGGAAAATTATGAACGATTTCTTTAAAACCACACAAAGGCAAATCAGGCCATCTGCATCTTACTGATCCATTTAAGTGGGAAGTGGTAGTATTTTATCTATATTATCAGGAAGCACTTCGGTACTTTTGAACCAGTTAAACCCCAACACATAAATATACAAAAAACTACTTAATAATCATTATCACCGAGTGTTTTAGCCAGTTTTTTGCCAAAACACTTTTACTGTACACCGACTTAAGTGACATCCCAAAAACTGTATCTAATCAACATAACGCCTCTGAGGAAGTATAAAAAATCGTGTGAAATCAACACCAGATTTGGCCTCAGAAAAAACTCTAACACGAAATTTTAACTGGCTTGAGAACAGTTTTTGTAATCAATACTTCAACAGTGGCAGTGGGGATTAAAGAAAACACAGTGCAATTTTTGAATATGTTTATTTTATCATTGTACTTAATTTAGATATTAAATATTAATATAATAATTTTAATAACGTAGGTACATAATATTATTTCGATGTATAATTAACGATGGTATGACTAGAATAGAAAGAAGTTGATAACTAAGTCGATATTATACTTATACAAAAATATTAAGCGTGCTATTAACATTTTCAGTCCTAAAATCACCAACCTACTTTCCAAGAAACAGAATTTAACTATTCACGCTAAAGCACCAGTGACAATAAATCGTTGTTCTAACAAGAAACCTCTGTCTTAGCCTCATAAAAATATATCACGCATAATCCATACAAAAACGGTTCGAAATAAATGTATCCGTCTGCAAAAGGGCACGTTTTGTGCATCAAAGTTGACTTCTAAACAGGTGGTCCTGTTTAGGATAATCTCAGCTAATACAGCATCTGCCTAATATATTGCTTTTAAAATGTTGCTTTCGTTTAAAATATGCTTCCTATGACAGTACGTAATCCTGGTTAAGGGGATGTCAGGAATGTGATTGAAATATGGAAAGCTATTTGGAAATGTTGAAGTACGTCTAAAAGTGATAGAAGTTTTCATATTTAGGTCGAGATATATGCACGTGCCTGCAAGAGGCAACGAGTACTAGCAGTTTTTAGAATATTATTAAAAGATATGAATAGCCTCTCATATTGCAATTAACTAAATTCAAAATAACTCGAGGGATCAAGGGAAAACCTCCTGAACTACTTTTCTAATCAAAACAATAGTGAAGATATTTATAACCATTTTTTTACTTTGCTTGATGCAGCTTTTACTACACGAGTAACTCTATTTGCTAAACATGAATAAATTAGAGTAAAAAATATCAATCATTCAATTACTTATCAATATAAATGCATATGAAACAGTATTCCAACCGCCCGTTACGACAGATGGCATTTTTTACCACCAATTTAATTATGGCAACATACTCTTAACGCCAATCAGACTTAATAAGCCCTTTTTATCCAATAAATAAACGAGTTCGTCTTATATCTCAAATTATTTAAAGGTATTTATTTATTCACGGTTGTCTCACGCATTGCGAAAATGCGATATCAATCTCTTTAACCTTATTCTTACTCATAAGTAGGGATTTAAACCGTCATAAATTAGGGCGCGAATTCATTGGTTTCATTATAAAAGTAATGGAAACTATATATTGATAACGATATTTAATGTAACCGATATTATAAAGCGTTAAATATCGCTTGTTGTGAATGTAAATTGTTAATCGTGAAATTGAACTGCACGGTTCTAGGTTTAATAGCTTAATATTTAACTTGTTGACATTTTATCGTTGGCATTATAAACTAAAGTTACACCACTTGTTTTATGAATTCAATTCAATCAATTTTACTAACCATTTTGCCTGTAGTTTATTCTTCAAATTGAGCCCTAACTTAGTAAAATAAAACCACCAATGGCATCATTTATATCCTGCTTTTGTAAACCATTATAATATGAGTTAACCTACCTATAAATAATATATATGTAAATAAAAATAAACTACAACAACATTATTTATTTCAAACAACTTCGTTACCTTCTTCTAAAACCAATGCCAAGCTAAATAAATTTCTGAACTAACTCGACTTCGGCAAACCCATGAGTACAACACCTTACATCGCCGCCGACGCCGACGCATCGTTATAAAGTGACATATGGCTGTCAGAATTAGGCGGATTACTGATTTCACGGTGCTCCGAACGGCTCGGATCCAATTACACGGCCGGAACTCAGGCATTAAGAATTAAAAAAAAACAAACACGACAATATGCCTGAAAAATGGAACGGAATTTTCGAATTAATTTATATTTGGAATGCGATTTTAATATGAGAAACGTGTTTGGTTTATGCTTTGAATGCTAGTGAATGGGACGCAAATGTATGTTATTAAGCCTTACGCCTTACTTAGGCCTATACGACACTAAGAAGTTCCTTCATCCACAATTAATACAATAGTCCGTACTTACCATATTTATGTTATGATTTGCAATTATGTATTGTAAAATGTCATGTGAAAATTAAAAAATACAATATAAAGAATAATACATAAAAATTATAAAAGAATATCATATAACTAGAAACTAAATAAAAACTCAAATAACCAAATTCTCAAATTATTATAGTGAAGCTTTTATACGCACCTAACTTTACCAGCATGCGCTTGCGCATGTACATCTGGCGCCATCTAGAAGAATATCTGGAACTATTAACTATTGCTATTCGCCACTAGATGTCACTAATACTAATCGAGGTGTAATAAACATTTTGCTATATTTTTTTAATAAAAAGAGCATTATATTTAACAAAATATGTTAACTATGTTAAGATAACCAGACGATACAGATTACGTTAATTTAACTGAATAAAACTTTGTAAATGGGAATTTGTTATTCAACTCATCGCTTTAAACATTAATTAAAACAATTCAGAATTATAACAAGGAAATTATAAAATATTTTCACCCTCAAGCCGCCTGTCAACAAAATAATTCCTAACAGTCCATCAAAATTAATCTAATCTAATCCTTAGGCTTTCTCAAGTTTAAACAAAGATATTGCAAAATGAATTTAAAGGGTGATTGAAACATACGTACCTTTATTTCATCCTTAAACGTCAGAATGATTCTTATATTTCTTTGTTAGATACAAATAATTATCAGAATGCCTTATCTTATGTTTATGTATAAGGAATGTACTAGTTTCTGTAACTAACTGGATTAATAATAAATCAGCTAAGATCCAGCTTCCCAGAATACTAAAGAGTAACCTAATTATTGCTTAATAAATGTAGGTATGTAATTACTAATTAGGAATGCTTCACAAAACATTTGCTATGTTCTTGTGGGTATATAAATAACCAAATATAATCTTTATATATAAAAATGAATCGCAAAATGTGTTGGTAAGCGCATAACTCGAGAACGGCTGAACCGATTTCGATAATTCTTTTTTTATTATATTCCTTGAAGTACGAGGATGGTTTTTATGTAGAGAAAACGTAAATATATACCACGGGCGCAGCCGGGGCGGACCGCTAGTGAATAATAAATATATCAACTCCTCCTGACTAAGCTACAGTTTAGCTAAAGTTTACCCAAAATAAAATAAAATTGTTAGGTTAATTACGTTTTATGGCTTAACACATGTAGGTACACAATCAAACGGCGCGTTTATTATTTCTACAGGTTGTAAAATACACGCGTATGTTTCATTACAATATGCTGAGTAAGGGCGGGGGCACACGATGCGTTGCGGCGCCGCACCGCAAAGATTTCACCGTGTCAGTGGGCACACGAGCGGTGCGGCGCCGTAACGTTTTTATGTCGCAGCGGCGTCGTAGCAGCGTTGCACAGCGTGTCCTTCCTTGTGACGCAAAACAACTGAGCGGTGCCGCTCCGACGTCGCACCGCATTCACCCCTCCCCGCCTCGTCTTGGTGGTTACAAGTCCGGTGCGGCGCCGGAACGCATCGTGTGACATGCCACAGATATTTCTATGTAAGACGACGCAGCGACACCGCTCCGGCGCCGCACCGCCGCCGCAACGCATCGTGTGCCCCCGCTCTAATGTATTGCAGTTCTTAATCGTTCATTATTATAGTCGAGCCCTTCGATATTATTTAATAGTTACTGTAAAGCACAAATGTAAACAATAAAGCTTCCCCCTTCTGCCTTTGAAACTAATGAGTCTCCTTATAATAAATGGGAACTTGAATTAGAACTGAATTATGATTTTATATTAGGATATGCATAATTTTGTAAATGTATGCGTAAAATACATAATAATATTTTAAAACCACATGCCATATGCTCATGGTTTTATATTATTATATAGACTACTTAAATCGACGATAAATTAACACTAACTATTTATTGTATTAGTCTACAGAAGTTACAATTTTTTTATGCGGTATTACAATTCATGGCAATAATTAAAAAATATTAAAAAAAAATGTATTATAATAATAAAAAATCTAGAATTTAATAATTTATGAAATCTGCAGCTGTGACCAGTCATGAAACTTATTGGAATTTCTCTCTTTTTCTTTTAATATAATCCACATTATCTGTGCCCCGCGGTTTTACCCGCATGCTCCGCTCCTGTTGGTCGTAGCGTGATGACCTTCCTCGATAAATTAGCTAATAACACCCAAAATATTTTTTCAAATCAGACCAGTAGTTCCTGAGATTAGCGCGTTCAAACAAACAAACAAACTTTTCAACTTTATAATATTCGTATAGATGTATGAAAAAAATGAATAAAACTAATCAGTAACACTAGCTAGCAATACAATACCAATAAAAACGTCAACGAATCCACCATGCGATAGAGTTTATCTATTATTTACGAGCGATCTCATTATTTTTAACGACGCCCGTTACAATGGCGAGCCAAAAAACCTGTCAAATATATCGGAAAAAATATAAAAAAGCTAAGTAATTACCCAGTATTGTTTGCGAGTGCCAAAATCACCCCTGTGTGAGGGGCTATTCATAAATGTGAAATTGCTTATAGCCCGCTACATATGTTGTGTTTTTGTATGAATTCCAAATGTGTTAAGTGTACTGATAAGGTGTACATACTTTGAAACTTATTACATGCTAGCTGTGCCACGTGGTTTTCCCCCCATAGCTCCTCTCTCATTGTATAAATCCCAAAAATGCCACAATAAGGGTTTGAAATAAAACTCTAGAGGGCGTATCAATCGTATATTGTAAACAATTCAATAGCGGCATCTAAATAACTAGTGACGCCATCTATTGGTGAACATCGTAACTTACTTAACTTAGGATTTAACACTTATTCCTCGATAAATAACTAGGTATCTTATGAGGAGAAATAAACAAAAGATTTATAATTCATTAATTTCTTAAACCGAAAGAATTTTTCCAAATTGGTTTCCTAGAGATTTTAGAGCGTTCAAACAATCATACAAACTCTTTAGTTTAAAATATAAGTATAGATTTTATTATAACGCACCCATATGGAAAATTACTTAAAATTGATCAAACTACACAAAATATTTAAGTTTTCTGTAAAAATGTCAGTAATATAATATTATTTTAATTAATTATAGTCACTTTTATGGCACCAAAAAAAACTCTATAATAATCTCAATAACCAGTACTATTTTTGAAAAAAGGGGAAATTGCTGCAATCCTTTTTATTAACAGTCGTGCACACAATAACCAATCAGTGCCATACATGTCACCAACATGACGTCCCCCAATCTGGCAGCATTTAGTAGCATTTTCGATAAGACCATTGTATTTGGTATTAAACTGCTTCTGAACTGGTCTTGAAGTATTGCCGATACAAGAGTTGTTCAAGTAAGTCAATTGGAGGAAAATAACGTTTTTATGCAATGATGCAATTTGCTACGAAACCGATACCAAATTTTTACAAAACAACATCGCTATGGCCTATAGACAAAAAATCATCACCCATCAATCACATGGGTTATAAAACGAATAAAAGTATACTTCATGAAAAAATTACTTTTTACTCAAGTATCAAATGCACATACCTAAACAGGAATATTAACAGAAGCCGTTTGGTGCTTATGAAAAAAAAATTGTAGCCAAAAAGTAATTTTTGAGGGTGAAAACGTTTTCTTTGAAATAAACGCGTTATTACGTTTTGAAGTCGCGTCAAATCACAGCTGTAACAAAATTGCCACCACGTGAACTGGCAATAAAAATAATATAATATATCTTTTAAACTTGGTGCAGGAAAAATGGACTGAATTTAATACAAAATGAGTATCTAGTTAATAAAATATTATGTTATATTTACTATTTATGTACTTACATATTTAAATAATATTTTATTTTAATTTTTATATGTCAATATACTGGCTGTGCCTTCCTCCTCCTTTTAATGTAGTAGTATGATCATAGAAATCTAAATAACACTAATTGTTATTTAGATTTCTATGAGTGTGATGTTATGTTCGATAATTGGATAAGTCAGCACAAAAATACTTTTTAAAATTCGAACCAATAGTACCTAGATTAGTTCGTTCAATCAAACCACAAAGCAAACTCTGCAGCTTTTAAATATTAGCATAGATTTAAGTATAGCATAGCAAAAATAAGAAATCTTTGATCCTTTGTCCATTATGAATAGTTATACATAAGTACACTAGCGGTCCGCCCCGGCTTCGCCCGTGGTACATATGAAAAATAGATGTTGGCCGATTCTCAGACTTACCCGATATGCACAGAAAATTTCATGAGAATCGGTCCACCCGTTTCGGAGGAGTATGCAGACTAACATTGTGACACGAGAATTTTATATATAAGAAGACAAGAAGATATTACCTCTTATCATTGAATCTGTACTTCCCAAACCTTAACACTACCGTACGTGGCTATACTACCGTAACAAATCAAATACGTACCTATGTACGATTATCAAACCAAGAACCATAATAAAAGTTCTTGCAATTAAACGAATTGAATCCAAGACACGTAGTTCATTACATTAGACTTGTATCCTGTAGTCTTCTGTTTGCTCTTAGAGCTATAAATCTTGTTTAGGCTAGACAGATGCTAGAAAGCGTTCTCTTAGGTCATTTAGAATTGATAAAACAATATATAGTAAGCACTAATTCATTACGGTAATGAACATTTCTCTGTATTGTACATTTTACGGTAGTTAATAAACTGCTATTTGTGTCAAGGATTTCAAAAACTCGAAAATACTGCAATTTCACTCAATGTAGACCATTTAAAATAATGACAATAAAAACATACTAAATAAAAATAATACTCATTTAAAATAATAACAATTCAAAATGCTTGATGCAATTTATTTTTATTCCATTTGTTCGCCCTTATATAAGTAGCATTGAAAATATTTCATTTATTAATGAGGCCAACTATTCTCATCTGAATTCACGTTGCAATTAATTAATAATTTAAAACGCTGCAGCTTTTATATTTAAACTATCTGCGGTCTCACAATATGGCCAGTTTTCAATAACACAAATCAGAGCGCAATCCAAAACCCTCAAACCCGGCGTAAATAAATTATAACCAGCCGACACGTAGGGCCACTAAACTGGCTAATTCTTAAGGCTCGATAAATTGTTTATTAGGCAACAATATACTGTCTTCTACAATATATGTACGTCTTATAGTGGCTTTCCATTACTGAAGGATTACCATCAGAAAAAATACTTAAAAAGTTAAAATAAGAGTAGGTCTATTGGATGTGTTAATTAATAAGAGACATTCATTGTATAGCATTGGTGAGTAGTTCAACGTCTAGCAAATATTGGAATTTACAAAGTAGGTAGCATGTACACATTTTTTTTTTGTAAATGTAAAAATTTCATTTAATATCAATTAGGTCAGAGTCGCTAAACTCTACTTTAACTAACTTAGATACATTGTATATGAAGCAAAATATGATCTGAATACTATCTCAACATAAAATAACTCAATACACTTGCTATTTTACATAGCCTTATCAATTTTCTTCAATAGTTAATAATTTCCATCCGCTCGGGTCTTGGCCACACGGTAAAACACATCGATAACCTCAAGCGGATATCCGGGTATGTTTCAATCAAAAACCGGGTCACAAGAAGCTGGATTCGATCAACACGGGTGGCAAATTTCGTATGAGACCATTTCCGTGTTACATTCATGGATTGTGGAGCAATGTGATCAAATCAAGCCTGTGTGACGTCATTATTGTTACGTGATTACAGATAGAGCATTTATTTTTCAAACTTTGCAGATAAAAGAACGTATTAATGGTAAAGGTGAGTTTATTTAATGAAATCCACATCCATAAAAGTTTAAAGATTGCATAAAAAATAACAAACATATAATAATTGTCTGAGAGACACTAAAGTCTTATTTGATTCGTTTGTGCAAGACCTACATACTTAAATTCCGAACTAACTAACAGAATTTTCGACTGGATCGACCGATTTAAATAATTTTTTTTTTATTTGGAAGCTTCCGGTTTGTTCCATTGAAATATTGTCCAGTCTAACCATTTGAAGTTGATTTAGTTTTTTGTTAAAACAAAAATATTTCAAACAAAGACTATTTAAAAAGAATATTTAATTCACACTTTCAATTAAAGTACATTTAACGTGTAAAACAAACTCATTAAAATACCACCCAATTTGTATGAGACATGCGCAAATAATTTCGCAATTTCCTTTTGGTATTAATGGGCTTTTTAATTTATTGTAGACCCACCTATGCTTTATAATACCTATTAAATGGAACTGAAACATTATAGCCGGTAATTAATGGCTTTTATTTATTTTCCTTAAGTGAATCATTGTTATAAGGAAAGTAAAACTTCTATGTCAACATTATTACTATGCCTTAATGGGCTTTTTATAAGTATCAACAAAAAATATGAAATAGAAATTCGATTCGATACAGATATTACAATTTATGAAAAGATACACATTTTTTAAAGTCCCTGACTAAAAATATAAATTGAGACCGTGATTAAGACATAAATAATAATAAGTTTAAACAAGAAACTGGTAAGCTTCAAAATTTCCACATTATTGCATCATCAAATAGGAGAAATTACTGCTACACATAAAAGTCCATTACGAAGCGTTGAAATGCAAAAAATGAGCTCGGCTTGGCTTAGTCTCTCTCGTAACCGCAAACCACATAAAGAACATATAGCTGCTATAGTAGTTTTAATCAATCCCGTAAAAGCCTTAATGCACATATACACATCCTAACTAATAATGTTATTAATGCGAAAAACATGTAATGTCTGACTTTCTCTTTTTCACGCCTCCACCACCGTTTTGTATGAAATTTGGAGAATAGGTATGGATTGATGGATGGTCTTAGACCTGAAAAAGAGCATATGATGAGTTTTTTCTTGGAAATCCGGAAACGGAATCTATGCGGGTGTAGGCTAGTAATTCAAAACTATACATGTACTTATGGCATAATCAAAAATCGGTTTCATCAATTTAATAGTTGCATCAGGTAAATAAAATGTATAATGGTATTAATTGTATATATATGTCGGAGACGGTCAATAGCGCGGATGTAAAACGACTCGAAGCACGAGTTCAGGGAGCTGGCAGCACAGTGAAGTTGGCGGCATACTTCATGCTTGTACCGGGTCGAGCCCGTGAAGGCTCGCCCTCGGGACGGCACTTCACATTCGAACATCGAAGAGTTCGGACCTTCCACTACTAGGAACTGTTAACCTTTTCTTGCTAGTGTTTAATTTAAATGTGTAACGTAACGGTTATTAAGTGATTGTATTTAAAGTGATTGTATTAAAACTGACATGATTAAAAAGAGCAACTATGGAGTTTCTTGCCGGTTCTTCTCTGTAGATACTGCTTTCCGAACCGGTGGTAAATAAAGAAATGATTGAGTTTGAGGTGTTTCTTTGCTCGATTACCCAACGCAACGCCCACAGCTTGAAAATAGATTCACATTCTACATCTTGCTCCGACATCAGAATTGGGATCAAATCGAGCAAATGAGAAAACACGTGGCGATAACCTCGATACGATATACGATAACCTGATTAAAAGTCAAAGCGCCGCAACCACGTGGCACTTCGATCCAGTTGCAACGAGAAGAAGCATCCTACAGATCTACGAGCATACGTGTCACTGAGCAGCCGGTGACAAAGGGAGAGCTTATGTGCGGGCAGGGTGGCAACTTCGCCTCGCGCTTCACGGATGACACTGCCGCTCGCATCACCGCATCGGAAGCCGTATCATCGAGAGCAGCGCCGTGTCATCATGTCGTGCACCGTGCCATGCGTCGAGCATCATGCGTCGAGCATCATGCGTCGAGCGTCGAGCGTCATGCGTGGCGCCATGTGGTGCTGCATCCATACTGAGCGCCGCGGCACCAAGCTGGGCTCCGCGACACCACGCCAGGCGTTGCACATCCACGCCAGGCACCGCAATACCACGCCGGGCGTCGCGCTGCCATCACTACCAAAAACACGTCGAGCCTGAGATCACCGGAACCAGAGCGACGTGTCGACGTGTCGTGCAACTATCCTTCAATCTCATACAAAACCGGTCAGTAGATAACATTCCACTTTGAGTGTACAGTAAGATAAAGAAAGTAGGTTTTCAAAATGTAGTAACTTCAAGTAACTTATTCAAAAGAAAAAGAAATTTATTGCCAAAAACATTAGTTACAAAATTTATTTTAAAATTATAATTGAGGTAAATGGTCACAGCCTCGGCAAAATGCTGCACAAAAACAGCGCTAATTTACAGGCTGTACCGAATGTAATGATTACAGATTTTGTTAAGTTGTAACCTACAAGACCAGTGTATAGTTTAATCTTATTGCATTACATTTAACTAAACTTATTTACGCAGTGTTGTTATTATTAGGTCGTGCGATATTGCTTTACGGTTTTGTAGTTAAAACTTATTCCATTACATTCAGCCCATCTTAGTTACGCAGTGATAAATTAACAGTACCTATTTCACTTATTCAGGGACGGGTTTACTTTAGTAGGTAATTCACGTTATTTTAACTGCACTGCCATCAAGATAAATTAAGTAACGACTTGCTTTAATGTTTGTTAGTTGTGAGCTACCACTAAAGAAAGAAAGCACATTAATTATTTGTACACTGCATCCAGATTCTTCAATCGAACGTAAACAATAAACATTCGCTTGTCCGTGAGTCAGAACAAAAACAGTATGCGAATTACTTTTAAATTAGTTTCTTAACTACCCGCGTTAGTTTCTTGACTACCCGCATTAATTTCTTAAACTACCTGCGTTACTTTTTATTTAGGCTATAACACTTGACAAATAGCAATTAATTGCTACACAGAGACAGCCTTATTGCTATTCGATTAAAAACGAGTGCATTAGAGGTTTAAAAAACTTTTCGTAGGTTTTATTTCAGGTGATATTTGTGGTAATTTCTTAAAATAAAGTTGTGAATAATTCACAGTATACAGTTTTTACGATATGAAGTTTCATGAAATGTTACAGATTTAGTTTGATCGAATAAAAGGTACCTAAATGGAGGCATTTAGTTTTGAATTTTTACTTGGAGAATTTATTAGGTCCTTATTTAGGCAGTTCATAATACAATGTCGCAGATAATTAGCGTGTTCAAATAAACAGCTGGCCTAAGATAAATGTTATGATTGGAATACGGGTCTAGATTTAGTTTGAGTACGTAACTTGATTGCTTTAAAATTATTTTAACTATCTCATCGACGTTTGGGTCCGTTCAATGTTAAGATATTAAGACTGTTGAAAATAATCTTAAGGTTAATAGCGCCTTTACAGTTTACATACTATCGTCAGATAATGTCTGTTTAATTGCATAGAGAAAAGAAAAACCCATCCAGGTTTTCTGAAGGTTTTTGAAGTGAAACTTCCTTATCAAGGTTGAAAAAGAAAAATTTAGTGTAACATTCTTTAGTTACGCGTGACATTTTTCCGTTACGCACACATTTTTTTTTGTTTTTTTAGCTTCAAATAAGTCCTAAACGTGGAGTATTCGATAGTACCTAATCGATTTACATCGTGTGCATTTAATGTAATTTCTTGATAATAGTTTTTGTGACTAGCTGCAGTTTAACATCAACTGAATACATCAATTAGGTAGTTGTACAGTAGTTGTTGAGCAGTTCAATCTTATTACGTTGAAACTAAAATTTAGCTCAGCCCTTTTGCCGTTCGATATTAGATTAACAGATGAGTTTAAGCCTACACTTATTAATTGTTTTAAGTTGAGTTTTCAAAAGCAAACATACCGTTAAGGAATTTAGCCACATGTAAATTTGCCGATAAAAAAAAAGTTTTGAAGTGTTTTTCTAGTTTTTTTTTGTAGGCAGATATTATGTTATCACATGATTACTTTAAATTCAAGTTGGTAAATATTCAGTTGAGAATAAGCTTTCACCACTTTTTGAGTGTTTTCTGCGGTTCAGTTACGAATTATTCGTTTTAAACTTTTTAAGATGTTATTTTTGTGCTGTTGTCACATTTGTTTGTCAATGATCATAACAACAAAATAAAACTGCTGTAACATTTGAGCAAGCAGCACAGGCTAGCACAATGATAGATTTGGGAGGTATAGTTCAGTAGAGTTCTAGTTGAGTAGAGTTGTAGCATACTGATAGTTGTGTTGTCTCGTACGTTGTGAAGTAAATGTGTGTTGCGTGAAATAATATTGTGATGGTAATGTAGTTCGTCGAAGGATTGTGGTGTTCTATCTGGCATGAGGTCCAGGATAGTAGATATGTGTTCTGACCGGTCAGGAGGATCGGGGCAGTATGGTTACCCTGTAAGGTCAGTGTGGGCTGAGGCAGGATGGTAGTTATTTTGGTATCCCGAGATGAATTACCGTAGTAATGTAGTGTGAGAAATGGCGTACGGGGACACATGATTGTCAGTATGGCTGTATAGGAGATAACTTGAGTTTATTAAAACGAAAAACGATTAAGAATATTGATTCTGTTGGATGAATAATATTCAGTTCAGATAAGATTTCACTTTTTTTTGACTGTTGAGCTATTGATTCCTGTAAACACCAATAATTGCTTTGAAAAGACAGATTTTGTTTATACAATGTTCGGGTAACTTCACTTTGTTAAAATATTGAGGATGCCTGAGGGCCAAGTACCACTTGAAGTTGATTAATGTTTGAAATTTGAGTTTGAGTTGAGTGATAGCGATGAATCTTAGTTCGGTTGGTCAGAGTGTGCCAGTAGTCATTTCGTAGCCGTAGTCCGTTGAAATCGGTGTCTGCTATTAGGAGTTATGGCTGCTTATAGTAAACCGTGGATACGCGGTATTACCGTAGTCCGTTTGAAATCGGCGTCTGCTATTAGGAGTACAGATAGCTGCTTGTAGTAAACCGTGGATACGCGGTGGGCGAGTGACGCTGGCGGAGGTTGGGTCTTGTAGAGACCATTGGAATATGGGAGTCCGTGGGACTCGGCATTCGGAGGAATGCGTGTGGAACAAACATGAGGTTTGTTGTGGGGCTTAGTGAAAAGCCAGAGTTTGCATTCGGAGGAATGCGTGTGTGTTGTTGGGCTTAGTGAAAAGCCAGAGTTTGCATTCGGAGGAATGCGTGTGTGTTGTTGGGCTTAGTGAAAAGCCATAGTTGGCATTCGGTGGAATGCGTGTGTGATGATGGGCTTAGTGAAAAGCCAGAGTTGGCATTCGGTGGAATGCGTGTGTGATGATGGGCTTAGTGAAAAGCCACAGGCCTCGGATAAGATTCATGCTCTAGTTTTTTTGTGATACTTTAATAATGATCTGCTGATGACAATAGCAGTGAAAGTGGTGTTTGGTCGCTTATGCGTTACTTTCTTTAAGTAGTAATTTAATTGAAATGATCAGGATTCAATGTTTCATTACTTTAATCAAAATGGTTAATTTCAAAGGGAATGAAGTTGAAGTTGGAAATTATTTTAGGATATTCAAATTAAGAAAAAAACCTGTTTTCATATGAACTTAAATTTTGTTTTATGAGATTCTTTGCTATAGGACGTTTCTTGTACAAATTTCATGATTCTGTGTTCACAAGAAATATCCTGAAGGTATTGATTCCTTGTGTCCCCTGCGAATGTCGAAAACTGCTATCTTTTGATCGACTGTTATAACTTTTCAAAGCTTAACGGGACGATGGTATGCGATATGAACTTCAAAGGTCTTGATAGATAGACTGATAGACTTACGGACAACTAAGTGATATTAAGGGTTTAGTTTTGTGGTTTAAAAGTCTAAAAATTAAATATCAGAGTTTAATTGTAAAAATTTGTCAGGATTGGCCGAAGAGCATGTACTGTGCGAGATGTTTTCTGTGTTACAGCACCCACAAACACGAGGACGTGTTCAGCGCAGGATGGCCGTGTCGGAGACGGTCAATAGCGCGGATGTAAAACGACTCGAAGCACGAGTTCAGGGAGCTGGCAGCACAGTGAAGTTGGCGGCATACTTCATGCTTGTACCGGGTCGAGCCCGTGAAGGCTCGCCCTCGGGACGGCACTTCACATTCGAACATCGAAGAGTTCGGACCTTCCACTACTAGGAACTGTTAACCTTTTCTTGCTAGTGTTTAATTTAAATGTGTAACGTAACGGTTATTAAGTGATTGTATTTAAAGTGATTGTATTAAAACTGACATGATTAAAAAGAGCAACTATGGAGTTTCTTGCCGGTTCTTCTCTGTAGATACTGCTTTCCGAACCGGTGGTAAATAAAGAAATGATTGAGTTTGAGGTGTTTCTTTGCTCGATTACCCAACGCAACGCCCACAGCTTGAAAATAGATTCACATTCTACATCTTGCTCCGACATATATAATATATTATAAATATTGAACAACAAAGGTTAAAACATAAATATAGGATTGTTAACTGTATTTTAAAATAAGGACGATTTGAACTAAGAAATTGTTCTCACCTACGTAGATGGAGTTATGTGAAGGTGAAGGTTAGATGAAATTAGGTGACAAATAAGAGCTTATTATATTTAATACAAATAATAATTAATTTGCGTCGCTTAATTTACATAGAGCTTCTAGCTTACTGATTAACTTAATTAGTAATTTGACTTTGCCTCGATCTTCAGTTAATTATAGTCTACAGAAGTTCTGTTTATTTACAAGATCTTTGAAACCTTATTTACGTAATGATCGACTCTAAACTAATTTCATGCTAATTAAGATATTACTTTTTAATCTTATTATTCTATTTAGTTAGTCTTAATTATGTTGATCATTATTGTTTTATTTTTTTTTATTTTTTCATCATTATTTGCCCTTTTTTGTCACACAATTTTACTATTATCGGTGTGCCTTGTAATTGGCGTTTTTATATGTAATTAGTATAATTTATCTTATCAACAGCTGTAAGGTACCTTTTATGAATAAAATAAAATAAAATAAATAAATTATCAAATAATATTATTATTAGAAGAGATATATTTTAATAATAGGATTTTAGCATTGCATAAATCTCACAAATAAAAATAGTTTCTTTTCTCAAATTTCAATTTCTCGTAAGTTTCTAGAAACATATATTTAACAGGTGCTAAATATATGTTAATAATATTAAAAGCTGAAAGAGAAGTTGAATAAAACTGAATATGTTTTCAGGCTTCTAATAAATCGTAGGTCTATGTTAGTCTTCAATAGTTATCTAAACCTCAAATAGTAATCGTTCTTCTTAACCCTTTGTGGTTTAGATTTTGTAGTAAACCTTAGAAAAATATTATGCCCACTTCTATTGTGTATACAATTGTTCACTCATTATGACGTCACAAATTATTTCTCCGAAGTCGATCTGAATAATATATTTCAAGTTACGATAGTTGTAACCCGTTCTGATTGAAGCGTGGTTACGCCCATGTGGATACATTAATACTAAACTTGTGTGAACTGATGATTCGTAGAAAATCAGTTCGATTGGAGAAACTTTATGTGTCCCGAGAGAATTAGTTAAGATATTTTGGACATGGATGAAATTTTGGCAAGGAACCATAATTTAATACCATGAATGAATATGACATGAGATGAAAAATATTCTACTTTACGAATATACACTTGGAAAACTTTCTAATACAAAGTGTATTAGAAATTTATGTATCTTATGATATTTTAAACGAACTAATAGACTGAACTGAATTAAGTCGCAGAAACATAATATTTTAGAGCTGCGAAACTTTTTATAATTAACATCATGTAGTAAAAACCATACATAATAATTGAAATGAAGTTAAAATTAAATTATTCGCAAGCAAATCAGACGTATCTATCGGAATTAAATCCACCACTATTGTTCCACGAACATCGACGATTTATCAACGTTCCGACTTAAAAAGAGCATTACAATACATTTGTCGCGTCAGTGCACTTACAAAAAGTTAATTATAGAGCGAAATAAAGAGTACAAGACTCAGACGTTGAATGACGAGGTACCCCGCCCAACGCGTATTGCAATTTATTTTATTCTTCGTCCCTTGCGTGCCTCCTGATTTAAACATGCTCTTATTTAAAAGTTAAACAGACGTGTGACACCTTTTCTTCAATAGTTATTTATGTTGCTTGTACTATTTGTACTCACATCTTTAAAAGATGGGTGAGTGTGGGATACTACGAATAAAATATATCTAAACGTCTTTTAGCAATTTTTCTCATTAACTCACCGAAAAATATGTTCATAACCCAAACGAAATGATATAACATCAAGGAAAATACGCAGTCCTTTTCCTCTGAAACTCATTTAGAAAAGTTCCAGTTTCAACGTTACTTAAACTGATGGTATTGAAAAATTGCAGCAAAAGATTGCATTGGCTCCGTGACTCGCTAGGGACAGTATCTATGAGGCCACTTTCAAAGATTGCTCTGTCGCTCTGAAATCGTGCTCGACCGTGAAAAATTAGCCGAGTACTCGCAAATCAGGAAGGAATCTGTTTTAGAAGCGACTAGGGTTATAAACAGGAGTACGATTTGATTGCATTTTTATTTTTAGATAATCTTTAATCTTAGAAAGAGAGGAATGAAGATACTTGGAGCAATAATATTGTTTTTACATAATATATATATTGCTATGGTAACACGTCTTAAAGACCCCAGATCTCCAAACTAATTACAACAATTTTTAAATAAGTGTTTTAATGTTTTATAATCTTTATTAATTATCAAAAGATATACTAATTGAGTCCATATTTTAAACATGAATCCAAAAGTGGTTCAGTCAAAAGGTGAGTCTCCGCTTGTGCTCGGCTCTCCTAGCGTAGACGCAGCTTAAAATTGACATCATAATTTTATACCTCAGACCGTATGATTCAAACCAAATTGAAACACACTCCGTGAACAAATACTCTTTTCTTACAATATTCATTTATATGTAAAAGATCCGTTGTTAATGGCTCATAAAAAATAGTACTAAAGATGCAATCCAATGCAAATTATATCGCAGCAACGTTTTATGTAAATAGACTAATATTAGATAATTAACTGCGACCTAGATCCACTCTTGTTTACTGAACGTTTTCTAGTTTTCAAATCGCTCTTTACAGAATAACATCTTCATTGTTAATCTATTATTCATACCTTTACGAGAATACTGAATAACTTATTGTATTGAAATAAAACCTTTATATTTGCGTACTTGATATTCTGTGCAAATATCCTTGTATTAGAAAGAAAATTGAGTGGTAGTCAATTCTCTGATCATCCTTGAATTTTGAATAGAATATGATTATCTCCGAATCTTTAGTGTAATTCAATAATAAGGTGATGGTGTATAAAAAATAATATGATCTCAAGGTGTGTTTTCTTTCTTTATATCCGTTATCACTTATCATAAATTGGTAATTTAAAAATGACAAAATTGTGTACCTAGTCAATAGTTAGCAAAAAACATTTGTAAGTTATCGCTGTCAATATTATGTCCATGTAAATAGAAGTTCATTTATTCAAGGAAGAAAACCATACATATTGGGAATCTCAAATAGGATTACGTGTATGTGAAAATTTTAATTACATAAAAAGACGAGAAGATGGCTTCGTTTCTTATGACACGAAATGCGTGAAAAGCCTTCGGTAATATATTGTGTCTTTTCTACATACAGTCATAAAGCGTATTTCTTAGAAAATGTTAAGAGAGTGGATGTTCTTTTTATATTATACACATTTTATTTTAATCTCTCCTAGAAGTTGCTTTCCAAATTAGACGTTCTAAGTAACCATAGTATTGTTTTAAGAAACATCTAAACAGTGGGTTTTATAGAGCTGCAGCCATTTTCGTGCAAGAACCTAACCTTTTAAGCTGCATTATAATATTCTGTAGAAGTGTACTTTAAGTGTACATTACACAGAGCTCTTCTCTGCAAGTAGTGTTGCAGTCTGTGAACCATTAGTTAATGAAGGCTCTCTATACCTTTAATAACCGAGATTGAAACGTTAATTAACCCTTCAATTCCCAGTGTCACCTGTAGGTGACAGTAGTTAAATATTTTTTTTCTACCACATGAAAATTTATTTTTTATTTCTACCACGTTTGTAGCTAAGCTTATTAGTTGAACTATTCATGTTTTTTTTCTGGCAAAGCTAACCTTATGATATTTAGCAAATTTGTTTAGTTGTTTCGCGCGTACTTGAAGTAGTCAGAGTTTGTGTGATTCCTTGAAGTATAAAGTGAAATAACAATGTCCCGGCAGTGAGTATTGCTTTTTTTCTTATTATATCGAATAAATGAATGTATTAGCTATAATATAAATATATTTTATGCTAAAAATAACTAATAGCATCTTCACTACAGCACTGAAAATATGCCGTGTCACCTGGAGGTGACACTGGGCATTATAATAACTTTATTATTCCGAATTCATTGTAAGTAATAACAAAACTGTTATTTATATTTTGTCTAATTGCTATGTCGTGATATTGTTTTAGAGCTTATTTACGTATTACAGGTTGACGTTAGATGAAATTACCGAGGAGTTGCACGCCGGAGAAGACCCAGGCGATATTATTTTATTTCCTCCTGATGATGGTGTGGTGACTGACGAAGATAGTGGAGACGAAAATGACGCTAGTATTTTTCATTTTTTAGTCGCATGTTTTGGTCACAAGTATAATGTCAAAATAGAACTTCCGCCTCTGGAGAAAATTGTGTACATGACGAGGAAGAACAAGTCAAGATACCGAAGAAAAAAGATATTAGAAAGCTTCTGATGAAATTATTACCGCCAAGTGGCATGACAACAGCATCGTTACCATCGTATCCAACTAACACGGATTGGATCCTATCATAAAGTAGATCGCATTGGATTTGTGGATAAAAATCGGGTTTTGGCATAGAAGCAGCTTGCCAAAATGCATGGCTGATCAAAGGGCTGATGGAAACTAACTGGACCTACTACGATTTCCAGCGGAATGTGGCAACCGTAATTCTGCCTGGGGCGTTTCAGCACAAATGAGAGTGCCCACAGAAGTGAGGAGTGCTGGAACTGTGGACGACCACTCGGCATTCGATCGCTCACATTGAAGATGCAGGTACTATCACCAACGCACTAGAAAAATGTGCGCCAAGTGCAATATCGGTTTACTTCTAAAGTGTTGGTACATGTTCCACATAAAATACCTAAGTTATATATTTTTTTTCTACTTGTTCATAAATAAATATTATTATAATAAAAATCGATATTTTATTCCTACCAAAAAAAGAAAAACCTCGTTAGTCCTTTAGAGTCCTAAGTTAAAACAATGCCCAGTGTCACCTGTAGGTGACACCCCCATAAAAAAAATGGGGGGTAGAATTAATTTTTTTGTTCTTTGTTTTTGTCTTTGCCAGATGTATCTAAACTATTTCAGTAAAAGAGAAATGCAAAATTGCTATTAATTTAGACATGGGAATTGAAGAGTTAATTGGTTTAATACTACACATTTTTAATTTGTGATGAGAAAATAAATCGTAAAAGTAGAGACAATATGATTGTTTAGTTTTTAATTTAGTTATTGAAACATTTTTTTTTATTGTTTTAGTGGCAAAATGCTGCTGTAATATGAAATTTTCAAATTCGTAAAAACAGTATACCTTATGAATGGTAAATTTAAATATTTAGTTTCAGTTCCTTCGTCATTAAAATAGATCTTACACATTGTAAGCGTATCGCTTATTTTGGTATAAGGTATCTGTAGCACTAAAAATCATAAAATGGAGAAAATAAATGAAACATTAAATGCAAGTTAACTTCAGAATTCAATATCAGATAAATCATAACACAGTAAACTATAGGAACAGTACGTCTATACATCCCTCATAGTGTTAACTACAATACCCAATTGAATCGGAAGTTTTCTAGATGTTTTATTTCACTGAATAAAACTCTGTGCAGTATAGATGACAGAAATACAAAGCGTGGTCCTCTCAAAGAACTACATTTTTACTTGAGCTTCGTTATAGTCGTAAAGGAACTTGATTATCCGGGCGTCTAGGAAATACGTTGTATTTTTTAAACTAGACGCGTTTGTATATAATTGAAATTCTATTATATTAAATCGTTTCTACAATTACTTGGAAATAACTTTCTTTGTAGTTTTGTTATTTTAAATGAACTTAGGAATAAACTTGTCAACTTTATTTGCGGTATAATACAAAACTTCTTGAATGGAAAGAAGCTACAGTATTTTTATCAAATTTTTACAAAATAAAAAAATACATACAAGTTTTGATTCAACCAATCAGATATACAATAGAGTATAGACATCTATTTATAACAACTAATAAATGATAAAAAGAAGGCATAGTCCTCGTGGAAAACGCCCACGAAGGAAAACACACACCTAACAAAACTTTCACAAAGGTCGCTTAACTTCATTACATAATAAATTCTAATTTCTATATAAAATTACAGTAATTTACCCTTACTCATATTATGTACTATAAATAGAGCCCAAACAACTCATTACGAACTACTTTTTCATACCTATAAGATAAATGCAATAAGAACTGTTATCGCTTCACTTACCAGAAGCTCATTCCCAAAGTTTTAACTACTATAATCTTTTAAACCGCACTAAATTCAGAGGTCGTATATAACAAGGCGTTAACGAGGACCTCATAAAGTTTAGCTCATAGTCGCTGTCCCAAAGGTTTATGATACTTTTAGGGTCCCCGTGTGATAAGGTAGCATTTAGTTAGGACCGTAGTTTGGCCTTCAAGTTTCTTGTTAACTTATAGTTTGTTTTAAACGGGTTGTGGTGTTATGTTACGTTAATTAGTGTTTTACTCGAAAGACTCGCTGGGGACAAGCTTGGTCAGTGGAAGCATACGTTAATGGAAGAAAAATATCTGTCAGTTTTAAAAGGATATGGAGGATTTTACTCTATGAAAGTTAACACGTATGATAATAATGTTCATACATATTATGAACCTATTTTTAATGGGAAATAATGTTTACGCTTTGATTTTTTAAATTAAATTAAATTAATCTAATGTTGTTCTTTTATGTAGCTACTAGCTAGGTACGATGGCTGTGCACGTGCACTTGTTGTGATTACCTATATATGCCAAAGATTTGAAAAAGGAAAACATTTATTTTTTATTTCTTTAATTAATTAATATATAATTTAATTTTTAAAAGAACTAAAGTGGTCTTGTTCCTGCACAGAGTTCTCACTTCTGAAAGAGTTCGCGTATTTTTAATTAAAAAATACACCTAAAATTTCAGTATCAAATTAGGCCGACCTATTAACTAGTTTAACAAGTTTTCATGTTACAGCAAGAAACGCTATTTTGCATTTCTGCTAAACGCCCGCAATTTCACTTTTCAACTTGTCAGCGTTTATTGACCAAATCGACATTATCACTAGTTGCTACAGTAAACATTTGCACCCTTGTTTCAGCCTGTCAAACAAGCCAGCGAATATTTTTGCATTCTTATACCACCCTTATTAGAAGAATATAAGGTTTAAATTTTCCGAGCAAATTATTTTAGAAAGATTGCGTGCTTAAAATGCATAAAACATGGCTTAGTAATGAAAGGTTATTGTTTTATATCGCTCCCCGCCCAGTTATGTGACAGTGGGCGGCATTTTTGTTTGCGATTACACCGTTAGAGCGGGGGCACACGATGCGTTGCGGCGGCGGTGCGGCGCCGGAGCGGTGTCGCTGCGTCGTCTTACATAGAAATATCTGTGGCATGTCACACGATGCGCTCCGGCGCCGCACCGGACTTGTAACCACCAAGACGAGGCGGAGAGGGGTGAATGCGGTGCGACGTCGGAGCGGCACCGCTCAGTTGTTTTGCGTCACAAGAAAGGACACGCTGTGCAACGCTGCTACGACGCCGCTGCGACATAAAAACGTTACGGCGCCGCACCGCTCGTGTGCCCACTGACACGGTGAAATCTTTGCGGTGCGGCGCCGCAACGCATCGTGTGCCCGCGCCCTTATGCCCAATTCATATTGTTTAATTGAGGCAAATGACTGGAATAATGTTTATTACTTCTGTAAAAAATCGTCTAGGCTATGAGGAATTTTAACGGTGTCATTTCCCAAAAAGATTTAATCTTTATTAACGATTCTGCTTAAAACGCTATGTTATGAAAACAATAAAACCTATTTTCTATAAGTTTACAGCATGACTATTGAGCATCACTACATAGTATAAAACAAAGTCGCTTTCTCTGTCCCTATTGTATGCTTAAATCTTTAAAACTACGTAACGGATTTTGATGAGGTTTTTTTTAATAAATAGAGTGATTCAAGAGAAAGGTTTTAGTATATAATTTATTAGGTTGTAGACAAAGCGGGCGAAGCCGCGGGCGGTAAGCTAGTATAATACATATCTTATTAGATTTTATACTGTCAAGAGTGCTTAAAAGAAAAGCGACATAATAATTTTGCAGAATCGTACACTTTAAATACTTCAGTTTTGTTTTCATAATTGATGCTTGGTCAATATTTATTATCACAAATATTTATATTTGTATCAGACACCCTGTATAAGTATCATACAACATACTTTAGGATCCCATTTAAGAAACACATTCACATGTTTTGAAAATGCTTCCATTCACTCAACCACCCACTCACTTAACCTACCGACTCACTCAACCCACCCACTCCCTCTACCCACCCACTCACGCTACCCATCCACTCACTCTACCCACCTACTCACACTACCCACTGACTCACACTACATACCCACTATCTCTACCCACTCACTCCCTCCCTCTACACACTCACTCACACTACCCACTCACTCCTCTACCCACTCACTCCTCTACCCACTCACTCCTCTACCCACTCAATTCTCTACCCACTCAATCCTCTACCCAATCACTCCTCTACCCACTCACTCTTCTACCTACTCAGTCATCTACCCACTCACTCCTCTATCCACTCACTCACACTACCCACCACTCGCACTACCCACTCACTCCCTCTACCCACTCACTCACACTACCTTCCCACTCCCTCTACCCACTCACTCCTCTACCCACTCACTCACAATACCCACCCACTCTACCCACCCGTTCACGCTAGCCGCCCGCTCACACTACCCACCCGCTCACACTACCCAGTTACCCACTCACTCCTCTACCCACTCATTCCTCTTCCTACTCAGTCCTCTACCCACTCACTCCTCTATCCACTCACTCACACTACCCACCGCTCACACTACCCACTCACTCCCTCTACCCACTCACTCACACTACCCACCCACTCCCTCTACCCACTCCCTCTACCCACTCACTCACACTACCTATCCACTCCCTCTACCCACTCACTCCTCTACCCACTCACTCCTCTACCCACTCACTCACAATACCCACCCACTCTACCCACCCGTTCACGCTAGCCACCCGCTCACACTACCCACCCGCTCACACTACCCACTCACTCCTCTACACACCCACTCACTACCCACTGACACTACCCACTCACTCACAATACCCAGAGTGGGTGGGTATTGTGAGTGAGTGGGTAGCGTGAACGGGTGGGTAGTGTGAGTGAGTGTGTAGAGGGAGGGAGTGAGTGGGTAGAGATAGTGGGTATGTAGTGTGTCAGTGGGTAGTGAGTGAGTGGGTAGAGGTACCCAGAGTGGGTGGTATTGTGAGTGAGTGGGTAGTGTGAGTGAATTACCCACCCGTTCAGGCTAGCCATCCGCTCACACTACCCACTCACTCCCTCTACCCACTCACCCCTCTACCCACTCACCCCTCTACCCACTCACCCCTCTACCCACTCACCCCTCTACCCACTCACCCCTCTACCCACTCACCCCTCTACCCACTCACCCCTCTACCCACTCACCCCTCTACCCACTCACTCCTCTGCCCACTCACTCCTCTACCCACTCACTCCTCTACCCACTCACTCTACCCACTCACTCTACCCACTCACTCCTCTACCCACTCACTCCTCTACCCACTCACTAGGGCATGCACCCGGGTTTACCCGGTTCCGGGTTTTTTTTTATGTTCTTGAGAACCGGGTCTGAATAGTATGTAACCCGGTTCTCCCGGTTCCGACCAAAATATTAAAATATAAAGTATTATTCATATTTTGCTGCATTATTTTAACAAATTTCTTCTATTCTTTCTATCTGGCAACGTCAGAATCACGTGCATCGCGAATTTTTGTGCCACGCCTCAAGCGTGGCGCTGATTGGTTGTCTAACCTTAGATGCTATAAGTTTCCCACGGGTGTATTACTTTGAAAAGCTGTTGATTTTACTGTTTCATATAATGATCCAGTCATGTTTTTGTTTTTGGTATCAAGCTGAAATTTATATCGAATACTCAAGTCTTCGGTCAAGCATCAAGTGCTGTGAAAAAGTCAAACTCACAAGCCAACGCATCAAAAGATACAGCCGTAAATGCTGAAAATTTCCGCAAATTTCGACATTCGCATGGGACTCAAAACCTACAGGGTACTTCTCATGAACACAGAGCCTTTAAATTTGGTAAAAGTAAAGTCTTATAACACAGATAAAGGAGAAACATTATAATGAACATTATAATGGTTTGTGCGGAGCCCTCGGAGCGCGAGTCCGACTCGCACTTGGCCGGTTTTTTGCTTTACAGTTTATGAATAAGGAATGAATAAGGTTTAAGTTTATAATATGTGATATTATGATAACAAGGTACTTTTATAAGACTGATAAATAAAAAGAAGTATTGAAATTTTGTTTCTTTATTAATTTAATAAAATAAGACACAAGCCGCGTAAAATAAAAGGCCCATCAGGTACTTTTACAGTTACTTTTGTTTAATTTCGTATTTTTTTCTTAGGTATTATAAAAGAACCGGGTAACCCGGTTCTACCCGGTTCTGAGATCAATTTGGAACCGGGTTTCAGAAACTTGGAACCGGACTCGGTTCTGCATGCCCTATTTGTATGAAACATAAGCGTATGTTATTGTAAGTTAAGTCATAAGTTTTAAAGCGGATTGTGGTTGGTAATATCACAATATTAAATGCAATCATGCATGCAAACTACAACAATTATTTATAGTGAAATATCATGTAGAAACTTTTCTTATAAATTATGATAATCATGCAACGACATCGATAAATAATTTTAATGTGAAAACGTTAACAATGATGATCAGTGATATATTTCTAGTAAGTGTAGGTATTTCGGATTAATATTTTTAATACAAGACGACGTACGACGACGTTCTTAATGAAAAAGTAATGAAATATTTCAATTATAACATAGATCACATATGATGGAATTGAAGTTTCCTACAAAATTTCCATATAGTTTGCATAGATATTAAACTATCGTTTGCATTCAAGAATCCAGATTCATGCCAGCAATGGGCAAACTGCAATTTCAACCAGTCCGATAAAAC
Organism: Colias philodice; assembly: GCF_061535455.1. NCBI lineage: Eukaryota > Metazoa > Arthropoda > Insecta > Lepidoptera > Pieridae > Colias > Colias philodice. Next base: position 7,681,072 of record NC_143099.1, on the reverse strand, counting down.
ACACAAAATTCATAAAGTGTGAATAAAGGCGCGAATAAAGTAAAACAAACGGTGAAATATAAGTTCCACATACACACAAGTCAACGAGACATTCCCAAGTATCACGTTAGCACTCTATAAAACACGTAAAAATATATAGCCAACATTTGCATAGTTATCATACGTTAGTCGAGGAATGTCCTATCTGCTGTGTCGCCACTTTGAATTATTATTTCATGGGAATTTTTATTAGAAAAAGAGGCGTTTGCTGGGAAATAAACAGAGCTATTGACGTATCGCGCGCGGTTGTTAGTCGTAACCTCTTACTTGTAAATTTGAAGTCATCCGTGGTTATTACACGTATGAGTTCCATGGCCACCTAAAAATGAAGAAACAAAATTGTACAGGTACAAACTCTTCAATGGTCTTTAAAGCAGCATTGGTTTCGATGTCTTCGTTTGAAGTAGCATATCGCGGTGGGGAGGTGTCGTAGCGTGCTGGAATCGCGTGATTTGTGCGGTACGGTATCGCGCGTGACGTTCAACTTTACCCCACAAACAGGGGGTCAACTAGGCCCCCCGCATACCAACGGCTATAGTAACATGTCCGACCCCATTTCACTTTGAAACGACAGTTTTATTTCCTTTAAGTACTGACAGGGTTACATTTTATATAAAATGTAGGTAGTTTAAATTGTCTTTTTCTGTGTGCTACGATTAATTTGATCGATAAAAAAGTATATTTTATATACATTTTTTCATGATTGAATAGGAGAAAAATATAATATATTCATTCATCATTCATCATAACAATCATGCCACGCGCACAGGCAGATATTGATGTAGCATCCCATATTTAGTGAGATTAACATCCAAAATTAATTTTCATCACTATTTTTACAGCTCTACCCTTCCCCTTAATTTCATTTATCTTGTATTTTTTTCACCTTTGACTATTTGTAGCCTCCAGCTGTTACCAAGATCAATCAAACTACATCTAATTAATAACGTTATTGAATTATGTTCTCATTACATTTCATGGATTAATTAATTTCTTACCTTATAAATAACTAGCTGCGTTCTGCGGTTTCATCTGCGTGGCTCCGCTCCTGTTGGTCTTAGCGTGATGATATATGAATCCTCGATGAATGGGCTATCTAACACCGAAATAATTTTTCAAATCGGACCTGTAATTCCTGAGATTAGCGCGTTCAAACAAACAAACTCTTCAGCATTATAATATTATTAGTATAGATATGAAATTAATGTTACTCGTATAAAAAATTAATTCTGCTGAGTAACACAAAATATCTTTAAGCAAAAAACGTGAATCAAAAAAGCGATGAATTTAACAAACGACGATATTTTCGTTCAGTCAAAACGAGAATTTGTTCGCGAAAACACTTTTTCCTTTTATAATGACGGCAATTGTTGGCGCCTGTAATGAAATGTATTAAAGACCGTCACGTTAGAATTGCTGACGTCAGCTCAAAAAGGGCTCAGGGACAACGCAACACTTAATCTGGGCTTACGGGAAAATTCAGGACTTAATGATCTTTTTTAAGAGAAATCCTTTTTGCCGACTCCGCTTTTTCTTACATGTCAATTATTGGACTTTTTTGTTTGCCAAACATTTTCGAATTTCGGCTCATGTTGATTGAACTTTTTCTGTTTCATTTTAAAAGCTGTATTAGGTTTCGCTCATTCGTTAGGATGAAAAAAACAGATAAGGATTAGAGCAATTGACAAATATAAATGTTTATATCCTCTTATATTTTTAATTGTATTTTATACATCACTTACATAACGTTTATCTTATTTTGCTATTTGTACCAGGTATCCTTAAAGAGATCACTGATAAGCAATAAGCTGGCTTTGTATATTTTATCTATACTTATATGATTTAAAAGCATAATCACCCACTAATTTACATCCATTCTACACCAAAAATTACGTTTATTCGTCATTAAATATAACGTTAAACTAAATTGTCTGATACACTTAAGATAAATACTCCTATAAAAAACCAATAACAAAAACAAATCCAATACATGTTTACAAATAATCAATAAAAAGTATTGCTACGAAACTGTAGCACATACGAACGATATTCCTCTATTTTTTATATATTTTCACAAAGTGGATAAAAAGAAAAGGTTAATAAAACATTCAAGCCTTTTATCTAAACTCGTTTTCTCATTCTTTCAACATTTTGGTAAACAACAAAAAGCTTTTTCTTTGGATTTGTTCTTAAAAAGGTTTACAGAACCTCAAGTAGCAATAAGCCTATTTGTATATTATAATTTTATTACAACCTTTTGTCGAAAGTTTAACAACGGTTCGATATTTTGAATTGTTCCACATTCTGTTTGTGAACGTTGTTTGAACATTTAGTTGAAAAAAGTTCTTAAGGTACGTGTGACTAAAGGGAACTATAGTTAGTCACCAAAGCAATCCAATTCCAAAGTCGATCACCGTGGTTGGAACCTTGCACTTCAACCTAAATGATATTAACATGCCAAGAAGATTAGCTTAAGTATTAAACAAATATATAAAATAAATCTACGGAAAAAACTATTTTCTCAAATATATTTAACCATACACCAACACTACTTTACAATAAACCAAAATGTAATTTAAATTTCCCTACTACAGTTCACCGATGGAAATGTTATGTATAAAAATTTTATAAACAACAAATACACATGAAAGCTTTGTTTCTCTTTTAAATCATAACCTACGCATCAAACAAGAAATATCCATATCCGTTGGAAAAATCGAGCAAAAAAACCGTAAAGGTTTTGTTTACGGCATCAAACATCATCATCTAAAAATAGGTTATTTAATATGGAGGCTTCCAGAAAAATCTCGCACAAATCCAGCTCGAATGAAGTATATATTTGAAACAGTTTCAAGAGTAACGCAAATAAAACTGGTCAGCGCAAGCCGAGTGCTTTCACAATACTTCAGAACAGAGCGCGATTCTACGTGGAGATTTTATTTTTAACTTTTATTTATTAGCGCTGTGAAAATTGTGCCAGTTATTAATTGCGTCATTTGTTGCGTGAAATAAGGGGTATTTTTCAATTTTTGATCGTTAAACGTGAAATACTATCAACAATTGCTGCCTACAGCCTTAAGTTTTTTTTTGTATCACGTGGGCCGGTTTTATGTAGTAATTGTATTATTTTATTGAAGAGTATGACAGTAAATTAATTGTTTTAATACTCAATATACATTTTAATTACGTAACAAAATAATGTATTTAATTATATATCAGGTTTCAAATTACCCTTATTGGCTACACGTGATAATTCTTCGGGGACACTTCTTTTTTGATATTGCTATTTATAAGTAGAATTTGCCTGTTTTTCTGTGAGTACTAAGGTCTTTATTACGTTATATACCTGTTACATTAATTCCCAATTATGTGGAACGAACCCAAAATAATATTACCGGCCAAAAATACACGTGAAATTAGTATATTTAATAGCAAAACTGTCATCTGTTCTCAGCCTTTTCACTTAAATTCAAGACTCAAAAGTTGTCCCGCCTTTGCACAGCGACGACAACACATGCATTTTATATTACTTTCAACGAATATATTATTGCTCTCGTAATTTTAAAACTTTACTACCAAACTGAATTTCCTAGTCGAAGTTACTTATATCCTGGCCCGGAAGTCTCGTGATTGGCTTAACGCCAACCGAAGTTTTTTAGCGTTCCGTACTAAATTGACTAAATTGAACAGTTATCATCGATAGCTAAAGACCCCCTTAGTTGTAGCCCGTTAAACTCTATACATACTCTCTATAATAAATATATTTTCATATTTTGAGACGAGAGACGATTTGGTTTCAATTTGCACGCAACAAAAATATGAGTAGGTATTCTTAAGAATCCTTTAAGGAGAAAATAGGCCCTAATGTACAACTCAGACGATTGATGGATGACCTATTTCATCCTCCATAGTCCTTGTAAAAATATAGTATGGTTTATATTCCAATATATTTGGTAACTACTTGGTATAGGTATTTGGTACATCAACGCGAACTAAATGATAGGATATAAGATGATATGACAGCTTTGGCACCTCTGCAAAAATAAAAGAGGTTTTAAATTTATACATTTTGAATTTGACAATCAGCATCAATTTATCCTTCTTATTTTTAATTTTTAAATTCTTGTGCATTCCGAATTATATCTACGGAACAATCTTTAATTTCGTGTGCTACAGCTTGACCGATTTTTTTATTTTACTTCATGCTCTCAAGTTAATGTACTCTACGGGATCTTGGAGACACAAGATTATTCCTGTTTATTCTGCTAAGAGGTTTAGCTCAAATTGCGTCGTACGTGAATTTGTTACTTTATGAACATCGCTAGTAGATTAATGTTAAGTATTTTGCATCTAACGATGAAGCTTAAATCATTTAGCGTGATGATATGAAATGCTACTCTATAAAATTACGCTTAAGTATACTTACGTGTATTTAATAAAATGTAAAACATTTACATTACATTAAGTAAATGTTACGTAGTATTTAACAAAGCATGTTATGATGACTTAGCTAATGTACGTACATTAATGTTAGTAAGTTAGTTTTAAAATAAGAGTCACTCATAAATCTACGTGGTCCCACACTACTTAGGCTTTAGAAAAGTACAGACAGTAGAGAAAATAAATTAAAACGGTAAAAGCAATTTAATTCTTAAACTCCGTTCAAATGCGTAGAGACAATTATCATACATTAAAAATTATAAATAATTCAAAAACACCACAAAATGAAAGAGGATTTCCTTGCTTCATGTTTAATACAATATAATGGATACGCTTTAATTAAAGGACAAGTACTTGTTAACTTTTATACTGAGGATGTTATGGTTTCATCTCCACATTCATGAGGTTTTTATTATGTCCATCGTTTGTCACCGTGAGACAGAGGAAAGCGTTAATTTGACAAGGGATCCTGGCACGGTGACCTACTTGCGGAGATTACATGTATCAAATATTTGTCCGGTGCTATTAGTTTTTTGATTCACTGGTCACTTCGAAATGGTCTCGTATATTATTTTCTAACTATCAATCTCTTCAGTCAAGTAGTGGCCACAGCCGCCGTAATAATCTTATTGAGGGATTAGATATACTATTAAAAAGATATCACCCCGATTGACAACATTCACTATAATATATTATATTTTAATAAGTATTTATTGTTAAACTTAAATATGGAGTATAAATAAAAAAATGCAGAATTTTTGTATGTATTCATTTATGTAAATTACCACATTGATATATAAATTATATTACGAAAAAGTATAAAGTATATAAAAGTATAGAAACATAAGATACATTCAGTATCTGCATGTATACAAAATTAATACTTTTTCTGGTATGATTGAAATAAAAATACACACTGTAATATTATCATCTCTATTCTATCTTTAGAACAACAATCCACGTAGATTTTATTCAGTTTCCCGGTTACAAATACACATTGTTCCGACCTGCAACAAAAAATCAACTTGAAATTTAATTGGTCTATTCCAGTACACAACATTTTGTAAGCAAAATTTTAAAAATATTTATTTCACTACAAACTCAAAGTAAGCTTTTTTTAGACAAAATTCAAATCCAGAAAATAATGATCTAAGACTATCTAGCTTTTAAATTGCGTTCCGTAAAATATTCAGTAAAATTAAAACTCAATTTCAAACTGAAGAATGAATAGTAACGGACGTATTTTAAAAGGGAAACCGGCTGCGCTCCAAAAAACGGCATCGCCTAACCAGAAGCGACGTCAAGTGCTTTGAAGTAACAAAACCAAATTAGTTAGACACTTGATTCTATGGAAATTTTCGTACTAAATAGGCGCTGTGTATGGGAGCAGGTTCCGAGCGGGGGTCCAGTTAAATCAGTCCAAGTGCTCGGGGAGCGAATGCGATTTTATGATCCGTGAATATCGCGCAGGCATTTCTAGATGTTCGTATACCGTTTTTATTGTTATGTAAATGTGAATTTCCCGTTAGTTGGGATTTCAAAAGGGACGATTAGGACGTCTGCTTTCGAAGGTTATGCACAATACAATTTCCCCCCTTTATTTGTAAGACGCGGTGCAGCTTTCAAGGGTGTCTGAATTTTTTAGGTATGGAAACGACTTAAGTTTGTTGGTATTGAATTATGATCCCTTCGGACGATTGGTTTTCACCGCAGTGTGAAATCGCGAAGGGTAAAATTGATTCTTGGGAAGCGTAGAAGATTTAACCAGAAGGAAAATAAAATTGAAAGTACATCACGTGCATCAAATCTTTAGTCCAATTTACTTTTCAAGGAACTTAAAACTATAAGTACCTATAATAAGTATATATATACTATAATTATAAGTGTTAAGACACACAGTGTTTATTTAAATGCGTTCAAATGAAAAATCTTAATTTAAACCGTTTGGAATTTTCATGAGTTAAACGAAGTTTCAAAAATAGTATCCGGTTTTCATGTTCACTGCGTAACTTATACCTATTATTTTTTTATATACGATTATTTTATGTTTATATCTTTACTTGTTTTAAATATGAAAAAAATGAACAGTCATCTTAAAGAATTTTGCATTTTTTTTACTTAGGTAACTAAGGTAATATTTCTAAGAATATTTCGTATTTCGTTAGGTAATATTTCGTGATCATAACTGACGTATGGACACAAACAATATATGAAAGTTAATTTTTATTAAATCGTTAAAATAAAAGCAACAAGCCATGTCACATCAACGTGAAAAACTATTAAATTGACTGACAAAATTTTATTGAATTTTCCTCTGATATAATGGACGTAGCTTTATTGATGATGCTCACATGACAGGCAAGGATAGGGACCATAAAGTTTGACGTTTATTTTTAAATATTATTGTATGTTCTACATATTTTGCAGAATGTAGATTGTAGAGCATACATTTTATAATGTTATGATGTAACAAAAGTGAGGTACATAAAAATAAAACGACTTCATTTTCACTTTTATTTATTGACTATTAGAAGTAGAAGTGTTTAGAAGTGTTTATTAATGTAGATAATTATAATTATGAAAGGCTACATTGAATATTTAGAGGATTCCACTATTACATTCTGACTGATTTCGTGACAATAGTTCAGATTTTATACATTTAAGACCCGCTTTCGTTTCCAAATTAATATAAAAATGTGTACCTACGCAGTTGATGGTGAATCTATTGAACACACATAATATTACCACAGTATTACAATATTATTTATACCTATTACGAAGTGAATAAATATTATGTACCTGATATATTGATAAAATTATAATTACATCAATGAATTACGCTGGTCGAATGTACCAGAACATACCAGAATAGCAAGCCCACACACTAGATTATTTATTCACGCATAGCATACGCGCTTTTGATCAATGTACTGGATACCAATCTGCAAGCAATCACTGTAAGCACTCTCTTCAAAGTTACTGCACCGTAATATATCCTGGCCATTACTAAAAACATAAAATAACGAGGATTTCTTCCTTTTTGAATTCCATTTAACCATAAAGTAATAATTCATTAAATTAGAAAAAAATATCTCATTTGTATATACGATAAGATAAGATTAATATGTTAAATCATGGGATTGTTGTATTGTCACCGATCCTTGATAAGTGTACAAAGTTTGAATTAATTCAGTCCGTTTAAAGTGGGTCAAAATCGAGTCAAAGAAGGAAGGCAATAAAGAACAAGGGTACATATAAACATACAAGCATACAAACGTATTAAAAATGTGTTAAAAACCATAATATATTGTGATTGTTATGCTATTGAAATCTATTCCACATAACCTATTACGTATACTATCATCGAAATGACATGATGAAAAAGACCACATGCCATCATTTGGCCCATTTCATTGCACGAGAGGGTATCATTTGGCGCCATTATCATTTGTTTTATTCTGTTTCCCTAATATGGAACAATATTAGAACAACGGCAATTACCCGGGTTAGCCACCGTACCACATTTAAATGTAAATGAACTTCATGTGATATAAAGGATTGTAAATCATATTAAACCTTGAATGGTGTATGTATAATTGTTAAATGTAGGAAGCTATTATGTAATTTGGATAGTTACTTAGTTACTTTAGGACAATAATATCCTGTAAATTAGAGAACAGTCGTTCTCTTGTAATTTTTAACGGTGACTAAATAAACTAGAAATGTCCATGGAGGACACCCGACAAGAGACCCTGTTTAAATCCTGCATATTACTATTTTTTCATTCGACATAGAACCTCAATATAAACTATACACTATAAACTATAGTATTGCAATAAGAGATCGTTAAAAAAATCTAATTCAAACTGACTAAAACATTTCTTTATTCAATTAGACTTACTACATAAAACATTAACCATTTACCAACCATTACAACAATTTATGAAATTAGATCCGAACCACAAACAATGTTCATTACAGAGTACGGTAAAATAAACCGTGGATAATAATATGACGGGATGAACACGAACTTGTTAAACTGTCCTACACCTTCCCTAATGAAATTCCAACGTACCCAAGTGACGGCGCTTATATGACAAGATACGGAACGAGGTAACTCAGGTACAATGGATTCTTTAGTTCCTTGTAACTTTATAGTCTAGACAGAGCAACTTATTTGCTAAATTTTAGCACCTTCCATGATAGGATATGTAAGGAGACTGTGTTGGTGTGACGTGTACTAACCATAGAGAATTTAGCGCCAAAATTAAGTATCTTCTTAAACGTAATATATCAATAAAACGGTATTAAAATGCTATATCTAGATCTGAAAAAAGTACTTGTTATTTTTCATTAACTAGTTAATGTAAATAAGCAATAAGTTGATCACACTTTTTGTCCAATAAATAATAAAAAATAACTAATAAAAATAATCATGGATGCGGGCGACACAATTGATTATTCTTAAGTACGTCCATCCATCAATCAACACAATGATTTATGACAAGTTTATGACAATAGCAGGAATTGTTGGAATAATTTAATGTTAATTTTATTATTTATCACTTTGTTCATTCATTATAGCTTATCCTAACTAATCAAGATTGGTTTACGATTAGCTCTTGGTATACGTGTGATTGAGAATGACTTTAATTTGATAACAATATTGGAAAATGTCTGTAATAATTATACTCACTTAAGAACATCATGACGACGTGGCTTAACTTAAAATCACAACATTAGTCACAATACTCTCTTCTATTTAAAAGTGAAAAAAAAACATATTATGCAATCTGATACCACTTAAGCTTTATCGTGAAATTTTTTTTTTTTTTTTTTTTATAACATAAGAAGGCAAACGAGCAGACGACTTGCCTGGTGGTAAGCTAAGTGCGCCGCCCATAGACTACCGCAACTGATGTTACGGGTGTTGCCTACTTGAAGAGGGAAATTTATATTACAATATAAACTAAATTTATTAATTATCTACATACCCAGTTTCAAACCTACTACACTTTCACCTTGATACGAGAAGTCTTTCAAATTATTAACATTCTTTGTGCATAATCCTCTTATATTCAAATTTTATTTGTTCTACATTTCGTTCTGAGTTTAAGCAAAACTTTTTAATGAAAAGAGGATTTAAAGTAGAATATCATGTTTCGCGACAGCTTACGCCAAATGAAATTGACTACGCGAGATGAGCTGTATTTGAATAATTTACATTGAGACAAGGAAGCGGCTTATATTGATATTTTTTAAAGCAATGTGATATTGCCTTTGTTTTGCTAAGGAAAGCCATTTAGCTTGTTCGTTTGCAATCATATAGACTATATTATGTATTTACTGTTATAAAACATTTGTAAAGCAGAAGATTAACGAGGCATACTATTTAAATATCAAACACGCGTGTAAAGGTTAAAGCAGAGTTTGAATCCTATTCAACAAATTTAACCTTTTAAAAACTCGTACAAACGTTTTTCATTTGCCATTTCAGTGAAGAGGGAACGAATGCACGACGCAAAAGTCGCAATACATTTTCCTTTCTCTATGCGCTCCTGGTACTTCAAACAAATATTGGAAATAAATTTAACATCCATTTATAATGAAATACCTTGTTTGAACATGATAAGATGTATTCTGAGGATAGGCTCGTATGGACGAATAAAATTATTAAATATTTAATTAGTGTACAAAGCCCTTATCTATAATTTTTTTGGAAAAGTAATTCTAATCTTTACAAAATATGAATATTATTTTGTTAAATGGATTTACGAATGACCAAAATCTATATACGTGCTTGTAATGATTTCAAAATATTACTAAGTTAAAACGTGTTAAAACATAACAAAACGTTATGTTTTAACGTTACGTTTTAACATAATAAACAAATAGTAAATAATAATTTCAAATGCACATCATATTGCACCGTACAGAAGATTAATCAAAACATCCCCGTAAACATTGTATACCGAGGCGCTCACAAAAATGTTCAATTTTCATCTCTACATAAGTTAACAGTAACATTCATCTTTGCACCTAAAAATCCAATTTCGCATCCGTCTACACCACGTGACGCGGGCAAAAAGTCAACGCTGACGACCCCGTCATAAAGTTTCCAAGTAATTCATAAACTGAGGAACTTCCATTTCGCGATCGTCCCGACAGAGACCTATTAATTTTTACGATCCATTAAATTCTTTAACGTGGCGGAATCGATTTATAACAGTTTTATCACCGGTTGCGATTTAACACAAGTTGTAAAAGCCTCGAGTACGGAGCGCGATTCTGGTTGCACCATTCACTACTACCGGTGAGCATTACTAATTGGATTTCCTACTTTGTTCGCTAAAAATGACGAGTTTATGGTTCATTTGGTAGCGGGAATCACATTCAAGAGCTTTGCGTTTCAATGACGTCGATTTATGTATAAAGAAGTTTTGCAGAGCTCGTTATGTTTGCAGAAATTGAATTTAATTTTGTTTCTGTGCTTTTGCTTTTGCTCCTATTTTTAGTAGTTTGAGCATGGCTTTACCTTGGGGATACAAGTTTTATGGTTGATTTCATTTTAAATATCATTTTCTATTTAGAATTTTCTGAAACTTCAAGGAAACGGTGGAACTGAAATATCTTTAATATTTTAGTGTTAATAAAATCAAGACTTCAATCGTGCAATTTGACATCTGATTACTGTTAAATTAGATGGATTGCTATTTATAGTTAAAGCAAAATGAACACTACAAATTGTCAAAACATTTGTAATTCTATGTGTCATATTAACTACACTAAATTATTAGCAACATTTGTGTATACGTGCGTTTTAGTGATAAATCAACAAAGCGGCACTTTGCATAGCTTGCTATTAGCACAGGCCACTGCTTCCGTGCCATTAAATTTGCAGAGCCAACAAAAACTCATTTGAAACACATCAACATTTTGTGATTAATACTTAGTCAAAATTCAATGACCAATTTCGTTAGTGGCGATAATAGGAGATACAATAATTTGGAAAACTTAATGCATAAAATAGAGCATCATTCTTTTCTTATAAAAGAAGCATAATTCTTTTTAACGTATTATTTTATGTGATTCGTAGTAGTTCGTTAGATAGATCACGAATCACTGAAAATAAAATATTGTCAGAGACTCTATTTAATTCTTGACATACCTAATATAAATAAATTGTACCTAATTTTTCACAACTACAAAATGAGTAATAAAATTGCCATTTTGCGAATGCTCATTTTTTAAATAGGTTAAAAACGTTCACTTAATCAGCTGTGAAATCACCCACAAAGGTAAACAAAGCAGAAACATGAACAATGCACATGCATCATAAATCAATTGGATAACCATTAGCAATGCTTCCACGAGCCTACTCGATATAACTCGCTTACTTATCGATTAATCGCTAATAATGTAATCGATTTGCGGAAAGCCTATTTGAAGTCACGTGATTTATGGCAATATGATTCGAAATGGGGTTGCTAAACAGATTGTTATTGTATTTTGAATAGCGTGATTGAAAATCTTCAATCAATAATCGTAAGCGTGTTTGTCAAGTATTGTAATGTTAAACGATTTTATATGTACCTTGCTTAATGCTCTTACATTACGGGCTTTAACAGGTATGAAAAATATTATATTGTGCCTATATTGCACGCCTCATAAGCGAAGCGTTGAGGTGGGTACTACTGTCACTTCGCGCAAAACATCTGATTTTTCAAACTTAAAATGTCTTTAGTATCATACATTGCACTTGTAAGATAATACATACACACACATATTAAGAAAAAACCCTATTTTTAACGTTCATGATATTTTTGATGTCATTTTTGTTATTTAAACTAGTTAAAAAACAGTTTAAAATAGTTCTGTCTTGGACGTCCGTGTGTCTGTAATCTGTATGTGCGGATCCTTTTTCTTGTTAACACGATAGCGACCGAAATACTTTACTAATCGAGTCTTTTTTTTTCTCTTACGCTTGAGTATGCTCAGGAATAGAACCCTTTCATTTTTCAGGGTCTGATTCGATGTGGTTTAATTGTTATTAAATAAACAAAAATAATAATTAATAAATATTTATTAAAAAAAATTATGAGGCGTGCACTTTTGGATTTTCCAAATTATTTAAAACTATCCTACAATGATTAAGCTTTAGACGCTGGTTGAGGTTCTACAACAATTAATCAGCTTTAAACTGTAATTAAAGGTTAACATTTAAAGTAATGGAAAAATTTCGACTTCGTATTTTACCCATTACGTCATATCTATTCACACAACACACAAGTCGTATCATACCTTTTCAATCAGCGTAAAATTTAAATGGCAGCATTGCAGGGGTCGCGAACCTTTGAGACGTGAAAAATCAACGCATTTAGCACAAAGCCCGGCAAGTTATGAATGATGAAAATCAATTCGGCTCGAACCCCTGACGTCTCACTTACGTCCCCTGTGCTGATCCCACTGTTTTTCGACCTCGTTACACCCGTCAAAACTGACTGCCTATAAATATGGTGAATTTTAACGTGACACATTTTGGTGTTATGTTATTTTAATATATTCACCGTGAGATGAAAATGTAGAAGAAAAGTGCACTAGAGGCTGATTTTTCAATTTTTGCTTAAATGTATTCGCTGAATATCCTTTTGAACAAAGTTTTCTAAAACGAGGCTATTATTACCCGTCTTTTACTATTATGCAGGTTACATGACGAAAAGGAATTTAACCTAGGATAGAAAAATGTGCCATAAATCAATGATATATTTTCCCAGTTTCACAATGTGTATTTATCGTATTTAAGTTGTTAATAGTTTAATTCAGTTGGACTCAAGTTGCCGTCTCCAATAATTATTTTAAAAGAAACTTCGCTTGAAAAATTATCAATAATCACGTAACTAGAAATATTTAATGGTGATATTGCCAATACGCTAACAAGCGCAACCCTCAAGTTATTCCGTACAAATGATCACTTGCAAGGAAATCACATAATGTGCATTTAAATATGCTATGGGAAAACTTAATATGCGTGACTCATGGTTTTGCGATTAAATCACAAGGGAAAATGTATTCGAAGCAGGCTTAAGGGTAAATCACTTTGCAAAATAACCCGAAAATATGGAGTTGGAAGTTTTAATTGTTATCGCATTTGAGTATTGCTGTTGAATTTTGGAGAGCTTTAATAATTTTCACCATGGCTGTGTGAGGTAAATTATTATGCAATCCTTTGTTTTTATATGTATGCATTATTGTAGGTATAGTGTTTGTTAATTGCTAACTATAATATGATCATTTTCTGTGTTTTTAATATTATGTTCATCATTATTGTTCCTGTTGGATATTTGGTTTTTAAATTATTATACAAGAAATAGTAATATTGGGTATTTCATAGTATGTAAATAAATTAAATTTTTTTACTATCACAAAAAATAAAATAAATTAAAAAGTTAAGATCTCACACAAAACGACGAAACAGCAAGAACCTTTGCAATCCACTCAAGATTTTACGTTCCAAGAAACATACAGCACTTACAAAGGATTAATAGTTTCAACAAAACGTCCTACCTTATTTGAGCCTCGCCCTTTGTCGTCTGCAAGTTTCACACCAAACTTGTCGTGACAAAGGGAAAAAATAAATATTTCACCCGCACCCTTGTTGGTGGAATCACGCGTCGCTAGCTAGCGTTTTCACCAAGACGGATCATCGGTGTATGCCACTGGGCTGTGTAGACTGGCGATTGTGGCGGAAACGCCACAACAGGTTTGTGTCGTTTTAATGAGCATGAATGGAACTGTACCTATGTTTTTTTTTCTTATTATATGCCAGATTTAAAACAGAGATAATAAGGGAAATTGAAATTACTTATTACTTTTATTACTTGTTAGTACAAAGACTTATGCTCGTTGAGACTTATTTAAAAATGTAAAACATTCTTTTTAATGTGATTTGGCAAGGAGATAAAGATGTTCACATTTTCTTTCTTTATTATGCAGTGTGTCAAATTTATTGTATATTTTTTCAGGGAATTTACGCTCTACCAATATACGGTATACAGTACCTACTGCAGAATCTAGTGTATGAACAGATGAAATGTGGAGCTGGTGATAGACTGTTCGGTAGCAGCATGAGAAGTATTTGTCTGTAGCGTGGGAATATTGTGAATTGCAACCGTAGTTTCTTTTTTCATAATGAATTGATTTTGATTAAAAATATTATTTTAAATGTAACTATTATAGGAACTAGTTAACCTGACACTTTTTCATGCAGCCCATTGCGTATTTTAAGCGTTTTTGACGCCGCTTTCCAACCGCAGCGTACAAACGCCCGTCTGCGCCAAAGCATTCCAGAAGATGGATCATCTAGACGGCAGGGGGGCGAGATCGCTCGATAACCGCCGCGATATGGAAAACTGTGAACACACGTAAATGCACCACGAGTTAACAATTCTCTTTGAGCCCCGCAACTTGGTTGCATTTGAAATTATAATGTCATTCCCGTAACCTTTGCCCCTTGGTGCATCCGTGTAGTCTTTATTTGTATTGACATTTTATTGTTCGTTGGTTATGTTGAGTTTCATCTTCCAAAGTCCGAAATATAATTTTGAAACATTTTGTTTTATTTATTCTAGAGTAAGAATCAACCAATTGTGTGAATACATGTTATCTTTCTCTGCCTAAAAACCACGATATAGTGTGATTTTGGACAATATAATACCCTTAATTCGAATTTGTACCATAGCATAGGCACTTAAAACAAACATGTTTTGACCTTAGATATTTACCAATAAAAATATTGAAGAGCGATGTGTATCCAAAAACTTCTATAGACAGAGAATGCTTAGGATATAAAATAGCAAGCATTTTATGCATAATCCACTTTGAGTCGTTTTTCATGTTTTCGCATTAATAGATATAGCATACAAATACTATTAAAAACGAGGGTCGCATTAGAACAACAAGAAAATTCCGACGCATCGCAAACATACCGGTCTAAAAAAAATATTGATTGGCACTTACTCCCCTTGTATAGACGACAAAAACTTTCCAAACGTACCAGGAGAACATACACTTAAAAGAGCATTATCTTCTTATTTTTATATTAAACTTGAGGAGGGAGTTGTAATCGCCTTAAGCTTTTCATCATTCAAGGACAGCTGTTACAGCGACGCCGACGTGCCCCCAGGCAGTACTTTTTAATTTTTTTTTTATTAACTCTATTGTTTACTATTGGACAATATAAACAATTCGTTGTGGTGGAGGTGCAGTTGTATTGTTCTAAATACATAATATTTCCTATTATTCTTATTGAAATGAAACTTCTTTAGGCACGTTGAGAGTAAAATTTCACGGTCATGGCAATACCGTCACGTCATGGATTAAGGCGACGATTTTGGTATCTTTGAATCTTGTCAAAGAAGTTTCACTTCTGACACGTGTGCCGGGTACACATACTCTTTTTCAAGTACATGAATTGATAATCAATAGATCAAGGATTCTAATCTATCCCTGATCTACCAAACTGTGAACATAATAATATAGATACAGTTTAATACTTGTTTCCAATAAAGGGATACAACCCGTTTCAATAGAAACTATTCGTTTGCGTCCGAACCCTTTTACAATAATCAAATATATTATAGCCTTCTCTGTTTGTCCCATGTAAGGTTCAATTTATCAATTTCAATACAATATCTAGTTGGTCATATCATTCCGATTACGGTACATTTAAATAAAAAATAAATAAATTCTTAATACTATTATAAAGGCGAAAGTTTGTAAGGATGTATGGATGTAAGGATGTATGGATGTATGGATGTTTGTTACTCTTTCACGTAAAAACTACTGAACCGATTACAATGAAATTTAGCACACATATAGAGGGTAACTTGGATTAACACATAGGATAGGTTTTATCCCGGAAATCTCACGGGAACGGGAACTATGCGGGTTTTCCTTTGAAAACGCGGGCGAAGCCGCGGGCGGAAATCTAGTAAAAAATAAAAAAAACGTTAAAAGCTGCGAAATACAAAACTTATTTTAATGAATGCTTGTGTTTATTATAATATGAAGTATGGAAATGCAATCCAATACTCTATATTCAAATAATTACAAGAACAAAATTGAAATAATATGTATGTATAAAAAATTTATTCGCACCCACCTCATAATAGATTTATAGAACTTACCTACTCACGTATAGTGAAACAGAATTATGTACATAAATTCCAAGGTAATCTATATTGCAGGCCATCCACAATTTCATAGATAAAACACATCGCTTTTCATTATTCTGAAAGCGTTATAAAGTTAGCTCCCGTATCTGATATGTAAATATTTTATGTATGAATAAAAGCTTTAGCGTAAGTAATATTGTCAACAATTCTTAAAGATGAATAAGTGTTTTGAAAGCAGTTTTAGATACTATTCATTTATGATTGATTTTCAAAATATGAATGAGATAAAATGAATTTTGATTTGGTGAATATTCTGGAACTAAAGACATTGACAAAGGTATAAATACTACATAATAATAATAAATATTATTATGTAGTATTTATACTTATTATATATAATAGAAGTTTTTTTTAGAAATTGGAATTTAGAGAACATAATCTAGCATTTAACAATAATTTTGATTTAATAACATCTACAAAGTTTACACGTGCGATAGGTAGAAGTGAACCAACCTTAAATTGACCTTCATTTCTCAGAATAAAGGCGTTGTTGAATTTTAACTATTTAAATTATGTACGATAATATTTGAATTCCGACGAGTTTCAAGTATTTTTGCAAAATTCTAGAAATTCTGTGCGCAACATGATTTTGTTAGCAATTTAGCAAATAGCTTATAAATAATAACTAGAAAAACAATATTTATAAAATCTTACAAGATCCTAATTAATATTTATTACGAAGCGAGCAAACTATGAAAGTAGTCAGCAAAAAAATTAGTAGCACAACAAGGTACGAAGTACGGTGCGCAACAAAAATTTAATTTCGCTACAAAACTTTGTATGGGCTCTTAAATTACTGACATGGCATTGGCAAAGTTTCCTTATTAGGCGCCCCATGGCTTCGGATGGTTGGACAATGGACATGTCGAAAAATTTCATCAGCGTAAAACCGTTTCTGTGTATTTTGGGTATTACAAGTACAACTACTTCCTTTTATAACGTTTCGTGAAAAGTACAATCTATATGTAAACCATTCCAATATTTGTTGAACGAAACATGATATTGCACGCCTCATAAGCGAAGCGTTGAGGTGGGTACTACTGTCACTTCGCGCAAAACATCTGATTTTTCAAACTTAAAATGTCTTTATGTATCATACATTGCACTTGTAAGATAATACATACACACACATATTAAGAAAAAACACTATTTTTAACGTTCATGATATTTTTGATGTCATTTTTGTTATTTAAACTAGTTAAAAAACAGTTTAAAAAAGTTCTGTCTTGGACGTCCGTGTGTCTGTATGTGCGGATCCTTTTTCTTGTTAACACGATAGCGACCGAAATACTTTTAAGTTTTACTAATCGAGTCTTTTTTTTTCTCTTACGCTTGAGTATGCTCAGGAATAGAACCCTTTCATTTTTCAGGGTCTGATTCGATGTGGTTTAATTGTTATTAAAATAAACAAAAATAATAATTAATAAATATTTATTAAAAAAAAATTATGAGGCGTGCACTTTTGGATTTTCCAAATTTTTTTAAAATACGGTCGTGTGTATATTTTTAGTTTCTGAATATTAGATATTATGTAGGTAAACAGAATAAAATATAGACATACGATAGCGAAGACAAAAAATAAAACATGAAATCTAATAAATAAATCATATCAAACAAAATAATAGAAAATTGTATAAATTGTTAAACAAGAATATCACAGAAGTAATTCTTGAAATCGACAGTTCAATATGAATCCATCCACTATAGTTATTGGTAATTTGATATGATTTAGGTAACTATAAAAAGCGTAGGTAATATTAAATTTTTCCAATTTCGTGCCCGAACAAAAGTTTATATAAAGATTTACGAGTAGGCTCGTCTGATACGGATAGAACTTTATATCTGTGACACCGGTCATAACTTTTGAGAATTATGCTATTTCTTCACAAACCTGAATATTACTGAATTGGATTTTTTCTAGGTTTCCTTCGTGTGTTTTATTAGTTTAAGAAGTTTTGATACAAATATTTTTTACTGGGTATTGTAAGACAATAACATAGAATAAGAAATACTATCTAGCTTTTTTTGATAGTTAACTTTTTAGTTTAGATAAATTGTTCTGCATTCCTCCCTCCCAATGTCTACGCACAATCTTATATCTTTCAATTAATTTAAACAACGTCGCCTAAACATAATATTTTCATTTAAATGGAGCTCTCATACCTAAGCAAAAAAATTAAACCCCCTTCATAATTACACCAAAATATGTCACCATCAAAAGTTCTGAGGTAAAAAAATACAGTCACATTATGATCTTGTTCCTATTTGAATTCGGTTGATAAAGCAAAATCGCAATTACAGCATTTGTCAAACGAAACGGCAAAACTCGCAAATAAGATAAGAGTCAATTCGCCCAGACGTATAATTTATGGAAGCAACTTCCATTCAGCACTTATAACAGCATGAACGCTAGCTCCGATTACGTAAGATATATTTCCGAAAAATTAACTTCATACCAAGGGAAACTTGTTGGATAGATCTTTAACGGTCCATAGAATTGTGAAATACAGCGGAAATGTACTTTTCTTGTTAACGTCCACAAACTTAGACGATGAGGCGAGTCTTGCAATCGCCGTGGCATCTTTTGAATTCACTATGAGTGTTTATTTAAGCTTGAAAACATTTACAAAGGAGCTAAGAGATAAATTAATGTAAACGTTATAATTTTTAAATTACATTGAATTGAATAAAAAATATCATAAAATCATTCTAATTAAGTTTTAAATCTATTTTTTTTTAATACTTTTGTATTGGAAATGGCATATTTTACATAAAAAGTTAACATAACTTTCATGCAACGAATGTGAAAATATTTCATAAAAATATTACAATACATATATTAATTAATCTTGCCATGGGATAAAATAGCTTAACTTACCTTACCTGTTTTACCTCAGTAGATTTTATTAAATGGAAAATAACTGCAGAAAAACAATATTCTTTTTCAATTTTGGGTATGTACTTATATTTACCCAAAATTAAACAACTATGGTTTTATACCAAAACAAAATCTACAACCATAAAGGTAATCCCCTTTAAAAACGTTAAAGTATTCTAAATATAACCACGGTTAAACTTGGCATAACTTTCTAACCACTCCAGTGCACCTGGTTGCACACAAAATACTTTGATTTATACTCTGAAGCCATCCCGTCTCTTGACAGTTGAGACATTATCTCTAGAAAACAACGAAAAATCTCTCGTCTACACGAAAAGGCGCAACTTCATATTCCCCGAGTAATAAATCTTTAGGGAGACACATCTGTCAAAAATGTAAAATATGTATTTCATGTAGTCCCCTGCCTTTATTCGTTTTATGGAGCCTGATAAATTGTACATATGTATGTATTTACATAGACAGCCAAACGTTTTAGAAACAAGGTTTGATTAAAAAAATTGGTATCTATTCTAGAAGTTACTATGACGTTAAATGAAGAATGAATTGTTTTGGGTTCATTTAAAATTTTAATGTACTGATATTAAAACCAAAAAGCCTACTCGAATATTAAAGGTTAAATATTTTTATAGATGTACAAATAAATAAAATCTATCTAAATTATTAAACAAGAGAAAATATTACCTCTTTAAAATTTCCTCACAAAAGTTTGCATATGCGCTTTAAATGTAAAACTTCACACCTTCATAATGGTGATGTGAAAATATCTGGCATCCCGGGTCGTGGGATCGATTTCAATAAGCGATAACTTCTGCATGATCGCACCGCCATCCATCAGCTTTGCGGATGATGATCAGAGCCGATCTGCTGTTACGAATTCAATCTATGACCTATATTGGGGATATTTGGCATTCTTAGCGGATTCAATGTAACACGGTATGCTAGAGCGTTTACGGAGATTCAGTTGAAATGTACTTACGAATTAATGTTATGTGTTTTATTTCACTTAATAAGTCCTTTTTAAAATTTATAACCTAGTAAATATAACATAATAACACATCAATGCTAAACTAAAACAAAAACATAAATGTAATCGGTAGCTCAACATATTCTTTTTTTTTTTCAGTGTTCCAAATTTAAAAAATAATTGTGAGCTGCCATTATGATGGTCAAAAAAGGTTGTATATATCTATATAGAATGTTTCACATGTCTTTAAATAATTAATTATTAAATTATTTTTATTTCAAAATAAATTATTTACGAATCGTCTTGACAAATAATTTCTCTTGAAATCTACTGAAGAATATTTGCGTCTTATTAAACATTCCTTGTCGTTAATTTTTCTTTATTTCCACATTCACACCCTCAAAAATAGTTAATATGGGCTTAGATGCATTATTAAAACATAAAGAGATTTTACGATCTATGAAGAGGCAGACATTTTATTGAATAGAACGTGTCTCGTGACTTATACATACATCCAGTTTTATGTTACGACTGTATGTAAGTATATAAAACGGTGACATAGGCTTGAATATTATGTACCCGAAGATTACATGGCTTTGAGTTTATAAATACGATCTAGCTGAAATATGTGGGTACTTTTGAATAAAACTCACCCAGCTCAAAAAAACTAAAAAAAAAAACCAGCTCAATAAGCTCGTTCATATGAAGAAAATCATAAGCTTTTCCTTGAATAAAAAAAGATAATTAAAAATGGTAGATTCTTTAATTAATGTTCCTTTCTGCATTGAAACATTTTTGCGTGATAATATGCACAGCATGATGAAGAGTGAAGGCATAATATTAAAACATTATATTCAGTAAAGAACTTTACTTTTTAATTAAAATAAAGCTTGTTAATTCGTCCATTTTCATATTACGACGCTAGTTGAGCAAATGGGAATATTATTTCATAAAGTAGCTTCCTTATAAATGTCCGTGGAATTTATTCTAAGAGCGAAACCTTGCAGATAGCATGAATATTTATTTCACAAGTACTACACCTGCCTGCAAGTTTCATGCAGTTTTTTGATAGTTTATGTTTTGAAGAAAGGTAAAGTAGAGTATCTTTCAAATATTCATAAGAGGCGGGTCGCACCTCGGGACCTAGTTTAGAACTTTCAGTATTAAGCACGCTTGTTTGCGATGATAAAAATTTAGACGGGAACTTCCAAGAATTATATTAGACCCAAAATTTTGATATTACCCACGCAATAGCTTAACTTTAGGCGTAAAGATACCTGGCGGATATAAATATGTTAATTATTCGTGTAATAATTCTTTTCGTCTGAATTCTTGTAGAGCTAACTTTGTTTAGGTATTCTGTTACTATATTTTATCGCCTGAAACAACCTTTTACAATGAAAGTTATTTACGGTAACATTATCTGCTTTTAATCAAAATCATTCTCTAATCCATTGAACTGAAAGATTCATCATTTATAGATATTCATTTCTTGAATACAATATCAATAACCCAGCTATTTACGATCTGTACACAATTTCAAATAACGTGGCGCTCGCTCAAGATTCGTATGAAAACAACGCTGTGCGATCGAATGCACGATTTCGCCTCAATTTTCCGTACCAGCACACCTCTTGCTCGGAAGCTATTGGCAATAAACAATAACTTCCAGCTGAACGGCTTTTGAACGAGGATCTGCTAATTAGGGACATGGAAAGCGATCAGATCGGGCCTTTGATGCGAGATTGAAAAGGTGACAACGCCGCTGATGAGGTGTTGATTCTTAGACTTTTTCACAGATCCATTCGAATGGATTTGGATACTAGTACTTTTCTGATACAGAAATGAAAAACTAGCAGGATAAACTATGTTACTCTGATGGTAGTGAAATTGAGGCGTGATGCTCACCTTCCTTCCTTCCTATATTTATCTCAGAATAACAGATCAGGGTTTTTTATAAGGCAATACTGCCTCATTCAACTTCTACCCGTTCATAAAAATGTACGTTCTTATTGGTTCTATTTCATCATGATGTAACCATGAATTTTCCATTGACATATGTATACTTGTAGCTCAGACAGAGAGACTTGAGACAAAAAGGCTTGCACAGATCCTTGGTTTTTGCTCTTAATTAGAACTTTAAATTTACAAACGAAAACTTTAACTTAGAAAATTTAACTTAGAATTAAAATAGAACAAACTTAATTAGAACTACCCTATTTCCCATTGTAGCGTTTGTGACATTTCACATCCTTTACCCTTTTAGATCAGGATCCCGATTAAATATAGTTATCTAGTATATTTGGACAGTATTTATTGATCGAGCGGGCTAGACGGCCCCGCGCAAGGGACCAGCTTCTTCAATTATTCACGATACTTCCGCAGCAGTGCTCGTTTGTTAGATCTCACCCTGAGTGTATTGCTACAGCTTTATGGAATGCATAGCCGAGTGATGGGGAATTTATGAAGTTGTAAAACTGCGCTATTTGATAGAAACTGTTGGAATGTAACAACTTAAAATTTTCTCTGACAAGGAATCGATACTGTTACTTATTTGTAATAATACTTGAATGCAGCAGAACAGGTACAACCCAAATAACTTGAAAAATTGAAAACTTTATCAAAGCTTCTAAAATAATAAGATTATTTATAAACTATTATTATCCTTCATTTCAAGAAAGTTGTCATAGGTGGCCACCTCAGATCCTAAATTCGACTGCCGACCAGAAAAAAAACAATATTGTTAAATACTCCCTGAAATTAATTCTCCAAAAAACAGCCTTAACAGCCTTTTCTATGGGATTATAAGGTTCTTATCAAATTTCGGCAATAAAAGTTTTATGATACTTAGCTTCCATTAGGATTTCGTGAAATTCGACCTGTACCGCTTCATAATGGACAAAGTTGCACAATCTTGGTCGCTTGATAGCGTTAATATCACAATTATTTTTGTAGATAAGCGTTAATCGTGTGATTATGTCCTCGCGGCCGTCTTTGGTTTAAATGTCTGGATATTTATCATTTATTCTAATGATCTTAAACATCATATTATAATATACTGAATGGAATGTTTATGTTTTTCTGTTCTTTTTGATTTTTATAGGAAAAATAATTAATTGAGGACGATTTCATTCCGTTTATTTCATGAGAAAAGAAAGAGAAAATAAGAACTAATCCTAAGTGAACAGTAAATTACAATTTTTTAACTTTATATGTTTAATTATCTCATAGCCCCATTGAAAAAAAATCTCAACAAAAATAGTTAAGAAGCGTGTATGTTATCACACGTTAAAATCACCTTACTCCATATTATAGGAATTACAACCATTTGAACCAAATCAACAAGGATCGAAGACAATTATGATCACATAACCGTTATAATTTACTATCTGCATAACATTAGGGAAGCTTCCCGCACCTGTGCTTATGTTATACAATACCCATGCCCGTACTACAAATAATATTACAATATTATGACTTAACTATATTCACCTACATGTCACCTACCAAGCGATCATGTTTAATTTAAAGGAATCTGCCGATTACTAAACAATAACAGGTTGCCTGGAAGAGATCGCTGTATTAGCGATAAGGCCGCCTTTTTGTATTATCTAGTCTATTGCTTGTGTTTTTTCTTTGTATTTTGTTACTGGTGCAAATAAAGTATTCATTCATTCATTCAATAAAATTCAAATTCAAATTTCTTTATTTGCAGAATGTAAATTTACAAAGATGTTAGGTAGGTAGTTACATATTACATAACAATCCATTTTGTATATTTCTTGAGAACTACTAACACAAATTTAAAAACTGTTATACCCAAGATAATGATAGGCAAAGCCTTAGTTAAATATTCGTCCATGGTTAAACACAACTGTAATCCATCTAATTCATTAATTAAATACCTACACGCTCCACAGAGCCCACGCATATTGCAATAATAAATTCACATTTAAAAACCGTGCACAAAAGAAAATCTCGCAAAATACTTTCCTTTCCCTCCCAAAAGAATCTCAAGATAATCCCTAAGACACGAGAACTCGAAACTCTTTAAGCCTCTATATTTTTATGAAACAATGTTTTCTTTGTATATCAAAGAAAAGTTCCTTAGGTGGAAGTTTTGTTTACAACTTTCTCTTACACCTGAACCTTTAAATTTTTTGCACTGAAAATTTATGACGCTAGTGGGAATTGTTAATTTTAAAATTACTTAAACAGGTATCAAAATTGAGTTTCTCGAAAATAATAACATTGTACACCGTATATATTATAATTGCTGCAATGACGGTTTTAGTTCATCTTATTTTTGGATGATAAATTCATGTTTATTATTTATACTTGATAAATCTGCCTTAAATTGTAATAAATTAGGCAAAATAAGAATGTTATCTAAATACCACTTTATTCGTTATTAGTTATTTTATATTTTACAGTGAGTCACACCAGTGCCCGGAGTATCAGCCAATGCAAAGCAAATAACACTTTCAAGTCGGTTCCTCGCTTGGGTTGAGGTATGACGATCGATATTACCATTAAACACAATATAAGGGACGAAGTTTATAATTCTAATGGGATCTGCAGCGGCCGCTTCAGCTGGTCCCTCCAGAGCATCTCCTGTTGTCGCCATACAGTTATCCACCTCGATCAAACGCAGACCCACGTGTGTCGCACAGTAATAGCTACCCGAAAATCCAGGCAAGGCGTCGGTGAACTCACACTGCATGAACTTTATTGCCGCGTCCTGGTTATCTTTTAACAAGTGAAGAACGCATCTATGGAAGCGGTTCGCCCAACAACCACTGACGCCGAATTGGCAACTGAGCTGACCACTCTCGTCTCTTGTTGCTCTTCCCCACGGTACGAATTCGATATCAAGGAACTGCTTGTATTTCTCATACACTGGCACTAATTGTGTCATGAATCTCATTGCATCCGGACATCTTGCTGTTGTGCCAATTTGCATTTTAATCTTCCCATCCACGAGACGCACTTGTCCATGTGATATTTGTAGTAAAGCACATAATAAAACACAAATTAAATAACTCTTGACCGCCATGTTGCTATCACAAGTACTAGTTGTTACAATTCACTTCGATGTGATTAAAAATTACGTTATTAGTGATAAGATAAAATTTCAATATTGATTATGATAAAATTAGCTTATAATAAAATGATGTGTCCCTTATTTTTCATGTATCTAATAATTATAGGAATGTGAAAACACTGGTACAATAAAGGATACGTCATACGGCACGTACCATAAAATAAACTTTTTATTGCATAAAATAAATCTCGATATAATAAACATTAAATGTTTAATATAAATAAATAATATACCTATATATTATCTTTATGAATGCTATGAAAAGATTACGGCTTTAATCCTAAATTATATATGGTGCATAAAAAAAAGTAGCAATTAACTCCACTCCCTTGTTTATTTTCTTAAATGCCTAAGCGCAAAACGCCTTAATCTTATTTCATAGCAAATAGTAGGTACTCTTAATATATTTAAAAATGCAGGACCTCCCCTTCTAAGTTACCGCAGAGCCGCAGGATTAATGAAATTGCTGTCCCCTGGGAGCCCATCCAGCCCCCTACTTTACCGGGAACTCTATAAACTAGCATCCATTGTTCCGTATTGAAGGTGTATTAATTACAAACTTTTCACACCCAGGTGTTTACAGAATACACTTCCTTAATATCCATATCACGTTAAAATAAACTCTCCATAAAAATATTTTATATGGAATTTATTTCCTACACACAGACTATTTATTTAAACACTCGAATGTGACAGTAATGAATAATTATTGTGTTTCAACTGTTTATTAATTACGAAACTCTTTAAAATGTCCTACATAACATTATGGTTAGGGAGCCAGGTGCAAATTTGGTTAACTATTTCCTCTCAAGAGATAATTCGTCAGACGCATGAGAGTATAGTATTATAAAGCCTCGTGAACGTCAGCTGGCGCTCGGTTGGGGGGGTGAGCGGTTGTAGCCTCCCACGCACATAGGAAAAAAAATACATTCATTCATTCATTTCCTCTCAGCTAAAAATTTGTCAAATTGTAGCTAACCCAATATCTCAACGAAAAAAAATAGTCAGCTGGTTACAACATGGTGTATTATACGTCAGCTGGTGTCTCGAACATGAAAGTTAAATTTAAAGAAAAATTTATTTTCCGTTATTTCCTCTCAAACAAAAATTTACCCGATGATAGCTTATATGTAACTGTGGATAAATATATATGTCAGCTGGCTGTATCTCCGTCAGCTGATACGGGAGGCTACAACCGCTCTTCCCCCCAACCGAGCTCCAGCTGACGTTCACGAGGCTTCATAATACTATACTTTGATGCATTTTACTAATTACCGCTTGAGAGGAACTTGGTCATAAAATCTGCTGCTGGCTCCCGGACCATTACACGTAGTCGTCTATATCCGCTTTCAGAATGAGCATGTATTTTTTACTTCTGACACATTGTAAAACTTTGAGGAACAGTGTTTAGCACAACATGGCGACACGGCGGGACCACAATACGCCCGCTAATTTTAATTAGTTCGGGGGAAACTCGCATGACTTCATGCTTCATTACACTTCAAAGCTAAACGGTACAAATGACTGCTAAACCTTAACGACTTCATATATCCCAATCTTAAGTTAGGGGGAGGCAAAATTAATACCTCACTTTTGCCAGGTTGCTCGCGGATGGTAATATCCCTTAAATATTTAAGTTTTCTGTTCACCCTCTATCCGCAACAAGATTCAATTTCACGCCCCAAAAAGGGGTCTATTTCAGACGAATTTCGCCTTCAAACGTCAAGAGACAAATGAAAGTGTCCAATAAATCTTGAACTCTAGTCTCTCATTTGTTTCCCTAAATTTTACTTTTAAATGTGCTTTGTCAGGGAAGGGTCAATTTATTGTAGAATCGAGACATGTTTAATGACGTGAGTAATGTAGGCATTCAATACAATTAGTTCTCATACTTAAATTGGTTTTTGGTCTGACTTCCGCGTTTTCCGGGCTCCCGGACTTTGACATATTGAAAGATAGGTATCTACTTTGTAAAATATAACTAAGATTTGGAGTAAATAATCTTGACATAATTCACAAAAACAATTTAATTTTGTTAAGTTATTATTCAGAAGCTGCTGATAAGTGCGAACACAATAGATGATATACACCAAACCTTTAAAAAGGTTTAACAGATCCAACATATTATACGAGTATAAACTTACCTTTCATCATAAGGAGGTACATAAATTCATGAGGGCCCAGTCCCTTCACTTACGACACAATAAGACAAGACAACATTACACGAATACAATACATGACATAGGACCAAGTGGTTTTATACAATGAATAAATTGCTTAATCTTGTAAGGGTTCCACTAGACGGCTCTCCCACGGTATATGAGAGGGCATTAGCTATATTAATTAAATTAAAAAGTTTGGTTAAATGAGTTTATTACACAGCTGACAAATTATGTCATATGTTAATATTAAAACTAGCTAACCTACGCTACTTTGCGTGATCTCAAGAGACAAATGCTGCCAGTCTAATTCTAATGGTCGCTGGTAATAATATGGTTGAAAGTAAAATGACGAAATGTTTTATATATTTGTAATTTCGTTGAATATTTCCCTGCATAACTTTTTATTATACTTTAAATTACCCTTATCTATTATAAATCTGAAAGTATAGACACAAAACTGTTATCTTATCAATCTATGCCTGCCAATTGTTTAAATATAGGTACTGCGTACGAGAATTATCATGATAACTCCAATTATATTAACAGACAAATTTTGATGGAGGTATTCGAGCAGAATAGTTTAAAGGATCGATTTACAGTTGTGAAGTTTTCAAGATACTCGAAGCTGAACTTTAGAGTCACGTTAATGGAGGGATCATATTGGATTCTGGACTTTGGAACTCCGATAAAACTGTAATTGAAGTCAAATTGCTTGATAATTCTGTACCTGGCTTCGAAGTTTATGTGCCACATCGTACAGAACATTGGAGCACTACTTGATTAAATGTGTTATTATAGACGGACGGGTTTATATGTACCTAGGAGCTAGGTATACATTATTTTACACATAATGCGCACCGAGAGGTTTCTAGTATCTGTCATTTTAAATATGTGCAAAACTTCAAAATATTTATCAGTTTTTTGCATGAACGGCTTGAAATTACATTTAAATGTACAAAGGTAGATCCTTACTTTTATTTATTCTCTAGATTTTTTTTTTTCACCTCTCTTTACGTTGTCCTTTCGTTCGATCACATAATTTAATTTTACAACACTATAAATCACATACATAACTTCGTAATCACTTGATATTTGTTCAATCACTTGAGAAAAGTTGAAAATATATTACCTAATACGGATGTATTTGTATATCTTCAACTTTTCTTTACTGCATTCATTCTGCGTATAAAGCTATACCATCACTTCACTGCGACGGTAGCTAACTCAAGCCACTTGGCATAAAAATTCAAACTAGGCCGCAAAATATTTTTTGTAAAATTTTTCACAATCCGCGTTGATAACATCTTAAGCCAACACATTCGTCCCGTCCGCTCGAACTCTAAGCTCAAGAGGTCACAGAAATCTACAGGGGCTTATATGATCCAACTGAAACCTTAATGGCTAACTATTAGCCGAAGCCGGGCCGAGCCAAGTCGCTTGAGCCAAGTTAATCTAGGCTTGGGGTAGATTTGAGAACTTATTCTCGCTGAATATGCTTAAGGGTTAATTCTCTGTGTGATTAGGAAGTGAGAATTTCAAATTTTAATCAAGTACTAACATAGGATGCTGTTACATACTATTATCCGCGGAATTGAAATGAAATTGTGAGCTTATGTGCTCTGAATGATGTAGAGACTATATGATATACTACCTTGTCACACTAGTGATATTAACGTCTATTGTATAATTGATTTCTGATTAAATAATATTGAATCACGTAAGAAATTATAACGTACCTCCTCAAACTTTTATTACTCTTGAATTTATAAATATTTAGTAATTTTATTAGTATATGATAATTTTCAAAAAGCATTTTATACAGATCGATAAGAATTAAGAATACTTGTGAAAATTATCCTTCGATTAGTAGCTATAAAAATATGTATTTTTCATTACTTTATAACTCAATTATAAACACATTATTTGACTTATAAAATACGCAATATACTACTGTTAACAGCAACAAAGTCACTGGACTATACTATTAATAAATTAACACAGCGTATAAAATCTGATCACAATTCCAATCCTGAAATTAGTTAAGGACAAAAACCTTATTGTGTTGGACAACAATACGTTATTATTGCATATTACAGTACATTCATTATTAATTGCGATGTATGGAGAGGCAAATCAATTATACTGATCAAATATAAAGGGTGGAGTGTATGTTTGTTTTACTATCAAGTGATAAGTGGAAATAGTTGTCGTACATTAACTTTACCTATAGCTGTTGCTAAGCCAAAATATGAGAGAAATAGATTAAAATATCGTTTTATGGACTTAAAAAAATCTTAAGAAGTATATTGATTTATTCCCTTCATACGAGAATTATTATTTTTATAATATTCAAAATATTCAACCATTTTCAACTTCATTCATCAAACCTTTGTTACGTTAAAAAATATCTAGTACTTAAGTCATTAAAACCATAGACTAAGCCGCAAAAGTATCTCAATTAAGTAACCCTACCTTCTAAAGACAATTTTCTAGGATTATAGACTCGTTAGAATGTAAATTTCTACTAGGTTATAGCTCTCCTACGATCCGGCTTAAACAACGTCATTTGACACTCCTTAACCCACTTTGTGTCACCCAGTATTAAATTACACTATACTACAGGAATAACATAGAACAAGAAAATGGAAAATGATATAAGAATCGCGCTGTATCCATGCTATAGTCAAATGAACATTAATCTACAATTATTAAACAATTCAATAATAAATTCGGCACAATGAACGAAAGTACTCACTCACAACAGAAATGAATTGCGCAAACGAGTGTATTTTTCAATAACGCATTCAATATACGCTTACAAACAGGCTGGAATGAATGCAGAGCCAGCCTACTGCAATGTATACAAGTATTGCAATATGATTCCGTTCCAATGAATGGCTATGACTGAGTAACAATTAGATTGAACAAACGCACGGCAACTCATGCGAAACAATAAAAGAACAGACAAAAGCCAGCTAGTTAAATTTTTTAAAGTGAATCGAGCGAAATTTCAATAACAACGATCCATTTATATAAATAAATATAAGCGAGTTTATTTTGATGTGTGTCGAGTTCAGTTTACAAGATTGACCTCTTTTAAATTTTATTTTCGATATCCAATATTAAGTAATATTTGGTTTATTTGTGGATACCTTACGCATGTAGGTATTTTAAATTAAAAATGTTTGGTCGAAGAATATTATTAATTATGATTTTAACGTGTTAATTAAAGACTTCTTAACCTGAAATAGAACATTAATCACGAACATTTTAATTAAAAACATAGCATAAAATTAAAGATGTCAATAACCTACGCCCTGGCATAATTTCCCAGAAGCCGCAAAACTTATATCGGGAATAGCAATAAAAACATCTAAATCCAATTACGGTGGAGAAAGATCTACAAATTGTTGCCTGCAGATGAAGCCGTTACAAAAGCAAGTAACTGAAAGGAGAGCACAATACCAAGACAGAGGCTTTGTTGTTCCCTTAATACGTTTCATGACAAATTGCAATTTCAAGCCGGTTAGACAGCTCTGAGCATTCGATAATTGGTCTAGAACTCGGACTTGTTTAAAGATTTCATTTTATTGTTTATTGAAATGAACAGATAATTGTGTCAAAAATGAATGCCATTTATTTATATTATTTAACCATTCTGAGATTTCGTTAAAGAATCATGTAATATAATATATAAGTGGTTTAACCAAGGTGAACTGTTTGGATACTTTAAATCAATCACGAATTTTTCTTGAAAATTTATAAACACAAAAAAAATATAAACAAACGTAAACAAATAATTAATGTTTAATTCACATGGTAATATTTTAATAAATAATTTTAGGAGACTATCGTTGGCAGAAAATCATCCCTTATTTAGTAAAAAGGCAACCATATGGCTATGCTATCAACATCAGCAGAAATTTGCTGTAACAGTAACAACAATTCCTGTCCCCAACACTAAGTCTGGAAAACATGTAAGAAGCCTTTCAAACACAAAACTCCTAACTCCACTACAAGACTGTGAACGTAAAGATAAATTGCAGCCAAAGTTAGTATTTCATTTCTGATTTCCTGTTCCCTTAAGCCTCGACAACGGAGCATACTCCTTGCCGGCTGTCAGACGCCTGTGTTTAATCAAAATGCAAATTAAAATGCTTTTGCATCAGCTCGGTGACGTGACAAAACATCGTTCCCGCTCCTTGATGTGTATTTTATGCTTGAGGTTTAGCTACTAGCTGTCTGCAGTGAGAAACTGCTGGAAACTTAGTATTGTCACATATATTTCTGAAATTATGACGCTTTCGCATTCGGTCTCTTTAGTTGTTCATTAAGGCTTCGATAGTAAAGTAAAAAACATATGGTCATTTTCATAATGCATTCTTGTAACTGTTATAAGTTTTTCGATCATTTATCAATGTTATTCTGGGCACGTTTACGTTAAATTCTTAGTTTCAAACTAAGGTACCACGGAAAATATAACTGCGGAAAACAATAATTTTATTTATATCATTTCTTATTTGGAAAAATACATAATATCAACAACATGACCAACCCAACAGATGAAAAACACAATTGTTTTTCCTTCAGAGGTGATCGATACCAGCCCCTCTGGCGTATAGTCAACAACACGTACAAATGTAACAAAAATAATTTTATTATGCGGCACGATCTGTCATATAAAAGAAATTGAAATTCAAATAAATAGCGATTATACAAATATTTTCTACATTTAATTTTTGTTCTTAAGTTCTCCTATATATACCTACAGAACGTCAAACCTCCTCTCCTTTAAACTTTATAGATCAATCTTATTGAATGGCAAAGAGAAAGGCAAAGAATCTTATTGAATGGTTGAGTATTAGTAAAAATACACTAACGAAATATTTAGCCAATCAAAATGTTATCAAAAAAGAGCTAAGATCAGCATCACTCCACAGTTTATCTAGAGTCTAAGTCCCATCGGTATTATATGAGATCTTGATAAAAGTTTCCATTTTACTACGACAACAATATATAAGAGCAACTTGTCCCGAGATAATAACCAGCAACTTGTCCCGATTTTGCCGCCTATTACTACTTAATTGTTTTTAATTACTACGTCAGCAATATATAAAACAATCAACCAACCGCTTGTTCCGATTTTGCCGCCTAGTGCTACTGAATTATTTTTTAATTCCTCTTAAAAAAAATCTTAAATTATTTCACTTTATGTTGGTCATATTCATGATCGAATCTGTACTTATGAACATTCCGTTTATATCCATTATGCACATAAAAAGTTAGAAGCTTTACCGCTTTATATCTACTGTAAAATAAACATACTGGATTATAAATTAAATTTATCACTGAGCAATTTTAATGCATTTAGTTAGCGTTAGGTGGAATTTAGAGTTAGATAGAATTATGGCTGTGGATTAACCCAATTTGAATGGGCTTGATGTCAATTATGTTTAAAAATTTACTTTAAAATTTCATTACAATACTTAAAAATGTTTCAATCAATATAAAATTTAGCCATGAAAGATTTCTGAAATAGGAGTCGTATTACAAATAAAGAAAAACATGAACTATTAATTTAACAAAAACCGTGCCGTAAGTCCAATGGATACTTCCAAAGCACATCTCGATAAGTGCAAGGGCCACCAACGGTTTCTGTTACATTCAGACTAAATCTAATTTACTCTTCAAACTTTAACAACAAAGTCTAGACGAAAATGTCCAAGAGTGATTTTATATCGTGTAAGTACTGCCTTTGACATGTGTTTAGAAAGCTACGGAAAGCATGTTTTCGGCACGTACGACTCGTATTCTATAATTGAGCGTATTTGTTTCGGTGAACTTAGAGTGTTCCTGCAAGTGATAGTTTTGCTTTTGACCAAAATTAGTTTTTGGAGTATTTGATTATCACAATATTTGTAACAGAATAATCAATAAAAATAACGAAATGGTTCAAACGTTATTTCTACCATAATATTATATGCAAAATAGAACTAAGTACACAAAGTTGTTATAATTTCATACACGTGCTAAACATGGTCAGTAAAATATTCCTACGGAAGGTGTCTATCTTGAAACAAACGTAACAGCGTAGCGTATCGTTTTGCAGCTTTTAACATGACGTACCCCAAAAATTTAAAACAAGAAAGAGTTCGAAAGAACTCTGTACATCTGCGTCATGTATCGATTTGCGACAGGCGGCAAATAGCGAACCGTATGAAACTACACTCCGATGGGATATGGGATCTATCTTGTGAGCATTCGATATTTAACTAATTATTGGCTTCTCATTTTATGAAAACTGTATATCGCATTTATCGCACGTCTTTAAAAGCACTTTTAACTAAGCTTTTAACTGATTATTGGCTTCACGTATGATGAAAATTGTATTTCGTTCCGTCACGTCTCTATTTAAAAAGAAAGAGCGGAACTGCATTCAGAGCTATTTTAGTAAGGGTGAAATATGTATAATGTGTTAAATGTTTTATTTTATTGCATTGATGAAATAATTAAGTACTGCAAAGCAAGCATAAATCAGTGTGTAACGAAAGCGAAGCTATACGAAATTTATTTTAAAGTTTAAAAGCAAATTTAAACTACAAATAAAGATGACTTACAGAATACATCCCAATAGAAACTTCGAACTAAGCTATCACACATTCGATTCGACTATTTCGCCAATACCTTTCCGAAACAGCGGAGATACGAGAGGATATAAAATATTTATCTCCTAAAATACAAAAGTACTTCAGACATATGCATTCAAGTACAAGGAGAATCTAGTATTTGATCGGTTGCCGGTCTGTTTTTGGGAAAACTTTATTTCCAATCTTCTTGCTGTGTAGTAACTTATACCTATAGAAATGGAAATAAATTCTCTGAGTTATTAAAACCAATTCTGTTGGTCCAGTTAGTTTAAGAATTTTTATTTTTATTTCTAAGCAGCCTATAGGATGATACAATTGATGGAAAAAAATATTCATAAATATACATATATGAAAAACGATAAAAAAATCCCTAAATGATTAGATTATACTTCTATGATTCGATTATTATTCTTGATTGAATTATACTTTTAACGATGAAAACTAAAAGCTATGCCTAACCATAAAACAACTTCAACAACTTTTAATCCACATGAAATAACACCACAAAAGTCCGTGTATAAATGATCAGTTCAACGACATTTATATCAGAAGCTGTCTATGAGCTCGTTGACATCCATGTCCCTGCGTGTCGCACCATATATGGTGTTTCCTATACAACTTTTTGCACTAGGGTGGCAGTTCGGTACAATCGCGGAATACCGATGACCTCACATGCATTATTTATCCTCCTAAGCCCGCCGAAATGAATGCATCGGCTGAGAAAAACAATGTACTGTGATGGATCTAAAGAAATGGAAGGGTTTAAGTTTGTTTATTTTTTAATCTACGGTAATGTATTTAGAATATGGTTTGGCATGTTCTCGTGATCATATGCTATTTTAAATATTCCTCTACCAACATATAATATTAAACATAATTTTATCGTAATAATTAATTTATAAAGTATCTATTCACTATATTTTAAGAACACACCAAAAGCCCAACTTATTAGAAATATAAATTACATAATCAGTGACGAAATTTTCAAACCCATTCCAAATTCCAGTGTACAAAGGACTTTTAAGGCGACATAAATTTACGATTTGGACAATAAAAGTTGAAACAGCTTTATCACAAAAGAAACCATAAATATAAAAGTTGATACATTCATCACGTTCATATAAAATGATATACGTATGTATTATTCCGTCAAAGCAATTTACAAAGTAAAGCTATAAAATTGTAAAACACGAGACCATAAAATGTTATATGTAAATATTTCATAAAAAAGAACTATCAAACGCAATGAACTGAAAATAGTGCCAATAAATGCTTGGCACACAAATAAACGTTTTAATAAAATATGATACTTCTTTCGTCTATTTAAAATTCGTTGAATTTTAAACATGCAGTAAAATGTGGGTGGTAATCGGGTGGTTATAGTTCGTTGTAAATATAAATAAAACATTTATTTATCTCTGTAAAAAAGGTTTAAGTATATTAAGAGCATTATAATATTATATGGATATTTCTTTGCTTATTTCAAGAAGAATAAAGTTGTTAGTTTGCCTCCTTTTTTTCTAATTAAGATTTTTCAAAAAAACTAACTATTCTAAAAATCTTTTTATAAACGATATAATTTATTTTCTTATTCAAGGCGTAAAAAACTTGGGATGAATCACGTCCAGCTATATCACTGTCCGTCTAGCACCATTACATATTGTTCCCTCTGTGTAGCCGAAGTTAAACGACGGAAATAAAAATCCTATAAATATTGAACAACCATATTTTTCTCACTTTGTCGCGTCAAGAGACGTCCTCGAACCCAGCTTTATAGCATAGTATAAAGAGAGAAGTAAGTTATCTTCAAATCGCACATACATCGCGCGTTTGTATGTACGCGGAGCGTCACGCCCCCTGTTCATGTACGTACGCAAGCTTGACGCACGCACACAGCAACGCTCGGTTCCTACTCATGGACCGTTCTCATGAGGGCCGCGTCATTGCTGTAAAGCGGTCGGTGTTTGTTTATTCAATTATTTAAAATATCAATGTGACAAGTCGCGAGTTTAGGTACCGTGCGCTCCTAAACGCCGGGAGTCGGCCTACTTCTCTCTTTATACTATGTCTATAGCGATCGTGGAATCTATTTGAAACTCGACACGTTGTATTTTTTAATGCCCGAGCATTCAAGGTTTATGTAACAGTTGCTATTCATTTGTACGCTTTCTGCCGTGTTTTTGTTTATTTTGCCTCTCAATGGAATACATAATATATATTTTGAATGCTTCTGCAAACACGAAATGGAAGAGCATCCTACTTGATTACTCAGAAAAATCGCTTTGCTTTGTACAAGTTTCACGAATTTTAGTTGAACTTTATGAAATAAAATATTAAATGTCTCAATTTATTGAATTTAGGAATGCCCTTTGGTTAAGTCTTTAATCTGTATGCATAGTTGCATATAGAAATCTTAAACCAATCATAACAAATTAACAATAACAGATCCATTGGCCATATTCAAATAGTTTGATAACAAATCCTCACCCATTTGTCAGCTCGTATGCAGCCCACGTGCTAAGGCTTCAATTCGAATTTGAGGGTTACCGTACATTGGGTTTTTCCTATTCGATCACTTTTCAGGGATCAGTGGGAAATTGCTTGTGCTTATTGACGCATTCGGTTCTGTATCCGACAAATGGAGCGATATATCACAATATACGGGGCTCTACGGATGCTTATCACGAGATTCGTGCGTGTATCTAGTGAATTATAATGGAAGAAAATGCATTTTATTTCGTTGCCGACCTTTTTATATTATAGGGATGCGTTAGAATTAAAATCGCACTTTTATCAATAGACTATAGTATACACTATACTATATGTTAAAAGCAATTATTAAATACCCTATATTTTTGTATCAGAATTTTCCTAATTGCATTAAATTAAAATTGCATCAGAAATTGCCTTTGTCACTGCCCACGTGCAAAAATTCATAGCAATAATTAAAGTTGATCTTACATAGGGATGATACTATATAAGCTATATGTTACGTCATCACAACATTAGATTATAATGTAATCCCAGTGTAAATCCCTCCGGTGTTATCCCTGAATCCGAGTAATTATGGCCATCCGGTTCTTGAGCATCAGAACTTAATCTTATCCGAATTATCAAGCAAATGCAGGGTGCGGTCAGCAGCTAATGTATGTGATAAAACTATACAGGGATGATATGAGCTTGATTTGGCTGTATTTACTCTAATGTGTACAACTTTATAATGAATGGGATTAAATTTTACACTGAGTTCTAGAACGTTCTATGTATTCCGACGTCATAATAAACTGTAACATACAAACTGAGGAACATTTCCGTAGATGCGAAATGCAGTGAGAGTTCACATCTTACATTTCAATTCTCAAAAAAAGATGTACTAATAAGATTTGATAATGTTATCGTAACCTTACTTCTTACGAAAATTTAATTATTGTCTACGATTAGGTACTTTTTCCACAATTGATTTACTTACTAATGAATGCAATGTTGTACATAGCATGATTCTTAATTGTACGTCTAAAAATATTTGTACAAGTCTATGGTACAAGTCAATGTTTTCAGTGCGCGACACTGAAAATACATTAAAATACAAAACTGTCAGTTCACCTCAATATGTTATGACGACTTGACAAGCAATTAGTGAGGCGATTACATGAAGCGGATACTGTCCCTGTTAATTCTATGCTAACTACCGTAACTACGATATTTTTACGAGCCAATCAATCGTATGTTAAAGCACTTATTAATTAATATTTGATGTGAACGTCAATTGTTAAATTAATCAAAAAAGTTTCCCGTCTTCCTAATATACCTACCTACTAACGATATAAAAGTGCAGTTCCATATACGTAGATACTAAGTTTCGTAGCCAATAAATTGAAAAGTTTATTTAAAAGAAAGATTATTTTGAATCATATTCTATTTAACATAATAAAAACATAATAATATAGACTTACTTCATTGTAAGCTTCAAATGCAATATGAAATTATTCTTCTATCGTATAGCATATCATAATAAAGTAATAAAAAGAAAACAGATTTTCTTAATATAATTCTTAGTGAGATTTCATTCGAATACAGCACGTGCCTGTTCGAGAAATCCAATAGTTTGAATAAAAATAAGAAAAAAATGCCTTTGAAAATCTATGCGCACTAAAGCAGTCTATAGTTAACTGCATTTTCATATTTATTAAATAGCTACATTTAACATTACTACTACATTGAGAATACAATATCACGTACCAAATAATCTTGAAATTTTGTAGAAACTTTTTAACATTAAACATACAATTCATATTTATTAGAAACTAGCGGTCCGCCCTGGCTTCGCCCGTGGTACATGTTTACGTTTTCTCTACATAAGAACCACCCTCGTACTTCAAGGAATAAGAATTATCGAAATCGGTTCAGCCGTTCTCGAGTTATGCGCTTACCAACACATTTTGCGATTCATTTTTATATATAAGAATAATATTTCTATATAATACGATATTTCTTAGAATACATATTATGTATTCTAAGAAATATCATAACTTATTATTATAAATTTCAAGGTAACTCTGTCTGTCTATATCATCATCACGCCTCAACTGCTGAGACGATTTGGATAATATTTGGTAGAGATAGATTGATATCCTGAAAAACCCGGAATCCCGTTTTATATAAATAAATTTTATAATAATTAAGTTTCTGTAACTTATCTTAATTTCGCATAATAAATACATAAATTAAAAGTAACATTGATCGAAACACTACACTAGAGTGTAAAATAAAATATTGTTTTTTAATCAAAATCTCAAAAGAACTTATCGAATTAATAAGTTTATATTGAAGGTCCACAAGTCTAAAATAATAGGTTTAATAAGAAGAATATTACGTATTGTTGTTAGTTTTTCGAGCGAGTAATCTCATTTGAACACACTCTTTTTAGAAAATTATAATTCTCTTTTAGAATTTGATCAGATTGGATAGCCTTAGACGTATAAATAGATACTTTTAGCCAGAATAACGCAGTGCGGCAACCACCAACTTGAAATTGGATAATTCCTTAAAAAACAAATAAGATCGCACACGTAACCCGTGAACATTTTTCCATATATCTTCCTTTTGTGTACCTTGTATGTACGTTGTTAGCGGATCGCTTTAACGAGCTTGACCCTTGTCAGGCTTTGCAATATTGTGTCCCTCCCTAATACCGTCGGAAAAATACTTTCCAAATACGTATGTGAAAAATTCTCTTCCTGAATTTGAATACGTGTCGGAGATATGCTTGTTAAAATCTTGAATATTGTGACAAGACGAATTAGGAAACCAGCTGGCTTGTTAACAAGTAAGCTTTGG
This sequence comes from Colias philodice, assembly GCF_061535455.1. NCBI lineage: Eukaryota > Metazoa > Arthropoda > Insecta > Lepidoptera > Pieridae > Colias > Colias philodice. The sequence continues at coordinate 7,641,247 of NC_143099.1, read as the reverse complement.
GTTTTATTAATCTTTGTTCGCTTATTTTATACAAACATTTTATAAAATAATAATGTTAATGTTAGAAAGTAATTTCCACGTCAATTTATTATTTTAGATAACTATAATATAGATTTGGATTGAATGTGTGAAAATGAAGCCAGCACCACAGATAAGTTAATAGTTACGTAACGACACGAGCGGCTTCTTAAATAAAATATTATTTTAGAAATTATAATTTTACTATTATATAAATTGAATATTAAAATGCTTTTTATCTTCAAAATTCAAGTTACGTTAAGCCAGTTACGTGATGGGTGAACAAATTATGAAATTAACTGAGAGTAAGACAGTCAGCCAATTAATGAACAAGGTCACACGCTGCGTGAAATGTTTTCATCTAAATCTATACAAAATTCTTCGAATTTTACGCTCGTTTCTAAAAAAAACAAGTAAATCACAAATTTCATTAATTGAATGATAAAAAAGTACACTAACTGTTCACGTGACAAAATATGAAATAAAATGTTTGTATCCCCCAATTAAATGCAATTCTCGAATTTATCACAGCATTAATTAAAAAGACTAAAACATTTATCAAACTAACTAAACTTTAATCAACTATTCATAAATTAATATTCATATTAACATGCAAAATCTTAACTCTTCCACTCCTTTGAACATATAACTTTTATAGCAAGTTAAAAGACTTGAATATCTTGTGACTGCAGTCTTTATATTAAAAAGTTTTGCTACATTTAACGTTTAGCTCTCCGTAAAGAACGATTGATCTTAAATCATAAAGCTATGAGTCTATTAAAATATGTTACGAGAAAATGCATAAATAGTGTTTAATGTTTCGATAAAATTTATTCAGTACAAGCTATGAAGTAATAGCTATGAGAATAAACACTTACGATAGTAAATCTTACTAATATTATTATAAATGTGAAATTTTGTGACGATGGATGGATGGATTTAATGATATTCGTTGCTCATTTATGCAGGATTATTTGCTCGAATCTGAATTTTGCTAAAAATATACATTATAGTCGAGATTAGCTTATTGACTAATTTTTACTGAATTACCTAACGTCATCGTAAGATGCTTTATTTCAAAAAGTATTTAGTATGAAAAAAGCGTTGTACTCACACTTTAATCCGTATTATATTCTCAATAATAATAGTTTTTTTAATAAACTAAACCGCTTTTCATACAAGAAAAGATATTATGGATATTAAAAACATAATTTTGTTTCTGAAATAAAATTTTCTTAAAGTTGATCAGATGGTACCTAATTTGTATACGGAACGGCTACGCGATAACGTGAAGTGCACGCGAGCGAAGCCGCGGATGGAAACTAGTGCATTTTAATTCCCACAAAATTGATATAAATGTTATTGCTAAAATATTTGTTAGTTTTAATGGAAAATTTAGAATTAGAAGAATAGGGTTATGTCTGAGCGAAGAAATGTGCAGAAAACGTAATTCACCAAAAATAATAAACCCATATTCTGAAGAGCCGTAAGAGAATTAATATATATGAAAACCAAATAAAAAAAAAAACTAGAGCCAATTAAATAATTTTAATGATTACATTCGCAAACTGGTTACTTGACATATATGTAAATCTGTAGAAATATCCAGGGCAACAAAGATTTTTTTTGTTGAGCTGTGTAATTGGAAAGAAACATACTTAACAATAACTTAAATAATTATTGTACCGTTTAAAGCTAAAATATGTTTAATTTCAGCGATCCTCTCCATCTCATAAGTAATACGCTCACAGACTAAACAAACACTTCATTTATTATAGTCACGTTACGCTATGTTGCTTAATAAAAATGAAAAGCGAACCATTTCATTTTCAATAAAAATTCATATACTACCGTTTGTACATTACATTAAAACAAGAGTCTAGGTGAAGGGGTATTAATTCAGACCACGTAACATTCCCCTAAGCTAGTGGCAGAAGCATGCATTTAATGAAAATAATACTACACTTCTAATGACATACCTTTACGTGATGGATTTCATTATTTCGTTTAGTTTAAATTCTGTTGCTATATCTTGTTCACTTTGAATACACATTTTTGCTACCTTGAACTATAAATGAATGTACCTGGTGAGAAGACTAGGTACCTCTTCCTATGAGTATGATGTGTTCGGTTATGAAATAACTTTTCTGTAACAAGATTCAGTTACAGAAAATAAATATGAATAAAACAGCAGCTTCTCCAACATTTATTTTAAAAACCGAATTGCCTTTAAGAACAACATGATGGTTACCTACGTAATTCTTCGATGTGGACAACAATTAACATACTATATAGATATGGGTCCTAACTATGACTGTATAACTCCTAAACTCCTCACACAGAACTTTCATATTGAATATTCTATTTCGCTGAAGTTTAAGTGACTGCAAACAATGAAGACCCTCTTACAAGCACATAAATAGATCAAATTCTGTGAAACTGTTCCACAGATTTCATCACAACGACAACCCCGAGTACCTTGTTAGTCGCATTATCTATTCAAACAAATTGATTCGAAGCAAATTCTCAGCCAACCCTCAATAGACTTTATTCGATTAGAGCAACGAACTCCAACTTTACAAATACTGCATTATTCGCTTAAGGGAACGTTGCAAGGGAATCGTCGTTTAATCCTGACTAAATTGCTTACCGACTGTTCGGGTCTGGACTGATTATCCCGTGGATCTTTATCCTGGCCTGGTTATTTACATTTCAGTCTGCTTCTGCCCCTCCGGCCTCCCTCGGGATTACCGCGTTAAAAATTCAATCGCCTGAATTGGCGTCAATTGAAATGATTTGTAAATATCGTAGTCTTTTCCTGTCATTTTTATCGGTGCGAAATTTATAACTATTAGGGGACGAGGATTAGCTTTCACCATTTCAATAGCGTCTTCAATTGTATATTCAATTTTTGCAGATGAATTTTTTATGTCTTCGCTAGATTATGTATTTTATTTTCTTTTAAAAGTCTGAGAATGGTTTTTAGTAGTCTTTCGGTGCAGTTTTATTCTAATCATTGGTCAAATGATTTACGTTGAAACTCATAATATAATATATACTCAGTAACTAACTACAATTTAATATTCAAACTAAAATAATACTTATTTCAAATGCACCCAATAGCTTCTCCCTAATACACGAATCGAATAAACAATAACCAATAAAGAAGACACTCCTTTATTCAAGACAAATTACATAATTTCATTCAGTAATGCACAGCGAACGATTCGGGAGTGGCTCCCAAAGGAAATATTCTTTCTTTGCATTTCCATAACTATACTGAGTTATTTTACGGAAAGTATCGCTTATTAACGTAATTTCCGAAACGGAAGACCACTGCTGGCTCCGTCGGGAGCACACTAATGGATTTTATACAAGACTTGGAGTTTGATTACTATAATATTATGCTGTTTAATCTATTTTTCTTTTTTCATATTTAATATTAGATATACTCGGGTACATCTCATAAAATACCATTTATGCTCAAGCTCATTAAACTTTATACAGTCGAAAAGAACTGTCATCGTTTAATTACAAAGACTTCGTTCTTCTTAATTTTAAGAAAGAAAAGTGCCTACTATAAAGTTATTAAAATTATAACTCGATTAAAGTAAAGCGACAAATTCAGCCGCAAGTAAGAATAAAATGTATGCAATATTTTCTGAAATAAACGAACTCCTATTACATTTCTTATAGAACACAGTTGGAGCTGGACCTAATTTGATCACACAATTTTCTTTCCGTCGTACTGCCGGCTCAGTGTCAACGTTTCATTTGGATTACATTCTGCAAACATATCTTTGCTCTTATTTGTACCGTATTACAATACAATAAGGTTCAAATCTAAGTGATTCGAAAGTAATGATATTTTATGGGTTGTCTAGATGCAGTGTAGCGGTCATTCTGTTAAGGCCGCGGTTGAAAATTTTCCAAGACTTGCTACTGTCATTATTAAGGCGGAATGAGTATTGTTATGGCTTCCTTTGTATTATTAACAGGAGACAGCGACAAGTTGTTATCTTTTACTGTTGTGTGGATGTCATATTATTTTGACTTTATATTAGGGTAGAAGAGAAGATTGCAAAATTCATTTCGTAGCAACATGAAACTTACTAATTTCAATTTATTTTTCAGTCAGACTTGAAATTGTTAGATTTTTTTAAATATATCAAATGAAAAGTTAATTTAAACTTTAGAAGTATTTTTACAAGCTTATCAAAAGCTTTGTTATATCGAGAAAATGTGCAACTTTTATAGAAAAACGCTACGAAGTTTTATACCATTTAAAAAGAGATCATTTGTTTATGTCCTTATTCACAATTCTAACAAAGAGCATAATAGATTAGTGGTACAAAGCCTTTGGGAATAAGACATGAGCATGTTTCCTCTCAATTTCACGGTCTGCGAATTCCCTAGAAGAACTAGTTTATAAATTAAATCTACATTAACCTGGGCGAAGCGGAGAAAATGTGATAATAATGAAATCCTTTACGAGGTTTGTCTTAAGAATATAATGTTCAGAACTGTGTTATTCATAGAAATTATTGAATTTAATTATGTGACGTTACGTTTAAGTTATCAAGCAATGAAAATATCAATTGTTAAATTATTAATATTATGAGAAATATATATATATTGTAATTAACATAATAGGTATTTCACTATTTAAATTATTCTTACAAAATGTAATTCTCCTAAGACACATATATATATATATATTCCTTTCCTGTCTCATATTCGAAAATCTCAATTCTCTTTTCTTTATTTATAACACAGTTATATAGGGTGATATCTACATCATAGATTATAGTAATATCTCCTCGTACATTATCATATAAAGTGACATTCTCACTGCACTGATTTTCAAACGTCCCGCCCTATTTATACCGACAATCTGCTTTGACACCGTTGCAATTGACTCTCGTAGTTTGTAGCCAGTCTATGTGAATGTAATTACTTATTGATGCCCGTTTGAATAGCTTATTTCACAAGGAATTTGCATGCTTGACGCCATGATGAAAATCATACGTTAGACTGTGATTAGAGTCTAATGAAAATCAGTATGAAAATTGAACTTGATACCTTGATAATCAGTTGTGGAAGTATGAAATAGGTCTTATAGTAGTAATTTTCTGTAATAATATTGAATAAAGTTAAATCGTTTAAATGTAACGGACTTAAATATCATTCAATAAAAGTACTACAACGATCCGTTGGCTACTGCACGTAGTATTTTGAATATGAAATACTTTTTAATTATTCACAATATTTCCTTCACCTATTAATACAGTGGTGTTGTAATTAGCTTGTAGATTAATTTGATTTATGCTTTATAACATCTTTACATTTAAATCTGAAACTCTACATCAAAAGACAGACACAAGGTAGGTATTAAGAGAAGTTTACAGAATCTACAAAAGTGCGAATCATTTAGACTTTTGACACACTTCAACACTTCCGAATAAAATTACCAACACTGAATGTTAATTCTAATTTTGACGCGACTTGTATTACAAGAACTTTATTTGCATAAATTAGAACGCTTTTCGCTAACTAACGCTACATGCTACGCTGTTTCTACGAAAACAAGGCTTTACGTAACAGTAATTAACTTAGAAGCATCCGTTACAATATAACTACTGACAAATAATATACAATTAGGCATCATTATCCTTATGAGATTACTCGCTTATAACAATTAATGTCCCAATAATTTTCCACTATAGTTTATGTATTGAATAATAATTTTGGAATTATTATACACGTTATCATTTTTATAACTCGCTAGTATAATAATTCTAAAAATATCAATTATCTTAAACACTGGGTATCTAGTTATTTTGTTATTTTGATCAAACAGGGTTTAAATCAATGACAAATAATGCCTTTAACTACGTCACAGTAAAATTTCGTAACGAAAAACTTACGACTACAAGACTTACGCAGAATTTATCATTTAAATTATGGCAAAGAAAACAAAAAAGTTGTGGAATATTTTTTTACAAAAATCTATAAGTCCACATCTAAAACTCCATGAAATTTTGCCCATTCTTCCACATCCTACAAGCATGTATAAATCGTAGTCAAACACTATAATAGTAAAACTTGCGAACCAACTGTAACGACATTCCTCAAAGACATTTACTACAATGAGGATTCATCCAATAAGCGTCGGTTGAGATAACCAAAAGCGACCGAAAGCGCGGTTGCGAACAGCCGTATTGTTTGCTCCAGCGATACTAATAGTACTAAAATGAACTAGACCCATATTTTAATTCAACGTACTATCGCGAAGCCAGAGATTTTGACGTTTGGTGTAAGTTACATAACAATAAACAGTCGGAATCTCGATAATATAGCTGCTAATGTTCCTATCGTTTCTGTTAAAACGAAAAGAAATAGTTACAGAATACTGTGAAATTATTTAAACTGTATTCTTAGTAATTCTGTTTCTTGATTATTACTTTTAATAAAAATTCTGCGAAAGCGTTTGTAAGATTACTGCGAAGTGAAATACACAACTCGTGCAGATTATGTCTCTCATAAATGGAAATGTATAATAAAAAAATATTTAGAGAGAAATATTTAAGAGTAAACTAATTTTTCCAGTTTTTTTGGCGTCATTTTAACGATAGCGATCAGGCTTTGCGTAGCACATAGCTCACTAGACTCGATCTACGAGTAACTTCTCTCCCTTCATTGAAACCTTAGCTATACATAAACTCTAAGCAGGACCTGCAATACAATATTCTTACAACAATAGCCGCTCTCGCTCTTGCCAGGTCCTATGCTTCTAGTAGATTTAAGCCAGTACGCAAGTTCATAATTAGCTATTTCCCATTTCGCCTGAGGCCCGGCGGCTTTACTGCGCGCCTTAATTAACTACACTGTATAATATTCTGCGGCGATACAGCTGAGAAAATAGCTACTACATATGTTGGTGGATCACTATTTCCTAATTTTGTTAGGTTCGGTGAAATTTTGGTAACCGATATTTTTGTAGCGAAAAGCCAGACTTTAAGCTCTCTGCTCTTGTTATTTTGGGATGGTAATTACTGATACAGGTATTATGTTCGTAGAAATGATTTATATGCCTAATGTTTCAGTAGATTTGACATAGATACAAAACAAATACAAAACTAAAGTATATCTCAAACCTCAATGCAATATCAATTATCAATAAAGGTGGGTAATATAAACAGAACGATATCTCTAATACAGCATGCTTATTCTAAGAAACGAATAATTGCATGTACCTATCTTTTATGTCCACTGTGATTTTATTTATAGGTATTCTAACTTAAATATTTATGCATTCAACAAGACTCTTTCAGATGTCCCTTTAATTGTCATAATATTATAGGTACACAAATCAATTAATACTTGTTCTAAAAGCTTTTTCTAAATGAAAATCTCACAAAACCGTATTTCTTCTTATTTTAGAAATTACTTACCAAAAACATAAAGGTACTGAAGAGTCATAAGCTTATTTTATAATACCAAAAGTAGACCGTAAATAATAATACCACGCATAATTAATATGGATAAATAAAACAAGCGCCTAATATTTTTACGTTATTGACTCAGAAATACAATTAAAACGTCCAGTGACGCATTTGTGACATTATGTTCAGAAATAGTGACTATTAATTTAGACATAACCTTTGTTTAAGTGCCGTTCTGTCAACACGAACACTTCGCTTACATAAATAACAGTAATAAAGTATATTAATTGATAAGGAGAACGCAAACTTACCAAAATAAAAGCCTAATATAGAGCGGTGACAAAAGAACCAACGAAAAATATTGCACGAATAATTAAATTAATAGTAAATTTAAACAGAATTAGTCTTATTTTGTTATGGAAAATAAACTTTATTTGCTGATTGTGTTATAAATAATACTATTATATTATGTGTATGAGTGTAAGTATATTGCTTCAGGCTGTACCTACTCACTCGCATACAAAATTTCAGTGAAATCATTGGCTAGTGTTTACGTATAAGAGCAATTATAATCCTCTTTAATAATTTCTTGTATATCTTAACTAACATTCTCCTATTGAGAAACAAAGTTTCGTTTATAATATTTACGCATTATCGTAAAAACTTGTAATCTTGCTAAAAAGCTTAGTCGCTTGACATTATTGTATTCAAAAATGTACAAAGTATTTTCAACAATTATAAAATCGCTGTCTAAATACATAATACAAATTTTTCACTTTTCCATTGTTCATAATCACAAACAAAGACTTGAAGCACTTGCTTTAAATTAAACGCTAACAAGTTAGAACAGTGGAGTTGAAAATTCTAATTTGGTAGTACAATATTTGTGACGGAAACAAATTCCCCCTACCAGCTAACTGTCAACTGCAAAGAGCTTTCGTGTAAGGAAATTTTAGACTGGTCACGCGGGCCCGGTCTAGACTTTACTTAGATCTATAGCTGCTGAATGCGATTGTTATTTTGAGCCTATTTGTTTCTATAAGTAATAATAATGTTTGATTTTTAATAAATAGGTATGTAATGAATATGCAAAACGAAATGAAAGTTTCTATATGCATATATGTACAATGAATAATAATTTTAATCCTACGGATATTCAGGTTTATTTTTTACGTCTCGAAGCAAATAATTTAATTATCATAACAGTAAATTATAGGAAAAGATTTGGAATAAATACTCAATTCATTTTCATGAAAATAATTGCATCATGAGATAAAGAAAATTAAAAATAAAATATTCCTTTACAAAATATTTCTCCTGCAAAATCCAAATTTCAAATGAAGATTTTACCCTCAAGTCGAGTTCAGAGGATGCATCAATTTGAAATTCTAGTAAATCGCATGTCAATGTCCCGTATACAAGTCCGTTTCACTGCATCTTAGATCACGGAGTCCACTTCCTCAATTAAACATTTATAAAACAGTATTGGTATACCAGACGTTGCTAAAACGTATTGCTGAAACCAGCAAGCAAAACTCTTCCATTTCTTACGAATTTAACTGAACTTTGGACAAACACGCTAGCTCCATGTCAAACTGTCTTAGGCTTGAGATTCGGGTTTTAAATTAGTGCGGACTTGTTGGAAAATAAGAGGGAAACTCACCCTAACTGGTTAAGTCACGCCATATTATTATAGTAATCGTTTGGTTTTTTATTTAGCTGTGCTTTTACTATGACAGTTGCTGAAAAGAAACACGCATCATCACGCGCACGCAATTTTCAAGGCTTTGTTAACCGACTCCAAAAAAAGGAGGAGGTTATCAATTCGGCCAGTATTTTTTATGTATGTACACCGATTACGCCGAGATTTCTGAACTCACTCACTCACTCAGTACAGTAATGTTTTCTTTTCCGTTTTTGAAGTCGGTTTTTTTAACATAGTTATTTTTATAATATAAAATACGATACTGGTAGTATTTTTTTCATTTAACTCCACATTTGTAACAATTGACTTTTTCTTTTTGAACAATTGAAAATTTTTTTTCTATGTTTTATTCTATGTTGTAATTCTATGTTCTAATTGTTTCAGGATTGTGGACAACCTATAATACAATATAGAACCTGCAACATTTGATGAGAAGGAATAGAAAACATTGAGCCAGTTTTTTTTCGAGCGAGCGTAGTAAGAGTGTACGCTAGAGCCTAGAAGATAACCTATACTCGACCATCGCTATTAAATGTGTGTTCTACAGCAAGACAAATGGCTTCCAACAGTCCCAAACCAATCAAGACCCGTTCAATAACCGAGACGCACTATTCACAAACACTATATTATCAAGTTATATTATATTAACGGCATGTAACAGAAGTCTATCCGTTGTATATGAAAGCCATGAATTGACGCAGTTCTATTTGACAAGCAAATTGGAATCCATTCAGCTCGTAGCATAGGACGTCTTCTATGGGAGAAAGGATTTAGGCCAAGTCATAGAATCTTATATTAGCTTATCTAGACAGAAATTCTTTGAATATTTAAGATAATTTCTACAGTATGAAATTTTTATCCGATTCGTTAATTCAAGATTTTAATGAAGATGCATAAGTTTTTCATTTTACAGTATTTTCTTTTGATTTTTTTTTATATATTTACAGATGATTTTATTATTAAACGAATAAACAGTACTTATTTTGGGAAGCTTTTTTACATGGGAAAAAATAAATAAATATCATCCATATATCCTGAAACAAAAATCATCTCTTCTCGACCATAAAAAGACGATTTACATATCCTTGGTCATTATTGACTAGGATGAATATAATTTTTCAGAAGGTCTTCGTAACGCAAATTGATATTTATTACGTCGTTAATGGTCTCAATTTTGCGTATAAACAACTTATCCAAACTGCTGCTTCTCGTCCTGGGAGCTGGATATTGTCACAGATCCGTGGAGTTAATTATCAATCCCATAGCAAGGGTTCAGTATTCAAGGGCTATGGCCAATTATAAAGTTTGCATTTTGCAACCAAGTCTATTTGAGCCCTCCCATTGTGGAGCATTGTATCACGTATCCTACAATATTGACTGATACGGGAGCTCATCGATATTTGGGTTTCCTGTTACCCTCTGTTTGAGTTCAACGACAGCCGGAGTTGGGCAAAACGGTTGACTGTTTGCATTTAAGAGCGGGGTGCGAATGCGTGTTTTATAATTTTCCTAACTTTGTTACTGTTTATCATATTACGTTCGTTCAGCTGAAGTTTGTGTAGCTACTTGAAAAGTTCATACGCAGTTAAAGGCATTGTTGTAGATGATTTTTAATACAAATTATTTCAAATTTACATTTTTCTGTACTTCAAGCTTCATATATAAGAGAGACGTAGTCTTCAAAATTCGTAAGTTTATTTGACATTAAATTAAACAACTTAAACGAGAAAAATTTATGAAAATTCCCTCAAAAATAAAGAGCTTAAATGCTCAAGAAACAACCAACGACACGAAACACAATTATATTAAGTTGCAGTAGGTAAAATTAATTCCACCGCTATCCGAGTTCTACATTGTCGACGCTTGAGGAAAGCCTCATTCTAACTTCCCAAGAATAGGGAACTCGATTTTGTATCGTAAATTAACCCTTTAATTGCATTTGCAAACTAAATGAAACAAGCTTTCGCTGAACATGGAACTTCAATTTTAAAGGAACTAATTGTGGCTTCATAGCTCCGGATTTAAGGAACATGAAACTATTTTAGGCTGGTTTGGAGAATCGTAGGCTGAATTAACGTTTGTGGTGTATTAATAGAGGTCATTTGTTTCTGTCATTTTAGGAACATTTTAATTGATATGAATTGGTTGTTGTAAATATATTGGTTATTAAATCATTACATCATTCAAGGAATGCTGAAGGAACTCATAAATAGGTTGTTGTAAATAATTAATCATTACATTATTCAAGGAATGCTGAAGGAACTCACTGTCAGATACAAATTAATGATATAAGCAATTTCTAGAACTTGAACAAGTTTCCATTAGATAGTTGTTACTATTAAATAACAAGAAACTGATATTAACCGTTTCTGTGAAGTTCCTTATTTATCGAATCTATTTTACTGAAGAAGAAATTTCTGATAATATCGTTATTAAATGGTTAAAATTAAAACTACCGGAATCGATATATTGAATTTCCATCAGCTCTTATTAATGTATAATTTTCTTATTACTATCTGTGCCGCGCGGTTTCACCTGCGGATAAAAGCAAGTGGTTAGGTGTTTCTTGTACATAAGCTAACTAACTGCCGAGTATCATCGGAAAATTTCAGTGTTTTTATATCTATTATATTCTTAGAAATTTTTGCGTTTATAATATTAGTAGCATAGTTGAATAATTAATGTTTAACGGCTAAAGAGCTAGACTTGTTGTTATAAAGCTGCCCTATATATAACCGCATTTACAATTTCGTTAAAATATAACCAAAACTGCTAAATGGACAATGACATCAATTAATCAGGCCGCTCTTAAGCTACTTAACAATTTACATGCATAAAGCATTCACACCAAATTACACCTTTAACACGTGTGATAGGTACGAGAGTTGATTACATGAATTAAACGCATGGAGCGTAAACTGAATGTGCTTTTGTACGGTAATGGTGGACGGCAATGAATTGATTCAGCGGATATTACATCAAGTTCAGACGAGCGGTCGCGGCGAATTTGTTTCAATGCGTATTTCGAGTTAAGCCGGTTGACCGAGCTATTTTCGTGATTGTATAACCGGATTTTTTGTGTTTTTCTTTGGGATTTTTTCTATTTATATAATGTTTTTATGAAACACGTGATTCTAAATAGACCTGTGAACGTATGATACCCTTGTAAATATAGCTGATCTAATCTATTAGATTTTTATTTTTTTGCGTGCAGGAATTCATACATTCATTTTAGATACGAAAAAGGCTCTCAGATTTTCTAAGAATTCATAACACTTTTACTCAAAACATATTTTAAAATCAAGCAAACATTTAAGAAGGTCAAATTTTAGTATTCACAGTATACATTATATATTTCATACTCATGTATTGGAGTCATGTCCTCTCTTTAACCTTCTGATATTGACAGCCTATTATATCTTATGCCCGTCTAAAATCCTATACAAATATGAAGAGGGACTAGACTTACATTAAACAGAGTTTCTTTAGATAGGATTGGATCGATTAATATTGTGGAAAATTTATTAGTCTTATACTTTAATTAAACCAAGAATAACTTTATATTATGTTCGTGTTATTATTATCTATAGCCTTAACGTGAATAAAGTAATCTAAACTGTATAGTTTAAAGGAGACGAATTGTAATAGGATTTTACTAATAAAACCAACAAGGAAAATTCCTTAAAAATTTTTTTAAGGAATTTTGCTTGTTGAATAAAATTATTTAAAGGTTATTACTTATTTTAATATAAATGTTGCCATAAACAATCTTTGAAGAAATAATAACATCCTTCTAGGAATTATTATAACAGATAGGTACGGATAAATTCTATGAAAACTTTATGAAGGTTTATCAAATATACAATTCCGATACAAACTATACGGAAAACAATTAAAACTATGTTTAATATTGACAGAGTTCGTATGTAGGACGAAGGGTGTATTATTTAACAACGGTTTAGAAACTTCTAGGAGTTTGTTTCTAACTATTTTACTGAATTCAATGATTACTTTACTTGTTTGTGATTTATACTTTAATTAATAGAACAAATTACCAGTCAATTATAATTAAAAATATTTATAAGATAAGAGTACGCGCATAAAATACCCTACCTACTTGAATATGTTTAAATTGAACATTATAACATATTTAAAAAAAATGGTAAAATTAGATAATGCAAAAGATACAAATAGACGAACGACGAATAAATACAAAATGGAAGAAAGATAAATAACAGCCAATCCAAAAGCCGATTTGATGTTTTTTTTTATTTAAAACAACAAACTTACCGGTCAAATGTGGCTACTTGACCACATTTTTTTACTTTTTCTTAGCTAACTTATTTATGTTAAACTTTTATTAACATTTTATGATTTGTTCATGTCATGAATGATTTCATCATTCACTTTTACTAGGTATTTCTTTAAAATATATTGAATCTAACATTATTTACAAATAAACGTAATACAGGTCAAGTTGACACTGATGTGGTATCTTGACCCTGCACATCAGTTTTCATAGGTAGATGCTTAACATTCTTGTTTTAGGCTAAGTTGCTATTATTTTTTAAGTCTTCGACTTTTTAAATATTGCAGCCCGAAGTTTTACAATAAACTGTTAGGCTCTGGCTACCTGGTCAAGTTGCCACGGGATTTGTAATGATTTCATACAAATCATTACATGTCGGATAGGGTTGTCACAAACAAAACACAAATTTTAATGAACTATTTATTTATTAAACCAAATTTAATACATATGTATATGTATATTACTTAATACTTATAGGTATTTATTAATAGGTAAGGAAACATTTATTTTTCATTAGAAATATGCTAAATCGTTGTCATCAAAGAGAGTATAAGTATCTGGATTGTCCGAAATTTGCAGCAAATTTATTGATTTTACTATGCAAAACTCGAAACAGATAAAAGAAGGAAAAAATGCAGTCACGTTATTTTTTTGTGTCAACCCTAGGCGTCGGTCAAGTTGCCACGCAGCGGTCAATGGCAACTTGACCTAACCTGAGGCATCATTGCCCAAGCAAATATTTCGACAGATGAGCCTAAAATTGGATAGTTCCCACTGTAAAATCAATCTCTAGGGTTTATTACACAACATATCAAAACTGTACTCACCTGAGATGTGCAGTTTAAGCTCTACAAACATAATAATACTGACACCGGCAAAAGATCCTTAGTCACAGTCACACTTCGATACGTTATATTGCGAGAACCAACAGCGTTACCGCTTTAAAATTAAAATATGTTGCCAATTAATATTTTAAAAACCTACCAACATCGATACGTTAGGTCAATTTGCTTTCAATTCTACAAAATTTGATATTTTGTTGTTAAACGGAAGGTGTGGTCAAGTTGCCAAGTAAAGGTCAAGTAGCCACATTTGACGGTAATTGTATATTTGCTCACCATGCATACATTTCTATCTCCTTGCATTTATATCAGCACAATATTTACAACTAAAAAAACAAAGCTCTACATTTAGAAATCAAGCTACAAAATCAGAACCCAGTTTCAGAACAGTTTAGCTAAAACACATTAATGCAAGTGCAACATGACACATTAGTTCGCAATCGAGTTATACGCGTTGCTTGGGACAACCGCAAGGGCTGGGTTATGAAAGCCCCCTACACGGAGCTACGAATTATGGATGTTATTTTGAATATCGTAAGATTGGAAGTTTTAGGTTCGATTTTTCTTTTTTTATAAATATTTTAGTCATAAAGCATCATATAATAATAAAAAATCATACTACAGTGATATCGAAGGAAAAAAAGTTTAGCTTTATTCAGGGTATGTTTTAATAAGTAAATCAAAAACTACTAAACCCACTAGAAAGCTGCATTATTCCCAAGACTTTAATATATTTTAAATCTTACTCGAGTAGTGAATATATTGTTAACATTTTTACAACAACCGACATCAACCTAAACTTTAAACCACAATTCCACAGAGCATTTGAAACAAAAACGTAATTATTTCCAAGCGGCTACTTCGTGTCTCGTTGACATGACGTGGTGGCCGTAAGGCATCGTTACGTCTTGACCCATTTAGCATGCCGTGCTTATGTCGTTAAGGTTTTTGCTAAAGCGGATCCGGGTTGAGATGTATATTCAATTTAAATTGAGGCCTTTTTGCAAGAGTAAGTGCCGATTTCACCGCTTGCTGCAGTTAAGGTATAGCTTAAACGTTTTGATGAATATTTTTTTTTCTTTTATATTTATTTGACTGACAAATAAGCTAAACACAACATATCCAGTATATTAAAACTAAAATTTAAGTTACCTTGGTGGACATGAATATGAAAGAGGAATAAAATTGTAAATTATATTATTTGACAAAATCGCCGACGGAAATCGTGTCGTTCATTGTAAACGTATCATAAGGACCGTTGATATTTTTTTATTATTTAATTTCCTGCATTCATGTAATCACAGTCAAATCGCCAGGCTTATATAGGTACACTTTTATTATTACAATTCTTTACATGAACATACAGTCATAGTATATTATGTACTATGATTTTCCTGTGACTATGTAATTATTACCAATGCGATATCTTACACGTTTGCTGTATAATAAAGATTGAAAACATATATTTATATGCAGAATATCATTAATCTTCTCATTGTAAAGCATTAACTTTTATCCAATTAAATTTAAGAAACAAAGCTTTTCACCAAAATGAATATCACAATTAAGTACATTCAAAACCAGATAAACCTCATAACCTTTTATACAGCCCTAGTACGTAGTTTAACTTTCAGCAAATATTGATGAAGTCGAACATGCAAACTGCTACGCCTACAAAAACATGGGGTTTTAAAACTGCCAGAAACAAAAGCGGAACTAGCAAATTCAATTTCATCAACTTTCATTAAAAAGCGATGTAATCGAGTTGTTTATTTTCGTCAAGTAATTACGAGTGCGGTGAAAAATGTTCAGTGTTCTCTCTTTCGCTGCCGTTCATACGATCAGATGAATGCGTTTTTATTTGATTGCTAGCTTTGATTGAGATATTGTATTTCTTATTGATAGAGATAAAGTTAATAAATTTACAATTATGATTATTAATAAATGTAAAATGTGAATGTCTTTCAAAAGGATTCACCATGGATTCACCATTTTCTAGAATATACTCTTTAAACTGTGATTACTAGAATGATAAACAGAATGACGTTCAATATATTTAAATCTCTTATGAAAAATAAATGTGAACTTCAATTTATACGAGAATTCTAGAAGTTCCAAAAAGTAGAGTCTATGTTACATAATCAACCAGTAGTTAACATCGTCCATATTAACAGATAACTAATTAGTGATAGTGTAATTACCTAGGAGCAATTGCCTAATTGCACTCAATGTATAGAAAACAATCTATGGGTTTAGAAGACAAAGGCTCTGAATTCGTGGCTACAAAGTTATTCAATTGACCAAATAAGAAGTCCTGCCAACAGTAGTTGGTAGGACGACTACGAAAGACTGTAGCATATTTTACGAAGGTTGGCAGCCTTCGTAGAAAAAAGGTATACCGTAACGTGTGCTGCAGCTGTGGTTGCCACACCAAATATAAAAAAAGAACTATTCTAATTAATTAAAATATACAAAATCTTCAGATGTAAAGGCTCTTACGAAATTTACGGCAGGCTTGGCAGGATACGAAGCGTATACCGCACTCACCTTTGGTCGCCATTTTTTCCAGCAAACCCAATTTTTACAATTCATATTTCTATAACGTTTCCTACTAATTAAGTTTTCGTTTACTCGCTCCGGGGTAATATGAGCAACGAAAATACTGATGTGTTTTTAACATTCGTGGAAATAGTTGTGTGTATGACGCATCAAAAATAATATTTAGTGGAAAGTTGTATCAAATTTTAACCTCATGTTTATAAAAAAAATGGTCATAATATACATATGAATGTTAATACGAAGTTTCAAATATTTCATACTCACAAGAATTTCCAAGTATATTATTAAAAATAGCGTTATTTTATAAGTTTTAATTAATCTAGCGGATATTAATTAAAGAGAACAATGCAATGTTAAATTAAGCAACATTTTTACTCCATATTTTCCGTAAGTACGCTCATTGCAGTATGAAAAATTCATGTAATATAATAAAAGGAGGTCGTAATTTCCATCCAACACTTGAATTTTAATTTCACAGTATCGTAACCTGAATAAAGAGTACGTAAATTTTAAAACAATTTCCATGTTACAGTCGTATTTTATACAGTGTTGTGCAAATATGAAAATGCAAGATTTTTGTTTAATCTAGTTCGAGTATTTACTGAATGTACTTTAAAGGAGAGTAAATTGTAATCGTAGGACGTGCTACGGTGCTACGAGATAAAATAATAGGTGCATTGAAAAGCTAAGTTTCACTAATTAGTTATATTTTCAGTTTTTTGAGTAATTTCAAATTAATTGAACACTAACTAACCTGAGACTGTGAATTTATCCGCATTAAGAATATAGATTTTAGCAAGCCAGTTTTCTATAAAATTTGTATGATTAGAGTTACTTTGCAGAGGTGGTAGAGACCAATGAATATTAATCCGTGAAATTCAAGCCGTTTCGATCATTAATTAATTAAATAGATTGAAATGTAAATTATTACATTTTTAATAATTTAAAGAATGTCAAATTATGCGTACAAGAATTTGACTTAAAATCTATTCATACTAGAATCTTATTTATTAATTCATCATTAATTATTGTGAACTATATCAAAGTTTAACATAAACAATAGCCCTCTTGCTATCATAAAACATCCCACAAACTTTCGTCTTATCTCAAACAATGAAACTACATGTATACAAGTTTAAACTTTGAAATATTACCACTAATTATACGCCAAGCCAAAGTTGTACAATTTGAGATAAAGCCTTACTCTGACAATGCTATCGTAGGTAGGCTGTAATGGTACTTTTAAATTTGTATTCATTACACCTTCCAACCATTATCTGATTTTTTTTAAATACATATAACTTTACAATCAGGTAGAATTTCATTGAATACATTAATTAATTTAAAATTTCAACGTGAAACTATAACCTTAACTGTATCCACATGATTATCTAAACACTTCAAATAATCGATATCGTGAACACGAACAAATATATTTTTCATAGAATAATTTTCATTAGTCTATACTCTATAGTTGTAGTATTATATAGTATTTAGGTATCATGCTTATGTCATTAGGCCAATAACATAATATAGATCTCTATAGATATTCTGTCGCGTCTCTCATTTGCTCCAACCCAACTCCAACCGCAGTGCGATAGACATTGCCCACTTAAATGGTGGTTTTGTCTGGCCCGGTGCTAATGAATGCATCTATACTTAACTGTGTGTATATTAGCATACTAACTTTCCTCCCGCGACTTCGTCCACGTTTTCAAAGAAAAACCCGCATAGTTCCCGTTTCCGGGCGATTTCCGAGATAAAACCTATCCTATGTGTTAATCCAAGTTACAGAGTTATAGAGGATATGTGTGCTAAATTTCATTGTAATCGGTTCAGTAGCATTTGCGTAAAAAAGTAACAAACATACACATACACATCCATCCTGTATCCAACTTTCGCATTTATACTATTGGTAGGATAGGATAGGATGTACTAATTCAAATGAAATTGGTAGAGCATGCGTGTATCTTGTAATGAACATGATACATACGTTTGGTCAAAAATGTATTGATTTGTTTTTTAACAGAATTATTTATCAGGAAGGTTTGTGATATGATATATAAGACAGATGAAGACATGGTTAAATGCATTTCTCTTCTAGTTAATTAACCGCGTCATGATAGTTACCCACATCGGATATTAATTAAAATATTCAAATTTCCATACAAAACTGTGTATCACGTTACTCTAACATATACATGATACACATTAGTATGTCTACACATACACGTGATAACATCACATTTAATCATTATAATATTAGGAGGGTAATTATAATTATATTAGGAAACTATATCAATAAGTATACAAACAGGAAGCAATACAATCAATTGTCACCAGCTGGCAGTGACATTTGAACCACAGTCCCTTACCACATTACAGGAATAGATAAGGATGCCATCATAGATACATATAGATGGGTAACCATAAATCATATACATGTTATTGTTCTTTTATGCAATCCACCACCAAATCTTCAATCGATAAGAAATATACCCTTTTACGTTCTATTTCCCTAGCCCTCGTAAAAGTTGAAACGTCGAAAAATACTTTTTACGTTAGTCAATAAGTCACAGGTTTATCTCACGGTATGATTTGAAACTGCATCTCTTATAAGGCCTTTGTCCATAAATATTAATAATATATTATTCGAATCTTTTACAGTGCTACGCGCTTGTAGGGCGCTTTGTCGTAATAAGTCAAAGAATATTTGAGTTATATCGTTATAACCATGAAACTTACAACGTAGCATCTTTCTTCTAATCTTATCGTAGCATCTTCTCTAACCACAAAGCCCACATATCTATACATATAATAAAATCGTAGGAAAGTCAAAACTGTACATTGAATATTTTTTTAAAAGAATACATAATCCATGATCTATAATCGATATAGAAGCCAAAAACATAGTTTTTAGAATTTTTGTCTGTTTGTCTGTTTGTCGGTTTGTCTGTTTGTCTGTTTGTCTGTATGTTTGTCCAAGCTAATCTCGAAAAGTACTGCATAGATTGACTTCAAATTTTGCATGAATATTACTAACAGGTCGGGTGAGGCTTTTTTAAACATATTATCATGCTATCACCTCCAGGGGAGGAGCTGTGAACCTTTATTTTTCTTACGTATTCCGTGTATTACGACACCGTTCAATCTAAAGACTCATGTTTAAATGTTGTTTTTGAGTAAGCCACGCTATTATCTAGCTTTATACTATAAAAACTACGTCATTTGCGTAATTTTGGCAGAGAAACAATTAAATGAATCTTAGTAGTATAAAGACAAATTTAAAACAGCGCCATCTATGAAGTGTTATAAAAATCAAACACACATTAACTATTGGAAATTAATAATAATCAAATGACGCATATATAATTAATGTTGTTTAACAATATCTAGATTGACACTATAAAAATTATGCCATTTAATTTAGTAACTTGGGAAGAGAAACATGTAAGTTGTATAATGTTAATTTTGAAACAGTGCCATCTATGAGATTTCGTAAAAATCAAATCAATTTACATGTTAACACTACTGAATACACTGTTAAAAATTAATAATTTAAATATAATCATGTTATTTATTTAACTCTTTAACCCATATCTTCCCTTCCCTATAAGGTATATTTCGTGTAAAAAATAAATATACTACATTTTTTAAAGTGAGGGTAGATGTTTATTATTTTAAGTAAAACCATGGTAAAACTAGACACCATTATCTACAGTTAATCTAATATTGATTATGTTCATTAGTTACAATTTTAAAAATCTTCGTGTTTTATAAATTTACTAGCTTACCGTACGCGCCTTCGTCCGCTTTGTCTAAAACCTAATAAGTTATATACCAAAACCTTCCTCTTGAATCAGTCTATCTATTAAAAAAACCGCATCAAAATCTGTTGCGTAGTTTTAAAGATTTAAGCATACAAAGAGACATAGGGACATAGGGACAGAGAAAGCGACTTTTTTTATACTATGTAGTGATATTTATAAAGCAATTGAATGCCATAAAACCATAAATATCAAATCCAATCTTTATGTTTTGTGAATTTTCACCATCATGCGTTCCCATAAAAGGTAAGTAGTTACTTATAGGTATTTATTTTTTATAATGATAGCAATTCATGTTTTTTGTTGGTATTATATTACACTTTTAGAATGAAATAATAAAATGAAGAATTCTTTTATATATGACTTTTACAAGATTTTGAGGTGCATTGGGAATAGTAGTTTTTGATAAAATTTTATTTGTAAGTAGCTTTTTTATAGATTTACAATTAACTTTTGATTTTTTTATTTACAGATTCAATGCTCATAAAATTATATCGCCTTTGGAAGACTATTTCTGCTGACAATTTTACAACACCACTTGAAAATTGATGATTTGATGATAAAGATAGTGGCAGCGAAGATTAAGTGGAAATTAGTAATCATCCGCTTCGTTAATTTTTGACTGAAGTTAATGTCCAACTTCCAATGGTTCAATCATTGGAAGTATCTCGGGAAATTTTGGAGGATATTTTTCAGGAAGGAGAGGAGGGGCAGCCAACCACATATCAAACTACTACGTTGTAGTACCGAAAAAAAATGTTATTGCCAAATGAAACGTAAATTTTGCACTCACAACTGTACAAGTAATGTTTTTTTTAATATTTATCGTTATGGCTATCGAGGTATCTACCTGCGACCGTACTGGGATCAGAGTACATGATATACAGTTCATCATCCAGGATTGCTAAGAGCATTTTCACACTGAAAAAGATGTTTTCTTTGAATCGTAGTTGCTTCATTTGTTTATTTTTAATCATTTTACATAAATGTTTTATATTTTATAAATCATACTATCATTTTCATTATTTGCCGTCCTGAAATTATAAAAAAATAATGTATACTTTTGCCAAAATATATATATAAGCTCAAACTCATTTTTAGATAAAAATAACAAAAACAAATTATTTATTAAAATTTAGTAGATAAAATAAATTATGTAACGATTTTATAAGAAAACACAGTATATATTTTATTATGCGACGGTGATCTCTTCCAGAAAAAGATATTCATCAGCTCAATAAAATTGAATAGTATGTTGTTAGTTATTCTTTAGATTCACAATTGTAATGAGAATTTCCGCATTCAAGTTGTATCGTAGTTTAGATATATATATCATAGTTTTGACACATTAAAGTTCCAACAAAACCCTCAAATTTTTGAGCAGAGTTGAACAAGATAATTTGAAAAATGTGCCGGGTTAAGTATTATAGAAAAGGTTAGTTCGTTGGTAATTATTATTTCTTCGTCATTTACATGTTGTTAGTAAAAATAAACTTCGACTACTGACGTCTGACGCGAAGTGGGGACAGCGACCAGCGTTGTCACTGTATCGCTCTTGCCACGCTGTTCAACAGACTTATTCGATAGTTCAATTTTATTTTAAGACCGCTGTGACAACCAACCCGTGAGACAACCAAACCCGGTCTCCCCTACTATCCCGAGAGACCGAAACCTTTACTGAGAGGGTATGACGTCTCACAGCTGATCGCAAACGGCTTATTGTACTATCCCGTGAGACCGAAACCCTCACTGATAGGGAATTACGTCTCAATACTGATCACAACAGTCATATTTTATCTCGAGAATCTGAAACTTTACTCAATATGAAGACCGTTTGACAAATGATATAGGGTGCATCATACTATTTTGCGATCTCTTGAAGATGAACATGAACATAAGCAATGACTAGAGTAGGGACGCGAATATTACAATTATTTGAGACAAGAACGATTAATTAGTTTGTTTAATGAAAGATTAAGAATAATTGAAACTATTCGGCCTCTGGAAACGGACGAATAGCGAGAGGCCCGTCTTACTGCAGACAGATTTCGTCATAGTCTTAATAACTTAAAGGTAAACAATCTACGAATTCGGTGGTGTGGTCCGACAAAATATAAAAGTGGGTTTGCTTATAACCTCACAATTTATTACAGATCATCTTCTGTATAGGCGATATTAACGTAGTATGTTCTTTTGTAATGCTTTAAAGTGGAGTAAGGAGTCGGCTTTCGTTTGAAGATACACTGGAACCTTTGAAATCACTACTTTTAGAGGAACATACTGTGCAATCTAAACTGTTATTAGACAATATTCGCTCTTATAGTAGTGCGTTTCAAATGATCAAAGGTGCTAAACAATTATCAGAGGGTTCTTTCATGCTTACTTTTAAGATACAAGGTCAAGTTTATTTGATAGGATCCCTTTTGCCTGAAGGCCAACCTAAGTTTGTTAAATATATTTTGTATTCGACTACAACGAATAGTAAAATACAAGAAATCAATATTTCTCAAATTTAAAACTGAACTCATTTCACAATTTTAGAACAGGTTAATTATTCGTATGTATGCAGTTTTAAATCGACATTAGAAGCTTTTCCTCAAGATGGTGATATCGGCACTCAGGAACTCCCTGGACATGTTATAACGCCCAGGCCACAGTATTACAATTTTTCTTACAGTAGAGCAACTTATTTTCGCATAGCAACGGAGGGGAACTCGCGGGGGGTCAAGTGACGCGGGCCACGTACCACAAACATGCTTAGTTTGTGGTACCGAGCGCGAAAGAAAGTCATCTTGTTTTTAGTAAAGTTACTATCTAAACTAACGTAATTTAATACTTAGGTACATATTGTATAATGGTGCGCTCAAACTGTTAATCTACATTTAATTTAGATTATTATTTGAAATACTCAGTAATGTAGAATTTAAATCACATTCATTCATGTTTTCTTCAGATTTTTTCTTATCAGTGTTCAATTTTAATGTAGTTAAATTTTATAAGAGACAATAATTAAGAACATTCAAAAATAAAGTGTCACGTATTTTTTTTAAACGACGAATGACGAAAAACGACGTTATCGCGGACGAAGTCGCGGGCAACAGCTAGTTAAAAATATTTTAACTAACATAATATATTAACACCATCATAAACATAGTTATAATAAACACAACATTAATAACCATATAAATTTCTCTTGGGTGTTTCGCTCACCCTATTTTGTCTAATTGATCGTATTTCAAGACGGTCCCCGAGGGCCAGGCACAAACTATCGTTATGGAGTAATTCGCTGGTAAAGTGTAACAACAGCCGTAACTCTATTAAAGTTAAATATCACGTAAATGTGTCTTCAAGATATTGCAAATGTATGTGTTGTGAAGTCTATCTTAACAGAGATTTTTCAATTATTACGATGATATTTCTTAGTAAATTCAAATTAATTTGTGACTTAATACAACCTAATTAATTAAGACACATTCTGCCAAAAGACTAATAAGCAAGCGTTAACTAAAATGAAACTGTATTATGTACACAAAAACAGTGCATTTAAATAGTAAAGCTAAATGTTTGTTTCAAAAGCCGAATAAATCAATGTCAATATCAAAGGGTTTTCATTGCATCGATATTATGCATATGAAAAAAAAGTTGGGAAATGTATGAAAGTGACAAAATCATAGTAATGACCACTTCACTGCATTGTAAAATTGCAATTCGCGGATTGCTTTTTTAAATAAAAAATTTCAGCCAGCATAAATATTCATTTGGTACAGTGTTTGTTCAGCTACTGCTTTTTATAAAAAATGAAACTACATATTTTGCACTAGAACGTTCTAGCCCGTACCTATATATAGGTCCGATTTGGCCGGGTTAACAGTTTTCTTTTAGCTTTTAGTATCTAAATTGAACTAAGTTCTATTATTTGTTGTTCTATGCTTTGATTGAGCATTCAAACAATAAAAATATAGGAACATACACATTTATGAGGTTAAAAATAAAGCATACTTCAGTTTTGCACGACACTGATAAATATTACAAGATTTAATGTTAGTTAATCTGATTGCAATTGCGAAATCAATTAACTGCAGCTTTCATACAAAAAATACAAAACAAAAATTATTTACTCTTAAAATGTTAGCAATATTCCAAAGCAAATCTCAACCATATTCTTGCTAATTATAATAAATTGCATTGAAATGTATACAAACGCCGCAGCGTATAATTATAAAATTCTTTTCATAAATACTGCATGAAAAGCTTGATTCCTCGAAAGAGAATCTTGACCTTGTTTCATTTGTACCGTAAGTGTTCTCAAGGTGAACCGTTCCCGGAATGAAAGAATTTTCATGAGCACTTCCCGGTAACGAGTTACGTGGATAAGACGCCAGCGCTTAATATGTTTGCGAAAGCATAGACTAGGAGATGGGCTTCTTTTGTACTCGTTAACTTTATAAATATATAAATTATTTATTTTTGTGTTATCTTGGGAATTAATGATGTAATGTAGAATCTGTTCATACAATATTAACTCGTCATCTATTTAATAGCACACGGTAGCTACTATAAAGAGGCAAAGTTTATAAATGAGAATGCAAATGTCCTACTTACTATTTTTAAGTATGTACAAGTAGTAGGTAACTATAGCTTAACTAAAATTATTTATTAATTTTAAATGCCAAATATGTTATAGTACATGTTAATGTGAAAATGCCGTTTAATTTTAAAGTATGCTTCTTAAACTCAATATTCGACGAGGCAGTTCACAATGATTAAATTTATAACGTAAAACACACGCATCTCTTAAACTATCGTCACTCGCTCGTTTTATTGTTTCCCTTCATATTCGGAGGTTTTTAATGCCGCTCTCATTTCCCAGTTTTTGTTACGTTTCTAGGTAAGCTCATATGGAAATGGGTTACACGTTAAGGGTAAAGTACAGCTAAAATAATGACACAGTGCCACTTACTGCAACTACTCTACTGTTTCCTTTTATGGACCTTTTTCGAGTTCCTTATGTGGTTCGCCTACGCGTTATTATATTTCTAAGTTGTGAAAAAAACGTGGGTTTCTTTACATCATTGAATGTTGTTGTGTGAATTATTTTTTAAACATATATATATATGTATATTAAATTGTTTAGCTGGTAGTTAATTTGCATTTATAGGTATTACATTTAGGCGACAATAGAAATATATCATCTGTATCATTCGTATTACTACTATTGTCGCCTAAATGTAATACCTCCGCTACCAACTTAGGTATTCGTATAATAAAGTAACAATGGACTGAAGATGATCTTTAAGGCAATATCCATAATAAACCCTTTAAACGAACCAAATTATACACTACAACAATGATAAAACTTATATAATAGCCATTAATAGATTTATCTTAGAGATAATCAATAGTTAAACTCGAAGGGTCTCGAATAATTGCGTAACTTTGAAGTACAATTGAAAGAGGTATACAATTAGACAACTCAGACAAGAGTGCTTAGCTTTCGAAAACTCCTTAATTAAAAACTCTTAAAAAGAAACAATACTCGATTAACTATTACGCTCCAATCGAGGCGAGTTTGTGAATTTCAATAAGTTTTAAGATCGCAAAATGAAGACGTTACCCCTCGTTACTGTTGTTTGCAAACTTTACGCAATAAACAATTTAAGAAATCCGATTTAAATTTCGCGGAGGAGATTTCAATTTCACGAAATTCCCTGCAACATGCAAGTTTCTTAATTGAATATTAATAAGCACCGAAACAATTTTTTAAGGGTATTTCGTATATTTATACTAATGGAATTCCAAAGAGTATATGAAAATATGAATCTTACTTTTCCATAAAAACACGGAATCCAAAAAAATCCTGTGAAGTTTATCAATATACTGCATTATTCAAGCAAAGCACGACATGAATGCTTCGAAATTTTGGGGTCGGAAAAATGGCTCACGAACCCGCGGTATGCACCTAACAAATGCATGCACTATCCCTCCCTGGCGAATACAAATTGTCTTCTTCAGACGCAAGTAGGCAGGGGTCGCATATATTACAGGAACGCATTTAATATCTTAAAAATTCCGAGACATATTTTTGCCGCAACAGAAATAGGATTTTCGTGCCCGCGGCTCTCAGAGTTTCGGGATATAAATATACTCCTTGTTTATTTTGCTATTGTGTTGTGTATGAAAGAAATGTTCACTTGTACTGAATATTGTGGGATACCTTGTTATATTGCGTTATAAATAATGATAGTTACGGTACCTTATTTTATATGATCAGCTTAGTGGTTTTTGTTTCTCTTTATGGCATGCTTAGCGGGTTTTATTAAGAATAATATAAGTATGTGTACATTATCAAAACGTTTTTGCTTTAAAAAAAACATTTGCTTTTAACTTTGTTAAATCTTTAGTAAATTATTTCAATGAATGTTTTGTTTACTCTCGTAATCTCCCTTGCAGGCATATTCACCTTAATCGTAATTAATCGTAGTAAGAAATCCTTAGTGCAAAATAAGTACATACTGACGTTTCTAGTACTATAATACCACTTCAAATAATATTTGAACCATATGACAGCCAAAGATAGCACCCAAGAAGACCACACACCCTCGAAATGACGCAATTAAAATAAATTAACATGAGGCTACGAAACTGGACTAATGAATGAACCCTTTCAATCCACCCTTCGGAAAAAAAGGTCAGCTCTTTGGAAGTACTTTTCTGATTAATTGCTGCCATACTTTGTTAAACATTAGGGAAAGGCGAATCACTTTTAATTACTTTGTCTTTTTGAGGTGACCCAAAAGGCGTCAGGATTAATCTGACGTACGAATTAACCTGTTAAAATAAATAATCAATTATTAAGACATTTTTATCACAAATCTTTCATATTTCAGTTATTTTGACTTCGTCTTTTAGATAATAATCACCTAAACATCCCTTTTCCTCGAGAAAATCCTTTGGGATTACCCGAACAACTTCTTGGTCTCAATTTATCTTTCAAAAATAATTATTAATTGAAATATCAACCGAATTGTTTTGTAGTGAAGGCTATAGATATTTCCAATCTATTTCGTGGAAAATAATTAATACTGAACAATAATCCCAAAACGAGACGTAATAAATATGGCCTCGACCTTATTTTAAATGGTTTAATTTAATTACTCTATATAAATATCGAATCATAATAAAATGTGCACGAATAAAGAATATCTGGTTTTCTTCCATAACGATAATCCTCACAATAAATGGAAGATAACCGTTTCCCAGTTTGATCAATAAAAGCAAACCACTTATATACTTACCTTGTTATACCAACTCCGTCCTTATCTGTTATCCATCGGGGTAGAACCAATGAAGTCTTCCAATAAAATTTGAGGGAGCCAGGTACTTGGAACCCTCAATCTAATCAAATACGAGAGTTAATATCGGTTTGTGCTTAACGATTTTTCATACTTATCAAACAACTTAGGGTGAATGAGATTAAAGTGAGCAGTTCCTCGCAAACTGATAGCTTTGATTTAAAATCTGAATGATTTTAATTTTGAAATGAACTTCATTAAGATTAAAATCAATGTTTTATCGTGTCTAGTACTATTAATTGGTAGTTGTCATTCATACAACAGTGAATTAGCGTTTATTAATGTAACGCATTCAATGGTCCATAACGGTCTAAAGAGCTCCTTAAAGACCATTTCATTCCCATACAGCAAAATGGTCATAAAAAACTTTCTAACTGAACCGTCGAAAGACAAATTTATTTAACTGCATCAATAAAATCTCAAAAGTTCAGTCTTAAAAAGTAAAATGAAATCACACCTGTCTCTTGTACATACTGATTTCCCTTGGGCAGGCGTCCTTTATAATTCAACTTGGTCCAAACCTTACTCGGTTACTCGTCATTAATTTAGACGATGCAAGTTTAAATGAAGCTGTGACCTGCTTAATAACAAATTGGACAAAGCTGACACGCTATGTTGTTACCTTGCCGGGAAATAACTGGTTTGTAACTGTTAGTTTATGTTTCGAGGTAATTGTGTTTGGGAACAAAACTTTCAATTGAAATTAATTTGTATGATTGTATTTATAAATGAATGCTTGTAATAGTAAAAGGCATATAAGGAAAAACATTGATTATGAAAATCGCATTAATCAAAGAGAAAATAAAAAGATCAAACTCAAACTCAAACTCAAACATTTATTTATTCAATTAGACTTCTTCCAGAAGCACTTTTGGATCGTCATTACATTCTTTAAATTTACCACCGATTCGGAAAGCAGTATCTATGGAGAAGAACCGGCAAGAAACTCCATAGTTGCTCTTTTAAAGTCATGTCCATATACAATATAATTTTACATTACATGTTACTTACATCTAACTACATAATATTATATATTATCATAATATGCCAAAGAACTGTCCTGTTATTCTTACGCGACAACCCTCCATGGATTTTCATCTTCCATATATTCCTTAATGCTGTAGTAGGCTCTCTGAACTAATACATTTTTTAAATAAGTTTTAAATTTAACACTACTAAACTCTTTAATACTATGAGGAATTCTATTGTAAAAACGTATACCTTGGCCCATAAATGAATTTTTAACTTTAGCTAACCTATAAAAAGGCATTTCAATTTTATTTCATTCATCATTCATCATCAACTTCTTATCCATAAACATAATATTATATTTTTATAACTAATACACTAGAAAATGGCTTTGAATTAGGATAATTAGTATGTTGAAATCCGGGCTATGCTGCGTAGCATTATAACATTCCGAGCGTTTCCCACCACCGCGTAGCTACAACTTTTTGTAGCAAATGCAATCATGTGAAGCGTACCCATATAAATAAATTTATTGAACAAATTTATTTTTATACCATATTCTTTAACATAAACTGTGTTCCAATAAATCATGCAACATTAAATGAGCGTACAAATAAGATATATTCCCAATTTAAATACGGACATTAAAATTTTCATAAAACAAATTGCTTCGCATTTACAAATGTGAGTCGTATAAATAAGAGTGCCGTAGCAATATGTCACGTAGGTTGTCCAACATGGCCCAAAATGTGGTCTCAGGTGCAATATTGCATACACGTAGCTTACGGGAAATAATGTTCTGTGGATTTATCAGACGTGCGGAAGGAAAAATGAAAATTTTTCAGTTGGCACGTACAGTTCATTGGTGAGAAACAGACTGCGAGACGAATCGCACGTACAAATATATTGTGTAAACTTTGAACTCATAATATACCACACATAGTATAGATAAGTAGTATTTCTATCGTAACATATTGCAATACATACACAAAATCAATAACTTCATTTAATGAGATTTTTAATCACTATTCATCAGTTACGAATGGATATTGGACAATCGTAGCAAACGTTAAAAAATGTGGCTGCATTTTCAAGCAGATAAAAAAACCCCCAATCATTAATAAAGATCAATCTTTACGCATTTTTATATATACATTATTTTGCTCTATTAAAGTCTACCTTGCAACAATTTAACAAGATTCCGTTGGTTCCAGAACATTGATCTCATACAATAACGGTCAACAGTAATTGTGCCATAAATACACCATTAAAGTCCATTAACCCCTGCAAAAAACAAGCTATAAATTACCAGACCACATCCATGTGTCTTCACAACCCCGCTGGATTCATGGTGTCCGCTTTTAATGCCCTGTTTCGCTTGATAGATAGTAAATAACATGGTATTGTGGGTATATAGACCTATCTAATGTTTACCCCCGATTGCAACTCTATGTGAGTAAGCTTTTAGTATATTAAAATCCTCCAAGTCAATCAAAAGAACCGTTAAAACATTAATTAAGAATAGTTTATTTTATATACAGGATATATTTAAAGTTTCCACAAAATATGTAAATGATTGCAATTATACAATGTATTATTCATATCTGTACATATTATACACACTAAGGTACATTAGAAGGTAGCTTCTACAAAGAGCATGTAGTATAAATAACAATTCTTCCAATTCCATCTAGAAGGTTCCACGGTGCAATGGACAAAGATGTAGAGGTATGTATCTACCGACGGTGTAGCTCCAACAACAATCAAATTTTCTTTTCATGACAAAAAACTGTGTATTGAATAAATTGATTAAATAGTTGATGAGGAACTGTGTTTTATTTCCCTTATGAATTAAATGTTTTATCTACTAATCCATACTAATATTATAAATGCGAAAGTAACTATGTCTGTCTGTCTGTTACTCAATCACGTCTAAACTACTGAACCAATTTGCATGAAATTTGGTATGGAGATATTTTGATACCCGAGAAAGGACATAGGCTACCTTTTATTGCGAAATATGTACCACGGGCGAAGCCGGGGCGGACCTCTAGTAATTATATAAAAATGAAAGATTTGATGTTTGTTTGTTTGAATTGAATAGGCGCGGAACTACTGGACTAATTTAAAAAAATATTTTTCCATTAGAATCTTACATTATACCTGATTAATATAGGCTACATTTTATGATGTTTTTATAAACACATAAATATACAACCCGGGTAGAGCAGGGACGAGTGGCTAATAAAATATAATATTTTTGTTAAACTTTTTTCAATTATTGTTCATGTTTTCATATTTTAAAAAGAACTAATAAAATTATTGTGTCCTTGCTATTCCACTTTTCCATTCATATAAATATTAAATACTAATATGAATATTCTGAAAATAAAATATAATGGGACAAATATATTTAAAACAAAATTGAAAAATTATTAGTTTTTTTTTTACAAAAGAAGCCCTTTCATACTTAATAAATATTAAACAGAACAAGAGTAATTTCTCTATATAATAAAAGAAAAATCTTCTTCAAAATTAAATTTCTAACATTTTGTAATGAAAAGTTTCATAATTATTCCGAATTTTCGTGATGTTTTCCATTCATTAGTAATTTATTAACATCGATTCCTAGTTACACGTGTAACATAACTTGAATATATTATCCCAATGATTAAAACCTTTAAGGCCCTTCGCTCATGGAGCTACTCAAAAAGAACTAGTTACAAACTCAAATTACTAACGAGTTGCCTGTGCGTCACAGCCCATACGTCATGTTCTATGGAGATTCGCACACGACGCGACTAGTTACTAACTGGTGAGTAACGCGTTAGCAACCAATCACGCGCGACGTGTCGTGCCGGTCTCCACGCTACTGGTTTCCTGAGTTTCCTTGCTTTTTATGATAAAAATGAACGAGCAAACATTGACAAGTGACTGAAACCTTATAACTTGAGTAGCGTTGTATGCGAGATACAATTTGTAACTGGTTTGTAATCGTAATTACTGATTAGTTCAGTCATTTTTGAGTAGCTCCATGAGCGAAGGGCCTAACAATATAAAACAGAAATCTTAGTTTTATTATTGCAATAATATTATAAGTTATTTTAGACCTTTTTCAATAATAGTATCTGGTATAAATAATTATAATATCAAGACAAAAATGTACTCTAAATAATTTTGTTTTTTCAAAATATTACTAAAACCACAGATACTATAATACTAATACTACTAAGATGTAGATAATCTATATTCCAGGATATGAACAACCTACAGAAAATGCTTTTATTGTTATTTATTTTTATTTAGTTCGACATAACATTATTGAAACTTGCTACATTACCTTAACATACATTTCTACATTTAAATATATTGAAATAGAAAAATATTAATATTAATCAAAATATCATATTAAAAAAAACCACGTAAGAACTGATAAAATAAATACATTTCGTGTGTTATATTAATTGTAAATAAGGCTCAATATTCTATAACATACGTATAGCTAAAAATAGAAGGAAAGTGTCCTCTAAACAAACTACCACGAAAAGCCATCTGATGAACCACTAATAAATCATTGAAACGTCAAACAAATCGAATGAAAGCGAGTTGGATCAAACAGAAGGTGAAAGCAAACATCGCAGAATAAACATCGTAAAGTCGAAGGAGTATACGTGACCTGAACTTATAAACCGTTCTAGAAATGCGTAATGTGGCGAGTGTAGACTATACTTTACTTTTATGCCGTGAAATTACACAGATTAAAAATTATTTATTAATTTCGACGTCGGTTTTCCCGCGCGTGGTTGATGTTACCTACTTTCCCGATAACGAAAAGTCAGCAATATTGTTATTATTGTCATTGATATCTTTATTATATAAATTATAAATTTCATAAATTATATTAAATTCTGTAAAGCACGCAAGATGCTGTACTCCTTCATTTCATTTCTATGATTACAAGTAGATACTAGACCGCACTAAAAGCTCACAGATATTATTCATCGAAGTGATTTGCACCACAGAATTTTCCTCAGTAGCAACCGCAATGACGTAAAAGGAAATGCGACATCAAATTAAAGAAGTTCTTTAAACATAAATAAATTATAAAACATATCAAAATCTAACATGAGGAAGAATTATGCCACCGTTAACAATACCAAAACATACTCACCTTTATTGACGCAGTGGCATGCGAAAAATAACGTCAATGTGAAATATAAAGTATCGGTTTCAGGTAAGTACGTTTTGGTCGGAAAATAAAATTATAGAGTACCTTTTTTTCGTAGACGGCAAACGTAATACAATTTCTTCGTGGTTGGAATACTAATCGTGTGTTTCGCCCGTGTTGAATACACTTCGTATCGATTTCTTAGGAACCGCAAAGCAGTCGCATCTCGAAACTTTTATAGACATTATGTATTCCTCGCATTGCAGTTCTTTTAGCGGAATCTTTGTTTTTAGTAAGAAATCTTTGCTAAACATTAAACATTTAATTTTCCTGGAAATAACCTGAACAAGTCCGTAGAATTTAACCTGCCATTAACTGACTAATATTTATATTAGTCAAGTGTTAAGTAACGTGTGCACAGAAATTATTGAATATTTCTTAACGAAACAACAATTGTTAACAAATAACATTTGTTAAAGTTAACATGTTCTGTTCTTATATTACTGTTTAACACCATATTATTTCGTATACCTAGATGATTCAAATCTCTACTCCCCTTTTTCCCCGTATTTCCGTAATTGCGGTATCTTAACACAGAATCAGCCTCACCCGGTATATAAAAAATAAGCCTTTTATCACGTTCCTTGCGCAAATAAAGAAAAGCCGATATTCAATGTAGACCCAAAACCATATAGAGATAAGTGAAGTCTCGTGTCTGCGTTACGTGATACAGTCGGCTGGTTACAAAGGATGTCACATTGTGCAAATCCTAAACCCGAAAACTTTTATGAACGTATCTTATGAAGTGTTTGATTTAATTTAACGTAATATTATAATTATTGCTCGAATGAACAATAACCTGCTAGGTGATGTTTAGGTTACCTATGTTTGATCATAACATTTCTCCTATTTATAAAATAGTTGCTAAAACATC
This sequence comes from Colias philodice, assembly GCF_061535455.1. Classification (NCBI taxonomy): domain Eukaryota; kingdom Metazoa; phylum Arthropoda; class Insecta; order Lepidoptera; family Pieridae; genus Colias; species Colias philodice. The sequence continues at coordinate 7,607,119 of NC_143099.1, read as the reverse complement.
CACACATACCTCATAAATCATAATAGTACCTATGGAGTTCTACGTGGGTGTGTATGTATAGAGGTACAACAGATATACCTACATTAGATAGCAAAATTCGAATAGTAGGTAACGTAACGAGACAATTGGTGCTTTAATACTAGGTAATCAAATAAGCCCCCGTTACTTTTAAGTCGATGTTTAAAGCTGTATATATAATTTATACTCCAATGAAAAATAAAAATGCAAAGAAGGTAAAGAATTCGGAACCTTTCTTCTTCCCTGCCCATCGAATTGAAACATTGAAATAAACAACTATTAAATATAACAAGTAACAAGTGATGCCCACACCTACCGAAATATCCACCATCAAATATTCAACGAGACAACAGAAATAACGTAAAAATGCCAGCAAAAAACATCTTAAAGGATCAAGTGTGCCTGATTGAGTTGGACGTGGGTCGAAAGAGCAAAGGTAAATCCCTCTGACCAAATACCACTTAAAGATGCCTACTTACCGCCCTACAAATAAAAGCATTGAGCTACGAAATTTCTCGAAGCTTTACAAGGTCAATGTAATGGGTGAATCTTTGATAGCTGGGTTTGGACGTTTGGTTCTGTTTTTGAAGTGCGATAATATAGTCAATCTTTAGGTTTATAATTATAATTATTTTTTTTCAAAACATGCGCTCCCAAAGATTAATTTACTACTTTCATTAATTAACATAAACAAAAATATAAATGTTTGTAGAATCTGTTGATCTGTAGCTTATTTTTTTATCATCGACCCAAGCGTCGAAGACCTCCAATTTTATCACACACAAAATATCCAATCACTTACGAAATCTACGACATTTTCAAATCTTTTTTCCGGTTATCTACCTATATTATTGATGCCAGCTACGTTCGCAATTCGCATTCACTTAACCAGTGTAAACTTAGCATTTACCGAGTTCCAGATAATGTAACAGACACTTCTTGTGAGTGCCACTCTAAGTTCTTAAAAGAAAAATAAACTTTAACGCCTTTGAAATGTCTCCGTGCACTTCAACGCTTGGCCGACGTAAGCAAGATTTGCACTTGGGAAAATTCCGCTCCAGAACCTTGTTAAAACTATGGACCTATTTGAATTTTGATATTTGAATATCATTACATAGCAAAGAACCTTACTATGAAGATTGCTTTCAGTCAGTGTTAAAAAGATGTGAGTTAAAAATATTACTAAGTAAATACGTCTCAGTAATTTTACCCGTTAGAAAATTATAATAAACTGTGTTGTAGAGCACTAATAATAAATGAGTATTTTTGTTTTTACATCTAAAATATACTACGCAAAAAAATGCTACCAAAAAAATGTTTGCGTTACATTTATCTATGTTCATAAAGAAAAACGAGAGGAGGAAATTATACAAACATGAATAAAATACTACTTGTTTAAGTATGCTAGAGAAACGATCCTACATTTTAATAATGCAACAATCACAATACAGTTTCAGTCATTCTATTAGCATTATATTACACACTGCCATAAAAACAGACGACTTACAAAGAGGAATAATAGCCTTAATATCTACATCATAAAAGATAGCTTGGCTTGAACAAATACTGCGTTAGCGAGATAAAAATTTCCGCCTGCTATCGTTCTCTATGAAAAATCGTGGAAAATATACGCCATTTGGCAAGCTTGATTTTGCCGAGTACATACAGTAACGAGCGGTTTCAGCAATAACTTAGTCGGTTTTACGAGAGGTCGGTTGCCCGTCTAAATATTTAGGGAATAATTACATGAGTGTGCGGCGTGTGTGCGTTAATATAGCAGCTGTGGTTGGAATACGCTTCGAGAACAGAAAATGCTTCTGCATTTCATATTCCTACAGAGCTCTCGGAATTACAACCGATATTTTATACACCTCAAATAATTGTTAGATACAGCATTATTGTATTTAGAAAAAAACCTTAAAAAATTATTGGTTTCAGCGGTAGAGGAATTCTGTAATAGGTATTTTTTATTAAGCCAGAAAGTGATATAAAATATATAACTTACGTTAGGCACTTTTTGAGATTTATGTTTTAAATTTTTTGTATTCGATTCACGTATGCGTTTATTATGAAACAATCCCCTTTGATGTCATCATTTTCGAACCCCTATGCATTTTTTAATCCAATAACCAAGATATTGAATTACAGATTTGCATTTTTATTGATTTCAAAAGAGTTTTAAATAATTTATTTTTGTATGTACCATATCTTATAAAGATTAGTAGACGCTATATCAATAAAAATTGTTGATTTGAAGTTAAAGCTGGACATAATGTGCAAATTAATATAAATATTTACATCATTTGAATAATTCATTTAATTTACCTCCAAAATTATCTACTAACACAATGTCTGACCCTTGTTAAATTGTCATAGTTACCGTACTTGAAGCACCATTAAATTTCATGTAACTAGTGTAGGTAAATGCTAATTTGGCAAACACGTATGATCCCATGAATATGTTATTAGGGTTTATGAAAATCAACGCACACTTAGGTACTATCTATAGTCTATACAATAGTAATGATGCTTTATCAAAGCGAGATTTTTTAATAATAGTACCTCCTTTTTTATTCCAATGTAATTCGATAAAAGAGAAAGATAACAATACGTGTAATAAAAAAGAGCGTGTGTCCCGAGCACACGTGTCAGAAATGAAACTTCTTCGGCAAGATTCATATTTACCAAATTCGTCGCCTTACTTCATGACGTGACGGTATTGCTATGACGCGAATTGAATATTTTACTCTCAACGCGCCTAAAATATCTACAAAGTGTATGACTCACTAGCCGCCCCGCGCCGCTTGTCGCACAGATTTTGTTCGTGGTGTCCTCTCTATATTAATATTTAATACCTCAATGGCTACGGCAAATTATTCTTCATGCATTCAAGCTTCATATAGGTACGCTGGCAACCTCATAATATCATTTTGAACGCCAAACAAGAACGTTTCCTTAAAACCTAAATATCGTAACATTATCTACCCCATTACATTCTAATCACACTTTGCAACAAACCCAATGAAACAAACTTTCCGATTCATTAAGACCGACACACATAATGTACTTAATTAACACATGCTACGTTTAATTTAATTTCACGCTCGCACTAAGTGATATAAGTCTTAGTTAATATAAATGAAAAACCAACATAGCTATATATTACGAGTCCTAATTAATGTTCATTTAACTTATTGTAAAGTTTAATAAAATGTTTAGGCATTGTTTCTAATTCTTGATGAAAGAGCCTTTGGCGAAAATTTAATCGATATATAAAAAAATCGCTACTATTTTTTATATTCAGGTATATTTTTTATTTTATACTACTTAATTCTATTTTTTATACTACTTAATATTATTTCAATCTGTAATGTAAATTAAAAGAAAAAAGGACTCACAATTTCAGAAAAAAACAACTCTAGTGGATAATGTATCTCCTATCAAAATTCCATGAATAAGAAATTAAAGATTATAAACGTATATACATATCATGTTTATCAAGCTTCAGATTGCATTACCCCTCTGTAATTATACACAAACAAATCAAGAAAAAGATCCCGTCTCATTCTCGTCTCATTACCGTGGACGCGTTTAATTAAAATTCACCCTCCGCCATTGACTTTGTTTTTAGGGTTTCAGATCTCGTTATTATCACATTCCAAACGAATTTCTTTGATTCACCCCACGTACTTACAAATAACATTAGACACACATTATATTAAGGGTCACGCATATCGTTTTAGCAGATCAAACAATTTTATGTAGTACTCCCGCTTCAATGGACCGGGTTGTATAATTTTATTTACATCTGAGCACCTTTTACGAATACGTAATGTGATAGAATCAATGTTATGATGAGGCTGAGTATCTTCTTGTATTTAATGTAGGGAGCTTTGAGATTAATGAATTTGAAAATTTGTTATTCAATCAAAAAATCATACCTATATAAAGAGGAAATGATAATAATTTTATCGTTAACAATCAATTAAATTGTTAAAAATCATTATTGAAAACTAAAGAAAACATTCAAATCTAATTTATTATAACATATTATAATACCTATACATACATCATATTGTACATAACATTAATCTATCTACTTCTATTTCCATAACCCTAAATGCCAAACAATATAATATAAAACATACAACGCGCAGAACAAGCTTCCAACATAAGTGAAAAAACGTGTCGCATTAGTATCTATGTATCACTAAAAAACCTAGGTCACTCTAATCCACATCGTTCTCAGCGATTATGCGGGTTTGAGCAAGATTGATGATGAACGAAGAACACCGACCCAACTTAGCTGGAATCCCTTAGATTATGGGGCGTAAATGGCAATTCATAGCCGTTGTACTCGCTCGTTTATACGCCGTATCGCACTAATGAATATATCAGTTACAGGATTAGGAAAACTGTCCCGGATCCAAGTATATGACCCAGGAATAATCAATTTGCTTTGCAAAAAATGGTGTGAAGTACATGAAATAAAAAGGCAGAAGTGTAAGCATACGATGTCAAAAGTACCTACAAGCTTTCATGTATTATTTATTCATAAAACACAATTTAATGAAAACTATACTGTTCCGATTTTTCACATATTATCCTTAGATATTATCTATCTTTATGTAATTATTAAGTAGTTGTCTATTTTATTTTATTATGCGTCAGAGATGCTTTTGAGTTTTAGTAGAGTTGAACTGCGAATATTTTAATATACGGCCGCCCTTCAGACAAACTTTACTTACCGTTTTTATGTAATAAATAGGCATAGGTAACTATACCTTTTATTCAAATATTTACACATTCACGAAAACTGTATTTATTTGTGAATTTTAGATATTTTCCAAGTGCTTACAATAATAATAATTAATGTAGAGGCGCAAAAATAATATTTGCAATTGTTCTATGGAGAATGTCTTAGTACTTAAAGTTAACAGAAGAAAAGGAAATTAAATTTAAAAGGTTTCTATAAAGAAAAGAAAAATGTGGCTGAGCGAAGCAGTAAGATCGCAGTGTATTTTAATTTGTTGAACATATTCTTGGCTACGGAATTGCATTTTAGACAGTATTCTGTACATTCTGTATATATTTTAAACTGCATATCCAGTAGGTAGGTAAATTCATAGTAGCAGAAGAAACCATTTAAAATTATAAAAGGGCATAAAGACATTTAATAGACAACTTTTTACGGTGATGTCGCACTTGCATTGAGCAACAGCGGGGTTATTTAAAAAAAAATCTGGTAACTAAACACCTATTTATTGGTTTTAATGATCATCATGTTAATAAAATTTTTGCACTTACCACATTTAGATTTCAATTTTTCGATTGAAGCCTTCTGAATAATAAAATGAAATTTTCAGGGTAGCTACCTGATAGATAGAGCAAGTTTTTAAAAGCCAAACGGAAAACTTTTCTTATGTGATTTTATTTTTTTATGGGCCCTTGAAGTTGTGAACATACTGGGTAATTTTATCTTTCTTGGCATTTAATTCTTTTTTTTTATTCCATTCGAAGATCTAACGATAGTAAGTGTTACCATACTGAATTGACCTATCTTTCAGCTTAGCACACAAAAAAAAATCAAGCATCTAGCGCAATAGTTGACGTCACCATGAGTGAAAATATCATCGTACTCGGCGATAGGTGAAAAATTGAAAAAAGAGTCATAACTCCGAAACTACGAAAAATCGCATAACACATATGGTGGTGATTCGGATAGCCCTCTAGGTCCTCTACCTCCTGGCTTCATTTATTTATTTATTTATTTATTTATTTATTATAAGGTACCTTACAGCTAGTGATATAATTTTTGAGATGAATAAATACTAAGCTACGCCAATTAAAAGGTACACCAATAGATAGTAAAAATAATATACGTATGTGAACAAATACTAGTATAAGAATTTTACAAATGATAAGAGAAAAGATTTTAAATTTTTGTAGGTATAAGTAAGCATTGATCAAGCCCAATAAGTATTTATAAAGAAAGGAAATGTTTTAAATATCTTCGAATTCAAATAAATTAAAACCAATTTAATGTAAGTAGGATGTGATTGTGTGTGTGTGTGTGTGTGTGTGTGTGTGAAAGTGCGTGTATGAGAATGTGTGAGTGCAAAAAGCTAATGTATTATATTATTATGTGAGCTGAGCTTCAGTATTAATTAATTGTAAAATTTGCTTTTTAAAACTAGTACGTGATAAATAGAAGGGATCCACAGAAGAAAATTTTTTATTATATATGTCCGGGAGCCTGTGGAACGGTAACATTTTTAGATAATTAGTTGATGTAGCCGGCACGTGGAATAGGCGTGTGTGGCGAGTACGCTGTGTGGGTACAAGATACTTTATATTTTCCAACGCTGTGGAATAGTCAAACTTGTTGTTCACGATATCGTATAACAACATAATGTCTATTATATCTCTCCTATCCTCCAAAGTATTTAACCCATAATGTGCGCAAGCCTGTTCATAATTTAACGAATAATTTTTTGTTTTATAATTCATTTTGTTCACAAATATTTTTTGTATCGCTTCCAATCTTTTAATGTGACATTTATATTGCGGTCGCCAGATCACACTTGCAAATTCGAGAACACTACGTACGTAGGCAAAATAAAGAACTTTCAAGCAAGTAATGTCGTTAAATGGATCAGCTTGTCGCAAGATGAAACCTAGATTTTTGTAGGCTTTATGAACAATAAAATCCACGTGCGTACGATATGCAAGTTTGACGTCCAGAATCACACCTAGGTCCCTTACTGAAGTAACAGCAGGTATAGATTCACTATTAATTTTATAATCAAAACAAATAATATTATTATTTCTATTACGGGTAAAACTTATTTTTTGGCATTTTTTTATATTAATTGATATTTTATTTAATTTATAATAGTCACTTAATCTATTAAGATCATCTTGAAGACATTGACAATCGTAAGAGGAAGTGACTTTTCTGAATATTTTTTTATCATCAGCATAAAGTAAGAAATTAGAATTTACAAAGCAGTTACCAATGTCGAATAAGTAAATGTTATACAATAAGGGACCGAGATGCGATCCCTGCGGGACGCCCGAAGTAATATCGACAAAATCTGATTTAAACCCCCCTAGAATCACCGATTGACTGCGGTTCCTGATATAAGACTCTATCCATCTGAGAAGATCACCCCTGATACCCACCGCATAAAGCTTACGGATAAGAACATTATGACTTACTCTATCAAATGCCTTCTCGAAATCTGTGTAAATTACATCGACCTGTGCTCCTTCACTCATGTTGTTATTTATGTAATGTGTTAAGTCTAATAAGTTAGTAGTAACGTTCCGTGATTTAATAAAACCGTGTTGTTTAGTTGGAATACATTTAAGTGTATGAGTGTAGATTTTTTGGTATACTAGTTTTTCCAGCATTTTAGCAAATATATTAAGTAGTGATATGCCCCTATAGTTAGTTATATCTTTCTTCGAGTCTTTTTTATGTATGGGCACAATTAAAGCCTTTTTCCATAAGTCTGGAAAAATACCTTCGGTTATGGAACGTTTCATCATCATTATTTCATCCATACTTCTTGGGACACCCTGTATATATGCCTAACGAAGATACAAATATTAATTATAGATAGATTTTCTTGTTCTTGGGATCACATGATATTAAATATATAATAATACTTACACAAGTTGTTCCGAATAAATACTTTGTACCCTTTACCACAATTGCTAGAATAAATAATATAGAGTATCTATAGACGAAGAACATTTTATTTCACTTCGAGAATAAATCTGATATGGAGCATTATTATTTATTTTCTACTACATCTGAGTAAATAACATAGCTTCAGGTAGGTACTCTTAAATGAGATAACTGAAACTTTTAGACCCAAATCAAAGTGAAGAAACACGAAACCAAACCCTCCTAATTAAGGCTCCCTCTATTTCGACTAATGACTGGTCAGTCCACTTACTGTTCTTCTAAGTATATGTGCGTTATGTCAATTAAAGTTAATCTTCAAGGAGATAATAAACTATGTATATAGATCGACGAAATAATCACAAGAATGTTGTCTAATAAATAATCATGTTCGTAGTTAGAAGGTAGGAAGAAAACTGAATGCTCAAGAATAATAATGCCCAATAAAATTAATGGTAATGCCCATATTCGTTTCCACAATCGTGTTTGGTATCGTATCGCAAGACACTTTACTATCATTACCTACAAAATGTAATCTTTGGAGACCTGTCTGATAAATTTGTAAATATCAAAAGAGAATTTTCAAAAAGCATAGTATGAAATATGTAATAAACGCTACATACGCTGACTCGCAGACAGTCTTGACAGCATCATAAAATTTTTATATTCAGTGGATAGCTAGTCTCTAAAAACCCTTTCGGCTTTTATATCTGCCAGAAAAAGTACGAAAAAAGTGCCCGAGCGAACTATTCTCAATTCGGCGCGTTGCTAAATTTTTATTAGGCACTACTGTTGGGCCTCTGATACAAAAACCGATACTCAAGTCATTCCAATCCCGAGGGTCCGCTTAACCTATTTTCATTTCCCTGTGTTTATTCCCCCGGAGTTATGCGAGTTACGTTATATGAACGCGAGGCTTTTCAATTTACTACGCAACAACCTTCTTCTAAAATAGTTTTCTGGTAAGAACAGCTATTACAGTAAAACTTGTTTTAGTGGAAAAGTAAAACTAAGACGGCTGAAAATGTAAATGAAATTCTTGCGAATGAAATTCCTTGCGTCTGGAATCTTGATGTAGTTTTGCTTGATATTATGTCCGCACTACATAATATTTAAATGAGAACATTAATTGCATAAATCTTGAGGTAAGCTAAGGAATTATATAATCGTTATAACTGATGGTTTATAATATCTATTTTCTTCAAATCTGTTCTAACATTTTTTGCAGCTAAATATCATTAAAAGTTGCCATTTATCAATTTTAAAAGAATTCCTTACTGAATATTTGATTAAAGAAACAAAAATTTTACTTTGACCAATCGAAATATGACCCTCAGTACTTCTCCCTACTAACAGATCAAGGTACCTATGGCAATATCTAGAAAGGCCGATCACATCAGAAAGCTCCTATACTAAGGTCCAAAGCGATTGGAGCCATGAATAATCAAATTGGAATTTAGGACGACATGGTTCTGTCTATATGTAGACCTGAGAGATACCCTGTGATTTGTGAACTGACAATAAGTATAGTACATATTGGCTAGATTACAGATGGTACTGATGGAGTTCGACAATCAATCACAGGGCTAATTATTAATTTATGCAAAGCAGGCTATTATAGTTAGGCCAAAATTGTTCAAATTATTATATTTTGGCGGCGCCTGATAAGTTTCTTTGTAATTTAACAATATTAAAAGTTAAAACATACCTAACTAATTAATCAAAATAAAATGTTAGTTTTCAATTGTTTCAAACCGACTAGTTCGAAAATCGAATACCATATATTAACAGAACGTGAAACTAATATCACTGTAATAATTTGAGTAATAAATTTCCAAACCGCAACGTTCCATCGCTGAATTTTTCATTAGTCAAAGCAATTTTCCGTGCCGTCTCTGAATCTAACTCAATAACAGACGACGAAAGGCATTCGAATATAAAATTTCTCCAATTATTCACAACCCGCTCGAAGGCCAATATTCTGAATGGATCACAATTAGATACCCTTGCCGCCATTTCTTCAAAGGGACGATTTTAATTTAAATCTGGCCCTCAACTGAAACCGACATGGCTGACGTTATTAGCGCATTTGGGTTGTTGTTGTAGTTTCCTTACGACGTTAGTGTACTTGGTTTTGAACTTATTTTAATTAAAATATGTAAGCACATTATGGTTTTAATTTTGTTAATATTTATTTTTATATCACGCTTCTGCGAATAGTTTAGTAGCTGGTAGCTAGTTGCTGATTCCGCGACTTCTTCCACATGAAGTGATAATTTCTAATAAAGGTAATAAATTAATTATAATACCTAACTATATGAAATATTATTATTGGCATTTTTTACTTTACCCAGGAGAGCTTCTACAGCTTAACCAAGCCTTATATGCCGGACAGCATTTTGGTGCAGGATGAGAAGTTAAAAAATTATACCTCTAATGGCATGATCAGAAAATGATTACCTACATCTCGAAAATTTTCATTTTTAAAGTAAGTTAAAGTTATATTTAAGTACTTACCAGCCCAAATAAAAATTTGTACTTCCTTTATAAACGCTGATGGCGGGATGATTTGAACACGAAGATTAGTCTTTTGAAGCACAAAATGAAAGAACGAAAACATAAATATGTCAAAATAATTTCTTATATATTTTGGGTACCTATTTACTAGCTTCTATGTTGTGGTTGTGTGTTGTGTACTACCTATATTGAATTCAGAGGCTCTGCTGGGTCCAAGATTTACGGCCTAAGTATTTGATACATAATCCTATCCGCATTGAGAGGGTTTCCGGCAAAAGTACAATAAGGATCAAAGGTTTGACGATTCGGTCACTTGAATAGGTTATAAGGGAACAAATATTTCATATTCTTTCATTATATTAGAATTTATGGATCACATGGAAAATAAATAGGAAATAGTATGATAGTGGTACATCTATGTAGTTTCCGTAGACATACAGATAAATATACACTTTAACAACTTTTTATAATTTAATTGTATTAGCAGATGCAAATAAATGTAAGTATCTATATCTTTGTTCCTACCTAATACATTTAACACTACTCCAGTAGGTACTTGTTTTGTGATATAAAAAGCTTTCAGCAGTGCTATATAGTGGCACGTTGAATTTTATCGTCGTCAATTCATAAAACCTGGGATACCTACAATATATAGCGACTATAAAAAGGAAATCTAGCAAAATAAGACAGGTCAAAGTGTACCATTAGAGAAAGAGCCGTCGCAGTACAAACATTCATTCGTTCCCACCCCTCTTCAAGCGTCTCCTTAAAAGGGAGAAGAAAATTATCTCGTGAATAAATTATATTTTTCCCCTTTTATGAAGACAGCTGAAGTGCATTTTCGTCCATCTTTTTTTCCTGTTTGACTCAGATCAAAGACATCGCAGGAATTCCGCCCGTGAGGCCGCAGAAATAAAAATGAATAAAGAATTTAATGCGAGTTGATGTCCTAGGGATAATATAGTTAAAGTACTTTAAGACGTTTCCCGAAGCCCCGTTTGTTTTCACAATTCAATTTTCGTCTGCGAATTTGCACTTTTGACATTACGCAGGCCCGCGTTCCTTTGTGGGGATTGTATCTAATTCTTTTAGATGACCGGAGAGGATAATAATATTTTATTTGGGCTCCAAAGTGATGCTGGGAGCTGTTATATTTATTATGCGCAGCAATCTAGAGACAGAGATAAATGCCTATTAAATTTGTGTTCATATAATATTTTAAATATTAATAAAAACACGAATCGGTCAGTGGAGAATTTTGATAGTTACATGTGTTCGTAGAGGACTTTTGTTTTATGTAATTATTTAGTTATAATATCTAGGTATTTATTAAATTATTATTCGTGTAATTAGCAAAGTATGCAATGATTTCTTGCAATTGAATTCTATTATTATTATCTATATTCTATGATTATTTTCCCGTCTGCATTGCCGTCAAAGTGTGCGTCCACACTGAATGCGCGGTGGCGGCGGCCTAGGCGGGCGCGACGAGCGGGCGCTCGCGGTGGCCACACCGACGCGCGAGCTCAAGTAGCGGTTCGACGTTTTTCGGGTGTTGCAAACTTTGGACGATTTGCTATTTTTACTGGACAGTCCGATTTTGAGATGAGATCATTATGGAAGTTGTAATAAATAAAACAGAGGAATAACGGGTGAATCTTATATGAAGAATTGAGATTATACCCTACAAAATTACTGTGGTGTATATAAGTGTTTTAGATTGAATCGCACTTATAAATAAAGAAGTTTCACTTCAACAATTAAGTATTTACCGCTATTTTACGAAAAACATAAAGGATATAATATAAGAAGTCGAGCGATAAGACCGAACTGGTTTGATACCCCCGCCGTCCGCGCATTGGGTCGCTTGCTGACTAGGCCCGTAGTGTGGCCAGAACGCGCGGATAGGAGAGTTTGAAAACTACGCGCGCTGGCTCGCTCATTACCGTCGCACTAGGCTTCCGCCATAGTCATTTCAATGTGGACGCAAAGGCGCGTTTCATACGTTTGATATTTCGCGCCCGCCGTCGCAACCGCGCTAGGCTCGCAGTGTGGACCTGCACAAATGGTTTTTACGCCCATTAATGGTACCTACGAAGCAAAAAGAATTTCTTTAAATTTCACATTTATAGAGCGTAAAACTACACAAAAAAATACTGAACAAATAATTTTAAAAATAAATAAATACTAAGTAATACTTTACAATGTCTACGGTTCTTAAAATAACCGGTGTATATGGAACGCTTTTGTATATTTTTAGGGCGAAGGTAAATCCAAACAAACTGACCCCTTTTGTTATAAAGGGATAAAAAAACAACCTAAAAATATGATCCACAACTTTAACACTCACTCAACCATTGGGTTTACTTACCTTTATACCCTTTCCAATAGGATTCTAGGTCAAAAATCGCCATGAATAAGTATTATAATCCATATAGTATGTTGGGGTTCATTTTATAAGCATGAATCTCTCTCTTAATTCATTTAAAATGCTTTTATTAGCTTCACCTGTAAGTTTATAATATGTAATCAATGCCTTTTGTCACGATTTTGACCCACTTTAAGAGCCAGCGCGCACGAGCAACTTTGTCTCCGCAACTATTTTGTCCCCGCAACTATTTTGTCTCTCCACCCATGGGCTAGTATGAAAGTGCGCGCACGTAACGACGCAACTCCCCATACAAATTGATGGGAGAGACAAAATAGTTGCGGAGACAAAGTTGCTCGTGCGCGCTAGCTCTAATTCTCTATAACAGACAGATAATTCAAACTTTTGTGCACATATCAAGGACCGGTGACATTACAAATAGGTGTTTTTTTTTTCAACTATGTTTATTTTATTTAAGTCTTCAATCATTCGATTCCGGATAAAAATGATCACATGTGCTAATTCAGACTATAATCTATATTTTCATACATCCAAACTTTAACATTTATAATTCCTATTAGTGTAGATTTTAAGCAATAAGTAAGAACTAAAATTATTACCCTTACACAGATTATGTAATAAAAAAATATATGCACTACATAGACTCTTTATTTACAAAAAAATTACAACAAAATTGACATAATATTATGTTTAAAAATATGTAGCTTAGCCCATTACAATATTATTAGAAACGTATTGCTGCTTAGTTATCGTTTATTCACAAAGTAATCACAATCATATTTATTTAATTCAAGAAAATATAGCTGCTAGCAAATACTAAACGTTAAAAAAAGTAAGTACTTATAGTAACTTTGCATAATTGACAGGAGATTGTTTTTGACGACAAAAATTACCATTACAAATAGCTTATGTAATATTAGTTTGGCATTATTAGCATATAATATAGAGTTATTTTAAATGTGTTACTATAAAGCAAAACTACAAATTGGCACAACTTTTAGACTAACCACACTACAAATATTAAAATATGCCTAATCAAAGTCATCGCGCTATACAAAAGAAAAAATTTTCTTAATAAAATAAGCATATTATTGCTTACATTTAGGCCTTATAAGTTTACACATTATCACACCAAATCACTACATATACCAAAAGGTATTTTACAGCACAATGTAAAATAGAACATATGAAAATGTTGAATAACTAGGTATATAATAGTTATTATTCTGTATACGCGATTATTTTAGTTAGGTATTTTAAACTAGACAATTTTTAAAACCTTTATCAATAATAATTTTAGGCCGTATTTAAGAGTTACAACATCAAACATTATACCTTATATGTAATACCTATTCATACAATATAATAGGTTCCTACATATTTGTAACTTATTAGTTATTAGATACTGTCTCACTTTTCACTTTTTATATTATTTAAATAAACTAAATTTTATCAGAGGACTAAGTTTTACTTACAAAAAATCAATACTTTCTACTTTAGGCCAAATAAATTGAGTGTGAAAGAGACGAAATCACTGTTGAATGCATAATGCATTCAACAGTGATTTGTAATGCATTATGCATTACAAATAGTTCTAGCCATTTTAGTTGATCTGAAATTTATAGGAAAAATGTACTAAATCACAACTAATCAATTAACGTCTCTGAGAACAGTAGCAATTAGTATCTGTATTAACTGAATTATTACTAAGTATTTAGTAATAATTCAGGTACTAATTTTTATTAGCCTTTTCCTAAAAAATAATTTCCCATAAAAGGATAAACAATCCATCAAAATATAACTCTTATTTAATCCACAATAGTTTTAAGATTAAATACTTACCAATAACTATATAATAAACCTACTCAAAAATTTCCCACTTGTGTAATCACAATAAATTTCGTTAAAAATGCATGAAGACTGCAGTTTAATTCAAATAACGCTTAAGTATAACAAAAAAACACTCGCCAAACAATTAGAAATTCTTTAAATTATAAAACAAATATAAACCATCTGCAATTATATTCCAGACCTTAGATTTAACAATAGATATTGCTACACAATTTGATCAGGCAATATCTAATCTTGGGAACAACCTATTATTAAAGATTTCATTGTTCAACTATATCGAATGTTATAATGTTTTACATAATAAATTTTAACCGCAATATTAATATCTATTAGTCTATTATGAAAATAAGAGCTATAATATTGACCTTATTTTGAAAATGTCATCTTCACAGGATTAGATCTATGGATAATAATTATTAACTTTCGTAACATACTACATCTAAATCGAAATATTGCTCTCATGACCCCAATCTATTTTTTATAGAAGAATTTTACATGCCTTACTTACTATTTGCAATTTTCTCCGTTTATGTTAAAAACTAAACATAATATAATTTAGTAGCCATTCATGACATTCAATGCAACCAATAACAAACTTAGCAATGCGAATACTTAATTATCTATTGAAGATTAAACTTAATAATTAATTACTTATTAGAGAGAAACAGTCGCACATACACACTCAGAGGCGGCTCGCCCTAAGGAGCGCTGGTGCAGTGAACTCCCATAAATAATTATAATAAAATCATACTCCTTAATTTCATTATTAATATTAATTATTACTATTTAAAATCAATCGTAATCGTAAAAATCTACTGTCAATACCAATGAATATATCCATCATTCCATACACTTGAATAATACTGTATTTATACAGTAACGCGCGAAGGGGAGCGCTCACGATTGCGATCCAATGAAAAAATATTTAGTACATTTCCTAATACGAAATCCAATAGGAGTGAAAGAGATGGTTTGCCAGTGCCCTGAGCGCGTGAAACAGAAGATTTTCTATGGAAAGATAGCAAAATTCGGTGCGCCGCTCCCGCAAACGTTGCCGGTTCGTTTTTACCGCCGCGCGCGACATTGCCACTATTTATATTATAAACAAACACTCGACTCTCGAGTCAACTTCAATGCACGCGCGCGAATGCAAATTCGGGAATTTTCTAATTAAAATCATATGATACGTGTGTTGAAATAGTCTGTAGTTATCAGTATTACTTGTGAGTGTGAAAATGAACAATAATTATAATGTGGCGTTCATTAAAAAGTGTGTTAAAACGTTACAAATTCGGCTTGAATTGAAAGCAGGGACTGCCACGGCCTGAACTTGACCTTACGCAAAAATGTACGACAAAAACGAAAACATATACCTACGCGTGTGTTTAAATCCGAACAATATTATGTGAAAACACCGTGGTTGTATGGTTGTGAATTGTGATGAAAGCAACAACAGACATTTACGAATGTCTTGTCGCTTTAAGTTATAGATATTTTTGCACACCAAAAAGAAAGACGTATGTATTTCCTTTATAAGTAATTTTTTTGATAAATGTACTGCTTTATACACCATGTATTTTCAGTGTTTTATTTCAAGTGAACACCCATAAAATTTTGTCACGAGCCGCCTCTGTACACACTGAAACAACACTAGTTAATTTACAAAATGAATAGGGTTGTCAAAAACGGAAAATAAAAAACTTATCTCATTAAGCTTTACAGATACTTAAAGTTCATAATTAACTTATTAGAGCCACCTTATCTCAGAAAAGCAATCATACATACACACAAAAAGAACATTGAAGTGCATAATTGCAAAACTTCCAAACGCAAACACACATTGGTCGAAGAGGGTTGTATAAACATACCTAAAATAAAAATAAAACTTATCTTATTAGATATCTTAGATAATCTATACTTAATTATTTATGACCGACAGAAAGAACACTTGACTTCATTAGTTTATTGTTTCTTATCTTCCCACAGAAAGAACACTTAACTTCATTCACAAAACGGATATAAAAAACTTATCTTTATAAGCGATAATAATTAAAGGTAATAATTAACTTATTATAGACAAAGAATCACACGTACACAGAAAGAAAAACTGAAGTTCACTTACAAAATGTTCAAACTTAAACACATTGGTTGAATAGGGTTGCAAAAATCGCAATAAAGAAAACCTAACTAAGGGATTATTAAAGTTAATAATAAACTTTTGACATAAACAATCATACACACACAAAAAGAACACTGATGTTAATTTACAAAACTTCCAAACACAAACACACATTGGTCGAATAGGGTTGTCAAAAACGGAAAATAAAAAACTAAAAAATAATAATATTCTTATAATAAACATTGCACAAAGTGTCTATAGGCCAAGCAAGCAGAAGGCCAGGAGGTTGGAACATCAGTCATCGTCATCAAATTCGTCGTCACTCATGTCTTCTTCACTTGTGACGTCTGGTTGAGAACTCTCTGTTGTGCATCGATCACACCAACACACAAATAGATAGTTTTCTGCTAATTCCTGGAAGGAAATTAATAATTATTGTCTTAGAAAAAAAATGTGTGTAATAATGCTCGTTAGCATTCTCGTTGGTAAGAGATTGACAAATTATGAAACTTTTTGTTTGTTTTGATTTAAATTATAAGAAGGGTATTCCTGAAAAAGGGTTATTTTTTCAAGAGTTATATCATATACTGAGCAACGTTTACTGAATTTAGTTTAAAGGCTTTCTTTGCGCTTGGATATCACCTCCAAAAAAATACAAAAAAATGTCTAGCCTTATGCAGGCTAGATTAGCAGTTCTTAATAAAGCCCTTCTGGCTAACATTGAGAGTGTCGACGCGCAAAAAAAAATTTTTCACTTTGGATCAAAAGTCCTTACTTTGCGCCCCCTTTGCTTTAGGCGGACCAGAGACACCACACAAAAATAATAAAATAATTTAGACTACCTTTTGACGCGAATGCCTCGACCGCTGCAATGAGCACTCATCCAAATAGCTGATACAGATTTCCTCTCCAGGCATTATAGTTTTCACAGCTTTTAACTGTATCCTATGATTTCCGTATGGGAACGATGACTCGGCATTTGGCGCACAACTATGGTTACATGCACTTTGTAACTGAAAGAGTCCAGAACCTTCTGTGTTTAGGAACTGGCCTGATTCTGAAAATTTTAAGAATTTTTTTTTTTATATTTATATAACAAATTATAAAATTTCAAATAAGTTGTGAAAGTTGTATTGTGTGATTGTCACAGTTGGTATGCCTTAATATAAAATATATTTCCGGAAATATTATAAACATGAAAGTTTGTATGAATATATGGATGTATGTTTGATACTCTTTGATTCAATGAATAACAAAATATGATATCATAAGATATAAGCAATAGAAAGACTCTCTGTCTTTTCATGGGGTTTGTCTGCGGATTATCTTATTAGATTATCATATTATTTTCTTTTTCATTCACATTCAAATAAGAATACTTTGATTAAATATGTAACATTTATAAATTTATAAAGAATAGAAAAAATTCGATCACGAGGCGGGACTCGAACCCGCATCCTTCGCGCCATTCCGGGGCGGATGCCTGACCAACTCAGCCACTCGTGACCCGCCCGAGTGATCGAATTTATTCTATTCTTTCAGTTTTATGTGTCTGAAGGGACACACCGCGCGCCATCTATTGAGATGATTAACAACCATTTCAACCAATATGAAGCACTTTTCAGTGAATACAATATTGTAACGATGGAACACGACCTTTTTTGTTGAATTTATATTTTTGGTTTTATGGCATTCAAATGCTTTATAAATATAAATTTATAAAGAATAGAAAAAATTCGATCACGAGGCGGGACTCGAACCCGCATCCTTCGCGCCATTCCGGGGCGGATGCCTCACCAACTCAGCCACTCGTGACCCGCCCGAGTGATCGAATTTATTCTATTCTTTCAGTTTTATGTGTCTGAAGGGACACACCGCGCGCCATCTATTGAGATGATTAACAACCATTTCAACCAATATGAAGCACTTTTCAGTGAATACAATATTGTAACGATGGAACACGACCTTTTTTGTTGAATTTATATTTTTGGTTTTATGGCATTCAAATGCTTTATAAATATAAATTTATAAAGAATAGAAAAATTCGATCACGAGGCGGGACTCGAACCCGCATCCTTCGCGCCATTCCGGGGCGGATGCCTCACCAACTCAGCCACTCGTGACCCGCCCGAGTGATCGAATTTATTCTATTCTTTCAGTTTTATGTGTCTGAAGGGACACACCGCGCGCCATCTATTGAGATGATTAACAACCATTTCAACCAATATGAAGCACTTTTCAGTGAATACAATATTGTAACGATGGAACACGACCTTTTTTGTTGAATTTATATTTTTGGTTTTATGGCATTCAAATGCTTTATAAATATAAATTTATAAAGAATAGAAAAATTCGATCACGAGGCGGGACTCGAACCCGCATCCTTCGCGCCATTCCGGGGCGGATGCCTCACCAACTCAGCCACTCGTGACCCGCCCGAGTGATCGAATTTATTCTATTCTTTCAGTTTTATGTGTCTGAAGGGACACACCGCGCGCCATCTATTGAGATGATTAACAACCATTTCAACCAATATGAAGCACTTTTCAGTGAATACAATATTGTAACGATGGAACACGACCTTTTTTGTTGAATTTATATTTTTGGTTTTATGGCATTCAAATGCTTTATAAATATAAATTTATAAAGAATAGAAATATTGTTATATGTAACATTTAATCAAAGTATTTAATGTTGCAAATAAAGATCAAATTGTTATACCTAATGCAATCATCAGAATAAATAATGCTTCTAAAACTTACCATTCTCCACATCCTTATATAGTTTGTCGATAAACAGATCCATCTGTTGCCTCTCATCGTCAGACATGGTTAGCTCAGACATAGCATTCACCCATTGAGCCAAAGGACTTGTGCCGATGCCTTGACCGTTTGTACCCACAAGAGCCATAAGGGAACAAAAACCTTCTGGAGTTAGAAACTGAAAAACGTGAAAATTGTTTAAGTATTTTCATATAAATAAATGCAAATTATTAATTAATGTAAAATGAAGAAAATACAGTTCCACTGTATTTATAATACAGACCATAAGTTTAAGTTTAAGACTATATTTTATACAGCACACATGAAATGATATTTTTATTATTATTTAATAGGAATACAAAATGACACTATTCTGAAAATCTTGTTTGAAAGCTTAAAAACAATAACCTATTCATATAAACTGGGAGATAAAAAGACTGAGATATCCCTATTATTATTGGTTATATTTGTATTGATTCAAATTGATTGCAGTAATATAAATTAACACATTATTTACAACTTACCTCTTGTATACTATCACCACTAATCACAGTAGCCGTCAATTCTCTCAATGTATTTAGCTGATCACTAAACTGTTCTCCAAGTAACTTGTGGACTAACTCTGCATCCTCATTGACTGTTCTGTGACAGAATTGTTTGACAGTAGCAGCCGCTACAGTGGGGTCTGGATGCTGTTTTATGTATGCCAGTATTCTGACTAACAACATTACACTTGTTGTTTCAGGAGGGTAATGCATTTGCCTGGAAATATTGTTTTTAATTATTCAGTGCATAGAGGAAGGAGAAATGAGATTATTAATTTTATTGTGATTACTAATTAACCCATTGACCACCGAGCGGCCCGATCGGGCCGAGACACAATAGATTTTCTATTGTGTCTGTGATCCGAGGACTGACGGATTAATATGTAGAAATGTATACAATAATCCAATAAGTAAAGCCAGCCAGCTTTTTTAAATTCTTCTTTTTTTCTTAAAAAGGAACTTTTTAAATTATTGATTAACTAGCAGTCCGCCCCGGCTTCGCCCGTGGTACATATTTACGTTTTCTCTACATAAAAACCATCCTCGTACTTCAAGGAATATAATAAAAAAAGAATTATCGAAATCGGTTCAGCCGTTCTCGAGTTATGCGCTTACCAACACATTTTGCGATTCATTTTTATATATAAGACTAGCGGTCCGCCCCGGCTTCGCCCGTGGTACATATTTACGTTTTCTCTACATAAAAACCATCCTCGTACTTCAAGGAATATAATAAAAAAAGAATTATCGAAATCGGTTCAGCCGTTCTCGAGTTATGCGCTTACCAACACATTTTGCGATTCATTTTTATATATAAAGAATATAGATATAGATAATGAATTAGTTCAATCCAAAAGACTAATTGATTTTATTACTCACTTCCAGGCTTCCAACAATATGTGGATGGGATGTCTTGCATCGGTTTGATCATAGCACAGAGATCTGTGATAAGCAACTTGAGCCACATCTCTGCATCCTTCACAACAATACAAAATTCCACACTGATTGCAACTAGCCACATTCATCAAATCCGCTTCGAAGTTATTAGCATGGGGTAACACGATGTCGGGCTTTGCGGCCAATCTTCGAACGTTTTGTTCTGGGGTCTCTAAAGGCCTATAAAATATATTATTTAGCAACGTTAGCATGGTAACCTGCCCCTGGTAACACACGAAATTAACATATTATTCCATTTTCGAAAATGTTCTTACCTCATACAATGATCACATGCCATATACCGGTATGCCGCATTCCAAGCGAATTGACACGATACTAGTGGATCTTCTTCCAAAATAACATCGCCTTCGTTGTATTGTTTCGTTGCAAATAAAGCTTTACCCTTAAAATTCATTGGATCATCAGTCAAGTCAAAAATTATACAAATATCGACAATTTGTTTTTATAAATTAAACTTATCTTACCTTCTTCCCATTTGTAGTTCGTACTACAAAACCTGCCATTGTAAAAAACTAATTAATAAGCGCTTTTTTATTTTACAGTTCTAACAATTAATAATTAGATCACTCGATTCGTATCACTATCATGAACTGGACACTTATTTTTTTGATTTCTTAGTTCACGCTTTGTTGTTCGTTGTAAAAGAGGTTATAAACATGTGTCAATTTGACATTAACCAACAAGATGTCAAAACTCAAGAGTCGACGCACAGTGTAGCCAGTTATTTAGTGTCTATGAACGCAGCGCGTTCGATCTAATGCTTACCATTCACTACACAAACAAGCAGATATTTTGTCGCCTGCGACAAGTCCAATTCATGAGTGTGCCTATGAGTGGTAGCCATAACGAACGTGTAATTTTATCATTTGTGCACGCTGTTCCTGCTCATTCGTGTTACGTGGCATGGTAATTAAAACCCTAGTAAGTATACTTTTTAACCCGCGTAAAAAAATTAAATATAATACTTAGATTGGATTGGATTTACCCACGATTTACCTGTTCATATAAATATATAAAAATAAATTGAAACAAAAAAAATGAAGTGAAATTTTTATTTGGTATGTATTTTTATGTCAGATAATACATTAGAAAAATAAAATTACAATATACAAATTTATTATATAAATCTTTCATACTAAAAATATTTATAACTAGATTAGAATTTACCTGGATGCATGCATGACATGAACCTAAAGAATAAGATTTCCAGTATTTTTAATTTATGTACCTAGATACTCTTTTGGACATACCTCTATAGTAATGCTAAATCATGCATTCAATATTATAATATTGAAAGCAGAAGGAATGTTAAATATTACAAAATATATCCCTATTTAAAAATGCGATTCCCTACATAGAACTAAATACTTGATGAAACTTTGTTCAATTAAGAAATAGTTACATTCTAGTTTCTACAAATACTTTCATGATTATTAATGGTTCACAACCGATACATAAAACAGAAATGAAAATATTTAATTCTTTTTTTTTATAACACATTATTTTGTGTGTGCCAGATGAGTACTTATTTAAAAGTAGATACATATTTTACTTTTGATTTTTAGGCAGATATTATATTATAATCACAACTAGATTTATAATATCTTATCTATCTACTCCTTTAACATACATTAAAGACATCAACAAAATCTATGAATATTTTGTTGTGTTGATATCTAAATAAAAATATCAAGGGAATAACTAGAAAAAATCCCTAGTTACTATCCAGTAAAAATGGAGGACTTAAAATCCTAGGATATATTATTTCGTGTCTTTTTATTTATTTTTTTGCGGGTACTTAGTCATAATAATATAGCAGTTATGATAATACAAAACTAGGTATTCTTATTTCTAAGAAAATAAAAGATTGCAATAAGTATATTTTCCTTAACGGCAACAACGATACGCAACAATCCTATACATACATTTTGATTTATGATTATTCCTTATTAACATATTCTTTATAAACATTATCTGTTCCATTTGCACAAATTCCTCTTACATTACTAAAATACTTCCTCCATCATATAATATATCCATAAAATATATCCATAAAACGATGACAATATTATAATACAAAGCACTAAAAGGTAGTTATTTAATTATACAGGGTGTAATCGTTAAGTGTGCACAGGCGATTTTTCCGTAAGTATTACAGATAACAAAAAACTTTAAACTGATATCGAAAGTACTTAACCTAATGAGTAAAATGGCCGTAATAAATTTTTAAAAATAAATCGAGAAATATAAAAAAAATTATCTTTAAACCCTCCCATACATTAAGTATGAAATATGAATATCCCGTATACATTTAATATGAAAGATTTTTAGCTTTCTTTTTCTTTATCGGTTTTCTGCTTTAATTACTTCGCAAATTTGAAGTGGCATTTTCCACGCTTTTTCCGGAAATTTTCACGCATTTTCCGGATATTTTCCGGGGATTTTCCGAGCATTTTCCGGGCATTTTCCAGGCATTTTCCACGCTTTTTCCGGACATTTCCACGCATTTTCCGGATATTTTCCAGACATTTCCCTGGCATTTTCCGGGATTTTCCAGACATTTTCCGGGAATTTCCCAGGCATGTCCCGGGGATTTTCCGGATGTTGCCCAGACATTTTCCGGACATTTCCCTGGCATTTTCCGGGAATTTTCCACGCATTTCCCAGACATTTCTCAGGCATTTTCCGGGGATTTTCCAGGCATTTTCCGGATATTTTCCGGATATTTTCCGGGAATTCTCCAGGCATTTTCCGGACATTTCCCTGACATAGCCTTTAAATGTCTGGAAAATCCCCGGAAAATGCCAGGAAAATGTCCAAAAAATGTCTGGAAAACATCCGGAAAATCCCCGGGAAATGCTCGGAAAATCCCCGGAAAAAGCCTGGGAAATTCCCAGAAAATAACCGGAAAATGCCTGGGAAATGCTCGGAAAATGCGTGGAAATTTCCGGAAAAACCGTGGAAAATCCCTGGAAAATGCCAGGAAAATATCCGGAAAATGCGTGAAAATGTCCGGAAAATATCCGGTAAATGCGTGAAAATGTCCGGAAAATATCCGGAAAATGCCTGGAAAATCCCCGGAAAATGCCTGAGAAATGTCCGGAAAATGCCTGGGAAATGCGTGGAAAATATCCGGTAAATGCGTGAAAATGTCCGGAAAATATCCGGAAAATGCCTGGAAAATCCCCGGAAAATGCCTGAGAAATGTCCGGAAAATGCCTGGGAAATGCGTGGAAAATCCCCGGAAAATGCCTGGGATATGTCCGGAAAATGTCTGGGAAACATCCGGAAAATCCCCGGGAAATGCTCGGAAAATCCCCGGAAAATGCCTGGGAAATTCCCGGAAAATGTCTGGAAAATCCCGGAAAATAACCGGAAAAAGCGTGGAAAATGCCACTTCAAATTTGCGAAGTAATTAAAGCAGAAAACCAAAAAAGAAAAAGAAAGCTAAAATCTTTCATATTAAATGTATACGGGATATTCATATTTCATACTTAATGTATGGGAGGGTTTAAAGATATTTTTTTTGATATTTCTCGATTTATTTTTAAAAATTTATTACGGCCATTTTACTTATTAGGTTAAGTACTTTCGATATCAGTTTAAAGTTTTTTGTTATCTGTAATACTTACGGAAAAATCGCCTGTGCACACTTAACGATTACACCCTGTATATAAATGGCACATTTGTCTTTTTCCAAACTGCTAAGCAGAGTTTTTTTTTTTTGAAGTGAAAACTTGAAAACTTCTTTAATGGCTGGTTCACACTTTGATTAGTGCGAGTGCAGGTGATTAGTGTGACTACGTGTGGACAGCGACTGTTTAGTGCAAGTGTTTAGTAGGCTGTGTAGTAAAGTGAATAGAAGCGTGTTCTATTTTTTTGCGAGTGGACTGCGAGTAGCCACGTCCCGCGCGCCCTCCCTTCCCCCTCACTCGCAGTGTGCCTGCCTAAACACGTCTGGACAGGAGTGTTTAGTGTTTAGTGTTTAGCGTAGTGTGTAGCGTCGCGAATTTCACCATTGACCTGCACTCCCACTAATCACCTGCACTCGCAGTTGAATTGGACACTACTCGCACTACACACCTGCACTCGCACTAATCAAAGTGTGAACCAGCCTTATGGCTGGTTCACACTTTGATTAGTGTGAGTGCAGGTGATTAGTGACTAGGTGTGGACAGCGACTGTTTAGTGCAAGTGATTAGTAGGCTGTGTAGTAAAGTGAATAGAAGCGTTTTCTATTTTTTTGCGAGTGTACTGCGAGTAGCCACGTCCCGCGCGCCCTCCCTTCCCCCTCACTCGCAGTGTGCCTGCCTAAACACGTCTGGACAGGAGTGTTTAGTGTTTAGCGTAGTGTGTAGCGTCGCGAATTGGACACTACTCACCTGCACTCGCACTAATCACCTGCACTCGCAGTGAATTGGACACTACTCGCACTACACACCTGCACTCGCACTAATCACCTGCACTCACACTAATCAAAGTGTAAACCAGCCTTTAGCGGCGTTGAGCACTTTTTCTGTAATGTGACCTGATCGAAAAAGCGTAAGACGGATACCATTCCAAAATTTCAAACATGCTCAACGTTAATAATCAAGTTTTCACTTCTGCCGGCACTCCCGGAGTGCAACCCGTCTTTTTTTTTATAGACCTGACTGATAGATTTACTAATGATGCATTTCATATTTCTTCAAATTCAATGCATTCATTAGGTACATAATTATTATAAATTATTAAAATAAAACGTCTATGAATCAAAATTCAAAGCACAATAAAAATATCAAGTTCAAGGCCCGGACGTCAGTCTTTTTGACAAAGGTAAGCTTTTAAATGTCAAAATAACTTATATATAGCCGTATAACGTATTTTTTTAATCTACACGAAGGATACTGTTCATAAATGCGTCATTATTTTTGCTTTGTGAGCTTCCACTTGTGCTATTGTGTCGAACATTGGTAACGTCTTCGTTTCTGGTGTGAAGGTGAGCAGTGCGGCAGCGATTAAGGCTACGGATGAGAACAAGATGGCTGGCAATGCGGAAAATTCAGTTGTCTGCAAAGTAAAAATAAAATTAACCCTTGTTATTATAAGTGTTTAAAATGCTTAGATATGTTTGTGTTTCCAAACTTTTTGATAAGTACCCACCACAATATCTAAAAGCTTTTTAGGTGTAGGTACTTACTAATAGAGGGGTTAAAGGTGCCAACATGCTTCCGACTCTCGCGGCTGTGTTGCCACATCCAATTAGAGTTCCGCGGACACTCGTCGGAAACAATTCCAACGTGTATGTATAGATTCCAGTAAAACATACGACAACTCCGAGTTTCCCGCAAAGGAATAAAACCACTTTCAACCACATTATTGCTGAAAAAAAATATCCTTATTAATAAATGCGTATAGAACTTACCTAATTAAATATTTGAGGTCATTATTAAACTTTAATAATGAATACTTACAATCAGGGGAATACGACTGCACTATCAAGAAAAATGCAGAACATACATAACCAAATTGCAGTGAGATTTTTCTTCCATATTTATTGAACGTATACAACGCAATTAAATCTCCAGGAAATGAAGAAACAGACGCCAGAATAAAATTTGTGTATTTATTGCCCGGCAATAAAACCGAATGAACAGCTAATCCATAGTAGACAAAACTAGACGCGAAGAAACAAAACGACGTAACTGACAAGCGTATCATTATCTCTTTCGACGCTAATATATCCTTCATTGTTTCCTTCTCTTTCTGTATCACGACGTTGAATTGGAATCTTAAGTCTTCATCACTCGTTTCACTTATTTCTTTTTCAGAAACTTGTAATTTATTCATTTTTGAAATCATCTTCAGTGTTTCTTTAGATTCATCCATTTTTCCTCTGAGCATCTGCCATCTAGTGCTTTCTCGGAGAATGAGCATGTATACTATGAAAAGAATCATGGGCGCATATACTACAATAATAAGTAATTTCCAATATTTCAATCCCAATGCGATAAAAGCGAAGCATACTTCTCCAATATACACAGCGTACGAGAAAATAACACCAGCAGTGACTCTTTTGCTTTCACCACCGACTTCAATTACTGAAAGTACAAAGTGGTTTTAGTAAAAAAAAAATTGGTACCAAGTAGAAATAAGAGATATAATACTTACACAAAACCACAGCCACGGTATACAGTCCAGATGCCAGAACGGATTCCAGAAATTCAACGCTAAGATATGCATAGTAGTTGGTTATAAATATTTTGCATAAGCCTACAGCACCGCCAATCGAACACATTATGATAGTGGGTTTTCTACCTATCCTGAAAGAATAATAATTCTTACTCCGTTTGACAAAAAGCAGATCGTGTAAAGTAGTGTATTTCTAATATATAAGATACTAGCTGCTCCGCGCGGTTTCACCCCAGTGGCTCC
Source organism: Colias philodice (assembly GCF_061535455.1). Taxonomy (NCBI): domain Eukaryota; kingdom Metazoa; phylum Arthropoda; class Insecta; order Lepidoptera; family Pieridae; genus Colias; species Colias philodice. Next base: position 7,579,854 of record NC_143099.1, on the reverse strand, counting down.
ACTCCTGTTGGCCGTAGCGTAATGATATATAGCCTTCCTCGATAAATGAGCTATCTCACACCGAAAGAACTTTTCAAATCGGACTAGTAGTTCCCGAGATTAGCGCGTTCAAACAAACAAACTCTGCAGCTTTATAATATTAGTATAGATTTATGATCTCTAATCTACGTTCGAGGTTCGTTCTTCTGGGGGAAAAAGTGCGAGTGCTTGAGTAGTAGTCAAAATTGTTAAAATAGGGCTAGCCAAAAGGTATTATTTAAATATTTATTTTCAGATATTTCATAAGTTCGATTAACTTACTTATCAGCTATCCAGCCAGTCAACATCATTGATACGATCATTCCTGCGTTGTGAATGAATCCAACTAGCGTTGATTTCCATGATTCACATCCCAAGTTCAACTGCAAAAAATAATGACAATAAACAGAAATTCTTTATAATAAATACATTTACTCTTATATAACATCATATAAATACAGGTACATAATTCAAAATCAAATATGCATTGCTATTAGTTGTTAAGTATCGTCTTGACCTAGACTGGCCATAACTACCTATAATAATTTTCAAGATGCTTTGTGGTGAATCCTGCAATACGAAATTTGTTTGCTCATAACATTATAATGTCTGTATATAGAGTTGCAAATACATGACCTCAATTGCAATCGTATTAGAAGGTACATACTAACATAATAATAGTTTTATTGTCATGTTACCCATAATCTTAATCCATAGTAATTTGTGTTTGTTTGTAAAATCATAAGTAAGTATTGTGCTTTTATTATTATTTTAATTGCAAAATATAAGTAGATAATAGCATGGCATTTGCATAAGCCCGTCCATCTGCATAAAGTTACATCATGTTATTTATGTAAAGTGTTAAAAATGTGTGCAATAACAATCGTGCCGTCTCATCTAAACGCATGCCAAATTCTTTATTATTAGACTAGCATTCCGCCTGCGGCTTCGCCCGCGTTTTCAAAAAAAAACCCGCATAGTTCCCGTTCCCGTGGGATTTCCGGGATAAAACCTAGCCTATGTCACTCAGAAATGATGTAGCTTTCCAACAGTGAAAGAATTTTTCAAATCTGCCAAGTAGTTTCGGAGCCTATTCAATACATACAAACAAACAAACAAAAAATCAAACCTTTCCTCTTTATAATATTTGTATAGAAGATGCATAATTATTTCAAATAGGTGTGTATATTTTTGCACAGATGATGTAACTTAAAAATATGTATTAATAACTGTCTGTTATCACGTGGTATGTTTTATCTCTAACTGTTGCCCGCAGCTTCGCCTGCGTGGAAAAGATAAATTTTCATGGTACAAACTTCGACTATTTTACCTCCTTGGGGGTTGAATTGATTAAAACCCTTTTTAGCGGATTCCTACGTCCTAACACCTGCATGCCAAATTTCAGCCCGATCCGTCCAGGGTTTGGGCTGTGCGTTGAAAGATCACTATGTCAGTCAGTCAGTCACCTTTAAGTTTATATTTAGATGTATTAGTTTTCTTAATGACGCGAAATAATTTTCTTTATTAGAAATTTCACCTTCGAAAGTGCATGCGTCGGTAGTGAAAACAAATAAATTTTATATTTAGTTCAAAGTGAACGACCGCTCTTGTTGTTGCAAGAATAACTCGTGTCACATTCACTAACTCTCTGTATTTACCAATATCATTGAAAACATGTTGATTGAAGTATCGGATATTTCTAGAAAATCTTCTACAGATATTTGGCTGACATACAATATGGTACACGTTTTCTGATACATATTACATAATTTCATAGTTATGCATATAAATCAGCACGCTTAAAATGCCATTATAGCATGCAAAGGAGAGCTTTATGTATAAAATAAAAAAACTGATAGAACTTTCATGATAAATCCTGGATATTTACTTAAATGGTTCATTGTTATATTTTTAGTGTTTTGAATGGACTTACAAATAAAAATACACTGACATTGAATCGTAATTGAGAAAATAAATGACGTTCCAATTATTATAAGAACGCTCTCGCTCGTGGCTCTACTCTTGTGCTGATAAAGTATCGCGGTTGCGTTTATGTTTTCACAACATTATGTTTGTGTAATATAAAGCTTTGCAATTCTACGTTTAGTAAAAGGAGAAAGTTTAATTAAACTGACCTTTTCAAATTTCAAATATTATGTACGACTTGTAAGAGCATACTTCATACTTCGAATTTCAATAAGATACATTATAATTTATACCCGTCGTTATATTGGCAGTAATTCTCCGTAACAAATAATGAGAAACATATAGAATTGTATATTATTTGACGCGCATCGTTAAAATTGTCTTATAATTTATAACAATTAAAGAATTGTGTAAGAGCTAAAAATACTAAAGTACCTAATTATTTGTATGCACGATGTATTGTTCTAAGCACGAAGTAATGTTTTGTTTAATATAAACTGAGTTATTATTAAACACCATGCATTAATTCTACAATAAACAATGTCATGTCCATGTGTCACATTACAGATATTACTTACTGAATAATTTACGATAACTGTAAACATAAAAGAATGTGCATTTTAATAGAGAATACCAATCGAGAAAATATTTCCGACATTTAAAATAATTAATGTTAATAGGTCTGATTGATGTTTGAATTCTCCCAAGGAGAAAAAAAATCCAAGAGATTTTTCGGGAATCCTCAAGGAGTTTCTGTTTGAATCCCCGGCGGAGAAAAAAAAATGTCGATCTGGCAGGATACAGTACTTTTATTTAGCCTAAAGAATAAAGAGAGTTGAATTCACGAAAATCAATTTGTATGAAATTGAATACACTTATCCCATGCTCCATATGGAGACATTGCAGGTCTTCACAATTTGTGAATTTTAGAAAAATAATGTAAATTATGTGAGCAAGTGTGAGTGATGCTCAAAGGACCATAAAATATTGTCAGCTATAAAATTGTACATCGTTAATATAATGGCAACATAAATAACAATAATTTTTTGTCATTATTATAATTTTTCTTTCCCTTCCCTTTCTTAATTTATACATCATTCCAAAGGATTAATTCGAGACAAGAAATGAGAATAAGCGTGTGTATCAGGTCGTTAACATTATATATATTGCCGATATTATTATTACAGGACTGGTTTTGGTGCCTTTGGTGGGTACCAAATTTAATAAAAATCGACAAAATGTTATGTGCATAAGTGATGATAGAAGAAATCAAGCGCTTCATCTTCAAGCGCATCAGGATTAGAACATAAAAATTAAAATAATGGATGTTTGAGCCTATAGAGATCAACTTATTTCATTGCTTGGAAAATGCGTCATAATGAGGTCGTAATAAGATATATCAACTACTGTTTACACTTACATACAGACACGCTAATGTGCGTACAATACTCTACACAAAGTTCAGCCCTATAAGAGTTAGTGCCTACGCCCTACAGCATATTTTTATTTTCCCGCCCGCCCTGTGTAAAAAATGCCATAGTTATCTATGTTTTTTCCCTTCCGCTTCCTTCGAATGCTTGCAAAAAAGTCGCCAAAATATTAACTTGTAAAATTTTTTCTATTCAAGCATAATCGTCAGTGATACCACTCTTATTTTTGCTTGCATCATCAATCGTCTAGACAAGTTATGTTTTATGTATCAATAATAAAAAAAATGTTAATCCACTATCTGCCATCTATTAATAAAAGTAAAACTTGCATATAGATAATATTATAGATATCAGTCACATAAAAATCCCAATTTTAATTACCTGCCTTCGACTATTAGTTTACGACCTGATAACCAATGTAGTGTCGATAATTGCTATGCTTCAAGCGTGCTCACGTGCGTTTAAGATCCAAGCTTGAAAAAACGTGATATTATCAAACAACAAACTTACCGCAGCTACTATCGAATTATCATTTTCGAAAACCCAATCGTGACATTCTTCTAATACTTCAAGAAACGTGTTATTCGAACATGTATCGTTCGCTATATGATATTTTCTCATATCTACAACGGGTCTAAAGCATTTTGCGTTCACGTCTTTCGGCCACCACGTCGGTATTTCCACAGTTGGATTGACGTCTTCACATTCTGGAACGCGACACCTGCAAAATAAATTTACAACATTATTAATATCTTATGCTTATCAATGCTCTAAAAGTCAAGGCCAACTATAATTTAGACAAGAATTCGAATTTTATGATAATTGTTATGCGAATTATGTAATATCTGTACTTGTTTGTATACCTATGTTATGTTTCCCTATTTATCTTTATTATTATTATACTGACATGACTCGTAGTTTTATCACGTGACAAGTATGTTTATTTTCCTGAATGGTAAGTACAGGCTACATACAGCACATGTATATGATGATATAGAGTCCTTGCAAATGAAATGACAGCTTTAAAGAGAAAGTGAAGGGATAGCGATAAAAGAATTGACTATGGGAATAAACGACTTGGTCACAGGAATCTTCTCATCATACAAAAAACAGTGACTTTTACGTCCAACTTTATAACGCTGATATTCATTGGGGGTTTTGCTTTTCCCCAGAACAAGCTTGGCTCAATTCGTGCAGAAGCACGCTCGACTCCCAATTTAGATACGGAATGTTCTTTGTTGATTGTTTTGGAGTTCAACTTTGTCGCGTTTAAATTTCGTAGATCAAGGTTAATAAATACGTTGGAGTATCTATATTTTATAACCTGAATTGTTGATTGAATATTAATTTTACTATTACATATTATATAATCAAAATTTAAAGTTCACCGACATGGGTGCAAAGTCAAGGCAATATGTTTTATTGGTATTTAAAAAATGCGACGCCCCGTTATACTTGTATGTAAATCGCTATAGATAAATCACGAAACTTGATTAATTAGGTTTAAATTAAGAAATACATAAATTATGTTTTGATAGATTCTTTTGCAAATTTAAACTTCCTTTTCTAGAAGACTTCAAGGACTTCCTACTAAAGCGCGTCACACACGGTGAAGATATAATATTTTAATAAATTTTGTGTCAGTGTTTCGGGTCATTTGTAACAGGATGGCGGTTCTACAGGCAATGCATAATGACAAAAAGAAAAATGATGGTCAGAACGCTGATACTGGATACCTTAAGATGCTATAATATTTTATATTAGAGAATCTTAACATAAAATATTATAGTATCTTCACCGTGTGTGACGCGCTTAAAGCTCTTCATACTTCTTTTGACGACAACTTTCTCATAAAATATTTAACCACTTTCACAAGAATTGTGCATTTCCTTAAATTAATGTGAAGTGGAACTGATAAAGGACTAGAGAAGTTTACGATCTTTTTAATAACGAGTTGTGTTTGGAGTCACGCCCATTTACACATAAACCTAGATAGTTTCTGTGATATAATCATGATGACATAAAAATAAATCAGTAGGTAAAAATAAATAAAATTAATAATGTTACTGTATTTAGACATACACAAATGATTGGATACTAAAACAAAAAATAAATGCAAAATTTTAATGTTTTTTTAATTCCCTGTCTCCTCCGAACGTGATCTTACGGATGCCATATTATTATACTATATATATAAAATTCTCGTGTCACAATGTTAGTCTGCATACTCCTCCGAAACGGGTGGACCGATTCTCATGAAATTTTCTGTGCATATCGGGTAAGTCTGAGAATCGGCCAACATCTATTTTTCATAATATGTACCACGGGCGAAGCCGGGGTGGACCGCTAGTTATACTATAACCACAGACTTATAATAATATACTACGTACTATAACTTATGTATATGATTTTATGATTAATATTATTGCATCTGTATTTGATCGTAACGATGTTCAATTATTATCCTTCATAAGTTATTTCAAACATATTGACCCCAATTGATTGCTACATTGTTACTGATTAGAATATTTGTATCATTGGTCCTTATGAAACCCTGAAACCCTTTTAAGCATATTATTTTTATAATATTATGTGAGATAACAACAAGATCAATTCTTAAAAAATGTTAACTTTTAGCTCCACCAATACTTTTTTCGTTCATTTAAGCTTTCTTTAACTGAAATAGCTTACAGAAATATTACTATTTTTATGAAAATTTTCAGCATAGGTAGGTCAAAATTATTTTTATTAATAAAAAACCGTTATCCGTATAATACCGTTAACTATTTTGATACAATATTTACAAAAAACATGACCTCGAATAAATTAATCAATCCATAATATTATCCGAATACTTTTTTTTGTTTAAGTTAGTAGGTATACAAAATAATTGCTTGACAACTCGTCGAACTTGTAAGCTTTAAATTGCCTTACTTATAAAGCTCTCCTGTAATTAACATAAATAAATAAATGTTACAGGACATTTTTCACACGTACGGCTCATCATAATCCAGTCGGAGTCTATTTCGTTCATTATGATTTTAAATCATAATTATTTACTTGTTTGCCAAAAACTGATGAGATCAATTTTATTGTTATAAGGGTAAAAAATTTACATTTCGCAATCAAATCGCCAAAAAATGCTAACGTTATGTAATTGCACCCGAAACCCGCTAATTACTTTTTTATAACAAGTTTTTAATTGTTATGCATTACTCCAAACTTAAAAATAATGGGACTTTTTGTGCATTCTTGATTATTACCTCCACTATAATTATAAATGTACCTACTACATAGTCGGTAGAGAGATACATGTAGTGGTAATTGGTATGAGGTATCTAGCAAAAAATAAAACTTGCACCAAGTTACAAGGACAGTACTTAAAATAAGCAGAATTGTAGCGAAATATGACACATTGTACGTCTAGATTCTAGAAAATTTTATACGGACTAACATACAAAACATAGTATTTTATATTATTACGTTGTCCTACAATAATAATATATTAAAAAATTTATTATATTTAATAAATATTTAAATTTAATAAAACAGTAAAAAAAACCATAAAATTCCCTTAAAATGTGCTTAAAATATATTCTGAAATCCTTAAATAAAACCGGAAAACAAATGTGGAAAAGCTTTTTTCAATGTCTTGGCCGCATGTAAATAACAACACGCACTTCGGAAAACAAAGTTATTTTGAACACAGACAATCTTTTGGCATTGTTATGTTATTTTATATTATTAAAATAGCTCCTCTGACTTTCTCCTTTTACATAATATACTAGCTTTCCGAACATGGCTTCGCCCGCTTTGTAGAAAACTTAACAAATTATATACTGAAAGCTTCCTCAAGAACCACATTATACATAATATAACATAGTATACACTATACAAGTCAATTACGTCTTCGTAGCCAATACAACTTGCACGATCGTCACTCCACTACTTATAGAGCTTTTGAAATAATCATTATTGTATCTAAAAATATCTAACCTTTACAGCTAAACTTAAGGCAAAATAAATAGACCTTCCATAATCATAAACTTTCATACCTTGCGTGCTTAGCAAGCGAATTTTATTACAGGAAATATATTATGACGTCCGTATAGCAACCGGACAGACAGGTATTTTAACACTGCTTTTATATTACATATTTTCTTTATTTATCCAGTCGGAGTCTATTTCGTTCATTAACGCATAAGTGTAATACCGCAATGGAATAAATTGTCAATACAATTTACAGGATATTGAGTTTACTTTCATTTTTTCTAAGAAATACGAGTACAAGGCTTGCTTGAGAAGTGGTCGTGTTAAAGATCCACGCAAGTTTACACAATTCTCAACATTCAATATTGAATATCTGAGGAAAAATATTGTATATTTTCCTGCTAAAACTGCTTTATTTTAACGAGATTCTCCGAATATTTCTAATGTGAATGAAATGTAAATTAATTTAATGATATGTGATTTACTAATTTAGGTAAATGTCCGTTATATAATATGCTCTACATAAGAATAACAAGAGCTTTTCAGTTTTGAATCAATCTGAAATTGTGATACATTTTATATTGTTGCAAAATAAATAAAATTTTATATTATTTTTACACCTTGTCATAAAAATATAATCAGTTTGATACTACTTTTAGCGCGTAAATTGCTCAGTTTATATTGCATACATTAGTATGCACTGCTCTTTCTGAAGTATGTTAACAACACGTAATTACAAACTTGCTTATAGTTAAATGCCACATGATCTAGCTGCAGTAAGTTTTAAGGAAAATTCTCGTACTTATGCTTTTAATTTTTCTACATACTGGCTAATACAGCTAGTCAACTAACGTTCAAAAACTGGTTGGGTTGCTGTGTGAGCTTAAAATGACGCTGCAAGTTGCAAGCTGAATAATTTATAAAAAAATAATGATGTAATTTATTGCCATTTGTTTATGTTGCATTCAGTCGTCAAGTGATTTGTTATGCAGCAGGTTTAAATCTTTTTATTTTGCTTTTAATCGACAAATGTGGTCGTATAACAGTTTTTGCATAAATTAGGAAATTGCCATGTCATTAACATTAACTACCTATATGTGGTAAATCCCATATTTGAAAATTTTGTATAGATACTGTACATTGCTTTATTTAAAAAGTCGGTTAATGACACGTTTGAATTAGGATTTATGCCAACAAAATACCTAGTATAAAAACATTGAGAGATAGGTATATAATTTTTGCGTATGTTTAATTGTTCATCCACGTGCCTATTACTTCAGTTTAAATAGCTAAATTAATATAAATATGGCAAATCTATCACGGAGGTCATTGGCTTCTTCACACCAAAAATAAAAAAAAATGCAAATCGCAATTTATTTTTAACACCAGTTTGTAGCGGATGATGAATGATTTTTTGCCATTTCATTAACTTATTCGATTTATTTCACACTGATTATTAATTTTATAGTTATTATTATTTTATTTTTTATTTTATTATTATTTTTTTATTAGTGTAAAGTGGGCGACCTTAAAAATAAAAAGTTCTGTAGGTATTTTTAAATATTCAATGACACACAATATATTATAACGCTTATGCTGGCTATTATGTAATATTCCAAACTTGTACTTGTTGTGCATATGTCTACAATGATCGTATACAAGATTAATATTATAGAGCCTCTTGCCCTTCTATTGACGCTTTTAGAGCTTTAGACAATTTAAACTTGAGCTGGTAAAGAAATGATATGTACATAATACATAATGGATTTTAATTTAATTCCAATTATAATCAAAAATATAGAACCTTTGATATATCCTTTGATAACAATAATTAAAATATGTATGTCCTAAAGCGTTTTTATCTAGATAACGTTACAAGTTAGGGCCTTTACATAAACTTAATTGCACTACTTGTAGTAATTGTTGATATTTCATTAATTGTTAATACCATATTTACAAGGGAGGTCGTGGGTTCGATTCCCACCCGGGGCAAATATTTGTGTGATGAACATAGATGTTTGCCTTATGTCTGGGTGTTAATTATCTATATAAGTATTTATTTAAAATTATATATGTATGTTTATCAGCCATCTGGTTTCCATAACACAAGCGAAAAGCTTAGTATGGGATCAGATCAGATCGTGCCGTGTGTGAAAATTGTCCCGAAATATTTATTATTTTATTATTATTAATTACTAGTGGTCCGCCCCGGCTTCGCCCGTGGTACATAATATTTACGTTTTCTCCACATAAGAACCATCCTCGTACTTCAAGGAATATAATAAAAAAAGAATTATCGAAATCGGTCCACCCGTTCTCGAGTTATGCGCTTACCAACACATACACACTACTCGTGCATAATCGAATATAGGTACTACCACAGACTAATAATAATATAGGTACTACGTATGTACTACCTACAATTAAACTTTTTCACGTCATAACCATACTTGCATTTATAAGTAGGTGTGTTTATAAGTTCTGAGTATTTTAACCTTTTTCCTGTTAAGTCTTGGCAATACATATCATTAAAACAATAGGTTGGTTGTTGCCAAGCTGCGCAACTTGAGAAAAGTATTTTGTGGAAAACCTACAAATCATTAGGTATTACGTAAGGAAAGAATACAAAAATGTAAATAAGGAAAAACTAACAAAAAACTAAAAATTTGCACTACCTATAAATCTTACCAAAGTCGTAATTTTATGTTTAAGAAAACATAAAATTACGACTTTGGTCCCTATTTTGCATTATTGATAGTAAGTACATCCTAACAGTTGGTTTCATTATTAAATACATAAAATGTAATATAGATTTTTTTTAAGTAGTAATATACTACTAACTACTAGGTAGGTACTGGTAGCAGTCAGTAGTCATATTACAGTATTAAGTAAAATCTATATTATAGATTTTTTTTCAGTAGTCATATTACTACTGAAAAAAAAATCTATATTACAATTTAAATAAGCTGTATATATAATAATAGAGGCCTATCCTAATACTAGCATTAGCTACTATTAAGTATTCTGTGCGACTGTGCTAGTCACAGTGCTAGTACTTAAATATCTGTGTTTAATAATTGTAATGGTTTAAACCTAAGCTTTATTTAAATTGCAGGAATTTCTATGAGAAAAACAAGAACTAATATAATTAGTTTTTTCTTATTATTAATTCTATCCATATTAGTGCTATTTCTATTTTAAACATGAATAGCATACATACTTGAACGCTCTGGAAGATCCTCGTCTAAATGAAGCTTAAATGCGGAAGAGTAAAGAAACTATACGAGACAGAATAAAAACAAAAAAGAAATTTGTAGTACAGCATTCATTGGAACAGATAGTCTGGACCTATTTGGTTCTTGAAGCAGAAATATACTACATATATGTATAATACTTTTTGGTGCTCTAAGCTCTATTCGAACGCTCTTACAAATTCTAGGTCAAAAGTTAAAGCAAATGTTGCGACATAGCCTTGTTTGGACCTATTTTATCGGAGCAACAAGAATTACAGCGAATACATTTTATTTTTATTTTACGATATTTGATAATGTCATAGGTACATATAACTATGAAAAGATGAATTTTGTTTATTTAGATGAGCTTTAAAAAAAACAAATAAACGAAAAACGACCACGCTTTGTTTGAGTGCTCTGTGTATATATGATACATTTATGTGATGATCATGAAATTTAAAACGATTAATAAGCGAACAATTTGGTAAACAACTATGGGAATATAAAACTACATAATCATTTTCACAGGAACGTCACATACCTATTATATAACTCGTGTAACATTAATCAAACTTACAATAATTCATTAATAATTTAAATGAGACTTGACGGATTTTATTCTGGGTTGTAGATTCGTCTCAAATGTATAGAATAGTTTTTCTTCTATTATTACCTACATATTACGCAATTTGCGTAGAAAATCGCTTATATAATATTCCTACTGTTTCTTCTGTCTATAATGCTTAGTACGTGTTAGTACTTACTGGACCTAAACTTTAAGACTAATCAGGTACGGGGATATTAATCATATGGGATGTATAAAACTTTCTTTTTTATATGTACTTGATAGGCAGGCGTGAGACCACTATCCCTCCTGATGTAGAGCGGCGATGTGATCTACGAAGGAGCACGTCTGCCTAGAAGAAGCCTATTCACTCTAGACTAGACTTGAAGAGCTGTAGATTTTAATGGTCCGGGAACACCGACGATGAAAGAGAGATTTGAAAAATGAAAACGCATAACGCTGAGTGCGTATACCTATACGCGTTATATCAACAGTGAAGGGATGAAGTTAGATGCACGCGTGGATGTCCAATAAAGAAACGGAGATGTGGAATAAGGTGGTGGAGTTCGTATGCACATTCACCGAAATGTTTTCCATAGAAGACCGACAGACATGCACCTTTCAGGCGGTGATCCAGACTTTGGAGGTCAACAAATCAACGAGAGATCGGCAATAATTCTGCAAGCTCGCCTCTTCCAAAGCTCCAAGGTGAGTTTTGGCGGATCCACCCAAAGATAGCTACAGTACTCCACACACGAACGAACTTTGGCTTGATAAAGTGTGAGAAGCTGTTCCGGTGTGAAGTAATTTCTCACTTTGGCAAGTAGGTATTCCAAGTTTTTTGGCTGCAACTTGGGCTCGATGAATTCTACGAAATTGAGATTGGCAGAAATCCACTTCATAAATTAAAAGACATCAACCACATAATAAAGGTAATATAAATAACCTAACAGGAAAGATTGGATCAGTCGTTTGAAAGCTGTACTGCAATTTTTATTACCATGTCATTGCACTATAAACTTTACCTGTAAATATCTGGTTGAATGTAATTTTACACTAGGTATTTAGGTACTATTTATATCTGCATATTTGTAGTAAGCTTTTTTTTAATTATGAATAAATTGTGATTTTTTTATAATTACACAAGCAAATTGTCCTTTTCATTTAGATTATTTTTACAGAGTTCAGAATAAATATTTCTTAACATTGACTTATGACGAAAAAAATTAATTATTTTTTATTATGTTACAAACCATTCGTTCATTAAAATAAAACTATTATAGTTTTTATTTTAATGAACGAATGAAGAGTTGTAGGGTACTATGGGTGAACTTGAAGGCATCGATTTTCAGTTCTTTGTAACAAAAAGAACATAGAATCCAGACCTAAAAAAACGAAAATGGAACTACGTGACATGTAATGAGAATAAATTCTTGATTACGAGATAATGTTGGAGCAAATTAAATCGATATTATTTTACATATTGATAGTAACTATTTACTTATAAAATTAATCAACTAAAATAGTTGCGCAAAAATTGGACCACGACAAAAAATTGTAAATTAGGAAAGTTCGTTAGTTAATTGTTTTCAGATTATCATATTAATTAAATGTATATTTAATATATTATGTATTTCATTTAACAAATTAATTAAATATGAGTTCCTACTAATTATTATCACATTAATCGATTTTATCCGGTTTTTCTAGGGTTTTTCTAGTAAATGCCTTACAATATGTTTTGAAACAATTAATTGGAGCATGATATTATTGCATCTGCTTAAAATTAATATTTATAATAACACTTGCCTGTGATTAACGTCTTCTGCTACGAAGATATAATTCACATGGATCATAGAAACCATAATTATAGGCAAACATATTAAAATATATTGGTACACTTGAAATTTGCCGAATTTGTCCAATTGTTTATAAACTTCACTGCACGTACCCTCGTTTTGGATACTGGTCGCTGTCATTGTTTTTATTTAATACGTATAATTATATGATATGTATTTTCTTTTATTTATTAAACGAGTCTGTCACACCCGAATGCTGTTGAACAACTAATTCAAAAGAACAACACAGCCTCTTTCAGAATACGAATTCCACGCGCGTACTAAGTATATAAAATTAATATGTCTAGTCGTTTTTTATTTAATTCAATGTTCTATAAATTTAAATGAATAATCACGATATAGACGGAATAACCTGGTATTTCTGTCACTTATAATATTTGTTTCTAGCAGTTAGTGTGTAGGTACTAAATAGTTTCGCGGAAAAATATATGTGACTATGAAATATGTGCGAAAACATCTTTTCTGTCATTGTATTGTGCATTTCCATAAAATACTTAGGTACGTATAGAGATATACGTATTTGTTATAAATTATGTATCTTCCTGATTTACATAAAACAAAATTTCACTTTTATTTTGAATCAATATATTGTACTTACATTAAATGATAACTTTTAGTTTTAACAAATCATAAATTACTTTTCAGCTTATAAATTACTTACAAATTGTTATTAATTTATAAAAAAATACATATACATATTAAAAAAGGTTCCCATTAGGAAATAATAATGTAACCATTATGTTTAAATTAGTGATCAGAATTTTTAATTCTTACACGGTTAATAGGTACTTGCCCTTTGCGAAAAATTAAACAATATCCTACCTAGGTATGGAAATAAATTCAAGAGCTGCTATTTTGTAGGATGTCTACCCTCTATCGTCACACCTAAATTATTTCTCAATAGGTGCTATTTAGGCTCAATTGCTTAATTGGAAAGAAATTAACAACGAAATATCTAAGCACATCTAAAGGCTTCCAAATATTATGAATTTCAAAGAATATCTACGACCCCGCCATTGAAAGCGGTTCATCGGAACAAAGTAGAGTTCAGTAGGATGTCCACTTGCACTTCGAGGTTTCAGGGACATAACCCGTGATATTAATTAAAAAAAAGGTCTTAAAATATATACATATTTGACCCATATTTTTTGCAAGATAAAAAGGGAAAATACTTAAGTACATGGCGCATGCACTATACAATCAATATCAATATAAAGTACTCCCATATCCTACATCTTCTTTTCTCCATCCTCTTTGATCCTAAAACTCCTCACTATCTCAAAGATCAGTTTGATTTTTTCACTTCTCCCTTCCCACGTTCTTCCAAAACTCTTCTTCTGCGTGTCCCTGTCTCGAAGACCAAGTTTTATGGTAATTCCTTTGCAGTTCGTGCAGCCAAACTTTGGAATGAACTCCCACTAGAAGTGCGTCAGGCACAAACCTTAAGAAGTTTTAAGCACCTACTTAAGTTACATTATCTCTCTCTTACCTAGCTTATTTCACTCTTCTTTATTGTTATCGTATCTTCTTTCCTATCCTTATTTTGTTATATATTATTATATTTATTCATTGTATATGATATATTAATTTTATTTTGTTCATTTACGCCTTATTTTTTGCTCACCCACCTCAATCAAAATCTCTCCTTACGCATATACATACGGTAGCCTGGAAGAGATCGCTACCTAGCGATAAGGCCGCCGTTTGTACATGTCTTTCTCTATTTTATGTTCTTTCTGTATTTGTACTTTCTGATGTGTGTGCAATAAAGTATTAAATAAATAAATAAATAAATAAATAAATAAAGTTAAATTTTTAAATTAAACAAGGACAGATCGCAACTACACTAAACTCGGACCAATTAATCTATTGAACTCTTCATGGAATAATAAATAAAGGTATTATAAATTATTTATTAGGCCAAATGACCCAGGTATAAAGTTCATCTTACGTAATGTTTATTGTCTGTCAAGGACACGACATAGATCATTAGATCACGATCATAATTATTGCAAACAGGAATCTCATATCGATATTTATCAAATACAGTACATATAATAAATGTATACACTCGTATGTTATGTTGTATCATTTATGTTATCCTCCTTTTTATATTACATCTAAATTATTTATTCAAGCGTAGTAAATAACTACGTCTTATATATTGTGTATAATTGATTGTATACATATGTATGATTGAACAGTAAGACAAAAACTGTATGTTTATGGTCAAGAATAATAATCCTATATATTATGTATAAAATTCTCGTGTCACAATGTTAATCTGCATACTCCTCCGAAACGGGTGGACCGATTCTCATGAAATTTTCTGTGCATATCGGGTAAGTCTGAGAATCGGCCAACATCTATTTTTCATATGTACCACGGGCGAAGCCGGGGCGGACCGCTAGTATAAGTATAAAACTTTAAAATTTAAAACGTAAACATTCTGAAGTAGGTATCTAGTATCTACCGATTAAAAGTGGGTCAATTTAGTTAGAGCTTTCCTTTTTAAAAATTAAAAATTTTCATTTTGTAAAAATACACAGAATTTACGTAGTTACATAGAAGCTAGGCTTCAGTCCCATATTTATTATGATTGTAAAAACTAAAAACTACCCGCTTCTCGTGTACGACTACGGTGTAACTCTACATAGTGCGTTCTCTACACACATTTATATTATTATATTATTTTTATCGTCGTACAGTTTATTCTAGTTGTAATATTTATACAGATATTAAATAGGTATTATCACTGCATTATGGCATGAATTCATCCTGAAGACACATAATGGATAAACAAAAATTAGAAATGTTTTTTGTCGTTAATCTTCTCGTAGCATCACAACTATTTCATATCTAATAATAACAACTATTTTGTTTACATCAATGCACTTCGTAATTTTTGACGTGGATCATAAATTCAGGTTTTAATATTATTGGCCGATTAAGCTGCACACTGTTAAAACATTGCACATGTGTAGAGTCTGTGAAGACGCGCGCGGCGTGACGTCAGTGCATACGCATCATAAAAAGTCTGTCTGTCTTTCTCGCGCGCAGACCAGCTTATGAGGGTGAAGGGGACAATTATTGTTTTTTTATGTTGCAATTGTTTATAAATACAGGGTGATGAAATTTAAAGTTTAAACAAAGACGTTAGGTATATCTACTACTAACTATATTCGACGAGATACTTCGCGGCACGCGGATACGAATATTTTTTTACTTTACCTAGGTTAATTATTTATGTAATCATTTTAATAAGTTTTGTGAACAAAATGTAAACGCCGTAAGTTAAAATTTTCATACATAGCTGAACAATACAGCTTTTATTGTAATGTAGCCTTATCTCTTACATGCTAGGGTTTTGCTTGTATTGTTTCTTGTGAGTGAGCGCACGTGTTATTTGTATTGTTTATATCGTTATTTTGAATATGACATGAAATTTAATTATTATTTGATAATTGAATGATTATCAATACCACAGACTAATAATAATATATTACGTATAGTACAATCAATACTATATTACAATTGATTATGAGAATAAATAATTAAAGTGAAACTTTTATTACATCGTCTCAAACTTTTTGGTCCGTGTAGCGCATGTCGCGTGTATCGCGGCTGCCGAGTAGGTATACCTACTCGCCAGCCGACCGTCACGCGACATGCGCTACACAAAGCAGTGTTCGGAACCGTTCGAACAGTTTCACTTTTACCGTGATTTCATAAAACCACACAACTTTTTAAGTTCATCGATTGAGTTACTTTTAAATTGTAATTTTACATATAAATTATGAGAGCTTTCGTATTGATCTACAACGCACTCATTTTACAATAATTCAAGTCTACAATAATTAAACTAGAGTCGCATTTATATTTGAACATGTACCTACTGTATAGTAAAATTGCATATTATGTGTGAGTACTGTGAAGATGCCAGCTTTCCTTAATCGGCCAGTAATTCCCACAACGTCGCGTCAATTTATACCAATTCGTGTTTTAGGCATTAAAAAAATGTGGTAACTTATTTACTGATAAGTAGTAACTAGATTTGAAGTATGTTTTGTTACAGGTACGATGTAGGTAGTTTATAATATCCTGTTCATTAACATAAATATTAGGATACATAAATTCATATACCTACCTTTTGACAGGATAGGTACCTGCAACTTTCATACCTGCCTGCATTTATATAGGTAACAAATTTCACAATTTTAGTAAAAGTCAATAAAACCTTAAAACAACGATTACATACCCAAAAGCGTGTATTTTATTGGTACATGTTTGCGGCCTTGGCCTTATATGCAGTTATTTAAACGTTCAGGTATTAATATTAATTGCACGCATAATATTTTTATATTGTACATAATATGCATACTGGTTTCCAGTGAGTAACGTAAGTAAACACATTATTAACATATTACATTATTTTATAAATAGATCAATTTTATAAGTATTTTAAATTATTCAATACTGTAAAGTTTTAATTAATAACTCATTAGTCGTACCAATGATACGGCCTGAATCAAATACATCATCAACATTTGAATATCAGATAAGGATTATGAATAATTTAAAAAATCTACTTACCCTCTTGTCCGAGGCATTGTTCGTGTAGGTAGTCGAAGAAAATTAACTCATACTTGCCACATTTTCATATAGCGCCATCTAACGAAATGCATAAATTTTCGAGCGATTCATATTGTATACGTAGTATATTATTATTAGTTTGTGATATGCGATTCATAATGGATCTTGGGAATGAGTTAGATAGAAAAAATTGGCTTATTTATATAACCTCCAAACTTTCTTCAGGCAGAGCAATCATACCATTAACCATACAATAGCTACATTACGACTTGAAAGAAAGACAAACAAACATGTAAACCACTTTCCCATTTATTATAATATTATTATGGATAGGTACTGATTTTAAATTATATTGCTATTAGGTATGTAAGAGAAAAATGACACCGCGCCGTCAATTAGCACTGGAAATTGGAATAGATAATTTTTTTCGATGCGAATAACAATACACGAGTTTCATATTAAAATGTTAATTGATATGGTTACTAGGTATCAGTTACATTCCTATTTGCTGTATAATATTATCATCTCCATAGTACACTTCCTAGAAATTATAAACATAAATATTAATATACCTGACTGCTGGAATAAATCTCAACTAAGTCCACTTACATAGGTTGTTTCTGTTTAATTATTGTTTTTGGGCACTCAATTAAACTATTAATACTGCACTTAATTATAATATACCAGCTGAATTAAGAACCTCTTCCTTTTTTGAAGTCGGATAAAAAGGAGATTTATAACACACGTATACTATATCCGTCAACTGTGTTTAAACTTTAAAAGCAATGTAATTAATAACAAAGTTTTGAATGAAATATACCTACCTTTACCTACAAAAAATTCCCAATTCAAACATCTGAGAGTACAAAACCATTAAAAAAACATATTTTTTTATTCGTTGTGAAATATAAAAAAATAATACTTAATATACTATGATAGGAACTTGACTGTGATTTGAAAAATTTAAATTATTACTTTTAAATTAACTCAATTTTGTACTAATATTTAAATACAGCTGTATTATTATTAACGTAATATTATCTTAATACTCGGCTGTATGAGTTTAAATCTTTGCCTGCGCGTGGAGATAAGACAATTAATATGTTTTTGGTGTCTGTCAAACGTCATGTGTCACTGTCATTAGGAAATGGCGGTCAATTGTTGGCGTTAGTGTTTTATGTTTATGTGTGATGTTTTGTTAACATTTTGTTATACGTTTCACAATGCATATAAAACAGGTAATAAAAGGAATATTTTGTTCTTGAACTTATTTTTTTTGCAACTTATTTTGATATATTCTGTTACGATGTCTATAAATTCCTTACTTTGTTTACTCGTACGTACACCCAACTTTTTACAAATAACGTAAGTAATAACTTTACAGGTGATTATTCAAGGATTTAAAAGTTATCGAGAGCAAATTGTTGTTGAACCATTTGACAAAAGACACAATGTAGTCGTTGGTCGAAATGGATCCGGCAAAAGTAACTTCTTCCATGGTAAGTTTGATTGCTTTCTCTTCTTTGCTCTTATTGTTACGTTAATTTTATTTTGTTCATAAGATATCTTCATATTCCACATTAGTGTACACTTGTCTATTAAGACAAGTGATCTTTCAAACCACATAAACTATCAAAATGCTTGATAAATGAGATTTGCCACACTTTGATCACGACCATCAATCCAGCCATAATGTAGGTAGTCGTAAACTTTTGTTACGTTTTCATATTATAGGTAGAAATATTGTTACATGTTATCACATTTTTTATGAGTTTCTAATTAACTTCTAAGTTATTCAACTTGTGCATTTTTAAATCACAATCTTTAAAATATGTTGCAATAATGATGTTTAATCATTATTGTTTATTTATATTACAGCTATACAGTTTGTGCTCAGTGATGAGTTTTCCCATCTTCGTCCAGAGCAGCGACTTGCTTTGTTACATGAAGGCACAGGACCCAGGGTGATATCCGCTTTTGTTGAAATTGTATTTGACAATTCAGATAACAGAATTCCGGTATGTGTCTTATTTACCAATATTATATAAATGTGTTCTTTTACTGTTTTACATAAAAGTAAATAAAAGGAATTGATGTGTTTTTAGATTGAGAAGGATGAAATTTTCCTAAGACGAGTCATTGGATCAAAGAAAGATCAATTTTTCCTGAACAAGAAGGTTGTGCCTCGCTCTGAAGTTTTGAACTTGTTGGAAAGTGCTGGTCTTTCCAATTCAAATCCATATTATATTGTGAAGCAAGGAAAGGTAAGCTTTTATGTTTTACAATATAAAAATTAATTTCTTAAAAACTTTCAAAAACAAAAACTTGAACAATCAACTGGTACTTTGCTTATCTACATACTTAGTTTACTCTGACATATTATCATCATTTTATTCAACTGAAGGTGAATTTTACTATTGTGTATTTTAATATTGAATCATATACAATTTATTGCACAGATCAACCAAATGGCAGTAGCGCCAGATTCCCACAGACTGAAATTATTGAGAGAAGTTGCCGGAACTAGGGTTTATGATGAGCGCAGAGAGGAATCTGTCACTATCCTGAAAGAAACTGTTGGCAAGGTAAAGTTAACACTGATAATTAAAAGATAAATAAATAATAAATAAATATTTCAGGATAACTTTCACACACTGCATGATCTGATCCCATACTAAGCTTTCACTTGTGTTATGGAAACCAGATAGCTGATAAACATACATATATAATTTTAAATATATACTTATATAGATAATTTACACCCAGACATAGAGCAAACACCTATGTTCATCACACAAATATTTGCCCTGTTGTATGTGTGTAACTGAATGATGACGAACATTACTTTAAACTTTATTAATTATGTTTATTTATTCTTCTATTGCTTATAAAAATTTTCTTTAAGATATATTACCATTCAATTTATTTATAGGTGGAAAAAATTAATGACTTTCTGCAAACAATAGAAGAGAGATTGAAGACACTAGAGGAAGAAAAAGAAGAATTGAAGGAATATCAGAAATGGGACAAAGCTCGGAGAGTTCTTGAGTTTATTATACATGACACTGAACATAGGGAGAATAAACGGAAACTTGAAGATGTATGTAATTCTTTATACATATTTATCACTAGCCGTGCCCCGCGGTTTCACCCGCATTGCTCCGCTCCTGTTGGTCTTAGCGTGATGAGCTTATAGCCTTCCTCGATAAATGGGTTATCTAACACCGAAAGAATTTTTCAAATCGGACCAATAGTTCCTGAGATTAGCGTTCAAACAAATAAACAAACTCTTCAGCTTTATAATATTAGTATAGATTTACGATACAAAGAGTTTAGAACATTCGTTTTGTTTTTGGCTTCATTAAGTATAATTTTTTTTTTATAAATTAAAATTAAAATCCTGGATTTTAATATTATATGATATGCTATATTAAGCTTGGTTATTACTTCCACTTTCCTTGTATGTATCTCTATGAAACATTTGAAAACAGTATTATTTGTAAGATAATCAAATTTTATTTTTCTAGTTGCAAAAAATGCGCTCAAACAGTGGCAAAGAACAACAACACTATGCTGACATGGTTCGTGAAGCTCAGGAACATGTTAGAGAATCTAACAGGTATAATTACACAATTCATTTGATATATTTGTTGCTGAATTCGTTGGTTTCTAACCCTGAGCACAGAATACATAATAGTAGCTAAACGCTACAGAACGGACATTCCGCCTCCCGCCAATATTAAACACTTACCTCACCCCCACGATCAGTCTAAAAATGGTCTACATTTTTCTGCAAGGACGATACGCAACGAAGATTGCCAACATTAATCAAATTGACTTACAGTAATTTTATTATTTTGGATTTGTGATTATCGTTTTTCGTAGAAAATGGTTAGATATTGTGCTGTTTACGGATGTATTTCATCAAAAAAACGCGAATTTTTTTTACGCTAGTCACAAATGTGCCAACCATAAAGCGTTAACACACACATTTGCAGTCTCTACAGTGTGACTGTCGAAACGATAATTTTGTATGGAGTGTCCGGGGTGTGCCCTGAGTTAAACTCCAACCCCAATACATGGCTTTTCACTATATTTTATAATTAATTTAAACTACCTATTGTAGAAAACTTAAAGAAGCTCGCAAAGACGTGGCGGCTGCTCGTGAAGAGAAAGATATATTGTCCACTGAACAACAGCAACTGCTTAGAGAAAAGACTAAATTGGAACTCGGCATTAAAGATCTGACTGACGATGTTGATGGAGATAATAAATCTAAGGTAGGAAGAATATTTTGAAAATTAATATAGTGTTTGCTATAGTATTTTCTTGGGTTTGATTTTTCTCTAGTATTAAAGGGCTGACAGACGTAGGAACTTTAAAACCGCGGTTTTAAAGTTCGCGTACTTACTCGGCTCGACGTCGGTGACACACGCAAGAGCTTGGTCAGTAGCTTCTCGCGCGTCACCGATATCGAATGTCTCTATGTCATCAACAGAGGGAATTTTATGTTATTCAGGAATTAAATATAGACATTTTTAATTTAATAACCAGCACCTATTTTTAAGTAAATAGCATTCTAACAAAATAAATGTTCAAAAATTGAAGGATATATTTTCGTTTTTACTATTATATTTTGAGGGTACTTTACAAAAAAAGAGCGTGTGCGCCGAGCCTACGCGTAAGGAGTGAAACTTCCTTCGCGGGATTCAAAAATACCTTCGCCAATATTCAATTATATTATATTCATTCATATTAATTATATTAAATTATTTTCATAAAACTAAAAGAAGAAGACGAAATTAATTGAACTTTTGCACTTAGAAACACCTATTATAGCTAGACAGGCTAGGCTCGCGGCTCGCGGCGGTGACAGACGTGCGAGCGAAGGCGGGCTACGAGTAAAATTTCAAACATGTTGGATCGTCAACGAACTTACTCGACGGTTTTTAAGTACGCGTACTTGGGGTGACACACGAGCGAAAAAGGTCGTCGAGCCACAAGTTCGCGTACTTACTCGTACGTCTGTCACCCCTATTACGTAGCTATTCAGTACTATTCTCGCTGTAAACTGTTGGAAAATAAACGCTTTGGAAATTCTTTAAAAAGTTGACTTATAGGACAACATATAGAAAATTTCTTCTCCCAAGTATTGATACATATAAGAATTGAAACAATAAATCTGTTGTTGTTGATATACAATAAGATATACAGCACCAACATTAACCTAACTTAAAAAATAAAAATAAAATAAATAAATAAACTTATTACAATTTTCTTTATCCTTCGCTAATAACTTGATTATAATATTTCCAAAATTAAACAGGAAAGAGCCGAAGCAGAGCTCGAGCGTCTTCGCCAACAGATATCAGAAAAAGAGCGCGAATTGGAAGAATTAAAACCAAAATACGAAGAAATGAAAGCCCGTGAGGAGGAATGTACGAGGGCGTTAGCGCTCAATCAACAGAAAAGACAGGAATTGTATGCAAAGCAAGGCAGAGGGACGCAGTTTACTTCCAAACAAGATAGGGATAGATGGATTGAGAAGGAGCTCAAGTGAGTTTATTAATCTTAATACTATTATAAAGGCGAAAGTTTGTAAGTATGGATGTATGGATGTTTGTTACTCTTTCACGTAAAAACTACTGAACCGATTACAATGAAATTTAGCACACATATAGAGGGTAACTTGGATTAACACATAGGATAGGTTTTATCCCGGAAATCCCACGGGAACGGGAACTATGCGGGTTTTCCTTTGAAAACGCGAGCGAAGCCGCGGGCGGAAATCTAGTTGAACATAATTCATGTGTACTATCTACTTGTCCTTGACCAGAGAAAAAATATTGGTCTTTAATACTATCAATTCGATAGGGTTTTGTTAGTTTCTTTCATGTTATAACAAAGGAATGGGTGAAATAGTGATATAGGCTACTTATTACCACTACAAAACATCTCATTCGATTCGATGAAGATGTTATTATGCGTTTTTGAATCAATCAAAATTTGATAATTTCGAATAGTACTTTTACTGTTACTTGCTAAATCTTTCGAGACCCCGAGTAACAGCTAGTTATGGTATATACGAGCATCCGTTTTCATGTTTCTAAATAAAAATTACTTTACAGATCGCTCAACAAGCAAATAAAAGACAAAAAGGACCACGAGACCAAATTACGTGATGATTTACGCCGCGATGCGACTAAACTGACTGAACTAGAGAAACGTATTGAGGAAATGACTAAAGAGATGGAAAGACAACGCGTGGCGATAGATGAACATAATAAACAGTATTATGAGTGTAAAAAGAGAAAGGATCAAGAACAGAGCACAAGGAAGTGAGTTTATTGAGAAAAAATTATATAAATGAAAAGAAAAACAGAGCGTGTTATGCCGAGCACACGTGTCAGAGGTGAAACTTATTTGGCAAGATTCAAAATACCGTATTATTTGGCAAGATTCAAAGATAAAACGTCGCGTGACGTGACGTGACGTTCTTGCCATGATGCGACCTTGAAATTGAACTCTCAACACGCCTAAAAGAGTTTCACTTCATAAAAAATTTTTGGTGACAATTTTTTGTCTTCTCTGAACTTATAACGGCTGAATGATATTAAAAATTAAAGTAATAGTTTAAAAAATATAAAGATCGTAGGTGTAATCTTTATAATGAGCTTTTGTTATTTTTTACTAGTGAACTGTGGCGAAAAGAAACAACATTGACACAGAATTTGTCTTCATTGAAAGAAGATTTGGCTAAGGCTGATCAAGCTTTGCGATCAATGGCAGGAAAGGTATGCATTAATTTTATATATGTGATATTATGCCTAACCTTTTTACCTTTTTTGCAAAAAAATTTTGTTCCGTTTTTTAATTTGTACTTATGTGTTTTCATAAATGTTTTGTTATACATAACTTCTTCGTTTTTGTCGTAATTTGCGCAGTTTTTAAAATAAAACTATTATTTTAGCCAATTCTCAATGGACGAGACAGTGTGCGTAAAGTTCTAGAAACTTTCCAAGAACGAGGTGGCGAATGGGCTAAAATCGCCACTCAATATTATGGGCCTGTTATTGAGAACTTCACTTGCGATAAAACTATTTACACTGCTGTTGAGGTAGGTTATTAATTATATATTTGTATAATATAAAATTTATGTGAAATTGTATGTGCGTTGCCATAAAAACTTACTTTGGCACATAAAAAAAAATAAGTTAATTATGCTTTTTTCTTAAGCGACATGCGCCTATGGAAATCGCTTTTTTTTTGCATAAAGGATTTTTAATTTTTCTCATTTGTAATTATGAATAATGTTACCATATTTTTTCATTCAGTAACCCATTCGAAATTCTCTACATATTTCTTAGGTAAGTATATAATTCTCTTATTATATTTTATACAGGTAACAGCAGGTAACAGGTTATTCCATCACATAGTTGAGTCAGACACAGTCGGTACTAAAATATTGAAAGAGATGAACAGACAGAATCTTCCCGGAGAAGTCACTTTCATGCCGCTTAATAGACTGCAAGTTAGGGATATGATATATCCTAATGATAATGTGAGTATTATTTAACTTAGTAATCCAATACTTTATAATTTTAAAAATGTTTTACTATACCATATTATATTTATAGTATGTATTGACATTTATCGCTTCAAACTTCTAGAACATCTAAATGAATAATATTCACCTAAAATGAAATATAATATTTAACTACCTTCCAAATACTTTAATTTGCCACTAGAGGATAGCGTAACAAATGCCTTTAAAATGATATTCCCGAGCATAAAACAGTTCAAATATCAAGTAATAAAAAAAAATTATTAACAATTTTATATTAACCATATTTTTTTATTACAGAATGCAATTGCCATGGTGCAAAAACTTAAATACGATCCGAAATACGCAAAAGCCATGAAGTACATCTTTGGTAAAACCCTCATATGCAGAAATTTGGAGTGCGCTACAGAATTGGGGAAACAATATCATTTGGATTGTGTCACTTTAGAGGGAGATCAAGTAAGTAATCCATATGAGATATTAATATAATATATTAATATATTGTTATAAACTAAACTGTCATCTTAGTTTATTTGCAATATAAAGTTAAACATTTAAATCATGATTTTTCATTGGAACTTTAAAGAAATCGGGCCGATTTGAAGTGCGTAATTACGTATTCAATTACGTAATTACACACTTCGAATCGGCCCGAAAAGTGGAAAAATAAAGTTGTGTTCTTTAATATTCCTACTATTTGACATACTTTATTATTAAACATTTAATTTGCGTCTATTCTCAAGTTACAATTATAACTAATTTATTTCTTTCCAGGTATCATCAAAAGGTTCGCTCACAGGTGGTTATTTCAATCAGTCGCGTTCTCGATTGGAAATGCAGAAAACACGTTCGGAACTGATGGAACAAATAACAACTTTGGAACAAGAGCTCAGTACTTTGAGACAGGATTTGAATAAAACGGAGACTAGTATAAATAGTATTGTGTCTGAGATGCAACGAACGGAGACTAAACAGGGGAAAGCTAAGTAAGTAATAACTTGCCTAATGCTTTTTATGTATTTATTTATATGATATACTAGCTGCTCCGCGCGGTTTCACCCCCGTGGCTCCACCCCTGTTGGTCGTAGCGTGATGATATATAGCCTATAACCTTCCTCGATAAATGGGCTATCTAACACCGAAAGAATTTTTCAAATCGGACCAGTAGTTCCCGAGATTAGCGCGTTCAAACAAACAAACAAACAAACTCTTCAGCTTTATAATATTAGTATAGATTTATGGTACAACTATATTTTGATATCGAACATTACTAAAACATAAAAAATATCACTTAAAATGATAAAGATATTTATTTCTTCGTTGTTTTTTGTATGCTAACAGCGCTGTTTGTGAGTCACACGATTTTCAATTAAGTAATAGACCAATGTACCTTCTCACAAATACTCCAAAAGATTTGACCGATTTTAGCATTGACAGAGTGGTTTTGGTGTAAATAAAACTATCTTCAAAGTACAAACTTACACACTTTCGGATTTACGAAATCAATCACAATATTCTTACATAATTATTCACATAAATCTCTTTTTACAGGGATATCTTCGACAAAGTGAAAGCCGACATTCGTCTAATGAAAGAGGAATTAGGTTCCATAGAACGATTCCGCGGACCTAAAGAAAGGTCTCTAGCTCAGTGCAGATCTAGTTTGGAAGCTATGCAAGCTACTAAAGAAGGCTTGGAGTCTGAATTACACCAGGTAAGTTTTGTTTGTATTATTGTTTTTATTGAAGTGAAACTTCTTTATCGGGGTTGGACAAAAATTTAGTGTACCATTTTTGCGTTACGCCGTACGCGTGACATTTTTGCGTTACGCCATACTCGTGTTATTTTTAAGGTCATAAAGAAGTTTCACTTCTTACATGTGTACTCTAGTACACGCATACATTTTTTTTTGAGTTTCAGAAAGAACTTGATTCACAATCACGCTAAATTGTCCGAAGCAAAACACTGCCTACGCGTCTATTAGGCAGGGTTTTCTAATGAGCGTACAAAATTGACTTTAAACATTACTCCCACGAAATAAGGTGTTGATTTGAATGAATTTTTTATACAATGCTACTGTACCTATATAGACAATCGCAAGTATAGTTGTTGATATTACAATAAATACTGGTAATAAAAGGTTTTTTTATTATTGTAATGGTAACTGACTAGCAAATTTTAAATTTAACAAGATATGAAGAATAACTATATTACAATTTGTAATATTTATAATTTAAAAAAAATGTCTTATATTATTATTATAAAAACAATATCTTTTCTTTCCATTTGGAGATTACGGTGTACTCAGATAATTTATTAAAGTACAAAATACACTTTCTTAACCAAATAATCTTGATCCACAGGAACTAATGGAGCAACTATCGACAGCGGATCAAGGTAAAGTGGACGAATTAAACGACGCCATTCGACGACTCACACAAGAGAACAAGGAAGCTTTCAGTCAGAGAATGAATTTAGAAGCCACTAAGAACAAACTTGAGAATCTGCTCACTAATAATTTGATTCGGTATGTTGGCATATTTTATATTTTCATCTATTTTTTATTTTTATTTTATTTTATTAAGGCTCATTAGCAGCTGTACATCGATTGTTTTACATAAAAAATACACAATAAATATAGGACATGATGGACAACTAATAAAAAATGAGCACTGCATGCACTACAAAAATTAATTACATTAAAAAAATAATAATAATATACACATTAAATACATTTTAACTTAATAAAATACATTTTAAAATAAATAAATATAAATCTAGATCTAATTGTTTTTGTTGTTAAAATCTAATTGTTGTAAAAATATGTATTGACGTTTCAAAAGTGCTTCTAGAAGAAGTCTAATTGAATAAATAAATGTTTGAGTTTGAGTTTTTCCACGATTGACGTAAAATAAAGAACTATACTCAAAATCACGGTCAAAAACCGCTCAAACGAAACTCTGCCTACGCGTCAATTAAGCTGAGTTTTACAATTGACTTTGAACGTTACCGCCATTATATTAGGTTTTAATTTAAGACGCTTTTTGACGTCTTTTAATCAGCGATTGCGAGCCTAGTTGTGTATTGTATATCAGCATTGCCCACTTTATAATATACTTGCTGTACCCCGCGGTTTCACCCGCATTTGCAAGAATTTTTCAAATCGGACCAGCAGTTCCTGAGATTAGCGCGTTCAAACAAAACAACAAACTCTTCAGCTTTATAATACATATTATAATTATAATATTGTTAGACGTAACTTTTGATTTAATATTTTTGTGGATGAATAGTTTTCAATGTAGTTGTCATTATTTCATGTCTAAACATGCTTAGCTGTTAAAACTATAAAATGTCGCTTTCCTTTAACTGGCCCATTCGTACGAATCGTGCCTAGGGGCTCGGACGTTGTTTATACGACGTTCGACCCAACTACCCTCACTTTGCTAATAGTCGTTGACTTGCTGCGATTTGTTATCAACTACATACCTACATCAATTAGGTAGCTGTGTAGAATCGCAGTACATTCTTATTACATTCAAACTAATATTTAACCCGGCCTCGCGTGTGAATTCTTATAATATACTAGCGGTCCGCCCCGGCTTCGCCCGTGGTACATAATATTTACGTTTTCTCTACATAAAAACCATCCTCGTACTTCAAGGAATATAATAAAAAAAGAATGATCGAAATCGGTTCAGCCGTTCTCGAGTTATGCGCTTACCAACACATTTTGCGATTCATTTTTATATTAATATATAAAAAAGTAACATAATAAATATTCTCCCGTTAGACGTAAAGACGAATTGGTACAAGCGCTCCAAGAAATATCAGTAGAAGATCGCAAACGTCGACTACAAAACAGTAAATCTGATTTGAACGCAGCGGAGAAACGGATCAAGCAAATTAACAAAGAGTTAGAGGAAGTCGAGAGAAAAGTACAAGCCGCTGTGAAAAATGAAAAAGCACTGAAACTTGAGTTGGATAAATGGAGGAATAAGGTAATATTAAATTTAAATGAGTATTATGTGAAAAGCAAACTGACTTTTTATTAATGTTAAGTATTTTACAAGAATTTTTGTATCGTAGTTTTTTTCATTATTACTATTGGTTAATGGTAATGATGATTTTTAAAAAAATATTTTTATTTGTATGACAATATGTAGTAATTATGAATGAAAAAAATAAATGTCGAACAAACGCTAAAAATAATGTTTGTCAAGAAGATTTTTCTGGTTTATTTACTTATAAAGATACTTAATCCTATTTGCTATATTTATTATTATTTCAGGAAAAAGAAGCGCAAGACAAAATGGAAGAAGACGCGAAGGGTCTAGAAAAGATGGCGTCTAAGGAAGTGTTATTGCAGGAAAAGATACAAGAGTCGTTGGACAAAATAGCCGCTCTCGGAACACTGTCCAATGCGCCGGAATTACACGCTAAATATGAGAAAATGTCTCTTAAACAGGTAAAAATGTTTCCTTTAAATTGAGTCCTAGGTGTTTAGAAATAACAGAACGCAAAATCTAAAGCTTTAAATCCGTTTTATTGAAGTGAAAACTTCTTTAGCGACGTTGAGCACTTTTTCTGTAATGGGTATAAAATCTTAAACTCGCGTCAGGACACGTGACCTGATCGAAAAAGCGTAAGACGGATACCATTCCAAAATATCAAACATGCTGAACGTTAATAATCAAGTTTTCACTTCTGCCGGCACTCCCGGAGTGCAACCCGTCTTTTATTTTAATTAAATTCACATAATTTTTCTAATTTAGCTCTTCAAAGAATTGGAGAAAGCGAACCAACATCTTAAAAAGTACAATCATGTCAACAAAAAAGCGTTGGATCAGTTCATAAGCTTCTCAGAACAAAAGGAGAAATTGTATAAGAGAAAGGAGGAACTTGATATTGGGTAAGGTTTATTTATTACTATATTTTAGTTTGATATTTAATATTTGGGAACTTAATTTAAGTACAATCTATTGACACTAAATTAGTAAAGTCTAATTTTCTCGGTGGGATAAATGCACATCTATATATATAAAAATGAAACCCGTTTCGGGTTGTCACGGTATCACGTGTGAACGGCTGAACTGATTTCGATAATTCGTTTTTTTTTAATGTTTGTGGAAGTCCAAGGATGATTCTTATGTAGAGAAAACGTATATATGTACCACGGGCAAAGCCGGGGCGGACGGCTAGTTTTTTATAAATCTGTACTAAGACTCAAACCTAGAATATATCCATTCTATTTCTTAAAATAAACAATGTAGCAGTCGCCTTTACTTATCCATTGCAAGTTTTTAGTTTCCATTGTTATTCACAGTTGCATTACTTTCAAATTTCCATATATTATAAAGGATTTTCATGTACACTTCGTCTCTTGCAATACTAGCGTACATGTAATCAAAATGATTAAAATTATTCATGTTATACTTTGCACGCACATTCGGTAAACTTTCACATAGTGTATTCACATCCATAGGATGCGATAATTTATCATTGTGACTATAAAACAACACAATAGGAACTTTTACATTTCTCAAATTATAGTCCGGAGGAACAGTCATTCCGTATATTTTCATATTTTGTTCCCCATAATCAAATCTACGAAAATAACCCGAATTTATAAGTTGTCCATAATGAACTAACTGTAATGTAGAGGAAGTAGTTGGACAATGTCCAAAAATTATGGGCATAAAACTCTTTTGAATGAGACCATTATCGGCACCAATAAATATAGTCAAAACGTTTCCACAATTCGAAGATAATAAACCACAGAGACTAGATATCCACTTCAAAAAACTCGTACTAGGCGTGTATACATCGTAAATAGAGGAAAAAGAAACAAAAACTTTCGAAATGTATCTTAATAGTGGGTTATCTATATTCTTCATCCACGCTACCGGTGCCAGAGCAAACATCATTCTAATCTTTTTATTATATTCTGGTTTCATCGCATTCATAACGTAGAAAGCCGTCGTACCTTGCGAATGACCTACATAGTATAGATCATTTGACTCCGTTGCATTTAAAATATAATCAATTGTAGCTGGTAAATCGTACAATCCAATCTCTTCCCATGTGAAGTTCCAATACTTTTGATCTGTGTTGTTTAATTCAATGTGTGATAAAGAGTATTTATTTCCTCTCGCGTTTCCAAACCACACATCGAATCCTTGATCAGCTAATATATGCCCTAAAGAGTTTCCGGGGCCTTGTAATATCCAACAGTCTGCTGAATCTAGGATGCCGTGCATTAAAAGTATTGGTATACCACTTTCCTTATTATTTCCAAATCTGTGGACTGATAATTTGTAGCCATCTTCAGTTAGCACTTCGTGCTTTTCCAAGTTATATTTGTATTTTAATGCCAATTCCTGAATATTAAGATTGGCGTCATCCTTATTAACAATTTTCGATTGGTCATTGTCTAAAAAGTTTGTTATAATGTCAAACAATTTTAACGATTGAGTATTCCGTATTAATATTATAACGACACTTGCTAATAGAAAGTGTCTCAAATACATTTTGCCCGTAAAACAAATCAGTAACGTCATTTAAATAGTTTTTATCGTAATGTACGAGTATTTCTTTATCTCTAGGAAATACCGCTAACGCTAATTATCGCTGGTGGTAATTCCTTAAGTGATTTAAAAAAGTAAACCATACATTTTACTTCTATGCTTTTTTTTATCTATAATAGTACTATATATCCGCAATTTGTCTATTGTATTAGCATCAAAACCTACTTGTTGTTTTAATTTCAGTGTGCTATCTGACTAAATATGATATACTAGTTAGATCGCGAGGCTTCACACTCGTGGTACCCGTATAAAAAGCAGTTTATTCAGAGTTTTATCTCCGTTCCAAATTTCGTATAGATCCGATAAGCTGTTTCTATGTGAAAGAGAAGCAAACATTCTTACAAACTTTCGCGTTCATAACATTAGTAAATTTTATCGTTTATTTAATTTTTTAGACCCAATTTAACAGGCCAAAAAACCCTTTTTTTTACATTTTCAGTGGAGAAAAGATTCGTGAATTGATC
The DNA here is from genome assembly GCF_061535455.1 of Colias philodice. NCBI lineage: Eukaryota > Metazoa > Arthropoda > Insecta > Lepidoptera > Pieridae > Colias > Colias philodice. The sequence continues at coordinate 7,547,628 of NC_143099.1, read as the reverse complement.
GAAGCCCTGGAACACCGTAAGCTAGAGGCTATTCAGTTCACATTTAAGCAAGTGAGCAAGAATTTCACGGAGGTGTTCAAGAAACTCGTGCCGCAGGGACGCGGGTCGCTCATTATGCGTGTGGCCGCTGATGACCCTAATGATGTTGCACCAGAAGTGAGTACCATTATTTTTAAGTTAAAATTTAAAAAAAAAATATTTCAAATTTTGAAAAAAAGTTCTTTAAAACGAGGAATTTTTAAAGTTTAGAATATTTTTGAAAAAACTTAAAACTGAAAAAGTAGCTTAAATTCGATTGCTCTGGCGGAAGCACGGGTGGCCAAGAAGTCAGCGACCAGCGTCATGCCGGCAAGGCGACAGACGCGGATTCGAATCCCGCATCGTGATAGATTTTTTTCTATTAAAAATTACTCATTTATTATTAACATTTGATTCATTGATTGATATAAAAGTAAATATATTATGTATCTTTTTTTTTTCCAAATATTATAAAATTTTAACGAATAGAATTCGCGTTCATTTGAATGTTGTAAAACTACTTATACAGGGTGTCCCAAAAAGTAGTGATGAACGGAAGCTGGGACCTAGAGGGCTATCCGAATCACCCCCATGTATGTTATGCGATTTTTCGTATTTTCGGAGTTATGACGTTTTTTTTCAATTTTTCACCTATCGCCGAGTACGATGATATTTTCACTCATGGTGACGTCAATTGTTGCGCTAGATGCTTGATTTTTTTTGTGTGCTAAGCTGAAAGATAGGCCAATTCAGTATGGTAACATATACTATCGTTAGATCTTCGAATGGAATAAAAATAATAATTAAATGACAAGAAAGATAAACTTACTCAGTGGTGAAAATCACCACTTCAAGGGCCCGTAAAAAAATAAAATCACATAAAAAAAGTTTTCCGTTTGTTGAACGAAATAACCCGAAAATTCATAGTAGTAGAAGAAACCATTAAAAATGATAAAAGGGCATTCAGTCATTTAAAAGACAACTTTTTACGGTGATGTCGCACTTGCACTGAACGGGGTCATTTAACATTTTAAAAATTTCTGGTAATTAAACACCTTGTTATTGGTTTTAATTTGTTTTTTTATTGATCATTATGTTAATTCAATTTTTGCACTTACCACATTTAGATTTAAATTTTTCGATTGAAGCCTTCTGAATAATAAAATGAAATTTTCAGGCTACCTGATAGATAGAGCAAGTTTTTAAAAGCGAAACGGAACTTGAAGGCATAGCATGCAATAGCTTTACCGCGGCAGTCCCCGAGTGCCACACGTCTTGTATCTCAATCTTCAATATTTATCTCATATCTTAATTATTAATTATTATATAGATATAAATATGACATTGCAGCGCGCGAACGCGGAGCAGTTCTCGGGCGTGGGCATCCGCGTGTCGTTCACGGGCGGCGAGGGCGACATGCGCGAGATGAACCAGCTGTCCGGCGGGCAGAAGTCGCTCGTGGCGCTGGCGCTCATCTTCGCCATACAGAAGTGCGACCCCGCGCCCTTCTACCTGTTCGACGAGATCGACCAGGTGAGTGACGTCACGTGACGTCATACGATTCAATGTAAAAAAAAAATGTTGTGTGGTTTTATGAAACCACGGTAAAAGTGAAACTGTTCGAACGGTTCCGAACACTGCTTTGTGTAGCGCATGTCGCGTGACGGTCGGTAGGTATACCTACTCGGCAGCCGCGAATAATTATGTATAATTATAATCGTCATTAGCCTAAAAAATGATATCGCCGGATTGCGTATATTTTTCCTGTTATCGGTTACCTGGTTTCTGTGTTTTAATTATACAGTTTCACTGAAAACTAAAATATAATGCCAAGATATTATTAACTTCAGAGACAAAATCTTTAAATTACTGTAATGAAACTCTTAGCTATACAATATTAAAACAGAAAAAAGAGTAACTGAGGTATGTGTAACATTAAACCATTCGTTATGAGAAGGGAGACCATGTTATGATATATAAAGCAAAATTAATAACGTGGTATAATTTTGTAGCTTCATTGTCGATGGAATATATAATATAATGTCTTTTTGTATTGTTTTGTAGTAATCACTGCCAAATGACTTTACCTGATACATAATTAGAAAATTATAAACTAATGAGTGCTCGGATACTTCCTCATGAATTATTATACTCGACCCATTATAATAAATACATGTACATAGTACATTAATGAAAACATCATAATTCAGATTAAGTACAAATAAACAACCAAGATAATAATATTGTGTCTACTTTATTTTTGAACAATTGGTTATTCATTTTATTGCATACAGCATAAAACTGACGATTAAATAATTGATTTGATTCCAATGCCAGCATTCAGAATTCAGTTAAAATAAATAATACATTTTACGTTATAAATAATCTTAAAATCTAAAATTACAGGCCCTCGACGCTCAGCACCGTAAAGCAATAGCCAACATGATCCACGAACTATCGTCAAGTGCTCAATTCATCACAACCACCTTCAGACCGGAATTACTAGAACACGCACACAAGTTCTACGGAGTTAAGTTCCGGAACAAAGTGTCGCACGTTGAGTGCGTGACACAGGAAGAGGCGAGGGACTTTGTGGAAGATAGCGCTACACATGCGTAGATTTATTGAAATTAAATGTTTTTTATATTAAACGCTATTATTTACTTAACTTAATTACCTTATAATATATAGTAATAAGAAAACAAGTGTTAACACGCGTCAAGTTCCGGAACAAAGTGTCGCACGTTGAGTGCGTGACACAGGAAGAAGCGAGGGTCTTTGTGGAAGATAGCGCTACACATGCGTAGATTTATTAAAATTAAATGTATTTTCTATTAAACGCTATTATTTACTTAACTTAATTACCTTATAATATATAATAATAAGAAGACAAGAGTTAACACGCGTCAAGTTCCGTAACAAAGTGACGCAGGAAGAGGCGAGGGACTTTGTGCTAGCGCTTGTCATGCGAAGATTGTTTACGTTTTGTTTAAGTTTATTTTTGTAATATGTTATAGTTTACTTCACATAATTATCTAATAATTGATATAATATGTAGGTAGTTAAAGAGTTAAGAGCTAAGATAAAAAGAGTTGACACGGGTCAAGTTCCGGGACAAAGTGAGGCAGGAAGAGGCGAGGGACTTCATGGAAGCTAGCGCTACACATGCGTAGATTGTAACTATACAATTACAGGCCCTCGTATATACCCTATACACTAGTATACAACAAAGTATATTTTTGTACTATTTTATTGTTTACTTAACATAAATCCCTTATAATGTAGAGTGATAAAAAGAAAAATTTAACACGTGACTAGTTCCGGAATAAAGTATGCGTGACAGGAAGAGGCGAGGGACTTTTTGAAAGACACATGCGTAGATTTATTGAAATAAAAATTTATTTTTATAATGTGTTAAGTATTGTATTATTATTTCTTTGGTGAGAATCCCTAGTAATAAATGATAATGAGTGAACAAGATTCTATAGGCGTTTAGTTCAACAACAAGGTATTTGACGTCGAATGTGTGACGCAGGAGGTAAGGCAGTTTATGGACGACACGCGTGCGTTGATTGTTTAATTTAAAATATAACTATGTATTTTTTAATATTAATATAATTGTGGACTTGAATATATTAGATATTACTTTGTCGGGGTGTACCCCGAACTATTAAACTAGTTATTTTGTAATAAAAAACGACACAACGCGTCTTCAATAGTTGTCACACATGAAGACGCATCACGCAAAACACTTCATGGAAGATAGAGCGTCCGTAAAAACTTAAATGTACTTATACGAATATAAATTAACTAAATTATAAGTTTTATTTATCGTATAAAAAAATAGTATATGCAGAGTTTGCACAAATGGTTTTAATTTTTGAAACATGAACCTTTTTTTTTTATCGCGAAATTTTTTTTTGTAACGCATGTATACAGGGTGTCCCACTATTGGTATACTAAGCGCGAAGGAACTTGTAGTTTTGCATACACTGATCACGTAAAAAATACTTAAAAAAAAATTACGTCCAAAATTTTTTGCTAAATTTTTCCTGAAAATCCATGTTTTCTTCTCTAGCTTCGCGCAGCCGGCATATACCGCTTCTCTAATATGAGCATTTTATCTATGAAAACATAATCTTAAACGATAGCTCACGTGCTGGTGGCAAAGTTGGGCGGCTCGCTTGTTATGGGTGTACACATAGCGTTTTAAGAATTCATCTACATATTTGAAAAAAAAATGCGTCTGGAATTTTTTAATTATTTTTTACGTACTCAGCGTATGCAAAACTATAACCTCCTTTGAGCTTAGTATACCAACAGTGGGACACCCTGTATAGTATACAATCACATCATATATTATGATACGTATATGATTTGATATGTTATAGGTGTAAAGAAAAAATGTTTAAATAACTGACTTGTTATATTTAGCTTAATATTAACTTAAATCTACGATGTAGGCGCGGCTGTGGTCGTAGTGGCCGGACACCTCGAAGAACGAAGCAGTGAGACAGCTGGAATAAAAATAAAAATTTAATTACTAACATATCTCGCTCGCCTTCTAAAACAAGGATAATAAAAAAACAGGTCTTTAAAACAAGTCTAACTGGATATAGAGTTCAATTGCATTTTGATATAGGTATAATATATTTATAGTGTTACCCGGTTGCGATGCAGCTTTTTTTCGTTGTTTTATGTTTTTATCTTTTTTTGAGACAAACAATTTTTTTTGTAGTTACTGAATGAATTTACATTTATATTTTCAACATTTCACGTACCTAGTTAGTAGTTATTTACATTTCAGTACTATAGGTACCATACTATAATATCACATAGGTATACATGGTAGGTACCTACCTACATCATCTAAAGTACAGATTAGTTTAACCATTATGTACATTTAATTACCCAGTTTGCCTGTCTTTTGGAATTTCGCTATTACATCTTCCAAAACATAATAAATTAAAGAAATAATATTCAAGGAAAAAACACATTATAAAAACATGATATTGAAGCCAATTATAATATAGATTATAGAGCTTAATAACTTTATATTCGTCTCAACGAATGTTTATAAACAATGTTTTCCTCAAAGGTGATAACGTAGCATATATTTATTAATGCCAGTTAAAATAAATAAGCGTAAGTTTATTAATTATACACAATTATGATACTAATAGACGTGTTGGGAGTAACCGCTCGTGATATTTTCCCCCAAGTTTTCCTGTTTTCATACAATACACTAATTAAAATAACCCCCGACTAAAACTATTGTAAAATACACATGCTCATCAATTTGAGGCTCAATTATAGCACGCCATTAAAATAATAATACTTTGTGGCATGTGTATCTACTAACTACAACTTTATCAACTACTATTTGTGTTTGAAAATCTTCGTATTTGAACATTATTTGACCCTTTACTTTTGGCAAACAGAAAACTTTATAAAATAGATGACGTCTAAAAAATGAAAACAAACTTGCGATACTTACTAACTCCACACAATTGTGCACAAGAGAGCCTCCCAGGATTGTCGTAGGTTTGGCCGTTGGAACCACAGACTGGGTTGTATTCAGCTGTTACTGGGCAGGTTAGCAAACAGTTCTGTATTTCTGGAGATTGGGTTGTTACTCTGAAATCGTGAGGCATTCATCAATTATTGAATTTTAGCGTTTATTCGGTTGTACCAATATTTAAACAATTCAGCTGTTACTGGGCAGGTTAGCAAACAGTTCTGTATTTCTGGAGATTGGGTTGTTACTCTGAAATCGTGAGGCATTCATCAATTATTGAATTTTAGCGTTTATTCGGTTGTACCAATATTTAAACACGATAGCTAATACCGAACATGTTATACGGGGTTTTCCCCGCGTGTGTCCAAACCACATTTACGCTGAGGTCAACAAAAGAAGATTACCTAAGGTGAATCTTGTAGAGTCAAGGTTAAAAATGTATTTATCACAGTTGTCGTTTAGCGGCTAAAAAACTACATAAATAAAAACAAAATTCATAAACAATTTTGGTATCTTCTTGTAAATAAACAAGTACGGTCTACTAACTGTTTGATAAAATTTGATCTATTAGGGAATAGATCAAGTTTTATCGGTTTTTTTTTAGATTTTTGACAATTCGTTCATTTTTATTTTTGCGTGGACGACCATACCGTATAGTCTCCGATTATAGTCTTTACAATCATTGAATTTACTAGCTGTGCCCCGCGGTTTTACCCGCAGTGCTCCGCTCCTGCTGGTCTTAGCGAGATGATATAGCCCATAGCCTTCCTCGATAAATGGACTAACACGGAAAGGATTTTTCAAATCGGACCAGTAGTTCCCGAGATAAGCGCGTTCAAACAGACAAACTCTTCAGCTTTATAATATTAGTATATATTAAAATTAAATATAACTAGGAATAATAGCTACATTATTATATGGTTGGTAGTGCACTAGGGTATTATAAAAGGCTACGAATTGAGAATTTTCATTTTTTTAAGACGTTTGCCCAAAATGCTTACCCGTTACTTGGGGCTTGAGTGGTTGGAGGTTGTGTAGGAACATTCGGTCCCGTGTTTGGCCTGTTATTTTGGTTCATGTTTGGCCTGTTATTTTGGTTCATGTTGGGCCAGTTTTGATTCATATTCGGCCAGTTTTGATTCATATTCGGCCTGTTGTTTTGATTCATGTTCTGCCAATTTTGATTAGGATAAAAGTTGGGATTGAATTGGTTGTTTGGTCTCCTCCATGGATCATAGTCCGCGGGCCTGTTCCAGCCGTACCTGTCTTCGAGATCCTCTTCACTCGAATCGGCTTGACGTCTGTATCTGAGGCCGCATGCTGCGTAGCTGACCACAGCTGCGGAAATTAAAAAAATATATTTAAATAAAACTTTTACCTAAGTTTATCTCGTACTTTATAGTGCTTATAGACACCTAGATACAGCCTATACACCTAGAGTCCTAGACCCAGCCTCAATACAGATATTTTAAAAATAAAAATCCACTCCAAGCTTACTAATTATGTATATTAAGTACATTATGCTTAAAAATGAAATTGTACCAGTAGTTAGTTCATTGCCATATAACAAGGTAAGATTGGATTGGTCCTTTATATGTAAATTATGAATAAATTGTCTTAATTTTTATGTAAATGTTTATTATATTCAAAAGCCAAATGATGTCATGTGTTTTGAAAGTTATTTATTCTGCAGGAGTCCTCACTCTTCTAGTGATACCTTATATGCTCACTAGGTTGTGTTTCTTTTTGTGTGATTTTTTTTCTTTATGTTCCCTCTTAAATAACCTTTAGATTATAATTTACACTGTAAACAACATAAAGCGGAAATTGCGTAAATATTGTTATTGTTATGACCATTTGTATATAACCTGTATTATGTTTACTTTACATAACAATTTCAATTTGAATAATAATAATTATTATTACTTATCTACTTTATAAGGAAACAAAGATTTATTCAAACTTATTATTAACATCTCACTATAATATTATTAGAAAATGCTATAGTTACCTACTTAATTATTAATTCATAAATTTTCTAAATATTTACAATTAATATATGATATAACTACCTAAATAATATGATGTACTCACCAAGTAATATTAAAACTTGTAATTTATCCATATTATACACAAATTTAATGAATTAATCGTTCAGCGGTCAGACGCGGTACTGATGTCAACTAGCCTTTACTGTGTTTATAAATGAATCTTGTCTCGATATTTTACTCCTCCGAATGAACCTTGTTGATCGTGCTAGTGACGTATTTTTATCGATAACTATTTTACTCTATAAAACAATGTTGACTGGGATCGGGGACATTATATTATTAACGTCATCCACATGACCACATCATCATTTACCTACTTCCGTTATCGGGGGGCGGGGTGGTTGATAATATTTTATAACTAAATAATGATTTATTCGTTGATGATGACGAACGATGATTCGTTCGTTGGAACTTGTACAGTTAAATAGTCAAAACGTTTCCTTTACATTATCCACTTTTTCAAATTCAACATTGAAATTTATAAGAAGACAAATAAATTAAATTAACGTCTATCAAAAAAAATACGAAAACGTAGTTTAAATCTTAGATATACATTACATTACATTCGAGGTACATCATTAGAGGTACATTCCATATAACAAACATTAAACTATTGTACCTAGGTATACCTATCCATCCAGCAACAAAGTCAAAAAGCATCGATATTTATAAATAGGTTCCCACAGCACTATTCTTGAGAGATCAAGAGACAAACCTATAACGTAAATTCCCGTATGTATTTCTTAGTTATCCTGTTTATAAAAGGGGTTTGAACCGGGGTTTTCAAAATGCATAGTTGTAACGGAACTTCGTTTAAAAGTAACTATGTATTTCGTAAAAGCTTCAACTATAAAGAAAGATATAGGATGAAAATTGATGACAATACTGAATACATCGTGTAGCATATCGTACTTGTTAGCTGTTGTGTGATGTGATACAAATTTTCACTTAGTTAAAGCCTCCAGCTTGCTAAGTAATTCATCCATACTAATATTATAAATGCGAAAGTAACTCTGTCTGTCTGTCTGTTACTCAATCACGCCTAACTACTGAACCAATTTTCATGAAATTTGGTATGGAGATATTTTGATACCCGAGAAAGGACATAGGCTACTTTTTATCCCGGGAAAATGACACAATCCCGGAAATCCCACGGGAACGGGAACTATAAGGGTTTTTCTTTGACTGCGCGGGCGAAGCCGCGGTCGGAAACTTAGTAACGTATAAATAAGAATTCAATTTAATGGAAACGTTAAATTGGTACAAAAGAAATCCTGTTTTAATCCTGTACCAAAATTCAAGTTATATAGAGCTGTATTCAGAAAATAATTTATGTGTTATTGAACTCCGTACCTAATAGCCTATAAGTACCTAGGTATACAAATTTAAAAAGGCGTTTGATGACTATGGGCCTTACATACATTAATCATCGAAACAGTGAATCCTATATTGTAATTTGTATTGTATATTTTAAGTAAGCGTAATAATTTAGAAATGGTAAATATTTGTTCTTTTTATCGGTATCCAACTTTTAATATAAAAATTAAAAATATTATAACTAACCTAATACAACCATCTGTGAAAATTTAGCAAGTCAAGCAATTTCTAAGATTGAAATGTTTTGTCTATATATTTTCTCGTATATTTTTAGTTATGATATCCAGATATGAAATCAAAATATAGGTACTAACTACTAAGTCTACTCACTACTAGGTATGTATTTCTATTATCACCTCAATTTTACTATGTACTTGGTTGCATATTTTAAATAAATAATATACCATTTAATAATTATTATTTTATTATCTAGTTTCTTTGTGTTCGAATACTACTTGGGCGTAACTTGCTATTGCTTATCGATAGGCGAAAAAAAACATACAGTAGGTAAAAAATACTGATAGAAGCTGTGCCCGGCGATTTCAAATTTACTGTAACTTGTATTAAAAATACTTTCATCAACTTTTTTAAACCTCTTTTTCAATGTATGGCAATAATACAAAAAAACGACTATGGCCAACGTTGTTCCCTGGAATTTCAATATCAATATACAAAAAAATATCCAAATCTGTGCTCAGGATTAGCCGTGACTGATTTAGCGTTAAAGGCAGGCAGACAGTTTTTTGCTTTTATAATATGTATTAGTAGTTAAGTGTTTGTATTTTGTTCAGCATATTAATATGTACTTAGTACTATTTAAATAAAACAAAGTAAAAATAATTCCCACGACATGATACATTTCAATATGAGCAAAACCAAGGTTGTTGGTTCTTGGGAAATTCTGTGATGTAGCTGCTGACGTGTTGTATGATTGCGTTGTAGTAAATAGTAATAATACACCTAATGCACCTCGGTAACTGAAGTACTTACCTACGTCATTCTTACTATGACCATTATGACTTACAACATAATAATTAATTATTATCTACTAACTATATCCACCCTGGTTTGTCATGCTAACTTCTCGACGTAGATGGTTGCGTTGATTTTCGCGAGCATTCATTTTTATTATATTTTGCGTCATTTCGGTAAGTTTTTGTATTT